>NC_062217.1:106704917-111504917 GCF_902686445.1 Sciurus carolinensis | reverse complement strand
AGTGGTTGGTGTGGGGTACTGGGTGTTGTGAGGGAGAAGTAGGTATGTGGGGCAGTCATGAATGGAGTGTATATGTGTAACAGGGTAAGAGTGTGGGGTTGGTATGAGAGTATGTGGTAGGCAGGGTATGGATGTGTGAGGTGTTTTTTGTGTGTAGACTGTGGTGTGAGAGTGTGACAGTTGAGTGTGCAGGTGTTTATGGGATAGGGTATGAGGAGTAGGGGTGAGGGTGTGTAGGAGATAGAAGAGGGGAACATGTGTGGGTTAGGGTGTTTATGTATGGAGTAGAGGGTGTGGGTGTGTGAGGTTGGGTATGGAGGGGCTCTCTACGTGTGTGTGGAGTAGGGTATATGGGTGAGGGGTAGGGAGTAAGGGCATCAAGGAGGTATGGGGTAAAGTCGTGGAGGAGGGTGCTTGGGTGTGTGGAGGGTAGTATGAGTAGGAGCTTGTGTTGGAAGGTTATAGAAGGAAAAGGATCATTTTCTTTGCTCCCTATGGCTGCCCTTGCTGGAACTGGAACCAGGTGGGCGGAAGAGCTCCTGAGACCTGCAGGGCTTTCCCATTGTCAGGGAGCAGCACTCAGCCAGAGCCTTGTAGGCATGACTCACTTTCACCTGGTTAGGGGAATTAATTGGCTGGGCATCTGCATCATGGCAGGATATGTGCGTCAGTCTGTATGACTTGTTCTTAGTAAGAACATGGGAGAAATTTAAAATGAGAAATGAAGATGAAGCAAGTGGGTGGGAGGTTGTACTGGGGGCTAGGAAAGATAAATCGCTTCTCCCCTCTGACTGAGTGAAGCTGAGGGACCAAGATTGTCTCCCTCACACTGTTCTTTATACAAGACAGCTGCAGCCATCCCATGCAAGAGAAGTAACTTTAGAAGGTACACATGCAGCCACAGTCTGGATGAGGGAGCCCGAAGCCCCTCCCAGATGCCAGGGAGCCTCTGCAGCAGTAACTCTTTGTGCACTGCGGTTTGCTGCAGTCTTTGCATTGGAGGGACATTGGCTTTTATGAATGGTAACCTGGGAGGGGCCTAATGTCATCGACTCCTGATGTCAGCACAATGAATGAAACACTTGCAAAGCGTAAAGGCTCAGCACTCAGGAAGCAGATATCTTCTGAGATTGGCTCTCCAGATGCAGCGTCTCTTGCTGACGAAATCAGTCGCCAGTCCCATGGGTCACAGATAATCCATATACGTTAGGATTTAAATGAGGCAGGAACTGAGGCTGCATGTGGAATAATGCGCATCTGATTCAGGCACAACCAGCTCTGTTCTTGAAGCAGCTATTCCCCGACACCCTCCTGCCAGGCACTGGAGAAAGGTGCCTGCAGGAGCTGCAGACCCACCGTTGTGTGTTAGGCATCTACATAACTGGCCTGATGTTCTGTTTTTGCTGGCAGAATTCCTTGCTGAAGCTCCAAGCTCTCGAATCTGATCTGTGCTCTGCATTTTTGATAAACCAGGAAGAAGCTGCCCAGGTGCATGGAATCAAGGAACCAGCCCCGGTGTCGACCCAGAGTGTGCCTGCGGATGGGGCAGATTCTGCAGGTAAGAGGCAGGGTTTGGGGATGTCCCAGATCATACTCTCCAAGATAGTTCATCCTCTTGCTGCTTCATCTTGCACCTGGGTCCCTGAAAGAAATGGTGATACACGAAAGCCCAAGTGTTGCACAGGGAGCCGAGAGGAAACAGGAGGAATTAAGATCTCTTGTAACATAAATCTCTCTGATTGAGACTAAAAGTCAGACTTTTAAATGGGTGTTGGGTGAAATCACTCACATACCTTTTCATCTTCATTTTCCTATGTGCTCTCTTATAACAAAGGGGAGTGGTGTGTTGTTTTATATCACTGAACCTAGATACTCTGTGCTGTTTGTCTTTGAACCCCTGATATATTTGAGGGACCAGGGAGTTTCAACATTGCTATTTCCATTTTTCTTGTTAAATGCTTATAAGATGATCCATCAAGACAGGGAAAGTGGAGGTGAGTGTTCCACTGTCCACTTATTCTGCTCCTTTATTCATATTCTGTCTCGATATTTTTTGTATTAATTTATGTGTCAAAAAGTCTCAAAATCAAGTCTGTTAGTTTTTTGTTGTTGTTGTTAGTTTCTGTAGTTTTAATCCTGAGGATAATACATTGGTTAGTAAATTAAAGCTCCCAGGAAGACTTAGAGTAGAAAGAAGCACTAATTTACATGAGTAAAAATGAGAGCCAGGCTTGTTTTTTCTAAAACAAATGGGTCAGAGTCTTGCAGACTGCTTTCTGGATAGATAGTAGAAATAGACTGAGGTGAGCTTGTTCATAAGACATCTTTAATCTCCAGGAGTTGAAGGAAGAGATCTACAAAGGTAATCTATTTCAGTACCTTTAGCAATAGTATGTTTAAAATACTACTGTTTAAAACAGTAAGCAGGTAAAACAGTCATTTCCAGTGTTGGAATGTGTATTCTTAATTAGTGGCTAATAGGAACTACCAAGAAAAACTACTATTATTATTTAAAACTTTTTATGATCTAGGAACTCCTTAAGCACTTTGTTATATTAAATCTTTGAAGTGACTTGTGAAATAATACTAGTTATAGTAAGGACACTGAGGCCTCCTAGTATGACATTACTGCAAGTGGGAGATTATTTCCCTATGGATACACATTGTTGGCCAGTTGGCTGTCCTTGTTGTATTGTGAATACTGTTGTTTTGCTGGCCACTCTGTTTGGATGAGATGCAAACATTGGGTGGGAGCCTGATTAGGGATTTAAGTCAGGGTATTTGACAGTGTCCTTTTTCTTCCCCCAAACCCATATCCTACCCTCTCTAAACAAATAACATACAAAACACATAAAGAAGTCTCAAGCCAGATGCACATTAACTTTAGAATTATCTGACATTTTGGATTAGCTATACTAGTACCAAGCAAAGAGGGTTCCATATTTGTTGCATGTTGGATATATTTTTCTTTCTTTTTTAAATCATGACTTTTATTTCTAAATATCAAGAACAGTTTTATGTTTTCTCATTCTGGCTCGACAGGATATTAAACAAGCTTATTGACACTCCTTATAAAATGAAAATAAATACCAGTTTGTGGTGAGATTGCTAACATGAAGGGGCCAGCCATAAGTTCCATGTTAAGTATCAAATGTCAGAAATGGGCAGAAGGCTCCTTACAGAGGAGGCTTGTGATTTGGATGCTGGACTTTCCAAAATTTAGATAAATTTGAGATATCTCAGAGCCCTCCTAAGAAAACTAGATGTTTTCAGGGACCTAAGGAATCTGTCATTTGTCAGGGACATTGGCAGAGTGACAGGCATCTGTAAGATGCTTGCATGACTGAAAATATGGAATAGTTTGGTCTCACTGGTTTCTAATAAGTGTGCATTTTTATAGGAAGTCCATACATTTTCTAATCCATGTGTGTTTCAACGGGAAGAAATGTATACTCAGATCAGCTGTTCCTAACTTGGGGTCTCTGAACAGTTTTGTGGAGTGATTTTTTTTTTTTTTTAAATACCTTGAAACTGTAGTTTTTTTTTTTTTTTGGTGGGTAAGTCCCTGGTGAGAAGATGTTCATATAAGATTAGCACAAATGACCATAAGTCTATAATAGATTATAGTATAGTAACTTAAAAATTGTTCTCGTCATAGCACCCGCTAGGGACCTTGTGTTCTTGATAATGTTCTAGAACTTTCTTACCCATCATATTGGAAAGGCTTTTTGGTGATTGTGGAGATTCTCAGGTTTCATTAACAGTCAGAGATGAAAGTTCTGGACTCTTCAAGTTTCATAAACACTCCTGAGTATTGGGATCCACTGTTAAATGGTTGCAAAGCACATACTGTGAGATAGAAACTATTAGACTGAACAGGTGTCTCCACAAAATTCATTTGTTGAAATTCAGTTCCCAATATGATAGTACTTAGATGTGGGGCCTTGGGGCTATAATTAGGTCATGAGAATAGAACCCTCATAGGTGGGAATAGTGCCATTAAAAACAGTCCTGAACACTAGCTCGAGCTCTTTCTGACATGTGAAGATACAACAAGAAGTCAGCCATCTGCAAGCTGGAAGAAAATCTTCAGCAAAAGTTGACCATGCTGGCACACTGACCGAAGACTTCCAGCCTCCAGAAATGTGAAAAGTAAATTTCTCCTATGTATAAACTACCCAGCCTATGGTAGTTTGTTACAGTAACCTGACTAAAACATAAGTCCACATAATAGGCTGAAAAATCCCTCTAACTGAATCAACAGCCTCTTACAGCCGAAATAAATGTTTCCTCCATGGCATTAGTAAGCATCTAGTCTGGTGTCATTGAATGGAAATGGAATGAGGATTGTCTTTAGTTGCCTGTCATTTTCAAAGTACACAGAAGGACTGTTTGACATTCCACATGACTAAGCATAACTCTTACTCTGTCTCACCAAGGATAATTGATGGTATGAAGGTTTTAGCAAAAACTGTCACCAGAGATAACTTGAGACCTATTACTGGAAGCAATAGTTTTACAGCAGTTCCTAATTAATTCCTTTTGGCTAAAATTTGATTTTCAAATTGAATTTTGATAGGTTAAGATACTACTAATATAGCATACCCATTTACAGTTGACAATTATTCTAATAAAGAGATCTGCATAATTTGTCTCATCCTAATGTTGACTTTGAGGTGGGGCACAGTCAAAGAAAACTTGACCTTCTCTCTCACATATTTCAAGAAACTTCCCACTTGACCAGGAGTCTCCAATTAATTGGGAATGTACTTTAATTTTACTTTTAACAAAGTAAAGATTAGCACAAATGATCTTAAGTTTATAATAGATTATTGTAACTTAAAAATAGTTCTCTTCATGGCACCTATAATAATCAATATTATTATTAAATTATTTATAAATTACTAATTAGAAATGAATTTTAATTTTACTTTCTAAGGTGGGGAGCAGTTCCACTTTATAAAGTAAATTTAAAGTGGAGAGCTGAGGGCTGAGAATCTCTATGTTGGAAAAGCTCCCCTGGTGATCCTGACATGTAAGGAGGTTCAGGCACACTCTCCAGAACACAGTGCTAGTCCAGGGGTGACATGAAATGTGCTCTTGTTGCAGGAAAGTTTATAATTGGATTTCTAGAGCAGGAAAGCGTCTCGGGCATCCTACTGGGTGGGGCTGATTATCCATACCTTGGTTATTCATCCTCTTGCTGGGCACCCCCTAGGGACCTCGTGTTCTTGAAAATGTTCTAGAACCTTCTTACCCATCATGTTGGAAAGCCAGTCAGGCTTTGAGTCTGTAAGAAAGAGGTCCCCAACCTCAGAAGTGCACAGAATCCCCAAATATAGTTTAGAAACTTTATTCTTTATTGGACTGTTTGTGTGTGGGTTTGTGTGTGGATGTGATTTCAAACCCTTCTTGAACCTTTCTGTATTTTCAGTATGTACCACTTATTATTTTAGTAAAAACTGGCCACTACTGTAAGTAGTAGTTCATTTGTTTGTCCTAAGTTGTTCCTTTAAAATGTCGACTTTCAATTCGGGTCTATAGTTTGTTATTGTTGTTGTTTTCCCTTCTGTGAAGACAGTCTGTAATTATCTGGTAAGAATATTTGTCACAACTGAGGGGGTGGGCATTATTGGCTGATTCTAGTAAGTAGAGGCTGGAGATTCTGCTAGCTATCCTACGATGCACAAGACTACCCCAGCCCCCAGGGAGGAATTATCAGATCTCAAATGTCAGTTGTGCCAATGTTTAGAAACACCACATTAACAGCTTTTAAATGAATGACATCAGATGACCTCTTGGGTTGTGTCAGAAATTATTGCATGTATTTTCTTACTTTATTCTCACAAGAATCCTATGAGGTAGGTTTCATTATTATCCTCAGATTAAAGAAGACGAAATACACTTGGAAAGTTAATGCAATTTGCTTAAGGTGCCATGAATACTGAGTAGTGAGGGGGTTGGAGGAAAGGGGAGAGGTCCAAGTGGGGAATTCCCCTTTCTGACTGCTTAGTCTCAACGCTTTACCACTAGCTGTTTCACCATCCAGCCTGTGTTAAGTTCCCATATTTCTAGTATTTTAGAATTTGAAAGTATGTCAATATATGGACTATATACACTTCATATAATTAATGTTTTGAAAGTTATTTTTTAAATTCATTCCTGGGCCATAGAGACCTTGATTCATATTTGATCAGCCTATTGCCGCACCATTGTTCCCATTGTCATTTCAGCTCCTCTGATTTAAACTATCCCTAGGCCTCTGCACCTGTTTTGATGGTATTACCTGACTTGCAAGAGCATTCCAGATGGAGTCTGTTAGTAGACTTTGATTCCTAAATATGTCAGAAGTTATATAGTTTTGCAAAATGTTACCTCTGGGGAAAATTACACCCAAGTGGCAAAAGTGGACAAGGAATCTGTAACTTCTTATGATAGCATGCGGATCTATAATGATCTCAAAGTTAATATTTTTAAAAAGTACAGTCATGGAGATGTTTTATAAACTAATTGCAAGATAGTTACTCTAATACCTTCCTAAAGTTGCACATTATTTTCTTGGCTTTTCTGTTCAATCAGGATATTCTCTACAGCTGCAAAAATGCCATCCACTATCAAACTAGTATTTTAGTGCTTATTGTTCGTTAAGAGTAATTTTATCTAGAAAAGAAGGGTTGAAGATTACTTTTCTCTAACTCCATTACCTCCTGAACCACAGTGTAGGTCATCTGCAACCGCTGAGCTTCCTCATGGTCTGTGAGTTGGCTCTGTGGTTGCTTAGTGTTTTACTCACTGGAAAATATCAACATCATCTGCAAACTTAGGCTTATCACTTAGTACTTCCTCTTCTGTGTCATTTCTGAAATAAGATTAATCCAGGATCTGTTTGCAAGGATTGGTACTGACTTGTCCACCAAAAAGATATTAATTCAACTATGGCCTTTGGTACACATACTGTTAAGTGAATTTTATATTCATAGCCCAATCATTGGTTTTATTTTACACTTGATTTTAGCCAAAAGACCAAGACATGATTGGTTGGTTTTGTTTTTAAATTCAATATGAAAACTATGCTATAGACCTTAAATCCCAAATATGTTATACTTATTGACTGTTTTGTTCTGAAACATTACTCCTTGAAGAACTTCATGTGTTAGTTGGGTGATCTTGGACAAGTTATTTAATATTTCTATGCTTCAGTCTTGTTTTCTTTTAAATGGGAGAAAGCATATTATTCTTTTGTTGTGAGGATTATATCATATAATGTATATGAAGTTTCTCACACCTTGCCCATGGTGAATATGCAATAAATGTTAGCTTTCACTATTTAAAAAGCTGGGTGTTCTTGCCTTATTCAAAATTTTTGTTGCCTTTCCTCCAGTTAATATTGTTTAGACTGTCTTCAAATTCCTACTCTTCCATAATTTCTGATTACTTTCAGGGCATAGAAATGACATTTCATACTCTTTACTTCCTAGATTTCCTCTAGTCTTGCATATCATTGACATTATACTAGTTCCCTTAAGCAAAAGGTATTTATGACAGCGATAATCTAGAGAGCTGATGGTTAAATAATTACCACCTATTAAAGTCAAAACTACATTTGTTATAGTAAAATCTGTCCTGTGCTATTCCTATAAGTTGGCTAGAAAAGTTCTATTAATTTTTTATGTGAGGTCTTTATGACCATTTTCATAGTTTCTAAAGGACGGAGTGTTATGTTAACTTCTTGTTTTCCAAAGAAAGTATTTTTTAAATTATTGCAAAATTTATAGATGACAGCGTAATTTCGAGGCCATTTCTGCAGCTGACTTATAGGAAGGAAAATAATTAATTGCACAGTGTAAATTGTGGATTGCTTTAAAAATTCAGTTTTAAAGTCAGGACAAATACTGTGTTAACATACATTATCTTGTTTTATCTTTACTACGATCCTACTGAATTGAAGAGGTTTGCCTAACCAAAGGTAACAACTCTGATCAAGTGGTGTCATAGACCAAGCCCACAACTCTGGCTCCAGAGCCCAGGATTTTAGCCAGTAGACTTATATTCATTTACAAAAAATTAATAGACTTAAAAAAAAGTTTAAGGTTTATAGAATATGTAGAAGGAAAAGAGAAGGAAGGGGGTATGAAAAATGGTGGAATGAGACAGACATCATTACCCTATGTACATGTATGATTACACAAATGGTATGAATCTACATTGTGCACAACCATAGAAATGAAATGATGTACCCCATTTGTGTACAATGAATCAAAATGCAGTCTGTAAAAAATTAAAAACTAAATAAAAATAATAATAATAAAATTGAGGAGATAATACAGTTCTCATTTACCACCTTTCCTCTGTGTGGAGTTTTCCCACATATTATAGTTATTTTAAAATACCTTTTCTTTGTTATTTTGGTTGTTCTTCCATGCTTATAATATTTATAGCCTAGAAGTAACCCGATGGCGTATGTAGAAGCTTAGTGTCTGGCCCAGGCCTAGGGCCCAGATGGGTAACCTCTCCCATATCTTCTGATTCTCTAAGAATCATCTTTTCCTGGGGCCCTGTCTCAGTGGAGCTGCTCATCCAACTTCTTTGATCAAATTGACCAATTCAACCAAAGTAATAGACTCTTGAAATTAATAGTAGTTATGCTTCCTAACTGACTTTGGATAAGCCTAGAAAAGGTACAGCTCACAATTAAGGTTGAATTTCCTTCAGCAGTTTTCCTGTCTGCTTTGTGTATTTAATTTTCCTTGTGTTTTTTAAAGCATTTCTGCTCATAAATTTTCTTCTTAAAATGACTTCTGTCATCTTAACAGATTTTTATCAGCTGTACCACTGAGATGGTCAGTCGTGCAGGAATTGACTAGAAGACCTGGGGAGTCAATTAGGCTGGAAACTGAAGAGCATCACAATGCCCAGCTCCCTCTGTGCTCTTAGAGGGTGCTTCTAGATGATTAGCACTATCATGGATGATGCTTACTCCTTCCCCGGCTCCACAGTTCCTGTACCTGGCAGGGCAGCCTGATCCTTATATGAGTAATCGGCTTCACTTTGGTGACATGAGGAGGGAAAATGATGTTCTCAGAAATCAGACATTGCTCACTGGCCATTTTCTTTAATAATCTTTCAAATCCAGAAAGAGACAAATATTAAGTAATGTGTCCCAGATCACATGGGTGACAAAACTGGAACTTGATTCTAGATTTTTCTGAGCTTGCAGCCCATGCTTTTACCTGTGATGGTAAACTGCCTTTTGCGATCTACAGGGTT
This sequence comes from Sciurus carolinensis, assembly GCF_902686445.1. Taxonomy (NCBI): domain Eukaryota; kingdom Metazoa; phylum Chordata; class Mammalia; order Rodentia; family Sciuridae; genus Sciurus; species Sciurus carolinensis. Next base: position 111,495,650 of record NC_062217.1, on the reverse strand, counting down.
CCTGTCATAAAGCCCAGCCCTGCTTTTATGGTTGACAAATTTTCCTGTCTGCTTGGAGTGCATGCCTCTCTCTGCTAGGTCAGCTAGCCCAACCCAGAATTCCGTTTCATCTACTTCATTCTCATTGCCTTGATAACATGGTGATGCCTCTTCTCTCTCAGTGCTCTCTAACAACCATGTTCATGTTTCCCTAGTGGTGGCTATACTGGGATGACTGCAGGTTCTTTCTCTTCTGACCCTGTAGCTAACCATTATTAGCACCTCTGACACTTAAATTCAGTGTACTGAAAACTGAATCCATCACATATCCATCAGATGTTTTTCGATTGTTTCTTGTTTTTGCAGCTCTCTTTGTGAGTGTGACACTATTATCCTCCCTTCTATCTGTCTTTAGACGTACTGGGTAAGAACTCTGATGCTCGAACCTCATTAGAATCATGAACATGTTTTTGGCTCATTTCGTTTTTAAAACCAACACAGGCTGATATCTGGCATTTTGGGACTATATTTGAATGCTACCTATGAGCCCACCACAATGAGCAAATCTGAGAGTGCAAATTAACAAATCTACAAGACTATAGCTGATTTATTACTGAGTTAAGTCTCATCAGTCCCTCTCAAGTTATTACAGATAGAGATTTATTTCAATTTTGAATTGCTTTAAAAACTCACATTAGAAAGATATATTTTAAAATCTGTCTGAGTCATTGAACAGCTGTAATAGAGCATCTGCTTCTGCCTGGGGTAGCAGCCAGAGCAGAAATGGTCTCTTGGCCTTCACACACTGATGATAATTATTTCTCTTCTCTGTGTTCCCTACTGCTCAGTGAGTGGGCTGCCAGAAATATTCCAGCTTCCAGAGTTAGAGTTATGGAGTCTTCAACCCCAGGCACTGGTCAAACCCTCCCTGAATGGAATTAGCATAGTACACAACTTTCCCTACTGAATTTAAAGTGGGAATCATATTACTACTAGCCTCACATGGTTGTTATGAAGATTAAATACATGCAAAAACTTTGAGAACAAGCTCGAGGACATAATGAGTCACTCCACAAATATTAGATATTATTAGGTTATTCTTAGTTATTTATAAACAAGGATTGATAGGAGGTAGGAATGAGATACTGAGGGATATATTGATCCTCACTTCCCATTTAACCCCATAAGGACTCCTGTAAGGTGCTTAGTAAAACAATATTTAACAGTCTTATTTTGGTAATGATGGTTCTCACAGATAATTGTGTTTACAAGTTTCTATGCCTTATCCTGTTTTTCACTAAGTGTGCTACAGAAAGGATGCATGGACACACATAATTAGTTTTAAGAGATTATTTTAATGTGGGTATGAGTTTGAGAAAAATGTAACTAGCACATAAAATTCATGACTTCTTAGTCATTGTTTATGATGAAGCTGAAATATTTAAATATGTCAAAATTATGTATTTGCATATATATAAATTATGTGTATAAATAGTGTAAACAGATTTATATGGTATGGCAAAATTTTTATAGGGACACAGTTTTATTCCATCCTTAGTTTTGTGAGGCAGGCATCATTAATCTCCCCCAATTTAACAGATTAAGAAATTGAGGTTGCAAAAGGATCATCATTTCCAAAGTCTCTTAGCCAGTGGTCAGCTAAGTCTTTGCTCTCTGTTATGCTTCAGCTCAGTTGCTTTCTCACTTTCCTTCTCAGGAAAACTTTTTTCCTCCCCAAATTTTTTATTAAATTATATTTTCTTTCCTATAAAATTAAGATATATTCATTACAGAAATTTTTAAAAATAGAAGAAAAATTTTATGGTAGTAAAAACCCTCAACACAGATCTATTCTTTTAACAAGACTTTAAGTGTACAATAGAGTATTATTGACTATAGGTACAATGTTCAACAGCAGATCTCATTTTTCTTATCACAGCCCTATGAGAAAGAAACTGAGAGAGGTTGGGAAAATGACTGGAGCCCCATAAAAAGTACAGGCACACCAGACTCTTGGCTTCCAGACCCCTTCTTCTAAACCATAATGTATCACAGCATGGGCTCTGGAAGAAAAAATAATGTGTCCCCAGGGAATCTTCAGAAGCTTAGTATGTTTAATATCATAAGCCCTTCCCCATTAGGAGCAGGGTCTGGAAGTGGTGGCCTGGGCTGTTTTCCCAGGAGGATAGTAGCACTGGCTTTGAATCTACATTTGCCTCTTCTGAGCAAAGAGCTCAATAGTTCTGTCTGCACAAGTGCACACACAAATACACTTGCCAGCTGATTTAATTAAACCCCTTCTAAACTCAAATGGTGAGTTTGGACAAAGAACTGAAGCTTTACCAAATTACCAGTTTAGTTTGTTACTTTTCAACTGGTTGCTTTTGGGATCTTTCTGGCTCCTAACTTCCTTCCGTAGTTTGGAGGGAAAGGTAGGTTTGGATGTTAATTAGGCAGCACTGGTAAATTATGCAAGTACCTATAGAAAGCAGATACAGATAAATGGAGTCTTATAATCACTATTGCAATACAGTTCAAAAAAAGCCATTGAAAGTGATCTGTGATTCTGTGAAGTCCTATCTGAGAACTCTGTGGGTTTCATAAACTGAGCTCTCCTCCCAGCTCTACTTCACAGTCTTGTGTCTAGGAACCCAAGGGCTTCCATTTGGATATTATAAAATGACAAGAGACCTATGTTAATTTTGGCCCCAGGGCCAAAGCTGAGCTGAATAGTTGAAGGTGTCAGACCTTATCCCATTTCAATTAAAAACATGCTGATCCCAGGTGCTTGTTAAAGATTATTTTCTCCTCCATTATCATTACCAGAAAGTAATTACAAGAAATAAGTAACATGAATAAAATACATTTCTTCCTAGCGCCTGATGGTTTAAGGGAAGGATTTGGTAGGATCTTCTGGAGGTTTCTGAAGGTGACTGTATTGTATGTGCCATGACTTACTGGTGAGTAGGTCTTGGTCCTCATGTCTCCTGCCCAGCCTCAGTGCAGGCACTGCCCTTCTTTCACCTGACTCCACTCTGCCCTCACCAGCTCCAGCTGCTGACAAATGTGCTGTCAGTGAACTTCAAAGGTACAATGGGAGGTGTTATCTACCCTTCCAGTGTACAACTCACCAGGAGAGAAGCCAACTTGAAAACACATCAGGACCTAATCAGACCTTTGATGTTACACAAAGCAAATTGCATTTCAAGCTCTAGAGAACAAGGAGTCATTCTAAATCTGATTAAGATTCATCCGGTAACAAATTCTGATAAATGTTTATTTTGGAAAAGTGAATTGTCAGTATTTTCTGATTCTGCTTATTCACCCAGAAAATGTTTTCCACTTTCTTTTCAGAAGGAGGCTTAAGAAAAGCTTTGAGTTGTCCTGACTTGTCTGCTAGGGGAAATTGAGAAGTTCATTTGGGCTGCCTCCAGAGCCCTAGATGGAGAGTCTCTTATCCTGGCCACCTGGTTCAGGATCCTAAAGACCCTTCACTGACACATCTCACTCCTTACCCTCCATAGCACAGGTGTACACACCTTCCAGTCTGACCCTGGGGTGGGGAGCTAATGGGCTAACTTAAAAGAATGGCCATAGCAAGAATTCAAACATGGAGCTGGCTAGCTGGGGAGAGGAGATCTCATTTTCATTTTTTATTTTATCTGAAATAAAATGTTACATACAATATCAAGGAAGGAAACAGGATCATTCTTAATCCTACCATGTTTTGCAGTTACTTCATAACTTCTTTGATATTTTGGTACATTTATTTGTACACATATATATGAAATGGAACCATTACTGCTCAGTTTTGAAATCTGTGGTTTCCATTTTGCATATTGTAAACATCATTCCATGCTGATGAACAAAGATCTCCATTTTTGAGGACTGCTGGATAATTTTCACTCTGGGGACTCCCCTTCCATCTCTTCCTTTTTTGTTTTCTTCCTCCCTACTCCCTTTGCTGGCAATTCTGTTATCCCTTTCTTCTTCATAATCTATAATCTTTTGCTACAGTTCCATTTTATTATTCTTTTTATTCACCCTACTGCTTTGTCATATATCCTCCAACATATGCAAATACTATGAAATAAAAATATTTTTTGTAGTTTTGGGCTATGCTGACTGAATAACTCATACAGAAATAATGTTTCCTTTTTTATTATTGTTGGCGGCTTCCATGTTCTGTGAGAAAAAAAAAAATGACAGTATTTTGAAAGCTTTTCATATCCCCAGAAGGAAGAAATGACAAAGAGGCAAGCCATTATAATGAATGTTTATGATCTTTATTTAGGAACATGACAGTTTCAAGCCCTCTGTCACTTCTAAGTGTTGATCATTTATCTTGTTTCTCCAGACCCCATGCCAGTCCCCAAAGATGGGCAGAATGAAGCTGACAGCACACCAGAAGATCTCCAGTCTGTCGGGACTAGCAGGCTGCTCTATCACATCACTGATGGTGACAACCCACTGCTATCACCACGATGCTCCATCTTTAGCCAAAGCCAGAGATTCAACTTAGATCCTGAGTCAGCCCCTTCTCCACCCAGCACTCAGCAGTTCATGATGTAAGAAAACCTTGGTTTATAATCATCTTCATTTCATATGGTTTTTCAAATGCCACATTTACAAACTACAGTGAACTATTATGCCTCTGGAATAGTGCAAACAGCCTGACAAATGCAACTATGAGACCTGAATGATAAAGCAAAAATTGTCGTACTTTCTAGTTGGGAATGCTGTTTCAGGCCTTAATGCCTGAGGAGGAAATGGTCATGAGAGATGAGCTAACCAGGAGCATGCATGTTTGAATGTTTTTGGTGAAATCAACAGAATCCTAATTATATGTATATGCAAGTATCAGAAATATCATTCTTGATTAGCTCAATATATTTTTCCATGTCCAACAGTGGCATCAATGGATGAATTATGGGACCCCTAGAGAATTTTCTACCTCAGTTTCTTCTTAGATTCTACAAAATTGGTAACTTACAATTGGTATTCCCCAAATTTAGATACAGATATCTAAATAGATGCTATGTCCCTCAATCCACTCCACTTGGAATTTATATTTGACACTGGAATAAGATAGAAGAAAAATATATGTTATTTGGGGATTTCACAAATCATCTTGATGCACAGCTAACATTGAGAATCCCTTGGCAGAAAATATACCCAGGAAATCCTTATATTTTCCCCCATAACTCATTCTTAATTGATCTAAACTGAATCCTTGGACTATCTATTTGAAATTGAGTTAGTGAATTACTATTGCATGTAAATTATGTGTCATGTGAGAGTATACACATTTTCTGGGGAGGATGCCCTTTCTTTTCATATTTGAAAAGAGTTTTTTTATGTCAAGAAAAGTTAACCAGTAATGTAAATCTTCCTTGAAAATGTTGATAGGTGTGGCTCATGCAACCAATTGAAGATAACGCCTGAATATGGGTGTCTCTTCTGAGCCTTAAATTGGCCTCTATGGGTTTTAAGAAATGTGTTTCCTAGGCTAATATTCTGACATCATGTATACTAAAGACCTTAAGGACATCTGCTCATAATGCAGTTCTGTTATCAGGGCTGTCTGACTATTAGTGAGCAAATGGTTGACTCATCAAATTATGAACTGCACTCTAGACTTCTCTGATAACCTTCGTTTGTAGACCAAGCAGCAGTGTTTATTGGGGGACCATTGTTTTTCATGCTCCTTCCCTCCTTGTAATCATGGCAGGCCCCGAAGTTCTTCACGGTGCAGCTGTGGTGATGGCAAGGAGCCACAGACCATTACCCAGCTCACCAAGCACATCCAGAGCCTCAAGCGGAAAATTCGGAAATTTGAAGAAAAATTTGAACAAGAAAAGAAATACCGGGTAAGGACTCTAGGTTTTAACATAAGAGTAGATTGTGTGAGGCTGAGGTGGGTGAACATTCCTGAGTCTCTGTCCTTCCTTTTTGGGTACGCCCCTTTGCCAGGGGACAGTTCTGTTCCCACTGGCAAATCTAGACTTTTTGAGTTCCCATTCTGACTCTGTCTTGTTCTCCTGTGCCACCAGTTTATCTCATCTAAGATACTTCCTAGTGATGGATTTTAACTCTTGTTTCTGAACTCATTTGAGTATTCATTCCCCCCTATACCACCATTTTTTCCTCTGAGGAATCTTATTATCACTAGATTATCTAGGATCAAAATTTGGAAAGCTTTTGAATTATGGTCTTTTGTTTTCTTTAACCTTTTCCCATTTGCATTTTAATAAGAACCTATTACAACTTGAAGGGTAGAATCTCTAAGTGTGCAGCACAATGACGGGGAGATGGTTTTGACATTAAAGTATTTCCTGGTTAATAAGTGGAAACTTCTCAAGTGAGCTATTTTCAGGCCCCTCATAAGAACAAACTTAGGCCATCATTTCCAATCAGACACCAGTCTTCATGCTGGCTGTACAATGCTGTAAATGTAAGTCTTATCTATTCTCAATAAAAGAAACAATTAGAGCCATAGGTAAGTGTCTTGATGGCCAATGCTACTTTTATTTGTTTTTCTCTCATGGTGACCATGACATAGAGAAAAAATCATATTCATGCAGAACAGCACAAAGATAGTGGGTCTTTGGCAGAAGGCCCAGAACAGCTTGTTATTAGAATAAAAGAGAACAAGGAATAATCTCTCATACATCTTAAAATATTTAAAGCTCACTAAGTACTTGGTACAGAGGCAAGTGGAACTGTGAGTATGTTATAAGTTCTGGGGAGAGAGCTGAGAATAGGTAGATTCCACTCTTCTGTTCTTCTTGTCTTCAAAATCACTAAGAGAAGTTTTAAGGAATGATTTTTAGTTTTGCAAAATTAAAACAAAACAAAACAAAAAACCCAGATTGGTTTTCAAGACAATCTCAGGTTGTTGCAGGTTCTTCTCTGGTGTCAGGCAGTCACAGCTACTTATTATAGTTTTTCACAGAGCAGGAGGGAATGTTAAGCCTTTAAAAAAAAAAGATAAGGAAACTGAGGACTAGTGAAGGTTTATAACTTACCTAAGGTAGTTGTGTTCCAACAGCTCAGGTTTGGAGTAGTGAATTAAAGGTGAGTGGGCTTTGCAACATAGGAGTAGAAGTAAAATTCTTTAGGGTCCATATTTTGCCTTTTCTGGGTTTTTTTGTTTGTTTGTTTATGTTTCTGTTTTTGTTTTTGCAATGGGTCTGGTGTACAAACTAAGGTATTTGACATACTATGCAAGTGTTCTTTCACTGAGTTACATCCATAACCCCTCAAGTATCTATATTTTGAAAAGTCCAGATATCCTGAGATAAGCTGATTTCACCTGTTTGATGCTGGAGTGTTCTTGGATCTTTGATGTCCTCACATTAGACTCTGTAGAGTAACAACTAGGAACTCCATTCCTGGGCCCTGTTGATACTTCTGACCTGAGTCAGACTCTTCTAGATTTGAATTCAACTAGACACTTAAGAAATTTGCAACTTTGGATTGTTGCTTGACCTTTCTGTTTGTCCATCTGTAAAGTTATTATCAATTGTAACTTGAGCTAAGGGTATTAAAATGAGGGAACACATGTATAATGTTTATTATAGTGTTTGCATAAAGGGAGTGACCCTAGATTTTGTTAACTTTTTAAGCTGTTTGAGCAGTCTGTACCTTGTCAGAAAATGAAAGGAAATCGAATACATTAATTCTTCACTGATTTTTCTACCTGCAGCCACAGATCCTGAATTATTTCTCTTGACTACAGCAATCACCCAACAGTTGCCTGTTTTGGAACAGAAGTTCTCCAAGCACCTTCCTGCTTTTGTTTAGAGAAGGTTTAGAGCCAGAGCAGGTAGACACACATAAATACTTATGCACAAGAATGGATGCAGAAGCAGTAGTAGGAGGAAAAGGTTCAAGGTGACCATTGCTTCAGTGTCTAACTATCTTTGATGTAATCAGACCCTTACATGTCCTAGGAAACAGGGCTTCCCCTTGCCCTTTCTATCAGGATGCCAGGCTATGGTTAGAGGTTTGATATGTCAATGGACTTTAATTGTTTGCTGTATATAAAACTTCCCTTCCTGGCAGCCTGACTGTGGAATTAATAGTACCCACTGCTAATTTTTGAACTCAAGTTCTTGCTGGGCTTCTGTGCTATTCTGATGTCTGGATCTAAACACATAGGTAGCCATTTCACATCTCTATTCAAAACTGTACTTATTCTCTACAACTGACATTTTATTCAATAAATGGGCTCATGGGTTTAGAAAAAGCTGCTTCCACCGATGTCTGCTTTCAGTGGAAAAAGAAAATGTTAGTTTTGGAAGGAGTCAACTAACCTGTTTTACTATCTGATGATTGAAGGAATTGAGACCCAGAGAGGGGAAGTAAATTTCTGAGAAGCACACAGCAAAGAATTGATCTAATCAAGACAATAACATAGGTCTTTTCACTACCAATCCAGAGATCCTTCTCATATGTCTTATGAACCATTTTTGGCAGACAACAAAACTTCTCCAATAAGTAATGTGATTTGGGGGTCCCATTTTAATTGCATTGAACAAAGCCAAACCTCTGTAAATTCTAAGTATATGACTATTAGTGTCTATTAAGTCAGATTATTTCAGTTCTAAGGTTAGTGACTTTTATATCACTTGAGAGCTTCCACCCATGTGAGCTTGATTTAACCTTTCTTAAAAGCTCCCCAAAGGGTGGGGAATTTAAAAATTCATTTCTGAGACTGATTTCAGGCTTTAAATTACTTTGCCTAAAAATTGAGCTTTAAATTCTCTTAAGTCTGGTGTGCAGTGGTGAAAACTCATTTCTTTATTGGTAAATGGCTTAGGATATTTTGTTTTTCTTTATTTTTTATCATATTTCAAAGGATGGAATTAACAGTATAGAGTAGATCTAGTTAAGCACTGTTCAACAAGATGTGTTCTTAGATAAAGTGGAAAATTCTCTGAGGATTCTGAGAAACCAAATGTAAAACATTGGCTGTCCACATAACCAGACTGCTACCCAAAGCCAAAATGCTAGACTATATGGCAGGGAATTTGTAAAAGCATCATTCAGCAGACCCTAAACTGGTTTTGGGGGGCAGATTAGTGACCTACGTGGCACTGTCCATGGTCCTAAAATTAGGGCCTCTTTATGGAAATCGGTCCATCCAAGTTCCCTTAGGAAAGAATCATCATCAATTTCCTTCCTCCTCTTTCCATCTTGGTTTTAAAAATGAGGATTTTATATCACTCAAGAACTGACAGGACCATGTCATGTGTGCCACAATGAAACATACTTAATCCCATGTACATTTGATCCTGTCATAAAAGTACTGTTTTTTTTTTTTTTTTTGAACTTAGATGTGTTCTCCATCTTCTTGCACCTCCCCCTTATTAAGGACTTTCTTGTGTTATATGGATTTTGGGGATCTTTAAGAAAACAAGACAGTTCCTAAATTTAGTCACTGAAAGCACACACATTCCAGGCCATTATGTTTATGATCATCCTTTTTGAGCATTACTATATAGTTCTTTATATATACTTAGAGTAACTCATCATTCCTACTTTCTTTTCTGTAGAAAGTTCACTTCTGTGTTCTGAGAAGGAAACCAGAAGTCAAGTAAATGATTTGTATTGACAAGAGAATATTCTTTTAAAAATGTTAATGTCACATCTAAGGTGTGATTAGCTACGCATAGGACCTACATAGCCTTCCGTGTGTATTTGCCAGTGAAAACATTCAGTATTTCTTTGAAGGTTTAGAGGTAACACTACTACTATCACTGCTGCTAGGGAAAATAAGTAATGGTAATTGCAGCTAACACTTCTACAGTGTTTGTCATCCACCTAGATCCGTTTTCAGTGCTTTATAGATATTAACTCACTCCTTGGATCAACCCTACAAGGGAGACACTGTTATAATGCTTATTTAATAGATGAGACCATGAAATGCAGAGAAGCTAAATAATTGCCCATGGTCACACACATACAATTAAGTTTCACTTTAAGGCTAGCCCCATTAGGATATTGAGGTTAGAAATATAGCTACCATCTCTGACAGTCTGACTTCTAGCTATTGTCAGGTTTTAGACCCTGGTATCTTCTTTCTTAAGCTTGGAGGATATGAGCCAAACTCCCAGTTTGTCGGTATCCTCCATCAGGTATGGTCACAAGCTGGGTATGTGAGCCATAGGCAAGGTAGTAAGCACTGGTCTGCATTATCATCTACAGTGATACAGAGAGTGGCCTGGCAACATTATATGGGGTACAGGGGGCCTCAAAGGTGATTTGAAGATTTGAAAGTAGAGGGGCAATGGCATGGTTAGGACTGTGAAAATGCTGGGTGATCTGGCATGTTTAGAAATAATACCCGTGGCAAGGGTGAGAGTGGAGGAGGTCAAGAACATTTGCTGTTTTCCAGAAGCAACTCCATGGGATGGAGTTTTCATGCCTGGATGTCTCTCCCAGGTTTGTATGTTCCTGAACTAACTTCATGATGCTCAGTTGTTTAAAATTTTGCTTTTGTTTTCTCTCTTCCTTCCTCCTTCCTTCTTTCCCTTCCACCTTTCTTTTCTCTCCTTTGGTAGCCTTCACATGGTGACAAGACTTCTAATCCTGAAGTCCTGAAGTGGATGAACGATTTGGCTAAAGGTCGAAAACAGCTCAAAGGTAAATGCTGGCCAAAGGTTTCTTTTCTCAGAAAGAAGAAGATAAAATAGTACAAAGTACTCCAGGTTATTTTCGATTCATTTCCACCTGTGCCTTCTTGAACTTAGTTTTTCACTTAGATTGGAGGCCCCATTTGAAATAGAGAGTCCTCAATCTTCTTCCCTGGTTAGCCCCACTTGATAAACCTCCTTACAGAGACTGGGGACCTCCAGCCTCCCAGTGGAATGATTCACTTCAATACTAGGAGCATTTCAACCTGTGGAGCTATAGACTCCCTGGTTATTGGAGGTTTCCAACATCTAAGATAATAATAATGAGGATTTATTTTACGTACCCAGCTGCATAGATGAGCATGTTTATGCCCAGAAAGGTAACACAGCTTGGAGATGGTAAAGCAGGTGTAAGACTTGGTTCTCCTGTATTCTAGTTTAGAGCTTATGTTTCTTTATCCCTCTCTGGAGATGATGGTATATTAATTAGTTCTAAAATCCATTGAAAAAGGACTGTTATTATTTACCAATAAAATTTTTCTTGTCTGCACATTCCAATTTCAATTCTTATATATGGGAGTTCTTCCAAATTTCTGGAAGTATAGTGATTAAGAACTAATAGGGAATATTAATTAATTGGTATTAAACTATAATAATGTAGCATATTTAGAGGATGTACAGTGTTGACACGCCATACTGAGTCTAACTAAAAAGTAAACATCAAAGAAAATGAACTATGGAATTGAGAAATCAATATAAATGGTCTCATTCAAACCACTAGTCCCCTAGCATATTCTGAAATGCAATTCCTTGATAAGTCCCTGGTGGCTTTTTTATTTTTAATTATCTGTTTATATAAAGCCACAATTGCAATAATGGTGGTTCCTGGATTTTGAAAGCTGTACGTTGACAAATTTGCAAAATATGTCATTCTGGGACTGGCATTCCCATTTCCCCTTTTCCATCCTCTTCTGCATTTCCTTGGGTGTCTACATATGTAATGCCCTCTAGATGAACTAGTATTTCCACAGAAGCTACACTGATGAACATACAACTTTGAAAATTTATATCAGCAATCATTGGGTATAGAATTTCAGGAGCTGCAGTAACACGAACTCTGTGGTTTGGTATCAATGGTCTTCCTCCAGAATTCTGAAATCTAAACCAGAGTTACTACCACATATGATCCTCATCTTCATGAGGACGTAGCTATTAGGGCCCACTGTCTTCACACTTGCTTGGGTGCTTGTAAAATTAATTGTGGTTATTAGGGCTGCTCTTGCTGCATGGAAGGCTATCCTTAACATTGTTCATTTCTACCAATATGGCATCAGGGGAGGGAATTCCTGAAGCGCTCTCTGTTCTTATTAGGGATGGTGAGTCCTCTTTCTCATGGTAACTCATGGCATTTCTCTTAGAATTAAAGCTGAAGCTGTCCGAAGAACAGGGGAGTGCTCCCAAAGGCCCACCTCGAAATCTGTCCTGTGAGCAACCCACAGTCCCCAGAGAAAATGGGAAGCCAGAAGCTGCAGGTCCTGAGCCAAGCTCCTCTGGAGAGGAAACTTCAGATGCTGTGTTGACATGTCTGAAGGAGAAGAGAGAGCAGCTTCCTCCCCAGGAGGATTCTAAGGTACCTCACAATATCATCATGGGGCCCCAACATTCCACACAATGCCAGTAAGATCATGCTCTTTACAAATTTATCAGAACACTTTGCCACCACATAGACAACTTTAGGAGTCTGGCTCTAAAATTTCAGTCAAGTGTTTTCTGGTGGGTTACTGGGCATGACCTCTGGGCATTGCCCTATGATCGAAGGATGTGCTGTTGTTTTGGAGGTTAAAGTCTTGCATGGCAAATGGCAAAGACACAGGATATATCATATCCCTTTCCCCATAATTTCCTTCCTCATAAATTAGCACATGAACTCAAGACTTGGGAATTAGTATCTTGTCTGAAAGGACAGAGATCCAGTTATAGTCTCTTCCCCACATGTTGAAATATAATAAAACAGGAATAAGGCATAAATAGTAATGAAGAGTGTTTTGGTATTATATGTAATAAGGAGAGAAATGTTTTCTTCAGGAGTGTTAAGTTGGAAGTAAAGACTTCAGATTTAGACAAATTTGTTTTGAAATTTCTGAGACAACCAGATGGAGTTGTCAACTAGGCATTAGGTTAAATGAGCCTGGAGCTTAAAGAAAGGTCTTATTGTATTTAATAGAGAAGAAAATGATCAGCATTTACCTGGTTAATCCCTCCTCTTCCTACTTATCTTACTTCCATTTTGATTGTGACAAGGACACTTTCTGTGGTTCTTCTGTATCAACTCTAAGACTGGTATGGTTGCCTTTTAGCTATCCTGTCATAGATCCATGTCTTTTGCTGTCCCTAAACTTTAAACATGTTATACTTCATGATCCCATTGTGTCTGTACACGGGAGGTATCAAATACATGTGTGCTGAGTAAAAGGACAAATGGACAGGAACAAACTAGCATTTTTAACTTTGGTATGCATCTTTCAGGAGAATGATTCCTTTTTCTATTGTGTTGTACTTCATCTGGTCTTAATAAGGTGGTAACATATATCAAATCCCAGAAGGCTCACAGTATACCCCTGGGTTAGTCCTTTACATTGGACCTTTGTGATCTACACATAGAAATGGAGCTGTGGCCACTTCTATCTTTATGAAATACCTTTAGACTTAAAAAAAAGTGTTATTTTGTGAGTAATGAATGATTTTTCATTTGTGTGGTCAACCTATTCCATCTCCCACCAAAGATGCTAGACTTTGTGATAATGTCTGGGTATACAAACACATATACCCAGGTACATCTATTGTTTTCTATCACTTAGTACTTTTGAGGGTCTCTCTTGTATTTTATAGTTACCTTGACCATATTTACAATAGCATCTTGGTCAATACCCAAATCCTAATAGGACATAGGTCCTATTCAATTAGGGCAATGAAGGGAATGTTGTGGTTGGCATACCATACTTAGATTAGGTTTTAGTGCTTAACTAATCACTTGCTAATCATGTTTCATTTAGCAAGTGCACTAATTCTGAAATTCAACTGCCTAATATGTAAAGTACAGATAATACCAATATAATTATTTGGACAATAAAGGAGATGCCTGGTGACTGGTAGATAATTGCTCATTTGTAAACAAAAAAATGCTTGGTATAAAAAATAATAAGAAAAAAATAAGAGAAGTCATGATGGATTGCTGCCCTCATGGAGCTCATGTTCGGGGGGGGGGTGGTATACAAGAAATAACTCAATGAATGAAATCAATAAAGAGTTTGATAAGTACTGTGCATGAAATTAAACAGGTGTGAAGTGATAGAAAATAATGGGTATGTATTTCTTCTTTTTGATAGGGTGATTAGGAAGGCTAAGAACATGACATTTTTAGGTCACGATGGTAGCAAAGAGCATTCTTACCAAAATTGTAAGTATAATGGTCTTAAAGGAAGGAAGAGCTTGTTGTGTTCTTGGAATTCACAGGTCTGAGGGCTGGAACACAGGATGGTGTGAGAGAAAGGCATGAGATGAAATCGGAAAGGTAGATGGGGACCCATCACACAGAACCTTTTAGTCTATGGAAAGAATTAAGTTGCCAAAATGATTGTAAGCAGAAAAGTGACATGAGATGATTCACATTTAAGAGATATTTCTGATTGCTGGCTAAATCATGGGGGGAAAGTGAAAAAAGGGGAAATGAAATTGGTGGCTTCATTAGCATATGGCACTAGAGATGGAGAGAGGCGAACATATACAAAGTATACTTTGGTTAGAAACAAAAGAACTTGCTGAATCATTGGATGAGAGAGAAGAAAAGGAGGGATTCTGGATAGTGATGAGTCCAATTACTAGCATAAAAAAAACTAAAGAGCAGATTTTGGAGTGGGGATGAAAACTGAAAGGGGACTGTTTGGGACACATTAAATTTAAGATCTTTCAAGAATAGGGTAACCAACCATCCTGGTTTGTCTAGGACTTTCCTGGTTTTAATACTGAAAATCCCACATTCTGGGAAAAGCCTAGTACTTGGCTGAGAATGGTGGGTTATCCTTCTGAGGTGTCTAAGTCAGTAGGCACATGCACATGAATTCTGAAGACTAAACAAAAATCTGAGTGCTTCAGTAGTTATCTTTACATAAATGGCAGTTATTCCTATTCTACATAAAATATCTGTTATATGAAGACCCTTCAAACAAACATGGTAGCTCTACGATTAAGTGAAAGTTTGAGTCCTCTAGCTAGAGAATCTAAAGTTGAATATATAAGCTTACATACTCAGTATTATTCCTGAGAGCAAGACATAGTAAACCATGCTGTGGCTGATCAGCTGTAAGGTAGGTCCTAAGGGTGAGTCCAGAGGCCACAGCAAGACTCTAAGGCAGTATATATTTCCAAAGCAGCCATTCTTATCTCCGCTTCCTCAATAAACTCAGCAACATTTCAGATCATCTCAGTAGGTTCCATTTCTTTAAACTCAAAATGACAGATGACTTTCACCTGGGGTCCTTGCCTTATTGCTAAAAATACATTAAGTATTAAAATTTTTAAGGTGAAGATTGATTTCTTTTCTGGAGATACTTTTATTCTTCTTCTGAATTTTTATATTGGTGTCTAGTCAGAGCCTATACTGAAGCTGGTAATTCCTACAGCATTGCCTTCTTGGTTCAGATACAGCTATGGGAAATTTCCTTCCTCTTTTAGCTATGGATGATTTTTTAAAAATTACCACTTCTACATACAGGGCTTTTTAATGCACTGGAAATGAATTAATTATACTTCCTTCCTAACTGTATACTTTGCTAGCTCTCTCTGTAGTATGCCAGATGTATCTAACTTTTAAGTTTTGTTATGTGAATGGAGGAAACCATGTTGAGTAGCCAAATAGAGCTATACAGTGTACAAATGAATTGTGATATTTTCAAGGTAAGTATAAGCAGATAAACCCCAAAGGGCAAATATCCTTACTTCCTACATTTTTATAGAAGGGATAAAACTAAGAGGAGACTGAGGAAGAGAAAACTTGTATAAAATATAATTTGATAAATTTGTTGACAACTTTGCCTTACAAAAGCTCCTAGACCCTATTGTAGTAGGTAATTCAGTCATCAAGTTCTGGTATAGTAGCCTGAAAACAAGCTGGCTTTCCAAGAGGGAAGTGCTATTTAGTGGCCAGCCCAGATGTTTTTGGCTGGGTCCTGGTCAGTAAGTTGGAAAAAAACCTGCCATATTCCAGTACATTTACTAGTGTACTTATTTTCCTTAATTCCTATGAAACTGGTACCAGATATTCTTTTTAAGAAAACCACAGGAACTTATAAATAAAATCATTCCTGATAATCCTCATAAAGGAGTTCTCTCTTAAAAGACAGAAGTAAAACTGACATTCTCCTCTTTGGAGAGCAAATAATAGGAAACTTACTCTTTAGCTTTATAGATCAAGTT
Source organism: Sciurus carolinensis (assembly GCF_902686445.1). Taxonomy (NCBI): domain Eukaryota; kingdom Metazoa; phylum Chordata; class Mammalia; order Rodentia; family Sciuridae; genus Sciurus; species Sciurus carolinensis. The sequence goes on along the minus strand of NC_062217.1, from coordinate 111,479,559 downwards.
CCGCCAAGACTTCACTTTGTCTAAGAAACACATCTGAAGTTATCACTGAACCCTCATGTTTCTCTTTGGGGATCATTTCAGTAATGATCCTAAGAGCAAACTTATAGAATTATTAGAGTAAAAGGTGAGTACATACATTGTATGTGTACCCTAGTTTTAATCTCACATCTGTGGAAGTTTTTTTGTTTTTTTTTTTCCAAATGACATTTATCATTCTAACTTGCCTTTTGGTCATTCTTTTATTGTCATTTAGGAGAACTTTTAGTTTTTCTGTAATCTGGGTAACATACTAAGCCTAAAATCACAAAAATAAAATTTCAAAAGAGAAACCAATAATAGATGCATCATTTTCTTAAGTGTTTTCTCTGGAATAATATAATCCCAAATGAGATTTTAAAAAGCATTATTTCAGTATTTTCATAACTTAAAGATTGAGATTTTTTCTTCTTCTATCACCTCTTAAAATAACGTAAAATACATTTGGTAGGATTTCCATTTTCATGAAAAGGTGTATTATCACTAAGAAAATGTTTAAGGAGAGATTGGGCTAGAAAATTAAAGGCTTTAGGGGTTATTAACCCATACTTAAGAGGCTTCTACAGAGAGGTGATCTTTCTACTGAAAATAAAAATGAAAGAGATTAGGTTACAGTTACAGTTTGTGATATACATGTGTGAAAAAGGACTGTGATTTTTAAAGCATATAAACTTGTGTTGATAGTATTGGTAGTAGGAGTGGGACTGTTTTGGGTACTGAGAGAATTTTAATAGCTATGTGATATGATCTCAGTCCTCCAGAAACTTTGATTTGGGGTGATAAGACTAACCTTATCAAATAGTTAAGGTTCAGAAGTTCAAAGAAAAGAGAGATTAATATGGGATAGAATGGTTTGTAATGGAATGGGGATAGTGTATCATAACTGGGAAACTTAATACATGCTTAAGCCATTTTCTTTTCCCTCAAGAGTCTCTTTGGAAGGTCCAGAAGACAGGTAGTTGGCATTCTTGGGTGTGTGTACTTTGATAAGAGATATATGGATGATTATATTATGAGCTATTTCTATAATTCCCTTCCTATTACCTGCTGGGTACAAACCATTGGCCTAGAATGAAAAGAAGGCTCTATATAGTGGACATGTATTAAGGCAGGATACAAAGGAGAAAAACCAAGGTAAATAAAGTAGTAAAGTAGACAGAAAAAAAATGATACCTCTTTAAAATTTTGTATACAATGTGACTTGTGGACAGTAGTACCTAGGGATGAGTCATATGTAGAGGGGTACAAGAATCCATTAGAATACCAAGAGGCTATGGAATTTCTTAGTTGAAAGGAACTTTGGATAACCAATTAACTCACTACTTTAGGAGTGGTCTAGAAGAAACTTTTTATAACTATGACCTCTGTTGTGTGGGTAGGAAACTGAGGATTCAGAGAGATTAATTATTTTGTTCAAAATAACTTAGTTTAGTATCAGAGCTAACCAGTATGCTAGTATACTTCATGATGAAGACCTTCATACAGTTGGTGTTTGTGAATATAATCACTAAAGTCCAGATTAAATAGATGTTTCAGAAGAAAAAAAACAATGTCTTAATTGGTCACTCACTGTTAATTTTTTAAAGAATGAATAATATTAAAGAAGCTTCATACTGTTTATGCTTTGCAGACACCTTCAGAAGGTTTTAAGTTTAAAAACCATCTTTCTAGACTTGGGCCTAATTAAGAAACCTTTCCTAGGAAAAATTGATCTGTACAACATATAGTATCTTCTCATTTTCCTTTTTCTAATTAGAATTGCAATACAGGATTAAAATCTTAGAGGCTTTGAGACTTTTATTTTTGGTCAATAATATTGAAATGTTTTCATTCTTGTATGGAAAAGTAACAATAACTAATTTCATGTTTTTCAGGCCACTAAGCAAGACAAGAACCTCATAAAGCCTCTTTATGACAGATACAGAATTATCAAGCAAATCTTGTCAACACCTTCCCTTATTCCAACAATTGTAAGTCAGGATAACTATATTAACTGAAAACTTGTACTGGTGCTCTGTATTGATGTTTATTTAGTTGGCACTATGTCATAGCTAGCACTATAAGAATTGTAAAGCAGTCCTCTTGACTATATATACCACTCCACCATTGTTATTTCACAAAATAGGAATGTCATATTCCCTAGAACCAATACTATGACTGATAATTGGAGCTATTATGCAACAGGAATATATAGCATTTGTATATTTGAATCCAGTTCTAACATCTGCTTTCATTACCTTGGATGAGGAGAAAAAATGATAAATCTCAGTCTGGCATAATCTCATTTATAACATAGCTAGACAAACCAGAGCCCCTCTATTCTGCATGTGTTGGTTAATTTTTCTCTTTTAATAAGAAAATTGACAGTATATTCCTTCATACAGTGCAACATTTGTTACTGGTACAATTTGACCACACTATATGAGTAGATTTATTTTAATAGAAATAGAAGTACTGACATAGATTTAACTACTTTTAATAAAGAATGATATATGAGAAAACAGAACTAGAAAAGCACCACAAATCCTACTCCATCAACATCAAAATAGCCACTTGCTCAAGGTGTCAATATAAAAAGAATTGTTTACAAATATAAATTTTAGTATACTTAAGTACATTTACATATCTTTAAAGATAAGAGAATAATAATTTATAGCTTTTAAAGTTTTCCCATTAAGGAAGCATAACTTAAAGTGGAATATGATTTTCAGATTTCTTTGCAAGAAAATCTTTTGGTTGTGATAATTATTAGAATAGGTTAAGGAGAAAACCCACTTTACTTTGATCTCAAAGAGCTCTTCCTTGAATTTATCAATTTTGTAAGTGTCCTTGTATCTGAATGTGACCCACATTGGGACCTGACTTGGAGTATTTCTGGATGGCAAGGTGTCTGCAGACCATCTCATCCTAACTCCTCTCACTGGTGTGAAGCTGGAGCCCAGGTCTAGGTGAAAGGGAGGAACTATTTGGAGGTACTATCCAGATGGGGTCATATCCCATCTGTGCCTTCTATGGCCAAGCAAATACAAATGAACTTGGTAAGCATTTTCGATTAGCATGCATGCCTCTTTGTTCGTTAATTTCTCCAGGTCTGTTAATGCAACTGAGAAAGTCCTTGTTTACTTCCATTCCAGTTCTCAGTGGGCACATGGGTCACCTTCAGGTTTCCATAGTGTCTACTTGTGGTTTCCCTTCCCATTTTTGCATTCTCAAGAGGTAGTTAGCATTTTGTGACTTTCTTTCTTTAACTCTGCCTGTGACAAGCAGGAGGAAGAGGACTCTGATGAAGATTGTCCACAGGGAAGCCAACAACATTCTTTACCAGATCCAGCATCTTGCCTTCCTGTCAGTGAACACCTTACCTATTCCAATGAAACTGAGCCTGTGAGGGCCCTGTCACCAGATGAAAAAAAGGAAGTAAAACAACCAGCCCTCTCCATGTCCAATTTACATGAGGCAACCATGTGAGTGTGAATCTTAAGTAAGGAGTCTCTTTAACTCCTGGTTTGAGGTATTGTATTTGTACATAGGAAGTTTAGGAGAGCTGTTAGGACTCTGTAAAGGAATATCCAGCAGAGAGTAGCTCTAAAAGCCTAATCTGATTGTCCTCTTAAGTGGAGAAATCTAGAAGACAAAAGTTAGGAGCTGCAGTTCCCAGTAAAGTTCTGAAGATGCCATAATGTTAATATTCAATTTGCTTTAATCAGATCTCTTTTTAGCAGGCTTCTGGTACTAGTTTGATCGACCCTTGGCAGTATGTGAATCAGAGCTGGCCTTTGAAGATGCTGAACCCAACGGAGTTAAAATCCTATTGGGTCAACAATTATCAGAATCTGTATCCTAGCCCGTTAAATTTAGATGAGATGGTTTCTCCAGTGTAGGAATCCTCTTGGCCTTAAGTAAATAAGTTGTTCTTTGTCTCCTAATAGATCCTCAGTCAGGAGCTATTTGCATTTTCATTAATATATCATTATTCAGTAGCTGGTATTCTCTTGATCATTTGACCTTCTTTGGTTTATACATTACAGTCCAGATTATTAATTTTCTTTAGCATATTATATAGCCTGATGAGTTTCTATACCCAAATAGGGATGAGGTAAAACAAGAACCAAACAATTAAAAAGTAAGGTTTTAACCTGTTTGAAAATAGAAAATCCTTTTTTTTTTTTTGGTGGGGAGGAAGGGGGGTTGACTGTTTCTGAAATCAATGAAATTTTTTTAAGAAAATGCCCATATATAATTTCAGATTCTCCAAAACCATATATAAGTACTAGAATAAGAGAAGAATTTGCAATGGAACTACAGCTTTCTTCTGGGTCTTAGTTTCATTCCACAGAGTTCTGTCATTCTACCCATACTGTAGATTAAGGAGAGAATTTTCTTTAAAATCTTTTCCTCCTCTGTCTCTTGTTCAGTCTATCATCCCACTACTGATGAGTATTCCTTCAAAATATCTGTTTCCTGCCTTCATTGCACATTGCCACTGATCTCACCATTTCTTACAATGGACTCAATCCACTTGCCTCTTTTCTGTCCTTTCTCCTTTCCCACATCCTTTCACTCAGGTAATTTCCCATGCTTTTGGGTTGCCCCTGTAGTTAGGTTGTATGTATACCATACTTATTCAAGAGACGCTTTTATGATTACAACACTTTTCAATCATAATATATTTATTTTTGCTGAAGAGAGAAGTCTGCCCATGATATCTCAATTATGTCAGTGCTCATTAGTGGTAATATATATTTACCTGATATAGGCCTGTACTTCTTGATCATCTTCGAGAAACTAGGGCTGACAAGAAGAGACTGCGAAAAGCCCTAAGAGAATTTGAAGAACAGTTTTTTAAACAAACAGGAAGGTAAGTGTGGGGCAGATTTTTTTAAAGTTAAAATTTCCCAGATAACTACTGTTCAGAATGAGCTGCAATGTTTTGCAGACCAGTGATATACAAAATATAAATAATTTCCACACTGACTTAGACTTTGAATTTTTCCAATTCAACACTCCATTAATGCTGTTATTAGGGATGTTTTATGGGAGGTTGTAGCTTTCAAGTATGACGACAATCTTTAAGAAATAAATGAAGAACTGTAGGCAGGCGCGGTGGTGCATGACTATAATCCCAGCAGCTCGAGAGGCTAAGGCAAGAGGATCATGAGTTCAAAGCTATCCTCGGCAACTTAGGAGACCCTGTCTCTAATAAAAATACAAAAAAGGGCTAGGGATGTGGCTCAGTGGTTGAGTGCCCTTGGGTTCAATCCTTGGTACCAAAAAAAAAGAAAAGAAAGGATGAACTCTTAAAAAAAAAAAAAAAAAAAAAAACTCTAACTTTGCATAACCTTACTGTAACTGCTGAAACTTATTTAACTTAAAAAAAAAAAAACTTGATTTTTCAGCTCATATAACTTCCTCATTCATAGTTCTACAAGCCCTACTTATTTAATAATAATTCTTTCTTTACTTTAAAAATCTCCTTTAAATTCCAGGATGTACCCCTAATTATCATTTCAGGATTTGGTCAAAAGATCATAGCCAGTCTTTTGATCCCTTAAATATTTAGCTATATCCTCTATCTATACTCTATTTTTATGCCTCAACCTAAGTTGTCTTATACATTCCATTAGTTTGCTTTAATTTTTAGTTTATTGCTTTATCCACTTTTATAAGCTGAAATGATTTGACTCCTGAGATCATTTAGGAAGTTACAAAAGTCATAAGGGTCTAACTTTCCCAAAGGGATAAAGTTATTAAATGGAAGAGATGAGATTAAAATTATTCTTTTGTATTTTAGAGCATAAGCATTACAGTCAGTGCCCTGATGAAGAAGGGACTATTTTCCAAGCACACCTTGAAACATTCAAACTTGGTCTACTCACCTCTTAGTCCTTGGCAGCTTTTCCATTTCAGGTCATCAGTGGCCCTACTAAGCGAGAAACTTTTTGCATTCAGACTATACAATGTAATTCACTCAGGTGTCCACCTAAAATTGTTCTTTCCAGTGAATTGCTACAAGTCTAACATATCTTTCTGATTATGTTAACTATGTGAGAAATGTCATGTGTTAAATTTAGATGATTTGTTTTCTTCTTCCCTACTTTTTCTTTTATAAAACATTCATGCAACTTTCCTTTCAAAACATTCCTTGATATAAGTGGTTTTGTCTGGACTGTCGTTCTCTATTACGCTTTGAGGACATATGTGACTTGTATTAGAAATTCTGATCTATGCCTTTTTAAAGGCATTCTGTGTGAATTTTTCATTCAGGGAAATATCAAGGGAAATGTTTTTGTATTCTAAATAGTCACTGCATGACTAAATAGTCTAAACAGTCTTAAAATAAGTTCACTTTAAGATGTGCATACATGCTTTTCATAACTTTGAATTCCTAAAATAAATTTACATTTTTAGCTGTTTGAACCCAGGATTCTACCTTAAAGAGTTGGAAAATTCCCCATAGTATTGGTAACCCTACCTAGTAGATTTACAGTGTTACTTGGCATCCCCTTTGACATATTGGAAAGTTAAGTTTTGGGTTTTCATCTAGCATTCTATTGTGTATCTGAGTCTAAAACCCACTTCCGATATACCTGTATTTGGTTATGAAGTTGTATGCCCTCTTGTGGTGACAGCATTTCATCTAAATATAAAAGTGGTAATTTATCACAATTAAAATCAAACAGTTGAATGTCTAGGAAATATGGACTGTAATCTTGTTTTCCTAAGATATTTTATTGGGAAGGCTTAACCATCCATAAAGTAAAATAACAATGCAAATGATTACTAAAAGTTTTATGGCACTGTAAATGTTCTTGGTAATAGTAGTCTGCATATGTATAAAATGTATGCATTGTTACATATCTTAGTAGAATTAGTGTGAAGAAAACGACTGCAATTTAGACTCAAAATTATTTCAGTCAATGAATAGTTCAGTGATTCTACTACACATTAGCAGAGACATATTATTACAAGAACATTTGGAAATGTTTCAAGTTTATAAGGTAACCATTGAGTATATTTCTTGTCACCACAAATTTATGAATTATTTATGTGATAAAATTTCTCTAGGGTTTTCACGTTGACAATTTTAACAATTTTAAGACTGAACATTCTGCATTGGCATGGGACTGTGGAAAACAGTGGGAAATGACTAGGAAAGGACTAACCTTTGTTTTTTCTCAGATCTTTTCACTTACCCTACTGTTATACACCTAACCACTGGACAGAATACCTATGACATTCATATTCTCACAGGGAACATTTATCAACATGGAAGAGTAAGTGAATGAAGGTGAAGAATGGATAAAGAAGACAATGCAAAAACAAAGTGGAAGCTGCTACCCTGTACTTTCGTGTCTGAATTAAAGTATATGTAATGACTTGGTTCATTATGAATTAATAGATCATATTTTGTTTTGCAGAAGTCCACAAAAAGAAGACAGGATACCAATGGCAGACGAGTACTATGAATACAAGCACATAAAAGCCAAACTGAGATTATTAGAGGTCCTTATCAGCAAGCAAGATGTGGCCAAAACTATTTGAGGCTCAGGAAATGTCTATGAACACTTTCACCCAAGATAAAGTCAACCATATTTCCCTCTGCCACTCTTGCTAAGTAGTTCTGACATAATGAAAATGGAAGCACTTTAGTTTGTAGTATTAGCTATTTTTAAGATGGGATAAAGTGTAATTATATATGAGAAGGGATTTATGTGGGGGAAAATACAACGGATAACCATTTAACTGGGGAAAAAAGATATTGATTCTGAGGAGAACACGGTCAATATAATTATTTCAAAATGCATCTAATATTTTATCAAATCTAAATAGCATATAGTTGGGCCACATTTGGTAGGGAAAGTTTATTTAGTGTCCAAAGATTGTTTATATTGATGTATGGAAAACAGCATGTTTTTTTTTTCTTTTTTCTTCCTGAGGAAAGAAATTCTCCTTTTCATGAAAGACAACAGCTAGTACAGAAAATAATTTTAAATTTCTAATCAGCTTTTAAGTGATACAACATTGACTACCTTGTCCCTTACGTCTGTTAGACTTTCAATATCCTAGAATGTACTAGAGTGTGTCACTACTAATTTTTTATTCTATATAAAAATAGCACATTCTTTTATGTTATTTGAAATTTTACATTTCTGGTTACCAAAGTTCATTCTGAGAGCATGTTCTTTGTGAATTATCTTTTGTCTATAACTGACAGATGTTTATATTAAAATAAAATCTTAAAATTTTAAAATAGGTATTTTGGATAGATGTGTCTGCAGTATATAATCTAATGTGACCATAGTATTATTACTAATCTTTTTGTTTACAAAAACTAAAATTATATAACTATTTTTCCATTGGGAATATGCATTTTTCTTAATGTTCCAAGGTATATACTTTGTAATGTGAAAAAAAATTTTCTCATGCACTGTAGTTATTCATTCTATACAAAAATGGAAGGTTTGGAAACTGCTATGACACCTTGGGAAAGAAGCCAGACTATTTTATTTGCTTCATCAACATTAGTGTATATTGTTTGTTATTTTGTACTAAATTGCTTTTTTATAAAACAAGTAACAGGTTGACTTTTTCTCTCATTACCATCGTGTTTGTATTTCTATTTTCTGTACTGTTTAAAAATGATGAAGAAATTCACATTTTCAGAGTTTGGATGGGAAGATATTGATTTCAGAAGCAGGCTATTTCAGAGGCTCATTATTTTCTCTGTATTTACCTGATATAACTTTTATGAATCAGAATAATGTCCTTCATAACTTTGTTTAATTGAAGTCATCTACTTGTAACAGGACAAATACACAACTATTTGAGGTTTACAAATCACATCTTGATAAGGGAATGATTTCGTGACATGTATACAATTGCTATTAAAATGTAACTATATATTCTATATGATTGTAAATATTTTATACAACAATACAAATAAAATATTTTTCTATTATATTTATTATGTTGAAACACAGTAGTTGTTTCCTGTTAGCTAATATAAATAACATAAATAACACTGTCAAACAACAAGTTGGAAGTGCTGACAATTCTAGGCTTCAAGATTTAACTCATGCTGCAATTACACCCTTTCATGCGGTTTGGAGTTATCCCAATATTTGTTCAGTAGATTAAAATGAATGCATATTTAAACACCATTTATAAGCCATTATTTTGTATTTTGCTAAAGCGGTCTATAATTGTTTTGTTATGTTTGGCATAAAGTAAAAATAAAAGATTGCAGCATCTAGGCAAATAAAGTGTCAGAAGGAAAACATCATTGAAAGTAGTGGGAAAGGTGGGAATAGGAAACACTAAAACAGCTCTGAATGAAATTTGAAGTGGTAGTTTACTTTTGGTGATAGCGGCATGTGCATGCTTCAGTGGAAAAACATCTGATGATAAAAATGGACAACAGAGAATGCTCCTAAGGGAATAAAAGGGCTGAGTAGGAACAAGAAAAGTGGGCATTAACGTCCAACACTGATATTACAGGTTTTGCAGCTGGGATCTTTCTTTGCATTTGCAGTAGACAAACTCATGAGCTGATGACCAGTGATTTCTGCCACGGTGCCCAGAGAAAGATCCACAGGGTCAGTAAAAATGACTTCTAAAATGACATCCTGGGCATGGTGGTAAACCAGCACCCCATCTTCTTCTGTACAGGTCAAAAATTTATTATCCTTGGAATTTAGTTGTGGAAGGCGCAGCTTACAAAATTCATCTCCTGGTGATCCCACAGGGGCAATAACAAGAATCACATAATGATAAGCAGTGTACATACAGTAGAAGTCCCCAAAGTACAGGTTAGTGTTGGGGTTAAAAAGTTTTTCTGCTGCAATCTCAAACCTGTATCTTCCATAAGGTGAATCCTGGGGTGGCTTCCCAGTATTGAATTCAGTGCTGCAGCTGAAGAAGATGCCTTCTAATTTTCCACTGATAGGAGAGCCATGGCTACCACTGTTATCTTTGACAGAGGGTTGCATAGCATTCCCATGGTGTTCTCTGGAAGAAAAAAAATGGCCACTTTAGTATAGTAGTGGTAAACTTAACTGATGTTTACATATCTATGCCCAAATGTAAGTCTTCTACTGCTAAAGGTCTGAATGCTCATCCTCCTATCAGACCAAGGGAATGTATCTTTTGATATTACTATAATGGCTGAATTCTAGCCTTGAACTGAACTAAGGATCATCTACAAACCTTGGGAGGTTTTTTGACATAAATTTCCAGGACAGAAAAAAAAAAAAAACAAAAACTAAAAGCAAACAAGAATAGCTATATTCATATGAAGACTTAAAACTGTAAAGAGACAAATGAGGTCCTTATACATTGGTAAAACAATTTTGTAAGTTAATTGTAAAAATGCACCCAATATGGAACCACTCAAATATATAATGCAAATATTAGATCCAAGGGGAAATACAGATTCTAATATAGTAATAGTTGAGGACTTCAATATCCTACTTTCCTAAATGGTCAGATCTGACAAGAAGTCAACAAACAATTGAGATAAACCATAGTACAGAACCAACCTAACAGTTACAGAAATTTCATCCAACTGCAGCAGAATACACATTCTTCTCATCAGCACATATAAGATTTTCCAGGACAAATCATTATATAGAGAGAGAGGGAGAGAGAGTGCCACAAAACAAGTCTCAATAAATATAAAATATAATTCATATGTATTTTCTCAGACTACAACAGAATAAAATAACAAAAATAATGGAAAGTATTCAAATACATGGAAATTGAATAACATGTTTCTATATGGCCAATGGGTTGAAAGGGGAAAAAAATTCTGTGAGATACAGAAAAAGCAGTAGAGAGGGAAGTTTACAGCAACAATATATACATTAAAAAAAAGGACTCTCTAATAAACAACCTAACAGTTCACCTAAAGGACTTACAAAAGTAAGAACAAACTAAACCCAAATTAGTAGAAAGAAAAACAACCATCAGTGCAGAAAAAAAGATCAATGAAGCAGCAAGTAGGTTTTTTTTTGAAAGTATAAACAAAATTGAAAACCTTTAACTATAGTAAGCAAGAAAAAAAAAGACCCAAATAATTAAAACCAGAGATGGAAAAGGGGAGGATCATAAGGAAGAACTATGAGAAATTATGTGTAAACAAACCCTGATAAACCTAGAAGCAATGGATAAATACCTGAGCACATACAATCAACTAATATTGAATTAAAAAGAAACAAAATCTAAAGAGACCACTAATGAGATAGTGATCAAGATCTAATGAGACCACTAATGAGACAGAAGCAGTAATCAAAACCTCCCATCTAAACAAAGTTCAGGGTCTGATGGTTTTAATGCTGAAGAAGAATTAATTTCAATTCTTAAATTATTCAAAGAAAAAAAAAAAAACTTTGCCAGCTCTTCACAAGGCCAGCATTACCTTGATATCAAAAAGAAAGAAAATACAACAGAAAACTAGACTCCATCTCCCTAATGAACATACATGCAAAAATTCTCAATAAAATAACTACCAACTGAATTCAATAATACATTAAGCAGATAATACACCAGGATCAAGTCCAATTCATCCTAGGGATGCAAGGATGGTTGAACATATGCAAATTAACACACGTGATCAACACAACAGAATGAACAAAAAAACATGATTTCAAACGTGGAAATAACATTTGATAAGACTCAATGTCCCTTCATAGTAAAAACTCTCAAGTAAGGTATAGAAGGAACATACCTCAAAATACTAAACAGCATATATGAAAAACCCACAGTCAATATCACTGAATGGGGAAAAGCTGAAAGTGTTTCTTCAAAGATCAGGAAAATATAAGGCATTCACTTTCACTACCTATATAATATAGTACTGGAAATCTTAGAGTAATTATGCAAGAGAAGTAAAGGCCATTCAAATTAGAAAAGAAGTTAAATTATCCATGTTTGTAGATGACATGATTTTATACATAGAAAACCTAAATACTCCATCCAAAGCTGTTAGAACTTTTGAATGAATTCAATAAAGTTGCAGGATAAAAAATTAACATAAAACATGAACATTTTTATACCAATAATGAACTTGCTGAAAAAGGTAAAGCAATCATATTCACAGTTACAAAAAAATTTAGAAATAAATTTAATGAGGTAAATGATCTCTATAATGAAAATTATAAAACCTTGTGAAAGAAGGCTCAAAAAATGGAAAGATATCTAGTATTCATGGATTAGAATAATATTGTCAAAATGATCATAACTATCATAAAGCAATCTGTAGCTTCAATGCAATTTCCATCAAAATATCAAAGACTCTTAACAGAATCAGAAGAAAAAAATCCTAAAATTCATAGGGAACTACAAAAGACTGAAAACAATCTGGAGGGAGAAAAACCAATACCTTATTTTATAACATACTATGACAATATAGTAAGAAAACAATTGTCCTGGCATAAAAAATGATATAGACAAATAGAACAGAATTAGAGAACCCAGAAATTAAACCATGTTCACAAAGTCACCTGATTTTTGACAAAAGCACCAAGAACATATAGTGGAGAAAAGACTGTCTCTTCAATAAATAGTGCTGAAGAATGAAAACAAATCCCTTCCTCACACTCTACCCCAAAATTAACTCCAAATGGATCAAAGACCTAAATGTAAAACCTGAAACTATGAAATAAGAAACACAAGGGAAACACTTCAAAACATTAGTATAGGCAATGATTTTTCAGATAGGTACCCCAAAGGCACAGGCAACAAAGTGAAAATAGACTAATGTAATTATATTAAACTAAGAAGCTTCTGCACAGCAAAGGAAATAATCAACAGAATTAAGAAAACCTATAGAACAGGAGAAAGTATTTGCAAATGATTCATCTGATAAGAGATTAATATTCAGGATATATAAGGAACTAGAAAAAAACTAAAGACAAACCAAAACTTCCCCAAATAATCCAATTAAAAATGGGCAAAATAGCTAACAGATACTTCTCAAAAGAAGATATACAATGGTCAACAAACACATGAAAAAACACTCAATCCAGTTATCAGGGAAACACAAATCAAGACCACAATGAGATAATATCTTACCCTACTAAGAATGGCTATTGTCAAAAAGACAAAAACTAACAAATGCAGGCAAGAATGCAGGGAAAGGAGAAAGCTTATATACTGTTGGTGGGAATATAAATTAGTAGTCATTACTAAAAACGGTATGCAGATTCCTCAAAAAACTCAGAACTGGGATATGATTCAGCAATTTCAATACTGGATATATAGCCAAAGGAGATGAAATCATTCTATCAAAAAATACTTGCATCCCCATTTTTATGTATGTATGTATTTTGGAATTGGAGATTGAATGCAGGGGTGCTTTATCACTGAGTTACATCCCTAGCCCTTTTTATTTTGAGAAAGTATCTTACTAGTTGTCCAGGCAGGTAGAGAACTTATGATCCTCCTACCTTAGCCTCCTGAGTCGAGTAACTGGGATTACAGGCATGCACTGCACCATGGTCAATCCATGTATATTTTAAAAATATTTTATATTGAGGCATTAAAATTATACATATTCATGGGGTGCATTCAAAAAAAGAAGAAGAAATCAACAAATAAACGACTTAACACTACAGCTCAAAGTGCTAGAAAAAAGAAGAGCAGACCAATACCAAAAGTAGTAGAAGACAGGAAATACTTAAAATCAGAGCCGAAATCAACAAAATCGAAACAAAAGAAACATTGGAAAAATTAACAAATAAATAGTTGGTTCTTTGAAAAAATAAATAAAATTGATAAACCCTTAGCCACACTAACAAAGAGAAAGAGGGAGAAAACTCAAATTACTAAAATTCGGAATGACAAGAAAACATCACAACAGACACGAGTGAAATACAAAACATAATTAGAAGCTATTTCGAAAATCTATACTCTAACAAAACAGAAAACCTCGAAGACATCAACAAATTTCTAGAGACATATGAATTACCTAAACTGAACGAGGAGGACATACACAACTTAAATAAACCAATTCAAGCAATGAAATAGAAGAGGTCATCAAAAGCCTACCAACAAAGAAAAGTCCAGGACCAGATGGGTTCTCAGCCGAGTTCTACAAAACCTTTAAAGAAGAGCTCATTCCAATACTCCTCAAACTATTCCATGAAATAGAAGAGGAGGGAACCCTCCCAAACTCGTTCTATGAAGCCAATATCACCCTGATACCTAAACCAGACAGAGACACATCGAGGAAGAAAATTTCAGACCAATATCCTTAATGAACATCGACGCAAAAATTCTCAACAATATTTTAGCAAATCGCATACAAATATATATTAAAAAGATAGTGCACCACGATCAAGTGGGTTTTATCCCAGGGATGCAAGGTTGGTTCAACATTCGGAAATCAATAAATGTCATTCACCATATCAACAGACTTAAAGTTAAGAATCACATGATTATTTCAATAGATGCAGAAAAAGCATTCGATAAATACAGCATCCCTTCATGCTCAAAACACTAGAAAAAATTGGGGTAGTGGAACATTCCTTAACATTATAAAGGCAATCTACGCTAATCCCATGGCTAATATCATTCTAAATGGTGAAAAACTGAAAGCGTTCCCCTAAAAACTGGAGCAAGGCAGGGATGCCCTCTTCACCGCTTCTATTCAACATCGTCCTTGAGACTCTAACCAGAGCAATCAGACAAACCAAAGAAATTAAAGGGATACGAATAGGAAAAGAAGAACTCAAACTATCCTGTTCGCTGATGACATGATTATATATTTAGAGGAACCTGGAAATTCCACCAGAAAACTTTTAGAACTCATAAGTGAATTCAGCAAAGTAGCAGGTTACAAGATCAATGCTCATAAATCCAATGCATTTTTATACATAAGTGATGAATCTTCAGAAAGAGAAATTAGGAAAACTACCCCATTCACAATAGCATCAAAAAAAATAAAATACTTGGAAATCAATCTCACAAAAGAGGTGAAAGACCTCTACAATGAGAACTACAGAACACTAAAGAAAGAAATTCAAGAAAACCTTAGAAGATGGAAAGATCTCCCATGTTCCTGGATAGGCAGAATTAATATTGTCAAAATGGCTATACTACCTAAAGTGCTATACAGATTCAATGCAATTCCAATTAAAATCCCAATGATGTACCTTGCAGAAATAGAGCAAGCAATTATGAAATTCATCTGGAAGAATAAAAAAACCGAGAATAGCTAAAGCAATCCTCAGTAGCAAGAGCGAAGCAGGGGGTATTGCAATACCAGATCTTCAACTCTACTACAAAGCAATAGTAACAAAAACGGCATGGTATTGGGTACCAAAATAGACAGGTAGATCAATGGTACAGAATAGAGGACATGGACAAAAACCCAAATAAATACAATTTTCCTCATACTAGACAAATGTTCCAAAATATGCAATGGAGAAAAGATAGCCTCTTCAACAAATGGTGCTGGGAAAACTGGAAAACCATATGCAATAGAATGAAATTAAACCCCTATCTCTCACCCTACACAAAACTCAACTCAAATGGATCAAGGACCTGGGAATCAGACCAGAGACCCTGCATCTTATAGAAGAAAAAGTAGGTCCAATCTTCAACTTGTTGGCTTAGGATCAGACTTCCTTAACAGGACTCCCATAGCACAAGAAATAAAAGCAATAATCAACAACTGGGATAGATTCAAACTAAAAAGCTTTCTCTCAGCAAAGGAAACTATCAGAAATGTGAAGAGAGAGCCTACAGAGTGGGAGAATATCTTTGCCAACCATACCTCAGATAGAGCGCTAATTTCCAGAATCTATAAAGAACTCAAAAAACTCTACACCAAGAATACAAATAATCCAATCAACAAATGGGCTAAGGAAATGAACAGACACTTCACAGAAACTGTACAAGTAATCAACAGATATATGAAAAATGTTCAACATCCCTAGTAATAAGGGAAATGCAAATCAAAACTACCCTAAGATTTCATCTCACCCCATTAGAATGGCGATTATCAAGAATACAAGCAACAATAGGTGTTGGCGAGGATGTGGTGAAAAAGGAACAGTCATACATTGCTGGTGGGGTTGCAAATTAGTGCAGCCACTCTGGAAAGCAGTGTGGAGATTCCTCAGAAAGTTTGGAATGGAAACAGCATTTGACCCAGCTATCCCACTCCTTGGCCTATACCCAAAGGACTTAAAATCAGCATACTACAGAGATACAGCCACATCAATGTTCATTGCTGCTCAATTCACCATAGCCAGATTGTGGAACCAACCGAGATGCTCTTCAGTTGATGAATGGATAAAGAACTGTGGCATATTTATACAATGGAATATACTCCGCAATGAAGATGATAAAATTATGGCATTTGTAGGCAAATGGACGAAATTGGAGAATATCATGCTAAGTGAGATAAGCCATCTCAAAAAACTAAGGACGAATGATCTCACTGATAAGCGGATGAGGACATATAATGGGGGGTGGGAGGGGTTAGCATTAGGTTTAGGGTTAGGTTTAGGGTTAGGGATAAGGAGAGTGGTAAGAATGAAGGAAAGAAGGACTGTATAGAGGGAAAAGAGGGGTTGGAGGGGTGGGGGGAAGGGAAAAAAATAAACATCATTGCCCTATGTAAACGTATGATTACACAAATGGTATGCCTTGACTCTATGTACAAATAGAGAAACAACATGGTATCCCATTTGTATACAATTAAAAAAAAAGCCATATAATTAAACAAAATATTCTTTTACAAATTATTATTAGATACCTAAACACAATCTGGTTTGGAAAATGAGATAGAATGAAATCATATGTATATAGCTGTATTCATAAAATAAGTATGCTAAATCCAAAGCTGTACAACAAAGAGATACATTAGAAGACACTAATAAAAACAAAAACAAAAACAAAAAAAATTATACATATTCATTGTTACCTATTAATACATGCACACAACATAATTGGGGCAATTTCAGTTCTCAGTACCATCTCTTTTTCTCCCTTCCTCCCCCCACAACACTCTTGCCCTCCTCTACTCTATTGGTCTCCTTTCTATTTTTATGAAATTCTCTTCCACCCATACTTTTTTGCCCTTTTTTTAACCTCTCGAGCTTCCACAAATGAGAGAAAACATATGACCCTTAACTGAGTTTAGCTTATTTCACTTAACCTAATGTTCTCAAGTTCTATTTATTTTCCTATAAATGACAATTTCTTCTTCATGGTTGAATGAAGCTCCATTGTGTATATATATATCACATTTTCTTTATGAACACTGAGGCTGGTTCCATAACTTGTCTTTTCTGTGAACTGTGCTGTTATAACCATAGGTATGTATGTATCACTACAGTATGCTAATTTTCAATTCTTTAGGATAAATACCAAGGAGTGGTATAGCTGAGTCACATGGCAGTTCTATTCCTGATCTTTGAGAAACCTCCATACTGATTTTCACAATGGTTGTATTAATTTACAGTCTCATCAATGGCATATGAAAGCTTCTTTTACTTTTCCTATTCTCACCAGCATTCATTATTACTTATATTCTTGATCATCATCATTCTAACTAGAGTGAGATGAAATTTTAGTGTCATTTTGATTTGCATTTCCCTACTTGCAAAAGATGTTAAACATTTTCTCATATATTTGCTGGCTTTGCATTTCTTCTTTTGAGAAGTGTCTCTTTAGTTCATTTGACTATTTATCCATGATGATTTTTGGTGTTTTGAGTTCTTTATATATTTTTGATATTAATGCTGTGTCAGAAGAGTAGATAGCAAAGTTTCTCCCATTCTATAGGCTCTCTTTTCATGCTCTTAATCACTTCCTTTGCTGTACATAAGCATTTTAATTTGATGCCATTCTATTTGTTAACTTTTCACGTATTTCCTGAGCTTTAGGAGTCCCTACTGAGGAAGTCATTATCTATATGTTGGAGTGTTGACCCTACATTTTTTTCCAGCAGTTGCAAAGTTTTTAGTCTATTTCTAGCTTTTTGATCCATTTTAATTGACTTCTTGTAAGATGAGAGATAGGGATTTAGTTTCTCTTTTATACATATGGATATCCAATTTCTCCAGCACCATTTGTTTAAAGTCTGTCTTTTTTCCAACATTATATTTTTAGCACCTTTGCCAAGGATCTAAAGACTATATCTATGTCATTCCCATGCTTATTGCAGCATTATTCACAATAGCTAAAACATAGAATCAATCTAGATGCCCATCAGTGGATGTATGGACAGAGAAAGTAATGAATATTATTCAGCCATAAAAATAATAAAATTCTATCATTAGCAGCACATGGATGAACTGTAGGTCATTATGTTAAGTAAAAAAATAGACATAAAACAAATTCATGTACTCACTCATTTGGAGAAAAAAAAACTTAATCTTGTCAAAGAATGTAATGGAATAGTAGTCACTAGAGACTGGGAAGGCAGAAGGGAGGGAGAATGTAAAGAAGTTCAAGAAGAGAAACCAAAACACAGAAAAGAGGAATTAGGGTTTTTTTTTTTTTTCCTGTACACTACTAATCAATAGTGTAACTATTGATTAAAATAATCTATCTTATATTCCAAAGTGACTAGGAAAGTATGACATTCCAACATATGAAATGATTAATGCTGAGGAGATGGATATGCTTATTACCCTGATTTGAGTATTACACATGTATAAATGTATCAAATTCCCATAATATACCCCCATAAAGATGGATACATATATCTTAAAAAGGAATTTTAAAAGAAACAAAGGATTTTTATTATAGTTTGTAACAGAAAAATAAGATCACTTGATGGTACCTCCACTCTATAGAATATAAGGTAGTGATTAAAATAGTTAAGATATGCGTTTTAAAGCAAGTTATAAACCACATTTATAATGTCCACTTATATAGAAAGAGAACCCTAACCATTTACATTTAGCAAAAACCCTGGGAGTATTCCAAACACATTGTTCAGTGATTACCAAGGGGAAAAGAATGGGGAAGAAGTAGCTAAAGATAAGACTTTCATATTTAATCTCCATACGTCCGTCTAAAGAGCCTATGTAATTTAATAGTTGCATAATTTAAAAAGCAATTAAATAAAAAAGAAAAAAATAAGTGCTGTCCATTTATGTTGGCACAAAAGTGTTTTGTTTATTCTGTTGGCTTTTTTAACCATGCACCGTTTACAAATTAAGTAAATTTGCTTTAAACATTGATGGATATTTACTCTCTACCTCATTCCTAGATGCATCATTCACCTCTTTTGC
The DNA here is from genome assembly GCF_902686445.1 of Sciurus carolinensis. Lineage (NCBI taxonomy): Eukaryota > Metazoa > Chordata > Mammalia > Rodentia > Sciuridae > Sciurus > Sciurus carolinensis. The sequence continues at coordinate 111,460,273 of NC_062217.1, read as the reverse complement.
GTTCCACTGTGGTCTGAGAATTTATCATCCAATTATTCTTTGTCCTTTGGCCTCTCCATTTTAGTTATACCAATGGGAGGGTACCAGCAGATCTAGTGTCTAAGGAGGTATATCCTTGAATGTGTCTCTCTTACTTCATGTTTCAGAGCCTTGTAGTTCTGGCATGGCTGGAGTCTTCTATAAACTACATGTCTCTGTCTACTGTTTTTGCTGGATTGACTCCCTGCTCTTTCTGTTCCCAAGAATGGTAAAACCCTTTAACTTCTGATTGTTTCTGTTGCTTTATTATGCCGTATTAGTTCTTAACCTTGCACCTTTGTGACTGGTGTTTTTGTTAAATTTCCGCCAGAAGTCCTTGAGCATGTCCTTTGTTTTCTTGCTGTCCCTATCAGCATGACTTGAAAAGTTCAAGCTACCAATGAGGCAAAGAAAGATTTCCCCAGTCACCATGCTTCTTAAAGAGTCTGTTAGTCAGTGAAATATGCTCAGGATCTGCCCATGACTTTAGAACAGCAACGGTCTCAATTCCATCACCTGAAAACTACCTAGGGAGCTTATTAAAAATGAAGATTCAAGAAAAGACCAAGACTCATGAATAGGAAAACAAGGAGACATAAGAAATCGCATCCTATGACATTTGCATCCTATGACAGTATGCATCCTATGTTTTACTCTAACTATTGTTCTGTCTTCTGATGTTTTGAGATTCCTCTTTAATTATTTTGTTCCTGTTTTAAGCAACTTCCTTTTGTCATTCTTTTAGGTTAGGTATGCTGGTAACAAATTCCCTTAGTTTTCTTATCTAAGTATGTCTAATTCCCCTTTACTCTTAAAGGGTATTTCACTTCAAATAGGAATTCTCGGTTAATATTAACAGTTCTCTTCAGCACTTGAAATACTCTGCTACTTTTTTTCTGGTTTCTATGGTTTCAGATGATGGTGTCACTCAATTTTCTTTTTTTAACTTACAGATAAGGTGCTTTTTTTTCCTATTACTACTATGAATTTTTTTTTTCTTTTTTCTTCAGTTTTCAGGCATTCTGGTATATCTTGGCATAGATTTCTTGGGTATATCTCATTTGGGGTTTTCTCAGTTTGAATCTGTAGGTTAGATTGTTGTTAAATTTTGGGGATATTCCAGGTATTTCAATGAATACTTTTTCAGTCCCATTCTCTTTCCTTTCTCAACACTGATGACATGAATATTAGATTTGCTATAGTTTTCACATGTCCATCATGTTCTGGTTATTTTTTTAAAAAATCAGTTTTATATCTGTAGCTTAATTTGGGTAATTTCTATTCTGTCTTCAAGTTTACTGATTTGTTTTTTCTTTTTGATTCTGCTGTTCAGTCTATCCACTTGGTTTTATATTTACTGTGTTTTTTCAGTTGTAAAAGTCTCATTCTTTGTATATTTTGTCAGTTCCATATTAGTTTCAATTTTGCAATTTCTTGTTGAAACATGTTTTATAGTGGCTGCTTAAATAACCTTACAGATAATTCCCAAGTCTGTGTTATCTTGGTGGTAATATCTTTGATGAGTTTTTCTCATTCTGGTTATGACTTTACTAATTTGTGGTATGATAAGTAAATTTCAATTGTATCCTGGAAATTTGAGGTATTACAGTGTTGTAAGGCTCTGGATCTTATTTAAATCTGGTACTTTAGCAGACCTCTCCTGACTATGTACCAGTAGGGGGAACAGAGAATACCATTTCACTGCTGTCAGATAAAATGAAAGTAGAAGTTTTCCAATTAGCCTCTAATGACATGAGGTGATGGAAGGCAATTACTACTAGAAGAAGGTGAAGTTTAGGTTCTTACTGGGCCTCAGCTAACTAGATCTAGCTGGGAAAGGGAGGATGAATATCATTACTACTCTCCATGTGGTCTTCACAAATAAGGTAGTGGTAAGCTTCATTGGCTCTGGGGAGTATTAGAAAGTCTAGGCTTCCAATTCATCATTCTCTGGCACTATTCTAGTGCGTGGGGTAGGGATTGGGTCCCCTCCTACCAGGTGTGAGAGAGTAGATGTTCTAGGTTCTCCACTGGGCCTTGGTTGGTAGGTATGTGATTCCATTTTGTTCTCCTCCACCCCCAGCACAATGTTTGGCTAAAACAGGGCAGTTACTATCTAGAAAGTTTCTGTATTCAAGGCAGCTGCTTTCCTGGTTCTTTGTATAAAATTAGCAACTGTTTTATTTTATTTTATTTTTTTTATTTTTGGTCTGTGTCCATTGGCATTCTAGATTGCCAGCTTCTCTAGAGCCAAGTCCAGAATATAAGAGGTAAAAAGAAAACCCAGTAGAGGCAGGAAGATGGCAGAATAGAGGAGTCACTTCTATGGCAGATCTGTGGTGAGAACCAAGAAAAGCAGACAGGCAGCTTTTCAACAATGCAGGCAAATTATCAAGAATTAGGGGGGACTAGCCGGGCATGATGGTGACACTTGTAATCCCAGTGGCTTGGGAGGCTGAGACAGGAGGATTGCGAGTTCAGCAATTTTATTTTGCTGGATTGCCAGTCTTAGCAAGGCAAGGCACTAAGCAAATCAGTAAGATCCTGTCTCTAAATAAAATACAAAATAGGGCTGGGGATGTGGCTCAGTGGTTGAGTGGTTCAATCACCAAGAATCGCCCTGCCCCCAAAAAAAAGAATTAGGAGGGACTTTACTGGAATTTAATTCTGGACACTAAAAACAGAGTCCCCAGGACTTATGAGGTCTTACATAATAAAATAAGAGGGAAAGATCCCCAGCCACACAGCTGCAATAGTGGCTGGAGGCACAAAGTAGAACAGTCACTATATGAATGCAGTAAAAGAAATAAAGGAATTAAGGAACTCCTTCTTGTGAGGAAGTGGTAGGGGTACAAAGAACTTGGAGATCAGAGACAATGATTGAAAAAACAGTAAGCTGTGCTGCACAGCATCCATGTATGGGAGGGAAACTGCCATATCTCTCCACGGCATGCAGAGGACAACAGAAGGAACCATTTTGCAATCAGGTGCAGGAGCTGGCAGCTGGGGAAGTAATTTACTGGCAGAGCCAAGACTGGTCCAAAAAATGAGCTGGGCAAATTCACACTATATGATAGAGAGTGTGCCTAAGTGACCAGAGAAAATCAACTGTGGAGAGAGGTTTAACACAGGGGTATGTTGGTTTTGGAAACCCACCTGTTCCCCACCCCCAATATGCCACAAAGTAACTATTAGTAAATATAAAAAAATGGCAATAATACCAGTAATATCCTGCATTCTATCAGATCATAATGGAACAAAATTAGAAATCAACAATAAAATAAAAAATAGAAGCTACTCTGACACAAAGAGACTAAATGATACACAATTGAATGGTGAATGGATAGTAGAAGAAATCAAGGATGAAATGAAAAAAATATTTAAAGGTAAATGAGAATCCATTACAACATATCAAAATCTCTGGGACACTATGAAGGCAGTACTAAGAGGAAAGTTCATTGCATTGAGCACATACATTAAAAGAATAAAAAGCCTACAACAAAATGGCCTAACATTACATCTCAAAGTCCTAGAAAAATAAATCAACATCAAAAGCAGCAGGAGACAGGAAATAATTAAAATCAGAGTTGAAATCAATGAAACTGAAACAAAAGAAACAATTGAAAAAACTGACAAAACAAAAAGTTGGTTCTTCAAAAAAAATCAATAAACTGATACACTCTTAGTGACATTAACAGAGAAAGAGAGAAAACTCAAATTAGTAAAATACTTGATGAAAAAGGAAATATCAATGGAAACAACTGAAATACAGAAGGTATTTAGGAACTATTTTGAAAATTTATACTAAAATAAAATAGAAAATATTGAAGACATTGACAAATTTCTAGAGACATATGACCTACCTAAACTGAATCAGGAGGTCATACATGATTTAAACAAACAATTCAAGTAATGAAACAGAAAATGCCATCAAAAGCCTACCAATTAAGAAAAGCCCAGGACCAAATGGATTCTCAATCGAGTTCTACAAGAAGAGTTAACACCAATACTCCTCAAATTATTCCATGAAATAGAAAAGGAGGTAATCTTTCCAACTCAATCTATGAGGCTAATATCACACTGATACCAAAACTAGACAAGACACATCAAGGAAAGAAAACTTTAGACAAGTATCACTGATGACATAGATGCAAAAATTCTCAATAAAATTCTGGCAAATCGCATACAAAAACATATTAAAAAGATAGTGCACCACAATTATTGGGGTTCATCCCAGGGATGCATGGATAGTTCAACATGTGGAAATCAATAAATGTAATTCATCACATCAATAGACTTAAAGACAAAAATCACATGCTTACAGATGCAAAAAAAAAAATTGACAAATGCAGCAGCCCTTCATGTTCAAACACTAGAAAAACTAGGAATAGTAGGAACATACCTCAATATTGTAAAAGCTTTCTATGCTTTACATAATAAAGCATAATAAATGAACTAATAAATGAATTCAGCAAAGAAGCAGGATATAAAATTACACCCATAAATCATATGTGTTCCTATACTTCCTATTGAATATGAAATAATAACACTAGCAAATATATAAACAGGAATTTAAGTTAGGAAATATAACCTACTACTAATGACAGAGCCTCAAGTTTAAGGATATACAATCTCACACAAAATACAAGAATTCCTAGACATATCTATAGGCCTTAGTGAATTCTGAAGAGAAAAATTTCAGATACAGCAAGGAGTTTGAAGGACAATTAAGCTACCTATTGAACATGAAAAGCGGTAAGAAAGAAAGCGGTATTTTCATTTAAAGGAAGGGAAAACAATATTCATTCTGGAATACTTTTTGAGACAAGAGATCTGAATGAGTTCATTCCTTATGGATTAAATCAGATTTTATGGTTTTTTCAAAACTTAAAATGATTTGAAAGTTTATCAGGTAATTCAAAGGTTCCTTCATAATTAAGCATTCTGAATAAGAATATGACATTTTAAAGGGACTCTAACTAAGGAAATGTGTCCTGACTAGAATTCATAGCATAAAAAGAAAACAAAGATCCACTGAGGTAAAGGTTTTTAATAAACCATTATTAAAAAGCAATGTTGAAAAATTCTACCAATTCCTTGGCAAGTACACTTGTTTATACTGCTTGAAAATATAATTTACATGGATTTACTACTTTTTCAGAAGGTCATCCTCTTCAACCGAGCATGTACCTTTGGGAGGGATGCACATGGAGCAGTGAGGGAGGAAGGGGACACCTGCCTAGCCAGCCAGACCAGCCAGATCAACCCTGGCAATCAATGGGGTGGCAGATGGGCAGATCACCCTCACATTCGAAATTTACTACTATCATTATGGCAAATTCAACAGGGGCAAATTTTCTTCTCAATAACACAGCTTTCATGCTACGATTTGGAATCATATGTATGCCATGTGTACAATAATTTATCCATTTTCCATGTGCTATGTACATTATCCCTTTTCTTCTTGGGAGAATCTTTGAAAACAGATGAAGCAAATATGGAAGACCAGTTCCCATCTGAAGGACAAATAAAATTGTAGAGAAATACTGACCTCCAGTGGCCACCTAAAATTGACATCAGCAATACTTCAGGAATATAAATCTAGTACAATTATCTTGATTTAAGACAAACAGAGAAGTATGAACAAATAAAAAGACCACCAAAGCTTCCTAAATAGTTTTCATATATAGTCCTGTCAACTTAAGAATGCTTTAAAGTCTAAAGTGAGACCAAGACTTTTAAAAATGACAAGATTATAGGGATTTCTGTGTAAAAGTTTTAGAACTAATATAGTTCGTCATTTTGAAACCCTCAGTATCACTTTAAAATATATATCTGCCTGTTTGTGCTCCTGATTTGTCTTCTACAAATATGAAAATGTTGCAAATATTAAAACTATCTATGGGATAGAGTTCTTTTAACTTCTTGAGAACTGCTTCAAGGGAGAAACACGGAATCCTTAAAAATCCAGTTGAAATCACTACAATTCAAAGTAAAATAAAAGACTGTTCTCATGAATAATTAATTTGATCTAATGGCTAAGAGCTTTCAATTTAGGCAAAAATCTGTAAATCCCACCTGAATTATTGTAATACTTCATGAAATAGTCATCTTTCTGATTCTCTCATTTTCAACGTCTTAAAGACATTCACAAAAAGGGAAGAACATTTAGTAGTGTGAGGCAGAGGAAATTTGAGTTAGTGAGAATCAGGAATATGTACAATAAATACTCATCAATCTAAGCACCAGAGATTTAACACATTCCAGTCTAACAGACATAAATCTGGAATTGCATTTTACAGAAGTAGAGTAATGGGAAGCATGAGCCTAGAATTTGAATCATTTTAGTTAAAAAAAAAACACTAAATTTTTTTATTCTTACCGAATATAGTCAAAATATTCTTTGTGCTGGTTACGATAAAAAACAGAAAATTTAAGCATACGTCCTGAAATCACTTCAGCCTTCTCCAACAGCTGTGTTAGATGAACTTTTGAATAGTCTGTAATATTTTTTAAAAAAAGTCTTGTTATTTAATATATATCACCAAAAGGATCAGCTACACACTTAATATATTGGATATTATTAATAATTAACTTTAGAGAATTCAACTAAGTAAGCAGTAAATTGCAATTTATAACAACAAACATACATTCATTCACTGTCTTCTGGCACATTTTCTTTAGACAAGTGAGCTACATCCCTAGCCCTTGGTAGGGTTTATTTTGTTTCTTAGAATATTCCTGTTTTTTAACATCTTTGAAATTAAAGAAACAAACATGTTCAATAACTCTTATTATCCAACGTCCATCAGTACTACAACATATTTTCTTCAATCAGTTGATAAATTGAATGAAAGAAAATTATAATCTGCAAGAAAAAGCAAAGCTGGAAGTAGAAATAATAATGCTTCATTTATTTTCTAAACCCCTGAGGTTCACAAGGTAGAGTAAATATGGCTGTTTTATTGACACAGAAATTGAATCTTGTCAAAGTTTAATGATTTTGCTCAGTGTTCACATAGCCAGTTACTTTGAGACTCTGTTTCTGGCTCATAGCTGATGGTCTCTAAGTACAAAAGACTCTTGAAAATCTAGTACAACTGTTAAAGTAATTTGATACTTTTAATAAACTTTTTGTTTTGAAAATTGAGAATTGTCGTCAAACTCTGCAGCAGAAACTAAGGAAAATTTTGGTCCATAAAGATTACTAAAAGACTTCCCAAACAGACCAACCTAGTTAAAGTGCTCATGGAAGCAGAGTTTGTTTACTTACCCTTTACCAGCTCAACCAGAATTTATTTATATTAGAGCATATTATATACAAAGCACTATACAAAATTAGATAATCAGATTAAAAGATAAAGAGATATTTCTTTCTTCAATGAACTGACAATGCATAGAAGGAGATATATATTGTCTATATAGACAAAAATGACACTATTATGGTGAGTATTGTTTATCTCTGTTGCAAACTAGAAGTAGATTAATCTGTGGCATTCTATTTTATGTTACTGTATCACATTGTATTTCCAATACCTTGTAGAGTGTCTAGTTCAAAATGTGGGCTCAATAAATGATATGTGAATTAGATGTCTAGATTAAAAGATAATTTATTCACAATAGTCTTCTCAAAATTTATAGAGGTCAAGTTATGAATAAAGTTTACATAAAATAGTCCCCAAATAATTCTGACAAACTCAAACTATAGCTCTGAACAGCTTAAGCTCCTCTTAGATTTTACTCATGAAAATAAAAGGTCAAATAATTTATGGAAAATGTTATGGTGCATTTATAAGTGGGCAGTTTGTCATTTTTAGTAGAATCACAGGATGTACATGATGAGCTACAGGGAGATTCCACTCTAAAAGAAAAGTAAAATAAGAAAGGATTTTCCTTCTTATACATAGATAACAACATGCACTTACATAGTTAAATAGATTATAGAATAGAATGAATACATGTACATGTGTGTGCCATGTGCTAGCTATTTCTGAAGTGAAAGGATCTTTCTTAAAAAAAAATAATACTTCAAACCTTCTCTAATGTCAAATGGGATTTTAGCAAGTAACTGTAGTTCCTTTTAGTGACAATACCATGATACTGTTTCATGTAGTCATAGAGAAAAACTATAGGCATTATAGTTTGAATATCACTTATCCAAAATGCTTGAGACCAGAGTATTCAAATTTCAGTTTTTGGATTTGGGAATATTTCCATATCACTGAAGTTGCATTCCCATTCCACAAACCTAAAATGCTCAAGAATTCAAAAAAATTTTAGAGCACCATGTTAATGTTAAAAAATGTTCCAAATTTCAGAGCATTTCAGATTTTATATTTTCATCCTTGGGATACTCAACCTGTGACACATGGAAGAAGAGATTGTGCCTTTTTGTCTTATTCAGATTGAACCTCCCCAGTAGGGCAGGCTCTTTATATCAGATTTCTCAATGCCAAATGGCTATTAAGGTACTTTTTAAGGAAGCAAAGACACACAAACAGGACACTAGTTTAGAGCTAGCTTTTTCTTAAGTTCCTGCAGCACTCAAGTGAAAAATCCAACAACATTTCTGCTAGTGATTGAGACCTGCCTCTATTCCCCTATATTAGAGAAGTATGTTATAATTCTATCTTCCTTCCTTCAATCTGTGAAAATGAAACAAATAGAAGAAAATGAAGCTCAAAATATGCTGAGTACATTATCAAACTGCATGAATTTTTATTTACAAAGCTTTCATTGTAAATAAAATCAAACTATGTATGTAGCAAAGAAGTAATTTGATGATATCACTCAAGTTTTACTACTGAGAACCCCAGTTCCCTCCAATCAATACAATATTATTCGATGTTACACAATGTCCCTGACATTCAAAACTAACCTATGCAATACCTATTTACTTTATAATTACAAAATCGAAATATTTCTTGGTAATTAGCTTTGTGGGAACAATTAAGGTTTCATTTCATTTTCCCTGTATTGTACCTAGTTCTCTTACCTGCTGTGCAGAATTCTATAATTTCACTCCATTCAGACACAACATAATCACCATCAACTGTTTTGAGGCAGTCTGCACTGCTACTGTATATTCAGTTCTTGGGCTCAAAAACCAATGTCCACGGACAGTCATGGGTAGGGAACAGCTTTTGCCACCAATTTTGTTGGAACATCCTAAGAAGGAAGAATAGGAAGGATAAGAAGGGAAGAAAGGGATAAAAAGGAAGGAAATAAAAAAGGTGGGAGGGAGGGAAGGACATTCAAGAGTAACTTAGTTAATTGTAAACAAGAGAATTCAAATTCCTAGCTAACAGAAGAATTTACCTATTTAAATATACTTTACATAAAGGTGAAATTCACTGTGGTATATTCATATATGTACGCAGACAAGTTTGGTTAGGTTCAATTCCACCATTCCTCCCTTTTTCCCATCTCCCCTCCCTGCCCCTCAAACCCCTTTCTCTACTCCACTGATCTCTCTTCTGTTTTCAAGGAATCCCCCCACTCACCTTTTTCTCTCCCCACCTCTTACTTTGGTTGAGCTTCCACATATGAGAAAAAAACACTTGACCCTTGAGTTTCTACCTCTGGCTTATTTCACTTAGCATGATATTCTCCAGTTCCAACAATTTACCAGTAAATAACATCAGTTCATTCTTCTTCAGGGCTGAGTAAAACTCCACTGTGTGTATAGTGTGTGTGTGTGTGTGTGTGTGTGTGTGTGTGTGTGTATCATATTTTCTTTATCCATTCATCTGTTGACTGACTCCTAAGTGGTTCCATAACTTGCTATTGTGAACTGTGCTGCTAGAGATACTGCAATGCCATAATGCCCATATCATTATGCTGATTTCAATTCTTTGGATACATATCAAGGAATGTAGTTGCATTCATTTAACAATAAGCAAAGCATTCATTTTCTTCCAAAATACATTAGAAGTACAGGGTTTTTAAATCACATACAATTTTTATTCTTACCAGTGCTAAGTTATCATTATTAGAACATTAGGTCCTTCTTTTAAAGTGTCCTCATACTTAGAAAGCATTTAAGATACAAACTAAATATTGTTAGATTTTTACCTTGTGTTTAAATTTGTTGGAGTTCTTGTTCTCTTTCTTGTTGAGGTCAATGAAATAGTGTGTAATTCGGGTCTTTGGATTTTGAATCCATTTCCCATGAAATCTGAATGAGTCACATGTAATATTGCTTATTTTGATGTTATGTGGTACAGGAAGGTCTTCCATCTCTGCTATGCACTGTCTTGTGATTTGTTACCTGCCACAAAAAAATACACAGAATCTAATTAATGGATTTTTCCAGTTTGGGAAATCTCTAGCAATGTACGTATTTCTGAACACAATTCTCTAATTACTAAATCTGGGATTTCATTTCTTCTTGAAATAATTGAATGATAATGATCATAAAGGATGTTTATAAGCTTGTTTTATGAATAAAAAGCACAATGACTTAATCCTTGTATTCTCTACATTTTCAATTTACTTGCTCAATTTCTGCTTTATACAGTAAAACCAAAAACACCAATGATTCATCTTTACAATCTATGAAAGATTAGTCTTAAGGTGGTTAGGTTTCTTCCAAAACGTACCAAGACCATTTTCCATACACGATCAATTCTGCCCTTAAGTAGTATTGGTTTGTTTTTAGCAAGATGACTTCATAAAGATGTTGATAATGAAGGGATCCAGTCAAAGGAAATATTTTTATAAAACTGTATGAAGTAGCAATAACAGACTATACAGTTGTTCCTCCTTTTCATTTTGGAAGTATTACATAGAAATAGCATGTAATGATTCTACTATATAACAAATAATATTGAAGACTATTTACTTACAATGTACTCTGTTAAGGATTACTCTAGGAATATTTTCCCTGTGGTATCCTAATAAATTTATTTTTGGGTGCTGAAACAATAGATAAGTTCAAAAGAAAAAACAAAAATATGATTGCCATTTTCACTAATAATCATTAAAATCTTGAAAAAACTGATCCAACATCTGGTAACTGTAAAGACTGTCTCTGTACTTTCACTTAAAGAAATTGTTATCACTTTGGCTGACAGTAGAGCAGGACATGACTGATGCATGACAAAAAAGAAAATTCAGATTTGCAGAGTTTATTTCATGTATAGGAAGACATACTGGAGTCAAATTCTACTCCATTTCTTCCTACATTCTCCTTCCCCAAGCTAATATAATATTCAATGCCCCCAAGAGGGGGGGAAAGGATTGTTAATAATGTGATAAAAATGATAGGTCATATATGAATCAGCCAATAATTTAACAGAATAAAATATCAAACCTTAATCAACAATAATTAAAAATAACAACAATGAAAGCTACTTTGCGGCAATACCTTCCACTTTCAGATGAGATTGTTCTCTCTCCTCTACACTTCCATGTCAATCACTGATATAAAATGTTAGACAATTCCCAACTGTATTAAATATTTGAACTACACTGTCTCATCTCAAATTTTATTGTGATCAGAGGAAATTGATGGCAGTTGAAAACTAATTTCAAAGCAACTTAAATTCTTCAATTTATTTCTTAAACAATAGCTGAAAAATCCCTTTCTTCTCTTACAAATTCCCTCACACTTTAGTTTCTTCACATTCCCTCTTCAAGAAACTGTCAGTAACTCCCCTACCTTTCATTTTCCTCCCCATCTAGTCTCATAGATAACCCAAATTTGCTTCTGGCCTAAAGTTTTTCAAAAAATAAAGGAATAGAAAAAGTCTAACTGGAATCCTTTCATCGGAGCTGGAAAATCAAACGTAATAACACTCAAACATAAGCAATTTTTCTCTTATTTTGAAAAGCTCACATTTCAACCTACTATTCTAACTGAAGTTATCTTTAAAACATCAGTAACATTAATGAAAAACTTTCTGGACTTGAATGGTAGAAATTCTATCTCTTCTGCATTACACTATGTCCATATAATTTCACAACTCAGTGAAAAAATAATTAAAATTGTTATTTAGGACCATATAGGGGAAAGTAAAGCTCTTGCTTTTGATCCAATTTAACAAAAATACAATTTCAGTATATAACACTATCAAAGATATCATATTTTTCCATTTAAATTTCCACTATTATCTTAGTCAACTTAAAGTAACAAATAATTGATATTTATTCATAAAATGCTTTGTTTTATACATTTTTCTTTAATTGTTAAGATTTGAGAAAAATTATTATCTTTATTAAAATGTGGAAATCTTTGCTCAAGTAATATTATTCCATTGGGGGCAATAAGAAGATTTTGTTATATCAATAATCTTCATCTTCCTGCTACTTATCATAGTCCCAATTCTTAACAAAACCATTAATTACTTCTATTGCAGCTTTCTTATGGGGTAGAGGAAGTAAATAATTTAAGGAAATCCTATGAGTAAACATGTAACTTGTTTCTTCCTCATACTCTGTAAATCAATTTTTATCTGACAGATTTGAAATAAGGGACAAAAAGCAATGACTATGTCTATAAAAACTAATGAAACAACAGTTAGCCATATCACACTTATATTCAATACCCAGTCCGTAATATCGTAGTTCTGTCAATCAAATAATACTTCCAAATGCAGCTCTCTATGTGTATCCCTAGGAAGATTTCATCTTAAGGATAATTCTAAATACCTTTCTCTACTCTACATTCTAAATTATTCTGATATCTGTGGTTACACTACTGATTAGTGATACTGAATGCAGAACAAATAAATGGCTTCATATACATTTATCTATCCAAACAAACTTTTCTTTTAAACATTTCATAAATAGTTTAAACTGCAGCAAATATGAAAATGAAAGATAAAAACACTGAGAATTACACTAATAATATTTTATATATGACTTTTTACTCGCTGAACTTAAAACACCTTACAAAATTATTATCAGATGAAAAAAACAGCTGTATTAAGATATAATTCATATACCATACATTCACTCATTTAAAGCACACAATTCAATGGCCTTTAATAGATTCACAGCTATGCATTCACTCCCATAATCAACTATAGAAAAATTCCCCTCCAAAGAAACTCTACATACTTTAGTCATTGTCCCCATCCATAAACATGCCCCTTTCCTTCAGCCCTAAGCAATCACTGCTTTATCATTTGTCTTCATAGATTACCTACTCTGTACATTTCACATGAATAGTATGATACCATATGTGCTCTTGTGACTGACTTGTTACATCATCCATATTACATACATCATGCCTCATTTGTTTTTATTGTTGAATAACAGTCCATTGTATGGATATGCCACCTGTTATTTATCTATTGATCAGTTGATGTACATCAGGTTTTTCCACATTTGTGCTGAAATAAATAAAGCTGCTATGTGTATACATGTCTCAACTCTCTTGGGAGTGGAAGTGCTGGGTCATGAGATAACTCTATGTTTAACCTACTGAAGAAATGACAAACTATTTTCCAAAACTGCTGCACCATTTGACATTCCCTCTAGCATTGTGTGAGGACTCTTACCAACACATAAATCTATCATTTTTATTACAGTCATCCTTTGCCCTTCAACCTTCTGACATGAGGATATACTGCTCATCTCCTCTAGAGGAATTGAAGCAGACACCATTTTAAAGCAGAAAGTAGTTTTCACTGTGTACTGAGGCAACTGGTGCCTTGTTTCTGGACTTTCCAACTTCCAAAACTGTGAGAAATTAATTTCTATTATATAAATTATTCAGCCTCAAGTATTTTTGTTATTGTAGCACAAGTGGACTAAGACAATCTGTTAAACTATTGTTATCTGTTACTAAACTTGCCTTACAGATAGCCAATAGAAAGAAGTCCTTCAAGTGGTTTCCTGTGTCCTTTAGGCATGGCCCCACTATTATATAAGTACCTTTTCACTTCTTCTTTTAACAAGGTGTTCTAGCATATTTTGTACTTCTCTGCCGAAATCAACCATTTCTCTAGGAGTTATGAGTCATTTTAGTAGAGAACAGCAGTCATTGCTTCTAGGGCCTCTCGATAGCTAGAAGAGCTAGAAAATATATGCATATGTATATTTCTAAACTTAAATAGAAGACTACTGCATAAGTCTATAGTGATACCTTCAATTCCAATCCAACAGCAGAGATTTCATTACATTCTTCCCCCTTATGACCTCTATAATTACTTCAACAGTATGAAAACTGGTTCAAAGGATTCACAATTTATTTACTTATTTGCTTAACAAAGAATGCATTGATTTCTGAATTGCCTAATTCATTTCATTATATACTAACTATAACTGGATCAATACCATTTACAATCATTTTTGTCTTTGGTCTGAGGATAAATAATCAAATTACTGTTTTCAAAAATTTGGAAAAATCTCAAAAATAGTTTTTAACCTCGAAAATATTAGTAAGTAATATGAATGTTGAAGGGTTGAGATAATTTTTCTGCTGTCCATTACTATGAAATTCTTCAACATTAAATGAATATGTGTAAATTAAATCAGTAAATGAAGAAGGGGTGTTAACTATATATTTTTTCACTTTTTCCGTACGTTAGAGAATTTCATCATATTAAAATAAAATATAAGATTTACTCTTTAGTGTCATTATTATTCACTTAAAATTCACTTAATAATAAGCATTTAAAATTAAGGAATAATTAAGTGTAAGTATAAATATATTTTAATAACTTCCATTACAAAGTCAGAGATAGTCTGCTGAAGGAAAACACCTTCCATTTCCTTAAAATAACTTTAAAATATTGCAGTACTTAGAAAATGTTTTTATTAGTGCATTATAATTATATATAATAGGTGGTTCACTGTGACATATTCATATATGCACATAACATAATTTGTTCAATTTCATTCCCCAGTACTCTCTTTATCCTTCCCCTGATCCCTTTCCTCTACTTTTCTGGTCTCTCTTCTTTCACTTTTAAAAATTTTTTTGCATTATACATACAAGTGGGATTCACTGTGATATATTCATATACAATAATGCAGTGATATATTCATGTATAATACTGTAGTACTTTTAAATTAATGAAAGAAAAACTCACAGTAATAAAATAATCAATTTGTAACCACAAAGAACTCTAAAACTCTCTAAATTAAAAATACTCAATATGTAGCAACAAATATTATCAGAACATTTAGGAAAAATATAAGAAGAAAATAAAAATCACTGATAAATTCTATACTAATAACATTTATGTGTCCTATTTTATAACCTGTTTTTGTTTTGTTTTGGGGGAGATATCAGGGATTGAACTCAGGTGCACTCACCACTGAGCCACATCCCCAGCCCTATTTTGTATTTTATTTGGAGACAGGGTCTGATTGAGTTGCTCTGTCTCACCATTGCTGAGGCTGGCTTTGAACTCAATGATCCTCCTGTTGGCCTCCCCATCTGCTGGGATTATAGGCAAGCAGTCACCATGTCCGGCTAATCTGTTTTTATGTTACAATATATTGTGAACATTTTTACATGACTAGAGGTAATTCTAATCTTGGTGTATTCCATTCAACTAATCAATCATGATAACACTGGACAATTATATTGTTTCCAAAGATTTCCTAGAATCACACTTCAGTCACCTTATTCTATGTAAATTTTTGATGATTATTTATCTTAGGTAAATCCTAAGAAGTGCAATTGTGGACAATCTTTCACACCCAGTCATAGACACAGGATTTGCTTGGTATACTTGATTGTAGTAGGTATCCTCTTCATACCGGATTTAGTACATACAGTCAGTAATTCCGTACAGTCAAGGACTCAGCACCTCCTCCCCTGCTACACACACACACACACCAACATACCAGTCATGCTCACAAACACAGTTGCATTCAAACCCCAGGTACCTTTCTAATTAGGCACCACCCCAAGACAGAAGGCACTTTTCTCCAGTTTAACTGCTCCTTGGTAATAATGGGATACCACCACCACCACTATGCCCATCTCTTGCCTAGGGTGGCTGGTGTGGGAAGAAATGGAACACTGGGGAACTAAGCCTTTTTTTGCCACTTGACAATACTGTTACAGTAATTAATAAAGATTTTGATTGGTATTTTGATTTTGGCTCTCAATCTTAATTGATCCCTTTGATAGGGGGCAGACAGTTGCAAGTGGTGGGAACACGAGATAAAGGGAAAAATTCTATAAAATGAGCCCACTAAGCTAAACTCCACATGCTTTCTTTTCTAAGAAGCAATTTGCCCTGCAGCCCTGACTGGCTTAAGTGGACAGGATATGTCACATTCCTCAGCAACTACCTGTTACTGGCAGGAGAAACGAAGGCCCCAAATAATGTTGGTAAGAGGAACCCAAGTTACCCTGAATGGGGGAACTTTTATGAACTCTTTCACAGACCAGATTCTGAAACTCAGGAAAATAAGGATAATTCCTCCTAACCATAGGAGTAACCTGTAAGAATTTGTGGTTAAGAATACAATTAGATTTGGTTAGCATGGGTCAAAGTGACCTAGAGTTGTCATGAAAGTGGGAACTTAAAAGTTTGATGTCATTTTGCTGTCCATCTAAAATCAAGAGGTGGACCTGGGTGGGATTCTCTGGAAACTTCTCTGGGATCCCCAAATAACTGGAGTGCAGGAGAGGCATATTGTCCCTCTCTGCTCTGAGAGGAGTGTCCCCTTTCTCTTTTCCTATCCATTCAATAAACTCATGCCTATTATCTTCAGTGACATGTCTGAAATCTTTCTGACCTGATCACAAGAACTGGGGTTTAAAGGGGAGAGTGTCTTTCCACTGCCTCAGTTTCCCAGAAGGTCCCAGTTCAGTAACACCTTCAGTATCTGGTTAAAAATAATTTTGGTGTTCAATTTATTCTTATCTCTTCCTTCCTGGTCCCGTAAGTATCAACATATTGAATATTTGCCCTCCATATATATCACCTACTTTTCCTTTACATTGTGAGAGAAAATTCTAAGTGCTTCCCCATATCTCTCATCTTTCTCCTTCAGTGTGGTTTCCACTCTTTGCTATGAATGGAATTTAAAAATTTACATATCATTATTAATTTTCTTATATCCTTTCTCATTCCAAATTATGTATTTTTAGATATAAGTTCATTACCTAAACTTTCATCTTTTGTTTCATTAAACCCAATCTTGAATTTTATGGAGAACACAAATCAGAATCTGAAAAATTTACAAAGTTTTACTATAAAAAAACCTAAAAATGTGTCATCTTTACGTCTCTCATTGACATTTTTCCTTCAGCTATTTCTTTGTAGAAGCTTTTCACAGACAGACCTCATTTGGTTTTTCTGCGTATTCCGGTTTTAACAAGACTTCTTTAGGTCTAACATACGACTGATAGATACTACTTATATCTAATTTTCTTATAAGAGCATGGTTTTAAGGTTTTCTTCTTAGATCTTAATTTGAAGGGTAGTTATGTAAGTTTATTTTTCAGATTTTGGTATCTGTATGAAAAGAAAAAGAAACTTAAAAAAATAGTGCTATGAATAATCTCAGCAAAGAAACCTCATTCCAGGTTTTTCTCTTGGTAATTCTACGAATTAGGTGCCCGTTTTCTACTGCTAGTATCCTATCTGGTCTACGTTCCTCCTTCAGGTACAATATGTAGTCAAGTTTGGATTCTTTCCTTCCATTTCAGATTTCTACATCAGAGTCTATAAAGAGATTAGCTTCCTTACCCACCAGGTGGTAGCAGAGTTCTGCTTTTTGTGGCCCCTAGTACACCTGCAATTCAAGAACTACAGATCTGTAGCCACAAAGGAAATTCTAAGTAAAGTTACTAGCTATCCATCCCTCTCTCCACAAGTCAGAGTATACTAGAAGAGTTCTTCTAAGAGTTTCTTACTATTTTCTCTATAACAACAAATGGTTTTCTAAGAAGAGGCAAAATTTTATGTGCTTTTTTAACAATAGTATTCTATGGGTAAATTCTATAACAGATTTCTCAGTAAGTACAATGCTGGTGAAAATAAAGCTTCATTGTTAAGAAAAGTTTTCCTCTATTTTCATTTTCTTTATTTTTGCCAAGATATTGTGAAGGTGTTAGTTTCATGCTGTGTTCAAAAGTCCCATCTTACCTGAAGGTTTTCTAAGGTTCATTTAAGAACACTAAGTTTTTATATAACTTTCTTTCATCCTATTTTTAATTTGAAAATTTTCGGGTAGTATGTGCCAAGTTATTCTTATGCAGCTAATTATATTATTGAACTAAAGTAAATAGCAGAGTTATGATTTTTATGTTCAGACATTCCTCTTTGTCCTATGGAACAAGGCCTTAGAGATCTAGCTAATACTTCTTAACCTTTTAATTCAACAGACTAGTATTGTTTTTTTAAATTGTTTTGATTTTATGAAGAGCAGAAAGAAAACCATATGCTCTAAAAATCAAAATTACAATATAAACAATTATATTTTAACATTAAGTATAGAAAAAAAGTCCTTCAAATCTATCAAATTTAACTTTATGAAGAACTCACTAAAATTTCTGCATCTGTCTCATTTAACAGAAGTCAAATGAAAACTTCTCCATGGCTTAACATTAGTTCCAAGAACTGATATTTAAAAACTGTTTGATATAGTTCAATTCTCCTCTTTACAGATAAATAAACTAGGGCAAGGGGGAAACTAAAAATCATTACTGAAGTCAAAGAATGAATAATTAAAATGCAAATCTATGCCTTTTTTTCCTCTAAGTCCACGGACTTTTTCATTACATGATGATTCGTCAGTTTAGTTTTGTGTTGGGTTTTCTATTTTGAATACTGCATTACAAGGGTGGAAAGATGCTAATGTTAAAAATAAATCAACAATTTGGGTATTTTAGATAAGTTATGTAAACCATAAAACACATCTTAGTCTTTAATATCCTTGCAGTCTAACTGAACAGCTTAATGATAATTTATATTCAAACTTTATAATTTCACAAGGTCTTATTTTTAATTCATTAATTCATGAAGTCTAGAATTAATGGAATGAGTTTCTAATACCTTTTCTGGTTTTCAAACTTATTATTCATACAGGGGACATCTGGAAATGTCTGGAGATGTTTTGAACATCATAAACTTGGGAAGGTACCACTGATATAAGTGTAAATTATCTTCATAGGGTCAATAAGTATAAGATGAGGTAATGTTAAAAGCAATTATTTATTTACTTTATCCTTTGGTCTAATTAATATATAACTTTTCTTTTTTCCAGTACTGGGTATTGAATCCCAGGGAGCTTTACCACTGAGCATACATCCCAGTCCTTTTTAAGTTTTCTTCTGAGGCAGGATTTCCATAAACTATTGAGGGCCTTGCTAAATTCCTGAGGCTGGCCTTAAACTTGTGATCCTCCTATCTCACTCTCCAGAGTCAAAGGGATTATAGGCATGGTATACTACCATACCCAGCCAATGCAAAACTTTTCTAATTCCTTCCAGAATGTCAGTACAGCCAGAAATCTTAAAATTGTTTTTTCTTTTGAAAAAGAAAAAAATCATTGCTGAAATTAGTATCTATATATATTCAAATGTTTTTAGTAAATTCATACATGTTAAGGAGGCTATAATTCCCTAGTTTTGATGTGATGTTTGAATATAAACAATCTCTAAATTTAATTTCATGCTTCTCTCAAAGGCTCTCTTCCCTTTTATTTTCTTTCACTCAATTGTGTTGCAGATCATATAACATTTCCTATCTTTAAGGTCTCATTTAATCTTAGTGCTTGCCATTCTAGTTGGTGCATTCTAGCTTTTATTTTTATGCAACATATTACTTTTATTGTCTCTTTTCTATGAACCTAACCTTGTAGTCCCTCTTTCTGAATTGTTTTTTTTTACATTTATGCTTATAATACCTTCTAATTATCCACACATTTTCCACAGTGATTTCACATCCAAATCATTAATACAGATTTTTAAGCATATTTTCCCCATAATTACAGTTTCCAAATAGCATTTCACCTCAATTTTGGATCTTAAATCTGATTATTTTGTGATTATCACTCTAGGATTTATTTTAAATACAGATAGCATTACTTTTTATTACAGAAATTCCAATTCATTTTTAATGAAGTTTTATGAATTACTATTTTGTTCTTCACCAATGATACAACTACATTTATTAAACCAGCTACAAGGTTCATAAAACCTGATACTAACACTTTCTCACAGTTTCTCAGTATTCCAAGTGTTAGGAGTTCCAAAGGAGGACATGGATATTCAGCTGTCACAATATTAGGAAAATAGTTCCATAGGGAATAATTTGATATCTGTATATTAAAAAAAAAATAAAAAATAAAAAAAAAAACCTTTACTCTCTACAAAGACAACATGTATGGTCAAAGCCAGGGAATATGATCATCCTCAGACACAGAAGCCCAACACACCAGTAGTCAAAGGTATCTGAAGTAGTTAATTACAATGCTCATGAATTTTAGTGTTTGCGGTGTTTCATGAGAAACCAGTAAAACCTGTTTACTTTGTAGTGCTGACCCTTCACATATAGCACTGGATTCTTCAATTCACAGAAGGAAAACAAATTTTTATCTTCACTGACATAAGAAGCAGTACAAGATAAATGTTTCACATTCTTTTCATAAGCTTATCTCTCTTAGTCATATCCAAAGTTAAATTTCAAGTTAAATTGCCTAATCAGTTTTAAAATGGATGCGATTGATACCCCTAAAGTTGAACTGAAGCACTAGGAAGCAAACAAGGGAAATTGAAACTTATTTAGAATCCACTATGCAGTTAAATTACTCAAAATACAGGTACATGGCCTAAAAGAATAAAATGAAATAAATAAAATGCAATGATTTTTTTTCACCTCTTATAAAAGCCAAAATAGCAAGTGCAATGATAAAGGGAGCATAATATTTTGCCAAATGTGTTTTAAAGATGAAGTAAATTTGTTTTTCAATTTTTCTCACTATTCAAAAGCATTAAAACAATTCAGTAAAAAAATATGGTAGACATTGGCATAATAAGACAGGACTAGATTTTTCTACAGTTAAAAAGAAATTTATAACAGACAATTTAATGTGATTTAAGAAACAATACTGTCTGGCAATTCTAACCCAGGTTTTCCTACTATCCGGGCAAATTAAGATATGAAGGTTTCTTAGTTAATCACAATAGACAATAATTAAATATAGCTCTGGATCAAAGTTTAGTAACAGAAAAATTAATTAAGCACTTATATTTGGGTAGGTAGTATTTTGAGTGTTTTACACATTTTATTTCTTATAAAATTCATGAATTACGTAGTGTCATTCTCATTGTAACAGATGATGAAATGAGGTACAAAGGTTATGTGACTTGCTCAATGCCAAATAACTAATGTAAAAGTCAAGATTCATCCAAGAGGCCTGGCAATGAAGTGTGTGTTCCAAATCACTGTATTATATAGCTGATTTATCATAGTTGCATTAAAACTATTTGTATTGTTGTAGGAAAATCACTTAACCTTCATTATCCTTAATTTATAAATCAGGAGAACCTATCTACAATGGAGTAACTCTAACATAACAACTTCAAAATTTAAAAAAATACTTTCTCTGAAGAACAATTTCCTTAAACCTCTATAATTATTAGTTAATAGTATTTTCCATCACCTTGTGATTTAATATATCTTTGCATTCAGTAACTCAATTCTTTTGATGATTTTTTTTTGCAATAGGACAACTGAGATACCATGATGTAATAAAGTTAGGAATAGAGGAGTTTAGTATCTAGTCCAAGTTCTTTCACTGAAATATTGTTCTGCCTTAGCTAAGGCACTTAACTTCTTATAAACTCTAGTTTCTTCTCTTAAAATTAAGGGAATATGCTAATGAACTCCATCATTTTCAGTAATATTTTGTCACTGTTCTTTATTTGAAAAACTTAAATGACCAAAAAGCAAAACAATCAAGTTTAATTTACTCAATAGTTGACTATGCCTGTCTTTGTTATTTTATAGTATTAAATCTTCAAAGACATCCAAGGGCAAATAAAAGTGGGAGTAGCAAATGGCTTCAGAAGGACTTGAATTTTGTGTTGAATATCTATAGTTTGTTTTGACCACTTTGTAGTCAACTAGAACTCAGAGAATACATATTTGAAGTGAAATTATTGTATGAATATAAACCTACCTTAGGGAAAATGGTATCTTGTCCATTACTGCTGCCAACTCAGAGTTCTTACTTTTTTCCCTTTCACTAATATTTGTTCACTCAGTGTATTGTCATATTAAAAAATTACTAATCTATAAGCAAATTCACTTAATTGACATGTGTGGGTACTTCCATGTAGTAACTAATGAACATCAATTTTCAAGTCTAAAAGTTCTTCCTGTAAAGAAATAGTCATTATTCATGCAAAATGAAAATAAATTCATAACTTTATCCATATATCTAATTAGCATAATGTGCTTTATAAAAATAATTATAGATAGAACAATTTGGGTATGAAATAAACAAGCTACATAAAATTCTACATATACAAACTTATTAGTGAGCCTCATTTTAATTTCTTTTTTCCTACCTGGGCAACTAAATACACTTTTATTGTAGAAAACATTTGGCATGGTGTGTACTGGGAATTAAATCCAGAGCTGCTTAACCACTTAGCCATATCATCAGTCCTTTTTTCTTGAGTCAGAGTCTTACTAACTTGCTTGGGGACTTGTTAAATTGCTGGGATTGGCCTCAAACTTGTGATCCTCCTGCCTCAGCCTCCTGAGTCACTCGGATTATAAACATGTACCACCACACCCAGCTTACAGTAGAAAAATTATTGATGGGTACTTCATTTTTACAAACCACATTACAGAATAAAACCATAGAACTATATAAAGATTAACTTCCATATGTAAGACATTAAACTACTAACACTACAATAATCTATTCTTATTTCTTGACCTTCCACTTTTCATCATTTTACATAGCACTTCCTTATGTTTTTTATGAGTACATACAGAAAACAGTCAAAGTATGATGAATGGATATCAAAAAGTCTCTCAAAATACTTAGAATATTATTTTTCTGCATGTGGTCAACATTGGCTTATTTCAAAGCAAACAATATAGTAAGAACATACTCTATATCTCACTCAAAAGAATAAATTTTGTATACAAATTGGTACTGCTACTTTGTAATAAGATGAAGATTACGGTGATATTAATGAAGCTTAATGTTTTGGATCTCTTGTTTGCATGGTCTATTTCTATAGCCCAACACAAAATTTACATTATTTTTATTTATTATATGTACTCTTTATTCAAAAGAGGGTCCCTCAAATTATATAAAGTTGAGGTGACACAATGTTTTCTGAATGAACATGACTCTAGTCCTATTTTTAATCTATTCCCTAAAATTGACCTCAAGTCTCACCTCCTGATGTCTGTGATATCGTCTCTCTCAGAAACTTTATGGCACTCTCTCAGTATCTGTATATGGGCTACAAATTCTTCACTACTCTATTCTTCTATATTGTATGGGTTCAGGAATAGGGCTTTAGGATAAAGAATCTCTTTATAAGTGGAGAGACTGGTGAAATTATTTTTACTCAAGGGGTTTACCTCAAAAATGGGGAGAATGATTTCTACTACACCATTAGAAGTAAATCTACCAAGAAGCTAATGAGGCTAAAGTTTTAAGGGACCTTCACTTGCACTTGCACCTGCTGCTTTATTATGTATTTGAATAATTTACATTGTTTTTCTCAATTAGGACACTCCAAATGCATAAACTTAGACACCATAAAATTGGATTCATTCATGCATTTAATAATTAATAAATATGTGAGCCTAACATGTTCAAAACAAGTATGGCTAGTTAACCAAAACTCCTTAGCTGAGGAACTTGGAAGACTCAGAGCACTGGCACTGGCACAGTCAAGTACCATTTCAATGAGACATATGTAAATAGAAAATTTTTATTTTCACTCAGAAAGTAATGAGTGAAAAAGAGTATAAAATATTTTATCTTAGTCCAAAGTTTGCATTGGCAGCATGCTTTAATCCCTGGATATAAAAGACAAAATGTTTATTCTAATAAGAATCATTAAAAAGAAATTTCTCAAGTGAAGGTAAGAATAATGGAATGGTATTACATCTATACAGCAAAAAGTGATTTACATTCAATTTTCCTTACTTTTTGGTTATGACTCATCCTAAGTACATTAAAGTTATCTAGATTTTATTTTAAAATTGAATGCTATATAAATATAATTCATTATGTGCCACATTTTAGGTATTTTCCCTACACTTACCCTGTCATTGTCAAACAATAAATTTATGCAAAAAAATTTTCACTGCAATACACATTAACAATATACTAACACCACAGGTATCAAAATGCACAAAAGCAGTTAAAACATTTCAGAGCAAGAATTTCTTTGAAATGCAAACACCACAATTGCATATTATAGAGAAAAATTAGGAAGATGTCTGCACTAGAAATTCAAAAATTTGCATTTTGTCTGCACTAGAAATTCAAAAATTTGCATCTTAAAAGTTTTTATTGAAAATTAGTCACTTTTTATATTATTTCAATTTTTACTAAAATTGCTTATAAACACAAGTCTACTGCATCGTTAGGCACTTTCCTTAAAACTAAGTCTCTATTTGTATTTAGAGAACTGTTTATAAACTTGATCAGCTCATGAAAATATACCCTCTTAAATAAAAGGATTATTGTTTATTGTTACTTCAAGTTCCCTTCAGTCCTCTGAAGACTAAAAAGGTATCTAGGATGCAAAATAAATATAGGCTATACTGTGCTTTTGTAAAAGATAGTCTAGTATACTAATACTTGCCACCCCAAGGTGGCAAAAGCAGGTCTCCAAAAGTAAATATATAAATTGTGGAGACTAGAATCTCACTTCAAGAATAGTAAAATAAATATTACAAATATTACAAATATGTTTCTCAGCTAGAAGATTGATTTACATGTTTAAAAGACATGCATTATTATTCAATGCATCCATGCAGGAGGATTAGAAGATGAATCCATAACACAGTAAATGTCAGTTTCATGGAACTTAAGTTACAATGTAGTAATCCACATATGTGTGTGCATAAATGCAAATTTTTAAAGCCCTTACTCCTGCATATTCTTTTAGATAATCCATTTCTTTGCTTCCCTTATAATTGAACTTCTCCAAATACATCAAAAGCTATCTCCATTTCTTCACCTACCATTCATTTTTTTTTTTTTTAATTGCAGTGGGGGTGGTACTCGGGATTGAACCCAGGGTTCCAGGGTGGCTTATCCACTGAGCATCATACCCAATCTTTTTTTTTTTTTTTTTTTTGAGACAGGGTCTTGATGAGTTGCTTTGAGCCTCACTAAGTTCCTGAGGCTGGTTTTGAATTCTCAATCTTCCTGACTCAGCCTTCCTATTCACTCTTAAATACAGTCAAATTAGTTTTCTATCTCTACCACTTCAACAAAAATCCTCTTGTCAAGTCACCTATGAGCTGCATGGAGGCAAGTCCAATCGATACTTTTCAGTTCTTTCCTGACTTTACCTCTAATGGGGTTTAGGACCTTAGTATTGGAGGAAACAGTTGAAGTAACATCCTTCCCTGAAGCAGGACATGAAAGAATTCTCTGATCTTACTGTGAAGTAGATAATAGGGCTCTCTTCCATAGGGATCTTCCCTCTTTCTAGAAGTAATATTGTTATTGTTTTAACACCAGGGACAGAGAAGAATCTGAACAAACAAGCTTTGCTAAGTTCCCCCCAGTTTAAAACCATCATGTCTCTTGGTACAATCACACCCCTCTACAAGTACCCACTGCTTCATAAGACTTAGCATAATATATATATATGTATAAATACACATACACACACACACACACACACACACACACACACACACACATATACAGATTCCCCTGTTTCTTTGGGTCTTCACTTCTAAAGGTTCTGTGTCACATAAAACATAAATAAATTTCTACATTTTTCTCTTGTTCATCGTCTTTGTTATATGAGTCTCTACCACAAATCTAGTGATGAGTGAGAAATTTTACTTCCCTCACATCTCTCAACAGCATTTAATACAGTTGACCATTTGCTGCTTCTTCAAACATTGTCTTAGTTTTCCTCCTATTTCACTAACTATTCCTTCATATTCTCTAGTTCTTTGCCTAATCAAAAATTAGTGTTTGTCAGTCAGGAGTCTAGACCAGCACTCTTTCTCAATGAGTGCTGTCTTTCTGAAATAGCACGGAATGTCCTTCAATGAAAGAAATGATTGTTATATGTACTGTTAATATAATCACCACTAACCATATATAGCTTTGAGCATATGAAAACAATTAGTACAACAGAAGAGCTAAATTTGATTGTAATTTTTATGAATTTAAATAACTATGACTCTAGTGGATACTGTATTGTAAAGTTCTATTTTTTTCTACTTCCTATAAGTGATCTATCATCCTCTTATTGATAATTTTCAAGTTTATATTTAAGGTCTGCAATATAGTCAATACTTCCCTTTGGGTATCTCAAAGACACCTCAAATTTTAAGTAATCAGAAATAAAACTTTTGATTTCCTTTCCAAAATGATTCCCAAATCCTGCACTCCCTCAATTTAGTAAGTGTCCTCAACATCCATCTGGATGCTCCATCCATAAATTTTAGACTTTAACAATTACTAGGTTAACTCATTCTTTGTTATTTCTTCAAAAACCCAAGTTATTGGCTGTAGCACCTACACATTTTTTAAACAACAAAAAAAAATTGTGTGCATCCCCTATCTTATGTTTTTATCTACAGTTTTTTTAAAGCTATTCCTCTCATTCCTCAGTTGGTTATAATAACATACAAAGCTAACTTTTAAAATATTGGCTTTCCATAAATATTTTGAAACTTTCAAAGATAGCATGGGATATTAGAAGCAATGCAAGCAGAATGATTTGATTAGAAAAAGATAGGGAGGAATGGTAGGAATACAACTCAACTAGGAGGAAGAGGCAAAAATCACAGAGAGCTTTTTAGTGTTAGAGAACGGCTATTTAGTACTAATAATTAGTAGTTAGTAAAAATATAGTCAAAAGGCAACTAATGAATGACATGACAAGATTTCTATATTAGAGCATCACTCTTGGCATTTCTGAAGAAAATGCAATGGAGGATATGTGATCAGTTTTTTTATGAAACAAAACCATTTTATCCGAATAGATTCAGGGCTTTACCACACAATATAAACACTTCTGTAAATTATTAGCCAAAAACGAAACTTTGGAACCACATAAGAATATGATTGCCAACTAATCTATGAAGGTTATAGTTACAAGCTAATAATAGTATGAATATAAAATTATTAACCAACTGTCACTTGAAAATGACACAGACAATAAATATGGTTCCTGGTGAGGTCAAATAAAGTCATTAACTGAATTACACTTTACCATTAATTTACTATCACTAATGCACAACTTGATAAGCAGATAAAATCCTACATTAGAAAATCTCTGCACAATTTGGAATGCATACCAGTTATATATCACATAATCTTAAATCCTAAAGTGGAGTGACTATCATTATTATACAAGGGTCCACAGCTACTCATGGATACCTTTCAATTACAGTTTGATTTTACTTGTATGAAAACACAATAATCCCCCTTCTCTGAAAAGAAAAATATAAAATTAGAAATTTCTCATTTTAAGGAATTAACTGGTACTGAAGAAAAATTATACAACAAAATCACTTGGCCTAAAAAGTACTTGGGTTTACTCAGATGTTATCTATAAGGCATCTAAATTTATCTTTTATAAACTAAACAAAGTATTTATTTGTGATATTCTTAAGGTAAATAGTTATGTTCTGTTCTTTAAGTCAAACATTGTGACTACCTATCATTTATTAAGGAAAAAACTCATATTATTTTACTAAAGAAGTTCATCTTTACTTACATGAAATGTTCAGTACTATGTTAATGAATCACACAGATACTTTCCGTAACTTCATAATGTGATAAAATCTGACTAGTATAGTACTTGTACTTAATCACTTAAAATGTAATAGTCATGAACTAACAGGAATTTTATTCTTTCCTTTTCTCTTTTGCTGTTAAGTGCTCCAAAAACTACCAAAAAATAAGCGAAATTAAAAATTAAAAATACCCAGGGGAGTTTTTACTTAGTCACTTTTACATTATTTTGTCTTCCTCATGTACAAGCACACAAGTTTGAATCAAATAACTGTGCTTCTGAATGTTTCTAAACCTAAATACAAAATGAAGTTGTAATCATCAGGTTTGGATTTCTAGAAATAGTCATTTTTCACACAGAATTTCTAGGTGACTACTGTAAAAGCAGAAAATCTCAGATTAAGGATGGGGTCCACTATTGATACTTGGTATGTAGTCTCAGAGATTGAACAGACCTATGAAGCGGATATACCAATTAGGCAAATTCTAGACAACAAGAAGGGAGATAAACCAGACAAAATATCAGGTAGCCTACAACTGGCAGAAGTCTCATTTGAAAGGTAAAGTATGACATGGAGTAAAAGAAAATAACTCTAATAGTAGGTAACAGGAAGAAGTTCAGGGGATCAGTCTGTTAAGGAGGCTTAACAGCAAGTTGTACAGTGTTACTCATGAGGAACCATGAAAGGTAAAATACAGATAATGGGCAATAAAATAAGGCATAGATTCATTTATAGATGAAAATTTAAGGATTCAGCTTTTAGAGATAAGACGGTTTTGATCAGAGAGGTCAAAATAAGAGCTTCATTACTAGAAACAAAACACCAAGATAAATTAATGTCAAAAATTAGTTGATGCTAAGATCATGAAGTCCAGATCTTGAGTTCCTTACAATATTTGTTCTCAGATACATAATTGTTTCAAAGGCTAAATTTACAAGTGTTATTAAGAAACTCAAGTTATGGAAGCCAGAACAATTATCAGGTTAAGACCTACACTAATTCAAATCTCTTGTTGTTGCTATCACCCCAAACTTTGAGCTTTCAGTGGGACTGTTGCTGAAAAAAAAATTAGTTGAAGCAGAACTGTATTCACAGGCTACTTATAAAACTGCAATTTTCTAGCATATTGCAAACTAGGATGTTATATCATTCTTTTAGCAGAACACTTACAAATATGTTGTTTATGGTATACTGACAAAGTGGGTGATTAAAGTCTTTTAAAGAACAAAATTTTAGAAAATATTAATAATGTGAATAATTGGGAAATTTCATGGTTGGTGACAGAAGAAAAATATGATTAGAAAAAAAATCAGAGAAAATTCTTCTGTGGAAAATGGATGAATTAACTATATCCCTTTAGGTCTTATGGCCAGAACACACAACATTCATGAAAATATCTGTCTAAAATGTCATATGGGCAAGGAAGAGTTCCTTTATCAGCATAATATGAATAAAATGTTCACAAGGAACTGGAATGATGTTATCTTTTTTGCAATCTAATTTTAAGTACATCAACTTGATAATCTTTAAACAACTTTATGAGACTCTTTTTTACAGTCTAACTGAGCACCTGGCCCTAATAAATATTTGCTGAATGATAAATGCATTAATGAATTGAAATATGAAAGAATGAAACACAATTACTGAAAGCATACTAGAGAAGGTAGTCCCTACCAAGGTTGGTAAAACTTAAAATATTAATTGCAAAAATTTCATATTAAAAAAACCAAAGTTAAAACATTATTGTTATGGTGTGGATATGAGGTGTCCCCCAAAACCTCCTATGTTAATGCAGGAATATTCAGAGAACAATGCGAAATGATTGGACTATCAGAGCTGTAAGCAAAGAAATCTATCCTAGCTTAAACAGACTGGCTGGTAACTGGAGGCAGGTTGGACATGGCTGACAAAGGTAGTGTGCCCTTAGAAGGGCTCATCTTTCCTATAGCCCCCTTCCCTCTCTCTGTTTCCTGGTGACCATGAAGTAAACTGCTCTCTTCGGCCCTGTCCTTTGATAATGATGCTCTGACTCACATTGGGCCCAGAGCAATGGAGTCAGCCATCTTATGGACTAAGATCTATGAAATCATGAACCCAAATAAACTTTCCCTCATCTAAGTTATTCGAGTCAGGTATTTTGATTATAATAACAAAAAGCTAACTAAAAGAGTTAGATATAAAATAAAAAAGACATACACTTAAAAGAGAAATGAACATAAACTGAGAATCTGGTCCTTGAGAGTTCCTTCAGTTGACATAAAAGGGAAAAAATTAAATTTGTACTAATTAAGGTTTTTGAAATTAAAGATCTTCTTCCTTCTCTTCATCTTCATCTTGCTTTCTGAAGTAAATAAATTCAATGACAAAAGAAATTTAAATCCCCCATTAAAAAAGTTTTTTAAAGTTATCATCTCTACACTCATTGTATAATAAAACATGACTTTAACATAAAATCACTACATTGACTGATATTGAACTTATTCCCTCGTATTATTAACATGTAGCCTAAGATAGTAATATGGAATATAAATGGCCAGAGTTAGTTGCCAATTTTCATGACATTTTAGCATTAATTTAAGATCCAGTATTCTAGCAAGATGGAACATTTTGAATTAATATTTGCACATCCTGAAAGCATATTTTATTATTGTTTTTTTTATTATTGCCTCACCAGAGGTTATATGGCTATAAATTGTGGGAGAAAAGTAAAAGCAGGTAATGTGAGCCTTGGCACAGAAGTACCACTTGTATATGGAAAATCAGCTCATTTCAAACTTTGTAACAAAACAAGATATTATAGTTTCAGATACAAAGTGTCCCCATTCCCCACAAGCTCACATGTGAGACAATGCAAGAACGTTTAGAGATAAAATGATTAGATTATGAGACTTTTAATATAATCACTGAGTTAATCCATTGCTATGGATTAACTAGGTGGTAACAGTAGGCAGGCAGGTTATATGGTTGGAAGAAGTAAGTCATTTGTTGTATGACTGAGGTTTATATATGTGTGTGTATAAATGCATATACGTGTGTGTGTGTGTGTGTATACTTTTTTGGTGGGGCCAGGGATCAAACTCAGAACTTTGTGTATGCTATGTAATACACAATGCTATGAAATCTCCAAGGATGCTACCACTGAGCTATATCTCCAGTGAGGATGTAGCTAGTAAGTGGACAGATATTCATATTTTCTCTCTCTCTCTCTCCCCTGCCCTTCCCTCCTTTCCTCTCTTGCTCTCTCCCTCTCCCTCATTCTCTCTCCTTTCTCCCTCCCTCTTTCCTTTCTGGTTGCCAAGTTATGAGTTGCTTTCCTCCACAAGGCCCTTCCATCTTGATATTCTGCATTGTCTCAGGACCAGAGCTATGGAGTTGGCCAAAATAAACTTTCATTCTTCTAGGTTCTTGTTGGGTCTTTTGGTCACAGCAATGCAAAATTGACTAAAATACATGGATTGTAGATGAAAAAAAAAAAAGAGTACAGTGGCCTAGTCATTCAGAATAGATCCCTATCTCTCATCCTGTACTAATTCCTAAATGAACCAAAGACAGGAATTAGCGCAGAAACTTTGCAACTGCTGGAAGAAAACAGAGGCAACAATCCAAAATACTGGCACAGGCAATGACTTTCTCAACAGGACTCCTAAAGCTCAGGAAATACCACCAAGAATTAACAAATGGGATGGCATCAAATTAAACAGCTTCTGTACTACAAAGGAAATGAGAGTAAAGAGAGTCTACAGAATGGATAAAATTTTGCCAGCTTCTGTTATGACACAGGATTAGTATTCAGAAAATTAAAAAAACTCAAAAACTTACAAAAAAACAAATCCCCCAATAAATAAATGGGAAAATGAATGAAATAGACAAAGAAGAAATTCAAATATCTAACAAATACATAAAAAATGCCAAATTTATCATTTAGGGAAATGTAAATCAAAACTACACTGAAATTTAATCTAATTCCAGTTAGAATGGCAATCATCAAGAATACCAATAACGAGCGCTGACAAGAATGTGGGGGAAGAGGGAACACTTAAGACACTACTGGTAGGATTATAAATTAATTAAACTACTATGGAAATCAGTTCCTCAAAAGATTATAAATGGAACCACCATGACCCTGCTATACCACTTCTCAGTATTTATCTAAAGTATTAAAGTCAGCATATTATACAATATAGGCACACCCATGTTTACAGCAGCACAATTCACAATAGCCAAATTATGGCATCAGTCTAGGTGTCCATCAACAGATGAATGAGTAAAGAAAATGTGGTGTATGTAAACGATGGGGTTTTATTCAGTCATAAAAAATAAAATCATACTATCTGCAGGAAAATGGATGGAACAGGAAAGCAACATGTTAAAAAAAAGATGCCAGGTTCAGAAAGTAAAGGTTTGATTTTTTTCCTCCTATGTGGAAACCAGAGAGAAAAAAGGGGGAAAAGGAGGATCACATGAAAACTGAAGTGAGATCAGTGGGAACAAGGAGGAGGAAGTAGTGGAGAATTCATTTGTTCAAATTACATTATGTACATAAATATATGTCACAATGAATCTCACTTTTACATATAATTATAATGCACAAATTAAAAAATTTAAAACTATATTTAAAACTGTATTAAGAAATATTTCTGGTGTTTTCCTCCGGTTGCCAGAGAGGTATTCTTGGGGCACAGCTGCTCCTGACACCACTGCCACAGGTACCCAGAGGTCTTTTCTCTGGGCACTGCTGCTGCTGTGAGGCTGTCGCGCTAACCCAGAGGTCTGCTGTCTCCACGATACCTCCCCTAGAGGTCCCCTTCTCTGGGCACAGCTGCCATCTATACTACTGTGGCCACAGCTACTGGTGACACTAATGCCACCAAGGCCTGTGCTACTCCCAGAGGTCACCAGGAGGTCTTCTCTCTGGGAGCCGCTACCACCACTGCTGCCACAGTCCCCACCTGCTTCCAACAACATCAATGACTGCAGTTGCTGCTGAACCACTGCCTGCTGCCACCAACCCCCACTACTACCACTTCCACTACTATCCAGATATCTACTACCAGGGAAACCCCAGGTTAGATTGCATGTGCCACATCCATTTTGAGATGTTGGCCAGAGCCTGGGGTTGGTTTGTTTGGGGTACTTGTGGGTTTGTTGTCACTGTCATCTTGGGGTGCAGCTGCCTTGTCTGGGGACACCAATCAGACCTGGAGGTTCAATGTCCGGGTGCCTGGGGTCTTCTCCTGGGAATTCGGGTCTCCACCATCTACTTACCGTCTCTGAGGATTGCTCATCCCTGGTGGTCTCTCTCCAAATTCAAGAGGCATTGAGATCTTGGGCTGCATCATGGCTGAAACCAGGACATCTGAGGCCCGATTGGTGAGACAGTGACTGGGTCTGACAGGCCTGTCTGGACAGGTTGTCTTATGGGCAGTCAGCACAGGGCTGAGAGCTTTTAGATGCTGGCAGAGACAGTTGTTCAATTTTCCCACAGATTTATTTATTATTATTTTTCTTCTCTTGCATCTCCATCATATTTGAAGCAGGTATTTTTGGGGACATCAGTTTGTTGAGGATGGTGATATATCCATGGTGTTGTAACAGTTCTGTTGTATATTCTTATACATATTTTTTCTCTTTATATGCATTCTTCCTCTAGCTAATCTGTCTTCCTGGATTCCCTTTTCTCCACCTAACAGTCAGTTTCTGTGGTTCCTCCTCCACTCGTCCTGTGGATTTTGCATCTGGTTTCTCTCTTTAATCCCTCATTAACACCATAACCTGCATTGTTTCTGTTCTTTTTGGTCCACTATTTTGACACTATAAATCTGTTTGGCAAAATTTTCTCTTTTTATTGTGGACAGTGATTGAACTCATCACTCGTTTATAGAGAGAGAGCAGTGGATGCCTTGTGGGAGCTACTAGATTTGAGGCTGTATATATTGAACTGGGTGCTATTGATATTGGTCTCCCTCTTAAGGTGGGACACTGGAAATCTTCAGTGACAATATAGGTCTACAGGGGTAGAAGCCGTACTGCCTCAGATCTATACAACTAGATAGGAAAACACACAAGTCACATGAAAAAGGGGAACAAAATGCCACTAACCAAGATGCCCCAATAAGAGAATCCACTGACAACAGAGTAGAAGAAATGTTCAAGAAGTAGTTTAGAATATACATAATCTGATCTGTGAAGTAAAGGATGGTATAGAGAAATCAAAGAGAAAATACAGGAAGTGAAAGATCACTTCAATAAGAGTTAGAGATTGTGAAGAAAAACCCAAGCGAAATTCTCAAAATGAAGAATAAATAAATAACCACATGATAAATTCGATGAAAAGTATCATGAACAGACTAGACCATTTGGAAGACAGAATCTCAGAAAATGAAGAAAAAATATTAAATATTGAAAATTAAAGTTGACCATGCAGCAGAAAGATAGTAAGAATTATGGGATAACATGAAAAGACCAAATTTAAGAGTTATCAGGATAGATGAAGGAGCAGAGACACAAACCAAAGGAATGCACAATCTTTTCAATGACATATCAGAAAATTTCCCAAACCTACAGAATGAAATGGAAAATCAAATGCAGGAAGCTTACAGGATGCCAAAAGTACAAAATTACAGCAGACCCACACCAAGACACATGATAATAAAAATTTCTAACACACAGAATAAGAATAGAATCTTAAAGACTATGAGAGGAAAAAATATCACATTATGTATAGGGAGAAACCAATTCGGATCTCACCTGATTTCTCAACCCAGACCCTCAAAGCTAGCAGGAGTCACAGAACACATATTTCAAGCTCTGAAAGAAAACAGATGACAACCAAGAATTTCATATCCAGCAAAATTGTTTCAAATGTCAAGATGAAATAAAAACCTTCCATATAAACAAAAGCTAAAAGAATTCACAAATAAAAAGTATACACTACAGAATATTCTCAATAAAATATTCAATGAGGACAAGTGAAAAACAGTGAGAAATCAGCAATGGGAGTAACTACACTAACGGAATAATCAAAGGAGAAACTAAATCAAATTAAAAGCCAGAAATAAACCAAAATGATCAGGAATACAAGTCATATCTCAGTGATAACCTTGACTATTAATTGCCTACATTTATCAATCAAAAGAAACAGACTTGCAGATTGGATTAAAAAACAAGACCAACAATATGCTGTGTCCAAGAGACTCACCTCATAGGCAAAGACATCCACAGACTGAAGGTAATGCATGGAAAATACGTATCACTCATATAATTGCATAAACAAGCAGGGGTTTCCATCCACATATCAGATAAGTGGACTTCAAGTCAAAGTTAATCAGAAGAAGGTCATTTCATTCAACTGAAGGGAATTACACAGCAGCAAGACATAAATAACAATTGTAAATATTTATGCCCCAAACAATGCAGGATCTATGTATGTCAAACAAGTCGTTCTCAATTTCAAGAATCAAATAGACCACAACACAATAATACTAGTGATTTTAACACACCTCTCTCATACTGGAGGGATCTCTAAACAGAAACTAAGTAAAGAAACTATAGAATTAAATAATGTGACCAATAATTTAGACTTAACACATATATTGAACATTTCATCCATCAATGAGCAAATACACTTTTTTTTGGCAGCACATGGCTCCTTCTCTAAAACAGACTATATAATATGCCACAAAGCAACTCTTAGTAAATACAAAAAAATGGAGATAATACCAATAATAGCCTGCATTCTATCAGATCATAATGGAATGAAATTAGTAATCAACAATAAAATAAAAAATAGAAGCTACTCTAACACATGGAGACTAATAATACACCATTAAGTGGTGAATGCATAGTAGAAGAAATCAGATGAAATGAAAAAAAATATTTAAAGGTAAATGAGAATCTGTTACAACATACCAAAATCTCTGGGACACTAAGAAGGCAGTACTAAGAGTAAGTCTCATTGCACTGAGTGCATACATTAAAAGAATAAAAAGCCTACAAACAATGACCTGACATTACATCTCAAAGTCCTAGAAAAAGAAAAACAAATCAATATCAAAAGCAGCAGAAGACAGGAAATAATTAAAATCAGAGCTGAAATCAATGAAATTGAAACCAAAGAACAAGTGAAAAAACTGACAAAAGTTGGTCTTCGGAAAAAAAAAAATCAATAAAACAGATACACCCTAGTGACATTAACAGAGAAAAAAAGAGAAAACTCAAATTAGTAAAATACTTGATGAAAAAGGAAATATCATAACAGAAACAACTGAAATACGAAAGATAATTAGGAACTATTTTGAAAAGTTATACTAAATAAAATAGAAAATATTGAAAACATTGACAAATTTCTAGAGATGTATGACCTACCTAAAACTGAATCAGGAGGGTCACACATGATTTAAACAGAACAATTTCAAGTAATGAAGTAGAAAATGCCATCAAAAGCCTACCAATTAAAAAAAGCGTAGGACCAGATAGATTCTCAACCGAGTTCTACAAGACCTTCAAAGAAGAATAAACACAATACTCCTCAAATAATTCCATGAAATAGAAAAGGAGACAACCCTCCGAACTCATTCTATGAGGCCAATATCATGCTAATACCAAAACCAAACAAAGAACACATCAAGAAATCTTTAGACCAATATCACTAATGAACATAGATGCAAAAATTCTCACAAAAAGCATACAAAAATATGTTGAAAAGATAGTGCACCACAATCAATTGGGGTTCATCCCAGGCATGAATGGTTAGTTTGACATATGGAAATCAATAAATGTAATTCATCACATCAATAGACTTAAGACAAGAATCACATGATTACCCTCAACAGATACAAAAAAAAAAAAAATAATTTGACAAAATGCAGCAACCCTTCATGTTCAAAACACTAGAAGAACTAGGGATAGTAGGAACATACCTCAA
Source organism: Sciurus carolinensis (assembly GCF_902686445.1). Taxonomy (NCBI): domain Eukaryota; kingdom Metazoa; phylum Chordata; class Mammalia; order Rodentia; family Sciuridae; genus Sciurus; species Sciurus carolinensis. Next base: position 111,423,436 of record NC_062217.1, on the reverse strand, counting down.
CTTTGTAAAGGTCATATATGCTCAATTCTAAATGGAGAAAAATAGAAAGCATTCCCTCTAAGAACTGGGACAAGACAAGGATGCCCTCTATCACCACTTTTATTCAACTGTCCTTGAACTCTAGCCAGAGGAATTAGAAGAAAGAAATTAAAGGTATATGAATAGGTAAAGAAGAACTCAAACTATCATTATTTGCCAATGACATGATTCTATATTTAGAAGATCAAAAAAAATCCACCAAAAAACTTCTAGAATAAATGAATTCAGCAATGTAGTAGGATATTAAATTAATACCCATATATTAAATGCATTCCTATACATCAGTAAGGAATCCATTTAAAGAGAAAGAACACTACTCCATTCATAATCATCTCAAAAAAAAATAAAATATTTGGGAATCAATCTAACAAAAGAGGTGAAAGACCTCTACAATGAAAACCATAGAAACACTAAAGAAAGAAATCAAAGAAGACCTTAGAAGACCTCTCATGTTCCTGGATAGGCAGAATTGATTTTGTCAAAATGGCCATTCTACCAAAAGCAGTATATAAATTTAATGTGAATTCGTATTAAAATTCCAATGACATTCCTCATAGAACTAGAAAAAGCAATCGTGGAATTCATTCAGAAATAACAGAGTAGCCAGAATAGCCAAAGCAATCCTTAGCAAGAAAAGTGAAGCAGGAGACCTCAAAACACCAGATCTCAAACTATACTACAGAGCTGTAGTAATAAACAGCATGGCATTGGCACAAAAACAGACATAGAGACCAATGGTATAGAGTAGAAGACACAGAGAAAAACCCACATAAATACAGTTATCTCATACTAGACAAAGGTGCCGAAAACACTCAGTGGAGAAAGATAGACTATTCAACAAATGGTGCTGGCAAAATTAGAAAGCCACATGTAACAAAATGAAATTAAACCTTTCTCTCTCACCCTGGACAAAACTTAATTCACAGTGGATTGAAGACTTATGCACTAGAACAGACACACTGCAACTACTAGAAGAAAAAGTAGGCCCAAATTTGCACCATGTTGGCCTCGGATCTGACTTCCTCAACAAGACTCCTAAAGCACAAAAAGTTAAATCAAGAATCAATAAATAGGACGGACTTAAATTAAAAAGCTTCTTTTCTGCAAAAGCAATAATCGATAATGTAAAGAGAGCCAACAGATTGAGAGAAAATTTTTATCACATGCACCTGAGATAAAGCATTAATCTCTAAGATATATAAAGAACTCAAAAAACTTAAAAAACTAATAATCCAACCATTAAATGGACTAAGGAACTGAACACTTAACAGAAGTTATTCAATTGATCAACAAATCCATGAAAAATTGTTTAACTTCTGAAGCAATTAGAGAAAGCTAATCAAAACTAAGATTTCATCTCACCAATCAGAATGACAATTATCCAAAATACAAGCAATAAAAAATGTTGGCAGGATGTGGAGAAAAAGATACACTCATACATTGCTGGTGGGAATGCCAAAATGGTGCAACCATTATGGAAAGAAGTATGGAGATCCCTCAGAAAACTTGGAATGGAACCACCATTTACCCAGTTATCCCACTCCTTGGTTTATACCCAAAGAACTTAAAATCAACATACTACAGTGACACAGCCCCATCAATGTTACAGCAGCCTGATTCACCATAGCTAAATATGGAACCAACCTAGATGCCAGTCAACAGATGAATGGATAAAGAAAATGTGGTATATATTTACAATGGAATATTACTGAGTTTTAAATAAGAATGAAATTATAACATTTGATGGTAAGTAGATGGGAGTTGGAAACTATCATGCTAAGTGAAATAAGCCAAACCAAAACAACAAAAGTCAAATATTTTCTCTGATATGTGTATGCTAATTCACAATAAGAGGGAGAGGGATAGGGAAGAATAGAGTTAGTTTGTTTATATTAGCTAGAGGGGAGTGGAGGTAGGGGAAAGGGTATGGGGGTAGGAATGATGTAGTAGAGTGAAACAGACATTATTACCTCATGTACGTATATGACTGCATGACCGATGTGATCCTACAGTAGGTACAATCAGAAAACGAGAGAGATTACACTCCATTTATGTATGACCAATCATAATGTATCAATGCATCTACTGTCATATACAACAAATTAGAACAAATTTTAAAAATTAATTAAAAAAAAGAACAAGCCTGCTTGTATATTACTAGATTCTATTCTTGGTGTCTGGCACACTGTAAGTAATTAATAAACATTTCTTCAAATCTGAAAAAAAAAGAAATATTTCTGATAATAAAGGGTAATAATTATGTAACCATGATATCCACCTTTTAATATACTGGATGGTTTTATTTATCACAGATATACCTTGCTATATAAAATAAATGTGCCAAAGTGGGATGAGCATAATAAAATCTTGTTTTTAAAACTTTTGCATCATATACCCTTATAAAAGAAAATGTAATGAACATGTTGTGTCCTCATATGTGCAGTCACTTCCTTATAAAATTGAACATATATTATGTACTAATATGAAAATTGTAAACTATAGTCAAAACATGACTTAAATGATAAATGCATAATATTTATAAAATAATTTATCACAATACTATGTCTTAGTGAATTAGTCCATGGGCCTTGAGGCTGAAATCTTCACTCCCATTTTATCATGGGGCAGAGACTCTCTATATGTCATTGGTTTGTGTGCACTTGGTGGTTGTTACAAAGATGCACACAACAATAATGATGTTGAATGAGGAAATAAAGATGTTGAATGAGGGAAAAAACACTAATATTCTTCATTTTTTAATTTTGTACTCCAATTATACAAAGATATTTTGTATGTGTTATACATGATAGTTTGATTTATCAAGTATTGATCTATATACATATTAATACAATTTCCTTTTTCTTTTAGATAAGATAACACTAAATATTAACAGAGTTCTATTACTTTCATCCACACCCCAATTGATTATCCACTATATCTTCTGGGGTTCACTTGAAGATCATTACATAAACCATGGCATTTGCAAATGACAATTCTGAAGGTCTCGATAACATCAATTAAAGCCTATAATTTCCCAAGCAGGAAAATACAACAGAAAAATGTTAATAAGTGCTCCACAAACTATACTAAGCTGAAAAATTTGAGAAAACAGCTGAAGAAAGTCATGCTTTGATCTTCTCTTACCCTTCTTCCAAAACAGATCATAAGACTTTTGCTGAGCAGGTGCTCTTCCTATACTCAGAGGAAAAGAACATCCTTAACTCTGAAGACAAGAATACAGAGGAGAAGTTAAGCAACAGGCCTTGATAAGTTCCCCTAGTTTATTATCAATAGATCAGACCCCTTTTACTTTCATCATATTTCTCCAAATCTAGGGAAGAAAATTTACTCATTTCTTTGAATCTTCATTTCCTTAAGGTGGCTTCTGGGTCACATAAAACTTATGTTAAATCAATTTATATGCTTTTCTTTTGTTAATCCATCTTTACTATAGGGGCCTAAGACATGAACCTAAGATGAGTAACTAAAATATTTTCATCTCCTACAAAGGTCACAAACCCTTAATGATAATACAAGACAATAAAAAAACCACTTTAAAAGGAATTAAATTACAACACCAAAATAAACCATACAATGCCATAAGTTACATTATTAATAAATATTATTCAATGTAAAAATTTTGCAAAATACTTTGAATTTCACTAAAACTATCCTGGTTAAAATCCTTTCTCCCTTTCTGCTTTCTTACATCACCACACTTAAAGATAATATTTTTGACAGTTTATAAGCATTCTGTGGACTACAAGAAAAAAAGGAATACTGACAGAAACATTGGATAAGCTTGGCAAATTTACAGGTAAATGACACAAATTCAGTCATCTAGAGTAAATTTGTCAGCACAATTATAATTTATCTAGGACATGGCTTAAATACAGATAAAGTGAAAAATGCTAAATCTATTAATTTCCAGTTTAGTATATACTTCCTTTCATAAAAATTTCAGATATAATTTAAGAAATCATTACTTAAGAGATTTATTTGTTTTCACTTTTTGCCATTTTACCTTTCTGTCAAATTCTTCTTAAAGAACTAATGGCGAATACTATTTATAGGGAAAATATTGCCTGATTAATGTATTTTATAAGTTTAGATTTCATATTTCAGACTTTCTTAAAATATGGTATATCTGAATTTAAAGTACAATGAAATCAATGAATTTAAAGTACAATAACACATACCAACACATGATTTGTGCTAAACAGCATTATGAATGTTTACCAGGAAATTATTTAAAACTTTCATTTCAATATTATTATATCATAAGGAAACCAGGCAGTCATTGTATTTTAGAAAATTAAAATTAATATTAATATTAATATTACAGGAAAAATATTTTCAAGCTATTAAAAGACAAAGAAAAAGTTCAATAGTTGATCCACATAAAATTCAGAAATATATACAAAGTTCTTAGAAATATTTATATAACTGAAGATCCACTTCTACATATATGGTACAAAATGAGAGTTCTTGTATATTAAAAGTGGCTAGATTCTATTTGGAACATTTATCATTACTGCAAGTTCAATTTTGTTAGTGTCAAATTTACCTTTAGAATTTAAATAAGTGAGTTTTTAGCAAATAAGTAATATGAAGAATAAATTCCATTGCTTTTTAGTCACTGCAGTAAACATAACCAAAAGAGTATAACAAGATATTAAAACCTAGAAAAATATTGGATATAATGAACTGAACCAGAATACAAAAATAGGGTAAAATACCCACATTGAAAATGTTAGAGAAAAGCTATAAAATGAAAGTATCTAAAAAGAAAGAATCTGCAAATAAACACAATTTAAGTTATGTAAAAACAAAGGTCTCATTTACAAATACCATAGTAAACATTAAATTAGTAGGCTCAAGGTCAAAACTGTCAGCAAAATTATAATTAGTTACCTACGACATGGCTTATAAATAAAACTAAAAATGCGAAACCTTTGCATTTTCTGTTTAGTATATGCTTCCTCTCATAAAAAATTCAGAGATAATTTAAAAATATATGTTCACTATGAAACCAAAAAATAGGTTTGGTGAAGATTTGTTTTTCTTTGGGCTCCCATGTAATTTGAGCTCCAACAATTCATTATTTTATGAATATTTATTTACATTACAGTAGAATATATTGCTAAGAAGGAAAAATTAATCCAGTGTATTTCCACAGTAAACAAGATAATCATATACAGTCAAAATTAGGGAGCGAAATATTCCAGTACAGTGCTTACTTAGGTCAACTGTATTTCTTCCTTGTTTAACTGCCTAAAATGACTCTACCCTACTAAGTCTAGTAATATTTTTTAAAAAAACGAATTTTCAAACGATACTTTCCATACCACAAAAACAAACATAGCACCAGTATTCTAATTTATTCACTCTAATGAGCAGTTCAACACCTGACACGGATCTCAAACACTGACTAGAAGATAAAGGAATAAACACTTGAAAAAGGAAAAATAAGGGCAACTGAGAAGCAGTCTGGACTACCAAATTTTCAAATTTAAACTGACCCAGAGATGACTTTAATAGATTATTGCCAAGTCGTCTTCTTCACATCCCCTCCATCCAATAATTCCTATTTAATTTTATTATTTATTTATTTATTTTGGGGACGCTGGGGATTGAACCCAGGGCCTTGTGCTTGTGAGGCAAGTACTCTACCAACTAAGCTATATCCCCAGCCCCCTATTTTATTTTTGTAGTGTAAAAATACACCCAACTTCCCAATCTAGCAAATTAAGCCATCCTCAACAACTCCTTTTTCGTATCTCATGCTTCCAGTTTAATTACAAATTTACAGATTTTTACCTTAGAATGTTTGCTAATTCACCACTAATTTTTACCTGTCTTGTTTTAGCAATCCTATTACATATAGTTGTTATTAACTGGTTAAACTCCTAGAGTTCAATATCCCAATTAACTCATCAAAGGAATGCCAGAATACATTTCTAAAAACCAAAATTTAATCTCTTCCTAATATGGTTTGGATGTAGTCTGTCCCCTAAGGGTTTGTGTGTTGAAAGCATGGCCCCAGTATGGCAATATTAAGAGATGTTGGGATCATTAAAAGGCAAAGCTTGGCCAGGTGTAGGGGTGAATGCTTGTAATCACAGTGATTTCCTGAGGCAGGAAAATTATAAGTTCAAAACTAGCCTCAGCAATTTGGTAAGACACTGCCTCAAAATAAAAAAAACAAAGAACGAGTGGGGATGTACCTCAAGTGTGACTACCCCTGTACCCCACCAATTGAATTTGTAAAACAAAAGAAAGAAAGAAAGAAAGAAAGAAGTGAGGCTTGGTAAGAGGTCATTAGCTCATTAGGGAGGGGCACTATCCTTGGATGGGATTTAAGGTAGTTCATATAGGATCATGGTTGGCTCTGGCAAGAGCATTATAAAAAAGTCGGACAAGGTCGTCCCTGGTCTCTTTCTAGCTTCCTGAACCACTATGTGATCTCTCACTCTCACAGGTGCTTTTACCATAATAAGGTAGCCAGGGGGCCATTGCTAGACAGGGGTCCTTACTAGAACCAGTGCCATGCTGTTTGAACTTTTAATCTCCAAAATTGTTAACTAAATGAACCTATTTTCTTTTGCAAATTACCCAGCCTCCAATATATCCTTATAGCAATGGAAAATGGAGTAATAAACTTCCCTAAGAACTTATTTGGCCATGCTACCTACAGCATTGTTTCTCCAATGGATCACTGACATCAGCATCATCTGGAAACCTGTTAGAAAAGAAAATTCTTGGGCTCCACTTCAGACTTAATTAATCTTAAACTCAAGGGATGGGGCTCAGCAATCTGTGCTCTAAGAAGTCCTCTAGGATAAATTGTGAGAACTACTGAAAACTGATTTAATATTATTACTAAAGAGGCAAGTTCAGCAAACATCATAATTTAACTTCCTTTGTAATTATTTTGAAACTAATTTTAAAATAGTAATACAAATGGCATACATTAAATTGTGCTATATTATGTAATTTTGGGTAAGCAGCAAAATAAAATTTTGCCTGCTACTAAGTGCTCAAAAATGACACAACATTATAAAAATGCGGTTCTATTTCCTGTTTGTTGAAATTCAAGCCACCAAATGTATGATTAATTAAAACATTATAAACATCATGTATTACATGTAGCATTAAATTAGTTGCAGAGAAGGTTGATGTGTATCTGTTTGAATTTTCCTCTCATGATAATTTTAACAGTTAAGGAATTAGTTTGAGTTTTGTGTACTTCTACTCTAATTAATTACTAATGAAGTTACTTTAAATTTGGGATACAATTATACTTTTTCCAGTAAAAGGTAATGAAATAATTACCTATAAAACCAGAAACGGGCTGGGCGTGTTGGCACGCCTATAATCCCAGTGGCTCAGGAGGCTGAGGCAGGAAGATCGCCAGTTCAAAACCACCTCAGCAAAAGGGTGCTAAGCTACTCAGTGAGACCCTGTTTCTAAATAAGAGAAAATAGGGCTCAGTGGTCGAGTGACCCTGAGTTCACTCCCTGATATCCCCGCAACCCACCTCCAATAAAGAACTAGAAAAGGATTCCTAGATATACAAAAAATATTAACCAAGTTTAACATGAATATACTGTTCAAAGTGAAATAAATCTGCTAGAAGCTCTAAGAAATACTCAAAAATACAAAGATAGTCATTTGTCATTAGGACTTAATTTATAGTGATAAAATCTGACAAGTTTTCAATGGGTTTCACATGAAAAGATTTTGCAAAATAGCAATATAGTCTCTGATGAATTCCATAATTTTGCAACAAAATAGTAACTGAAGTTGTAAATTTGACAATGTACTTGGAACAAATTGTGCCACTTACCAAAAACAAAAAAAAAAAAAGCATACACAATTGGAAAAAATAAAAACTCATTAAATCCTGCTTTTCTCACATTGCAAACCAATATGTTCAATGAGTAAACTATTTTTTTAAAAAAGACATGTACCTTGATACATGTCTTAAAATGCAGAGAATACAAAAATTATTCAATACATACACCTAATTAATTCAAATACTGACATTATATGAAATCTTTCCAATTTAACTGAATGAGAAATATGAATGTGGCAGACTTCATTTGCTTTTGTAGTTTTCTAAATAGGTAAATTCAAAGACAGTAAAATAATGGAGAAGAAAATATATTGTCTATATCAATTTTCAAAACACCATCCACTAAATTGTCAGAAATGTTGAAACAACTATATTAAGGGAAATGGATATTATAAAAAAAAAAACTTCAGGAGTGGCAGTTCCTACAAAAGCTATTACCAGATTTCATAAAGTAGTAACTGTGCACTAATAGGATTAGACATGGAAGTATTTCAAAATAATTTTGGATAATCACATATAAACTGTCCTTTAAAGTTGTAGTTTTTTTTTCTGTAAGTTAACTGTAATATTATAGACAGAATATTTCAAAAACTCATTAGCTGAGTGTCCTGAAGCAAGGCACAAATGTTTCAAAAATATTTTTATTACATAAACTTTTGCTAAATCCTTTGAATATAAATAACTTGAGCAAACCAACTTATCTAGCTTTCTAATAAGACCAAGAAAATCAATTTGATAATATACTCAGAATGTTACTAAGTTTATAAATGTAGATAAGTTTTCAGTAAAAAAATTGAAACTTACAGATAAAATTCATCATACATAATTGTCTAAACTTAATAAACATCAGCATGAAGGAATGATTTTTTAAAAAAATATTATCCACAAATATCTCAGAATGTTACAAGATATACTATTTTATTATCAATCAATGGAAAAATGAAATGACTGGTAAATGCATTCTATTACTTGTCTCCAAACAAAATATTTACTCTTTCATGATTCAAATTTGAAAAAGAATCTTACTATTTCTCATTATGTCTGGATCAATTTATTTGAAGAATATCTTGAGATTGTAAATGAGTTTAAAACATTAGTTTGCCACTAATTGTATGAACTATAATTTTCAACACATAGTACATAAAAACAAAATAAATAAAATGAATGTTAAGGCTGATATAAAATAGAAACTTTCAAGGATAACTACTAATTTAAATTTTCTACTATGTTTTAGATTAACTGTATTTTGTTTTATTTTTCTGTTAAGCTTAGAATTACAGGATAAATGTACCCTAATGAAATGCTATCTTCATTTGTTAAATGGACTACTATGAAATGTTTTTTTAAGTAAAGGTTCGCTACAAACTAGAAAGTCTGCAATGTACTGACCTATACTCATCACTGCATACCTTAGCTAGCACTAATTAGTTTTCTGTTTAATTTCCCACCAGGTATATTTCTTCCCTCCAGTAATACAAAAAGCTATACATTCCCATACATAGAAAATACATGATTTTAGGCTTTTAGATATGCTCCTATCTCTACCAGATTTCCCCCTTCTGGCAAAATTTACTTTAATATCCAGAAAAATGCTGATTCCCAAACTTAGAATTAATCACTTTCTATCCTACACTCCATTACAGTACATATCACATATTAATATTTATATATTTAAATATATTATCTTCCCAAATAAATTGCATCTCTAAATCTTTTGAAGTAAGGATCCAAGTTCTTAGATCCTTCTCCCAACCCCCTCACTTGTTCTTTACATAGAACCTACAGTTGGAATGCATATACAGACAAATACCAAAAATTCCAGTTAAGGGTTAGGGTTGTAGCTCGGTGGTAGAGTGCTTGCCTAGCATGTGTGAGACACTGATTTCGATTCCCAGCACCACACATAAATTAATGAATAAAATAAAGGTCTATCAACATCTAAAAAAAATAGCAGTTAACTAAGGGAACAAAAGGAAACAAAATGTGAATCTTAACTCATTAAGATTAGTACCTATAAATTAATTATTGAAGAACAGAGTGACACCATCCTCTAGCTAGTGCTACTTAAGTATGTTCTACTCAAAAGTGATGGTCTGCAAACCATCAGTCTGCAGTCAGATAAATATAAAAAAGACACTTTTACAGGAATTTAACTGATTTATGTCTGTTGAAACTTATGTTGAGAGCTTTCCACAGCTCTCTGCAAGACCTGTATAATCTTAAAATTCTAATATGTAAATCAAAAATGAGTACACAATTTTCTTTCAGAAATTCTTTCAATATCTTTATTTCTTTCAAGAGACATTAACTTGCATTCCTCAATTTTCTATCTAACATGTTAGTAGACTTTTACAATAAAGGGTCAGACAATAAATATTTTAAGGCTTGTAGGCTATGGAGTCTATCACAGCTACTCATCTCTGCTGCTGTGGCAGAGTAGACACAGACAACATGCAAACACATGTGTATGGCTGCATTCCAATAAAATTTTAGGTTGCAGAAAAGATAGGTTAGTAATCTGGCCCAAAGAACATAACTTGCTGATTTCTAGTTACATCATAGATACAACTCCAAAATGTAACCATTAAGAACCTATCACATAGTAGATCAAGATTATTTTGATTCTTGTTGGCATTAGTAACCAGTTTTAAAATGTTAAAGACTGAGAAATTTACCAACATTTGGGTTCGCAGACAATAAAACAAAAGCATATAGAAAAAAATTTTATGCCTTGTCTTAATGGCATATGTCTGGAAATGCTACAAATCTTTCATTCTATAATTAGATAGCAACACTCCCACAGGCTATAGAAAACAAAAGGACAGATTTTATTTACTAAAGTTGCCACAATCACTACAACAAATAGTGTATATGCAAAATTCTCAGAGAAGTCTCTTCTTTAAATGAATCACAAATTGGCCTGAATCAGTCATAATATGACAGAGTGTGATGCTCTTTGTTCAATTCCCATCTATAGAGCAACTTCAAAATGTAGTTTTTGTTAGCATTTTTAACAAACCTGATTGTAGATTTATTTCATCTTTGGGGTTCAAAGTTGACCTTCCCCAGGATATGATCACTCTTTTCCTTCAAGAATTAAGATACAAACCTCATTAGGGACTACTCTAACACCAAAGTCAAATCCTAAACTTCCTGTTTCACCTAAGTTCTAGAATTCTCAGTGGAACATGTATTTCTATGAGCAATTCTCCACATTCTAGAATTTTTCTTCCCAGAATACAAGAATTGCTGAATATTTATTGTAACCTTCCAAGGTGACTCTTAATGTTATATTTCAAATGTTTTAACATAACTCAAATGTTCTTTTTGCTTTATACTAATCCCTCTAAAAAGTCAGTCAGGACTCAAACTCGAGACTGTATCTTTAGATGATTCAAAAATGTCTATTTCAAAATCTTCTCTAAATTTCCAAATGGTTGGTTTTAGATAGTAATGATTCTGAAAGTTCTATAATCAGACTGTAAACAGTTTTTGAGGAGTGGGAATGAAGAAAAAGAACTTATAAAGAATGTGAGTTCTCTTTATTCACACTGAAAACAAAAACAAAGCATTATATAATATTGTTCTGGCAATATCTATGAGGAAGGGAAGTGCCCCTGAAAAGACCTTAGGACACACTTGGATGATCACTGAGACCTAAAATTTGAAACGTAAAACCTGATGTCATTATGATGTCTAAATATTATTTCCTTTCTCCTTATTTTCTTTCTATCAATGATTCTTCCGATTTTTAGAACTTTTCAGACTAAAATTCTAACATTACTCCTTATCGCATTTCATTTTGCCTAAAAATTCAATCATCAGTTCTAGTAGTTACTTCGTGAATTTCTTTAACCCTATTGCTACTCATTATTCTTACACAAAACACTGTATAGTTTTCTAATTTTTTTCAGCCCAACTCTTCTACAGATTTCTGTGAGAAGCCTTCCCAAACACTGATTTTACTTCTCAAATATATGTATATGAAACATTACCTGCTCAGTAAGATATTTAACTACTGTCTGGTAATAACAAAATATTTTAAACAGTTAAGCAATGAGGCATGTGTTCTAGAGTGGTAACAACCGAATTTAAATAATAAAGGATAGATAAAAAGATTCTTACAGAGGAATTTAACAGAAATGGAAAATAAACCCAAGGAAGAGCATATTCTACAAGGCAAAACTTAAACTATGCATTTACTAAGGACAAAGAAGAGAAACCAGAAACCAGAAGGATCATGCTTGCTGCAATAATCAATGTAACTGTTGATATTAGTGAAGTCCAGGATACAATATAAAACAGGGAAAGTGTACTTACATTAGAGAAAAAAAGCAAAATTGGATATACATGAGGTGGAAATATTAGAGGAGTAGACTGGGACACTGTCTAGATACTGTTCTTTATAGACTGAATTTCTGACCAGCCGACCTGGGCAACAGATCAAGTTGCCAGTTTTAATACTTATGACACATCAGTCATTCTACCACTGGAGGGAGTCTGGCCACATATCCTTTGATGTGACTTTTACTTTAATAACTTCTTGGTCTTCCAGCAGCATGAAGGAGAATCCCTCCAAGAATATAAACTGGTTTAACATAATTCTGATGGGTTTCAATTTTTTGTTTCAGTTTTTATTTTATTTGTGTTTTTTCCATATTCGCTAATGAGAATTTGCAGCATCTTGATAGTCATACCTGAGTAAAAGAAATGGATACAAAGGTCATATGACCTAGTATAGGATCTATCCTTAGAAAAACTATAAAGAAAAATTACTGAAAAGGAAGACAAAGAAGGTCTCTGATACAAACACCTACTCAAAGCAGGTATGAAGGTCACAAGGCACATGAAAAGCAGCAAAAAGATTTGAACTAGAAGTTGAAAACAGATTTAGTCTAAGGCTGACAAAGATATTATTGATGGGATGGTAAAATAAAAGCAAGGGATAAGACTACTGTAACTGTTATTTTTAAATTTACGGTTCTTTTAAAATCCAGAATTTAGCTTGCATTAATTACTCATGAAGTAGATTTCCTAACTAAACAATACACAACTGAAATTATGAAAAACAAAGACCTAAACATTAGCACAAAAAAAAAAAAGAGATAAAGCAGTAGTTTAACTCAAGAACAACTGTGTAGAACAATATTTGTATGCTACATACTTCACTTTATTCTTTCAACAATTCTTTAAAACTGATGTTAAATGACATTATTATGCCCACTTTATGTGAAAAGGTTAAGTAACTTGCCTAAGGTTGCACAGCTATCAAGTCAATATTCTAACCAAAGTCATCTATTATGGTATTATACACACACACACACACCCCCATTGCATGTCAGTGAGACTGAGTAATTACATTATTGTAATAACGATATTAAAGAGTTATGAGTACTTTTCATAGATGTTTGTTTCAAAAAAGTTGAGGATTATCTAACAGGGCACTGTGCTTCCCAGCATGTGGATTAGTTTGTTTCCAGTCCAAATTTGTTTAATTCACACATCCATGAGCATAAATAATGAAGTTCAACAGATTTATAATTTAAATAGATATGATAAAGTCCACATTTAAAGAAATCTATTTTTTAAACATACAAAAGGGAGAAAACTGGGTATTTTTCTCAATAGAACTACTGTTAGAGACAAAAAGGGAAACCTGTCAGCTTCTGTGTAATTCTTTAAAATGTGTTCCCAACAGGTCAATGAACATCTCAAATTCCAACAAGAAACAAACTAAAATGAGTTCCCATATTGCTGATGTAACCAAGTGAAAAATTATTTTTCCTTCCATTTTTTGAGAAGTCATAATGAAATTAAATCATGTTTGCAACCTGAGTATATTTCAGCACAGCAGAAATGGAAAAACCAACAAAATCTCATATTTACAATATAGGAACCCCTCGATCTACAGTGCATCTTCCAAGATTTCCTAATGCTAATCTATCCACAATCCTCATTTTGAACTTCAAGTTACTTCACACCTGGGCAGGGACCAAGTACTAGCAACCAAAGCACACGTGCATAAGAAAGACTATCCATAATGTGTATATTTCTGTGTGTTTGTGTGTTTATAAGAATCCTCTTGCTTAATTAAAAATCCAATTGCATTACCACTTTAACTCTAATTTATATTCTTTCAAGACTACTGCATATTTTTAGAAGGTAGGGGAAAACCATTGTGAATTGATGCTAATAATGTAAATATCAATGTGTAATAAAGTAGGCAAGTAACAAACCATAAAATGGGAGAGCCAAGGGAACATAAAGAGAGACATAAAGTTATGTTCCTGAGATGCTATAGCTTTTAGTTCATACAATATGCAAAACATTATAAAATTTAAACATGTATGAGTGGAGAGGGGAAAGAAATGTACATTTAACAATCATACTATACTTTCAACTTATATATTATTCTATTTTTAAGGAATGAATGTTTCATTTTTTCATTATCAAATTAACAGTGGAGTAAAATGAGAAAAGAATGAACAAATCTATTTCTATGATCATAAATTATGAAAATATAGCTCTTATTATGTACTTAAGCACATAAATATATCTTCTGCTACATACTTCCCTTTCTACACTATATAGTTAGAGAAGTAAAAGAAGCAGAGCTGAGAGGGAGGAAAGTTAATGAAGCAAAAGGAACAAATCCTACCAAGCTGAAAATTTTTCAGTATAAAGTGTTGCTAAATAAGGTCTGGTTGACAAATTTAATGCAACACTTTATAAACTATTTTGTATAAATAAATACATTATCCCCTCTAAATTATTCCCATCAAGCCAACTTAATATTTTTGTAATTGATACATAAGGTAGGATCATAAAGAAAAAAATTAGCCATTTAACAACCACCTACACTAGTCATTCCAATTTTTGTAAATCTAGTAGTTAGTTCTTTGTATTAATTGGTATAAGCTATTTTACCTACTGAAGCCCAATTAGTCTGTATTAAATCAATCAGAGGTCTGCAAATAGTAATTTTCAGATACTGCTTATTGCCAACATTGCCAATTAAATGTTACAGATTTTGCTCAATTTGCAAAATTTACAATGCGAACAGAAACAGCTACAAAATGTTACCAGAACAAAATAGTTACTACTCTAAAAGAGACGACAATAAATGTAGCATTAATTTTTGTACTCTACATTAACTCAGTAAACTTCGTTTTAAAAAGCCTCTAAACTTTATTTTCCCTGATATCTTTGAAACATGATGATTCACTTAAATATTGAGATTACTGGGACCTGAGGAACAATGAATTACCCAACTACTGACATCTACTTTTTATTTGCTTCTTCATTTCCTCTGAAAACACTTTAATAAAAATATTCACATTTAAAATGATAACATTACAAAATCACTTGGTGAAAGTATAAATTAAAACTCGAATGACTTTCTATGCGATATATTTAAAATAACCTTTAGTCAAATCATGCAAGCTTATACATGGCATTCCAAAAAGACTTTTTAAATGCCCTACATATGTACACTTAACCATCTATGAATAAAGAAAATATAAGCAGCCCTGTTAAGAATACTTATTTATTAATACTACACCTGTTTCAGATATTATTCAGTGTCATTGGTTTCAAAGAGTTTGAATTTTGGTTTCAAAATTAGTAAATATTAACAGAAGTAAATTAAACTTTGATGCTTATTTAACCTAAGTATACCAAACAGCAACACCAAAACAAAGTTATTACCATTTAAGTGACTTTGCAAACAAGATTCTGCTCCCTATCTGGCCTATATTGATATATTTTATGGTCTTATTGTGACCATATTAGTATCTCTACATAACTTTGGTTTAAAATTGTTTTACAAGCATTAGCTCTCTATATAGTTAAATTCGTTTATAGTCAGAAGTATTCGGGGTCCTCTTGACAACATGCAAATTGGTTTTCTGTTGTCAGATGTAGAATTTTACAATTGTTTGGCCAACCAATTACTAATCAGATGACTTCTTTACAAATGAAGTTTTATTCCACATTACTGCAAAAGCACTGACTCTCCAACTAATCCAACTAACAGACGCCCCGTAACCCACACTGCACACAGTACTAGTTTATCCCTTTAACGCTCAATTTCCTTCTTTCGGAGACTGCCAACTTTAACAATAGAATAAACAATACAATATCGGCACACAATGGTGCGTCGCTGGCACATTTTCTGAATCACAGCGGCTATATTAAGCCAATTCCTTTACAGATATTTGACAAGAGAATCACAGCCCTGAACCCTGAAGCCAGTGCCTGTCCGTGGTGCTGAAGTGCTTGGGATTTCCAACCCAGGCCACCCCCTGCCCCTTCACTAAAAAACACGGGGTCATGCTCATCTCAGTTTGAGAGGATAAAAGGACTTAATTTCGGGAGTCTGAAGATGGGAGGTTTAAAAAGCATTGTCTGATAAGTTTCTAGGCAGGGAATGCTAACTAGTGTGTGCGTGCGTGGTGGAAGTGGGTGACAGAAACCCCCAAAGGGCATTTCCCCTCCGTGCCAAGAGACCCGGGAAATCCGGACTGCGGCAAAGATCGGAAACGCCTGGTCCGGGCAGGAGCCGCGGGCGCCAACGGCGCCCTCCCCAGGCCAGGCAGGCGAAGGCGGCGACCCAACCGTGGACGAGGTTGACTTTCCGCGCCAAGACACAAGCCCCGGGGTCCTTTTGTGTCTGGGTTGAGAGGGGAAGAAGGGGACCTCGCACCTGTATTTATTGGCACCCTGGGGGACAACAAAAGACGCTGCCGCCCGAGCGGGCGGCGTCAACGGGGCCCGGGCAGCCGCAGCGCCTTGGAGCGGGCTCGGCCCCCTCTCCTCTGGGTCCAGACCGCTCTTACCGTCCCGGTCGCACAGCTGAATGGCCTCCAGGCTAAGGTTTTTGATCACCTCCTCACAGGGGCTGGTGGGGCTGTTGAGGGCATGATCCAGGCGCGGCACCTCCATTTTTCCAACCCCTTCTCAAGCCCGCCTGCTTCGTATCCAGGCTCTCTCTCGGCGGGCCGGGTGGGTCAGAGGGGCGGGAAAGGGAAGGTAGTGGCAAAGCCGGGAGGAGGTCTGACACACGGCGCCAAGGGGCCGAGGCTGAGCCGCCGGGCGGGAGAACCGCGGCCGAGGCGATGGCCGTGGCAGAAGCTCCAGGGAGTGTGCGGCTGACAGACTGAGCGGGACCCGGCGCGAGGGCGGAAGGCGCGCGCTCTCGGCGGGGAGGGGACGGAGACGCACCGGGAACGTGAGGAAGAGACCGCGCGCGCGTGCGGGAGGACGCGCCCACCTGCTGGCGCGCGACGCCTCCTCCCCCGCCCTTACGCGCGCACGCGCCCCCGGCTGCCCTTGCGCCGCGGCCCCAGCAACCTCGGCGGCGGTCGAAGAAGCACTGGAACCACGGGCACCTGGGGGCGCCGCTCTTCGCGTGCTGCACTCGCCTCGCTTCCACTCCTAGCGGTGGTGGCTTGCTGTTTTCTCTCTTCTCACCGTGTCAGGCGGAGCTGGTGTTGGCACCAAGGCGTCTACTTGGGGAGGTGAGGGCGAGCAGGTTGGTTGTTTATCATGGTTTGGAAAAACGAGGGCCCAGACTCTGTATGGGGAATTGGAGCCAGCGGGCTGCGTTGGGTCTGCTGGCTACCCACACCGGGCTAAGCCAGACAAATCTCAGAAACAGCTGCAGCAGTGTGAGAAATTAGCGGGTTACCTAAGGAGTGTGCGGATGTAGGGACAGCATTTTGGTCACCCTAAGGGTGACGAGATAAGAAGATGCCAGCTAGCCTGCAGAAAAGATTGCAGACGTGCTTCAGGGCGACATCCATTTCCCAGCCTATAGGGGAAAGATACTTGTGTCTTTCTTTTGTCCAAATAAATATTAAGTGCTCATTTTGGACTAGGCATTGTTCTGGACGCTAATGGGGCTGCGGGGACAGCATCTGCACTTATGTATGGAAGGAACCTTTTCTACAATAGAAAATGAAGATTGACGTGTGCTTCCTCAAGTTACCTTAAACTTATATGCCCATTGTTTTTAATAGCATTTAAAATTCTTCAGTGCACTTTAGTAAATACACAGACGTTTTAAAAATGAATGATATAAGTCACAGCCTATTGACCTCTTCCCTTTTGGTATTTTGAAATAGTATTTAGTTTTTTGCTATCTTGGAATCAAAAAGTGACACCTGACCCCGTTTTTGTAGTGGGTGGTTGTTGGAAATTAATTTAATTTCCTTTTAATTGATTTTCCAATTTCAAACATAAATGTTAACCAATGAGAAATAATTTACATATAGATTGCTATATGCTACCCTTTCTAGTCACATCTATTTAGCCATGACGCCTCTAAATCTAGTTAATTGAAGTCTCATAAAATGGAAGGACCGGCCTGTGAAAAAACTTGGCACAATTGCAGGTTGATAAAGTCTGCGAAAGGTAATTGGATATGGTAAAGTGAAGCGCCCTCTTTATAAACTTAGGTATTAATGAAGATGGATCTCCTTTTTAAAGTTTGAAAAAAATACTGTATTATGGTAGGGGTGTCCCTAAGGAAGGGGTAAATTATTACCTGTCAAAAGATATGACAAGACAATACTTAATTTGAATTTCTTGTATTCAGAAGTCTAGCTCTGTAGAATTAGAAACAGATAGCCTAACCAAAATGGGTTTATCCTTCAGAGTATTCTCAAAAAGAACTATAAACTGGGATAATAATTTACTAATTTACAACTGAGAAATATACATGCATATAGGTAGGACTATAACTCTTAGAGATATTTGTTAATCACCTACTATGTCCAGGACAATATCTAGGTGTGGAAATGTGGAGTTCAAATCTATCAGGAAAGAGAGAGATTTTAAAAGGTAAAGAGTGACAGATGTGAAAAAAGAAGTATGGGAACTTTTGCAAATGCATGCAGGGGTTACAACCCAGTCTGAATTGTCATGGAAAACTCTAAAATAATTTTATCTTAAGGAAATGATATATTATTAAAAGACTTGAAATAGGAAATTAGCACAATTGCATTTGTAGGCTAGACTTTTGTATAATCAGGAAAGGGTTAATCCTTTGAGAGTTATTAATGTGACTTTCTGAGACCTATTCCATGCAAGGCACATATTTCTGCGTAGGATTAATACAAAGAAGATGGAATGAGATAATGCACATAAACACTATGAACTGTAAAGTACACTATAAAATTAGGATATTATGGGACACTAAGAACCTCTTTAAGAAAGGATAGCTGGTCAATTTTACAATACAAAGTTCTGGAAGTATTTTTAGTAACTTAAAACCCTGAGAACTTCTGTATTTATTATAACTTTATGGTTTTTGTGTTGAGGCTTTTAAAACAGGAGTATGTTCGACATATATAAATCAATGAATGTGATGTGATGCACCACATTAACATAATGAAAGACAAAACCATATAATTATCTCAGTAAATACAGAAAAAGCATTCAGAAACATAATGGCACACATCTGTAATCTCAGCAACCGGAAAACTGAGGCAAGAGTATTGCAAATTCAAGACCAGCCCCAGCAACTTTATGAGAACCTATCTCAAAAAATAATAAGGGCTGGGGGTGTAGCTCAGTGGTAAAGTGCCACTGAGTTCAATCCCCAGTATAAAAGAAAAAAAGAACATTAAATATTCAACATACTTTCATGACAAAACCTTCAACAAATTAGGTATAGATTAAATGTACCTGAATATAATAAAGGCCATATTGGACAAGCCCATAGCTAGTATTTGAAGCCAAAATTATAGGTGATTGGGTGAATTGAGGAAATGGAAGCCAGTTTGGATCCTGGAAGTTGGAGACCACCCCTGGGAGATTGGAATGTCATCGTCTCCAGAGCCCCTTGATCACCAAGTTTACCTGCCTATACTATCCCTCTCAAAAGGTTGCAGGCAGGAAATTGCTCATTAATGCCCCCTGGGCTGTTACCTGCCTGAATCACTCCTTTTTGCCCTTCTGCCTGCCCATCTGTTTCTCATCTTTTTGCCATCTCACCAGTATCTCCTGGGCCTAGTCACATAGGCAGGAAGGAGAGATAAGTGGGGAGAGAGCAGGAGAACAAAGGAAACTTTAGTCTGTAAAAGATGCAGGGTGCCCTGGTCCCCTGCTTCCTCCCAGGAGAAGTCTGTGTTACTACCTTTAAATAAAACCTGCTTCATATTCTTGCCTTGGCATCCTTCTTTAATGTTCATACTGCAACATTTGCGGAAACAGAACTTGTCACCGATAACCAGCAGTATCAATTTCATACTCAACAGTGAAAACTTGAAATATTTAAATCAGGAATTAGACACGATTCACACTACTTCTATTCACCAGATTACTGGAAGTCTTAACCAGAAGAATTACTTAAGAATAATAATTAGGCAAGAAAAAGAAAAGGCATTCAAATTGGAAAGGAAGATGTTAAATTATCTGTTTATATATGACATGATCTTTTCTATTAAAAGCCCTAAAGATTCCACCAAAAACAAATTAGAACAAGAAGAAATGCATACAAAAAAATCTTAGAACTAATAAACTGAGTAAAGTTGTAGGATATAAAATCAAACTACAAAATCAGTTGTGTTTCTATAAACTACTAATGAACCATCCATAAAAGAAATCAAGGAAACAATCCTATATCCTCAATAGCATCAGACAAAATAAAATACTTAGGAATAAATGGAACCAGTGAAGTAAAATATCTGTATGATGAAAACTGAATGAAAGAAACTGTAGAAGCCACAAATGTTCATAGATTGGAAAATTAGTGGTGTTAAATTTTCTACACTAACCAATGTTATCTACAAATTCAGATAATCCCTATGAAAATTTTAATATTGTTTTTCATAGAAGTTGAAAACAAATTTAACCTCATTAGAAACCACACACATACACACAAACACACAAACACACAATCCCAAAGAACTAAAGTAATCTTGAGCAAGAACAAAACTGGGAGTTATCAGATTTCCTGATTTCAAATTATATTAAAAAGCTATAGTAACACTGTGGTAGTTGCATAAAATGGACACATGGACCAAAGAAATAGAAAACAGTTGAGATATAAACTCTTATCTCCAGTCAACTTATTTTCTACAAAAATGTCAAGAATACACAATGGGAAAATAATAGACTCATCAATAAATGGTGTGGGAAAACTTTATATCCAAATAAAATGAATTTGGATCTTCTCTTATACCATACACAAAAATCAAAGCGATTAAGGACTTAAATTTAAGACCCGAAGCCAAAATCTCTTAGAAGAAAACATGGAGAAAAGCTGCTTGACATAGATTTTAGCAATGATTTTTTTTTTGGGGGGGGGGGGGGTTGACACCAAAAGCACAGGCAACCAAAGAAAAAATGGACAAGTGAGACTACCTCAAACTAAGAAGTGTCTGCACATAAAGGAAATAGTCAACAAAATGAAAAGACAGAATGGGAGAAAATATTAACCTTATATTCAAAAAGGAGCTAATATCCAAAACATATAAGAAGCTCATGCAACTCAATAGCAAAATATACATAACCCAATTAAAATATGGGCAAAGGACCTGAAAAGAATTTTCCAAAGAAGACATACAGATTGCCAACAAATATATGAAAAGATGTTCAGTATTAATTTTAGGGATATAAAACCACAATGAGATATCACCTAATGTCTGTTTGAATGACTTACCAAAAATTCAAAAGATAAGTTCTAGCAAGAATATAGAGAAAAGGAAAACTTTTTGATGGAATATAAATTGGTGCTGTCACTATGGAAAACAGTATGGAGGTTCCTCAAAACATTAGAAATAGAACTAAGAAATGATCCAACAATTCTGTTGGGTATATGCCCAAAGGAAATTAAATCATAGAGATATCTGCACTCCCATTTCAACAGCATTTTTCACAATAGCCAAAATGTGGAAACAACCTAAAACCTGTTGGTAGATGAATGGAAAAGGAAAATATGATACTTATATACACACACTAGACTATTATTCAGCCTTTACAAAGTAGATAATCACGTTTGAATCAACATGGCTAGCTCTTAATGACTATTATACTACATAAAATAAGCCAGACCCAAAAAGTTAAGTGCTACATGATATCACTTATAAGTGAAATCTAAAATAAAAGTCAAACTTAGAGTGGTTTTCTCTAAATTAAATCTTTCCAAATACTGCAGCTCCATCTCAAGGTTATGATGTCCTTGTTGTCCTCTGAGTGTACTTTAAAATTTCATATTTCTTCTTAGAATACAATGTTCAAAATTTATAAACACATTATAATGAGTGTTGTCTGATAACTATAGTTCTATAGCTATCTGACCTATAGAACATACAAGTAAGTACTTTTAAATAAATTACCAGTTTATTCACATTTAAAAAGTTCTTTAGTTTTTTCATTATATGGCTATTCATATGCATAAAGTCCTTCACAAAAAAATTTTATTATTCCACACAATAGTCTTCTTGAAGTTTTGTATTTCTCAGCTGAAAAAAAATTCTTATAGGTTTCATTTTACAAATCATAGATCATATTAAAGGTAATTATGCATAGCATATAAAAAGGAAATAGCTGCAATGTAGGTACATTTTATGTAGTCTTTTGGTTACTGTATGATCTCTAAAACTTTTAAATCAGGACATGTCATAAAGCTTTACAATAAGATTCTCTATAAGTATCATATAACCACAAAGTATCTGTGGTTTCAAACATTTGTGGAACAGATCATGAGCTAATCGTCCATGGTGTGGAAGGTGTTGACAGTCCATGAAATGTAACAAAGTCTTATTTCAGATATTCACAGAGCAAACCTGACAGCCTTGTATGGACTTAGTTGATGCTTCAGCAGTGATAAAGGAGATTATTTCTTTGCTCTCTCATGTGATACTTCACTTATGATAGCACAGTACTACATCGCATTTAATTTTTCCTCCACAAAAAAAGGTTGTGCATCTAAAACAGTGATTTGATTTTTTAAGACATCACAAAACTTAACATAACCAACGACTAAATCTATAGCAATACTATGTGGACACTAAGTCTACAAAAACGGTCCAAGTACTCCAAGAAATCTAATACAAATTGTCCATCATCTTGCAAAATTGAGTATTACAGGCCAACCAAACATATTAGTTTGTTCTTGCCACATAAATGCATTACTATAGTCTATTGCCCTGGTTTCTGTTCAGTATTATTTCACTGTCTTACATTCATGAATCAATCATTTCTTTCTAGATCATTTTCTTTTTTTTGTTTTCCTCATAGTCAAATGCCCTTTTGGGTGGCAGGGAAGAAAAGAGAACAAAACAAAGCAGGTATTATACTCAATAGAACTTAAGGGCCCTTAGTGGTAAACTTATCTATTTCTCTTTTAAGGTTATCTTTATACATGTGAGCCCAAACAAATGTCATTTTAGGGTATGTATCAGTATATATTCAATCAAATAAATCTGTCTATGTCACATGAACAAATCAAACACTAATTTGTTTTGTACCTACTTACATTTTCACTATTATGTATGATCATAATGCATGTATACATTTTTAAAAGAAAAATAAATAAAATGTAATACATTTTCAGTTCTTGTTGAAACTATACATGAACTTTTTAGAACAACTCATGATGACTTTGTCCTTTGCCTTCCTTCAAAGGGAGCTGAAGCTGTGAATCTACAGTAGTAGATGATACAAATGTTACTTACTGTTCTCACCTATGGTTGAGCAGCAAAATCAATACTGGCCATAACCTATGATTAACTTCCTTTTCCTGCCATTTCACAGGAAGGCTTAATTTGGATATGTTAAGTTTCTGTTTCAAGGCTCTTGTCTTTTCTTTCTCTGAAGGCCTCAATGCCTTTGTCAAGACAGTGGTTTCTAAATGAAGTAAAAGGGTAAACTTGTGAAACATTTTTTTGTATCTGAATTATAGTTTAAAGCTTTCAGTTTCCTCCTTGACCAGATCTGTTTACTCTTCCTCAACTCTTCAGCTCCCCAGACTACAAAGACAGCTAAAGCTAAATAAGTTAAATTCTCTCATTCTTCCCCTCTCCCTCTCATCCTTTCTCTCACTTTCTCTCCTCGCCCCCTATGGCAATGGGCTATGGACAGTGAGTAGTGGAGAGAGGTTTGCCTTAAAGGCTAGAATCAACAAATGTAAACTCCATTGATTTAACGCACTTTTAACAGAGAATGTTAGTGCTTCCTATAGTAAGGCACTAAGTGCTAGGATACAGAGAAGTATAAGACATTTATTCAGAAAGTGAACTTAGGAAGAAATAAAAGTCTGCTTGGCATCAGCCACCATCAGCCAACACAAATTATCTGCTTTTCATGATTTGGTATACACTACAAACATATCTTAGTCAAAAACAGACAGTGACAGTTTTCTGGCATACCAATATCTAGATTAAAAGTATATAAAATCATGGTACCTTCATTCTAGTTCACTCTACTATTTCATTTCAATGTTGTTTCTCTTATAAAGGTACTAATACTTTGAACTCTGCATAGAAAACATGTGCTTTGGAGGAGAAGGGTTTAGAGGAGAAGGGTAAATTGGGAGAGAATAAACAGAAAAAACATTAAGATTTGTATCAAGATATTTGTGAATATTAATGTTTTGCCTTTTACATAAAAATGTAGAGCTTAGAATGAGGCAACATGTAGCAAAGACTATAGGAGAGAAAGGAATCATGTGCTGTGTAAGCACAAAAAAGAGAGGAATTGATTTCTCAGCTAGGGTAATCTATGTGAATAAAACACTTGTCCTGAGTACTGTAAGTATAATAGACTAAAGTGCCATCAGGTTGCTTCTCCGGGATCTACATTGTACTTCAAGTGCTGCTGAGTCAACCATTTTAATCTATAGAGGGATACACAAAAGCATTCATCTTATCCCTAAAAACACTTTGTAAAAAATTTTTTCTGTAGATTTATCAGAAAAAGGTTATGTTCTTTAAAGAAAAGGGGAGATTGAGTGTTTTCTGTGCCATGGCCATTTAACAATGATGAATAAAGAATAAAGACCAGGTATGTAGGCAACTTGATTTCATGTAATGAAAGTGTATGTATAGATTATAAAATACCTACATATTCTTTTAAAGATTAGTACTAAGTCTTCTTTATTTCTCATTTGATCTAAATATGAGAATCACTCAGGTTGATCTGGCAGTGGTATTTTTTGAATATCTGGGCTTCTTATTGATTTGGGTTTCTGATTGGGGCTCTAGATGACTCTGAAACATCATAAATTTTAGTTTCAAAATAATTACAATTAGAGTTATGGATGTTCAGTAGTAGAGCAGTTGCCTAGCATGTATGAAGCCCTGTGTTTCATTCCTAGGACCTCAAAAAAATGTTACATAGTAGTTTCCTTATAATATATTCCAAGACTATTATATTGAAAGTGTCTAAGACTATTTGGTCTTTTATAGATATAAGAATAAATTTTCTGTTAATCAGACACATGGTAATTTTCACATTTATATCCTCAATATTTCTGTTCTCATGTCTTCAAATAAAGCTTGGAAAAGAAACTGAACTTGTTTCATAGATTCTGCCTAATATTGTCACAGCATGTTATTTCCCAAACAGATATGCAAATAAGATAGTTACTCTATATCTATTTTGCTCTGCAGATAAACATTGTGTAATAAAAACATTTTAAATAACTTTTATTGTCAAATATTACTTAACTGGACTTTTTCATTGAGACATGCATGGACTTGTCTATATATGTAAGATTTCCAATTATCTATGTTGTATAATTAAGCTCCATGTGTACAACATATAAAAAGTCTTTGTATCTCAGCTTAGTACATTATGAAAATATCATTCATTTTTATGATACTTCATATATCATTACTAGGATCATTTACTCTTCCCTTTTCTGATTATATCTTATGGACTTATGCTAGTTATATGCCATCAAGACATAACTCACACTTTTTCTTTGACCCCAGTGTGAAGTTTAACTATTAAAAGAAAAATGCAAGTAAATATTTCTAACACACTAATGATTTCCTGTAGCTGAAAAATATCTAAGCAAGGATAATTATGAAGCATACTTTGGACTATTCTATCATATGCTGACTATCAGGGATATGGAATTAAAGTTGGCATACATACTTGTTTTCATAAGACCTCTTTTTTTTTTTACTGATATTTCTATATAAATTAATGTATACACAGCCTTCAAAGCTGAAATGACCCTGCCCCTGGACTGCTAATTCCCTCCTCTGTGTATATGTACTCCTTAGCATAGCTAAATATGATACACAAATCTTTGCACATTAAAGTGATATTTTAAACAACAACAACTAATATGATGAAACTTTCTGATTTAACTGATGAGTTTTAAAAAACTGAGATGGAACTGGCTTGGGTATCATATAATACTTGCAGGTAACCATTTATTTACTGAAAATTAATAGACATTTATTCTAAGTACTTTATAACTCATTTAATAGTCATAACAACCCTGTGAATTTGATACTATTTTTATCCACACTTTACAGATGAAAAAATGAACACAGTTTAAATGTTCACTCAATGTCACAGAGCTTGGATTTGAACTGAAATAGTGTGACTTCAGATAGAGTCTTTATATTTATAAATATACTTTGTGATATAAATATCACAAAAAGGAGAAAGGGGGAGATGATACATGTGTATAAATTCTGGATTCAGTATTTTCATTTCTAATAAGAGATAATGGGTACAGTTTACAATTTCTACAGTTAAAATTTTCACAAAGAATCACTTTATACTTTGCTTACCTTCTAAGGAAAAAACCCACAGATACACAATAATTTTCAACTTTTTCCAGTATTACATAATTTCTTGAATTAGGAGCTGATGGTAACTTTTTACTTTTTTCTTTTTTGACAGTGGCTAGTGTCAGACTAGAGATTTGATGAATGGGACAAAGGTTAGAAAGTTACATTTCTTGCATCTGTAGGTTCATCACATACAGGGTTTTATGAAACATATGTACTTCTTTTCAAAATAGAATTGATTTCTATTTTATTTTTGCAATGCAACTATACTCCTCAATTTTTTTTGAATGGTAAAAAGAACCCCAAAGATGTGTTTTTCTAGGTCAACCTAACTTACAGCTTTAACTGTCAATAGGTAAAAATTTATAGTTACTGCAGCCTGGTTTTGCCTCTGAGATTATCTACAGCAAATTTATGGAAAACTCAGAATGAAAGAAAATTGAAATACCCTTAAACATAGCAAGGTGTAATCTTTAGACTCAAGTAATTTATTTGATGATGTTTACTTAATTACTGTTACACTGTACAAGTCAAGAAATGATGAGCTATCTATCTTTAGACCAATTAATTTTAGGTCATTTGCATATGCACAAGGTAATTAAGGAAAAGAAAACAAAATTGCAATCTGATAATTATCTCTATATTTTCTTTGATATAAAATAGAAACGTAACTTGATCACATAATCACTTGGAATTTTCTATACATAGGAGAATCATTAGATTGAAAGTTTTTAAATGAATATAAAATGTATGCTGGATAACTGACTCCACAAAGTTCTGATTTATAGTGTTGGCCAGGTTTTTGTTGTAAATATTCCCATACAATGATTTAAAACTACCAGATCTTTCCAAAAATTTAGCAATAGCTCTCATATGCAACTGAATACATGCTCATGTGCCTTAGTTATTTAGTCCCAACAATGATGAAAGTAGTAGATTGACTGCATTAATGGTCCTAGTTCTTCATACCTCATATATCCACATACACATTTGATGCCAAGTAAAATTGCAGTGTCTTCCTACTGATTTTCTGGACCCAGCCAAGTGACTTGCTTTGACCAATGGGATGTTAGCATTTGTAACAAAAATGGAAGCTCAAAAAGATCCTTCATATTTTTACTTTTTCTCTTAAACTTCTGCTATTGCTATATGTACATACATGGAAAAGCAAAGCCAAATTGCTCATGTCATTACAATTAATGCCATCCTAAATCAGTTGACAGTTAACTAATCCCAAGACAATGCAGCCAGGATCAGGAAATTTGTGATCGGTTGAACACAGATGCAAAAGGAAACCCAGTTAAACTCAGACAAGTCAAGCCCAAGTAAAGCAAACTACACAGATATGTGAGGTAAACACATTTTAATAAATGTATTATTTGTTAAAGTTCTGAGGTTGTTCATTATGTAGGATTATTTTGTCACTAGATAACTGGTACAATGATACAATTCTATGGCAAGCTTTAATTAGGATTAAAAGAATTTATACAGAAGGCAATGTGATTTGTAAGAGGAGAAGAAGCTTTGGAGTCAGTCAAGTCTGGATTTGAATCCAGTATCTGCTACATACTGGAAATTTATTTAGCTCCTTTGTGTCTAAGTTTTTTCATTTCAGAATTGTAATTGACCTTACAGTTATATAAAGATATATATATATATATATATATATATATGTATATGTATACACACACACACATATCTCCTTATATATATAAAGGTATATATATATAATTTTGTATGATAATATATACAAATTTGTTGGGACTAATGACACACTTTAACTAACTCAGGCTGACTCCTTACTCCCTGGCGGGTGAGCAAGATCAAGGCCTCAAAGGCGGTTTCAAAGGTTGATGATAAATCGGACCACCTTCAGGGATTGGTTAACAACAGTTCCGCAAACGTGATTAACTTGTGCTTGCCATATAGTCCTATGGGACTCTTGCCTGCGTGAACCCCCCATGCCTTGCTGACCTTTAAGCTGATTGGTTCCTGCCTAACCCCCACCCTACATAAAAATTGTGTGATTTGTGTGAGTTCCTCAATAAAGGAGTTCCTGCTGTGACTGGTCTCCCTGATGCATCTGATTGTCCTCCGCCCAGAGGGCTGTGTGTGGGCTGTGTGCCAGTGGTCAGTCGGCCCTACCTATCCGGGTCTGACCTTGTTGGGGAGTGTCCCCTTCCCTTGCCGCTGGTCCAGAAGAGCAAGGGGGCTTAAGGTCCCAACACAAATTGTGTATATATGCATGTGTGTGTGTGTGTGTGTGTGTGTGTGTGTATCAGTGATTAAAAATGAAAATATGGAAGTAGATTTCCTGGGATTGATTCCCAACTACCCCATTTTAATATTTGAAATCACTTGAAATCCTCTATTTTGCACTTAGACCCTATATTAGAGTAGCTATTTATACTGGAATTTGATAAAATAAAGCACCTTCACACATAGGAATCCATTAAATATAATATGTAACATAGCTGCTCGTTTACTAAGGAAAAGCAGACTTGATAATCTGGTAAAGTTGGCTCCGCTAATTATTTTTTAATGCTATCAGAAATTATCTGGGAGAAGAGCTAAGTGGTCATCAAGGTAAAGGCAGTATTTGTAGAGGACCATATAATTTCCACAAAATGGGCCCATCAAATCATTCTGACAACTTCCAAGAAGAACCTTAATTTCAACTCGAAAGTCATTGGTATGAATTTGGGTAGTCTGTTTAAATTGCAAGCAGGAATAAGATATTTTTGCCTTCCTTTTTTTTTTTAATAGAATTTTTAATAGTAAAGAAAAACAAAGTTCAAATGCCCAACAATAGTTATGTTTAACATTTGGTATACATATGAATAAAGATAAAAGGCTGCTGAGTAAACACTGGAATTAAATAAAGGTATATACATTAACTATAATTTATTTTATGAATAAATAAGAAAAAGTCACTGGCTAAAAAGGATTTGGTTTCTAATATTATTTAACTTGGTGTCCCCCACTCCCCAGCAAATTTCCCATTAGGCCAAAATGACAACTTTCCCTGCCAGGCATCACAACAAACCATATCATTGGCCCCTCAGATTTGGAGGAACATGTTTGGTCTGTGGGTCTACAATCTTCATTCTAACTTAGTTCCAACTTGAGGAGCAAATTCTTGCTTTTGGTCACCTGACTTTTTCTGGTACTGGTGATTAAATCCAGGGGTTCTTAACCACTGAGCCACACCCCTAGTCCTTTTCAAATTTCGAGGCAGGGTCTCACACTAAGTTACTGAGGCTGGTCTCAAACTTGTGATTCTCCTGCCTCAGTCTGCTGGATCACTGGGATTACAGGCTTGAGCCAATGAGACCAGCTTGTTTTTCAATTTAAAAGAGAGAGGGAGGGAGAGAAGAAACTTATCAGAATTAAGGCCACCCTAGGAATGTTCTTAACCTCTTTATTCAGCTTTTGGCTGATGTATGCAACCACAGAATAAATATAACCTTTCCACAAAATGGCAGGCTAAACCAGCAGGTTCTGGAAAGATGTGTTGCCTAAAGGGTAGGGCTAGTGATGTGGCTCCAGTGGTCTCTGCAAATGAGGCCTTGCCAACAACCAGTGGGTCCTTCTCCTGATTTTCATGGGCAGGACCTGTGTGAGGGGAGTAACCCATACTTCTGTTGGAGAATGGCTGTAGTGCTTTCCGGGGCACAGCCTGGACGAATTATGCCAAACTTTCCAGACACAGATAAGTCCACCACAGTAGAACCGAGGCAACACTCAGGGCTCTGACCATCCCCAATTGGTCCCCCATCAATGACTAGGGACAAATGAGGCCAGAGATCTTGGAACTCCTCAAGATTCAGAGAACTGGCTTGGAAGCTAAGGTTGGCACTGTTGAGAGCAAGAGGTTCCCCAAACATCTGGGTCAAGTCCTGCATGAAGGCATGGTCAGGAATCCGGATACCTATAGACGTCGGCCACACAGCCCAAGCATACGGCCAGTGGCTTGGCCTCGCTGCGGCCCTTGAGGCGGTACACTGCGTCCACTGCCCTCGAACAGCTCGGGGAGCAGGCCAGGCGGTACAACGTGTGGGTGGGGACAGCCACCACGGCGCCGGCCCGCAGCGCCTGGGTCCAGCCAGCGTGCTCTGGGCTTGCGGCTTGCATGGCCCGGTTCCCCGGAAGCCGCAACAGCTGGGCCTGGTCGGCCCCTCGCCCAACCCTATGCTGGCAGCCAGTGCGGCCCTCAGCCCCGTCTATTTTTGCCTTCCTATCCAGCATACTCAGGCAAGTTAGCTATTCTGTTAGTGGGCAAAATGAAGGAATTGAAGAACAGTCATCAAAATCCTGGCTTGTACATCAAGATAAAGGCTTCTTAAATTAAGATGAAAAAAGTAGTCAGAAAGCAAGTCAAAAAGAAAAAATGTTCAATAAATAAAAAGCAATCATAACCAATGCCAAGAGGTTAACATGTAATAAAACCTGCCTCAGGGTACAGAAAGAGGAGTAGAAATTCAACAATTAATTGCAAATCTGTGCATTCTCTAGATGACTCAACATTCCTTATTTCACAGGTCTATGAGTTAGGGGAGATCATGGACAGTAATTGGTGTTTATAGTCAAGATATCACTTCTTGGAGTATATGTTCTACATGTAATGAGTGACTTAATATCAGGCCTAAGTAATTTAGTAGACTTTTATATGTTGACATTATGGCCTACAAAGCCATCTAAACTTTTTTTTTTGGTAGTGGAATACTCCAGTCAGCTCAATTTGGCTCACAAAAGCCAAATGTTAAATTTTCAGGAATTCTGCAAGCCAGTTGCTATTAATACATATTAATACAAACATTACTAAAAATTAAATTATATACCATACAAATAAACCAGATTATAAGTACTTAATGCATCATTTTCTAATTATTTTACTATTATATATGTTCTTGAGGTTATTTACGTCTATTTTATCTATATGGAAAAAATACTATATAATAGTGTGCTGTTATTCATCACTTCCAAACTTTGTGTTCAGTGATGTCAGGTTGGTAACTTGAAATTGGCCATAATGGGAAATCCATTAGCTAATGCTACAACTCAGAAAGCCCCCTGACCTGTAACTAGTTGTTAAGCCTTTATCACTTTATCACTGGAAAACTTATAAATTCTATCCTACTGCAAATCCTATACCTTAGCACTCCCACTTGAACTTCCATTTGTAGGACTTCAGATATATATATTTAAAACATGATTTCCCAGTAGTTGATGTTATTAGTGATTCACCCTGCCTACTACTGTTTCTTAGGAAATTCAAATCATTAAATTGTCCACTTTATTTTCTATTAAATTCAGAGAGATATTTTTTCCTCTTTGGAAAAACTAATCATCAAGCTGTCATTTTTACTTTCGCCGTCTCTATTCTTAGAAATTTTACTTCTTATTAGCTCTTTATAAAAACTTTTTGATCACTATTTATTTCTTCTAAATTGTTTTCTGCTCCATCCACATTTCAACCTATCTGTGTGAAAGAAGTCCCTTTGAGAAAGGAATATTGGGAGTAAAAAGTCTCTTTGGAAATCAAGATGAGGTTTAACCAGAGAGTATGAGAAGGAAAAATAATAATAATAAGGGGTGGTAAGATATCCCAGTGGGTACAGGCACAGGTTCTGAAGTAAGACTGTTGGGTTCTAAATTCTTGCTTTGCTAATTACTACTGCATAACTTTGAATGTTACTTTACCTCTTGGTGCATTAGTTTCCATCTCTATCATATGGGTATAATAATTTTATCCATTTCATATGATTATTGTACAATAAAGGAGTTAATGGATATAATAAAACATTACCTGCTACATGGTAGGTATTATGTTAGCATTTTTAGTTATTTACTTTGTATGTCAAAAAATAGGGATTTTGTCCCAAAAATAGCAGGTGGATCTTCAATTTGTTACACATTTCCAGTCAAGACTTTGTTAAGAATATTGAAAGTAGCTTATACATAGAATATTTATTCTATTGAAAAACTTCAAATTTGGGGTCAAGTGTTCCTCACTTTTTAATTATTGCATGAGCTGTTGCAGTTGTAACAAATAGACATAACAAGCAACTTTATTCAGTCTATCTGAATGTACCATATAACAGATCAATAGTGCAATGACATACTTGGATCATTATAAGAGCTAACTAAATGACATCCTGTGCCATCAGGTGACCATTTAGCCATGTGTAGACAGAGCCCTTGGGATGATCTACTTGGGATTAAAACCCAAAAAGGGATATTTGACTTGTCCTAAAGTGTATAGTACTGATATTTTAAAATATGATTAAAGAACTGTGAATCTTTGTTTAATAATTATTGTAGAATTAAATATATATGATCCCAATAGAGATGACCCTATTTTTAAACATTTCTCTATTATCTAGTGACTCAGAAGTAATTATGGGTAAGAATAATTTGATTTGAAGTTTTATATGTGACCAAAGTTTAAAAACATGAAAAACTGTATACAGTAAAAGATAATTTGGTGTTTTATGAAGAACTAAAGACAATGACCATGTACTATTTACTTTTGTTCTAGGATATTAATAAAATAATAGGCTTCAATTATAATGTTTTTATTCCCTTCTTATTTAAAGGTTATAATTATTCACATGTCTTGGATACACACACAGACACGCACTCCTTCCTAGCTGGTGTTTCCCTAACTGTAAAATTACAGGTATTTTCTCACTAAATTCATGAATCTCATATGTTATTCTTCCAATCACATTATTACCATCTGAACAAATTTAGGAATAAAAATACTAGGCTAATTTATTACCATTACTGGTTTATAATTATAATTAAATATTTTTATCTTGCCATGAAATCTCAGTTTATCATGTTAAAGAGCAAAATACTTTGGATAATGAAATCCATAGATAAGAAAAAAAATCACAACCAGTTTGGGTTGGATCTATAAATTCAGCTAACACAACACATGTGGATGACATAGTGCACTTATATGGAATCTTTTCTCTTGTACCAGGCATTTAGCAGATAGAATTTTTAAAAAGTATTCAGTTTTTTCACCTTTTCATTCTTGTTTGTTACTTATCCAAATCAAGTAGTCACTAGTGTAAGGGGAAAATTATATATGGATAAGATGTGACATGAGCTCCCCAAAACCAGAGGTACCTGCTAAGTTCAATGTTAGAATTTTGTTTCTCTTTGAGAATTGAATGTATTTCTTGTAAGTCAAAACTAAATATTTGTTTCCAGAACTCAGTCTGGTGTGTGTGCATGTGTGTGTGTGCATTCTAATGGTATATTAGGTATTTTATGGTAGCTCCAGGGTCTTTTCATTATTCTGTGAAAGGTTGAGTAAATGCATATGATATCAGAGACTGATTTATTTCTACAAACACATACTCTAGGAACAGGCAAAATCCTGCCCTTCCTCCCCGACTTTTCATCATCTTTGTCTTACTTTTTTGCATCTTGTTTTCTGTCTACAAACTCTGTCCTGCCATCATCACAGAGGATATATGTACCTGGCTGGTTCAGGCAATCTGTATATAGGTTTGTGATATGTGTGCCTGTCTGCCATATCAGGCTGGATTTTTCTGAAGATGTATTGCCTGTACACAAGTGGGCTTTTGATGCCTCAGTCTATGTCTCACTGACATTGAATGATGAACTGAGTGCCCTAGTTATCATCATCTTATATAGATGCAATAACTACCAAATTATTGCATGAATAAAGACAACCCCACAAAATATAAATTAGAAAGAAAGAACTTAAGTCTACATTGAAGAGACTGCTGCTTCTGCTTTTCCCCAGTCCCTCCCTCCCTTTCTCTTTCTCTCTCTCTGTCTCTCTCTCTCTCTCTCTCTCTCTCTCTCTCTCTCTCTCTCTGTCTTGTCTGTTCTTGGAACTTGGGATCAAACCCAGAGCTTTGGGAGTGCAAGGCAAACTGCCTTCCTGCTGAGCTATATACCAGCCCAACATTTCCCCATTCTCAAACAATGAAAATATCCACCATTCTATTATGATTAAAAATAGCAATTAAAATATCTGTTACATTTACACAGGGAATTTTATGGGAAGCCATGAATTTTATGCACTAAAATATTGACTAAAAATAACTCTCCCATTTGGAGATACGATTTTAAACAGTGATTCAGAAGTAATTAGTACAGAAAGGACAGTTTTTTTCACAAAGTCAGACAATTTGAAATCTTTATATGGGGGAGCAGAGGAAGTCCAATCCATACCTCATACCTCACACCATATATAAAAGTTAAATGAAAATAAATAAAATTTTAAATGTAAAATCTAAAACTATAAACTTCTAGAAGAAAATGGGGAAAATCTTTGTGGGTTTCATGTTAATCAAGAATTTTGACAATATGACCCCCAAAACATAATCCATAAAATTTGAACTTCACCAAATTAAAAACTTCTCTTCAAAATAATTAGAACAAATTTAAAAAAATTAAAAATGCATCTACCTGTTAAAGGACTTACATCCAAAATATAGAAATAACTCTAAAAGTGCAATGTTGAGAAAGCAAAAACTATAATAAAGATATATAAATGGTAAAAAGTTAAAAATACGCTCAACATGACTAGTTATTAGGTAAATGCAAACTTAAAACACAATGTGTTAAATCTACATATCTATTATATATATATATATATATATATATTTTTTTTTTTTTTTTTTACACAATGGAACACAACTTCTAATTACTCTGGCTATACATGTTACAGAGGCACACTGTCATACAATCATACATGTAAATAGGGTAATAATGTGTCTCATTCCACCTTCCTTCTCACCCCCTCACCACCTGCCCTTCCCTCACTCCCCTCTGCCCAATCCAAAGTTTTTCCATTCTTCCCTAACACCACCACTCCCTCTCTTATCAGAAAAAACATTCAGTCTTTGATTTTTTGGGATTGGCTTAATTCACTTAGCATGATCTCCACAGAACTAACCATAGTTCTTTTACATATCTTAATTAAAAGATAAGAAACATCCTTTAAGGAGGGAGACATAAAACCAATGGTAACTAAAATGGCAACTCAAGCAAGATGAAATTGCTTCTGAAATACCAATCTTTTAATTAGGGGCAATGTCAAAAAGCAATGTGTTCTTTTACCTTCATTATTTTGAATATGTGTCTTGTTTCCCCAATGAACTGAAGAAATAAACTAATTTTTAAAATTAATTATGTAGCACAATTTCCCTCCAGAAAAACCAATATATCTTAATTTTCATTAACTATATTGTAAATCACATTAGTCTTTTGGAAAACATTCAAGGATACTTTTATTTATAAACCAATAGATGAGAACTATAATGCATTTGTATTATATCTAGGCACATTTAATGTGGGGGGGGGTTGTAATTGAAAGAATCAAGAGAAGAAGAATTCAAAAACAGCATTTTTTTCCTTCTAAACTTTTTTAAATGAGGAAATCCAATATATCCTTGAAGCAAGAAATAGTGGCATCCAGGGTTAAACTGCAGCATTCACGATGCTAATTAGCTAACCATGACTGTATGTATAATGAAGATGTTAAACTTTCTCTAAGAACTTTGCAACTTGAAATTCAAATAACTAACATTATGGGATAATTGGGAAATATGATTAACTGATTTAAACATTAGAGAAAGTGCAGTACAATTCCCTTTCAAGACGAAGAACAAATATATTCTATAGACAAAAGTCAAAATCAGAATTAGCACATAGTCAAAACGGAGGTGATACATATCTATTATAAATGTCTAAAGTTGAAAAGACTAATTGTACCAAGTATTGACAAGTATATGGATATACTGGAACTCTGGTACACTACTGATAGGATTTTAAAATGTTATGAGGAATAGTTAGGCAGTTTTTTGAAAACATCCTGGAGATACCATAAGATACCTGACATACCACTCAAAATACACACATGCACAGAAATATGGTCCATGAATTATATGATCCTGCCACTCCTCCTATTTACCCCGAGGGAAAAAAAAGGTATATGATTATGTAAAGTTTTTACTATATAAAAACACTTGTAACAAATATTCACAGAAGCATTTTTATAATAGTTTAAACTAAAAACAACTCAAATATTCAACAGGGGCATGGATAAAGTAACTGATATACTTGTACAAAGGGCCCAGCAATATAAGAAATGAAGTATTGATATACACAACAACATGGGTCAATCACATAATAATAATGCTAAGTGAAAGAAAACAGACACAAAAGACGTCTTAAGGATTTGATTTATATAAAACATTTATTTTACAAACAAATCTATAGTAGCAATGGCATATTAGTGATTGCTTGGGGAAGAGTTGGCACTGGAAAAGTATGGAGAACAGAAAGGAAGGATTGATTACAAAGGACCAAAAGGAAGTGATGGATATGATCATTATTTTGATTGAATCAGTGGCTTCATGGGGTATATATACTTAGGTTAAAATATATCAAATTGTGTACCCAAAATATGCACATTTATTGTATGTTATACTTTGAAACTAAAATTTGTGCATTTTTCATCTTCCCAAATGTTTTTATTTAACATCAGAAATTTTATTTTTAGGAGATAAACACTGATTAATTCAATGGATGCTAATTATAGGACATCTTAGGTTTCTATACCTATATAATTTGGAAAACAATAGTGATGGATAAATACGTAAGTATATTGCTGTAGAATGATTTTGTTTCAGAAAAAAAATGCTATTTTCAATTAGCAAAGAGAAATGCTGACTAGAGAGCAATTTAGTACAACAAAATGATTTTTTCATAATTATGAAAGATGTTCTGGCTTATTTTCAGGTCCACAATACACATTGTTAAATGGAATAAATTAATATATTATCTAAAAGTATGCTAAGCCTAAATTTGCATTCTAATTCTTAACAAATTTTATGAGCAAATGTAGAGCTTTGAATACCTAGGAAGATTTATGAATAAACTTAACTTGGCAAACACAATTTAAAACAAATGGGGCTGGGTTATGACCAACTGACTTAGATTCAATGATTGAGCACAGAGACCTATCACAATGATATTAGGAATTCAATCTAGAAAAATAAGGTTATTTTATACAAGAAGAGGTTTAAGTTCCAAAGGAGAATGCTAAAATGGGTATATTTATTTTTTATTAATTTTTAAATTTATTCTAGTTAGTTGTACATGACAATAGAATGCATTTATACATTTTGGTAAATCATACATAATTGAAGTATAATTTCTAATTTTTCTGATTGTACATATTGTAGGATCACATCAGTCATACAGTTATATATGTGCATGAGGTAACAATGTCCCTTTCACGCTACTATCCTTCCTACCCCCATAACACTTCCCCTCCCTTCACTCCTCTCTATCTAATCTAAAGTATCTCTGTTCTTCCCTAACACCTCAGACACATACATTGGAAAAATAATAGCCTATTCAACAAATGGTGCTGGGAAAACTGGAAATCCATATGTAACAAAATGAAATTAAACCTCTATCTCTCACCCTGCACAAAGATCAACTCGTAGTGAATTAAAATCCACTACTTTTAAAACTCAAGCAGGTTGGCCCCTGTGCAGATTTCTCATTTGTTAGAAGTAAAGGAAGTCAAATCCTAGGTCAACGTGGTGAAGATCTGAGTCTACATTTTCTTCTAGTAGGCACAAGTTCTCGGTCTCGTGCCTAAGTCTTTGATCCTCTTTGAGTTGTTTTTGGTGCATTTGTCTAGTATGAGATAATCGTATTTATGTGGGTTTGTCTCTGTGTCTTCTATTCTGCACTGTTGGTCTATGTGTCTGTTTTGGTGACAATACCATGCTGTTTTTGATACTATGGCTCTCTAATAAGTTTGAGATCTGGTATTGTTTTAACTCCTGCTTCATTCTTCTTATTAAAGATTGTTTTGGATATTGTCTCTTATTTTTCCAAATGAATTCCATGATTGCTTTTCCTAATTCCATGAAAAATATCATTAGAATTTTAATAAGTATTGCATTAAATCTGTATAAAACTTTTGGTAGTATGGATATTTTGACAAAATTAATTCTGCCCGTCCAGGAACATGAGAGGTCTTCCCATCTTCTAAGGTCTTCTTCAATTTCTTTCTTTAGTGTTCTCCAGTTTTCATTGTAGAGGTCTTTCACTTCTTTTGTTAGATTGATTCTCAAGTATTTTTATGTATTTAAGACTTGTGAGATAGTTTTCCTAATTTCTCTTTCAGTAGATTCATCACAGATGTATAGGATAGCATTTGATTTATGTGTGTTGACTTTATATTCTGCTATTTTACTGAATTCATTTGTGAGTTCTAGAAGTTTTCTGGTGGAATTTTTTGAGTCTTCTAAATATAAAATCATTTTGTGGGCAAATGGTGATAGTTTGAGTTCTTCTTTTTCTATTCACATCCCTTTAATTTCATTCTCCTGTTTAACTATTCTTGCTAGAATTTCAAGGACAATGTTAAATAGAAGTGAATGAGGGCATCCCTGTCTTATTCCAATTTTTAGAGGAATGTTTTCAATATTTATCCATTTAGGATGATGTTCACCTTGGGATTAGCATATATAACTTTTATAATGTTGGGGCATTCCTACTATCCCTAGTCTTTCTAGTATTTCGAACATTTTGTCAAATGCTTTTTCTGCAACTGTTGAGATAATCATGGAATTCTTGTCTTTAAGTCTATTGATGTGATGAATTACATTTATTGATTTCCATATGTTGAATCAACCTTGCATCCCTGGGATGAACCCCACTTGAATGTGGTGCACTATCTTTTTAATATGTTTTTGTATGTGATTTGCCAGAATTTTATTGAGAACTTTTATATCTGTGATCATCAGGAATATTGTACCAAAGTTTTCTTTCCTTGATGTATCTTTGTCTGGTTTTGGTATCAAAATCAGATATAAGCCTCATAGAATGAGTTTGGAAGGGTTCCTTACTTTTGTGTTTCATGGAATAATTTGAGGAGTATTAGTGTTAATTCTTCTTTAAAAGTCATGTAGATGTTGGCGGAGAATCCATCTGGTCTTGGGTTTTTCTTGATTTGTAGACTTTTGATGGCATCTTCTATTTCATTACTTGAAATTGAACTGTTTAAATTGTGTATGTCCTCCTGAATCAGTTTGGGTAGGTCATCTGTCTCTAGATCTTTGTTGAAGTCTTCAAGATTTTCTCTTTTATTGAAGTATAAATTTTTGAAATAATATCTGATAATATGTATGTCAATAGTGTCTGTTGTGATATTTCCTTTTTCATCAAGTATTTTAGTAATTTGAGTTTTTTCTTTTTCTTCGTTAGCATGGCTAAGGGTTTATTAATTTTATTTATTTTTACAAAGAACCAACTTTTTATTTGTCAATTTTTTGAATTGTTTCTTTTGTTTCAATTTCATTGATTTCAGATCTGATTTTAATTATGTCCTGTCTTCTGTTTTTGGTGTTGATTTGTTGTTCTTTTTCTAGGACTTTGAGATGTAATGTTAGGTCATTTATTTGTTGACTTTTTATTTTTTTAATGTATGAGCTCAATGCAATGAACTTTCCTCTTAGCCTGCCTTCATAGTGTCCCAGATATTTTGCTGTATTCTCATTTACCTTTAGGTATTTTTTATTTCCTCCTTGATTTCTTCTGTTATCCATTCATCATTCAATATCATATTATTTAGTCTTCAGATGTTAGAAAAACTTCTATTTTTATTTATCATTGATTTTTAATTTCATTCCATTATGATCTAATAGAATGCAGGATAATATCTGCATTTTTTTTGTCTTTACTAAGAGTTGCTTTGTGGCATATGATATGCTGTATTTTAGAGAAGCATCTGTGTGCTGCTGAGAAGGTGCATTCACTTGTTGATGGATGAAATATTCCATATATGTCTGTTAAGTTTAAATTATTGCTTGTATTATTTAGTTCTATAGTTTCTTTGTTTAGTTTTTCTTTGAAGGATCTGTCCAGTAGTGAGAGAGGTGTGTTAGAAGTCATCCAATATTATTGTGTTGTAGTTTATTTGATTCTTGAAATTGAGAAGGATTTTTTTGATGTACATAAATGCTCCATTGTTTACGGCATAAATATTTACAGTTGTTATAACTTGCTGATGTGTAATTGTAATTCCCTTAAGCAGTATGAAATGTCCTTCTTTGTCCCTTCTGATTAACTTTGGCTTGAAGTCCACTTTATCTGATATGAGGATGGAAACCCCTGCTTGTTTATGTGATCCATATGAGTGTTAATTTTTTCCCATCCATTCACCTTCAGTTTGTGGATGTCTTTGTCTATGATTTGAGTCTCTTGGAGACAGCATATTTTTGGGTCTTGTTTTTCAATCCAATCTGCCAGTCTGTGTCTTTTGATTGATGAGTTTAATGCCATTAACTTTCAAAGTTATTATTGAGATGTGATATATGTTCCCGTTCATTTTGGTTTATTTCTGGTTTTTAATTTGAATTAGTTTCTCCTTTGATTGACTATTCCTTTAGGGTAGTTCCACCCTTTGCTGATTTTCACTTTTTTTCTTTTTTCATATCATCTTCATGGACTATTTTGTTGAGAATGTTCTGTAGTGCAGGCTTTCTAGTTGTGAATTGTTTTAATTTTTATTTACCATGGAAGGTTTTAATTTCATCTTCAAATCTGAAGATTAATTTTGCTGGATATGAAATTCTTGGTTGGTATCTGTTGTCTTTCGGAGCTTGAAATATATTATTTCAGGACCCCCAAGCTTTGAGGGTCTGGGTTGAGAAATCAGCTGAGATTTGAATTGCTTTCCTGTACATAATCTAATATTTTTCTCTCACAGTCTTTAAAATTCTATCCTTTTACAATATGTTAGTCATTCTCATTATAATTTTCCTTGATGTGGTCTGCTATAATTTTGTACATTTGGGGTCCTATAAGCCTCTTGTATTTGATTTTCCTTTTCATTATTAGGTTTTGGAAATTTTCTGATAGTTCATTGAAAAGATTGTGTATTCTGTTGGTTTGTATCTCTGCTCCTTCATCTATTCCAAGAAATCTTAAATTTGGTCTTTTCATGTTATCCCATTATTCTTGGATGTTCTATTCACAGTTTCTTACCAGCTTCTCTGCATACTCGACTTTATTTTCAAGATTATATATTTTGTCTGCATTGCCTGAGGTCTGTTTTCCAAGTGGTCGAGTCTGTTCGTCATGCTTTCCATTGAATTTTTAATTTGGTTTATTGATTCCTTCAATTCAAGGATTTCTGCATGTTTTTTTTTTTTTCAGAATCTCTGCCTCTTTATTGAAGTTCTTTTTCATTTCCTGTATTTTCTCTCTTATTTCATTCCTTATATCATCCTTTACTTTACAGATCAGTTTACCTATGTACATTCTAAACTCTTTCTCTGACATTTCTTCTACTATGGAGTCAATGGATTCTATTTTTGGAATATCTTGGTTTGTTTAAGGCTCTTTGTTCTTTTGTTTTTTCAAGTTGTTTGTGTGTTTTCCCATCTAGCAGTATGGATCTGAGGCAGTACAACTTCTACCCTGTAGACTTTTAGTATTCCTGAAGATTTCTAGTACCTCACCTTTAACTGAGAGACCAAAATTAACCACACACAATGTAAACAATATACAGCCTTAAACCTAATAGCTCCTATTACATATTCTACAGTTTTGTTGCATTAAAAAAGAAATGATGTGTTCAATTATTGTCTACAATATAAACAGTAAATATACTAAAAGGGTTTACAATTTCAAATGGTGGATAAAGAGAGAACAGAAGTAGTGTAGGATGTGTTGTTATCAGGGAGGATGAGAAAAGATAGAAGTAAAAGTTCATAAGAAGAGTGGAAGAGGAATTGATAGAGATTGACTGTTAACAGAAAAGAGAAAAAAGAGAATCCAGGAGCAGATAAGTGAGAGGAAAAAATATATACAAAGAAAAAAAGGAAAAATATAAGAATATACAACAAAACTGTTAAATACTATTCATATATCACAGTCCTCAGTAAATTGATGAATGAAAAATACTTGGCTTCAAATATGGTAGAGATGTTTGCCAGGGTTACCAGCACCCTGGTAGAGCAGATTCCTGCTTGGAGGTGTGAACCAAGTGGAAAAATAAAAAGTCTTAAAATAATCTGTAAGGAATAAAAGACAAAAGATGGAAATTAGTTTTAGAAGCAGGGAACCTGGTGGGTCTTCCAGCCCTGATAAGAACTGGAACCAAATGAGGGAAAAAGGCTCCAATCCTTTATTTAAGGGAAATACGTTTCAATGTGGCAGGCTTCTTGAGGAAAACAGGATAATGATGGGGAAAACAAGTTGTTTGGGACTTGGCAGGTTATGCCCATCTCCTAGCAGTTGTGTTTGAACCTAGATCTGTGAGCCCAGAATGATCTGGACTTTCTCAAACCCAGGAATTTCACCTAGGAATTCCCAGAAAAGTAGCCTCCCTGCCTTTTGTTGACTCAAACAAACCTATAATTTATACATAGCTTCCACCAGATGTTAGGGAAAAAAAATCTTGATGGAAAATTGAACAATTGTTTCCATTGGCATTCAAAAGTTTCTCAGCTTCCTTTGTCTGCTGATAGATGTCTGTAGTTTGATGTAACTCCAGCCCCGTGGGTGCCAGATCAGGTGGCTGGGTGAGTTGATAGCACGAAGCTCTCATACCTTCTTCCAACCTTCAGACTTGATGTAAACAGCCCCATTCATCCCCACGCACTTGCGGAGGAGTTAGGGATAGCTGGCTCTCTCTAGCCTCTCTAACCTTTGCTCCTCCTGGGCATGACTATAAAATTGCCTTCTCTTTTTGAAATGCTGGTACATCAGCATTATTATTATTTTCTTCATTCTTTTAATTTTTCAAAGAGAAAAAGACATGGGTATTAAATAATGTAAAATGTAGAGAAACTACAAAGGGCAAAAATAAATAATTTCACAGACTTCAGGAATCATAACCGTGTATACTTCATCTTTTGTAGTCTTACCCTTATAATACTAATGAAGTTTCACCTCAGTTTTCATCTGTGGTGGTGATAATCTTCATCATCATCCTCATTGTCATCGTCATCATCATCACCATCACCCTTACAGGAAAAGACTTGAGTTAGAGGTAATGAACATGAAGGAAGACAATCAGGATACAGAAAAATGGATACAGCAAAGGAGGAAGAAAAGTGGAGAAAGAAATGGAGTAAGAAGAAATTTTAGTAAACACTGAAAGAAGTAAAGGGGTAAGGACCATAAAAATTAGATAATGATATTTGTAAAACAATTTGCTATTTATGAAGAACTTAATATATATTATCTGAATCTAGTGTTTATGCCACGTTTTTTACATGAAACAGGATTTACTTTATTTTTAATTTTCATTTATTGTGTAATATTGTTTTGAAATATGTATACACTGTGTAATGGCTAAATTGATCTAATTTATACCAAGTTTTAATGAAGTTTTATATATGGATGAGGAGAGATGGATGGGGCTAGAAGAATACAACTTCATCACTAATGTTTTCTATTAAAGGTATTTGCTAATGGGCTAGGTTTGTAACTCAGTGGTAGAGCATCTGCCTTGAATGTGTCAGGCACTGGGTTAAATTCTCAGCACCACATATAAATAAATGAATAAAATAAAGGTTCATCAAC
Organism: Sciurus carolinensis; assembly: GCF_902686445.1. NCBI lineage: Eukaryota > Metazoa > Chordata > Mammalia > Rodentia > Sciuridae > Sciurus > Sciurus carolinensis. Next base: position 111,379,171 of record NC_062217.1, on the reverse strand, counting down.
AACTAAAAAAAGAAATTTAAAAAAAAAGGTATTTGCTAAATGTTCACTTTGTGCCAATCACTATGCTAAGTGCTCAAAATATTATAAGCAAACAAACATATTTGCCTTTATAATTTACAGTCTAGTGGAGGAAAAATATTACTCTAAGTTGCAGAACCAACTGTAAAATTGTAACAAATTCAGAGAACATGGTACTATGAAAACAGAATAAAAGAACTTGATGTAATTAGATTATTATGATAGGTTTTTAACAAACATTAGAAAGTTACCTTACTTGAATCTGTTTTATGGATACATTTCACCCAAATATGACCGCATAATAAGGAAAGAAGTATTTTCCAACTATGCTTGCATTTTAAAAATAAGTTTTCTAAGTAAAAATAAAAACCTTGCTTATTTATATATATAACTATCTTTCCTTACAGTGCCACCATTTATTGAATCAGGCTTCTATACTTTGTAGTTTTTAATAAAGAACTATCTAATGGTCACTTAGGGGCAAGCAGAGAAAAGCACATTCCATACATGAGAATCTAACCACTACCTATGTGCCCAGCTTTCAAAGCACCACTCACCAACTGTCAGTCAGGAGATGATTAAAGTCTATGCCTCTAGTCCCTAGAGTTTCCCTTTTCTTAGACTTCTCAGAGTAAATGTTAGCTTTCTGCACCACCAGAAAGAAGAGATGGAGTTCAAACAAGATTTTGTATCCACAAACTTTTGTTCTACAAGAAAAAGCATACAATTTAGCCACTGAACATCTAATAGTACTACTCTAAGACAAAATCCCTGAATGAACCATCTTTTCAAATTACCACAACAGGTGTTGGCGAGGATGTGGGGAGAAAGGTACACTCTTACATTGCTGGTGGGGCTGCAAATTAGTGCAGCCACTCTGGAAAGCAGTGTGGAGATTCCTTAGAAAACTTGGAATGGAACCACCATTTGACCCAGCTATCCCACTCCTTGGTCTATACCCAAAGGACTTAAAATCAGCATATTACAGAGATACAGCCACATCAATGTTCATAGCTGCTCAGTTCACAATAGCCAGATTGTGGAACCAACCTAGATGTCCTTCAATTGATGAATGGATAAAGAAAATGTGGTATATATATACAATGGAATATTACTCAGCCATAAAGAACGATAAAATTATGGCATTTGCAGGCAAATGGATGAAACTGGAGAATATCATGCTAAGTGAGATAAGCCAATCTCAAAAAACCAAAGGAAGAATGATATCGCTAATAAGTGGATGATGACACATAATGGGGGGTGGGAAGGGTTAGTGTTGGGGTTGGAGTTGGGTTTAGGGAGGGGGGCAGGAATGGAGGAAGGAAGGACTGTATAGATGGAGGGGAAGGGTGGGAGGGGAGGGGGGGAAGGGAAAAAATGGCAGAATGAATCAAACAACATTACCCTATGTAGATTTATGATTACACAAATGGTATGCCTTTACGCCATGTACAGACAGAGAAACAACATGTATCCCATTTGTTTACAATTTTATAATAAAAAAATAAATAAATAAAATAAAAAAAAAAAAAAACAAATTACCCCAATAGTTTCAGATTATTAATTCATTAATTCTTCTAAGAGACCATGGTCTAGGTTGGTAAGAATAACAGGAAACTACAATACAAATAGTTGAAGTGAGTATTCTGGGTTCCCCAAGTTGAACAGGAACAGAACAGAAGTTGTAAAGCTTCTTTTTCTCAGGATAGACAGGGCTTCTAAATGAAATGACCAGGGTTTATCTTCCCTAGAAAGGTGAACTTTTACCCTAAGTGCTAACTAATATATTTATTTGTTTGTTTCTCTACCTTTCCTATTTTATTTGGGAATCTTCACACTTAAGGATTCCTTTGTAAGATTTTATTATTATCCAAAATTTGTAGTTTAGACATCTAATAATAATTGTTGTCCTTTTATCTTTATAAATATTTTCCATATAATAATATTTGCACATAAGTTTCAACACTCTTTTCAGAAGGCCATTCCTCAATAAATTTTCATATTCTTCGATTTGCCTCCAGTAAATTCTTAGATATCTTACTGTTACTGATTTCTTATTTAATTCCATTGTGGTCACAAAGTATACTTTGTGTAGTTTATTTCCTTTCTTGGTGACCATAACATGTACATTTGAAAATAATATGTATTTTGTAATTGGGTATATCATTTTGGTCCAGGTGGTTGATAGTGTTGTTCAGATCATTTATCCCTTTACTGAATTTTGTCTAGATAGTCTATCAAATTATGAGGGAAATGTATTGATATCCGTATGATAGTGAAATTGTATGCTTCTCTTTAATTCTGTCAAATTTTGCTTCATGCATTTTAAAAATCTGTTATTAAGTATACATATGACTTTTTCTTTCTTCTGAATGGAACATTTATCATTAAGAAATATCCTCTTTTATCTCTGGTTGTATTTTGTCTTGAAGTCTTATTTTATCAGATATTAATATTGGGTCTGCTCCCTTCATCTTCTTATGTTTACTGTTTACATAATATAATTTCCAATCCATTTACTTTCATTCTCTCCATATCTGTATGTTTAAAGTGCATTCTTATAGAAATCAATAATTGATCCTTTTTGTTATTTCTTTATGATAACATCTAATTTATATTTAGAGTATTTAGCATATTAAAATTTATTATAACTGTTGATTTGGTTAGATTTAGATCTAATGTGTTGATTTTCATTTGCCTTTTCCATTTTGTTTCCCTTAGTTCCTTCTTTCTAACTTCTTTGGATTACTAAATTTTTTAAGGATTCCATTTTAATATATTAATTGACACTTTAACTCTACCTCTAAATGTAAACAGTAAACTTTTTACAGTCTGCTTAGGGTTAATACTACTTAATATAAAACACAGAAAGCTTGTACCTATATAGGCCAATTTACTGTAACTCTCCAGACTTTAAATTACAGTTGTCATAGTAGTTACATCTACACATTTAAATCCCTCAGCACAATGGTAGACTCTTTTAGTGTAGCAGGAGCGGGGTTGTTCTGGGGACCAAACCCAGGCATGTGCTCTACCACTGAGCTTTATCTGCAGTTATTGTATGATTTTTAAAATTCATATGTGTTTCATTAAATAGATATTATCTTCCATATTTACAATTTTATATTCTCTTCATTACTTTCTCAAGTTCTGAGCTTTAGTCTGATATTTCTCATCACCCTGAGAACTTCCTTAAACATTTCTTGCAGTCTATGTACATCTGCTGATGATAAATTCTCTAGTCTAAAAAGTTCCTTATTTTACCTTCATTTTTGAAGAATACATTTCAATTGATATCGAATTCTGGGTTGATAGATTTTTCCTTTCAACCCTTTGACAATTTTGGGCCCATGTCTTCTGGCCTCCTGTGTTTCTGAAGAGAAGTGAGAAGTCATTTAAACCATTATTTCCTATATTTATAGGTCATTTTCCTCTGACTGCCTTTATCATTTTCTAGATTACTCTTTTATGGAATAATGTTTCTTCCCTCACTCCAACACACAAGTAGATTCCAGTGGCTGTGTTCTTCCTGCATCTTAATTTCTGGTTCTTCATGGCAGAAATTGTAGGTTTTCTTTCTTTCTTCCTTTCTTTTTTTTTTTTTTTTTTTGAGTTTTTAAAAATATTTTATTGTATGTTGACACATCATACATAAAGGGAGTATAATTTCTCATTCTTCTGATTGTATATGTTGTAGAATCACACAGGTTGGGTAATCATACATGTACATAGAGTAGTAATGTCCAATTCATTCTGCTATCCTTCCTGCCACCATATCCACTTCCCTCACTCCCCTGTGCATAATCCACAGTTCCTTCATTCTTTCCTACCAAGCTCCTACTATGGATCAGCATCTCCTTATCAGAGAAAACTTTCAGCCTTTGGTTTTTTTTTTTTTTTTTTTTTTTTTTTGGCTTATTTCACTTAGCATGATATTGTCTAGTTCCATCCATTTATCTGCAAATGCCATAATCTCATTCTTCTTTAAGGATGAGAAATATTCCATTGTGTATATATAGCACATTTACCATTCATCTATTGAAGGACATCTAGGTTGGTTCCCTAGTTTAGCTACTGTAACTTGATCTGTTATAAACACTGATGTGTCTATATCTCTGTAATATGCTGATTTTAAGTAACTTAGGTATAAACTGAGGAGTGCAATAGCTGAGTCAAATGGTGGTTCCATTCCAAGTTTTCTTAGGAATCTCCATACTGCTTTCCATAGTGACTGCACAAATCTGCAGTCCTACCAGCAATATGTGAGTATATCTTTTGCCCCACATCCTCACCAACACTTATTGTTACTTGTATACATGATAATTGCCATTCTGACTGAAGTGAGATGAAAGAATAGTTTTGATCTAAATTTCTCTAATTGCTAGCGATGTTGAACATTTTTTCATATATTTATTGATCAATTGTATTTCTTCATCTGTGAAGTGTCTGTTCAGTTCCTTAGCCCATCTATTGACTGGGTTTTTGTTTTTTTGCTGTTGTAATTTCAGGTACTTCATAGTGTCTGCTATGGTTTTACCTCAAGCTAAAAGTCTTTCTTCACCTTGTTGATTCTTATTCATTGATCAAGACTCAGCTTAATCATTATCATTTCCAAAGGCATCTCTGAATCTCTAGATTCATTTGAATGTGTCCAGTAGTTGGGAATGTATTTTAATACATTTAGTAGAAAATATTGCTACAGTGACTTGGGGAAAAAAACAAATGGGTTGACTTTTCTCGCATGGTATGAAATTCAGAGGTAGGCAATTGAAAACTAATGTGACTACACACATCAGGGATCTAGTTTTTTCTATCTAATCTGTTATTCAAATAAAATTTTGACTTCATATCTCAGATGAAAATTTATATACTTGTGAATTACATTCATTTTCCATGTAGGCAGAAGAGTCAAGAACAATTGGTAAGTTGACCAATTCATTCTCATTTGTCTGAGACTTGCTCATTCTTAACCCTGAAAGTCCTAAATTATATTTGTTGAAGAAAAAAAAGAGAGAAAGAAAATCACATGAAATGTGTTTGTTTTCCATGCCTTAAAATATAGTCTATCAGATTGCAAAATAAGAATCTTAACCTACTCATCATCCTGTGGAGATGAGATTTGATCAAGCTATGGTTGCAACTTATATTCACAATTTTGGATTATAACATATTGCTAGATTCTTTGGATCATGACATTAACAATGTAGTTGATTATCTCTAGAGATTGCTATTACATAATTTATTTTGATACATTTTTCTTAGGATCTTTTCCTAGGAATAACTGAATTGAATATTGATATAATTCTTGATTATTTTACCAAGCTTCTGAAGTTTAATATTTTTATTATTAAATAAAGTATATAAAATAAAAGAAAAATCAGAAATACATATTGCTCTAATATTTTCAAATGTAAGTGCAAACAGTAAGATAAAAACCAATATGTCAAAGAAATCTCAATGCTCTGATACCTCCAGTTAGTAAAACCATAAATTAAAGCATAGATACATTAGAATTAAAACAGAATCATTTATATTTATGTTAAGCATACTAGAATAAAATTTAAATATTGATGTTTTAGTGAAGAAATGTATGTCTTTTATAAGTGTGAAATTGCCTTAAACTGTTTCTGATATCAAAGAAATTGGAGGACATACAACAAATCAATGCTACAGATCCCAAGGAAATTTAAATTTATTTCTAGCCTATTCATTAATTGCTTCTGTCAAGGCATAAAATAGCATTTTATAATCTTAGGAGCAGGATATAGATCTTTCCATGATAAGCCTAAAATGATATATATGGCTAATAATTGAGTAAATTCTTTCCTAAATAATCTGATCTTATGCAAGCACAATTAAGGTATGTAGCATGTATATAGTTTTTAAAACCACAAAACAAACATATTACTAGTGTTTTCTTTCTCCTTGCCTCATTTTTTCCCTAGTTTTTCCATGAACTGATGATCACAAAGAGTGAATATTAATAAAGTAAACCTTAACTTTTAATCAGGACACACATACATTTTTCTCTTAAGCCTAAGAATCATTTAACACAAATGCCTCTCAGTCATGTTTTAGCAATGCAAAATATGTAGTTTTTTTCTACAAATGAAACCAAGTACTTCATTTTCTGGGTCACAAATTAAGTATATTTTTAGTACTATTCTCTGACCCAGAGACTTCCAAGGATCTACTCCTCTGACTTTAGTTGCCAAATAAGTCTAAGTAGGAATTTAACTGTCTTTCCCAAAGGGTTTGAAAATAAAACCTGCTAGAAAGCTTGGTTTAGTTATGTATGGATATTTGAAGAGATGTGGCTGTTTTCAATAACCTTTAATAAGTGATTAATTGAAGAGATTTAAGAGTTTCCAATTATATGTCCTCTTTGATGACCCCATCTCAAGTCCAGGTCAATCCCTTCCTCTTAATCCTAAAGCCACAGTCTAATCCAGGCGTTGGAGAACATTCTCTATCCTCAGATTGTTAACCTTAAATCTGGAATTCAGTCCTTCACTTCCAAATTCAACTCCACTCTGAACCTAGTATTTTGAATATCATTGTCTCCCCAGTTAGTGCTCTTCACCACCAAGATATACTCTTTACTCAAATCCCTGCAATATCAATTATCTGTTAGTAATAAAGAAAAATACAAATTAGAATCTTTCTCAACTTTTTCCAGCTCCTGATAACTCAAACAGCCAAAATACTGCACAGTAATTATATTGGTACACTGCATGTTCAACTCCCAATGGTCTAATGTGCAAAGCTTAGGTGATCTTTCCATTACAATGAGATAGCACAAAGTTATAAAATCTTTTTTAGTGAATACCATAGTTTGAATCTTGAGTCCCCTAAAGGTCCCTATGGGTAAAAACTTTGTCTCCAAAGTGGTGCTACTGGAAGTGGCAGAAACTTTAAGAGGTGTGTGGTCTGAATGGAGGGTCTTCAGGTCACTGAGGGCATGTCCTCAAAGGGGATTGTGGGACCCTGATCTCTTTCTTTCTCTTCCATCATGTCTATGAGGTCAGTGGTTTTGCTCTGTTATATGACGCTACCAAATGTGCTGCCTCAACACAGGCCTAAAAGCAATAGGGCCAATTGATAATGGAATAAAACCGCCAAAATTGTGAGCCAAACTAAACTTTTCCTCTATAAGTTGACTATCTCAGGTATTTACTATAGTGAATGAAAGCTAACAGTGAATTATTATTGTTTGCAAAATTACTGTGTTTCACCAGAACTTGACATATATTCACTAGCATTAGAACTCTTATTTGGATAGCTGCTAATGCAAACAAGACTTCATGTTACATCTTTTTACATAAGAGTGAAAATTATTCTTCAGTCAACCATATTATTCCATCGTTAGCCTAGCTATATAAAGGAACCATTTCCCATGTATTAGAATCAAGAAGTCACACACAGAAAATTAAGGTATAATAGTACACCTTTCCTTATTAGGTTTAATTCTTGACACATCTTCAAGTCCATGCACATTTGTAGGCAAATTCTAAGTAATGTCAAAGAAGGCATCTTTTGTCACAGTATATGGAAGGATAGAGATTAGGAAAGGTAGAAAGGAGACAATATAAACTGGTGAAATCTTCAGTTTTATAAACATATGTATAGGTTCATCTGGCTTAATTAATATGACCCTAAAGCTCAGGACAGGTATATGCCATGTATTCAATAAATGCTTATGAAACACTATGAAGAATAATCTTTCATTTTCTACTAAAATGGTATATATATAGGCTGAAGAGTAGAATGTACTATGAGACTTGTAGAAAAGAAATGCAGAGTCAAAAAGATGAATCTAAGTCTCTACCATTTACTAGTGGGATAATCTACAATGAGTCATTTCTTCTCTTAGCCTCCTTGTTTAAAAAATGGAGACTGAGATTATTCTCACAGGGTGTAGTGAGAAAATATATCTATTAAAATGGGAGAAATTGCTTTCTAAAACTTAAAAATTATGCAAAAGTAAAATGGTAAAGTTAGAATATAAGAGATATTTTTAAAATATATTCTAAAACTATTCTCAGGAGTCTACACATAGAACTTTGGTCAAATAAAAAAATGGAGGTTTAAAATTTTTCTAAGACTATTCTCTGGAGTCTGCACATAGAAGTTTGATCACATAAAAAAATGAAGTTTCAAAATTTGGAAATACCTTAAAGGTCAGATTTGTTTTCTCATTTTACAATTGACAAAATTGATGACCAATGATATTAAGTGCAATGTCCAAATGTATAAACTGTATTTGTGTTTGTGTTAGATTCTCTTTTCCCAAGTTAAAAAAAAAAAATCATTCTTTGTTTCACTTTAACAAGTTATGGGAAAAAAAACCTGTCAATACCATTCCACAGAAGGACATGGAGGACTAATAAAAAATGTTCTAGCTCAAGGAACTCTATACATTCAGGATAAAACTTAGGACACACACACACACACACACACACACACATATACACAAACGGTCCCATATTTCATCTTAATGTTCTTTTAAATTGCCTCCACAGCTACATTCAAAAAGTTATCAACATATTGCAATTAAAATATAAATTTAGAAAGTTGCTATTTCTCAGATTTTTTTAATGCTGTCTCCTGGAGAATATTATTCAAATATTAGCACTTTTTTTTTTTTTTTTTGTATCCACTGCCTTTTTTCTAGCCCCAGTCCAACTACTCTTTGTTATTTCCTATCATATGTGATATGCTGATTTTCCGGGATACTCTATTCATCTTGACAATTAGGAAGGTATGCCTAAGGCACTGACATCTCAAGAAATTCTGCTGCAGTTGATACTGCTTTTAGATGTACATCCAAGAACTAAGTTTTCAATTTGTGATTTTCTATTGTTTTCTACCGATGATTGATATAAGAAGAAATGTGAGAAACAAATCTTTTATTTAAGTTCCCCAGTTTATGGTATTTTGTTGTGACAGACTGAGCTGATTAATAACACAAGTACTTCTAGATATTAAAATATTTCTTTGACTGAATTAGTAGTACTAGCAAGAGAAATTACTGTGTTTGGACACATGTGGAATCTCATTATGGCTGCTTTTTGTTAGCTTCTTGATTGACCGTGTCCTATTGGATCACCTATATTCAACTGAAAAGGGTTTTTTGTATTTTTGAGTGTTTTTAATCTGGCTGACTTCTCCCCCCAACCCCCACCGGTAATGGTTCCAACTCTTGGCATGGTTTGTGCTGTTAACTTGTTGAGAAACACAGACGCTGTTTCCTTGTATTCAGAAGCAGCTCAGTCCCTATGCTCTTTATTTGTTCCTTTTCTACCCTGCTAAATCAGTGATGCATGGTTGCCTTTTCATTATTTGGCTGAGTTTTACTTCATCACCTTGCACTTTTTATTCATTAGACAAACATAGAGCAGATGATAAATAGTCACTGAGAAAATAACATGCTAGACAAAAATGCAACAATGTGTTCCACAGAAAGTGGATGTCATAGACACATTGTGTCTAGAGTATAACAATTTAAAGATCCTTTGTGTATACAGAAAAAGCATCTGTTTAAAAAAGCCATGGGAAAGCACCACTTCAGCCTATTTTATAGGTGTTTAACACTGGGCAAAAGAATTATTACATGTGTATTTGGCCACAGTTCTAATGCCTTTCTTGTATAATCTCATAAAACTGTATGTATTTCTCCAATAGCACTGAACACACTAAAATTGTATCTTTACCTGACTATGTCCTCCCCAGAATAGAAGCTCCTTGAAATCAGAGATTTCATTTAGCTTTGTTTCCTCATCATGTGGCTTATAAAAGGTTTTTAATACATGTTTATTGGATTACATAAAAATGTTCAGTGAATCTATTTTTATTAAGCCAGCCAACATAATTCCTTCAGCATTGGAAAAGTAGTATTTTCTTCCTAGACTGTTAACCCACCAAGGCATACCATTTAATAGTACACTTTAGATATTATTCCACCCAATTAATTTAATGTCTATAGATAGGATCTTAGGAGGAATTGAGATTTTGAATCAAGGTTGAAAAGAACAGAAATGTTTAATTTCTGGATTAATTTCATCAATGAAAATGGATAAAGAGAAATATTTTTGCTTCAGGAAATAGAAGTGCTCAATCTCAAGAATATGAAAAACTGCAGCATAACCAGTCATTTGCCTTTCCTCATAAGTGAAACAAGACTTGGTGTAAAGGGACTAGATTAGATGTAGAGAACTATGAAAATAGAGATGAAATGCCAGAGTACCAGGAACCCTGCTGAATCATTCAAAGTGAGAGGGACTGGCACTTAGTTTTCTGATATCATATTTGATGATTTGATATTTTTTTCAAGATCCATTTTTTCTCTATTCAGGACTTTTTAATTAAACTTTTATTTTGAAATAATTTTAGATTTATGGAAGTTAGTATAAAGATAGTTCAGAAAGTTCTAGTATACTCTTCACTCAACTTTCCCCAGTGTCAGCATCTTACATAACCAAGGTACAGTTATGAAAATTAAGAAATTAATATTATGAACTAAGCCATAGACTTTATATAAATCTCCACAGCTTTTCCACTAAGGAACTATTTCTATTCCAGGATTCAATCTAGCAATATGTGGCTCTTTAAATTTTACTTTTGTGTCTTAAGATTTATGGTATACAAAAATTGTATAGCAAATCGTTTTGTGTTTTTTCTATTTTCTGATTTTAATTGTACTTACTGTGTTCATCACTTATTCACTTGTGCAGAATTGGACTAAATCTCTCTCCAATTCCCAGTCCCTCTCTGGCACTCTTTCTCTCTGCTTTGCCTCCTCCTGTCTCCATCCTCTGTGCTCTGTTCTATTGACTTTGACCAGACATGCAATTTACATAAAGTAGATCAGCTGAAATATACAATTTTCACTTTCCCTTACATAATTTGGGTCCTTAGAGAAAACACATAAGCAAAGGTTGTCAAGTCAATCTGACAGCCCTGTTAATGTTATATTTAATTTGTATTATAACATAAACAGTGAAGGTTTTAATAATTTCTTGGAGTAAGGGTTAAGTAGAAACATTCTGTGTCTCCCAATGCTTATCATTTTAGAATGTCATTCTTCTCTGGAAAATAATGATTTTTTTTCCGCTGTCATCAGTTAAATAAGGATAAAAGATTTTATTCTTATCTGTTTATCAGAATATTGGAGTTCATGAATAAAGCTTTACTGTGTACACATCCATAAACCACTAAAATTATACAGATAATGTTTTGTTTATAAGTGTGTTTTTTCTTCACATATGAGATGACCTCACATGTCTGATCAGCTTCTTAAAAGTATCTCATGATTCCTAAAAGCTGAAAAGCCATTTCTTCAGGTCTGGGGGCCTAGGGAAATCTACATCATTAGAAAGGTTTGTCATATAAATTTTAGTGCAAAAAAAACATGTTTGGAGCATTAATATAAACCCCAGATCCTTAAATTCACCAAGTAAATATTCTTTTTCCTCCAAATAATAATTTAGGAACTTAAAGTTCTTTATGATCTTCATATTAATTATTTTCTACCCTTATGCGCTGTTCTTAATAAATTCTTTCTTTTCTTCTTTTACTTTCAGAGTTCTTTCCACATGTTATTATTCCTCCTGCCTTTGCCTATCTCTGTTTCACAGGCCAGTCTTTCATCCATCATTCTGAATTCCATTACTTTTCTAGACAAGGCGTCTTGCTGGGCATCTTCCCACTTGCTCCACCATTCTGTTTCCTACATTTCTGCTTGCTTGAAGGAAGTTCTCTGGCTAACTGAGTGTGTAACCATAGGGACTGTCAGTGCCAACAGCATACCAAAAACACAAGTCTGGAAAAAGAAAAAAATTAGCCTGACTCTTTTGTGGGATCTTCTTAATAGAAAGAAACTCATGTCCCTGGATAGAGTTAGAAATTTATAGCATGGAACTGAATTTAAACATAAAGGAAACAATCTCCCTTTTCATTCGAGAAGGCATACTTTGCATAGTCTTTAGAAAGGGACCTGTGGAAGATAAGAGGGAGGAAGAATAGGATATTGCCTCTCACCTATTCATATTCAGGGAAAATTCTACTATACTGGTTCCCATAGTAGGAAAGAATTTTATCCTGTTACAGCTCTGTAAAAAATCCTTCAATAATTTTGAGTTTAATCTAAACTCGTTGGCTTCCAAGGTTCCTAATGCCCTCTACAACCTACTTTTTCATCTTAACTCTTGATTGAACTCCACCTTTTTCCATGCCATGTTGAATGTATTTTAAGTTCTCTTTCATTCACTGTTGGTCCTTTAGACATGCTGATTACTCTCAGTGATCAAAAGGATCATTTTGCCATTTTGCCTTTTTTCTTTTATTCATTCTTTCCATTGCAACAGAAATGCCACATTCTCATGTACTAGAATTTGGGGTTCTGAATCTGAAGCAGTTTTGATCTGTAAATTTGGGGTTATAATTTAGATGTTTCAGACTGCAGAGAGTTGGTAAAGTTATCAAAACTTATTATGAAGATGAAAGGGATAATGACTGGTGGAGGGAGAAACTGAGCCACCTGCTAACAGCATTTGAGCAAGGTGAGAAAATGTCCCAGAGGTCAATGCACAACAAAATGAGGATTCTGCTTTGATTTGGGATTGATGTTACAGATTACTGTAAAAGAGCTTATTCCCTGAGCTGCCAAGGCAATGACTATTATAGCAATAACATTAAAACAAGCTTGTTTCTGATGCTCAGGATTAATAGAGAATAGAGCCTCAGCTATGTCTAGAGGAGTTTAATAGCTACAGGTAGAATCCTGTGACACAAAGTAGCAAAGTTATGGAGGTAGACAGACTATTGCTTTTATATACTCTCAATTACACATTGGAAAAAATTCCATAGACAGGACTGATAAGATGACCAATATTTAATGGAGAACAATTTGATGGGAATAGGTTTATTATATTAATGATTAATTTCTGTGAATCTATTCTATTTCAGATCTCTTATTTAATTTGCATATATAAATAAAGTCTTATGTTTTTATACTTTAGGCCCAACATTTGTAGGTCAATAAGTAAATTCTACTTACAAGGATTAAACACTAAAACCAGTAATTTTTCCATCTCATTAAAAATTAGAAAAAAACCCTCTAAAATTTATTATTATCAGCACACACCAAATGGTAGTTGTCAGCTGCCAAGGATACATGACAAATGGAATTGATTATTTGTTCAACTTCCAAGTATCTTGAAATACCTGGTAAAACAAAATCCTGACATGAACTTCATGCTTAAATCATATTTTGGATGTTTAATTAAAAAGTCATTTATTCACTTATTTGTTTATTTAACAAGCATACATTAAACACAAGAAGATACCATCCCTGTTCTGATGGAGATTACAATCTATAATCAAGATGGGTATCAAATCATTGGTTCATTAATTACAGTTCTACTCAGTGGTAAAAGAAGAAATATCCTTAAGTCTTTAACATATTTCACCAAGTATAGTAAATTAAAGTTGTTTTGGGTTTTTTTTGTTTGTTTGTTTGTTTTTACATTCCATGTGTAAGTTCTATTGCCTTATGGCACACACCTGTAATCCTAGTGACTTGGGAGGCTGATGGAGAAGCCTCAGCAATTTAGTGAGGTATGAAGCAAGTAAGTGAGAACCTGTCTCAAAATTAAAAGGGATAGGTATGTGAATCAGTGGTTAAGCACCCCTGGGATCAATCCCCAGTAACCACCCCCCCACACAAAATGTGTGATTTAGTTAAAAATTTTTTAAAGTTTCCATATGTGTTCCCCTGCTTAGAAGAATTAGCTCAGTTATGAAGGATGTATGACAAAAGTCCTACTTTTTTGGCCCAGGTCTCTGATGATGGATGAGATACAAAGCTCAATGTGTTAGGAAAGTGATTTAAAAATTTCTTCTTCATCTAAAACCCAAAAGGCAGCTCATCCTCACTTAACAGAGAAGCTCGCTTCTCTAAATTACTTCTGAGGTCCTATCATGAGTCAACAAACAGCATAAGGTCTTGAATCTCTGTATTCCTGAAATACCAACATTTCATCAAGATTTCTCTCAGGTCATTCTTCCTCTGGAAGAATATTATGTCTTACATTCACTAGAAAATTGAAATATTTCAATTATCAATAAATCAATATGATCAATAGATCAAAATAATTTACTCCAAAGTACTTTCAAAGTAGTGTACTATAGAAACAACCATATAATGAAGCAAATGGAAAAAAATAAGCATTCTAATGCACTAATGAATAATTGAACAGAGAAACACTCAATTTAGGATCGGATTTGTATAGCTTTAAATAAATAATTCACTGCATCAGCACAGAGATGGTCAAAGAAAGCTGAGGAGATATCAAGTAAGTTAGGAAAAAACAAATTGGAAACTTATTGCAATCTGGGAAAAGAAAAGTAACTCAGGCAAATCTCAAATGTGAACTGTGGAGTTTAGCTAATAGTACTACCAGAAAAACGTGGCAGAAAAACGTGTTCTCAAGGCTGACAAATGGAGGGAAAAAATCATAGGAGTAGAAAGGCAAAATTGGAAGAGCTATGTGGGACACTTCAGAGGCCACACAGAGAAAAATGACCCCTTTGACCCTGGGAAGTCTGCCCAGCTGAGGGCAGGAACTGTCCCCTGGCTAGAAGCCTGAGGTTGAAGTTTGGGAAAAGTTGGAAATAGGGTGAAACAAAGGAAAATCAGAGATTAAGAGCTCTGGACTTCAGAGTCCTTTGAGGCTCAGGAAGAAGTAAGAGGAGAGAAAAAAGTTCACAGTTTCAAAGAGCTAAGAGGAAACTAAAGAAGGCCAAAGGAACAGAGGCCCCGGAACTCCTGGGGAAGGATAACTTGTGGGAGGCAAGTTCTTTTGGCAGGATCTTAAGCCTATCGCTATAATTTCACCTCAAGTTCTTGGCACCTTACACAAACCACTGAAGTGTCTCTCTCAATCTTATGGAAACCTGTGGTGGGACTGATGCCCCATGATTCAGTTTCTCTCTATTTATCTGTATGTAACACATTGTTTCCTATAGTGAAGGGACCATTGAATTTTGAAACAGCACAGAAAAATTACACTTTTCAGCTGCAAAATAATATCTTTTTTAACAACTGTCAAAAATCCATTATTGGAAAATCAATTCTACACCTGATTTCCAACCATAGATTACAGATACTCAGTGAGTGACTTTCAGTACACTGTGGAGTGTGGTTTTTTTATTTATTTTTTTATTTTTTTTAAAGACTAGGCATTCTTCCAGAATCTTTACTTAATCTCTATTTTTCTTTCCTCATTCATAGTCTATATCTAATTTTGAGTCACACTTCCAACATTGCTGCACTGTTTACCTCCCAGAAAGAAATATTTCTTATCTCTTTAGCATAAAACTAATCACTTTTAATAAGTTTTAAAAGGTACTTATTTGCATTTTCCAAATGATCGATGATGTTCAGCATCTTTTTGTGTTTTTATTTGTGATTCATACTACCAAATACGGATCATACAATTCCTAAGTTAAGTTTTGGTAAAGATATGGAGCTGCTGAGACTTTAAACATTGCTTGTGAAGACTCTTAATAGAATGGCTACTCTAGAAAATAATTTGGTCCTTTCGTTTAAATTTACATCTATACTTACCTCATTCCTAAGTATTTACCCTGGAGAAATGAACACTTACATTCACATAAAAACCTGTATAAAAATATTTATTCTGCAATTCATAATCAACCCAAACTGGAAACAACCCAAACCTTCTTCAACAGGTGAATGGCTAAACAAGTACAATAAATTCATGCAATGGTATGCTACTTGCTGTTGAACAAAAACAAACTAGGAATACATGTGAAAATATGGATGAATTTTAAATACATTTTGGTAAGTGAAATAAGCCAGTCTAAACGAGTTACACGGTGCATCATTTATTTACAAAGCGTTTTGTAAAAGGCAAAACTGTAGTGTTAGAAAGCATATCAGTGGTTGGGGCATTATGGAAGTGGATTACAGGTAAGGGAAGGGTATGACTACAGGAAGCAGCACAATGGAATGTTGGGGATTATGAAAACTGTCTCTATTGTGATGTTGGTTACATAAATCTAGGTTTGTGTTAAAACTGAGATACTCCTCAAAAATAGGTAAATTATAATATATGAGAAGAACAAAATAAATATTAAATGTTAAAGGAGTTTGTCATTACCAAGACAGTCCAAGTGGTCCCCACTTGGTTTAATTCCTTAAATGTGGATATTCACACCATATTCAGACTAAATTTTTTTGTCTTGAAATGCTGATTGAATGCCTTGGAAAGGTGGGATGTGCTGGAAAATATTATCATATATTATTGCAGAATATTAAAGAAGACATATAAATAGACAAATAAATATAAATTCATTGTGGTTAATGAATACGGAAAACTCGGTATCATAAATGGCATTTCTCTACAAATTTAAACATTTAATTAAATTCCAATCATAACCCCAATAGGTGTTATCTCATTTTGTGAAATTTTATAAGCGGATTCTAAAATTCATATCAATAAAGAGCCATTACTTAAAATAAATCTAAATAAGAGAAAATAAGGGAGGTTGTGATGTAACACATGGATCCCTATTTGGACTTATTGCCCCAAATGGTAAGGCTGCTAACAGGCACTCCTTAGCTCTCATTTGCCTTTGAATATTGTCTCAATTGAAGAGTTATCTAGCTCAAGGTCATGCCCTCTTTCCTCAATGTTAGGGCAATTCTAAAAGGTATCCCAGCTCCACAGCTCCCTGTGAGCTTGACTGAAGTCCTTTTTGGGACTCAACTTCTTCCTCTGCCAATTCACTCTCCTTCCTTTCCCTTCTACAGGTTTTAATTCTAAGAGGAATCCCTAATAAACCTGCATGCCAATTTCTATCTCAGTGTTTTCCTCTGCAGGAAGTTGACCTGTGATTAAATACTTTCCCTGTCAAATATCAAAATCTATTATAAAGTTATAGTATTTAAGATAGTGTGCTGTTGACATTGAATAAATGAATAGAAATATGAAACAGAAAAAGAATGTGGAAACAACTTGGAATTGTAAGGTGATATTATACTATGTTGGGAAAGAATGAATTATCTACAATTATTGGGACCACTGTCTATTCACATGGAAAAGGAATTATATCTATTGCCAAGAAATTTCCATAAGAAAAAAAATACCTAAATATAAAAAGTGACAGGTTACATATAAAATATAGAATATTATGCTTGAAATAAGATCAGAAAAAAATCTTTTAAAAGATTCAAATGTCAAGACCCTAAAGAAGAGATTGATAAACTCGATTGCTTTTTTTTATATGGTTAACAGAGAAATCTGAAACTTGGATATATAAGCAACAGAGGAATAGTACCCAGAATATATAAGCAACTTCTACAAATTAATAAGTGAAAAGCAAACAACAGATTTAAAAAAAAAAAAAAAAACAGCAACAGGTAAGAATTGAAAATTTGCAGAGGAAAACTACAAATGGCCAAAACTTTAAGAATAACTGGTGGACTAGTCCACTAATGATTAATATTTTTCATTCATGAGGAAAGCAAAAATTAAGGAGTGTGAATATAATACAGGTAGTATACAATATTAAAAAATCTTTGCAGAGAAATTTGGCAATATTTTATAAATTACATTGATTTTATATATCCTTGAGAAATTCATAAAAATGTGCACATGGTGATATGCAGAAGATACTCAGTACTACCTTGTTTGTAACAGCAAATATGTGGAAAGAGCCTACATGTCTACCAATAAGGAATGGATAAATATTGTATTACATGTTTATGATGGAATAGTATACAGTAAAGTGAATTAATCACATTTATATATCTCTACAAACATCTTAAGCACAATGTGGAATAAAAATTTTAGGGAGTAAGGTACCATTTTTAAAACACACTGATACTTCTAAAATAATGCATATAATTTATGAAAATGTCTGAATGGTAAATATTTTTAAATACATTACAGAAAGGAAGCATAATAATTTCAGAAGAGTGGCTGTCTTTGGGGAAAGAGAATGAGATGAGGTCTCCTGTAAGTTCCATTTTCTTTTGTAGTGAAAATAATGTGAGGTAAAAATAATCTGAATATGGCAAAATATCAGTATTTGTTGATTCTGAGTGGTGGATATGATTTTGAATAATGTATGTTCTGTGAATTTTCCTGTTTCAAATATTTTATTAAACATGGTTCTTTTTTATTAAAAAGCAGCAGCAGTTAGTAGACATGAAGAAGTGAGCAGGAGTCTAGAACTGGTTTTGTAAGCATTTGTCCAGAATAGAGAAGCAGTGACATATCCTCTGCCTAAGCCGTCTATAAATATTAACTCTTGCATTCCCAGACTGTGCTCACAGACTTAGAAACACTTCATCCTGTGCTGGCATTTCAATGTACATTTATTTCCACTAAAACAGTGACCCTTAAAATTATAATTACTTATGGCACAGTAAGTGCATTGCTTAAAAAGCTCTGGACTCCTTGAATTCAGTGATCACAGCTTTGTACCTTTGAATCTTCAAAATTTTGCAGTTTCCAGACCTCATTAGATATAGAAATAAATGTCTTTTGAATGTATGACTTTAAAAGATTTTATATCTGCAATTTATTTCAGGTTCAAGCAAGCCCAACAACAAATACTGGTCATACTTTTCATTCCAATCAACTATTGAAGATGGCACAATTCACTCAGGATTTGACACACTTCCAGTGAGCAAAATCCACAGAAACAAAAATTCTTAAAATTTTCTACCCTTCCTGCAAATATCAGTCTTTTTATATTTTTATGAGTGCATTATAGTTATAGTGGGGTTCTTTTTGACATAATCATACATGCATGAATATAATTTGCTCCATTATAATCCCAGTACTTCTACTTTCCTCCCTTCCTCCCTTACTCTATTCCCCTCTTTACTCTGTTGGTCTTCCTTCTATTTATTGTTCTTTTTTGGTACTGAGAATTAAACCCAGGGGTGCTTAACCACTGAGCCACATCCCCAACGCTTTTTTATATTTTATTTAGAGACATGGTCTTGCTGAGTTGCTAAGTGCCTTGCTAAGTTGTTGAGGCTGTCTTTGAACTCACGATCCTCTTGCCTCAGCCACCTGAGCTACCATGCCCGGCTTATTAATTATTCTTTTAATTTGTGCTTTTATTGTTCTTTTAATTTGTGCTTTATAAATATGTGTAAAGGTGGAATTCACTGTGATGTATTCATATGTGTATAGCATAATTTGGTCAATTACAGTTTCAAGTTCCTTCCTTTTCCTATCCCTCCTCTACCCCCCTCAACCTCCTTTCTCTACTCTATTGATCTCCCTTCTATTTTCATGGATTCCCCTTTTTTATTTCCTTATTTCTCTTTAGCTTCTATGTGAGAGAAACATTTCACTCTGAATTTCTGAGTTAAGTATTCTAATTTCAGTTCCTTTGGATAAATGCCAAGGAGTGAGATAGCTAGGTCATATAGTGGTTTCATTTCTAGTCTTTTGAGGAATCTCTGTATTGCTTTCCAAAGTGGTGGTAACAATTTGAAGTCCTACCAACAATGTATGGTTGTACATTTTTCTTCCCATCTTCACCAGTAGTTATTATTATTTGTATTCTTGATGATTACCATTATAAGTATAGTTTTTATTTTCATTCCCTGATTAATAGGGATGTTGAACATTTTTTCATATATTTATGAGTCATTTGTATTTATTCTTTTGAAGAACATCTATTTCATTTACTTGCCCATTTATTGTTGGGTTATTTGTTGTGTGTGTGTGTGTGTGTGTGTGTGTGTGTGGTTTTTTTGTTGTTGTTGTTGTTATTATATATTCTGGGTATTAATCTCATGTCAGAGTAATAGCTGGCAAAGATTCTATCCCATTCTGTAGGCCCTGCCTTCATGCTCTTTGATTCCTTTGCTGTGCAAAAGCTTTTTAATTTGATTCTGTCCCATTTGTTGATTCTTTATTTCTTGAACCTTACAGGTCTTGTTAAGGAAGTAGATACTTGCACCACTATATTGGAGTAATGGCCCTATGTTTTCTTCTAGCAATTGCCAAGTTTATGTTCTAATTTCTAGGTCTTTGATACACTTTGAGTTGACTTTTATACCATATGTTGTTACAAGTATCTCACCAGACAAAGATATCCACAGGCTGAAGGTGAAAGGATGAAAAAGACCAACCATGCAAATGTAGACCATAAGCACGCAGGAATAGCTGCTCTCATATCTAACAAAGTAGACTTTAAGCCAAAATTAATCAGAAGAGACAAAGAATGTCATTTCATACTGGTTAAGGGATTTATCCAACATCAAGGTATAATGATTTTAAATATTTATGCCCCAAAGGTCAGTATACTTACATACACAAAACAAACCCCTCAGTATAAAGACTCAAATAGACCCCAGTACAATAATACTAGATGATTTTAACACACCTCTCTCATTAATAGATAGGTCATCCAGACATAAACTTAGCAAAGACTTTCCAAAATTAAAAATACTATTAATCAAAAGGACCTAATAGACGTCTGTAGAACACTTCATCATCATAAGTTGAATTCCTTTTCTTTTCAGTTGTACATGGAACAATCTCTAGATCATATTTCAGAACAAAACAAGTCTTAATAAATATGAAAAAAATAAAAATAATTCCTTATATCCTATCAGATAATAATGAATAAAATTATAAATCAATAACAAGATAAAATCAGAAATTATTTTAATATGCGGAGATTAAATAATATGTTTTTGAATATAGAATTGGTTATATAACAAATCAGGAAATCAAAAAATTTTGGAAACAAATAAGAACAGAGATACACATGTCAAAATCTCTGGGACGGTATAAAGGCAGAGGAAAGTTTAAAGTATGGAGTACCTACATTTAAAAAAGGGGTCAGTTTAATTCTTTTCCTTTTGTGGGTCTTTCCTCAATAGTCTGATACACTGTTGAACCAAGGATTCAGAAGATTTGGGCTCAGGAAGCAACTATTACAGCTGTTTAAACTTTAAGCAAATAAGTTCTCTTTGAGTCTTATTTCCTCTCTTATAAAATGTTGGAGTAGATTGACTCATTTTCCTTTTATCAGTGTCTGAATACTCCTCAAAACTTGAGTGTCTATTAATAGTTGTCCCAGACATTTGACACTATATCACACCACTTTTTTTTATTCTTTTATATTTGGACTATGTGTTTACACACACACACACACACACACACACACACACTCACTAATTCACTTGCACGTGCATACCCATAGTTTTTGTGAACCCAGACTTAACCACCCATGAACCAAAAATACTCAGGAAAAAAATTGCATGTATACTGAACATCTACAGACATTTTCTTATTCTCATTTCCTACACAATACATAAATAATCTAGGGAAGATTTAAAATATAAGGATGTGCATAGATTTTATGCAAATACCATATCATTTTATATAAGAAACTTGAGCATCTGCACAATTGGGTGTCCCTGGAGAGTCCTGGAACCAATCATCCAGTGAATACAAAGGGACAATTGTATTATACCTTTAAAGGCAACTGTCTGATTTGTATAACATGCAAACAGCAAGAGCCATTGTTTTATTTATTTTCTTGGTTTTTTTTGGGGGGGGGGCAGGGCAGAATGAGTACCAGGGATTGAATTCAGAAACACTCAACCACTGAGCCATATCCCCAGCCCAATTTTGTATTTTATTTGCTTAGCGCTTCGCTTTTGCTTAGCCTGGCTTTGAACTTACAATCTTTCTTCCTTGGCCTCCTAAACTGCTGGGAATATAGGCCCACACCACTGCACCTGGCTTTGTTTTGTTTTTAAGAACACCATTGAATTTCATAATCTCAAGATAAATGAATCCTCTTAGGAACTTTCTGATTTTTTTCTCTGAAAAGAATTTTTGGACAAATACCATACTTTTCTCAAAAGCTTTACTTTATTGATACATTCTCATCTTTTGAGATCATTATCATTCCTTCAAATGAGTGAAAATAATACTTCCTCAGCAAAAAGAACAAAGCTGGAAGCATCATAATGCCTGACTTTAAAATATACTACAAAGCTACAATAATCAAAACAGCAGGGAATAAAAACAGACACATAGACCAATGGGACAGATTAGAAGGCCTAGAAATAAATCTACCCATTTACAGTTAGTTGATTTTCTACAAAGATACCAAGAACACACAATGGGGAAAGGACCAACTCTTCAGTAAATGGTGTTGGGACAACTAAATATACACGTGCAGAAAAATAAAATTGGATCTTTATCTAACACAACATAAAAAAATCAACTCCAAATGGAATGAAGATTTAAATGTAAGACTTGAAATTGGAAAATTACTGGAAGAAACCATAGGAAAAACGTTCTGCAAAATTGATGTTGACCTTGACTATTTGAATATGAACCTAAAAGTATAGGGAATAAAATAAGGGAAAAAATAAATAAATAAATAAACTACAACAAATGTGATATAGCAAACTAAAAACCCACTGTAGAACCATGGAAACAATCAACAGTGTGAAAAGGCAACTTATGGAATGGCAGAAAATATTTGCAAACCATACTTCTGGTTAACAGTTAATATCTGAAATATATAAGGAACTTAGTGGTAGGAAACTTAAAAAAGTAGTCAAAGGCACTGGGCTTTGTGGTGTATACCTGCTACTTGGGAGGCTAAGGCAGGAGGATCACCAGTTCAAGGCCAGTATGGGCAAGTTAGTAAGACCCCGTCTCAAAATTTAAAAATGGAATGATGTAGCTCAGCAGTAGATCTCTTACCTAGCAGGAGCAAGGCCCTGGGTTCAATACCCAGTATCCAGAACAAAACAAAACAAACAAACAAAAAATAAAGGCTAAGGATCTGAATAGATATTTCTTGAATGAACACCTACAATGGCCTCTAAGTATATGAAACAATGCTTAAAATCACTATTCATTAGAGAAATGCAAATTAAAATCACAATGAGTTATCGCCTCATACTCATTAAACTGAACATTGATAAGACAAAAGATAACAAGTGTCGAAGAAGATGTGGAGAAAAGGGAAGCCTTGTACATTGTTGTTGGGAATGTAAAATAGTACAGCCATTATGACGAAAGTATGAAGGTGCCTCAAAAGATTGAAAATAGAACTATAATAAGATCCAGAAACTGAGCATACATCCAAAGGAAATAAAATCAGTATGTAAAAAATATGTCTGCATCCCCATGCAACATTCTTCATAGCCACATTATGGAAATCATCCTGTGTCCATCGGTGAAGGAATGAATAAATAAAATATACTCTAAATATACAATGAGATACTTGTCAACCTTAAAAAGAAGGATATCTTGTCATTTGTGACAACATGTGTGAACCAGGAGGACATTCTGATGTGTGAAATGAACTAAACAAAGAAGGACAAATAATGCATGATTTCAATTACATGTGGAATCTAAAAAAGTTGAACTCACAGAAATAGAGAGGAAAAAAGTGGTTACCAGGGGTGGATGATAGGGGCAAGTTGGAGGAATGTTGGTCAACTTATACAAAATTTCAGTTACATAGAAGGAAAAATTTTGCAAATCACACAGTATGGTTACCACAGTGAAAACAATGTTTTGTATTCTTGAAAACTGCTAAGAGAGTAGTTTTAACACAAATATACACACACACAATAAGAAGTCTGTGATGCTTATCAATCATTAATTAGCTTGATTTAGATATTCCACAAGTATACTATTTCAAACAACACATTGTGCACAATAAATATAGGCTTTTGTCAATAAATACATAAAATATTGGGCCACATGTAAGAAATTTGCCAATCTTTCTAATTGTACAACCCAGATTCAAGCTCCATAGTTCCATACCATTCACTTATTTGCATCTAGATTTCTACCATTTCCTCTGTCATCTAACAGTTCTATTGAGAACTTCTTTTTAGAGAAAATCACCATCAATATCCCAAAGACTTTAAGCTCCAATGAAATAAATATTTACATACAAGTAAATATTTAAATACAATCTAAATACTGTATTTTCCCTAAGTTTTCAAAATCTCCCAAGCTTAACTGCCTGTTCAACTGATTAGAAAGAGACTCACATACAATTCTGTGGGAATGACTTGGGGCTAAAAAGCTTTGTTGTGTATGTTTGAAATTGTACTTGTATATATAAGCAGATATGAGGATGAGGTTTGTAGCAAATGGATTATCTAAAATTTAACTAAATTTAAATTTAATTTTATTAAAATTAATTTTAATATTTAAAATTTATCTAAAATTTAATTTTCTTTGGTGGGGTTTTATTGCTGTTTCGTATTGTTTTGTTTTGCTTGGTTTTTGGTATAAAATATGAAGTTTTGATCAAAGGCCTTGATTTGGTCGATTTTTACTGTTAGTTGTTCTTCCCAATCTTACATCAGGTATTCTTTCACATTTTTTGATGCTTTTTAGCAAAACTGGAAAAAGTACATGAATTCCTTAGAATTCTTACATTGTTCCATAATTGCATTATTAATACTGAGGAATATATGAAACAAGGCTAAGATTCTTCTATTTGGTAATGCAAAGATTGGAAACATTAAGACAGTGGTTCAAAGTTTGGCTTGCCATCTGACAGATTGTGATTCAGTCTCTGTAACTTTCTATGCCAGAATTTTTAGAGAAATTTCTTAACTTCCCTAAGGTTCCATTTTATTGTCTATAAAATGGGGATAATAAATAAATGTACTTCATAAGTTTTCTAAGTAGACAGTTAATATATGTGATAAACAGTAAGTATGTACTCTAGTGCATAGTAAGTGTTCGCCTAATAGTGATTGTTATTTTAAGCTTCAGTCAATAATTTTTGGTATTGGAGAAGGTTTCTGAGTAATGGCTGGAGTTGGGTATAAAGTGGTAGAGTATAACATGAATTAAGGATTATTTGGGGTTCAAAAATACAATTTCACCTGAAGACACTGGGCAAATCACTTAATTCTCACTTATCTTCAATTTTTAAAAAATATCCTTTTCTGTCCCAGCCTCATTTTCCACATCTTCTTCCCTCCTATGTACTTTATTTTTAGTTCCCTTGATCACAAATGTTCCTAGAAAATAATTTGCTGAGACTTGTTGACACAACAGGCCATGGGTTCCTTCTCCTCTCAGCAATTTGTTTTCAGCATAAGCATTCAGTAGTCACTGATAGGCTGTATCTACTAAAGGAGCTACAGGTGTGAAGAACTGGATTAGGGTATTCTGAAGTATTGGAGATTTCCAGTGATTCTGAAATAATGTTATATGGATATTCTTCCTCTCTGTCGCTCTGTAAAGCTGACTAGGCAAAAAAACAGAAAATAGCAAACAAATAAAACTCATGGTTCCCTTTTTTCTGGGTTGCTTAACATGATTTGTTTTCTAAATCAGTTAAAAAACCTCTTCCCCCACCCCCTTTTGGTAAATTTTCCATTTCATACTTGACTTTGGTCTGAAAATAAGCAGAACGGAATTAAAGACACTTAATTTTTTTTTTTTTTTTTTTTTTACAGACCAGCCTCTGTCATCCTGTATCACACAAAAATGTTTGGCCCTAGAGGACCATGTAGAGATTCTGGAATGACTGTGCTCAGAGTTAGGGTCCTGGTCCCAATCTAAGTGCTGCAACTGACTGGAAGTCTCCATTCCCATGTACGTAAAATTAAGAGAATGGGCTATATCCTAAATGGCAAATAAGATGTTCTTTTATTTATAGTTTTACATTTAGCAATAAGAAGTGACCATCTAGGTTACCTGAGCTGAGTCACCTGAGATGAATCTTTTTGCAATAGTGGAATGTTTTGTGATTAGTGAACCATAAGCACAGGATACAAGAAGAGGACCTCATGCTTGATGTTTGCCACCCCTGGACTACGCAATCTCTAAGATCTTTCTAGCTTTAGCATCACATCAGGCTATGATGATTCCTAGACTACTGAAGATGGGAAGTGTCTGCCCTCCATGTAGGTCAACCATCTGTGGTAACTAACATGATTACTGTTTGCATGTAGTGAATGTCTTACCATCTAGTCCTTTCCAAAAGAATTTGAGAAATATCTTGTTATTTTTTTAAAGTTTTTGGAAAGGGAGTTTACATAATGGAAGATAAAAAGAGTGAAATATAAAAGAGGAAGTCTAAAAGCCAACTATGAAATTCGAGGTTCGATTTTAATCTAACACTCTACAATGCCATTCTCTTTCCATTTAATGTCAGTAGACCATGGCAAAAGAAAAAAGAGTCACATTGACCTGTTAATACTATGTGAAATCCTGGACATTTTTCAAATTTGCTCATGAAATGGTTGGTAGAATCCTGAGATTTGTTGAAGGGAAATGCTGTTGCTATTTTACTGAGTCAGACTTTAGCAGAGCAGTCAAAATGATTGTCGTATTTAAAATTCACCAACAGAAATGATCACTTGCATCATCTTCAAAAAGTGTGACTTAGTTCTTACATGAAGGAACTCAAAGGCTTATTGCCATTCACAGTCCCCTTAGATGCATGTTACCCAAAGCACAGTAAATAGATCAACACAGCCAAATGGGGGCAGGGGAAATAGTCATATGTTCTAAAACTATACAGTTTTATGTCGGGAATGACATTTCTGCTCTTATATTTTGCATTGAGAATATACAGAAATAATGAGAGTGAAAAGAAATTTATAAAGCATACATATAAATAATATGATTCTTGAGACTTTCTGCAGGACAAAATTTAAAAGCCTGTACTATAACTATTTTCATTTATATTTTCAAGCATTTGTTCATTCAGACTCATTAGGACTATTCCTTTATCTAAAATGTTGTGGAACCTTTTTTCCTCAGACATTTCTGTTCTCTTACTCTCTTATTTACATAATGTTGTTACTTTAAAAATAGAGAAGATAAAAAACAGAAAGTTCTCCAATACCTGGAGATTAAATAATACACTATTATATGATGAATGGATAACAGAAGACATCAGGAGGGAAATAAAAAATTCTTAGAAGTAAATGAAAACAAAGACACATCATATCAAAATCTCTGGGACACTATGAAAGCAGTACTTAGAGGAAGATTTATTTCATGGGGTGCATTCAAAAAAAGAAGTAGAAATCAACAAATAAACGACTTAACACTACAGCTCAAAGCCCTAGAAAAAGAAGAGCAGACCAATACCAAAAGTAGTAGAAGACAGGAAATAGTTAAAATCAGAGCCGAAATCAACGAAATTGAAACAAAAGAAACAATTGGAAAATTTAACAAAATAAACAGTTGGTTCTTTGAAAAAATAAACAAAATTGATAAACCCTTAGCCACACTAACAAAGAGAAAGAGGGAGAAAACTCAAATTACTAAATTTGAACAAGGAAACGTCACAACAGACACAATTGAAATACAAAACATAATTAGAAGCTATTTTGAAAATCTGTACTCCAACAAAACAGAAAACCTCAAAGACATCAACAAATTTCTAGAGACATATGAATTACCTAAACTGAACAAGGAGGACATACACAACTTAAATAAACCAATTTCAAGCAATGAAATAGAAGAGGTCATCAAAAGCCTACCAACAAAGAAAAGTCAGGGACCAGATGGGTTCTCAGCCGAGTTCTACAAAACCTTTAAAAAAGAGCTCATTCCAATACTCCTCAAAGTATTCCATGAAACAGAAGAGGAGGGAACCCTCCCAAACTCGTTCTATGAAGCCAATATCACCCTGATACCTAAACCAGACAGAGACACATCGAGGAAAGAAAATTTCAGACCAATATCCTTAATGAACATCGACGCAAAAATTCTCAACAATATTTTAGCAAATCGCATACAAATATATATTAAAAAGATAGTGCACCACGATCAAGTGGGTTTTATCCCAGGGATGTAAGGTTGGTTCAACATTTGGAAATCAATAAATGTCATTCACCATATCAACAGACTTAAAGTTAAGAATCACATGATTATTTCAATAGATGCAGAAAAAGCATTCAATAAAATACAGCATCCCTTCATGCTCAAAACACTAGAAAAAATTGGGGTAGTGGGAACATACCTTAACATTATAAAGGCCATCTACGCTAAGCCCATGGCCAATATCATTCTAAATGGTGAAAAACTGAAAGCGTTCCCCCTAAAAACTGGAACAAGGCAGGGATGTCCTCTTTAACCACTTCTATTCAACATCGTCCTTGAGACTCTAGCCAGAGCAATTAGACAAACCAAAGAAATTAAAGGGATATGAATTGGAAAAGAAGAACTCAAACTATCCCTGTTTGCTGATGACATGATTATATATTTAGAGGAACCTGGAAATTCCACCAGAAAACTTTTAGAACTCATAAGTGAATTCAGCAAAGTAGCAGGATATAAGATCAATGCTTATAAATCCAATGCATTTTTATACCTAAGTGATGAATCTTCAGAAAAGAAATTAGGAAAACTACCCCATTCACAATAGCATTGAAAAAAAATAAAATACTTGGGAATCAATCTCACAAAAGAGGTGAAAGACCTCTACAGTGAGAACTACAGAACACTAAAGAAAGAAATTAAAGAAAACCTCAGAAGATGGAAAGATCTCCCATGTTCCTGGATAGGCAGAATTAATATTGTCAAAATGGCTATACTACCTAAAGTGCTATACAGATTCAATGCAATTCCAATTAAAATCCCAATGATGTACCTTGCAGAAATAGAGCAAGCAATTATGAAATTCATCTGGAAGAATAAAAAACCTAGATAGCTAAAGCAATCCTCAGTAGCAAGAGCGAAGCAGGGGGTATTGCAATACCAGATCTTCAACTCTACTACAAAGCAATAGTAACAAAAACGGCATGGTATTGGTACCAAATAGACAGGTAGACAATGGTACAGAATAGAGGACATGGACACAAACCCAAATAAATACAATTTTCTCACACTAGACAAAGGTTCCAAAAATATGCAATGGAGAAAAGATAGCCTCTTCAACAAATGGTGCTGGGAAAACTGGAAAACCATATGCAACAGAATGAAATTAAACCCCTATCTCTCACCCTACACAAAACTCAACTCAAAATGGATCAAGAACCTCAGAATCAGACCAAGACCCTGCATCTTATAGAAGAAAAAGTAGGTCCAAATCTTCAACTTGTTGGCTTAGGATCAGACTTCCTTAACAGGACTTCCATAGCACAAGAAATAAAAGCAAGAATCAACAACTGTGATAGATTCAAACTAAAAAGCTTTCTCTCAGCAAAGGAAACTATCAGCAATGTGAAGAGAGAGCCTACAGAGTGGGAGAATATCTTTGCCAACCATACCTCAGATAGAGCGCTAATTTCCAGAATCTATAAAGAACTCAAAAAACTCTACACCAAGAATACAAATAATCCAATCAACAAATGAGCTAAGGAAATGAACAGACAATTCACAGAAGAAGATGTACAAGCAATCAACAGATATATGAAAAAATGTTCAACATCCCTAGTAATAAGGGAAATGCAAATCAAAACTACCCTAAGATTTCATCTCACCCCAATTAGAATGGCGATTATCAAGAACACAAGCAACAATAGGTGTTGGCAAGGATGTGGTGAAAAAGGAACACTCATACATTGCTGGTGGGGTTGCAAATTAGTGCAGCCACTCTGGAAAGCAGTATGGAGATTCCTCAGAAAGCTTGGAATGGAAACAGCATTTGACCCAGCTATCCCACTCCTTGGCCTATACCCAAAGGACTTAAAATCAGCATACTACAGAGATACAGCCACATCAATGTTCATTGCTGCTCAATTCACCATAGCCAGATTGTGGAACCAACCTAGATGCCCTTCAGTTGATGAATGGATAAAGAAACTGTGGCATATATATACAATGGAATATTACTCTGCAATGAAGAATGATAAAATTATGGCATTTGCAGGCAAATGGATGAAATTGGAGAATATCATGCTAAGTGAGATAAGCCAATCTCAAAAAACTAAAGGAAGAATGATCTCACTGATAAGCAGATGAGGACATATAATGGGGGGTGGGAGGGGTTAGCATTAGGTTTAGGGTTAGGTTTAGGGTTAGGTTTAGGGTTAGGGATAAGGAGTGTGGTAAGAATGAAGGAAAGAAGGACTGTATAGAGGGAAAAGAGGGATGGGAGGTGTGGGGGGGAAGGGAAAAAAATAATGAATCAAACATCATTGCCCTATGTAAACGTATGATTACACAAATGGTATGCCTTGACTCCATGTACAAATAGAGAAACACCATGTATCCCATTTGTATACAATAATAAAAAAAAAATAGAGAAGACTTCTGATTCTGGCTAAGAAGATATAATAGGAACTGAGTTTTTCCTCCTGTCAGAAACAATTGTGAAGTCAAATAAAATAATGAAGAAATTGTTTTCAAGCTTCTGAATATAAGGCAATGAGAAACAGTAACCTCTAAGAGGTGGTAAACAAATGGAGGGAGCCCTGTGATTGTCTTAAGAGAGTTTCCAGGTCAGGGTGCACTGACAAGAAATACAAGCAGAACCCAGGAAATCCTTGAGTTAAAGAGATGAAAAAGCATGTTCGGAGGGAACAAAGCACTTAGAGTTTGCAGAATACTAGAAATGAAAGAGCTGCCAAGAAAGGGTACTCCAGAAATCAGAAAAGGATCCTTTTCAAGTATTGAACAAATAATGTTCAGGCATGCATGGGCAGAAATAATCTGAGTGGAGAAATACTCAAAAACATTATAAGTAACAGTGCTCAGATTCCATATAGGACCAGGCATATTGCTCAGTTTTCTTGCAGAAAGGAAGAGTTCATAATTCATGAGCCATTGGAGAATATTCCAAAGAGTCTTTTTTAGTGGGGAATAATTAGGCTTGGATAAAATATTGCTTAGTTCTTGCCTAATAAATCTTAAAAGCAGCAGCCAAAAGGATCAAATTATTTCCAAATTACTTAACTGTGTCCTAGAACAAAACTCAAGAATAGTTATTAGAATACAAAGAAATACACAATACCCAACAAGGTAGAGCATGGATATCTTGCATCCAGTCAAAAATTACCAGATATGCAGAGACAGGAAAATACCACCTATGAAAAGGTCAATCAAGCAAAACTGACCAACAACTAAAAGATATGTTAGAATTGGCTGACAAAGGCATTAGAAAATTATTAAGATATGTTAGAAAAGAACATTAGAAAAATTGTAACTTATTTCATGTGTTCGAAAGCTAGATGGAAATATTGAACATGTTGAATAGAGAGATAACGACTTTTTAAAATATCCACATCAAACTTCTAGAGGCAAAATCAGAAAATTAATCCTAGAGATAAAATCTAGATGTAAGAAGACATTGATGGAATTAATGTGGATTAAACATTGCAGAACTTGGAGGTATGACAATAGATACTTTTCAAAATGAAAAAAAGAGAGAAAAAGAAAAACATAAAAAGAACACAATCAGTGGAGCAAACTTCAAGTGATTTAATATATGTGTACTTGTAGTTCTTAAAAGAAGGTAGAAACCAGAAAAAATAATTGAAGACTAATGGACAAAAAAAAAAAATTGAGAACTTCAAGAAACTCAAAACCCCTAAGAACAAGAAATCTAATGAATAGTATACCAAGGCACATTTTAAACAACTTGCCCAAAATCAATGATGATGAGAAAATTTTACAAGTAGCTAAAGAAAAAGAAAACAGGTAATAAATACAGATGAACAAAATTAAAGATAGCAGATTTCATATCAAAACCAATAGAAACACAGTAAAACAACATTTTTAATATACTGAAAGGAATGAAAAAAACCTGTCAATCTGGAATTTTATACCCAATGAAAATACCTTTTTTTAAAAAATCTGACATGAAGGTTTTTAACAACATAAAAATATGGGAAGAATTTAGTCTTCCACTACAAGAAATAATACAGAAATCTTTCAGGCAAAAGAAAAATGAAATCATATGGAATTTGGATCTACATGAAGGCATCAATGATTTGTGGGTTTTTTTTTTTTTTTTTTTTCTTGTGGTACTAAGGATTGAACCCAGAAGGACTCTAGCACTGAGCCACATCACCAGCCCCTTTTAATTTTTATTTTGAAACAGAATCTCACTAAGTTGCTTAGGGCTTCACTAAGTTGCTGAGGCTGGCTTTGACTTTCAATCCTCCTGTCTCAGTCTTCCAAGTAGCTGGGATTACAAGCATGTACCACAAGAGAATTTACTGCACGTGCAAAAACCAATATCAATGGAATATGGAATAATAAAATAATGTGGAAGTAAAATGTGTGATGATAATAGCAGAAAGATCAAGAAGGGAGAAATGGAAGTATTATAAAGTCCTTCTAGTATACATGAAATAGTTGCCTATCCTAAATTAAATATGTATACTATAAACTACGAGGCATTCCCTAATAAACAAATTACAACTAATGAGCTAACAAAGCAGATAAAATGAGATAATAAAAAATCATTTATCCAAAGAAGGCAGAAAAAAAGGGAGAACAAAGAGCATATAAAGAGAAAACAAATAGGATGTGGATTTAAATCTTGCCATCCTAATAATCACATTATGTATGAATGATCTAAACACAATTAAAAGACAGATTTTTATTTTGAATGAAAAATTAATATTCACATATATGAGGACTAACAAAGATTCACTTCAAATATAAAAGCTGAATAAACTATAAAGTAAAAATATAGAAAAAGATATGCCATGATAACATTAACAAAGCAAAGTTGGAATCGCAGTATCAGACTAAGTAGATTTCAAAGCACAGAATGTCATTATAGATAAAGAAGTTATTTTGTAATGTTAAGAAAAGACACTTTGTTGGTTTTGCAAATGGGGCAACCTCAAGTTTGAAAGCTTTTGTAAAGCTAAATATAGACCTAGCATATGACTTAGACATTGCACTCCTTGGTATTTACCCCCCCCCCAAAATGCAAGCCACAGAAAGATTACTATGCAAAAGTTCCTGTCAACTGATTTGTAACAGCTCCAAATTAAAATCAACCCTAATGTCCATCAATAGATTAATAGAGAAACAAATTATATTATATCCATATTATGGTTATAAATAAATAAAAGGAACAAATGTAATACATGTTATACCATAGATGAATCTGAAAAAACTTGCTCACTTTGAAAGAAACCAGAAAAAAATACATTCTATATAATTCTATTTATGTAAAATTCTAGGAAATCCAAACTAATTTATAGTGGTGAAAAGCAGATCAAAGTTGGCTGGAAACAACCAGGTGGTGAGCAGGAGGGGCATTGTGGGCAGGATTTGAAGAGGCAAAAGGAAAATTTTGGAAGTACTATATATTTTCATTATCTTTATCGTGGTGATGAATTCATAGGTCATATTTAACATGCAGGCATGTAACAAAACTTCTAAAATTATGTATATTATGTATTTTAAATATGTGCAGCTTTTGTGTCTCAATTAAAATTCAATAATGCTGCCTAAAATGAAGTGAAATATAGTAGTATGCATAGAAGATATAACTTCAGAGTTATTAGGATGCAAATATTTTACCACTTTCCATTCTTTACTTTGCACCTTGAGCATCAGCAGTTTATTTTATCAGCAGAACAACTAACTTGATAACTATCTCAGAAATAAGAAGATGCTATCTAGGAACCTCTGATACATTCATAATAACTGCATATATCATCCAAGAAATAATGACTACTGTGTTGACTATAAAAATCTCTCTGTTCAGTGGTAATCATTCATTAATTTAAACAAATTTATGATAACCTCTGTCAAAATTTCCTAAGGCACAAAAGAAAAAAATCCATACTTACCTTGTGGCATGATTGTAAATGCAGTCATAGACTCATGGAGTTTGAAAGGACCTCAGAAATACCTGACTTGACCCTTTCTTTGATAAAGAGATTGAAAGTCAGAGGAAAATGAGTAACCAGCTTGAAGTTACACACTCAATGAACCTAGAACTCATGTCTCCTGACTCTCTGAGTAAGAGTTTAGTATTTTGCAATTCAGAGGGCATCAATTTAGACCACTCAAGAAATGTTTGTTAAGCTCTCAAGGAATAACCCAGATTGAAACCCTGATCTTATACCCCCCTATTTTAAAATACACTGAGTTATTATCAAAGAAAAGCATTCTGGTGCCAAAATCCAAACCCTCTCCCTTCCTACATTTATAAGTTTCTGTTTTTGAAAAGGGACATAAACTACCCTCATGTCTTTTTGTCCTGTCATTTTTGTTTTTTTTTATTTAGGTCATGGCCCATTTATCTAGGTTTATTAAAAATTTAGGTCAATTAAAAAATTTTAGCAAGTTCAAACTTTCTTTCTTGTCTCTCTTTTTCTTGTGATTTTAAAAATTTCATATTGCATTTGGATTTTTGTCTATCTTTATTTTTATTAAATTAAACTTTATTAAATTGCTGACAATTACCTTTCCAGGGAACATTCATTCAGTCTTCTCAAAGCTATTCAGGGCATAAAGTATGCATAAGGACTGCTAAGACCCGGGTGGGGATTAGAGGGAGAAACACAATCATCAGAATAGTTGGGAGAAAAACGGGCATGTATTAGTTAAAACAGTATCGATCATTAAAAACAAACAAACACATTAAATACATAAAGAACAATTGTGGGTTTTGCCATGAATGCATACATATATGTTTCTCAGTTCTGTTCTTCCTATACTGCTATTGTTTTTTTTATGATTATCTCACAAACACAGTCTAAGAAGGAAATGCTAGTTCTTTGACCCAACTCAAGTCTAAAATTTAATCATCTGACATATTTATCATGCAGTATTTTCAGAAATTCTAACTGAATCCATAGGAATGAGAAATAGTATGTAATTAAACAAGGCTGAGCTTCAAGGGGTTAATCACAGGATAACACCATGTATTCTGCAAAATAATTGGAGCATAATTTTTGCAATTATGCTATAGCAGTGGTTTTTCAAGAATCACAGGGTATTTCCTGGCTCTTCTCTCAGAAATTTTTTGATTTAATAGATCTTGGATTGAGACCCATAGTTTCCACTTTTAATGTTTCACTTGTTGCTGCAATTGGATTTAAATTAATAAAAATTGGTCAGACTCTCCCCTTTTTTATTACTAGTAAACCCTTAAAGTTCCAGTTTCTCTATTCACTCGTGAGGAGTCCTTAGAAAAGTCAGACATCTCTCTGTTTCATATATTTAAAATAAGAATAATAATACAGGCATTTGTGGGAATTAATGAAATAATGTATATAATATACCCACTACATAGCAGATACTTAACTGGTATTCGTTTCTTTTCCCAAATGCATACCATATTCTTTCTTAATCTGAGGTTAAATTAGAATGTGTTGATTCTTTTATAAAAAAATCATTTTATAGTTGGAAATGGACAGAATGCCTTTATTTTATTTGTTTATTTTTATGTGGTGCTAAGGATCAAACTCAGTGCTTCACACATACTAGGCAAGTTCTCTGCCACTGAGCTCTAGTCCCAGCCCTAGAATGTGTTAATTCTTAACCTGAGTATAAACAATTCCACATATTTAAAATAATTTTAAAAAGCACATACCTCAACTCAAATGACAAGTTGCCAGTCCCAGAAATGTTTTGTTTGAATGAATGAGTCATGACATAACATGGATGCATGCAAGAGCCAGCTGATGTAAGAATTTGAAATTTATTCAAGTAAAAAAATACAATTTCAAACCCATACTTATTGCCTTGCCATGGATTCTGATTTGTAAATTAAGAAAAATTTGTTTAAGAATGAATTAAAAGGCACAGAGCATTTCTGCTCATACAGAAGGGTTCAGAGTAAATCCTTATGGATTTTTGAACATGTATTCTGATTTCTCAGCCTCTTGTTTCCATAGCCCTCCAAAAGCCTTAGATCTAGCAAGACACACTGACTAATATAGGATTTAAACACAAGCCAGTATACACCCAGACAACCCAGAGGAATATTTTTTCAAATTGAGAATTATGTTTGGGCCAATAGCCAATAATGGTAAGAAACAGCTCAGCATCTCAAATGAACACACAGAACTTCACTCTCTGAACTTCTTGATAGTTTCCCTGCTTATTTATCAGGGTTCAATCAAAGTCAAAAGAAACTGTAAACTAAATTTGACGAAGACTTTTCTAGACAGAATCCTGTCTTAAGGTTCTTCCTCCATCCTTTCAAACCCACCCAAACCTTTATAATTCACATGTTGAGAAAGACAACCCCCTTTAGTAATCTTTCACAAAATATTGGGGAAAGTATATCAAGCTTTTACTCATGCTAAAAGAACTAGAAATATAAACATATTTTTAAATATTTAATTCTTATATTTATTAAAATCACAAAGGTAACAGAATTTTAAAAGTTAGAGAGTGCTAAGTAACTCATACTAAGGCAAGAATTGTTGCTCCCTAATCCTCACCAATATTAACCCCACTCTCTAATAACTTTTTCAAATAACCTTTCAAATAACTTTTTCTTCTAGAATTTATCTCCATGCTTCTAAATTACTTTACGTTTAATTTGATCTAACTGTAAATATGAGTCACTGCATGACCAAGTCACATACTATAGTTACATTTCCTTTCCAGAACTTGTTTGTTTTTTCCTAGAGTTATGTATTATAGTTTTTTAAAGAATATACTTGATTTTTCTCTGAATTCACGCTTAAGTTTTGCTATATCTTCTAGCAGCCAGCATTTCAATAGAATCTCTTACAAATATAACCTGTCACATAACTTCTCATTTCCATTTTTCCTGGAGACCCTTCTAGACTCTATTCAGACCTTCTATTTCAATTTGAACTGCTTTTCTAAATGAGTGTTTATACTAGATCTGGGACCCAGGACTTCTATTTTGTTTTACTCTTCTTTTGGTGGAGGCTAACTCATTTTTAATGGCTTGATTTTAAGATCAATTTGAAAGATCCCCTGAAAAAAACATTTACCACATTTATATTTTAAAGATAGATCAAAGTGGAAAATTGAGACAATTTACATATTATTCTTAATGAAGATAACTGACATATTCTTCCAAACGGCAAAATCTAAACAACCTGATGGAGCAAACTAAAAATGGTGACGAGATCTCCAGATAAGAAAACCAAAGGTTGTGATGTTATCATTGGGGAAAACTTTATTATGTGTATTTTTCCTCAAGTTCCATAGAGTTGCTCTGATAGCTGATGGTCACCTGATTTTGGCAATTCACTATAATTGAACATTATGTACGACAACAAGGAAAAATCAATTCAGTGACCATGAAAAACAGACAAATGAGCTATAGACTCACTGAAAAAGTTTATAAAGCCTTTTATTTGGGTTTAGTTATTGCTTTTTATTCTGAAACAGCAGCACTGAAGCACACACACAGAAAAAAGTCAGTAGTTGGGGTCAATGTCCATTCAGATTTTGCCTCCTGAAAAAAGGATCTCAAGTCAACCAGTATATGGTGTACAGTATCCTCTGTTAAAATAAAACTGGCTTCAAATAAACATGTGATGCCTCTAACTTTTCTATTAGGTAAAGTTAATGAGTTTCTTTTGACTGAAGTGTTATGAAGGTATGATTCTCAGAAATGAAATTCTAGATACAACAAGTTCCATGTATTAAAAAAGTACTCTCGAAAGGAGTCAAAAGTTATGTTCATTTCAAATCCTTTAAAATATTTAATTTTTTTTTTTTTTTTTTTTTTTTTTTTTTTTTTGCCATGTAAAACTCTTGGGACCAGTAGGGAAGAAACTATCAAAATAGGCAGAGATAAGAACCTGGAGGTTCTCACTGGAGGGAAACACATAGTCAAAGACAAAGTTCAATGTCATGCAAAGGAGAGTGTAGGCTGCTAGACTGGAGGCAAGCCAGCTTTTTATGGAGAAGTTTATACTCTCTGTATGACCTTGGAACAGACTGAAAACCAAAAGGAACACTGATTTTCTAAGAAACGTTGACAAGTGGCCTGGGTGTCTATTCTTCACAGTTTACTAACTTGTTCCCTCAAATTCAATGTGTACCTGCAGGCATAACACATTTCTTTAAAGCTGTCACTTACCTTTTCTGTCAGTTTCTTAAACTGAAAACAATAGCATTACCTTCAAGAGGTATTCTGATAATTGAAACTTTATAGAAATAACATGTATTCACAAAGATTTTGTAATGCCTTAAAAATTTAGGCCAAAAGCATATAAGCCTCTTAGCAACCACTTACATTCCTGAAAATGTGTCCCAAAATTGATGTTAAAAAGTCAAGGGTAACCACAACATTGGGAAGTTTTACTTCATTTATGTATAAAATACATATGTGTCAAATACATTCTACTGTCATATCTAAAAATAATTTAAAAATAAAATGTCAAGGGCAGCCTTTATTACCATTTTAGCCTCCTACATCTTCAATTGCCTCCCTCTCCTATATTGTGAAACTCTTGGACATTCTGGTCTTCACTGACTTTTCACCTCTACATTTCTATAGCTTTTAGTTTCTAATCCACTCATGTTCCCTACCTTGTGAGACTTTTGACCATTTCTTTTTTCCTGGGTGGAAATCCAATAAGGAGCTAAAAGCTCCTTGAACAGAAATAAGTTTTAGTTGTTTTTGTATCCTCTATGGTACCTAGCACAAAGTCATGTTCAGATTTGTACACTCCCTGTAGATTCTTAGAAAAGCATCTTCTATGTTAGTGATTGTCAAAATTGCCTGCATATAACATTCCTCTGAGGACATTTTGTGCATAGTGATATTTGACTCCATCTCCAGAGATTCAAATTTAGTTGGTCTTGTATAAAACCTGGGAATTTGTTGTTTCTAAACATTGTTCAGTTGATTGTAACCTAGTATTGCTCTGGGCCCCCTTTTAAGAAAAATTATTCAATAAAATGTGGAGGAAAAAAAAACAGCAACTGATGAGAGGAAAGCATACTAGGTTCTCTTATTGATTTGGAATTATATGGCAATCTTAAAAGTTCTCTAACACCTCATTGACTTCTGAAGACACTGAGATGTTATTCATTTAAGAATGTAAGTTAGAAGAGAATTCTAAACCAAATGCATTTCTTTCTGTTATGGTTTAGATATGAGGTGTCCCCTAAAATCTCATGTGACAGACAATGGAACTTTAGAGGTGAAATGATAGGGTTATGAGACACTTGACCTGATCAGTACATTAATGTACTTGAATGGATTTAACTGGGTGATAACTCTAGGCAGGGAGGGTATGGTTGGTGAAGGTAGGTCTCTGTGGGCATACATTTGGGGTATATATTTTGTCCCTGGTGAACTCAGGTTTCTCTCTGTTTCCCAATTGTCATGTCCTCAGCTACTTTCCTCCACCACGTCCTTCCACTTTGATGTTCTGCCTCATCTCCAGCCCAGAGCTGTGGAGTCAGCCATCTATGGACTGAGACCTTGAAACAGTGAACCTCAGATAAACTTCCTCCTCTAAAATTGTTCTTGTCAGGTCTTTTGGGCACAGCAGCCAAAAAGCTGCCTAAAATACCTGCCCAAGCACAATCTTTAATAACC
This sequence comes from Sciurus carolinensis, assembly GCF_902686445.1. NCBI lineage: Eukaryota > Metazoa > Chordata > Mammalia > Rodentia > Sciuridae > Sciurus > Sciurus carolinensis. The sequence goes on along the minus strand of NC_062217.1, from coordinate 111,339,670 downwards.
AACAATTATGGTTTGCAAACCAACTATGTACAACATACACCCTATCAAGACGCTGCTTTCAATAACTTTATAATCCATGAAGGTACATTAGGATATAAACCTATGAAACCTAGCAAATAAGATTTTTTTAAAAATCACAACTATCAAGAAACAAGTAAAAATGACTAATAACTGGATTTTTACTAAGGGCAAACCACGATGCTGAAAGTTTTGTATTCATTATCCCATTTAATCCTCACAACTGTATAAGGCAAGGACATTTTATATTTTCCTCATTTTATAAATGAATAAACCAAGATATGGAAAGATTGAATAACATGCACAGAATTAGATAGCTAGAAGTATTACAGGAAAGATTTGAAACCAGACAATTTGACTACAGTGCCTATACCAGTGGCTCTCAGATCCACTTTTTTAATTGATAAATAAATAAGGGCAGTGATTGTTCACAGGAGCTAGATAATATTGTGAGATTTGACTACAGAGTCTATACCAGCAGCACTAACATCCACTTTTTGTATTAATGAATAAATAAGGGCAGTGGTTGTTAACAGGAGCTAGATAATATTGTGAGATGTAATGAACAAAGAAAGTATTCACTGTGGTGGTGTGACTTCAGCAGACTCCAGAAAAAAGTCTGAACGTAAATCAAGGATGAACTTGGGGAGTTCATCACATAAAATTCAGAACTTCAGAAGCCCTTAAAGAAACTAGATCAAATCTGGCTGCAGAAAACACCTACGGTCTGCTCTGACAACAGCTCTCGGCCCCAGAGTATGGTTAAGATCATGCTTTGCTATAGGGTTTGAGCTAACCTCTGAGTAACAGAACAATTCCACCCATTGCAGCAGAAAATCCAAAGGTGGTAAGCAGGAAGTGTTGCAGCAAAAGTGCAAAGGTGTTAAGTTCATGAAATGAGAAAATTGTATCACCCCTCCTTATGAACCCAAAATAAAAAAACAAAACACACCCACAAAAGTGTCTTTTCAGTAATATGATTGCTTGACAAATATATCCTAAGTTCGTGTTTCCCAAGGAACACTATTTGGTATTTATTCATTCATTCTTTCCTTTGACAACGCTTTGTTATAGTATAGGAATAATAATGATGAGCAAAACCAGCCCCTGCTTCATGAAGCTTAAAGCCCAGGACAGTTACTGAATATGAATCACCTGAGGCACTTTAACAATATATTGATATTCTGATGCACTTAAGTCTAGGGAATGGAAGTCTAACATGCACCAGAGTTGAGATCTACTGTGAATCTAGCGGGAAGACAGCATTTATATAGGCTCTGTGATAACACATACAAAGTAAATGTTACTATAGTAAGATGGCAAAGGGGAGCATGGTGTGAGAAGAGGCCTGGAATTTTTGTTAACACTGGATTTCACTAAGTAAAATAGATTCCTTTACTGTAAGCCATTTCAGAATCTAATCTAATGTGTTGCAAATCTCCAAGAGGAATATTATATACATATCTTGAAGATACATTTACAGAGAGCATATGAGACTCTCATGTGTCTTATTTAAGGAAATACTATTTGCATATATGTTAGTACAGAGTGGAGTAGATAGGTGGGGAAACGTTGAAGAGGGACAGGTGGAATAAATTTTTACAGAAGTTAAGGAGATTGATAATAAATCTCCTAAAAATCAGAAATCTTCTTAATCTCTAAAGGATTGTGAAAGGAACTTAAAACTGGAATAAATGACTGTTTACATAAATGGCATAAAATACCACATGCTAATAACGTTTAGTTTTGGCAACTGACCATTAACCACTTTGAAAAGTATTTAATTATTTATTCCATTTAACCAAAACAGGTGGTTTGTTTCAATATTTCTAAATGTAAAACAAAAAGAATAAATTCAAGAGGAATTAATTATATTCATGATTTGAGCTAGAATTAAGGCTAAGAATTACTAATCTTTTGAGGACAGCCTGTGTTCTTAATCTGCTGAAAAAGGCCTTAATGTGTACTAGTTGAGAATTACACATTAGAGGAATAACTTCAGAAAAACTTATTTAGAGAAGAAAGAGGTGAAATTGACTGTTATCAGTGTTTTTCTGTGCAAACATGATTGCAAAAATGATTCACTGATTAACCTCTGCATATAAATATACCTAAATGGAATTTGAAATTCATGAGCCCATTTTATTTATATGGCTTTTGAAAACATTTTGACCTATTTAAATAGTTAAGTTAAAGACAGAAACTTTACAGATATACAAAAAGAGAAGTCTTTTGTACTTCCTGGGATGTTGATTGAATGGATCCACTTTATTGTTGGTACATTGGTCATTCCACACACTAGCTCTACCAATTATTATAAAAGCAAACAAAACAAACAATAAACTCAAATTATTTATTGAGTGCTTCTAAATTTCATAATTGAAGTAATTTATCACATAATCCCTGTGGCAATCAATGAGGCAGTTTTTACCAATAGAGAGGGTTAACTGTTCTGCCTAATGTTACACAGCTGGTCATAGCCAAATTAGGGATTAGACCATGACTGGTTAACTCTAGAACCTAAGTTCATGACCAATGATCATTTTTAACAAATGTAAATTTATGATCACAGATAAATATATATGAATATATGAACACATGTCAAAGATTTCATTTAACTCAAATAAATGAAGGAACCAGTAAGACATTACAATCAGTTCAAGAGTATCCAGAAAACAGACATAGTATATAGACCAGGAGTGTAGAAATTAATTTGCAAATTGACACAAAAATGACTTTATCCATAGTGGTAGAGGGAAATCTTTAAACCTCCATGAGAGAGAATTTATCTGCATGTGTATAAACAAGAATTCTTTTGTACTATTCTTAGTTATATACAACTTATAGAGTTGTTAAATAATTCAAAGGCAATGATAAACTCCACTGACTGGGATAACCTGGAAGGGTGTGCTTTAATGATGCAAATATAATGGTCGAGCGCCCTCTGAATGGAGACAACAAACTGTACTTTTATTACAAACAGCTTGTATATTTCTTTAAAATATAATTTTATATTTTACCACAAAGAAATGGTAAATGTTTGAGGAGATAAATATACTTATCCTGAACATTACACAATGTGTCACTTATTGAAACATAACATGGTACAAAAAGACTTTATTTTTATTTATTTTTATAAATATCTGCTTTACAGTTTTCCAGGCAGGGAAAAATGAACACGCGTTGATGTTACCTTGATAAATTAATGGCCTCTAGAGTTTTGCTTTTGTTTTTAAAGGATAGCTTGTATTTAGATTCAAAAATGTTTCTATCACACAATTCTAAACTTCAGACCCCAATCTCAAACTTAATAGCATTTTCAAAACCCCACCTAGGATCAAGGCATCAATCAGTACTTTGAGTCTCAAGCTATGACAGTAATATGATGATAGAGTGCAGGAAATGCTACCCTCAAATATGGTATGTTGGTATCCTGCGTATTTTAAACTGAAGGTAACTGAAAAAAACACAGAAGCAGGAAGATTTACCTTAATTTCTTCCACCCCCTGTCTTTGTAAGACCTTCATGTGACAGGTATTCTGCTCTATATCCAGAGAGGAGGAAATGTTACACAGAAAGGTCAATAAGAATCAGACCAAAAAGGCCTTGCTAAATTCATCCCAGTTTATTACAATTAGGTTATACCATATTCCCAATCATACCTCTACATGATTGTCTATTCTTCATCAACCTAAGCATAAAAATACACTTTACTTCTATCTTTTGGGTCCTTATTGCTGAAGGCTCCTGTGTCACATAAAATGTTGATTAAAGAAATATGTTGTGCTTTGTTTTGTTACTCTGTATCTTATGTAGGGGCAGCAGCCTTAAACCTAGCAACAGTAATAAAAAGATATGACCTTTTTCTCCCCGACAACAGCTAGCTGTGCTAAATGAAAGAGAGTATTTTTAAAAATTTGAAGATTCAGCATTGTCTTTTAGATGCAAAAGGTGTAACTAACTCATATTTTCTCATGGAAGTAACATAGATACTTTTACAAATCCTTTAAATGGAAATTGTCTGGAATAAGTAAAAATAATAAAGTTTAAGAAATGATTGTCTTCCCTTCCCCTCAAAAAACAATAACCAAACAAAAGAATCAGAAGACCCTGGAAATGTTTACCAATAATCAACAAAATTCATTAGTGTGTGTTTCAATAAGACTTTATTTACCAACACCCCCACCCCACCCCCAAAAAAAAAGGTAAGGTCAGACTTGGTCTACAAGCTGTAATTTGCTGACTCCTGGTTTAGGGTACAGGCTTTGAAGCCAGACTGCTAGGTTCAAATTCAGCCTCTATGCCTTACTATCTGTGTGACCCTAGCTGAGTTACCAAATATTTCTGTACTTTAGATATGTTGCCTCTGTAATGGATATAACAGAACTTATTCATGATTGTTTGGAAGATTTATATAGAGTGATTAGAACAATATCTAGAACCTAGTAGGATCTCAGTGAGGGGGCTAGCTCTTACTAATTTGTTTTCAACTTAAACCTTTTGAAAAACTGTAGCACCATTTATTTAATTGCATCTTCATTGATCTAATAAGGTAAGTTCAGTAATAATGATGATTAACCCTATTAGTTGTCCACATCAATTTTTTCTTTTCAGTTTTGTTTGTTAACAAATATAAAATTTCTCTCCAAAGACCATTCATTCATCACATACCATATAATAATACTTAAAGACATTTTTTAAAGAAATAGAAACTTATAAAAATAAAATTTGATGCTAGTGAAGAAAATAAATGAAAATCTTTTTCTAGCTCCTAGATCAGACTCCTGGAAGAATGAGTGGGTTTGGCAATAAAATAAAATAAAAAGAAAGAAAGGAAAAGAAAAAAGAAAGACAAAATGATATCCCAATCCTTCTACTTTTTCAATGTTCAAATGCTGTTTTTGTTTGCTTGTTTTATTTTTTAAACCTATTTGTCTTCCTTTACTTACCCAAGGAGCAAGGCTGAATTGAGAGTCTAATATAAGTGAAGATAGAGAATGATTTTGCTCCTTCTACTGTGAGCTACCTAATGAACAATTGATGTTTTTTAAAGAACACACTCCAAATCACAAATTTCCAAATATTTGCTGATGAAATGAGAAGAGCCACAAAAATATCTTTTAAGGAATAAACTCCCAAATAGTTACTATAGCTCCAAACTGGAACCAGAATCAGAGAACTGCACAATGCTATTGTTTAATCCAGCTGAAGTTTCTCCTAATAGAAGCTGATTCTCCCCACTCACAGCTGGCTAATTACAAGCTCTATGTAGATTGTTTTTCTCTTATTTAACTGTTTTAGAATCCTCAGTCTAATATGAAATTAATAATAACTCTTTGACTTTCTCCAAACACTGAAGAATTATGCCTGAATATTTTAACTTCTTCAATCTGAGGAAGTGACAAGGAGAAGGGAGGTTTGCAAATAAAGGCAAACCCTAATTACATGATAGAGGGCTTATGACAGAGCAAAGTAATGCAGAGACTGGGCTCCAAATTAAAGCCCCAAAATGCCTTGCTCCCCCATCTTTAATCCAATCAAGTTGTCACAAATGAGACAGGGTTAATTATAATCGGAAAAGTTGTTTAAAGAATACCATGGTTTAACTCCACTGTATTAGTAACAAAAGAATCACACTCTGCAGAGGTTTATGCTTTTTGAAACATTTCCATATGACTAATTATTTGATCTCCAAAGTAAAACTCAGTGAGGTAACAAAGATTTTGTTCACTTTTGATTAGAAAAATATAGAGAAGTTATTGATTTTAGAGGCCAGAAAGAAACCAGAATTCCCTAAATCCAGATCTAAGGTTCTTGCCATGAAAGCTAATTCTTCCACAGCAATTTTACCACCATCCTATCTATAGTCTACACTATCTAACTAAATCCAGATGGCTTGTGAATCTCCTCTAGCTCCATCTGGATTAATGTAGAGAATAAAGGAGAAGGAGTTTCTTTCCTTGAGTAGTTTAGAAGGGAATGGTGAGTTTTGATTTCTGGTAAAGGAAATCTTTACCAGAAAAGTCAGTCTTCTTAAATAAGTACTTTAGTACTCCTATCTCATTAGTAGCATCCCACAGCTGCCCCAATCAAATCATTTTTTTAAATACATGCATGAAACTCAAGAAAACAAACCCACTAAACCAGCATTGAGAAAGAATGTCCTGATGGACCTTCATGGACCAGAGATAAGATTCCTTCATTTGTGTTTGTGTGTTGGGCATTCCAAGCAACTTAAGTAGCTGGGGGCAAACAGTAAAACTCAGAAGACAAACTTACCAAAGATATTCAAGATATTTCCAGTATTCTCTAAGCATTAGACATGGAGGTCTGATAGTCCAGTTCAGAGTCAATCTGCATGAGTTCGACCCCGGCTCTACTGCTTAGCAGCTGGGTTACATTAGACAAATTGCTGTAAGTCTCTGAGCTTCAGTGCTTTTATACTCTCCTAAGCACCAACATCTGGATAACAACATAAGCTTCATAAGATTATAGTAGGATTAAATGAGATAAAACCTCTGTCCCCATGACATACATAAAACCATTCAATGCTTACGTATTTCAAATCTATTAATTTGTGCATCTGCTTGAACTACAGGGCACATATGAAACGTTCCCACCTTCAAAGTCAGAAAAGCTGAAACAGTATTTTGTAGTAGTCAAAGGCATTCTATCCACTAAAGAAGAGTTTGAGCATCATTTTATCCATTTGTATCAGATAAGTGCCCACTGTATTTGATATAAGAAGCAAACACTGAGCATACCAAAGTTCCTAACTAATGTATAGGACACAATACAACGGATACTGTAAGACTTTACATAGTTGATTGACAAACGAGGGGGATCCATGAACTTCCATAGAATCCATAGATATATTTTTATGAAGGTCTCTCTCTCTGTGATCTTTTAAAAAATTATAAAAATATGTAGAAATTAATTAATATAAACATTCTACATCATTTTGGTAATAATATATATGAGTGCTGCCACATTTCAGTGTCAGAGTTGACACTTGCAATTGTGATCATGTTTGTGTGGAGTCTGGGATACATCATTTTTATTCGTGCTTACTAATTAATATTAACAAATAAATGAAACATTTAAGCCCATTAAAATCCAAACTGATGTCAGAAGATTGTAAGAATAGTTGAAATAGAAAAGGAGTGGAAGAAGGGTTTGAGTTATCACATGTAATAAGGAAATGGGCATGCTTATCTCAAAACAATGTAGAATATTATAATTATAGTGGGTCTCATTCGTATTCAAGCAAAGAAAAAAGAAAATGTCACGTCAAAATGATAGTTTGGTAATTTAATTGTTTTTGTTTATATTTTATTTATAAATGTATTTTATTCCATTGTTATATATGTGTCATTCTATATACATTCTGTGACCTTTCTAAACCCACTTCTTAATACTCATAGTTTTCCTTTTCCCTTCTTCTTTTTTTTTTTGTAGATTCTTTGAGACTTTCTACATAAGCAAGCCTGTCTTCTGCAAATAGTTTATTCTTTCCATTTCAACTTGAATGCCTTTATTTCTTTTTCTTGACATAATTACATTAACTAGGACATAAAATACAATGGTGAATGAGAGTAATGAGTTTGATTCTGATGAGAGTTGACTTTTTTCTTGTTTCTAATCTGTCTTTATTTTTCTATAGATCCTCAGCCAGCATCATTATCTGAAGTCTTACAGAGTGTTTGATCCACTAACAATATAATATTGCACAGATCAAGGGACCCATTTTAACGCAAAAGAGGCACAGCAGCAGACATATGAAAATGGGATCTACTGGTCTTATACCACATAGGAGCTGAAAGCCTGAAAGAGTAGTGGAACTGCCTACTAAGATACCAGATTGAAAATGGTATCCAATTAAGACGGTATGCCATCTCTGAGAATCTGTACATGTTCTAAATCAATGACCTGTTTTCCTTCAGGGTGTTAAGATTTTTCTTTTCTTTTTCTTCTTCTTCTTTTTTTTTTTTTTTTTTACTTAATTTCCTTTGTTGGTCTCTCCAACTTGATGAGGATGGTTCCTTTCCCAATTCTTCACTGTTTTATCCCTAGCACAGTTCCTGACACATATAGAGGTTCTATACTTATTAAAATGAATGAATGGTTCACCAACTGTAAAGTCACACAGCGAAATGATATTCTTTTAAAATTATACTGTAGGTGGATGATTTTCCTATATTATCAATTTAAAAATAATCAGATTTCTAAGCAGTTTGTGTAGTAGAATGTCATTTTGAAGAATCTGATCAAGAAGATTAATACATAAATAATAATGCTGGTTGTCTCTGGAACATAGGAATAAGTGTGATTAAATAATCTTTTCTAGTAGTTGTGATAATTTTCTGATAATTCTCTATAATAGACATATATGCTCTTTAAAAATGAGGAGAAATTGATTTTTAATAATAATGATAAACTTCTTCAGTCATTCAAATTATTATACATGTAGAAAAACAAACAAAATCATTATGTCTGTGACTAAACATGGAGCAACATAATCCTTTCCAATCCAGAAACAATGAAGATACACTGATAGTAATTGAGTTTTAGAAATTACTGTTTATTGAAGTTTATCTTTTTTACACCTACTTCTTATGCTAACTTTAAAAATAGCCAATTTTTACCCTTTTACAGGTGAGAATGTTAAGGTTTAGAGAGATTACAATTGGTTAGGTCACATGTCTGCTAAGTTACATGATTTGGATTTAATTTCAGGTTTCTTAGATTTGTATGCAGACTTCTTAGCAGCAATGTATTGGAAAGAAATTAGATAAGCTAATATCTGTTTAATCTTTCCAATGACTGAGACTTAGAAAAAGTTAAAGTTTTTCTCTGAACCAAACAGAATTCTTTGCTTCTCTTAAGAACTTAAATACTTGACTGACTTTTAAGTTCTCCTGTCATGCTGAATTTTCTTGTTTCACTTTCAAACTCAGAATACTGTTGTTACCTAAATTTTGCCTCCCCACAAATAATTATTTCTTTCTAAGAGCTAACGTGATTTTGTGTTAATTCAAAGGAAGGTAAGAATTACCCAAAGGGATATAGACTAAATTCTAAATCTAAACTCTATGTATATTTGTCCAAAGTCTGTGGCCCAGATGTAAGTCCTGTCTCTTCAGTTGCAATAAAAACTCATTTCATTGAGGAGACAAACTATATGCTACTAAAGAATAATAGATATCATAGTTAAGCAAAATGCTGAAAATATTTAACTAACCAGAGTGTATGAACATTCAGAAAAGAAATCACTTTTTCCAGGCTGGGGATATATGTCAGTAGTATTAGTGGTATAGCACATGCTTAGCACATGCAAGGTCCGGGGTTTAATCTCCAGCACCCATTTGTACACACATGTGTGCATGAACACACACACACACAGATACTGCTTCCTTGCTTTGCAATTTGAGAGTCTTTAGAGTCATTTTTCCCTATCTCCTAGCTTACTTTACACTGGCAGCTAGACAAGAACATCTTTCATTGCTATTCACTCTCTTTATTATATCTGCAACATGTTTGAATAGTTATAGTTCTGTGCTCAGCTTTGTAATTAGATGGAGTGATGAAAATATCTTTTACTTGAGTCCTATTTTCTCAGCATAAAAATAACTCCTTGAGCTCTCTGATGTAATAAATTATAGAAAACTTTAGGTAGGATTAGATCTAAAATTGGAGTCTGATTTGAGCCAGATTCTTCTAAATGGTTCAGAACAATCTTTTACATCTCCTTTGTTCTGCAAACCTGGAGGATTTCTGGTTGATAACCAATGGGATATAGTTATAATCTTACTTACTAACTTATGTCCAATAATCACTCTGGCTCCTAAATAGCTTACTTATACATTTGAAGACTAGGGATAAAATTCTAAAGCTTTTTTCAGTACTGCTGTTTCCAATTCTACTTACCTCAATTTCCATATCCAGATATATAACGCAATAGGACACAATGGAATTTGAGTCCTGGACTTTTAAAAATCTCATATTTTCTAAAATCATGCCATGAGAAAAGACTGTAATTCATTTACTGAGCTTATTTGAGGCATTACGTGATGCTAGAATTAATATCTGAACTCATTCAATAAAACACTTTAAATTGGTCTAACGTTAACAATATTAAATAGTTGACATCTTCATAGCACTAGAACTTACAATATAAAGTCGTTATGGCAAATTGAAATCACTTCAAGGCCAATCAGGTGACCTAAACAAATGAAGCTGGGTGGGGATGGTAGTAAATGAGACAAAGTATATCTAAGAATTCACACACTGAAATAACTCATGTAATTCAGCAATACACAAGCTAGCTCTCTTTTCCCCCTCATCCAAATCTAAAGCTATGAAATCTGAATGAGTATCAAACCTCTCAATGGTTGGAAGACCATCCAAAAAAGTCCCTGGGAAGAGAGGAATGACCCCAAAGAGTCAAGTTGCTTTTATTCTCTACAACCTCTCTGTGTGCACCAGAGACAACAGGGCTCCTGGGCCAGCCTTCATTAGGAAAGTGCAAAAGAACTGGAACATTTCCTTGCTGAAGTACAAAGGCCCTTTGCCTCTTTTGTTGGCTCAGAAGCTTCAATCGGCTTCAGAGTTTCAAAGGTTCAAACAGTGGAGTTCCAACCAGGCTAGGAATGAACAGTGCCCAGGGTACTAAGTAGGAAAGAGAGTATCTCTGCACACTCAGTAACCCCAAGCTGGTGAGATCCGCCTACAAAGGTCAGAACACAGTTTTATAATTTAAGACATCACAAACAGCAGAGAATGGGGTGATGACATACCACTTTGCCTTTCACTTCCAAACAACTATTTATTATTTGGCAACTTTTGAAGGAACATAAACAACTGTTCTTAAGTATGTACCAAAACCCATTCTCAAGCATCACAAATTCAGAGCAGGCAGCTTCCTTTGAAAGTTAAAAAAGAGCCAGGCCATCCTAGCTAGTAGTTAGTCAGTGATGGACAGATATATAAAAGCCAAGTTAACTGAAAGAAAAAGAGAAATGAACCATTAGAATGGGGCATGGCAACTCAGAAGTCAGAAGAAGGACCAGGGAAAACAAGCTCCATTGTTCGTTATCCTAAGCTCTTAGCCAAGTCAGGGGGAAGACGGAAGATGATCAGCATACAGAGAACCCACTTATTGTCAGATTTTTAAGAAAATCTTTTATAGTTAAGAGACCAGATAAGCTTTTTTTCTCCCTTTGATACAGAGTGGAGAGTAATTATTTATAAAGGACAATGTAAAGAGTTGCATTAGTGCCAGATACATAATTCACTAACATCCCCTGGCATGCTCCCATTACCTAATCCACATTCATGTAAATTGTTACTAAATTTTTTTGTTGATTTTACTAATCAACCACAAATATGCATTACCTGTTTTATCTACGATTGCCAAACCACTGTATAAGAGACTGGTAATATAAAGATAAATGAAATGTTAATCTTGTACATGAGTAGACCATAGTTTGACTAGTGGGCCAGACAAAATATTATACCAACAATGACAATATGAGGAAATGGAAAGAGCTCCTTCAGCCAGACTGAACTGGATTTTAATTCTCTCCCTGCCACCTTGTATTAATGTTCTGTCACTGTGACAAAATACCTATTAAACTTTGCTTATACATTCTAAACTTTCTCTACCCACTTCTCTAATTTTTTCCAAATTCTTTCCACCACTTTCAAAGGCTTCTGAACCACATTGTTAGATATATTCACATCAATGACCCAATTTCTTGGTAGTGATTTTCTACTTCATCTTTGCATCACTGTGACAAAGTACCTGATAAACAATTTAAAGGAAGGAAAGATTTATTTTGGCTCATGGTTTCGGAAGTGTCATCCATGTTTGGCTATCTCCATTGCTTTGGGGCCTGTGTCAAGACAGAACATCATAGCAGGGAACACATGGTAGAATAAAGATTCTTACCTCATGAAGGCCAGGAAGGAAAGAAAGAATGCCCTAGTGTGCTCTCAAGGGCACACCCCAAAGATCTGCTCCCTCCAACTAGGCTCTATCTCCTAAAGTTTCCACTACCTCCCAACAGTGCCATCATCTGGAGAACAAGCCTTCAACACATGAACTTTTGGGGGACATTTAGGATCTAAATCATAACCCAGCTGTTAGCTGGCAAGCCTCAGTTTTCTTACTGAAAAAATAGAGATAATTTTCTATATAAGGTAGGGTACTTTTATGAACCAGGAATACCATGTGTCAAGTTAAGTAGATGTTTACTAAGCTGTGATGTATATCTTGTTTGTCCTTCTGAATCTACACTCTACTTCTCTCAGTGCTATTCTATCACTAAGAAGCTAACCACATCACATCTTCTCTATTTGTCCTTTGACTCCTTGTGGAATTTAGCCGATTGAGGTCATTAGCAGTAGATTGGAGGGTATCAGGAGTGTGAAGTTGGAGTATGTATTTCTTGGGTTCCCTAATTTTGGAGTTGCTACCGATCTTTCTACCAAAAAGATCAGAGCTTTCATAAAGTGCCCCCTTCCATCAGGTCCTCTCTCTCTGCATTGTATTAACTGTTCCTTCCCTTTCCTTCATTAGGATAAGACAGTGACACATTCTGATGTTACTAAACCCAGAGTACTGAACTATTCCCTGTTAGTTACCCTAAACCCTGATGATTCCTTTGTTTTATTAAATTCTTCTCAAATTGCCTAGTCGGAATATGCCACCTCTTTCTTGCTGAAACCCTGGTAAATGTCATTATTAGTATAGATAATGAGGTGCTATGAGAACAGAATATGAATGAATATAACAATGAAGGTTATAGGGAGGTTTTCAGAGGAGGTTTTAGCTAAATGACAGACTAAAAATGGATAGGAGTTAGCAATGTGAAAAAAAGCAGGAAGAGATACTCCAGGCAGAGGGATACCACATGCAAAGACTCACAAATGATAGAACAAAACAATGTGGGGTAAATTCATGTGTTTCTGCTTAGCTGAAGCACAGAATAAGAGATTGGAGGAAAGACAAATGAAGCTAAAGAGGTAAGTTGAACCAAGGTTAAAACTCCTTTAAAGAATTTTAACCCGTGTTATTATATGACCACAGTGCATTGTAGAAAGCAATATAGAGAAGAGATTAGAAAAGAGCAAGATTAGAAACAGAAATATCAAGTAAGCAATCCAGGCGCAAACAGTACAGTAGCCAAATATGTGTTCATCTACAACTAAAAATGTTTTTTTTTAAACGACAGCAAAAAAAAATTAGTGAGCAAATGTAAGGAAGATGTAGAAGTTCAATATAATCTTCAATATCAAGTTTTATGTCCTAACCTTCTCTTATGTAAAATGGTTTGTTTGTCTTCAAGGGTACTTAGAAACACAGAGGTTCTGACTTAGGCAACTGAATGATATGTGGTACAACTGCTCTGCAAAAAAAGGCCAACTAAATTTTAAGCCAGTGAGGTGGCAGAGTTGCCTCACATAGGCTAATGAGAGTTGACTGCACACCTCTCTTCCCAACTGAGGTTCAATTATATCACATTAGTAACTTGAAATTGGTCATAGTGGAAGAATTTACACCATGGAAATCATCAAACACTACCAATCAGAACTTTTCTCTCCCTTCCTCCCAAAGAGCAGGTGGTTAAATATTCACTAGCCATCACTGGTTAAGATATTTTAAATAGGAAGAGATAGTGATGACAGAATTAAGTCAAAAACAATCAAAAAACTCAAATCATGAATCATTAGGCAAACTGGAACTGGAGGGCAAATTCCATAGCTCGGCTGAAAGGCAAGTTAGATGCTTCAGTGAGAATAAGGAATAAGGAGGCAGCTATAGATGAGTACATGTTTTAGCATTAAGAAGATAATTATAAATACCTGAGATAGAAGGTAATTGAGGTTGCTAATTATTAATGAGAAATCAGATAGTCTTAAACCAGGAGCATCAAAAGGAGATAATTCAAACATTAAGATGGGGTGAAGTTATAGCACAGCAAAGCCAGAGCCACTAAATTCATAAGGTGGTGGTTTGCCCTTCTTGCCAGCTTTTAAGATATAGGCCTTCTGTCTTGCTGAGGAATTGCACTGGAATATGTTACTACCCCAACCATCAAGGGAACTTCCAAAGAATAAAGCAGGTCAGAATTGAGCTGTGACCATGGGCAATTAAAAGATGATGTTGTGCACATAGGTAACTTCTTGCCTAGTCTAGTCTTTGAGCTCATACTTCTATCTCTCAGAAAGTCTTAGTCATCTAGGAGTTTGAAGTCCAAGATGGGACAAACAGCAACTCTTCCTTTACCTTTATTAAGGTGGGTAGAACTTGCTAGATCATTTGCAGGACTCAGTATAAGACAAAAACTCTGACTTAGTCCATTTTCTGCTGCTACACATGAGACTGTAAATTATTAAACAATAATAGAAGTTCATTTTACTCACAGATCTGGAGATTGTGAAGTCCAAGAGCATGAAACCAGCATCCGTCAAAGGCCTTCATGCTGGCTTATTAAATTTTGTAAAAACAAGTCAAGCAAGCATGACTCAGAGTGTTATATAGGGACTCACACCCAGGAAACAGATTCAGGATCCCAGCAGGTAAAAGATGCAAAATGCAGTTAGGATAATAGACATACTTTATTCAGAGTGACAACAGCCTCCAAGCTTCAGCTTTAACCTTCAGCCATTCAGTTCGATTTAGTCCCACAAGTCTTTTCCATAGGCCTTTCTATGTGCAGACCAAACAAAGAAGGCATGCTGCCATAGGTCACAAAAATGGGTGCATGCTCACAAGTAAATGTTTATGACCTTGAGTATATATGCTGAATCAGAGTGTTTCTGACCTTGAATTGACCATAACATAGCCAATCCATATCCTTGGTTACACACTAAAAACAAAACAGCCGCCAGAGCCTCCATGAGGGAGCCTAACTATAGCCATTTGGGGCCTGTCCCAACACAGAAAAAGAGAGAACTTTTATAACAAAGCTACTCTTGTGATAACTAACCCATTACCACAATGAACCCTCATAACCTAATCATCTCTTAAAAGTCCTACCTTCCAGCTGTGCACTTTGGTACATGCCTCTAATCCCAGCTACTTGGGAGGCTGAGGCAGGAGGATTAAAGTTGGGCTAGCCTTAGCAATTTAGTGAGGCCCTAAGCAACTTTGTGAGACCCTGTTTCAAAATAGAAAATACAAAAAGGCTGTGGATATGGCTCAGTGGTAAAGCACCTCTGAGTTCAATCCGCAGTACCAAGGTTGAGGGGGAACAAAAGTCCTACCATCCAATTACATCATAGTGGCAATTAGATTTCAACATGAGTTTTGAAGGAGCAGTCAATCCATAGCATACCTATATACAAAAAGTATTAAGAATTTCAAGATGGCAATAGTAGACCAGTAAACTGAGCATATACACCCATGAAGTTGGCCCTGATAATGGATCACTTTGGTCAGAATGGTGCAATTATGTCTAACATGTTACCTTCATATTTAGATCCTTTCTTGCATTAATTACCTATAAGTGAACCTTGGAAGATATTGGCTATTCAGCTGGTGACCACAGATCTGATAAGTGCAGACTCTCTGGAATGAGGAAATTTACCCAAACAAACATGATTTCAACAATGTCTACCCAATGAAACATCATAGCAAGTGGCAAAACTGTGAAAATAAGCTGGGCTCTTTCCAAGCATGGCTAGCTGAATGCACTAACTCCCATAACAAACAATGCAAAATTTTATACACATCACAGTCCAGAAAAGGCCAATAGGGTTTTGTTTCACATAATCATTCAGAGACCAGGGTCCTACAGTACAGTTTTATCAATCTATTTTTTGGGGGCGTGGGGGGGTATCAGAGATTGAACTCAAGGGCATTTAACCACTGAGCCACATCCCCAGTCCATTTTATTTTTTATTTTGAGACAGAGTCTCATGAATTTGCTGAGACTGACTTTGAACTTGCCTAGCCTCTTGAGCTTCTGGGATTACAGGCATGTGCCACAGTGCCAGCCAATCTACTTTCATTTACATATTTATAGTCAAATCCACTTCATAGGTAGACATGGGGAGAGAGCAGTAGTACTGTATAGGAGGTCTTCGTGACCAAGACTGGACTTGGTACCCATCACTTCTACTCATATTATTTCTGGGGTCTGAACCAAATTATATGATCATATTTGTCAACAAAGTCAACTGGAGGGTGTGGCTTTGTGCCGGGAGACACTGATGAACACTTACGGTCTCAATTGTATGAAGTCAATTATTGGTAACTCAGGACCACAGGATCAAAAATTAAGTTTGGAATTGTTACACAAAAGTCTTCCTTCCTTCCTCCTCTTTTAATTTCCATCCTTCTTTCTTATTTTAACAGATATTCGTCAGGAGGCTAAAATGTGCAGACCCATGCAAAGTTCACAAAATTGTAATACATAGAAACTACAGTCTGGGAGGAGAAGTAGCAAAAAACAGAGAACTACTAAATAGAAGAAAATACCTCCATTGCTTGCTTTAGACAGTGTTGCTTCTGGACTGATATGGTTCTGGTTTCTAAGAACTGAGCACATTAAAACAATCCTGAACTTCTAATACTTATTTGTTAGGAGAGTTGATATCTCAAAGTTCTTTCTAGCTTTGACATTTTAAACTTTTATGTCCCTGAAAATAGCAGAACCAGGAGACAAGTTGAGAAATCCAGATTGGAACCAGGAACGACACGGAATGAGTTAGCAATAGCAGATTAGTATTTAGGGGTAAGAACTGGCAGAATGTGACTAAAAAAGTGACTTGGGCACTACTTTTTGACTTACATAAATATTGCGACAAGATGAATAAGTAGTTGAGTGGATCTTAGCACCTGAAACCTTGACTCTCAGATATACAGGATCCTTCAAGTATTGGGAGTATATGGAAATTAAACCCGAAAATTATTTAAAATATATATTCCCTGGCCCCATATTTCTAATTCTATACATTAAAGGCATAAAGCAGAAATGTGTATTTTTAACAAGTATTTATAGGCAATTCCATCTTAGAAACTTTGAGACTTGAGATTACACATCACAAATAGCTATTGCCAATGGTGAGGAAGTTCAATGGAGTCAGGCTTTCTGGGTTATTTCTCTCCTGAAAGGTAGACCAGAAATGCTCAGCATCCTTTTATCTTGATTTTTAAGTATATTGGTGCTATGACTTTCTCTTCCCCCTTCCAATCCCTTTGTCTTTCTTTACTATAAGCAGAGTAGTTAAGAAAGAAGTTTGCAATAAGACTTTACAGCTTGATTGTGGTGTTGACAAACATTTGGATATAAATTAGAGGAGTCAAGTCCATTCAAGGGACAGCTATTTCTTTCCCAACATCTTGCTGTTTAACACTGTGGGCAACACATCTGGATTCAGAGCTCTTTATTCTCCTATTTGAGAATAGTTTAGTTTCACAAAGGTCGTGTTTTTCCCCTGTTGGATAGTTCATCAAAGTACTCTCCTGTTTAGGTTGATGTGTGATGTGTCTCCACAATGGATGGAAAATTAGGTCTATTCCCACCAATTGCAGACTTGGGTCTCCCAGAGTCTCAGATGCTGCTAAGAAGGTCCTGCCAATGCCCACCAAAACATGGTGTGGGACTGGCCTTCCTTCTCCCACAATTCTCAGGCTACATTTTAGAGGCATTTTTTTTTTAGGGTTATAGTTATTTTAACTCAGTTTTATCTACAGGCAGACGCTAGCCATGGGGACCAGGATATTCCTAAGAACCACTATCCATAAAGTAGTCAAAAACATCTAGCACCTCAGATCCCATACAGCAGTGCTTTCATACCACATCTTATTTATGACATTCCTTTTTGTTCAATTTCATAATATGAAGCAGCTGTTATAGTAGAACCTTAAGTGAATATCACCCATACACTATTATGTAAGAAAATGGTGTTTTATAAGAAGTGTATTCTGAAAACATAACTGGAATACCCTTTGGGTTACACCTGTATCTCTGAATGATAAAATATTTAGGTGAAGCTTTAGTTTTAATAAGAAATTGCCAACTTTCCTCTTGCTTGTAGCAGATATCACAGTGAATTAGGGCCTCTGATAACTACTAGGGAGGACCATCAGTGGGGATGTCTGACTGTTGAAAATATGAAAAAGAAAAAGGAGTATCTGCCAACAATCCAAATGTATAAAGAAGGAAATTATTCAGGAAGAGTACCTCAAATGAGAAGGAAACCTTGACATGTTATTTTATTCCTTTACTAGAGATTCTTTGTGTCCTGCTCTTGACTCACATTGATCTATGTAGATTTTTGCCAAGTGGGACAGGTGCCCAAGCACCTAAGACCACTCCAGAAGCAAGGTGAGTTGATTCTGAGGTTTATACATTATCCTATTCACAGGAGGCATGCTAAGGGACAATGTGAAATTTGTGGGAGGCTCCTATACTTAAGTGTATCTGATGTCCATTCATAGATCACAAAGTAATACTACACAAATTATTAAAATTTGGAAGCAGAAAAGCCAGGAACAAATCCACATTCTTATCTCTAATGCTAACTAGTGAATAGCCATGGTGGATAGAGCATCCTTATATGCCTTTTGGCTTTCTTAATGGGAAATAGGGTCTCACCTTCCATGGATTCTTGAAGAGGGTTCAGATGCTGAGCAGCAAAACAGGACAAGTATCTACTCTAATAGGAATAACAAAAGGAGGATGGGCAAGAGAATGGAAATTGAAACACACTGATGCTTATTTAGGTCTCCTTCACACTTCTGTATAAGGAGAGTTCTGAATTTATTAGTTCATTCATCCATTCTATTGATAATATTAGTATATCTTATATGCCAAGTACTATGAGCAGTGTTAGTGTCAAAATCTATTATGTTGATTGCTACTATTAATGCTATGGGTATTCATAGGTCGGGCAGCTAATGGAGATGTGAAAGATCAAAGAAGAAAACTTTTAGAAGGAAATAACTTTGAGCAATATACTTTTCTGGGCCTCCCTGTCGCTTTATCTTTAAAATGGGAATAATAGTACAACCCAATAGAGCTGCAGTATGTATTAAACAAGAGGATGTATGTAAATTTCCTAACATAGTTGCTGCATACAGTAAGCTCTAAGAAGATACAATTGATACTGTTGTTATAATTATTGAGCTATTATTACTAGTATACTATTACTACTGTTATTATTCCTCTTGCAAATATCTGGGTCCTGAAAGATGAGTAGATGACAAGAAGAAGAATGAGAGTTTTGTCAGGTGGGGAGCAGCATTTGAGAAGGTCTACAGGCAAGAGCTTGAGCTATCTAGACATTTCGTAAGTGTAGACTATAAAAGATTAGTTATAACAGACAAGATGGAGACAAACTAGATTCTGAACATGAAGAATATTTCAAGCCAAGCTGAAAGAATTTAAATTTTGCTGCAAGAGCCATTGAAGAATTTTATGATATGTTCATACACAAATATACCTCCCCCCACACATTACACACTCATATCAATAATTTACAAATAGTCAAGACCTATAGTTAGATCTTACAGAGGATTTAATCAAAGCCTTTCATTTTAACATAGAATAAATTAAGTCCAATAGGGTAACAGAACTTAACCAGGAAAACAAAAATAGTTACTACATATCTCTTGGTTCCAAATACCTTGCTTTCCCCACCCAGCATCACACAATATTGCTTTCTTTAACACTCTTTCTGTTGCTAATACTTGCTGTTAGCCCAGCTGGAAATCCCTATGTTTGAGAGATTCTCCCAACTAAGATCCCCTCTAAATATTTGTAGGAGCCTGTAGAAAATCTGGCATTGTTGAATTGCCTCTACAAAACAGACTCAAATTTAACAAAGTATATTATAATGGTTCCTTGGGAACCAACAGTTTAACCTTTTAAGGGCTTCCAGTCATTTCCACAAGAGCAAAATTCACTGTATGACAACCTCTAACATGACCATTGCTTTCATTCTCATGTAGATAAGAATTTTAAGTATAATTTTAAGTATAACATGACCAGAAGAACAGAGGGAATATTGTCTTAAAGGTGTGACCTGCATATTTCAGGACCAAAATCCTGTGGGGGAATGGATTAGCTTTGGAGTTGATTCTGAGCAACTTGATTATATAAAATCTTTTTGTTATCCCATGGGAAAATTCTTTGCTATCCTTGAATTCCTTCCTCAATCACTGACCAACAGACTGTAAGTCTCATACATCCTCAAGCCTCCCCTTCCCTCACAAAGTATTCAAGTGCTACTGTCCTAATGCTCTATATGCTAAGAACAATTTTGAAGGTACTACCAATATGCACCTGTACTAGATATCTCTCCCTATGAAAATACCTTTATTAAACTAAAATTTAATATATTTTTAAATTATAGGTTTATGAGAAAAGATCATAAAAAACATCCTTTGCAGAATACTATTGAAGTATTGCCTATTATTTGATTTCATGATATTTATTCCTTTTTTAATTTTATTTTTTTTATTTTTACAGATTGCATTTTGATTCATTATACAAAAATGGAATATATCATTTTGTTTCTATGATTATGCATGATGTAGATTCATACATTCATGCAATCATACATGTACATAGGGTAATGATGTCTATCTCATTCCACCATTTTTCATACCCTCCTCCTTCTCATTTCCCTATAATTAACTTCTACGAAAGTCATTTGAAAGAAGGCACCCCTTTTGAAGATTAGTTGTTTTTTTTTTTTCATAGAATGAGAGTTGTATCTAGCCTTGTTTATCTCCCCACCCCTTTTTTTCTTTCTTGGTTTAGCTTTCAATAGTTTGAAGTAAACTCTGTATTTAATGACTATTGATAACTCATCCTTGCTTTAATTCCCACTTATATATCTGGTTCCTACTAACTTCCAAAATGACCTGATTGAAGAAAGTCTTATCTATGGAGAGATCATCTTGTTGAGGCACCCCAGATGTTTTCAGGAAAGTCATCCAAACTCCAAACTCATGTGTGGAAAGCTTTTGTTGTCTCAATTAAGTCTTTGGAGACCTTACTGTGTGATGTTTGATCTCTTTTTCTTATTGATTTTATACTCCATATAAGAATATATTAATTTTTTGCAAGACACTTGAGATTACTTCTGGAAGAAGAAAGATTGTAAATTATAAATAAATGGTCATGAATTATGAATATTTGGCCTTAAGATTTCAGCAATCATAGGTTATTTCCCTGGGACATGCATTAAGGTCATCACCAAAAGAAAGTAGCTATCAAGGAGCACCAATAAACAGTAAGCTACAACAGCTCTTACCCTGTAAACAAATCATTTGTACCTTGGATGGTACTCAGACTCAGTGACCTAGCATGAGCCGAGAGAAAGTTCAGAAATTGTGCATTTTAACATTTTCTCTTTCTATAAAGGAAGCAGAAAACTGTGACCTTAGCTTCTTTGAAAATTAAACAAACAGATTCTAAGTTTAAAGAACTGCTTCTGAGATGAGTAAAGATAGAATGAGAGCAAGAGCTTCAGTCTAGGCAATGGTCCTAGAGATATTTCTGTTTGGTGAGCAACCACTTCTTATGTCAAATTCTGTGGTTAGAGTAAATGACCGTGTGAAATCAAAATGATGGTAAGGATAAGTTACTCTATCTTCCTCACATTTAGATGACCTCTTGCCATTGTTCTTGGGTGCTGCCTCAGTTTCCTGATATTGAGCTGGAGTAATTGGAGATTGTGACAGTGGAGAAATGAGAAAGTTATAGTTTGAAAGGAAAAGACAAGAATGTTCCAGATGAGAGAACTCAAGGAGATAATGGTCTGAAATGAAAGTAGCTTGGAGAAGTGTGAGGATAGGTGGAGGAGTAAACATACAAAATTTGGGTTATCTAGTATGAAAGGAAATTGAATATATATGAAAAACAGAATTTGAAGTAGTGTCAAAAAAGTTTGGTTGGGACCAGAATATCAAAGTCCATAAAACTGTAGTAGTGTCTGAAAGGCTTATATATATACAGAAAATGGATTAAAGGCTATAAAGTTCACAGCAAGGAAGGAAATAAAGGAGCTGTTATTAAAGTAAAGCAAGAGATGAAATGAGGAGTTGAAGAACTCTTGGACCACAGTGTGAACAGTAAAAATAGAGAAAAGGTATATTCAAATGAGTACCCTATGCTTTACCCTTTACATACTGATCATAAAAAATTTGAAAGGTAGGTAAGATTATTCCAAATCTATCATAAAGCAGAAAAGCTAACACTCAGAAATTCATTCAGTTACTATCAACAGATCAATAGTCAAAATTTTAACTCAGTGCTTTCCAACTCCAAACAATTATCTTTCCATTAGTTCTCTTAAATATTGAAGATAAAATATATCTTTCCAAAAGAAAAAATTCTATATGTAATATAAGAAATACAAATGTTGTCTAATAGAGACACAATGGTCTGTGAAAAATTAGTGAAAGAAAGGAATGATAGAAATCCTAACTTTTGTTGATAATTACTTTGTCCTAAGTGCTGTTCTAAGCACTTAAACTTTATTATCACATTTAATATCTTTTCTGGTAAATGCAATTATCATGCTCATTTAGCTGAGGCTTATTTGGAAAAATGAAGGAAGTCATCTGATGTCTTAATCTGAAATCCCCAAAAGCCCTGGCACAAGGATTTGCCTACCAGGTAGTTCATTTTAGGAAGTGACCCAAAGGAACAGAAATGGGGGCCTAGGAAGAGTGAAGGATTGAAGCAGGAAAAGTCAATACAGGCTGTATAACTGACATGATAACTGAGTGGCAAAGGCTGACAATCCTCAAGGACGAGAGAAGCAGCAGCCAAAAACTTGCTCTCAAGGGGCAAAAGAAAGGGTTATTTAATTACTGACTCCCATCCCCACTGGTCTAAGTTTACCCAAAAGTGCTTAATTCTCCTGCACTTGGATGTTTACACATGCATCAGAATATGAAACAGGTTCCTACACATGTACCATGTGATGATGACAGCAGAAAATAAGTGACCTGAGTATAACTGAGGGAAAATGGTCAGGATAGTTCTCACAGAAATTCCTGGAGTAAAAATGCATATCAAGGGAATGCAAAATGGAACATAAGAGGTATACAAGATATAGAGATAGAACTAGGATTTGAATCCCAGGACTCTGATTCCAGACTACTCTGGTTCTCAAACTTGGCATGCTTCAGACTCACCCAGAATCTGAACAACTTTCACAGCCCATTCTAAAGTTTCTGATTCTGTAGGTCATAGGTAGGGTCTAAGAATTTGTTGTTATCATAATTCCCAAGAGATGATGCTGATACTGGTCCATGGCCACATTTTGAGAACCACTATCTTGGCAAGGATCTCCAGGACAAGCAAAGGAAAGATTCATCACTATGAAGGGAAGCTGTGACCAATCACTGACTTTTAAGGTGATGAGAAACAAATTAAATGCCCTGAAAAAGAAAAGCTGTTTCTAAACTGTAAGTTGGTGATCTGTACCATAAACACTTGTGCAAGAAATGATAAGCTTGGTGTAAGAGGCTCTCAATGAACAAAGAAATGCTATTATGGACTGTCACACTTCAGAAAGGAACCCTAAAGAAAAAAAGGTATGGAACTTGGAGAGTCATGAATAACTAAGAAGTCTGGAGCATGATGAAGCTTAACTTCTAAATGAGAGATCATGACAGTGACAAACGGAGCAACCATTATAGTTGAATCTTTGTGTCTGAAGTATCTGATGATGAGTTCTCAATTTTTTCTATATTTAATGAATATCTATTAAATGAGTCTGAAAAAATAAATAAGATATGCCTTCTACTTTTAAGAGTGTACAGTCTAGTGGATACACACTAGTGGATGGGAAACAAGAAAGCAATTAAATTAAAAACTGGTAAAACTTTAGAGAATAAAACTCTGGAAGAGCATAGAAAAGGAAGTTGCAAAATCCTCAAAGACTGAAAAAATTTTCACAAGGAGGTGGGAATTAAACTGGGTGTAAAGGACAAATGGGGCTTGCCATACAAAGGCAGGAAAGAACATTCTGAGCAGTGGGAACATAATGCATAAAGTCATGAAGGACCTGGACTGTCTGGGGAACAGTGTTTCACTTAGCTTGATGGAAGAGCACCAAGGTTTATACTAGAACCAGACTTTGAAATTTTCATATGCCAACCAAAATGCTTTAACTTCATTTGATAAGCAATAGAGAAATAGTAGAGGTATGAGAACAAAATTTGGCATAAACAGATTTTTTTAAGATTTATTTTTTAAAAGAGTTCTAGATGAAGTGTGGAAAATAACATTGATTAGAAAAATGAAGTATGGAACATGAAATGTGGAAATGAAAGTTCTAAAACAAAGTAGTGGCAACAAGAAGATTCCATTACTACTGAAGAGTTCAGATTTGAGAGTCAAAGAAAGATTGGAACAAAAGTTAAAATGAACATAGGACATAGGAGAGAGTAGGAGTTTAGCAATTAGTTATTAACTCAAAGGTCCTTCACAAGTGAGTCCTTTATCTGGTACTCAGAGTAATGCTACCCTTTTTCCCCATAATACTTAAGGTTTTTTGACTGTTTTGTTTTGTTATTAAACTGTTATTAAACATCTAGGCATAGATATCACAAAGAAGCAAGGGCAAGGCTTTCCATAGTTTTCTTTAAGCTAGTAAACAGAGATAGAGATAGAACAAATGATTCAAGTTCAAATAAGTCCTCAAACCTTCTTAAATGTGTATTGGGATCCTCTAAGTACTCCTTGTTTGCAAACTTATCCAGTCATAGAATCCCCTTTTCATAGAAAATTACTTAGAACTTCTGTTGTACTGAGCACTCCCTGGGAAATTCTGAGATAGGGATACCATGACCTCATACTCCTTGACAGTGAGGTAACTCTAGAAGGTAGAAAAAAAAATCTCCTCAGAGGCCATATGGTAGAGTAGATAGGTGGATTCAGAAATAGTCAAGCCTAAGACAGTATCCTGATCTTTAGTAGATCTATGATTTAAGGTAAGTTAGGAAAACTTTGGGTGTCAGTGTGCTTATCTGTGGATAGCAAACAATGATGTTTACCTTGCAAGATTATTAGGGAATTATGGAAATAACTGAAGTATCTGATACTTAAGCAACAAATTATACATGCTAATTTTACATTAAGAAGCTCAGAATTTTATCTTATATTATTACTACTTCTCTTGTTTTGACTTTTGACTGAATTAAGGGTGTCTTTATCCATTGTCTCTTGGTGCTTTAAATCTTCACCTATTTTCTCATATTCTTCACACTAGTGTTATTTCTGCCTAAAACCATTGATTGGCGTTTATGGTTGGTTGATTTGACTTTATTTGATGAACCAACTGATTAGTTTATTAGAAAATTAAAGAGTCTTTTTTGTGGATCTAGACTTGGTGGTTTCTACACTCAAAAAATATCACACAATTGAGTTTACTTTTCGAAAAAGTCAAAGCAGAGTGAGAAATCTGGGAATCTGAACCATGAGCTATACCTGTACAATTCCATGGCTCTATATTGTTTGTTTTGCTAAGAAGATGACTCATAGGTTAAATCACAAACCTGTCCGAAAGAAACAACTATTATGACTGCTTCAGGTTGTAGGTGAAAATGATATCCACACTATCATGAGGATGCTTCCTCTGGCAAGAGAGTAGATGTTAGCTTAACAAAACTTGAAATAGCTATAATCTATTCTGAATTATAAACTTCTCAGCCAGTGATTTTTTTAAAATGGTGTATCATATTTATGCTAATATCAGGATCTAATATCAACTCCTACTCAAATATCAATATTTGATATCAGCTGTTATTCAAGTTTTCACAGAGGTCAAAATAATTTAGAAACTTGAGTGCCATGAAACTCTTACTGGTCATCAAGAGTAACAAATTTCGGGCATGTGTCTTTTCATTTTCCTGCTCCAAATTTTTCATGTCGCTCCATTATTTACTGAATTAACAACAAACTGGGTAATGTACAATTTCAGGTTCTCATGGGCACCATAAAGCAAGGAGAACTAAATTATATTGTGGTCTAGCCCTTCTCAAACTTGAACACACACATAGATGACCTGGAAATCTTGATAAGATGTGATTCTGATGCATTAGGACTGGAGTTGTTCAGAGAACAGTCATGGCAAGATAGTGGGTGATGAGGGATTAAGGAAAAACTTTAAGCATTAAATCCTAGTGTGGGTGGAAAAAGCCAGCAAAGAGCTTCAATGGGAAATAGGAGCAAGATATAAAGAATCCTGGTTAAATTTCCAAGATATTTTCCCTCTAAATGTAATACACTTTAAGACAGCATGCCTGTAATCCTCAGCTACTACTTGGGAGATGGAAGCTGGAGGATTGCAAGTTCAAGGCCAGCCTGAGCAATTTAGAGAGACTATCTCAAAAAAAAAAGAAAAATATATATATATATATGTCTCAAAGTATATATATAAATATTTTAAGGGGGCTAATGTAGTTCAGTGGTATAGTGCTTGCCTAGCATATACGGGGCTCTGGTTCCCATCCACAGTACTACAAAAAAGGGGGAAAAAATTCAGTACTGCTCAAATATTTGACTTGCTTTTGGTGGTTTACATTTTTGTCTGCCCAGATACTTTATACAAAGTTTCCTAGGGTCTTGAAACTAATACTTTGAGCCACATACCCATTTTTTCAACAATACTAGTTCTGTGGACTAAGATGGGCAATCTGTGTGTTGATTCCTCCATATAAGAAAAGATCTCTATTTTCCTGGGGGTAGTAGATAGGGAGGTCTTCATCTCTCTTGGTTTGAGGACTTTAATCAAGGTACTTAGGGGTCTGGTACTTAATTACAAAATCTAGTCCAAAATCACCTGGGAGTTTTCATGCACATTAAACTTGGTATAAGATTCCAGAATCCTAAGGTGTAGGATGATAATTTATTAAACACTTAATGTACAATGGATGCATGATAAAGGCTCTATTTATTATCTCATTAATAATGGCACATAAGCACAGAATGAGTGTCCATTCAATTGAACTACATGTCTTATAATAGTAAAACCTTCCTCAGGGTTTTAGTTTTAACCAGTTATTTGTATAAATGTACATAATGGTTGTATTTCTTTTTTGTTACTGGATATTGACTGTTTAGCTTCTCTTCACAATGTTGAGAGTATGAGACTCAAAAATAATTATCGAAGGCTCTTTTCCTATAACTGGAGGTGCTTTTAAGCATTAATGATGCATTTGAAGTGTTCTTATTTGGTGTTTGGAGAACAAACTGTTCTAAAAAATGTGAGCTCCTGGCACCATTGTTCCTTCTGGGATTTTGCTCAGCTCCTTAATTAAGTCATTTTCATTTTAATCAAATTGTTGCTTGGAGCTATGATAATACCATAGGAAGTCCTAGTATGAATCTCACTCTGTCCTTTACATGGCTGATACTCCATTTTGAAATTCAATCCATGGGTTTGTCTCCCTTCACTGACTTCTGTGAAAGTTAAACATTAACAAGCATTAAATTGTTACTTGCTAACTTGCTGTTTTAAGAGGAGTCCAAAAGTCAACAAAATGGAAATGTTTTCTGAGTGAAACTTGCTTATAATATTTAACTTCCAGTTTATTTCTGGAACCAGATCTACAAGGATATTCCCCCCAACTGTGCGGAATTATTTAAATATGGATATTTTTCACTGGCCTCCACTTCAGTGCCTCTTATCATGGTTGCGTATGGAATAACCTTGGGAGATTTCTGAAGGTCTAAATCTGCAGCTCCTAACCACAGCTCTAGTTAATGAATATCTAGGGTGTAGGCTGAACATCTGTATTTTAAAACAGGACCCACTGGCATCACTTACCACCAGCTCACTGAATGAGTTTTGTACCCAGTCAGGTTTAAGAACTACTGCCTTGAACAATGAAATGGTCCCAGCTGATCAAAAAGTGGAGGTGAGCCATGTCTTTACAAATTAGAAATTCAGAAGTATGCCCTGGAGAACACCTACATCAGAATCTGTTGAAACTTGTTTAAAAGGCCAATTTCTGGAACCTAACCTGTATCTGAAATTTAATGTCTCAAAAGTCTCTGCTTCTATCAGGGTCTCCAAGGGATCTGCTTGCCCAATGAACTTTTAGAACTCTCTAGATGAATGACCAAACACCTAGATGGATATTTTGTTTAATTTGCGGACCATATTTAATTCCATCTCTGATCTATGGAAACCGTTAGAACCTTTCTAAGAAATTGTTCTCAAAAGACGTTCTTAGCCCAGAGTCGCCGCGGTTTCCTGCTTCAACAGTGCTTGGACGGAACCGGGCGCTCGACCCACACACAGGCGGGCGCTCAGAGCCAGCAGCCCTTCCCCACCTACTCACAACGCCCTCGACCCCCGAGGTCTCCGCCGCCGCTCCAGCTCCGCGCAGCCGCCCGCCATAACGACCGCGTCCCCCTCGCAGGTGCGCCAGCACTACCACCAGGACTCGGAGGCCCCCATCAACCGCCCGGTCAACGTGGAGCTCCACGCCTCCTATGTCTACCTGTCCATGTCTTACCACTTTGACCGTGATGATGTGGCTTTGAAGAACTTTGCCAAATACTTTCTTCACCCATCTCATGAGGAGCGGGAACGTGCTGAGAAACTGACGAAGCAGCAGAACCAAGGAGGTGGCCCGATCTTCCTTCAGGATATCAAGAAACCAGACTGACAACTGGGAGAGTGGGCTCGATGCAATGGAATGTGCTTTGCACTTCGAGAAAAGTGTGAATCAGTCACTTCTGAAACTGCACAAACTGGCTACTGACAAAAATGACCCCCACTTGTGTGACTTCATTGAGACTCATTACCTGGATTACAGGTGAAATCCATCAAAGAATTGGGTGACCATGTAACCAGCTTGCGCAAGGTGGGAGCCCCAGAATCTGGCATGGCAGAGTCTCTTTGACAAACACACCCTGGGAGACAGTGATAATGAGAGCTAAACCTCAGGCTGACTTCCCCATAGCTATGGAAGTGACTTCCCTGGTCACCAAGGCAGTGCATGCATGTTGGGGTTACCTTCACCTTTTCTATAAATTATACCAAAACATCCACTTACGTTCTTTAATTTGTACCATTCCTTCAAATAAAGAAATTTGGTACACCCCCCACCAAAAAAAAGAAATTGTTCTCAAAAATTTTAATATCGAGTACCCTTTAGTGAAATTTGCAAATCCTCTCTAGAAAATTTCACATAGACATATATGCATATTTGTGAAATGTATATTTCTTGGTGAAATGCATATAGTAGTAAAATAAAACTGAATCAGAGGCTAGAGAGGAGATGTTAGAAGTGTTAAAGAGAGGAAAGGATACAAAATAGTCATCTATCTATGTGGGAGAGAAAATAAACTAGAAAAAAATTTGGATTAGTGCACATCACTACAGTTCAAGTTAGTACTTTGAGCACTCTTAGCAGGGTTTACTCACCTTTGCCCTTCTTGAGTCTGTCATAATAAATGAATGCTGATGATTCTTGCCCTCTGAGTATTAATGAATCACTGTGGTCAACAAATCCATTTCTCTTCCTGGTGACAGCTGCTGTACAGTCAAGTCAGGTGGATGCAATTCACTGATTAGACATTGTCATGTTTGCTCAGATTTTCTGGGGGTTTATGTTGCTGTGAAAATAAAGCCTTAAATTCACATTTTAGTAACAAATAACTATTCTGTTTGCATTGTGAAATTTTAATTATATTACTAGAGAATAGTTGTTCAATGTGTGTCTTTTATTGGTGATGCTCTGTTTTCTAGCTTACTAGACATTTACTTTACTTCCAGATAATTACTGTGGCTTAGATTTTAATGTCCTAATTAACTATCCTTATTGGCTTTGTGGCAAGAACCGCAGCATAACAATTATTTCTTACAAAAACATGCTTGATAATAGAAATATTAAACCCATTCACCTGCAGAGAGAAGAGAAAGGCAAAGCAGGCATAATCAGTTAGGTTTGGTCCCTGAACTTAATTTTTTTTAAGCCCAGGCACGTGGACCAGTAATGTGTGTCATGGTGAGACATCTTCACCAAGGCAGCTGTCTTGGCTGGACAGCTTCTTTTCAATCAAAACATTCAAGCCCCAGACACTTTTTAAAACTGCCAAGAGAAACACAAAGATGCCCCTATTTCTCAAATAGTCTTTATTCAGTCATGAACCTCTGATGTTTATTTGTTGTGATGATTTAATTAGCCAACCTACAGGCACTTCTCAGCACCTCCCACATGTCCACATTGTTTTGTTTATCAGTCAAGATAGGGTAGACTCTTCTGTGGTCATAAATAAGCCTCCAAATCTCAGAGGCTAATACAATAAAGGTTTATTTCCCACTGCACAGATTGGGTTGCATTCTTCATCTTTTAGCTACTCAGTCTGAGTTAAGGGGCCTCTAACATTGCCATGGTATGGGAAGAAGCCCCTAAAAAGGTTAAGCAGGATGGATTTAGCTAATGTTATTATTATCTATAGTATATTATCTATTTATTTAGCTAATATATACTATTATCCATAGTATGCAGACCAGAATCCATGACCTTAACTAACTCTGGATATTGGGAAGCAGAAGAATGTGGTTAGATAATCCTAGTGGTCTGTTATTGTACTGTGTCAGGTGATAAGAAGGAACACAAGGAAGAAGGCAGCTAAGTCCTTATCCCTGAGATTTTAACCTATTAGGGTGGTAAAAGGGAGGCAATTGATATTCACGAAGTACTTCTTCATGGCAGGTACTTTGCTAGAGATATTCTAATATTTTAGTTCATTTATATAACACTAGAGTTATCATTTATTCATCAACTATTGAGCAGCAACTATTTTCTAGACACTGATATATATGTTGTATTTCAAAGACATTAAAGACTCATTGCCACTTCTCAAAGAGAAAGGAGGAAGACAAGTAAAAATGCCTAGCCAATTCAACATAGAATGATAAGTACTATGACAGGAGTATTAATTTCCTATGGTCACTGTAATAAAATCCCAGAACCTGGGTGCTTTAGATCAACAGAAAAGTATTCTCTCCAAGTTCTGGAGGTTAGGAGTCTGAAATCAAGGTGTAAACAGGGTCACATTCCATCTAAACAGAATCTTCCCTTGCCTCTTCTTAGCTTCTAGTGGTAGCTATAAATCCTTGGCATTGTCTTAAGAATGCATACTCCAAACTTCATCTCTGTCATTATATAGAATTCATCCTGTGTATCTCTGCCTTCATATGATGTCTTTTTCTTCTTATAAAGAGGTCAGTCATATTGCATTAAGGCCTACCCTAAGGACTTCGTCTTAACTTGATTATACCTGCAAATATCCTATTTCCAAATAAAGTTGTTTTCAGATTCACAGGATTTCAACATATTTTTAAGGGGACACAATTTTACCCATAATAAATGATAAGTCAAGAATGCTAGGAAAATTCACAGGAGCGACATTTTGGTCAGCAAAATTTCCTAGAGGATATAATGTGTAAGTTAAGTACCCACAACCCAGCAATGGACAGTCAAGAAAAATCATGGAAGGAAAGCATTCCAGGCAGAGCAACCAGCATGTATAAGGGCCCAGCAATAACGTAGAATCTGATGCACTGTAGGAGCAATTTAGTTCAACTGGAGAAGAATTTCAAGATAACTGTAATGATTAATTTTGTATCACCTTGCCTAGATTAAGTAAAAGATGCCAGACAGCAAATCAAACTATTATTTCTGGGTATGTCTATAAGAGTGTTTTTACAAGAGATTAAATTCAAATGAGTGAAGAAGATAGATCTACCCTCACAAGATGTATGGGGGCATCATCCAATCCCCTGAGGACCCAAATAGTACTAAAAGGTGGATGAAGGGCAAATTCTCTCCTTGATCTGAGACATCCATCTGTGCCTTCTATCAGTATTGCAGCTCTGGGTTCTTAGGTCTTCAGACTCTGGATTTCACCATAGCAATGCTCCCCACTCCTGCTATCCTGTTCTCAGGACTTTACCCAAGTTCTTAAGTCTTCAACCTTAGACTGGGAGTTACAGCCCTGGCCTCCCTAATTCTTAGGCCTTGGGATTTGAACTGAGTTATACCACCAGCTTTCTGGTTCTCCAGATGGCAGAATGTGGGGAATTTGTTGGTCTCCAGAACCACATGCACCAATTCCTATAATAAATCTTCTTCCTATCTTATCTATCAGCTATCTTAATGGTTTTGATTATCTAGAAAATTCCAACTTATATAATGGGAATGTAGAAAGAGATGGGACTGGAGTGATGAAAAGGGACTTAATCACGAAGACTTTTGAACAGGTTGATAACATTATCAACATTGTCAGAGCCTAAAAGTTAAGCAGGGAAGTGAGAGTATCAAGAGAAGTAACAGTATGAGAATTTAAGAAAGATCATCCTGGTTGTAGAATAGAGCAATTACTGAATGGACAAGGTTGGGTTTAATAAATTATAATAATCTAGGTAAGAAGGGGTTTTAATCTAAGAATGGTAGCAAGAGTTGTGAAGAAATGTAGATAGATTCTGGAGATTATTAGGAAAAAAAATTATACTTTAGGAAGATGACTCCTAGTTTCTGGCCAGATGGAGATCCATAATTTAGTAAGAAGGAAAATGAAGGAAGATTACTAGTTTGATTAGATGGGGCTAGGGAGAGAGTGGGTGGACTGAAAGTGAGAAATATCCTGAGTTGTTGACACCCGTGAAACATGACATAGGGAACCCAGACAGTAAGATTTCAATGTAGAATAAAATTTTTATCCTCTTTAAATCACATCCTATTGCCTATCAAAGCTTCACTAGCAAAATTCTAGTAGAAAACAAAAATTCCAGCATATACTATTCAGTATTAAGAATAACAGGAGTTCAATAAATGTAAGGTTCTTATGATCCAAAAAAAAAAGTCTTGTATAAGGAGACAAAGAGTCAAACTAGGTTTTTTAATGACAAAATTTGGAGAACCAAGGAAAGCAAAGGCATTTATTAGGTTGGGACGATAGCAGGAGGAAAGTTCAAGAGAAAGATAGAGCCCAGCCTCCTGGGGGCGGACAGTTCAAACTGAGAATCAGTGAAAGAGAAGATTGGAAGGGACAGTGAAGACAAGGAATAGAGGACTTAGCAGTCAAACTGTAAGATCTTTACAGTGTTGTAGTACCCAAATGACACTGCCTTCTCTTGAAAACACCCCTGCTGCCTATGAGGAGAACTATCACACCACATAATGAATAAAGGAATGAATGGCTATTTAGGGATCATCAAATCACTAAGATTTCCTTTTGATCCATGAGTCAGCAGTTTCATTTATACTTTTTAATGAGTGTCTTCTTTCAAGAAGACAATGAAGCTACATTTTTAGGAAAGAAAAAGATTATTTACCTTTTTAGTAGTGAGGATTCTTGTCTCAGGGGAAGCACCATGGAAATAATCCTCTGCCATAAATTGGGATATTGTGATTCTTAAACATTAATGAGCTTTATGTCTTTGATCTCTAGGGCTTTCCAGGTTCTGGGTTCTTAAAACACCAGGTCCTCTTTAAGGTCCCTTGCAGCTATATTATCTTATGAATCCCTCTTGATCTTTATGAGCCATGGCTGATGTATAAGTTGCCTCAGTTTACTCAGATCAAATGATTCAGAGGATTGTAAATAGCTGACTTCA
This sequence comes from Sciurus carolinensis, assembly GCF_902686445.1. Taxonomy (NCBI): domain Eukaryota; kingdom Metazoa; phylum Chordata; class Mammalia; order Rodentia; family Sciuridae; genus Sciurus; species Sciurus carolinensis. Next base: position 111,306,040 of record NC_062217.1, on the reverse strand, counting down.
AATTATACTACAAAGCTATAGTAACCAAAACTGCATGGTATTAGCATAAAAACAGATACATAGATCAATGGTATAGAATAAGTTTGTAAGGATGGAAAGACTGCTATGAAAAACTCTTACTCCTCAAGACAGTTTTATACTACTTAACACTGGGAAATTTTAATCAAGATCCTCAGTGTCAAATGAATTCTCTTCAGAGCTGAGCACAGTCTGGAAAAGATTTTCCATTTCCAAATGGGTTCAGTTACATCTTTTCCTTTTAACTCTGAATTAACAGTAAGTGGCCTTCTGTTAACAGAAGTTTTACAATAAATTTACAATTTGCAGTGAGCACATTTGGACTTAATTAACCATTCTGTATGATAGAATATAGGTACATATTCGCAGCACATATTATGAGTCACAGCTTATTTTATGAACATTTCCCACCCTGCATTCCCACCCAGCCTAGGGCAGGCTAAACCAGACAGTGCTAAACTAACTCATCACACTTTCTCCTCAGGTGTCAAGGTATGTGTGTCTGTATAGGGTGAGCTTCTAAAGTGCAAATTCCTAGTCCCTACTTTCAGGTATTTTGATTGAATGGGTTTGAGTCAGGATGCTAGAAACTTTAACACCCAACCCAGCATAAATGTCCTTTGTCCTCTAGCTTTCTCTCAAACTCCCCCCCACCCGCCTATATTTTTTGGGTGCATTACAGTTGTACATAATGGTGGGATTTGTTGTTACATATTCATACATGCACATGATACAAAAATATAAATTGTTCAATATTATTCCCCAGTATTCCTCCTTTCTCTCCTCTCTTCCCTCTCTCTGGTTCAATTTTCATGAATCCTCCAAAAACTTTCTTTACCTTTTTTCCTCTCTAGCTTCTATGTACAACTCTTGGCCTTCTTAGTTTTGGCTTATTTCACTTAACATAATGGTCTCAAGTTTCTTCCATCTTCCCGCAAGTGACATAATTTCATATTTTTTTTAACTGAATGAAAATCCATTTTGTATATATACCACATTTTCTTTATCCATTCATCTGTCGATGGATACCAAGGTGTTTTAGTCAGCTTTTTCACTGCTGTGACTAAATGATTTGACCAGTACAATTATATAGGAGGAAAAATTTATTTGAGGGCTCACAGTTTCAGAGGTCTTAGTCCATAGAAGACAAGCTCCATTCCCTGGGGCTTGAGGTGCGGTTGAACATCATGGTGGAGTGAGTGTCTGAGGGAAGCAGCTAACATGAGATCAGGAAACAGAGAGTCTCCACTCTCCAGAAACAAAATATATACCCCAAAGCCACACCCCAATTCCAATCTCCTCCAGCCACACCCTATGACTTCAGTTACCACTCAGTTAATCCCTATCAGGGGATTAAGTCACTGGTTGGGTTAAGACTCTTACAACCCAATCATTTCTCTTCTGAACCTTCTTGCATTATCTCACATGTGAGCTTTTGGGGGATACCTCATATCCAAACCATAAAACTAGGCTAATTCTATAGTTTGGCTATTGTGAATTATGCTGCTATACATGGGTATGCATGTATCATCATAGTAAAATGACTTTAATTCTTTAGGCTAAATACCAGGGGGTGGTATAGTTAAATCATATGGTGGTTCCATTCCTGGTCTTTTGAGGCCCAACCTCCACACTAATTTCCATATTAGTTGAATTGATTTACAATCCCACCAACAGCGTAAAAGTGTCCTTCTTTCTTCACATCCTCTCTAGCATTTGTTATTGTTTGTATTTTTGATGACTGCCATTCTGCCTGGAGTGAGAAGAAATCTCAGGGTATTTTTTATTTGCATTTCCATAATTGCTAATGATACTGAACATTTTTTCAAATATTTTTATTGGCAATTTATATTTCTTCTTTTGATAAATGTTTAATTTGTTTGCTCATTTATTAATTGGGTTATTTGGTTTATTGGTAGTAAGTTTTTTGAGTTTGTTATATATTCTGGAAATTAATCCTCTGTCAGAAGAGTAGCCAGTCAAAAGTTTCTCCCATTTTATAGGTTCTCTTTTCACATTCTTGTTTACTTTGCTGTGTACAAGATCTTTAATTTGATGCCAATCCATTTATTAAATCTTGGCATTATTTCCTGAGCTTTAGGGATCCTATTGGGAAAGTTGTTACCTGTGCCTATATTTTGCAGTGTTGACCCTATATTTTCTTCCAGATGTTGCAAATTATCTGATCTAATTTCTATGTCTTTGATCAATTTTGAGATGATTTTTGTGCAGGGTGAGAGATAAGGGTCTAGTCTTAGTCTACATATACCCAGATATTTTGTTAAAAAGGCTGTCTTTTCTCTAGAGTATGTTTTTGGCACCTTTGTTAAGGATCAGATGACTGTAGATGTGTGGGTTTGTTTCTATGTCTTCTATTCTGTACCATTGGTGTAGGTGTCTATTTTTATGAAAGTTTCATGCAGTTTTGAATATTATAATTTTGTAGTATAATTTGAATCAGGTATTGTGATGCCTCCAGCATTGCTTTTTTAGTTTAGAATTTCTTTAGCTATTCTGAGTCTTTTATTCTTTCAAACAAACTTTAGGACTGTTTCCTCTACTTCTATGAAGAATATTATTGCATTGAATGGGGACTGCATTGAATCTGTGTATTGCTTTTGGTAGTATGACCACTTTAACAATATTAATTCTGCCTATCCATGAATATGGGAGGTCTTTCCATCTTCTTGTGTCTTCAATTTCTTTCTTCAGTATTCTATAGTCAAACTGTCTTCTCCACTCCACTTCTTAACTACCTCATCTGTATTTCTATTATATTCTAAATAATAATATACAGATGTTTATTCCTATCTGACTTCTAAAATGTAAGCTTCTGGAAGGCAGAAACCCTGTCCTTTTTGTTTCCTTGGTGCCCAGTATTTTATCTGACATGTGTTAGGTACACACATGCATTGTGCAAAAATGCATTGATTTCAGTAAACCAATAGAGACACAGATACAGATTTATGATATATCAGCACAGGGAGATATACAGGTAATGATTTTTTTTGTAAACATTATAAAGTATAACTTAGCATTCTCTCAACAATACAAATGCACATCTGGAGATGAAATCTGGGACACCCTATCCTTGTGTGTGTTGGTTTGTAAGTGAGCAATTTCTTCTGGGGCGCACGAGAAAGAAAAACAGGCAAAAGAGGGAGGTTTTAGTAGTGAGAACTGGCAACTGATTCCCTCATCATAGCAGTTTCTTTTTATCTCCAATAGGAGGCCATTTTCTGCCTTGTTCTTTGTCTGTTTCAAGCTTTCTCAGAAGCAGTGGCGCCATGGGAACAGACATTGCTGTCACACATCAGGCATTTAGGCATCTATTAAGGAGAGATGAAAAGAATATTAGATGTGGCAGGGCAAAAGAGAGGCAGTGGAGAAGAGATCTGGGGAAATGATTTGGGTTGGGAATGGACATCTTCTTTCCAGTGGGAATAATGTGTGCCTGGAGGGGGATATATTATCATCTATTGCTGTAAGATTCAATTAGCAAGGGACCTAGAGCTGTCCCTCCTTTACTCCAATCAGTTGAAAAGATCCCAGAGGAAGGAGCACCAAGCAGAGAGTTTTCAGAGTCTAAAAGTGATAAAGCTCTTGAAATTTTTCAAGTTAATCCTGTAGTCAGCTTTCCTCCTCTATTCCTCCAAATTCAGTTTTATTTCAGCTCAGAAACAAAATGTCTCAGAATCTGTTTCAGTAAATATTTTAAAAGATGATTGTATTTATTACATTTGATTTTCACAACCCCACTGTGAAAGAAGCAGACACTATTAACTACTCCCATTTTTACTGATGTAGAATCTAAAGCCCAGTGATTTTCCTGAGCTACCTCCATTAATTTGTGACAGGGTGATAGCTGAATGAGAAATCTCCCCTCTGTCAGTCATGCTGAGATAAAGGTTTGGGTGCAAAAACAGAAAATTTTGGAAGAATCAGAAAACCAAGAAATTAAATACCAAGCTCAGTGATTTCAAAGATCGTGGTCTGATATTCAGTGGGATATGATGGCAGATCTGTAAACAGTGAAATCAGAAAAGGGGACTTTAAAATCAGAAGGTAATAACAAACCCAGAATGAGAAGAATCAATAGACTATTAAGTAAGTATTGAGTTCTGTTATGAGCAGCAAGCAGTCTTTCACAGCAAGCACCTTATTGCCACAGAAAAGCATAGGGCCTCTAGTTCTTCCCATCATAGGAATTAAAGCTATTCACATGTTGGGCAGACGTTATTTTAAAAAATATTTGTTTATCATCTAAGAGTGCTAAGAACAAAGGTAAGAATTATTTTCCAAACCTATGATACCAGACTAACTGGCACTATTTACTACAACTCCAGACCTCTGATAGGAATTGGTATTAGTCTACCAGCTTCTGGAGCATTTAGAGGTTAGATGATGTTGGAGTTTAAAGTCCTGAACCTCAAAGAAAATGACCCTTAAAAAAATCAGTAGACATTTATAAGAACCTGAACCACTTCAGACCATATCATCTCTTTCGATAGAGCTGGATGGGCACATAAGAGTACCAATAAATGACAGCCAATTTAGACTTCAGTAATCCTTTCTACATTGTTTTATCATAAAAATCCATGAAAAACATAGATACATAGCTGAAGGTGATATAGGAGTTGTTTTCTAAAAATGTCTAGATTAATAACAGCGCTGCTTCTTTTTTAAAATGACTTTAGTGAGGTATATTTTATATATCATATAGTTCATTCACATCAAGTATATAATTTAATAATTTCTTAGTACATTTCCCAAGTTGGCTAACCATAAAGGAGTTTTAGAACATTTCCATTATACCAGTAAAATTCCTCATGCCAATTTTATGGATTCTCACTTGCCTACCCCACCTCCAACCCCAGGCAACCACTAAACTACTTTGGGTCTATTACAGTTTAGATTTAAGATATTCCTCAAAAAGCTCACACATGAGACAATGCAAGAATTTTCAGAGGTGAAATGATTGGGTCATGGTTAAAAGTGGTAGGTCATAGCAGGTGTGAGAACATCTCTCTTTTTCTGTTTCCTAGTGACCATATCTTGAGCTGCTTTCCTCTTCCATGCCTTTCCACCATGATGTTCTGCCTCACCTTGGACTCATTGCTATGGAGTTGACTGACCACGAACTGAACCTGTTAAACCTGTACCAAAGTAAACTTTTCCTCTGCTGTGTTGTTTTTCCCAGGACTTTTGTTCACAGCAACAAAAACACTGATGAAAACAGTTTTTCTAGAGATTTGCCATTTGGGGGATATTTCAAATAAACGGAATCATACAATATGTGGCCTGGTATCTTGTACCTTTCGCCTAGTAAAATGTTTTTGAAGTTTATCAGTGTCGTAGGATGTATCAGCAATTTGTTCCTTCTATGTATCCACTCCCCAGTTGATAGACCTTTTGGTTGTTTCCACTTTGGGGTTATTCCAAATAATTCTGCTAAGACCATTGGTGTTCAAATATTTGTGTGGATATATGTTTTCATTTCTCTGGGGTATATATATCTAGGAGTGGAGTTGTTTTTAGGTTAGTCTCAATTCCTTTACCATAGAATTCCATTAGCATAAAATTCCATTAGTTATGTTCCATCTAACTCTCCCTTTGGAAAGTCAAGGTGAAAAAAAGATGGTGAATCAAGTAACCAAGAGATATTGAAGGCAGAATTCCTCCCAGGTGAAATCAATTTTTCCAAGATATCAGGGAATGAATAAAACATGAGATATCAGCTAACACAGAGTAAAAAGTGTTGACATATTCTGGTTTACATTTTTACATTTTCTCTTGTCTTCCAGTCTCTTACCAGTGTATCCCTTTAATCAAACCCAGCTGGAAGCCAATTGGTTAGGATATCTGGAAAACAGAGAAGGGCAAGAGAAAGGTAGGGAAAAGATAAGAGAGCAAACAGGAATAGTCCAGCTCTTCTGCCCACAGATTTAATTCTAGCCTTCCAAATAAAGCCAGTATAAGTTTCTGTAAACATTGTGTGTCTTGAATAGAATTCAAGTGCTAGAAGGGATGTTATCAACCATCTGGGCTGATGGTTTTTGAAATCCCATGGGGGAACTGCTGAGCAGAAATCAAAGGAATGCAACTTGTTTATGTTTTACATGTTAGTACTTCCAAGTAGAATTCTCATTGAATAAAGGACTCTGTGACTTTAAGTGTATGTTTAGTAGTCCAGCTCTGCATTGTACAAGTGGGAAAAAGGAAACATCATGGAAAATTTACTGGTCTTTTCAAGATTATCCTGCTGAACTTCCTCCCACAGCCCAGAAATGTTTGTTAGAGGGAGAGCCAAGACTTGGGTGACCAGGGCTTTGTCACTGACCACCAATATTAAAGCAGTGGTTTTCAGTCTCTGGTGTCCTTAAAACTCATCTGAAGAATTTTAAATATTTGTGTAGATGTCCGCCTTCTCCCACATCAGAATACCTAGGGTCAGGGCCCAAGCACACTATGTATTTTCTGAAGTTCTACAGGCCCCTAGGTACAAGGCCTTGAACAATTATTCTATTAAATAGTTCACCAATCACCAAGGCTCCTCAATCAAGAGTAAATTCAATTACAATCAGTCCACCTTACATTTGTAAAGCACTTTCTCATTTATTATTTAATTTAAGCATTGTAAACCTTAGATGGTAGATGGCAATGGAAACTAAAGTTTGCTAAAGTTGCACAGCAGAAAATGAACCCCAGTATTAGAATATTTGGTTTCAGATATCTATTCTAATGTTCTCTCTTACCACTGCAGGTTTACTTTCTCTATTATGTTAGCTTTCTTTTTATTTAAGTTTTTATTTTTACAGACTGCATTTTGATTCATTGTACACAAATGGGATACAACTTTTCATTTCTATGGTTTTACACAATGTAGATTCATACCATTCATGTAATCATACATGTACATAGGGTAATACTGTCTATCTCATTCTACTATCTTTCCTTCTCCCAGCCCCTCCTGCCCATTTTCCTCTACACCATCCAAAGTTCCTTCATTCTTCTTTTCCCCCTCCCCACCACCTCCTTGTTATGCATCGTCATCCACTTATCAGAGAAAACATTAGGCCTTTGGTGTTTTGGGCTTGGTCTATTTCACTTAGCATGATATTCTCCAACTCCATCCATTTACCTACAAATGCCATGATTTTATTCTCTTTTATGGCTAAGTAATATTCTATTGTGTATATATACCACAATTTCTTTATCCATTTGTCAATTGAAGGGCATCTAGGTTGGTTCCACAACCTAGCTATTGCAAATTGAGCTGCTATGAACATTGATGAGGCTGTGTCACTATAGTATGCTGATTTTAAGTACTTTGGGTATAAACGAACAAGTGGGATAGCTGGGTCAAATGGTGGGACCATTCCAAGTTTTTTGAGGAATATCCATACTGCTTTCCAGACTGCACCAATTTGCAACTCCACCAGCAGTGTATGAGTGTGCCCTTTTCCCCACATTTACACCAACACTTATTATTGCTTGTATTCTTGATAATAGCCATTCTAATTAGAGTAAAATGAAATCTTAGGGTGGTTTTAATTTGCATTTCTCTAATTACTAGAGATGATGAACACTTTTTCATATATTTGTTGATTACCTGTATATCTTCTTCTGTAAAGTGCCTGCCCAGTTCCTTAGCCCATTTATTGATTGGGTTCTTTGTAGTTTTGGTGTAAAGATTTTTAAATGCTTTATGAATTTTGGAGATTAGTGCTGTCCGAAGTATGTGTGGAAAAGATTTTCTCCCACTCTGTAGGCTCTCTTTTCACATTATTGTGTTAGCTTTTTGTTGTTGTGATAAAATATTTGAGGAAATCAACTTAAGTGAGGAAAGATATATTTTGGTTCATGGTTTAAGAGCTTTCAATCCATGGTTGGCTGGCTCTGCTGTTTCTGAGTCTGTGGCAAGACAGAATATCATGGCAGAGGGTGTGGCAGAGGAGAGCCACTCACCTCATAGTGGTCAGGAAACGGAGAGAGAGGGAGTGAAGAAGGGACTGAGGATATGATATAGCCTGCAAGGACACATGTCCAGTTACCCATTTCCTCCAACTAGACCACCTCCTAAAGTTTCCACTATTTCTCAATAATGCCATCAAATTAAATCCATCAGTGGATTAATCTACTTAAGAGGTGGGAGCCCTCATGGTCCATTCACTTCCCCAAAGCCCCTCCTCTGAACATTGCTATATTGGGGACAAGTCTTCGACACCTTTAGGGGACATTCCAAATCCAAACCACAGCACTACCCCAGTCCAATTACTATGGCAGGAACATGACATTTTAGAATGATTTCTAAGAAAGAGACTATATACAATCCCTGTTACACATAATGAATTTAATGAAAACAGCATACAAGATAGATACAGGCAGTCATCAATATTTAGTTATTCTAAATCAGAAACTGTGACTCACAAACATTTGTGTGCATGAGAACCATCTGGGGAACATATTTAAAGTGCAGATTCTTGACCTTCCCATCCACAGGTTCCAATTCAGTAAGCCCCAGACAAAGTCTGAGAATAAGCTCTTTCTTAAGCACCCAGGGGAGTCTAGTTAGACCAGGACCATATCCTGAGAAATACTAGTTTACAAGCAAAGTTCTCTAAATCTGAACTAACTGAGAAGCTTTCCATAAAAAACTACCACATAGATTCCCCTTCAGAGCTATTTTGAGCTAAAATCTAATAAGAGAAAAGGAGGTACAATAGTCAAGTATCACTGCAGTAGATCTAAAATATCTAGAACTGGGAACCAAAAGTTCAGTTTTTCCTTATAATTAAAAATCATTATCAACATGTTGAAAATTGATTCTTTGATTTGAGAGCCAGGCTTCTCATAAGTCTAACAAAAAGAGAGAGGGAAGCAATAGGCTTTTCTTTCTGAAAATTAACATTTATTTAAGGTATCAAGTACACAATAAAATGTGATACCTTAATGTTTCATCCTTAAATGATAACATCAAATGTTGAATTTGATAATTTCTCTGGATTTTGCTTCTCTCAGATTTGTATCATCAGACTATTTTACCATGCTGAAAGGTTCAAATTAGGAGAAATCCTGTCATTCCTTCAGTCCCTTTATACCTTCCTTTTCCTGCCTTTCTTTTCTATTAGCAACTAGACAAATTAATTTTACATATTGTTCCAATATTTCTCTATGCAGATATCAGAACAAATCTAAAACTAGTATGCTTAAGGAGACAATAAGACAGAATGTTTAAAATCAGAACTGCCTGGAAAAATGCAAAACACATGTGTTTCTCTGTCTGCAATCCTGTGACTTTCTTATCCTCAATTATATCTCTCAGCTGTTCGAAGCCCCCCCTCCTGGCATACCAGCTGCTAGGTGTTAGCTTAATTAATTTAAATACGATGTAGAGTCTTACTCCCCAACTATGGCCCTCAGATTTACAAACATGTTTCCAATGCAAACTGCTTTGATAATGCAGGCTTTGCAATTATAGAAGCTTTCAAAACTCTTTTCCAAAGTACATGATAAACCTGGTTGGATTTAATAATGATTTTCCTTCTTCCTTTCCCTTCTACTCATTTATTCACCTGTTTCACAAAAATCTGATGTTCCAGGGACTCTGTTGGACCCTAAGTTCAAAGATGGAAAGAGCCCCATCTATCTCAAGGTCTGGAGAAGGAGAGACCGTAAAACAAATTATAATAGCCATGCTCATCATAACTGGATACTAAGAACTACAGTAATGTGAACAAGAAGTTGTGGAGAACCTGCCTGGAGAAGGATGAGTGGATGTCTCTCCAAGGAGTTGACAGTGGAATGAAATGTTGACAGTTAAACTACGTTTGCCACGTAGATGGGTCAGTGGAATGCAGAAAGGAACAAATAGCATAACGAAGAAACTGAAACTCATTCAAAACCCTCAGAGTGAGGCAAGAAACTACAGTGGTAGACACAGATCATCACTGAGCTTCCCAGGAACATACTACAGAAGGAAGAGTCACTGAAGTCTATCACAGGAGCATCGTAAAGGATTTCTGGAGTCTGCCTAGCACTAAACATTGTCCTGGGTAACTACTGTATCAGCTGTTTGAATGAAAGCATTCATCTTCTGAGGAGACCTCAAGACCCCACCTCCCTAGTGATACTGACTGGCATGGCTTCAAGTAGTGACTAGAAGTGGACTAATCACAAGTCTTAGACTCCCCTGCCTCAGTGATTGGCCAGGGACTTGGTAAATAACCAATGGTAGGCTCAAAAGAGGGATTCTTACTGGCTACTAGGAAAGGAGGCAGGCAGTCTGATGCTTCCATAAGACATTCTCCTGCCTGGTAGAAAATCATTTCTGGCAAGGAGAACTGTAGGCAACCTTTCCATAGCTCTGAAGTTTCAACCAAATGTGAATTCCTCAAGTATGGATCAAAAATATTATTATCTCCTAAATAATATATAACAATTATTACAATTATAACAATGTATAGCATATACATTGTATTAGATATTAAATGTAATCCAGAGATTATTTGCAATACATGGGAAGAGATGTATATGTCACACCATTTATATATGAGACTTGAGCAAATTTTGCCTTCAACAGGAGTCCTGGAACTAATCTTCTGTGGATGCTGAGGGACAACTATATGGTTTATATATTGAGGGGAGTGTACAACACAGAGAGAAACAGAAACATGACCCACTGAGAAAGAGAAAAATTTCTAACAGCTTTCAATCCTCTCCTGCTAGATTCTGAGGTCTCCAAAGCTGCCCTGGTTCACCTTTCCTAAAACTTGATTCTTTGGGAACCACTCTTCTCCATTATTAACCTTCTAATTGCTTGGGCTACTGTCAATAGAGTTTTTGGCACAAACACCCATGTTTTTAGCCTGTTTTTTCACTGCTGTGACTAAGTGATCTGACCAGCACAGTTTTAGAGGAGGAAAGGTTTATTTGAGGACTCATGGTTTCAGAGATCTTAGTCCATAGAAGGCCGGCTCCATTCCTTGGGGCTTGAGGTGAAGCACAACATCATGGCAGAAGAATGTGGGAGAGGGAAGCAGCTTGCATCATCAGGAAGCAGAAAGAGAGAGACTCCACTCTCCACTCTCCAGATGCAAACTGTATACCCCAAAGCCACGCCCCAATTCCAAACTCCAATCTCCAATTCTAATTCCATGTTAAACTATCTCTGACTTGCCAAACCTGATCTGAAAAACCACACCCTACCACTTCAATTAATCCCATCAGGAATTAATTCACTGATCAGGTTAAGACTCTTACAACACAATCATTCCTCCTCTGAACCTTCCTGCACTGTCTCACGTGAGCCTTTGGGGGGACACCTCACATCCAAACCATAACAACCCAGGTGCACTGATGAGGCTTCCCATTTCCTCTCCTCTCACAAATGCCCACAGCCTTCCCACAACCCAAGGAAAAGAGACTGTATCTGAAGTTCTCATATGTCTCTCACATTCCATGGGGGAAAATAAAACAGATAAAATGTAAAATACAATAGGAAACAAAAGGCTGTTCTTGGAAGGAGACCACCAACACACAAATTGAAAGCTATTGTAAGGTAATCCTGACCATTTGTTTGAACAACTAAGATAGTTGAACAAAAGAGCATGTAGAAGAACAATTGGAACTGGAAAACACCAACCAACAGAAGGATGTGGAGTCACTGCCGTTTGAAGTTTCTCCCACTTTTAGCTATTCAAAGATGTTAGAGACCCAATTTAGAAGGTTGAGTCTGTGGTTTTTATTTCCACCACACTCAGAATATAATCAGAAATGGATTTTAAAAAGATTTTTTTTCCAGTTGGCTTCTTGGAGAATCCCTGTGCTTCAATTCTTCAAAGTGAGTATAAAGTGTATTTATCCAGTATATGTTTAGAATTAGAAACCATGCTTATTTCAAAAAAGAGAGAGAGACAGACAGAGAGAGACAGAGAGAGAGACTATATATATGTATTAAGTAATCAAGACAAAAAACATGTGCACCAGTTCTCTAGACGTAAAACTTAGAAAATGCCCCAGAACTAAACTCGGTTTCTATTCATTTGAAAAGAAACAGGTGATCTCCTTCAATGTTACAGGCCAGGTTGGAAGACCTTTATGAGCAGAGTTCTGAGTCATCAACTAAGCTGACAGGAGCCTGGCTGTCTCCAACCTGGGAAGATAAGATAGTCTAGCACCGTCTCAGCTTCTATAGGCATTCTGAGAGCAAACCCCAAAGCGATTGCATTCCTGTAATTTGGCCTTAGAGTTCCCACAGCACCAAGGGAAGTCAGACCGTCTCTGACTTGCCAAACCTGATCTGAAAAAGCACACCCCATAGCCTCTTCTGCTAAGGATTCTGGGGGAAGATCCAGACAGAAGCACTTTATGTGCGGCAAAGGAGGCACTTTAGAATCCTGTTTCCTCTGTTGGCAGACAAACATTTTTCTTTTTGTCCATTACAAAAACTAGAATTGGATCATGTGCTTAGGGCACCTACAAGATGGAAATCGGTGACTGAGGAAAGAACTCCAAAGGTTAATGTGAGGAGGCCAAAGAGAGAGCAAGGAGAGCAAAGAAAACTCAAATTCAGGTTAACAGTGCAAATATCATGACTTAGGCTAATATTGACAGAGGTCCTCTAAAGGGAAGATGGGCCCAGCTTGCCCAAGACACTGATGTTGGCAGAGGAAAGGCAGCTTTGGGAACTGTTGGCACAACCTCCCATGTTTAGGGTGAAAGTCTCCTATTTTCAATCTGAGGATGAAATGGTTACGTTTTTGGTGGCAAGAGAGCACTAAAACTACACTTGAAATAAAAGTCTGTTCTTGTTCTTTGGCCATGTACAAGCTGTTTCTTCCCAGTCTCAGATAACACTGGAATTTCTCATAGATCCCAAAGTATGGTCAATACATATTCAACTGCAAAGTTTTTATTTATTAAAAATATTATTCTAATTACACATGTTCCTTGGAGGAAAAGAAATCAGGGAAACATAGAAAGTACTATGTTAAAAGTAAGAACAATGAAAAGTTCTTCAAACACTATAAACATTTTGGGGAAAACATTCTCCCATTCTTCTCCCCTCTTTTGTGGAATCCTTTCCTCCTCTAAATATTTGTTGAATTTTACCATGTGATAGACACTACAGATCTGAATGTGTGTGAGAAAAATATCTCTGTCCACATGCCTTAGAATTTGTGTTGAGATCTCCATCTTTCTCTGCATAAACACTCCTGTGCATATTATATATATATGCATATGTATATATACATATATATGCACATATATGCATATGTATATACACATATATATACATATATGCATATATATACTAATATACATATATGCATATGTATATATACATATATACATATATATGCACATATATGCATATGTATATATACATATATGCATATATATACTAATATACATATATATGCATACTAATATACATATATATACTAATATACATATAAATGCATATAATATGCATATATATGTATATATGTAATGCATATATATGCATATGTAATTTAAAATTTTTGTTAGATACATATATAAATCTATACAAATAAAACTGACTTAAAATCATCATGTAATCTAATTACTTCTCTTTTCAATAATAAGTCATAAGCATTTTGTTAATGGCTCCAAAATGATATTGTTCATTGAATAAACACTTGATGTTTTGGCACAAATGCCACACTGTTGTCCACCAAGGTCATACTTGTTTGAGCAGGCAGTAACAATGTACAGAAATCTAGTGTCCACACATCCAGTTTACCATTGTCACTCACCATATTTATACTTATTTTTTACATTCATGTTTTGCCATTTTTCTATGGAATTAAATTTATCCATCTTTCTTTCATAGTTTAATTTTTATGATGCTTAGAAAGGCTTTTCCTATCATAAAATTAGATACTTTCTTCTAACATTGTGATGTTATTTTTATATATATCCAAACCTTTGATCCATCTGGAATTTAATTTAGTGTAAGGATTTACATAAGCATACAGATTTATTCTTCCCCAAATATAGTCAAGAATTTATAATTTTAAAGGGCTGTTTTTATGCATTGGCTACAAGATTCATGGTGAAATTTTGTATTTTTTTTCCAATAAGCACATTATTGCTAGAAATTCCAGTTTCTCACCCTCCATTAAAATAAAAATATCCTATTGAGAGGAAATACCTCCAGGTTTGGCAGTCATTTCTTTGACTTGGTATAAACCGTGACTTTTCAAGAGCAATGCAGGATGTGTGGGATGGATTTTGGAATAAGAAGGTGGACGACATAGCATTTCCGGAAGAAAAGAAACTGAGAATTTGGCATTGCTAGAGTGTGGAGCTAGTAGAAGAATATGATGAATGATGAGACCAAATGGGAAGACAGAGTCAGGCACTGGCAAGTCTTACGTGCTATTTCAAGAGGCTTAGACTTACTCTAATCTGTGTGAAAGGGTAGAGAGTCATTGGTATGGTTAAACAAGACAAAAACATGGCAGATTTGGTTTGTGGGTAGATCATTCTGATGACTTTGTGGCTAACTTACTTAGGGGCAAAGAGAAGAATAATCCACTGAGGACAAATTGAGAAAAAATAGTTAATCTGGGAATACAGGTTTTGATGGTATTTGATGGTAGTGAGCCTAGAGATTTGACAAGTATTTGTTATCTGAGGGTAAAGAAAGAAATAGGAAGGATAAAGTTGATGCCCAGATTTCTAGCTTGTGAACAGGGAGATGGTGATAGCAACCTAATAAAAACAGAACATGCAAATTAAATTTAGCTTGTGAATAGGTAGATGGTGATACTAATCTAATAAAATCAGAACATGCAAATTAAATTTATACATGCACCTAAATGACTAAAATTTCTTTAAAAACTGACAGTACCAAGTGTTGGTAAGGATGGAGAAATCAGAACTCTTATATACTGGTGGTAGGAGTATAGATTGGCACAAGCATTTGAAAAAATGTTTAGATATGTCTAAGTACTCTAAACACTCAGAAATCCCACTCTGGATGTTTAGCAAATAGAAATGTGTACACATTAGCCATAAAGCATGTGCAGGTACAACAATATTACAGCTTCACTGTATACAATACCTCCACATTTTAAAACACTAACAGTCTATCACTAGTAGAATATAAAAATAAATTGTAATTCATTAATAGAATAGAATGTCCCCTATTTATGAGAATGAACATCCCATAGCTATATACAATAGCATGGTTGAAATTCACCATTATACGATTGTGCTATAGAAGCAGACACAAAGGGAATACACATCTTTAAAAATCAAAATTTATCTACATATTAGAAGTTAAAGTATTACTTTTAGAATGGGGAGTATGAGGCTACTGGTAATATCTTATTTCTTGATATGAGTTCTGCTTGCACAGGTATGTGCACTTCCTGGAAATGCCACACTTAAGATATGTGTTCTTGCTGGGCGCAGTGGTACACACCTGTATCTCAGCTGCTTGGAAGACGGAGGCAAGGGGATTACTGGTTCAAAGCCAGCCTAAGCAACTTAGCAAGACCCAGTCTCAAAATAAAAAATAAAAAAGGGCTGGAGATGTGACTTAGTGCTTAAAAGTCCCTGGGTTCAAACTCTGACACCAAAAAAAAAAAAAAAAAAAAAAAAGGATTTGTGTTCTCTCCAGTACGTATGTTATACTTAAATAAAAGGTTTAATAAATTCCTTATGAAACTAAAAGTGGCATATGTGTGTGAATAACTAAATCAGTTTCAGATATGTTGAATATTGAGGAGCACAATCAGACACAGAGATCACTGGATATATGTCTGGATCTCAGGGCAGCAGATATGGAGTCTTAACTATACAATGGTAGAACAGGGTGAATGAGAGCTATAAGCTTTGGATATTACCCTGGAAAATATCAGCACTTAAAGTGTGGACAGAACTCACCAAGAAGGAAGAAGTAAGGAGCATGTAGAATGTGAACAGAATTGTTAGAAAGGCCAACGTAGTGAAACTCTCAAGAAAGAAGTGGTCAATAATAAATTAAATTAAACTGAAAGATTAATACTAGGAGTGAAAATGTTCATTGAAGTTGACATCAGTAGGCCATAACCCCTCTCCATTAAAATAATTTCTGTAGACCAATAGAGACAGCAGTGGTGGGTTCTAGCTGGTTTGTAGTGGGGCTTCAACATTGTTTAAAATGCAGATTTCCAAAAGCCACCCTTAGAGATGTTGGTATTGTAAATCTTGCTTGGGGCTCTGAAGAGTTTGAAATAGATAGTCCCTGGACCACATCTTGAGAAACTCTGGATTAGAACACAGAGTTTGTCTTCTATGAAGTCAAAAGCTTCCCTCATAATTGCAAAAGTCAAGTGATCTCTGAATTTGTTTACTAATTTTATTAAATTGAAAGTATCAATACCCAATAGTAAATGTGTGAAAATTAAATAAGTTAATGTACAAAAGTGCCTGTTATTTTGTGTTTTCCCTTCCTGTCCTGCTATATTTATGTAAGTCTATGAAATTCTTTTTCCTGAAGGCAAATTCAAAAGTAAGAATGACAGTGCCAAAAAATAGTGTCTAATGGGAATCTTGTCTGAAGACAGATCTTTTATTTTAGTAGGCTATCATATATGCATATTTAGTTGTAGGTGGACAGAATACCTTTATTTTATTTTTATGTGGTGCTAAGGATTGAACCCAGGGCCTCACACGTGCTAGGTAAGTGCTCTACCACTTAGCCACAATACCAGTTCATGTCTTGATTTTAAACAATTTACAATTTTTAAAGAATGCTAGTAATTCACAAACTATTATTTACTGTATCCTACAAAATGATCTGATGAAGAGACTCAGATATAGCCCAGAATTAGATACTTTCAAAAGGGAGAATGGAGAGCCTGTCTAAAATTTAAAAAGAAACAAAGAAATAATTGGCTCATGCATTGAGAAACTAGATAGATTATCAATTGATCCTTGCAAACATCAAGGGGACACTGGAGTCACCAGTTATTGCTTAATAATTCTTGGAGGATCAAAGAGAGCTTTGGGCACAATGAAAGGTGGTAGTATACCTTAAAGTTGATATTCCCATTAAAGACCAGTTCATTTAGTTTCCTTAGTAGAATATATACTACAAAAACAAAGCAAACTATTATGAATCAAATATGGGTATTTAACATTCCATTTTATAAGAATAATCCTAATAGTAACTACCAGAGCTTCTTATGTGCCAAGTGCTTTTACCAAAATTTAAAGATGAGGAAATTGATGATTATAGAGAATAAATGAGTTACTAAGGTCATGCTTAAGTATATTTGATCTATTGCCTCTACAAGTGCTAGGATAAAGCTTTTGGGTCTGTGTTTTTCTCTCAGTAAGAAAATAAAGTTTAGACTAGGTTCTGAACTTATTGCACTAGGAACAATACAGATTAATGTGCCAAGCAAATGAGATGGCAAATGGTATCACCTTTCTGGCACAGACTGACTAGGGATTCCCCTAACCTATTTCCTCTTACTCCTGAGAATGCAGTTATATAGCATTCCCCAAGCTAGTTGCAGTGAGATATGGTCATGGATCGAATTCCAACTAAAAGAAGTTCACTGGACATGATATGTGGCACTTCCAATCCTAGCCTATGAGCCGCATACTAGAAGAAAACTAGACCTCTTTATCACCGCTCAGAAAAGAGGCATCCTGGTAGTTAGGAATATCCATTTGGGTTTTGGCCTAAGTTGAAGAAAAAAAAAAGACTTCTATTTTGTTAAACTACTGACATAAGAGATTCTATCCATTCATTTTCTGCTGCTATAACAAAATACTTGAGCCTGGCTATTTTATTTTAAAAGAGGTTTATTCATCTCATAGTTTTGCAGGTTGACATCCAAGAGCAAGCAATCCCATTGGTTTAGCGTCTGGTGAGGTCCTCATGTCATATGGCATCACAATGATAGGAAAGTGCACTGAAGAGATCACATGTTGAGACAGGAAGCCAAAGAAAGACAGGGGCCAGGCTCACTCATTTTAATAACAACTCACTCACAGCAACTTAACAAAGTTCTGCAAGAACTACATTAATCCCTTCCAAGGACAGTGGCACCACAATCTAATTGTTTTGCACTAGGCTTCCCCTCTTTAATGTTCCACAGTCTCCCAGAATTTGGGATTGGGGACGATGCTTCCGAACGTCCAGCATGTTAACCTTTGGGAGACATGTTCAAACCACATCCAAACCAGAGGAGGAAGTTTATCTGTTATTGATAATCAGAATGACCTTGAGCCTTTTTAACTGATATCACACTATGCAGTCCTATGATTGACATCAAAAGACATTAATTAAGGTGGCAACTGGATCAGGTTGGTAAGAGCCGACAACACCTTTCAAGACAGGTATCAACTTTATTGTAAATTGTGAAAAAGTCCTTTAGAGATGAGACAGAAATTCATAGATTATAAAGAATACAATTAGGAGCAAACACAAACATACTTAAATATATAATGAAGAAAATTGACTAACTGCTTTTTTCCTATCAAAACAAATCTCATGGTCAAAATGGAACACAAGTTGGATAGACATAAGCAATAGTGTTGCTAGTCTAGATGCAATTAATAAATAGACACACATACATATACCTAAAATATGGGAAGAATAAAGTCACACTGGCACAGGAATTTTTTGAGAAAGGAGCTTTTAAAAATCTGAGAACCTATTAATTATAACTAAAAAAATGTGAAGATTGGACAGCAGGTTTTTAATATAAAACCTAATATAATGTTCGTTGGCCTTTGAGGAATCAGTTACGGTTAAGGTAGCTTTGTATCCTGCTTTGCTCAGGACATTCTCAGTTTGTGACTTTTGACTAGACCTAATTATTAATAGTGCACTCTTTCTTTCTCTAGAGTGTCCTAGTTTGAATGATATCTTATACAATCACCCTTGTTTTGGTCCAAACTTAGGGAGATCAGTATAGAACTCTTTCTCCAGTTTCCAAACCAGATGATCATATGAAGCTATCAATACTGTTAATAAGATCATGAAAGTTAGTTTGATGAAGCAGAAAGCATTTTCTTTCCTTTTTAACCTTAAATGATAATTATTTGATTATATTTTAGAATGAGTTTGATGCACTATCCCTCTCCCCCAGGTTCCACTTCCATAAAAGAATAGAAGGAAAAGCCTTCTCTTAAAGGCAGGTAGCATGGCCTTTTGTTGCAAACTCAGAATGAACTTAACAAACAGTAGCTTCTCTGTTATATGTAATCATTACTAGAATTAAAGGCAACAGAACAATGATTTTAAAATGGAAATCATTATTTTAGGTAGATGTCCCAAATATTTTCCCTGGATAGTTCTAAATAACACATACACAGGACATTGAATTATCATAACAGGCATTTATCAGTGTTATTAGAGGGCACACCAGGATGTCATTCTGAGTGATGCTTATATCTTACAGTACTTTACCAAGAAGATTGGGGGATGGGGGTTTCAAATGATTAAAACTCCTTTGAAATATTTTCCATGCTGAAGTTATTAAAAACATTCCTTTGGCTCTGGTTCTCTATTTGGGCTCCCCACATCCCTGAAGAATATTAAGGAATAGAATAAATATGATGTTTAGAGATTCAATTTTACTTGGTGTTTATAATTTTAACTTTTTAATGTTTGGATAATTTACATGAATTTTTAAGGTTAAAAAAATGAGTTCCTAAAGAATGTCTCCAATTTCTGGTGGACCATGTTATTATTCTCCCCATGTCTTCTGAATACTAGGCTGCAAAATTAGAGAAACATTGCTCTAAGGTAGAGCACATTGGGTCTCTAATCATTAAATCATCTGTTTGTTTCCATGGTCCCAAACTTAGTGGGCTATAACATAGCCTGGGGGTTAAGAGCCCAGGCTTTGATGTTGAACAGACCTGGGTTTTGTCCAGGTTCTGCCATTTACTATGCCTAAAACCTTACATCAATGTAAAATGGGAATAATGATAATTAATTCATCTTCTTTTGACTATTAAAAAATGTATGTGAATTGCTTAGCACAATACTTGGGGCATAATAAGCACTTCACAGTTGATCATTATTGTTTCTTCAGGGGTTTCTTGATCCTATTCAATAGAACTCTCTACAGTCAGCTAGTCTGTACAATTTTGTTCTAGAAAATATCAAAGGAGTTGTGGAAGGCTGCAAGTGATCCTGAAAAAAAAAAAATTATGGAACAACAAAGACATTTTTAAAAGCTGGGAAGCTATAAAGGAAGATGAAAGAGGCTGGGGTGTTTTTAGCTTAGAGAAGAGGAATCTATAAAATGACAATAGCATTCAAGTATAAGAATTATTATGAGGATGATGCTGACAGGTTGTTTGCCATTTCTGTAGGGATTAACATACATAAATATTATGGCAAAATAACTTGATTTGACACAAATAAGAGTGTCTTGTCGGACAGAGTGACAACATTTACAACAGTACGCAAGAGAGGGCATGGATTCATCAGCCTGGGTGCATCTAAAAACACCCTGGCTAATTTAGATGATGATTTGGTTGTGGCTGTTCTGGTGAACCTTTTAAATCAGCTATCAGTTTTCAAACATTTTGGGACAATTTTTTGCAGACTCTACAACATATAGGACAGAGATAAAAGTCCACCTTTTGGAGACACATTTATAAAAATTAATGGGATATATAATCAGAATAATTGTCTCAGATTTTTAGTGATAATTTTAATAATAGTTAACATGTAGTAATTATTACTATGAGAAAGACTGTAGTCTAGGTGAGCTACAGATCTTAATTTTTCATTAATTAATGTTTGCATTTAATTACATGAACTGTTCAAATCCAATGTGCCTTGAATCTTTTATTTTAAATCTACACAGAGGTGAATGCATGGTGAAGACTACCCCACCTCATCAAATTCTACCTATCTTTCCATTATGAGCTTAACTTGTTCCTACTCTGAGTTCAGCCTGACTTTCCCTAGTCATTCCTTTTTCTATGAACTAACAGCATTTATCCTCAATACCATTCATATAAGACTTATTTGAATCATTACTTTGACGTATTAATGTTGTTTGTTTGGCTATTCAGCCCTCAAACCTTTATTTAATTCTTAATGGGTATACATCCTGTCTTCTAAGCCCATTTGTAAAATTTTCAGGGAACCAACTGTAGTAGTCATATGTTGACTTCATTGGCTGTTCAGTACCCATTTTCCTACATTGATAACAGTAATAACTTTTGCTTTGGAGAAATAATTTCTCTCTCTCATTGTGTGCAGTCTTAATGGGACAGTCATTCAAGGCTCTCTGCCTCTCTTTTTCTAAGAATACCTGTGTGACTCAAGCTAGGCTAGTTGAAATTTCTCACCCACGGCTTTGAAATGAATAAATTATCACAAATACAAGGACAACAGTTAATTTATTCTAGTGTCAGTAACCAGAGGAAGTTGTCTGCCATCTGCTATTTTGGCCACCTATGTCTACCAGATCCTGTTCTGACCCAAGCTTGCTATTCCCACCTTTCTCTGAACTACCTGATAGCCTTGCAATAAGCTTGCCATACTTTCTGTTACTGTTAACTGAAGCATGCTGTTACAGGGGCAAATCCTCTACTTCTTCACATAGCATACCCCACCAACCACAGTAATTGGCACAGAGTAGGTTTTCATGGGTGATATTTAAGTGGAAAACTAATCACTGACAAAAAGAAATAAGAACTATGAAAGTATTTTAAAAACAAGAGTGAAAAAGAATTTCAGTAGAGTCCCCAGAATGCTACATTAATAAAATGATTAAATAGTGATTTTACATATAAAACAACTGCCTTAACTTTGCTCATTAAGGCATCTGAAAGAAGCAAACCCACTCTACAAATTCCACTAAAATGTTCCAAACATGTTAGTGTGCGTTTTTACTTCTAGAACTCCCAGCACTTCCTGGCCCAGAAGGCCTTCTTTTTTGGAAAGTTAATCCAATTGATCTGAGCCAGGATAAATGACACTCACTGGATCACACCAGGAAGGCAGTCCTATTTTTACATTTTCAAATGGATTTAGCACAGTCATGCAAATGTGTACTACCCAGGATTGGAAAGAAATGAGGACAGAGCTCAGAGAAGTCAGGCAGGGGTCAACAATGAGATAAAAAAGTAATCCCCAGAGTAGTTGTACTGCTACACAGATTAGGTAGGGTACTGGACCAGAAGACCCCTAATACCTAGACTTCTAGATTCTTCTTCTTTAAGTTGTTCATAGTTACAACTCTCAAAATCAGCTCCACCTAAGACGCAGTGGTAAATGTAGAAGGGGTATCGAAAATGAAGTTTCAACAGTTTGCTTTAAAAAAAAAAAATCCATTAGCCTACAAATATATATATTTTCACTCAGTAAACATTTATTAATGGTCTTTTACATACAAATAACTATGCTTGGTGCTAGGTGAAAGGATGAATAGAGATGCAAAGAAAAATAGTTGCAGATACTGCCTTTAAATAACTTATAATTTCCTTAAAAAGATGGCGGGGCTACTTTGTACTTTTTGCATCCAGACAACTCATAGTAAACAGCGGTGGTTCCTAAAATAAGTGACTAACTCTTCTTACCCTCAAGAAGCTTTTAGTCCTGTATTGATTCACTGATTACTTTAGCAGTGTTCACTGGCAAAGCTCTATTGTAACAGGCTTTGCCCTAGGTACAGGGAATACCACAGTGATTAACAGGATCTCTCCCTTCAAGGAGCTCAGAGGAAAACCCTCTTACTTAGTTTTACTGTGTAAATTCTTAATCTTCTCCAAGTCTACTCCTCCTGTAGTCAGAGTGCCACTCTGAAAAATCTAATTTTTGATATTTCATCCCTTTCACCCTACCTCTAACCAACCCGACACTCATATTTCCACTATCAACTCTCCATTGGCTTCCCTGGGTAATAATTCAAATTGGAAGAATCTCTAAATGGCAGAATGGCAACTCCTCATAATGTAGCCTAGACAGATTGCAGTTGATGTATAAACATGTTGAAATACTATCAAAAAGCCTATCACAAATAGCCCTTAAATATTTGGTCATTATCTCTATTCCCTAATCTCTGATTTGGGGAGAAGGGTGTGGTTGAAATTGTGGAGATTGAGAATTGAAGCTAATGGAGAAGTAGATCAAAGGCAATGCAGATGTCTAGGCCAAAGGATTCATCTTTTATTGCTCCCAAGCAAGCACTCTAGCCTCAATGAAATAGATATGGGGATGAATATCAGGGGCTGACTTGGAAAATAAGAAAACATGATATCCTGAAAAGATAATAGAGGCAAGGATCTTTATTGTATTGTTAGACCTTCAAAACACCTTATGGACAGTTATTCAAGATGTTCTTAGATCCTGTAGGCTGCTCTTGAAGATTATGAGCCAAATTTGACCCTTTATCTGAAACATAGTCTGAACCAAAAATGAACTTCAAAGGGTCTGTGACTTCTGCTGCCATCCACACTATGCCCATCAAATTCCCTAAGAAATTTATAATTCAATAAAGGCTAAAAACCACAATAAACACACCAAACCTGCAGACATCATCCCAATATTGAATTCTAGTTCTTTTTTTTTTTTCAATAAGAAAGTCAAATCACATTTCCAGATTAGTATATGAGGTGAGTTGTCACTGGAAGGCTAGCTTACTGAATGCTTAGCTTACTTAATAATGGAAAACGGTCTACAATCTTGAGTTCCTTAGCTGTAATTGGGAATATAAATACTTATTTCATAGGAATTTTAATTTTAAGGATTAAATGAAATAATGTATGAAAAGTACCTAACTCCGTGGTTAAAACTTGGTAGGCACCCAAATTACTGTTCTTACTATTGTTGTTTTTCTGATTCTCTCACAGAGTTCATGTTCACACAACTAAATTTTCCTTAGGGTGCTCACATGTGCCATTTGTATACCCTCCCTCTTGCCCTTCATGATGAACATTCTTCTACATCCTCAGAATCTTTGTAAAATTATAGGATATTAGAAAAGGAAAAAAAAAATTAGAGAAACTCCTGATTTGAATCTGAGACCCAAAGGCTAAGGTGCCATGACTAACTACTTAGTTACAAAACTGGAGCTTGACCCAAGACTCCTGTCTCCTAATCCAGGGAATTTTCACCTGTATTATCATTATCCCAAGTTTATAGGGACACTCCAAATCAATACAGCAACACAATTTATTGAACACCTACCTACATGCACTTAAGTTATGTTAAAAATTTTGGAAAATATAAAAAGAAGTATAAGATACATTCTTGACAATTAAGCAATTATAATTTATAACATGAACAAATCAAATTGTTCCTCTCAATTGATTTTATGCTAAATTTGAATGATCCTTTTTTGCTTCTGCATTTGACTAAAAGAATAAAGGAATGAAACTATGCCTAAATTCTAAGCAGTTTATTGCTGATTATTGCCACATGGTAAGCCACGGTAAGGGTCAGGCATACATTCATTCACTTTACACACATAGTCCAATTAGATTTCCCAATAACCCTGTTATATAGATAAATTGAAAGAAGCATGGGGACATGAAATTACGTGCCCAAGTCTCTCTGAGATACCAAAGCCAGTGTTCTCACCATATAGATTTCTTTGAACTTTTTAACTTCAATATTAATCCCTTACAGCAAAATAAACAAACAAGAACGATACACAAGTAGGATGCATATAAATTGCTTAATTAATGGTAATTTATTCCACAAATGTTTGTTAGGTGTGGATTATTTACCAGGCTACATTGCAAAAGGGTAAAATTAGTGTTACAGCCATAAAATAGTCACAAATGATTTTTTTTCTTTTTACACTTTCCCCCTACTCTCAACACAGTACCTCACGTTCCTGGGCCTTGAAAGTAGTCATTCCAGCTGCTGAGAGCTCCCAGCTATTTCTTCTTCTGCCATTTCATTTTCTGAGTGTCCAAGTTTGCTGTTCAGGCATCCTTGACCTTTTTAGGTTCTAGAAGTTACCTCAGGGTTGAAAAGTTCACTTCAAACTGATGTAATATTACGCTAGTTACAAAACCATGTAAACTTGTTCTCTGAGTACCCTACTGAAGTGTGTGTGAAGGTTATTTCTCCTTATTTTAATCTTATTTCACCCCTAAAACCTCAAGCATGAATCCCAGAGTCTAGCCCATAGGACATTTGAATAACAGATGAAATGTGAAATTCATTATCACTCTCCTCACTGAACCTGACATGTGACCTTCAATTGAACCTACAAAAGTTCTTGTCCAGGAGCTTCCTCAAGCCATATTACCAGACGCACACCTCTGCATGTGCCCAATCCCAACTATAAAGAATGTTTAGGTTCTCAAAAATCAATTTTGTCACATTCTCCTATATCATGTGGAAGTGCTATAGGTATAAAAGACCCCATTTCCACAAGCAATTCATCCACATATTTGCCTGCTAACCCAGGTTCCCGGATCTCTCTTGAGTCTATCTACACATGAGATTCTTCTGTCTCTGAGTCTGAGCTAGTGATTCTGAATATAGTATGACCAAGAAATCACCATCTACCCACCAAAACACCTTTTTTTTGAATTAGTATTAATTAGTCTTTACCATGTGTCTGATATTAAGCTGCATTTTTATTTCATTTAGGCTTCAAAATAGTATATTGCATAGGTATGAAAATGGAGACTCAGAAAGGTTAAATAATTCCCTTAGGTCATTCAGGTCTTAGGTAATGAAATTGGGAACAGAACACAAGTCTGATCACAAAGCCCCTTCCCTGCCTACTAAGCTTCTTTGCCTTCCTTGAGCTATCTCAGCTTAATACCGACTTCTGAAATGCGAAACAGATAAAAGGACAACATAAGTAAAGGAATACAAATACATAATTAACATGAGTAAAATGTGCATTATTATTTTTATGTCAAGCCTGTTTCTGTGAATGTTTCATTATAAGAGCATTTTAGTTGATAAAAATTCAAAGATGCACATTTGCTAGTTGAAGCAAGAAAATGTCAATAATCCCACTTTATTTCATTAATTTAGATAAAGCTCAGGCAAGTACAGCTGGTACTGCTATTCTTAGAAGGAATGAGAGGGGGGAAAAATTTCTGTTAACAGACAGACTCAATCAGATTCAGGAGATGACTCCACTATCCCAAATCCCTAGTCATCCTGCATCCTTCTCTGCCCCTAACAAATCATCCACCACTGGAAACTGTGCCAGAGAGACAAATGTGAGAATGGAATTAATCAAAATCAGATGAGGGACCAGCAGTCTATCACAGGTGGCAGTTTGATTAATGAAAGTCAGAAAGTAGCTAGTACAATTTGGGAAATGAATGAGATCCAGGCAAAAGCAAAAGCAACCAGAAACTCTAGCTTTTCCTAGAAAAAATATAAAAGACTTTGTATTTCTTTAGACCCTTTGACCTGAGGATGTCAAGGCATTTCACAAGCAATTTCTTTTATTCTTGTTTCTGTTATAGAGAAATCAACAAAGACATTAGTGCAAATTTCCCTCTGGGCTAACAGAGAAAACAGGACCACAGAAGAAAGAAAAGAAGTCACAGTGCTAACAAATTTCCTTGTAGTTGGTGTTACCATGAAAGGGCAACAGGGATTTTGATTAATCTTGTAGTAGATTTCTTTGGGAGCATCTGCTCAATTCAGAGTGGCCCTTCTCTGACAGCTACTCTCTGCATTCACAGAAGCTAGTCCTAGCAACCACATTTGTTCTGTGTATCTTTTCCCATCTTCTTCCTGTCCATGGTTGATTGTATCACAGGGGACAACTGATTCAACAGGGTCAATTCGTTTCTCTCTATAATGGTGTGAATCGGAATTCAGAGAATTACTCTGATATGTAAGTCTGTCATGTGAGGTGGACAAGAGAAAGGAGATAGTCTTTACAAAGAATGAAACAATTGCCTACAAAGCTGAGCAGGTGTCTCAGTGCCTGGCAGCTGTCCAGTTCCTGGTTCCAGACCCATAAGGCCAAGCCACATGGTCTGCCTATAAGTTGAGTGAAGCATTCTTAAACCCTATTATTAAATTATTTTCTTCCACTTAAAGTGGGACAAGTGGGTTCTGCACTTACAACCAAAAGTTATCATCATGAGAATTTCATTGATTGGTCTATTTGTACACATTCTTATTGAAATGTCTGCCTTGTAATCACTTTTAGTTCTTCTCCTATAGTTCTAATTCTGCAATCACATGCCTTTCTCCTGCCTGTCCTTTAAATACAGGTATTCTCTAACGCTCTGCACTCAGTACATCTCTCTGTCCACTTCCTGAAGAATATCACTTACTCTACGGTTTCATTTATTACTTAAAAGCACTAAATTTCAAATCTATATCTCTAGTTTGTACTTCATAACTTGTATTGCCAAGCCACTGTGGATAGGCAAATAGATGACTTAAACACCCCCAAATCTAAAATTTCTTTTTGTCATCTCAAATAATTAATGCAGACTCAGTTCTTTATGTTTTCTATTGGGAAAGATCACGCTCTTGTCAATCACTCAAGATATATACACAGAATAATTTTCAAGTAGTTTCTCTCTCTTGTCATAGTTAGGTCTTTTCACAGTTCAATCTTAATCATCTCTTAATTGGACAATTTACTATAGTTTCCTAAAGAATTTTTCCTCCTACAATATAAACACATCCCACCGTGGTGTATCCATCATCTATACTCTACCAGAATTATTATTCCTAAAAGTAGATCAGACAATGTCATTCATATGCTAAAACAAAAACAAGCCAAAAAAGGTCAGTGGATCTGCATTTCTTATAAAGAACAAATTCCTTTATTTTTGACATATAGGTCCCTTCAGAATTTGGCTTCAAACTGCCTTTTTTAACTCCATCTCCCATTCTATCTTATATGACAATCACACTAATTTAATTGAAATTTCTTATTTTATGACATTCATTAATTCATTCAATCATCCATTCACCCATATGTCCATATATACCATAAATCATAAGTACTTTTCAAGGCACCAACATTATAACCATGACATGGGTCTAGTAAATTCTCTAAAGGATCTTCCCATCTAGGAAGAGAGACAGGTAATTTCAATTTAGGAAGCTTCCATACCGTATTCATATTTTACGCTTTGCTTAAATATCTTTCCTTGACTCATTAACCAAAGAAAATTCTACTCATTCTTTTTTGTTGTTGTTTGTTTTCTATTTAGTTATACACGACAGCAGAATGCATTTTGATTCATTGTACACAAATGGAGTACAAATTTTCATTTCTCTGGTTGTACACTATGTAGAGTCACACAATTCGTGTAATTGTACATGTACATAGGATAATGATGTTTATCTCTTTCCACCATCTTTCCTTCCCCCACTGCCTCCCTTCCCCTTATTTCCCTCTACACAATTCAACGTTCCTTCATTCTTCCCTTACCTCCTCCCTCCACCCCTGTTATTTATCAGCATCCACTTATAAGAGAAAACATTCAGCCTTTAGTTTTTCGGTATTGGCTTATTTCACTTAGCATAATATTCTCCAACACCATCCATTTACCTACAAATGCTATAATTTTATTCTTCTTTATGACTGAGTAATATTCCATTGTGTATATAGACCACAGTTTCTTTATTCATTCACCTATTGAAGGGCATCTAGGTTGGTTCCTTATTTTAGGTTGGTGAATTGAACTGCTGTAAACATTGATGTGACTGCGTCACTGTAGTATGCTAATTTTGTCTACTCATTCTTTAAAACCATAATATATATGACACCTCCTCTAACTCTCCCCAAGTCTGAATTTACTTATTCACTATTTCCTCAGCATCTCTTCCCCCCAGCACTCTATAGTAGTATGGTCTGAATTAAAATAACCATAAATTAGTGTATGTCTAGTGTATGTCCATTTCTTTCTCATAAATTTATTGAGGATAATTTGTTGAATAATTTTTGTGAAATTAGGAATAATTTAAGCAAAAAAGTTTTTGACTGTATATCATGTGTGCTGAAAATTTCAATTTGAAATCAAAGATTTGCACTTTGCCTGCCACGTTGGATATAAGAGCAGGCCTTGTCCCTTAGTTTTCTGGGAGGATCAAAGGAG
This sequence comes from Sciurus carolinensis, assembly GCF_902686445.1. NCBI lineage: Eukaryota > Metazoa > Chordata > Mammalia > Rodentia > Sciuridae > Sciurus > Sciurus carolinensis. The sequence goes on along the minus strand of NC_062217.1, from coordinate 111,276,967 downwards.
TTAATAACATGAAACTGTTAGAAAACATAGAAGACACATAAAATAGTTAGTTATTAATATTTCTATCATCAATCTAACTAAAAAATTACTAACTTTGCTTTTCCATGTTCTCAAACTTGAGAATATAGAGAACCATGTGGGGATTTTTTAAAATAATGGCTTTATCGAAATATAATTCACAAACCATAGAATTTACTCACTTCAAGTATATAATTCAATGTTTTTAAATATTTTCATGGAATTGTGAAACCATCACCACCATCAGTTTTATAACATGTTCATTAGGCCAAAATGAAACTCTGCATCCTTTAGCAGTCACTTCTCATTTACCAAATCCCTCAGCCCTAGGCAACCACTAATCTATGTTCCATTGACATATATTTGTCTATCCTAGATACTTCAAGTACTGAAATCATACAGTATGTGGTCCTCTGAATCTGGCTTCTTTCTCTTAGCATAGTATTTTTAAGGTTCATTATGTGTAGCATGTCACAGTACTTTGTTCCTTTTTATTGCCTAACAGTAAGTTAAGTTTGCAAATAATTTGCAAATATTTTCTTTCATTCTGTGAGTTGTCTTTTCTCTGTATCACTGGTGTCCTTAGAAGAACATAGTTTTACTTTGATGAGGTCCAATTTACCCATTGTTTGTCATGTTGCTTGTGCTTTTGGTGTCGTATCTAAAATACCATTGTCTAATCCAAAATTATGAAGAGTTACATGCTTTCTATTAGAAGTTTTATGTTTTAGTTCTTATGTTAAATTTTAGAGTGTACCTTTCATATATTTTAGCATTTGGTTAATTTTTATATATGGGATAATATAGACAGGTTCCGCTACATTCTTTTGCATGTGCATATTCAGGTGTCCTAGCACCAATTGTTGAAAAGATTCTTCTTTCCTCATTGAATTTTCCTAACATTCTTGGTAAAAAATCAGTTAACCATAAATGTGAGACCTTCTCACTTTCACTTCTATTTCATTAATCTAGGTCTAGCCTATGCAAGTACCATATTGTCTTAATTATTATAACTTTATAGTAAGTTTTGAAATTAGAATGTTAGGGATCTTTTTAAAATGTAGTCATGCTTCCCACCTCCAGAGATTCTCATGAATCTGACTTTTTGTTAAGATCATCAACTTTAGAGTTCCAAGAATGCCATAGAATGATGGTTATCAATATGAATTTTGGAGCATGCCTTAACAAAATCTTGACTCTGACCTTACTTACTGGGTGACACTAGGAAGGATATCTACTACTTCTATAAAATAGTAATGAAAATACTAGCACCTTTCACATGGTGGATTTGAGAATTAAAATAATCAATTCATATAGAACGGAAGAGTGTCTGGAACTCAGTAACTGCTAAGTAATTATTTTTCCTTATACTTGGTAAGAAAAGCAGGCAACAGGGAAGTGAAGGAAGGGAAACAAAAATATGTACTGACTTGTTGAGACAAAAGAATTTTCAGTAACTTGGCAATACCTTAAAATTCTATTTTGAATAACAAGAAGAAAAAAACAACATGCCCAGTAGTTAGCTAGACATTTTTTTAATTGTGGAAAAATGTATGTGGCATAAAGTAGCTGTTTTAACCCTTTTTAACTGTGCAATTCAGTAGCATTAATTTTATTTGTAATGTTGTACAACTATCACCTCTATTTCTAAAATCTTGTCCTCACTTCAAACAGAAATCCTTCAGTGATTAAAAAATAATTCCCCACTTCTCTCTCCCTCTGCTCCTGGTAACCTCTAATCTACTTTCTGCCTCTTTGAATTTGCCATTTCTAGATATTTCATATAAATGAAACTATAAAATATTTCTTCTTATATACCTGACTTATTTCACTTAGCGTAATTTTTAAAGGTGTAACCATGTTGTGGCATATATCAGAACTTCTTTTTGTGGTTGGATACTATCCCATTGGATGTATATATCATACTTTGTTTATATAGCCAGCTGTTGATGGATACCTAGGTTGTTTCTACCTTTTGGCTATTGTGAATAATGTTGCCATGAACACTGTTACCACTTATTTGAACTCCTGTTTTCAACTCTTATGAGCATATATTTAGTTGAAGAATTGGTTGAACTGAGCTTTTATTAGAAATAAAATGGTGTTTTGGAGTAAGGGGAGTCCTTTTTTTTCTCTTTCTCTCTCTCTCACCTTGTCCTTATGAGGCTAATCTTGTCACTACTCCTTTGACCCACACATCATTATAACTGCTGTTTGGGCCATAAAGATGTGAGTGCCTCTAGAGCAGAATGAAAACAGGGAAGTTTAGACAATTCCCAAATGACAGAAATCAGTGGCAAGGCTCAAGAGAATCAAGTAGTCCACCCCGTAGTCCTTCTTTGCCTCCTTTACTCTGATACCCCTTGCTTTTGATAAAATGTTCTGTTCATCCCCAGAAACTAGGAGGTCCTGTAAGAACTTGGAAAGGGGTAAAGAGGGACGAAGTAATTTTACATAATTGACCTTTCCAGTTACCCACGATATCATATTCAGCAGGAGTCATTGAGGGAAAAGTACAGGGAGGTTGGAATGGGGTTGATAAGAAAGGGTTTCAAATTGCTAAGCATATTCACAAATTGGAAGGAAGTCCTCATTACAGTTGTCCTTCCCACTAACCTATTTACTGGAAATTCACCACAGGATCTGTCCCAGTGCTACTAGTTTTACCTTGGTCTTAAACCCGGAACTGCAGCCCTTGATGCTGGTCTGACCTCCCCAGGTCATAGCAACCTTTCCCCTTAGTTTGGGAAGAATGAATGCAGAGGGAAGTGATGCTATTTGTTATATCCTGGTAGAGAGAAATTTTCACTCTGAGCACTATAAAAGAAAAATACACATTCTATTACATTTTGTACAGAAAAGGCCTAACTTGTGGTTGTCTAGATTTGGAATATGTTATGACTTATTTTTGGCAGGATGAAATATAATATGTTAGCAGAATTAACCAAAAATGAGCTATTGAGTAAGAATAACATGCCACTACCAGCCAATTTTGGGTATACAGTCTTGTTAAAGAAGAAGGAATTACAAAGAGGCTTGAAAGAGGTTTCTAATGGAATTTGGGTCACATTACTGAGAACATCTGGAACTGTGAATAGAAGAGGGTGTCATGAAACCTTAAGACCTTAAGCAGCATGCTTGCCTATTGTTTCTCCATTAATCTAAGGATCAAGGTAAGGATAGTGATGTCTATAATTGCCTGTCCTATCTGCCACCTTCATGGGATGGCAGAAACTCTATAGTGTAGATAGGAAGGTGGTTCTCCTGGTGGCCTTTGAGAGTTGGCTTGAATCACTGACTTTCTTTGTAGCTCACTTACTTGAATATTTGTACTGTTCCTTGCTGGTGGCAGGAAGTCATGATCAGCTGGAAAGAGTAGGTCAACAGAGAAAAAGGAGAAACATGCAAAACAAGTAAATAAAATCATTTCAAAAAGTCATTATTTTTCAGTGTATGTAATTTTATTGCCAAGATTATTAAACATTGCCAAAGACATTTGGCTGATATAGGTTAAAAGACTCATAGGCCTCTCTTAGTGTCCTCAATATTACCTAGACTAGCAAGTCTACTTGTTAAAAGTAATGCAGATTTTACAAAAATTCTCAATCCTTCCCAGTACTTGGTTCAAATAGGAATGAGCAGGCTCTACTTCTCTCAACCTAAGCTATCATCATCTCAGTACCTTCTGCACCCTTGCCAAATTGGCCCTGATCCTTAACCCCTAAAGAGAGAGAAGTTGCCCTACCTGTCTTCAGGATTTCTGTTTTAGATTTCATGGAAACATGATATTTATTGATGTTGCCTTGGTCTCTCTGATTCTGAGTTACCAAATGTCTTATTCTCACTCATAACTTTTATTTATAATATTCTTCAGGTGGTAATAAAAGACATTTTTCCTGACTTGATTTTAAGATTCTATTTACATCTCAGAAGTGCTGTGTGGTGAAAGTAAGAACTAGACTCTAGGCTTGAAAAATTCTGTTTGCCAAATCTAAGATCTATACCATATTAGCTATTTAGATCTCACTAGACCTAAGTTTTCTCAACATGTAAAATAAGATATTAATAGTTCATAAGTTTGGGGGAGGAGCATTTAAAAGACGGATGAATATAAAACACACAAAATGGGGATCAATATCAGGTTCCCTATCTCCTTCTTGGGTCCCCAGCGAAAGTTCCACTTGGTTATATGCCGTGTGGGGGATAAAGGTGCACATGGTTCTCCTGGGATGAGTGTCATCTAATATCTCCCAGAGCCCACATCATGGCCACACTGCTTTTCTGACATCAGAAGTTCATACTCTGGTTGGGAGAACACTGAAAATCATGTTTTCTTGAAACATATTTAATGATACAAGAAAATGATCATAATATATTATTGAAAAAAGGATAGAAAATAAGAATATAGTTTTCCTAAAATAATACAGTTGACTCTCCATAATCTACGTGTTCTGAATCTGCAGCAATCAACTTAAAATAAAAAAATGTTTGAAAAAAGAAAAACTGTGTCTATACTATTACAGACCTTTTTCTTGTCATTATTCCCTAAATAATAAAGCAGCAACTACTTCCATATCATTTACATTGTATTAAGTATTATAAGTAATCTAGAGATGATTTAAAGTATACAGGGTGTGTGCATAATCATATGCAAATATTATACCATTTTATATTAAGGGATTTGCCCATCCTCAGATTTTGGTGTCCTTGGGAGTTCCTGGAACCAATCCCCTAAGGATGGTGAGGAACAACTGTATATGTCTAAATATGTATATGTTTACATAAAAGATACTCGGTGGTGTCAACATTTTACCTCACCTGCATAATAAATGGTTAGCTGTTCATCAAGACACTAGGTGCTTTTTTTTTTCTGGTCTTGCTGAATAATGGGATTTTAAGCTGAAAAAAGAAGCAGAACTGCCTCCATGTGGGAAATATCCAAGAGAGGATTTTGCTAGGAGCTAAATAGAGAACAGAAATTTTTAAAGCAAATTGCTGTGTGTTCTCTGAGGCTGTTTCTACCCTTTCTCTCATCTGTCTGAAAATATCAGAAAAATAGCAATTGCTCCTTGTGTGTGGAATGTTACAAGGTGAGTATAGGGGAAGCCACGGGCTGCTTATGTGCCCCAACCAAGTAAAGAGGATATTTATGTATATACACACACACACGTACATTGAAAAAAGACAAAGTGATCAACTCTGTATAATGATATTTCCTATTGAATTTCACTTTCCAAGCTTAAAAATGCATCTTGAGCTTTTGTTATTTCATGAGCAGAAATAATAGACCAACCATGAGCACCAAAAAACAAAAACAAAAACAAAAAAACAACAAAAAAGCTGTTTTGGGGCACCATTCCAATCTCTCTACTTGCCAAAGATTTGATATTCTTAGTGGATCCTTAAAAGAATAGTGTTATCAAATTTGGGAAATAACAGTTTTTCAACACCTAATCTTTCTAATCATACAACAATGTACTACACTAAGAGGAGGTTACTTGTCAAGAGAAACTCACCACACCTAGTTAGTAGCAGAACACACTTAAAATCTTTGATTACATGTTACCTCTAGATTGCTCCTTCCTTCCTCATTGAATATCGTATACATGAGCATTAAAAAAAAACTAAACAACAACAAAAAACCAATATGCATATGTGTTCTTATGTGTGTACACATGAGCATATGTGTGTAGTAGGGACAGCAAAGAGAGTGAAAGAAATTTTGTATATACGCATATGTATATATATACTATTTTTTTTCTTAAGGATGCAACCATCTGTATTTCCATGCTAGAAATATCTTAAAACTTCTAAAGCACGATCAGGGTTACCCCATGATAGAGCTGGGATGCTGGGACTTAGGAAGCCAGCCAACAAGTTATGCTCAAGAAGCAATTCTTAGGACTTAATCTATCAAATAAAGGCCTCAGATATCACATAAAACTTTCAGGGCCCAGGCTCCAGAAAGTGCAGATTTCTTCTTTGGGAACTGGCCAGTTCTATGTTTTTTGCTTGGTTTGTGTTTTAGTCAGCTTTTTTGTTGCTGTGACCAAAAGCACTGACAAGAACAATTTTAGAGGAGGAAAAGTTTATTTGCTGCTCGCAATTTCAGAGGCTTCAGCCCATAGAAGGCCAGCTCCATTCCTTGGGGTTCGAGGTAAAGCAGAACATCATGACAGAACAGTGAGGCAGAGGAAAGTATGTGGGAACATGGCATCAGGAAGCAGAGAGAGAGACAGAGAGAGTTTCTCCCATATTGGACAAAATATAAACTCCAAGGGTACATCCCCAGCAACATACCTCCTCCAACCACATCCTACCCACCTGTAGTTATCACCCAGTTCATCCCTAACAGCAAATTAGTTGCTGATTAGGTTAAGCCTCTCATCATCCAATCATCTCACCTCTAAAGTTTCATTGTCTCACATATGAACTTTTGGGAGACACTTCACATCTCAACCATAACAGTTTGCATACTTCATCAATTGCAATCCCTACAGAGCCTCAGAAAGATATTAAGTCTCATTTTCAGCCCTGGGTTAGGTCCCATTCTATGGGTAGGTCCAAATAGTGTCTCACACTACTAGTGCCTCACATGAGAATTACCCTGTCCAAACCGAGACTAAATGAGTTGGAGATCATCAGTTGCTTAGTCTAATCTTTCTAATTAGTGCTCTTCTGTCTTCTTCCTTAACCCATCCATTTCCACCTCAATGTACAATGTGTCTATCATTGTCAAAAAAAACCTCCCAGAAAAGAGTAAGTCTTTAGAAGGGAAACTAAAAGAATAAAATATCTGCTCTTCTAAAAATAGGATATTCCCCTATATTACCAATTAAAGGTCAGTGAAGGACAGATGTGAGTTTAACATAGGAATTGTTCTTCATTTAAGATTATCTTAACAAAAATTCCTGGAAATGTTTTGTGGTACTCAGTACCTGCTTGGATGATTGTTAAGGATATGTGAGTTGTAGGGCTTTTGTTCTGCCTCATGTTCCTCTTAATTCCCAGATTATGCTATCACCTTCCCTCTGGTGCAGGATGCATTTCCAGCGTTGGAATCATATGACATAATAGAATGAGCACGGACTTTGAAGTCAAACTAACTGGGTTCCATTTTCAGGGTTGTCACTCATTAGCCTGGTGCTTTGGATTCTGGGCCTCAGTTTCTTCATCTGTAAAATGGAGTGTATTGGTGGGGGATGTGTGGTAAGAATTAAGTGAGATTATTGCTTGAACAGTGCCTGCTATATGGTAAGAAATGTTTGCTACATTATTGTTATTGGTCTAAAAGTCTGAGCCAGGTCTCCAATACCTGGAGGAGGAAAATTAATGGCTAATTTGATGCCTCAAACAGGAATGACATTAAAAGGAATGAGAAAAATACTTTAACATTCCACCCCGATCTTATTTTAGTACTTCATTAACATTGTTATTATTATTTTTAGAGTTCCCCAACCATTTCTGCAGAATTTTTTTTTTTTTAATTCATGGATCATAAGTTTCAAGCTGCTGTAATTCTTGCTTCATTATAATTTGCCATATGTGGACATGTTCTCTATATTTAGCCTACAAATATAAAACTTTATCATGTTTGCAAAAATGCCAGGATTTTTGAAATTTGAATATAGTCAAAACCATTTAGTTTGCAGAGGAAATAACAGGCCCAGGAAATTGAACAACGAAAATGGATCGCAAACCAGAATTTTTATTTTCTCTTTCCTTACCGACTAATCCATGGGAAACTTACATAAGAGCCTCAATTATAGTAAGATACCTAAGAAGCACATTTAACCATGAGTTTGAAAGACATACAACCCGAAAAGCAGTGAAGCTATTATCCTTCATCCTAGCCCACACTCTCCTTCCAAAGGATACCAGGAAAAGAAACAGCCTGAAGAATTAGGGTCCAATGCTCCTTTTTAAAGACCAGCCCAGATTTTATTTCCCCCCCCCTGTTTTGGGGATGAATCCAGGGCCTTGCACTTGCTCAAGTGAGTGTTCTACCACTGAACTACACCACCATCTCCAGGATTTTCTTTTCAAATTCTGGATTTTTAAAAGAAAGAGAGAATGAGGTGGGGGGAGAAAATGGGGAGGGGTGCATCCCTTTTCTTCCTTATCTGGCTGACTTCTTCACAATCTTTCCCTCAGAATACCCCTTGGTTAGTTACTATATGTGGCACTGTTTATTTTCTCATGTGCAAAAGGTTAGGAAGATCCTGAATATTTTAAAGATGATGTCTAAATTACTACTTGGCTGAAAAAATCGAGTCTTTTTTAAAACAAAAGAAAAAAACCTATTTCTTCTGTGATGATTAATCTGAGAGAAGATTTTTTATTCTTTTATTATTTGTATTATTGTTGGTTGCTTGCAAGAAATGAGCTTATTTTTCTGTAAATCATCTTGATAAGGTAGCTGTAGAAATGTATTAGGAATCTAAGGAAGTACTTTGAAGAATGCTTTCTAAAAATAGTCCCATACACACAGAAGATTGATTAACACTACAAAGTGAATTCAAGCAATTGCTAAGACAGCAATTTACTCTCATCAATAAACATGGCTGCTACAACTTGCCTGATGCCTAGGTCCACCCCATTTTTTTCACTACTCTTTTCTGGGTCCCCTAACACGTGTCTGAATTCAGTACCTTCCAGCCTAACTCCATACTGAGTTAATTTCCAACTAGTGACAGAATTCCAGGACCTGAGCTGCTATTTTGGTTCCCTGTATCACTGTTCTTTATGCATTTGATCTATACAGCGCCAAAGTTTTGCCAGGATAAAGGCCTACTTTTGTTTCTGTCAAATTCCCCTAAGAACTAAAACGTCAACCCACACTTAGGATTTTGTTTCAAACCTTCCTAACATCAGCTCCTAGCCTGTTGACCTAGCTCACTGAATATCACCTGTTCCAAATCTGTTTCTGAATGTCACCTGTTCCAGCTGGCTGCTAACACTGTCTTACAATTTATCGAGCAATTGATTATGGACCAAACACCATAATTGGCACATAACTTACTACAAGTAGTATATAGTTTTGTAGTTAAGAATACTAACTCTAGATCTTAGGGAAAAAAGATTACTGAATACTGACTCTAAAGTCAGGGTAAATTGTAGCACCACCAACTATTAGCTATATGGTTTAAAGCAAGATGCTTAATGTCATTATGTTTCAGTTCCTTATCTATAAACTGAAGATAATAATACCACCCACTTCTTAGGGTTTCAATAAGAATCAATTAAGTAATAATTATAAATCATGTATTCATGCTTGGCAGTCAATGAATATTAGTTGTGATTATTATGTAGTCAAGACCACAGGAACTTCATAATGACTTTATGCAATAAACACTTTATAACCACTTCACATAAAGTAAATGAAGTTTAAAGGCTTAGAGTTAAGTAACCTACTCAAGGCGAAGTAATAGGGCTATGATTTGAACCCAAGTCTGTCTGATTCCAAATTCATTCATGCTGTAAATATTTGTTCACTACCTAAGATGTGCTGGGGTGTCAAGTGCACTACATCATGTCAGTGTTTCTTTGTTGTCACCTATTGCTGGGTTGGGTCCTTCTTCCTAAAGTCATCTTCATCCACTGAAGCCACAGGAATTGATGTACTTATTCACCAAAAATGTGAGATGTACCACTTTCTGGCCTCATCTGTAAAACTTTTCCATATATGATCCTCCTAGTTTATTTTCCCAACAGCTGGCTGAAGAGAGAAGACTAAAGATCCTAGAAGAGACTGAATAATAAGACTGAAGCACCATGGCTCCACAGTAGCTGCTTGGAGAAGAGATACCTGACCAGGGACACCTGTAGGAACTTTTGAATGGAGAAAAAAATAAGTATATGCTGTGTTGAACAACTGAAATATGAGACTTTGGTCACTGACTTAATACAACCTCCAGTGAGCATGCAAGGATTAACCAAGCCTAGGTCCATCCTTGAATCTTATGCTTTGCTATACTGAACTATTTGCAGGCAGGTGTTTCTCACAGTGAACCTCTGCCACTGCAGTCCCACTTAGTCTTAGTTGGGTCCTCTAGAAAATATACTGACATATAGTTAGGAGTGCAAGTGGCTTATGGGCTAACACCTGTGAATAATAAAGGGGGAGGAAGCAGAATTGGACAGAGAAAACTTTCAGGTCACAGTGCCAATGGGACACCTGTGAAAGAAAACAAGATTGGGCAGATAGGGCCTAGAGATCTGACAAAGTCTTGGTCAACACAATCAGGAACTCTAGAGTAGTAGAGTAAAAGTCCCATGTTGTGCAGAAATGTTAGACCCTAGTACTCTTGCTGTGCTTAGTGACTGGGCTACCTGAAAAAAAAAAATCATGGCCTGACCTTAAACACTGAGATAGTTCCTGAAGTCTCTTCAGGCAGATGCTTAGCTAACTCACTGATTGTAAAAAAGGATGTGTAAATAACACACCCTTTCTTAAAGGGAGATCTAAGCATCCAAATGTCATACTCACAACTGCTGCACTCTGCTTACAAATGTCTGTTACTCCAGAAGAAGCAACTCGTCAATTTTAGAATCTTATCTTAGGCATCGGTTCTTCCAAGAAGCTTTTGCTGATTCTCCAAATTCAGGTTGGGTGCTACAGCTGACAGAACAGACCCTCAAAGATGTTCATGTCCTCCTTAAAACTGTGACTATGTTAAGTTACATGACAAAGTGAATTTAAGGTTGCAGATAGCATTAGCATTGCTAGTCACATGACTTTGACAAGGGAGAAATGAAAGGACCCTAGATTTTTCAGGTGGCTCCAATGTAAACAAAAGTCCTTAGAAATGGAAGAGGAAAAGGAGAGAGAGAAGCAGAGTGATATCACATGAGAAAGACTTGCCCAGCCATTGCTGGCTTTGAGAAAATATGGCCTTTATCAGCTAAGGAATGTGAGCAGCCTTTAGAATTAGGAAAAGACAAGAAAATGGATCTCCCCTAGACTCTCCAGAAGAAATTAATAATCCTTGCTGACACCATGATTTTTTAGCCCAGTGAGACTCATTTCAGACTTCTGACCTCCAGAACTATAAGAAAATTAATTTGTGGTGTTTTAAGTCACTAAATCGACAGAATTTGTTACAAGAGCAACAAGAAATCAATACAGGTACCCACACAATCTGTATTTCCATAATCACTGCATATTTCTATGCCTTTACTTAATAGCTCACATAGCATGTGCTTAATAAATATTTGTTGAGTTATTCCAACCTGCTACATTCTTAACCATCTATGAATATATCATAGTTGGATATATTGATGATTTATCTTTAAAATTTCAGCTATCTCTACTTCTATTTCACAGTCACCTTAATAGATTCTTTTAGGACCAGTTCTGGGTACCCAGTGAGTACTTAAAATATAGTTGCAGAAGGGAAGAATGAATGAATGATCCAATGTCACAAGGCAATTTTTATTGATTCAATTGTCAGTTTGTGTTCTATTAAACCCCAAAGAAACCATAATACAGTTAGTCTTAATGAAACAGAAGGAGTTAGAATATTTAAAATAGACAATCATTTCACCAAAAAAATATTACTTTGGTTTCAGAATATCTTTTTGCTCTCAGCAGGTCCACAATTATTTAAGAATGACTATTAGGGTTATGCTTTTAAGATGCAAACATTATATTATATATTTAACTTACTTTTCTAAATTATGTGTAGAATAGACTGTTTTTCTTTTTCCTGTCTCCATTTTCATAATTAAACACTTTATTTTTTATCACTTTGGAGGGGGCAAAGGGGATTGAACCCAGGAATGCTTTACCACTGAACCACATCCCCAAGACCTTTAAAAAAGTTTTTTTTTTTTTAATTTATTTTTAGAGGGGGGTGGGAGAGAGGTAAGAATGGAGGAAGGAAGGACTGTATAGAGAATAGACTGTTTTTAAAAAAATTTTAAAAACCTGATAACTTATACTTGCTTAGTCCACTGGTTGGTTGAGGGGAAGGGAGAATGTAAAGGGCAAAGGTAGCAATGAGTCATTGACTGTCAGGCCAGGAAAGCCCCACAGGCCAGTGTGACTCTGGGGATCATTGTGATACTTTTGTTTCAGATTCCTGCTTAGATTCTATTCTTTCATCTGATGTGAGTACCACTACTATCTGTTTAGGAGCTGGTCCTTTCCCATTCTTCATCTTATGAACTGGGAGGGCTCACTCCACCTCTAACTACAATGTCATCCTATGATTCAAGTCTCGAATCAATTATCACATTCTATTTCCCTGGTCCCAGGCTTATCCACTTGACCTACTTCAAGGAAATTAGATATTTGTCCAGGATTTGGGGAGAACCTTTGGAAATAAAGATTTAGGACTGATTTAGATCTATTTATGACCATTTTATTATGACAAAAGGAAAGATTAAATAAAAATGTAGATATTAGAATAAAATGGCAGAGCCTAATGAAATGTCCTTAGATGAATTATTGAAGTCCCTGAATTCTATTCACGTGAAGGCTGTGCTACCATGATAATTTTAGTTGAATAAGGCAGTATTTGCTTTTTGCTTATGCAAGTTTGAGTTGTATTTCTCTTATGTGAAAATCAGATATTCTTAACTAACAAGACTATTCATCATAGTCTTACAGACCCATAAACTTAAAACTGAGGTCTTTAGAAATGAACAGACATAAAGGAACTAACTTGCATTAACCCATTTTAAAAAAGACTGACATATAAAATAGAATTCCTTTCCAAGTCTCTATTGACAACTTCCACATAGGCAACCCACTTCCCAGAATTCAATGACCTGAAAAGCCAAATCAACAAATGAAAGATGGTCAAAACAAACGACGTGACTAATTGCAACCTATTTAATGTGGACCAAAATGAAGTCTTAGGATCCACATTGTTGCCCAAGAGAACAACTGAATTTGAATCTATTAGATTCAGCCATATTTTTCCCTGAGTGGTATTACATAATCCTCAAATTTCCTGTTCATGTTTCAAGTTGACTATTCCTCTTCTGGTCACAGAACCTAATCAACTGTTTTGACTCTAGGCTTTCTCCAAACATTTAATCAGATTCCGATTCCTAAATTCCAATCACACTCTTGCTGCCTTGACAATGTCCTGATCACCATGGTTGTCATTACAGCTGTTCTAACACTTTTAAGACATAATTTCATAGGAAATTTCTTGGTTTGCACTCACAAGGACCCGATTTCATCTCCTGATTTGATTTTTAGTTGTTTAACTCAAAGAGAACAAATATTGCCTATAAGAGGAAGGCTAACTAGAACTTCAGAAGTTGCTATACACTTGGGTTATCAAAGCAATCTTAGTTGTACTTTAAATATGTACTTTAAATATGCATTGTTTGTGAAACAACATATTGACAGAAAGCCACCACTAATTCTGTGATGGTCTTACCTGCTTATTTGTTTTAAGAGTCATAATTCTATTTAAATATTTGAAAAGCACAACTATTCACATATGTTTGAGATGATATCTGGTGAATAGAATGCTTAATGTCCATGAGGATTCAAATTCCTTTAGAAGTAACCTTCTAACCACCATACTAGGGGTCTGTGTCTCACACAGTAATAGCTTCTGCTTCAGCTATTCCAAGATGTTTATGACCATGAGCATGTGGTTGAAAGTTGGAAGGTATGCAGCAAAGCACCAAAAGATTCCTAAGATAATTGTTCCCATTGCCATAAATAATTTACAGTGGGGTTAAATTCCTTCTCTGCCATTTACAAATTAGGCAAAAATGAGCAAGAAATTAATCCTTTTAAAATTTTAGTTCTTTCTTTCTATTAAACTGAAATAATGACATTCAGAGTTTTCATGAGGTTAAAATGAGAGAATGTAGAACTGTGAAAATTCTAGCTTTCATTCTTGTTACTACTCATTAATAAATGTGTTATTTGAAGATATTTGCTTTACTGATATACTCTATTAATTGCTTTTTTTATCTGGCCAGTCACATGCTAACTTATGTGGTTTGTCTTTTAGCACAGTTCAAAATATTCCCTCTGTTAGAAGGAAAGATTTAATCCCAATCAGAAAATTTCGGACTCTCAATCAGGATAATGTTAGAATTAGACTATAATCTTAGAACCAAACTTCCTATTACACAAGATATATCTAAATTTTATGAATGATGGAAATAGACCAAGTGATTTACACAAGTCAATACTGTATCGCAGGAGAGCTAGGAATCATATTCAGTTTTGGCTCCTACTTTAATGTTCGTTGATGCTACTGATTAATAAATAAACTACTTGAAAGGATAAGTTTTTCTGAAGTATTTTTCACTACATCACTAAAGAGAGAAAAACTGAAATTCTCAGGAGCTTATTTGATATGTGATATCATATCCCTACTTAAGGAAATGTATCTGCATAAAATTGTCTTTTTGACAGTTTCCATTCTGGTCTTTCTTGAGTATTTTAATTGCCCAAGAGATTAAAACATTCATTCTCCCTGCATTTTTATAATTCACTCACCAGATAGGGTTTTCCCAGGGCTGGTTGGGCAGCTAACAGCCTTAACAGAAATTCTAACTTCATAAGCTCTGCCATCACCATTTTCTAACAGTGAGTAGGTCCTTTAAAATCACAGCTGTGCTCTACCTCTGATGTCCAGGAGTTAGTAACAGCCTAACACACCGTGGAGTTCCCAGGGGAAATATTAAACTGAATGATTTCAGAGTAACCAGAACTGAATAGCAGTTGAAGCAACAAGCTCAGTTAAGCCATAAAACACACCTTCAGTAGTTCCCTTGGGAGCAAGAAATTTGGCTTACTCTCTTCAAATCCACAGTGACAGAAATAAGAGGGGTCATAAAAGGAAACCAGCTTTATATTTCCAGTATTCAGTTCATCTCTAGCCCTCAGGCTTGATGCAAAGGCAGCAGGGTTGGTAATTAAGCTGAGATGGAAATGAACAATGCTGCCAAGTTGGCCCCATTGTCATTTGATACTCTAAGACACTGGTCAAAAGGCCTATGAAAAGTTCTGTCTCACTCCTAGGTGAGACAAATGTACTTTTCATTAATCCAGGGAAGTCAAACTATATTGCCAGTAATTTTGAAGAGATTACATTGGACGAACTCCACCACTATAAGTATAATCAATAGCCGCAAGTTCAATGCCACTCAGTCATTCTATTTGGAACTGCTCAAGATGATTAATAATAAAACTTATTGGATCCATTTGTACCATATATTTCTACCCTTGCTCTCAATATGGCTGTAAATTGCATATATTTATTGAAGCCTACACATTACAAATTTAATTATGCCCTAGATAAGAGATGGAGTTCTGACTCACATATCCTATAAATAAATTCAATCTAATAAAAATAGCTTCTATTTTTGAGCACTTATTTGTCAGACAATAAAAATGTATTTATGTGTAGCACATTAGTCTTCAGAGAACTCTGCATGGTTGGAATTATTAACAGTATAAATCTGAGGAAACTGAGGCTCAGAAAGGCTAAGTAAAATTGCACACAGTTTCTAAGCTGATAAATCATGGAGTCAAAAGTAGGACCCAGGTGTTCTCAATCACAAACTCAACCTTTCTATCACATGCCTCAGTATTGGGGTAAAATGGTTCTTTACCAGTCACTCATCTTTCAAAGACTACAAGTCTTGCCATTTCCATGAAGGTTTCTCTGAGTGTCCCCTGTTATTTCCCGGAAAAACCATGGATTCCAGAGTTAGACAGACTTTCATGGTGATTAATGATTAGACAAAGTCATACCACCAGGGAGTGAGAGAGCCAGTCAAGCAGTTTGACTCCAGAACTTGCACTTGTCTCCACAACAAGATCTTTTGACTCATTAGAGAAATGAGATCGACTTAGAGGTTCATTATCTGCATTTTTTAATGAAATAGAAGAAAAAGTATAAAATACCATAGAGAATATTGGTATGCTTTACCTAGTAAAGGTAAATATAATGTGAAAATGTTGTTTCAGGTGAGGGGGGGCAAGTGTGTGTGTGTGTACTGGGTCATAATATAGTTTATTTCTTACTTTAAGTTATAAAAAATTCACATACACAGTATTATACTCTGTGTGGATAATAGGTTCTCCAAAATGCATCATTCTATTCCCTTTCCAAGCAATATTTCACACTGTCTCATCTTTAAAGGCAAAGCTATTACTACTTATTTTCAGTTTTACTTGGTTACATTTAGTTTCATTACTACTTATTAGCCCATTCTGATATCTAGCAACAGTGACTCTAAAGAGTGATTTCATTGATTTATTTACTCATTTATTTAATAATTATTAAGTACTTACTATGTGTCAGGTATTAAACTAGACACAGGATTGAACAGTGAACAAAAGATAGTTCTTGCCTCAAAGAGCTTACAACTTAAGGGGGAAACTAAGTTGAATTAGTTCAGGAATGGGATAGAAAGCCTCATGAAGAAAAACCATTTATACTTAAACCTGAAGCCTGAACAAGAAGATGGGTAAACTGGGCCCAGTGGCATGTGCCTGTAATCCTAGCAGCCAGGAAGGCTGAGGCAGGAGGATCATGAGTTCGAAGTCAGCCTCAGCAATTTAGAAAGGCCCTAAGTAACTTAATGAGATCCTGTCTCAAAATAAAAAATAAAAACAAGGGACTGGGGATGTGGGACAGTGATTAAGTGCCCCTGGGTTCAATCCGTAGTACAAAGAAGAAGAAGAAGGAGGAGGAGGAGGAGGAGGAGGAGAAGGGTAAGTATGCTGGGTAGAAGGAAAGAATTTGAAAAAGGCTGGAAAATGAGAGAAAGAATAGACCTAAGGTACTGAAAAATCTGTCATAACTGGAGTATAGGGACATGAACATGTCCCTATACTCCAGGGTCAGAGAACACTCAGGGAGTTGGAGAGGGAGCCAGGATGTCTTAGGCACCAGCTATTATCAGGCCATCAGTAAGAAAATACACCACTGTGCACACTACAAATTCCTATACAAACCCCAAGATCCAAGATCCAGTCTTTATCTTCTCCAAATCCATTGCTCCTGAATGGCCTGAAACTAGCAACATAGGAAGCTGCCATGCCTTGTTCTCTCACCCAACAACCCCTGACTTTAGGGATCCTTAAGAATCCACGAGTTAATAGAACAGAAATCTCATCCGTTCCTTTTCTTGATATCTCTGTGATTATTAGAATCTTGGCCTCTGGGTTGAAACAGACCTTGTACTTGAACAGGTTGCTTGGTCTCTCTAAACGTGTTTCTTCACGTACAAAATAAGGAGACGAATTGTTTCACTTTCAGTTACTGAGACTAAGTAAGGTAATACATGTAAAATGTTTGACATCTAGGAAGTGCTATTTTCAAAACTACTGGAAGCTTCTACATTTGCTGGGTAGGGGGGCAGTCGTTTTGTTACAAAATCTTTTCTTTCCAAATTTTTCTTACTTCTATGCAGTGATCACTGAAGAACAATTATGTTATTTGGTTATATATTAAGTAGCACAGGGAGACACAAAAATCAAGGATTTGTCAAGTCAAATTAAGCTAAGGAATTCATTTTTTATCTTTATTATTAAGCTGCAATATTGCGGTTCCTCTATTTTCCCTTATATAAAAATCTTCCCACTTGCATCTTTTTCTAAGATGCTAGAATAATAAATGATGGTTTCTCCTGTACAAGTAAGATCAAAGTAATTTCCTACATAATGTACCACAAACAGATCTAGAAATGATGTTTTTAGATGCTATGATGCATATTCAAATTTTCCATGCAATGGATTAGATAGCAACATGACTAAGTTGAAGGGCCAGTGATCTAAAATGCTTCCTTTATGTTTCATATACTGAAATATTAATAAAGTAGAAAATCAAAATGAGAGCAATTTAGGGATTCTCATGTCCTCTGATTACTGGATCATTTCCATGGTTCCAATTTCAGACAAAGAAAAGAACGATAATGGAAAAGAACAGAGCACAGGAAACAAGAATGACAAAAGGAACAGGGGGGAAAAAAGGAATAGAAGCAAAATCAAAGGGTCAGCAGCAAAATAGCCCATCTCTATGAAACAACACTATTATAGTCCTCCCTCTTAGCAGAATTCCCCAGCTGAGCCACTGGGCTGTTCTATCAAAAATTGGCAACCTTCATATACTGCAGTGTATCACTCACTGTTTATTGCTGGTTGGAAAGAAAGCTTCAGTTTGCATTTTGGAATATTATAGTTTGAGATGAGTTTTCATTGCTGTCTGAGAGCCATGTTCCCCAGGAAGGCTACAAGGTCTCTTTTATGCCTCCCCTTTTCTTGGACCTACTCAGTGCATGAGGATATCTTCTTCTTAGAAGCCCGACTGCAGAAAAGAGTCCTTTTGCTCCACCCTGAGAGGGTGCATATTGGAGTAAGGCTGTAGCAGTACTGACATAACAGGGTGATGTTTTCGTAGAACTGGAATATGGAAAGAAACAAAGCAAAGAGGATGGAAAATTTTCACTAGAGGCAGAAGGGTAACTCTGTATTCATTAGGTTTCTTTACCATGCCTGTGAAAATACCCTAATTCAAACATGTCAGCAACAAAAGACACTTGACTGACTCCTGTGACCCAAAAGTCAAAATCACAAATATTCGGTTCATATGTTCAAATGATGTTTTTTATTCTTTCTCTAGTCTGACCAATTGTACCCTTTGTTGCTTTATTCTTAAGCAGAATATTCTTAATATTCTTAATATTCAGCAATAGTGACTGAAAAGCGCTGAACTTATTTCTAATCAGTTTCAAAATCTCATCTGAAGGAGTTTGCCTCTTCAATAATTACAGTAGCAATCTTGGGACTACTGTGTACCCAGCAATGGCTATGAATGACTGCCTAAAGGAAAATTGAGATTCTGTGATCTAAAGAAGGGGATATGAACTTGGGGCAGTTAAAAACCAGCAAAATCACTTATTTGCTAGGTCCTTTGGATCATCCTTTTGAGCATCACCAAGAAACAGAACTTTTACAATTGGAGATAGGTCTTTATTTATCCCTTTTTACACATTGACTCATAATCTATGATTTCTCCTGAGAAAAATGTCAAAGACCTTATGATACACTAGAGCATCTGAGTACTAGACAGAACATCGGTAGAAATGATGAGTTCTTCCTGTAAGTTTGCTGACACAGAGTACTTTAACACCCATGCTAAATCAAGCAGCAGCCTTCATAACTTCAAGGTAAAGTAAGGCTGTGTCAGCTAATTTCCCTACAGAATTTGATAGCTTTGGTTAGAAACTTCCTACGTGTGTGTGTGTGTGTGTGTGTGTGTGTGTGTGTAGAAATGCCTTCTTATTTCTGACTTCTTTCATGTTTCTTCCCTCTTTGCTGGTCACATGGAAACTCCTTTCATTTAGGCAAGCAATCTACCACCAAGCTACATCTTCAACTCACCACCATTATTTAGATTAATGATTTCCAACTGTTTGAAAAGTGAGAACTTGCCAGGCACAGTGGTACACATCTGTAATCCCAGAGGCTGAAGCAGGCGGATCACAATTTGGAGGCCAACCTTGGCAGTTTAGTGAGATCTTGTCTCAAAATAAAAATAAAAAAGGGGTTGAAGATGTAGCTCAGCGGTTGAGAGGCCCTGGTTTCAATCCCAGTACCAGGAATTGGGGGAAATAACTCCTTTGTAACATATGAATTTATAAATGTCTCATGATAATAGTCAAATCTCTCTAGCTTATATTTATAAATTTGCTAAAAAGATACATATTATAAAAAGTCTTAATTATATTAATGTTATTAAAACAATTGGCATCATATTGATTACAATAGTACCTACTTCCATGTGAAAAATGAATAGTACATGCTCATGTAAGATGTATTGTTTATTCCACCTACATAGGGATGTATAGATCTCTGGCAATAATTCTACAACCCCTTCTATAACTGTTCAAGATTTGAGATCAAGTGACTTAGAATGATTCTTTTGTAAGCTCTCATATTTGTTTGAACCCAGAAGGCCAAGGCTTCTAAATGTAAGGTCAGAGCCATATGTTCCCCTTCCTCTCTCTGTTTCCACATCCTTTATATAAATAGCTCAAACTCTAATTTCAATAGAAAAAGAACCAACAGCAGCCAAAGGAGTTGGCATAAGACTGACTACTGAGATGATGACTTAACACTGCTTCTAGACACTGAAAATGTAAGTTACTGACTCACGGCATGTACTCCATATGAAGGCATATGCCAAAAACAGAAAAGTGGGACGTGTTGATTTTAGGCCTTTCTTTTCTAAAGAGTAATGATGAATCTCATTTGAGGCATAGCATTTTACTTTCAATCAGGTACGAAGATAGCAAAGGACATATTTATAACAAAAAGGAAATGTACTCAAAAAGTAGAAATGTAAAGCAAAGATCATTTTTGAAGTGGATATTGGGCAGTGGCACCAGTGTCTGTGTTTAGAATTCATTATACACACTCCGTGGACCATCATCACTGCCATGCTCTGATGAGCTCCTAATCTCCCTCCTAAATCCTTCCTCCAGCGTCACAGATGAGGCAGAATGGAGCTGAGTGAACCACTCTTAGGTAACAATCTCAAAATTTTAACCCTGGGCTAGAGCACTTGCTCTGACCTTTTCAGCAGAGAACAATTTTTAAAAATTAAAACAAAAAAGAGGAAAAGAAAAGAAAGACAAATTTGTATTCCCTTCCAAATCACAAGCATTTATGTTAGGACATTTCAGTAGTAATTTGTAAATGAGTGTCTAACATAAGTAAACAGTATGTTAATACAAATCTGAGTCCAAATAGTACATTTAACTGAAAAAAGGAGTGGAATTAAATTGTATTTCTTATATTCAAACAGTGTCCATGTTTCGATGATTGCTTTATTCTCTTTATCATCTTAGCCATTGAGCGACGCTAATTCCTAGAGGTTATAAAATTAAGAACATGAGCTTTGGAAGGAGACTAAGACTCAGAAATCCTAGTTCTACCATTAACTAGCCATGTAACCTTGGGCTAGTCATTCAACCTTTCTAAACTACTGTTTACTTATTTGTACAGTGATATTACACACTTCAGTTGAATTAGAACTATTATAGCATAATTAATAAAAATACTTAGCAAATGGAGTAGAACTTGTTAACTACTAACAAATGTTAGCTCTTACAGAATAGATTGTCATAGGACAAGATGTCCTAATGCAGCAGTAACTCGAGACGCCTGCTCCCACGCCAGCTAATGAAAGAACTTTGTGTTTATTCAGATTCTTAACTTGCCCTTGCCTTGCCCTCTGAGAGAATTTTGCTAGGTAGTTCCTAACCTTTTTGTAATTGGTAGAACACCATTAAACAAACAACAACAACAACAAAAGACAGGGAGAAAGCAAAACAAAACAAAACAAACAAAAAACAGTGGCTGAGTAGACATGCAAAATAAATGAAAGTGTGGGGTGAGGGATAAAAGGTCATACAGTTCACAAGTCATGTGAGGAAAACTTTCTGGGATTTGATGTGAAAGTTTCTAGAATAGTTTTGGAGTCTGAGAAATTGGAGAGGAAGCTAAGGGAGTTTTGAAAGTTGTTTTGAAATGGATTATAGATTGAATCTCATTGTCTTTAATAGATAAAAATAAAGATTAGGTTTCAGTTGTCATTGCCAAGGTGTGGGGACTGTTGCTTTTTCATAGAGCATCACATGGAAATAAGGTCATGGTTGTACTTGTTTTTTGCAGCAAACTACATAAAGTGGCACATCTTTGACAGTGCTGTAACAGGTTTGCCCTAATGGGAGTGCTCCTCCTGCTAGTGTCCACATTATAGGATATAAATTTAAATTTACATATCCTTAAAGTTACAGAGATGAGTCTTTATTCTTTCAACCTCACCACAAGCTCTTCTTCACCAGTAACTCCTCATAACCTAGCACTGGCCTCAGCAAAGGAATATACAGTAATCAATAGTGAACTTGGAGACACACTGTCTTTATTGCTATTACCCCAGATTCTAAGCCTAAACTTTGCCAGATTGGGGCAAATGACTATAGAAGGAGTCCTTTGGACATCAGATTCTCCTGTGATAGTCAAGTGCTAAAGCAATCTCTGGCACCATAGTGCTGGCATTACCTTCCAAAAGATAAAGTTGTGATTTCTCCTTGGAAACAAGCATTACAACTATTCTTTATGGACCTGCTCCATGTAATACACTGCTTTTCTCAAGACAAAACATCATCTGTTAGGGAGATTTGGATACTGCTAAACACCTTAAACTCATTTAGAGACTGACACAGTACAGAGAATTCCAGAAGGAATAGATCACTTTTACATATTTCAACTACACAACCGAACAATCAACAGCAAATCTTTCATACAATTTAATTCATTCCTGTTCTGACCTATCCTTCAAATAACAAAATTATAAGATAGGCAGTTATTACATCAGCCTCTAAATCACTCTTGTATAATCAATTAACCTCATCACATACAAATATTCAGTTGCACCAATGGATAATTTTGTCATCAGGAACTCATTTTATTTTCAATTATCAGCCTCACTAATGGCCTACTGAAACCAACACTTATGGAAGTATTGAAAAATATACTGTGCTCTCTCAGGGTGGTATACATTTTCTACACAGCAACACAGTTATTTGATATTATTAAATACCTATTAAGCCTTGGGGATTTTACTTTTCCATACAAAATGTGTAAATAAAACAACCCAAACCAGTCCATTCTATACAGAGAACTTCAAGCACCCTCTCTATTTTCCAAACAAATAAGCTCCCTACAGGCTCCTAACCCCAAGGACTTTGTTGTGTTTGTTATAAATAAGTCAGTGGATAATCATAAAACACTTCTTGACAGTAACTAAATCAGGAAGATCAGTGATAGCCAGCCTAAGTCAACCATAAATTTTATGGCAATTTTTTAATGAGGCAGGGAAGGGAGTTTATCAGCATTTTGTCTCTCAGGGTCAAATAAAAGAAAGCAGAAGAGAGACAGGAAAAGGAGGCTAGGATACCTGGTGTGAAGGGAAGGGGAAAGGAAGTGAGTAAAAGAGGAGGAGGAAACAGAAACTGATCAGAAGGTAAGCAGCTACAGGCTTATACAACCTTGAGCATACAAATGTTGTCCTCAAGGGAAAACTGAAGAAAGATTTTTGTGCCAGTGCAACATTAGCAAACATGAAAATGGATCATAACTTTGGCATTTGGACTTAAATATAGTGGAGAAAGATGGGGAGAGATAAGGAATAGATTGACTAGAAGCAGCAGATAGCTGAAGAGAAACCATGCTCCAAAGATAATAACCAGGGTGGGTCAGGATTATTATACCTTGTTTCTTCAACCACTCCTGACCACCATACAATTTCCTTTGGATACTGGATTAAATATTTCCATGAAAATAGAAGTCCTTTGATGGGGAAATCTGACATTTCCAGAGGGACTGTGAATTTTTTTTTCTGATTCAATAAGAACCTGAACAAGTCAAAGTGAAATGGAGGTTTGATGTTCCGAATTAAATTAGACATTTTATTAATCCAGTTAGAGGTCATTAGTCAACTATAAATCCAGAATAGTAATTTTTTCCCTAAAGGAAAAGAAGTTGGGGAAGGGTAAATGGCCTTAGAACCTACCCTGCATCTGCAGCTGCATAAGCAGGGCCAGATCAATGGGAATTTTGACAAAGGAAAAGTAACAGGGCTGAGATGTGTATTAGGTGTGTTAGCATGTAATCTATAAGCAAGAACCAGTATTAATGCAGAAAGCATCCAGCTCCTATACAGCAAATACTCAGCCAGCAACCAGCATTGGTGTTCAGTTGACCTGACCCTTATTGCAAAACTGAGTTGTGCTCCTCAAGACATCCCTATTAGCTTTTAAACATGTTTTCAGAGTTATATCTCATCTATGACTTTTGTTGTTATTGATGCTTTTCACTTTATCTTCCTGGATCTTGCCTTGTCACTTTTATTATCTCAAAGGAGGTCACAAAACCCTTGTCCTTTCTAAAGGAATTTTTTTTCCAAATCCACAAATTCAGCTCTGTTACTTAGGGAGCCCTTTTTAAATTTCCCATGATAAACCAACAAGAAAAATCATAGGAAATCATAAGGAGGTTCAAAGTTCTATTTTTTTAATTAGTTATCCATAAAATGATAAAAACTGGTTTACTATAGAAACAATGATTCTATGATATTTAACTGCAGAGTTTCAAGTAAATCAAAGAAGTGTGTTCGAAGTAGTGACAAAGTTGGTTAAAGATGAACTAATATACACACTGAACTACCTTTTATTTTTCCAGAACTCTGAAGGAAAGATAAGGGTTCAGAAGAGCTGCTTAAAAATTAATAGTGATCATAATAAATAAGGCAAAAATTTTAAGAAACAAAAAATGTAAATCTTTGTTATTAAGAACCTGAGAATTTTCCACCTAAAAAAAGAAATGAACAAAAGAAAGCAAAGACAAGAACAGAAATAGCTAAAGAGACAATTCAAGTAATTTATTGTAATGAATAGCAATCAACTTCACAAAGAAAACATCATAAAGATATAATTGGAAACTACAAATACTTCATGTAAGAATTCTAATTATAGCATTTACTTGTTTGAATCCAAATTCCCATTTTTCTACATGTTCTATAAAGAATTATAAGTTCTTCCTTCTGAGTCAGACCTCAAGTCAGCCACATTGTCTGGTTCAGATTTTTTTCCTATAGTTCTGTCAAAATTGAAGGAAAAGAATAACTAGAGTGAGAACTAGAAAACTTAAGTTCTTTCCTTTCTTCTAAAACCAGCTATTAATAAATGTACCAAATTGGGGGCATTTTTGGATAAAACTTAACCAGATGGACAAGTCTTCTGAGGTGATGTCCTTAGACCAATTGTCTAACTCTGACCAGCTTTTTTGGGCATACCACCTGTACAGTCACAAAGGACCATACACTTAAAAGAGCCCTGTGATTGGTTTAATGCTCTGCTGTATCCATCTTGAAATTCTTACTAACTTTTTAACAAGGAACTGCTTATTTTCATTTTGTGCCAATCCTATAACTTATGTAGCCAGTAATATCTTACCACTTCAGAGCCTCTGCTTCCTCATGTGTAAGACCAGGATTGGAAGGGATATAAGGTTGGTTCAACATATAGAAGTCAATAAACCTAATACATCACATCAGTAGATTTAAAGACAGGACTCTTGTGATTATATCAATAAGTACAGAAAAAACATTTGACAAAATACAGCACTTCTCATGTTCAAAACACTAGAAAAACTAGAGATAGTAGGAACATAACTCAACACTGTAAAAGCTATCTATGCTAAGCCCAAGGACAACATCATTCTAAATAGAGAAAAGTTGAAAACTGGAACAATTCAGGGATGCCCTCTTTCACCACTTCTATTCAACATAGTCCTTGAAACTCTAGCCAGAGCAATCAGACAGATTAAAGAAATTAAAGGGATACAAATAGGAAAAGAAGAATTCAAACCATCACTATTTGCCAATGACATGATTCTATATTTAGAAGATCCAAAATATTCCACCAGAAAACTTCTAGAACTCATAAATGAATTCAACAAAGTAGCAGGATATAAAATCAATACATGTAAATCCAATGCATTTCTACACATAAGTGATGAATACACTGTAAGAGATGAGTACACCGTAAGAGAAATTAGGAAAATTACCCCATTCACAATAGCCTAAAAAAAAAAAAAAACCAACCAACCAAACAAGCAAACAAAAAAAACACTTTGGAATCAACTTAACAAAAGAGATGAAAGACCTCTACAATGAAAACTACAGAACACTAAAGAAAGAAACTGAAGAAGACCTTAGAAGATGGAAAGATCTCCCATGTTCTTATGTAGGAAGAATTAATATGGTCAAAATGGCTATGCTACCAAAAGTGTTATACAGAGTCAATACATTCCTATACTATCCCAAAGATATTCTTCATGGAACTAGAAAAAGCAATCATGAAATTCATTTGGAAAAATAAAAGACCTAGAATTAATCAAAGCAATTCTTAGCAGGAAGAGTGAAGCAGGAGGCATCACAATATCAGAACTTAAACTATACTACTGAGCAATAGTAACAAAAACAGCATGTTATTAGCACCAAAATACACATGTAGACCAATGGTACAAAATAGAAGACACAGAGACAAACCCACATAAATATGGTTATCTCATAATAGACAAAGGCACCAAAAACATACATTGGAGAAAAGATAGCCTATTCAAGAAATGGTGCTAGGAAAACTGGAAATCAATATGTAACAAAATGAAATTAAACTTCTCTCTCTCACCCTGTACAAAAATCAACTCCAAGTGGATCAAATACTTAGGCAGTAGAACAGAGACCCTGTGCCTAAAGAAGAAAATGTAGACCCAAATCATTATGTTGGCTTAGGACATGACTTCCTTAACAAGAATCCTAAAGCACAAGAAGAAAAATTAAGAATCAATAAATGGGATGGATTCAAACTAAAAAGCTTCTTCCCAGCAAAGGAAACAATCAATAGTGTGAAAAGAGAGCCTACAGAGTGGGAGAAAAATCTTTACCACACATACCTCAGATAGAACACTAATCTCCAGGATATATAAACAGCTCAAAAAACAACACCAAAAAAACTAATAACCCAAACAATAAATGGGCTAAGGAACTGAACAGACATTTCACAGAAGAAATACAACCAATCAACAAACATATGAAAAAATATTCATCATCTCTTGCAATTAGAGAAATGCAAATCAAAAGTAAGATTTCATCTAACTCCAGTCAGAATGGCAATTATCAAGAAGACAAGTAACAATAAGTATTGGCGAGGATGTGGGGAAAAGTGACACTCACATATCGCTGGTAGGATTGTAGACTAGTACAGCCTCTATGGAAAGCAGTATGGAGATTCCTAAGAAAACTTGGAATGGAACCACCATTTGACCCAGCTATCCCACTCTTCGGTTTATATCCAAAGAACATAAAATCAGCATACTACAGTGACACAGTCACATCTATGTTTATAGCAGCTCAATTCAAAATATCTAAACTATGGAACAAACCTAGATGCCCTTCAACAGATGAATGGATAAAGAAAATGTGATACATATACACCAATGAAATATTCTTCTTCTTTAAAGAAGAATGAAATTATGGCATTTGCAGGTAAATGAATGGAACTAGAGAATATCATACTAAGTGAAATAAGCCAATCCCAAAAAAG
This sequence comes from Sciurus carolinensis, assembly GCF_902686445.1. NCBI lineage: Eukaryota > Metazoa > Chordata > Mammalia > Rodentia > Sciuridae > Sciurus > Sciurus carolinensis. The sequence goes on along the minus strand of NC_062217.1, from coordinate 111,249,784 downwards.
CAAAGGCCGAAAGTTTTCTCTGATAAGGGGATGCTGATCCATGGTGGATGGTGGGAAGGAAAGAATGAAGGAACTTTGGATTATGCAGAGGGGAGAGAAGGGAAGGGTGGGATGGCAGGAATGGGAAAGATGGTAGAATGAGACAGACATTATTACCATATATATATATATATATATATATATATATATATATATATAATTACACTATGGGTGTGACTCAGCACCATGTACAGCCAGAGGAATGAGAAATTATGCTCCACCTTTGTACATTGTGTCAGAATGCCTTCTACTGTCATGTATAACCAACTAGAACAAATAAAAAAATTTTTTTAAAAAGACGAGGATTGGAAGATCGCCAGCATACTTTCAGTCCCAAAGTATGATAAAACAAATGCTTCAGATTTGTCTGGCATTGAGGGAACAAAATGCCATAATTGCCGTAATAATATTTTTCCAGGATTCCAATTCCAGAACATATTCTTATCCTTAAAAAGTGGCCACTATTTCCCTGATGATAGAAACTGCAGGACCTAACATGCTGAGAATTGTCTGGTTCCCTCTGTCTCCTCTCAAGACCAGCCTAATATTATAGCACCACTGACTAGCCACCTATCCACAAGAATGTTGCAAACAAACCACCCCAAAACTAAGAGGTTTAAAGCAAAATCTCTTACTATTGTTCACAAGTCCACAGTGGCTGGCTGGTTCTGCTGATTTTGATCAGGCCTTACTGGGCATTTCTCTGGTTTCAGCCAAGTTGCTCCCATGTTTCAGATGGCCTCAGTTGGAACACCTCAGTTCTCTTCATGTGGTCTCTGTCCCTGGTTTATAGACAGGACACAAGAGAAGAAACCAGAACTTGAACAGTGTCACTTCTGCCTTCTTCCATGAAAAGCAAGTCATGAAGCCAGTTTAGATTTGCAAGTGCAGAAAATAAAACTTAATGGGAAATCTCAAGTAGATTCCTTTGTGAGAGATCTACAGATTCACATCCTAAGTTGCCTTGGATACAGAGTGGAACAGAATTGGAGTCACTTTTACAATAAATTGGCCATACTCACATTAATCAAAAATTCAATTGGCTATATATACTCCATTCTAATAGCATATAGCTGCATAACCCTAAGCAAAGCATTCAGGGTCTCCTTTCATGGAATCATCTGTATAAGTGAGGGCATCAAGCCAGATAAGCTGTCAAGTTCTGGTTCTGACATCCTCAAACTCTCCAGACCTTTCTACTCTCACTCCAACCAGTTTCCAATCTCTTCTTCCTTCTCTGGTCCAGAAACTTGTCTCTACATCCTGCACAGCATTAAATCCGGATGGATCAAAAGAATAGATTCAACCTATTCTGATCTATACAGCTTTGTGGGCCCTGAAAAACAGAACTGCAGACTTAAGAATTTGGGATTCTCAGGGGAAGAAGTTAAAGGTTTTCTCAGCTATACCAGAAACCCCCTTGCTACATTTGAAAGAGCAGCCAATGGTGAATCCCTCATATCCAATGTCTGTAGCTCTGTCTCTCCTTTGTCTCTGTAGAGCAGAATATGTGGCTCTCTATGCCATCCTCATCCTTCTGATAGACTGCATCAAGCACTCATAGTTCAAGCCAAAACACTCTGGTAGAGCTCGCCGGCCTTTGAGCAGGGACAGTGTCTCTTAAATAAATGAGAGCAACACTGTGTTTTTGATGAAGTCTGCCAGGTCCTGTCAACTTTATGCCTGCCGATTTTCATGGCTTTTAAAAGACATAACCATAAAATTTCAGTTCAAAATTAAGTCTAGCCAGCAAGGCTTTGCCAGGCTGGAAAATTTTAATTTATCAAAATAACTAGATAATCATTTAATTTTCTCCCTTGTTGGAAGGTCCTTGCTCTTCATAAATCATGATATAGCTCCTTCTCCCAGTAAGCTCTCTGATGGAACTATATATAGATCAGATTTTTTTTTTTTTCCCTAAGAAAATCAGTCAAACACAAGAACTCTTCCTTCAAGGATCTGCAATGTACAGGACCAGCAAATGCACCCCAGAGATGGATAGGCATGCTGCATGTGGCTTGCCAAGCACGTGCAGTGGCTGCTTTTGCTACTGGTTCAGGGAATAAGAGCTAAATTTGGTCTATATCACTGATTTTTAAACTGCAAACTGCTTCTTAGGCTGCCAGATAAGCCTTTGTTTTGTGCATTCATTTGTTTCACTGTCTCCAAAATAAACCTGTCTTTTCAAATCAGAAAATCTTCCACTAAGCAAAAAAAAGAAGAAAAAATAAGAGTGGTGATGATAGAGGATCTGCCAGTCTGTCTTTCACTTGCTGACATGCCTATTTCCTCTTCAGTGGTTTTCTTTTGTCATTTTGTTACATGTGTCTGTGTTGGCATTAGGTTGGAGCCACCCCGTGGGTTTATTGGTCCTCAAGGTGGTTTTATGACGGTCACTGATATTTGCTTCTTGGTTACTTTATATCCCCTTCATTGGTACAGTGCTTTTCTGTAAGATGTCCGGTGTTCTGTGCATGCAGAGCTTTGGACATGTTTCTCTAATAATTAGATAAGAAAAGAAAATCTCCAAACCTTCTAAGTGAGGACCTATAAGGATGGGTAAGTTGGGAAGATGAGGGGTAGGGGTACCAGTTTGCCCAGCCTCACATTTGCAAAAGTCTCATATTTTTACTTATTGCTATAAATTATGCTACATATATAATCACAGAGATATAGAATTGAAAGCAGGTGGTAATCTTATGCCCATTTATCTTTTAATGTACCTTAGTGTTTATAAGACAATAATACTTACCTTTAAAATAGCATACCCTTACAGCATAGTTATTGTGGCAAAAGTTTTCATTTATTCAGTGGAAATGTATACTATAAGCTTTGTCACCTTTTTTTGGCTACTTTTTAAAATGAACACGGAAACCTAAACTTAATGATGCTATAAAATACCCCCAGGCCTTTATACATATCCTTCTTCCTACCTGCTCCATCTCCTCACTTCCTATAGCAACTTATCATGGAAATGCTTATCCATCCCTCTTAAATCAGTCTATGCCATCCACTTCTTAGTTCAGATAGAGAACCCTGAGAATATTTCTACCAATTATTGCTCTGTATTTTAATCTGCTTTACCTGCTGATTCTCTTTTTCATTGTTGTTTTGGTACTGGGGATTGAACCCACGGGTACTTAATCACTGAGCCACATCCCAAGCCCTGTTTGTTTGTTTGTTTTTGCTTCATTTTTAAATTTTGAGACAGGGTCTCACTGAGTTACTGAGTCTGGTCTTGAACTCACAATCCTCCTGCCTCAATCTCCTGAGCTTCTGGGATAATAGGAGTGTGTCACCATGCCTGCCTATGTGTTGGTTCTCTTCTTGAAGGAAAGGCTGCATTTTAGTCATTATTTTAGTCCTAATTTATAACAAAATACATGGTATTTCAAGGTCTCCTTTCATGGAATCATCTGTATAAGTGAGGGCATCAAGCCAGATAAGCTGTCAAGTTCTGCTCTGACATCCTCAAAGTCTCCAGACCTTTTTATTCTCACTCCAACCAGTTTCCCATCTCTTCTTCCTTCTCTGGTCCAGAAACCTGTCTCTACATCCTGTACAGCATTAAATCCGGATGGATCAAAAGAATCAATTCAACCTATTCTGATCTATACAGCTTTGTTGGCCCTGAAAAACAGATTCAATTGTGAAAATGTACAAATGCATGAATAAATGGAGTAGAGTGGAAGCCTGTTAGAAATGTAGAATCTGAATAGCTAAGCTATGGAAACAACCTAGATGTCCTTCAACAGATGAATGAAGAAAGAAAATGTGGTGTATATATACACAATGGAATATTACTCAACTATAAAGAAGAATGAAATTATGACATTTGCTGGCAAATGGTTAGTACTGCAGACTATCATGCTAAGTGAAATAAGCCAATCCCAAAAAAACAGACTGAATGTTCTCTCTGATATGAAGATGCTAACACACAATAAGGGGGTAGGAAGGGAAGAATAGAAGTACTTTGGATTAGACAAAGGGGAATGAAGGGAAGGGAGAAGGGATGGGAATAGGAAAGACAGTAGAGTGAATTGGAATTTCTTTCTTATATTCATATATGAATACAAGGCCAGTGTAACTCCACATCATATATAGTCACAAGAATGGGGAAGTTATACTCCATATATATATATAATATTGCAAAATGTATTCTACTGTCATATATAACTAAAAAGAACAAATAAAAAATTTTAAAAAGAAAAATGTAGGATCTGGGACCCCACCTCATACAGATGGAATTAGAGTCTGCATTCTGCAAAGATCCTTAGGGAATTTGATTGCACATTAGAGTTTAAAAAGTTCTAATCCTGCTTACCTTTATCTCTCACTTCTGTAAACATCTAGAACATTAATAGTTTGAAACTCTGGGTTTGATGATTATTAATGTAACTGCATTACACTGTGCTTAATTGGCTGAATGTGCAATTATATATACATGTGTGTGTTGATGTATGGTCACACACTCTTATTCTTGCCTATTCACCTAGAAGGTCATATAGGGACTCTTTTGGTATTCCCTCACTATTCCTCTCAACACCTAGCCCTAGGGTGTACCCATAGTAGGTACCTGACACAAATTTGTGCAAAAAGCCAAAAATTACTTCAAAAAATAGGTTTATTATAGATGTATCATGCATGTTTCTGTGAGAGAACAGCCAGTGTCAAATTAAATCTGAGGCTATTAGGCAGGAGAGGAAGGTAAATTATCTCATCTCTTGTAAGAACCAAGTAAAAGATGAATTTGTCATGAATGAATTATAGCTCTTACCAAATTGTTCTCCTCAGCTTCCACCACTGTCCTCAAAGGACATCTGGCAATAGATTAGGACCAAATTTTTCAGTTTCACATTCTCTATTTAAACTTTCCTTAATCTTGGTATGTCTAGGGAGATTACTGATCTCAACAGCTTCCAATCTTCCTTTGGACATGTTAGGAAATACTAGTCTACTTCAATCCATATTCCCTGAGTTGTTCCTACTTTGCAATTTAATGGTTTCAAACACTAAAGCTAAATCAAAATGACTGTTGATTTGTTATTCACTCCATTGGGGGGTTCCACAACACATAAGCATTCCAGCTAATGAGGGGCAAAGAAGCAAGCTAAAGTAAGTAGGCAGTGGTTTTTGTCCTCCCTGGAAAAATATTTCTTAGAAAGGCATCATTTTGCCACCAAAATAATGGGAAAAGAGGTATTAGAGGATGTTAAGAGATTCTACAATATAAAGTACTGTTGGCACCATGTGTAATCATTTAACCTCATCTACATAATTTAGGAAAGATAACCTCAATTTTATCAATGAGGAAAATGAGTCTTGGTATTTTCATTTTCATATAGTTAGTCAGGGAACTGGGGTTTTTTGTCTTCTTAATTGTGATAAAGAAAATAGCATGACATTTATCATCCCAACCATTTTTAAGTGTACAGTTCAGTAGTGTTAAGTACATCCACATTGTTATGTAACCAATCTGTACATCTTTATTGTCCATTGAAACTCAAACTCTGTGCCCTTAACACCAATTCCTCATTTCTCCCTCCTCTACCACTTCTTTTTGTAAACTAGACCAAGTAATATTTTGCTCATCTTTTTCTCTTTCCTGATTTTTCCTCTACTTCCTTCCCCTTCTCAGGGTACCATACTTTACACTGCTCTGGTCCAAACCAACAGTAACAAAAGTGATTGAAGTTTCTAAGGGCAGGATGTTAACCTCCCTATGTAGTCTATGGAATAAACTGAGATGTTGCCAATTTATCTGTACACTTCATCTGTGTTCAGGGAAATTCTGGATATACACGATTATTTCACTGAATAGCCAGTTAAGCCAATCCAAAATTCTCACTTTGTCACCAAGTCACATTCCTGAGGCCAGGATTCAGCACTCCGGCTCAGTAATATCCTTCCAATGCACCATAAGGGCAATGGACACACATACGCCCAGTCTAGAAAGTGGCTCAGGACACAGGCTTTCACTTCTTTGAATTGGCATTGTAACATTATCTTAATCCTTGCACATTCTATATAAATGACTTCTTTAATTATTCTTTACTCAAAGGTAAGAAAAGATTCACATTAAGTGTTAGAAAGAAATCAGAATCCAGAGAGAGAAGTTATAAAAGCCAGCAGCAGACATCCCTATTCTGTTCCCTTCAGATTTCTGTGTCATCCATGGATACATCATGAGGCTCATGCTAAGCAGCCAGCATTCCCATGCTCCAGTCTGTGAAAACACAAAAGTTCCTTTCTATCCAGATTTAATGTCCCCAAAGATGATGGAGTTACTAATTATTGTAAGGGTCCACCCTCCCAAAGTCACTTCTTTCAGGTCCTGCCACTCTTTTGTCTGATTCTTATGAAAGCCGAAGCTTCCTATCATAGGAATGCTGCAGTAGAGATGCCTGAGTTTAGACTCAGTTCTATAATTTACAGCTCCATGTCCTGAAGTGAGTTGGATAACTTTACTGTGCCTAGGTTTATTAAATGAGATCAACTGGATGAAATATTTCCCAAATCACTTTAATGAATGTTGTCCATTGGTATTTTTATTATCTTATTGCCATTTCTAACAATAAGGCTTAGGCTAGAACTTAGATCCTCTTTTCTATTATACTAGAGAAACACAAAATACAGTCCATGTGCCAAATCCAGCCCACCATCTATTTCATAAATCAAGTTTTATTTGAACTCATATTTATATATAGTTTATAGATGCTCTCACATTACAATGGCAAAATTGAGGACTGATGTGACAGAGATTGGATTGAGAAAGAGACTAGATTTTGGAGTAAAAAGATAGAAATTCAAGATGTCCCTCCCTACCTATATAACATTGGTCAGATCATTGCAACCTGAGCTTAAATATCTCTATCTGTAAGATGGAAATTATAAGAATACCCACATTACATGTTAGTGGTGAGGACTAAACAACTTATAGTCAAGCTCTGTGTAAGTATGTAAGTCCTATATGAATCATTTATTCATTCATTCATGTCACTAATAACAGACCAGAGACAGAGGATTCAAAGTGAAAAACAAAATAAACAGACAGACAAAACCAGACACAGTCTCTGGACTTGTGGCGCATATCTCTGGCAGAGAAGACAGGCTACTTGAGCAAGGTTGGTTTCCTAATTCATCAATCTCATTATCATAAATTTCTAAGATACCAGTTTTAATTGTGAAAGCATACAGTATAGGGAAATGCCTACGTTATAGTTCTGTCTTTGGCTCAGCTTGGATCAGAAATACTGTTACACATTTTTCAGTATTTAGTTGGTTATTTGCTTTTATTCAAATAAAAAGGTTAGCTGAGTCCTTGAGAAGAAATATTTACAGAGTTAGACAAGTTGGTGAATGTGACACATGCAGAGATGCCCACAGGATGATTTAAGCCCTTCTGCATTTACAAAACAAATCCAACCAAGCAAAATGGTGCTCCATCAGAAAGAAATACAGACCAAATACAAATACACATGAATCCAGCACATATTAAGAAAAGAACATGCCATCAGATACTTTCTGTGTGATTTTTCTTTTCATTTAAATAGCCTTACTTTCTGGAAAATTACAAAGGTAATAATAGGTAAAAATAATTGGACTAAAAATTTTCACCTCTAAATTACATTTCAGTTGAATGATAATGAGAAAGAATTGCTTATTTGTTCTAATTCTAGGGCAATGTCCCATGATGCTTTTATATGTCAATTTATCTAGAGAAAATTTGCATTAAGAACACATCACTCCTCACTAATTTTGTATTAATAAGTTTCTTCTCCTTGAGTTTTCACTGCACTGTAGGAAGACTAATAATGTGTTAAGGATTTATAATATAATATGAGGTCCACCAACTTCCCTATTAAGAGGGTATCACTCTCCCAGAAACAAAAAAAAAGAAGAAGAAAAAAAAAGAAAAAGAAAAAGAGTGCTCAGATACTGACCAGTCTACAGGCATGTCTCCCAAATCAGTCATCTGACCATGGTTTTTATGCCCTTATGCACAAAAAGGACATTGAGTAGGAAAGCAGTAAATGAAAACTAGAAGCTCTTGTCAAATTGTCAGCCATTGTGCTCATATTAATAACTACTGCAGCTGTCTGGGGCTCAAATTAGCATCTTTGAGATAAGTTAAACACTTTCAGCACTATTTAGAGTCATTTCAAAGAGAACAACAAAAGTTTATGTTGAAATCTTTCGCTAGATGGACTTTAAAACAAAAATCTCTTCAGAAACCTAAACTATGCTTTTTTTTTCTTTTTTTTTTTTTTGGAACCATGATGGGATTACTTGATAAATCTTTAATTTCAATTAACTATCCAAAAGCTGTATTCCATAGGCACATTAGTTATGCACACATGCTCATGTTAATTCCTGTAATCTAAAACAGAAGAGCTCTTTCCCTCAAACTGGTATGCTTTCACTTATTCAGATACCCCAAACTGAGTATTATTCCTGAATGCTCACCCTGGCAATGGAAGAGAATAACCATTTTCAACAAACACAACCTACTCAGATTAGAGCCAGGTGACTGTATGTCTTTGAATCTTCTGTATTGAAGAAGAGGACCAGCATCCCTTTAAAGAAATTTCTCCAAATGCACATAAACTTGCAAAAAAAAAAAAAAAAAGAAAAAAAAAAGAAAAACTAATGAAATAGATGAACTGACAATGAGTCAGTCAGTCATTGTTGTCAACTGACCAGAGGGGGCTGACAATGTGGACTTCAAGTTGTACTTCTTAAATTCTTCAGATGGGCCTTATATGGGGAAAACTTTCTGTGTTAAGTTTCTGAAATGAACTTCCCAATTTGCACAGCAGTCTGACATGCCTACTAGCTGAGAGCAAATGAGTATATATATCAAATAAGGGGATTTTGTTGAGTGTTTTACTCAAATGGCAAGTTCATTCACCTCCCTCGGACCGTTTTAATCTAACATATTGAAGTCTAAAGTGATTAAGTTGATGAAGGTTCCATTCTATTGTTCCCTTTGGATTTACACTATTGAGAAGCAGCAGATATACTACTGGGAAGTCAGATGTCCTGTGTTCTAATTTAGTTCTGTCCTTATCACCCTTATCTACTTCACTGAGGCAGTAAAAGAACAACTAGATAATATATACAAAAGCATTTTTTAAATATAAAGTAATTATCTGGTTGGTAAACATTAATTCCCTAAAATGTACCAGGCATAGCCACACACATCATCCCATCCTTAGAACAATGCTGCAAGAAAAATATTATGACCATACTTTTACAGATGAAGAAAGTAAGCCTCAAAGAACTTATGTAACTTGCCTCAAATCAGATAGCTACGACATGAAAAGCTGAGATTCAAATTCAGGCCTTTTCGGTCTATGTCTAGGTCTCCTTGCTCCTATTTCAAGTCTCTTCTACATTTACACAAATATATTAAAGAACACTAAGACTGAAGTATCTTATATAAAACTCCAAGTTAGCAGGTGACCTAAGTGCTTTAGCCCAAGGAATCTTAACCTTCTTGTGTGGGAGAAACTTCTTTTCATTTCTTTGAAATCTGAAGGGATGGTGCTTACAGGAAGCTGGTCAGTAGAACAGGTGAGAGGGTAGTACTACCCCTACCTGACTCAGCTTGGAATCGCTAACCAAGAGAGAGAGGACAGCAATGAAGAAGAGAGCAATGGCAACCGAGTTGGAAAGCAGCCGTGTGGGTTGCAAAATGCCCTGGAAACCTCACATATCTTAAGCAAGGAAACCTACCTTTTGGTAAACAAGTACAGAGTGTGAAATGTTATGGAGTCTTAGCGGAAAAGTTTATCGGGGCATGGGACTTTTTTTTGAACCCCTTAAGTCTCAGCATATATATATGGAAATGCTCAATTCTGAAGTAATGCCAACAAGGTTGAACCTAAAACTTCTGAGTCTATTCATCCTATACAACACATACAGGTATAACTGAAGGCACTTGGTTTTGTATTTCTCCTGTTCCCATTCATCATCTCAGTAACCTTCCTTCTTATTCCAACAGATAATGGATTTTAGACTCAGGAGTATCACTTTAAGACAACTCAAAAATATGAGTCAAATAACTCTGTCTAGTAGCATGAGTCAATCTCAGAAGTCAGCTTTCCCTAAACCTTCTGTGTTCATGAGGATGGGCGCTCGCACACACACACACACACACACACACACACACAGCCCTACATATGCTCCACAACTTCCACTCTAGCCTTTCAGAACTGTATTTCAGGGCCAGGAATTCAACTTATACAGGCTCAAAATAAAATGTAGGACCAAATGTAATGGATCTCCAGACTCCCTCTTTCTCAAGAGGCAGCTTCTTCTCAGGTAGCTGTTGCTGCTCCAGCACCAACACCTGAAAATCCATTACCACAACCAGCACAGAGGCCCCAATCCAGGCAACAGCACTGACTACTTAGCAGTTGGTACGGTCTGTCATTGTGAAGGGAAAAACTGCCCCACAAAATGTTTCTTTCCTTTGTAACATTGGCTCCATCCCAAGTCAGAATCTGTGTTCATTACCTTCATTCTCCCACAAGTCAGTGAAATGGATGTCATATTCTCTCATCTCCCAGAAAGTTCCTTTATAACGTTTATCAATGAGAAAGCAAGATAATGCTGAACTCATATCCATAGGGTGGAGCCAGAAGATGATGAATAACATCCATTCATTCAGAAACAAAAATTTTTCATATTGTGTACAGCTCATGTGTTTAGACCACAAAGAGAAAAGGAACTGAAGTCTGAATCTCATTTCTCCTTTCCTTGTACCTTTGGCATCTCCCTTAAATATGAAAACAAAATCCATAATGTGCATATGAGAGTACCCTTACAATGAGCAGCTTCAGTAAAACTTTTATGATATTGTGAAAGCCACTTTTTAATTGTTAGGGGCAATGAGATATCACCAGAGGCAGTAAGGTTTTAGAGGCAGTAAGAATTTTCCTCAGTAATGATAATCTGCCTTGATCCACTGTAGAGGTTTACCCTCTCCAACCTTTCTAAATTTGATATATGTTCCTCCTTACTTCACTTCCTCCTTATTACCTCTATTTCTCTGTGTTCTATATCCTTATCCTTATGATTATAATCCTGGGTCCTGGCAACCTGATCCCAAATGTTCTTTTCTTCATTGACAATTTAGAATTAGAGTTGTCCACTTAAAATGCATGATGCCTACAATTCCCAAAGGAAATAAAAGCTCTTTGAGTAAAAACTCAGCCTATTTCTAGTCAATGAACAAATAGCAAAGACTTTTCTTTGTCTCAAGGCTTTACAAGGACTTAAAACAAGTTGGCTTAGAACTTGATTTGGGAAGTTTTCTTTTAGCCATTCCTCTTGTTCAGGAAAAAAAAGAAAAGAAAAGAAAAAGAAAAACCAAGTCAAAATGTCACCAGGAAATTCAAAGAGACCTCTTTGCCTGCCTCTCTGGAAATCTGTGCTTTCTCACATGATATTCAGGTACAGAGGATAAAAATGATAGTTATATGAATTCAAATGTGACATCTTATGGTCAAATAGGTATTCTAGCATTTGGGTATGAAAAAAGTTCTATAATGAAAAGCTGTCTTTACATAAACTTTGTGACTTTTTTATTTTTTATCTATAAACTGGTCATTTGCTCCCAAGGCATCTGTCTTGTCAGCGTAATTTAATGCCTATCAGTCTGGAGAAGGAGAGAGGTACAAGGTATCATAATCCCTTCCTTTTTAGCTATACTCTTACTAGAGTGGAAGTACAAATCTGGAAGGAATAATTTAGAGGTTTATAAATAAAGAAATGGGAAAAATGAATCTGAAAAGTGTGGCCACTGCTAGCCTCATAGGTAAAATAGTGAGATGAATTGTGTCCTTCAAAACCATGTGGAGTCTGAGTGGTAATTCTAAATGTGACTTTATATAGAAATAAGGTCTTTGCAGATGTCATCGAGTTAAGGCAAAGTCATACTGTATTAGGGTGGGCTCTGAATCCAAGGACTGGTATCACTGAAGAGCTTCTTTCCAAGTGCCCAGCTCAGCTGGGTTTGCCATTAAAAAGTGGATGGGCTTGGGTTTTGATTTTCATATTAAAGTCCTCAGGTTTGTGGGATTGTTTATTTGAAATCCAAGCAGCCTGCCCAAGCTCCTCTGCTTAGTTCAGTTCTCTTTGACAATGAGGCTTCTGTCTCATCACCCTTCACCAGTTGGCACAAGTCCCTTTCTGCTCCGTCAATTGTACTATAAATGGATCTCCCAATAGCTCAGAACTTTCCAACCTCAAGTGTGCATGAAAATTAACTCAGAAGCATGTAAACTGCAAACTTTTAGGTCTTGTGCTTCAGGATTCTGGAATAATTTTGAAAGGAAGAATTCAGTATTTCCATTTCAATTTCTTTCCCTCTTTGACTCCCCCTCTCTCTCTCTCTCTCTCTCTCTCTCTCTCTCTCTCTGTCTCTCTCTCCCTCTCCCTCCAATGAGACTATCTGTCTTGACCTCTTTCTCTTTTTCTCCATCCTAATCCTAGGGAGAGGTCCAAATGAGTTTGAAGGACAGCAGAAATAAAACTGGCAAACACTAATTATTCCTACTCACAAGCATTATCAAACATTTTTTAAAAGAAGAAAAACAGAATAAAATGTGAGAAGAACATGGCCCTTGATTCTCAGACTTGGTTGCAAAGAAGAATCACCTGGGGAAACATTTAACAAATGTCAATGCCTGGGCCCATCCCAGACCACTTAGGTCAGAACCACTAGGTGGGGGAGAGTAGCACTGGTAAATTTTATTAATAACCCAGGTGACAGGCGACAAATACATCTGCACAAATGTTAAGTTCACAATGCCCTCCTCTTTCCTCACAGGGATGCTCCAGCTGATGAAGGGTGAAGAATCCAATGAAATTGAGGCTCCCTGAAAAGTGTTCCTAGGTTTTTTATTCCCTACCCCACCTCCCACTTGTATTAAAATCCAGAGGCATCAGAAGCTCCTGGGTAGGGAAAGCATTATGCTATTAGGCAAACCAAGGTCTCCAGGACCACTTTCTGGGATCCTGGTCCCAGCATTTTGCTATGCCATAGAGAAGTGGTCTCTCGCTTTCTGTGTCTGTGTCACAGATCATAGCCTCTTGTACAATGGAATCAAGGGACTCTGTTTATCTCCATAAGGATTTTCCAGGGACATGTCTGACCATGATATACTCTTTTAACTGTCTCTTTTGTCCTCTTTTTTTTGCTCTCAGAGATGTAAAGGGCAATCACAATCTATACATTCTGCCTCTCTAAATTTAATTAAGTTCCTAATGAATTATTCTTTATTATAATGAATGTAACTGAAAAGAGAAGTCACCACTCATTAGTCCCTCCCATTCTCCTGATAATTTTTTGAGATTTTTCCAAAAATAAAAGAGAACTTGGAGGTGTGCGGTGGTCAAAACAGAGCTAATATTTTAAAAATTTAATTTTTAGTAGTTGCATAATCTTTCATTATATTAATGTATTGAGTTTAGCCAGTACCATACTAACATTTAGGTTGTTTCAATCTCTTATTATTATAAACAATAATAGAATGATTATGTTTCTACATGTCCTACACATATACATGATAATACACCTTAGAACAAATTCTTAAGTGGGATTTCTGAAATAAAGGAAATGAACATTTATAATTTTTAAAGATATTGCAAATAACCTTCCAAAGAGTTCTACTGATCACTATATCATCCGTGATTTTTTTTTCTTAGTGCTAGAGACTGAACCCAGGGGCACTTTACCACTGAGCCTCATCCCCAGCTCTTTTTATTTTATTTTGAGACAGGGTCTCACTGAGTTGCCCAGGTCATCCTCCAACTTGTGATCCTCTTGCCTCAGCCTCCCACGTTGCTGGAATTACAGGTATATGCCACTGGCTTGACATCACAAAGATGTCTGAATGGACTACCTTTTTGTTCTTCATTAATGCAATACAATATCTATTTTATCTTTTCCCATTTGATGTGTGAAAACAGATTATCACTGTAGTATTTCCTTATAAAATTTAACATCTTAAAATTTATATATGTATATATGTATACATATATAAATCTAATTGTTTTATACTTTAAATTCATATTCAATATTCTCATTTTCCAAAAAAGATCAAGACCACAAAAAACAGAAGTGTAAAAAGCCACTGAGGGCATAGGAAGAAAAGAAAACAAAACTGCTTGCTAACTCAGCAGTATTAATTTCTCCTTTGCACCTTAAATCTTTTCTTTTTTTTTTTTAAGGACCAAGAAAAGGAAATTCAGACTATGCCCATATTTGACAAACTAAAAATATAAATTGATTCCAAAAAGGTTTACATGAAATCATAGATTATAGCTTGATAATCAATGAAGTAATGCAAAGTGTTCATCCTAGCATTCAAAGCCTTCCTTGGGAGGGAAGAGCTTCCTGATCTGCTCATTTTCTAATATTCCCCAGCAGCGCTGGGGAGATAGCTCAGTTGGTAGAGTGCTTGCCTTGTAAGCACAAGGCCCTGGGTTCGATCCCCAGCACCAAAAAAAAAAAAAAAAAAGAATATTCCCCAGCAGCCCTACATGACCACCCATGCCAGTCTTAGTGGTCTCCCTTCTGTGTCTGATACCCACCTCCACTATTTACCATGCCTACAAATCACACTTCCATACCATCGCCCATGATGCCTCACCTAGAACACAGTGCACTATGTCATATTGACTCCACTTATTATCTTCTCATTGGAGACCAGAGTCTCCTCTATGAAGCATTTGTGTACCATTACTTACTAATTGTAGCATTTGTCTCTAAACAATTACCAGATGTTGGAGTTGAACATCTCAACCTTCAAGTTCTATCTATGCCACTTACTGACTCTATCATCCTAGATAAGTTCAAAAACTCCTTAGAACCTTAGTTTTCTCCTCCAATACAGTGATATAAAAATATTTAACCCACCTCTCACCTATGGTTTTTATCAGGATTAAGTGCACTTAAAAGTATGTGTAAACTGTAAAGTAGTGTGCAAATATAAAGTGTAAAAAAATCACCTACATTCTAGAGTCAATCTACAAAGAGAAAGGAACAGAGCTCTCTCTCGCTCTTACTTTGGGAGTCATTCAGAAGAGGACAAAGAGAGGGCTAATTGTTTTCCTTTTGTTTTTCAATGGATAGGGTTGGGCAGGCAGTTGGCAGCACCCTTCCACCAAGAATAGCAAATAGGCTCTATCATAAGTGCCGATGCTAACAGTTTTTGAATGCCTACTGGAACACTGTGCTTATGAGTCTGAGGACCCATCTGGGTAGAGAGGGCAGACGGCTGACATCAGTTAGTAATGGGTGCATGAGCATAAGAAGGAAAAACGGCAGAGCAAATGCCTCATGTCTGTTTTTCTGCCTTCAACTTTGGTATCCCATCATAGGAAAGCAGCCACTATTGGCCTTGTGATTTTTTTTCCAATTTTCTCTGTCACTGTTCGTCTGACTGTGTCTTAAATCTGATTTGAGTTCTCTTTGTTCCTTTGGGTGTCTGACTAGAAATATAGGCCACCCCCTTGGGGAATTCATCTCAATGGACATACTTTAGTCACATCAACAATTATCTATTCTTACAATGTACAGGACACTTTGTGCTGGGGGCATGGGAAAACCAATAGCATTTATTGAATATCTTCTACATGCCAGGCACTGTAGCAAGCACTCCATGAACTGTCTTTTGTTATTGTTGTTTTGTTGTTGTTTTCCATCCTTAAAAAATGCTGCAAAGTATGTACCAGTCTCCTCATTTACCAGTAAGAACAAATTATGGAAGTCGAATATATCACCATTAAAAATGCGAAGCTCTTTTCACTACTAGATAACGTCCCATTCTTAAAGGGTCTCTGACTGTGCTATACCCACTTCTCCTCCACAAACTAAGAGGAGCTTATTGATGGTTCAATCAATTGATGTCCAAGTCCCCTCCCTGCTAATATGGAGCACTCCCATAACAGGCAACAGACCTTCCAGTTTATAGACTTGGTGATCTTTCTGTTGTCTTCACATAAAAGAGAGAGACTACTAACCCAGCCCTGGGACCTTTGCAAGATTGCCTGCTGATCTAAATTTATACTGCGGGAACTGCTACCAGTTATGTTATTTACAGCATTCTAGATCTCAGTCTCTTCAGTTGCACTACTCCAAATTAAGCTCATGTATGTTCACAAAGCATGATTACATGATTTAATGCTCATGATTACATGAGCATTTTGAATTAATTATATGCTGAAGTTTTATAAGATATTCTAGATGCCTCACTAAAATTGGTGCTGCTTTTTATATATGCACAAATGAAGGTGACAATGTTATTGAAGTTCTGTTTCCAAGAATTATCCCCTACTGAAGGTGAAATGTATATGCTTCCATATGTATGTTCCTAAGATTTCATGATTTAACACTCACCTACTTAGTCTCAGTAAACATTTAACTTAAAAGAGAACCTTGCCTGTCTGTACCTCATGAAGTTGAGTAGCCTGAATAAATTAAGGCATAGTCAGACATTTACTAATTACTTTCCGTTTGCTGGTTATTGGTGATGGATGGGATAATAACCACAACTATATTTGAAGCAGGGAAGTTGTTAAGGCTTCTGAAAAAAATAGAAGAATTTATACTTTAGCTGGAGTTAATTCCATGATGCAATCAAGTAAGAAAAATACTGAGCTCTACCTGAGGCAAATGAGGTTACCATGATTTCTAAGGCTCTAAGTGGATCCTGGAAGTATATTTTTATGTCCACATTTTATTATATTTTACTCTGAAAGTGTTTTTCTCTCTTAAGACTGTAAAGTCAGCCCTACTCCTTTTATTCTCTCCACCCTTGCCCATTTCTAGGATCTAAACCTGTGTCTCAGTCTCTATTACCCTCATGTTGCCCACCTCCACTCCCCCACCCAATCTTCCCAGCCTCTACCCTCAACCTGCCCCCTTTTTTCAAGAAATCCACTGAGGTTTGACCTTCCTGTATCCTAGGCCCACCATAAACATTCATCTGTCCTATACCCTATTGTTTCAGGGTTCTTCTCACAAACAGAAAATCTGATAAGTAAGCTAATACTAGTTATAGATGGTTGATAACTAGATCACTGTGTTACAATATGTTAAGCAAAATCTTAGGTCTTTAAAAAAAAAATCCATGCATTGACTGTGTGCAAAGCACATTGCTTATGGCTAAAAGAAAGCAAAGATGAATGATAAATTGTCTTGCCATTCTTTTATTTCTATTTAAAGTAACAAAAATAACATCATACAATATGATCATCAACTTGACTTGACTTCAAATGAATTTAATATTCTAAAATTAAATCTACCTTGAAAAACAATTCTTAATTACTAGTGGGGGTATTTGAAAAAATATGCTGATGATTCTAAAAGTAAATTCCAAAAAAGGTAGCTGCTTTCATTCAAAGAACACAGACTTTGGCACATCTGGACAGAAATAAACTCAAATCTTAATTTACTGAATGATTAGTATTAGGTGACTCAGAAAACCTTCCTTGGTTTCATATTTCTAATTTGCATAAAAGGAATAAAATTACTAACTCATATATTAAACATTCAAGATTAAATGGCAAATAGAAGCTTCTCAATTCTTCCCCAAATATTTAAAGCAAAGCAACATCTTATACAAGTATAAAGTTTACCAAGAGTAAACCCTCTTTTCCGCAATTACTGCCTCATAAGTTTGTCCAAACAATTTCTAAAAAGCCAGATGTCTTTGTAGTAATGATTCCTACAGTTGGACAAAGACATATATGTTGACAGTCTGCCACTTAACTGTATATCCAAAAAATCATTGATTGATCTGAAGTTCCCCACAGGGGAGGACAACTGAAACTCTTTGAACTCTTGAATATCGGAATTTGATAGTAGAAATAGAATATGAAGTCCACATTCTAGCTGTCCCCTGGGTGCACCTGGATATGGGCAGTTCCCTGCTTTCAAGCAAGAACCACACTCTCATGATCAAGTTGGTGTAGTCCATGCTTCTCTTAAGTGACGACTTGAGAGTTTTTGAATACACTCACAATGACTATAGAAGGGCTAATGGTTTTTTAAAACGTAAAGGGGGAGGGAAGAGCAGGGAAACTGCTTTTCCAAAGCATTCTAGGGCACCATCCTCTTGTGTTGTAGTGCTATTTGGAGATTTTGTCAGTGATGAATGGAATCTCTTTGAATTCTGTCTCAGTTCCTTAGAATTCTGGGACAAGTTGTTGAAAATTCTCCAGTCTCAGTTTCTGCTGTGAGAGAATAATAACTACATAGAACTGATTTGAGAAATGACAGCATGATTAGGTGGATCATCAGCAGGCATAATGAACCTGTTTAAAGTGGGGAGTACAGCACCTGGCACATAATAAGTGCTCAGAAAACTCTATAGTTTCCTGCTTTCCCTAATCTTAGATTCAAGATCAATCTTAACCTTTAACCAAGTGAATTTCCATTTGTTGACATAACTTTAGAGGTAACAGGAAATTCACCAGAAAATAAACAATTCAACAAAACAATGCTGAGTCCCTGATTTTTTTCTGATAGAGCCTAACCTGATTTATTCCCTATTTTATTTAAAACCCTGTGCATATGTCCACTCCCTAGAGACACCTTACCTGCCCACTATCTAAGATAGCTCTATTCCAATCCACTCCTTATCTCCTTAACCTGCTTTTTATTTTTTATCCATGGCAGTTATAACTATCCACAATTTTATTATGCATTCATTTGTCTATTTCTTGTCTTCCCTCACTAATATGTAGGCTCCATATTGGCATACATTTTGCAGATCTTGTTCTCTACTGTTCTCCCAGCATAGCATTTGAAATAGTACCTGAATACATTTGGCAGGTACTCATTAAGTATTCATTTATTAAGTGAATAAATGATATTTTAAAAGTTTTGTATCAAAATTGTATTAGCTAAGATATCCAGAGACCTGAGATTCAATCCCCAGTGCTGACAAAATTTTAAAAAAGCATATAACATGGTGTTTAGATATACATAGTGAACTGATCGATGTAGTCTGTAGTCAAGCTAAAATATACCTATCTCCTAACACAGTTACATGTGTGTGTGTCTGTGTGTGTATGTGGTGAGAACATTCAAGATGTACTCTCATAGCAAATTTCAAGTATACAGTACAGTATTAGTAACTATTGTCCCACACTGTACATTAAATTTCTAGAACTTACGTATCCTATGTAACTGAAGCTTTGTACACTTTGATTATCTTCTCCCCTTTTTCTCCAGCCTTCTACTCCTGGTAAGCACCTCCTCTCTGGTTCTATGAAATTAACTTTTAGAAAATTTTTGTTTTCTTTTGACACTGACTTTTTTAGAATCTACCTATACATAATATTATATAGTATTTTACTTTCTGAGTCAGGCTTAGTTCCTGTAGTATAATGTTCTCCAGGTTCATTCATGTAAATGGGAGGATTCCCTTCTTTTTTAAGTCTGAACAGTACTGTGTATATATACCACAATTTCCTTACCTCTTCTTCTGTTAATGGACCCTTAGATTGTTTACATATCTTAGCTACAGTGGATAATATGCAATAAGCATTCTTGTATATATATCTCTTTGAGACAGTAGTTTCATTTCATTTAGTTATATACCCAGAAGGGGGATTGCTGAATGTACAGCAGTCATATTTTTAATTTTTTGAGGAATCTCTGTACTGTTTTCCATAACAACTGTACCAATTTTCATTCTCGTTAAAAGTACACAAGGTTCCCTTTTCTCCACATCCTAATGTGTTATCTTTCAACTGTTAATAGACATCCTAACAGGTGTGAGATGATATTTGATTATGTTTTTCATATGCATTTCTCTTATCATTAGTGATGTCAAGTGACTTTTCAAACATGTATTGACCAAGAAACAAAACTGTAAAACTATTACAAGAAATATAAAGAGCAAACTTCTTGACAATTGTCTTGGCAATGGCTTTTTAGATATGACACCAAATAAATAAATAAATGGTACTACATCGAACTAAAAAGTTTCATAAGCAAAGCGAACAGTAAGGTAAAAAAGCAACCCATGAGTTGGAAACCTATTTATAAAGCCTACATCTGATAAGGGAGTAATATTTCAAATATACGAAACTCATTCAACTAACTGATAAAAAAAAAAAGCAACTCAAGGAAAAAGTAGGTAATGAACTTGAATAGGTTGGACCAATTAGGTAATAACTCTTATAATAGCATCATTTTACATCTGAATATGCTTGCATTAACAAGAGCTATTGGGAGAAACCTCATATTCAAACCAGAACATTATATCCTTGGTCCCCAAAAGCTCAGGTCAATCTCACAGTGAAAATGCATTTAGTTCATTTCCAAAAGTTCCATAGTCTTAACAGTCTTAGCATTATCCAAAAGTCTGAGTCCAAAGTCTTCTCTGAGATTCAAGGAAAACTCTTTACATGGGCTCCTATAAAAATCAAAATCAAGATACATGTATCCAGTATCCAGTGGCACAGAGTAAACAATCTCATTCCAAAAGGGAGGAATGGGGCATAGGAAGAATGAATGGGGCCAAAGCAAGACAAAAACACAGCTGGGCAAACAGGACCTGTAACTCTGCATACAGTATCTAGGATACATGACTGTGAGATGAGCTCTCCAAAAGCCCACCCACTTAGCCTTGGCTTGTTGCAGTACATATGGGCTCTCTTTTAGCCTGGCTCTCAACCCAGCTAACAGATTTTCTCAGCACACAGTCCACATTATTTGCACTTCTTAATTCCTTGGAGTCTCCATTTCAGCTTCAACTTCATCTTCACAGCTTCATGCATCATCCTATCAGGGGCAGCCTGCAGGGACTCCAACCCTGCTACATTTTGCTTGCCCTCCCATGCCCTCCTTTGAAACCTCAGTAGAAGCTTTCATTACCTCTTATATTTAGCATCCTATATTCCTGCAGAACCAGAACCACATGGATGATGCCAGGGTCTGTTGCCAATTTGCCAAATACCTAGGCTCCCTGGAATCAGGACTGCAATGGAATCTAAGTGCCTGGACAATCAAGTCTACATCCCCTATGCAAGCAGGGTGTCCCCAAAATTTATCCTAAGAGTAATTTTCCCGTCTACGTCCTGGAGCCTGCAATTGGTGTAGTCTTGCAAATTCCTGAGATTTCCTCAAGGTATCTTTCCTTTTGTCGTCATATAAAAAGTATTTAGCATCTCTTTAGAGGTTACAATCTCTTCAACAAGCACAACTTCCTTGGCCTTAGCTTCACATGCTCTTTCCTGGCCAAACTGCAAGTTTTTAAAATCTTTTATCTCTGTTTTCTGCTCCTGAGTCTCATAATAAAGCAAGATAAAAGTGGTCAACAATATCCAAGCCACTGACTGAATACTGTGCTGCCTTGAAATTATCTCTGTCAGATTAGTTAGACCATTACCTTTAAATTCAGTCTCACACAAAGTCTCAGGACATGGGTAAAATGTAGCCAAGTTCTTTGCCAGAATGTAACACAAATAGCCTCTAGTGCAATGTCCCCTAGAGTCTTCATTTCCTCTGGGACCTCAAAAGTATGGTCTATATTCCTATCAGCATTCTGGTCTTCTGAGCCCTCAATAGAATCATTCATTAAGCTCTGCTTACAAAATTCCAAAGACTTTTAGCTTACATCTCAAAACTTTTCAAAATTCCTCCCACAAACCAAAAGCTTTCAAAGCACATGGTTAGGTTAGTCACAGCAAAAATCCTACTTCTTAGTACCAACTTCTGCTTTAGTTAGCTTTTTTATTTATGTAGCCAAAACACCTGACAATAAAGTTTATTTGGGACTCATAGTTTCAGAGATCTCAATCCATAGATAGTCAAATCCCTTGCTCCAGGTCCAAGGTGAGGCAGCACATCATAGGAGAAGCATCCAGTGGAGGAAAGCTGAACATCTTTTGATGGAGTCAGGAAGCAGAAAGAGGGAAGGGGTGAAGGAGTCACAGGGAAGATGTGCCTTTCCAGCCAAACCCCACCTGCCTATGGTACTACCCAGTCCGTCCATTCAAACTAGGATGAACGATTAGGTTATATCTATTATAATTTAATCCTTTAACTTATGAATATTCCTGCATTAACAGAACTTTTGGGGGACACCTTATATTCAAACCATAACAATGTTGTCAGATTATTTAGATAGAATACACTCTTATCCTGATATTTCCTCTTATAAATTTTCTACCCATTGACTCCCACCCTGTTCCTAGATATAAATCTTCATTTGTCCATCTGTATTCAACAGTTCTACACTGAGGTCTCTTTTCCTCTATTGCAAAAGTTCTTAATTTAAAATCTATTTTTACCACTTTATCAGCCAGTTCTTGTTTTTCTTTGGCAAATGTTTATGAGATGGGCTCAATCATGATCTTCTAATATAGATATGAAAACTAAGGTTTAGAGAGGTAAAATAACTTGCCCAAAGCAGAAGTGTAGGTGAAGTTCCTCCTAGTTTATTTGGCTATACAGAATCATCTGCATCTCTAATCCTTTCCCCTCTTGCTTCTGCACTTAGATTCTGCTATGGTTGAATTACATCTCTATTTCCTGTCAAAATTCAAATACCTCTGTGAATGGGTAATATTTTAAGCTATTGTTAGTCATTTACCCTTCTTGCTGCATGTGAATTTGTAAATAGGTTTGAGAAGAAGGAGACAGAGTTTAGAGGTCTGAACACCTGAGATGGGAAATATTAGAAACAGGATAAGTAGTATATAAGACTGAGGAGCTATTACAACATTTTGCCAAAGGCTACTCCACCTTATAATAATTCCATATCCAGAGCCCTCTTTTTCCTTAATGCTGACATGTTTTTCCTTTACAATTTAACATCTCCAAGACAGCATGGTGCTAGGGGATTTGATGGTTTGACAACACCCACCTTGGGTATAAAAAAAGGTTAGTAAGACACACGAGAAGAAATTGTCAAAGATTGTTTTGTTGTTTACTCCACTGTCATATATTCCTGCAGTGAGTTTCTAGGAAAAGGTGCTGAGTGAATTTGAATATCACCTATGCAGTCAAAGCACTTAGCAGTTCTTCATGAGACAGACCACAGTCAGCCTTTCACTATGATCGCAGCAGATAGGCATAGATGTTTAGCAAAGGAGAGAACAAGAATAACAAGGCACCATGTTGGCTCGGTACATAAGTAGGAAGGAAGACTGCTTCCAGGTAATTTCAGAGGTACCACAGACTGCTTGTTTCAAAATATCTGTCTTAAATCTTTGTTGCAGATTCCCCCATTAGTGTCATTTCACTTCCAGGAAGAGATTGTCTCCTGAAGTCTCCCTTGCTTGAGAAGGTAGGAAAGACACATTTAGCTTGAATTAGCTAGCTGTTACCATAGCAACCAGAAGCAAGGCCCTGGGGGGATTAAACATTGGGCTGATATGTTTTCATGAGAAGGAAAAGGGACAGAGGGAGAGGTTAGACAAGGTGGCACCATAATTGGTAGCCCTGGGCAGCCAAGGGGTAGTCATCTATAAAACAAAAAAGTTATTTTTCATTTTAGTCAGGTGCAATTATCAATTTCTCCATCACAAGGTTAGTCATTGCTCACTTTGGGATGGTTGGTTACCATTCTCTTTAACAATGCATGGGATTTTTAACTCTTGGCCTTCATCATCTTCTAGTCCCTTTATGAGGCGAATAATTTTCCTGGGCAACAATGAAAGTATTAGAAGCTACATTTAGTCTTGAATATGAAATATAAAGACAGCCTGATAACAGGATCTTTCTTATTATGTTCCTAGATATTTATCTGGGGCCGTAGATCATAGGAGGAAAGAGATTATTATAGTTCATAAAAAAAAGATTTTAAGAAATTCAAATGAAGATTTCTTCATCAAATGAAGATTTCCAATGCAAAAAAAAAATCATAAAAACATAATGTATTAGAAGAGGAAGAACTTTTCAGGTCTTCTAATTCCATCCCCTCTTTATATAGAAGAGAATACTGAGAGCCAGAGAGGTTAATTATGTCCTCTAGCCACCTAATCACTCTGTCATTTCTAATTATAGCTAGGAAAAAAACCCAGGAGTTCCCAGTGCCCTCCATTTGTGTGCACTGAAAAATCAGTTTGCATACCAGCAGGAAATATCAGCTCTGAGGCCAAGGATGTTTGATTTGCTCATAATAAAAATAATAAGATAAGATATATATCGAGTATTTACAATGTGCCAGGCATGATGTTAAATGCTTCACAACCTGTATCTCACTTAGCCCCCAAATTGTTCTGTAAGGATACCCTAAAAATATAATACATTTTATAGATAGAAAATTGGCATTGAGAGTCACTAAGTAACTTGTTTATAGTCAAGCAACTAGTAATGAAGACTTAAGGTCTGACTCAAAATCATTGCTTCTTAACATAACTCTAAACCATCTCTCCTGACTCTTTTCACATCTCACATTCTTGTAAGAAAATCAAGGATCACTAATCAACTATGCTCATGAGTTTAATGCCTCCCTCTGACAGCTAAAGTCATTCCCAAGGAAAGTCATCTAACTCTACCAATCTTAACTATATTCCTTAGGAATCCACTTTTGAACTTAAATACTTTTTCCTGATAATAAATTTAAATTATATTTATTATACAAAGTTTTAAAACTTGAACAAGGCTAAAGGAGAAAATCAAATTCTTCTATAATTATATCAATGATCTACCTGCAAGGAAATCTGTTTTCCTTCTATCTCAAAGGTCACTATGTTTCTTGCAAAAAAAATTAGCAATAGTCTCTGATATTTTCTACCATTGTCATTTCCCTCCGGGAAATCCATGCAGTGAACAACCACCATCAAAGATTTAATCTTTAGTTCATTCACTTATTCACCTGAGTTCCACTGTTCAAGTCTACTCTGTGCCAGGTGCTCTGCTAGTAGAACTCATTGGTGGTTACAGATGGTCTCTAGTCCTGGCCTCAGAGAACATATAGACTAATTCTCAAAGAAGTTTTCAGCGTATTTTACTTTAACTATCTTGAAAAGATAAAGATACTTTTAATCCATATGCCCAACTAAAATACTTCTTTCCCTCAATGTAATAAATGGAGGACTGATATAAAGACAGCCTTCATGGTAGCTTAACTGACAGAGCCAAATCAAAAAACAACAAACAAACAAAAATGTATTTAAAATTTTTAAATTGCAGGAGCGTGGGGCATGAGCTCAGTGCCCTTGCCTAGCATGCATGTGGACTTGGGTTTGATCTCCAACACCTGAAAATACATACATATAATTGCAGGTCTTGGGATACCTTTTCTTTGCAAACATATCCCACAGGGTAACATTTTTTTTAATTTCCTACCTTGAGCTATTGGGACATTAGATATTCCTCTTTTGCTAAACTGGCAGCCTTGTGCTTAGAATTCCTTTAACATGGACAAAATTTATCATCAGTCAAACACTTCTGGAATAATTGAAATATGTGGCTAAAGTGCATTCTAATGGCACATAAGAAGGCTTTCTTTCCTAAGAACAGTTGCTCAGGGGAGTGAGGCTACCAGAAGCCTAATGACTGTAGGGACAGAGGAGGTGCTTCAAAGGTAAAACAGGAGCCTTGTTTTAATTTTCCTCTTAATTTTCTGTAACAAATTATCACAGACTTAGTGACCTAATGCAACCCAACCCTTATAGTGCTCTAGGTCAGAGGTGTAACATGGATCTGCAGGATGTGTTCTTTCTGGAGGCTGTCCTTATTTCTCTAGTCTTCTAGAGGCTGTCTGCATTCCTTGACTCATGGCCCTGTGATATTTATCACATCTCTTTTGTTGACCATGACCTTTCTACTTCTCTCATGTAAGGACCTCTGTGATTTCTTTGGGCCCATTCAGATAATCCAGGATATTTTTAGTATCTGAAGAATCTTAATCACATTTGCAAAGTCCCTTTTACCATGTTCAGGGACTGTGGATTAAGACTTAGATATCTTTCCAGGTGATCTTATTCAGCTATAAAAACAGAGTATTCCACATTTTTGTTGAGTTGGGGGTGTCTGCAATAAGGATTTGAGTCCTTCCCCAACCCTTTTCTATCTCCTCTCTTTACCATCCCTCTGCTGTTCTTCCACTGGGTTCTTTATCTGGTTTCTAGGCCTGAGTCATCCTTTCTGGACTTATCCTTCCTCCCACAGTCAGCAAGACATTAGCTGCAGAGTCCTGCTCCCAGCTACTCTTTATTCATTTTACCATAACTGTCACCACTGCCTGAGATGCCCAAGGACCTATTGGGTAACTAGATTTATGCTCAAAACTACTTACGTCAGGCCCTTGAAAGAAGACTTAGTCACTGAACATTTATTTTAGCCATATAATTGCAAATTCCTGATTGCTTAATTTAGGGAGGATGAAACTAAAAATAAAGGTCTGTTCTCTCAGGCATAAATTTTGTAGGCATTCTGGTAACTGAAGAAGCCAGTGGAAAAGTGTTTCAATGTTGTTTGAATCATAAACTTGGTCAATTCATAGGACCTAGGGAAAAAGCAAAAACCATGGCTATTCTGTTTTGCCTTCCCTTTTAGGTTGAAAACTTCTTAGCAGCAGAATTTTAAACACTGAGCATCAAATGGAGAGATAATTAATTGATGACAATGGTGGTGATGTAATTTACAGATGAAAAAGCATCCTAAAGAGATGAAAACTAGGATTGCACAGGGGGCCCAAACCCTTCCACACTCCAGACATCACTAATAAATCAAGTACATTTCCTCCCCAGAGCCTGGATCTGACCTTAAAACCCTTCCTGAGTGCTCCAACCAGATACTACTACTCCACTAGAGGTGGCAAGCAAAATGAACTCTATTTGATGTCCCTTCATTAGAAACAGAATCCATGGCTTCCTGTTTCCAGGCATTAAGGAAAATTCCTCCTACTGCAGTCCATCAATAAAATGGCATAATTCCAATTTGTGGAATTGGCAAAACCCTGGAAGAGATGATTTAACAGTGAAGCAAATTCCTCCTTCTCACTTTTTTCTGTTTGAAGACCTTGTATAGGGTCTTAGTTCACATTTCTGCCTTCAGCATCTCCTCTGGAGACAATGGACATTTTTCCCTTCCATGAGACTTCCGTGCTTTGAAATTCTGTAAATAAAAGTACAACTCCAGCCCCCAATTTATGCTTTTTTTCCCCTTAATTATATAGTTCTCTTTACCCAAGCCCAAATGCTGCTAGACCCTCAAAAGAACCCTCCCTGGGGAGTACTTGGCAGTATTGTCAAACTCTTCAAAGGCAAGGAGAGGAAGAAACACAGCTCATCCATACCTGTCTCTTTTTTCACCTTGTGGTTTCTGTGCACAATAAGCAACCTTAGAGGTTATCAAATACCCCACTGTGCTTTGACAGTTATTCATCCATTAAAGCCTCTGATTACCTGGCCAATTGGGCACTATATTCCTACCCTAGAAACATGGCTCCTCAATTGCTCTCATGCACTGACTTGCTTTTACAACCAAAGCTTGGTAGAAAGGAGGAAAAACCCAGCTCATTCAAACAGCTCAGTGACAGGTGAGCCAGTCACAGCAGAACATGGGAGGGGAAGAAACCAGCATGTGCTGCTTTTTATTAAAAGAAAATGATTTATGCAGCTGACTCCCTAAAATTTTAGCTAGGATCATAGAGAGATTTTTCACTTTGGACCAGAGCCACCTGGAGCCTGCAAAATCCTGGAAAAGACCAAATCAAAAGAGCAGATCTCTTTAGGCTCCCCATCACTTCAACACCTCCCTCAGTCCCAGTCAATAATCCAGCTGCAGGCTCTGCAGTGAAGCACACTCATCCCATTTTTGTGTCTGAGTTGCTGCCTTCAGAAGGGCTTTTCAGCTTGGATACAAGCAGACAGATTGCCTTCCCTACAAGGTTCCTGCGGGAACGCCCACCTGAGCACTTGCTCTACAGCAGCAAGAATGGGAGCCTGCCAGGGTCACACCTCATGCACAGGAACCTGAGCCTGCCTGCAGGGACACAGTGTGCTGTGTCACTACCCGCTGCCATGGAGTCAAGAAGAGAAAGCAGCAGCAGTGCAGCGGAGAGCCCCTGAGTAGGGAAGCTGTGAACCTCAGACACAGGAGGTTAAGGGAATATTGAGAAGGCATGCTGGGCTTTTAGGGATCTGGGACTCTACAGAGTTTAATAGCAAGTCCATGCCCTTGACATGGTTACTAAGTTACTTGTGCTTTCAGAACTTGTAATTCTCATTTAAAAAAAAAAAAAAGAAGAAGAAGAAGAAGAAGAAAGAAAGAAAAAAATTAACCATCCCTCTGCTAAAATCCCAGCTACCTGGGAGGCTGAGGCAGAAGGTTCCCAAGTTGAAAGCCAGCCTGGGCAACTTAGCAAGATCCTGTCTCAATTATTTTAACATAAATAAATATAAATGAAAAGGGTTGGGGATGTAGATCACAGGGATAGGGTGCCCTTGGGTTCATTTTCCAATTCTGAAAGAAAAAAAAAAGAAAGAAAAAAGAAAAACCTAGGTGATAGACTTTACCTTTAAAGTTTATTATCTTTTTTTAAAGAAAGTGTTCAAATATACAGAAGCACAAAAGAATATAAATATGTGCATATCTTTGGAACAAGAGATTGTCGCTAACACAGTGCAATATTTCAACTGTAAATAAATAAAGCACAACAGAACATGATGGACATGCCCTTAGCCCTTTATCTCCCTCCTCTAGTCCCCCTCCCTGCCTCAGATGCAACAGCCTGTAAGAACTGAACTCACGTCCTTCTAATCCACTTTTAGACTTCTACTTATGTACAAACAATATAGAGAATACATAATTGGAGGTATGCATTTTAAATTTTGTATCTTTCTTTTTTAAAAAATTTTTTAGTGTAGATGGACACAATCTCTTTATTTTATTTATTTATTTTTATATGGTGCTGAGGAACCCAGTGCCTCATACATGCTAGGCAAGCACTCTACCACTGAGTCACAACCCCAACACCTTGTGTATTGTTCTTTATGTCTTTTATGTAACATTTTTCCACTGCATATTGTGATGTTTTGCCAATTCTGTTATTCTCATAGAGATCTAGTTCTCTCATTTTAACCATTGTGTGGCATTGGGTCCAAGGTTTCTTAGCCCCACCTGCTCTTATCTGTATGTCAGTGCTTCTGCATGCTGCTTATTAGAACCACCTGGAGCACTTTAAAATGCACACGCCCAGGTCCCCTTCTCAGAGGTATTGATTTCACTGGTCTAGGGTTGGGCTAAGCATTGCTGTTGTTAGGAATCTCCTTAGGTGGTTTTAATAGGCAGTAAGATTGAGAATCAATCCCCCTCAGGGAGAAGAATTGCAGGTACCACTATGCCTTTCCGGGTAGATTAGAAGCAGTTTTATGTCTTCTTAACAGAATTATACCAACCAATGAATTTGCTAGGGATACTCCCTGAAATCTGCTGCTAACTCTGTCTGAGGGATGGCAAGAGTCTCCATCTTACTGCCAAAAATCAGTGCGTATAGGCCTCCCAGTTGGCACAACTTCACGTGTTTTCCAGATTTAGAAAACCTGGGAAGTGGAATGTAAAGGGAATCTGAATTACTCTTTTTTCATTGTTTTGCAGCATGAAAAGGAAAATACTACTATGAAGTAATGCAACTGTTCCTCCCTCACTCCATTTTATTTGTGTTTGGCCCTTCTCACAGAAAGGTATTTATTAAATCACCATTGGTAGCTTTGTTAGAGAGAGGAATCAGAGAAACCTAAGCCTTGCCCTATAAGAACCACACTGTGTTGTAAATAGTCAAAGATGAAATTTCCATATTTTCCATTAATCACTTTGAAATATATGTCTTATGCCCTGGTCTCGTGAAACTTCTTCAGTATTATGAGATGTCATTGCCAGGAAAACCAAGTTTCTGTAGTTATCTACCATCACATCTCTATATAAGTTTTGTTGAGCTGGTTGAAGGCATTTCCACTCCTCTTCAGTGAAATCAATGGCCACGTCCCTAAATGTTAAAAGTTCCTGGGAAGCAGACACACCCATCTTTAGGTGGGGCAAATCTCATCCTGAGATGCCTACTGGAAACTGGAAGCTCATTGTCATGTATCTCTCATGCATCAGGCTGCTGAAGACTGGGAGTTCTGGAAGCTTTCTGCTTAAAGCTCCCTGCTTTCATTCAGGGCAGTGTCTCTCCAGTTTTTTGAACAATTTCTGGGTGTTCAGGAGCTGGTCCTTCTCCCTAGGAATCTTCAACCCTGCACAGCAGAGCAACCTGGGGCTCCTAAGCACGACAGTGAAGAATGGTTAATAAAAAAAAAAAAAAAAAAGAACCACACTGTGGGACAGAGTTCAGGTACAAGGTGAACTTGATGGTATTTTATATCCTATTCTATCATCTGCATTCTTTATGCTAGCCACAGAGGAAATTACCTGGAGAATGACCCAGGAAGGTGTAGCTGATCTCCTGCCCTTCTTGACTACTACTTACTGAATGCTTATAGGGTGGTGGAGATCTCCTGAGTACAACCATCACAGACTTTTCCCTCTGGCTTGAGATTTAGGTCAGTGAACAAACAATTTAGTAACAGGAATGAAATGTGCTGCAGCAGAGGGAAACACAAGATGCCTTGGAACAGTAGAGGAAACTAGAGAGAAAAATCAACTTAGTCTTGGGGTCTCAGAATGTTGTGAATTCTGATACTCATACCAGAAGCAGGACTCAGTCACCCTTAACATGATTTCCATTTCTACACTTCCTCTTAGTTCCTCCCTGCAGTCGATCCAGATACTGTCTTATACAACTGCCTCCTGACAACCACCTCCCTACAGGACAACTACCTGCGTACAGCCTACCTGACTGCCTTCACTGGTCCTCACACCTTGCATGGACTGTACAGATATGCATCACACATGGCCTCCTGGAACTCTAATCTGCCTGCTTGCTTTATATCTACCAATTGAAATTATTAGAGAAAAAAACTGTTTGGATAGTGTCCTGGACCCAATGAGGGTGTTAGACCATAGACATTTTTATTTCCATCTGCTACCTCTTCTAATTGTTGGAGGGGGGCTCTCTATCTCAAAAATCCCGAATTAAAGCAACTGGTATGGACAGCAGGAACCAGTCCTAGAAAAGCACTTCTCAAAAGTGAGTGTACATGGGATCACCTGGAGAAGCTGTTAAAACATTCTGCAGGCCCTCACCCTAGAGTTGCTGACTCAATAGGTGTGGGTTGAGTTCTAAGAATTTGCATTTCTAACAAATTCCCAGGTGATACTGTTACCCAGGGGCACTAAGACTAGCCCAGGGTAGAGGCTAGGCAACACACTGCTGTTCCAGAAATATGTGGAGTCAAATTGGTGGGAAAATAGGCTTTATTCAAAACCAGATTTGAAGGAAAATAGAAGAAAGGTATTATTTCAAAAACTCCATCTTTGGTACCTCTAAGAGTGATGAAGACTTTTAAAAGAGAAGACACAGCAAAGTGAAACAAAAGACAGGAGATGTCCATCTGCAGATTAAGTTAACCTGTGCTAAACAGGCCTGGGAGAGGACAAGCTCCATTCTCAGCTTCCCTGGTGCCTGTTAGACCAGGGGGTTGCACCCCTGATAGCCTTTACTCTCAGCATGATCAAGTTGCTCTGGATTTTAGAGGGTCCCTAGATGTCAGTACTGATGCCACCAGTCTGGAGACCACACTTAGAGGACCGCTTTCTTAGAGGAACTGAAGTCTCAGGCTTTGCTTCTCAGAATAGAGTGTGTAGACCAGCAGCATCACAATATGAGCCTCACCCCAAGGATCTTGCTAGAAATGAAGAATTTCAAGTCTCATCCTAGATGTACTGAGTCAGAATCTACATCAAGATTATCAGGTTCCTTTAAAGCACATTAAAGTTTGAGAAACTCCTTTCTAAATCACACATTCTCAAACTTGCAGCACATTGGAGTCATCTGGGGAATTTAAAAAAAGCTCATCATGCCTGGATTCTACTCCCAGATATTCTGGTTTAATTGGTACAGAGTAGGAAAAGCTCTTCTAGGTGATTTTAATGTGCAGCAAAATCATGAGACCCTCTGGCCTAAGCTAACTGCAGCCTGAGTAGGACTTAGTGCCACAAGAAAGGCAGGAAATCTCCTTCAGGAAACAATATGCAAAGGCTCAGAGATAAGAGAGAGCAAAGTGGTTTCAGTGAGTGAATGGAAAGGGGTTCAGTGAATCCAGAGTGCAGAGTTAGAGACAGAAGTCATGAGTTCTGAGGCTAGAGGATTACAGAGGTCAGTGATGGAAGACTCCAGAACCTGGGGACTTTGGGTTTTCTCTGCTGTTTCAACTCACTCCAGTTAACTTTTAAAAACCAGCTTGGAGATGTGAGAACAATGTATCTGGTGTTAAGACTGGGATTTCGATGAGTGTAAAGAAACATATATTATTGCCCTTAACAGAAAATTATTACTGTCAGAGAATGCTACTCTTTAAAGATGACAGCAAGAATGGAGGAAGGAAGGACTGTATAGAGGAAAAAGAGGGGTGGGAGGAGTGGGGGGAAGGGAAAAAATAACAGAATGAATCAAACAACATTACCCTATGTAAATTTACGATTACACAAATGGTATGCCTTTACGCCATGTACAAACAGAGAAACAACATGTATCCCATTTGTTTACAATAAAAAAAATCTTAATTAAAAAAAAAAAAGATGACAGCAAAAGTTTGGGATGAGGACAAAGAGAAACAGTGTTGAAAAGTATCACAATAGACTATCGCCCAAAATATGCCACTTTGGAAAAAGGATTATTTTGAGCTGAAATCAATTGGGGAACATAGAAGAAAAGTTCTGTGCCTAAGAGCAGGACATGAATTTGTAAAGATGTCCCCCTTCCCCTCTCTACCAGAAAGGGCAGAAGTTAATCACTGGAGACAACTCTAGACCCTTATCAGCTCAGAAACAGATGGCACCAGAGGAATTTACATAACAACCCTTCCTAAAAAACAAACTTTATCATCCATTACTTTCCCAGTTTATTTGCCTTCCTATAATTTGCTGCCCCTAGAAATTCAAAGTCCTTTTCTTTTGTCTTGTCACTTCTCCACAAATTTATTGTTCTGTTATTAAGATGCTATATAAGCCCAAATCAAACCAACCCTTTGGTTTACTCATTATTGGCATTCTCCTGGGTATATGCAATGCTCCTGTTAAAATTTTTCTATTTGTTTTTCTTCTGGTAATCTGTCTTTTGTCAGTCTAATTTACAGGGATCCCGCAAGAGACCCTAAGAGGGATAGAGGAAAAAGACTTTTTCCCTCTGTTACAGTACCACCCCATCTAAAGACTTCATTTTGGCACTTTGATCTCAATTGTCTGGTTTAACTAATATTTACTGAGCATTTTATACTAAGTTCAGGGTTGTAGGAGCAAAACCCAGATCCCTGCTGCTATTTTAGCGAAGAATCCCAAGGTAGGGGAGTTCAGACAAGCAAGGGATTTTTCCAAAGAGCATTGTTTTGAACCTGGTTGAAGATTTGACAGTGCTGTTAAATGGGAGGATTCTGTGCCATCCAGCTCCACTTAAGCCCTCAGCTAAATCTCAAATGGCTGCATTC
The DNA here is from genome assembly GCF_902686445.1 of Sciurus carolinensis. Lineage (NCBI taxonomy): Eukaryota > Metazoa > Chordata > Mammalia > Rodentia > Sciuridae > Sciurus > Sciurus carolinensis. Next base: position 111,216,178 of record NC_062217.1, on the reverse strand, counting down.
ATGCTGCAGCTGCGGGATTCCTGAGGCCAGGCCAGTGAGCCCCAGGAATGCAAACAAGGGCTCCGTCTTGGCTTCTGACACTCTGTGAGCTTTGAGGAAGAACAAGTAGGCATTTGTTAGGGGAAGGCCCACAAAAGCACCACAGGAGAGGGGACTGAATGCTCCAGGGATTCCAGGCCAAATGCAAAAGGCTGGTGTAATCTCTGCTGCCACAGCTTGTGTGACCTCACTTGATCACTGGCTGTGGAGGCAACTGATGGCCCAGTCAGCTGAAGCAGGGTCCCTAAACAGAGTGGGGGTGGCAGCTCTTGAGGAATAGAGCCAGCACTCTATCACCCACAAGGTGAGGACTATTAGTCACAGTCCTGTGAAGGAAACAAAGGCTTTGCAAGGCAAGAAGTGAATAAAAGTGCTTTTTTTTTTTTTTAACTGTGGTCCTTGGTTCCCTTTCCATCTGTACACAAGAAGTAGTGAAAAATTGAGGTGGAATAGAAGGAAAAAATTTTAAATAGATAGAAAGAAGACATAAGGGAAGGACAAAGAAATAAGATATTAGTTCAAAAGGATATTAATTCAGAAGTTCTGTATACTTTCCCAGGCCTGTCACTCCCAGATTCCTTGGAAATCTGTAAATCTATCTATGCACTATTCTTAAAACCCCCAATAAATCAATTAATTGAAGAGAGATACAATATTTCAAGAAACCTATAAGTTAGGGGATTTTCTAGCACTACATATTAATCAAATAATAAAGATCACGTCAGTCTGAGGATCCTGAGATTAACCAGACCACTGATATCATTCCTGTACCTTTCCATACCAACCCCTACCAAATTTCCTTTAAAAAGAAGAGTCAGAAACTCCCAAACCTGTCTCTCAGTCTCTTACTCTCGAGATGGTTCACATTGTCTCTTTAATGGGTATTCCTTACTTTACCTCCCAAAGCATCTGTCTCTTGAGATTGCCCTCATCCTTCCTTGACTATAAATCTACATCCCTAAATAATCCTCTATGTCTCTAATGGGCATGTGCTAAAATTCTTTTCAATCATGTAAGTCAAGAACCCCTCTGGTCCTGAGTCAAATTCTCCCTTCTCTCTGGTAACTCCTCGGATCCTTCTTCAGAGACACCTTTTCTCCCATGAAGAAATGAATACCTGAAGGATTCCCTTAAAAGGCCTAAAAGTCCTCCAAAGTCAGCAAAAAAAAAAAAAAAAAAAAAAAAGCAAACCCCTTCTAGATCACTTTCTGTGAAATCCAGTTCTCCCAGCAACTCATGTGTTGTTAATTTGCTCCTAAAATTTGACGGTGGTATCATTTTCAGGAATATGGTTGCTTATGGCTATGTATAGGTATCATTGCACTCTGGATATTACTACATTTTCACATATCATAGGGTGACTTAGATTGTGTGTGTGTACAACCAAACTACTCAACCTCAGGGCTGTCAACATTTTGGACCACAAAATTCATTGTTGGGGGTTGTCCTATGCATCCTCACCCTCTGCTGGGTAGAAGCCAATGGTACACCTCTCACTTGTGCTGCTAAATATATATCCAGACTTTGCCAAATATCTCCTGAGGACAAAATTGCCCCCAGTTGAGAACCACTAGCATAGAAGAAAGTTGGAAAAAGATCTTGATATAAAATTCTTAAATAATGAAAGATGTTGCTTACGATCAGGGGTTTTCATATAGGATTTTTACCTTCAACATAAAATAAAAGTACTATAGCTGGGAATATAGCTCAGTTGGTAGAGTGCCTGCCTCGCATGTACAAGGCCCTGGGTTCAACCCCCAGCACCACAGAAAAAAAAAAAAAAAAAAAAAGTACTATAGAATACTAAAAACCCAGATGTATAGCCAGACAGGTACAGTCAGATGAGACTATTGGTTTATTTTGCATGCAATGGACATTGTCTGTGGTTTGACCGTGTGCTTAATATTATTCTAGGAACTCATGCAGCCCACACACTATCAGAATGATTTGATTAAACAATAATTACCAAAATCTCTGGGAGACTTTAAATGGTGTTACATAGGCGGTATCATGGAGTTTCAGAATACAAGTTACTTTCAGCTGGACTCTGAGATGGAATTGACTTTCCGATGCATAAAACTTTCAAAATACTGCTCTTGTTGTCATAGTGCACAAAAAGATGGCTAATTACACACAGAAAACATAACTGCCAAAGTGAATTCAGATATAAGAATTCTGGAGATTAGACAGAGACAGAATGGGAAAGAAAGAGAGAGAGAAAAAGATCAATCTACAACAAGCAGTCATCTTCATTGAGAAGAAAACCAAGCAGGCCATATTTTAAAAAGCAGAAAACAAAATCCTATAGCAGCAGGTAATGAAGGCTTGATCTTTTGAAAAACTTGAAAAATTATTTATGCACAATGTGAGAATATTCCCATTAAAATGTAAATTCAATTATTTCTTCTTCTCTTTTTTTCACATCTTTAGTCCTATATCCCTGGGCCCTAGAAACATGCCTGGTGCTTGTAGGTACTCAATAAGTATTTGTTAAATGAATTTTCTAATTATTAATAAAGAGCCTAAAATAAGAAACAGAAACTCCAGTGCTTCGTAGAATCTATGGGATTCTTACAGAAGATCTAAACTGAACTAGCCCTAAGATTATTGCCTCAAAGACCATTACAAATATGATCAAATAACTCAGGAGATAGTTTGATGGGGCTCCCAATGACCAAATTTGAACAAATGGAAAAAATAGGACATTGAATTATATATAATATATGGAACAAAAACTAATCCATGAATCCATGATTTGATTTGTATTCCAGATTGTCAAGCATAAATTAGGTCTGGAAAGAGGCAAACGGTATTACTTAATGGGGGTCCTGCCATAAATGTTACAGATGACAAAGGGCAGGTGCATGGCCTGTGCTCGGATGCCACCCCATGGAAGGAAAATGCAGAGCAGTTTTAATTCTCTTTTACCGTCTGTCAGGATATCATATGGAAAGGGTGAGAAAGCAAAGATATGAATTTACAGGGTAAATGTGTGAAAAGAAAAGAATATTCCAGGCTCAAGAAATGCATTCAGAAAATGCAAGCACCATATTTTGGTACTCTTGGCTCAAACAGCAATGGAAAAAAAATTTTCTCTTGCACAGTGCATATGGTAGGTAAAAAAGTAGAGATACCAGAAAAGTTTCAAGGAATTAGCAAGATAGTCAATGAGACTGCAAGAAAACTCTGGGACACTAGACAAAGAACTTCTGAAAAAAATACTGTAAGAACAAGCTTCCATGGTTGCCTAAAAATGAAAAAAAATGTAGTCCTTCTCTAAAATGCTTTTTGCCCCAGGTTAGAACAGCAGTGGGAAGAGTTTGTCTGACACATTAAATATGGTGTAAAATTGTGTTTCTCTATGAAGATGGTGATTCTCTTCCTCACAAAACCTAGAGGTACAACTGGTTGAATGCACAGGTTGAGTAGGGAGCTACCAGGGTACAGATCTTGAGAATGCTTAAGAGTTCTCCACACCTGGCTTTTGGTTCCCACTACAGCATCAGTCCTAGAGGCTACTGATAAGGCATTAACTTTACAAAGTGCTTTAAGTTTGTCAAGCACTTGATATACCCTTTCATATCTGGACCACACCATTCTGTGAGGTATAAAGGGTGGGGATTCAAACCTGTTTTATTTTGAGGGATCTGAAGCTCAGAACCCAAGGTCACATTGCCAATACTGAAGTCCTAACTTTTAATTAGTCTTTCCATTGTGCAGCTGGACAGTCAGGCAGGCACGATGGCTCGGTAGGGAAGGAAGGCTCTGAGGATAGCTTTTAGATCCTCCTCAACACGATGATTTGAAAATGGTTAACAGATTGGATTGCCAGATACTTGCTGGGCAAAAGACAGGAGTCCTTTAAAGACAAAAGAAAGAATATACATATTTCACGTGGAAATAACTATTCATTTTAGTCAAAAGATAGAGATCAGGCATGAGTAGGGACTTCCAATAGGGTCCAGGATTGTGTGTGTAAGAAGCAGATGGACAAAGAGAACTGATCCTAGACTACGAACTAACTTAGAGAAAGGACTATATCTACCAAAAGATTTGGTGCCTCATCTTTTAGCCAAAGGTAATCTGAGGCTAGCATTTAACTGTTTCTTCTCAGGGGAATTACTTCCCTAAAAGTATCCATTTCAGCAAGCTAAGGAATTCCTGGTCATGCAGTTAAATTGTTTCTCTATTCACCTTGCTTCTCCTGATTGCTTTAATATTCAGTGTAGAGGAAATTGGACCTCATTAGTAATTAGAATTGGGTTCGAGCCATTTCCCTGGCAGGCTGTGCCACAACTCTTATGTAACCTTCAACCTCTCTGGATTTGGTTCAGTTACCTGGAAACTCAGGGAGACTTCTTAAAATATGCCTTCCCTTGCTCGGTCAGCCTCAGAGTCATTCAGCCTTGGTGGGATGAAATGTAGAAGATGGTTGTTCTCAGTCCTTCCAATATTCCAACTCTAAAGTTATTGAGAACTATTGAGTCATTTTGTCCAGTCAGAAGCACCTGGACATAAGCAGAGGAGACTCCACTGTCTTGGTGATCACAGCTCTGATGGGAAGTGTTTTGATTCTCATTTCTACATTTGTGATTGCCTCCTTCCTTTCCCCTCAGCATTCCAGGGACAACACACTGCTGTGAAGTTCACTATCCTTCAGATAGAGAAGATGTTTCTGGAATTTTTCCCTTGGACCTCAAAGAAACCATAACCTGACTTCTTCAATAATGTGGATTATATTGAAGTTGTTTTTGATGCAGTTGCTTTTGTTTTGAGTGCTACTACTTTATGTAATGGTTTGCTAATATTCATTTTTATATAAATTATAATGGATATAAGGGTATATTTGGAGTAGAGAAGAAAAAGGAATGCACAGAAAATTTAACCTAAGTTTGGGGTATGTGTCATGCATGGGAAGATCATCTCTTATGTTTCTTTCAGAGGAAAAACAGTTTCTTTTAACTGATGGTCCCAGTTACAGTTATCTCTAGGTAACCATTTCAAGACGGAAGAGCATGAGGTTGGGGGCATTTTGACCCACCAGTTGGTCAAGTTAACCCTAACCTCCATGGTTCCAGTTAAAATGGGTCCTATTTGAAGCAACACACCCCATCTACTTACAGGTCCATATTTTTTTATAATCTCTAATTTGTTTCACTACCTAGGGGCTGGGATATGGCCGAGATGATAAAATAAGTAGTCTAATGGATTTTATGTGTAAGAATGTACAATACTATAATAATATGATTATATCTGGAATATAAATATTTATGAATACTAATAAAACTGTCTAGGACTCTGGACTTAAGGTCCCCAAAGAGATTCTCATTATATTTATAGCAACCTATAGTTGGACATATAGTTAAATCAGGCAAAGAGATGGGTAAAAATAAATGACTGATCACTATATTCTGCCAAGTTGCAGCCGAGTCCTGGATTTCTTTTTCTTTTTTCTTTTTCTCTGGGTGGTGTTAGTACATCACTACACACTAAATGAAAAATTCCCAGTAACCCCAGAGCATCTCTGATTTCTCACACACGCAACTGCATTATATAAATGTACTTAACTCCACATAAAGGCAGTGAGAAAGTGTCATTGATTTTGGATTTTGCATGCTTTAGAGAAAATGTCTAGGTACACAATACTTGCTATTCCAAGCACTTAAAACAAAATTGGGAGGGGGCGATGTGTAGATGAGTCATTTAAGTCCACAGATATAACTTTGTCTACATTCAACATTATAGGCACTCTACCATACACAGCAGATCACAGACCTAACTTTGCCTGTGTTCAGCCTGCAAATCTTTAAAATCTAATACCTGTTTTGGTTTTACAACCAAAAAATCCATAATGGCATGTTATTTGTTCCCTTGATTATGTAGAAACACTCTGGGAGCTAATTCACAGTGTCATTTACTAAGTGGCCATGTTATTGAAGAGCTAAGATTTTCAGAGAAAACCAAATGCTCAATTGATATGGACTCATGGCGGTGAGGAGCTGGCAAGAAAATGAGAGATGGTACAAACCTCTTCAGCAAACTCCATGGTTGCTCTGGTGAATAGCATTGCAAATTCTTGCACTAAAAGTAGTAATCCCGATGGTGGCACAGGTCTATGATGATTAATGTTCACAAGAATAAATCAAATGGACACAGAGAGGTGTCACTTTGCAGTCTACTTGTTGCCAAATTGAATGCTGGCCAGCCAGAAATAGACTAATTAATCTTAAAAAGAATAACAATTATTCTCTTGATCTAAACTAGTTCAAGCTAATATTGACTACCAGAGTTCCACACTCTTCTATTTTGTTGAAACCCAGAGCACAATACCCCAAAGTATGACAGTTTAGCATGTTGTATACTTTGAATTGGAGGACACTAGAAGGTCCTCAGCAGCAAGGTCTCTCTGCCCGTCTCCAGCCTTCCTGTCTCCCTTGCCCTTACAAAATGAGTAACATAAACCAAAGTTCCTCTTTCCCAAAGCAGGTTGGAAATTAGAAGTCCTTTCCTCTAAAGTAAGCCATAAAACCTAGGAAGATCACTCCCTTCTCCCTCGAAGACCCTCATTCCAGAAGAGGTTCCATACCTGGAAAAAGGAATACTGCAGAGAGACCAAGAAGAATCTGGCCAGGCCTGTCAGTCTCTTACCATTAGATCATACCCTTTGTCCAATTGCATTTCTACACAGATGTCTATTCTTCATTGAACCCAAGTACAGAAACAGACCATTTTCCCTGGGTCTCTGGGTTTTCATTTTTGAAGGCTCCCATGTCACATGAAACTTTGACTAGGTAAATTCCTTATGCTTTCCTCTTGTTAACCTGTCTTGTCACAGGTATGTGGGCTGGAACCCTTATGGTGAATGGAGAAAGATATGACACCTTTCCTCCCCTAAAATTTCCCAGTCAAAATGAACCTGCTCTCTCTTATTATCAGACCAGTCTTCTTTACCCACTGAGGTGCCAACTAACTACTCTGATAAAGTTGTCCTTGCCAATAACATCTTAGGGCAATCAAGAATTCCATGAAAGCAGTTTCCTTCTCTTCATGGTCTAAAGGGCCCCTGGGCCCTAGCCTCCTCCTCATCTCATACTACACTCTGACTGTTTCAGTGTCACTGTCCTAGATTCCTTTAGCTCAAATGCCCTTTGCTTTCTCTTGTCTGTGCAGCTTTTCATATGCTGTTTCTTCTGCTGGAAACACTTCTCTCCCCAACTAATTTTCTGTTTGTTAAGAAAACCCCCTCCTTCTCCTAATTTACTCCCGTCATCCCTCCTCCAGCACATGTGTTACATAGTCTAACATATTTCTCTGTAGATTTCGCCATAATACTTGTTCAATGACTTGTCTTATAACTCTGGAGGGTGAGCTTCCTAAGCACAAGGACTATCTTCTTTTTCTTTTTAATTTTAGTGCCCTTAGCATTGAGCCCAAGATCTGGAACACTATGGACACTCAACAAATGGTTATTGAATTAATTAATTAGTTAATGAGTAAGAGAAGAAATTCATGGTTTGTTCCACTGTATGTATATGTAATGCCTCCACAGCATAATACAGAAGGAACCCAATTGTGTAAGTGTGGAGTCCCTATCTGTTATAATGGAAATAGAGACTCTTTGCCTAGGAGTGCACCGTTCTGCTGGTTAAGAACTTTTTTTTAAAAGGCCATTGTTCTGGACCTATCTTGTGAAGCCTCATCTCCACTGGGACTACCAGTATTGCATCCTGGTATTAATTTCAGACTATAATGCAAGTCTGCCATCTACTGGTTGTGTAGGGTGGTACTGTGAAACCTAAAACAACGTTTTCCTTTTCTCCAGTGTTCTCAATTGCTAAAAACTAGGAGGGGCTTAGATTCCAAAATTCTGAACCATTCCCTTTTACCTGAGGCGAAATCATTTCCCATGGAGTTACAATGATCACGCAAGCTCATACAGTTAATAGGTATAAAGGCCTGAACTCTAAGCCTCCTGACAAAAGTAGACTTTTTTTTTTCTTCTTCTTAATCATAATTCTGGATACTAACCGGAGTACATCTGGTCAAGAGTGCTGATCTTAACATTTTCCAAAAGGAAATGGAACAATTGAGATTTGTTCCAGGTTACACGCCAGGAATCTCTTACTCCTTTGTATAAAGCTCCTCACATCCCAGAAAGCAGATCTGCTTTCTGTCCAAGGATTTCCTGGATCTGAAAACAGATGCACAAGATTACGTGGGAAAGACTAGATTTACAAAACTTGGAATTTCACACCAAAAACTTAGGCAAAGATGTGGTGCAGTATGTGTACTGCGTGCCATTGAATTGCATGCCATCGGCAAGACTCCAAGGGATTTGAAACACAACAGACGTTTCTGTTTCAAAAAGCCAAGATCTTTGGTGGAAAAACTGACAAACCATAACGGAAAGAGCTAGGAATTGCCATCCTAATCAAAATAGACAGGATTGGTGTGAAGCCTTCCAGAAGCCTCCTCTGTGAACCTGGCAAAGTTGGCTACAGAAGCATTAAGTTTTCCAATCAGTACATATTTTATTTTTTAGCTACCTCATGGGAATGGATTTAACCATAGTCATCTTTTTATTGTGTGGTTTGCATGGCAACATGCCTATTAACATTCCTAGGATCGCTGCAGAGTCAAAACAAACCAAACATATCAGTACCTGCCAGGAAGAGCCTTTCCCTAAAGATGCTCAAAACATAGCACTTCAGAAAATGGAAGTCTGCAAAGGAAAGAAGATGTGACTGCCTGGTAGTTTTCACTGAGTACTTGAGAAAAATTTCCCTGGAACTCTGGCTCTCAATGTCCTTTAAAAAATCTTCTTTACTCAAAATAGTACCACTAGCTAATGAATGGGTCCAGGTCAGGCATTTTGTTCTACAGTTTTAAAAAGTAGGACTTCACATGATACCTCTGGTACGATTGTTGTCCCAGAAAACATTGGGACCATAGTCAGCTTTTGCATCACCTTCTTGTGACCAGACAAGAACACTGTAATGGAGGGAGAGTGTATTTTTTTTTTCATGGTTTTAGACGTTCGGTCCCTAGATGGCCAATTCCATGGCTCTGGGCCCAAGGTGAGGCAGAACATCATGGCAGAAGGACATCGCAAAAGAAAATAGCTCAGAACATGACAACCAGGAAGCAGAGAAAGTTCCACTCAATGGAGACAAAATATAAACCCCAAAATCATGCTCCCCGTGACCCACCTTCACCAACTACACCCCACCTGCCCATTTAATACATATCAGTGAATTAATACATTGATTGGGTTACAACTCTCATAATTCAACCATTTTACCCCTGAACATTTCTGCATTGTCACATGCTTTGACACTTTGGGAGCTTTTGGGGAATATCTCATATCTAAAACATAATACCTGGTAAAGAATCCTAAAGGGTTAAGAATCAACTGAAGTTTTGTTTTATTTCCATCAGGGTTAGAACAACAACATCAAATAATCTAACTCTTGAAAAAATGAGAAATAGCTGAGGGAAATATTAACATTCACTTAAATAATTCCTTTTTATGATTGCATCTCCTCTAGCTCTAGTATTAACAATTAGAATCAAGAGTGATTCTCACAATTACCCCACCCCCACAAAAAACCAGGAATGTCATTTTTTTAAATCTGAATCTCTGTGCACCCTTTCCATCTTAACACAGCACCATGGACAATGCAGTGTCCAGATGTCAGAATTATAGAAGATTATAGTGAGGTACCAGAGACCTTTGCTCCTAGAGAAGGAAAGAATGAGAATGTTCATGTTTACTCAGAATTTCAGTGTGTGCTTTAGACAGGACTGTGGAAAGTTCAAATGAAGCACCCAAAGCCAAATGAAGTTTCTCTAGATTTGACCCTTACTGCTACCCCCTTTTCCCTCTCAAAGAAAAACTCAGAGTTCTTGGAAATTTTAGACTCAAAATTATGCTCTATGTGCTGCCCCACTAGACTAGAGACACTGCTCAATGCAGAAGACAACTCTCCTGTTACAAGATCTGTGAGAGACAAAACAACACTTGGCCCTATCTTCCTTTCTCTGATGCACATTGAGGAAATGCAGGTGACTGAAGATCCTCGTTTTCCCTCACCAGGTCTCCCATTATTCCACATCTGCCAACATATTTCCTTTTATTTCCACCTACTCCTACTGTTAGCTACCTTTACTCCAAATTCATTTTCCCTGATTCATACCTTTATTTCATAGTCACCAATCAAGAAAAGACAGACCAAATTAGCCAGGTAGACTTGACTTGAGATAATAAGCTCAATAAAGATATTCACTAGACTTAATTTCCCTTTCTCATTTACAAGTTAGGTATGATGGTTATGGTTTTTTCTAAAATATTAGTGTTTATGCTTATGAAAATCACATTATTTTCATAAGCATAAACACTAAACTTCTGAGAATTTTCACAGTCATCCCAAAAATTTACCTTGCACAGTCTGGATTAGACTTAGTTTAAATGATTTAAAAATAAATTTATGCCTTGAGTTCATTCATATAGATAATCTGTTACAGTTATTTTCAAAACAAAAATGATCAATACATAGCAGTGTTTAAAAGCAGGGGCTCTGATCCCCAGACTGCCTGGGCTCACATTTGCCACTTTTGGGTTACAAGACGTACATAAAGTACGTAATCCCTCCCAAATCCAACTTCTTCATTTACAAATGCAGATGATAATAGAACTTATCTTATCTGATTCTTTGGGTTAAATGTGATAAAACACAAAACTCCCTTAGATTGGTGCCTGGTACATTCTAAATTGTATTGTTTTTAAATACATAAAGCCACCATTTTATATAGGGCAGGCACTTTAATATACAGTATCTCATTGAATCTTGATAATTACACAGTCTAGGATTTGTTTTCTCCATTTTGTAGTATGCTGACTCTCCTGAAGATATAAATTCCTACTTCATTCTGCTCCTTGAGAACATGGAGAATTTGTTCAACCATGTAACCCAGAGTCTGGAGGCAGATTCATGTACTCCTTTTTCCACTGCTATTTCCAGACTATTTCTGCTCCTGCACCCCAGTTCTTTTAATGCTCCATTGAGACTCATACTTTTTTGGCTCTACCATCCTTGACACCTCTTCAATATTATTATCTACCAAATCTTGATCTTTATATTCAAATCCTAACATCAATATCCCATGTGACTTCACAGTCTGTATTAATACCCAACATCCTTGCTGCTTCCTTTCTTGATCTTCTCCACACCAAACATTGGTCATATGTTTTCATTGCCCTCTCTTGGACTTTGATTTCACCCAGAACATTTTTTTTTTAAACCTTCGAATTCAAGAATTCAGACACCACACAACTGTTATCTTTCTAGGTGGTTCCTTCAATTATTGCTATTTGCATGAGTCAGCTTTGCATCTCTATGATTAAAAGATTTAACAAGAACAACTTGGAGGAGAAAAAGGTTATTTTGGCTCATACTTGTCTTCATCCATGGTCAGCTGACTCCATTGTTTGGGTCTGAGGTGAGGTAGAACATTACGGTAGAAGGATGTGGTAGAGGAAAACTGCTCAGCTGATAGCAGCTGGGAAGCAGAGAAAGAGAGAGAGAGTACAAGAAGGGAATAGGGACAGATATAGTCTGAGGTCATGGCCACCAGGTACCTACTTCATCCAGTGAAGACCCACTTCCCAGTAGTCCCTTCAACTATTAATCCTACTTGATGAATTAATCCACTGGTGAAGTCAGAGCCCTAATCATTGCCTAAGCACCCTACTCTGAACCTTGCTATATTGGAACAAGGCTTCCATCACATAAACTCTCAGGGACATTTCAGAACCAACCATAAAACAGTTCTTGGAATTCATTTGACCACTCTTACTATTTCTCATTTATCTCACTGGCTCACAATATCAGTATTTTCCTTCCTTCACTTTGTTCCCTGTCCTACTTATATTCAACATTCTGTTATTTCAACCACTCTCATTTTGATTTCCTCAATTCCTTTGCCCCACTAGTCTTTCATCATATCTGTTTAGTCTCTCTAGGTGAATACACCTATCACCTAAGGTTGCTGAAAATTAGGGCAAAAAATGCAACAGGGCAGATTGTTCCTCTTGTGTGTTCATGGTCAGCATCCTCAACAGGACAAAAAACCCTGCCAAGAAATAATATTGAGTTTTTAATCAGTTCTCTCCTGTTCTCCATGGTGAAGACACGAAATTTTCTCTACTACCTTCAGTCTCTGAACTTTATCACATCTTCCAATACTCAAGGCAGAAGGCATCAACTCCTACTCACAGAGAAAGCAGAGACCCTCTGAAGGACGTCCTTCAACTTCCTACCATATTTATAAATCCACACACTTACATAGCCATTCTGTCTTCCCTCCTGCCACTATGGAAGAGTGGACCTTCTGAACAAGTTTATCCTTCCACCAGTTCCCTGCATTCTTCATCTTGCCTTCTAAATTATCCCTGTCTTATAGCTCTTGCTTTCTATTGGATCTTTACCACTAACTTTGAAATGTACTAGAATCTTTTCATCACTTAAATCTGAAAAGAACCTGGAAAGTCATATTCACCTATTTCTATTTCACCAATGAGAAAATGTAGGCTCATAGAGATTTATGAGGAAGAAGAAAAGGGTATGAGACCAGGACATTGTAATCACACTGAATACCTTTCATTAAGGCATCATACTAAGTTCTATAGCACTGGACCTGCCTAAATATAAAAAAAAATTCTCATCTGTGGGCTGAGATTTCTCTATTTGAGGTGTCTGCACTAGAGAATTGTACCGATTTCTTGGCAAGTCAATCTGCTGATCAAGGCTCCAACATTATGACTCCCCCTACAACCCCAAATGATGAAGGGCAATAGTTGTATAGGCCTAATCTGTACTGTGGTTGCTCTGTCTGTAAGGTCTAATCAATGATGTACCTTCTTCCCACCTTCTAGTATCATTCTCCTCCTACTCCCCACCTCCATTTCTCACTGGCAATATAATAAAGTCGGCAAATCTCTCCCCTATGGAAGGTTTGTAATTGCTGAGGGGGAAGGTGCTACATAAATGCTCAATATAACCATCTTTTTTAGGAAGCTAACTCCCTGTCTGTGCTGACAGAAATTTGTGATGTGGATAGAGCTGTGTACATTTTCTTCAGAGAGGAGGAAAATAGAGCAAGGAGGAGGAAAATTTGTTAAGCATCTGGGAGAGAAGACTTAGAGAAAACCAAGCAAAAAGTGGCCAAGCAACTAAATCAGTATCCACTGCTACAGCTATTTGTGTCTGCCCTTTGTTAGGATTAGATCCAGGAGGAAACAAGGAGGTGTATGGAGTGTGGAATATTGTTAAAGGAAAGAGAATTTGAAGTGGAGAGAAAGTGAGGGAAGTGCACACCTTATTAGAAAGGTTAAAAATAAAGAGGAAAAGAAAGAAAGGAACAGAAACCAACAAAGCTAATCTCCACTTGCCAGAAAGAGAGGGATTTGGGGCACAGAGTCTGCACGTCGATGTTGAGTCCTTGGATGTTACTTTTTCAGTAAAGACAGTAAGGCCTCTACAAGGTAGGGCTAAGTTGAAGAACCCCAAGAGACTGAAATTCAAAAATTATGTTGCTTTTAACAAAAGAATAATTGGAAAGCCTGAGATAAAATTAAAATCAAAACTAAATTATTATAAAATCTAAACTTAAAAATATAGACACAAGTGATGTCAGAGTCAAATCCTAGATTTTAGGCTAAGTAACTAAGTGTCAGGTGATGTTGGGTAAATTCTGCATAATCTGTCTGGGTGCCAATTTTCTAATTCATAAAATTATGGAGATTGGTTGTTCTAAACTTCTTGTTAGATTCCATTAAGAGTCACTTATTTTAATGGGATGTATTACTAAGGAAGATTGAACATGGGAACAGTGTGGAAAGAGGCTAAACACTTGAGTATATATAAGATACAGAATAAGATAATTTAAAGAACTGGCTTGGGACCAATTTCATCTATATACATTTATATAATTAGGTCAGTTGAAGAGAACATATGTGAAATTTGGATTATCATCTTTATAAGCACTTAATTTAAAATCAAATATAAAGGAAAGGATGATAATAGCTGGCAGGAACAAGACTTGGTAGAATCACTAGGAAGTCAAAGTCCCTTTTATGTCCATATGTGTCTTCAGATAAATAATAAAGAGTTTAAAAAATAGCTTTTTAATTGCTATTGAACAGGGGTTAAATTACCTGGGGTCAAGGGCACCACTGAGAGTAATGAAAAGCAATCAGTCATCAATCACTCTTTTTATCATGAAGCAGAGAGACCAAAGACTGGCTCCAGGGCCCAAACAGCAGAGCACTGGCCAGGGAGTCAATCCAAATTACTTAACTGAAGTTAGAACCTGGCTTCTAAGCATGGCAGGACATAAGTTCTTGCCTACCTCATCAGAGCCGTACCTGCCTGTGGTGGGCAAAATAGTGACTCCCCAAAAGATACCCAGCCTAATTAATCCCCAGACCCTGAACATATGTTACCTTGCATGGCAAAAGGGATGTTGCAGATGCAATTAAACTTACACACATTGAGATAGGGAGATGACCTTGAATTAGTAGGCCCAAATTAATGACATGAATCATTTAAAAGTAGGGAACATTTCCCAGCTTTGGTCAAACAGATGTGCAATAGAAACAAGGTCATGAAAACATTATACTGCCGTCTTTCAAAATAGGACAAGGGGACCACTAGCCAAGGAATGTGGACAGCCCTCAGAAGCTAGAAAACACAAAGAAAGAGATTCTCACTCTCAGACTCCAGAAAGAAATGCAATCTGGTCATACCTTGATTTTGGCCCAATCTGATGCTGTCAGATTGTTGAGCCATTGAACAATAAACTAATAAATCTGTGATGTTTTAAGTCACTAAATGTGGATACTTGTTGTGGCATAATTAGAAATTGAATGAACTGCCTGACCCTTAAGTTCACTTGCATTCTGTGCCACTGCCTTATAGGACAACTTGGTTTCCTGCTTCTGTTTTGGTCCATGTTGCTTCTTCTACCTGAAATGTCTTTCCTAGTTTCTTCTTTATACTCCTATTTCCCATGCAACATGAAACTGTTCTTCTATAAAGTCATAACTGATAGATATGAGGTATCCCTAAAAATCTCATGTTTGAGACAATGCAAGAAAGTTTAGAGAAGTGATTTGGAACCTTAACCTAATCAGTACATGAATCCACTGATACGGATTAACTGGGCGATAACTGTAGGCAGGTAGAATGTGGCTGTAGAGTTAGGTCACTGGAAGCATGCCTTTGAGGCTCATGTTTTGTCCTTGGTGAGTGGAGCTCTCTCTGTGCTTCCTTGTGCTGTGTCCTAAGCAGCTTTCCTCTTCCATGCCTTTCTGCCATAATGTTATGCCTCACCTCAGGTCCAGAGCAGTGGAGTCAACCATCCATCTTAGGCCAGAGAACTAAGACCTCTGAAACTGTGAGCCCCAAATAAACTTTCCCTCCTCTTTGTTTTTCTTTTCAGGTCTTTTGGTCACAGGGATGAGTAAGCTGACTAAAGCACATCCCTTCCTCTTGAGAGCCTTTTCTAAATATCCAAAACAATTTCTCTCTTCCCCCAAACCAGGGTAGACTACACCACTCCCAACTCTATGCTCCCATCCTACAAGGTGCGGATGTTTCACCAGATCATTTGACTCATACTCCCTAGGATTTAACAGTCTGATTGACTCTTGGAATGATTAACCTGTGCCTGTGTTGAGGGCATTATGCTGGTCTTTTATCCACAATCTGGAAAATCTTCATATCGAGACAGATTCCTGGCGGTTCATCCATCAACCCATTGGGAATCCACCTCTAAACTTATCTCCTTTGTATATGTTGGTTAGCTTTTCACTTCATGGTCATGCATGATGAATGAGAATGTAAACACAAATCTGTTTTTAACACAGGTTTTGTAAACAGCATAAAACATCAGTAAAGAAACTGGCAAAAGAGAAAGAGCAGTCTGGCTAAAAATAAGTGTTCAAGAAAAAGGAATAGCATCTTGTGGTGCATTATACTAGGGAGGCTGAGACAGAGGATTACAAAATAAGGCCAGATTGGGTGCTTAACAAAACCCTGTCTTAAGACAAAATAAAAAGATCTTGGGGATGTGCTCAGTGATAGAGCTCTTGACTAGCATGTTGTAAGTCCTAGGTTCAATTCCCTTTAATGAACAGAAAGAAAGAGAAAGGAAGGAAGGAAGATAGAGAGAGGGGGAGAGGAGGGGACCTACTGTGTCTTTGTGCATAAGGTCCAAGAAAGACAACAGATGGAAACAAGGAAACAAAAAGAGTAAAAAGGCAGATTAAAACAAGGAAACAACAAAAGAAAAAAGAAAAGAGGAAAAAAATATTTGGCTAAGTGTTTATATGCATTATTTTCTGCTATTAACACATGTTTTATTACCAAATTCCTCATAGCAACCATTTTTGGTTCAGCACTTGTCTGATAAATAATGTGTCATGAAGTTTCTTCCATTTTTCACTCCTCAATAGATACAGAGAGGGCAGAGAGAGGGCTAATGCAATCCTCTTCCCCTGGCATTCCCTACTATCCCATGAGATATAATGAATCTTCCAGAAAAAGATTTTCCATGATAAAAAAAATCTTAAGGAAATACTGGGTTAAAATCAAGCAGGTTTCAATATTGCAAGATTTATCAGAAGCCTTATTATTCTATTATGAACCAATATTCAAAGGTGAGAGTTAATGTTGCAAGCTCATTTGGCCAGAAACAATTTTGTCAAAGGAACATCTACTAATATCTTGCTGTTTGGGTTGGAAAACCCTTCCCTAAACATTCCCACAAAGCACATCATATCTGAAATATAGTAGACTTTGGATAAACTCTTGACTGGTAAAGAGAGCCAAAATGTTTTAAATGACCAACCAAAATCCTTTACCACAACATTTATTTATCAGAAAATGCAAATGATTTCCATGAACCTGTTTTTCTCAGGTCAATAAATGTTACTCAGGTAAAGAAAATGTTTTCAGGAAATAAGCTAAACTATTCTGATCAAATGCTTAGCACTCTAGTCATAAAAAGTTCATACATTTCCTAATGTCAAATATACCCAATATTTTTCACATTTTCATTGGTGTATTGTTTTCATCTTGGGTAAAAGGAGAAAATTATTTCAAACAGAAGGCATTTGAAGAGATACTAGTAAGAACCCAGCAGAAATCCACAAGAAAGTCTTGATATATGATAAAGGGAATGTCATCCAAAAAACTCCAGACAAAAACACAACAAAAGTCAGACCAAGGCCAATTAATCAAGGAAAATAATTACAGAGCATTCAAGGTCTTTGGCCCCACTTCTTGGCTTACTTCTGAGACTTCCAACTGTTTGAAACTAACCCTTATGAATAGCTATCAAACCTATTCCAATTTTCTGAAGATAAGAGATTCTTCATCACTTTGTCAAACTCAGTCAAATAACAAAATTGATTAAACAACAAGGTGATGCTTTCTTTTAGCATTGCTTCTACTGACTGTCTAACCGCATTGATCAGTTGTTTGGGCTTCCTATCAATACAGCCTAAGTGACATGAATAACCAATATGTTCCTCTCTAGGTATTTTCCCCAGTTTTCTCACTGTTTCTTTACATTTTGACATTGTTTATGCTCTGTTCTTTCCTAGGTGGTCATGAAACAAAAATCTTTACCCATATAAGGCCTTCTTTGACTTCAGAAGTTCTTATTGTTCTCCACTGTGATTTTGTTCCACATGCATGGAAGCTCATATAGATAATGTAATGGCATGATTATAAGCTACCTTGTTTTGTTTTCTAGTGGGAATCACCCTGGTCTCCCCAGCATAACTGATTGTCCTGCAGTAACCTCAGAATTAAGTGTACAGGCTATGTTCTAACTTGGGACCTGAATGTTGTCATTCCAACAATCCATCCAATAACAGGTCAATTTTAGGCCTGACCCTAGCAGATTGTACCCTACTTCTTCAGAGACTGGACATGAAAAAACAAGAACCAGTAGGAAGAACAAAGCCAGAAGCCAGGTAGCAGGAACTGGGATGTATAAGAGTGGGGATAGATGGGACTCTGGATCAATGCCAGAATACAGTTGTCATTGCTGGGGCACTGGGACAGGGGCAAAACTTTCTTCCTCTGCCTAGTTCTTAGGATCCCTCTACCCCCATCCTATACTCTTCCGTCTACTGCTCTCTGTACCCATTTCTCCAGCCAAGGTTAAATGCTGCTTGCCTTATCTCAAATGGCATAGCAAAACAGTGAACTCGACTATAGGAAACTAAAGAGTACAAGTGAAGGAATAAGACAAGAGGTGGCTCACTGATTACCTTTCCTTACTGTCCCCTGCCTCGTGCCCTGTGTGTGTTACACCAGGCTGCCTACCCTGACCTTACCATACTGTGCTCACTCAAGATGAGCCTTTTCTTTATTTTCCCTTCCTAGAATGCCCAGGGGTTTTTTTTGTTTTGTTTTTGTTTTTGTTTTCTGTCTTCTATCTGGCAGGTTCTCCTCCCTAGTATTAGTGACCCAACTCAAATGTACCTTCTCTACAAAGCTATCCAGATTCATCCAGAACAAATCAACTGCATGCAGTCAAATCAGCATCCTACGTGTCTATAACACTGCCCTACACATTGTATTGTAATTGTGTTTGCAGGCGAGTCACCCCATTCAAGTATTGAAATTAAGGAAATTCTCTTACTCTTCTTTGTTTTCATACTATTTAACAGAATACTGGGAATTAATAGAAGAGTTTGGGTAAGAATGATACCAAATTTTCTTCAGTCCTTGAATTTCAGTGCTTGATGAAAACATCCGACTTTGGAGCTTTCTGTTTTGGTTATAGGAACGTTCAGATATTTTATTTCTTTTTATCAAAGACTTTTTCAAGAAATTCGTGCATTTCATCCATGTTATGAAATTTATCAGCACAAAGTTGTCATAATATTCTTTCATTATTTTTAAATGTCTGTAGTATCTGTATTGATATCCCCGTTTTTATTCCTGATATAGATCATTTCTCTATCTTGATCAATATGGATAGGGCCTATCTATATTAATCTTTACAATGAACCAATTTCTAACTTAAAAATTTTTTTCTATTGTATATTTGGTTAATCTTAACTGATTTCTAGTCTTATTCTTCTTGTTTTCTCCTTTTCACTTTAAGTTTTGTTTGCTCCTCTTTCCCCCCGACCAAGGTAGGCATTTAAAGGTGTATTTTCTTTCTGTATTTATTTACTCATTTGTTTGTATTTTTGCCTTGGATATAATCACACATCTTAATATATTTTCATTGTTATTCAGTTTACGTTATTTCCTATTTTACACTGTAATTTTTTCTTCAAACCATGAACTTTAAGAAATGTATTACCCGATTTCCTAGATTTTGCTATTTTTTGGCTATATATTTGTTTTTTTTTTATTTCAAGCTTAATTCCACTCTTGATAAAGTATTAAAATTTTATGTTCTTGAAATTTGTTAACTTTCTTAATGGCCCAACATATGTGTATTTAGGCAAGTAAGCATGTGCTTGAAGAGAATACTGTTTTGCTTTAGTTTGTGGTGAACTATTCTATCTGGTTTTGTTGATATGTTGTTCAGTTTGTCTTTTTTTGTATTTATCTTTTTTGCTGCTTGTTCTCTTTATCACTGGGACTATTGAGTTAAAATCTCCAGCTATGATTTTCAATTTCTTCTATTTGCTGGTGTTTGCTTTATAGGTGTTTATCTTCTTGTGGTATCTCTCTTAACCTCCAATAATGCTATTAAGTTAAATTTTACTTCGTCTTATTTTAGAATAGTTATATCTGCTTTCTTTTGGTTAGTATTGCATTGATATATCTTTCTATCTATTTTTCATCTGGCCCTGTGTGCTTTGTAAAGTTTGCACTTTGTGGAGAACATATTATTGGAGTCTTTTTCTGCATATACTCTAACACTCTATGCTTTTTAATTGCAATGTTTAATTCCTCATATTTAATACAATTGCTGATACATTTTTTGAAAAATCTAGAATCTGATTGTTTTCTATCTCAACTTGTTAAAGAAAGTTTTATCTTTTCTTGCCTTCTTTTAAGTACAGATGTTAGAGTTCCTATTTATGCAATTTAAAATAATTACCAATAGAATGATCAAGAAAAATTTTAAAAGATGGGAGTTTTAGCATAAAACTGGTATCTATACAAACGAATAAAATCAAACAAATTTTAAAAATTAAAAATATAGTACCAGCTACTATAAATTCAACAAATTAAACATAAAATAAGAGTGGGTCATTACACTAAACTATAGGTCAGGAGAAAATATCTGGATCTAAACACAGAGAAAAAAAGGATTGAAAATTCAAAAAGTATAAGAAATATTTGTTAGATGGCTAAAATAACTATATATGTAACTGAAGTTCAAGGAAAATAAGAAATAAAAGGCAACAGACACAATTTATCTGATGGAATATTGGCTAGGAATTTCCCCAAAGTTTTAAGATTTCGAACTTACAGAGTTGGGAAGTATTATGAACATCAAGAAAGATCAACACATATACTTGATCTTAGTCAAAAGATTGTGAAGTCATAGAAGACCAAATCTAGATATGATATATTCAAACTGATAAAAAATGAAAAGTCTTTAGACTTGCCAGAAAAAAATGCACTTTCCTTCAAAACAACAAGATTGACAGTTGACTTTTCAACAGAAATGTTGATTACTGGAGTTCAAGAGGATGATTCATATCCATAAAGTATCATAAGAAGACAACTACAAAATTAGAACTCTTTATATAGTGAAGACATCCTCATAAAGACAGAGTTAGACAAAGAAGTATTCATGTCTTAAGAGACTGGCAGTTCTACTTCCTGTCTTTTGAAATACCCACTCTGGAGGAAGCCAACTACACTGAAATTCCATGCTATAAGGAAGTTCTAACTAGTCATGTGGAGAGGACTTCTTTGGAGATAAATGCTCAACAATTCACCATGTACTATCAGAACTCCCAGTCCCAGCTCCAGACTTGAGCAAAGAAACCTTCAAATGATTACATATTCAAACACTATTTTCCTGCATATGAATAACACCAAACAAGAACCATCTAGCTGAGTCTGTCAACCCCTAGAACTGTGAAAGATAATAATTTATTATCTTAATCCTCTAATTTTTTAGATGGTTTGTGAACAGTAACAGATACTGGAAACATGGTCTGTTTCAGTATTGCCTTACTCTGATTCTTAGTGAATTCCCCTTGAGAATTCTCATTTGAAAATAGGAGTATGTCTCCCAGAGCTTATCCATCTTTTTGCACCATGAAATCTAACCTCTGTCTACCTAATTCTAGATAACTTGAAAAATCTTTGCTTAGCTACATAGCTTCCAAGTTGCTTCTATTAAATATTTGCTTCATATAGTTGCCTTATTTTGCTTCATGGAAGCATAGATAGGAGTTGGTAGATGTCTCAAGGGGAAACTTCATGCAGAATTTTGGACTTATTTCTCCATGTTTCCCTTTCTTCCAGGACATAGTTTCCTTAATTCTTTGCTGCATCATCAGCCTCAAGTATAGTATTTATTTTCCTTAACTTTGTGAAAAAATGTCCAACTCCCAGGCTGGCTATACATACTGGGCTATTATTACCTATCTGTCAATTAGTAAATGACCCAAGGAAAGATGGGGTGTATATTGGCTCTTCCTAGTGCACCTCTTTTCTCTCAGAGTTCTTGACCCCTTGCGTCCTAGCTGGTTTGGTTGCAACCCAATGCCTTTCCAAGTATTATTTTATAGTTCCATCTTTTAGAGTTTGTTTTGGCAGAAGAGTCAGTTTGATACAAGTCACTTCACTATGCCAACAACAGAAGTCATATGGGCCAGGAATCCTATCATAATTTCATATTTCTCAAAGTGCCTTTGTAACCAGAAGACATTCAAATGCTCATACTAGTCTTAGATACTCTTGGATATTTTCTTAAGACTAACTTCTGGTTCAACTTCTGACCTTCTGATTCTGACTGCTTGCTTCCCAATCATGGGAAGTCATATCCTTCCAACATGTTCATAATTTTTAGAGCACAGGGACTCTGGACTAGCTCAGCCATGAAAGAACAAAAAGAGAGCTTTGCTTGTCATATTTCACTGTTCCTTCTTTTTCTGGTATTTCCTACTATGTTTTCTGCCTAACTTACCACCACACACTTCTAGTGAACTGGTCTGAATCCAACTGTTATACTCTCCATCTATTTTGTGCAACAGAAAACCATGTTTCAAAAATGTTTCAGAAAAGTAGCAATTTACTATTGTTGTTGTTGTTGTTGTCATAGACATCTGCTCACTGGAAATGTGTGGTGACTACAAATCACTTTTTGTGGAATAACTCAGAGAGAGGTCTTCATGTGACCTCATCTAACCAAGGAACTGGGCTTACCATGGGGGCAGAATATTGCCACATATGATTTTGTTTTTATTTGACCTTTTCCATTTTGGTAAACACAAACATCCCCCTCTCTGAGTTATATAAAACAGAAGTGTAAAAGGTTGTGCTTCATGGTCTGGGGAGGTAGCTCAGTTGGTAGAGTGCTTGCCTCGCAAGCACAAGGCCCTGGGTTCAATCACCAGCACCGCAAAAAAAAAAAAAAAAAAAAAAAAAAAGAGCTTATGCTTCAAGCTATACCCAGTTGCACAATTAGTTAAAAGAAAAAATCAAAAATAGAGAGGTAAAAAATGAAATCTACAATGTTCTATCCTAAGGGTCTTCTAACTTAGGTGACAGTTGACACCTAAGACCTGATAAATGTTTTTCCTTTAGTTTCCAACTTAAAAGGCATTTGCCAACCACAATAAGTAGGAATTAAGTCAAAACTACTTCTGTACATGTATATAATAATACAATTATCAGGTGTTATCATAATTTACATTTAAAACAACACAAAGAATCTGTTACATTAAATGGATGGTTTGTAAAATGTTACAAGCTTCTCTGTGTTTATATTGTTATGTTGTTCCCATTATTGAGAGACAAGAAGGAGTAATCAAAAAATAGGGTTAGCAAATAAAGGAGAAGGGGAAAGGGGTAACAATTACAGGGATAAAAGGAAAAGAAGAAGGTTTAAAAATAAATGTATGTTCAAATTTTTATAAATATCCCAGAGATTCTTATATTCATTGTATATTAATTTCTCACTGCTATCTAATTTTTCTTTGCTTTAATTGACCAAATTTTGTTTGCCGAGATCCTATAAATCACTTCCTTACTTCCATGTCCAACTTTACATCAAGGCCATGTCTTTCTTGTACACATTGTGTTTAATCTTTTACTTGCTTGATAGGTTAGAAATGAGAAACATTTTTTATTTCCCAACCTTCACATTTTACAAAATGACCAGTTCTTTAATTTATCTGCTTTCTTTACCTTATCATATTCATCAGGCAGCAGCTAATTGATACTTTCAACATGGTGCTCAGGGATCTTCTTAGGCAAATTCAAAAGTTTATTAGTGAAATGTTCTATCCTCTAAGCTACCACAGATAACAGTTTGCTAGTCATTTTATAACTATATGACCTGGGCTACCTCCCATGTTCTAGCTGCTCCTCAAATTTCCTCAACATTTTTCTAGTCTTAGATTACATTTTATCCATAATTTTTATGGTTTTCCTGCTCACCACTCATACAAAAAGCGAGTGCCACATGTTTTAGGGTTTTGTTAGAGGCATCAGTTTATCTGTTAGTGATTGTTGTACAATACAACATGCCAAAACTTAGTAGCTTGAAACAACAACCATTTGTTTCTCATCAGTCTACAGATAACTGACAGTTTTCATCTAGGCCAGGCTTGACATTTCTCTTCCAGGTTCCCTCATGCATCTATGATCAGGTGGTGGCCAGTCAAGAGTTTTATTTCTGGGAGTTGGCTCAGGTCTCCTCCACATGCTTCATTATCCTTCTAGTAGGTCAGTTCAGCCTTGTTCTCATGGAATAAACAGGCTCCCAGAGAAGAGAAGATCTCTGGAGGTCCAGTTTGAAACCTGGTACATGTTCAACTCCTAGTATATTTTGTTGGTCCAAGAAAGTAACAAGAAAGCCCATGCTTAAGAATGGGAGAAAATAGATATCAAAACTTGATAGGACTGCAAGGCTATCGATCTATCACAAGCTATGGCAAAAGTCAGCACAGTGAGTAGGGAAAAATAAAATGAGAGTACTAGAAGCAAGGAAGGCTTCAAGTCAAGGTGGTATGTGAGCTAACTATTATAAGATAAATAAGAGTTAGATAAAAGAATAAAAGGGAGAAAACCTCCCAGGTCCAGAAACCTGCGCTTGCAAAGATATTAAGATGAGAGAAATTGCATTAGGTTCTGGAAACTTGAGAACACAGTATTTTCCGAACATAGAATGGCCTCTCCCAACTTGTCCTTGGGATTATATCTTTCTTTGCTTAAAAGAATTTCAAACCTTCTCCAGGGAATCATTCTTAACGCACTCTTTTCATTTTCTAATCTATCCATGTAACCACATGTGGCTTTGGCACTGGAGTCAGAATGGCTGTGTTTCAAGCCCATTTGTTTGACCTACCATCTAAATAACCTCCATGTGATTTAGTTTCCCCATCTGTACAATAGTGATAACAACCTATAGGGTCATCATAAGAATTAATTTTATAAATGCATGTAAAATTATTACAGCAAAACTTGGCACTTAGCAAGCTCTCCATAAATGTATTTGGCTCATGTTGCTGCTAATAGTTTTATTATTGCAAAAAGCCAGTTTGAAATTCTGCATCGAACTTGTTCTATATGTTAGTTTATATGTGTTTGGTTCCACTCTTCTGGGTAAACATGTCCCCAGACATTGGAGTTAGGAGTTGGGGGCGGGTGGAGGACAGGAACTGGGGGAAAGAGGGAGGTGTTGTGAGGGGTTAAAGAAGCAAGGCTGGGGCAGGAGTGACAGTGGAACAAAGCACACTAATAGCTGCAGAGTGAGGGCCAAAGGCAGACCCAGGAACCCTCCTGTGAGGTGAATCAGGACTGGGATCAAAGTGTTCCTATCAAAGACCCTACATGAGATGCATCAAAGTAAGAGCTGCTTCCTCTGGGGCAGAGCAAATAGGTTTGGGAGGGAAGAAGCAGGGCAGGCCTGGAGAGATCTGCTCTATAGCTATAAGACAGTCTCAAGGACTTAATTAAAATAAAGACTCTTTGAAGAGGTAACCCCTAGTCTCAAGTCTTATATATTATCCCTACATCCATACAAGGCAGAATATACAGAAATTGCCCAGTAATTGTGGTTGGTTGTTTAAAGATATCACCCATATTTTCACACTTCTTTTGTTTACCATGGACACATTATGCCTGAAACACTCAATACCATCCCCTTTTAAACACTTCCCCCTGTTACTATATGCTTCTACTAAAGCTTTATTCTTAAAATACTAATATCAACCCCCATAGAAACTTTTAGAAGATGGGGTTTGGAGAGCTTCTGAGCTTGTGAACACATTGAGGATGGTGCACCATACCTTCTCAAAGGGTGCACAGGCTCTCATGCTAGGGACCCATTCAAATTTCATCCTATATACCTCTTCATCTAGTTGTTTATTTTTATCCTTTACAATAAACTTTAAGTATATAAGTGTATAATAGTAAGCATAACATTCTCCTGAATAGTAAGTATAACATTTCCAGCAAATTATTGAACCTGAAAGAGTAGTGGTCATGGAAACCCCTAGATTTATGGCATGCTGGACAGAAGTGAGTAGCCTAGTCGCTCCATTGTGTCTGGCTACTGAAGTGAGGACAGTCTTGTGGGACTGAGCCTTCAATTGAATTGGTAAAAACCTAGTTTGTGTCAGAAAATTGGAGAATTAGAGACATTCATTCATTCACTTATTCATGACATTCAACACTTTACATAGACTTCCAGCTTAGAACTCTATCTTTTCCTCTACCCCCAAATTTGCTTCTAACTTGACCAAACAAAATCAGTAGAGTCAGAAGATGTCAAACAAGGGCTGGGGCTGTAGCTCACTGGTAGGGTAATTGCCTCACATGTGTAAGGCACTGGATTCGAGCCTCAGCACCACATGAAAATAAATGAATAAACAAAGATATTGTATCCATCTATAAGTAAAAATATACTAAGAAAAAAAGACGTCAAACCTTTATCCAGTAAAGGTTTACTTTAATCATTGCTCTTCCCAAAGTATCTCTATGTCAAGTTCTACATAGCCTTCCATGTTTCTCACAAACCCTTGCTCTCTTTCCATCCCTTATCATAGATGTTTCTGGGGACAGTTCCTACCATCCAACTCAGATACTTCACAATGAATCTCCACATTTCATAGATTTGAAGGCATAAACCTACTTCTCTTCCCTACTTCCCACCTCTCCTCTCTACAGAAAGGACTGTAAGTTCTGCTCTAACACATAGACCTCAAAACATGGAAGCAATTCTGGAAAAATATTAATCAACCCCCAATATAGCCAAAACTTATTTCCAGATAACCAGTTCTTAAGGCCAATGATCTTTCAATGTTTTAACTTTTCTGAAAACTGAGTTACTTATTATTAACAGTGTAACCCTGAATACCTCATCTGCCTATTAATTTGCTTGGTAGAAATATGTAATTTTCCATAATATTTTAGAGCTTTAATTATGGACCAAGATTACTGGAGTATTATAAACTTAATGTCCAATTTATAAAAGAAAAGTTAATTATACATAAAGTTTTTGTATATAAAAATTAAATATATGTTCATGAAAAATTTTTAATTGCATGAGAAATGCTTATAGTTTCAGGTGAGAAAAGGCAGTATTCATAACAGTGTGTAAAATATGATATCAGAAAACTTCTACATATGCATAAATAAAATAAGCTGGAAGCATGTGCATCAAAATTTTAACAATTATATTTCTTCTTCAAGTTTGTCTATTTTTCAGTTTTCTATATCAACATCTGTTCACCTCTTACCAAGGGTTAATTTTTTTCCTTTAAGAACCACGAAGCAAAATGTGAATGCCAAGAAGTTGGCTTCAACAGTTCATAAATTTGCTCATTAAATTGCTCCCTATCAGAATAATAGCAAGCAGTCCATTCTTTCCATAATGAGTTATTTCATTTTTCTCTAAGATGGGCACAATCTTAAATTTATCTTAATCAATTTCCTCAAATTAAGCAGCAGCAAGACCTACTTTCCTCAGCTTGTTACAAGTGTTATCAGTGAGTCTCTAATGAGAAATACAATTTAACAAATGCAAAGGGCAGGATGCCTGAGCGGTGACGACTTTGTGACTCGCTTGAGCTCCCAAAACCCACAATTGGATCTTCTAGAATCACACTCCTGTGTCCTCCATTAAGTCAACCAATTGGCTCATGCATGACAATGAGGCTTCATTCTCCTAGAAAAAGCATAAGACAGTTTTTCAACACTTTTAATTTTTCTTCTATTATGCAAGACCATAATGCTGCTCCCCATTGTACTTAACAAAAGCTAACTGGTAAATGAAGTAAAAAAAAGAAAATGAATTTAATGGGGAAAGCATTTCTTGGCTGGATAAAATGAACAGTGCATCCCCAGATTTATCATTAAAGAAAAAGTTAAAATCTGAGGAATAAGCTTAAGGTAACACAACAATGTGGTGATAACCAAATTGCCTTCACATTTCCCCCTTTCTTGTTTCATGACAATTGCTGCAACAGATGAGAGATTTTTTTTGTTTGTTTTTTTACACCAACCTTCTAAACAGTCCAGGAGCCCAAGGTGGGGGGGGCATATATATAAAATATATATATTTTATATATATGTATTTATTTATTCTTTATTTCTGAATATAACTGAGTGTTTTTTTTAGAAAATGGGTTGGGAGGATGGAAACTGAAGCTGCTCCACTCTAGGGCCACACATACAGGTTTCTATCCAATGCTTGAAGGGAGAGATGCACATGGCCACCCAGGGGTCCATTGCTACATCCTAGCTGCAGAATGCAATTACATTAGGTACTTCACGATTCAAAGAGCCTGGCATTGACTAAATGAATTGCATTTGTGGCCAGAATATTAATGACTATTATCATACTTAGCCCATAATAATCCTCCAGTGAGTCATTTCACAAAAGTTGTCATTAAAAAAAAAAAGTCAGTGAAAGGAAGTCTCATTTTCAAAGCTAGATTTTTTTCCTCTCATATTTTAACAAGCTCTATTCTCTGTCAGAATGTCTGCATTGAAGTTCCGTGTCTGTGCCAGTTTTCAGAAATAGGGCTCCCATAAACATATAAAATTCTCAGAAATTATCTTCTTAGCCAGGATTTTAAAGGGTGTTCTAGCATCCCAGCTGCATTAGAATTGTGAAAAGATATTATTTAAAAAATACAGATTCTGGAGACTTAGCCCAAAATTTATTATACATAATCTCTGAGGGTAGGAAGTCCAGGCACTCCATTGTTTTAAAAGTTTATTCCCAGGGTGATTTTAATCCTCACTAAAATCTGAATAACACTGTTCTAAATTCTCATAGGAAACTTTTCCTGAGAAACAAACTAATGAGCAAATGATAAAAATCAACAATGGATGAACTAATTTACCCTAACTCGTCCACTGTCAGTGGATTTGCCTGGAGGTCTATCCTGAAGGCAGAGAGGCCCAAGGTGTTCCTGGACAAGGGCTCCAAGGGCTTATTTGACCTCATTAATTTAGAAGTCACAAGGACATGTTGAAATGAAGTCTCGTTTAATGATCTTTTAAATTAAATATCAGATATTTTACATTCTATATTTAGCCTTTCAAGAAATGTGCCGGCCTGAAATCTAAAGCCACATCTAAATCTGCCGATGCCAGGAAAGTGTAGCATAGACAGAAGGACCAGAAGTGAAATATCAGCTCAGTTGACTGTAGGCTGCCAACACACACACCACAAAGGCACCCAGACAAATTCAAAGGAATAGGAGTGAGCCTGGGGTTTAGATTCATGTTTCATAGCCAACTCTAATCTAAGACAGAAGGAGAGTTATGTTTCTCAGACAAGCGGGAGAGGGTGACATAATAGAGGAGTTTTTCAAATGCCATATGTTTGAGGTACCTAGAGAGCTGAAGAAAAAAAAAAAAAATCATTTCCTAGCCTCAACTCAGTATTATCGAAAGAACATAGAGATCTACAGTTTAAAAAAACAGTTCAGTGGTTCTCAAATGCAGAAATGCTTGGAAAATAAAGGCTTATCACACCCCAGCCACAATTACTAGAAAAAGATTTGAAAGTTGTATCTTATTATTGATTATTGACTAATAAGCAAAAGACATACAAATCTCTTATTATTTCATGTTTACTTTTTATTCTTCAGATATTTTTCAGGATCCTAAATGTCATAGTTGTGTCATCTCTGAGTATATGACTAAACATTGCTCTATTAACCATGAGACAGGACAGGATGTATATAGATATTACATGTGTATATATGAATATCAGAATTTATATACATATGTATGTACCCACATACATATACACACATAGAAAATACAAATGTGTATATATAGTCTCTGTGTATAAATGTGTATGTGCATACATGTATATGTATATACATTCATATATACACATTGATATATTTATCAGTAAATAGTATAGAATTGGGTAAGTGCAGATTTAAATTTAAAATTGTAGTATCTTCCTGTTGGGTTGATTCCTTTGAATTAGGAAATGTACTTCTCTATCTCTAGCAGTCCCTTGAGGTATAGTTTTTGCATGGTATCTTTTTATTCTTTTACCTCTTTTTCTCAAAATTGACAAAGAGATTTTCTTTTAGCAATGCTACTAGCCATTTTGTAATTTTTTAAAGCTTTTTATCTTGAACTAATTTAAGAGTTAGAGAAATTTCCAAACCAGTACCAAGAATCCCCCTCTACCTTCATAAGGCTCTCCTTATCTTGTCATCTTACAAAACCATGATGCAATTATCCAAATTAACAAATTTGTATTAATGCGTTACTCTTAATAAACTCCAGATTTGATTCAGATTTTACCAGGTTTTGCACTAACATCCTTCTCCTATTGGAGCCAACTTCACATTTAGTTGTTACTTCTTAATCTCTAGTCTGTAAAACATCCTCAGATTTTCCTTGTCTTTCATGACCTTGATGCTTTAGAACATTGATTAATTATTTTGTGAGCTGTCTCCCAATTTAAGTTTGATTATGTTTTCTTATGATTTGATTGACATTAGGCATTTTTGGGGAGAGAACAGGTGATATGCCCTTAGTACATTATATCAGGATGTTTATTGTTTTATTACTAGGATGTTAACCCCACATGATTAAAGTGGTATCTTCTGGGTTTTCCCATTATGAAGTTACCATTTTTCCATTTATAATTAATAAATATTGTAGAGTACATACTTGAGTTTATGAAAATACCTTGCCATCCCCTCAAATTTTTACCCATTAAATCTTAGCATCCATTGCAAGATCTTGACTAAAACCATTATTATAGTGGTATTCAAGTGGTATTTTTCTATATCCTTCATTCTTCCTACATTTTTCACTTGAGATTATTCTATGAGAAAGAGTTTCCCCTCCCCCTCATTTATTTATTTATTCAGTTAACTATTTCTATTAGTATGCTTTGGGTTATAATCCAATATTACAGTTATCTACTTTGATGCACAGATTTTTGGACCACCAAGAGCTTTTCAGATTGGTGCAGTGGTCTTTTGACATATGTCCTATTATGGTTTGGATATCAGATGTCCCTCAAAAACTCCTGTGTTAATGCAAGAATATTCAGAGGTGAAACGATTAGATTATAAGAGTTGTAACCCAATCACTCCATCCTAATTTGAATGGACTGAGTGTAACTGTAGGCAGGCGGGACGTTGTTGGAGAAGGTAGGTCACTGGGGTTGTGCCATGGAAGGGTTCATCTTCCCTTCCCATCCCCCACCTCACCCCCACTTTGTGGCCACAATGAGGTAAACAGTCTTCCTTCACCACCTTCTGCCTTGATGTTCTGCCTCATCTTGGCCCAGAGCAACAAACTCAGCAGACCATGAACTAAACCTCCGATTTCGTGAATCAAAATAAACTTTCCCTTGCTAAGTTGTACTTGTCAGGTATTTTGGTTACATCAATGCAAAGCTAACACATGTCCCCTCCATGCCCACCCCCACTTTTAACACTATTTTGCTTTCTAATTAGCACTACAATGATAATTTTCACTCATCTGGAACCAACCACTTTCTTTCAAGGAATCCTGATTCCTTTTATTGGAAAATAGTGTTTAGAAATCAAGATCTGAGCACTAGATGTGCTCATTTCTACTGATTTGTCACTATTTCTAGGTCTGCTTAGAAGTTAGAATTTGGAAATATATGTTTGTATTCTAGCCCATGCTGACCTTATAGATCTATATTTCTGTAATTATCTCATTGTGTGTTTTTAAATTGACTCTTCAGATTTCAACATAACCTGGATTCATTGAAGACTTTCTCTTTTCCTTATTTGTCACTTTTTTCTCCAAAGGTGAAAATCCTGGTTCTCATTATCTGTAATACATTTAATTATTTGTTCAGGTCTAGTCTATACTTACAGTATTTTCACAATTGCTAACCTCTATTCTTGTGAGAAACAAAACTAGATTCAGTATTTATATATAGTTCTGTTTGTCTTCAACCTTACAGAATACAGTACAAAATGCTGTTTTCCAAAGCAATTTGGGTTAATCATTTTCTCCCTCATTCTTTTCAGTGTGGTTATTCATTTGTGACAGTTTCATTTGCTACATTCATACTCCATTTTTGTTTCCACCTAAAATATGGTTGATTTTTTAAAATATTTACATGCAGTAAGTTTTACTCTTGTGGTAAACACATAGATGAATTTTAACAAATGCATATAGTTGTGTATCCTCCACCATAGACATAACAGAGATTAGTTCTATCTCTGCAAAAATTCCCTTGTGTTGCCCCTTTGTGGTCAACCCTTTCACATCCAACCAAGAAAACCTCTGGTTTGTTTGACATTCCTATAGTTTTGCCTTTTCCAGAAAGTCATGTAAATAGAATTATTATACAGGATTTTAAATTTAGCTTCTTTCATTCAACTAAATGCATTTGAGATTCAAACATGTTGTCACATAAATCAATGACTTATTCCTTTGTGTTACTGAGTAGTATCCCATTGCATGGATATACAATATGTATCTTATTCATTCACTGATTGAAGGACACCTGGGTTGCTTACAGTGTGGGGTAAGTATGAATAAAGCTGATATGTTAAGTTTTCATGTACTGGCTTTTGTGTGAAAATCAGTGTTCATTTCTCTTAGATAAAGGTATTAGTCACAGTTATTCGGAGAAACAGAATGTGTCAATATAAAAAAAATCCTATAATACGTTTAGAAAGGTAAAGATTGTAGAGGCTGGCAAGTTCAAAATCTACAGGGTAGGCTAGCAGGATGGAGACTCAGGCAAGAACTGATTTTGCACGGCAGGTCTGTAATCATCAGCTTCAGGTTGCTGGAGACTATGGAAAGACCAGTGAATTTCATGAGCATCAATCTATGACCACACATCATTTGTTGTGACATTTCTTCCTAGATAAAAAGCGATGTTGTGTGGAATATTATGATAGTGCTATCTACTCAGTACTAAAATCTTATAAGACTTCTGCAGAGAAAGAGAACCAATGAAAGAAAGAGAGGAAGAATAGGGGGGATACAGGGAACAGGAGAAAAAGAGGAGTGGGTTAGAGAAATGAAGGAGTTAAAAATTTGACTCATGAGATTGTGAATACTGATGAGTACAAAATCCATAGGGTAGAGGAGGATGAAGTTCCAGGAAGAGTTGATGTTGCAGTTTGAATTCAAGGTAATCTGGAGGCAGAATTCCCTCCTCCAGGGATTTCATTTTCTCTTAAGGCCTTCCTGATTGGATGAGGTCCATTCACATTAGGGAGGGCAATCTGCTTTATTTAAAGCCTACTGATTTAATGTTAATCTCATCTTTAAAAGTACTTTTACAAAAACATCTAGGCTGGTATTCGACCAAGTATCTGGATACCATCACCTAGCTAAGTTGACAAATAAAATTAACCATCCATGGTAAATTTCTAGGGGTGAGATTGTTGAGACAAATGATAACCATATATTTAATTTTATTGGAAACTGCTGGAATGTTTTCCATAGTAGCCATTCCATTTTGCATTCTCACCAGCAATATTAAGAGTCCCAGTGCCTCTGAATACTCTCAGCACTTGGTTTGGTTTGTCTGTCTGTTTTTAGTCATTCCAATGTGTGTGTTGTAATGTATCACTGTGGTATTAACATGTATTATTCTCACCACTAATGCTATTGAGCACCTTTCTATATGCTTGTCATTCATATATTTTCTTATTTGTTTGTTTGTTTTGGTACCAGGGATTGAACCTGAAGGGTTATGGAAAATAATATTCCTACAAGACGGCTCCCCAAGAAAAACAGAGGGACAGTGTGGCTTGAGAGGAGGGAGGGAAATTGGCCAAACATTAAATCTCTCCCAGTGCACCCTTTCCCAATAACAATGGGCCCTGAGGGAACAAAGCAAACTTTCATCCCTTCCCAGGTTCATTCCCAGCATCTCCATTAAAAGCAAACATTTACCCCTTTCCAGCCCCAAATCATCTTGAAGGAAGGAGGTAGATACTGAATGCTGGGTCCTGAACTTCAATCCTCCCCCATCTCAATTTAGTCCTCAATGGGGGCACAACAAATATTGAAACTCTGGGAAACAATAGATCCCAGAGAAAGTAAAACAATGGACAAGATTTGAGTACTCATCCCTCAGGATCTGGACTCTTACCTCCCTGAACAACAATGAGTTTCAATTTTTTTACAACTACCTCCTAAATTAAAGTTTTAACCTGTACAACTGGCCCTGGACTGTCAAAACTGCATGTCTGCAGCCTCCAATGAAACTATAAAAACCCAGAATCCTTCTGTAACTAGGGAGCAAACTCTATACCCAGAAAATGGGCCCTCCCGTGCCTGATTCATTGACCTTGCTGCAGAATAAAGGAAAACTTGCTGATCTGAGGTTTGCTTCCTGTCTCCTGCCTCTGTCATTTGTGAGCCATGAGCTTACAGAATCCAGAGGTGCTTAACCACTGAGTCACATCCCCAGCCCTTTTTGATTTTTTATTTTGAATCAGGGTCCTTCTAAGCTGCTTCAGGTTTTGCTAAATTTTTGAGACTGGTTTTCAACTTGCAATCCTCAAGTCTCAGCCTCTTGAGCTGCTGGGATTACAGGTGTGCACCACCCCACCTGTCTATGTATCTTCTTTGTCAAAGTGTCTGTTTGGATCTTTTGCCCATTTTTTAAAAATTTGTTGTTAGTGATTTGAGTTTTTGTATATTTTTGTATATTTACAAGTCACAGAAATGTGACTTGTAAATGTTTTCCTCTAATCTGGAATGTATTTTTTCATACATTTAACAGTATCTCTCAGACCAAAAGATTCCAAATTAGATAATATCACACCGTCAGTATTTCTTTTATGAATCACGATTTTGCTATACTATATAAACATTCATTGACTAACCCAAGGTCACAAAGATTGTCACCTCAGTTTTCTTGTAGAAATTTTATAGTTTTATATGATATATTTATGTCTACATGAGTCAAATTTTATACATTTTATAAAATATGAGTTTGAGGTGGGATTTTTTTGGTTTTCTGCTCAGTTTGTTGATTGGTTGGTTTTTTTCTGGGCAGTTTATCCATGAATGTATATTTCTTTGACTTCACATTTTCACTTTGTCTTTTGATTTCAACTGTTTATGGTATGCTAGATGTGTGCTGTTATTTGACTGATTGATTGGTAATCATTTCATTTGATGTTCTCTGAGCTTTTTTGAATCCATAGCTTTTTGTCTATGATTAATTTTGGAAAATTGTCAGCTATTATTTCTTCAAATATTTCTTTTGTTCATTCTTTCTCGTTTCTGCTTTTGGCAATTCAATAATCCTTATATAAATTATTTGATTTTTATCCCACAGTTCTTGGATGTTCTCTTGTGTGTGTGTGTGTGTGTGTGTGTGCGCACGCGCGCGCGCATGCCTTTTTTTGTTGTTTTTGATTTTTATTTTTCCTGTGTTGATTACTTTTTTTATTATTTGAGGCAATTTCTACTAATATGTTTCAAGCTGACTGATTTTTTTCTCTTGGTTGTCATGATTATTAATGAATTTATATAAGACAATACCAATCTCTGTTACTGTGTTTTTATTTCCTTTATTTCCATGTTAGTTCTTATTGTTTTCTTCTCTTAGTTAAAATATCCATGTGTTCTTTTAAGTCATCCAACTTTTACATTGAGGCTTTACCTTGTTAATTTCAGTTATTTAGAATTCTGTTAGATAATTTCAACATCTCTATAGTAGCTACATCTGATTCTGTTGATTGTCGGGGTTTCCAGGACCCCCAGCCTTGGGCATGGTCAAGATGGCGCCTGACGCTGAGCCAAAAGCGGCCAGCTATACAGTAAACAACCAGCGAATTCCAATGATTGGCTAGTTAACGATGTGACTAGAGCATGCCCCCCTCGTGTACCTATCCTATGCTTGCAGCTGTCCGCGTTTACCTCGTGTACTCTCCCCTGATTGGTTGAAGTGTATATAAGCCTGGTGGGTGGGAGAGTAGAGAGGCAGAAGCGGAAGAAGCTGAGAGAGGCAGAAGCGGAAGAAGCGGAGGAGGCGGAGGCTGAAGCTGAGCTGGAAGCTGGGAGTGCACGGAAGCTGGGAGAAGCTGAGAGAAGAGAAGCTGGGAGTGCGCGGAAGCTAGGAGTAAGAGAAGCGTAGGAGAGGGACTGTACACAATAAACTTCCAAAGCTTCAGACATTTGTCGTGTCTCTCTCTGCGGGCAGAGGGAGCGCGATAGTTGATTGCTTTGCCTTGGGAGCAGCATATTTCAGCAGTGTGTGTGTGTGTGTGTGTGTATGTGTGTGTGTGTGTGTGTGTCTTTTAATATGACTTGTAATCTTTTTTAAAAAGTCACATATCTTGTGCAGGACAATAGAGACAGAGCTAAGAAGGGTATAAGCCTGGAAATGGACACAACCTTCTTCTAGGACTTGAGCATGCATTTATACATTAATCAATATTTATTGTTGCTTCACTTACTATTGTGCTCAGTCTTCAGATTTCTCTAGAGATGACTTGTGTTTAAATTGGGAGCTAGCCTGCCAGTGGGTTTGTCTCAATATCAGCTTTAAGACTTTTCTTTGTACTACAGAGAATCTGCATATTTCAGCTTCCCCAGCAGTGGTCCATTGTTTCTTTTACTCAATGTTTGTCAGAATAATGGTAGGACAGCAACAGGTATGGCATTCTAGGAATTTATGATTAAATCTAACTGTCCATGCCTGTAATCCAGCAGCTCAATAGGCTGAGGCAGGAGGATCTCAAGTTCAAAGCCAGCCTCAGTAACTTAGCGAGACCTTGTCTCAAAATAAAAAATAAAAGGGCCAAGGATATGACTCAGTAGTTAAGCAACCCTGGGTTCAATCCCTGGTACCAATTATCATCATCATCATCACCATCATCATCATCATCACCATCATCATCATCATCATATCTGAGTGTCACTGAGTTTTGGAAATATTACTGTTAAAAATGTGCTTGCCTAGGGCTGGGGATATGGCTCAGTTGGTAGAGTGCTTGCCTCACAAGCACTAAGGCCCTGGGTTCAATCCCCAGCACCGAAAAAAAAAAAAAAATGTGCTTGCCGGCTCTGTAGGTTTAGTTCTATACCCAGCACATATTCCTCATCCTCCTTGGGTAAATGGTTTATTTTCTGCCATTTTCAAAGAATTTTTACCTTTACCTTAAGAGGAACAAAAATTGCCCTAACCTTTCCTCCTCTCTCACACTTAGAGGGATTAGAGTAAAAGGCACTAGGGTAGAGCTTTGTGCCCCTTCTAAGTGGTCTACACCAGGAAAGCTTTCTCAAGGTTCTCTCTGGTCTACTCAATGAGTGCCTGGTTGATTTGCAGAGAAAAGGGTTGCAGGAGTGTGTGACACCCTCCTCCCCAGTATCTATAGCTCCCAAGGTCTCCAGCTCCTCCACTATCCCACAGCTGCCGTTAGCTGATTTATCAACTATTCTAGCTGAATTTTTCTTACTAGTGTCAGGCAACATCTACACAAGTAAGCAAGCTCAAAAGTTCCATCTCTTCAGATTTCTAGTTAGTTATTTATCCTACAACCTTAGCATTCTGAGAGTTTCAAGAGTTGTGTGTTTGTTGATTGCACAGCATATTTCCATTCATTGTGTGTGTGGAAATAATAGACTTTGTGCCTCTCTATACTCCTAAGACTATCATGTAACTTGTGAATTTTCTGTGATCTATATTTAAAATTAAAATGTTTCATTCATAAGAAGCATATAATCTGGCTTGTGGTTATTAATCTAATGTGATAATCTTCACAATAGGAAGTATGAGTCTATTTACAGTTAATGTATCTATCAAGATAACTGATTTTATAGCTATAATTTTTCTATTTGCTTCTGTTTCTCATAGGTTTTATATCACCTTTATCTTTTTCCTGTCCTTCATTTAGATCAATCACTTTTTTATTATTTTAGTTTTTCTTTTTAAATAAGTAGATATATACTAATAAATTATCTTGTTATCCTCTTAATTATTACCCTAAAAATTGCAGAATCCATTCTTGATTCATTATAGCTAATTTATCCCAATAAAACTTAAGAAAAATTTTACTCCTTTTTATCACTTTTTACTTTATTATTCTCATGTATTTTTAGTTCTCAATGTATTTTAAGTGACATAAACATTATAATTGTTTCTATTATAATCAACATTTATTTTTTCTTTTCAGTATTCTCAAGTTTCTCTTGAATCTGTGTTCATTTTCTTCTACTAGAAGAACTCTTTTTCATGTAATTTTTCAAAAATACCCAGTAACCATGATTTTCCTCTCTTGCATATTTTAATTCCAGGATCCCTCTGGCTCGTCTTTGTTTCTTAAGCATTGCAAAAAACTTTATTCCCCTGTCTGTTGTTTTATTTTGTTTTGTATAGTTCTTAAGCCTCCCAGTCACAACTTGTGACTGACAAAGTATTGGAGGCTTCTAAAATTTCCAACTTTAAAAACTTTATTTATTTCTCTGTTCCCTATTAACCTTCTCCCACAACCAGGCCCCATTTATTAGTTTGCACCTAAAACTGAAAAGAGCCCCAGGGGAAAACTCTCAGCTATCTACTTACTATCAAATGATTCTTCTCTCTCTAGAATGTTAGCCTAAGTAGACTTAAGTTTTCTACATATCTCTGCTGTTTTTAAAGATAGGATTTCTATTACTTTTCTAGATCTTTCGAGTTGTTGTTGATGGGACCATAACTTAACTACATTTCATACAATGACCTACCATCAACTACTGCATTCTATTTGGAAATGGAAGATTCCTCACCTGTATTTTGGAATATAATTGTGAGGAGCCCTTTAGCAAAACTGAGGTAAACAAGAGTCACCTTCATGCTAAACAATGAATATGAAAATATCCAGTAGCCACTTGAATCCAGAAGGATTAACTTAAAAATGATGACATTAATGATGACAGGTAAAGATAGACAATGGCCATTCAAAAGAACTTATTTCTGAATAATTCTTTGGGCAATTTTTGTATTACTTTTTTGTCTCATAAAAATGATTATAGTTTGGATGTCTGTGCCTGCCTGCCACGTCTGAACCCCAGACCACCCTGGCTGGTGTCCTGCACCCAGTGTGTTTGGAGACTGGTGCAGACATCTTGAATTCTTCCCAAGAAGGAGGCTGCCAACTTTGGGAAGGGTGACTCTCTTCCTGAAATGCCTGCTGGAGACTGGAGGCTCTTTGACAGGTACCTCACTTGCATCATGATACTGAGGAGTGGGAGATTTGAGTGGTGGATGACTGTTGTACAGTACATTTTTTTTATTTTTAATTTTTTATTTCTTCTTTTTTTTCTAACTCTATTTTCCTTTTATTTAGCTGTTTCCTTGGAGTTTCTTTCTCCCTTTTCTCATGCTAAAGACCAACTTCTCTTGATCTCGCTCTTACTCTTCCCCTGACCTAGTACTCTATATGTTCACTTCTTATCCCATTAACAGTTACGTCCTACACCCCTCCCCATCCTCTTTGTCCACCATTGGAAATTGTAGCACTCATTGCAAGCCTATTGGTTGTACAGTAGATAATAATAGAACTCATCCTATCTGTTTATTACAATACTGTTAGTCATAGGGGCTATTTGGTTTATGGCTGCATATTGTTTGTATTGGGTGCTGAAAACATTGATCTCTCCCTGAAAGGAGAGGTATTACAAACCTTCAGGGTCACAATAAGCCTGCAAGGGGGTGAGGGACTGCAATATCTCAGTTCTTCACTGCTAGAAGGGAAGATACAGGAACAACATGAAAAAACAGGGAAGAAAGTGTCCCTAACAAACTAAGATGTTATTTTGATAGAATTCAATGACAGCATGGCAGTAGAAATGACAGAAAATGAATTTAGAACATACATAATTAAAATGATCCATGAAGCAAAGGATGAGATAAGAGAGCAAATGCAGGCAATGTATGATCACTGCAAAAAACAGTTAAAAGAGCAGGAAACAAAAGAGCATTTCAATAAAGAGATAGAGATTCTGGGAAAAAAAAAAGACTTGAAGTGAAGGAAACAACAACAACAACAAAAAACAATTGGGATCCAAGATGGCAGACTAGAGGGAGGCTGCGTTCCTTGTCGCTTCATAACTCCGGTTTCGAGCAGAGGATATCTGTTTCTTGGTGAGGCAGTTTTTGCTGCTTATCGATTCCCTGGTGTTTACCCCATTTGTCTGCTGTGATGACGCAGTCTGCCAGCATATCAACACCTTTTTTGAGTGCAGATTGCTCACTGTCAGGCACCTATCATCCACCATTTGCCTGCCTCTGGCCCGTCCATCGCCTGCCTTACACCTATCCATCACCCAACGCGCGAGGTTCACCTCCCCATCGTCTGACAACAGTCAGCAAACTGATTGCCGACCGCCAGTGGAACACCAGCTGCCTGCTGTTGCCTGGAAGTTCACTGTTACAGTACTGCAGGTTTGATTACACGTGGCTGCCGCCATTTTGAGACAACAGCAAGGTCCAATAGGACCCCTGGCTGGACTGACTGAGCCCCATCTCCAGGATCCCTCAGCCCGACCGATCACTCCCTGCCTCTGGGGCCCTCACATAGACTGACTGCTCCCTGCCACCAGGACCCCCAGACCAACTGACTGCACCCTATCACGGGGACCCCAGACCGACTGATTGCACCCGGGCTCCAGGATCCCACAACCACACCAAACACACCCGACCTCCAGGACCCCTGCCTGACCAACCGCATCCCGCCTCCAGGACCTCCAGCTGACCACGTCCACTCCCCATTTGCCAACACATTTTGAAGCCAGAGCAGCCATCTTGGATAATCCTGGAGGCCATAGCTCCGATCTTTAGGTGGGGCAAATCCCATCCTGCAACACCTGCTGGAGGCTTGCAGCTCATTGTCAGGTACCTTTCATGCATTAGGCTACTGAACACTGGGAGGTTTCATTACTATATGACTGTTATACTGTAGATTTTCTTTTTTCTCCTTATAGAAAAAATTTTAAGTTTTTATTTCTTTACTTTTCTTGCTCTCTTTTCCTTTTGTTTACCTGTTCCCTCAGAGTCTTTCTCCCTTTTTTACATGCTAACATCCAATTTCTTTTGATTATGCTCTCACACTTTCTATTATCTAGAACTTTTGTATAATCTTTTCTTATCCCATTAACAGCCACATTCTACATCCCTCTGCATCCTCTTTGTCCTCCATTAGAAACTGCAGACCTTATTGCAAATCTGTTTGTTTTATTGAAGATAATATTTGAACTCATTCTGTTTATTATGACAATTTTGTTATTGTCCTCATAGGGGCTATTTGGTCCAGGATTGCATAGTGTCTGAATTGGGCACTGCTAATATTGATCTCCCCTTAAAGAAAGGGTTTTGGAAACCTATAGGGCCTCTATAAACCTATAGGGGGAAATCTGCAATACCCCAGAGCTGCAGTGCTAGAGGGGAAGATACATGAACAACATGAAAAAACAAGGGAAGAAAATGATCCAAACAAATCTAGATTATATATTAATAGAATCCAGTGACAGTATGTTAGAAGACATGTCAGAAAAGGACTTCAGATTATACATGATTAAGATGATTCGCGAAGCAAAGGATGAGATAAGAGAGCAAATGCAGGCAATGAATGATAATACCAATAAGCTGAAAGAGCACCTGCAGGAAGCAAAAGATCATTTCAACAAAGAGATAGAGATTCTCAAAAAAAAAAAAAAAAAAAAAAAAAAAAAACTCAATGGAAAGCAAAACCAAAAGACTAGTCCACATGGAAGACAGAACCTCAGCCAATGAAGACAAAATATTTAATATTGAAAATAAGTTGCCCAAACAGAGAAGATGGTAAGAAATCATGAACAGAATCTCCAAGAACTATGGGACATCATGAAAAGACCAAATTTAAGAAGTATTGGGATTGAGGAAGGCACAGAGATACAAACCAAAGGAATGGACAACCTATTCAATGAAATAATATCAGAAAATTTCCCAAGCCTGAAGAATGAAATGGAAAATAAAATACAAGAGGCTTACAGAACACCAAATGCACAGAATCACAACAGATCCACACCAAGGCACATTATAATGAAAATGCCTAACATTCAAAATAAAGATAGGATTTTGAAGGCCATGAGAGAAAACCATCAGATTACATATAGGGGGAGACCAATATGGATAGCAGCCGACTTCTCAACCCAGACTCTAAAAGCTAGAAGGGCCTGGAACAACATATTTCAAGCTCTGAAAGAACATGGTTGCCAACCAAGAATCCTATACCCAGTAAAACTAACCTTCAGATTTGAAGATGAAATAAAATCCTTCCATGATAAACAAAAGTTAAAAGAATTTACAAATAGAAAGCCTGCACTACAGAATGTTCTCAACAAAATATTCCATGAGGAGGAAATGAAAAACAACAATGTAGGTCAGCAAAGGGAGGAACTACCTTAGAGAAAAACCACTCAAAGGAGAAACCAAGCCAACTTAAAAACCAAAAATAAGCCAAATGACTGGGAATACAAATCATATCTCAATAATAACCCAGAATGTTAATGGCCTAAACTCATCAATCAAAAGACATAGACTGGCAGAATGGATTAAAAAGAAAGACCCAACAATATGCTGCCTGCAAGAGACTCATCTCATAGAAAAAGACATCCACAAACTAAAGGTGAAAGGATGGGAAAAAACCTACCAAGCACATGGACTCAGTAAAAAAGTGGCGTTTTCCATCCTTATGTCAGATAAAGTGGACTTCAAGTCAAAGAATTGAGAATGACGATACAACATATCAAAATCTCTGGGACACTATGAAAGCAGTACTAAGAGGCTTCATTGCATGGAGCGCATTCCAGAAAAGAATGAAAAGTCAACAACTAAATGACCTAACATTACAGCTCAAAGCCCTAGAAAAAGAAGAACAGAATAACAGCAAAAGTAGTAGAAGACAGGAAATAATTATAATCAGAGCTGAAATCAATGAAATTGAAACAAAAGAAACAATTCAAAAAATTAACAAAACAAAAAGTTGGTTCTTTGAGAAAGTAAACAAAATAGACAAACCCTTAGCCACACTAACAAAGAGAAGGAGAGAGAAAACTCAAATTACTAAAATTCATGATGAAAAAGAAAATATCATGACAGACACCAGTGAGATCATAACATAATTAGAAGCTACTTTGAAAATCTGTATTCCAACAAAATAGAATCTACCGAAGACATTAACAAATTTCTAGAGACATATGCTCCTCCCAAACTGAACCAGGAGGACATACACGATTTAAACAGATCAATATCAAGCAATGAAATAGAAGAAGCCATTAAAAACCTAACATCCAAGAAAAGCCCAGGACCAGATGGATTCTCAGTCAAGTTCTACAAGACCTTCAAAGAAGATCTCATTCCAATACTCCTCAAAGTATTCCAGGAAATAGAAAAAGAGGGTGCTGTACCAAACTCATTTTATGAAGCTAATATCACCCTCATACCCAAACCAGGAAAAGATACATCAAGGAAAGAAAATTTTAGACCAATATCCTTGATGAATATAGATGCAAAGATCCTTAACAAAATATTGGCAAACCATATCCAAAAACATATTAAGAAAATCATACACCACGATCAAGTGGAGTTCATCCCTGGAATGCAAGGATGGTTTAACATCCGTAAATCAATAAACGTAATCCATCATGTCAATAGACTTAAGGATAAGAATCATATGGTTATTTCAATTGACGCAGAAAAAGCGTTAGACAAAATACAACACCTGTTCATGCTCAAAACACTAGAAAAAGTAGGGATAGTAGGAACATACCTGAACATTGTAAAGGCTATATGCTAAGCCCATGGCCAACATCATTCTTAATGGAGAAAATCTGAAACCATTCCCTTTAATAACGAGAACAAGACAGGGAAGTCCTCTTTCACCACTTCTATTTAACATTGTCCTCG
The DNA here is from genome assembly GCF_902686445.1 of Sciurus carolinensis. NCBI lineage: Eukaryota > Metazoa > Chordata > Mammalia > Rodentia > Sciuridae > Sciurus > Sciurus carolinensis. Next base: position 111,172,534 of record NC_062217.1, on the reverse strand, counting down.
AAACTCTAGCCAGAGCAATTAGGCAGACTAAAGAAATTAAAGGGATATGAATAGGAAAAGAGGAACTTAAGCTGTCACTATTTGCTGATGACATGATTCTATATTTAGAGGATCCAAAAAACTCCTCCAGAAAACTTCTAGACCTCATCAATGAATTCACCAAAATAGCAGGCTATAAAATCAACACACATAAATCTAAAGCATTTTTATATGCAAGCGACAAAACAGCTGAAAGGGAAATGAGGAAAACAACTCCATTTTCAATTCAATAGTATCAAAAAAAATAAAATACATGGGCATCAATCTAACCAAAGAGGTAAAAGATCTCTACAATGAAAACTACAAAACATTGAAGAAAGAAATTGAGGAAGACCTTAGAAGATGGAAAGATCTCCCATATTCTTGGATAGACAGAATTAATATTGTCAAAATGGCCATACTACCAAAAGTGCTATACAGATTCAATGCAATTCCAATTAAAATCCCAATGACGTACCTTACAGAAATAGAACAAGCAATCATGAAATTCATCTGGAAGAATAAGAAACCCAGAATAGCTAAAGCAATCCTTAGCAGGAAGAATGAAGCAGGGGGTATCACAATACCAAAACTTCAACTATACTACAAAGCAATAGTAACAAAAACGGCATGGTATTGGCACTAAAATAGACAGGTAGATCAATGGTACAGAATAGAGGACACGAACACAAACCCAAATAAATACAATTTTCTCATACTAGACAAAAGTGCCAAAAATATGCAATGGAGGAAAGATAGCTTCTTCAACAAATGGTGCTGGGAAAACTGGAAATCCATATGCAACAGAATGAAACTAAACCCCTATCTCTCACCCTGCCCAAAACTCAACTCAAAATGGATCAAGGACCTCAAAATCAGACCAGAGACCTTGCATCTTATAGAAGAAAAAGTAGGTCCAAATCTTCACCTTGTTGGCTTAGGATCAGACTTCCTTAACAGGACTCCCATAGCACAAGAAATAAAAGCAAGAATCAACAACTGGGATAGATTCAAACGAAATAGCTTTCTCTCAGCAAAGAAAACTATCAGAAATGCGAAGAGAGAGCCTACAGAGTGGGAGAATATCTTTGCCATTCATACTTCAGATAGAGCACTAATTTCCAGAATCTATAAAGAACTCAAAAAACTCTACACCAAGTATACAAATAACCCAATCAACAAATGGGCTAAGGATATGAACAGGCACTTCACAGAAGAAGATCTACAAGCAACCAACAAACATATGAAAAAGTGTTCACCCTCTTTAGTAATAAGAGAAATGCAAATCAAAACTAAGATTCCATCTCACCCCAATTAGAATGGCGATTATCAAGAATACAAGCAACAATAGGTGTTGGAGAGGATGTGGGGAAAAAGGTACACTTATACATTGCTGGTGGGGCTGCAAATTAGTGCAGCCACTCTGGAAAGCAGTGTGGAGACTCCTTAGAAAACTTGGAATGGAACCACCATTTGACGCAGCTATCCCACTCCTTGGCCTATACCCAAAGGACTTAAAATCAGCATACTACAGAGATACAGCCACATCAATGTTCATAGCTACCCAATTCACAATAGCCAGACTGTGGAACCAACCTAGATGTCCTTCAATTGATGAATAGATAAAGAAACTGGTATATGTATATACAATGGAATATTACTCAGCTACAAAGAATAATAAAATTATGGCAGTTGCAGGCAAATGGATGAAATTGGAGAATATCATGCTAAGTGAGATAAGCCAATCTCAACAATCCAAAAGGCAAATGATCTCACTGATGAGCGGATGATGACACATAATGGGGGGTGGGAAGGGGGCAAGAATGGAGGAAGGAGGGACTGTATAGAGGGAAAAGAGAGGTGGGAGGGGTGGGGGGGAAGGAAAAAATAACAGAATGAATCAAACAACATTACCCTATGTAAACGTATGATTATGCAAATGGTATGCTGTTACTCTATGTACAAACAGAAACAACATGTATCCCATTTGTTTACAATTAAAAAAAAGAAACTTAAAAACTCAATAGAAAGCATCACCAACAGAATAGATCTTATGGAAAACAGAATCTCAGACAATGAAGAAAAAATATTTAATCTTGAAAACAAAGTTGACCAAACAGAAAAGATGGTAAGAAATCATGATGAGAAACCCCAAGATCTATGGGACATCATAAAAAGTCCAAATTTAAGAATTAATGGAATTGAGGAAGGCACAGAAATAAAAACCAAAGTATTGACAACCTGTTCAATGAAATAATATCAGAGAATGCCCCAAACCTGAAGAATGAAATGGAAAATCAAATAAAAGAGGCTTACAGAACACCAAATACACAAAATTACAACAGATCCACACCAAGGCACAATATAATAAAAATGCCTACTATACAAAAATAAAGATAGGCTTTTAAAGGCTGTGAGAAAAAAGTGTCAGATTACATATAAGGGGGAACTCATATAGATATCAGCAGATTTCTCAACGCAGATCCTAAAAGCTAGAAAAGCCTAGAACAATATATTTCAAGCTCTGAAAGAACATGAATGACAACCAAGAATTTCATACCCAACAAAACTAACCTTCAGATTTGATAATGAAATAAAATCTTTCCACGATAAACAAAAGTTAAAAGAATTTATAAACAGAAAGCCTGCACTACAGAACATCCTCAGCAAAATATTCCATGAGGAGGAAGTGAAAAAAAACAATGCAAGTCAGCAAAGAGAGGAACTACCCTAAAGGAAAAGTCAATCACAGAATCACACCAATTCAAAATAAGCCAAGAAGACCAGGAACACAAATCATATCTCAATAATAACCCTGAATGATTATGGCCTAAACTCATTAATAAAAGACATAGACTGGCAGATTGGATTAAAAAGAAAGACCCAACAATATGCTGCCTTCAAGAGACTCATCTTATAGAAAAAGACAGATTAAAGGTGAAAGGAGGGGGGAAAATATACCCTGCACGCAGACTCATTAAAAAAGCAGGGGTCTCCATCCTCATATCAGATAAAGTGGACATCAAACCTAAGTTAGTCAGAAGGGATAAAGAAGGAGTTTTCATACTGCTTAAGGGAACCATAAACCAGCAAGACATAACGATTGTAAATATTTACGCCCCAAATAATGGCACATCCATGTACATCAAACAAATCCTTCTCAATTCCAGGGAAAAAATAGACCACAACACAACAATACTGGATGACTTTAACATACCTCTCTCACCCCTGGATAGATCCTCCAAACAAAAACTGAACAAAGAAAACAATGGAATTAAATAATACAATCAATGATTTAGACTTAACAGACATATATAGAGTATTTCATCCATCACTGTGTGAATACACTGTTCTTCTCAGCAGTTCATGGATCTTTCTCCAAAATAGACCATATGCTATGCCACAAAGCAGCCATTAGTAAATACAAAAAAATAGAGATACTACCTAGTATTCTATCAGATCATAATGGAATGAAGTTAGAAATCAATGATAAAATAAAAACAGAAACTACTTGAACACCTGAGACTAAATAATATGCTACTGAATGATACATGATAATAGAGGACAATTCTTAGAGGCAAACAATAGCAATGATACAACATATCAAAATTCCTGTGACACTATGAAAGCAGTACTAAGAGGAAAGTGCATTACATTGAGCTCATACATTAAAAGAATAAAAGGTCAACAACTAAATGACCTAACAATACATCTCAAACACTAGAAAAAGAAGAACAGATCAATACCAAAAGTAGTAGAAAACAGGAAATAATTAAAATCAGAGCTGAAATCAATGAAATTGAAATAAGAGAAACAATTTAAAAAAATGACAAAACAAAAAGTTGGTTCTTTGAAAAAGTAAACAAAATTGACAAACCCTTAGCCACTCTAATAAAGAGAAGGAGAGATAAAACTCAAATTATTAGAATTCATGATGAAAATGGAAAGATCACGACAGACACCATTGAAATACATAACACATAATTAGAAGCTACTCTGAAAGTCTATACTCAAAAAAAATAGAAAATATCAAAGATGTTATACATTTTTAGAGACATACGATCCTCCCAAACTGAATCTGTAAGACATACACAATTTAAACTGATCAATTCCAAGCACTGAAATAGAAGAAGCCATCAAAAGCCTACCAACCAAGAAAATCTTGGAACCAGATGGATTCTCAAACAAGTTCTACAAGACCTTTAAAGAAGAACTAACACCAATACTCCTTAAAGTATTCTGTGAAATAGAAAGTAGAGAACCCTTCCAAACTCATTCTATGAAGCTAGTATCACTCTGATACCAAAACCAAAGATGCATCAAGGAATGAAAACCTTAGAACTATATCTCTGATGAGTATGGATGAAAAATCCTTAACAAAATTCTGGCAAATCTCATACAAAAACATATTTAAAAGATGGGGCACCATGATAAGCAGGGATGCAAGATTGGTTCAACATCTGGAAATCAATAAATGTAATTCATCACATTAGTAGACTTAAAGTTAAAAATCATGATCATTTCAATAGATGCTGAGAAATCATCCCTTCATGCTCAAAACACTAGGAAAAATAGGAATAGTAGGAACATACCTCAACATTGTAAAAGGCCAAAATCATTCTAAATGGAGAAGAACTGAAAGCATTCCCTCTAAAAACTGGAAAAGACAAGGATGTCCTCTTTCACCACTTCTATTCAATAGCATCCTCTTTTTTTTTTTTTTTTAGAATTCCCATATTTTATTTTATTTTATTGTAAACAAATGGGATACATGTTGTTTCTCTGTTTGTACATGGCGTAAAGGCATACCATTTGTGTAATCATAAATTTACATAGAGTAAAGTTGTTTGATTCATTTTGTTATTTTTTTCCCTTCCCCCCACCCCTCCCACCCCTCTTTTCCCTCTATACAGTCCTTCCTTCCTCCATTCTTGCTCCCCTCCCTAACCCTAACTCTAACCCTAACACTAACCCCTCCCACCTCCCATTATGTGTCATCATCCACTTATTAGTGATATCATTCATCCTTTGGTTTTTTGAGATTGGCTTATCTCACTTAGCATGATATTCTCCAATTTTATCCATTTGCCTGCAAATGCCATAATTTTATCATTCTTTATGGCTGAGTAATATTCCATTGTATATATATACTACAGTTTCTTTATCCATTCATCAACTGAAGGGCATCTAGGTTGGTTCCACAATCTGGCTATTGTGAACTGAGCAGCTATGAACATTGATGTGGCTGTATCTCTGTAGTATGCTGATTGTAAGTCCTTTGGGTATAGGCCAAGGAGTGGGATAGCTGCGTCAAATGGTGGTTCCATTCCAAGTTTTCTAAGGAGTCTCCACACTGCTTTCCAGAGTGGCTGCACTAATTTGCAACCCCACCAGCAATGTATGAGTGTACCTTTCTCCCCACATCCTCGCCAACACCTGTTGTTGCTTGTATTCCTGATAATCGCCATTCTAATTGGGGTGAGATGGAATCTTAGGGTGGTTTTGATTTGCATTTCTCTTATTACTAGAGATGTTGAACATTTTTCCATATGTTTTGAAACATTAGCCAGAGCAATTAGACAGACCAAAGAAATTAAAGGGATAAGAATAGGAAAAGAAGAACTCAAGTTATCACTATTTGCTATGACATGATTTTATATTTAGAGGATCCAAAAACTCCACCAGAAAACTGCTAGAACTAATAAATGACTCCTGCAAAGTCACAGGATATAAAATCAATACACGTAAAACTAATGCATTTTTATTCATAAGTGATAAATCCTCTGAAAGAGAAATTAGGAAAACCACTCCATTCTCAATAGCTTCAAAAAAAAAACTTGGTAATTAATCTAACAAATGAGGTGAAAGACCTCTACAATGAAAACTACAGACCGTTAAAGAAAGTATTTAAAGAAAACCTTAGAAGATGGAAAGATCTCCCATGTTCTTGGATAGGCAGAAAAATATTGTCAAAATGGCCATACTACCAAAGGCCCTATACAGATTCAATGCAATTCCAATTAAAATCTCAATGATTTTCCTCATAGAAATACAGAAAGCAATTATGAAATTCATTTGGAAGAATAAGAGACCTGGAATAATGAAAGCAATCCTGAGAGGAAGAGTGAAGCAGGAGGTATCGCAATACCAGACCTTAAACCATACTACAGAGCAACAGTAACAAAAACGGTATGGTATTGGCACCAAAATAGACAGGTAGACCAATGATACAGAATAGAAGACACAAAGACAAACCCACATAAGTACAGTAACACATACTAGACAAAGGTGCCAAAAACATACAATGGAGAAAAGATAGTCTGTTCAATAAATGGTGCTAGAAAAACTGGAAATTCATATGTACTGAAATGAAATTAAACCCCTATCTCTCCCCTGTACAAAACTCAACTCATAATGGATCAAGGACCTCGGAATTAGACCAGAGACCCTGCACCAAATAGAAGAAAATGTAGGCCTGTGTCTTCATAATGTTGGCTTATGACCAGACTTCCTTAACAAGACTCCCAAAGCACAAGAATTTAAAGCAAGAATCAATAAATGGGATGGATTCAAACTAAAAAGTTTTTCTAAGCACAGGATCCAATCAATAATGTGAAAAGAGAGCCTACAGAAATTTATAAAGAACTTAAAAAACTTTACACCCAAAATACAAAGAACCAAATCAATAAATGGGCCAAGGAACTGGACACTTTACAGAAGAAGATATATAGGTGATTAACAAATAGATGCAAAAGTGTTCAACATCTCTACTAATTAGAGAAATGCAAATTAAAGCAACCCTAAGATTTCATATTACTCCAATTAGAATGGCTATTATCAAGAACATAAGCAATAATAGGTGTTGGCGAGGATGTGGGGGAAAAGGCACACTTGTACATTGCTGGTGGAGTTGCAAATTGGTGCAGCCACTCTGGAAAACAGTATGGAGATTCCTCAGAAATCTTGGAATGGTCCCACTTTTTGACCCAGTTATCCCACTCCTCAGTTTATACCCAAAGGACTTAAAATTAGCATACTACAGTAACACAGCCACATCAATGTTTATAACAGCTCAATTCACAACAGCTAGATTGTGGAGATGCCCTTCAATTGATGAATGGATAAAGAAATTGTTGTAAATATACACAATGGAATGTTATTCAGCCATAAAGAAGAATAAAATTATGGCATTTGCAGGTAAATGGATGGAATTGGAGAATATCATGCTAAGTGAAATAAGCCAATTCCAAAAACCAAAGACCAAATGTTTTCCCTGGTAAGTGGATGATGATACATAATGGGGGTTGGAGGTTGGGGGGTAAGAGAAGAATGGAGGGACTTTAGATTATATAGAAGGAAATGAGAGTGGGGAGGGGGCAGGGGTATGAAAGATGGTGGATTGAGACAGACATCATTACCCTATGTACATGTACAATTACACAAATAATGTGGATCTACATCATGTACAACTATAGAAATGAAAAGTTGTACCCCAATTGTGTACAATGAATCAAAATGCAGTCTGTAAAAATTTTTTAAAAATTTTTAAAAAGCTAGACTGTTCTGTGAACATCCTAGCTAGCTATTGGTTCATCAGTCAACTTGCAAGTATCCTTCTCCGTTATTGGTCCCCTGTTAGCCTGTGGAATTCGACTGCTTAAGAATGGCTCCCCCACCATTTTCATGCTCTCTCTCTCCTCCTTGCTTTTCATGCTCTCTCCTTCTGGCTTTCACTCTCTCTTGCGTGTGCTCTCTCTTTTCCTCTCATTTTCTCTCTTACCCTGCAGGGAGACACTTCGCCTGTTTGCTTAATAAACTCCCTTATGTGGGAAAAATCAAAAAAAGCTAGACTGTTAACCAAAAATCATTGTATATTTTGAATAAGTCCCTTTTCTGCTCTATACTTTCTAAATACCTTTTCCAAGCATGTGACTTAGATTTTATTTTATGGTATTTTTATTTCTTTATTTTTTTGAAAATGCTGGCGAATGAACCCAGGTCCTCTTCTATGCAAAATATGTTCTCTATTACAGAGCTACATCTCAGTCCTGTGACTTCTATTTTAATTGTCCTAATGATGTCCTTAGAAAAGCAGAAATTTTACACTTTGATAAAATGCAATTTACCAATTTTTGTTTCTGAATCATACTTTTAGCATGTATCTGTGGCATTTTTGTCCAACTCCAGTTCACAGTTTTTCTCCAGTGTTTTGTTCTGGAATTATATTAGTTTTTGCTCTCACATGTGGGTCTGTGATTCATTTATATGTAATTTTCATGTTTATCACATTGATTTGTTTCTGAACTCTATTCTATTCTGTAAATCTGTATTTCTATTCTCAAGTCAATACCACATTGTATTGATGCTTCATGTTTTAAATGAAGGTTAAAATTGCTATAATTTAACTTTAAATGTGTTTGACATACTTCAAAATCAATCATTTATTGATTTACACAGTCATAACATCTTCACAGTTTAAATGACTAAAGAAACAAAAATATGGCTAAATTTTAAACTCTGAGAACCCATAAACATACACTTGCAAAACAGAACATAAAAGACTTTGAGATCGAAATAAAACTCAATAATGATATAGAACTCCTGAGAACTCAGAAGAAAGTTACTGAAATCAGCAAAGGGGAGAAATTATGAAAGATTTACCAGCATTTGTCATATGAGTTGAACAGGATATCTTTGAGGAAATTTATTTTTAATTTTTTACTGATGCATTATAATTATACATAATAGCGGGATTATGTCATATTCAAACATGCACATAACATAAATCGATCAATCTCCTTCCCCAGTACCTTCCTTTTCCCTCTCCTCCTCACAGAAAGACAAATTCACATCAAGTCAGTTGATCCATGAAAAAAGATGCCAAAAACATATTAGTGAAAAGATAAACTTTTTAACAAATACTGCTGGAAAAACTGGATCTCCAGATGTGGAAGTATGTAGACACTAGATCCCTCTCTTACCCTGCACAAAAATCAATTCAAAGTAGATCAAAGACCTTAAAACTAAACCAGAAACATTGCAACTGTTAAAAGAAAACATAGACTTAACATTCCAACATATTGGCACAGGCTCTGACTTTTAATAAGGTTCTTAAAGCTCAAGAAGTAAAACTCAGTATGTGGGATGACATAAAATTAAAAAGCATTTGTATAACAAAGGAAACAATTAAGAATGTGAAAAGCAAGTCTATAGAATGGGAGATGATCTTTGGCAGCTTCTCTTCCAACAGGACACTAGTATCTAGAAGATAAAATAAACTCAGAAATTTAAAACCAAAGAAAATAAAAATAACCCAATCAAGAAATACACAAAATATCTAGATATTTCTCAAAAGAAGAAATACAAATGGCCAACAAATATATGAAAAATATATATGAATGTTGTTCAACGTTCATAGTAATCAGAGAAACGGAAATGAGAACTACTCTGAGATTTCATCTTACTCCAATTAGAATAGCAATCATCAAGAATACAAATTACAATTGTTGGCTAAGATATGGTAAAAAGGTATACATTTTGGGTAGAACTGCAAATTGCTACACCACTTTGGGAAAGAGTATGAAGATTCCTCAAAAGACTAGGAATGGAATCACCATATGATCCATCTATCCCACTCTTTGGTATTTATCCAAGAGAACTAAAATCAGCATATTATAATGATTCATGAATACCAGTGTTTATAGCAGCACAATTCAAAATAGTGAAGTTTTGAGGACTTTTTTTAAGTCCTGATCTCTACTCACAAATATGTAGATTACTTTGGAACAGGGCTAGGCTTGAGAATCATTTACCAATCAAATGAATATTTCAAATATAAATGATTGACAAACTTACTCATTTGGAGGAAGCATAAGACAATAAATATACAAGCAGAGGTGAAGACTACAATGTAGGATAGTACAGAATGAGCTAAATGTTGTGGAAATATTCTATTATTTTAAATAATTACTCAGAGGTATGGACTGGCATACACTTATTCAGATGTAGGAGTTTGGTATTAAAAGATCTGAACTCCACTTTGTAGGCTAAAAAACAAAAATCATTATTTATTTTAAATTACTCTTCCTTAAATATCTTCGTTTGGCATTTCCCAGAATCAGATCCTGAGACAGTGATTCAATGTAATTATTTGGTGGGAAACACAGGAAACAAGGCAGCGAATAAAGGATAGGTTATTAAGCTGGATGCCACTGTGCTGAGCTGGAGCAAAATCCCATACAGAAGCTCTGGGAAGGGTGCTAAACACAAGCCTCGCAGTCGTCCTGGGGGGCGGGAGAACTGAAGTATGCGTGCACCACCATCTGAGAGTCACGTAAGGCTTTCTGGGATGAGGTGTTATTTCTCAGGCTCTTCTGTTCTTTCAAGTGTTCAGAAATAGCCCCCAGACAGGGAGCAGCATACACTGGCAGTTGGAAGTCTATCTGAGGACACACAGTTGTTAACAGGTGAGACACAGACAGATTATGCTGCATGCACTAGAGGATTCTGAGATTCCACATAATGCATTATTTAAAATCTTTACAAATACTGCAAGGAGGTTTTTGGGTTTTGTTTTTTGTTTTTTGTTTTTTTTTTTCCATTAAAGCGAGAGAATAAGATATATCTGATAAGTCTTTATTGCTTTCTATGTACCAGGCATGGTTCTAGGCACTGGGGATAGAGTTGTGAACAAAACAGATGCGACCTATGCCCATGTGGAGTTTATATTATAGTGGAGAGAGACTGGCAACCATGGAAACCAGCACTGCACCAGATGTAGATAAGAACTGAGAAGAAAAATAAAGCAAAATAAGAAAACTGAGGATGATGAACGTCGTTCCCTCCCCCCCCCCTTTTTATAAGATAACTAGAGGAGTCTGTTTTTAAGAACGAATACAATGAAGGGAGTCAAGGGAATAATTCCAGGCAGATAAACAGAATTCCCACAGCCCCGAGGTAGGTATGGGATTGGTATGTGTAAAAAACAAGTAAATCTGTGTGGCTAGAGCAGAGTAAGGGAGAAGGATATTTAAGGTGAGAAGGTGAGAACTCCTCCCTAGTTATGGAGGCTGACTATATATGGTTTGTCCATGAGCATCATAGGATAGACAAAGATAAGAGAGGAAGTCCAACGCAGCCAGACTGCTTAGGTTTAAATCCCAGTTTCTCCACTCCTTGGCTTCTGGTGAAGGCTTTAGTGAGGCTTTCACATTTATCTGTGGTTTAATTTTTTTTTTGTTTGTTTGTTTTTTTTTTTTTTTTTTTTTACGTTTACATAGGGTAATGATGTTTCTTTTTTTTCCCTTCCCCCCCATCCCTCCCACCCTTTTCCTTTATACAGTCCTTCTTTCCTTCATTCTTACCGCTCTCCTTAGCCTAACTCTAAACCTAACCCTAAACCTAATCTGTGGTTTAATTTTAAGTGTGGCAGAGGAATCCCGACCTGTGGATAAAGGAAAACAAGTTAGAAGACTAGTGTGCTATTCAAGTGCAACAATGGTATTAAAGGACTCTCCCAAGGTGATAGAATTAATTGTTCCATCTGCAGTTCAAACACCAGTCCTTCCATCCAAACTGATGATCTTTGCTCTCTGACACGCTGCCTCTCCCGTACAGCTTGACATTTTCACTTCTCTAGAACTCCTCATGAATGTGTATAACAGGGATGTCTGTTTGCCAAATCAAAACGAGAAAAACAAGGACAATCTCCTCAAATTGATAAATTAAAAAGAAATTCCATTGACAGCCTGAATTTAATAAGGTAGTGGTTGCCTGTTTTTTCAAACCCTGGGAAGCATGGACACTTTGAACATGCAGCACTAATACTTTACAAGGTCTTAGACTGCCAGTCCCCAGCATTATCTTATGAGACTCCCAGACTCACTGAAATCTCAAATTGCTGCTTTCCTGCCTGCTGAGTGCTATGAATAGAAAGGAACCCAGAGTCATTTGTTTCCTCCACAAGCCTGAGATACTTTGTGAATCCACATTTATTTCAGAGATGGTTTCTTTTCCTTGTGGGAGACTTTAAAGTCCCAAAGGTCAACAGAAAGTCTTGGAATACATAGCTTTATTCATCTTGATATCAACAGGGAAAGAATAGAAAGAAAGAACCTAACAGTGAAGGACATGGGGCATAAAAGGAATGGCAAGGTCATTTCATTTATGCTTTTCCAGCAAAGAGAGGAAACATGAATAGTCCTGGCACAGTAATTATTACCTGGTTAGCATCCTGGAAGCTTGCTGGGTCTTTCACACTGCAGGAATATTGATGGATCTGACTGCTTAACTTCAATCTAACCAACGACAGGTTCATGCCTCTTTTCAAATTGTAGATAGGCTATTACAGACTTCCTGAATCAGTCCTCATCAATGCTAGCCCTCCTAAGGCTCCATTCAGGTATGAATATTAGAGAGGTGGCCACTTCTCCCTCTGTTCTCTTCTCTTAGAGATGTGATCCTCATCTTTTGTTGTCTAAATCAATACTAAATCCCTCCACCATCACCGAAGCACTTGAAAAACACAGGTGGGTTGGTCCTGTGTTACAATCCTCAATAAGGTAAATAGAGCCATCCCTCAGAATCTGTAGGGTAAGGGCTTCGGGAACTCCCAGGGATACCAAAATCTGTAAAGTTGAAATCTCTTATATAAGATAGAATACTATTTTCAATTAACTGAAGCACATCCTCCTATATATATTAAATCATATTTATATTAATTATAAGAACTAATGCAATGTACATAATATATAATAGTTGTCATACTATTTTGTTTAGGGAATAATGACAAGGAAAAACTGTGCATGTGCAATTGTTTTCCAAATTATTTTGAGACCTACAATTGGTTGAACCACATACATAAAACCCCTAGTTATGGAGGCTGAGTATATATGGTTTGACCATGAGCATCATAGGATAGACAAAGATAAGAGAGGAAGTCATACGCAGCCAGACTGCTTAGGTTTAAATCCCAGTTTCTCCACTCCTTGGCTATGTAAGCATATCCTTTGTCTTGATGTAGCTATGAGGTGTCCCCCAAAAGCTCATGTGTGAGACAATGCAAGAATTTTCAGAAGTGAAATGATTAGATTATAAAAGGCATAACCTAATCAGAGGATTAACCCACTGATATGTATTAACTGGGTGATAACTGTAGACAGGTGGGGTGTGGCTGAGGAAATCAGTCCCAGGGGATGTGCCTTTGAGGTTTATATTTTGTCCCTGATTAACCAAACTCCTTGCTGCTGTGTCCTGAGCTGCTGTCTTCCTCCACACCCTTCTGCTATGAGGTAGAGCAGTCCAGAGCAATGGAGTTGACCAGACTAAATCTCTGAAACCATTAGCCAAAATAAACTGTTCATCCTGTACATTTTTCTTGTCAGGTCTTCTGATCACAGCAAAGAAAAGCTGACTAAAACATTACCCAATTTCCAAAGCCTCAGCACCCTGATCTAAAAATGAGGATGATAATAATAGTATTGACTCTAGGATTTATAGTGAATTTATGCAGGAAATAATTCCTTCAATATGCTCTCATGGAAATACATATTCACATATAGTTTAATGCACACCAATATTCTGCTCACTCCTTGTCCCAGAATTCTACTGGCCCTATATCCCAGGACTGTGTGAAAGAAATGGGTACCAACTAATCAGACCCCTGGAACTGTTCCTGCTATTCTGAAAGTCTTAGCCATGTTTTCAGGACTCAGGTGGTATCAATCCATAGCCAGAATAAAAATGTATTAGAATCATCCCAGGGAATTCCTAGCTGGTTAACCTAACCTTTCGATAATACTTCTCTGGCATTTTAAATTATTCAGTCCTTACTAATTGCATTAGAGAGGGGTGTTGAAATATAAATCTAACACTTGGGACAGTGTGTGGCACAGAGCAGAGCTACATATTCAACTGTTGGTTATTGCTACTATAATTCTTCTAGGAAGAAGACAATGTTGTCTAATACTTATGATTTTTATATGTCCATCTAATTACAGCAATAAAAAAATCAAACTATTTGTAATAATGAGACTGAAGAAGAAATTCTTGACCTACAAAATAAGAACAAGCAAATATCGATTTTTATAGTATAACTGGTTGTATGGTAGGATAATTGAAAAGTAATTGGCATATGGAAGAGAATTTGTATTAAGCCCCTATCTTAATTGACATCTTGTAGAAAATGAATTTTTAAAATGATAGTCCTTGCATCTTACCTCCTTGGGATCCAGTAAGATAACAAGACAGCTCTAACAGCATCAGCAGAGTTGCTCTTTTGCTGTTTGGTTATTTTATTTTGTTTTTTTGATATAGTTATTTTTATCACATTCGTATGGTTGACTGAGCTTTTTACCATTAAGTATTTAAGAAAGTAGGAGGAAAAGAGAGAGGGGGAAGAAAGCAGTTCCACAGAAGTCTTCCAAGAGAATGTTTTGTAACCTGAGTGCAGACACCTCACCTCTCCATCATGGGTTTCTTTATATGTAAATGAAGACACTATGCCCTGACCATGCAATAGGTTAAAGATGCCACTATTTATTTGGTACTCAAAAGATAGATCACTTGCTACCTTCCTCAGATCTGTAAATCAAGCTTAGAAAATGGTAACATCCCTGGCATAGAAAGACCAGACCTCCTTATGCTTACATTGAATTGTAATTCCTGCAAGGTCAGACAAGAGGTGGGATCAGAACCTTCTAGTCCCAAAGAAAATGTCGGTTTCTGTGAGTGCAGGAAGCACTTAATGCACTCACTGATGCCTGAATGACAGGAACTAATATCTTCATCTTGTTGAAGACAGGAGTCCTTTACCTACTGGAAGTCAAGTCTCTTATTTTGTACTGGTTTAGGGCAATAATTAGTATTTTCTGGCATTTGTTGGATGATTGGTCTTCTAAATCAAAACTGTGATTTTCATGTTTTTAATCCTCATTACCATAAGCCGATATCAAGTAATTTTTCATCCTGGCTTTTCCTGTCATTCATGGTAGCAGCTTTTTCATTACTTATGTATCACACACACTTTAGCTTATGCATATAAATATTTTTACACATAAACTTGTGTTATATATTCACATCCAACCTTGTAGCCTTGGGTATGCTGTCTAAATATTAAGAAATAGCAGTTCAACTTGAAATTCATGTGTTTAGAAAGAGAGAAAAGTAGCTCATTAGTGGGCAGAAGTTAAGCCGATGAAAAAACAAATAACTGTTTTCCAGGGAAGTTATAAAACAAAGGCTTCAACATTCAGCCTCAACTACCCAAATTTATGGAGATTTAAATCTGAATTTCTAAGACTTTTGGTGTTCAACCCCAAATACAGACCACCAATTTTATCTATCTATATATGTATATTTCTTAAATCAGAATTTAAAATCAAAATAATTTAAGATAGTCCAAAAATATGTTTCACAGAAACCAACATCATTATTTTATTTTAATTACTAATCATACTTACTAATGATTTAAGTAGTATAAAGGAAATAATATTAAAATCTTGCACCAAAATATCTTGGGTTAGGTGTGCATATAAAACATCAGAGTAACACAGAGCTTAAGCACATGAGACTTAGAGGCAGTTCCTGAGTTCACATCATAGTTTGCTGCTTACTTGGGAGGTTACTCACTGTGGTTTCCCCTTAGGAGTTCATATGTTGGAAGCTCGACCCAATATAGCAAGGTTGGAAAGTGGTAGGATCTTTCAAATGTGGGGCCTAGTGGAAGGTCTTTAGGTCACTGGGGACATGCCTTCAGAAAGGATCAACTTGGTTCTGTGGGACAAGTCTTTCTCTCCGGTTTCTCATCTCACCATGCGTCCACTCCATATCCCACATACTCCCACCACTGTGATACCATGTCACATGAATCCTTCAGCAGGGCTTGAGGTGAAGCCAGTGTCATGTCCTTAAACCTCCACAATTGTGAGCCAAACAAACCTCTTTTCTTTATAAAGTATTCAGCTTCAGGTATATCATTATACTGATGGAAAAAGGACTAATACACTAATCCTCTCTATTCCCCATCTTTTCATTGACAAAGCCATAAAATGGTAATACTGGCTGCACGGTGTTATTATGAAGACTAAATTCAACAACTATAGAAAAATACCCAGTATAAAGTGAGTACTCAGTAAATATTACCTATTATAATAAGAGGCTCAGCATAAAAAGTTCTCCTAGCTTCAGTTAATTTACTGTCCTGTTTATTGCAGTTAAATAAAATCAATTTTCAGTTGCTCTTTGTTTCTAGTTAAACTCAACCCAAAACAATATGGAAAGATGTTCTACTTTACCAATATTTAAGCAAACTAAAATAGCAAAATTTCTTTTTCACCTCTCAAATTAACAAATGTAAAAGGCATGTTAAATTTCATTGTTACAGGGTATGCTGTGATGAAAGGGGTTCCTTTCTGCTGCTAGCAGGAGACTAAATTGGCACAAACTTTCTGGAAGATATTTTGGTAGTATATATCCAAATGTGCATTCTCTTTGAACCAGAAGTACAACACACAGAAATTAATCATAAAGAAGTATTATTCAAATGGGTAAAGATAAACAATGATAGTCACTGCAGTATTATTTATAATTCCTTCATACTGGAACTTACTTTAAAATGGGTGTAAGCTAATAATACGGGATCCATAAAATAGAACACAATGAGAGTTTTGACATATAAAGATTTTGAAGTAAAATATAGCATAATTACAATCTGATTTTCTATTGTGAATGCTTTTCAAAGAAAATACAGTGCTTTAGTAGTAATCATGGAAACACCAGTGAAAGTAGTTAATAAAAATTTAACCCAAAGAAACTTCTAAATCTACAAAAAAACATTATGTTGCCAAACTATTAGACAACCAAGAGGCATTCAAAAGTACAGCTTCGGGTGTGCTTTATCAGTTTTATTTCCCTAGCCAAATGATCTTCAATATGGGCAGAACAATCCGATAGAGTTTCAATCAAGGAGGCTCTTTGGAGCCTGTACCCGAAATAGAATTGTGACTTTTGTTTTGTGTCCCCTACAGTACCCCCTACTCTGACAGCAGTTTATTTCAGTTAATGCTCCTTCAATCTGGCTGCTAGCTATAATTTGGAATTCATGGAATTGTTGACATAGTTGACCCAGACCAGTGTGATTCAAGGTTAACAGGACTAAAAATCAAAATGAAAAAGAAGTTCTCCGGTATATAAGAAAGGCATTCATAAAAGAGCTATTCCAGAACAGTGGAGTTAATGAAAAGCCATCTGTCTTCTGTCAGTAACACCAAAATTTTAAAGATCCATATATTTAACCAGTCCTAAATGACGGCCAAAGTTGAGATAGGAGGAGAAGGAGACTGACAGACAAAAATCAGTGATCCAAATTTTGTGTTTGGTAGGGAAGAATGGTCAGGGGGAGGCAAGTGTCTAAGAGAAGGAAGATTTTCATTTTGAAAACACTAATAAAAATGTTAAACTTCTGAAAATTAATATAGAATCATAAAAATCTTTTTAAAAATATTTCACATTGCCACAATCAAAAAGCGCATCCAGAATTTTCTGTGAGGAGTAAACCATTATAAAATATAGGTACAGATATCTGTTTAAGTATCATTTGACAATTGTTTAAATTATGGTGCCAAAGAGTCCCTTTTCATAAAACATTGTGGTAGAAATTTATTTGAATCATTGATATCTGGCAAGACTAGTATGCCAAAATGAATGTTTTAATAGAATCATCCCAGCGATGAGGTCTTTGGATTTCTGTTAAAATCCAAAGAGTAAGCTAAAGAGAGAAACATTAGTAAGTAGAGGAGAAAATAGAGACAGAAAAGACAAATTAAGTCAGGAATTTAGAACTCTGAGTTCTTCTCCTGTCTCTGTGGTGACCTAGATCTCTTAGCCTCTCATTTACTGTTATAAGTAAAAGATGTGACCTATACAATGTCTAAAGATCTTAATTGCTCTAGTGTTTCCTTGTTCTCTACTTCTCTGAGCTACCATCTTATTTTGGTGGCAAAGATTCAAACGGGAATTTTCAGTCAGGCTTTGCAGAAATAGGTCACTCATGAAGATTCATTTCTCTTTAGCAGACCACTAGACTACTTGCACAAAAGAGACAGCAGTAAGGTCTGAACCAGGAGATTTAAGTAAATAAAGAAAATGCCAGCAACCAAGGAAGTAGAAAACTTGTCACCTACTTATTAAAGAAAACTCATTGCAGAGAATAATAACCATCAAGAGGGTACAGCAGCTTGTAAGTTAAGTATTAGAGACTACCCATTTGAGATGACGCTTGGTATCTGTTATCTACCCTTTGCTGTGGTTTGCTATGATTTGTCTCTCGAGGGTCATTGTGTTAGAGGCTTGATCCCCAGTGTAGTGATGTGAGAGCTGGTGGATCCTTAAAGAAAAGGGTCTACTAGTCCTTAGGTCATTGGGGCTGCTGTATTTGGGAGGCATTGAGTTAGTTCTCATGGGAACCATCGGTTAGATCTCAGAAGAGCAAGCCATTATAAACACCTGAACTTGACCCCTGAATTGCTCTTTGGCAACCTGTCTTGTAACATGCTCTTTCCCTCTTGTGTGCACTCCTGCCATTATGATGCCATTTGTCACAAGGCCTTCACCAATGAGGAAATTCCATCTCGGACTTTCAGCCTCCAAAACTTGAGTTAAGTAAACTCCCTTTCTTCATACATACCAGCTTCAAGTATTTTGTTCTAGAAATGTAACAGGGACTAATACACCCTTATACCCAGAATAATTTGAAAAGGGAAATCTATTCGACACCAAGGGGGGAAAAATAAACAGAACCTTTCACAAGCTGTCTCTTAATCCAACCTCATGAATACTGCCTAAGCAGAACTAGCTGCTAATAATAATAAAAAGCCTCTACAGGTAAATTTCTTACATTATGAGAAACACACAATTACATTTGAGAAAAAGTAGCAGAAGCATGACATTGCATTTTACACATGGTTGTTCTGGACCTCTTTACCCTCTCTTCCTTTTATCTTTCTTTCCTTCCTTTCTTTTTTTTTTTTTTTCCATATTTCAATCCTTCCTTATTTTCCTTTAAGCAAAATCTGCTGTTAAGTTTCAAGATACTTTTAAAGGAGATTTTTATTTAAAAAATTACATATTCTACAGAACATGCAAGCCTGAAGAATTAATTTAGGAGGGTGCATACTTTTAATATATGGTTTTAAAAAAACAATTTGACTGATGAAATATATTCTAAATATTATTTTAGATATTAAAAAATTCTAATTTCCAATAAACCCATTATTACTTTATCACAGGAAAGTTAGAGAAAATGCTTTGAAAGAAAGAATAATAACTAGATCAAAAGAGAACTCACTGGCATCGCAGAGATATGATAATTACAAATGGGAAAGCACCCAGCCAGTGAGAAAGATCTAGTGAAGCAAGACAAAGATGGATGCTAAGCACCATTTCCTGTCACATCTTTACAGATGAGCTGCAAGATACAGGAGAAAAGGAGAAAACATATTAATTTTATCCTTAAATGAGAGAGGACTGAACATCATCATAAAAACCACACACGTAAAGGAAAAATACAGAGAAATCTTAAAATGCACTGAATAATTTATCTTGGTGACTGAAGGTACCTGGGAAATATTGTGTAGGGATGGGAAAGATGTTTGTTTGAACTGAAAACAGCACTACCTCCAGTTCTCAAGAATTTTTAATGACTCACTCCTCATCTCTTACCACAGCACATCTTCCACTGTGCCGTCACATCTCCACCAGAGTTTCTGGAGGAATCTGTTTCCTCTTTGTCTGCAAGCTCACTAGGCTCACTCTTGCCTCTAGCCTCTAATGCATTTGATCCCCCCACACACCTTACCTCTTACTCCCCACTCCTTCTCTAAAATGGAACTCATTGTTCCCAATATCTTCTTCCCTTCTAACCCAACCTCAAAGCCACTTTTTCCTGGAAGCCTTCATGGCTATTTCAACCTTCCTTGATTTCCATAACCTCTAGACTACAAAACATTTAGTATGGGCTCTTATTTTCTTGATCTTTCTTCTATGAGAATAGTCCCTCTAATTATAGAGCTTGTCTTTAAAAGTGGTAATTTAAAAATCTTATATTTATTTTTGATGACTCCACAATGAAAAGGGTGTGAATTTATTGTTACCATAGAATAATAAAGTGTAAGCATTTTACCTCTTTCATGCCATAAGCAAACTTGATATTTTGGGCATACAAATTGTCAATTTACACAATCATTCAATCAACAAAAATTTTATAAGCCCCTTCTGCATTCCAGGAACTATGAGATTTGACTGAGGTACAGAATTAATATTAAAATTAATATTGTTATAACAGATAACAATACTGACGATTTACATGAATATCATTTTACAATGGAACAATTTTATGTTTTAATTTAATTCAGGGTCTTTGTTTTGTTTGGGTTTTGTTATTTACAGGACTGGAGATCAAAACCAGGGCCTCCTGCATGCTAGGCAAGTGCTCTACTACTGCACTACACACTAAGGTTTGCACGGTAATTATTTTTTTATCAATGACATTAAATGAAAGCTACTGATGTACCAATCACTGTCTAGAAATCATTCTCCTATCAACTCCAGTGAACCCAGATCTATCATAGTATCTCCCACATCAGCTGTGGCCTACAGAGAGAGCTATAACCAAGCTTTTCATCAACTCTGACTCCCTCTCGCTGGTGTATTCCTTATCTCACTGATAAATAGAGTGTCTTCTGGATCCACCAATAGAACATAGTGGGTTTTCCTAAATGATGTGGTATCACGCTAGCATGTCCTTCTCATGTATTTTCTTGATGCTCTGCTACTATCTGCCATGTAGGTACTGCATTTCTTAACTGTTATTTTTCTCCAACTTTTAAGAGCCAATCTTGCAAATAGCATTAACAGCCTAGTCTAAGGTAATTTTCAGGGTGCTAAATATCATATTATTCAAAAGTGATACTAAGGATCATCGTGGAGGAGGCGGCTCAGCACAGCGCTTGGACTCGAGCAGCCACTGGGGCTCCGGGCGGCTGCCTGGGGAGGAGCTGCGTGGCGAGCTGTTTAGACCCGGAACGACCGCTTCTGAACACCGGGGGGTTGCCCAGAGGAAGAGGAGAAGCTCGGCGGGTCACTTGGTCTAGGAGTGACTGCATCAGAGCCACAGGCGGTTGCCAGAGGAGGAGCTGCGTGGTGAACTGTTTGAACTCAGAGCCAGCGCTCCTGAACACAGGGAGGTTGCCCGGAGGAAGAGGAGGAGCGCAGTGGGTTGCTTGACCTAGGAGTGACTGCATCAGAGCCACAGGCAGTTGCCAGAGGAGGAGCTGCGTGACGAGCTGTTTGAACTCTGAGCAGCTGCTCCAGAACACTGGCAGCCTGCCTGGAGGAGGAGAGCGGTGGGACGCTTGGTCTAGGAGTGACTGCATCAGAGCCACAGGTGGTTGCCAGAGGAGGAGGCGAGTGGTGAGTTGATTGGACTAAAAGCGACCACTCCTGAACACCGGTGGCCTGCCTGGAGCAGGAGCGTGGTGAGTCACTTGGTCTCGGAGCCACCGCTCCTGAACACCCGGGGCTACCCCAAGGAGGAGGAGGAGGAACAGGGCGGGTCACTTGGACTTGGAGTGACTGCCTAGGGCTACGGGTGGTTGGCGGGAGGAGGAGACCCGAAGTGAGTTGTTTGGACTCCTAGTGACTGTGTCAGAGGCCGGGCAGCTGTCCGGAGGAGGAGGTGTGTGGCGGGTCTCTGGGTCTCGGAGCTATTGTGCGGGGCTCCAGGTGGTGGCTCGGGGGAGGGGCTGCATAGCCAGGCGATTGGTGGGGAGCAGGGTCCCAGGAGCTAGGTGGCTTCTTGCTGGAAGAGCCGCGCAGAGACACGCCTAGGGGCGGAGTGAAGTTTCCAGGGCGGCGGGCAGATTCTTTGGGAGAGGCAGCCTAAGGAGACTCGCCTGCGAAGGGTGAGGCTCCCAGGCCCAGGACGTAGGTCCGGGCCCCTGGGATCGTTGCAGAGGAAGACAGCCCAGCCCAGGTGGTAGTTGTAGATTGAGGGGAACCTCTAGGAGGGCAACTGACCAGCGAGATGTCCCCACCGAGTGAGTCTTCCTGGCCGGGGAAGGTTTTCCCACAGGGACAGTTAAACCAGAGACACAGGCACAAACAGGCCTTGCCTCAGCCCGCAGTCTAGTTCCCCATTGGATGACCATTGGTCAACAAGTGGAGGCACCTCTGCCCACTAGCGGGGAATATACACCACCTGAGGGTCACCACCCCTAGAGAGGCAGCTTCTTCGTGGAGCTCTGCATTATCGACCTCCTCCAAGACTTCAGGCTACTGAAGGATAAGAGGGGATATACTAGCAATCTTCAGGGACATTATAAGTTGATAGAGGAAATCTGCAATATCTTAATGACCCACTGATTCCTGAACAATATGAGAAAACAAGGGAAGAAAATGCCCCAAACAAATCTAGATGTTACATCAATAAAATCCAACGACAGCATGGCAGAAGAAATGACAGAAAGGGAGTTCAGAATGTACATAATCAAAATGATTAGGGAAGCAAACGATGAGATGAAAGAGCAAATGCAGGCATTGAATGATCGCACCAATCGACAGTTAACAGAGCAAATTCAGGAAGCAAAAGATCATTTCAATAAAGAGTTAGAGATATTGAAAAAAACCAAACAGAAATCCTTGAAATGAAGGAAACAATAAACCAAATTAAGAACTCCATAGAAAGCATAACCAATAGGATAGAACAGCTGGAAGACAGAACTTCAGATATTGAAGACAAAATATTTAACCTTGAAAACAAAGTTGAACAAACAGAGAAGATGGTGAGAAATCATGAACAGAATCTCCAAGAACTATGGGATATCATGAAAAGGCCAAATTTGAGAATTATTGGGATTGAGGAAGGCTTAGAGAAACAAACCAAAGGAATGAACAATCTATTTGAAGAAATAATATCAGAAAATTTCCCAAATCTGAAGAATGAAATGGAAAATCAAGTCCAAGAGGCTTATAGGACTCCAAATACACAAAATTACAACAGACCCACACCAAGGCACATTATAATGAAAATACCTAACTTACAAAATAAAGACAGAATTTTAAAGGTTTTGTGAGAGAAAAGAACCAAATTACATTCAGGGGGAAGCCAATACGGATATCAGCAGATTTTTCAATCCAGACCCTAAAAGCTAGAAGGACCTGGAACAACATTTTTCAAGCTCTGAAAGAAAATGGATGCCAACCAAGAATCTTATATCCAGCAAAACTTACCTTCAAATTTGACGATGAAATAAAATCATTTCATGATAAACAAAAACTAAAAGAATTTACCAAAAGAAAGCCAGCATTACAGAACATTCTCAGCAAAATATTTCATGAGGAAGAGATAAAAAACAAAGAAGCAAATCAGCAAAGGGAGGAATTATCCTAAAGGAACTGTCAAATAAAGGAGGAACCAAGATGTGTCAAAAATTTTAAATATGAACCAAATGACCGGGAATACAAATCATATCTCAATAATAACCCTGAATGTTAATGGCCTGAATTCATCAATCAAAAGACATAGACTGGCAGATTGGATTAAAAAGAAAGATCCAACAATATGTTGCCTGCAAGAGACTCACCTCATAGAAAGAGATACCCATAGACTAAAGGTGAAAGGATAGGGAAAAACATACCATGCACATGGACTCAGCAAAAAAGCTGGAGTATCCATCCTCATTTCAGATAATGTGGACTTCAAGCCAATGTTAGTCAGAAGGGATAAAGAAGGACATTTCATACTGCTTAAGGGAAGCATAAATCAGCAAGATATAACAATCATAAACATCTATGCCCCAAACAGTGGCTCATCCATGTATGTTAAACAAATCCTTCTCAATTTTAGAAACCAAATAGATCATAACACAATAATACTAGGTGATTTTAACACGCCTCTTTCACCACTGGACAGATCTTCCAAACAAAAATTGAACAAAGAAACCATAGATCTCAATAACACAATCAATAATTTAGACTTAACAGACATTTATAGAATATACCATCCAACCAAGAGCGAATACACTTTCTTCTCAGCAGCACATGGATCCTTCTCTAAAATAGACCATATATTATGCCACAAAGCTAATGTCAGCAAATACAAGAAGATAGAGACACTACCCTGTATTCTATCAGATCATAATGGATTGAAGTTAGAAATAAATGAAAGAGTAAAAAACAGAAACTACTCCAACACCTGGAGATTAAACAATATGCTACTATATCATCAGAATGGATAACAGAAGATATTAGGAAGGAAATTAAAAAATTCTTAGAGGTAAACGAGAACAAAGAAACATCATATCAAAATCTCTGGGACACTATGAAAGCAGTACTTAGAGGAAGATTTATTTCATGGAGCGCATTTAATAAAAGAAGTAAAACTCAAAAAATAAATGACCTAACACTACAGCTCAAAGCCCTAGAAAAAGAAGAACAGACCAACACCAAAAGTAGTAGAAGACAGAAAATAGTTAATCTCAGAGCTGAAATAAACGAAATTGAAACGAAAGAAACAATACAAAAAATTGACAAAATAAATAGTTGGTTCTTCAAAAAAATAAACAAAATTGATAAACCTTTAGCCACACTAACAAAGAGAAGACGAGAGAAAACCCAAATCACTAAAATTCAGAATGAACAAGGAAATATCACAACAGACACGACTGAAATACAAAACATAATTAGAAGTTATTTTGAAAATCTATACTCCAACAAAATAGAAAATTTCGAAGACATCAACAGGTTTCTAGAGACATATGAACTGCCTAAACTGAACGAGGAGGACATACACAATTTAAATAGACCAATTTCAAGTAATGAAATAGAAGAAGTCATCAAAAGCCTTCCAACAAAGAAAAGTCCAGGACCAGATGGGTTCTCAGCCGAGTTCTACAAAACTTTTAAAGAAGAGCTCATTCCAATACTTCTCAAAGTATTCCAGAAAATAGAAGAGGAGGGAACTCTCCCAAACTCATTCTATGAAGTCAATATTACCCTGATTCCTAAACCAGACAGAGACACATCAAGGAAAGAAAATTTCAGACCAATATCCTTAATGAACATCGACGCAAAAATTCTAAACAAAATTTTAGCAAATCGCATACAAAAACATATTAAAAAGATAGTGCACCATGATCAAGTGGGTTTCATCCCAGGGATGCAAGGTTCGTTCAACATCAGGAAATCAATAAATGTAATTCACCATATCAATAGACTTAAAGTCAAGAATCACATGATTATTTCGATAGATGCAGAAAAAGCATTTGATAAAATACAGCACCCCTTCATGCTCAAAACACTAGAAAAAATAGGGATAGTGGGAACATTCCTTAACATTGTAAAGGCCATCTACGCTAAACCCATGGCTAATATCATTGTAAATGGTGAAAAACTGAAAGCATTCCCTCTAAAAACTGGAACAAGGCAGGGATGCCCTCTTTCACCACTTCTATTCAATATCGTCCTTGAAACTCTAGCCAGAGCAATTAGACAGACCAAAGAAATTAAAGGGATTCGAACAGGAAAAGAAGAACCCAAACTATCCCTATTTGCTGATGATATGATGGTATACTTAGAGGAACCTGGAAATTCCACCAGAAAACTTCTAGATCTCATAAGTGAATTCAGTAAAGTAGCGGGATATAAGATCAATGCACATAAATCTAAGGCATTTTTATACATAAGCGATGAATCTTCAGAAAGAGAAATTAGGAAAACTACCACATTCACAATAGCTTCGAAAAAAATAAAGTATTTGGGAATCAATCTCACAAAAGAGGTGAAAGACCTCTACAATGAGAACTACAGAACACTAAAGAAAGAAATTCAAGAAAACCTTAGAAGATGGAAAGATCTCCCATGTTCTTGGATAGGCAGAATTAATATTGTCAAAATGGCCATACTACCAAAAGTGCTATACAGATTCAATGCAATTCCAATTAAAACCCCAATGATGTACCTTACAGAAATAGAGCAAGCAATTATGAAATTCATCTGGAAGAATAAAAAACCCAGAATAGCTAAAGCAATCCTTGGCAGAAAGAGTGAAGCAGGGGGTATCGCAATACCAGATCTTCAACTCTACTACAAAGCAATAGTAACAAAAACGGCATGGTATTGGTACCAAAATAGAAAGGTGGATCGATGGTACAGAATAGAGGACACGGACACAAACCCAAATAAATACAATTTTCTCATACTAGACAAAGGTTCCAACAATATGCAATGGAGAAAAGATAGCCTCTTCAACAAATGGTGCTGGGAGAATTGGAAATCCATATGCAACAGAATGAAACTAAACCCATATCTCTCACCATGCACGAAACTAAACTCAAAATGGATTAAGGATCTCGGAATCAGACCAGAGACCTTGCATCTTATAGAAGAAAAAGTAGGTCCAGAGCTTCAACATGTCGGCTTAGGACCAGACTTCCTCAACAGGACTCCCATAGCACAAGAAATAAAAGCAAGAATTAATAACTGGGATAGATTCAAACTAAAAAGCTTTCTCTCAGCAAAGGAAACTATCAGCAATGCAAAGAAAGAGCCTACAGAGTGGGAGAAAATCTTTGCCAATCATACTTCAGATAGAGCGCTAATCTCCAGAATCTATAAAGAACTCAAAAAACTCTACACCAAGAATGTAAATAATCCAATCGACAAATGGGCTAAGGAAATGAATAGACACTTCACAGAAGAAGATATACAAGCAATCAACAAACATATGGAAAAATGTTCAACATCTCTAGTAATAATAGAAATGCAAATCAAAACCACCCTAAGATTCCATCTCACCCCAATTAGAATGGCAATTATCAAGAATACAACCAACAACAGGTGTTGGCGAGGATGTGGGGAGAAAGGTACACTCTTACATTGCTGGTGGGGTTGCAAATTAGTGCAGCCACTCTGGAAAGCAGTGTGGAGATTCCTTAGAAAACTTGGAATGGAAACACCATTTGACCCAGCTATCCCACTCCTTGGCCTATACCCAAAGGACTTAAAATCAGCATATTACAGAGATACAGCCACATCAATGTTCATAGCTGCTCAATTCATAATAGCCAGATTGTGGAACCAACCTAGATGTCCTTCAATTGATGAATGGATAAAGAAAATGTGGTATATATATACAATGGAATATTACTCAGCCATAAAGAATGATAAAATTATGGCATTTGCAGGCAAATGGATGAAACTGGAGAATATCATGCTAAGTGAGATAAGCCAATCTCAAAAAACCAAAGGAAGAATGATATCGCTAATAAGTGGATGATGACACATAATGGGGGGTGAGAAGGGTTAGTGTTGGGGTTGGAGTTGGGTTTAGGGAGGGGGACAGGAATGGAGGAAGGAAGGACTGTATAGATGGAGGGGAGGGGTGGGAGGGGTGTGGGGGAAGGGAAAAAATGGCAGAATGAATCAAACAACATTACCCTATGTAAATTTATGATTACACAAATGGTATGCCTTTACGCCATGTACAGACAGAAACAACATGTATCCCATTTGTTTACAATAAAAAAAATAAAATAAAATAAAATAAAATAAAATAAAATAATATTTCCATAAGGAAAATTAAAAAAAAAAAAAGTGATACTAAATAAACTTTCCTTATCTAACTTAATCTTCTCTGGTTGATCCAGCAGCTTCAGGATCAAGTTGCACATGTACTCTCACAATTCCTGCTGGTACACATTGGCTAGGACCTGCAGCTCTCCAAAATGCATTCTTTTCCTCTCATCAGTCTCTCAGGAATTCCACAGCAGAAGTTACTGACCTGATGGTCAAGAAAGGATTTAAAGTCAGATCCTTGCAGGGGTCCATATCATCTTGCAAGAGAGAGGACTCTCATTGTCAAGCAAATAGAAGTCAACTTTTTTTTTTTCACTTTCTCTTTCCATGTGTTCCACGGGTGTTTTATAGTTGTACATAATGATGGGATTTGTTGTTATATACTCACACATGTACAAAATACAACAATATAATTTGACCAATATCATTCCCCAGCAAAGAAGTAAATTTTAACAGAGAAGATTGGGCTACACAGGCAAGCCCAGAGGGTTAAGGAGAATCTGGGGTTTGATATTTCTGAAAGCATCGACTCAAATTCCCCCATACCATGCCGCAGGGTCCCACTCCTCCAAATATAGCTTCACCTTTGGCATAGAAAATGTGCCAAGTTTGAGAAATCAACTTCTTCCCTTGTTCTGACACTTTTACAAGTAAGTTCCAGAACCTGATCCTGAGTCTTCAGGTAGAAGTCACCTCTATGTTTCTAAGGAAAAACTCGCACTTTTATATTCACTTTTAAATAGGTGATTACATGTCTTCAGTTTTCATTATCTTCTCAAATGTATTGATGACAGTCATCCAATTCCATAGTTGTTATAATTACTATTTCTTCCATGCTCTATTACCTAGTACTGCACTAAAAAATACTAATATGAAACAACTTTAAGAGCATACTTAGGGATTTTGCAGGATAATAGTTTGAACATGATTTAGGAGGGAGGAACTGCTTACTCTGCCCCACAGTGTCTGGCATTAAGCTGGGAAGACTTAAATGTTTTGAGGTTACTCAAAGGACTAAGAGCTGAATTTATCTAAGGAATAGTTCCTAAGGGTTCATTTTAACCTCTGGAAACACCTGCTAATATCTAAGACATATTTGGTGTCATAACCAGGGGAAAAGAATACTACTGGGGGAAAAAAAAGAATAATACTGGATCTAGTGGGTTGTCACCAGAAATACTGCTAAACATCCTACAAAGTGCAGGATAATACTCCACAATGAAGAATTATCTGGCCCAAAGTATGAATTGTAGTAAAGTTGAGAAACCCTGATGTAGAAATTTCCTCCATCAAATATTAGGTGCTTGAGCAAGAACGACTTGAAGGCTCTAGTAGCTAGGCCCACCCCATATGGCTTGGGCTTCTTCAAAGAATAGCAGCCTTAGGGTAGTTGACTTTTTACATGACATTTTACAGGTGGAACAAGATTTTAAGCAAAACTTTCACTGAACCATATATTTTAAAATGGTGAAAATAAGTATCATCATCATCATCATCTATTGTTTGGGGAAAATGTAAACAAGTTTGCATGACCATTTATGACATAGTCTCAGTAGTCACAAAGGGTCATTTCCACCATAACATATTGGCCAAATCAGTAAAATGCTCATTCAGATTTAGGGATAGTAGACATAGTTCTCACCTATTAAAGAAGTATATATTTTTTAAAAAGCCATGTTTTTAAGACAACACACTCTCTATACACCTGAATAATGCCCCTCACAGAGCATTTTCTTCTTCCAGCATCACATTGCAGTTTCCCGCAAATGAAAATGTTAACAGCTGCATCCTATAGAATTCCAGGGGTGTTCATCCTCCACCCACTCATAGTGAAGATGTTCTCATTGTTATCCAACCAGTGGGTTATCCAAGCTTCAAAATCTTGTTTGTTTAATTATAGTATTGGGGATGGAACCCAGGGATGCTCTACCACTGAGCTACATTCCCTGCTCAGAGTAAGTTTTATTTCAATACAGGGCCTCACCAAGTTGCTATGGCTGGACTCAAACTTGCGATCCTCCTGTGTCAGCCTCCCAAATCACTGGAATTGCAGTGTGTGCCATCACACCCAACTCAAAATCTTATTTCAGAGTCTTTCTTGGGAACTTTTCTCATTTCAACTGTTACAGATCAGAGTTCCCAGGAAACAGATTCTGAAATTCTGAAAACTGCATGCTAGGCAAGTTTTTGAGGAATGCTTTCAAGAACAATGCCTGTGAGGGTGTTAGGTAGGAAGGATTGGAAAAAGGAAAATGTGATGCAATTGCAATACCCTCAGTGGATCCTACAGAGAAGTCTGAAGATGGAGTGATCCTTTCAAGATGCATATAATAGACAAAAGAGGGTCAGACTTTTGTACCTCTGAATCAGTCAGATATAAAAGCAGGTTACTCCCTTGAAGGAGGCATAAACTTGAGCAAAGGACTAGCAGTAGGCTGTGAGCAATCCCCAAAACAGAGAGAGCCAAGAACCTTCAGCAGCCAGCTAGCTGGAGGAGCAAGTACCCAGAGGGGTACCTGCTTTGTATACCATAGGGTTCGCTATAGTTCTTTTCCGTTTTACCAAAGAAAGATTTTATGATCCACATTTAATCAGTTTACTGGAGCAGAAAGTTACCAGTTACCCTGAGTGCTTGCCTTACAACAGCCATTTGGTTTACTTTAGAGTTCAATATATTTGTGGTATACTATTTAGGCTATCACATAATGCCTCATACCTGTTAGGAATACAATAGAGACTGCTGAAAGCTTAAAGTCAGGATACAAGTAATTCTAGACACAGACCACATGATTCAAATACTTTGAGCAATTCATTGGGAAAAAATTATCCTTGTTTCTCTGTTCTATTAAAAAGGAGTTGACCCTCTAACTCATAAGCTGTTTCATCCTTCACCTCTGAATGAGAGTTCAAGTTCATTTAGTTCACTGGAGCTCTGCTCAGGAAATAACTATATGGTTTGTTAATATTCCTTTCAATACAGGAGATAACAAAATTGATGGCAAAATTCCCCAATAATCTATTATTGTTAGCCCTTAACCAAGGTGAAATAAAAACCTGTGGTTGATCATCACTGTTTTTGTTTTCAAGAATCCTTCAGGAAGGTTTACTAAGCATTCTCCCTCCATGGAAAATAGTCCTCCAAGGGCTAGTTTTTAGAACTGTATGGACTTTCACATTGAAAATAGCAGCTTTAGTGGTAGACACACCATTAAAATTCAAGTAATAGAAAGTAAAAATCAAAACAAAGAAACCAGTTGTCAGTAGCAGAATCAGGACAAGGATAAGACAAAGGAGGTGGCTACAGCACAAAATTTAAGGAGATATTCACTCTCCAGTGGCAAGTCCATGCTTCCAGGACCCTGAGAATGAGTGCCCCCTAAATCATGAGGATTGATGCTTCTGCATTTGTTGAAGCCTATTTATTCAACACTGAAATGCTTTTATTCTTCTCCCAGACAATTACTAATAGAAATAAACTGCATTTTCTTGTACTTCTCAGAAGTATGATTACAGAGGCTCTAGATAACAGTGTGTTGTCCTAAGATATCACCTCCAGTTTCTGATCACAGTTTCTAAAACTCCATGATGAATGATTCATTTATTTGGGTCCTGGCAGTATTTCAAGCTCGGTGAATCCCCTGTTAAAATGATAGTACACCTGGAGGAGGAACATTCTGAACTACTGCCAACCTTTTATTTTAGCTTCCAGTGAAATTCATGAGAATGAGACAGAGAAAAGGTCTTAATTGGAGGACTATCTGATGGTGGAGGGAAGAAGGATTCTCCTAAATCAGCTCCATCTTGTAATCTTTGACCTCAACAAACGCCCAGGCTGAGTCCACCTGTAGATCATATTTAGCGTGCCTAATTTGGACTAAAACATGTTTCACTCTTCTAAGAGTTTACAATTTAACTTACAAAATCAGTTATTTAAGTGACCATTGGCAGAAATCAGAACCGACTATCTCTTTGGTGTCCTGATATGTGCAAGGAGACTGGGGACAGACCTGAGTTCAAGTCCTGGTTCTGCTGGGTGACCTTTGTATGACAAGTTAATTTTACTTTCAGGGATGTGTCCTCATTTGTAAAATGATGATAACAAGAACTACTTTGCAGGGATATTTTGAAGAGTAGAAGTAACATAGATTATGCACCTAGCACCATGCCTAATACATAGTTAGTGCCAAATAAATTTTATCTGTACATGAATATCTTCAATACTCTAGTGAATAATATGAAACTTTTGCTTTAATGCATTAAGTCCCAAGTGTTTAATTCTGCAAACATTTCAACAGCATCGATACAAGTGTAAATAGGCTAGAAATCATAGAGTTTATTTATTATATTAATTAGGTAATTAACGCTTTAATAATATAATTATATTGTGATATAATCGTATTCTTATTGTTACATAATTATATACTATATTTAAGTTTTTTATATATGCTATGGAACAATGTGGGACAATGGGACAAAGTGGGGTAAGTGGAATTTTATCTGCCAAACAACTTAAAGGTCCAATCATTTTTCCCCATTTCCCCTTACTGTCAGGCTTGTCTTTATTGCTTCCACACACACACACTAGGTTCTTTAACTATCTGTCTTCTTTGGAACATATCATGTATTATGTAGTATTATCATATCATGTATTACATAGTATTCTATAGTTTACAAATGGATTTTTCATTTATCACCTCATTTGATCTTAGATTTTATAATCTGTATTTTGTAGATGAGAGAACTGAGGACCAGAAAATTTAAATAACTTGCCAAAGTCACATAGTAAGTAAGAGATGGAGTTAGGCCTAAATTTCAAACCCGATTTAAGAGATTTCCTCAGTGGTTCTTAACTTTGGCTGCCCATTTGAATCACCGGGTGCTGTAAAAATCTATCCATGTAAGTGTTTCATCCCAGACCAATTAAGTCAAAACAGCATTGACCTGAGCATTGGGATGCTTTACAACTCCCCGGGTGATTGTTATGCCAAACTACACCAGTTCCAATGAAAGTCCTGACTATGCTAAAAAACTTTCCTCCATAAAGTTAAACCATCTTAACACCATTTCTGGATCTCTTGTGTTCATTGGCAATTCTAATTGTTAGCATAATTAGAATTCAGAGACTGTCAATTCTAGAAGTAACTTCATTTCATCAATTCGTAGGGTTCCAAAACTTGGGTTTTGGATACATTCTTTCCAGGACTGATCTGCAGGGAAATGAGAAAAATAATACTGCAAGTGCAAGTTCAGTTCTTTACTTAAGATTTTTCTGTTAAATGTCCCTTTTTTTAATAAAATAATGGTGACAGGTTTTTTTTACTTTAATAATATATTTTATTTAAACCAACAGATCCAAACTATTAGCATTTTAATGTGTAATCAATACATAAAATTATTGAGATATTCTACATTCTTTTCTCCTTGCTAAATCTTCAAAATATGGTGTATATTCTATACCTCAAGCACCCCTCAGTTTAGATAAGCTATGTGTCAAGTACCCATAGCTAGTGGCTACTGTACTGAACAGGTTAGCTTCTGTGCCTCAAAGAGCTTAACCAAAGCTGTCCTGCATCCTGAGCCAAATATCATCTCTAGACGAGTTTTCTTTCCCAGAATACAGGCTTTTATTAATGTTCTCATTTGGAAATATAAAATTGCCACATCCCTTTAATATATACCAAAAGATTTTTGCTGATCTATGAAATCCAAAATTTCTAGAAGCTACTGATCTTTCCCACTTTTCTCTTTTTACAGTCAAAGATACTGAGGCCTTAAGAGAAGAAGAGTTGACCCAAGTTCTACCTAGTGGAATACGTCAATGTTTTGAAAGTTAAATAAGAATAACACATCTAAGGCTATATGCTAAAAATTAAACAATAAAGAAATATTAAAAACAACAAAAAAGATGATGTTAAACTGACTGACACATTATCAGTGACTTCTCAACAATAATGAAAGCCAAAAGACAATGGATATATATATTCTATATCCTGGAAAAATAACAGTCAACCTAACATTTAATAATCAACAAGGAAATTCACAAAAATAAAATCTAAAGGAAAATATTCACAAACAAAAAACTGCAAAAACAATATCAGAGTACTTAATCTTTTCTTGTGAAATGGCCCCTGTGGCACTCTGATAAGGTCTATGAAGACTTTCTCAGAAAAAAGATATTTAATTTTTTTACATAAAATATTTTTATATAATAAAGTACATAAAATTATGAAGGAATCCATTATTCACATTCAAAATAATTTAAACCAAATTGATGATACACTGATATATGTTTCTTAGCCTTGTAAATAGAAAGATCTACATAATTTCTAAATTGTAAACTACAGTAACTTCTAATTATAAAATGTTTGCAAAAGTGTATCTTCTCAAGTTCAGTCAAAAAACTGTCATGTTCTCTTAGGCAGCAAGAAACTGGTGGTGTTGGCTTGCTTATGACCACTCCAAAGTCAGGGATTAGATCAATCGTAAGTATTTTAAAGTAGATGGTACAGACCTTAATAAAGAGAATAATAATGAACAGTCAATTTTTGCTGCATAAAAGCAATATGTGTGTTAGATGAGTGTGTTCCATCTCTATTTTAAAAAAATACCTTGTCAAAGGAAAAGCATCTTTCAACATTTTCCCTTTGAAAATATGTTACAAAGCTTCCTTTTCTCTGATTTAAAGAAAATAAGATTCTGCCTTTGATTTCCAAATGATTTTGTTTATTTGAATAAGCCTGTATCTTTCCAAAGCAGTTAGATTCCAATCATAAGGATATAATTTTCAAGTTATTAATGTTATTTCTGAGAAAGCAGGTTGTTGGTGTTCTTGCTCAAATTATGTGTTGGGGGGGATTATATTATATCCTGGCAAAGGGACACCAGTTATTTAAAGAACTCCATTACACAGAACTTCCCCAACCTCTTATAATTGCCTATCTATGAGCTTTATTTAGCTCTAGGGTACTTCTTATCAGCACAAACATTAACAGGAAAAAAAATTGATGTTTAGATGAGTACCTGAGGATGTTGAATAATTTGAAAAGCTTTTAAAGCTTTGATATATTGAGTGTATTATTTTGCCAGGAATAGAAATTGAAATCCCAGCTGCTTGTGCTTTTATAGGGAGCTTCTGCCCTTGCTCAATGACAGGACCAATGTCATCATTACCCATGGGTGCATTTTTCAGGACTGGCATTTTCTCCTGGTACTCCTTGACTAACTCATCTTCCTCCTTAAATGAAACCACATTCAATGAAATAATAGACTTTCCAACTTGCTGGTCTAAACCTACCCTGTCCTTTCATTTCCCCCACTCTATTCAGGTGCTTTATCCAGGTGGCAGAAGATCAACATGAGAAACAGAAATACAGTCCCTTGACTTATTTCCTCAATCCAACTTTTTGGAGCCATGTAAAACCAATATTGAAATGTCCAAATTGTAACCTCCAAAGTACATTTTGCCAGGAAGCAGAACAAAAATTAAACTGGCCCTGAATCCTTCAAGAAGGAGCCCCAGCTGTATTTCTGTTATTCACGGTGCCTTCTGATGGTTCCAGCTAGGGAGGCTGGAACCCTTGCTGCAGTATGCAGCCTTTTTCTATGACTTCCTTAACCCAATGAAGCCTGCCAAACAGGAAGAGAGAATGAATTTCATATCCATGCTTCCTAAGAAATTTTGAGTTCTTTCTGATCAAGTTACCAAATCCCTATAACAAAAGTAATATTTTCATTTCTTAAATTGTACCTGACTTGTAAATATGAATTTATTATTAAGGTTTGAACAATTAGAACTACATGCATAGATTCTATTAAATGATTTATTTTCCATTCTGTTTTATCTTGGAATAATGCATAGGTAATAAGCAAGGGGTATGAACCCACAGAGATTTACAAAAAATTATTGCTGAAATACTCAGATGCACTTCAGAATGTTTGCCCTTTTATGAGAAGAAAGATTTGTAACTATTATTTTTCTTCGCCCACCCACCTTGTTCTCCTTAGAGTGCCTTTCTATTTAGCAATGGTACCAGGCAGCACCAGGGTGGCAATGCTGTGAACCCACTTAAGGCTGATCAAAGTTAATGGAAGATATAAAAAGTCTGTCTCACAGAGAGATTTTGAGCAGGCAGCCCCATCGTTGCCCTTGTTATTCATGATGAGTTGTTTGTCTCCTCATCTCCTCCTTTGCCTGTCACTCCATGTTTCCCCAAGGTAAGTTCCAGCTGGGTCACCTGTTGCTCCACTGCTAATTATCATTTACTTCATTTGCATGTTAGGAGCTTCCCATCACCAAGGCAACTAAAAGTGGCACTCAGGGGCACAAGCATTCCTCCAATGGTTCTTGCTCCCCACACGTTACCATCCTGGCAGTGAGAGGTACTCAGGTCAGCAGAATTTTCTCTGTATCATCCATTTCTCTACACAGTTTCAGGGACTGTCTGTTTTCCCCTATATTTAGCAAATAATTTATTTCTTCTAATGAATCTTGACATGTTTTCCTCCTTCACGAGATTACCTTTCAATCTGGTACACTCAATGTATTTCAAAATCAGCAGAAACAAAATGTCTAACCCCATAGACACACACAAACACCCACCTGTTCTTGGATCACTGCCAAGGCATGTGTGCACTAGATGGGAGGAAAAACAGAAAACCTTAATGCATATTTATTTTCTGGGCATTTTCCCTTGAAAAGGAGACCGACTGCCACCATAAGACTGACATATTTGTAGTAATGGAATATAATCTATGAAAACACCTAGATACACAGGGCTACTCTACATGGACCTCCTTTTCTTTACATCTATACTTTTACTGTCTTAGTGATTTCATTAATTCTCCCATCTTTAAATTCTTTGTAATAAGGATTCTCATTAATGTATGCAACCTGGACTATTCCCTTGAATTCAAGATCCATAAATTCACCTGTTTACTTGACATTTATACTTGAGTAACAAGTCTAAGTCCCAATATGGGACTGGGGATGTATTTCACTGACAGTGCCCTTTCCTAGCATGCACACATACACACACACACTCACACACTCGCACACATGTGTCTCAACAGAAATATGTTCAAAGAAACAGCTCCTGATCTTGCTCCAAACTTGTTCTTCCCATTTCAATTAATGGCAACATCTTTCTTCTAGTTTCTCACACAAAACTTTTGTACTCACCTTCAATTTCTCTCATCACCACACATCCAATCACTTACTAAATCCCATTGACTTTACTTTCAAATATATCCAGAATCCAAACTCTTTAATCTTCTTTAACCTGGCCCACATCACCATCATGCCTTGCCAGGATTATTTCAATTGGTTCCTACTATTGAACCTCTCTTTGTTGCACATAATATATTCTCAACAAACATGCTGGGTCTCTTAAAGCTCAAAGTTAAACCTGCTCTACATCCTCCAGTGGATTCCCAACTCACTCAAAGTAAAATCCAAAGTTCTTATGTGGTTAATAAAGGTCTCACAGGATTCACTAACATCATCTTTTCTATACTCTGGTTTTCACTCAATCCACCACAGCCAGGCCACACCTCTCTTCGGGCTTTGAGTTTACTATTTTCCCTTTTGGAAAGTCTTTCCACCAGGTATCTACATGGCTGGCTCTGTTGTCTCCTTGGGGCTTTTACTGGAACGAGAAAAAAAGAGAGGAAACTAGATAACCAAACAAAAACATGCTCCCCAAGAAAAGCCAAAAGTAGTGATTCAAAAAGTTAGGGTAAGAGTTGGAATACTAAAAAAAAACCTCAGGAGAGTTTAGAAGATTTTTTCCAAAGAAACAATTTAATTTCTAATGTAAAAGTAGTAACTGTAGAAATATTTATTAGTTCACAGAGTTCTGCTTTCTTTGTAAGAAAATTATTCCAGAATGAAATCCAAGTACTTAATCTCTTCCTCTTCATAGATCCTAACTCAGAATATCCTGGAATTGAAGCAGGCTAGAAGAACATCAATTTCTATTTAAATATCTCAGTAGAGTGTCCTTGCATAGAATCATTCAAATATGTTTCAAAATTGTTTGAAAGTAGACAGACATAATGATAAACATATAGTCCCCAAATCTTATTCAGTTGTATGTATTTATTTATTTTTGTAAGAATGAGTCAGTTGAGAAGGAACATTTCAATTATCAGAGCTCTAGAAGTTACTTTTGATTGATGTTAGCAACTTTTTATTGTGCAGTAAAAACTAGAATTTATATTAGATATACAGATAAAAGCATGCACCCAATTTATGATAGACAATCCTGCTTTAAACTAGATATTAAAGGTACAGTTTGGTAATATAAACTAGACAGATGATCATATCTTTCAAAATTAAGACTTTTATTCTTTTTACTTTCCTAGGCATCCTATCTACAATAAAAAGTCATTGTGGTATTCTTGTGAGATGTGTTTGTGCACACATGAATATTATGTCATAAAACAATCCATAAAATTGTAAACCGAGACTAGTTGGTGGCAGGAAAGATGAGGCAGCAAATCTGGCATGTTGGCACCCAGTTTTGGTGTGTGGGTATGAAACACACTGGATTTGCCAGAATCTATTCTCTGCTATTCTTCTAAAATTATGCCTCCAAAAAGTGGCATAATTCTGACTGTAATATCTTCATGTTAAATATTTCCTTTTCCTCCTCCTGTTCCTTGGGGTTCAGACCACACTCTGTAAATAAGTGAGACTTCCCCTAGAGAAAATCTGTTATCTTCTCTGGTATTCATCTGAAGAGACAGAGAGTAAAGGAAGGACCGATGTTCTCCTGGGGCTGCAAGCACATGAGTCTGAATATCATGAACTTCTGGTCAAAGTCATCCTCCCTGGGAGGAATTTGGTTTAACTCTGTACAGAACATTGTGCCAGGTCAATATCAGGTAAAGAAGCCTATACAAAGGGGCATTTCCAAGGGCTCTAGAAAGAGTGCTATCTATGTCCAATTCTAAGTTTTCCTTTCTGTTTTGTAGTTATCTTTTCAGGTGATAAATAACTAGAGTCAAATTTTACAGTATTTAAGTTTCCTTAGAAATTTCCAGGAAATAAGTTGGAAAGAGAAGCCCATTAGAAGAGGAGGGGTGCGGGGAGAGAGAAATTTCCAAAGTTAACCAGATGGGGACTCAGAATTAGGAAAGGAGTTCTTCTGAAGGTTGGAGCACCTGTGGAAATATGAGGCACTTTTATGTAAAGGTTGCCAGGTTTAGAGTCCTAAAGTTCTACAGCCTCCATTTAGTAGAAGAGACACGGTACCCAGCAATGAGTTTTTTTCTCTGATACAGAGCACTGTTCTAGGGATAAGGTCACTGGAGGTACATAGTACCTAGCTTCAGTGATTAATGAAAAGTCAGGAGTCACTTTTACATCAAGTTTAAAGGGGTAGTTTATATGTGTAACCCAAAGGCTAACGTCACAGCAGCATCATTGAAGAGCAGCAATACAGTATTTTCTGTGGTTCTTCCCTCCCTAATGATGGAGCAAACACAACCTGACCACCCTGACTGCCTCTCCACACACTTCCTCCAGGAATACACTCTATGCTCCTCACCCTTTCTTCTAGAAAGACTCCGTCCTCTATCTCTGCTTGTGGTCAAACTACAGGCTACCAAGATAAACTCTGTTTTTTTTTTTTTTTTTTTTAATTTCCAGAGCTTCTTATGTGTCAGTGGTCCCAATTTTCAACTTCCAGGCTCCTCCTCAGTCCAAATGTAAGCCTGTTTGTTCCATGTTCCAAAAGCATCCCAAGTCAAGAAGATTTCCTTCATCTCCATTTGTGGCTATCCTCTACCACATAGCCTTGCCTCTGCATTCCTGAAAGATCTCATTATAAAGTTTTAGAGTTTATTTTTTTCTTTCTTTCTTTCTTTTTAAAACTTCCTCTTAATAGAAGTTGTCTCTTTCCAAAAACAAACTATGACTCTGCAAGGGATGTTCCAGAGAACTTATGGAGAAGCAGACACTGTGTTGCACTTAAAATTACCTCTGCACTCTGATTTCAATATTTTCCTTGGCTTTTTTGAAAACCCAGCTCCCTCTTCCAGTTGTGTGAGTCTTTGCTACTCAGCACCTTGAGGATCAGCCCTCCATCCCTGACCTTCAGCAAAGTTAGGTTCCCACAATCCTGGGACTAAGGACACTGTTATTGGGGGCAAACATATAGAACTGGCACCTTTTGGCTTCACATCTCATTGTCTGTCCATTGTTTTGTTGCATAGGCTTAGAAATCATTAAAAGATGCTGTTCTTGGGGAAATACTTTTGGAAATACAAGGATCTGCCTCCTCCCTTATACACCTCCCCTACAAAGCGATGCTAAATTTACTTGCATTCTTGGGCAAAAGATTCTGCTGTAACTTGTAGCTCTACATTAAGAAATACACACATTTTTTTCTGACTAAGCTTCTCTTATTTTGGCCTATTTACAAGGGAGGATGGTAGATGAGGGTAGTGGATGATGATGATCAGAACTAAAAAAAGCACGAGAGGTAGAGATGCCTGACAAACACTGGTGGATGTTATCATGTAGTCACTCTTGTAGATAAACAAGTGCACTGTGCCATTTAGAAATTACAGATACTACATTTTGTAAATATATACCACTACATATACAGATGCACAAATAATTTATGCAAAGTGAAATTATGTTCCTTTTATTGGCAGGGACAGTCTCTAAGTCCTGGGAAATCAGGAGAACAAACTCATATAATAATTTCAAATATTTTTGCTATACCTTGTAACAGAATTATCTGATGGCGATAGCAGTTATAGGGTTTTGCCAATGAGACCAGAAGTTCCCAGAAGCAAAGAGTTTCAGTCCATGTGAATTTCCCACAAATCACATCAGAACCATGTTTTCTATTCTAATTAGAAAAGTACATCATGGTCATAGTAAGACATTTTGAAGATAAATAAAAGTATAAAGAAAATGAAAATAACTTGCAACTCCAAAATCCAGTGATAACTACTCTAAATATTTTATTTTACTCCAATATTTTACATATTCTCTTATTGATACATTTTTTCCATATTCTAACATCTCTGAAACAGATTTATCCTATATTGATGGCTTGTTAAAACAATAATTTGAAGTGTTTTCCTCTTTCTTAAAAGCAGGTATATGAAATAATGACACACCTTACAATCAATCATCAGAGATTAGAAGAAATAGAGAATACATATATAGGCATTTGTGAAAATGGTTATATTTGGGAGGATCTATCATGGTTCTCTCTTATTACTATTTTGCATTCAAAGAAAAATATCTTAGCAATCAAAATCTTCATTCCATTTACTCAAAGGACATCAATTTATAAGTCCAGTTTACTTCTTAAAATTTTCTTTCCCCATTCCATGCTTCCAAACCCATTTCTCATCCCCTCTTTCTATCTATTTCTTTTGGTCATTCTTCCTTAATTCTCCTTTCTTTAGCCTCTATCATTTAACTTGAAATTATTTCCTTTGAGAGTAAAATTGGCCATTTCTGATGCATTTCCTTTTTTGCATTACAGAGACCCAGAAGCTCAGCACTGAAAAACAGGATTTCCACTAGAGGCCTGATTAGAGAAAGAAAAAATGGGTGAATATAAAAATTTCTTCAGCAGGTGAGTGAAAAAGGGAAATACATTAACTATTATTATCCTTGAGAAAACAAATACACAGATGCAGAGATGTATATATAGCCTTTTTCTAAGTGTAAAGAAATATTCAGTTTGATAGAATTTCTTACTTGGAAGTAGTTGAAATAAAAGAAAATGAAAGCCCTATTCTGTTTAAGGGTTTACATTTTCTTTCATTCTCTCTTTCACTTAGCTTATGATCAGGAAATATAAGTTGATAACATGTGTTCTTTTATTAAATTATACATTTTTAGTTGTTGATAGACCTTTATTTTATTCATTTATTTCTATGTGTGCCTCACACATGCTAGGCAAGCGCACTGCTACTGAGCCACAACCCTGGCCCTGCTCTTTTCTTAATATGAAATTCTTCTTATGTAAAAAACACATGAAAGTATGTTATAGCCTTTCTTTTCTCACATATACACATCTGAACAGAACCTACCCATTATTCCCTGAGTACCCTTTGCAGATGCCACTTTAGCAGACAC
Organism: Sciurus carolinensis; assembly: GCF_902686445.1. NCBI lineage: Eukaryota > Metazoa > Chordata > Mammalia > Rodentia > Sciuridae > Sciurus > Sciurus carolinensis. Next base: position 111,130,782 of record NC_062217.1, on the reverse strand, counting down.
AGCATCTCAGAGGAGTTAGTCAACTTTTATCAGATTTGATTTGTGCCCCTCATCTTTTCCTAAATGCTTTCTCAGAGGACCATCTTTTGATACAATAAGAAATATGAGGTTCAAAATACTCACAAATGCTAACAGAAAGACTTATAATCACATTAAGGTTTAAAGGTCTGATATCAACTCCTTCCAAGGGACAAGTCTTGATGAGGTCAGAAGCACCTTGAAGAAAGAGATAAAGAAAAGAAAAAGCAAGAAGAGTGAACAGCCACACCTACTACTTTCTACTTTGGACTCCAACCAACACTTGACCTAATTTACACAGAGTTCCCCATAAAATATGATTGTCTCCCATGCCAGGACTTTATTCTTTCAAAATGAAAATTACAGAGGTTCCAAACTATTCAAACACAGCCTGAATTTCAGATTCAATAGAAAACAGAGGACTCTTCCTACATATTTGTTCCTCAAATTGTAGTAATCAAATAGAAAAATCTGCAGGCATGACTCTCCCGTTCTCTTCCCTCCAATTCTCTTTCCTCACCTGTTTTTTTTCAGCTATTTTATTTAGAAAAGGAGAGAGAGAGAGAGAGAGACTAGAGAAAGAAAGAAAGAAAGAGAGGGAAAGAGAAAAGCTTAGTGTAGGTGAACACCAGCCAAATCAGAGACCAGACATAATTCAAGCTAAAAGTGAATCAGCAGGGAGTAGCATAATTGCTTTCTACACAATAGTACATTTGGAATTAATAGACTTTCCTTAATGTCAACCAACATTCTCCCGAGCCTCTGCTATCCTGCTGAGCACCAAGAGGTTGGCACCAAGCCCCCCATGACACTCTTTTTAAAGCTAAAAAGCAGGAAGGCAAGACAAAGAAAGAAGAAAATGCCAAACTCCAGACTCCTGATACATATATTTCACAAGCAAAGTCAATGGTATTCTCCAACATTTGACCCGGAAAGCAACTTTTCTTATAATATCTTTGAATAGGTCTCTAGTAATTATTATCATTAGAACCTAGAGTCTCCTTCCCTCCTTTAGTGAGGTCCCAAATTTCTTGGTGTGCCCCTTGAGAGACTGTTTCATTTGTTCACTGTCAAACTCAAAATTACACCAAAACAAACTGCCTGCCAGCCTGACAGGTTGGCCACCATTAACGGCAATGTCATGCCTCTGCCTCTTACTGCCACCTGTCCACCTCTCCCTCAGAGTCTGGGAGAGTTTCTCCCAATGCTGAGTGGGGTTTGTGTATTTTCATATTGGGTGGCTACTTGTTTTAATTCCCATTTGAGGAAATTGGGGCAAGTTTACTTAGGACTACATTGAATTGTATTTAAGTTTTACAACTAAGTCTCACAATCAAAACTGTACTGCCAAGCTGGTGAGAAAGTGTTCCAGGAGAGAGAGCAAGTGCCGATCCAGTCAGAATAGTCTAGAGCATGATTCTCATGCCATGTCTGGATTTCTCCTGGTGCAGTGAACAGGGCCCTTCTGAGGAGCCCACAACTGATCCTTACACATTTTGACAGGTGGTTGGTAAACAAATTCAAAGTATTCATCTTTATGTAGCATGAACTACATCTTACAATAAAAGTGAGTAATGCATTAATAATTTGGTGTAGAAATTACCTTATGATTTATTCTTCCTCTAGAACAGAATCATCAACAAAATTATAAAAAGGTAATTTCCCTCGTGCCCCTCACTTAATTGGTCTTTGTTCTTCCTGCTCTGGGATTCCCAACTCCAGGAGAACAGACTTTGGTGTACCAGAATGCATGTAAGGCTGTGCCCACATGGGACCATTTGAATTCCAGGATTGGTTTAGATATCTAGGCTAAGGTCCCAGGCATAAATGCCTTCTGGGGCCTTAGAAGTAGCAGAGATGAATGCAGTGTTCAAGACACCCAAGAAAGGGTAAGGTGTGTGGTAACCTGGAGCACAGGTACTTTTTAAAAGGGATCCTCAGCTGCCACCCAAATCTGGCTAATTTTTACTAGAGAGGTAGGTCCAGTGTTGGCAGTCATCCAGTTAAGATAGAACTCTGGAAATACAGACGAGACTATGATCTATGTTGTGGTTCCCTGCCCAACCAAATTCCTAATCCCCAGTGTGGTGATGGTAAAAGGTGGGGCCTTTGGGGTGACTAGGTCACGAGGGCCTCATGAATGGAATTAATGTTTTTATTAAAAAAAGCCCCAGGGAACATACTCACTTCTATCATGCAGGATCAGGCACTCATCAGCCATTGAATCTCCTAGTGCTTAATCTTGGATTGCTCAGCCTTTAAAACTATGAGAAATAAATGTTGGTTGCCTATGAACCACCGAGTGTATGGAAGTTTGTTATAGCAGCCAAACAGATTAAAAGAAATAATATAGAACATATTTTAATTTTTTAAAGTTGATAAGTAATGTACTTCTTTAGCACTTTATAAGACAATACTTTCTGAGCCAAATAAAAGACATATGTGAGCCAGACATGGCTTACACAATTCATGGTTCAGTCCTAGCCAGTGTTTCCCAAGGTAGGCTCCAAGGACCACTTGCATCAACATCATTTTGTTTGTAATGAAGATTTAAAGACCTCACCCCAAACCTACTGAATTAGGATCTATAAATTATAATTTGGACTTTTCAACCAGCATTTTAGTTGGAAATAGGAGGGTAGCATGTCTCAATCAAGGTACTCAAACTCTAGGACTTTTTCAGACAGGGTGATGTGAGAGATAGACATGTTCCCATATTACAAATACCATAACAAGACCTTGATGAACCTTCTAGTCTCTATTTTCGATATTCCTCCTCCTCCTTATTATCACCATCATCTTGGCCATTCATCCATTTAACACATATTTATTGAGCTCCTTCTGTGTGTCAGAGACTTTTAGAGGCACTGGGCATACACACTGATGAGAGACACTAAAGCCCCTACTTTTGTTTTTTAATTTTTTATTGATTCTTTTTGGTTAAACATGATAATAGGATTCATTTTGACATTATTTTAAAAGCATATAATATAATTTGTTCTAATTCAGTCCCCAGTACTTCCCCTCTACTTTCCTTCTTCCCTTCCCCTGTTTCCTTCCCTCTACTCTACTGATCTTTCTGTTACTCACTTACAGTTTTGTTTAAAATTAGTGTCTTGTGGATGTACATGATGGTGATTCACTGTGTTATATTCATATATGTACATAGAAAACTTAGGTCAGATTCATTCCACTGTCTTTCCCTATCCCATCCCTCCCTCCTTCCCTTTATACCCTTTTGTCTACTTCACTGATCCTTCTTCTATCTTTATCTTCTCCCATATATTGGATTAGCTTCTGCATATCAGAGAAAACATTTGATCTTTGACTTTTGGGGACTGGCTTATTTCACTTAGCATGATAGTTTCTAATTCCATCCATTTTTCAGCAAATGTCATAGAGTCATGGCTGAGTAATACTCCATTGTGTATATATACCACATTTTCTTTATCCATTCATCTGTTAAAGGGAACCTAAGTTGGCTCCATAGCTTGGCTATTGTAAATTGTGGAAAGTCCCAATTTTCATGGAGCCTTATTTTAATGAGAAGATATTGAGAAAAAAAGTAAAATCAAATAGGTTGGTAATAAGCTAAGAAGAAATATGAAGTGAGGGAGGATAGAAATTATGTGTGGAGGGAGCGTAGAGAGGCAAAGATGCAATTTTAGGTAGTATTTTCCAAGAAAGCCTCATTGCCCAGAGCAGAGGGAACCTGAAGGAAAGGAGAGGGCCATGTGAAAATCTGAGGGAAAGGCATTCCAGAAAGAGGGAAAAACAGACAGTTGCCCTCAGACAATTGCAAAGCAGTTGAGGTAGAGGAACAACATGGAGGAGACAGAAAGTTGAGAGCAATGAGCAAGGAGAATGGTAGGAAAAGGTGGTTAACCTGAGTAGGACCTCTGTGCTAGCCAAGGTTGTTTAGTTTTAGAGAGAAGAAAATACTCTGGAAGGTTTGAGCAGGAAATGGCAGAATATTTCTACCTTTTGGGGAGGAGATAAGGGAAGACAATTTGGCAGGTATTCTACCAATATAGGTAGTCTGGACTCTGGGGATAGAGATGGACATGGTGAAAAGCGGTTGAAGGTATAGAGAACAAGACTTTCTGGTGAAGCAAATGTAGGGTGTGAAACAAAGAGTCAAGAATGACATCAAGGGACTGGGGCTGGGGTTCAGGGCTAGAGCGCTTGCCTTGAATGTGCAAGGCACTGGGTTTGATCCTCAGCACCACATAGAAATAAAGATATGTGTCCATCTACAACTAAAAATTATTTTTAAAAAAAGGAAGATATCAAGGATCTCCTTAACCAAAGCAGTTCTAAGCCAAAAAAGCAATGCTGAAGGCCAATCATAGTGCCAACTTCAAATTATCCTACAGAGCTACAGGAACAAAAACTGAATGGTATTGGCATAAAAATAGACACACAGACCAATAGAACAGATTAAAAGATGTAAAGATAAACCCACCTGGATACAGTCATCTGATTCTTGACAAAGGTGCCAAAAACCTATGTTGGAGAAAAGACAGCCTGTTTAACAAATGGTGTTAGGAAAACTTGTTTCTACATGTAGAAGAATGAGACTAGACCCCTTTCACCCTACACAAAAGTCAACTCAAAATGGATCAAAGACTTAAAATTTGGACCAGAGACTTTGCAAGTCCTAGAAGAAAATGTTAGGTCAACACTCTAACATATATGTGCAGGCAACAACTTTCTCAATAGGACTCCTAAAGCTCAGGAAATAATACTAAGAGTTAATAAATGGAATAGAATCAAATCAAAAGGATTCTGAGTGCTGAGGATGTAGCTCAGTTGGCAGAGTGCTTGCCTCACACACACAAGGCCCTGGGTTCAATCCCCAACACTGCAAAAGAAAAATAAAAAGAAAGAAAGAAGGGTTTCTGCAAAGTTCAAAAACTAAACAAAACAAAATAAGAATGTAAAGATGGAAACTACAGAACGGGACAAATCTTAGCTAGCTACTTTTCTGACAGAAGATTAATATCCACAATATAAAAAGAACTCAAAAATCTTGCCTCCAAAAAAACAAATAACCCCATTAACAAATGGGCAAGTGAACTAAGCAGACACTTTTCAAAAGAAGAAATACAATTGATTGACAAATATAGTAAAAAAGTGTTCAACATCATTAGCAGTTAAGGAAATGCAAAACAAATGTACACAGAAACTTCATCGCACTCTAGTTAGAATTGCAGTCATCGAGAATACAAAAAATAATAAATGCTGGAAAGAATGGTATATAAAGAAGCCTTTATATACCAATGGTGGGTTTGTAAATGAGTACAATCAGTATGAAGTTTCCTCAAAAGACTAGGAATGAAACTGTCATATAATCCAGCTATCCCAACCCTCAGAATTTATTGTAAATAATTAAAGTCATCATATCATAGCAATATGTGCATACACATGTTTCTAGCTGCATAACTCACAAGATAAAAACTATGGAACCAATCTAAATGTCTGTCAATATAAAGATGGATAAATAAAATGTAGAAATGTGGTGTATATGTACTATGGAGTTTTATTCAGTCATAAAGAAGAATGAAATTATATCATTTGCAGGAAAATGGATATAACTTGAGAAAATTATGTTAAGTGAAATAAGCCAAACTTGGAAGTCAAGGATAGTATGTTTTCTTGCATATGTTAAAGCTGGAGAGGAAAAAGTAAAAGTTCAGGGGTTGCAGGGGGATTCCATAAGTTGAAGGGAGACTAGTTGAATAAAGGAAAGGGTCCAGGAGGAGGGAGGAAGGGAGGGAAAGAGGAAACACTAGGGAATTATATTGACCAAATTATATTGTTATACCACATGTATGTACAAATAGGTAACAATGAATCACACCATTACGTATAATTATAATGCCCAATTAAAAATAGATAAAATATTAAATTTTATTTTTAAAAAGCAAATAACACCAAGAGATCTGGGAGCATAGTTCAGTTGAAGATTACATGCTTAGCATGCACAAGTTCATAGGTTCAATCCCTATCCCCCCCCCAAAAAAAAAGGCTTCAAGGTTTTTGCTCTCAAATGATAAAAGTTGAGTTCAGTAGAATTTGGTAGGGAGGGTAAATCTTAATACATCTTGGATATATTAAGCTAGATCTAGATGTGCCTATTAGATATTTAGGTGGTTGGAGATTGAAGGTAGGAAGTCAGATATCAGCTATCAGTGTTTGTTAGAGTTCTCTAAAGAAATGGAACCAACATAATGTGTACATGCATACACACACACACACACACACACACACACACACAAACACACATTTATAAAGAGAGGGAAAGAGAGATTTATTTTAAGGAATTGGTTTATATGATTATAGATTCCTGGCAAATCCAAAATCTGATGAGGTAGACTGGCAGGTTGGAGACTTAGGGAAGAATTGCAGTTAAGTCCAAAGTTGGTCTTCTAACTGAACTCTTTACACAGGAAAGGGCAGTCTTTGTTCAACTGACTGAATAAGGTCCACTACATTAAAGGGAGCAATCTTCTTTATTCAAAGTTCACCAATTTAAATGTTATTATGTTACTCTCATCTAAAGTATATCTTCTTTGTGTTCTCTATTCTGTACCATTGGTTTACCTATCTATTTTAGTGCTAGTGTCATGCCATTTTTGTTATTATTACTTTGTAGTATGGTTGAAGGTCTGGTATTGTGAAACCACCTGCTTCACTCTTCCTGCTAAGAATTGCTTTAGCTATTCTGGGTCTCTTATTCTTCCAAATGAATTTCATGATTGCTTTCTCTATTTCTATGAGTTACATCACTGGAATTTTAATTGAAATTGCATTGATTTTTTATAGCACTTTTGGTAGTATGGCCATTTTGATAATATTAATTCTGCCTATCCAAGAACATGGGAGATCTTCCCATCTTCGAAGGTTTTCTTTAATTTTTTTCTTTAGTGTTCTGTAGTTCTCATTGTAGAGGTTTTCAACCTCTTCTGTTAGATTGATTCACAAGTATTTTATTTTTTGAGGCTATTGTGAATGGCATAGTTTTCTTAATTTCTCCTTCAGAGGATCATCACTTACGAATAAAAATGCATTAGATTTATGAGTGTTGATTTTTATATTCAGTTACTTTACTGAATTTATTTATGAGTTCTAGAAGGTTTCTGGCAGAATTTTTTGCTCCTCTAAATATAGAATCATGTCATCAGCAAACAGGGATAGTTTAAGTTTGTTGTTTTTTTTTTTTTTTCTATTCTTATCCCTTTAATTTCTTTGGTCTGTCTAATTGCTCTGGCTAGAGTTTTAAGGATGATGCTTAATAGAAGTGGTGAGAGAGGGCATCCCTGCCTTGTTCCAGTTTTTAGTTTTTAGGGGGAATGCTTTGAGTTTTTCTCCATTTAGAATGATTTTGGCCTTGGGCTTAGTATAGATAGCCTTTAAAATGTTGAGGTATGTTCCTACTATCCTTATTTTTCCTAGTGTTTTGAGCATGAAAGGGTGCTGTATTTTATCAAATGCTTTTAATGCATCTATTGAAATAATCATATGATTCTTAATTTTAAGTCTGTTGATATGATGAATTACATTTTATTGATTTCCGGATTTTGAACCAACCTTGCATCCCTGGGATGAAACCCACTTGATCATGGTGAACTATCTTTTTAATATGTTTTTGAATGCAATTTGCCAGAATTTTGTTAAGGATTTTTGCATCAATGTTCATTAGGGATATTGGTCTGAAGTTTTCTTTCCTTAATGTGTCTTTGTCTTTGTCTGGTTTTGGTATCAGGGTGATACTAGCTTCATAGAATGAGTTTGGAAGGGTTTGCTCCTTTTCTATTTCATGGAATACTTTAAGGAGTATTGCAATGAGTTCTTCTTTGAAGATCTTGTAGAACTCAGCTGAGAAGCCATCTGGTCCCAGACTTTTCTTGGTTGGTAGGCTTTTGATTACTTCTTACTGCTTGAAATTGATCTAGTTAAATTGTGTATGTCTTCCAGATTCGGTTGGAGTGGATCATATGTCTTTAGAAACCTGTTGATGTCTTTAAGACTTGCTATTTTGTCGGAGTATAATTTTTCAAAATAGCTTCTGATTATGTTTTGTATTTCAATAGTGTTTGTCATGATATTTCTGTTTTCATCACAAATTTTAGTACTTTGAGTTTTCTCTCTCCTCTTTGTTAGTGTGGCTAAGGATTTATCAATTTTGTTTATTTTTTAAAAGAACCAACTTTTTGTTTTATCAATTTTTTGAATTGTTTCTTTTGTTTCAATTTCACTTATTTCAGCTCTGATTTTAGTTATTTCCTGTCTTCTACTACTTTTGGTGTTGATCTGCTCTTCTTTTTCTAGGGCTTTGAGCTGTAATGTTAGGTCATTTATTTGTTGATCAGTGGGACAGAATAGAGGACACAGAGACCAACCCACATAAATAGTTATCTCATACTAGACAAAGGTGCCAAAAACATACAATGGAGAAAAGGTAGCCTCTTCAACAAATTGTGCTGGGAAAACTGGAAATCCATATGCAGCAAAATGAAACTAAACCTCTATCTCTCACCCTGCACAAAACTCAATTCAAAATGGATCAAAGACCTCAGATATGACCAGAGACCATGCACCTAAGAGAAGAAAAAGTAGGTTCAAATCTTCATCATTTTGCTTAGGACCAGACTTCCTTAACATGACTCCCGAAGCACAAGAAATAAAAGGAGGAAACAATAATTGAGATAGATTCAAACCAAAAACTTTTTCTCAGCAAAGGAAACTATCAACAATGTGAAGAGAGAGCCTACAGAGTGGGAGAAAATCTTTCCCACACACACTTCGGATAGAGCACTAATCTCCAGGATCTATAAAGAACTCAAAAAACTTTACACCAAGCATACAAATAACCCAATCAACAAATGGGCTAAGGAAGTGAACTGACACTTCACAGAAGATCTACAAGCAATCAACAGATATATGAAAAAATGCTCAGCATCTCTAGTAATAATATTAATCAAAACTACCCTAAGATTTCATCTCACCCCAATTAGAATGGCAATTATCAAGAATACAAGCAACAATAGGTGTTGGCAAGGATGTGGGGAAAAAGGTACACTCGTACATTACTGGTGGGGTTGCAAATTAGTGCAGCCACTCTGGAAAGCAGTATGGAGATTCCTCAGAAAGCTTGGAATGGAACCATCATTTGACCCAGCTATCCCACTACTTGTTCTATACCCAAAGGACTTAAAATCAGCATACTACAGTGTCATAGCTACATCAATGTTTATAGCAGCTCAATTCACAATAGCTAGATTGTGGAACCAAACTGGATGCCCTTCAATTGATGAATGGATAAAGAAACTGTGGTATATATACACAATGGAATATTACTCAGCCATAAAGAAGAATAAAATTATGGCATTTGCAGGTAAATGGATGGAGTTGGAGAATATCATGCTAAGTGAAATAAGCCAATCCCAAAAAACCAAAGGCTAATAAGTTGATGATGATACATAATGGAGGTGGGGGTGAGGAGGTAAGGAAAGAATGCAGGAAGGATGGTGTGTGTAGAGGGAAATGAGTGGTGGGGAGGGGGCAGGGGCAAGAAAAGATAATAGAATGAGAGAAACATCATTACCCTATGTACATATATGATTATGCAAATGGTGTGACTCTACTTCATGTACAACCATAGAAACGAGAGTTGTACCCCATTTGTGTGCAATGAATCAAAATTAACAAAATGAAAAAAATAAAGTATATCTTCACAGAAAACATCCAAAGTAATATAGATATCATCTCCAAAATACCACCATAACCATAATTACAATTTACAGGCTCTCTACTACACTACCAGATATACTGCTAGGTACCTTATGTTACTTATCACTAAACTCTCCCCCAAAACACCAAGAAGTGAATATTATTTTGATTGTATAGATGATAAAATTGAGGCTCTCAGAGATTAAGAAATTTGTCCAAGGTCACACCAGGATCAAATTCCACATCCAACTCCAGGGATCATAATCTTCTGTATAATCAATGCTACATTGCCTCCCAGTTCCCAAGTTCCTTATTTTCCCAAACACAAAATTCTGTGTCTATGCCTGGACAACATGCTGTTTCTTCTGCCTGAAATCCCTTTCCCATTCAAACTTACTCCCTTCTTCATCTGGATAACTTCTACCCATTCATCAAGACTCTGCTCAAAGTTATCTCCCCTGGGAAGTCTTTTGTGATTCCTTCTCTTTCTAGATTTTAGAGGTTCCTACTCTGTGCTCTCATAGAAACAGACTTCACATGCATGTACCAAAAGAATCATCAAACTCTTAAGTTTGGTTTGCTGATCTTTCTTTTTCCTTGTACTTGCAGATCCTCAACACCTAACAGTATTTGAAAAGTACCCAGTAAATGTTTGTTGAATGAAAGAATGAACAAATGGTGTGTAAAGAAGAGAAGACAGTGATAGATCCGAGAAGTATTGAGAGAATTAAGGAGTAACCAAGAGAGAACAGTGTTACAGCATGGGCTGAGAGGCCCAGAGACTAAAAACTTAAGAGTCACTTGGATTCATTAGGGAAGAACCAAATGAATGCCATGGAGTGTAAGTGACTTAGTGGTTTGGTAAAAGGTTTTATTTGTAGACATTTTAGTGATGTGGCTGGACCACCTGAGACAACATCACAAGGAACTTGCAATCTGATCTGGGATTTATTGAATAGGTATGTGATGTGGAGGGTTATGACAGAACACCAAAGGACCACATCTTTGAAAGAAGAAGTGAAGCTGCCCACAACAAGGGAGAGTACTTGAGTGACCCAGGTGTGGATGGTATAAAAGCAAAACAAGTATAACTTCAAACAGAACATTACTGCCAGAATCCTGGCAGGATTCTTTGCCTTTCTGCCAGCTCATTGCCCATCCACAAATAGGGAACAGTGGATCTCAGGTCTCTAATATTCAAATCACTGTAGTGTATAATTTATATGTCAATTCCTTTGATGGAAAGCGCAGTAAGAGCAGTAACAAGTTTAGACATATTTCAGATGATGAAAATATCAAATCTGATAACAACTCATCTATTTTGCCTGTGTTATATATCCTAGATAATTCAAATGTGACCCAGACACTAAACATTTTTTTTTCCTCTGCTTACTTTGGAGCTTCAAAATCACTTTGCAATGAATAACAAATGATAATTTCTCATTGAAAAATAAAATTAAATGGCATAGTACCAGTTGGGGCTGGCTAACCATTTCACATTCCTAAACTTCCATATAAATGAATCATCATTTGATATTATAACTCTCAAGAAATATGCTGCCTTAAATATATGCTCTAGCTTTTAGCTAACCCATCACATTTCTTTAATCTTCTCTAACACAAACTATTTCAGCTAGCTTCTTTTTATAAGAGCAGTGGAAGAGATTGGAGGCCAATGTGCCTTCTACCAAATTACAGGGCAGGGTTTGTTCAATTCATGGTGCTAAGTGGGGTCATTTTTGCAGTGCTAATGGAAATTATAGCTTTTTTTTTTTGACTCGCCATTTCCATAGCAACTACACAAGCTCTCAACAGCATGTAGATCATTGCATATACTGGCGTAAGATTTCCTTCTGATGCAGTAGAGATTTTTTGGAGGATGGGGGGTTATCTTCTCTATATAATAACTTCCATACTGCAAATATTTAATGCATGATGTGGATTTAGGATACCAAATAGTATCTAAGATGCTAGATATTATAGGTTTAAACCAGAGCCTAGCAGACCTTTGGAAAAAAGAGATGGTTTCCTGTTTTCAAATCTCAGCTTTTGCTGGTCACTTAAGAAAAGAGAACTTTTGCCTGAGCTTCCTCCATGGATAAATAGGCTGCGAGGACTCAGAGAGGAATTATTAGCATTCATATTTGACCTAATGAAAATGAGCATGCCTGCCTGAGCGCCCTTGTTTACTGGGGAATTGCTCCATCCTGTTATGAAATCCAGCTGGTGCCTGGCCGGCTAAACTAGCAGATGGATGCCTCAGGGCAGAATTGTCTTCAGGCTTAATGAGAAACTTTAAATGCAATTCATATTCCATATTCAACTCCAATGTGACAAAATATTTCAAGGTATTTCCTAATACTCCAGTGACTTACAAAAAACGTGACTTACAAGAAGTTATTTTGCTCTAAAACCTAACCAAAAAAAAATGAAAACAATGCAGCTGCTTCTCATTATTCTGCTCCATGTCTTCAACTGAGGGGGTTTCAGAGCCCAGAACCTTATGCTTTGGGAGTTCAAAATTGTTATACTTTTGGCTTTTAGTCTAGTTCTTACACCTGTTTTCCCAGAACCCAAGTGGCAGAATGTTGTCCAAGCAGCCCCAGCAAAAGAGAAATATAAGCAAGCCTTGTCAAAGTTGTAAAATTAACACAGGAAATGCACAAGTTAGAAAACACCTATTACCAGTGACTCCAATTTAACTGCATCCTGACCAGTATATTTTAGAGGGTGGCTTTGAGTTAGTAGAAAGTCTTCAGTTCAATCTTGTCTTTCACTCATGGAGTTTATATTGGATATTTACATTAAAAATTATTATATTGAAATTACATAGTTTTTCTATTGCTGAGGCTTTGTTATTACATCTTTAAAGTCCCTTTCCTGCCAGGCCATTGTCAGAGGTGGTGCATATAGTAGCATATAGGAGGCATTTGGAATGTGCTTCCCACATCAGATACTTAATAAGTCACCAGGAATATCTGAACCTCTAAAGCTGCTGGGTACCCAGAATCACTAAGGAAGAGGAAACCGAAGCTCCATGGCAACATCTAATCAAGGCTTAAAAAAAAATCTCAGTGGAAAACATTTCACTTCCATTTTACTCCCACCATCTTCCTGATGAATGGTTTGTCTCTACATTGTCTCTACCAATTATTATTCATTCCCAGCCTCTCAGGTATGAACATTTCCAAATACAGAGGATTGCACTTCATCAGTCAGTCATTTAATTGTGAAGATTGAGAAGGAAAGAAATCAGCCATTTTGAGTCTCAAAACATACAGATGTTATACTTATTATAATTACTCTGTAAAGAAAGCATTAAGATTCCAGGTTTATAGTCTAGGAAACTGAGGTTCATAGGACAAGTAATTTCAGAAACTACCACAGCTTAAGGAAAACAGCATTGATCTTCCAAAACTGATAAAATGAGAAATAATACCATAAGCCTCAATCTAATGTCAGAGACTGGTCATGTTTAGTAGAGTTGTTCTGACCATCTACATAATTCCAACATGTCTATGTTCTTTGTGAAGATGGACAGGAGAATATGCCTTATCTTTTTATGATTTATACTTTCTCTAATGTGTCTATCTGCTCAAGTGATTAAGGTCGGAATCTTAGAATGCATTGCAAGAAATTTGGAGTTATACTTTCTGTAAATGCTGAAATGAAAGCTAAGCTCATGACATTCTCAAAGAGTCTGAATCTACTCAGAAGATAACTACAAGCTAGAATGCAGAGATGATTTTCTCACTGTCTTCTCTGATATACCCAGGGTTTCACTCCATATCTGATACCTAAGGAATATTCAGTAAACAGTTGTTGATAATAAAGACAAATTCAGAGTAGCATTGAAGCCCAATTGTGATTACATATGACTTTTTCTTGAATTTTTAAGCTTCCAAATTGCCTATGAAATGCAAAGAGGATGAGGTACTCTGAACCAAGGAGTTGTTTCTTTAACCTTCATTTAGAAAAGAAATGACCTTCTCTCGGTTTGCTCCAGTTTGAAAGAGTGGTCTCCTACCTAATGGATACCCATAAAATATATTATTTGGATTCCACGAGTTTTTCTATGCAGTTAACAGACTCACTTGGCTCTCAGCCTTCCATTTAACCCAGTTTCCTGGCCTATAAAGAAGCACTTATTATATATTATTTCAGACAATGAAAGATTTTTCCATTATGGTCAGGATGTGGAAGACACATTATACAATGCATAGTTTGAGGTTAATAAATACGCCCATTGGCTCCTTTTTTCATCTTTGGGTTACATTTCTCACCACCACAGCTTCCCACATTAGTCCTCCCTGCTCAGGAATTTGGAGAGTGGGTAGCCTGCAGGCGCTTCCATTTGTGGTGAGCCTACCTTGTCTCAATTCTCTCTTTCTTGGTTCCAGACAACAAACTGAAAGGCCTCAGGAGGAACGAGAAATCTGAGATATCTTTTTTCTTATTTAACTTTTAAAAATATTTTCCTTGGAAAGGTGCTGAACTAAGTCTTTCAGGGCAACTTCTTTGCCGTTGGGGCTTTCCAGACGGCTTCTTAGACCAGGACCAAACTCCCTGACTCGGAGAAGAGGCAGGCTCTTCCTTCCCCATTGGAGCTATGTAGCTCCTCTGTCACAGCTCACCACTCATTCCTAATCCCTCCTCCCTTCTTCTTTTCCCTCTCTGACATATTTTCAGTCTTGTTTCTCCCCCAGAAAGCAGAAACCAAGAGATCATGTGCCAAGATGGGCTTGTCTATAAAGATGAAGTTTTTAAGTTCCCTATTATATTTCCTAGAGGGTGACAAAAATTCAAAGTGTTCACAGATATGTAAAAGAGAGAGAGGGTCATGCTTTCTGAAAATACCTCTGCACCTCTGGAAGCTAAATAGATCCTTCAGAAATGAAAAGTAGTTTTTTCTTACGAGCATTTCTTCTTTCCCTGGTAGTATAGCACATAATTACAAAGATTAGCTGACATAATATTAATGGGTCATTATTATGCCTTTTTAACTTAGGCCAGAACTGTATGTTTTCAAGTTCTTAAGGTGTATGGTGCTGTTTTTATGCAATGTCTCTGTGATTCATGAGAACTTTTTTCCCTAAACTTACTGACCATTGAAAGATATTCAGCCCTATTTCCATGTACTTCAGTACTATTTCCATGTATTAAATGCCTACCTGTTGCCGTCCGCAGCAACAATTGCACAGGTATTTATCGGAGGGGCCTGGAATTAAACTATTTTTCCTATATTCACTAATTTATAGAGGAAGAGAGACTTTGAGAGAAAGATAGGCTTTGCTTAGAGGAAGAGAAACTTTGCTTAGAGGAAGAGAAACTTTGCTTAGAGAGAAAGTTTTAGAGAAAGAGAGGCTTCTATGCTTATCAGAGATCTATTTCTTCTTAGTTCTGCTGCTTCTTCTTAAAGGTGCGTCCTGCATCCTGTGAACTAAGGGTGCATCTATCTGAGGTACTTCTTAGAGATGCGTCCCATGTACTGCAATCTACCTATCTGTGTTCTAGAGGTGTGTTCTCAATTCTCCGCTCTGTGATCTGCCTTCCCCCGCTGCCTGCTGCTTCTCTCTGCGAGCTGCTTCTATCTGCTTGCTGCCTTTTCTTCTTCCTTTCTGCTAGTGGCTTCTACTCCGCTTCTTTCTGCTAGCTGCTGCTCTTACTGTTGCGCCCCGCCCCCCCCCCCCCCACTGTCTGCTTATATTCCCTCCAGGAGGTGGAGGGAGGGGCCACACCAGTTGCAATCAGGCAAGGAGCCAGTTGCCCTATCACGGCAAGGGTTAAAACAAGCAGGCCCAAGCAGGCGGCTTGGGAACACCTGTGCACGCATTGTGTGCGTGGATTTAACTGAATACAGCCAGTGATAAATCACCTGAGTGTGCTTATGTTAATTAACCTCCTCACTGCCGATGTGAGTATGGCATAGCCCCCAACACCTACCAAGTGCCATGCCAAAGAGACCCTGACCCTGTGAACATCCAGAGCATGCCCTTGAGTTCTATCTAGAAACTGCTAAAAATTACTAAAATGGGCATTTCCTAAACCTGAACACTGTTCTCCTCTACAGGACAATGCTGATTGAATCCTGAGTTCTGTTTTCCTAATATGCCTAAGGAGCCTATTAAGTAAAAATTAAGAACAATCAATTGTCTAAAATCCTCAATGTTCCTCTACAACCATAATACATATCTTCCATCCTCTGTGGTGAATAGTTCAAAGACTTGTGTTCACTTCCCCACGCTTCCTTTTCTCTGTACCTCAACCAGAGGAAGAATCTTTGATTAAAATCAGCAACCCTAGAACCCTACATGTTCTAGGAACAAAGATTTCAAGGGGTTAAAACAGTAGTTTTCAAGTTTGGTTGTCATTAGAATTACCTGGAGAAAAAACAAATTTATACCTTATCAAAGCTTTGTATTATCAAGATCATTTTGCAAATCTCTATCACTGTCCTGGGAATTATTGGTCAATGCTGCTTGTTTTGTGATTGTTTAAACAAAATTCTGAAATAGTTTGAGATTTACAGACAAGTTGCAAAATAAATAACATTTGTCAAAACTAAAAAACCAACCTTGGTGTAAGAAAAATACGGCTCAGTTCAGTTCCCAAGGCAGCTCAGACCCTTGAATCCAGGGAAGCAAGCACTGTGGGGTGCCCGTCTGCGTTGCTGTCCAATGACAGCACCCAGAAAGCCACTCTGGACATGGGCACTCACACCAGAGATTTCATTAGGCAGCCAACCAGAGCACCTGCTCGGGGCTGAGAAAGAAAAAGAGAGAGAGAGAAAATGGCACAGGAACTTCTCCTAAGTAGTGGAATTTTCGCGGGCTAACAACGGCCCAATGACTGAGAAGGAGACTCGCAGGCTGACTGATGAACCAATGGCTAGCTAGGATGTTCACAGACTGACAATCTAGGCTGTAAGATGGGAGGGGGAGAAATGACTACAGGGTAAAGGGCAGGGGAGCAGCTTTATATTACAATTGGTATATTACCAATAGTCCAATGTCTGTTTCTAATATACTGTAACTATAATCCAGAATTTATTCATATTTCACCAGTTTTTCCATTATGTCCTTGAAAAAGGACAATATTTCAGTGTCAGATCCATCTACTTGGGTTTTTCCTTTCACTCCAATATACAAAAAAAAAAAAAAAAAAAAGCAGTTTCAGAATTGTTAATCCATATACCACCTGGAGAAATTTTTAAATGCCACACTGTTCAAGGTCCATCTGAGAGATGCAGCCCAGGCCATAGAAGTCTCAAAATTGTCCAGGTGATTTTAATGTATTGCCAGTTGCAGGACCAGCAGGTTAAAAGGTTGACTGGAGCGGGTGGGCTCTTTCTCACCCTTCTCTCCAGGCTGTTTGCTTCCATGTGACTAAAACCAGAAGGGCTGGGATCTGCTTTTAAGTGGAAGACCTCAGGAAGCTCATGGTCTCTGGATTAGCTTCCCTTCCTGCATGAGTTTGGCAGGAGGGTGATTAATTCTCTCTTGGAGTATTTATCTGAGGCTTCAAATTCTCTGGAGATGGCAAGTGGGCTTCGGATGAAGTTTCTCTTCCATCAGCAGATATGAACTGATTTTGGCATAAGTGAGTAAAAACAGAACAAACCTGCTTCTCAGCCTGTCTGACTCTCTAGTTATTTAAGTAATAAAGAGCCTACCAGGTATGTCGCAGCCCAGATAACTAGTTCACAGTGTCGAGCTGTTAAATAAGACCACAGCTGGGATTGAAGTCTGACTTTGCCTTCTGGTGGTCTTGCTTTTCCTCCTGTGTGCACCCTTCAAACTTGTGAACCCTCAGAGAAGATTCAGTGGTCAAGAATGAGATTTAGAGGTTCCTAAATACCCTAATGTAAATGGATAGCATTTCTTAATTTTAAAATAGACAGGTTGTCCTGCAAGAGCTCAGACCCCAGAGGAAAAGGCTTGGGATACTGGACAGGTAGACATGCTTTATTCAAAGGTGGTAACTGCTCCTGAGTCTTTTTCATAGGCCTTTTTTATTTGAAGGTCAAAGAAGGCCTGGTGCCAATAGGTTACATAAGTGAGCACATGCTCACAGGTAGATATTCCACCTTGAGTACATATGGTGAATCAGGGTGTTTATCACCTTGCCTGCATACTAAATCATAGCAGACCAAAGTCAGCAAGGAAGCCTAACTATAGCCATCTTGGACTTGCCCCACCCAGCTGTTAACTAATAATGTATGACTTGTATAATGCAAGTTTTTTTTAAAAATTTAAACAAAGTTTAATTTTTTTTGATAATGATATAACAATAAGAGTAGGTAATATTTATTGAGCATGTAATACATGCCAACAATATTCTAAACACTTACATGTAAAAATGCATTTATAAGTGGCTAATACATGCTCATGGTAAAAACAATTAAAGTAACAGAAGCATTTACAGGGAAAAGTAAGACCCCCCTCAATTTCATTTCTGCCTTCCTGGGGCAACCACAGCTGTATATCTTTCTAGAGATACATACTCTGTACCTATGACAGCATGTGTGGATATATTTTTGACACAAATGGCTGTGTACTAACATACTGTTATGCTTCTTGTTTTTATCATTTTCAGTGTATTAGAAATTAGCTCATATTGGTATTTTTTTTATTGTAAACAAATGGGATACATGTTGTTTCTCTGGTTGTACCTGGAGTCAAGGCATACCATTTGTGTAATCATAAATTTACATAGGGTAATGTTGTTTGATTCATTCTGTTATTTATTCCCTTCCCCTCCACCCCTCCCATCCCTCTTTTCCCTCTATACAGTCCTTCCTTCCTCCATTCTTACCATCCTCCTTATCCCTAACCCTAAATCAAACCCTAACCCTAATGCTAACCCCGTCCACCCCCCATTATATGTCCTCATCCGCTTATCAGCGAGATCATTCGTCCTTTAATTTTTTGAGATTGGCTTATCTCACTTAGCATGATATTCTCCAATTTCATCCATTTGCCTGCAAATGCCATAATTTTATCATTCTTCATGACCCAGTAATATTCCATTGTATGTGTATATATATATATGTATATATATATATATATATATATATATATATATATATATATATATATATATACCACTGTTTCTTTATCCATTCATCAACTGAAGGACATCTAGGTTGGTTCCACAATATGGCCATGGTGAATTGAGCAGCAATGAACATTGATGTGGCTGTATCTCTGTAGTATGCTGGTTTTAAGTCCTTTGGGTATAGAACAAGGAGTGGGATAGCTGGGTCAAATGGTGGTTCCATTCCAAGCTTTCTGAGGAATCTCCATACTGCTTTCCAGAGTGGCTGCACTAATTTGCAACCCCACCAACAATGTATGAGTGTACCTTTTTCCCCACATCCTCGCCAACACCTGTTGTTGCTTGTGTTCTTGATCTCCATTCTAATTGGGATAGATGGAATCTTAGGGTAGTTTTGATTTGCATTTCTCTTATTACTAGAGATGTTGAACATTTCTTCATATATCTGTTGATTGCTTATAGATCTTCTTCTGTGAAGTGTCTGTTCATTACCTTAGCCCCTTTGTTGATTGGATTATTTGTATTCTTGGTGTAGAGTTTCTTGAGTTCTTTTTATATTCTGGAAATTAGTGCTCTATCTGAAGTATGAGTGGCAAAGATTTTCTCCCACTCTGCAGGCTCTCTCTTCACATTACTGATAGTTTCCTTTGCTGAGAGAAAGCATTTTCATTTGAATCTACAAGAATTATGGGATATCATGAAAAGGCCAAATTTAAGAATTATTGGGATTGAGGAAGGCTTAGAGAAACAAACCAAAGGAATGAACAATCTATTTAATGAAATAATATCAGAAAATTTCCCAAATCTGAAGAATGAAATGGAAAACCAAGTAAAAGAGGCTTATAGAACTCCAAATATACAAAATTACAACAGACCCACACCAAGGCACATTATTATGAAAATACCTAACATACAAAATAAAGACAGAATTTTAAAGGCTGTGAGAGAAAAGAATCAAATTACATTCAGGGGGAAACCAATAAGAATATCAGCAGATTTTTCAATCCAGACCCTAAAAGCTAAAAGGGCCTGAACAACATTTACCAAGCCCTGAAAGAAAATGGATGCCAACCAAGAATCTTATACCCAGCAAAACTTACTTTAAGATTTGACGACGAAATAAGATCCTTCCATGATAAACAAAAGCTGAAGGAATTTACAAAAAGAAAGCCGGCGTTACAGAACATTCTCAGCAAAATATTCCATGAGGAAGAGATGAAAAACAATGATGCAAATCAGCAACAGGAGGAACTAGCCTAAAGGAATAGCCAAATAAAGGAGAAACCAAATCATGTCAAAAAGCAAAAATGAATCAAATGACTGGGAATACAAATCATATCACAATAATAACCCTGAATGTTAATGGCCTGAACTCATCAATCAAAAGACATAGACTGGCAGATTGGATTAAAAAGAAAAATCCAACAATATGCTGTGTGCAAGAGATTCATCTCATAGAAAGAGATACCCACAGACTAAAGGTGAAAGGATGGGAAAAAACATACCATGCACATGGACTCAGCAAAAAAGCTGGAGTATCCATCCTCATTTCAGATAATGTGGACTTCAAGCCAAAACTAGTCAGAAGGGATAAAGAAGGACATTACATGCTGCTTAAGGGAAGCATAAATCAGCAAGACATAACAATCATAAATATCTATGCCCCGAACATTGGCTCATCCATGTACGTCAAACAAATCCTTCTCAATTCCAGAAATCAAATAGACCACAACACAATAATTCTAGGCGATTTTAACACACCTCTCTCACCACTGCATAGATCTTCCAAACAAAAAATTGAATAAAGAAACCAAAGATCTCAATAACACAATCAACAATTTAGACTTAATGGACATATATAGAATATACCATCCAACAAAGAACGAATATACTTTCTTATCAACAGCACATGGATCCTTCTCTAAAATAGACCATATTTTATGCCACAAAGCTACTCTTAGCAAATACAAGAAGATAGAAATACTACCTTGTATTCTATCAGATCATAATGCATTGAAATTAGAAATAAATGACAGAATAAAAAACAGAAATTTCTCCAATACCTGGAGATTAAATAATATGCTATTATATGATGAATGAATAACAGAAGACATCAGGAGGGAAATAAAAAAATTCTTAGAAGTAAACAAGAACAAAGACACATCATATCAAAATCTCTGGGAAACTATGAAAGCAGTACTTAGAGGAAGATTTATTTCATGGGGCGCATTCAACAAAAGAAGTAGAAATCAACAAATAAATTACTTAACACTACAGCTCAAAGTCCTAGAAAAAAAAGAACAGACCAACACCAAAAGTAGTAGAAGACAGGAAATAGTTAAAATCAGAGCCGAAATCAACAAAATTGAAACAAAAGAAACAATCAGAAAAATTAACAAAATGGAGTTGGTTCTTTGAAAAAATAAACAAAATTGATAAACCCTTAGCCACACTAACAAAGAGAAAGAGGGAGAAAACTCAAATTACTAAAATTCAGAATGAACAAGGAAATATCACAACAGACACGAGTGAAATACAAAACATAATTAGAAACTATTTTGAAAATTTATACTCCAAAAAACAGAAAACCTCAAAGACATCAACAAGTTTCTAGAGACATATGAATTACCTAAATTGAACCAGGAGAACATAGACAACTTAAATAAATAAATTTCAAGCTATGAAATAGAAGAGGTCATCAAAAGCCTACCAACAAAGAAAAGTCCAGGACCAGATGGGTTCTCAGCCGAGTTCTACAAAACCTTTAAAGAAGAGCTCATTCCAATAATACTCAAAGTATTCCATGAAATAGAAAAGGAGGGAACCCTGCCAAACTCATTCTATGAAGCCAATATCACCCTGATACCTAAACCAGACAGAGACACATCGAGGAAAGAAAATTTCAGACCAATATCCTTAATGAACATCGACGCAAAAATTCTCAACAAAATTTTAGCAAATCGCATACAAAAATATATTAAAAAGATAGTGCACCACGATCAAGTGGGTTTTATCCCAGGGATGCAAGGTTGGTTCAACATTTGGAAATCAATAAATGTCATTCACCATATCAACAGACTTAAAGTTAAGAATCACATGATTATTTCAATAGATGCAGAAAAAGCATTCGATAAAATACAGCACCCCTTCATGTTCAAAACACTAGAAAAAATAGGGATAGTGGGAACATTCCTTAACATTGTAAAGGCCATCTACGCTAAGCCCATGGCCAATATCATTCTAAATGGTGAAAAACTGAAAGCATTCCCCTTAAAACCTGGAACAAGGCAGGGATGCCCTCTTTCACCACTTCTATTCAACATCGTCCTTGAAACTCTAGCCAAAGCAATTAGACAAACCAAAGAAATTAAAGGGATACTAATAGGAAAAGAACTCAAACTATCCCTGTTCACTGATGACATGATTATATATTTAGAAGAACCTGGAAATTCCACCAGAAAACTTTTAGAACTCATAAGTGAATTCAGTAAAGTAGCAGGTTACAAGATCAATGCTCATAAATCCAATGCATTTTTATAAATAAGTGATGAATCTTCAAAAATAGAAATTAGGAAAACTACCACATTCACAATAGCATCGAAAAAAATAAAACACTTGGGAATCAATCTCACAAAAGAGGTGAAAGACCTCTACAATGAGAACTACAGAACACTAAAGAAAGAAATTAAAGAAAACCTTAGAAGATGGAAAGATCTCCCATGTTCTTGGATAGGAGGAATTAATATTGTCAAAATGGCCATACTACCAAAAGTGCTATACAGATTTAATGCAATTCCAATTAAAATCCCAATGATGTTCCTTACAGAAATAGAGCAAGCAATTATGAAATTCATCTGGAAGAATAAAAAACCCAGAATAGCTAAAGCAATCCTTGGCAGAAAGAGTGAAGCAGGGGGTATCGCAATACCAGATCTTCAACTCTATTACAAAGCAATAGTAACAAAATGGCATGGTATTGGTACCAAAATAGACAGGTAGATCAATGGTACAGAATAGAGGACATGGACACAAACCCAAATAAATACAATTTTCTCATACTAGACAAAGGGGCCAAAAATATGCAATGGAGAAAAGATAGCCTCTTCAACAAATGGTGCTGGGAAAACTGGAAATCCATATGCAACAGAATGAAATTAAACCCCTATCTCTCACCCTGCAAAAAACTCAACTCAAAATGGATCAAGGACCTCGGAATCAGACCAGAGACCCTGCATCTTATAGAAGAAAAAGTAGGTCCAAATCTTCAACTTGTTGGCTTAGGATCAGACTTCCTTAGCCAACAATTTCATAATTGCTTGCTCTATTTCTTCCTCCCATAGCACAAGAAATAAAAGCAAGAATCAACAACTGGGATAGATTCAAACTAAAAAGCTTTCTCTCAGCAAAGGAAACTAGCAGCAATGTGAAGAGAGAGCCTACAGAGTGGGAGAATATCTTTGCCACTCATACTTCAGATAGAGCGCTAATTTCCAGAATATATAAAGAACTCAAAAACTCTACACCAAGAATACAAATAATCCAATCAACAAATGGGCTAAGGAAATGAACAGACACTTCACAGAAGAAGATCTATAAGCAATCAACAGATATATGAAGAAATGTTCAACATCTCTAGTAATAAGAGAAATGCAAATCAAAACTACCCTAAGATTCCATCTCACCCCAATTAGAATGGTGATTATCAAGAACACAAGCAACAACAGGTGTTGGTGAGGATGTGGGGAAAAAGGTACACTCATACATTGTTGGTGGGGTTGCAAATTAGTGCAGCCACTCTGGAAAGCAGTATAGAGATTCCTCAGAAAGCTTGGAATGGAACCACCATTTGACCCAGCTATCCCACTCCTTGGCCTATACCCAAAGGACTTAAAATCAGCATACTACAGAGATACAGCCACATCAATGTTCATTGCTGCTCAATTCACCATGGCCATATTGTGGAACCAACCTAGATGTCCTTCAGTTGATGAATGGATAAAGAAACTGTGGCATATATATACAATGGAATATTACTGGGTCATGAAGAATGATAAAATTATGGCATTTGCAGGCTAATGGATGAAATTGGAGACTATCATGCTAAGTGAGATAAGCCAATCTCAAAAAACTAAAGGACGAATGATCTCGCTGATAAGCGGATAAGGACATATAATGGGAGTGGGCGGGGTTAGCATTAGGGTTAGGGTTTGATTTAGGGTTAAGTTTAGGGAGGGTGGTAAGAATGGAGGAAGGAAGGACTGTATAGAGGGAAAAGGGGTGGGAGGGGTGGGGAAAAGGGAAAAAAATAACAGAATGAATCAAGCAACTTTACCCTATGTAAATTTATGATTACACAAATGGTATGCCTTGACTCCAGGTACAACCAGAGAAACAACATGTATCCCATTTGTTTACAATTAAAAAAAAATTTTTGTCTTCAATGTCTGAGGTTCTGTCTTCCAGGTGTTCTATCCTATTGGTTATGCTTTCTATGGAGTTTTTAACTTGGTTTATTGTTTCCTTCATTTCAAGGATTTCTGTTTGTTTGTTTGTTTTTTTCAGTATCTCTAACTCTTTATTGAAATGATCTTTTGCTTCCCATATTTGCTCTTTTAATTGTTGATTGGAGTGATCATTTAATGCCTGCATTTGCTCTTTCATCTCCTCCTTCAATGCCTGTATTTGCTCTTTCATCTCCTCGTTTGCTTCCCTGATTGTTTTAATTATGTACATTCTGAACTCCCTTTCTGACATTTCTTCTGCTGTGCTGTCATTGGGTTTTATTGGTATAGTATCTAGGTTTGTTTGGGACATTTTCTTCCCTTGTTTTCTCATATTGGTCAGCTGTCAGTGGGACCCTGAGATATTGCAGATTTCCTCTATTGGCTTATAGTGTCCCCGTAGATTTCCAATATATCACCTCCCAGCCTTCAGTAGCCTGAAGTCTTGGAGGAACTTGATAATGCAGTGCTTCCAAAGAAAGCTGCCCCTAGCCCACTACTGGTTCCAGGGCTTGGAGCTGGCTCTGTGCGGAAAGGCTCTCACTGGGCGGGCCTACTCCTAGAAGCTTCCTATAGACAGGGCCTGCCCCCACCTGAGGGAGCTGGGCTGCTTGGGGAAAGCCTCTCCCTGTCCTGTCTTGTTTCCAGAAGCCCCCTGCGGGCCGGGGCCCCCACTTGGTTCAGGGCTTGGGGTTGGCTCTGTGTGGAAAAGCTCTCACTGGGGGCAGGTGTGGGGCGGTGGGTGCTGCTCCTAGAAGCTGACTGTGGATTACGCCTGCTGCGGAGGGAGCCTGACTGCCAGGGAAAGCCTCTAGCTGCCCTGCCCTGGTCCCAGAAGCCCCCTGCGGACCCCCAGCTGGGTCCGGGGTTTGGGGTTGGTTTGTGTGGAAAAGCTCTCACTGGGCGGGCCTGTTCTGAGAACCTGGCTGTGGACTGGGCCTGCCGTGGGAGCGAGCAGGGCTGCTTGGGGAAGACTCTCATTGCCCTGCCCTGCTCAGAGAAGCTGCCCACGGTCTGGGCCTGCTGCTCGGGCTGAGCTCCACCCTGCGGCTCTATGTTGGTCCAAGTCTCTCAATACCTCCCCTTTTGAATCCTGAGTTCTGGAGCGTAGGGAGATGCAGTCACCCTCTAGTCCGCCATCTTGGATCCTCCCAAAGTTTAATTTTTAATTAAAATACCTATATAGTTTTTAAAATGCAAACCATGCAGAGTAATCTGAAATTAAAAAGTCTCCACCTCCAAATCCATGAACCTGTGAAATAATTGCTTTAAGTAGTCCCTGGCTTTTAGGTTTCTTTTCAATGATGACTATTATAATTTTAAATAATCATACTTCTTTGTCTTGAATTAAGGAGTTGTTGACTTCCCACATGAAAGATAGGAAATTAAACACCAAAACTTCCATCTGTCTAGTTTCATTTTGGTTTTATATTTTCTTGGTCAAGTTTTGTAATGTTCATGTCTTATAATCACAATTTCATATTTTGTTTCTGTTAACTTTAAGATCAATTTTTATATTTACTTATGTTCTTTTCTGATTTCTTCAGATGTATGATTTCTGATTATCAATTCTGTTACAATGGAAGGGCTGGGTTGATAACTACAGGTGCTTGGACTGATTTTCTCTTAAATTACAGTAATTTGGTTGCAAAGGACAGAAATCAACTCTGGGATTAGCAGAAGCTAAGAATTCAAAATGATATAAAATAATTACTTCAGAAGGAAAAGTCCAAGGCAGCCAGGAGGCATCAAAAGCAGAAAATCATGGGCAGCCTATTTGTGGGGTTGCCTTCAAAATAGTACAAATCCAAACACTTTTTACCTTAAATCAGTCTACTCAACATTTAAATTCCCCTTGGGCCATATGTTCATTTCTTGGCAGGGGAGTGAGAAAGAAGCTGGTTGACAATCCTACCAAGAACCAATAACTGGGGGAGTGTCAGTTTCCTAGAGGGTAAAACAATGGGGACAGAAGCAACAGTTAGCAGACAGGTCCACCATCTCATTTGGGACTGCTTGTTTTAAAAAATGCATACATACACATAAGCTCATTTATGTATCAATGCAAAGCTCCTATGTAAATCATCATCAACCCCTTAAAATAGGAGGGCTGGCTAGCTCTGTTCCCTCTCACCACCCAGGATGCACTTTGGCCTTGCTTTTTTTCATAAACGGTTCCTTTTCCTGCTGTAGATCTTGGTTCACTGGTCACCTCAGAAAGGCCTGCTCTAGTGTTTTCTGAAGCTACCTCCACTGCCTCACATATTATCCTGGCTATTTGTCTTTTAGCAGTTCTCAGAATTTGAACTTCTGGTGTCTGTAGTGTCTTGCATGGTTATTGTCTTCTCTAACATGTAAGCACCATGAGAGCAGGGACAGGTCCGTCTCATTTCCTGCTCTGTACCTGATGGGCACTCTAGGCCTGTTTGTGCAAAGAATAACTCAATATTATTTTCCTCAAGGAAGTGTGTGGGACATCAACAGGCAGGGAGAAGACAGGCAGCTCATGGATCCCCACACTGCCAAAGCAAGAAGCAAGGAGCTCTTAAAGTATTTCACTCTTCAAAAAATTTACTTTTTTAAACATTGAATTCCTGATATTTACATGCTGAATTACCTCAAGTTTTGCTCTTTTCTTTCCTCAGTCCATAACATTTACTCTAGAAATCCTCTTCAGGCTGATTAACCTGTGTTTTTAAGAGAATAATCCTGGAGCTTTAACTTTTTGCTTAGCAAGGTAATAGCAAGTCCTTGTTCAAGAGGCCTCTGCTAGAGGTAGGTGGTGGGAAGTAGGCCTGTTGGTCTAGGCCTTCAAATAATTACCTAGAACTTCTCTGACTGACCTGAGAAATTCCTCAGGGAAGAAAGATCTATGCCTCTGGGGAAAATGTCATCCTCAGATCCTTTTTTTTTCTTTTTTTCTCTTTATTAATCTGGTCCCACTTATTTTATATTTTCTAGGATTTCCTTAAAATTTTCTGGTTTGCTGCTAGTTGCCTTTTTGTATTCCAAAATCTTGTTTTTGCATGTATTTTCAATTAATTCATTTCTTTTCAATAGAAATTTGGGGATGTTAAAGGTAGATTTATATGCACTCCACCTTTCTTGATACTGGGAACTGAATCCAGGGGCACTTTACCACTACTGCATCCCCAGACCTTTTTTAATTTTTATTTTGATACAGAATTTCACTAAGTTGCTTACAGCCTTGCTAAGTTGCTGAGGCTGTCCTTGAACTTGCAGTCCTCCTGCCTCAGCCTTCCAAGTCACTAGGATTGCATGCATGTGCCACCATCCCCAACTATGCAGTCTACCTTTTTGAGCAAGATTTAAAAAATATTATTTTCCTTCCCTTAAAAGCACCCCTTTCCATAACTCCTAACATAAATGAAAGATTAGTTATTATGATTAAAATGGAACATTTTATGTTAGATTGTTTTTATAATACATTATAATGAGAAATATTTTCTTATCAATACCAACTGGACTGAATTTTTTTTTTTTTTTTTGCCTTTTTGTCTTTTGTGGAAACCAAAGTTTGCCAAAGTTGAATATCTTTCAAATTTAAATTAACATTTTCAAACATCTAGTATCTAATAATTTATTCATGTCGACTCAGAAAAATTCTTGCTATGGTTTGAGTATTTGTCCTGAGAAGTCACGTATTAGAAATTTG
Source organism: Sciurus carolinensis (assembly GCF_902686445.1). Classification (NCBI taxonomy): domain Eukaryota; kingdom Metazoa; phylum Chordata; class Mammalia; order Rodentia; family Sciuridae; genus Sciurus; species Sciurus carolinensis. The sequence continues at coordinate 111,102,795 of NC_062217.1, read as the reverse complement.
ATTCCCCATGCAATAGTACTAAGAAGAAGTGGGACCTTTAAAGGTGATTAGGTCATTAAAAGCAATTAATGCAATTTTTAAGGGAACTGAATTAGTTACTGCAAGAGGACGTTGTTAGAAAGCATGGCCCACCTCATGTTTTGTCTCTTCATGATCCTACCTGCTCTTCTGACTTCTACCACATTATCATGCAGCAATTCAGTCTTGGACTTCCCAACCCAAATTAAAAATTACCCAGAGTCAGGTATTCTGTTATAGCATCAGAAAACAGACTAAGGTAGTCTTTCAAATAAATTCTAAATTCAAGGAATAATGACTTACGCATGGCACGATTCAGAATAGTTTTATATACATTTTTGGTATATTATGTTCAGGGAAAAATTTTCAAATCTCAGTTGTACATATAAAAATAAAACTAAAATTACTTTAAAAGCAGTAAAACACATTAATGAATTTTTGATGGAAAATAATAACAAATCATGAAAAGCACAAATCAAAAGAATGGTGTATTGAAGCTTGTAAGAACCCAGAGAGCACTCTGGACGTGGGAACTCACATAAGAGTTTATTAAGCAAACAGGCAGAGTGTCTCCCGGCAGGGTAAGAGAGAAAATGAGAGGAAAATAGAGAGCATGCAAGAGAGAGAGTGAAAGCCAGGAGGAGAGAGCATGAAAGTGAGGAGGAGAGAGAGAGAAAGTGGTTGGGGAGCCATTCTTAAGCAGTCAAATTCCACAGGCTAACAGGGGACCAATAACAGAGAAGGATACTTGCAAGCTGATTGATGAACCAATAGCTAGCTAGGATGTTCACAGACTGACAACCTAGTAAGTTGGGAGGCAGGGGAGCAGCTTTATATTATATTAAAGTTAAATAAAGGTAAGGATGAATCTCCAAATAAAAGTGGAGGGGTAGTTTTGGGGAGTAATTCAGTAATTAGGGTTGAAATCTGGGATACACGTGGAGAGCAGGTGGTTTCTGGTACATCCAGACAACAAAGGAAGGTTGAGGATTTTATTTACTCTTGGTACTTGAGGGAGCTGGCAAACTCCAATTGGCAAGTGGCAGCAGTTACTATGTAAAGCTAGTCTCCAGGGCATAGTTGGCAGCTCCATTAACAGTTGCTGAGAAGAAAAAAAAGAAAAAAAAAAAGACTTAAGGCAGGCTGCTTGGCCTAGCAGGGCAGTTCCTGGAATAATCATCTGTGACCTGAGCATTTTCTCCCCATGGCCTCTGCCTCTATTTCAGATGGGTATGATGAGAGTATATATATATATATATATATATATATATATATATATATGATTATTATTCATAGGCTTTTCTCAAACTTTGGTAAACATACAATTCCCTGTTAGTCCAAATTCCAAAGTCCTAATTCCCTGATTTCTTCCCTGCAATCTCATCTCAAAATCTCCAGTGGAAGCCACCTAGATTCCATCTGTTCATTCCTCCAAATCCATCCTCCTCCTTGCCTACCCTGCTTTTTGTCAAGAAGGTTGGAATTCAGGGCAGCAGGGCACAGCCAATGGGGAGCCCTGGTAGGAAGGCAGGGACAGGAGGAGTAAGGCCCAGGTATGGAATTCCTCCTTGAAAGCTCTCCTTAGTCTGGCTCTCTCATGTTTCCCCTCTAGGCATCTAACTCCATGAGACACCCTTTTCCTTCCAGATCCCTGTGCTCTACCTCTTCTTCCAGAACTGTGTGGTAAAACTTTAGTTACAGCTAGTTCCAGATGATTGTAATCTACTTGCTTCACCTAAGAAGGGGTCAGCAAACCACCAGCCTGTTTCTGTAGAGCTCTTAAGACCATATGTTTTTCACATTTTTGAAAAGTTGTAAAAAAAGATGAAGAGTACCCAGCAGAGACCGAATGTGGCCCATAAAGCCAAAGATATTTATTATCTGGCTCGTCACAGAAAAACTTTTCCCATCCATGACTTGCACTCATTCTTTTATAAATAGTCCCTTTGAAATTAAACCTGTTTCATTTGTTTTGAGTGTTCCAAGTTTCCTGTTTGGCCCTTGTCTGATAGAGAAACCTAGGAAACTATGTAATAAGTGCCTGTAGGTGACTCTTACCTATAGAGAATTTTGGGAAACCCTGTTCTAGAGTAATTTATATAAATATGCCTAAAGAGAAATGTATAGTGATATTAATTTTACTTTAAAATTAAAATTAAACTCAATATCTGTTAAAAACAACATAAAAGTGCAAAAAAAATTAAAGTTACCTGTGTTTAGGTGGAGAGTACCATTAAACCATATGAGAATGAATAGATCTCAAATATGTGAAAAAGGAAAATCAAGTAGTAGAACCATGTAAGAAACATACAATGTCAATACATTTAAGATGTGTATTGTTTATGGATAAGTGTGTACATTGTTTACTTTGGGAGAAGGGCAAAAGGTTCGGGGTTCTGTAATCAAAGGGAATAGAGAAATCTGTTGATCGGCTTCTTAGCACTCATGGAGCTCCATCCCTTTCCAGGTTGTTGGGGAATGAAAAGTAAAGAACCACATTTCTTGCAACTGGGGTTCTTTGTGTGCCTACATTTTACCAAGCAAAGATCCTTGCATGAAATTGCAATCAGAAAGTGAGTCTTGTAAGATGCTAGTTTACCTGTGGAAAACCCTGGTAAACTGAATAGTGAAAAATCACCTGATTCTTCTGAAACGTGGCAGTTTTAGCTTCCATTCCCCATCACTGGGTAACCAGTGGCAATAGCAATGGATCTTCTGCTACAAGTACCCCTGTGGTATGGTTGGTCATATCTTCTAGCCACACTGATCTCGTCTGTGCACATCCAACCCAGATTCTCTGCCCTCCCTGAGATTCTATAAGCTACTCTCAAAAATTCCTTTGTGCTCAAATTCAACAGAGTGGAGGCTATTGTCTATTAATTAAGAACTGTGACTTATACAGGGACTATATTTTCATCTATATTTAATTTCTTAAGCAGCAAAAGAAAAAAATATGACAATTATTTAATTTGGGAGAGTGAAGATATAGTTGTACTTTCTTAAAATTTATTTTAATATAATTTTTAATTTTAATCTTCATCAGAAAAAATCTAATCTGTGTGGCATATATGTTAAGTCCCTATTTACTAGATTAAAGGATTCATGATAAATTATTTGACAGAAAACATCTATTACACTCTGATATTTAAGAAATAACCTAAAAATTATCCACTCATTACCTATCTTATCTTCCTCTGTAGCATTTATAATTTATTAATAATTTCTCCAAATTATACCCATCCAAAATTTCTTATAAAGAGGCATGGGCCTCTTAATTGTCTTCATTCATTTAAATGTTATATTTCCACCAAATTCATTCCTGGAACTTAGTTTCAGCAACTTTTCTTTTTACACCAATAATTTTACTATGCTATAGGTAGTTTTGAAAAACTTTGAATTTATACATTTATATGTCAATGAAATAATGCGAAGCTTTTCACTTTCAATAAATGGAGATAGTGGTAGGTATGTCTGTGGAGCTCAATATTGTGTAAAGATTTTTTATTAACCTTCTCTGCTATATTGTCCATCACTCTATGCTTCAACAAAAAGTTATTCTCCTGATATGGGTAGTTGGTGTTTTTACAATTTCCTCTACAAACATTGCAATATGACTTCCATTTCCATCTAAGATGGAATACTGGATTTAGCATTCCTCTGTGAACAGCTAAAAACAGGTGACAAGATAGGTGAAACAATGCTTCCAAGAGATTGGACATCAATCAACAAAAAAACAGTGTTCCCCGAGACATAGGGAAAAAACTGAGATAAGCCTGTGATGCCCTAGGTCACCACCTTTAGAGTTGCCAGGTGGTAGCATACTCAGGAATAACATAGCAAAGCTTGCTGTGCTCCCCTAGTCAAGGAAGCAAAGCTACAGGTCCAGGGAGGGACTTCTAAGTGACTAGAATTCACACAGTAGATTGCTGGAGGGGAGAAAGAGCAAACTCTGAAGTGCTTCGAAAGGATATAATCGAGAACTGATGGGCACATGCCTATGATAAAACTACTAAAGTTTAGTGAAAGAATGATGCAAAAGAATTAGAAGGGAAATAGTCAAAATTACCAAAGGGCTGGAAATAGTTTCTATGATATTTTTTTCCCTGTGTTATTTTATCCTGACTCAACATAGGGCTTTGGGATCAACAAATTTTAATTACTCAGAACATCTTGCATCGATTTTTCATGCTCTTAATCCCTGAAAGGGCAATGCAATTGGTACTGGAGATGAAATCATACCTGAGATAATATTTTACCAGAAATCGCACTGTGTTCTCATCTCTTGTGTCTTCACATCAGAGGATTTCAAGGAAGACATTATACTTAGTAAAAATATAGTAAAGTTTATTAGAGGGGAAGGGAGGGGCGTGACAATCACCCTCTAGGAAGAGAATGGCTCCTTTCAGAGTGGAGAGTGACAACTCATTTCTTTGAGTCCCAGCTTTTATTTGGGGTAGAGGAGAGATTGTTAGAAGATCCTGTTCAAGTATCACCTCTGGACTCTGTATTGACAGACTCCATTATGTAACAACTTAAGGACAACTCTTGGCCATCTTGGCCAGTCTGATAGATCCTAACTGGAACAGGTTTTACAGAATTTATGGTCAGTGGGCTTTAGTTTTAAACATCCTGCTTTCCTAGGTCTGGGAATCTCTGGTCTGTTTTTTTGTTTTGTTTTGTTTTGTTTTTTTGTTTTTGTAGGATCTTGCTTAATATGTCTTAGCAATTAGACCATTCTGAACAAGCATACCTTTGTCCTCTACTGAATTTATCTGTCCCCAGTTTTAAGAAGAATAGTTTAAATGGCAGAGATCAAGCAAGGGTCCTGAAATAGCTATTTTGTCAGAACTTGAAGCACCACTGAGGTAGAATATTCTGTATTAAACTCCTGACCCACTGCTCATGTCTAACTGCTACCTAACACAATTAGGGCAGAAATCACTTGTGTGTACGTGATTTGTAAAAGAAGCGAGGAGCCCAAGGGCAGCAGAAGTATTTACCTTCTTCCTGAGTGAGTGAGTGACTGACTGACTGACTGACTCTGCTTTTAATATAATCAAAAGCCCTTTGGAGGAGAAAATGTGAAGGTCCCTAAGTCAAGTAAATATTCCAAGGAGTTATCTCACCCAAAACTTTCTAGAGGTCTTTACCTTTAACTGAGTTTTGTTTGCAATTATCCTCAAAGCAGGTGCCAGTAATCTTTTGTTCAGGAAGCCCTGATCCTCTAGCATTGTTCCTAACTCATGTTCCCACTAGCCAGATTAGAAGATGACATAATTCAGAGGAAACACCCTGGAAGATACCTCAGCAGTGGGGATTAGTTATCCCTAGAATAAATGTTGTAACTTAAAAATATTAAAAGAAACTCCCAAAATAATCAAGCTATTTCCAGTAGGAACACAAAAGCATACAACACATAAAGAAGTATAATTTGCAATGTCTGTCATTCAGTCAAAAATTATCAGGCATTTAAAAGAAACAAAGTATAGCAGCCCTGAATAAGAAGAAAAATAAATTCAAACTGACTCAGGTTGGTATAAATGTTTCAATAAACAAGCACTTAAAATCTTAACTATATTCCATATGTTCAAAAAGCTTGAGGAAAGATGAAACCTAGTATGGAAGATATAAAAATATTCTGATTGAAATTCTAGTTGTAGAAGATGAAAAATACACAAATATTTTTCTAGGTTTATGGTTGCTTTTACTTTGCCCCCGGAATCTTTTGATACACAGATTTTAATTACATTTTGATGTAGTCAACTTTATCAATCTTCTTTCATAGTCTGCTTTCATCTTGTATAAAATCTTTCCCCACTATTTCCAAGATCATAAAATACTTTCATATTTTCATCTAAAATATTCCCAATGCCCTTATAACATTCCCTATTTCCTTCTTAATCAGTAATGGTTTAAGTGGCACAAGTTGTTTTGCTGGAGAATGCTGTGATAGCTTGCTTTTTTAAAAAACATGAAAAAAGACCCCTTTATTTTAAAAGCAAATTTAAAACTTGGAGAAGAGCAAACAGCACAGAGTTTCCATCTATACCCTTCATTCAGGTTTCCCCAATGTTAACTTCTTACATAACCATAGATAATGATTAAAAAAAAAAAACTAAGAAATTTCTAAGAATAAAGTACTGTTAACTAAAAATATATTATTTTTCTCTTCTAGGATCTAATATAGGATCGTACATTACATTTGTCATGCCATATCTTCTCTAGTCTGGGATAATGATTTCTATCTTGCATGATCTTCAGATTTTTCTTGTTTTATTTTAAGGATCATTCACTTGCATGTTTAAGAAATAATACATAAACCTTCTGAAAACCTTTTGCCCAGTGCCATCAATGGTAAAATTTTGCAGAATGAAGTACAATATCGCAACTATGTTACTGAAGTGGATGCAGTGAAGATACAGAATGTTTATATCCCAAGAATCCCTCCTATAGCCCTTCTACAGCCATGCCTACTTCCTTCCTGCTCCACCCTCCACTTAGCTCTTGCTATTACTAATCTGTTCACTTACTTAAATTTGTCATTTCGATAATAATATTCAAAGGGAATCATACAGTACAGAACCTTTGGGATTTTTTTCACTCAATATAATTCTCTTGAGATTTTTGCAATGTATCCAGCATTTTCCTTTTAAATTTTTTGGTTGACACATAATTATACATATTTATGGGGTATGAAGTGATGTTTTGATCCTTGCATACACTGTAATGATCAAATAAGGACAATTAGCATATCACTTCAAAAATTTATCATTTCTATAAGAACATTTAAACCATCTCTGCTAGCTATTTTGAAATACAGTTATTAACTATAGTCATCCTATGTGCAATAGTACTTATTCCTCCTAATTGTAACTTTGTACTTGATAACCACTTCCCATGCCCTCCTCCAGTCCCTGATAGTCATTGTTTTATTCTCTATGTCTATAAGATCAATGTTTTTAGATCACACACGAGAGGGAAAAATATAGGATTTGACTTTCCATGTCTGACTTATTTCACTCAATGTATTCCAGGTTCATCCATATCATCGTGACAGGTTTAATCCTTTTTATAGTTAAATACTATTCCATTGTGTATGTATACCACATTTTCTTTATATGTTCATCTATTGCCAGATACTTAGGTAAATTCTACATCTTGGCTATTACAAAGAGTACGGCAACAAACATGAGAGTGCAGGTATCTTTTCAACATACTGATTTCATCTGCTTTGGGTACATACCAGTACTGAAATCGCCATATGTATGTTAATTTTATGGGGAATCACCATACTATTTTCCACAATATCTGTCCTGATTTACATTGTCACCTCAGTGTCTCCATGTCATTTTATCTTTTTAATGATAGTCATTCTAACTGGAGTGAGATTGTATCTCACTGGTTTTTAAGTGCATTTTCCTGGTAATTAGTGGTATAGAGCATTTTTTCATGTGCTTGTTAACCATTTGTATATCTTTTAAAATATATGCTAAGGTCTTTTGCCCATTTTTCTGATCAGATTGTTTGATTTATTCATTCATTTTTTTTCTGTTGAGTTCCTTATATATTCTGCATATTCAGCAAATATTTTCTCCTAGTTTGTAAATTGCCTCTTAACTCTGATATAATCCCATTTGCCTATTTTATTTGTTTGTTTTCCTGTGCTTTTGAGGATTTATCTAAAAAATCCTGAGGTTCAATGTCATAAAGAATTTCCCCTATGATTTCTTCTAGTACTTTCATAATTTCAGTTCATACATTTAAGCATTTAATCTACTTTGAGTTTATTTTTATATGTGGTAAGGGAGGCCTCATTCTTTTTCGCTTGTGAAGTTATTTTTCTTTTTTAGATATTGTGAATGAGATTGCTTTGATTGCATTTTAAGATAGCTCACCATTAGTACATAGAAATGTTACTAATTTTTGAATGTTGACATTTTGCATTCTGCAATTTTACCAATTTAATTTATTCTCACAGTTTTTTGATGAAGTCTTTAGGATTTTGTTTTATATATATATATCCTTCATTGAGGACTCCCTTGACTATAGCTGAGTAGGTTGGTTTATAGCATCATCACCACTTCAATTAGTTTTATTGTTCTATATGTCTGTTTTTATGCCAGTACCCTGGTAATTCAACTATTATGTTAGCTTTTCTTCACTATAATGAAATAACTGACAAAATTAACTTAAGAAAAAACATTTATTTGGCTCATAGTTTGGAGTTTCAGTCCATGATCAATTGTCCACATTTGCTTTAAGACATGTTGGGAGCACATGGCAAAGCAAAGTCACATACTTCCTGGCCAGGGCTCAAAAGGGAGTGAGGGAGAAGGGGCTGGGCATGCACCCTAACCTAAAGACCTTCCACTAGGCCTCACTTCTTAAAGGTTCTACCACCTTCCAATACTGCCCCTCTGGGAATCAAAATTTTAACACATGGACCTCTGGAAGTCATTCAGAATCCAGATTGTAACAACACTGTGGTTGTTGAACTAGTTCATTTCCTATTAGTATTACAAAATATCGCAGGTTGCATAACTTTATAAAAAGAAGAGGAACTTTAGGTTATGTAGAAGGAAATGAGGAGGGTATGAAAAATGGTGGAATGAGACAGTCATCATTACCCTATGTACATGTATGACTACATGAATGGTATAACTCTACATCATGCACAACCATAGAAACAAAATGATGTACCCCATCTGTGTACCATGAATCAAAATGCAGTCTGTAAAAGTAGAAAAATAAATAAATAATTTTTTTTAAAAAGAGGTTTATTCAACTCAGTTTTGGAAGTTCAAAGGAAGTTCGTTTGGCTCTGATGAAGAACCACGTCAGATGGCTTCTTGGTGGGAGTATGGGTGAGAGGGAAAATTACATTGTCAGACCAGAGGCTAAGTGAAGGGATGGGCAAGCTTACTCTCTATAACAACCCCTCTCAAGAACTAACTAAGGCATCCCACAGGAACAACATTCATCCCTTCCAAAAGTGGACTACCTAATGATTAAAGACTTCCCACTAGGATCTATCTACAGCACCACACTGAAAACAAAGCCTCAACATCTGAGTCCTTGGCAGATGCACTTAAAGCATAGCCAAACCACAGACAGCATCTTCACAGGAAATTTTGAGTTCAAGTAGAGTGATGCCTGCAGTTTTGTTCTTTTTGTTCATGATTAATTTGACTATTCAGAGTCTTCTGTGGTTTTATATGAATTTTAGGATTATTTTTCTGTTTTGGGAAGTCATGTCATTGGTATTTTGATAGATATTGTGTTGAATCTTAGGGTAGATTGCTTTAGGTAGTACAGACATTTTAACAATATTAAGTCTTCTAATTCATGAATATGGGATTTTTTTCCATTTGTTTCCTCATTTCCTTTCATCAATGTTATACAGTTTTCACAGTGTGGAGATCTTTTACCTCCTTGCTTAATTTTATTGCTGGGATTTTTTTTTTTTTTTTTGAGTGATTGTGAGTATAATTGGTTTCTTGATTTTCTTTACAGATAGTTCACTATTAGCAAATAGAAACTAATTTTTATGTTAATTTCTAAATACTAAAACTACTTATCTGATTTATTTGAAAAGATTTTTGGTGATGTCTTCAGGGTTTTCTATATATATGATCATCTGCAAGAAGGGACAAATTGGTTTCTTCTTTTCCAAAATTAATGTCTTTTATTTCCTTTTCTTGCCTAATTGCTCTGACTAGGGCTTCTAGTATTATGTTGAATATAAGTGGTGAAAGTGGGAATCTTTATCTTGTTCCAGATTTTAGGAGAAAAGTTTTAAACTTTTCCACATTCATTATGATGTTAGTTTTATCATAAAGGATGTTGAATTTTGTCAAACACTTTTCCTATATCTATTAAAAAGATCATTTTTTTCTTCCTTTCTCTTAATGAGATGTACCACATTTACTTATTTGTACATGTTGAACCATTCTTGTACTCTGAGATGAATCCCACTTGATCAAAGTTAATGATGTTTTTAACATACTATTGAATTCAATTTGCAAGTATTTTCAGGATTTTTGGCAACTATGTTCATCAGGGTTATGGCCTGTGGTTTTATTTTTTTGTGTATGCCCTTGTTTGGTTTTGGTGTCACCGGAGTGCTCTCTTCTTAGAATGAGTATGAAAGTGTGCCCTACTTCTTGAGAAGAATTGATAATAGTTCTTCTTTGTATGTTGGTAGAATTCATACATGTATACATACATGAAACCACCAGGTTCTGTGTTTTACCATGATGGGAGACCGTATTATTAATTTAATCTCTTCACTAGTTATTCAGATTTTCTATTTATTCATTGTCCAATCTTGGTAGGTTTATATATCGAGGAATTTATGCACTTTTTGTAGGCTATCTCATTTGTTGGTGTATAATTTTTCCTAATAGCATCTTGTGATCCTTTGTACTTATGTGGTATCATTTATAATGTCCCCTCTTCACTTCTGGTTCTAATTATTTAGATCATCTCCCTTTTTTCTTAGTCTAGTTAAAGGTTTGTCAATTTTATATTTAAAAAATCATATCTCCTTTTTAAAATTTTTTTCTTTTTTCTTTCAAATTCTTTTCCTGCTCTGATCTTTATTCTTTCTACCAATTGGGGGCTTGGTTCATTTTTATTTTTCTAGTTCCTTGAAAACTATGGTTAGGCTGTTCGTTTCAAATTTGCTTTTTAAAAATATAGGCACATATTATACTCTTACTGCTTTTGCTATATCCCATAGATTTGGGTATGTTGTTTTCACATTTTCATTCACTTCAAAAATTTTAATTTTCTTTGATTCATTGACCACTCAGGAATATGTTTAATGTGTATCTATTTGTAAAGTTTCTGAAATTCTTCATGTTCATCTTCCTGTTGAGTTTTATTCCATTCTGATCAGAGGATATATGATATGATTTTGATGATACTTTATTTAATGAGGTTTGTTTGGATTTTTTAGAATTTATTGAGGACAAAAGTATGATCAGTCCTGTGGGATGTTCCATGTGCCAATAGAAAAATGTGTATTCTGCAGCTGTTGGATGAACTGTTCTATAAATGTCTATTAGGTTCATTTGGTGTATGCATAGCTTAGTTCTGATTTGTTGTTATTGATTTTTTTTATATTTTTTAAGATGACCTGTCCATTGATGAAAGTGGGGTATATATGGTCCCCAACTATTATTACATTTGAACCTGTTTCTCCATTTAGATCTAATGTTTACTTTGTATAATTGGTGCTTCAGTGTTGGGTACAAATATATTTACAATTGTTATAACCTTTTGTTGAATCAGTCCCTTTATGTTATACAATGACTTTTTGAGTCTCTTTATTTTCATTTAAAGCCTATTTTATGTGATACAACTATAGCTATTATACATGCTTTGGGTTCCTCTTTGAATGGAACATCTTTTCCCATCCCTTTACTTTAAGCGTATGTGTGTCTGTTATGATTTGGATGTGAGGTGTCCCCCAAAAGCTCACATGACCCAATGCAGGAAAGTTCAGAGGAGAAATGATTAGGTTGTAAGAGTCTTAACCCAATCAGTGAATTAATCCCTGATGGGATTAATTGAAGTGGTAGGGTGTGGCTGGAGGAGACTGGAATTGGGGCATGTCTTTGGGGTATATATTTTGTATCTGGAGAGTGGAGTCTCTCTCTCTTTCTCTCTGCTTCCTGATGATGCCAGCTGCTTCCCTCTGCCATGCTCTTCCTCCATGATGTTCTGCCTCACCTTGAGCCCAGAGGAATGGAGTTAGCCTTCTATGGACTAAGCCCTCTGAAACCATGAGCCCTCAAATAAACCTTTCCTCCTCTATAATTGTGCTGGTCAGATCATTTAGTCACAGCAGTGAAATAGCTGACTAAAACAGTGTCTTTACTGTTGAAGTGAATTTCTTGTTGGGCCTAGGCTCCTAGATCAGGCTGCTGTAATCAGTGTAATGTGGAAGGTGAAGAGCTTGTTCCCTGGAAATAGGGAACTATAGCAACTAAGCTGGGGAATGGTGCTATCCTGTGTCAATGTGGTACAATTGCAGCACAGCCTTGGGGAAGTAGAGATGCAGTAGTTACTAGCTCCCAGAGCAGGACACACCCTAGTAGTGGGTCCAGTTTCAAGATGCTGCTGCCTTACAGCTGCAACTTGGTGGGGGTTGGTGAGTTGTACTTTGTGGCCTCCTGCTCTGGAGTAGAGTAGGCTTAAGGGCTCTAAAAAGCTCTCTAAACTGGGCTCAGGGCCTGCAGCAACTGCAGGATACTCTAAAAGTAAAGACAGTGTCCACATCATTAATAAGGGCTCTTGGGAGCTTCCTATTTACCTTTTGCATGGAGGGGAACATGCCTCTTGGTACTAAACCCATACAGTAAAAGATGGTATGTCAGAGGCTGAGCTCTTCACTCTTTCTCTGCAGCCATCCTTAGTCTCCTTCCTTCACAGGCTTTCCATTACTCCCCTGCTGCTCTCCAGTGCTTTACTTCAAATACAGTTGTTTGTTGTTTTGTTCCTTTTCTGTGGGAGCATAGGCATGAATCACTTCTAGTCAGTCATCTTGCTCTGCTTCCTGTGACAGCTTGCTTTGATTGAAGAACAATCCTCTATTTAGAAACTTTATTTATTTATTTTTGACCAGAGCATAGAAGTTCCGAGGGATTACTTATGGTATGGTGGGTGAGTAAGAGGACATCAAGTGAACCCAGACCAGTCACTTGGACCTTCACAATCAGTGGGTTGGCAGATGCCACAGCTGTATCACCCTCAAGTCCTTGTGCTTGTTTGAGGTCACCAGCCAAGAAGGAATGTAGTTTATGCCTAAGGGAGAGTCCTGGGTGGAAGCAAAGGAAAGGGATAGCATAAGGGCCAGTTCAGTATTTCCCAATCCATCAGACTATGTCTGGTGAACTGTTGTACCAATGACAAAAGATTAGGTCTCATTGTTCCCAATGTCTAAGCAGAGCTGATTGTATTTCCTCAGCCAATGTATTTCTGTCCTGATTCAAGGTGCCAACTACCATTTTATTTCCTGACTCATCTTCATTTGGAGGTCACACTTGGTTTTCAATGTTCAGCTAGCCTTGAACTCCTCTTGAAATAACTAGATAGATAACTGGAGGTGAAGATGGAATCTTCAGTTTCAAGGACAGACTTACAGAAGCAAAAACAAAGCAGAATAGACTCTGAAGGTACTGACAATGTCAGGACTAACTCTTCCCCATAGTCCTGAGGACTGTTTTTATTTTGAAACATCTTTTATTTTGAAAATTCCTTACAGAAATATGCTATTTCTTTAATTGTCTCATTTCTATTTCCTTCTTGCATAATCACACCTCTTTTCACTTCCAGCATTTTACATTTTATTATTCCAAGCAATTCGTGTTATCAATGTTATTGTGCAACTTTCAATTATTCTTCAAAAGGAATTTTTTAAAAATCTAGTCTCTTCTCTATATTTCTTAAAAGAATGAGAGTGGTATCAGTTACAGTTTTGAAGTGTATATGTGGTGGGGGAGGTGACTTTGACTAAAAGAAAATGATTCCTTTAAATCATCTTCTCCCCTACATATTCTGCTAGCAATTACTATGTGCTTTATTTTATTTCTTTGTGTATTGAAATAAATTGCATTTTATTTTGCATTTGAGTAGACTATGTACCAGAACAAAATTAATCACAAACAGTCTGTGGTTTTTGTTTGGACATTTCGTGCAGCCTGAACTGTGAGGGATGACGCAACATTTTCTCTAATTGGCCTTGGTATGAAATTCTAATATTGGACTCAAAATTCCGTCCCAGCTAAGAATTACTGGTAAGGTTATATGAGGTGCTCAGACCCAGATAATGGTTGGTTATCATCACAAACACCCAGTAAAGCCTTGGCCACAAGTTAGCATTAAAGGGTTTGGACAAAACTGAACCTCAGAGGGACAGGGGAGCCCATGCCCCAGCTCCTAGGCACATCTCATAGCACCTATCTTGATCTACAGCACTGAATCTGCAGATTCAATCAGGACCAGGCTTAGAAGACTATCAAGGACTCTTCTTTTTCCAAGAACACTGCATATTTCCAGAAAAAAAATGCCTGTTTAAGGAAAGAGGTAGTGATCTGAGAGGGAGTCCACCTTCAATTCCACTTCAAGCAGGAGTTGCCAAGATCATAACTCTCCAAAGATGCTGTACTATCAATGCATACTGTCATGTATAACTAATTAAAACAACAACAACAACAAAAAGATGCTGTACCCTCATTTCCTGTTAGAGCAATTTAGCTGGTGACATAATCAGAACCCCACAGAAATAACCCCGAAAAGGCCAAGTTTATATTTGAAGTTACTTTCTCTCTCATAAACCCCTCCTCCTCCTCTTTCTGTGTTCTTTTGACATCCACCACCTTAAAACTATTCCCTGTTGGCTCAGTCATTTCCTCTGCCACTTACACAAGCCTGAACTGTCTGAGCAAAAAAAAAAAAAAATTCTCCCCTCAAGAAATTGACTTGCTCTATTCCCATGATTACAGACTCCCTGAGGAAGATGACCATGTGGGGCAGCGTGAATAGGGCATGTCTTCTATCTTGGAGATCCCAAGAAACCGACTCAGGCTGCAACCCTAGTATCATGAGGAACTGATGGAGAAACAACCCCAAAACTAAAATTACAGTGTTGTCTGAATGTAGGGTAGAGCTAAACTACCCTAAACAGTGAGTCATAGTTTTCTAAAGAATAGAGATTATATGTTTGTTTGTTTGTTTTTATTGAACTATAAAAAAAAAAAACAACTGTAAGTACCAGAGTCCCTAATGCTTCTAGAGAGTGGGGATACAATCTACAGTGACAAAATCAGAAAGGACTGAGAGCTGAAAATCTGGGTCTCCCTGCCCTCTATGTTCCTCTATCTGGTTTCTACCCAATGTTCCATAGTCAGCTAGTGTGACTATCTTCCAAAAGTTCCTCCTTGTTTATTCCTTTGTACTCACTCTACTATGGTAGGATTGAATGCCCTCCCTAGGTATGCCTCTGCCGAAGAGTTACTATAGAATCCAGTCATTACTTATGAATTTTTGATTCTCTCAGCATAATGCAAGTGTCACACAAGTATGTCATATCTTATTTGGCCCATTATCACAGGGATTGGCCCAGGCATGGCATATTGATAGCAAATAAATATTCAGAAGGTGAAGTGAGGAATGCATACCCTCATATCCATGATACAACCACGTTGGTCATTCAGCTTTATGCTCATGTCAGATAACCAGAGGCAAACAGTTAAAGGTAACAAAAACATGTAAATGGTACTACTTGTACATTATCTGCTGTTAAAGATTCAAGAATGCAGCATAGAACAATTGCCTAGAATCCATTATCAGTTTATCTAGCATTCTGATAAAAATGGAAGGTAGTGAAAAGAATGTGAAGTCTACATATATAAAATATTCTGCTGTTGGCCTTTCCTGGGCAATGACTAATATGGGCCTCATTCATATTTCAGGGCACCCCAGGACAGCTTGGCTTCCCTCAGAGCCATGAACTCTGCTTGTGGGTCAGGAAGAGCCACTGCTCAGCCATTCAGGAAGTAAGCAAGAAATTGAGCCTGAAAGCTGGATGCTTCCAAAAAGTTAGGAGGAGATAAAACAGACAGCATGAGGCAATGTAGAAGCTTGCCTTGTATGGGTAGAGAAGGAGGAGGGAGCTTGAACAAAATTTTGTGAAGCCAGAGTGAGTATCACATGAAAAAGAAAATAGGGACAGTGTAAAGTCATGCCAGCTAGGCAGGGGATGGAAGGGACAAAAGACACAAGGTAATCTTTTGGCCCAGGCAAACAATGACCAGCACCATCTGCAGAAAGACCTCTGTGTCCTAGTTGGCCCTTCTCCAGATGCTTCCTAGTACTGAGCAGGCTCCAGACAGGCAAAAGCATCCATTTATGGCTGGTAAGCAATTTTGAGGTTTTGTAACCAAATCCTCTGGCAGTTGGCAAACAATTCCCATGATTCTCATGTAAATATGTTGCGTTATGAAGTAAAGCTATACTTACTCAGGAGCTATGGGGTTCAGAGAACTTTACTATGGCACTTCTTGCCATTAAAGTTCAAAAAACAAAAGCCTTTATTAAAAAAAACAAAGGTTGCTACATTGTATATCCTAACCAGGAATATAGTCTAAGGACAGTCTAAGGACCAGGTCTGGTCATCGATATTAGTGCCTTGTAATTATCTGGCGAAGATGACTAATTAATTCTGGCACCAAATCTGTTAACTTATTGTGGATGGGAAAGTACCAACATATATTGAGTAAGCAAAGTACTGGTATTATACTGGAAATTTTAGGTATTTATTTAATTCTCATAAGCTATGAGGTATGAATTTACTGAAGTTTCAAGAAATGAAGTGGCCCACAACCATGGAGGTAGCAAGTAATAGAGGTTTATTTTGGAGCTGCATCGGTTAAACTTTTCATTTACAATAATAATAGTAATAATAGGTAGCAAATGTTTATATAGTACTCATTCTGTGTTCAAAGCACTTTGTATATTTTATTTTATTCTCACAGCAACTTTATGAGAAGGACATTGTTCTTGTCATCCATATTTTATAGGTAAGGAAACAGGTTGGAGAGTTTAAGTGACTTGCCCAGGGTCACACACACATTAACAAGAAGAGCTGGGATTAAGCCCAGAAAGTCTGACTCCAGAAACTGTTCTCTCAGCACATTCTGTTGTCTGTTTTCAATTAGTTGGGAATTGTTTTCCAGAACTGTGGCCATCTACACAGAGTGTCACAAAATCAAAAATGGCATCAGTAAGCTTCTAAAGGGAAATGTGCCTGACCAGAGTCCTAGAGATAGAGAGGGCATAAAATTAAGTAACTGAATGGAAAGATCCCCACTTTCCTTGCAGTGTTTTAATTCTGTCATGTACTCCCACTGTGACCCTGACCTCAGCCCACTACCTAGTGCTTGGAGCACAAAGGGTATGCCCCACTTTAGATCTCCCATACTTTGTTTCCGAGGCATACCTCTGAAAGATGAGGAAAACATAAAATTTACCAAGGCTCAATGCACTTCACAGGGAGAAGAAAAGTTTAGGTCTACAGGGCTCACTAGGTGCCCTTACTTTCCAAGGTGCTTAACATGTGTCTCATAAAGAACTCAACCATCTCTGAAGGGTGGGCTGCTATGGAAACAGAGTCCAGATTTCAGGGGCTTCTCAGGGTGCGGAGTTTTCAAGGCAAAGACCAAAATACGTGGTCACCCTCCACTCATGTTGGGGTCATCACAAACCCCTGGGATTCCTTTTCATTCCAGTGGAACCTTTTCATACCATGCTGTCATTCACTGTGGCAGAGGTGAGGAGTCATGCAGATGTGTTTCTGGGGGTTCTATAACTCCAGCACACATTTCCTTAAAACAGTTGTTTTATTCACTGGCCTGATCTGCTTCAATCAGATGAATTTTTTTCTGTATTTGTCTCATAGCCAAAGAAGAGCTAGTTTTATGACTTGTATAGAATTGAACCCTATCACTTGAAGTTCCTGAACCTCTGAGTCAATCACCAGATAAGCTGCTATTGATCTGGAAAGAGAGATCAGACATAAAGGATGAAAATTTCCACCACTTTAAAATTCTTAGTTACAAAACAGCACCAGTAACCAACCCCAAGGAAGATTTTAATGAATCGTTGTATATTGCTTTTTTAACCCCTGTATATATATTCTCAGGAGTGTGTGTCTGGGCAGGGCCACACAATGTTTGCTGGGAATTCTGAAAATTAAGCACCTTAGTGGATGAGCTTTAAAGCACAATTGACCCCATTTAAAATTCACCATGAGAAGCAAGGCTGAGCTCCTGTCTTTAAGAGATGCCACAGTCTAATTAGGGAACTACATACAGACACACACACACACAGAATCCTGCAAGCCCCAGGGGTTACAGATGTCAGGAGCTGTTAGTATAGAAACTCATTTCTGACCACAGGGGATAGGAGAAACCAGATGTAAATTGTAGTATCAGTCCCTTCCAAGTGTAGCAGTTCTCTTCCAAAGTGACCTCTGACTGGGTGTCTTATACTTTGGGAAAACATTTGGGTTCCCTGGGGTCATCTCATACGGAGAAAAGGCTCACTTGGCATTGGAATGTCTGCTCACCCCCACCTTCTCTTGTACTCTGCTTGTAGCTGCCCATGTGGTTCAGCCCCAGGGACCTTGCTGCTCTTCCCTCTCTGAGAGGTGCCTGCTACAGCCCCCAGTCTCTGATTATATCAAAAGAATGCTGTCCTGAACAGATGGCCACCTTGTTTACAGTGGACTACATATCTGGCCAAGATAGGGATTATGTATCTAATGAGCAGTCTAGCAAATGAGGTTGAACGTGTAAGTAACATTCTTCATTTAAATACCCAGCTGTTGGCTCCTAGGCCATGGGCCAGCAAGCAAGCTGAGTTGTGCCTTTAGCCTAAGGTATAGGCATAGGACAGGCCTCTCAAACCGACCGGAGCACCAGATGGAGTTAGAGAGCATTACATGCATTTAAATTGTGAAGGCTTACAACCCCTTATGAACAAAGAACAGGCTGGCCTACTCCCACAAGGGCTTTACCAACAGAGCATTTAGGGAATAGCAATTTCCAAGCTAGTGAAAGCAGCCTTTATTTGTTCAGTATTATTGCCTATTGCAGTGGTTCTCACACTAGGTTTCAGAAAATCATCAGAAAGACTTCTAAAACATAAGTTAGGGTCAGGTAGGTCCTGAAAATGTGCATTTCTGTCAAGTTTCAAACTTACACTGATGCTATTAACTTCAGGTCATACTTTGAAAAGCACTGGCTTATAGGAAGTATGCCCTTCTCCAGATCCAGCCCATAGAAATTAAGTGTCACGTATCCAATATGCCAAGATATTTGATAGGAAAAAAAGGGGATGGAGACCCATGAATAAAATTTAGTCAAATGATTAGAAAGTTTTTATTGAGTACCTACCATGTGTAAAACCCAGACTGAACTCTGTAGATATTTTAAAATGTCAAATTTGATAGGAATCTAAGTCAGAAAAATCTTTCTAGAGATGTTTAGTCAAAATATATTTAAAAGTCCTAAATCTTGCCACTCTTTCACCAAACAAACCTCTGTCCATATATTTATCCCAAGTAAATAAAGATATTGACCAAATTAAAGTAGGAAAACTTCCAGTGAAGCTTTTTGAAAGTTAAAAGGTACAAATTCAAATGACCAACAGACACAGAACACATACCCCCCACAATTCTCTGCACTAGTGGTCCTCAAAATTTCTGGAGACTTTTTTTTTATTGTAATAATTCAGGGTGGTTTGATTCTAGCACTTAGTGAGTAGAAGAAACCAGGGATGCTGCTAAGCACAGACCAGTCCCTCCCAGTGAAGACTTGTCCGGTCCAAAGATTCAATTGGTAGTGCCAAGGTTGAGAAATCCTGATCTAAACTCACTTGTGAGGGGAATGTCAATAGAGCCGCACTAACTGTAATGATTGTCATTTCATACAATCAGGCTGCCTGATACCTGAGTAACAAAGGACTTTATTCCCCTTGAAGTCTAATGCTATTGTTTGTGTCCCAGAGGCTATCTCAGGTGAATACTTATGAGTCATACAGTCTTTCCCTCTTTGATGCTGCCCTTGTGGTGGCAGCAGCAGAAGTCCTTTGCCCTGCCCAGCTGCCTGCACCCTCCAGAGGAATGGTGATGGGGCTGAGCTGGCTGATGCATCCCAACAGAGTCACTGCATCTCTGCAGTCTCAGGGAAAACCTCTTCTCCCACCTCCGTCTCATTTAGTTGCCTGGAAACCACGGAGGTGCTGTTGGTGGGTCTCAGAATACCCTGCAAGAATAGGTCCTGTGCTTCTGCCTGCAGACACCCTCCTTAACATTCTAACCTAAGGGTGTGTGTCTCAGCCAGGAGCCCAAAGAGGCAAGGCTGTTCTGTCCTCCCTTATCTCAAGCATCTGAGCCAGGCACTTTCCTCCTTCTGCAGACAAGAATCTGCATGCAGGGCTGGGGGCATAGCTTAGAGGTAGAGCCCTTATCTAGCATGAGTGGGGTTCTGGATCCAGTCTCTGGCATTCACACTCAAAATAATCTGCATGCAAATTAACATTTGCAAATTCACACAGAGTAAATAATGTGAGTTCAGAGAGAGGAACAATTACTCCAATTGACATTTCCACAGCAGCCTCCAGTCCTGTCCCGTTAGTTATGACCAGACTCATCCCATTCCTTTACCTTAGCTTATCCTTCAAGAAAAAGTCTATCCACCTCCCTTCTGCCTACTCAAATCCTATTATCTTTCAAGCCCGAGTTCTCATCTCCTCTGGGAAGCTTTCAAAAGTTAGAATGCTTTCAACTGTAAGTAGTGGCATTTTAAAAACAATTAGTGATTTTTATTTCATGTAGAAAGCCTGAAGGTAGAGAGCCCAAGTTGAAAAATTCAGCTTAGTGACTTCTCTCCAATTCTCTTGGTTTTTAACTCAAGATAGCAAGATAGCTGCCAACAGTACCTCTTCATCATGAAACTATCAAAGGGCAAGAAGCAGAGATTCCCTGTTCTATTTTGTTTGGTGCATAAGAAGGAATTTGGTTAGAAGTTTTTTTCTTAAGACTTTATTATAATTTCTAGAACAGTTTTAGGTTATAGCAAAATTAAGGATAAGAAATAGATTTCCAATGTATCCCCTGCCGTGCCTATGCATAGGCTCCTTCATTATCACCATCCCCCTCTGGAGTGGAACTTTTGTATAATTGATGAACCTATGTTGACATCATTATCACCAGAAGTCCTTGGTTTACATTGGAGCCAACTCTTGGTGTACATTCTATGTATTTGGACAGATAAATAATGACATATGTCCATCATTTTCATTGCCTTAATGTTTTCTATGCTTTGCCTCTTCATCCCCTCCCCGCACTGTCAAACACAGATCTTTTTCTGTCTCTTTAGTATTGCCACTTCTAGGAGGTCTTATAGTTGGAATCAATATGTGGCCTTCTCAGATCGCTTCTTTCACTTAGTAATAGACACTTGGGGTTATTCCATGTCTTTGCATAGGTTGATAGCTCTTTTCTTTTAGTGCTAAATAATATTCCATCATCTGCATGTGCCACATTTTATACATTCACCTTTTAAAAGACATGTCACTTGCTTCCAAGTTACAGCAATTATAATAAAGCTGCTATAAACATCCACGTGCAGGTTTTTCTATGGACATAGTTTTCAGGTTCTTTGGATAAATACCAAGCAGCATGATCACTGGATTTTATGGTAAGAGTACATCTAGTTTTGTAAGAAACCATCAAACTGCCTTCTGAAGTGACTGCATTCTCACCAGCAGCCAATGAGAAATCTCATTGCTCCACATCCTTGCAAGTGTTCCAGACCTTGGCCATTCTAGTAGGTGTGTAGTGGCATCTCATTTTTTTAATTTGAATTCCCCTAATGACATATCAAAGTGGAGCATTTTTTCATATGCATATTTGCCACTTGTTTGTTTTCTCAGGTGAGGTTCCTGTTAAGATCTTTGTCCCAATAAAATATTGGGTTGTCTTTCTCCTTGAGTGTTTCTCCTGAGTGTTTCTCGTTGAGTGTTAAGAGTTCTTTGTATATTTTGGATGACTATCCTTTCTTTTTGTCCTTTATTTATGTCATTTACAAATATTTTCTCCCAGTTTGTGACTTGTCCTCATTCTTTTGTTGTTATCTTTCACAGAACCAGAGATTTAAATTTTAATGAAGTCCAGCTTATCACTTATTCCCTTAAATTGTGCTTTTGTATAATAGTTATTACTACTAAAAAGTCATCAACATGCACAAAGTCATCTAGAGTTTTCTCCTATGTTCTTGTTTTATAGTTTTGAATTTTACCTTTAGGTTTATGATCCATTTTGAGTTAATTTTCATGAAGGGCATAAAGTCTGTGTCTAGACTATTTTTAATGGAGCTGTCCAGTTATTCCAAAATCATTTGTTGAAAAAGACCATCTTGGCTCCATTATGCTTTTGTCAAGAGCAGTCGACAATATTTGTTATAGTCATGCTCTTTAGTTAGTTCATTGATCCTGTTGTCTGTTCTTTCACCAGACTCTACTATCTTGTTTATTATAACTTGATCAGAAGCCTCTTTCATTTTTTTCTCAGGAAGGAAATTCCTTATCAGAAGTCCCTGACAGATAATTTTTGTCACTGACCAGAACTAAGCCAATCCTTGGGATTATCATGACCTGCTTAAGAAATATCATT
This sequence comes from Sciurus carolinensis, assembly GCF_902686445.1. Classification (NCBI taxonomy): domain Eukaryota; kingdom Metazoa; phylum Chordata; class Mammalia; order Rodentia; family Sciuridae; genus Sciurus; species Sciurus carolinensis. Next base: position 111,080,534 of record NC_062217.1, on the reverse strand, counting down.
GCTTAGGCCTAGAGGAGGGACACCTTACCTTAGCACATTGCTGCCCCATAAAGAAGAAAAGTATAGGTGCTTTGGGAGCATAGGGAAGGACTGGGCCAATCCTCTAGAATGCAGAGTAGGAGCACACTGTCTTGGATCTTACACAAAGTTTACCTCAGAATTTGTGTGAACTCATTGATGACAAGAACATATCAAGAGGAATATTGCCTCAAAGCCACCGAACTCTCCTTGCTCCTTTTCCAGTATTTGTCATACATGTTCAATAAAAGGTGCCACAATGCAGAGGTCACTGTAGCAAGAGTTAGCAAACTTGGGTTTTATTCCTAAAGAATTAAAGAATGGATATTCCTGACTCTTGATTTCTGTCACTCCTGGCAGTCTTATATTCTCAAATACAGAAAATAGCACCCTAACCCTAATCTTGGGGAAGCTTGAAGCTGAAAATTAGTGCCTCTCATGGATTTCCCCTGTCTTCTTTACTTTCCCCCAGCCTTTCCCAGGATGGGAAGTTTCCATAAACCACAGTCACATCTTATCAGAATTTGAGTCCCAACAGAATCTGGAGGCTCAATATTGAGGAAATGAAGCCTGAGACTCAGGAACATTGAGCAAAGAAGCTTCAAGGGTTAGTCAAATAGCAGAACGTATGGAACTTCTAAGTCACCAAACTCAAGCAAAAAATTCTATTCAGAATATTGGATAGTTTTTTGAAGTAGTCACATGATTAACTCCTGCTCTCAGCCTTTTCTGTTACTCTGGGGCGATGGAATCATTGTCATCAACTGTTCAAATTTTTTAAAGTCCTCTTATGTGTCAGACATTCTGTTAAGAGCTTTGTAGATCTTTGTTATATGACCCTCACAACAGACTTTTGTGTTTAATTCTATAGCCATCTCATTTTTACAGATAAGGAAACAGATGGAAAGCAAGTTGTACAATGTCATACACTTCAAGTGGACCTGGCTAGAACAACCATGCCTAATGCTATTTGGTCTCAGAGGGTGTCCTTTTTATTTTTTCATTTCCAGAACATACTGCAGAGCCTGGCACATGAGAGGTGCTTATGAAATTATTTTGGATGGATGCCCCGGATGAACTGCCGCTTTTATAGAACTAAAGCCCAGGGGTCCTTGAAACATGAGTTGGAAGAGGAATGTCTTTCGTATGCCCCATGCTTTCTGGAGGATGACTGGTGTGGCATCTCAGAACTTCCTCATAGGTGGAAAGTTTGAGGTCAATGGCAGCTAATTATTAGAGGAGTTTAGGGGTATGGAAAGAACTTCGACTTCCTGGTTTCCAGTCCCAATCTCTTCTCAGACCAATGAAAGTCTTCATTGCTCAGTGTGTTATTTGGCAGATCTGAATCCCAATATTTTCCATCTCCAACTGATCTTCAACTGCTAGCTAGTTCCCACTGCCAATTGCTCCCATTTATGTTTCATTTTTGTTCTCGGTGCCATTTCCCCTTTTCAGTTTAAAGCTATTCTTACTAATTCTTATTGGTTTCATCATTTGGTCTTTGACATACACATCAGACAAAATATCAGCACAATGTGCACAGAGCAATTATAGCAGATGGGTCACACTGTGAAATGACACTGCACTGCAGCAGAGCATGCTTTCTGCCCATTTCAAGAAACACAGATTTTGCATTTGGAAAAAAAATTAATTGGATCTCAAGTCTCTCATCCTGCCATTTCCTGATTTAGTTCAGTCACCTCCAGGACCTCCTCCTCTATGACTGGGTATGCACTGACATTTATCAAATGACATTCTTTTTCAGAGGAAAAAGAAATGCTGGTTACTTCCACTTCTCTATCTGTAGCCATCTCATTATTTTTCATCAGGTACCTTTTGGGTCAATTCATGTTAGCAAATATTTGCTGAATTCTTCTTTTTCCATAGCTACTATCTGAGACACCATCCTAGACTCATGAGGGGATACAAGAATGAAAGCTAATGTCTGTCCTCAATAACTGGACTAGAAAGCATCATTTGATTGGCTATGTGAGATCTGCTTATATAGGACTACAGGAATTCAAAGGAGGAATGATACACTTTCACCAAGGCAATCAAGAAGGGTACATAGTGGAGCTACTATTTTAATTGGGCCTGAAAGGATGAGAAGGATTTCTACAGCTGGAGAATGTCATGGAAGGCATTTTCAGGCTGTGGAACAACATAGCAAATGCATGGAACCAGGAACATGTAGAATGTGCTCGAGGAAGCCCCCCCACTGTTTAGTTAGGCAAGACAGAGGGTCTCATGAGTCTTGGAAGATGAGGCTGGAAATGGAGTGTAGGATCTGGTAAAGGATTTGAACCTTTTGAGGTGGTACGGAGTGTCGAGGTGGGGACAACTTTCATTTCTGCTACCTCATATTTTCTATCTGTGCTCTCTAGGAGAGGAGTGTTGCTGGATATTCCTTCCCATTTGTCCACCCTTCCCTCTAGCTCCTACCAGCAAAAGGAATAGTTGCAAATATCATTGGCAGAGCCTACCACATTCGTTGAGTCTGTTTTCTTGCCCTAGAGGTTTGGTGCTGGACTTCACAACAGAACTCAGTCTCTAGCTTGTGTTCTGTTATTTCTGGCTCCTGCCCAGTGGGCCTCTTTTCACCCCATCCTCCTCCTCCCTGTTTCCATGTGTTAAGTACCCAGGACCTGGCCCCTAGTAATGGAATAGACTTTGCTCCATCAACTCGGCCATCTAGCATCAAGAGAGAGAGCAAAAGATGCCTCACTTTCTCTCTTGGGCCAATCATATTCTCAATTTAAGTGTTATCAGAGAAGCCCTCTTTGGGGCTGCTATTAGGCAGGTACCCAGCTGTTAATAAAAGATGTACTTCATTTCCATTGCTTCCTCAATCTGGTATTCTCTCAGGCAGCAATGTTGTTAAATAGAAGTGGGAAGAAATGTGGATATGCAACTGCATGCTATTTTTACTATCTACCCTGACTTCTATGAAAGTGATTAAAAACAAAGCTATGAGATAGACCTAGGAACCATTTAAATCACCCAAGCTTCATTTTAACCTGTTCACAAAACTTGTGTTCCTCCCCGCCTTAACCTCATCCTTCATATCTGTAGCATAAACAGCTCTCAGATCCATCACTGGAATTCCCACCTGTGATGACATCTCTAATGACTCTTTCCTTTGCAAGTGGGTGTTTGCTTCATGATAATGTTGGTAATGTGTCAAGGAGCCTCCTGTTAGACAGGTATGATGTGTTCTTGATTTACTTTACTTCAGGGTGACAGGGTTCAATCATTTTGCAGATTCCACAAAGTCTTTCATGAGCTCCACACAATACTTTGAATTCACTGACTTCCCTCATTCTATTTCTTTTTACTAACCCTGATACATTTCCATCCCAAATCAGAGGGTTACTTGTCTGATCATACTGCTTTCTCAATATCTTTCTAAATATCTTAGCTTCATCTAAAATGATGCCCATCCATAATGTCTTTTCTATGTCTTCTTGTCTTTTTTCTTTCTTGCTACATCAACAAAATAATGTATTAATAGTTATGATGGTCCTGTTACAATTAATTCTTACTAACAATTTAAAATCTTAATTGTCCCAATCCCCTCTTCTAAATGGTGACATTCTTTTATGAACCATTTTGTTACATTAAAAGTGATATTTTGGGGCTTTCTTCTATCTCTTTATCCCATTGTTCTGAACAACAAACGTATTGTTCAGAGCATCATTAGTTGTTGGGTCCCTTCTATTTTGTGCTTTAAACTTTCTTTATCCTTAGCTACCAGAGTGCTGAAGGATTAACTCTTTGGTCTCATTTCAGTGTCAAGAGGCAACAGGAAATGCACCATATTAGATCCTCGCTCTTACCTTGCCTTCTGACTTGAGCAGTACCCCCTTAGAGTAGCCTGCATTATTTCACACTCAGGGAGCCAGATCTCTTCTGCCATCACCTCTTCTGCCACAGCCTACAGGTTCTGTTGTGCCAGTTGGTCCTGATCTTTCAGTCTCTCTTGAGCATATCGTGATAGCATCTTATCTCATGCCCATGCTGATTGCCTCTGTCTTCCTGCTGCTTTTCCCTGATGTGAGAAACTAAGGGACTCACTTGGCATCCATGCATGTGCATGTGGGACTTAATGCACAGAAGAGTGTAAATGTGACCATAGGATACAGGACACTCTTCTTTTCTTAGGTCCCAAAGACTGATTTGAAGAGGGAAGATATTCACAGTACCTCTCAGAAGACTTCCTGCAAGGTCCTGAAATCATCTTTCCATGAAGTGATGTTCAACTTGGGAAAGCTCTACCTGGTTTCTGCTGTTTGTCTTCTCTGACTCCTTTTTTGTATTTACTCCACTTAGCCTGAAAATGCACTCTAAATAATTAATACGAAAGGTTTTTCTCTAATGATTTCCCAGGGAACCAAAGATACAAAAGGAGCCACAACTACCAGTCTGAACACTAGAGATTTAGCTCCTTCTCTACTGGCAAGTTTACATCCTTCTTACTTTAGGTCACCAGTACATTGTGAGAAGGCTTTCTTTCCTTGAGGACCTCTCTAATTTACCCTCAGGAAGATTAAATCAGAAGTATAATCACCCCAAAGGAGTCTGTTTTAGACATTGTCAAGTCTGACTCAGCTTCCATGTTGCAGTTAAATCCATCTAATCCTTCTGCAGGAACTAGAGAGCCTTGCTCAGTGTCACCTCTCCGACTCCCAGGAGACCTGTATGAGGGACTTCATGTCCCCCAAGGCAATCCAATGACAACCTCATGTCTGATAACTATTCAGAATTGGATACAACCTGCCCCAAGTACAACTCTCATAGAATGTTTCGTTCTAGACGTCTTTGGTATATGTCCAATGTGAGTTCCCTGAGATTCTGTCAGCTTCTGTCCTGTAAGGAATTCACACATTTTAGCCCAGATTGTCATAGTGTAAGTTACTAAGGTCATATACTAATAAAAATTAGATTATCACAGTTTGTTACAGAAAACAACAAAGCCCAGACATATGCCCAACTATCCTTTGAGGATAGGATGCCATGGAATAGTAGAGGGGAAAATGGTACTCCTGGATACCAAGTCTATCCTGGATCTCACTATGCAAGATCCTGACCTCAAATTGCAGATTTGATTGCCTTAAACCTCCATAAGTAATAGCCGAAGTATCTGAAAAATAATTTAATAGATCATAATGATTATGACTACCTTCCATTAAGCATTAACCATATGACAAATTGTGATAAGTACTTTACATATGCATTATTTAACTTATGGAAATCATCAGTTCTTCACATAGGATGTACCTTATAGAGACAGAGCAGGTATCTGCTTACCTGGTATTATTAAAAGTTTTTATAAAAATCAAATGAAAATCTTTATATTAATTGTATACATCAACAGCAGTGTGGTATTTCACACTCCAGTTCCATTCATTTTGGATGACAATCCTTCATTCTTCTATGACTGAATATTCCATTGAGTATATGTGCCAGAGTTTCTTTATTCATTTACCTGTTGATAGGCACCCACCCTTATTCCATACCTCAGATATTACAAAAAGCACTGCAATAAACAGGGTCATGTGGGCACCTCTTTGGTATGCTGATTTTATTTCTTTTGTTTATTCACTCAGAAATGGGATAGAAGGGTCATATGATAGTTCCATTTTTTAAAAATGTTTTGGGGAACCTCCATACTGTTCTCCACATTGGTTGTATTAATTTACTTTCCCACTAAGAGTGTATAAGATTTTTTTTTCAAAATTCACCCCAGCATTTGTTGTTGTTTGGTTTTTGATAATAGCCATCTCACTGTAGTTTCAATTTACATTTCCTGATATGTAATGATATGGAGCATTTTTTTATATATTGGTCTTTTTTTGTCCTTTTGAGAAGTGTCTATGAATCATTTATTTGCCCATTTTAAAATTGGATTAAAAAAACCATTGTTTTTTGTTAAGTTTTTTTTTCGTTCCTAATATATTCTGTATACTAACATTCAGTCAAATGAATACTTTTTATATTCTGCAAGTTATCTCTTAACTCAGTTGATCATTTCCTTTGCTGACCAGAAGCGTTTGAGTTTGATGTAATTCCATTTGTCAATTTTTGCTTTGTTTTCTGTTCTTTTGGCTTCCTATCCAGAACATCATTGCCTGTATCAATGTCTTAAAGTGCTTCCCCCATGGTTTCTTCCAGTAGTTTCAGAATTTCAGTTCTTCCATTCAGATCTTTGATCTGTTTTGGTCTTTGATCCATTTTGAGTTGGTTTTTTATACAATGCTAGAGAGAAAGGGGTCAAATTGCAATCTTCAAGTAGATATACAGCTTTCCGAGCATTATTGAAGAGGCTGTGTTCAATGTTCCTTTTTGGCACTTTTGCTGAGAATCTGTTGACTATAGGTGCATAGGCTTATTTCTGGGATCTCTAACTTGTTCCATTTGTCAACGTGCCTGTTTTTATGCCAATGCCATGCTGTTTTGATAACTGACTCTATAGCATGACCTAAAATCAGATATCATGATACCTCCTGCTTTGTTCATTTTACTCAGGATTGCTTTGGCTATTCAGGATCTTTGTGCTTCCAAATAAATTTTAGCAGTTTTTTTCTAGATTCATGAAGAGTGTTGGTATTTTGATGTGGATTACATTGAATCTGTAGTTTGTTTTGGGTAGTATGGATATTTAAGCAATATCAATTCTTCCAATCCAAAAACATGGATTGTGTTTCTTGGTTTTTTGTATCTGTTATTTTTGTATCTTCAATTTCTTCAGTGTTTTGCAATTTTCATTTTGGTGATCTTTCACTTCCTTGGTTAAACTTAGTCCTAAATTTTATTTTATGTTTGAAATTACTGATAGTGGGATTCCTTCCATGATTTTTTTCTCACTGAATATCACTATATTCATTATTGATATATAGAAAAATTAAATGTTGTATCCTGCTACTTTAACAAATTCATTTCTCAGTTCTAAAAGTCTTTTGGTGGAGTATTCAGGTTCTTCTATAGATAGTCACATAATCTGCAAACAGATAAATTTTTCTTCCTTCCTATTCACTTGTATGACTTTTCTTTTTCTCTTGCCTAATTGCTCTGGCTAAAATTTATAGTACTATATTGAATATGTCCAGTGAGCATGGACATCCTTATTCCTGATCTAAGAGGAAACTTTCAGCTTTTCCTCACTTCGTATGATGTTATCTGTGAGTTTATCATATGTAGACTTTGTTATGCTGGGGTATAATCATTCTGTATTTAATATGTATATGTCGATGCTTGCTTCCCTGACATGAAACCAATTTGATCATGGTGAATGAACTTTTTGATGCACTGTTGAATTCAATTTGCTGGCATCTTCTTGAGAATTTTGGCATCTGTATTCATCAGAGATATTGGTCTATAGTTTTTTTTTTTTTTTTTTCTTGTGTCCTTGTTGGGTTTTGGTAATAGGGTAATGCTGGCCTCGTATAATTTATAAAGTTTTCTTGTCTTTCAATGCTATAGAAGAGTTTGAGAAAAATTGACATTAGTTCTTAGTAAGTTTGGTAAGATTCAGCAGGGAAGTCACCCTAATCTGGGCTTTCCTGTGTTGGGAGACTTTTCATTGATTAAATCTCATTACTTGTTATCTATACATTCAGAGTTTTTTTTTAATGTCCTCATGGTTCAATTTTGGTAAGTTCTATGTGTATAGAAATTTGTCATTTATGTCTAGGCTTCCCAATTTGTTAGTATATAGTTTTACATAATAATACCTAATGACATTTGTTGTAATGTCTTCATTTTCATCTCTAATTTTATTTGGGTTTTTTTTTTTCTTTTTTTCTTTTTTCTTTCTTTTTTTTTTTTTTTGGTTAGTTCAACTAAAAATTTGTCAATTTTTGTTTCTTTTTAAAGAAACTACTCTGTTTCACCAATCTTTTGTATTGATTTTTTAGGTACTCTTTTATTTCAACTCCAATTTTATTTCTACCCTTTTAATTTGGATTTAGTTTGTTCTTGCTTGTTTAAGTCTTTGACATGCATCGCAGGTTACTTTATATATTCTTTTAAATGTAGCACCCATTGCTATAAACTTTCCTCTTACTACTGCTTTTTCTGCATCCCACAAGTTTTGGTATATTGTGTTTCCTTTTTAATTTATTTCAAGAAATTTTTAGATTTCTCTTCTGATTTCCTTGATGATCTGAATGAACACCATTGAGTCAAAAGTGTTATTCAGGGCTGGGGCTGGGACTCAGAGGCAGAGCGTTTACCTAGAATATGTGAGGCCCTGCATTTGATCCTCCACACTACATAAAAAATAAATAAAAGCATGCTTGTCCATCTACAACTACAAAAACAATTGTTTAAAAAAGTGTTATTCCATCTGTGCATTCATATAATTTCTAAAATTTCTTTTGTTGTTGACTTCAAGTTTTTTCCCATTATGATCAGAAAAGCTATAGTATGATTTCAGAATTTTTTTTTATTATTTAAGACTTATGTGGCTTAATATATGATCTATTCCAGAGTTCCATGTGCTGATTTTTTTTATGTGTGTATTTTGTATCTGTCAAGACTATTTGATCCATAGTACACTTTAACCTGGATGTTTCTTTGTTGATTTGGGGGTGGGGCAGGTTCTGAATGATCTGTCCATTGATGGAATGTTGAAATCCTCCACCATTATTGTATTGGAGCATATCTCTCCCTTTAGTTTTAACAGTGTTTGTTTTATAAAATTAGGTGTATCCACATAAGGTCTGTATATATTTGCAATTGTCATATCTTATTAAATTGATCCCTTGATCATTACATAGGGCTTGACGCTTCTTACAGTTTTTGTCTTAAAGTCAATTTGTTTGATGTAAGTATAGCTACTCCTGTTCATTTTAGGTGTCCATTTTCTTGGAATATCATTTTTCATCCTTTCGCTTTCAGTCTGTGTCTTTACAAGTGAAGTGAGTTTCCTGTAGGCAGAAGTTTCTTGTAGGCAGATTGTTGAATCTTTTTTGACTTTTAACTATTGAGCTCATCTGCATCTTTTAGTTAAAGAATTTAGTTCATTTACATTAAAAGTTTACAGATACAGGAATTCTTGCTGTCATTTTGTTGATTTTTTTTCTAGTTTTGAACATATTTTATTCTTTCTCTCTTGTTCATTGTGGTTGCTTGATGGTTTTCTGAATTGATAATATTTGATTATTTTCTGTTTTACATATCTACTCTTCTAGTTGAATTTATACTTTCACATGCTTTCATGATGGTAATTGGCTTTCTTTCACTTTTGGATGTAGAACTACCTTAAGCATTTTTTTTATTAGACTGGTCTGATAGTAATGAATTCCCTCAGTTTTTGCTTATCTTGGAAGGTCTTTGTTTCTCCTCATTTCTGAAGAATAGCCTTGTGTATTATATCAGTTTGGACTGGAAGTTACTTTTCTTTCAAGACTTAGAATGACATTCCATTCCCTCCTGGTCTACAGGATTTCTGTTAAGAAATCTTCTATTAGCTAATAGACTTACCCTTAAATGTGGTTTGGCACTTTTCTCTTATAAATTTTAATAGTCTATCTTTGTTTTGTGTTTTAGACAGTTTTACTATAATATGACATGGTGAATATTTTTTCTACTAATGTTTATTTGTGGTCCTATCAGTCTCTTGTACATGGATGTACATATTTTCCCTAAGATTAGCAAAGGTTTTGCTATTATTTTATTTCTATTCCCTTAATTTTGTTTGTCCTTGACTTTGGGTGTTCTAAAAATGTAGATGTTCATTCATGTAAAGTTGTCCCAATGGTCTTGAATACTCTCTTCATTCTTTTATTTTTTGCTTCTTTGTCAACTGGTATATTTCAAAAGACCTGTCTTCAATTCCTCAATTTTAGATGGTCTTTCTTCAACTAGATCTAGTCTGTTGTTGAGGATTTCAACTGTAATTTTTATTTGACTTACTGAGCTTTTTCATTTCTAAGATTTCTGTTTTGTTCTTTTTCAAAATCTACTCTGCTTAAGATTTCACTCATAGCCTGCATTTTTCTTAATATATCTTAATTTTTCATTTGTGTTCTTTTGGATCGCATTGGGACTTTTTAAAATAATCATTCTTCTAAATTCTTTATCCAGCATTTCATTCAATTCTTCTGGAATCTATTGCTGGAGAGTTGTTCTTTTGGCAGTGTCATGTTTCCTTGTTGTTTCACATTTCTTGTACTCCTTTGTTGAGATTTGTGCCTCTTGTGGATCAGATCTCTACCACTAATATGGAGGGCCTTCTTAGTGAGCAGCTTTCTCCTAAAGATGTGTCTTGGGTTGTCAGTTTATTATGAAACATTGGTTTTGATTTCACCTGGACATTGTAGTGTAGTTTCCCTATTGCTTCTTTGGCTGTGATTAATGACTTTGGACACAGTACATACCATAATTGAGTCCTAGGGACCCACTTTCTCAATGGGAATTTAAGAGTGGAGATACTCTGATTAGGCAGATGTGTTTTAGACCACAGTGTGGCAGGAGTTTGTCACTATGTGGCTACTTCTGCAAAGGGAGTGGCAATCACTGTCAGGCAATGGGGGTTTCCACTGTTGGTGCTAGCTCTGCTACAAGCAAGGACCTCTGGCCCTGGGAACCTCAGCAGTTGTAAAGGGTCCAAAGCACTTGTCTTCTGAACAGTCACTGGTGTGGGGCTCAAATGATTCACAAGAAAGGCAATGGTAGGAAGTGAAGCATCCCCTCTGTGATGCACATACACAATAATGACTGCAGTGCACAGAGATAAGGTGTGGGGGCAGGGCAATGGCAGGCACCACATAAATGGGGTGGCAGCAGGAACCATGCTGTTCCTTTTTTGCTGCTTCAATGGCAGTGCCCACTCAGGAGCTGGACTTCAGATGAAGCTAGGAGTATTCCTCCCAGGGAACGCCCATCCATGTGTACCTGGGTTGGGATGAGCCTAAGTAGTTGTCAAGGTCCCCTGAGGGGCAGGATGGCAGCAAGAATCAGTATTCCCTTCTGCCCTCCCTGTAACAGATACCTGGATACAGTGCAGGGGGAAGAGCCAGAGGGAACAATGTGGGTGACTGCCTTCAGTCTTGGCATTGATGATGCCCACTGCAGCTGACCATATCCTTGGTTTCCGAGAGCAAGCTTCTTGATCTAGGTCTTGAGGGCAGTGCCCTCTGTTGTACTCCTTGTCATAACATCCATCCTCTGTAGTGGTCAAGGTCAATCATTCTGCTGATCCAAGTCAGGATCATGAGGAAGCTACCCCCTGAGCTAGTGCAGTGAAAGTTTGTGGGATCTCAGAGATGGGAACATGCAGGGATATCTGACCCCTAGAGCAATCTGAATTCAGACAAAGCTCACTTCTCAACATGGCTTCTGGCTTCAGCACCCTGGAAGTTTTCCAGATGTGAGATCCTTTTCCCAAGCAAGGCTACTCACAGATCTCATGTTACTTATATAAATGGGCTGCATGCCCATGAGTACTGTATCTAGGATTGCTAGTACCTACATGGATAGTTTGTAGGGATTCTTTCATCCTTAACCCTGCAAAAGGGAGCTTCCTTCTTCCCTGGTTGTGCAGCCTGGTTGCACATGCCAGGATGTTTTATTTTATTCCTATGCTATTATCCCTTAATCTCTGAATCAGCCTCTCACTGATTTCCAGAGTACTCCCATGATCCTTACCCTCAAAATGCAGTTATAACTGATTGCTCTGATTCTTTGTGGGGGAGGAGGTGGTGGTGAGTGCCAGGCGTCTCTATTGAGCCATCTTGTCCTTCTCCAACCCAGTGGTTTTAAACAAGGAATAGTGAAACTACACATGTCTCACAGGATTGACTGAGGATTAAATGAGTATTCACCTCAAGAAATGTCAGCCATGCTGATGGTGATGACAACAATGAGAGAGGATCAGTCTTAGTATTCTGACAAAAGCACTCTGGTGACTGTGACCACTCCCACATGCAATGCACTGATATTACCCAAACAAAATGCAACTTTAAAAGACAACAGTGGTGAGCTTTAAAAGCAAACTGCTACAAATTAATCTTCCCTTAAAGCTCATTGCCTGCTTTTTAACAGCACTGAGGGTTGCATGTCTCCCATTCCTTAGTTGCCTGCCTTGGTTCCCTTCTAGTCACTGTGTGCTTTTGGCATCTTTATTCAGAGAGATCCTAGAAGTCTCCTCTCCTGGAGCAATAAAGATCTGAAAATCTTCTAGAAAAATAACAGATGATGCCTGACCTTTCACCTTTGGTCCTTCATCCCTTTGGATGTTGTTATTTCTGGATAAGGTATCAACAGCCATTTTGAGAATCAAGAGCATTTCTTGTTGTTAATGCCTAAGCAGGATTTTGCCCCCTCTTTCCTCCAAGAGACCTTATTTGATTTGAAAGCAAAACTAATTTGTTGGGGAAGGAGCACGGATTGGGGAGCCTATAGAAGGAAGCCTAGGAGGGGAACCTCAAGGCTCCTAGAAGGCAGAGGGAAAGCTGAATGTAGAACCTGTCAGGGATTAAGTATTTAATCTACAGCCTTTCCCCACAGATAACCTGGCTTGTCCCCAATGACTAAGCATGCACAGAGGAGGTTAATTGGATATAGCATGGGAGATTTAAGTAGGATTTAAGAAAAATCATCTCCTTGTACTTGCTACTAGATGGGCTCTTGGAAGGAGGGTAAGCATTTTGCTTGCTGATATTTGACCTCTGGAAGCTGTCATCTGAAGTATCTACCAGCTTTGTTTGGGCCTAGTGTTCCCATTTCCACATTCATTTTTCATTTCCTTTTGGGTCCTTTCCTGCATTTTTGTTGTTGTTTTTTTGTTCTTGAGAAATGTTAGAAACAACAGAGATTGGCTCTAGTAGAAGGTACTTCACTGTTAGGCAGAGCTGCAAAAAGACCTGGAGCAACATGGGCAGATTAGCTGGTCCTCAGTTGCCTATTTATGTTTAGAAACAAAAAAAAAAAAAAAATAGAAACAACAGAAATATTAGAAACAATAGAGATTAAATTAGGGCTTTAGGAGGGGTTTCTGCAAAGAGAAATCCTTAGCAAAATCTGCTTCCATGAACCGGTCACATGCAAAGCCCGTTCTGCCAATTTTCACCATCTCCAACACCAGCAGTAGTGAGCAGCTCATCAGCCAATCCTATGGTGCTCTACCTTCCACTTTGTTACTCTGGTTGAGCAACATCTGGAATTTCTGGAGGGCTTCCTGGGATAGGAACACCTCATTCCAGTGGCTCAGGTGTTGGCAACACAAGCAAAGTTACCTGTCAGCACAGGTGGATGGCAGTAACTTGACATACCCTCAAGATTCACCATCTCCTTTGCAATCATCTAGATGGCATCTAGATGCCACTTGCTTTGGTATAAACAGGTGTCAGGGTACAGATTCTTCAAATATAGATGCAACAGGAGAGGGAGACTACCCAGAGGAGCCCACACATCTGAGTTACACAGATACACAATATACACACTAGGTACTCAGTTAAGTTTTTTGAATAAATTAAGTGCACAGTATTTAGTATCAATGCTGGAATGAGAAGGTCATGGAGGGGAAACATACAAAAAAAAGTGTTTAAAACTCCTTATATCAACTATGAGAATTCTTTATGGTTGGTACTCCCTGTACCCTTCTCTGGTCCCTGTCTCCAAAGATTTCCCAGGATTGGTTCTGAGCAATCAATTCCAGATTTCAGGGGACAGGGCAAAGCCCCTTCAAAACCTCTTCCCTTCTATAGGCACCGTATTAGTCATCTGAGAGGGCAAGGAAATAGAAAGGGGGTAGGCCAGAGGATGGAGCTTGCTGAATAGGACCCTGACAACTATCCTATAGAAAAACTATAATCCATCCTTCATTGGCATTGACTTAGGAGCGTGTCTCAGAACTGAGGTTGAATCTCAGCTGTCACCCATGATCTGTATGACTATAGGTGAGTTGCTTTACTTGTCTGCTCCACAATTTCCTCATCTATAAGATGGGGGTAACAAATGTACTAAACTCTTACTAGGTCTTATGTTAGACATGTTAATATCTATGAAGCATCTAGAACAATCTCTGGCCTATACCAAAGAGTCAATGCTGTTTGTGTACATAAAATATATAACAAGAACAAAAACAAAGTCATGAGAAAGAGGGGGCACCCTTAATGTCTAGAAGCTGACCTGACACAGCCAGACCTTGGTGTTCTGTTGAATATAAAAATTTTGCAGATCATCAACATCAGACAAGGCCACTCTGCGTATGATGGATCAAGAAAAAAATAGGATCACTCCAGGATGCCTAAACACAGACAAAACACGGTCCAATGCACCAAATTCCCAACTTCCTGCACTCCCAGCTAACACGAGTGGTGGTTTGTGGTTTATCCTCACTCACATCCTTCCAGGTAAGATACAGTAAGAAACCCAGTCACAAAATCATCCCTGCTTTGACAACATCCAAATCCAAGCAAATCTTGATGCCTGAATTCCTCCCTTGGCCAATGACCCAATCCCAGCCCACCTCTTCTAAGTGCTTTCTGACACCCACCCACTGAGACACTACACAGTTCTCCCGTAGTTTGTGTGCTCCCTCCCTGCAAAGGTTATGAACCCATTGTCAACTACAAGAAGGCTCCTGGTGAGCTCTGGCATCACCAACCACTGTGTATGGCAAATTCACTTCAGAAGAAGCAAGAAAACCTGTGTGTTAGATTATGATACATGACATTTATATGCAAATAACTTAAGTAATTGTGGGTTATTTCCCCCCAATAGTTTTGAAGTGTTGCCCTAGAGACTTCACAGATCTGGGGCATGAGGGAAAAAGAAATGAGCATTTATTGAGCATATTCTAATTGAAAGACACTGGGTAAGATGCTTAACCCAAATAATTTAATCCTCAGGATAACCCTGGGCGGTAGATATTTGTTAACTACATTTTATAGACAAGGAGGTTAAGTGTCAGAGAAGCCAAGTGACTTGCCCAAAATAATGAAGAGCTGGTAAGTGGGCTAAAACCAACAGTCAATATTTAGTTAGCAGCAAATTTCATTTAATCACTGGGAGGTACACAGCAGAATTTTTGTGATCAAGCACTTTTATAGCAATGTCACTAGAGGAATGCAAAGACAAGTCAGGAGTGTTCCTTACTCTGAAAAGTGAGTGAGAATGGAGGGTGAGTTGGGGGAAACCTGGCTTTTTTTGCCCTCTTCCCTTTTTGGCTCTCTGATAATTACAATATCTCATGGCTGGTTGAAGACAAGTCTGTGTAGAAACCACAGCCTCTGCATTTTTTATTTATGTCCCTAGGAACTAGTGAAATCAGAACATGTGAATCCCTCAAGAGCGCTGAGTGCTGAAAGAGTACCTTTCTAACTTTACTCCTCCTCTCGATTTTCCAGGTCAAGTGTTTTCCACTCACAGCCCAGAGCAGGTGCTGCTACTTCCAAGCTGTGCACTCTCAGTTGTGAACTCAGCCTGTACAAGGTGCTTTAAATTTGTCTCCACATTGCCTAGAATGGGCAAGTTGCACAGAATGCCACTTTCCTGCCTGCTAGTCTATGTAGGATATTTTATTTTCCTGTATTCTGATCATAGTCCCCCACTATATACAAATAGGCAACTTAGGACCAGCTAATCTGCCCATGTCATCCCAGGTCTTTTGCAGCACAGTGGCAAAGTATGTTCCACTTCTAGAGTCAGTTTGTCTCTAAACCTCAGCTGACCTCCTACTGGCCGTATGACCATTAGCAAATTAGAAACATGTCTCTGCATCAGTTTTATCTAAAAGATGGGATGACAATAATGTCTCCCTGTAATGGGGTGTTTTGATTTCCCTGCAGCCTTCTATTCTTACGACAGCCCTTTTTTTCCTTTTGGAAAGCTACCCCTCCTCCACTCAGTGATGTGGAGCTTTGCACTGTACCTACTTCAAGCCTTCATGGGTGGCAAGGTAATCCAAGCCTGGCTAATCAAAGACTGGGCAGGGATGACCTCATGATCCACTGTAAGCCAATCAGAATTGGCTTCATGACTTTAGCTAGACTATTGTGAAAGACAGCCTCTTTCCATTAGCTGTAAGTGTAGAGCTGCTAGTCATTATCTTTGGTGAGAGCCCTGTCCAGTCCTTCCAGAGACAGGTCTCTCAGTCCTAATGTGACAAAACCATCTGGAAAGCTTTTGGAAAAGTATAGATTTTCTGAATCTTCCCTAAAAATTTTTTTTAGTCACCTAGAATGGAGCTGGGGAATCTGTTACTGTAAAATTTATTGGTTGTCATTTTAAGAGCATTAAAACCAGTATGGTCAAATGTATCACAAGTGAAAGGGTTAAGCACAAAATAGAAATTACAGTAGTTTCCCCTTATCCACAGTTGCGCCTTTCATGGTTTCAGTTACCCAGAGTCAACTGTGGTCTGAGAATATTGAAATAAAAATTCCAGAAATAATTCAATATGTTGCAATAATGATTTTATTATTAATTACTGTGCCTAATTTATAAGTTAAATTTTATCATAGGTATGTAGATATAGGAAAAAACAATATATATAAGGCTCTGTACTATTCCCGGTTTCAGACATTCACTGTGGGTCTTGGAACTTGGCCCCAGCAGATGGGGGATACTATTGTGATCTTTGTAATAGATATGCAGACCTGGGTTGGGAGCAGAGAGTGGGTGTCTTGGTATACAAATTGCTCTCAGCTGGTGCAAGCTCTCTCTGAACTCAGGCCCATACCATCAGGTAGGACTACATGCATGTAACTGTAGGCTGTTATGTATAAAGAAGAATTTCATGTCCAGACTCTGGTCATGGCACATTTTCAGACTTGCCATGGAATCCCCTAATTCCTTCCATGATGAGGAGGGTAATTCTTCTGCCTGTCCTTCCCACCCCTCAACTAAATGTGAAAAAAATCCCAGAAGGCCTGAGTACTGGAAAGAAAGCCCCTGTATGTCTTGTCACTCCTTGGCTACAGCAGTTTTCCCTGCACAGCTGGAGGAACTGGATGCACAATGTTTCCAAGTTCCACAGACACAAACCCAGGGATTTCAGTCTCCTTGTTGTGGCCTGTAGGCCTTGCTTAGCATGCTCCCTCAACTGCCCTTTCTCTTTATAGTATTTTACTTGGTTCCCTTCCCTTCTGTGTGAACAGTTGGTCCTTATAATCCCCAAGCAGCTTGTAGCTGGTTTGTTACCGTCACTCCACATGGTCGCTCGTTCAATTCCAGCAGGCACATTGGTTTAGACATCCTTTTCACATAACTGTCAACTTGTTTCCCTAGGCTCTAAGCTGGAGTGACATTGTTTGGGATTTTGTTTTCCTGCTTGCTGCTGAAAATTTATCTTTATCACTGCCTGCTGTGGGTATTGGGGTGATTCCTCTGTATTAGCAGAACATTAAAATCAACTTTCAAGAGCATCAAAGAGAAGTAAAAGTTCTAACATCTACTAATAATGGCTCCAGACAAAGAGGACTGGAATGCAAGGGTGAAAGTGGCAATGGATCTGTCTCCAAAATGCTGTAATGCTGCTACATGCACGCCTTGCTGCCTCTGCCTTGGAACCTTGCAAGCCACCATCTTGAGGATATCACAGGAAATACTTTCCACATCTAGAGAATGCCAGATCCCAGAGGTACTGCCACACAAAATAAGAACTCTTCCAAATGACTGGAAATGCTATTCTCCCTCCACTGTGGGGGGAAAATGTAAATAAGTGGTTAGAAGTGATTTGGACAAATTAGCAGAATAATTTGATATGTGAAACATGGGGTACTACAGTAGTAGCTGTGGGGCTGTCCAAAGAACAGAAACCTTCTAAAAGAGAAGCACATTGACATTGAACACATAGGGAAGCACATTTTGCTATGACTCTGTGTCATACAGCTTACTGTGTCTTAAGGACACCAGAAAGCACATGCAAACTCTGTGCTCCTGTGACTGAAAAAACATGACCATGGCACTTGAAAACTCTGTGAATGTTTCTGAATACATTTAAAGTTTCTATTACAAAAACCTTACAATGCAACACTCCTCTGAGTGGATGCTGGACACGTGAGTTCAAGAAGTATTTGTTTCTCATCTGTGGCAGGTATACAAAGTGAGAGTGAGCATTTAGAGAGACTTTTTAATATTTTTTAAGTTGTCGATGGACCTTTATTTTACTTATTTATTTATATGCGGTGCTGAGAATTGAACCCAGTGCCTCACACATGCTAGGCAAGTGCTCCACCACTAAGCCACAACCCCAGTCCAGCATTCAGAGACTCTCATAGTAAAAATGTTGTAAGTAGTATACAATTGCTTTTTTTTTTTTTTTTTACAATTGCTATCTTTTACAAATCTGCAAGAAACTGAAAAACAAAAAATGTTTCATTGCAGATGGTTTGAGGAACACTGATACAATGAACATCTGTATTTGCCTCACTTACCTTCCATTATTAACTGGCAGACAAAATCTTTCAGAGGACATGAAATCAGGCACTTAAAAAGTTTTGCTCTTACTTCTTTACCTGGTTTCTCCTCATTAATTTATCCTTGTCTTGGAAGTAGTGTGACCAGAAGGTCATAGGTCCTTTTTTCATGTTTATACTTCCTATTATGTGGATACTATAAAATGTTTGCATTTATTCTAGGCTTACACATGGGAAACAAATATATATTTTTTATCCCTATAAATATTTTTCCTAACCCAATTCTAAGTTCTCTGGTATTTTGTAAGCAAGTCAGTTATTTAAAAATACCCTCATCACATTGAGTGCCCAATTTAAAGTTTATATGATAGGAAAAGTTGTAATTTTCCTTAAGCCTCTCCCCCTCAATCTTCCCAGTTTTCTAATGGAAGTACTTAAGTTTGTTTAATGTGTGTTCAAACTTTCAAACATATTAAGAAAGTAATAGGATGGAACTTCTCCTCCTTATTTAGAAATTCTACTCACATTTGTAAAACAGGAGGCAACATAACTTTGTTGTGGACATTTTTCAAGTCATAGGAAGAATTTACATAGAGCAACTTCATCTGGTTGTTAATGAGGAAAAAGTAAGAAAATGATACCCACTCATTACCAAATTCAGAAAGCTGGAAAATTTTATCCATGGTGACTTTGAATCAAATTGCATCAGCAGTTTGGACAGTCATTTGTGCTTGGGTAAAAACTGTTTGAACATAAATTGTTTTCTAGATATTTTGCTAAGGTCTTTTAATGTCTAATTCCCACAGCCTCTCTATGAAGGATTAAGAAGTACTTACGACAGTGAGTTCAGAGTCATTTGTTTTCTCTGGCCTTGAAATAAAGGGCCACACACACACAATTATTGAGCTACTCTTTTTTTTTTTTCCCCTCTTGTAGCTCATCCAAACATTCTATTATGAAGTTGAAACATTTCAGTTACTGTAATTTTTTCCTAAAGGTCCTGGTTCCCACACTGAAATTCTGCCTCTAAAGTAAGATTCAGACTCCAGTTCCCAAAATCTGTTCCAAAACACATTCATGGACTAACCCTTGAGAAAGGGAACTTCAAGCTCTACTTGCCTCCTTTCAGAATGAGTCAGTCTTTTAAAAAGCAACAAAAATGTGAAATCCCTTGATGAAGTGTTTTTGAAGTGCCCTGGCCACGTCTGTAAGAATGGTCAAATATTATCTCTGTTCACTTATTAAAGTGGAAAGGAACTCAACTTTGCACAAAGAGAGGCAAACTGCTCCTTCTGAAAGAAAAGTTCATTGATACTTTCAAAAGGAATTAGTAAAAACTCTTGGGGTGTGGTAGACAGAAAGGAATAAGTAGGGGAAATGGAGCACCTAGGGAGTAGGCTGCTCTGGGTCGGGGGAGGGCAGGACACCCGAAAGTATGGAACTCTCTGAGAATGACTATCAGAAACAACATATGATCGTTGGAAATAGGAATAACTCCAGACTCATGTGGAGAACCCAGGTGCCAATACACTAGTGAATAAGATTTAAAAGAATCAAAATAAAAAGCCACCAAATACATTACAGAATTCTATACAACATGAAGTCCCTGAACGTGACCTTCAGGGCAGTATTCTGACTTCGACCTTCTGTGTTAGGAGGGCAGGCGCTTAAGATGAACATCCTGGCAGAGGAAGTGGGCTTCCCTCTTGTGATGTAGAAGACAGAACACAATGATGATACCCGAAGGGTAAAGAACCACACACAATTAAAAAAAAAAAAAAGTAATATTGGTAGCTGATATTAATTCACGGCTATGATGCAGTGTGCTGTGCAAATGATTTACATACATACAGCTTCCCCTTACCTTTCAATCATTGACAAAAGTAGACATTATTTCCATTTTATGGACAAGAACTCCTGAGGCAGAGGAACTTTTCAAAGGTTTAAAGGCAACACCTACATGCTTGTCAAACTACAGAGTCCAGTCTCTTTAACCTCTTGGCCAGATTACCTAGTTATCCAAAAGGTGGTTTGAGGTGTGAGAAAGCTAACCTACCTGGAGCAGGAATTGTAAGAGAATCAGGACATCTAGTAATGACTAGAATTGCACAATACATTGAATGTCAGTTTATTATCAAAATTAGGTTAAATGCACTTCCACACTTTGAATTCATGTAATAAGTACTCAGTTCAGGGGAAGTTCTCAATGGAACAGTCATCTGAAGAAACTGTTTACCCCATTGTTGTGTCTTATGGGAGGTCTACATTTGGAATTGACTTTCAAGTTGTTATTGAATGGTTGGGGCAAACTCATGTTAAAGTAAAAAAAAAAAAAAAAAAAAAAAAAAAATATATATATATATATATATATATATATATATATAAACTTGATTTCTAGAAACTGTGATGTGACCTAGAGTGAAATCTAAGAAGTTATGAAACCTACCTAATGATAGGTACTATAGACTATGACTACAAAAGTAGGGAAGAACCCTTTTAGCCACACTGTCCTTTTGAGAATGGGATGAACCTGTGAAAACTAGAAAACAGAGGGAAAGATGAAGGGTAAGGGAATATTTTGCATTTAAAAATACAGGTCTATTGCAATGTGATAGGTACTTCCAATAGTTTTGTTAAAAACTGGGATTTCTGGACAGCTCCAAAGAATTTCCTTGGAATATGATAAACATGGAGGCCCTTGTTGAAGGGTGGGCATAACACATCTCTAAACCCTTCTCATTAGCTTCACCTTTATTCAGAGTGTCAGCTCAGTGAGGCCAAGCAGTTCTGTTTCATTCACTGCTGTGCCTAGACCAAGGCATGGCACTTAATATGTACATGTATTTGTATCTGTGCATAAATACAAACGTTAAGTATAGAATAAATTTTCATTAGGTCAGTGATAAGATTTCAGTTATTCAAAGGACTCTAGTTGTAGAACTTTCGAGAATCAATTAACCACAGATAATTTAAGTGGAGATAATCCTGGGAGCAAAACGGGCAGAGGGTTAGGGTTTCTTTAAAAACTTAGCCAAATTTCAGAATTACTAATGCAGTAGCAATTCCAGTTTGAGAATTAGTCTTCAGCATGACAGATAGCACTATGGTCAGTCCCTGAAGTGGGAACCAGGGTCAGTTCTGGAGTGCCTTTGCTGATGGATGAGGTTGTCAAAGTGGTCATACACTTGAGTCTTTAAAATACAGAAATAACAAGAATAAAGCCTGTTCTATAATGTTACTCTTTCTGTATGTACCTATGGGTGGTCAGAGAAACAATGATTGATTACTGGTCCTAGATTCACTGGGTGAAATAAAGTGCCTTAACTTCTGGTTGAAAATGAGTTCTGTCAATGCAAAACAAGAGGGGAGAGAATGCATATTCAATTCTACTGCAGAAACATCTTTCAACTTTGCTGAAATTTGCCCAAGATTTTTTAAAAAATTTTTCTTAGAATGTGAAGACAGGCATAGAGTTTTTATAAATATTTTTTTTAAAAGAAGACACATTTCTAATAAGAGCAATACAAAGGGGTTATATAAATTTATTTCTCATGTAACAATTGATTAGTTTAGAAAAATTCCCATTTTCAATGTTAATTCCATCTCTCATTTTAAAAAAGTCGCTAGAAGGACAAAAACCCACACAAAAATACAATCTGTATCTGTTCTATATTTACAGATAACCAGTCACTATTAAGGCACAGATTGATTAAAAGCTAACATTTTTTTCAAATAATCCAAATATTTTGTGCATCATAACACCGATATCTTTGTATACTGTAGTGTCATATTCCCTTATTGCATCAAGAGAAAGTGAAATAACTTCCAGTGTTTTATTTTTAGCCACCCTATTTAATCTAGTTTAAGTGGGACAGTTTTCCCTTTTGGCATATCAAAGTCTGTTCATAAAACCACTGTCAGCTGAATACTGCATGTTCATTCCATCTTCCTTCTATTGCAAATACAAATGGTAGAGAGCTAGGAAACAAGCTCTTTTTTTTTTAAATTTAGGGAAGGTCCTATTTAAGAAAAATTTAGAGAATTGAGCTGTTGAACAGGAAACAGATCCAACTGTTATGCTGTGAATTAATACAACCAAATAAGTCAGGGAGATGCATATGATCATCTGTATACACGTGCACATGGTACTTGCAAAGGGAAGGATTTAGTTCTGTGTTCTTAAGCAGATTAGGTGTAGTTGAGGAATGGGTAGCCACTTAATGCCAGATAGAACTGTTAATTTTATGACAGGCTCATGGTCTATGCCTTCAAGGATACATAACCAAAACTTCAGGTGAAAAATTTTCTGTGTGCAAAATATCAATTTTTGTTCTTTAATGATAAGACTTAATCATGGAAAAATGTCAGGCGTACCTCTTATACCACATTTGTGTAATTCCCCCAATGTTGTGTAATCTAATTCCTTTGGCTGAGAGCACATGAGGGTGGTTTATGTCCATGTAGAAAGTCTTAAGATACTGAACATAAATAAATCATTACAGGTAATTGACAACTTTTCCTATGGGAAAGTTTTCCAACAAATTAATATAGTGGAAATATTGCTTTGAAGAAAGAAAGGCACTTGAGTGATTTTCTTCACGGATTGAAAACCCTTCATAAATCCACAATAAGATGTCTGAAAAGACTCAGGAAACAATGTTGCCCGATTTCTTGGACTTTCACAGTATAAGAATGTAACAATAAATCCAGCCACTTAGCAGTACTTTTTTTTCCTTCAGAATTCAGCAATCTTTATAAACTATAACCCTGGAGACTTAAATAAAGCCTTTCCATTCTCAACAAACAAGCAGACAGTTTTAGGAAAGTCCTACGACCGTACGGAGCGTGGCTAAGGTGTGCATCATAAGAACCACGATCTTTTTCTCTTCATAATGGCAACAGTGCTGTCTTGTCAGAGGATTGTTTGTCTTTTTAAATAAAGTGACAATCTAGGACTCCAGTTATTGAATGCCATCCATTCTCTATCATAAATCTCTAGTAAATATCAATTTCATCAATTATGTACTGTATGCTTATAATATCTAAAAATAAAAGTTTGATATAAATAAGTGTCCTTTACTGGCAGTATGCTAAAAAACAAAAAACAGCCCTTTGCCCTCAGACAACCATTAAAATCATTTTAGCAATATAGGCAGCAGCTAAATACAATGACTGCAAAGGGTTAATATTGCAAAGTCCATTTGGTCTGTTTTTGCACCTGCTACTGTGAACTAGTTCATTGCTAAGTATTTCTAGGATGCTGACATAAATGAACAGAATTGGACCATAACCAAGTGGACTCACATTTCCCCAAGTCACAGAATATTCTGTACAGAAATCAATATCCAGTACCATTTCAAACAAAAATGACTAAATCTGATCTGTACCAATGTCAGGTGACATTATAATTAGAGAGAAAAGTTCCACAGGACAAGAAATTAGAATATGTAAAGTGCTGAAAGGCCTCAATAAGTATTTTAAAGCAGTACCAGAAAATTCCACTTTGATTATTTTTTTTTAAATCCCCCAAATACCAAAACAAGCAAACAAAAGAACTTCTAAGTTTTCTGGCATCCCAGATGTCAATTTATCCTTCATTTAAGTATAAAAAAAAATCAGTGCATATGTTATACAGGTAAATTAAAAACAGGAAATAAAGCCCTATCCTCAGATTCTGTCCAATTGCCATTTAAAAAAAAGCTATCCACATTTGGTATTTTGTATGGCAAGATAAGAACATCTTCTCTCTCTTCTTCCTTTCTGCCACAAAGTACAGGTGCAAATAAGATACTTTGGTCCTGATACCAGACACCGGAGTGCTGAAGAAGGCGTGCAGGGCAGGCTGTTCACAGATCTCCTGCATCCAACTCTACAGTTACTTGTGGGCGTGTGCCTAGGGGCGACTGCTACCAGCGGCCACTGACACTGGCCATGTCTGAGTGGTACTGACGAGGTAACCTTCCACTCGCTCCACCTTCCAGGAAAGAGGTGCGTGCATTTGGTGGTTCAAAGAGCTTTCTTCGGTTTTTATTTAGTTCTAGAGAGAGAGGGGGAAAAAAAATGTTAGCAGCTAGCAGCTCAGTGGAGATGTTCCATGTGCTACAGGATATGGCATTAGAGTTCTGAAAATGGTAACGGAGTAGGTTTGGGGATAAACTCGTCTGGTGGCAAAAGGAAAACTTTCAGTTAATGGTCAAGACATTTCTAAGATTCTACTAGAAAGTCTGATTGTTAGAGGCAGCATATTGGTAGCCTAGAAAAGGAAGGACAGCGAATAGTTTTTACTGTGGCTTGTAAGCCCCCTGGGGGATTATGTCATTCTCTGAATCTTCTAACCACATGAAACAGTTTGACCTACCCACAGGTCATTTCAGAGGGTGATGGGGCAATCAAGACTGTTAAAAGTAGATGAGAAGACCTATTACCAATGACACAGATCATTATGCTTAGTGAACTTACCCATGTCAAACACAGCAACCACTTTGTTATTAAAATCAGATGTGAAAAGAAGACCCCATAGCCGAGGATATTGTAAGAGTACCCAATTAAGCCACAGCCCCCACAGCTTCCCGACTCATAGAATGCATGCTTCTTGAGTCAGAAACATGAAGTCTTCTTGAGTGAGAAATATGAAGCAGCATGTCAGAAGGTTTCTTTGAATAAAAATTCAACTTAGTACAGCTTAGAAAATTAATACTTGGGAACAAACAATACTTGAATCCAAAACTTCAGGGAAAAGTGAGGTACGCTATTTTAATTGTGAAGAAATGAGAGTACTTAGAGAACACTGTCTAGTTTGTCTACTGTCAGGTATTAAGATTATTAACCAGAAAGGGTAAGAGTTAACTGAAGCAGACTACCTTGTTTATGACTAAGCAGCCCCACCATCAACAGACCCTGGACTCACTGAAGGAACTACCTTCATACAAGTAAAATTGTCAGACTCTAGAAATCAGTTTCTGATAAACACCAAATACAAATATCTTTAT
Source organism: Sciurus carolinensis (assembly GCF_902686445.1). NCBI lineage: Eukaryota > Metazoa > Chordata > Mammalia > Rodentia > Sciuridae > Sciurus > Sciurus carolinensis. The sequence goes on along the minus strand of NC_062217.1, from coordinate 111,055,162 downwards.
TCAATTTCAAGTGGAGCAGAAGTATTATGCAGTTGACTGGAAGTTATCTTTCATTTTTTGTGGGTGGCTGGAACAGGTGATTCAATATCTTATGGAACTTGTTTTTTCAACCATACATACACACAATCCTAAATCTATGATCAGAGACATAATGCTAGGGATAAGAACACTGACAGGCTATTTGTTTGTTTGTTTCTTCTGGCCATGTGGTCAGAATGTTCCAGAGTTTTGAAAGATGGGTCAACATCCTTAACACTGTAGCCTAATGCTTTCCAAAACAGTAAAGTTCCTGCTCTAAAAGGATCAAAGACACAGTGGAGACACCGCTTTTTGGTTCACATGTAGTTCTTAGGAGAGAAGACAAATAAGTGATTTATTAGCACTTATTATATGAAAACCACTCTATATATGTGCTATTCAATTCCTCCCTATAATTACCATTCTCTATTTTACAGATAACTGATTTTTAAAAACAGTGCAAGTCACTTCTCCACACATCTGCTAAGTGATAAGTCTGAAACCCCACTTCCCTGATACAAAGTTAATACCCTGAGTGACCCACCAGATAGAGAAGACCACCTGGGGTCTCAGGAAGACAACCCCAAGAAAGTGGTAAATCCAGGCACACCGCAATGACAGCATTATTTCATATTCAGAGTATGACATTTATTTTTAAATAGAAATGCTGAAAAACTCTTAAAAAAAAAAAAACACAGGGACAATATCTTTACAACGATACATGCCAACATGCCTCCTGGTGGCTACTGTTTCAAGTTCCTGCAGAATCACAATACCAATGACAATTCCATTAAAAGCTGAACAAGTGCATTTTGTTAAAGGAAAAAACCCGTAACTATAGCACTTTAAAATTCACAAATCAAGGTTGAATGTATTTAAAGACAAACTTGCAGAAGAGTTAAGAACAAATGACTCCCCTGGAAAAGTTTACCACAGTCACACTAGGAGACTATCTTTGGTCTTTGTTTTCTTGCAGGAGAATAAACCTACAAATCAGACCACTGTCATAGAGAAGGAAAGGTAAGGACTGAGGCTAATCCTCATTCTTTTCTAGCACACACATGTGCAACAGAGCTCATGAAAATGACTGAATCACTAAAGACAATTTTTAAAAATATAGATTTTTTTCTGAAAAGTCCCATCAACTTGAAAAAAGAAAATGTTCCTGAAGGAATTTGACCATCTCCTAAAGATGAATTTCTTAAAGATGTAGTTTCTAACAATTACATGTTACACTTGTGCTTTGCATTTTAAAAAAATCTTCTAGAGAGGTCATCAAGCAAGGATCAAATTCTACTGAAAAGATTAGAGCTTTTTGTTGTTTTTTAAATTAAAAAGCAAACTCCTTCCTCCCTTTTTTTTTTTTTCCCTCAGTAAGCCTAAGGGATAGTTTGGAAAAATACCAACCTTTTTCTTTGAAATTCCAAGGTTCACACAATCCTGGCAGCTCTCAGGATCTTGTTGCGGATCTGAACAGAGTCACAAACTAAAAGAATAGGTTGGGAAATGTTAGATCTACCTTAGGCTGGGATGGGAAGCCTGTAAGCAGGAATGCTAACTCCTTTCACTGAGTCTCTGCACATCTAGCTAGCTAAACGATCACTACATTACTCAGAAATCTGTGAATTTTCACAAAATCACAAATTTGAAAAGAAAATAAAGATCTAATTTGTTCTTGAATCCATCTCTACCAGAGATAAATTTCACCTCTTCCTATAACATTTCATGTTATCTGGTCCAAGATAAAAGCAAAACAAAAACCTCATACTTGAAAGAACAACTCCAAGTTACAAATCTGTAACATTTAAAAAGTGCTTTTGAACAAACTATGTACCTACCCAAACAGCATAACTACAAGACAAATGTAAGTCAGGGCTACCTAGCTAGCCTGTGTCTATCTGGAAATGGAATGTTCTGGGACTAAAATGGATGTGTTTGTTATCAGATAAGCTGAACTGGAGAAAGAGGCTTTTTGATGAAGGGTTTTCACTAAAAACTTACTACTTGCAGAGAAAACAATTTACTGGGTTCAAACGAATGCACTCAACAAAGTAAGGTGAAATCATCCTTAATCAAATACTTCATGCTGTGCAAGGCATTTATAAGGCATCTTATTCAACATCTCTAATTCCCTTTAAAAGCAAGAGGAGCTGTGACTCCCACGGAGAGGCATTCTACAAAGGTGGCATACAACATACTGAAGACGATGGTGGGAAATTTTTTTTAAAGAGGATTCAAAAATCCCTTGTGATTCTTGCCCTACTCCCACAACCCAGAGTGAAAAGTACTGCAGAGTAAAGGTACTGATGATCCAGCTGCAACCTAGGAAGCTACTCAGAGATATTTGATTATTGTTGAAACCTTCACAGAGTCTAGTACTAGTACATGAAGAATTTAATTTTCATTATATTTTCACTGACATTCCGTGAAACTGTAGTGAATAATGGCGGAGTTTTGCAGTGTATAGTTCACTGGTATAAAACTGCCGGCCTATCGACACATTTTGACTCAATTTGTAAGTAAATAAAATTTCATCAATTTCACTTGAAAATTAATAAAAGAATATGAAAGCATAATAAAGTTAATTTAAGTCTAGGAATAACCCTTTGAGGATGAGTTTTATGGTAAACAAAGCCGAACCACCCTATTGCCACAACTGGTAAGAAAGAAAGAACAAGGGAGTATCATCGCTAGTAATACTTAATGTTAACATTATTGTCTATTTCCATAAACCGGATGACATGTTACATAAAAGGACAGGTCTTAGAAATGGCAGGTGACCCTACACAATCATCTATTCCAATCTATCTTCAGTATTAATAAACCAAAAGAGGTTTGAAAACTCACCCAAGGACCCACAACTTGGCAGAGATAGTGCAGTTTTTTGAGGGCACTTTTCTTTCACTACACCATGATAAATTATGAGTAAACAGGAATTATGTTACTACCTTGTGGAGTACCATTAATGCAGTCTCTTGGGTATACAAGGTCAAGATAGATTTCTAAAACTGATGTGTGCAGAACTCTGTCCACGGAGGTGCTGAAGAGTTGCCACCAGGAAGTACACTGGCAGAATTTCCACCCCTATATCAAAGCTGCTATGCTTATACCTGCTTCCGATCAAGGATTCCTTATGGGGAAGTGGGTAAAGTAAGCAATGTGCTGCTAAATAAAGAATCAGAGGTTTTACTTATTTGCTGATCTGATTAGTTGAATGCTGTCTGGAATGAACTTTCACCAATTGGATGTAACCGCTTGCCTGATAGAGGTATATAGCCTGCAAGTTCAATCCTCTGAAGAAGTAAGTCATTTTTCTTGGCTTCTATCCTTAGTGTCTTTTTGAGAGACTGGTACACATATAAATTTGATATTCAAGAGCCTTATTGGAAAGTCTTCAAAAACTAATCTCAATTTCATTTCTCTAAACACATTTTTGAGGTACATTACTATGTATTTGCCAACTCCTGAATCAGCTGGCTCAATTATTTCCAAATGAGCGGCACCCAATAGATAAGCCTAGAGCATTGTCTAATACACAGAATAGGCAACAGATGCACAAAGAAGGCTGGTCACAGGAGGCAGACATTATTTTCCTTCATTCTGGGACTGCCTTCAGGATGCTATATTCATTTGTGAGTCACAAATCCTATTAAAACATTGAGAACATTTAAAAGTATCAAGACAAACTGTCAGGTTGCAAACTACGAGTGTCCTTTTTTTCCCTCAGAGTAGTGATCTTGGCGGGTATGCAAGGACACACATTTGAACATGATATCTAATAAAAAAAATCATTCATGAACCCCGCGATTATTTTGTAACATAACTGTAAACAGGAGAATAAACCGCCAGCTCCCCTCCCCCATTCGCATGTTCTGCATGGGGCAATTTTGGTTAGCTCTTTTTGAAGAGATCTATTCTAAGGGAAAGCATTGTCAAGGCAAGGATTAGCAAGCCATTGCTGGATGAAGGAGGGGGATATTCTCAGCATTTATCACACTGTTGACAGAAGAACCCGCTGAACCAGAGTATCAACAAGTGGCTGATGACAACAACCAGCCTCACCAGATGAGACCACTGGCAGAGGTTTTTCAGATTTAAAATGAGATGAACGTTGATATTCACCTGAGATTGCAAGCAGCATTTTCCTCCTGGCACCAAAAGTGGTAATTCCCAGCTCCTTCAGGTCCTGGTCTGTGAGAGTGAGGAATGTTTGAAGATCAATCTGTGGGTAAAAAAAAAAAACAATCTATAGCCAATATATTAAGTATTTATTTTCTCCATCACCTCATTATAACTATTTATTAATTATGTGATGCCTACCTCCAAAAACTAACTGTAGTGGCTAAGGGACGGAGGATTAGGAAACAAAGATAGTGACATAAAAGTGATGATTCCAGCAGAAAACTTAGCTCTCAGCATCCTGGCAGCTATGGCAAAAAGGAAAATACAATACTATTTTAAAAGGAATACATTATTTGTCCAGAAAAAAAGAAAAAATATTTCTTAGTTTTAGATTTTGGTTTGGTTAAGTGAATCTTTATAAGAATGAAACTAAATAATACAACAGATGGTATCTTCCATTGTGTTGTACAGAAAACTGATAGAATTCCTAGACTATATTAGATCTACAGGCTATACAGTTTGCTTGGCTCAACCCAGCAGATTATTTCTGAAAATGGCACAAAAATAGTATTTGCAGGAATACTGCAATTGGTTTCTTTGGTAACAACAAAGTATAGAGGGAAATAGCCCAGTGATTCCACTATTCTTATATCTTATAATGTGGAGGACTAGAAAGGCTGCAGCCTCTGAAGCCAGAGCCTGGAGTTCAGATCCCAACTCTGCCATTAGTAGCTGTGGGCACAGGGAGTTAATAACACAGGGCTGTGGTAATCATCAAATGTGACTGTCGATGTAAAGCAACAAGTTCACCAGAGAGGTTAGGCAACTGGCAGCTATGGTTGTTCAATAATGTATATTGATATAGCATCTGTGAAAGTTGCTAAATGAATCTTTAACATGCTTATAATAAATTTGATCTCATGAGATTATTTCATGGGGGATTCTTGTTAAATCATAGTTGACTCTTAGAAAATATCCTACAAAAGATTGACACAACATTAAAAGTAAAATATACTTTTCATTAAGTTATACTGAACATAATTTAATATGTTCTGATTTGATTTTGAAGGTACATCTAGATCTTATAAAACCTTAAGATCACTGATCATGGCTCTAAAGATATGATTTTAGAAGTTCTGTTTAATAGATTCTCTAGTTCAAGTTCCCCAGACTTAAGGCACATAGTAAATGTTATAGGCCATATTGTCTCTATTACAACTACTCAGCTCTGCTATAGTAGCTTAAAAGCAGCCACAGACAATGCATAAACAAATGGGAGTGGTTGTGCTCAATAAGGTTTAATTGACAAAATCAGGCAGTGGGCGTGTAAGCCACAGGCCTAGTTAATAAAATATTAGATAAAGCTATTCTGGCTGTGCATGCACATGTTTTATTTTTGGAAGTATGGGACAAGAGGAATATAAGATAAGTTTATTATTATGCTTTCTCAAATAGGAAACAGAAGTAAAGTCAAACCTAGATACCAATGAATAACATTTTCTTCTGGGTCTGGACAAGTTATACTACATCTGCCCTTGTGCTTCCCAGTCAGCTGCCCTCATTGAACCAGCAAGATTAAATAAATGGAGATAGCACTGTAAAGGGCTATCCAACTTAGAAATCCTTAGTTAAAAGAACACTAACTCAGAGGAAAGAATATAAAATCAATTCCCTGAAATTCAGCTTTACATGGCAATCTTAGTATAACAAAAACATTCAGTAATTAAACTTAATTATTTATTAAGCCATGGGCAATACATTGAATTTATGATACAAATGACCTAATAAAAACCTTCAATTCTTTATCAACTGGTACATGCCTGGAAAAGACTGACTTTAATTAATGTTCTCTGACACGAAATCAAGCCAACTAGCATCAAACTGGGACTATGTCTTGATTTGAAAAAGAGAAAGTTATAGAACCATTTTAATTTTATGAGGCATTAGGTTTGTGTGCCCTAGTAACATGATGTATTTTTATAATGCATCATGCTCAGGGCTTTGTCCTGTATGCCAGTGCATAGTAGGCCATGATTGATCAGTATGATCAAAATCCATAGTAGAGAAGGTTCAGAATAACTCAGTTCTGTTTCAGTTCAGTCAAAACCCAGTCATTTAATGAATAAATAAGCATGTGAAAAAATATGATATTCTGTGAGAACAGAGTCTAATGGATCAAAAATAGCTAAAGATTTTTTTCAGATGTTGCTATTTACTTCTATGATAACAGACTCAGGAAATCCTGTAAACTGCAGCCTTGACACTGACCTTAGTGAAGTTATGAATCCAACAGCTTCTATGAGTCAACACAGCACAGCTAGGTCTTTTAGCTAAAATGGAAAGAAGGCTATGGTGCCTTTTGCAAACACTGCTTTCTGTATTTCTGCTATTCTGTGTTTACTACCTGCAGTAAATAAATAAGTAGTGGAATGACATTTTCCTTAGCAAGAACAAGCTATGAGACTTGAATAAATGCTCAGTGACGGCACAGCAATAGGTCAATCAGTGATTTCCTTCTAGAGGTTGTCATATACATTACCAAAACAAAGACACCAGGAAAATAAGTAACGACTGACCTCTTGTTGCTGGAAGACATCTGTGTATTTGCCCAGGCCCAGTTTGCTGAAAAGCTCTGGTAGGTCAGAGCCTTTGAAGGAACTGCTCAGGTTACAGCCATTGCTTCCTGTCAGCGAGGAAATGCAGTCCATGTAATTGCTACTGCTGAGATAGTGTTCCGCTGAAAGGCAAAGGAAAGACAGACTGGAAGTGTAAATGCCCAGAGAGAACATGGTTTAATTAAAAGTTTTAATCACCCAAATATTTCAGATTTCATTGTTCCACTGAACAGAGCAGTAGCTGCAGCACTACAGCAATCCTTTACTGAAATATTGGCTTTTCATTAAGGAAATGCTGGTTATTGCTTTCGGGGAGGCTCTTGCCATTTAAAAGTTACACTTGGGAGGCAGAAATTCAGCAGCAGTGCCTCTGTAGTTAATAATCATTCATCATATTCTCCCTGAGCATTCAGAAGCATTCACTCTTTATAATTGACTTAATGTGAATTAAATGAGGAGTTGGAAGGAAGACACAATAAAGTGTGGGATGTTATTATAAGTCCAGACTCCTCTTAGATAGCAGGTGGCCCTCTATATCCCTGGTTGTGCTTTCCTTTGGTCAGAAACTGTAGGATATTGCAACATAAATCTCATTCCCTAGGAAAATAAAACTGTGCGGTAAGTTCACTAAACAGCACTTCTAAAATTAGGAATAATTTAAGGAGTGATAAGAATGATATGCTGAAGTTCCTGGATTTAAATTATGATAAAATAATTTGTCTCTTGAGGAAAATTCTAACACAGCAATGCAGAAGTTTGCCTTGCCTGCACAGATGATTTGGTGAGAAAAGGTTTCAACACATTGTGGTTCTCAGACCAAGTGACAAACAAGGCTGGGCGATGGACCATTGAACCATGTCAGGTATTTCACCCAACATACAAACACGCTGATCTGGAGGGTTGAGCAGAGCTGCTCAGATAATTCCTGCCTCCCTGACCAACGAATGGCTCTTGCTAGGTGGGAAAGCTGTCCTTGACACTACTGATGCAGCTTCAGGAAGGATTCCTAGAGAGATGAGGGATGAGGAAGACACTCCCCTAATGCAGTCTTGATCCATCTAATCTACTCTAGGGTTCCGTGCATCTGCCAGACCTAAGTCTTGTTTTGCATGGGTTTTTGGTGCCATTAGTCACTCTTTCCAGTCGTTTCCATCTTCCAACGGAGATGCCCTTTATATATCTCAAGTGAAAGGAATTTCCTCATAAGTTGTCTTTTTCTCTTAAAAACAGATGTTTTCTCTCTTGTAAGGAGAATGTGCAGAGAAAAGTCTCAGAACAAGACCCTAAAATACTGAGGCCTGTCATTTAAAGGTGAAGCAGAAAAGACTGAGGAGTGACCAGCAAGGTGCTAGGTCAAAGGTGACACAAAGGGACAGGGGCTCAGTGGTAGAGTGCTCACCTAGAATGTGTGAGGCCCTATCCTCAGCACCACATAAAAATTTAAAAGAATGTGTCCATCTAAAAAAAAATATATACATACTTATATGTATACATATTTTATTTTAATTTTTAAAAACAGTGACACAAAGCTGAATGCCATGAGCACAACAGAGTGACCACTGGACTTGAGAACATGGAAGTCACTGGCAGGCTGGCCATATAATTTACTGTGCAAATAAGAAACTTACTTTTCAGATGGTAAAAGGGAAGCTACTGAAAACTACACTAGAGTAATAAAGAGGGATACCCAGGGAAAAGGGAAGCTCTGGAGACCTTGACAAAGGTATTAAGGAGAATTACCTGAGCTGTGCTGTTTAGTATGATAACACTGGCAACATGTAATTATTGAGCCACTGAAATAAGACTCATGGAAATTAAGATGTTCTACCAATATAAAACACACCGCACACTTTAAAGATTTTGCACAAATTAAAAAAAGGTAAGGTAGCTTTTACTTAAGAATACTGTTTTGCTAAATAGTAAAAATTTGAAGAACAGATGTTGAAATTATTCTGTTAAATGTTTATAATGGCCCACAACTTTCTTACATTTCTTTTTATCTTAACTACTAGTTTCCATGACCTTTTCAAAACTCCTCACACTCTTAAATATCTGACAAAGGCCAAACAACTGAGCTTCTTTAATCATTTATTTTTATTAGTGATTCTTCCATCTTAATTCTAAACATCAATTCAATTACATAGTATAGTCAATTATTCAACATTATATAAGAGAATGTAAGTAAAGTTTAAGAAAAGCACAAAACTAACTCCAGTAGGTCATTTATACCCCTAGATCTGTAACTGGCACCAGCCTGCCTCTCAGCCCAATCAGACCGACAGAATTGGAGGATCCTGCCAGTAAATAATAGCAAGTCTCCAGGCTGCTACTGACAGTGCACCTGGGAATGAAAGAATTGATCTTGTTTTCTTATTTAGACTTGGCCAAAAATATGACTGGTCTTTTCAAATCTGAGACTTCTGACAACGCAGCTGACTTGACTGATGGTAACAACTGACTGTTAGCAAGTTCTACGGAGTTCATGTAGTTTGCCTTTCTTCAAGTAGTCTTCCAATAACTCCAAGCTACATGTTTTGGAATTCCAAAATTTGCCAAAAACCCAGAAAAAAGGAATTAAGAGTACATCTTGTGATGATTATGCTAATTCCTGTCTCTTTACCTATTTATACATCCCAGAACTGCAGGTGCTAATGCAGACAAAGCATGGACTCATCCTGAGTCTTAGCTGTGTTTGCTCAGACACCCATGCTTTAAAGTGGGATACTGCTGTTTTACTTAGGCTAGTTCAGCTACATCTTGTCAATTTAAAAATCCAAATCCTGCTCTTCACTTTCAGTGCTACACTGGTCAGTCTTTTTTCAATTGCCTAAACGCTAAGATTTCTCTCAAATGTTTTCTTCCGTCTTTGTCTTTTCCTGGTAAGCTGGATGTTTCTGTATTATTCAATCCACAAACATTTACCAAGCAGCTACACTACTTCCTAGGTGTCAGACAATCTGGTAGGCATTTCTGAAAAAATAACAAGACACAGACTAACAGAATGCCTGGCCCATAGGCATTTAATAAATGTTTTTTGAATAAATGATCTCTGACTTGCAGAGCTCAAATTCTATAGGGAGAGAGAAATAAATCATTATACTTCAGGATAAAGAGTACCAGAGTGCAAGGGTGTACAAAATGCAGTGAGAGGAGAGAAACAAGTGACCTGCTTCACTGGGAGACACAGATAAAGCTACAAAGAGAAGGTGGCCCATGGATTATACCAAGCACTTGATGTTTCAGGAACCAGTTCAATATTACCTCAAGTCAAATTAGCACATTCTAAGCTGATTATGCTTAAAAGTATGAATAAAAGTCAAAACTCACTTGATTTGTTTTGTTTACGCTTGGGGCTGCTAACAGAAGCTGCAAATTCACTGTGACTTGTGGGTCCTATTCCATTTCGGTCCCTCCAGTTGTCAGATTCACTTCCACTTCCCAAGTGCTCACGACTATTGGACCGTGAGAGAGACACTGATGAGCCCTGTGAAGAGTTAAAGCCATGTAAGGAAATGCTTGATAAAGTGAATTTCTCATGGTGGAAGGAGGAAAGAACCCAAGTCATACCATCACTGTTTACTTCTTTTCCAACACTGCATGCTGATTCTCAAGAAGAGATTGTGTTTCCTTACCACAGCTTTTGTCCTCTGGCAACAAGTGACACAGGTACTGTACAAGGTGGAGTCTTTTCCCTTTTTTATGGGGAACTGATCAGCATTCTGGGAGTACCCAGTATAAAGAATCCCCTATAAAGGGGATTTTTTAATTTTATAATTGGAAAACTGGTTCCTGACATTCCTCTGTACTTTCAGGAACCAAAAAGCAAATCTTCCAGCTAGTATAGCAGAGGTTCTTTGCCTTGTTTCACACAAGGAGGGTCAAGTAGAGCCAATGTTTTGAAAAGACTCAAGCTCCCAGACCAACAGTCAGATGTTGGAGACAGGTCTGGAAATGCTTGTGTTATTCTCCTGCAAACAAGTAATGGTCTCTCCAACAAAGTAGACGAAGAATAATTTACCCTTTAAAATTCTTCAAAGTTATGAAAATAATAATTTAAAACACTGCAAAGTTTGCATTAAGTTTGTATTTATTCATTCTTTTAATCATTTATTTAAATCACTATGTTATGGGTAACCTACTTTATACTAAAGTTTCAAAGTCAAGATTCTGATTTTCAAAGATTTATGTTCTCTAGGCAATTCCAAGGGAATCCTTTACTGTTCCCTTCGATAAACTTCACTCACTCTTGCAGCATAACCACAGCTAAGTATGTCTCCTTTAAATATTTCCATCTTTGGCATCATGACAGTCCAGTCCCCAGGTGTTCCACCCACCTCACTGTATCATTTGTAGGATCTTCCTCCTCTTTTCTGTTCTAAATTTCACATTATCCTGCTGCTTGGTACTAGGACTTCTTTTCTTCTATTTTCTCTTTAAGTAGTCTCAAATCTCTTTCAAAGCTCAGTGACTCCCATATTTCTGCCTCTAGATTTGACTTCTCTATTGAAATTTAGAATCAGACCTGCCAATCTGGTATCTTCATTTTATAATCTGATAAGTATTTTAAATAATATGCTTAAAAATGAGTCACCAACTATGCATCCCCATCAGTTATCCCCCAAACTACTCCTTTCTCTGAACTCCTACATCCTAGCAAGTTATACTACCACTCATTCACATTTGCTCCAGTTGAAATTTGAAGGTTCATTTTTGATTCCTCAATCCCTCAATATATCCAATCCATTAGTGAGTTCTATCAATTATCACTAAATATGACTCAAATCTGCCCACTGCTCTCCATCTCTACAAAAGTCACCAACTGCCTCCTTAATAGCCATTCTAAAGCTATCCTTGCTGCCTCTTCCCCCATAATCTATTGTATATGAAGCAATACTGATTTCTTAAAAATGCAGCTTAGAACAAATCATGCCTTTGTGTAAAGTCTTGTAATGTATTTTCATTGTACTTTACCCTGGGCAAAAGTGTTCCAAAATTGAGCTATAATTTCTAGTATTCTTTACCATAGGCAGAGGTGCTACAAAATTGAGCTTCGTAATTGTTCAATAATTGGCACTGTACTTTACCATGGGCTGAAGTGTTCCAGAACTGCCTCTCTCCAACCTCATCACTAATGCCCCCCTACTCTATCTCCTTTGGCTCCAAGACTCACCAGCTACTTCTAAATTTAGGACAATTGCACAAGCTGCTCCCTTAGCTTAATACTGTTGCCCAAGATTGGCGCTTCTTATCCACTGGGGCTTAGAGCTTGCCTGTCATATCTGCTCATACAATCTATTCTGTGGCTACCCAATCCGAAGCACCCTCTGTTTCATATTTATTTGGGACGTCGGTTACCTAATACCTTCTTGTTTATTTGTTTTGTGTTTCTTCCTAATTACCAAAAAGAAAGTTCTATTTCTGAAAGCAAGAACCTTGTATTCTCTAGTGAATAGAATTGTATCTAGAACACAGAAGGTAATTAGTATTTGTGAAAGTACTAAGTGAATCTCGAAGATTCTCCTCCCTACATTGTAAGGATGTCTTTGCTGACTTTTAGGAAGAGATATAGAGGAAGTAAGGCTCCTGAAACCAAAAACTGGAATTGTTAGTGAAAGTAACTTTAAGAATGTACTTCAACCAAGAAAAATCCTAGGCAGTAAGAAAAAAAAAAAAAAATGCTCAAACATGACAGTTACCAGAATCATTAGTGATGGAATGGTGAATGGTACTTTCATATTACAAATGTTGGAATCTAAACTCTTTTTGAGTTATGTAACCACTCATTTAAGATCCAGACTGACTTAATTCACACAGCTACATGAGAACTGGTTAAACATAGTGGTTTCAGGAAACATTAAGTAAAACATAATCTTGTGATATCTACAGGTTAGTTATCTACTAACTAATCTAAAATATCCACAAAGAGCAGCTCTCCTCCACTCTTAGATTCATAAAGATTTAAAAAGAATCAGACACCCTCATTACTTAGTGATGTGGAAATTGAAAACCATCTTTGATTTCCAATGCAAGCTTTTATTTACTTCACAGGACCACTGCTAATGCATTTAAGAGATGGGCGGCAAAAAGAATCCCCAACCTCTTTGCATCTTTGTTGATAGGACAGAGAAGATTCAGATCAAAGTGGCCTTTTGTTTGACTTTTGGTGTCCCAATGTAACATCAAGTGGTTAGAGTCATATTTTTGTGTCTTAGAGGAAACCAAAAAGCTTTAAAGTGCCTGCTTCTTATCTAAAGAAGCTGTTTGGAATGAACTGATTTCTCGGTGGCTGCCTGAAAAATGGAAAAAATTGCTCAAGTCTAGCTTCACAATAATACTGAATACAGAGCTCAAAGTATCAAATTCTTGCCTCAAGTAAACTTCCTGGAGCAGGAAACCCTTGGTCCCTGGCACACTGAGCGAGCAGCCCTCACCTGCTTCTGCTTGTAGATCAGCATTCTACTTGTTCCTTTGGTTTTACATTCTTTTGGAAAAAAGAGTAAAGGCTCTTTTCCAAAGGAGGGTACAGGTATTTCTAGTCACTGTACAATTTAAAATGATCAGTGCTATAAGCATAGATGCGGTCTCTGAATAAAAACTGTTCTCTCTATTGTTCCCCAGGTCCTTCCCCACATCCTAATCCACTGAAAAAATCCTTACTTCTCTGTTTTCAATCCTTCCCTTATGGCAGAACAAAGGGACAGGCACACACATGCAGGTAATAACCACTGCAGAAAATCAGATGCCATGTGAGGGTCCCTGTTCCTCCATTTCAGTAGATGAGAGATGCATTAAGGGAAAGTGCAAAGCCCCAGAAGATCCAGAATATCATTCCTAAAGAAAGCTGGATCATATCTTTCCTTCAGTAGCATTCAAAGGGGCAGTGAAGAAAAGCAGAATACATGGTGAATGCCCATGCTTCATTCTAGCTAATCACTGCCCTCCCTCCCCCATCTCAGTGTGAATGGGCTGCTAGACACCAGCAGGATGGTGCAGCAGGCTAGCTCAAGACAGGAAACAAGAAAAGTCACCGGAAGGGGTTCAGTCACAGGGATAGCGTCCTGGCACATCTCTGCTCACAGCAAATAGTCTATCTGACCTTGGATAAGGACTGGAGCAGAAATCTTTCAGGTTCCTATGCCCATTGTTACCATCACCCCTCCCTTTAGTGTTGCATCCCCTTATAGCAGTGATTCCTTAGGGTCACCTCCATCAGAATCATCCTAGGTTCTTGCTGAAAACACAGAAAATTGGTTGCCACTCACTCCCTACCTGCTGAATGAGATCTTGGAGGAAGAAAGTGAGTTTCTTCTATCAAGCTCACTAAGTAATTCTTATGCCTGTATAGTGTGGCAACATGTTTCTGTATCACTTACATATCACCTTTGGCTATGTGTCTTTGGTGTTAAATCAGTATTAGATGGAAATTTTGTAAAATAAACTCAAGTTCTTCCTCTGACATTTACTTGAAGACTTATCCACTCTGGGCCAATCTTTCCCCACTGGGAGATTTTGAGAACTGAATGAACAGTGAATGGAAACTAAAACCACAAGGAATTAAATAAATGTGATTTAAGATAAGTATTAATAATACATTAAAGGTGAATGTAATACTCTGAGGTATTCCTTTGGGTACAAAATGAACGAGTGGCTTGAATGTGCAGAATTAGTTCCACCAATAAGCATTCATATACACAATCTCATCTTCCAGCAGGGTGTTGGTTTACTTTGGGACAATTTCTTCAGTGAGAATAATAGCTGCTCAATATTACTAAAAACTTACTGTGCACCATGCTGAGCATGGCATGCCCTCGCTCTGATGTCTTCCTAGCTACACCCAAATGAGAAAACAGGCTCAGAGGAGTGAAGTTACTCACCAGAGCTACATATCTGGTCAGTGGTGGTTACCAGACTCACAGCCCCTGTACTTGAACACTATATTCCTGAAGTGATTATCATTTTCAACTTGTCATACTATTGGTTTTAGAGAGAAGAACTGAATGCACATTTCTAAAGTTGACTATTTCATCTCTGAAACTACAGAAACACAATCATCAACCCAGCACTTCACTCTGCCCAAAGCAAGGGTGCATGTAGTGGGCCACCATAGGGTGCACCAAAATTCAAAGTCTAAGGATTAGCACTGCAGTTTTAAGGTTTCTGGTAACAAAAGGAGATGTTTATTTTTTCTCAGCTGTAATAGCAGCAAGAGGAGTACCTCCCACAGCCTTGCAATTTTTCATAATGGTTCCTACATTCTCACTGCTGAAGGTCACTTCAATCTTTAAATACAGTCTGCCAGGTGACTACTGCAGCACTAACAATGAAGTCCATAGGAAACAATTCTTTTAAGAATTTCAATAGTATTTTCTTTTTTGACTTAAAGAGAAAAAAATTTAAAAAACCCAGCATGTTTGCTTTTTTTGCCTTTCATCAACAGTCTAATTTATTACAAAGAAAATGGGTGGAGAAAAGAAGGGCAATCTACAAGTGCTAGTTATTAGACTAACAATTATGAAACCGTTAACCAGTATTTGTTTTTCAGCCTGCGGTGCTCCAGCTGAACACTGATTCTTGGATTAATCGTTTTCATCCACATTTGGGTTTGCAGTCCCCCAGTATCCTGTGTGCACTGTGCGGGCTCACTCTCCAGCCCCACCCCCACACCAAAGCCTCATGCCAAAACCTGACACTCGCAAATGGAAAAGGCCTGCATAGTGAGTCACATGGAGCCTGGCTGAGGAGTATGGAACTCTGGACCCTCCTCCACATGCTAGGAATGCCAACTTCCCAGTCTCACCCGGAGCAGTGCAGCCAACATCTGGGAAACATAAAAATTTTGGAGCTCTTGTTTGAGATATTTCCTGCTGTGTTCTTGGCTCATCTGAACACAGAGAATTTTTAACTCATATCTGAAAACCTGTTTTGGTTGAATATCTGCCTTTTCCCCCTATGGTGGCCTTACTAGTGATACTCTTAGACAAAAGGCCTCTTTATACATTTTTATGGACTATTACATCTGCCCTTTACTTCATCTTAGTCTTAGGGTCACTTATGATGCTTCTTCCCCAACAAAAACACACCCCAATTTACATCTCCTTAGCAAAGCAGCAAAACTTTGAGAGAAAGCAGATAAAACAGTGAAATATATAAGAATGCAATTTTATAACAATACATTTATAAGATTAGAAATAAAAACACATGACTGCTAATAATTTTTCCTGATGTCTATAATTTAGAACAAGGCGGGGGAAGGACCTGACCTTTTTACTGAGAGCAGACAGGCAGAATGGGCAGAGTGTGACTACAAACCTCATAAGTGGTCGTCATGGTGGGCTTATAGGACACATGGTTGGCTCTTCTCAGCTCTTTGATAGTTTCTGCTGGCATGGATTTAGAAAACCCCAGGCCACTCCAGGTATTTGTAGGTGTTCTGACCTCTGTCACCACTGGTTTCTTTAACATAGCTTTGGAAAACAGAATATAAGACAGATTCTTAGTATGTTTAATGTATTTCTTAAATAAAATAGTGATGATGAGCTTGGTTACTTTTGATATATTGAAGAAATGATAACTCAATGTTTATTTCTTAACAAAAAAATGCCTAAAATATCCTAATAAAATATAGTACCCAAAGTAACGATCAGTGGAAAAAAAAAGCTACCCAACTTCTAACTGATGGAATAGTGATACATTCAACAAAACGTTCAACAGAAGTTGAGTACCTTGAACCCAAGGTTTCTTTTTATGAGTGACCAGTTTCTCAGCTAACCATGATTCTTGAAAACCATTTATTGAATATGCTGAAAAACAATCAAGGTATAAATCATTAATATATCACATACCTTTGGTTGCTAATAGCTTCTTTTGTTCATAGTCAAATGCCTGAAAATGAAGCAGAGAAAATGTCTTTATTACCAGTTTCTCCAAATGCCATGCCAAGACTCCATGATTAGATAACAAAGGTTTTGACTATATGCCTTAAGATATATGATAAGCTCTGCACCATGGGATGACAGAAATCTAACACAGGCATGATAAATCTAAACATACTTTCCAAACTAACTAATTAGAATAACAAATTACTATTTTTGACTTGAAGTCATAGCAATGACAAGAGGTAAAGATTTCCTTCAAAAAGAAAAAAAAATCCTATTTACTAAGAATATCTGGTATACCGGAACCATTTATATGCTGAAGTATAGTGAATAACCTAATAACAGTTTCACTAAGTTTCAAACTAACACATTATCAAAATGCTACCAGGTATCTACTGTCCTCCTTTCTGTTTCAAAATCCCCTCTTCATCTAGGTAAGCATGACCTGAGGTGGCATGTCAATACAACTTCAGAAGTTATTAACCTAACTGACATAGTCTTTGCTTTTGAGGTGAGATAAAATGAAAATGATCTGTAACCATTACAGTCTAGAATGTTAATCTATAACATTAACAAATTTAAACCAGTTTTGTTTTGTTTTTTTTTTTGGTTTTGTTTTGTTTGGGGGTGCAGGATTAGGATGGTGCCACACATATACTCCACTAATATCAAATGAGTCACTGTGGTGGAGTCAGATCTATGCAGAGACAAAGACAGGTCTTTCTAAGGATAGTAGTACCGATAGAGGTACATCTCAAATCCTAACCTAGTATTCTCAACTCTCCAAATTAGGAACTTGCTAAGACTTGATTTACACATTCTCAAAGGCCCACCAGAAGGATCAAGAACCAAATGGCACAATCACTTTGACTCTTCTTCCAAGAAGACTGTGTCATGGTAGGTGCCCATGTAATTTGTGGTCTGAACCAGGATGCTTCTGAGAGTGAAATGTGCTCTGAACAATACTGAGGCCAGGATGGCTGAAGTCAACAGGCTGTCCCAAACAAATAGGATGGAGGTGTTAGAACTTTTAAGAAGATGACAATAAATCTGGAGGGGCGGATTTTTAGATAACACTATATAATGACATTTTTGAAATGCTACTTCTCACACGACATCAGGAGTTTAAAATCGCCTTTTACTTATTAATGTCCAAGGTTGAGGTGTGGTAAAAACCTCGATTCACTTGCTCAATAAATATTGAGAACCTAGTGGTTAAAAGAGAGTTTTACAGAAGAATACAATAATTAATCAAAAATAAACGACAGCCTCAATGACTTATAGTCTTAGGAGAGCTGAATAAGAGAAATAACTATAAAATAAATTGGGAAGTATGGAAAGTGTGAAGAGAAAACTAGCAACAAAGCACTCAACAGCAGTCAGGAGACATATACCATTTTTAGTTACAGAGAACAGGGAAGTCTTTGATCTTTCTCCTATCACTGCTCAATGACTATTATTGATTTTCTAGTGATTTTAGAACTTGGCTATTCACTAATGACATAAGTACATCTATTCTATTTAAGTGGAAATAATGCCACCAAGAACACTCTCATTTATTCTAAAAAACAGACATAAAATTGGTCCACTGAAGGTATAAACCTGATAAAAAGGAAGACAAGAACCACAATATGAAACCAAAACACAACGGGATGATAAAGGGGAATTGATACATCTTAAATGGGAGAATTTTAATCTATGCTAACCAAAAATAAATTTACCACACAAAGTAAAGTAAATATCTTTAACACTGACACATTATGAAGGCCATGGTTTTTATAATAATAGTCACCTACAAATTCATGGAAATGTTCAAATGCAAAGGATTAAAACAAAGATAAGGAGGACTGAATTGTAGCTCACTCTGGGACTTAGTCCTGTAACTCACTTCCATGAACTAATTTCTTTTACATACCTATCTATGACAGAGTGTCTGCTTCTAGGATTTTGTAAAAAGATTTTCATCTTTTTATGGAGGTAGGGGAATTGAGTGAGACAAATCCCTACTAGGAAGGAAGTGAGTCTACCCAATAACTGGCACTGAAAATGAGAATATTTATAGGATTTTCTTTTAAGCCCAGAGCAAAAAAATCCTTGTTTTTTCATATTGTGATTTATATGGAAATCAGATTTCTGAATTTCATGGTTAGAAATCTATTTAGAGTAATTAAACTAAACCTTTGAAAATTAATATAGAGAAAAGTCCTGTTGAGGAAGTTGCTTTAAATAATCATAAAAATCTGTGAACCAGCTGGGTGCGCTGGCACACACCTATAATTGCAGAGAGGCTGAGGCAGGAGAATAGCAAGTTCAAGGCCAGTCTCAGCAAATTAGTGAGACCTTAAGCAACTTACTGAGATCTTGTCTCTAAATAAAAATAAAAAGGACTGGGAATGTTGCTCAGTGGTTAAGCACCTCTGGTTTCAATCCCCTGGTACCAAAAAAAAAAAAAGTGTGAATCAACACAATTATCAAGAATAACAGCATCTACTTTCAAGGAACTAAAAAATTTCATATTATTTTCATAACCATCTCAAAATGGCACCAAATTTATCATCTCCATTTCACAGACAAAAGAATATAAGAATATTGGACAGAATCAGACCAGAGACCCTGCGTCTTATACAAGAAAAAGTAGGTCCAAATCTTCAACTTGTTGGCTTAGGATCAGACTTCCTTAACAGGACTCCCATAGCATAAGAAATAAAAGCAAGAATCAATAACTGGGATAGATTCAAACTAAAAAGCTTTCTCTCAGAGCAAAGGAAACTATCAGTAATGTGAAGAGAGAGCCTACAGAGTGGGAGAATATCTTTGCCACTCATACTTCAGATAGAGCGCTAATTTCCAGAATATATAAAGAACTCAAAAAACTCTACACCAAGAATACAAATAATCCAATCAACAAATGGTCTAAGGAAATGAACAGACACTTCACAGAAGAAGATATACAAGCAATCAACAGATATATGAAAAAATGTTCAACATCTCTAGTAATAAGAGAAATGCAAATCAAAACTACCCTAAGATTCCATCTCACCCCAATTAGAATAGCGATTATCAAGAACACAAGCAACAAAAGGTGTTGGCGAGGATGTGGGGAGAAAGGTACACTCATACATTGCTGGTGGGGTTGCAAATTAGTGCAGCCACTCTGGAAAGCAGTGTGGAGATTCCTCAGAAAGCTTGGAATGGAACCACCATTTGACCCAGCTATCCCACTCCTTGGCCTATTCCCTAAGGACTTAAAATCAGCATACTACAGAGATATAGCCACATCAATATTAACTGCTGCTCAATTCACCATAGCCAGATTGTGGAACCAACCTAGATGTCCTTCAATTGATGAATGGATAAAGAAACTGTGGCATATATATACAATGGAATATTACTGGGTCATGAAGAATGATAAAATTATGGCATTTGCAGGCAAATGGATGAAATTGGAGAATATCATGCTAAGTGAGATAAGCCAATCTCAAAAAGCTAAAGGACAAATGATCTCGCTGATAAGCGGATGAGGACATATAATGGAGGGTGGGAGGGGTTAGCGTTAGGGTTAGGGTTAGGTTTAGGGTTAGGGTTAAGGAGGGTGGTAAGAATGGAGGAAGGAAGGACTGTATAGAGGGAAAAGAGGTGTGGGAGGGGTGGGGGAAAGGGAAAAAAATAACAGAATGAATCAAACAACATTACCCTATGTAAATTTATGATTACACAAATGGTATGCCTTGACTCTATGTACAAATAGAGAAACAACATGTATCCCATTTGTTTACAATAATAAAAACAAGAATATTGGATCTGTTTATCCAAGACAATGTCATGAGCCAGTAATACTTAGAAATGTAGCCTTTTGCATTCATCTAAATTCTTTTCAAATAACAGATGAATGTTATTTGCATTAGCCACAGTGACACAAATTATTTTATGTCATTTTAATATCATATTTTAAAGAATTCTTCTCATTTAAGCTAAATCCTGTTTCATTGTTAATGTTTATAGTAAAACCAATTCCTAAGTATTACATATATATTTAAATTTCACTTTGACCACAGCAGAGAAGGAAAAGCCAGTTTCTGTAACTACTTACTGCTAAACACTCAGTGAATTCTTCAAGTCCTCACCTGAGCACCCTACATTTGCATGACTTTTCTGCTTTATTCCATTACCTGCATGTTGATATATGATGGACGTGGGGCAAGGCGGGCCCTTTCAGAGTTTTGCTGGGCAGCTGCTGCCCTCTCTGCGGCACGTTCACTTCCTGGAGCCTTCTTGTCAGCTACAGGGCTTTCTGTAGCACTCAGTTCAGGGTCTGAGAGCAACCTGTCAGTGCTGCTGTGAAACAGAGTTTAGAATTTAGCACTCTACCATATGGACAAATGTACTGGCATAGTATTTCCTATAAGCCACATTTACTATGCGTATTTCCCTTCGTCAACTATTTACATGTATTATCTCATTTAATCCTCACAAGGATGCTGTGATGTAAGTTCTACTGTTATTCTCATTGAATAGATGAGGGAAGTACCTGCTCAAGGTCACACCTCTAATATAAATGGTAGAGTTGGAATATGAATTCAGGCACTCTGACTCTAGAACTAAAGCTTCAAACTGTTTCATGATACACACATTCTATGTTGTATATATATTATACAGCATATGATAGAGAGGGAATAAGGTAAGACAAGATTTCTCATTTTTATACATCAAGGAGATACCAATGACTCATGTGTACAAAGCCTCCACAGAGATGAATAAATCTGATATCATTCATGTGTAGAGTGCACACGACACTGATAACAAATAAGGGTAGCAGATAAATAAGAAATATTTTCCAAAGCCTATTTAGGGGTACAGGTAGAGCATGAAAGTGCTTCTTATAACAGGCAACACCTGAAATACAATACATGATATGTGCAGAATACATGCACTTCAAGTTCAAATCCAACAGCACCACTGCAAATAAAATAGGGATCAAATCAAAGAACTGATTTGCTCATGTCTTCACAGTTTTATTCATTCAAATATTCAGTTGTGCCAGGGGAACTTAGAGGAATTTAGAAAGGGTGACTGGAGTTGAAAAGGAGGAACAATGTACTTTGCTTGACAAAAGCTGAGAGAGGCTTCACAGAGGACATTTGAACTGGGAATTAAGGGTATCACAAGATCACCAGTGCCAAAGGCCAGGAGAATAGTAGTGTTTGGAGGGAAGAACATAAGGAAAGGAAACAAGGCACTGCAGATCACTGGGGCTCTTTAAGTCACAATGTGATAAGATTTAGATTTTTTAAAAAAATTACTGGCGCAAAATGAAGGACAGATCAAACTGATGAGATGAGCAGAGGGAGGTCATTCTGGAGGATGCTGCTTAATCTAGATGGGAGATGAGGAGAAAGTGCAGAACACAGTCAACAATGAAAGGAATAAATATAGGCTCTAATTGCTTCAATCAATAAACATACTGAAGAACACAACTTGGGATATTAATACCATGTAAAGAAAAATAGAGCAAGTTGGATAAATTGAAGCCAGAGTTCATAAAGAAAAATGAGTAAGGAAGGATGGAAATAAGAACATATATGCTAATCTTTGCATGAAAATACAGAAGGAACTAAAAAGACAGTAGAAGAAAGCAATTGGATAGGGAGGGTTGGAGGAGAACAAAAGAAAGAAGATTTAAAAAAAAAAAAAAAAAGAAATACAGCAAGGAAAAAGGAAACAGACCAAGGACAAAGGAAATAGAGCAAGGATGATACACTGGCAACTCTGCCATGGTCAGGGAGCTTTCCAGTCAATACAATTCATGCATTTGTACCCAATGTGACTTGTCATAATTCATGATACTGTGAAGCATTGAGTGAAAAGTTTTCCATTAATTAAATTGGAAAAAGGGAGGCACAGTTTCAGAAAGAACTCCCAACTGAAAGGGAGTTCACTGTGGGAAAACCTCCAACAGCAAAAATCAAGGAGAAAAAATCGCCCCAAATGATTACTAAAAAGCAGAAAGATTGTTAGTTTCAGAGCAATTATAGGTAATTGAGAGGCCAGATATAAACCCAACTGTCTAAATGAAGAGTAGATTATAAAGACTATAGGCAAGCATAAAAATGACCAGATATTACACCTTAAAAGTAGGAGTGATATGGCTCAGGGGTATAGCACTTGACTAGCAGGCACCAGGCCCAGGGTTGAAATCTCCAATGCAAAAAAAAAAAAAAGAAAAAAGAAAAAAAAAACCCTACTGAAATGATTATTATGAAGAGAAATGAAAAAAGATCTAACCTGACCTGAATCAGAGTCCTAAGCAGCAAGTTTAAAGCAAGTTCAGTCTGCTATATACTATCTTTCACAGAATCAAGGATTTTAAGATTAAAATACATACTGTAAGTGTGAGTTTTTCGTGCCTTGCAATAACTCTACAGTCTGCCTTTTGGCACAGGAAACCTTGGAGTGACCCATCATCTGTTTTAAGTCACCAGCGTTCCCAGAATGGGAAGGACTTCGAGGCATGCCTACTTCAACAAAAGCATCATTGCAACCTGCAGGGGAGAAGAACAGAGTGAAAAATCTAAACAAAATTACATTACAGTTCACTATTATCTGTAATGAGAAAAAATCAGAACCCAATTCTACAGAGATTATTACCCTGATAAAGGCATAAAAGTTCTTAGCTGCAAAGAGGATGCCCCAACAAATTCAGGCTTCACAAAAAGAAGACACTCCAACTTAAGGAAGATATATTTATATAAAAATACTTAGTATGTTGACTCTTTTTGTTACATAAGTAAAATCACTTAACGTAGAAAGGTCCAATGTAAGGGGAAAGTGATATTTCTGTGGAAAGTGGTTTTCAGTAAACTTTTCCCTATACTCATTGGCAGTTCATTCAAGATATTCCCTCTGCACATAGCTAAGGTAGGATGAGTCATGGTTGGTTAGCAAAACCAACTCCAAATCACTGCACAGACTCTCCATGATCCCCTTTATCAGAGTTAACAAACCATACTGTTATTCAGGAGAAAAGTTACAGTTCCTGACCTTCTGCAGGGTTTGATTTGGGAGAAGCCTGCTCAGAGCCAGTTGTCTGGATGGATGGATCAACATGATTCCCACTCAGCACTTTTTCTCCAAGTGATGAAGTTGATATTGCACCATATTTTATATTTGGAGACTGAAATAATAGAAAATAACATAGAGATAAGGTCATAAATTTACAATTTAAGAGTCATTTCAGGTAAAGATTAAAGCAGCTTATGTCTTAAAACAGCACGGATGACCCCATCATCACAACAGGAGGGCATTACCTGTGCATGTCCATTTAAAGAAGAGGTGATTTTTTTGCCTTCTGTCTGCATACTGTTGATATGAACATCAACAGGAGTCAAGCCAGGAGGGGGTGACGGAGCTGTGTGCCCATAGGTGGGCACTCCAGACAATAAAATATTGGTTAACGTGGCTTGTGCAGTAGATGGGATCATAAGATGTGGTATGGCAGAGAAACCTATGGTAACATTTCATAAAGAGATGTTAGACAAGAAAAAACTCACAAACTAGTGCTGTTTTTAGTAATAATAACTAAATGTTTTTTGCTGAAAATTTAGAAAATAATTCAATTTATAGATTTAACATTACTATAAAAACATACAAGAATGTTAAAGTGAAGTACCACCTTTGAGAATGTTTATTCTAAGTCATTCTCTATACAGATGAGGAAATGAATAAGGGAGCATAAAGCCTGTTTTCCAATTGCCAGGCTGACAGCCTTCCTTGGCCACTGCTTCCTGCACATCAAGCCCTTCTCCCTACTCTGCTTATCCCATTTGAAGATTACATTTTACTTGTGAAAAACTCATTCTTTGTTGTGTTTCATTTTAACTAATTTACACATCAGGGAAGTTCTGTTTTGTTGGAGGTCTGAACCATAGATTTTCCCTAAAGAAACTGAATCATTTGTAAATTTTATTTCAAAAACTGGATAATACCTAAGAACACATGCCTTTGATTACACTTGCATGATACTGACCTGTGGCACTTGAAGTATTAGCAAGTGGGGGTGCCCATAATGTGGGGCTAGGGGTGCCAGAACTTGGACTTTGCAAAGGACTGACTGAGCTATTAAGAGCATTCAGGAGTGAGTTTGGGTTTGTTGAAGTGTTTAGTGATAAGGTGGTTGGCCCCAAAAGACCTGCAATAAATGAATGTAAAGTTAATACACATGAATTCAAGATTTTCCAAATAGACATGGCACGCATGTTGCCATCTGGAAGGCACATCAATACAATCTCTATTTTCTAAATATGAAATAGGGATGACAGATTTTCTTTCAAATATCTACATGAAATATTTCCTTATACAGCTCCAGCACAGAAACCAGGTAACCCACAAATAGATGCTGTCAGAAAAGGGAAGACAGATGTGCCCAAACCAGGATAGCAGTCAGGGTCACTAAGCACCACCAGGGGCTTTGCATTCTTGTTGGCTAGTGAGGATGAACAAGTGGGGATTCATTTTTATTTCTCTGCATAACTCACTTGTCATCTGCTTTCAAACAAATGCTTTTCAAAGCACTTACATTTAGTAGTAACTGGGGAAAGTTTTCCTGTGGTATAATGGGTCCATTTGGGCCCTTTGTAGATAGGCAGAGCTGTCTGGAACAGTTCCTATATGAACCTCAGAACATATACATGACCATGACTTCTTTCAGTTTCATCCCAATGATAAAACCTTTCCTTATAGAAAAAAATTTTTGGTTTTTGGTTTAAGAATTTGATGCTTGATTAACTTAATGAGGTTTTGCTTCTGTTATTTGAAATATGTTCTAAAATAAAATATGCATTTGCATGTTTCTAGGAATGCATATAAAGCAGAGGTCTTACAGGATGGGTATAGCCATGAATACACTTTTAAAATTCAGTAACTCTGATCTTTGCTCACTTTCTCACTAGTGCAAGATAAATCTGGTTCCTGCTAAGTTACCTGACTGGTATTTCCTGGTTCATAGGCATTGCTATGTTATTATGACTGTTCAGGTCCCTGTGGAAGGAATAACTTTGGTAGATGAGAGACAAAGGGAAAAAAACCCTCTTTAATTTAATGGTGTCTAGGAATGGCTCATTGGATTCATAATCATATTATTACCATATTATATTTTTAAAAGCAAAAACAAATATTAGAAAAATATTTTAAAGATTGCTGAAAATATTTTTTGTGCCTCAGATCAGCACTGAAAGAGGTGGAGTGATTTACTAGGGTTACTGCATTAGATTTTCACATAAAAGCAACTGAGAAATGTGCAAGGAAGTGGTGAACCTAACATAACTATTATAGAGCAACTAACATCAGCCTGTAAGACTACAATTCATAGATGAGGCCATAAATATCACTATGACTATTAAGTGGCTCACCCTGTTTTCTTAATAAACCAAAGCACTCAGAGAGATTGTTCATTTACTTTTCTATTGCTTGCTTTAGATATAGGTTCCTCTGCTTCCCTTGGTGACTAGGATCCCTTTGTGTCTGGCTTGGCAGGCCTAATCGCTTGGGGTGCAGCTCTGATTGTTTTCACCTTCCGCTCTCCCCACCTCTCATACAGATTTGCAATTACTTTTTCAAAAGCAAACTGGATAATCTTTATCTCTAGGGACTGATGGCAATATTGCAAATGCAAGAGAGAACAAACCCATAAATTATAGTGAGCCTGCTCACTTCAATCTTAGTGGCATTCTTAATTTAGAAGAACAAACAGTCACTGAAAGTAAAAGTCAGATCTTGATTATTTATGCCAACATAGGAAAAATCTGGGTAACCAAAATCCTAAGAGCCTAACGACAACAGCGAAAACCACAAAACAGATTGCTTTGAGTTGTGTTGCTTTTTACCTGATCTTAGAGCCGGAAGAAGAAAAAATTAAAAATAGCATTTAAATATAAACCCAAATGGTAGAAAGAAAGGGAATCAGATAAGCATTTCCCCAGTGACTGAGAAGCACTGTAACAATAAATTTTATACCTAGTCCAGTGAGTCCGAGGCCTGCTGAAGCTAAGATATCCAGGCTGGGACAAGCCAGGCCGGCAGGGCACGATGCTGGGGATGGACTGGTTGCTACGGTAACCCCACTGCTTTCAAGTCCGAGGAGACATTTCCTTGCTTCATACATATTTAAGGCATTTCGCTCAACACTTTTCACAATCACAGACTATGAAAACACATAATGGGGAGAAAAAGTGACATGCGAGAAATCTATAATGAACGGGGGAATGGAGGGTGAAAAGTGAGTATGTTATTAATTCCACTTGGGGTCTGTTAATGCTGCTTTAAAATCAGCTGCAAATCCTAAGCCCTCATTTCTTAACTTTTGGTAAAGCTGAAAATGTTAGTTACCATTTATTGCATGTGTCCTGTGTTCCGGGGAACTGATGGAAGCTGCACAAATATTCCATTTATCAGCAAAACCTTATGGGGTGGGATCATTGTTCATATTCAGTAAGTTAAGAGATTTGGTCAAGGTCATGGCATAGCTGCAGAGGACAGCAGGAAGACTGGAACTCCAGACCCTCTCCATAGCCTCTTGTCTTTACATTAAAGTTCTGCCAGCTTTATCTTACCTTTACAAACCAAATCAAACTTGTCAGAACAAACAGGCTGCATAACAACAGCCACTGATGTTTGATATTTATAGTTGACTGACCTTGAGATAGCATTCCTTCTCACTGAGCACACAGTAAAAGAAAATTCTACATAACAAATCTTTCTTCTCTCTCAATGGACTCATCTAGAAAATTGGAAATGTGAACTCTAAGGGGAAAAGTTCCAGTGGAGAGTAAAGAAAATTTGTGTCTAAGAAAGTAGTTAAAGCAATAGTTGGAGTCAGGCCAGGCAGGTGTAATTAAATGGCCAGGGGATGCTGTAAGGTTTCCGATTTTTGAGGGGCAATCTATTTTTCCCAACACCTGACCATTTCTTCCTGAACTCCTGGAATTCTTGTGCCTGTCCATCTTTATATGCACGAGTCCTTGAATATCTCTTCAAGTCTTTACATTTTAGCCCTGGTATCTATAATAAGTCTTGTTAACTCAGATCAGTCAAGCATGTAGCTTCACAATACAGAAAACTAATGTCCTGTTATCTAAATTTCAACTCACTATATCAAGTTCACTTAGAATCAGGGCTTTTTCTTTAAAGCTTTCTTTTGAAAAAGGTATGATTATTTTTCTTCGGTTGGATAATAAATATTACAGTATTTATACATACACAAAGTTACCTTATATTACATACAAACCATTATACATATATGATAATGTTTCCAGTTTAGAAATTAAAAAACAAAAGGCACACCCATTTGGTGTTACCTACTATAATAAATTAAGGAACTCAATTCAGTTCAGGAATTAAAAATTATTTCTGAACTTCATAACCTTAACAGTTACATTTTTAAAATTCTTTTATCAGAATTTTTTTTAAACATAGAAAACCACGGTTAATACAGCATCTGTGTGCTCAGCACCATAAATAAAACTTATTTGTCTCTGACTCTGTTGAAATTGAGCATAGCATTCCTTCCCTGTTTCCTAATTTCATTTTCTTCGCTCCTAGTCCAAAGTCATCTCATCGTGAATTTGTTGTGACCCTTCCAGATGATGCTTGCACTTTAGAAAATAAATGCACATACATACAAGAAACTGTGTACCATTTAGTACATGCTGTCATGCAATTTATTATTTTTTTCACTCAGCAACATTGTATTTGGCCTGTGGTGCAAATATGTCTTCAGTGTGTGTAACTAGAGGTACAATGGCTGCAAGTAGGAATCAGTATACTGAGCGTGATCAGGTGGTCTCAAATTGTTCTGCAAATGGCTCTGCTAATTTTCACTGTAGGAACATTCCTGTTTCCTCACATTCTCACTAGCACTTAATGTAACATTTATTCATGAAATTTTTACCTTACTTGAAATTGCTGAGTTTTTGCAATATCTTAGAGAAAATGTTACAAGAAGGTTTAAGACTCTTGTTAAAGTCTTTATTACAAAGAATGGACAAATGTTTTTCAAATTATTAGGGCTGGCACTGTGGCTGGCATATAGTAGTGCTCTTGTTTTTTAATTACTTTGGATATGTGTACACACACACACACACGCACACGCACACAGAGTCTAATCAATTCTCTTTAAAGTAAAGCTTTAAAGTTACCAGATAGCAAGAAAAAAAAAAGTTTTCTCTTTCCTTCGCATGTATTTATAGAAAAATAATGGTTAAAAAAATCTACTACAAAACCCAACAAATACATAAAGAAAATGATGATCAAAAATGGTATTACAAATCAAATATTGCTATCACTACATGTATAACACAGATGAGAGTATTAGTTCCATGTAAATGTAAATACATACTTGTATGCAAAATAAAACTGTACAGAATGATATGATACATGATTCCCTGGATCCAGACTGAACCAACCTTGCTAGGCTGCTTTGGTTTTGGTTTAATGCTGATAAAGACATCAAGCTGTTCCATCAACTGAGCAATGAACTGTGGATCTACTTCAATTTCTTCCTTCATATCAAACATCAGCACAAGAGGAAGACAACCCTAGAAAATATCACAATAGAATGTGTAGGAGTTAATAATTTCAAAACCTGAAAATTTGACATGCCTACAAATAATGCAATATATTATAGATTTAAAGAATAAACCAGAGTATTAAAGTTAAATTATACATTTTCACATAGTTTGGAGGGCTGGTAGGGGAATAATGTTGAGGGGGAGGAAATTATTTTTTAGATAACAAAATTGTGTATCTTGAGTTTCTGGTTTTGGCCCTAATTTTTTTTTTTTTTTAACCCACTCTCCACTTTGGAAAATTCCTTCATTCTCTGACTTCAGTTTTGCTAGGGGTGGTAGAAATGAGATTCTCAACCACATCAAGGGTACTAATCTTGTGTCTTGGCGCAACACAAAAGTGGTGACTTTTACTGCGCCCTGAATGAAAGCTAAACAAGCACTGGCATTTAAAGAGCTCCATGTTTTGAGCCTGGCCTTGCCTGTCCCACCACAGATGCATCTGCCTGAAAGTCTGCCCCTTCCTCCAGGCCAGGCTAGCTTATCCTTATCCCTTCAGTTGATCCTTTCTTGTGGTATCTTAACTCTTCAGGGGCTTTTTTATCACCCAAGTTCTACTTGCTTTCTGTGGCAGCTCAGGCCCTGTCTCCTTCCTGGAGTGAACTGTAACTGCTGTTCCTCCTTCAACAGTTCCCAATTTAGCACTGCAGTTTTGTTTGGGCTTTTTTGCCTCTGATGCATTATTCCTGGCCTCTAATCTCTGAGGAGTATAGGAACATTGTAACCTGTTTTCTGATGCGCGGGTTACCACTCAGTGCTAGCTTGCTGGTTATTAGATTTGGTACACATATACCAGGAGAAGCTAATGTTAAACATAGAGCATTAAAGAAAATCTTTACCTTTGCACCTCAGATAGAGCCTTAAGCTCCAGGATATATAAAGAACTCAAAAAACTCAACATCAAAAAGACAAATAAACCAATCACAAATGGGCTAAGGAACTGAACAGACACTTCACAGGAGAAAAACAATCCATCAACAAATATATGTAAAAACGTTCAACATCTCTAGAGAAAAGCAAATCAAAACTACTCTTAAATCTCAACTCACTCCAGTCAGAATGGCAATTATCAAGAATATAAGCAACAATAAATTTGGCAAGGATGTGGGGGAAAAGGTACACTCTTACATTGCTGGTGCAACCCTTAAGAAAAGCAGTATGGAGATTCCTCAGAAAACTTGAAATGGAACCACCAGTTGACCCATCTATCCCACTCCTTGGTTTATACCCAGAGGATTTAAAAATCAGCATAATACATTGACGCAGCCACATCAATTTTTATAGCAGCTCAATTCCCAATAGCCAAATATGGAACCAACCTAGATGCCTTTCAACAGATGAATGGATAAAGAAAATGTGGTACGTAGACACAATGGAAAATTACTCAGTTTTAAAGAATGAAATTATGACATTTGCAGGTAAATGGATGGAGCTCAAGAATATCATGCTAAGAGAAATAAGATACTCTCAAAAAAATAAAGGTCAAATGTTTTCTCTGATATGTGGATGCTAATTCACAATAAGAGGGGTGGGCTAGGGAAGAACAGAGGTACTCTGGATTAGGCAGAGAGGAGTGAATGGAGGGGCTATGGGGGTAGGAAGAATAATAGAATGAATCTGACATTGTTACCCTATATGCATATATGGCTACACGGCCAGTGTAATTCCACATCATGTCCAACCAGAAAAATGAGAAGTTATACTCCATTTATATATGATGTGTCAAAAGGCATTCTACTGTCATGTATAACTAATTAGAACAAATAAAGAAAATAGGATTAAAATAAAATCCTATGTACTGTTACATTTGTAGATAAAAATATTTTTCAGGATAGTACTATATAAAAAGGTAACTAAAATACAGGTAAAACCTTTTAATTTTTCTCTCCCTTCTTTCAACATTGTGCAATAACAGGTGTGACTGAAGTATGAATGTGAAATCATAACCACGCAGAATGCTTGAAAAGGTTCACTGAACTAAAAAATAACATCTAGAGAACTTGGAAAGAAGAAAATTTGAAGAATAATGATAACAATTCTTGGATATGAATATGAATATACCTGATGAGTAGTATATTAAAAATTACCTGATAAAACAAACTTGTCCAAAAAGAAAGAGAATATTTACAAAAAAAATTTTTTTCTCAAAAGTATATTGCAATCCTTAGCGATTATATAACAAGTTTTCATCTGTCAGAGGAATGGAGTCAACAATACAAATCTGGATTTTCTGAAAGTTTCTCAAAAATGAATTCTGCAAGTTAATGGCACCAAAGGTCACACCTGATGCTTACTGATTCAAATATCACTAAAGGGTGAGCAATGAACAAGAGAAAACAATATTTTAACAAGAATATTATGTCCATCCATTTTGTTACTATACATTAATCTATAGAAGAAGGGAAACACTAAATTACAAATCAGAAGCAGTACTGTATAGCATATAGCTTTGTTCTTTTTCTTCAATAAGTAACACTAAAATTCATGACAAGTTATATTTAATAATATCAGTAATTTGTGAAATGTACACAGGTTTCAAGTTTCTAAACATGATCTCTTTGAGGATGAAACTTAAATAGCATTTTAATTTTTCCGCTTAAACAGAAGAAATTTCTGTCAAGTGAAATGGTATAGTAGAACTATGTGTCTTGAAATAATCACCTACCACCCATGCCATAAGACAGTCAATTATTTCACTGCAGTCTCTACTGTGTTTAGTCTAAGTTAAAAACAACACTGCAAGAAAATCACCTATACAATGAAATTAAGCTTACTGAAGCACCATGAACTTTATTCTTTAATTCCTTTTACGAAGAAACTATTCTATTTGACCAGCCTTCCAAAATGCTTTCTTAAACATCAAATTAGTATAGTGAATACAACAACAAACACTGTATTCCAAGAAATTAAAAAAAAAAAAAATCACAACACTAATTTCAGTAACCTTACCATGAGATATTGCCTTGCAAGACAGACAGACTCAATGGTGCCCTGGAGGTAGACGGTGGATTTCTTCTGTGGATTACTGGGATCAGGAAAGTGAATTTGAGCACCCGTTCGCTGCATGATATGTTTGATGTTGCTCCCATTTCGACCCATCATAAAGAGATGATGTTGGGCTGCAATGTCTAATTGCGTGCTCACAGGAATAGCTGATGCTAAGCTCCCAGCAAGATGTTCTAACAGCATGGCAGTTCCTTCCTGGTAGAAGGATGGGAGGGAAATTATCCTATAAAATATAGCTGCCCATATATAGGGAAATAGCCTACTGTACTTTTAACAGTTATGGGAAAATATAGCACATTCTGTAAATCCAAATGTAACACAAAGAAAAATTCTGGAAAACAAATTAGTCTAATATCCTTTAAAAATAAAATTTGCATGATTTGCAATTTTATAGTACTGGGAATAATCTAAGTCATTTACCTTCACAGCACTTGTGTTATTCTGAGACCCTCGTACTATGACAGTAGCACCATACATTCGGGAACGCTGTTTAAATGATACTGATATGTTGTACGTTTGTGATATGTGCTGAATAGAGGGGGAATTAGGATCAGGAACTGGTTGAAGAATTCCAGCAATTGGTAACTCAAACATCAGCACCAAAGGAAGCAGCTCCTAAAACAAAATTATGAGAACCCAAAGCATACAGTTAAAGCGTTACACATTCAGAGATGGGTGTGAGTCATTTGCTCTTTTCTGAAGGTGGATTTTAAAACATAAATAGTTTTTATGGTAGACATAAGCTTAGGTTGACTATATAAAATATTTTAAAGGGAAGGAAACTTTGTGAAACCTGAGAGCTTATGACTCACACTAACTGTAGTATTTTTCCTCAAGCCTCTATAGTATCATTTAAAACCATCAGGGAAACTGAGTCAGATGAATTCAGAACATCTCTGAGAAAGATCATCAATAGAAAAGTTTATGAGTAACACAGAACTTCATTTTTTAAAAATACTGATAATAAAACACCTACAGTAAAAATTAAAGTAGTGGATGCCATAAAGCACATGAAAACAACTTTTGCCACTATTTCCTACTTACTAAAAATATGATTTGGTTATAAAATGGTAATGTATGATATTTTAATGCCTTACAATGCAAATGTTGCTGACATGGATTTATAATATTAAAGAGTAATATATAGTTACCCTAATTCTAACTCGGGCAGATTCTACTCCTGCTGGTTGTCCTGCTATAGATACCTGCAAAAGAAAATACAGTTTAATGTATTTTAATCAAACTCATATCTGATTTTCTAGTTATCTACATTCTTGTTACTCAAAATGTGATCCAGGAACAAACAGCATTAGCATTAGTTGGGAGCTCATTAAAAATAACAGATTTTAGGTCCCATCCCACACCTGCTTAACAGAATTTGCATTTTAATGATACCTCAGATGATGTATGTCATCTAATCTATATCATCCCTTGTACCTACCTAACGCTCCACAGCCCCTATGGGGCCATCTTTATAATTTTTCTTGCTCATGGCATTTTTCTCCCTCTTGTTAAACTCTTTGCATACCAGACACCTAACAATATGCAATGATATGGCTACACCAGTTTCTCAAAATGTAAACTTCTCCCATACCAGCTGGTAAATAATCACTGGTCCAACACACCTCTTCCAGCTTTTCCCTGGGATCCCTGAACCTTCCCCTGATCCATCACCTAAAGCCCTAGTCTCACACTGGGCTGGGAGTACAGGAGCTCCAGAACATTGTTCTAATGGCTGAAGGCCATGCCACAGCAGCTGTTAGATAATCTGAATGATATGCTTGCCTTTTATCATGGCTTTCTATCTAGTACCTTATGCATACATTCATTGTCAACATTAGTGCCTTTGTGGATAACCATTTCTGGTTTTGTAATTAGCTTAGAAAAGATAATGCTCTTCCAAATAACACAATGAACACTACCTGTTCTTCAGGTATTGAAAATGCTTACCTGTAGACAGGTGAGTTCCAAACAGAAGAATTATATGAACTTGACAGAAACATAATTCAATCAATGTTCAGAAGCACTCATGCACTGTCTCTCAGAAGGTGATGTAAGTGTCCCGGAGGACCACTTCTGGGTTCTACAGAGAATGCATAGTTCCTGGACTAGGTAAACTTCTACACCTTTTCCTGAATGACAGGCTTTCTCAGCCTTTTCTTAGGGACTCTATTTTATGACCATCAAATCTTCCCTGATCTACAGCCACTTAGAGATCAAGAGTTTAGGATCCACCTATGATTCATCCTCAAAAAGACATCACCTTCAATCTCCTTGCAGGGGTTTTTACAATCTGTATTGTGTATCATCTACATGGTTACATCTTTGACTCTCATCTCTCAAAAGGTATATGCATACTGAAAATGAAGGTTATAATTCATTCCATAAAAGTTCATGTGGAAAGATAATCACCTGGTTGCTTTTCTCTGCTTGATTATTCCTGTTGGAATCTGGAAAGTGGATGTGACATCCTGTTTCTTCCATCACTTTTTTAATATTGTTGCCACCTTTGCCAATCACATGGGAGTGTTCTGTATGCGAAACATCCATCTTCAATGTGACCCGATTGCTCTACATGGAAATAATGTGTTATTCCTTGGTGCATGAAAAAGGAAGGAACAACTCCCTAAACACTTTGTCTTAATGCTTTTTGGTATTAACAAAAATGACCCCGTAGAAAATCTTACAGATTTCTTAATAAGATAATCTTAATCTAAAATGCTTAATCCATCAATTTCTCTTTGGCTAATTAAAAAATTCTCATTTTTAGAAAAATTTGTCAGAATAGATCAATATTCTTTACCAAGATCATTTTTTTGAAAAATAGACATAAAGTCAGCTACAATTATAGATAAATTACTAGTTTGTTCTTCAAAGATATTATTCATGAAAGATTTAATTCAAATAACTAAAAATAGATGAAAACATAATTACAAGATGAAAGATATGCACGTTAGAGGAATGTGGAATCAAGAGAATAGAAAAATAGAAATAAACTGTGAATAATAAAGTATTTACAAGTGTTATTTTCACAACTTCTATGTTGCTGTATGCTGAACTTTATAAAATATATTACTCTTGCTAGTGAGAAGAATGGTGAGGAAGAAATCATAAAGCATAGACCGCTGACAGCAAAACGGCTTAAGTAAATGAATACTAAGATTAATTATATTAAAGCAAAATGTAAAATTCCAGGACATAAAGAATAAATACACAGTGGTCATACTGAAATTCATATACTTAATTTGTGTAGATGAATGTTGTAAAACTATAAAGACCAATATGAAACCTCTTTGCATTTACAAAATTAATACTGAACAGTCCTTAACAAGTGGTCTAACAAGACGATATTGTTATTTTTAAATCATAATGGATTTAATAATGGATATTTTTAAATATCCATTAGTTATTTTGTTTTAAACTTAATTCTTGCAACTTTTGAAACACAATAAAATATTCCTCTTTATTGGAGAATGTTCTAAAATATTTAGTATTATAAGATAATAATTCTTAAAAATAATTTTTAAAAAACTGAAAGAACAAAAGAAAGAAGGAAAACAGGTTAGAGACCATGCCAATGAAATCCAAGTAGCAATTTCATTGTGGTGAACAATCAGACAGCCTGGATATAAATCCCACCTTCTCTCTTAACAGTTTGGGGATTTTGAGCAAACTACTTACTATCTCTGTGCTAAGTTAGTTATGAAACTGAAACTAATCTTTGTAAAATGTATAAAGTGCTTAGTGAAGTGCCTGATATGTAATGTGCTTTAAATATGTTAAAAGAAAGTAAATTCTCATAAATTAGTACAAATGTTCACATATTTAAATATTCTTGCTATTTCTCTTTATGTATCTTGCAGTGGGAGAGAGAAACCCAAATGCACAAGGGCAGGCATCAAATTTCATGCCATCATGCTAAACACAGCTACAAAGAGAAGATTCATTCATTGTGATTTCCTAGTGGGATGGTGAAGGCCAAGATGCTAATTCCTACAATATTTTTTTTTTTCTTTACAGGGGAATGAATGGAGAATGAACCCATGGGTGCTTTACGACTGAGTTACATCCCAGACCTTTTTATTTTTTATTTTGAGATAGGATATAAGTTACAAGGCTGGCCTTGAACTTTTGATCCTCCTGCCTCAGCCTCCCAAGTCATTGTGATTACAGGTGTGGACCACCACTCCTAGCTACCTACAAAGTTTATCATATACTATATTAAGCAGCAACAATGCCTATTTCTAAAGATGGTATAAATACATGCACATATATACACTTATCCATATACACAAAGTAAATATATATGTTACGGGTATTTATAAATGTCATTCAATTGCCCAGCATGAGTGAACCTACTCAAATATTAAACAGAACTTTATATCCTTTGTAGAATCACACATGTTTATTTTAAAACCCACCATTCCTTTCTCCTGGTTTTCTTCTCCACATGATTCTTTCATAATGGCATGAAGCAGCCCTTGCAGAGACAAGATTCTGACATCTGAGTGTCCTTAATATTCACTTACTTTTGTGTCTAAGACAGACATGATCATTTCCTTGGCTTCTTTAACATCTTCTTTCTTTCCAGAAACCTTAATATGGGGATCTATAAGAAACCAGAAACAAAGACTCATGGGAAATTCTCCAACTTTCCCAAACTCTGTTTTAAAACTAATGTTACAACATAAAAAATGAGATTCTACAATATTTGTATCATTGTACAAGTGTTATCACTGTAATAAAAATGAGCATGTGAGCTAGGGTATGGAGGTGCACAACTGTAATCCCAGAGGCTCAGAGGCTGAGGTAGGGGGATCTCAAGTTCAAAGTCAGCCTCAGCAACAAAAAGGCACTAAGCAATTCAGTGAGACACTGTCTCTATATAAAATATAAAAAAAGGCCGGGGTATGGCTCAGTGGTTGATTGCCCCTGAGTTCAATCCCCCAATACCAAAAAAACCCCAAAACCCCAAAAACAAAAACCAAAAAAACAACCACAAAAAAAAAACAAAAAAACAAAAAACACCCCCACGCATACATGTGGAAAATGCCCAAATGCCAAAGGAAAGGAAGACAAAGGGGTCAGGAGTACCAGCTATGGGAAAGGGAGAGGAGTGTTCAGGATTCTGAGAAAATAAGATCTGAGTAAAGGCATAAAGGAGGCAAGACAGTTGGGGCACTTACCTGTGGCTTTCTTTTCCTTCTGAAAACTAGCTAGGCTATCTAATTTAGTTTTTATTTTTATTTTTTTGCAAAATAAGTACATAACTGCAACATAGATTTCGTAATTATTTTTTAAGTAAATGAGCCATCTATAAATTTAACTTATTGAGTTCTTGCTGCATTCCAGGGCATATTCTAAGGGTTTAAATACATTTCTTGAATCCACATCATACCTTTGTTAGTTTTTATTTATTTATTTATTTATTTTTGACAGAGAAAACTAAGGCACGAACTGGTTTAGTAACTTGCCCCACAAAACCCCTCAGAGACTTGGTTATTAAAATATCTTCCAGTTCTGGATCCACACTTTAAATCTATGTGCCAATTTAGAAGACATCCTCACAGGTTAGGGTTAACAGAGGGGAAAAAATTAATTTTTATAAAAAATATTTACTACTTATCTCGGATTCTTACCAAGTGACTAACATATACTGTGTCTATTCTTCATTACTGAATTTTATATAGGAAAGCATTCGCTCATCTAACAAATATTTTAAAATTATCTATCCTGCACCAGGTACTGCTCCAGGCACCAGGAAATGCATCCAGGGGTAAAAAAAGACCCCTATCCACATAGAGAGCTTGCAGTATTTTGTGAAAGAAATTTAAAAAAACAAATAAAAAACCCCAAATACATGAATTACTATTTTTGTTTTTTAAAGGGGGAAAAGGAAAGGAAGACAAAGCGGTCAGGAGTAACAGCTATGGGAAAGGGAGAGGAGTATTCAGGATTCTGAGAAAATAAGATCTGAGTAAAGGCATAAAGGAGGCAAGACAGTGGGGGCAGCTGAATTTTCCAGGTGGAAGGAGACAGCAGAGCCAAAGTCCCAGTGCAGGAATGTGCTCTTCAATTTTCTAACTAGTTTTCAAGTCCTTGAGAAATCTGGGTGATCTGTTACTTTAAGGTCAGCCTGATGCAGACTGAGATCACTCTGGGGAAGGGGAAAGTTCTCTATGTACTAGTGTCAGAGGTAAAGCTGAATAATGGAAAATATATTGTTACTAATCACATCATTGACAACCTCAAGCCTCTTATGCCTACGATATACCGACTTCTTAGCTAAAACCTTTATGTCCCGTAAGGACTGTGACTGTATACTGAGTACCTTTCAGAATTAACATATTCTTCTGCCTGAATCCTTTAATTCTTCTAAAGCATCAATTCTCTAGGATAAGGAACCAGAATCATTGAGTGGGGATTCTATCTACACTACACATATCTCCCCTGATACTGTGACCTCCCTATCCCAGTCCAGGTAAAAATCAATGTCAGGCTAAGCCCACCATATTCTTAAGGTGCAATTTGGCAATGAGAAAAAAGGAAGGGAAGAGGAAGAACATTTTCTTAGAGTTAACCACTCTTAGGGCCAGGATGGTGAAATCATAGTTAACAGCAGTTCCCTATGAAGCTTCAGAGTTCAGGAATGCTCTGGCCTTTAGGGATACATCCCAGCAGCGGGCTTCCATCAGCACCATCAGCTCCAGCCCCTGCCCGCTCCCTGGACCATGTCTCCTGGTGGCTCTTGGTCTAGGTACCTCTCCTTATCCTGTTTTTAAATCCCTCCTCTGACATCCACCCTGTCACAGGGACATTGTGATGAACAAAGATCTTAACTTTCTAAAATGTTAAGTATCAGGTGTTATAAATAAAGAGGCCTAAATGCAGGGCACAAGGGATGGCCAACCACCACAAGTTGGGAGAGAACCCCATAATGTGGCCTCTTATTCGCAATGCTTGCTCCCTCCTGCCTCCTAACAAGGACCAGTCGGTCTTCTCTCTGTAACATGCTAGATAATTTTCCCCTACTTCCACAAGTCTTATGACATTCATTGTAATTCCTCCAGGCAATAATTTATATATAAAGTTATCTACATTCAAAATTTCAGTCTTAAGTATCCTCAACTTGAGACTGCATTTCTTTTTTTATTTTTACATTTTAATTTAATCTTGTATTCTTTTTTATTTTTATTGGTTCTTTTTAGTTATGCATAACAATAGGATTCATTTTGACATAATTATAAAAGCATGGAATGCAATTTGTTCTAATTCAGTCCCCAGTACTTCCCCTTTCCTTCCCCTCTTGCCTTCCCTTTACTTTACTGAGCTTTCTACCATTTACTTATAGGGTTTTTTTAGTGTCTTTGGATATATATGATGTTGAGATTCACTGTGGTGTAGTCATACATGTACATAGAAAAGTTAGGTCAGATTCATTCTACTATCTTTCCCTATCCCATCCCTCCTCCCTTTCCTTCATTCTCCTTTGTCTACTCCACTGATAATTCTTCTATTTTTTTTTTTTAAGTCCAACATCCCTTCTTTTCAATTAGTTTCCACAATCAGAAAAAAACATTTGACCTTTGACTTTTATGGACTGGCTTATTTCATTTAGCATGATAGTCTCCTGTTCCATCAATTTACCAGAAAATGCCATAGAGTCATTCTTTATCATTCTTTATATACAAGTAATATTCCATTGTATTCCATATACATACATACATTTCCTTTATCCTTTCTTCTACTGAAGGGCACCCAGGTTGGTTCTATAGCTTGGTTACTGTTAATTGTGCTGCCATAAACATTGATGTGGCTGGGTTGCTATAGTATGCTGATTTAAAATCCTTTGAATCTATAGGGAGGAGTGGGATAGCTGGGTCATAAAGTGGTTCCATTCTTAGTTCTTTCAGAAATCGCCTTATTGTTTTCCAGAGTGGTTGTACCAATTTGTAGTCCCAACAACAATGTATAAGTGTATCTGCCATGGTTTGGATGTGATGTGTCCACCAAAAGCTCAAGTATGAGGCAATGCAAGAAGGTTTAGAGAAGAAATGTTTAGGTTATAAGAACCTTGACCCAATCAGTCAATGAATCCTGCTGGGGTTAACTGAATGGTAAGTAAAGGCGGGCAGGGTGGGAGCTGGAGAAGGTGGGTCATTGGGGACAAGCCTTTGGAGTACATATTTGGTATCTGGTGAGTGGAGTCTTTGTTTCATGATCATCATGTGATCTGCTTCCCTCCACCATATTCTTCTGCCATGATGTTCTG
This sequence comes from Sciurus carolinensis, assembly GCF_902686445.1. Taxonomy (NCBI): domain Eukaryota; kingdom Metazoa; phylum Chordata; class Mammalia; order Rodentia; family Sciuridae; genus Sciurus; species Sciurus carolinensis. The sequence continues at coordinate 111,014,637 of NC_062217.1, read as the reverse complement.
CCTCAACTTGAGCCAACTGTCTATGGACTGAGACCTCTGAAACTGTGAGCCCTAAATAAAGTTTTCCTCCTCTAAAATAGTTCTTGTCTGGTCTTTAGTCACAGTACTGAAAATCAGACTAAAACAGTACTCTTTTCCCCATATCCTTGCCAATGTTTATCATTACTTGTATTTTTGATAATGGCCATTCTGAATGGAGATGAAATCTCAGGGTAGTTTTAATTTACATTTCTCTAATTGCTAGAGATTTTGAACATTTTTTCATATATTTGTTGACCATTCATATTTCTTCTTTTGAGAAATATCTGTTTTGTTCCTTTGCCCATTTATTGATTAGGGGATTTGGGGATTTTTTTGGTGTTAAGTTTTTGAGTTCTTTGTATATCCTGGAGATTAATGCCCTGAGGATCAGGTGGGAAAGATTTTCTCCCATTCTGTAGGCTCTCTATTCACACTCTTGATTGTTTCCTTTGAAGTGAAGAAGATTTTTAATCTATGCCATCCCATTTATTAACTTTTGATTTTACTTCTTGTTTCTTTGAAATCTTGTTAAGGAAGTTGGTTCCTCTGCCAACATGTTGGGAATATTGGGCCTACATTTTCTTCTAGCAGATGCAGGGTTTCTTGATCTAATGCCTAGGTCTTTGATTCACTTTGAGTTCTATACAGGGTAAGAGATAAGGGTTAGATTTCGTTCTACTACATATGGATTTCCAGTTTACCCAGCTTTGGGTTTGCATTTCTGCTGGCTGACACCGACACTAATTCAACCTGAAAATGCATAATATAGCATTTGTCTGAGGCAAGTCCAGAGCTTCTCAAAGCTGGCCTGCATGTCAGACTCACCTCAGCACCTGCTAAAATACTTGGTTTCCCAAAAGATTCTCAACCAAGGATATGAAACCAGAGATTAGATCACATGAGAATTTTAACTGTAATCTCTATGTATTGGCCCAATAAACATAACAAAATGCTTCTATAGGATATAAGTATTTCTCTCTCTCTCTCTCTCTCTCTCTCTCTCTCTCACACACACACACACACACACACACAATTAAGGGTAATGAAAGGCATGATAACCTGTAAACCTCCTACTTTACAGGTGAGATAATCACATTATAATTCCTATGCACCAGGAAGCCTTAGACTCAGTTTAAGGAAGAATCTGTCCACCATCTCTGCATCAACTGAACAATAAACAGATAAAAAGCAAAAGCCTTGATAGAATGGATTTTATTTCAAAGTGAAAGAGCACCATCTAGTGACCAAGAAGTAAATTATCAGTGAACACAGAGACAACACACACCAATACTTAACATCAAACTGTCTCCAGGAACTGAATCAGTGGTTTGTTGGTTTTTTGGTTTGGGTGGGGGTCGGGGGTTCGGGGGCGGGAAGTGATTCTTAAAATTATCAAGAGTAATAAGGACAGAGAAAAATAAATATGATGTATTAGCTAAATGTCTTAGATGGCTAAATATGAACATAAATGTATTAATTGGATGGCTAATATGGCTATAGTGTTGAATTTTTTATTGTTTCACCCTTGCTTAAAAGAGTATATGTATGTATGTGTGTGTGTGTGTGTGTGTGTGTGTGTGTATACATATACATATAGAGTGTGAGAGAGAGAGGGAGAGAGAGCTGTTGTTCTAAGTTTCCCTTGCCCCCAATGAATTACTTTTAAGGATAACTCAAATTTAGGCATGAAAGTTTGAAAGTTTTGAGACACTTCCTCTAAAAATAATACTAATTACTTTAACTAACCCTCAAAATACCTGAACACAGGGATGGACAGTTACAGGGTCAAACAAGTGGCAAGTACTCAGCACAACATTGCTGAATAAACTGATGGCTCCCATATTGCAGGTAGTGGATAAATGCAGACGAAGGAGATGGAGAGTTGTAGGAAAAGTCTAAATCTCAAACCCACATTGACCATTAGACCTGCATTCCTCCAAATAATTCTGACTTCAGATATTCTGACCTTAGTACCTGTATGAAATATAAGAAGTGTCAGATATTCCTTCAGATTTTTGGTTTTTAGATGCCTGTTCCAGTCATCTGCTAACCTCTCTGGTGTCTTGTCCACTGGAATAGAGGAAGACCAGACAGCAATCCCACCTTTGCTAAGTTATCTTGGAACTGCCATGGACATGCATATGAAATGGATATTTGATATGTGAATACTAAAAAATAAAGAAGAAAATGCATCCTTTTTGTACAGTTCAACCTTTTTTACAAAGGGTTCTTATGATTTCTATCTGGAAATTCATAAGGATTTGATAAAGTAACAATTGTTTTCATAGAACAACTGCTAAAATCATATTTTCAATAAAATATAAATATTTAAAAGAGTTGGGATGTTTGCAGGAATTTAAGTGAAGCTTAGTTATGGTTTTAAAAAGATTATCTCTCGGTACTCTGGTTTCTTCTCTCCAGTTTTGCATTCTTGGAGATCTTCCCGTCCCCAGAATCATTCTTATTGTCTTTTCCTTCTCTCCTCAAGCCTAAACCTCCTTCTACTTCATTCCTATCTCACAGCAAAACCTACAGAAAATACTGATGTCAGCCATTTGTAATTACTGCACTATGTCAGTAACATACTACTGACATATGATGAATTTAAGCCATCAATCTTTCACCACCAATCTGTTTCTGCTACTTTCCTGGGTCCATGATTGAGTGCTGCTGAGTGAAAAATTCAACCCCCCAAATTCAGTCTTTCATTCTCAGCATGTTGCTAGAGAAAGCAACAGAAGATCCCTTGTTTGACTCATTCCCCCTCCTTCTACTCACAACACCCCAAAATAAAATCATCCTATCAGAGTTTTACTTTTTTTAATAGGAAAAAGTTTAAACTGTGGCCTGAAATCAGGAAGGCTTTCATACATTTATGCATATCAAATATCAAAAAAAGTCCTGAATCCATAAAGAAAAGATCAGTGAACAGAATTCACTTTCCCTGACTCAGAGCTCCTTCCACTTTTGTTTCAAGTTTAATTTCTTCCTGAAGAGCTTTAGCTTCTACAACCAATGGAGACATTAGCTGAGCACCAGGACTGTCACAAGCAAAAGGCAGCAGCTCCTGCTTCTGCCACCAGCAATACACAGATAGTTCCAGAATAGTAATAGCCAGTTTTGTTTGTTTGTCTCAATCAGGTTTAGAACTGGAAATGTTTCAGTTTTTTTTTCCTTCAGATTTGGGAATATTTGTATATGTAGAATGGGATCCAAGTCTAAACATAAATTGATTTGTTTCATATACTCCTTATACACACAGTCTGAAATTAATTTTTTACACTTTTTAACATACCTGTGTTTTTAATTGGTTCTTTTTAGTTATACATAACATTAAGGTTCATTTTGTCATAATTACAAAATCATAAAATATAATTTGTTCTAATTTGGTCCCCAGTATTTCCCCTTTCCCTGCTCTCCCCACTTCCCCTGTTCCCTTCCCTCTACTCTACTGATCTTTCTATTTAACTGCAATTTTTTCTTTCTTTCTTTTTTTTAAATGAGTGTCTTGTGTTTTGTCTACAACAGTCCCATGAGGTCAGGTGTGCAATTTCCTAGTTGTGGTAAGTCTTGTTATCCCTCAAAAGTTTTAGATTTTAGAGCATTTTGGATTTCAGATTTTTGAATTATGAATGCTCAACCTATATAAGCAAGACTGTGGCCCTAGGTTTAGAATTTCTGTCAAATAGTTACATCAAGTCTCTGTAAAAGCCTCAGACATCTTGAGCGCATTGGTTGACATGGAATCAATCACATAGGGAAAAGTCAGGAATGCCTTATACATAATACACATGCACTAACATTTAATGACTAACTTTGCAGTTGGCTACAGATTCCCTTCATATTGTGGCAGAAATATGTGGACTCCACAGTCAATCCCAAGTTAGCCATTAACGAACTCTGTTACTTTGAAAAAGTCACTGAATCTCTGGAGTATCATCTATTTTTCAAAAATATGGAAATATGGTCAGATCATTTCTGTACTTCCTTAAAATTCTAAATTTCTTTGGTATAAAAACAGTATTAGAAGGTTCTTAAACTAGTCTGATAAGCTTCATTTTACAGGTTTTGGGTGTCTCATGATAAGTACCTCACCTAATATCTAAAATGTATCCAAGAACCATAAGCACTAGATGGTTAACACAACTGTGTCTAACATAGTGCTCTTCTGCTTCTGGGTGGACAAAGAGCAGCCTCAAATGTTGGTGACAACCAGCCTCAGAGATGGTGACTTGGCCTTTCCTTTTGTTTTACACACTCAAAGAATGTGCGATTTTGTATCAAAGTCACTGTTTGGACTTTTTTTTTTTTGTACCAGGGATTGCACCCAGGAGTGTTTAGTCACTGAGTCACATCCCCAGCCCTTTTTATGGTTTATTTTGAGACAGGATCTTCCTAATTTGCTGAGGCTGGCTTTGAACTTGCAATCTTCCTGCCTCAGCCTCCTGAGCCACTGGAATTACAAGCATCCACAACTCAAATGTGATGCCATCTACTATGTCTGCTATTTTGATCACGTTTCCTTTTGGTTGGCAAGTCACTTTGATGATCAGGAAGTGAGAATTCAAGTCATGGGCAACTAGCCACCCCCCATATTTTATTGTAAAACAAGTAAGTTTCCCTGTCTCTTGAAAAACAAACTTTCCTTTTTAAACGAAAACTTGACACAGATCAAACAAAATACCAATATCGCATTTTTACATGAAGATACTATGTGAAGAGATGGCGAAAACCTTGATAAATTAAACTTGGCTAGAGATGATTTTAGAAGAATGAAACAACATGCTTTCAGCTTATTGTGTAGCCAGTATTACAGATTCCACAGTCTTTCAAGGAACGGTCTTTGACAAGAATTCCAATAAACTGAGTTAAAATAAAAGGACAAGTATATTCCTAGAGAGGGTAGGAGTGCAAGACTTCAAGCTATATGCATTTAAGGCAAAATGCTGGCAAGCAGCCATAACATGTCAGATGGTACAACTGGGATGAAAAAAGAACAAACTCACCTGCTGTAGGCATTCCTTAAACCAACTATGGTAAGACAGAAGACCATCCTTGCTTTCCTTGTCTTAAAACGGAAAATACTTATCTCCTTAACAATCGACTAAGAGAGAAAGAGAACAGATGCAAACGGTGGGATAAAAAAAAATATACTACATTCAAAAACCTAGTGTTCATAAGAATAATGTTCCCACTGGAATCCACCATCAGTCTAAATAAACATCATGAGGCCCCATGACAACTGCCTATCAAAATTTCACTTGGCAGATTGAAACTTAATACTCAACAGAGAAAATGTATTCCTGACATGACAGAGAAAGGAGTAAATCAAAAGAAAGAAAGCATGGTAGGTTCCTCAAGACACTTTTCAGTTCAATTTTTTGTGATCATGACCAGAGATGAAGGGACCTCATACTACAGCACTGACTACTTCAGGCAGGTTCTGTCTGCATACAAGGAAAGAATGGGAGGTACATTTAGGTACCAAGATGGAGCCCACCCTTCATCAGCTGGTTAGAAAAGAGCTACCAAACTCTGAAAACCCAAAGGTAGCTGGAAAATAAATTAAGCCTTATCCTGATGAACTACCAGCTTTCCAATATAATCAGCAATAAAATAGTTCAAAAGTTAATGATGTAATCCACTTATACTGTTCTCCCCTGACCTCTCAACTTTAGGAGGAAATAAGGCATAAAGGAGGGACAAGGTAAATTACACACATGCTTCTTCTCTGTTAAAATTCCTATGTGACCTATAAAAGTTGTTTAATCAGAAACAGAGTTATGAAAACTCAGCAAAAACCTAGAAATAATCTCAGAAAAGAACAACGAAAAGCAAACAAAGTATGAAGCAAAACCAAGGCATAACAGATGAAATAATCAAGAACAGATGTATTTAAGGAGTGTGAGAACTGAAAAAGGATAAACCACCTTATCTTATAAACCACTTTATCTTACACAGTATAAACTAAACTCCAAGTATAACCTCAGAGTTGCTGTTCAGGTAGAAGAAAAGCATTTACAAATTCAAAGCACAAGATAAACCTAGCTTCGGAACATGGAGTGTGGAAAAGGAAAGTGGAAAACAAAAAGCCTAACTCAATTAGTTCCCTGCAGTCTTTTGGCATTTAAGTTCTGTATTCCAGAGATAAGGAAGAGGATTCTGGGAATGAGGAGGAGTGGAAACTAAGTGCCAGGAGGAGTCATCTGAGTGATCTGTATATAACAATTCTACAGAAAGTCGAGTAGTGCTAGGTCACTACAGGGAAGATATCCTGTATGTCCTTCTGTGGGATGGACAAGTCTTGTACCATGGCAATGAAGTCCAAGTAATGCCACAGTGATGCAGGATCCAGGACAAGGAGGGATACAGAAAAGAGAGCTGACCTGAATATTGGCTCTCTGGAAAGGCAATGGAATCCCAGTCCTGATAATGGTCCTTTTTTGATAAAGGAGGGTACACTGTTTAGAGAGGATAAAGCATTCTCAGGAAATTGTACTGAGATAACAGCAACTTATGCAGGAGCCAGAAGTTACTAATCTTCGTTCTCCCTCTGAGGAATACTAATGTTCATAGTGTACATGACAGGTCCCAGAGGTATTGCCTGTGGTCTAAACCCAAAGTGCTGTAATCTGTAGCCAGGGCAGATTGTTCCTTTTTACAGCAGCTGGGACTATTCATGAAAAATCTTATTAGCACACAACTACTGGTTGCCATTACAGAATAAGCCACCACATTTAAGCCCTCACACACAGGAGACTAGGAAAGCCCTGTAAATAAAGACATGATCACATCATACCAGGTATGTGATCTCTTCATGTCTATCCTACTAAGAGAAGAAATTTAAAAATTAAAAGTTCATTCTTTGAAGTCATTCAAGGTACAATGAAGGGAGTACACAGAAAACAGCAAATCTCCTAGGAATTTAGTTCTAAAAATAACAACCTTAGATAGGTATTGAAATTCTTCACTTTTCTCATCATTTTGGTAAGATCTAGTAAGAAAGTTTTATATGGTAATATGAAAAGGCACTGACTATGGGCTCAACTGACTGTTAAAGACTGTTTCAGGATGATTTGTGATCTTTAGAAAGTTGACAATTTTCACAAAAATAAAAAATGCCTATTAGGTGAATGGACCTTATGGAACAAAATTATCATTTGGAAAATACCTATTTGTCAATCTTTTCTTCTTACTCTCCACTTTCTACAGACTGCTGAGTAACTGTAAATATTCCCCCGTCCCTGCCCAGGAAGCCACATATGCTTTCCAACTGCTTATCACTTTTTTTCTCATACCTTTTGGTAACTGATTCTGCTAAGTAGGAACCAAGGGTCTTAACAGTTTTAACAGATGTATATTTTCTTAGGAAATGTGTATAATTTACTTTAAGTAACTTCAAAACAGTACTTTATTTTTCTTAATAAAAATATCTAAAGTTTCCTTGAAACTTTATTAATTTCAATTGTTATGAAACTTAACAATTTCTAAATTGAGATTCATGGAGCATTCATCCAAAGGTAATATTCCTGCTTACATTTATTTATTTGTTTGTTTTTTAATTTCTTTTTGTTTTGTGGTGTTGGGAATGGAACCCAGGGCCTATTGCATGCCAGGCAAGGGCTCTACCACTTAGCTACATTTCCAACTCCTTAAATATCTTAAATTAAAAAAACAAAAACAAACAAACAAACAAAAATACACAGAAATTTCAGTCTTTAAAACTAGCTTTTCCTTTAAGGGCAAAAAGGAGTTTCTCATAATTAAAGAAAACAAACATTATCGGCTAAAGGACTATCAATTAGTCCTGTTCTTCTAACAATAAAGGTGATCATTTAAAATCATTTTTCCATATAAAGATCTCCTATAAATCAAGACAAAAAACAGCAAGTGTCCCATTAGAAAATGGGCAAAAGACATGAATAAAAAATTCAATAGAAAAATGTTAAATAAATATATAAAGATGAATAAAGTTCACCCTTAATTTTTCTTAAAATTGAAATGTTTGTAAAGATTTTTAAGATCAATAAGCATAAGGTTAAACCCTCTACTAAACTCTACTGGAGACATATAGTGGTGTCAAATCCTGAAAAGCAGAAAGGATCACACTTTCACAACAAAGATCATGATTTCATTTTATGGATACATTTAAGAAGAGAACAACCAGCTGGGTGTAGTAACTCATGTCTGTAATCCCAGAGACTTGGGAGGCTGAGGCAGGAGGATCCAAGTTCCAGGCCAGACTCTGTAACTTAGTGAGGCACTAAGCAACTTAGTGAAATCCTATCTCACACTGAAAAATAAAAAAGTGTAATTATTTCTAAATCACAAAGCCATGCATATTTTTCATTTTATGCTTCAAGCTCTTATGTATTTTGCATCATGAACATTTACAATGTGGAAAAATATTCATACCTTAAAAGATCATCTTTATCAATAGTCTGAGAAGATCAACTCTCAAATTACATCTTTGTACTTTAAAAGAAAATAATATGTACGTCAGAACTTTTTATTTTCCAAGTACAAAGTTTCAAGAAAATTTTTCTTAAAAATCACGACCTTTAAACCATAATGACAACAAGGTTCTCTCAATTACAATGAAAAATTCCTGGGACTGGGGATTTAGCTCAGAGGCAGAGTGCCTACCCAGCATGCACAAGACCCTGAGTTCAGTGCCTGACCCTAAAAAGAAAGAAAGAAAAGTTTCTTCTTTCTCATGCAAAATTCTGTGACAGGCTTTTTGCCAGGTTGTTCCTCAACTTTATCTCTTTGTTATTTGCTGTGCTATTACTCTTAATATCTTACTAACATACTTTGGCTCTGAATACAGAATTCCCAAGTGAAACTGAAGCAAGAGTATTCAATGATGGCGTTAATTGCCATTTAAAGGCCTGGTTGGAAGAGGGTCCAAGTAGTTGGTGAAGGCCATATGTTTATGGTCACCAATAACTGCACATGGAATTCTTTCAAATATTTATGGCCACCTCTTTCTCTCACTTCAGTAATGGTTTCCAAAATAAATGGAAACAAGAGCAATCCTGGTTGTGGGGGTATAGTGCTCTTTCTATAAAGAATTTTCCAATCCTTTCCTTGCTTGTCCCCCAAGCAAGGCCATTTAGAAAAGCAATATTTATGTGTCATTCTCAGGGTGGAATTATACCATCTATTAATGTAAGTAAACAATAACCTCAGAGGATGGCATCCTCATAACAAATAATTTCACCAGAAGGCAACTAAAAAGATCAGTTCTTTGTCTTTTGTGTAGAGAAGTCAGTGTTGTCAGTGGAGTCTGATGATGCTCCACTTGCCCAGGCCACAAGGCCATTCTGTCTTTTGCTCTGCCCTGCTGCTTCTCAGGATGCTGCAACTCTTCTGGCAGCAGCTGCATGGCTCTGTGACACGATTCCACTGAGCACTGTCTTGCCAGTTTCCTTCTTCTCTGGGCCCCACAATACCTTGTTCTCCTCTTGCTTCTTCAGTCAGTGGGCGGTTAATGGCTTCCAGCTGTTTCAGTTTTTGTGACTAATTATCTATTAATATCCCTTTGCTTGTACCCTTAACCCTGTCTACTGTAAGCAGCCCCTTTGTTAGAGCTTCTTGATTAATTGTTTGCAGCTAATTCTGTTTTCTGTCAGGCCAAGACGGATACAACATCTTTTCCACCAATTCCATTTCTTCTCTTGATGAGAAAGTGTGCAGGGAGGTGGGGATTAAATGGGGTGGTATATTCAATATTTGTGCTTATCCCCTTTCTCCACAAAAGCACAACTTTCAGGGAGTAGATTCCAAACCTTTCTTAGGTTAAGAATAATATTCCCAAGGTCTTAGCAGATACCTCCTTTAAAAATCAATTTCTTTAAGATTTATTACTCAATAAAAGTCCATTTCATGCCTACAGTAGAGAACCATTAATGCAATTTACTCTCTTTTCTCTCTTTCCTTCTCTACCTCCCTTTCCTTCTCTCCAAGGCTATGCAAATATATTTTCTTCATATGATCATGTTCATTACTGGAAATATCTTGGCACCTTTAGATGTTCCTTGATAAATATGTTGTAATGTTTATAGGACCTCTGAGAAATATTTGTGGATTCAACAGTATTTTTACATTTCTTTAATATTTTCTTGGATTCCATGTAACTTTTACCCATAAAGGCATTTGTTTGCATGTTTAAAAAAATTTAAAGGCTATCTTAAAACAAATTTTTAAAATTTGCATGCCATGAAAATGACACACATACATCTTTGTGTGCCAACTTCAAAACTATTGAAGTAAGATTCCCACAACCACTGAATCAGTTTATTACTGGGGGCGGGTATCTTGTAGATTATCTTTGTACAGCTTGTAAACCTGCCTCTAACTGTGTTCCAATACTGTGTACACATGTTTGGTAAATTTTTTTGAGTGGATCTACCTGCCAAAAAGACTAAATCTTACTTTCAGCAGTATGAAATTGTATAAAAACACTAAGCATGCAGATCTTTAAATCCTTCAGTGATTCAATTTTAGTTTGACATACTGCAAACTTATATTCGTCTTATATGTTGAAATTTCCAACAATTACATTCTGAATATAATTTCAGCAATTATATTTAAAACATGGATGCTCAACAATAACACCAAATTTGAGTTCATCATTATTTTCATGCAGTTATTAAAAGACCCAGGAGAAAAGAAAAAGAAGAATGGAAAGCTTGTGAGAGAAGCCACAAATGAACCAAGTTGTGATGTAATTCTCCTCTTTAAAAACCTAATATACATCCTTGGAATATATAAGTATATTCTACAACTTTTATCCTTTCTGTTATTTGCAGAGATAGTTTTTCTATGAAATTTGGTTTTGAAGTCTATACAAAAAACTTGGGACCTGGAATGGAACCTAAAGTTCTACTCTTTCTTAGCATCCTTCACCAGGATTCACCAAGTGCCCTTCTTGGGCCAGACACATTCTGTAAACTGGAGTCACAGTGAAGATGACACCATGGTCCCAGCCATGTAAATGACCACAGATTTTAAAACTCATTCCTGGCATGTTTTCATCTACCTAATATTTCTTTCAAACTGTCATATTTTTTAGTGACTGAAGCTTCATCATTTTATTAAAAAGCAAAAGTTAGCTGTTAAAAATTATTTCCTTAAAACCATTTTTCATCATAAGCCTCCAATGATTCTCTAATCTCATAAAATTAAGAGTTTGAACTGTTTGCTTTAGTCTTCAAAGCTGTTGTGGTCAGGTCTATGCCCAGCTGTTCAGTTTTCTCTTCCATTATCTCCCTTTATATAATTTACACCACAGCCAAATCACAACACCCAAATGTCTTATGGTTTCCTACCTGCATGCCTCTGTGCTTGAAATCTCAATGTACTGTTCCCAATTTTGGTTCTACCCATCCAATCTCTCTACCTCAAGATCAACCCAAATGCCATATTTTGTCAAATCTTTCCAGGGCAAAGTAAATCTCTACCTCTACTAACTTCTCCCAAACATTGCTCAGTCCTCTAATGAGCCTTTTTATATACTTTCCTATTATCTACATAGCTGGCATCTCTCCTTAAGTCTGTAAGTCCCCTGATCTGATAGAAGACACAGTGCCCAGTTTTTATATCCTGCTCAAAATATACTATACTGAATCTAAGAAAGTAGGCATTAGATAATTATCTGGATTCCACTAAGAGACTGATACCTGCTTCCTTATCATTTACATGTACTTATCAATTCTTCCTCCACACTAGAAAGCCCAACCCATGACAGCCCTTTGTCACAATCATCACCTAGACTCAACCATTTTGTCTTTCAGCAATCACCATACTTATCTCAGCCGGTCTTTCTATAAGGTGACATTAAGTCAGGTAATTAATTTTTTGAATCCTCAATCTCTGACATAGGTTATTTGGTGCCCCAAAGATGGAGATAGTTGTGAGAATTAAACATCAGTAAGTAAAATAACATAATGGGCTTCAGCACCATGTCTGTGATGTAGCGAATACTCCATAAAAGTTATTAATGAATGAAGGATTATCACAACAGTGTTTATTGTAGCTCTTCTTTGGACATATTTCCTCTTATCTCTTTTAGAAACATTTTGTGATTAGCAGGGCATGAAAGGTCTATATCACCTCCCAAACCTTTTGTTAAATACACCTAAGATGGCATTTATATAACAACACTGCAGACATAACACCTGTTGGCGTTCACCAACTTATACAATCAAAATCCCACAGCCTTCTCATATCAACTGGTATTAAGCCCTGCATTTCTCCTCCTTAGACTGTCCTATCAAATAACTTTCCTTTTGTTTATTATGACTTTAGGATAAAATTATTTTAAAGTGGTTTATATTTGCTTTACTATATTAGTTTCTGTATTATTTACTTTTCTTAAAAAATGGAAAACTGCTATTGGATTGTCAGCATTTTACTTGTAAAGAGAGATGATAAATGAGAATCTAAATGACTTACTTCTAGATCTTTAGAGAAATTTTTATATGCTATTTGACATGTGATAAGTTTATTTGCCCTCACTTTTAAGGAGTATTAAGAATGTACAAAGTATCAGTGTGGTAACTTCTTGGTGGAGATAGATCCATTCTGCAGTTCAAGAGAGGATAGCATTTGAGGAAGGAAGAAGAAAAAATGAGATGTATTTACTTTGCCATTACCTCACTGTTGAGAAAGAGAATGAGAGCAAAATGTTAGATTAGAACATTATGAGTACAGTTTTAAAAACCAGAGTATCAATAAAGATTAACTTAGCATAAATCCCTAATATCGCTGAAATATGTATTTTTCACAGTAGAGCCTCTACACATTTAAGTATCAGAAAACATAACAAAAGTGGTTTAAGCAAACTTCTTCATAATTAAAGTTATGTTTTTAAAGATTCTATCCCTTGCTGCTTTCAAAATAATCACTGTCTTTGATTTTTGACAACAGGATTATAAATTGCCTTGGTTGAGTACTCTTTGGAGACCTATATTATATGTCCTATTTGAAGGCCTTTGAGCCCTAGGTTCCTGGATTTTCCTCTCAAACAAGACAAGGAAGTTTTCAGCCATTACTTTCTTGAGCATGCATGCACTGTTCCCTCTTCCCCATTTCCTTTCCTGCCCCCACTTCTGAGGCTTCCATAATGCATACATTGAGGATGTTCCATAAATTCCCTTTTCAATCTTTTTTTTTTTTCTCTGACTGAAGACAAATGATTTGTCTTCTAGTTCATAGATTCATGTTTCTTCTTGATCCAATCTGCTGTTGAAGTTTTTCATTGCCCAGCCTTTTAATTTTTTGAGACAGGATTTTGCTAAAATGCCCAGGTTAGGCTGGAACTTGTGATACCCCTGCCTCAGCTTCCTGAGGTGCTGGGATTCCAAGTGTTACACCACCATACTAGGCTGATATTGATTCTTTTTAATGATTTCTGTCTCTTTGTTGAACTTTCCATTTGGTTCATATACTGTTTTCCTGATTACACTGACTAGTTTGTTTTCTCTGAGTCTCCTTAAAATATTTAATTATTCTTTGTCATGCAATTTGTAGATCTTTGGTTCTTTGGGGTTAATTAATGAAAAATTATTGTGTTCCTTTGCTGGTGTCATGTTTCCTTTGACACCAAAGGTTTTCCCTATTTCTTTCAGTCTTGTTTTTGCTGTACTAACATTTGAAGAAGGAGTCACCTTCTTCTGTCTTTACTGACTGGTTTTGGGAGAGAACCACCTCCACCATGCAGCCTGGCTAGGATTCCGAGGAGCTCTCAGACCTCTACTATGTATGCAACTGCTCCACTCTCTTATCCCATCTTGAGGGCTAACTGGAAGATAATTCTTAAGACTGTGTACCTTTTCTCAATCCCACAGATGCTGAAAACCTCCCAGGTGTTTTCCCTAGGGTGGTACCCTGAAATGCTCAAGTTTATACACTCTCTCACAATCCTGCAGAGTCAAATCAATTGATTGTATGTGCTGATGAGCTGTATGTAAGGTGTACATTTATCACCTGAGAGGTGTGCATGAGTAACTGGCCACTGGAGGGGAGAAGGAGGGGTACAGAGCATGGAGGAAAGCTATGGGCCAGATAGGTGAGTCTTCATATACTTGTGCATGATGTCCCAACCAAGTCCTAGGCAGGCTTCCTGATGGAGCATGTGAAGTGGTTAGTTATTTATGTGGCTCTTTTTTGAATTCTGACCCTGGCTGCTGTGATACCCAACATCCCTTCCTACTTCCAGCATTTTCCAGCCACTCACCCCCACTGACCCCTCAGTATTCTGAGTGGGACAAGAAAGGGGTGTGCCTCTTGGGAAGCATTCTGACCAAGTAGAGGAGCTGGGTGCTCACTCAATATGCTCTCACTTTCCCCATGGGAAGAATCAAGGTCCAAGTGGTTTCTTGGCACTGAGTTGTGCTGCTTTACAGGAGAGGTGATGCAGTCAAGTGCAACTATTCTTATCCTCCTCAATGTGCCTATTCTCATTTTTTGCTCCAGAGGTATAGGCTGGATCTTCTCCACTAAACTTCCAGACTCCTACAAAGATACTCTTGTCTATGGGTAGTTGTCGAAATTGATGTTTCTGCAGAGAGATGATGGTAAAAAAGTCCTAATCTGTCATCTGGCTGACATCAATCCCCATGAACATTTTATTGTTGAAAACCTATCTTACTAGCTTCTTTAAGTGAAAATTGAGAAGCCCCCAATTTTATTATGATTTATATCACAAAGTAAATAGAAATGAATATGCTAAGGACATGAACCATTTTCCTACATCCACCCCCAATTATTCACCCCACCCCACTTTAAGGGGAACGAAACAAAACAAAACTACAGATGGAGTTATTCTGCTAATGCATTGTTTCATCAAGGTCCAGATTTTGTCAGGCAGTATCTCTGCCATCCCCCATTTTCCCTACCACAGGGCACTATATCTAAGGCTAGATTTGGCTTTAATCTGGTTCACAGATTGCTTTTGTCTTGGAATCGAATGTAGCATAAACCACTTCTGGAAGTACCAGATACTAAGCAGCAATATAACTGAAGAGCAATACTACTGTCCTGCCAGAAACTATCTAGACTTTCAAACCAGCAGGAGAGCATCAGGGGGTGACTAAAAACTGAACTGAGCCAAAAGGGAGAATTTCTGTAGTACTTCTAATAACACAATGCATATTCTAATGTGACTGTGGACTGGAAAAGATTTCATGTGCCCTTGTGGACTAACTTTATGTCTGGAAAATAGAGGGTATTTGGATTCACTGGCAGCTCTCAAGAGACCTGCCCCTCCCTGTAACACCTGTTTTTGTTGATTAAATTTTAATTGGACTCTTCTTTCAACAGTGTGGATTCGGGAGAAATGGAATTGGCATTGGCTTTTCTAATTTCATTATCAAGAAATGCAGGGCACTAGAGATATTCCTTTAGAGCAAGAGAAATAGTCTTCCCTTTAAGTTCTTATGTTAGAATATAAATGTTTAGCTGGCAAAATATTAGGCCATCTCACTTATGATCTAACCCATTCAGAATTATTGCTATAGAGGCATTCGAATCTTAGGTATTAACGGGATTTTCATGTCCTTGAGATCATATATGTTTTAGGAGTTTATTATGGAGTTTATTATGTGCAACCACATTAATATGCATTACACCAATTCACGATGTAAAAATTTTTTGGCAGGGCTGGACTTCACCTTTACTTGGAATAAGTATGTGATGAATAAATCAATGTCAAAAAATGTCTGGATAAGAGAGGTCCTTTTCAAACACCATCAGATCCTGTGGAAGCTCAATCTGCCACTTTTAAAGTCATAATAACTCATCATTAAACTGGTCTCCCAAGAAATATTAAGCCATAGTGTGGTTATGAAACACAAAGGCAAGAAAGTAAACGTCCTTCTAAGACAAGCTCTTGGATCCAAATTTTCTAATTGACATACATCACATTGATTATTCCAGAGTAGTAATTTATTTACTTCTCACGCAGTCTGTTGGTTATTCCCAGACAGGCTGGAGAACTTGCCTAGGTTTATTGTTTCATTTTCATTCCTTTGATGCTCCTGAATTTCAGCCTATTGTTTTTTATGTTTTTATCTCTATCAGGCAAGAGTTAAAGAAAATCAAAGACACAAAACCTAAAGCCAACCCTTTTCATATTCTAGGGAATAGAAAAAAGTGGGTAATGCCCAGCATGGAACAAAAAAGAAAACAATGAAATTACTGATCAATTTCAAGGCTCAGTTGCTATACCCCTGGCTCTGGACTGGGTTTGAAGCTTCCTCAGATCTTTCTGTCCTACTGTATCAGCTTACATGTACATGTCACCTTCTCACTTTCTATATGCTCTGCCTTACACATTTATTTCTGTTGCTTTTTCATCCTCAAGTGAATTTTAAGTCCCTTCCAGGTTATGGTTCTTTCTACCACCAATAGAAAGATGTCTGGAACAAGATACAGCTTTACGAGTATAGAATTTTCTCCTTAGTCATGTAAACCAGGTTCTTCCCCACATCTGTGTATGTATGCAAGCTGAATTCATATAGATCCTTGAAAGAACTGTGTTTCTTAAAAGTATTGTCATCTCTAGCTCTCTATATTTTATCATTTGGTTAAGCATTCAAAAGCCTAATGTAGACAACTGGTTATTATCAAAGTATGATATGAGCCCTAGTTCTACTGATGTGAACTCATGTTCCTCACTCATAAATGGTTCTAATAATGGTACCTACTGCATACTAAGTGCTTAGTAAGCATTAGTAGATGTTATTTCACCCATACCTTTTGAGGGCCCCCAAACAGCAATTTCATGTCTGTAAGTCTTCACTTGGTATTCCTTCCTTTCTTCTGTCTCTGCCTGTACTCTACCTGACATCCTCCTTTTCTTTCTGCTTTAGCCTTTATCTATGCCTCATCCACTTGTGAAATTTAACTCTTACCCAATACTCCACTGCTTACCAATTCTAGTTTCCTAGCTCTGAACTTCCCAGCTCCAGCTCCAGCTGCCTAGCAAGCAACTTCTCACTACGCTTTTCAATTTCAGTATGCCAGATCCAAAATTCATTATTGTCCTCAGACCTTTTGGGAGAAATGGGGATCTCCACAGTTTAGGAAGGGACATGCCTACATAAGAAGCAATCCAAAGTTTGACAGATCACCAGCATGTGATCACGCCCTACTTTAATGTGAGCATTAAACTTTAACTAAGCTCCTCTGGAACCTTCTCCATATGTGTCACTCATCTTGGGCAGTAATGGCTAATGTGGTACAATCTACCATACCAGAAGTCACCAGGCTTGTTTGGTCTTTGAATAATTCCAAGTTTTATTGAGTCCACTTACATCTCAAAACATTTTTTCTTACCAAGACCATATCTGACTTGTCCTTTGGGATGCTGTCACGGGATAATCTCAGGGATATACTCTCAGAGTTTACAAATCACCTTTAAAAGTTGTCAAACCCATGCTATCAGTTATAGCAACTAGTGTCTTTATAGCATATAAAAAAAGAGATAAAAATATATTAAGTAATAATTTTCCCCAAAGTCTCCAATATTTTAAAAGTAACTACCATATATTTTCAGAGTTTATTACTGGAAGACTAAAATTTTTCTGCCGTGTATACAGGGTCAAGCTTGTGCAAGTTTTAAGGATTTGACAGACCTGCACCCAAATATTAGGAGGAAAATCATGTTAACAATTCAAAACAATGGCCTTCCCGGTGTTCCCCCACTAACAAATGTAAAAGATCACAGGCCTTGAAATGGTAAACATAATAAACCTGGATCCATTTTAGAGTTAGAACTTATGAACACCAGACAGACTTTCTATTCCACTGAGTCAGACCAATATATGAGGATTTGCTGTAGCAATGAAGGATGCACTAAACACTCTGTGTAAAGCAGATACGGCCTCAGTACTATGATATGCTTGTAAGGCTGAAGTAGAAAGAGGTCATTCTTTGGTTTTTAATGTTCCAAAGTCACTTCCAAATTTGGCCAATGTCTATCAACTTTCATGTGACACACACACACACACACACACACACACACACACACACAAATCTTACATCAATTGCCAGGTGAAGAAATTTCTGAAAAGGGTATATAGTAGTTTAATGTCATATATAACACCTGGCACTGAAATGGTCCTCAGTACAACTAATTCACTCATTTAACCAGACAGGTTGGATATTACCTGCATTGGAGCTCATCACAGTCCCAAGTTTATAAAGGCCAGTATCAGCCACTTTACAAACTATTCCTCTTCCCTTGACCCTAAGGATGTGGACACAAAAGAAAACAAAATTGACTGCGGTTTTGGCTAGTTACTACTATACTGTATGTCATGTAAAAAACCTCATTGATTCTGGCACTTCTACTGTATGTAGTAGATAACTTTTTCCCTTATTCAGCAAACCTGACCATTCTATTTGCCAATATTTCACACATTCCCATCAAGCTTGGCTGTAAATCTGTTCTCAATTTCTGACCATATTTCCTTGCCTTTATGGCACGTTTTAGATTCTCTTGTTTTGTTCTCTTCAGGTTTCCTTGATTTTGTTTTCCTGTGCTTGTACATTCTTCAGCTTTCAGTTACTTGGCCTTGAATTGAATTAGATCTATGTCTCCTAGACAAAAATTGGTATGAAAGGAAGGAGGAAACCACCCACACCAGGCGGGGTGCACAGAGAGCATGTGCCAACTCTCCAATGTCAATTCACAACAAAGTCATGTGGGAAAACTAGAATCAAGAGGGAAAGCAGTGCAAAGTTAAAAACACTTGAAAAGGAGGTTGGTTTCAAATTCTGGACTCACACCTACAGAACAAATATTCTACAATGGAACCTATTTTTCATCTGACTTTAAGCTCCTAGTTCTTTACTGATGGAAATGTTTCATAACTATTTTTTTCCTAGAAATATCATATCAGAGTGGTTGCCTTTATTCATGATTGAGAGGAACTTTAAAACTCTTCAGCTCTTGACATGTGCTCATGGAAAGAATTATGTAGGTGCTCTTTCTAGACCCCTCAAGTAGATGGCTTTCTGCCAAAAAATAAAGACTTCCACACCAATACCTGCTTTACAGTTTCCAGAAGAGCAACCCAACCACCTCTTCACTTATTTAATTTTGTCTTACAAAGGTTCAGGGAATGAGCAACCTAAACCATCTGTCTCCTGTTCATTCAGAGTCAGCAATCCTTATCTTCAGAACACAATTCCTTTTCCCATCGTATTATAATATTTAAGCACATAAATACTTCTATATTTTGCAAAGTGATTTTGTCAAAAGAAAAAAAGAAGGACAGATAGAGCTAATTAACACACATGGGAAACCATAATAAATCATCCTAAAAATATACATTGATGGACATCTCTGCCATTTCCTTTAAAGGAAAACTGATTTAGGCCCAGTGAGCACAAAGTCTTACCCTGATTCATTTCTTAATGTTCATCTATATACAGGTTAAACCTTGTCACTGCCCCTCCCCTAGGGCTTTTATACCTCCTATTTGAACTAGAAAAAAAATCAACTTTCTTCCCAGCCCCAACTTTCTCCTATAGATAGCTAGCTCATAGTAAGAATGACCCCACTCTATCTCAGTATCACCTGGTTTCACACAAAGGTGTCATTTTGTTCATTAATTCCTGGTCTCTTATAAAATCTGAAATCAGACCCAGAATGAACTTCACCTCTTAGTGAGAGATGAAATATTTGTAAGGAGTAAAATATACTTGATCTTTCAGAAAATTACCAAGGAAGGCTGATAGTTACTTCTCTGGTGCTATACAATGTTTATTTATACACTCAAAATTAATGTAAGGAAATAATAAGCAAAAGGAATCACTGTATGGTCTGGATCACACTCGGATTACTGAATCTAGTTTTGTGTTGTTTTTGAAATATTTTGTAGCTTTCTTAAGTTTTAGATAAGCTTTAGAAAGCAAAGTAAATTTTGTCTATAGACATGCAAATAAATTCCTTCTCTGGGAGGTTCATTGACAATGCGCCCCCCCCACCATTAGAAAAGCCAGTTTCAGAGTCACTGTAAATTCATCTCACATCCCTTTCTTCCATATAAGTTTGTGCTTCTCCTTTGAGTGGTTATGACATCTGCCTAGTTCTCTCATGAATGAGTTACAAAAAAAAAAACTTCAACATATGTTCATTTTGTCTGTATGAGAGTCATAATTTGACATTTTCTTAAAAAATTATCATTTAACACCAAGGCAGGTAACTCCCAAAGCTATTAAGAAGGACAATTTAAATCCCATTACAACAGATTCCAAAAAAGCACTTTTTGGTTAACAGAAATTTCTCTGCACTGAATATTAGTTAAATAAATGGCTTAGAAAATCTATTCTATGGGGTTTGGTGGTGATGTATTTATTGTGGTGGGATTTTACCTGGAATGTGCATGTGAAAGAAGCCATAATATATGAGTCCTATGGTTTAACAAGAAGCAAAACTATGAGGTACAGCTACAGTAAGGAGCTGGAAAATAGTGGAGACTGTCATTTGGGACCTCACCAGTCTCCTGCATGAGTGTAATTTATGGTAACTTAACACCCTTGATGGAATAATGGTTACTTGAGAACATTATTCCCCCTCTCAGATCTGGCAACAACAAGGCTTCTTCTAACACCATTCTCTTTTTCCATGATATACATAATTCACAGTGGAATTACTATGAAAGCCAAAAACAGAACCAAGAACACGTTTGCTTCAAACGTGTTTATGGAAAGCAGCTAACATCACATCACATTTAAAATGACCAGAGCTCCTTCCAAAAGTGAAAGCTTTTTCTCACTCTTTTGCTCTTCCTTGTAACATAATTTTTAGGTGTCACAAAACAGAAGTCCAACATTTTCTTTTACACCCCAGAAAAGTAGTAAACAGGATATATTGTTTTAACAACAAAATGACAATTAGTGGCTTTCATTTCTTCTTTGATTTGTAATTCAGCAAATAATGTTTCATGGCACTGTACAAATAGGTATAACAGACACTCAAAGCTGATGATATTAAGGAATTTATCCTTTCTATGTGCCAGCAGAAGGGATAAAAAGCCTGTTTCCTAGGTATTCACACTGGCATTATTTCTATAAAAGTTCCAAAGATTTAGGTTTATAGATCTCTTTAGCTTACACTGAAATATAGTTACAGTTCTCTCAATAGTTTAGTGACCAAAACTAGGGTCCATGGAATTTAAAGTGGGGTTGAAACAAGTAACCAGCTTTAGAATTCTTATGGGAACAAATGCTCAGTTGTTATTAATTTTAATTTTAGTTTCCTTCCTCTGATCAAACTTTACAGAATTGAATAGTTTTTATTCTCAAGGGCAACAGAAATTTTAACAAGAAATAAAAGAGGTTAGTCCCATTTATTTAATTATCTTGGACCTAGAGATGGTAAGAAGAAAAATAAAATATTTATGAAACTCATAGCTTCCGGTAATGGTTTACAGGGTTGGATTGGAATTTCTATCAGATTCCATAGTTGGTTATTAAATCTTACTTTGTATTGCAGGTGGGAAACAAGGAGGAACTGTGGATTGCTTTTATGTCACACCCACTAGGGAATCTGGATGAACTAGGGGCAAGGGATTGCTTTGTTATTGAATATCATACTCATGGTAGCAATATAATTGCCTCTTCTAGGATCTACCACTAACTCAGTAAAATTATTAGAACTGTCAACTTAATAGGGAGCGAGAGTCATCCTGTAATCCACGAGGCATTTATAGCAAGGGGCTCTTATATAATGACATGTCTCTGACATGTGGCACAAGTTGAAGACACAAGTTTATGATTAGATTATGTCTCTTAAGTATTCTAATGAATTGGTTGTGTGAAATATGTAATATGTTTTCCCAAACAAAATTTTTAATAATGACTCTTGTCCTACTCACTAAAGTTTAAAAATCCACAGAATGACTGAAAAACTAAATATGCAGTTTTTTTGAGAGAGTAAGGGACAAATATTACAAACACACAAATGTCAGTATGTTCTATCATCTACAGAATGGCTTTGGACACCAACCACCATTTCTAAGGTTGCTTCCTGGAGGCTGTTTCTGGGATACAGAATGCAGTTTACCCTTGTGTTCTTCACTGTGTGCTGACTTCCAAGAACTGCAAACCTTCTGCTGTGACAGCAAGAAGAGAAGCCTCTGATCAAAGGCCAGCTGTACACAGCTGATCAGAGTTGGAGGTTTCAGGTGTTAGAACAGACTGCACTGATATTTATGGTATTTCTGTTTCTAATAAACTTTACCCGAGAGCAACCTAAACATACAACCACAGAAGAAAGTCAAGCCTTGGTCCCAAATCCCTTGTCCTTTATTCTTTATCTCAGAATACTTGAGAATCACTGATCTAGATGAAGTTTCTAACTCTTCGGAAGTAACACGGTCATATAGAGTTAAGAAAATCCTGTGCCCTTCCTGCCCCTCTTTATGGATCCAGTCTCTTAAGGAACTAGAACCACAGATAAGAGACCCTGAATATGCATCCTCCAAAACATCCCTGCATTGATGGCAGGCTCCACTGTGGCATGGACCCTCTGATACTTATTTCTGCAGAATTCATAACACAATGGTAGTCACAGAGGTACTTTCAAGTTTATTGTACTTCTTATCTTCCACATCTCCATTAGGGGTGCGTTTTTCAAAAGAAACATAGAAAGTGATAACTGGGCAAGTGAAGTCATACTATACTTAAACATAATGTCCAAACTCTTTCAATAGAAAATGTGTTATGATTTCAAAGAATTTATCGAAAGCTCTACTTCACAGTTGAGAAATACCCACATATTCATGAGCTACTACTACAGAACTAATATATAAGAAGTATTAACATTCAACAAGGCAGTGAATTCCATGCCTCGGCCATAGCCTTGTTTTCCTTATTTTATATTCATCCCTTCTACATTTCAAAATGATGTATCTGGTTATGCATATAAATCATCTTCATTTTTGACACCGTGTATCTTAATTACATATGTTTATTTCTATCTCATGAAAGCAATTAAGAAATTAAAGCAACTTTAACTGAATTTTTATGATAGCACCTATTAAGATTCTTTAAAAATACCATATAAATATTTCTCATTATCTAAGTCTATGATGTTACTGAAGGCTGACTGCAATGGATAACTGTTATCTGCATATATTAAGACCCTGAGTTTCAGACAGTGTAAAAAGCCAGAAAGTTATTGCTTTTCTTTTATTTCTAAGGAAGATCCATTATAAAAGGCAACTTGGTGTTGTCAAAGTATTAAATCAGAAATATTTACTCAAATATACTTTTGCTTAATATCAAACTGCTGCTTTTCCTCAGAAAGGAATGTCAGAACAATTGCTATGGAGAACATCCTGGAAAACACATTAGTAGATGCTAGAATCCTGGAGACCAAGACCCTCAGTGAGGAGGAGCCTGAGCTTATGGAAAACTTTTGGGGTGGGACCAGGTCAAGAGAAAGCAAACAGGCAGGACTCTTAGGTGTCCAGCTAGAGAGGGAATGGGAGGTAAACCAGTCAGCTGTTCCTAAATATAGAAACAAGTTTATAATCAACAAAATGTTAAGGAAAAACCTGTGGGAGGTAAAGGTCAGGGACTCTAAATATTACCCTGTCCCTCCCACTGCCACACCCCACAGTCACAAAACAGCAAGTTCAAACTAACACAGGAATGCTGTGGCTTCTCTAGGAAGCAGCCATTCACTGGGGACCAGTACACAGCAGCATCAAGCAAAATAAAGCCTTTGCAGTCAGTCTTTAAGTTAGAAGAGCTACTGGTTTCTGAGATAAGAAAAGGAATTTTTTTTTTTCTTTCTGAGTTTGCTTTATTTCACTTAACATGATGCTCTCCAGCTCCCTTCAATTTTCCTGCAAATGGCATTATTTCATTCTTTAAAAAAAAAAAAAAAAAAAAAATATATATATATATATATATATATATATATATATATATACTTTAGTTGTTGGTGGACAGAATACCTTTATTTGATTTTTTTTTAATGTGGTGCTGAGGATCGAACCCAGTGCCTCACAAGTTCCGGGCAAGCGCTCTGCCACTGAGCTACAACCCCAGTCTCTTCTTTCATTCTTTTTTTTTTTATTTTATTTATTTTTATTTATTTATTTATTTATTTATTTATTTATTTATTTATTTATTTATTGTAAACAAACAGAATGAAAATAAACCCCTATCTCTCACCATGCACGAAACTAAACTCAAAATGGATTAAGGATCTCGGAATCAGACCAGAGACCTTGCATCTTATAGAAGAAAAAGTAGGTCCAGAGCTTCAACATGTTGGCTTAGGACCAGACTTCCTCAACAAGAAAAGGAATTTAAAAAAATCTTGATGATGATGCAGGACCAGGTCATGTTGGAAAAGAGAAATGTTTTTCAAAAGGAAAAGATACAAAACTGAGACAAGTGAAAATGGAACAGCAGAGATGAGATGTTCAAAGGACAAGAAGAGGCAAAGGTATGAAGAAATGTGAGCGGAATAAATGCAGGAGAAAATGGAAAAAGTAAAGGTGGGTGAAAACAGACACAGAGGGTTTGTGAATGTCAAGGGGAAAGTGAAATTATCTCATGGTGGAAGCAGCAGATTGAGAGGTGACTAATCACCAAGTAGTGGACAATGTCCACAAGCAGTGTCTCTCTGGTTGCTCAAGAAAGCAGATGCATGCAGATGATGCAGCGAAACTTCGACTACTAACTCCATGGAGTCTAATCCAGGCTCAACCACTGCTGGAAATATTTTCTCAAAATCCAATTTAAATTCACCATCAACATGTCATTTAATATTGACATGATAGATAGATAGATAGATAGAAAATAGTTGTAGGAAAGCAATTATACAGTATTGTTTGAAAACTTAAGGTATTTCCTCATCTGATCATTTAAAATATGGGGTCTCTAACAATTTTTCTCGAGGGCCTCAGGAAGAAAATCCCTAAGGGAGAAAGGAAGCAGCACAGAGATGCAAGGGCTCAGTGAAGTCTCACTCAGGAAATAATTTACCTAAGGTCATGTAATGTGAAACTGAACCGAAGGTAAAACAAAATCACAGGAAGAATCAAGAATACTAGTTGTCCACCAGAGAACTACCTTTTTTCCATTTATAATTTGGTAGCCCCTGCTGACTTTGGGACCAGGGAAGTTGTAATACTTTTTCCAAATATAACCGACAAGCAAAATAATAGAGCGAGAGAGACCAGAAAGCAAGGGAGACACTAACAAGGGTGCCCTAGTAGTTAAGGAGTCAAAGAAACCAAAGTTCATAAGGCTAAAATAAGGGTGTCTGTTTACCTCCTTCCATTTGCACTTGGTTTAAATAAAACCCAGAACAACTCCATGAAAACAAAAACAAAGAAAATCCTGTGATCTGGACACAGTTGCTTGCTTTTCAAAATTTTCATAGTCAGACTTCCACTCACCAACAGTTTTGGTTTACCAAGGAACTTTAAGGGAAAGCAGATGTAACCCAAAATACAATGACTACAGAACATATTGTAATTCATCTGGTTTAAGAAAGAAACAATAGACCTCAGGTCTGCAGGGGACTCATTTGCAATCTTGATCTGCTTAAGGCTAAGTACCATGCCATGAAGGATGCTACAGGAAAAGCATTTTCACATTCTAAGTCTCTTTTTCTACTTCCTCCCCCGCCTCCCCCCCAGCCCCACCTTGTTCTTTTTTCTTAAAGTTATTTAGAAGGTAAACAAGTAGAATGTTCCAAAAGCACACTGCCACTCTCACAAGTTGGTGCCTAAAGCCCATACAGTACAGGGGGCTAAAGAAGGAAAACTACTCAGCCCTCCCCTGGGCTCTGGGAGGGGGATCACCCACCCCAGACGTGCGATTCCTTATGCTTCCTTCGGTGAGGGGCTCACAGTGAGCAGAGGTTGCCCATCTTTAGCAAGTTAGGAAGAAATGAAAATAGAACTCCAAGAGGTTGTGGACTTCTCTCCAGGAAGAAACTCCCATTCTCAAACATCTGTTAAGTTTAGTAACAGCCTGAAATGAAAGGTACTTTAATTCCTGGGACTGGCTTTTGCAGATGCTCACGTTTGCAACTTTTGGATTATCCAGTTTGTTGGCAGAATTTACTAGATTTATTTAATTTTTCAAGTACTATTCAGCTGAATCAAAAATGTCTTCTACTTGCAAGGAAAATAAGCATTTCCTCTCGAAGTTATTCACTTGAAATTTCAAATACACATATTATTCTTGGTCAGGTAAGAGGTGTGAGGAGACAAGTTTAAAAAAAATTGCAACATTAAGCAGAGCAAAGTTATAGTTATAAATGAATATTTGGCTCTATCTGGCAGTGAAAAAAATCCCACCTTACCCAACAAAAAAGCAAAATGAAACCAAGGCAAAAACTTCTGTAGTGGTCAGTATACCTAGATTTTCATATTGCTGTTTTTAGATTGTTATTGCTCAATCCAGTTTTCTTATAAATCTAATACTTGAAACTAATTTTAAAATTAGTGGATGAAAGAGAAATAAAAAATTAAGTCCTATTACATAACAAATATGCAGAAATTCCATCTACTACTGAATTATCAATTTTAAGACACAGGGAAGGAAAAAAAAATAAAAGGAGTCAGGCAGGGTGGTGTATGCCTGTAATTCCAGTTACTTGAGAGGCCAGGTTAGGAGGATCACATGTTGGAGGCCAGTCTCAGCAACTTAGCAAAACCCAGTCACAAAATAAAAAATACAAAGGGCTAAGAAACTCAGTGTTAGAGCACCCCTGGGTTCAATTCCCAGTACCAAAAGGAAAAAAGATGGGAAAGGGAAAATAGGATAGAAAAGAAAAAGGCAAGGCCAGATGGGTATTTATCTACCCACTACTGACATATGACAAAGTCTAAGAGACATGGAAAAGAAGAGAAATTCCATAAAAATGAGGAAGAAAGGGAGCGGGGAAATGTGTGTGCGTGTGTGTGTTTTCCAACTTGGGTAACAGGAGAAGTTGCATCATAAATCCGTGAGAAAGAACAGATTATCTTAGAAATTGATGCTGGGAAAACTGACTCATTTTATGGAAATAAAATTGGATCCCTAACTCTCACCATATACAAAAATATATTCCAGATGGATGAAAGAACTACATAGGAAGGGTAAAGTCAAACGGGGGAAAAAAAAAAAAGGAAGACAACTCAGAGACTCTGGAGAGACCATCAGTGTGACCACCCCTCTGCAGAGGAACACCACACAGCCCTCCAACCTCCCCACTTTTTTCTGATTACTCAGAGATGCAGTTGCCATCTTATGACCATGAGCGACAAGCACCAAGAAAGCCAGCTCGGCTCTCCCCAGAACAAGAACCTGGACCACTAGCTGTGTACACCCTCTGCCAGTGGAACCAGCCTCAGACTGCTAGACTCCCCTCCAGTTGTGAAAAGTTGCCTTCATCTACTTTTGGAAGTTATTGCTGCTTAGGTCTTCTCTCCTTTGCAGCACTGAGTGAAAGTGCATTATAAAGTAAATGCTGTACACAGGACAAAACAATACCCTCAACAATTGTGAAAGTGGCCCGTAGTAAACAGAGCAGACATGTTCTTGGAAATATTAAAAAAAAAAAAAAAAAAAATTCTACAATCAATGGTGCCCCTAACACATCCAATGGAGGACATGGGTATCAGAAGATGACTCCAGTAGAAGGGAAGGGAAAAAAGGAAGAGAACAGTCCAGCAGTCAAGAAGGATAAGGATGTCAGAAGAAACATCTTTCTTTTCTTATCCACTGTCCAGGTCCTGATTAACTGCTATTAACCCAGGGTGTCTGATGTATTCAGAGAAGAGTCAGCCTTGGGAAGATGGGAGTAAAGTTGAGGAAGGCCCCATCTTGCAGTTTTGCTAGAGAATCAGGTCTTTTAACTGACATCTTTTGCAAGTAGATATTTAAACTCTGCAGCTTGGCACATCTGATATCAGAAAACTGCATGCCAATATATTTTAAATGCCATCCATACAAGCTGATAACAAAAACCAAAGTTCATATGTTCAAATCAACACCTCCACATTGCACAGATGTTTTATCCCAGGGCTCTTCCACACTTTGTTGTGCCACTGCGAAATGGCTTCGTTTCAGCACTACAGTTAAAACACGTGTGTGTTGTTTTTTCTATTTCTTCTCCTTAGCTGAAGAGATATGAAAGGAAAAATGCACATGACATTTGGTTCTAGGTTTAAAAGTAAGTAAAACTATAAAAGTTTCAATAGCCCACATTAGAACATGGTGAAGCACCCTGCAGAAATGGTTCCAGAATGAAGGAGACTTGTTTCCATCTTAACATGACTTTCTGGAAAAAATAAATGCACTCTATAGGCAAGTTACATGTAGTCTCGATTCCCAAATGAATTATATCACCTGAAAATACTGAACCTCTGGTTTTTAGTTCCAAAGTATGAAAGGATATATGCTTTAGGCACTTTAAAAACAAAACAAGGGAGTGAAATTGACCTTTGTCTCTCATAAATAAAATCTGAACTTTGCATGATTCAATAAAAGAAAATTAAAATATAAGTTGCCATGATTTGGAAAAGCTCATGTGTCAGACAATGCAGGAACATTCAGAGGTGAAATGATTCGACTGAGAACTGTAACCTCATCCATTTGATGGATTAATAATTTGAATGGACTGTGGGTGGTAACTTTAGGGAGGTGGGACATGCCTGGAAGAAGTAGGTCACTGGGAGAGGAGGTAGCCTTGGGGATTATATCTTGTCCCTGGCTCCTTTGCTCACTCTTTTAGCTTCCCAGCTGTCATGAGATTAGCAGTTTTCCTCCACCACACCATTCCACCATGTTTTGCCTTACCTCAGGTCCACAGGGACACAGTCAGGCAATCACTAACTGAACTGTAAGCTCAAAGTAAACTTCTTCTCCTCTAAGTTGTTCTTGTCAGGTCTTTTGGTCACAGTGATGAAAAGTTGACTATCACGTAAGAGTATGCATTCTAACTAGCAGTAAGCAAAATTATATTTTGGGCTAAATTACTTCCTGGGCTTTGGATTATTCTCTTGTAATACTGATCTTCTTGCTCTAATAATCAAATATTTTGTGTCTTACCTGATTAAAGTTGCACTCCTAACAGACACACACACAAAGAAGTAGATGAAATAGTTCCAACAATTCTGAAACATATCCTGGGTATTACTAATGAAGGACTTGGTTATAAGCAATAACATCTCAAAATTGCTAGCACACTAGGCTGTCTCATGCTAATCAGAATCACCACATAAAGGCAAGAAATGTTTGTGATTAGGGTTTCAGCAACTGTCCCATTTATATATAACTATTCAGTATTGTAAAAATAAAAAAGATTTTAGGTAAGTAATAGGTATAGGTGATTTAAAAACAAACCAAAATATTAAAGGAACAAGAAAGACAACCATCATATGGAGTCTATGGCTTCCTGGCTTTCCTGAATTAGGTTCCTGGAACCATAAGGCCTGGCTACCCTCATACAGGTACTGATTTGGTTGTGTGCATCTTCCATTTCCAGTCTATTTAATCAACCTTGTGATTAACATTTTATTCTTGAGGAGTACTATTCTATTTCATTTTCTTTTCAGAGGGGGAAAAAAATCCTCAGGAAGGAAAAGACTTGTCTTAGTCCATTTTCTCCTGCTTAACAGAATACCACAGACAGGGTAATTTATAAAGAAAAGAAATTTATTTTACACAGTTCTAAAGTGTGGGAAGTCCATCATCAAAGGGCCATAGGTGGAAGGGCCTACTTGCTGCATCATAACATAGTGGAGGGCATGATAAGGGGGAGGGAGAGAAAGACTGAAAGATGGGGAGGGAGAGAAAGACTGAAAGATCAGGATGGAGAAATCAATCCCATCTGCTTTAAATCATAGACACTCCTGTGATAACTAACCTACTCTCTTGATAACTGCACTAGTCGACTGACAAGGGCTTCTGACCTACTTACCTCCCACCTCTCAACACCATCACAGTGGCGATCTTTGGATGGGACGTTCAAACCATAGCAAGAATTTTCTAAGGCAAAACATAAATATGGCATAGGAATGCATCACTGAGCTCAACGAGAATACTTCATGTAAGAAAATATTTGTGGCTTCAAAAGGAGTAAAGACTAACTCCAACTAAAAAGCAGATATACCTTATTAGCAGGTAAATCTTAATTAACCAAACTTTTTACTTGGAAGTGATAACAGTTGGATGTTAACGGTAATTAGGATCTAGAAGTAAGACATTGAGCTTCAAAAAATCTTCCATTCAATTCAGTTTATGGGCAGAAGCTATACACGTATGTATATATAAATATAAAAGATCTAGTACGTGAAATTTTTTAACCTATTTATTGATCATCAGAGGCGTGTTTCAATACCAATGAAGTAGAGACAGCTTAAAACTGACAGCTACAAGAGCACCTGGTCCTGTGGTGGTCATGCCAGAGTTCCATGTGCATGCATATGCTAGACACAAAGGTTCATATTTTCCAATTTCTTGTGTCAAAACAAATTTAAAAGAGCTCTTAGTAGTTTAAAATAATTCCAAATGAAAAGAAAGCAGTGTGTTGTAGTTTAAATCGTGGTATATTTTTCTTCTTTACTGCTCTCTATGTTTCTAGATACTATGAAATAGGGCATACATAGGATCCAAATAAACAGCACTCATCCATGGTTGGTGGGAAAGTTGCCCAACAGTGTATAAAACTTTCCCACTGACCATATTGTCCCCACACACTAGAAACCCACCTACACTTACCAGTCTTCTCTCTCACTAGATACTTTTCTTGCTTTCTTGCTGTGAGGAATAAACCACTTATTATGTATGCCTTATACATTTTCTCCATCTCCCTGTCTTAAGTCTTTGCTCATGCTCTCTTCTTCTAAGGATTGTTTTCCTTTTTTCCTTACACTCTTTTAAATGTTGTTTTTGTTAGTTTGTGTGTGCGTGTGGCGGGTCTTGTTTGTTTTGGTACCAGGAATTGACCCCAGGGGGATCTAACCACTGAGTCACATCCCCAGCCCTTTTTCATATCTTACTTTGAGACATAATCTTGCTGAGTTGCTTAGGGCCTCATTACATTGCTGAGGCTGGGTTTGAACTCATGATCCTCCTTCCTCAGCCTCCTGAGTTGCTCGGATTACAGACATGCACCACTGTACCTGGCTAGATTTTGAACTTTTATCTATCCTTCAAAGTCCATGTTAAATAAACCTTTTATTGGTCAATAAACCTTTTTTGGGGGGTGGGTACTGGAGATTGAACCCAGGGCCTTACACATGCTAAGTAAGCACTCGATCACTAAGCCACCATCTTCAGTCTTTAAAATTTTTATTTTAAGACAGGAGCTTGGTAAATTACCTAGACTACCTCAAACTTGGGATCTTTCTGCCTCAGTCTCTCTAGTAGCTGCAATTACAGGTATTTGAAGCATATTATCACTTTAACTTTGATATGTCTTTCATCCAAATATACCATAAGCAATGAGAAACTCAGACTTAATTTTTTGAACCCATATCTGCAAGTATGGTGTAATGTACCTTAATTGTCTAGTTGTTGAATCTTTCTTTCTGTAAAGGGCTAAATGATAAATATTTTAGGTTTTGCAGGTTATCTGGTCTCTGCTTCAACTACTTTACTTTGTCTCTATAACATGAAAGCATCCATAAAAAATATGTAAATGATGAATGATGTAGTATTTCAATAAAATTTCATTTACAAAAATAGGAAGTGAGCTGGTTTAGTGTCTGGAAGGTAGTTTGCCCATCACTGATAAAAGCAACAGAGTAAACAACTATTATTGGTTTTATATTTTAAAACACTAAGCTGACAGATATAAATGAAAGCTATATGCAGCCCTCAGATAGCTACTATTAGAGCACATAAATGTTTACATTATTTAAAACCCATCCTCCATAAAGAAGAAATATAAAGTTGTGGATACTTATTGTTGTTTACATCAATCATTTATTTATTTTAATTTAATCAATGTCAAGTTCATTCCTTTTCCCCCCTTTTCAATAGAGAGATATAATTAAGGTGGACATTAAGAAAGAACTGGCTTTGTCACTTCTTTTACCTAAGATCTGGAGGCAATTAAGACAGTAGTTGAAATAGTCATGACTTTATCAAATTCAAGTTTACTTTGGCACCCCAACACTGAAGCTAATGTTCTCTATAGCCTCCAAAAAACTTTTAATAACCAACAAATATATCACTTTATGTTTCTCTTTTTTACAAAAGAATACTTCCTTTGAGATTATAGGCATGAGAAGATAGACCTGGCTCACCAACCACACTGTGTGGTCCTGTGAGTCTCAGCAGCTGACATGAGCAAGGATAAATCACTTGCTGGGGAGAAAGTCCTTTGGAAATGGAGGGAAAGGCGAAAGCCAAGAGTTGAATGTCATCCACTGAAGTAATACTCAGTTGCCAGAATCATGGCTATTGTTATTGGCATTCACTTTCTCAAGAGAGAATGAATTATTTCAGGGCTGCTGACATATCAGCTGACTTTAAATTTTTTTCATTAGTGAATTTTATGAACTCAGAAGAGATTTTTTTTTTCTCTTCACTCCTTTTTATTATATATCATTGAGAATGCTGGTAAATGCATGCTAGGCTAGAAAATAAGGGAAAGAATGCCTCTTTCTCCCATTTCACAGAAGGAAACAGAGGTCCAGACTAGACAGAAACTCAAACACCACCAATAGGTGGCTGTCCTGTTTCTTGCTGTAGTTTGCACAGCTGTGAAACTGAGAGCTCATCTACTCATTTATTTTCCCCTTCTCATCAATCATACCTCTGCTAAATTTTAATTAAGGAAGAGGTAGTTGTTTTTATTGCCCCTGTCCCCTTTAGGAGAAGCCATGAGCAAGAACATATTTTGGGATGACATTTTTCTCAAGAGATTTGAGCTGCTTTACTTCTCCAATTGCTGACAGTCCATATGGAATAATTTTTATGAAAACATTTGTAAACTATAAGGTACCTTGAAAATATTAATCCATTTTATTTATTGTTTTGAGACTTTGCCCACTCTAAACTAATACTTGAGGTAGCTGGATCATATTTTATTGATGAAAGGAAAAAAAAAAAGGATCTCTCAAATATAAATTGGCTAAATAAATGTCTATGTCTTGTTCATGGCTTTTAGCAAATCTTCAGAGGTACTCACCAAATGTGAACAATTCAGATTGTCACAAAAATAAGACAAAGTTTTTATCTCTAGTTGATGTGACTGCAAAAAAGCATCAGTACTTAACTCTTTCCCTTTCTCCCTCTCTTGGGTCCATCTCAGCTGCCTGTGAAAACAAATCTGCTCCATAACTGAACAGAATTGTAGAAATATGTAAACATTCACTCTATGATAGCATGGTGTAAATGTAGGAAGCAGACAGAATAATAACCTTCCCAAATATTTCCATTTCCTAACCCCTGGATCCTGTGCTTATGTCAGGTTATGTGGCAAAGAACAATGAAAGAAACAGCTAGAATTAAGGTTGCTAATGAGCTGATCTTAAAACAGGGCAACTACCCAGGGGGCCTAATACAACCACAGGGTCCTCAAGGGTGGACAAGGGAGGAAGGAAAGGCAGGGGAAGATGTGACTGCAGAAACAAGTCTTTGACGATGGATGAAGGAAAAGGGCCAGGAGCCAAGAATGTGGGTGGCCTCTTGGAGCTAGAAAAGGCAAGAAAGTAGATTTCCCCCTGGAACCCCAAGAAGGGAACACTGTCCTGCTGACACTTCATTTTAGCCAAGTGATATCCTTGTTGGAATTTTGACCTACAAAAACAAAATAATTTGTGTTGTTTCAAGCTACTAAGTTTGTGGTCCTTTGTTAGAGCAACAGAAAACTAACACACTAGCTATTTTAGATATATTAATTCATACTGAATCCTATGAGGGATTATTATTATTGTCCCCATTTCACAGGTGAGGATGCTGCAACATGATACATTAGCAACCTGCCAAGGTCACAGAGCCAGCATCCAACCCAGGCAGGCAGGCTCCAGAGCCCAATCCCTTAGGTGAGTCATTTAACTTACAAAAGATGTTATACTGCAGAAAATAGTTTATGGACAGTCATATATTGTGGTTTAAAGTTTCTTGATGGAGAGTCATGAGAATGCTGGAATCACCATGTGGTCAAAAGAAATGGAGTTATTTGTTGTACTAACCTTTAATCAAGAACACAAATACAGAAGAAGAAAAATTGATCCTAATATTCAAGATATATTGATTAATAAATAAGCACCTTATTCCTTTGAAGGCATTTCATTCATTACGTCTGGACACCAGTCTAGTTTTTAACATTACAGTGACCACTGAAATAAGATTAAAAAGTTCATTAGGAAAAAAAAACCAAAACTATCATTTAATAAATGTATGGCTTCATTAAGTGTTAGCTTAAAACATTTTTCCTTTGGCAGGAAAATTGGGGAGGGTGCCAATGTTAAGAATTTATTAACTTATACTGCAAAACAGGCATTATTAAAATAACAATCTTTTGCTGTGAGTAACAAATTTTTCTACCACAATACATTATGTTTTTTAATTGGCAACTGAAATACTTGTTTTTAAGTGAGCAAAACACTAATTTGAGAATATGCTATTGATATTATCAAATTAAGAGTTCACTTATAATTGCAATTTTATTAAGCTCCTTAAAAATAAGTATGAAATATCTGTGCATATAACATTTTAAATAGGTGAAATTTCTCTGCCTTAGTTTATTAGGGCAGCATGAAGGATAAAGAAATTTTTGTGGCATGAATATTTCACAGTCAAGATGATACTCAATACCTGCTCTAAGTTTTGTTGTCATGGGGACCACAGAGGAGAAACCATTTAAATGCCAGAATTTCAAACCCATTAAAACACTGCCTGAACGTCTGGCCTCACTTATTGACTTGGAAATCAAAACTGTAGTAACCATTTTTAGTTTTAAAAAATGTTTAACTCATCTGTTTAAAAAAAAAAAAAAAAAAAAAGTATTGACTTCACTCTTTGAAAAGCATTGAATTTCCTTTCCAGAAAATATTCTTACATGAGAGCATACCAACCTGGGGGATTTTGCTGCTAGCAGGTTGCCATGGAAACAGAAACACACACTGTGAGCCTGCATTGAAGCTCCTGTCTCATTCCCAATCAGTGTGTACATGTATACGATTCTATCAGCTCAAGTTTCATTGGTCTACTTGACTCAAACTGGTCCACAGAAGGGTGGTGGTCACACTAGCACTAACTCAGAGAACTGGAGATGGTATTCTCTTAAGAAATCAGACATCACAAAGTCCTCCACTATTTGGCCACAAAAATCCCCCACCTGGTAAAGGTGACTGCTAAATTTTTATAACTTTTATACTCACATCGCCTATCTGACATTTATTTTATGCCTCCCAAAGTATCCACGTGTCTGCATCACCTCTCCATAATAATACCAGTCGTTTGAGGAGAAGTCAACCACTTTGATCTAATAGCTAGTTCCCCAGTAACTTGAATGATAATAATCATTAATGCCAGGAATGGCAGAAAATTAAGGAATATTGATTTCAGTCAACCAGTATTTAATAATTCAAAAGTATAAGCCCTTAAGCAAATGAAGTCAAAGCTGTATCAGGAACATAGTAGAACAACAACAACAAATTTAAGTCACTCATACAATCTCACTTCTGAGGTAAATAACTATTGAGAACACTGAAATTTTCAAGGACACTTACTCATTTATAGAAATTCTTAAAACATTACATAAAGCCTAGCGAGTACAGCTCTCTCTTAAAAAAAAAAAAAATGATTAGAAATATTTTCCTCCTCAAAATTTCTCCAGACAGCTTTCTGACAAAACATATGCAAAATGAAATACGACACTTAGGCATGAAGTAATAATTGCGTCTAGGAAAAAAAACCCAAAGTTTTCAAAGTGACTATTTTGGCAGTTTTGAATATCAACTTAAAAACTTTAAAAAAAATAATAATAAAAGTGAATGACCAAACTTTAATGGTCCATTTTACAACAGAAAAAATTACAGTTCTGTCAAATCCAAAAAGATACCTCTCATTTTGGGGTATTTAATTGCTTACTAGACACTTGTGCCAAATACCTCAAATGTAACAAGTCCAAAGCCTAAATGCTTACCCATTTCATTCCCTCCTGTAACAAACAAAACCAAACTTCTCCCTCACTCAAGTTCCCCATTTCAGTTTGAAGAGCCCGTGGCAACCATGGGCAGAGACCAGAAGCTTCTAAGTTAGCCCGGCTTGTGTCCCAGCCTCAAACCCTACACTGAACAATTTCCACACTTGAATAGTATAAAGCATTGGTTTAAATATAAAGGGCGTGCTATTAGCTATATAATCCTTGGAGAAGACATTCAATCTTCTTAAGTCTCAGTTGCCCAGTTTGTTAAATGAGGATATATTCCAAAGAGTTTTGTTGTTTTATTTTCCCCTCACCTGAGGGGGCCGGGGATTCGAACCATGGTCCTTGCGCATGCTAGGCGAGCACTCTCCAAAACAAGCTAGTTCTTCAGCTCCAAAGTGAGGATATAAAACCTCACTTGATTTAAGACTGAGAAGGAATTTCTTTGAAGTAAAAATGTAAGTTTCAACTCACAAATAGTTTTGGAAACACACTTTTATTATTCTATATTGCAATCTTGAGAATTCACACAACATATAACCAAATTAAAGATTACAAGAAGTAAAACAATTAGAGCAAGACCATTTCACTTTGTCTCTTCTACTCTTTGCCAAATATTCTTTTGCTGAGGCTGGGTTTGATCTCGCGATCCTCCTGTCTCAGCCTCCCGAGCCGCTGGGATGACAGGCAAGTGCCACCACACGGGTTGCCAAATATTCTTGACCAAAGAGTATCTTTTAAAGCAATGCATGAATATTTCTTCCAAAAAACAAAAAATCCATTGGAAAATACTAACCTATTTCACAAGCAATCATGAAATCAAGATCAAATTATACATAATCTCATAAATATTAATGCAATGCCTTCTCCTTCTTCAAATCAATTTTCCTGCCCAAGTATCACACTCCTGTCACCACAGCTCATCTCTCATCTGGATCAGGGTCTACACCACTCAACAACTCATCTCTGCTCTCATCTTTGCCATGGTTCCTCTGCCCTGAAATATAAGATAGAAAGGGGAAGCTTGCCTTCCAGGCAAAGAATACATTTCTTGGGATACGCACCTATCTCAATTTGGTTGCAAATCCTTTTCCAGTACCTTGATAACACCCTCTACATTTGAAGTCACTCTGACACAGTTCTGGGGACAGCTTTCACTTAGTAACTTCTTATGGTCCCAGCGGCTAATCTTTGATGATTAATGAAATATGTGGGCTTTCAGAGGTCCGACTTTTCATACGTCACTCTTGGTCTGTAAAAGTCACCCTACACCCATCCCTTTCTCCATCTGGCAAACAATTCATCCTTCACAGCCAACTGAAATGTCACTTCTTCTACGAAGTCTTCCAGAATGAGTTGGGCACTCCTGTGTGACTCCCATAGTGCTTTGTTCTCAAACTCTGTCCTACGGGGCTATTAAAACGGGAATAAAAGTGAAAATACGTAAAATTTGGAAATTACGCATATCTAAAAAGTGTTTTTTAGCAAAATCTCAGCCACTCCAACACATTCTCTTGACAAAACATGACACACATAAATCAGATCCACAGAAACACAGGAACGAAAAGTCTCAACACAATCAAATTCAGAATCATCAGATTTGCCCAGATGAGTCAGATCTGAACTCATTTTGAAATACCTGATGGTATCTTGACAACTTTTAAATGTCAAAGGAGCTTCAGGAATAGCCAAAAAAAAAAAAAAAAAAAAAAAATTAGAACTCATAAGTTTCCAAAGTATAATTTGTAAATTATGTCTTTATATTTGTGCAAAACTTGTAGAATTCACTGGGGAAATAAGCCTTCATTTCAAAAATTAACTTTGGGGAATAAAAACACTGCCTGCTATTTCCAGGCACTGGTCATAATGATAATAATAGGTACCATTCATTGAAAGCCTCCTGCCAGGACCACTCCAGGCATTCCCCCAAAGAGCTCTGCATTTAAATCCTACAGTCCTCTGAAATAGAAGTAATTATTCCTGTTTTTCAGATAAGAAAACTGAACCAAGAGATGAAGTAAACCTAGGTAGACATCATCACATGAGGACTCAAATCCAGACCCTTTGACTTCCACAGCCCATGCACATATTCTATATGCGCAAACATATTACCAAAAACATTTGAGGCACAGGGTTCAATCCTCAGCACCACATAAAAATAAACAAAATAGAGACATGCTGTCCATCTACAACTACAAAAAAAAAAAAAAAAAAGCTACTAGACCTATTGTGTGGCTTCACTGTAAAACAAAAACAAAGTCTTACTCAAACTGTCAAATTCAAAGAGGCAAACTTCTCTGCGCACGGGTAATCTAACATAAGCCATTCACCTAAGATTTAAACACCAATCTCCCAGAGGGTTAAATGAAGTTATCAAAAGTATTTTTATTTTCTCAAACAGGAAAAACTCGGAATCTTCTTTAGAAATGCACCACACACACACATACACACACACCCCTTTATATGCAGACATACAGATTTTTTTCATGTAACGGAATTGCAAACTCAAGTTAGATTTTTTTTTTTTTTTTTTTGGCGGGGGTCCGGGGGGTTATATCAGGGATTGAACTCAAGGGCACTCAAACACTGAGCCACATCGCATTC
This sequence comes from Sciurus carolinensis, assembly GCF_902686445.1. Lineage (NCBI taxonomy): Eukaryota > Metazoa > Chordata > Mammalia > Rodentia > Sciuridae > Sciurus > Sciurus carolinensis. The sequence continues at coordinate 110,975,873 of NC_062217.1, read as the reverse complement.
CCAATTCTATTTTGTATTTTATTTAGAGAACAGGGTCTCACTGAGTTGCTTAGCACCTTGTTGTTGCTGAAGCTGACTTTGAACTCTTGATCCTCCTGCCTAAACCTCTCAAGTCCCTGGGATTACAGGTGTGTGCCACATGCCTGGCTTAGCTCAGTTTTAATAACAAAAGAGTCTGTTCAGCTAAAATTTATGTATTGTATCTCAAAAACAAATAAGCAGAATAAAAATCGTGCATACAAGAATTGTAAGGAGTTGGATCTGGAAGGAACATATGAGCCTCCCTGCTCTGGGGTTTCCCAAAATCTGGAAGCTGGACTTCACGCTTACCAAAATCTGCTTTCTAGTCATTGCCCTCCCTTCCACAGGTGTTGATCTCCACAGCTTTCCCTAACAAATGCCTTACATAATAAACTCCCTCTTCAGGTCTGTTTTACCAGCCTGGGAGCTAAGGTGAGTTGGGGTAAGAAGCTAAAAAGTGGACAGAGGTCAGTTCATTCAAGGACCTATTTGGAATTCGGCCTACAGTTTTAAAACAAAGGTATGACAAGCACAATAGTATCATTATAGGTGAGAGTGGAAACATCAAGAAAAAACAATCCCTCTCCTCAGGCCTTGAGTCTTGGTACCAAGAGGGTGGTAACTATCTGATGCTTGTGATGGGAGACATTACTTGAAATTCTGATACTGAAGGACTGTGCTTCAGCTTGTGTACTGGTGACCATTCAACCCAGACTGCCCTATAGCTATTGTGATGCTCAAAAACCTTAGGTTGGCATAATCGGAAAAATAGGATAGTGTTCATTAAAAAATCCTTACACCACATGAACCTAAGGACAAAATATATTCCATGTGTCCTAACAGCTATTTTTTTTGGTGAAAACACTATAACAAAAAGAAAAAAATTCTTTCATACTAAAAAAGGCTTTGCAACTTTGATAAATCACATGCAATATAAAAGTTACACCAGAGAAAAATTTTTTTTAAAAATTTCCCTGTTGCTATCATTCATATTTTTGTTTATAATTCCTTTGGTTTATACCTTATCTATGATATGTTAGCAAATAAGCTTTAGTTGTGTCAAAGACAATTTATGCAATGTGACTTGTACAAATCCATTTTAAATGGTAGTCTTACCTCTAGACATATCTGGTGAAGAAAAAGAAACTTTATCTGCATTTTTTTCAATAAATCTATCTTCTTAAAACTCAAAACAAATGGCTATAATGTAGCAGATGGAAAGAACAGAGAAAGAACCATGATGTACTGGAGTCCAGTTGAGAGGGGAAGACCGCAGACTAGGATGTGGGTGAGGGAGGTGGGGTGAGGTAAAAAGATCAGAGTGACTGTGGTGGCTGCTGTTCAGATCTTCCTAGGAAAGGTTTTGTGCAGCTGCAAGAGAGTAGTTCTTGGACGACTGTCTCCAGTTACAGAGCTTTCAAGCCCCAGCCATGCTCTTCCCAAGCTGCTCCCGGTCACTGGCAGTACAGTGATGTGTTAGGAATTCTTGCTCCAGAGCTCCTGCCGGCTCAACTGAGCATCGCAGCTGAAGGCTCTCCTGACCTCTTAACTCCGAACACCCTCTGCCCTACCACATGCTTCCTTCAGATCTGAACCGTGGGCTGTGGGGCCTGTGCTGCTCCTTTCCCAACCAACGGTAATGCTTAGCAGGGAGAATCATTGGCACTTTGTGTCAAATGAAGACAGGCCAAAGAGAAACAGGGGTCAAGGCTTATTCCTGGGTTTCTGACTTGAGCGACTGACCTGGGTATACTGAACAAAGGACAAATTGAGGAAGGGGAACCTCAATTCATTTGGGTCTAGCTAAGAATGAGGGACCTGTGAGAAATCCATATTAACTCAGTGACCTCACTATATAAAGAACATAATCTGGACATAAATTAGAACCTTGTGAATTTCTTTTCAGATTAATACTATTCACTGAAAACCTTGAATGTTTCACTTTACCATGAAACCCACTGAGGCAGCTGGTTAGCATGTGGACCGAAGACTCACACTTTGGAGTATCAGCACCTCTGAGTTGAAGAGTTTCCCCAAAGTGCCACAAGTTTCAATTCCCAATCATGAGTGGGGTCAGAAATCTCATGGCAAGGTGGATGATATCTAGTCCAGTGATTGAGATACAGCAAGCTCTTTAAAAACGTTTATTTTGTAATCTTTTTCTTATCATGGTTAACACATTGCTAAATACAAGTAATACTAATCTCCTCATTAGATGGCTGTAAATGCACATATAGGTGTTCAACAAAAAACATCCTGGAAGGTACTGTGTAAAACTTGGCTGGCATCAAAAGAATATAACAGTGGGTGACATGTTGCAGTCAAACGGACCCTCAGCTTAAGAGGGAGCAAAGTCAGAGAGTGAATATTTTCAGAAGAAAAATAACTCCTGAACATGGCATCCAAACAAGAGACCACATGTTCTTTCTGCTACAGGAGAAAAGAAAGAAAAGAGCTATGAAAAGGACGTAGTATATAACATCACGGATAATGCATATTTAGAAGAACTCTTCCTTATAAAAAGGGGAGGGGGAACAACTCACTTCTAGTTAAGACATACTACATCGTACTAATTTTTTCATTATCTACCTTTGTCAGAAAGGTCACTATAATTTATTTACTGGAGAACTAGAACTTATATGTCAACTAGTATGGGAATGAAAATTCATTCCATAAGATCTGCTTGACAGACAGTTACAGAAACTAAATCTACTTGCAGATGTGGAAATACATATGGCTGGTTGTTTTTGCTGCTCTTTTATTACCTACCATATAGTACCCAGCCTTCCTCAAATATTGATTTAATATTTAGACAAAGAAAACAATTTCTTGATGTGCCAAAAGGTCATGTAATGCCTCAAGCCACTGCAGACAAGTTGGCAGCAAATGCCTATGAAAAGTGAATCATTTGCCTTTTCACTGAGAATTTTAAAATTCATTTTTTTTCAGCTAATATAATGTTACCACCAATTTCCTGAAAATTCAAACAAAATTTTGAAACCCCAAAATGATGATGACAAAGAAATAGTTCCAGTTCACTCCAGCATCAAACCAAATGGGAAAAATTGTTCAAGATTCCCCAAATCATAATCGTGTCTCTTCATTCAGTTACATATGGAGTAAGCAGACATAAAGTATTTATCGAGTTCATATGGACACTTGGAAATGTTAGCAATTATGTTTAAAACAAAAATAAATTCAACTATGTCAGCATTTCAGGAATTTGAAGCCAAAGACCACAGTTAAAACATGCCAAAAATTTCATTCTAACCATAAAGCATTTTCAACTTTCCCAGAATGAACATTTTTATCATAATGATCACAGACTCTGAAGAGCTTAATTGAACACCGGACTGAAACATTGACCTAAAATCCTTGCCAAGCTGGCAAGTCAGACAGAGGAGGTGTCACTCCCCTTGAGTTGCAAATGATCAGTGGCAGAGTGACAGATGAATAATTAATACAGCCCAAGTTATGTGTTAAAATCTTCCTCATTTTTGTCTAGACCCCTGATTAGTGACAACTGTCACAGACTTTTCCCACAAGAAGGAAGTGCAGTAGAGACTGACACAAATCTCCTAAGAGGTAACTCCCACCTGAATGTCCATTTTGCAGTTGAGGAAACTGAGACCTTGACAATGAGGAGTGATAAACTGCCTGTGACTTCACAGTCAGTCAGTGGCTCCTCCAGGAGAACAGCACATGCAGCTCTGGGTCACTACTGTCCAATAGGAGAGAGAAAGATCCTCACAGCAGAAACAAAGGTGCCTCTGTGATAACCTCTGTGTTCGTGATGCCAGGCTGCCATTCTGCACCACCTGCAGCACCCTTCAGTCTGTGATTTACTGAGTATTAGAGGAATCTCCAGAACTGAGTCAACAGATCACCAAGAGAAAAACCCTAGTAGCTCCATCCGCAGTGACCTACAGGAACAGACTTGACGGGATGGCATTGGCAATGAAGAATGTCTAGGGCAGATTTCTATTCCAAATGAGAGCTGGTTCCTACCAATGCCACCTTGCAATGTAAATCTTCATCACAACTTATTACAGTCATTGTGCCTGGATTATTACTCTAGTTTTATGCCACTATATTCTCTGAATAGCAATCTAAGTATACCTAAGCAAGAAAACAGGAAAGAATAGGAATTTTTTTATACATATTAGAATCACAAAAAGATTGTACTGGCAGCATAAAGGGGCAGGAAACTTGGGTACTGACATTTATTTATTTATTTATACAGACATGTGATGATCTGAATGCTCCCACTCACACACAAAACTTTCCACACACCTACGCACATGGCATTGCCCTAAGAGCTGGTAATTGATGCACAAAGTCCTGTTCTCAGAGGCTCACAGAAATTCAAGGAATCACAAATACTTACACAATTATGTTTATTTTAGCAACATAACAATTATAATCTATTAATAGTGTTAGATATCACTTAAGAAGTGGTTAACTGAATTATTCAGGTTTGCTGCTAAATGAATATAAATTCAGCTTTTAAAGATATTTCCAATACAAAAGGGATATATTGTTTTAAATGGGAATTTGCTATGAATCATTTTGTAATTCTGAAGTATGAAAACTTTTTTTTTTTTTTTTTTTGAGACAAGGTCTCACTAAGATACCCAGGTTGGTTACAAACTTATGATCCTCCTGCCTCAGTCTCCTAGTCTTTGGGATAACCAGCTTTGCCACCACACCAGCTTGAAAATCATTTTTTTAAACTATTTTGATTAAAGACTTTGGAAACTTATTCATTATGCTTTCTCAAAGAGAATTAAATTAATAAAATACAACCAAAACTAAGAATTCCAATTATGTATATATTATTTTGTTATTGTCCCATAGAAAATTCCACTTTCTCTCAATAAAATTCAGTTTTGGATTTTGCAAAGCAAAGAACAACACCATCATCTTTCAAAGACAAATGTTAACATTAGTGAGACAATCCTAAAGCTTTGGAAGATTAGCATTCATGTCTATTTTTTAATCAAATGATCGCATTTCTCAAGCAACTTCTTCATGTTTCTTCTACATCCCCACCCCTCCTCCTTGACTCAAAGTCTGCAAAGTTCTAGGAGGGAAAATTTTCGTTTTATGTAACAACCATCTGAAGATGTGATTTTTCCCTGAGGTAAACTTGTTCCTTTGTACGGAGATTAAAAGATATCTTACATCAATTGAGTTATTCAACCTAAAAAAGCAACTACTGAACATTCTGTAGTAATAGATGTATATTTTTAAGATGATCACACCAAAAAACTGGAAAGCAATTCCAAGTCACTGCAAAAAAAAAGCAACCCGATGATTACAGTGTTTAAGTAGTAGACGAAGGATGGATGCAGCTGAATGGTTGTCTCCTATTTATGCAAAAGGCATGTAATAAAATCATTATCTGCTGAAATTAGAGTTCATGATTAGGGGGTTCAAAATACACATGTTACTGGAGAATACAGTGTCAGTGACTATTCTGTAAGCTCCAGCACTAGGATGATGATGGGCTGTCAAACTAATAATGGTAAGTGCCAATCCCAGACAGAGTATCATTGAACTATGTAAACATATGAAGCTCTTTAACATCGCTGAGCCTGTTTCTGTATTTTAGATGAGATATTCATCTCAATAGAGTGCTATTCCAAATAATGAAAATTCATAGAACCTAATGCCTTACTAGATAGGTGCTCAATAAATATTATTACTGAAACAAACTAAAAGATTAAATCCATTGTGAGCAGGCTTATCTGAGTGAAAATATATAAGCTTATCTGATGTCATTTTTATTTTTAATACTTCCCATTCAAGATTGTAAAGACTAAATTTTAATGGGAAGAGAAAAGTTGTTCAGGTTATTGAATTTTCAGTCTAATTAAACTTGCATTACGCAAAGAGCAGAATCTAATCCTTTGTAGATATAAGAAAGATAACAGAAATTTAAAAAATTTCAACATAAACTTGGTGTCAGCATCCCCTAATTATGAAGGGAATCTTTATGTGTTCAGTGTGCAACTATTCCCCACAAAGTTGCCATTTTTAATTGGAAGAATAATGAGGCAAGTTTTCTAGAACTTACTCCAACAAAAAAAATTTTTTCACTGAAAACATGAATCTAGGAAACCAAGAGCTTACAGGATGTCTTCCGCTGACAATATCATCTCTAACAAGCCTGAAGCAGCTGAGAAAGTACTTTGAATTAGAAGAGGGTCCACAATCTAGAAAATTCAAGAAGGCTAGTGAACCATGTGGATTTATATAAGCAAAATAAGCAAATCCATAAAAATAAAACACATGCTGCTTAATTCACATTTCCACATTGTTTCTCTCCCCTCTTGGGGACTGGTAGGTGAAGAAGCCAGTAACAACACAAACTAGGACAGAAAGTAGATGATCCATACTTTAAAGGCACACAAATGGGAACCCAGATCAAGATAGAGATAGAAAATATAATGTTGTCAAATGCTCACAGAATCACACTTGGGCAGAGCCTGCAGTTAAGGATTGCAGTAGGCTTGGGAATGCCAGGAAGTAGAGCCAAGGTTGGAATGGGCAGGGTAAGCAAGATCTCACTACTTCCCTACATAGTTCATTCTCCTGCATTTACATGTCATGTATGGATGATGTTTGCAAGAGGAAATTCTAAAAGAAAAGTCTGTAATTCTTGTCAGTAATATACAATAATGAACATAGCATGGGATACCAAGTCATACTTTCAATAAGGGAGAAATGAGCAGACAAGACTCCCAAAACACACCCTCAGCAAATGCTATAGAGGACTCCAGATTCTCACCACAAATGGGAAAACATATGAGCAAATTGATTTGTTTGTGTGTGAGAGAGAGTAAACCCCATCTTACCCCTGCATCTGATACCTGAGATCAAATATGGCACTGGGCAGTCAAAAGAGAAAATAGCCAAGATAAGAAACTAGAGCCTCAGAAGCTCCATCTGCTTTTCTTTTAAACTTCCTTCTCACAAAGGGACACCTAGACCCCTGATGAGTAACTGGAGATACAGGGAGAATCAGACCTGAAGGTGCAGTGTTTGTTTTCTCAAGATAAGGGCAGCCATGGCTTTAGTTAGACATGTTCAGGACAGCACCAGTCTGTAAGCCAAAGCTTACATCCTGGAAGTCACAGCAACAGGTTCAATTCAAGGGTTTTTAGAGGGGAAGTAGGGTTCAGCACAAATTGTCACTGAAGCAGAGCTAGAGGCCAGGAGTAGAGGTAATGGCTGGAGGGATGAAGAACACTCCTTTCAACTCCAGGGAATCCTGTATGTAGCCCAGGTGATTACTTTGGATTATCTGGAGCCAAAAAGTGACCTGGATGTTCACTGGATAGGGGAAGCAGAGAGACAGCCAGAGAGACAGGTTAGATGGAAGTCCAACTAGTCCTTAAGTATTTGTGTATTTGCAAAAATCACATTTGTGTACACACACACAGTTCTTTCATTCTTTTACCACTTTTTCTATAAGAATAACAACTTTACTTTCCCTTTGCAAAGGTCCATGAGATTATATGACTACGGATTATGTAACTACCTAGGAAGTTATGAAGTTCCTATATTATGTAACATCTGAGAATCATGGATGCATTTATTTTCTTTCGACCTATGATGTAATTCTCACTGGAAAACATGCATAAGTTATGAGGTGTTTGCACATGTAATATTTCAAAACTGGCTACGAAAAGCACTGATGGGCTGTTACATAAGGCACTCTTCCATACGTGAAACTCAATTACTAAGGAACATTCACTTGGCTGCTCCAAGTCTTACAGTCACATAGAGCATGGTACACTAGAGTCACACTGACACTGTTTCCATCCTACTCAGTTTTAACTCATTAACAAGTTTCATTTTGCTTGTTTAAAGAATCCAATTTAATTCTGTTATACACTCCTAAAGATGCTGAGAATCACTCAATTATGAGAGTAATTACATATTAGTCACCCACAAACCTTGTCATAAATTAAACCTCATCACAATCCAGACCACTGTGCCTCTTAGACTTCTTCTAAGTTGTCATTTCCTTCTCTGGATACACCTCCTACGAAAGCAACTCTTGAATAAATACTTTCAACTATACAAGTTTTCTGGGTTATTTTGACTCCCAGTCCATGCTGGTTGCAATTTTCAAATGTGCCTTCATAGCCCCCAACTTGACCATTCACCTTCTCGTCAAACTCCCTAAAATCCACCCCTGGGGTGTTCTGCCATATCTTACCAGTTTCCACCACATGTTACCTCTTGTATTCTCCACTTCTGAGTGACCAAAGAACTAGAAAAGGGCATGTAACTGTTCTAAGAGACCCAGCTACAAATTCATACCAGCATCCTCAGCTAGATGCTCTGCTCAGCAAGGTTTTTATTCCTCTCTACTGCTTTTTTTTATAAGCAACTGTTTTGAATCTCCTGCAATTTCTCCAAGATTCTGAACCTCCCAGCAGTTTTCCTAGGAGATGACTTATCGCCAAACAGACTGAGATAAGTAGGGGAATTTATACTAAACTTTCTCACCATTATGTCAAATCTAATATAGTCTTTATTTTTCTCTCCCCATCTAATTCAGGAGAATATGTTCAAAAGATTTTTAATAAACATCTATTGAAGAGGGCCTGCTATAAGTCAAGTATTTTACTGGACAAGTATCTTTGGTACAATCAACAACAGCCTAAGTCACTAACTCTGTGACCATATAGTCCCCTAATGAGGACTATAAACGCAAACAAATTACTACACTAAAAGGAGCCAAGTGTCAGTTAAGGACTCACAAAGTAGTCCAAAGATGGTTAGCCCCTGCCCACTACACCTGTTATCTTAAATCTACCCCCACAAGGAGTACTTCCAAGCTATTGATTTCCTCCAGTGTCAATCTCTTCTCTGTACTTTTTCAGCCTAGAAGCTTACTCAAGTCACTTTAACTTTCACAGGAAAAACAAAACAATAAAATAAACTCTTTTCACCTCAAATCAATGTTGCATTAAATCACCCCATCTATGACCGTTTTCTTTCATGGTAAATATTAGTTGCTGCCCCTTCCTTTACTGATCATTGTCATCTAAATCCTGTGATTTATCAAACTGTTCTCTCAAAAATTACTGATGTGATGTTGAGTTAATTTTACTTTTCCAAATATGTTTTCTACAATGGAGGTAGATATTTTCCCATTTAAAAAAAAATGTATATTCCTCCCAGCCATACCACTGTATTTATCCAAAAAAAATTAAAAGTCATCTTACTACAGTGAGACCTGCATACCCATGTTTATAACAGCACAATTCACAATAGCCGAACTATGGAACAGTCTAGGTGTCCATCAATGGATGAATGAAGAAAATGTGGTATATTTACACAATGGAGTTTTATTCAGCCCTAAAAAAAATGAAATTATGGTATTTGCAGGAAAATGGATAGAACTAGATACTATCATGTTACATGAAATAGGTCAAACTCAGAAGGTTAAGGATCATAAGTTTTTCCTCATATGGAGAAGCTAGAGAGGAAAAAGAAAAACAAAGTCAGGGTGGGTCTCCTAAAACTCAAAGGGAGATCAGTAGAGGAAAGAGACCAGGGGATGAGAGATGGGAGGGAGGGGGGAAAAGCACTGGGAAGTGATATTGGCTATATTATATTGCTATATTGTGCATCTAAAATATGTAACAACAAATCCCATCAATATGTACAACTATAATATATCAATGAAAAAATGTGGAAAAAGGAAAAAATGTAATTCTTAAGAATTCAACTGTTTTATCATTTTATCACTAAATTCATATGATTGATGAGAACGGGTAATATATACAAATACTCCAAAATTTATTAAATGGTAAATGGACTACATGTTTTAAGTCTATTTCAATTGATTTAAGAATTTATAACTAATAGACTTTAAGGGAGGGGAAAAAAAGCCCACCAAGAACAAAATAGGCTGTTCCTTCTCTTTTAGAATAAGGTCTAATAGAGAACACACAGCTAAGAAAAGTCAGAGCTTCATTTCCTAAGACAACATAATGGACAGGACCACCCCAGTGCAGGCATCTTTTGAGCCATGAGTCAGTTCCAAATGCTGAACAATTCAGGTATGATTGCTCATGGAAACCGGACGGATTCACAGCTTCCTTTAGTTATAAGCAATTTTCTTGCCATTTGTCTATAAAAATCCACCAAGTGCTGAGTTTTCAAAGATCTGGATGCTAATGTGATCATGAGGAAAAATAGCAAAAGAATGAAATTCTAATGCTTGTTAGTGTCAAGTAAATATTTCAGAATCCCCACGGAGCACACTTAACAACTATATTGTTAGTAACGGAAATAATTTTCCTAACTTGGCTCAAGTCATTCACCATGAATTTCAGGAGAGTACAAGTAGACAGAAATGATCTTATGGCTGGGTCCTCTCCCTTGTGATTGATCATCAATGCTCCCTAACCTGGCAAGAACCATATCATTGCATCCAATGGTCTGGGAATCTAGACCACATGGATGATACCCAGGTGAAGCTTAGGGCTCTAGCCCTGCTCAGATGCTGAAATTCTTCTCCCTAGTTTGCTGAAATCATGGGTTTCTAGACCTTTTCTTTCTTCTTGCTTCTCCCCATAGTGCATATTTTTCTTTTTGTTGACAACAAGCTAATGTGCCTGGAAACTGTTTCAACTGCCTATGTTCCACTTGGGATCATTGTAATACTTTTGCAGATGGCTTGGAGCATTTCTTTTTCTCAAAATGAGCCATGAACTCTAAATCATTTTGCCATATTTCTGCACTGATATATAAAATACACTTGAGGTAGCTGCAGTCATTTTTCTCACTGGACAACAGATTCATTAATTAACCTGGGAAAAAATCCCAAGTCTATTTTTTTCATGGCACAATGATTATCCCAGTTATCCAGGATGCACATCTTAGTTTGTGTTCCCTCAAAAAAACTTTGAGACAAGAACTTTGGGTAGTTTGGATTACTTGAGATTTGGAAGGTGATTCTGAGAAGTGTAAGTCAGGCAGTGAGCAAAGTATGAGAACAAAGAAACGTCAGGGAAGGGAGTGGTATGGAGCCTTCGCTTCTGGGCTCAATCCCCTGGGACATTCTGAGGATCTGTGAAGAATGTGCCTGGAAATTGTTCCATAGAACTGGGGGGAAATGGGGCATTTGTCTCCCAACTCCAGTCTTTGACCAGGTGGAGGTTATTCCTGAGATATTTCAATCACTGGCATCATCATGGGCATTTCTAGGTCACTCTGCAACAAAGGAACCAGTTCCCATGAGTTACCAAATGGCTCAGGTAGATCCACAAAAACCAGCACTTAAGGTGGAAAGCTGTCAGTGTGTGTGGGAAATGTCCATGCAGGTGAACTCAGGTTGGCCAAGGACAAATCAATGGCATGCACTATTCCAGCCAACTACCTGATGATTCCTTTTATCAAATTGCCATGACCAGCTGACTCATCTTTCAAATAGTCTCTCTGACCTCCCAATTATCAAATATGATTTACTACATTCATCTTCTAGTCTATAACCCCTTCTTATCAATGATCTCCTGTGACTATTCCCACTCTGAGGCTTCCTACTGTTTTCAGGAAGGATGAGATTCTCTAGAGGTCACTGACCCTCACTGATTTGCCCTGCCTGTCCAACCTCACTGGCCACCAACCCTTCCAGTATATTTCCTTTCACTAGCCCCCTCTCTTCCTATAACACAAGATAGTCCTCTTCAGTTTTAAGCCTTTCCCACACAGAATGCACCCCCTTCCTTTATTTAAATTCTACCTACTCTTTGGAGATTCACACCAAGAACTACAGAAGCCTAAAAATATTTTTCTTGGCTGTGGTTTGTACCTGTCCTCCTCCCCTTATCTACTCTAGTCTTGATAGCAAATTATGCCATTTTTAAAGATTTGTTTGAGTACAACAGGAATCCCCAGCCAAACTGCAACTATCAAAGGCAGAGACTGAGTCCAAGGCTGCTTTCTTAAGTTCCTCCAATACTCACTATAGGGCCCACCAACAAAAGACCACCAGAAACACACACATAGAAAATAAATTGAACCTCCTTTATCTTACTGAAGCAAGTGAGAGAGTACACCAACCAAAATGGGGCATTTATGAAGAAATGGGCAGCTAGCTAATATACAACTTGGGTTTGTTTGGGGTGATTCCAAGAAGGGGTTAAGAAAAGTCAGAGTCAGGTTTGAATTGGAAGCTGTCAAGAAGTAGAGGCAATCACTGATTATCTTGGCAAATTTAATTTAGGATAGAGGACTAAAGCTAAGTTGAAGTCATGCCAGGTAAAGAAGCAATAATCACTCATGTCAGTCACAAGAGAAGGATGTTTAACACTTGTGATTGGACAGTGTCCTTGTCTCAGCCTTACTTCAAATATACTCAAGAAGCAACTCTGTCTTATTATTTGAATTCTGTAAGAGATATTTACATTCATTTGGGAACACCACAGTCTAGTTGTCAGTTGCTGAAGACTTTTCTCACTTTCTCAAGAGTTATTCAAAAGATACCAGTATAACTTAAGTCACTGTTGAATTAACTTCAAACTCACTCTAAACCTAATAATAACGCAAACTTTGACAATTTTCTGGCAAGCACCAGGCACATGAAACGGAATAAGCATGTTGGTCCATGGGCTCCATGTCCAGAAGGAAAGGACAATGTCTAGGCTGATAAAATACAAATGTGTCACACTTAAACAAAATGCAAGTACATGGAAGGTACTGAGTTAGTGTAGGGAACAGCTTATGAATCTCCACCTGGAGGTATGGGTGAAACTTTCCAGGAAGGCAGGCCAGCTGAGATGAATGTGGAACAACTAGGAGCTACCCAGTCAGCAGCAGGGTGGGGTGGAAGAGGCCCTTCCACAGCAGATACAGATAATGGTATGAACTGGCATAATGGGCTAGGAAATAAAACATGAATCAATGTTTCTAGAACATAGTTTACTCAAAGCACTCAAAAATATTTTTCAATGACTTTTGAGATTCTAAACTATAAAATAGTATATTTGGCAGGTATAAATTTGCCTAAGATGTAAAAATCTAGTATTTTATCTCATGAAGAAAACCCAGGAGTATTAAATAGGAATGTACCTATTTCATTCTAAAAGCAAAGAAAATCAGGACATATTTTTTTTATCTCAAATATTTTTATCTTCAATGACTGAAAATTCTCTATGCTTTTTTATCCTCACTTTTCTGGATTCAGGCAAACTTCCAAAGTAAGTAAAAGAAACCAGGTCTCCTCAGTGCCATATCAGATTTAAGAAAGAGCAAGGACCACACAAAGAAGGCAAGGGGACAACCTTGAAATGGCACAGTGAAGAAAGTGTTTTCTGTCTTGTTAAGGAACCTGAGTGCTGAAGAGGAAGCAAATTATACCCCAAACTAAACACTTTTATTTACAGATCCTACTCAAGAAATGGAACCAGGGTATAAATGGAATGTAAGTTAACTCAAAATAACATATTTAAGTTACACATCCTTCCCTTGAAAGTAAGAGATTGGAAAAAATTCAAAACCTTTTCCCACAAAATAGGGAACCAAAGCCCAATGTGTGGAAATAAAGCCAAATAATTTATTGGGTCTCCTTTCTGTTATGCCAAGAAAACTTTGGAATTTGATGACTCTTGTACAATACTGTAACTATTTCTCATGCCTTCACAAAACAGACACACATTTTCATACTATTAAAATTAAAGATACTAATCTTTTGATAATTTACTTTGGAAATTCAATGCCCAAATGTTAATGCATACATTTGTGGTCCTTTAAAAATTAACACACTTTTACTATTTAAGATCATATTTATCGAACAAAATAGAAATAATCCATAAATTTCAGCATTTCTTTAGAAAAAAAGATGACCTACTATAACAGGGAAAGGACACTAGAGAAACCAATAAAAGGTGTGGCAAACAATTCACAGAGGAATGTGAATAAGCGTTCCATGAACAGATGCTGTCCCTTTACTCACTAAGGGACAGCATGTGACAACGTGATTGCTTTTCACTATCTAAGTTACCTGAGGATGAGAAACCACAGTTTTGGCAAAGAGGAAAGAATTGCTGTTTCCAATTCTAGAATCCAGTCTCTGCATGGTGGAAGTTCAACAGTCTTATGGGAAAAATTCTAAAAAATAATAGTTTGTTCCTATTCTGTTGCCTAAAAATTCTATTTGAAAGAATTTGTGCCACATAAAACCATATATAAGTAAACAAATATATTTGAAATTCACTGTAGAAAAATCGACCCTACAACAAAACAGATTTATCAAAACATACTATTAGATAGCCATACCCCACATACACATGGGGACATTTCAAACAGCTACAAAAACAATGGGTTATTTATGTGATTATATGAAGATGTCCTCTCATTATTTTATGAAAGCCAGATCAATTATGGAAATGTATTTTTATGAGATGGGCCTATTTTCATGAAGTAATATACATAACTATTTTGTATTGATCAAGTAGCCAAAAACACACAAATGGAGTCATCTCATTTTATTTTCATTTCAAGCAGGGTTTGTTTTGCTTTAAAAGTAATTTCTGGCAACAAGATACAAAGGGAATGTAACTCCTCATTTCTAAGATCTCTCTAATATCTTTTGATAAAAGCCTCTGTTAGTAGTGTCAAGGTTTATATAAGAATGTAATAATAAGGCACAAGTCATGCTTTAATGACCCAAAAAGGGCACTGGGAAAAAAATGAAGATGCCACTGTGATTTATTTTCTTTAGCTAATGAGAAATGCCACATGGTGGTTCAGTAATATTTGCAACTGCAAAAAGCCTTCATGAAAATAACTTAATTGTTACTGACAGGCCTAATAAATGTCACTAAATTCTGTCTAGCCTGCCTTGACTGACAGAGCAGAGGACAACCAGGAAAAGGCCACATGTGATTGGGGCAACATCAAAATTTGGTGCCTGTTTCCAGGCCAAGGTATGTACTCATAGTGCCATCACGGTACTCATTTAAATAAGATCAGAAACCTTAGGAACTGTCATAGTTATCTCAACTACACATTCTAGCAGAGAGGAATAAATGACCCAAGCTGTAAGAACGAAGACGGCAGCACATCTGTCTCCCAGCCTTGAAGCTCCAGGCATAGAGCAAAACACCGTTGAAGCACGGGAAATAAAAAAGGCTGAACATTCACAATTAAACTATAAATTCAAAACTGATTGCAATTTGAGGCCTTTAAAATGTGTAGACCTATCATCCAACCATGTTTTGCCTCTTTTACTGAAATTATGTCAGGTCAACTGTCTTGTTACATAAGAATGCTTGTTACATAAAATATCCTGATGGCTACTGCTACAAAAAAGTCAGACAAACAATGCAGTGGACCGCAAGATGTGCTCTAGCAGGAATCCAGGGCTATGCAGACGGCATCCTGATAGGAAGTTCACTCCTCTAGTTCAGCATTTCTCAACCTTGAACCATCGACATCTCCTGCTGGATAATTCTCTGTCCTAGGGTCTGTCTTGTACAGGGTATGAGGTTTAGCAGCACCTCTGACCTCTAGCCACTAGATGCCAGTAAAACCTCCTCCCAATTGTGACAACCAAAAAATGTCTCCAGGCACTGCCAAATGTCCCCAGGGAGATAAAATTACCCTAGGTTAAGAGCCACTGCTCTAGATAAAAAATATATAAATCTCAGAAAAAGCAGTAAGTCTTGAAAAGGAAAGGTATGATAAAAGCACAAAAAAATGATTTTAAAAATCTACATTGAAAATCTTAAAGACAGACATTCAGGAATTTTCTAAAAACTTGGTAGGTATTACTCTGAATTAATTGCCTTTCCTCTTGTGGAAGATACTTAAGAAACGTATTTTAAATCTAGGCTTCCCTTGATGAATGTGTAGGAGAATCCTCATCCCTTGTGTGACCAAACATCTTCATTAGCACCTATGTGAAGTGGAGGAAAATATCTCAAACTATGAAATCAAGGTTCCCCTCCTATCACTCTGTTCTCTTGGACAAGTTATATCATATGATGCCGTCAGTTTTTAGTATATTTAGTGGGGCAGGGGTGTGGAATACTCGTTCAAGTGGTTCACTTGTAATGTCTATTACAAGGTAGGTGCATCTACGTATTTATCCCTTGCTCCTCACAGAGTTCAACAGGAGAGAAGAACTGCAGTGGAAGGGAACCAGGGCTCCTAGACTTAAGGAGCTATGTGAGCACTGGTTCAGAAACCAGGAAGACAGAAAAAACTCCTCCTAAGAAGGACAACAACAGCCCAGAGGCAGGTGAGCTGAGAAACAGCCCTGGGCAACTCAGCTACTGGGGAATGACAGGCTGCTTACTGTTTAATCTGGACATCTTTCTCGCTTTTTAAATTTTTTTTTATTTTATAGATATTTGTAGTACCTTTAAACTTATTCATTAAGGAGTACTACTGATCATATTTGCACATATAATTTACTTTAAAATGCTGATGAAGGTACTGTGCCCAGTATCTATGACTATTTCCTTTTCACATAGAGGTTTTTTAGTTTCAGGCTTATAGAAAACCTAAGTGGAAAGTACAGAGAGTTCTCATCACAGAACCAGCCTCCTCACCGTCATCACATCAACATTAAAACTGTTCCATGAGTTCTGACAAGTGCAAAATGACACGTATCCACCATTACAGACCACACAGAATAATTTCACTAACCCAAGAATCTTCTGTGCTCTACCCATTCATCCTTCCAAGTCCCTAGCAATCATGTATCTTTTTTACTCTCTCCAGTTTCTTTTTCTAGGATGCCACATACTTGGAATCATACAATATTATAACTTTTCCAGATTGGTTTCTTTCAATTAGTAACATGCATTTAAGGTTCTTCCATGTCTTTTCATGACTTGATACCTCATTACTTTTTAGCACTGAGCAAGATTCCATTGTGTGGATATAACACATTTATCCACTTACCTATTAAAGGATATCTTAGTGGTTTCCAAGTTTCATTAATTATAAATAAAACTGCTACAAGCATCTATGTGCAGGTTTTTTGTGTCAACATAAGATTTCCATTCATTTTGATTATAGTGTAATTAGTGTAATCAAATGATTACATAGTAAGACTGTGTTTCCTTTTGTAAGAAACTGCCAACTGTCTTCTAGAGTGGCTGTACCTCTGTGACCTGGCACAGGAAAGAGAGGGAAAGACTGGAAAGAAGGGTTAACTTGCAGCGTAACTAGATGGTCAAGTATGCCAATGCTTGGGCCATTCAAAAGAGAAGAAAGAAAAACCAGCTTGAAATCAAGAAATGAGTCCAAACTCAGGTTCTTAGTCATGATAATGGATCATACAACACTTTGGTCTCACCCCTAAAACAGTTTTTGCTGTTTCTGTGTGAGAGAGAGCATATGTATTTCAGAAATGTTCTCAAATATGCATGTTTGATACTCTACAAATGAGGTTTTTCATGTAGAGATACCCTAACAAAATGAATGTTTAAAATATGCATTAATTTATATAAACTTTGTATTGCTTAAGCATATTAGAACTTCAAGAACTAGGAATGGCCATGGTTTCTGCCCTCCTCAGAGAGTTCCTACTCAGACTGTGCTCTACTTAGACTGTTAGCTTACTGCATACAACTTATCTAGCTCTTCAATTGATTCCTACTCTGGACTCCCAATCAGCACTCACCAAACAATGACCAAGCACCTAAATGTCACATACAAAATCTTTCTGCCAAGAAAAAACACAAGGGTTCCTAGGCAGGTAATAGGTACTACTTTGAAAGATTTAAAGTACTCCCCACAAAAAAGACAATAATAAAACCTCTCCAAGCAATTTACAGCATATTCTAAGTATATTTCCTCCCATATCCATCTTTTAGAAGTTGTTTAGATCAAGGACAAATCAAAAAGTCTCTTCCTAAGAAAATAATACATGAAATATCAGTGGAAATTCAAAGGGAAGAACTTTTTAAATAATTGCACAGTCATGAGAGGTTTCATGTTTTTAACTGTAAAATCTGAAAAAGGAGGTATTAACTATAAGAAGAAGGATGAGCTATCCTTAGTTCGCCTTGTAGTCTCCATAATTTCCAAGGACAGAGGCATTATGAAACTGGGTTGATTATTATCAGCTATAAATGCCAATGGTCACTGAAGGATTTAACATCACAGAATACCCTAGATGAAGAAAAGCACCAAGAAATGTATTTTCTCACCCAGGTGTGGGTGTGAAAAGGCATTTCAGTATAGTGATTGGGACTTAGGGCTCTAGGAACAGAACTGAATTCAAGTTCAGGGTCCTCTACTCTTACCTATAAAACAATGGGCAAGATAGTCTATCTTCATGAACTTTAGTTTCTTCATCTATGAAAAGACAACACCACCTCTTAACTCATAGAATTGCTCTGATAATTAGATAATACTGAAGATTATGTATGTAAAATATTTAGCCAAGCACATGGCCCCACTAGTTCATAACAAATGGTAGTATCCAATATTACTATTGGTAATTCAATTACATATTCAGATACTAATTAACCACAACCAAAACAACTCTGGTCTAGAAGTCAACCTGGAGACTGTGTCTTTTTAAGTCTCATTTACAAGCCTGCTAAGAACAGTACCAACATATCAATGCCCCTAAATGATAATGACTGAATCATTTTCTTTGAGTTTCCTTCCACTTCCCTCATTAGAACCACTAAAAGAAGGCCTACCCACAGTATTTCCTGTATTTGTTCACATCAGGGGTCTACTCATAAGAGTGAATGCCACAATTTTAAATCTTGTTCTTATGCAACATACCTTAGAGAAAGACATTCTCACCTGCATGAGTAGTTCCACAATGACCTAGTTGAGGGCTCAGGTGACAAATATTGAGGGCTAAAAATATTTACCAAGTGCCAACTATGTTCTGGTTGCAGTGCTAGGGATGCAATGATCAAGGAAATGCATGTGCTCTTCACCCTTTGAAGAAATGACCACTAGCCAGGGTTCTACAACCTTTCTATGTCACCATTATTACATCCTGACCTTGTAAACATGTGAGTGCATGTGTGTAGACACACACATAAACAGTGATATATGTGACTCAATATTAACAATATTCTTACACTCTTGTCTTTTCTAATTTACTTGGGAGTATTACTTATAGCTGGTTGTAACTCATTAAATTAAGTTTATACACCCTAACAGGCTGCAACCCACCACTGTAAACACTTGGTTCAGCATGCCACGCCACCCTTTCCTCTGCCCTCCATCCCTTGAACACTGCTATGTTAAAGGCTTCCACTAGGTAGTCAATCATGAACACCCAACACAAGCATAAGTACGCTCAGCAAAACATTTTCCCCAGAAAATAATGAATTTTTCTACAATTTTTCTCATGCTAAGATTTTCCATTATATATCCACTTTTTCTGACGGAATTCAACCAACAATAATAAACTCTCATGGAATCCTGATGATTCTCTTGTTCATCCTTAAAGGATGAGAATGGCTAACATGGTGCCAGATTCCCTCTACCCAGGATACACCAATAAACCATTCAATACTCATTCCTACTAGTCCTAGGTTTTCACACCAGGACCACGTTGCAGAGATGAGTTTCTATCACTTTGTTTAATTTTGCAATAAAGCTTAATTAATGTTGACCTCATTTATTTGGAATTTGGCATAAAACCTTTAAACAACGTTTACCCACATTTACCTTTGCCAACCTAAGAAGAAGGAGATTGATGAGCAAATTAAGAGCAAAAAGAGGCTTTTAAGAAAAATATTTACCTTATTTAAGAGAACAAACTCATCTAGTATGGTGGAGTTCACAGCACAATCACCACTGTGATTATTCTCATTACAAATCACTTTTATCTATTTGTTAAGGCAGGTCTGGCAGGAATTCTACTTGGCAAAACAGTCAAACTTGTTCAAATGTTGTTTGTATTTTAATGAAGCTGCATTTATTTTAAAACAGGCTGTGACTCAGAATAGCATATTCAACATTTTAATGAGTGCCTGAAGTTATTCTATGTTAGTAAACTTTTATATTATTCAAAACCTTAATCCCTAAAACTAGTTCACAAGCACAAACCTCAAATTTTCTATGTAAAGCACTGTTCGACTGTGACTCCACAAGTTTGAAACAGTTTCATTTTCTTCTGCACAAAATAAATTCAGAATAAATGCTAAGTATTGCTTTATTTTTCTTAATCATGACCCCCATTAAGATAACCCTAGAGTCATCCATTTAAATGTCCATTATCTTGAATCTTGAAGTCTTAGTTCTTTCTGGCTTCAATGAGGATTCAGTCCTCCAAAAATTTCAAATGCTCTGGGGATTTTCAAAAATTCCATGTCCCTCAGTTTATATCAGAAAATATGCACTTCCCTAAAATATCTTACATATATGAAAATATTTCTGTTACTTCTTCCACTATATTCTATCTAGAATATGGTCAAAGGGAAATGGAAGGAGAGCAAAAGGGAAAGAAGAAAGGAAGAAGAAAGGGTAAGAAGGTACAGCAAAGCAGAGAGAGGGAAGAAACACCAGATGTTCTTTTGCTCAAAATTATTACACACAGGCATAGAAGAGGTTATCATTACTCCAAACTTATCCATGTTAGCTGACTGCAGAGATAACAGAAATGTAAAAGAAATGAGAATCCATAATAACACAGGTCTTTGGATGCCAAAATGGACGTGATTCAGAAATCACTGCTTGGGGACTTTGCCCCTTCTTGACTGTGGTCATCATCCACTGCCACTGGAACAGTCTTCCTGGTAATCAAATTATGATATTTCACATCAGATGGCGAGATTTTTGTTTTCCAAACTCAGTTTGACCACAGCAATTACTAGAGGAACTTGTTAAATACACGGACTCCCAGTGTCACCCCAGAACTTACTGAACCAGAATCTTCAGAGAGGAACCTGAATTTTCTAATTGGTGGCCGATTCAGGCGGTTGGCTTTGTGCCTGTCTGCCAGGCAGCACCCTACCAGCACTTCCACCAAGGCTCCCACACTGCTACTCTGATAAACGATTAATGGCTTCAAAAATAAAGTTTGGGCACAGCTACTGGAAACTAATTTGAAAAATACGGGACTAAATTCCAATAAGGTAAAGAAAGGGGCAGACTGTGGTAACAGTGGCCATGAAAAATGTTTGTCTAGGCTCGAATATTCAACCAATGTGCATTGTAAAAACTAGAAAGTGAAATACAACACAAGCCTGTGGCTGCATTGTCTCTCTAGCACAGTCTGGGGATTATCCATATATTCTAAATCTTCAGAGCACCATGGGATTTAGAATCAAATAATCATCCCAAACATGGCATGGTCCCTAAATTCATTTATTTTCCTTGGTCTTTTGAATAATAATAGTTGGGAATGAAGATGGCTTAAAGACCGACTCTTCTACAACACTCAGGGGCAGCAGGGAATAGTCACATCGGGATGAAAGAGGAAATAATTACCTTCTAAAATTCCCCCACCACTTTCATTTTACTTTTACCAACTACAAATTATAGTCAAACTAACTCCATCTCTGAATTAAACCATTTTAAAAATAATGTAGGTCTATATACATCTCAGGGATGTTAGCCAAACGCTGATTCCACAGCTGTGTTTAAAGACTAAGAGCAATCAAGTAAATTCCGAACAGTAAATTCCTTAGAGGCAAGCTCTTGATTCTTTCCTCTTCCTTGTTCTCTTTTGGCACATTCTTTCTGCTCCTTGTGCAGTACTGTGTACATTCAGAGCACTTCATAAATAATAGAACATTAAATGAAATCTATAGACCCAAGTCTGGAGGGATCAATTCTTAGGCACAATTCCAAAGGTTAACTTTAACCATGTGAAAATTATCCCAAATACCCTCAAATGCACTGCTGAAATATTCTTATCTTTAAAGCAAATTGTACAACCAAAATGTGGACTGCCACTCCACTCTGAACAGGTTAAGTGTGTCAATAGTAGGAAATCGATCTAAAAACATGAAAATAATCCCTTCATTTCTGTATTTTTCTAAAATCTCTAAAGCTGTCTACATTTTGAACCCCAAATGAATCAATTCTTAGTTTCTCAGGATAATAGTGAGGGGATTGTAACATGGATACTGCAAAAGAATAAGCCATCCAGAATTATCTGGTAATGTCTTAATAGTCATGTCTCCTTGGGGTTTTTCTTGGGAGACTGATTACATTTCATTTTTATTAGGGAACAAAGTTTGTTTTATTTTTTAAGTAAAAATGCCTAACTACAGAAAAAGAGAATCCAGTTTACATTCAAATTTAAGTTTAGCCAAGTAGTAGGCCGTGGATTTTTTTTTTTAAAAACCATAAGTAGGTAGATAACCCACTAAGGACAGAGTCATCTTCTACATAATAAGTACAAAACATCCCAAAATACCATAAAAATTACTGAAAATTAATTGAAATTATTCTCAAAACAATTGGCAAATACAACATTTATACAAAGATAAGGAACTACAGGTGGAAATTTTCCATGTTTTCTTATGATTGGTTAGCCACCATAATCACAAATAAAAAGATAACAAGATCAAAATTTCTGTAGGCATGCCAAAGTCCCACCAATGACACTCACAAAAAATTATAACTGTAAAATAATGTACATGCCATGGGATGAGTAACTCTAATAAAATGAGATTAAAAGAAGAAAATTTGGACTAAAATAAGAAAAGAAACCTAGAAACTGTGCAAGGCTTAGTATTATTTAGCAATAAAAGCCATAGAAGGAACAATAATACAAAACTAAACAGCAACAACAACAGAAGGCCAGACCACAAGGGATAATGCTCTGCATATACAACCATCATATTTTGAATTGTCTGATGGTATTTGTCATCATCTCTGAATAACCTCATGCATTTGTATTATTTTTAGAAAGTGTACACAACAGAGTCACTAAAACTGTGGTCATTCTTTGAGGGGAAAAAAAAAAACTTCCATAAAAATATGTACTGGCAGGTCCTTTGAAAATACTACATAATTTTTTTTTTTTTAGTACTGGGGACTGAATTCAGGGGTACTTTACCACTGAACTATATTCTCTCTCTCTCTCTCTTTTTTTTTTTTAATCCCCTTTTAGTACTGAGGACTGAACCCAGGGGCACGTTTCCAGTGAACTATGTCCTCAGCACTTTTCATATTTTAATTTTAAGAGAGGGTCTCAATAAGTTGCTGAGGCTGGCTTTGAACTTGCAATCCTATTGTCTCAGTCTCTCAAGCTTCTGGGATTACAGCTGTGTCACAATGACCAGTTGGAAAATACTATGTGATCTTAAAATGAGGGTAGTGGGAATCTAAGGGCGGCTAGACAGCTATACTTCCATTTTCAACTGTCCATGCATTGGCTAGTGTCCTTTAGGACAGGGCAGAGAATTGGCAAGGGAAATGCTCAGTCGAAAAGGAAATCTAGTGGGCTCTTTGCTGTCAGATGGAGAGGAAGCACTCAAGAAAAGACATCTAAGCTTTGTATCATGTTGAAGGAAAAAAAAAAAAAAACAGATAGTAAATCTTTGTAGTAAATTAAAAAAAAAAGTATAAACAAAGAAAGTTTACGTGTTGAGAACATATTATAACATGTGGAGTTACCATTACTCATGACTATCAATTGGGCATCTTTGAGATCACAGATTGCATAATATTGTTTATAATAATATTTCTATTATAATATTTTTCTGTTGTTTGAAAACTGCATGTTGTTTGTAATTATGGGAATCATTATTATTTAACAAATATTTTGGGAAAAACTGATAAAAATAAAGATTGGCTTGTTTTTTCCCCAGCAAACTTGTAGTAATTCCATAACATCAGCTATCAGAACTGCCACTTTCTCCCTTTTACAATTTACCTTTCTTGGATTTGGCTCCGATCTTCAGTTTGGAAGGCCAAGCAATCTGAGTGTTTGTTTCCTCCATGATCTGTACAAAAATTGAGAGAAACATTGACTCAATTAAGAATTTGAATTTACAGATAAGATTTTTCACTAAAAAAAAATTTTAAAAAGCTTATTTTCAAATCTCTAACTTCCTGTTGATAAAACAAAATGATCTCATTTTGAAACAATGTAAAAAAGTTCTTGGAAAAAAAAGATGTTTTCATAAACCTTTAATCTATTAGAAATATTCAAGTATATTTTGTTACTCCCAGCGTTCCTCTCCACGATGCTCCAGAATTTTTACAGAGACGAGACCAAAAGTACATGAACAAGTAATTAACCCGACTTGTTGCCAGAACCATCAGAGATGCTTGTGCTGAATAAAATTCCCCAAGACTATGGCCAACAATTGCAACACACCAAACATGATTCTTGTAAGACAAAACTGTGTGAGTTAGGCCATACTAAATGAAGATTCCCCCTTCCCCCAGGAAAAGAAATAATTTGCTTTGGTACATTTGTATTTCATTAAAAGTGATGAAAACCTCCTAAACACAACATCACTTCGTAAAGCTATATTTCCCGTCATCCTTCACGTGGTCCAGGATGGCATTTATGCTGTGGTTTCTACTCACTTACACATGTAGCTAACACCAGCCAGGAGGACTTGACATAAAAATGAGTCCAGGCACAGGATGTAAGGGGAGCAAAGACAGCAGAACCATGGAAGTGGACAGTGAATAAGGATAAGTAACTCCAAAATGTTCCCTCTTTGTTCTTTGCTAATTTTATCACCTGATTTACACTAGATAGATGTTTACTTACATGTGTGTATATGTATGTACATATATACCTATGGTACTAGGGGGTGGCTCTACCACCCAGCTGCATCGCCAGTCCTTTTTATTTTTTAAGACAGCCCTTTAGATTTTTTAAGTTATAACATAGCTTTTATTTTTTATTTTTTAATTTTTTACAGACTGCACTTTGATTCATTGTACACAAATGGGATACATCATTTCATTTCTATGGTTGTGCATGATGTAGATTCACACTATTTGTGTAATCATACATGTACATAGGGTAATGATGTCTGTCTCATTCCACAATTTTTCATTCCCCCACTTCTCTCATTTCCCTCTATAATCTATAAAGTTTCTCCATTTGTCTCTCACTCCTCACCCCCCACCCCCATTATATATCATCATCCACTTATCAGGGAAAACATTTGGCCTTTGGTTTTTTTGGGATTGGCTTATTTCACTTAGCATGATATTCTCCAATTCCATCCATTTATCTGCAAATGCCATAATATTATTTTTATTTATGGCTGAATAATATTATATTTTGTATATAATCAATAAATGGGCCAAGGAACTAGACAGACACTTTACAGAAGAAGACATACAGGTGAGTAATAAATATTATGAAAATGTGTCCAACATCTCTAGTAATTAGAGAAATGTAAATAAAAACAACTCTAGATTTCATCTTACTCCAATTAGAATGGCTGTTATCAAGAACACAAGCAATAGCAGGTGTTGGCGTGGATGTGGGGGAAAAGGCACATTTGTACATTGCTGACAGAGTTGCAAATTGGTGCAGTCACTCTGGAAAGCAGTGTGAAGAATCCTCAGAAAACTTGGAATGGAGCCACCTTTTGACCCAGTTATCCTACTCCTCAATTTATACCCAAAGGACTTAAAAAATTAGCATACTACAGTAAATCAATGTTTATATCAATGTTTATAGCAGTTCAGTTCACAATAGCTAGATTGTGGAACCAACCTAGATGCTCTTCAACAGATGAATGGATAAAGAAACTGTGGTATATAGCCCTTTTGATTTTGAAACTTGGTCTCACTAAGTTTTACAGGATGGCCTCCAACTTGCAATTCTCTTGCATCGACCTTCTGAATAGTTGGAATTACAGGTGTGTACCACCAGTCTGGCTCATATTTACTTTATAACATGAATACAGAATGTACCAAACTAAGAGCAGAGAGTTAAATAAAAAAAAAACTCCTCAATAAGCAAATAACAGTGACTAACATTCATTAATTTAATCTCTTGAAGTAGACTAGGATATCTGTCAGGGGTGGCAAATGAATTATGGGTCTTTGAACTGCCCAGAGACAGAGGTGACACCTCTCTTGGGAATTCCTCTGGGTAAAGGTGCCAAGAAAACCACCCACTTGTATGGTGATGCCCTGTTCAAAGGGAAATTCCTTGCAAGTCACGGAATTTTATTAGTTCATAACCTTGGGCTCAAAAGTTTGCTGCCCGGAAGTGGAGAATTATAGGTGCAAGCTGATAAGCCCTAATTGAACTGCTTTAACCCTCAGCTTCGGTTTTGTTTACCTTTCCTCACAATAAATCCTTCTGATGTTTAAACCTATGTAATAAATGTGCAGAGCTTACTCATGGTCAGTCTTCCTCCACCAGAGGTAGGCTGAACCACTAAGCCCCAGCCTTTTCTCTACTTTTGTGTCTATTTGTCTTTTCATAATCCCCCCATTGACAGGTTCATGTAGCCCTGAATAAACTGTCATGCAGGACATGAAGGACACTTATTTTTCAGATGAGTTTATAGTTAACTAAAAAATTGGTGCAAACAACTAAACACATTAACAGTGCAATCCATGATAAGTACCTTTTTTCTCCTCAGTATTGGCTATGTACTGGGCACAAAATTAAATGGTTAACTTGCATCATTATTTCATTCAATTCCCTTTATCATAGCCTAAAGGGCTTTCAGAAGATATTTCACACTGGTAGCCCTACGTGTGTTTTGTCTCCCTATTAGTTGAGAGTTTTTACAGCTTGAGTCAACATTTTAGAATACAGGAATTGCTCATAGAAATTCAGATTTCTGATTCTATGGCAAATCTGGCAGATTTAGCACATGGAGCCCACATTCCCACATGGCAACATGTGGCTGGCACTGAGAGCCAGCTGCCCTCTTCGGTCAGGGCTAGCAGGCCCTCAGCTGCTCCTGGCCCCTACTGTGGCTCTGCATCTGAGGTCAAAAGCCAACTGTTGTCATCATCATCACATCTACTGCCATTTGTCATGGTTTCTGCACTGCAGGTTTTCTTACATAAATATTTCTCTATACCAATGTCTGTATTAAAAATTGGAAGTAAAAGGCAGGACACACTGTCTTCACTAAGTCCAGGTGCTGGTCTGGCCCTGAAGGCAGGAGAGCTTATTACTCCAGCCCTACAGGACCTGGTCCCTGCTTCCTCTCCTCCCCCTCTGCCTTTACCTGTTAATGTATTTAGTTGTTCCCACCATAAGTTTGGTTAGGTAATTCTATATTCACATTTTAAAAATTAAAAATAATATCCTCCTCGACTTTCTCTGCTCCAGTCACACTGGCCTCCCAAAATGGGGCCTTTGCATTTGCTCTTCTCCAGATTTTACTGTCCTGTCCCCTTTTCACGCTCAGCCTTCAGTTGCCACCTGGTCCACAATATGATCCTTTCCACTCACACCACCCCAAACAGAATTATTCTTATCCCTCACTGTGCTTATTTCTCTCCTAACCCTTATGGCAATCGTGAATCTTCTCTGTTTTTTTGCTTGTAGTCTGTCTCTGCAAAATAGAAACTGTGCTTTCTGCATACAGTAAGCACTGGATGTATCTGGGCAAATGAATCCTCACGACACTTATTGAGCCATGAAGAGTAGGAAACTGGAGTCAAGTACCAGCCCTGCTGGGTTTTAGCTGTGTCTCTAGGGAAATCGTGTAACATCTAACGGTCTCACTCTCTTCCTTGGTAAGATTACTTATCATATCTGCTCCTAGAGTTGTTGTGAGGGCTTGAGAACAAAATGTGTGGGGAACACCCAAGCACAGAGCATGCCCTGGTTATTACACATGGACTTCTTTCAGTTAGGCACTGTCTTTGACCCTAAGCAAAGTCTCCATGAGCTCAGGTCCAACAAGGAAGAAGAGAAGTTAACCCACCATTATGGTACTGTGTGCCAAATTTCAAAATAAGGCAGGGCAACAGGGTAGAAAGGGGATCCTAACCCTGTTATGGGTAGTCAAGGAAGTGCCTACTGTTGCCATGACCAAAGGAGGAAAAAAGTTGGCTGACAGAGGGGGAAATGGAGAAGGTATGGCAGGCAGAGAAGGAAGGCATGTGTTAAGTCTAAAAGGAGAGAGGGCAGGAGGCTCAGAGGGCCTGAGGGTAACCTCATGCACCCAGGACATGGAGTAGGTCTCCTGTCATCTCCCCTGTCGTACAGCTATGTGCTAGGGCACACTCAAAACAGACTTGAAGGCACAACACAGAACAAAAGCTTTGAAGTACCTTGGCTTGGCTGTCACTGACAGGTGGCATGACAAGTGGGACAGGGTCATGCTTATTTGACTTCAGGATGTCAAAATCCCCCATAGGAAATTACTGGTGAAACTTTCACAACTGACTCCCTGTCAGTTCCCACAGCTTTGAGACTGTACACTATTGGTCTGCTCTGGCCTCAGCAGTTACAGGAGTGGTGGAGTATGAAGCACTACACCCTCAGGAGGAGGGCAAGCCCATTTCTCTGAAGGGGTGTGGGTGGCAGTTGGTCCAGGAAATCCAGCCCTGGAGCTAGATGGCTGGAGCAAGGGGCTGACCAGCATGACCCCTAGAATGAGTGCCACAGGGGGCACTCACAGGGGGCACAAGAAGGCAGGGGGTGCAAGGCAGGAATTAGAGCAGTAAACAAAGCAGAGCATGTAAATCCACCAAACTATGCAGAGAGATGTCCTAAACAGTCAAGAGAAATTGGAACAGGCAAGATGAGGAAGACAGTTGAAATCAAAGAAGTCACAAAAACTCTGAGAAGTAAATGACCAATTCTATGGAAGGGATGTCTAAAGTGAATGCCAAGTAGTTGTTTTCATTTTTTAAAAAAATTTATTATTGCCCTTGTTTCTACCTTCACAAAACCAAAGCTCAAAGAACAAACTACTGATTTTAAGTCATTTTCTGGGAACATTAACAGTTTTTAAAAATCATGGTGATAGGAAGTCAGTTTTGTGGATCTTACAATGGATGAAGATACACCTTTTCAAGGGCTATGGGTTTACATACATTTCCCACAGTTCAGTTAATTCCCACAAAACCTGACAAGGAAATCACCTCCTAGAAACCTGTAATATGCCTCAGTTCCTAAGTAAGTCAATATGTTGTCTAAAACATTCAGATTCTATTCAAGGAATAATTCAGTAAATGGCTAATTCTGACCACCTCTCCCATGGCCAAAGATGGTACACCCCTCAACTGTGTGAAATTTGACCTGAAAGTTGGGAAACGTGCCTAAAATGACTAGCGCTTCCTCATGGAAATACAATCATAAATATATTGTGGCAGTTAAGCTAAGGAATGCTGAGGTATGCAAAGCCACAAAACCTCTGAGAAGAAAATGATTATCTTTTGCCTTGGGGAAAAAAAATCCTAATGCGAATTCCAGTTAGCTTCTTAAAATTGTATTATCGTCCCTGTTTCCACCTTCAGGAAACCTAAGCTCAAAGAACAAGCAGCCAATTTTGAATCATTTTCTATAAGTATTAGATCAAATATTAAATATTTTAAAGACTCTTATTCTAACTCAATTCTGGATGCAGTATATTTATGCCACTTCAAAAAAGTGATTTTCAACTTCTGGACTCCTCATTGACAAAGGAATCTCCTCTCAAGTTTACCAATCTCAGAAACTGTTGTTGGCTACTCTCTCAGCATAAAAGGAGAGGAGATTCTGGAGGATTCCACCTAAAATATAACCATCTGAATAAACAGCTTTTAATTTTCTGTTGTTAGATTTACTGTACTCACTACTTACATGGAATTAATAATTGAGATGTAACTTAATTCTTATGCTATTATTAGATATGATGAATAGCAAATGCTCATAGTAACACAAAGATTTGACCTAAAATAACAATTCTTTAAATTTATGAAGCAATTAAATTTAAGATCATTATCAGAAGATGATATATTTTTATAGTTCACCTATAGTGTTTCTACATCTGATGAAGATAGCAAGCTAGGGATATGTTCCATATATCACATTCTTTCATATATCACATTATTATTGCTTCTTTGGAAGCTAAAGAATCATCTTAACTTTCTAATTCATGTTTAAATGTTACAAACAGGGAGTAAAGGACCCTTATCAAGACTAATAGCTCCACTTTATAAATATGAAATTGCACATCCCCATCTTTGTTTTAGTTCCTGGGGAGTGTGAGGAAGGGTAAAGGTAGGAAGCAGGGGCAATATTTACATAAACTGATTTTTTAAAACTGGATGAAAGTTGTCAATTTTTTTTAATTTCAGAAATTTACACTGAAGTATTAAAATGATCACACTACCCTAACATAAACTGCTAAAGGTAGAATAAAATAAATAAAATCTACTTCTACATGTATTTAATCATGTATAATAAAATAAAAATAAAAATTTCCATCTATATTATTCAATGCTCACATCGTAAGATTTATTCCATCTCCACCAAATTTCAGACTAGCATTCCATCTGGGAAGACAAGGTATCTACCAATGTTCACTAAACTATGTATTTTGCAAGTCTGCAGCAATTACAGTATAATATCTTACAGATGAAGGAACCTTTGCCAAACCAGCAACATTATACTAACATGCTTATTTCACAAAATTTTTCACTCCAGACATAAAGTTAAAAGTTCTCAGGTAAGTAATTAGCATCTCAGATCGACCCGAGACAAGTCCATCTATTCTGACTTCCCTTAAAATACTTTTCTTGAGCCAGGAGAAGAACGCCAAGCTCTCTAACTCTACAGTTATACTTCAAACTATTGAAAATTCATCCTTCAAAATGGTTACCAGCAGGGAGACACCTGTAGCCTGTTCGCTCAAAGACCAACTCATTTGTGCTGTTTTCCTTACACCAACAGAGAAATAAGAGTCAATCCTCATGGAAGAAGTGGGTTGAAGTCTTCACCTACTAATGAATTGAGAGTCAGTTGGCTTCATTTCACCACAAGGGAGCAAAATGAGAAAAAAGGAACTAAGTGGAGATGAGAAAGTGGTGAACTTCTCACACAGGATGTCTGAAAGTTGAGGATGTTTATTTTGCTAAGACAGGAGAAGGTTCTGTTATATTTCATTTTTAGCCAAGAAATCCTTCCCAATGATTTAGGTATTCATCATCATCAGAACCATTCCTCATGTTTACCTAATATTCATGTACATTTCCCATTTTTCCCTCACAGTAATCTTATAAATCAGATATGTGAAACCTATTTTGCAGTTGAGAAAATTAATATAAAAAGAAGTTAAATGGCATAGAGACATGTGGCAAAGTCCAGCCAGAACCTAGGCCTTCCTGCCTCACTTGGCTTATGAAGGAAGGGGAAGGCTCTACACACTTGCAGGGAGGCCACTTCAAAAGCTCAGCTCCAAGAACTGCCATGAACGCTGACAGAACTGAGCAGCAGCATGGCCACTCCTCAGCACTCCTTCTTTATTACTGTGACGTGATCCTGAGATGGCCCAGAATGGATCTCAAATGGGAAGGATCCCCCACCCCTATCCCCCAGTGTAGCACGTTGGGTGTTACACTGACCAGGGGGCTGGACTGGCATCAAGTGTCCAGGACTATTGTTGCTGAGTTTCCAACAAAGGGCAGGACAAATTCACTCTAAATGTGAAGACAGACAGTCCTTGCTTTATACAGTTCTGAGATGCACGAATTTCAGTGACCACAGTGTGGTGGAACAAAACCAATCCCTCAACAAGTTTAGATTTCTATTAGCATAGTATACACAATGAGTTGTTGCATTCTATACAAACTTCACTATGAAAATAAGAATGTTCATGTGGGCCAGTGACAATCACATCACTTCTTGTAAAGTCTGGGATTGCCACTGCACTCTCTTAATTGGTTCTGCACTGACAGAAAAAAAAAAAAAAAAAAAAAAGTCAGTCATCCCCTATATCCATACAAGATTGGTTCCAGGACCCTGCACAGACACCAAATTTATGATGCTCAAGTCCTTTATATAATTACAAGGCATAGTATCTGCATGTAACCTACATATATCCTCCCTTCTAATCATCTCTAGATTATTTATAATGCCTAAATCAATGTAATATCTATGTAAATATCTGCTATATTGTATTGTTTAGGAAATAATTATTTTTAAGTTTGTACACACTGAGTGCAGTTTTTAAATATATCCTTGATTTGTGGTTACTTGAATCCACAGTTGTGGACCCTGCAGAAACAGAGGACCTGGTGTACTTGTGATGACTACTAGCCTACCAGTGATGAAACCAAGTGGCATTTTACAAAAATAGGTCATCCAAAGGGAAACTGAACAACACAGGTGAATGTGCAGCAAAGAAACAAAAAGTGCCAACCCTGAAATGAAATTCGACCATCATAAGAGGGAAAAGCCCACTGTAGGGACATGGACTATACCTGAGAGACTGGGTGCACAACCAAGGAGCGTGGTGTGGTGGGACATGTCTAATGACATGAGCAAGGCATGCAGTTTGACAAACAAGATGAAGATGCCGCAGAGAAAGAAATGCAGGCAAAAACCTCACATGAAGGCAACTCTGGGGGATGCTGCAAAGCCTTGAAAGCACCACAGATGAAATGTTGGAAGCTGATCCCGACTCCTGAGTGTAATAATACCCCAAGGTACAGAAAAGTAGCTCACCCCACATTCTAAATTACACAATAGAAAGCAAGCACTATTCAAACATAGTTTCAACAGGTTTTACTGTTTACAAATAAAACAAATTAATTCTCAATGTTTCTAAAATTTAAATACAGTATACTAATGTAAGTTTCAGCTTTCTCTTCAATTTTCCTATACACTATAACTTACAGAGAGAATGTCAATGTTTCAACAAGAATTTTTATAGAGTTTGAAGATCATTAAATTTTTCCCATTGAATACTTAAGAGTGTCTTGCAATGGTTTCAACTTGTATAGTTGTTTCTATGGTCTTGCATTGCCATGCAAAGGGAGAGCTATCTGCCATGCCCCAATGAGAACTGCTGATCAGGAGTTTCAAACTGTTCCATGCTATAGGAACTTATTTATTCCAAAAGTACAGAAAACTCTTATTTGTCCATAAAAACCCAATTCAATGAATTCAATGTGCCCTTCACTAGGAAAACTCCTCTACATCCCTCTCTCTCTTCTTTTCCCACACTCACTTGTTGTGGCAACACTAGGGCTTATTTCTTTGCTTATTGTGCAGATCCCACCAATGAGGTGGGCTCCTGCTGACCAAAATGATATACTGTTCATGTTTAAACCCTGAGAATCTATCACTTAAGATCTCATTAAGCATCATTAAAGTCATTAAATGACCACTATCAATGATGAAAGAGACACCATGAGTGGGCCAGGAAAGGCAACAACTACTTAAGACTTTCAAAAAATAAATAAATCAATGAAATAAAGGTATTGTGTCCAACTACAATAATAAAAATTAAAAAAAAAAAGTGGGCTGGGGCTGGGGCTCAGCGGTAGAGCACTTGCCTAGCACATGTGAGGTACTGGGTTCAAACCTCAGCACTGCATAAAAATAAATAAATAAATGAAATAAAGGTATTGTGTCCAACTACAATAAAAATTAGAAAAAAAAAAGACTTTGAATTACATGGCACTTGGTTTATCATAGCTGGCAGTCAATATGAAGCTCTGAGTTCCATCTACAGTCTACTTTAACTTCAACAACCAGTATGTTTGCTGTCAGCTTACCATGATAAATGAACTGTCATTTATTAAATGAAAGCAAATACTTAATCAATCACTAACAGGATTCATTCTCCCAGGGGAGAATCATATCTGTATATGATAATGGAGAGAAACACTCTCCAATTCATAAAACTGAAGTGGTAGGGTAAGTACAGGGACTGGCAAGTTGGGCAAGTATGGCTGTAGAAAGCAGGAATTCCCAGATTCCACCTTTCCATCCAGACTCCTGCTAGCACAGGCTCAGAGTGATCACATCCACTCATTTTTAAAGAGGTGCCAGAAATCTGGGCTCTTGTATTAAATCTACTGGTTGCTAAGTGTTAAAACCTATTCTAATCATGCCTTTTCTTTGTGGGTCAAAGGACGCACGAACCTCACTTTTTTACCTCTGCTGTAAACCAAGGAAATGTTCCTGGGGTGTGGATTGGTTACATGGGATGACCTTTGATGTTAACAAAGAACAGGTTTAGGGTTCCCTTGGACATGAGGATCTGTGAATCTTAAGGCTTTTTCATTCCTTCAGAATCATTTGGCTATAACTCCTTGAAAAAGATTAACCAGATCTTCTATCTAATATCATGGGTGGCTATAAAAATTTTTATTAAACTTGAATTATCAGAGTGCAAATTATGTGTAACTTGAATAAAATAGTATATAACTTAAACAAGATGAAAAAACATCCCAGAGAACTATTGTACCATGTAGGGCCTGTTTTCATCACAGTGACCAAAATACCTATGGCACATGGTTTCTGAGGTTCAGTTCCATGGCTGGTCAAATCTATAGCTCTGGATGCAAGATGAGGCACAATATCATGGTGGAAGGGCATGGCAGAGTAAAGCATTTTAGAACATGGTAACCAGGAAGCACGGTGAGCACCATTCACCAAGGACAAACTACAAACCCTAAAGACACATCCCCAGTGACCTACTTCCTCCAGTCATACCCTACCTGCATACAGTTACCACCCAGTTAATTCTCATAATCTCATCATTTCAACTCTAAACAATCTTGCATTGTCTCACACATGAGCTTTTGAAATACATATCTAAACTATAACATTCCAGTCCTGGCTCCCAAATGCTCATGCCCATCTCACAATGCAAAATACATTTAGAACATTTCCAAGAGTTATTGCCCAACAAATACAAAATCTCATCTGAAACTCAAGACAAACTCTTAGATGTTTTACATTATAAAAATCGAAAGCAAGTTACACATAACCAATAAATAATAGCATGGAATAGACATCTGCAATCCAAAAGCGAGAAAGAGGGCCATAGATGAAAGAATAAAAATCAGCTGGACAAACAAGTCCTGTAGCTCTACATTCATCATCTGGGGCACATGACATTGTGATCTTCTTTCCAAAGGGCCTGTGTGGCTCCACCCCATGACTTTGCTGGTTGTAGACCACATGGTCTCTCTTTTGCCTTGTCTCTGCTTGATTCTACAGCTTTCCCTGGCAGACATTCCACATTAATGGCATCTCTTAATCTCATCCCCTCCAATGTAGCTTTGGCTTCCTTCTCACATCTTCATGCACTGCTCTCTCAGAGGCTACATGAAGGGATTCTGACCTTGTTTCACTTTGCCTGTTGTCACAGGCCTTCCTCTGAAATCTTGTTGGAAGCCTCCATGACCTTCTAACTCCAGCATACTGTGTTCCTGCAGAACCAGCACAACGTGGGTGATACAAGGTGTGCTGCTATCTCAATCACTGGCCTCCTAGGATCATGGCTACAGTGGCCTCAGATTGAGCATTATAAAACAACTTCCTAGGCCCCACTGTGCAAGCAGGGTACCCACACAGTCTCCTCTCAAAGAAATTTTTACTTTTATACCCTATAACCTACCATGGGTGTGGTCTTGCCATTTCCTGAATTACCCTCCAAACCTCTTTCTACTTCGTCTATATAAAGTACTTAGCATCTCTTTAGTTGCCATAACCTCTTCCACAACCACACTTTTTGTGGCTAGTTTTACACTCACATTTCTGACTAAATTTCAAGCTTTTTCTGCATAATCCTCCTGATTATCATAGTAAACTTGGCTAAAAGCTGAAAGCAATACCCAGGTCACTCCCTGAGTGTTGTGCTGCCTTGAAATTTCCTCTACCAGATTAGTCAATCACCATTAAATTAAGTCTCACAGAAAGTCTCAGGACATGGGTAAAATGTAGACAACTTCTTTACCAGAAAGGCCTCTAGTTCAATTTCCAATATATAGATGGATCCTCCCTCTCTGAAACCTCATGAGCCCAGTCTTTATTGTTCACAGTCCTATCATCTTTCTGTTCTTCTGAGCTTCTAGCAGAATTACCCATTAAGCTAGGAGCAAATGGAACATTAGGTGGGTATGACTGACTCTGCCTAATAGTTCTTCAAGGGCTCCAACTTCACTGAGCTGAATAATGTATTCCAATGTAAAATCTCACCTTTTCTTTTCAGAAACCAGACTCATAAATGTAACTTTGTAAGCATGTATCTAGCTTTCCATTCCTACAACTTCCTAGACATGTTTAAACTGAACTCAATTCTCAACAAAATTTTAGCAAATTGCATACAAAAACATATTAAAAAGATAGTGCACCATGATCAAGTGGGTTTCATCCCAGAGATGCAAGGTTGGTTCAACATCAGGAAATCAATAAATGTAATTCACCATATCAATAGACTTAAAGTCAAGAATCACATGATTATTTCAATAGATGCAGAAAAAGCATTTGATAAAATACAGCACCCCTTCATGCTCAAAACACTAGAAAAAATAGGGATAGTGGGAACATTCCTTAACATTGTAAAGGCCATCTACGCTAAGCCCATGGCTAATATCATTCTAAATGGTGAAAAACTGAAAGCATTCCCTCTAAAAACTGGAACAAGGCAGGGATGCCCTCTTTCACCACTTCTATTCAATATCGTCCTTGAAACTCTAGCCAGAGCAATTAGACAGACCAAAGAAATTAAAGGGATACGAATAGGAAAAGAAGAACTCAAACTATCCCTATTTGCTGATGATATGATTATATACTTAGAGGAACCAGGAAATTCCATCAGAAAACTTTTAGATCTCATAAGTGAATTCAGTAAAGTAGCGGGATATAAGATCAATGCACATAAATCTAAGGCATTCTAATACATAAGCGATATCTTCAGAAAGAGAAATTAGGAAAACTACCCCATTCACAATAGCTTCAAAAAAAATAAAATATTTGGGAATCAATCTCACAAAAGAGGTGAAAGACCTCTACAATGAGAACTACAGAACACTAAAGAAAGAAATTCAAGAAAACCTTAGAAGATGGAAAGATCTCCCATGTTCTTGGATAGACAGAATTAATATTGTCAAAATGGCCATACTACCAAAAGTGCTATACAGATTCAATGCAATTCCAATTAAAATCCCAATGATGTACCTTACAGAAATAGAGCAAGAAATTATGAAATTCATCTGGAAGAATAAAAAACCCAGAATAGCTAAAGCAATCCTTGGCAGAAAGAGTGAAGCAGGGGGTATCGCAATACCAGATCTTCAACTCTACTACAAAGCAATAGTAACAAAAACGGCATGATATTGGTACCAAAATAGAAAGGTGGATCAATGGTACAGAATAGAGGACACGGACACAAACCCAAATAAATACAATTTTCTCATACTAGACAAAGGGGCCAAAAATATGCAATGGAGAAAAGATAGCCTCTTCAACAAATGGTGCTGGGAGAATTGGAAATCCATATGCAACAGAATGAAACTAAACCCATATCTCTCACCATGCACGAAACTAAACTCAAAATGGATTAAGGACCTCGGAATCAGACCAGAGACCGTGCATATTATAGAAGAAAAAGTAGGTCCAGAGCTTCAACATGTCGGCTTAGGACCAGACTTCCTCAACAGGACTCCCATAGCACAAGAAATAAAAGCAAGAATTAATAACTGGGATAGATTCAAACTAAAAAGTTTTCTCTCAGCAAAGGAAACTATCAGCAATGCGAAGAAAGAGCCTACAGAGTGGGAGAAAATCTTTGCCAATCATACTTCAGATAGAGCACTAATCTCCAGAATCTATAAAGAACTCAAAAAACTCTACACCAAGAATGCAAATAATCCAATCGACAAATGGGCTAAGGAAATGAATAGATACTTCACAGAAGAAGATCTACAAGCAATCAACAAACATATGGAAAAATGTTCAACATCTCTAGTAATAAGAGAAATGCAAATCAAAACCACCCTAAGATTCCATCTCACCCCAATCAGAATGGCGATTATCAAGAATACAAGCAATAACAGGTGTTGGCGAGGATGTGGGGAGAAAGGTACACTCATACATTGCTGGTGGGTCTGCAAATTAGTGCAGCCACTCTGGAAAGCAGTATGGAGACTCCTTAGAAAACTTGGAATGGAACCACCATTTGACCCAGCTATCCCACTCCTTGTTCTATACCCAAAGGACTTAAAATCAGCATATTACAGAGATACAGCCACATCAATGTTCATAGCTGCTCAGTTCACAATAGCCAGATTGTGGAACCAACCTAGATGTCCTTCAATTGATGAATGGATAAAGAAAATGTGGTATATATATACAATGGAATATTACTCAGCCATAAAGAATGATAAAATTATGGCATTTGCAGGCAAATGGATGAAACTGGAGAATATCATGCTAAGTGAGATAAGCCAATCTCAAAAAACCAAAGGAAGAATGATATCGCTAATAAGTGGATGATGACACATAATGGGGGGTGGGAAGGGTTAGTGTTGGGGTTGGAGTTGGGTTTAGGGAGGGGGGCAGGAATGGAGGAAGGAAGGACTGTACAGAGGGAGGGGAGGGGTGGGAGGGGTGGGGGGGAAGGGAAAAAACGGCAGAATGAATCAAACAACATTACCCTATGTAAATTTATGATTACACAAATGGTATACCTTTACGCCATGTACAGACAGAGAAACAACATGTATCCCATTTGTTTACAATAATAAAAAAAAAAAAAAAAAAAACTGAACTCAATCTTCTTCACACAAGCGAACATTGGGAGTTATGTACCTAGAATCTGGGAATCACCTAATTATCCAGGAGTAAGTCATGCCCACTCCTACTGCTTTGGACTGGTTTAAGAATAGAAGGGTGTGGGCTGAAGGTGTGATTCAGT
Source organism: Sciurus carolinensis (assembly GCF_902686445.1). Lineage (NCBI taxonomy): Eukaryota > Metazoa > Chordata > Mammalia > Rodentia > Sciuridae > Sciurus > Sciurus carolinensis. The sequence goes on along the minus strand of NC_062217.1, from coordinate 110,937,069 downwards.
GGTAAAGCACTTTTCTAGAAACTGTGAAGCCCTAAGTTCAACCCTCAGCACCCCTGTATATATATACACACACACAAGCATGTGATCCAATCTGAGCCAAATATAAGGAAGAAGAGATTTGATAGATGCTTTTGAAAATGAAGTTTTCTAGCTTTTTAAAGAGAGAGCACTCTCTCTTACAAGTGTGAACAAACACATAGGTACCCAGTTGTTCTAGGTGCCACATACAACCACGTGGAGAACCAACTACCAACATGGAAAGCAGAGACAAGAGTGAGAAAACATTTGGATCTTAGATGATGTCACAGATCCTTGTTCTTTGACATCAGAAAACTTTTTTCTTTTTTAATAATATGTGTCTTTTTATTTAAAAATGCTTAAATATCAAATAATGATGGAATACATTTAGGATATAAAATGTGATGTCTTGAGAAATACCACTGTATAATGATTACCACAAATTAGTATATCCACCACCACTCATGCTATACATGAGATTTCCAGAACTTGATCATCTTACAACTGAAAGTTTGTGACATCTGATCAATATTTCCCCACTTTCCTCACACACTGGCAACCATAATTCTATTTTCTGTTTCTATTAGTTCAACTTTTTTAGATCCACTTATCAGTGAGATCATGTACTATTTGTCTTTCTGTGTCTGGCTTATGTCACTTAATATAATGTCTTCCTGGTTTGATCATGTTGTCAAAATTGGCAAGATTTCTTTTCTTTTATGGTTTAATAGTATTTCATTAGATACGCACCACAATTTCTTATTCATTCCTCTGTCATAAGTTTCTTGATCAACCATTCCAAATCCCATTGTACCTCTGCACGTTTTAGTAACATGAGCCAATAAATATTCATGTTATTGAAACCGAACTGTTAATGAAGCTAAAACCATCCTCTCAGATTCCCCTTCCAAATCAGGATCTCCTTCTGAGTTCCATACTTTTCTCAGACTTCTGTGTTCAAATCTTTGTCCCCTCCTCTCTTCTATAGCTTCTTCCAATCCCTCCTCTTCATCTCCACCACCATATGCATTAAGTCACCCTGACTTGGGGGTTCCCTCTTCAAAACTGCTTGCAGTATCTACAATAATCTTCTATCCAAATTTACACTCAATAGCATTTCCACAAAGGCTTTCATACTTGGTGATAGCATTTCCAACTATTTCCTCTCAGATTTATTTGCTCTGACATTTCCCTCCCCTAATTCAACAGTCTTTTCATGGTGGTTGTTCCTTAAGTTAGATACAAACTTGGCCTCACACTAAAGATTATCCGTTAACAGGCCATGACAAAACTCTTCCATTTTATTTTACTCCGTCCCCTCTACTTCAATAGACTCAATTATGCACTGTCTTATCTACACTAAATTCTTTTCAATCTTTTAATTTTATGCAAATTTTTCTGTTGCCCACTATCTCCTGCTAAATTCCACCTGTTTTTCAACGCCAGCCATAAAACCATCTGCAAGATCCCCTCAATCAGATGTAATCTCCCTCCTCAGCAACTATGTCACCTCTTATGCTAATTAATTAGCATAATTAGCTATTCCATTTCAACTGTCCCTAACCAACTCTTCTCAATACATACAGTCCTAGAGGGAAAGTGTTTCACTTACCAGGTTCTGCAGGGACTTGTTGGGAAAGCCAGCCACAGCCACCATCATGACAAATCACAGAGAAGCTACCTGGACATTTCATTTACAAGAGAATTATAAGCTTCTAGAACAATCTACTGTCCTTTTGAAGGAACTAGGGTGGGATAATTTCCCTTTATAGGAATGAGCATCAAATCAAAAGGTCCTGAGTTAAATGTCTATAGAAGTCAAATAAGAAATGGGAATGACCAGGTACATATGCTTCTAATGCAAATACATGATTCATAGAGGGAAAAAAAAAAACAGAGATAGAAAAATTATTCATTTACCCAAAGAAATGTATACCCTTTCTCATTTTCCTGGAATTCACTGCCCTCCTTAACTAATATTTCACCTTCACCACCAATACACATGGGTAGAACAATTATTTACTCCAACATGAGAAAACCAATAGTACAATGACGAGGATAAATGGGAACTGACACTTGACATCAGTTTAAAAAAACAACAGAGGGTGCAGTAAATAGGAGACTGCCTCTCCAGGCCAAGGTTGTAAACATGAGCTCCAGCTAGCATGTGCAGAAGCTGGCCAGAGAAGCCAGACTTTCAGATTGTTCAAGAGACGCTACAAAACCAGATTGGTATGTAAAGTCTCCTTAATTTTTAAATGCTGGTAGTTAAATAATTTATTTTAATATTTCAAAATCACTATTCAGGCAAACACAATATGGCCTAAATCAAGCATACGTGTATGCCAAACACAAACAGAAAGCTATTTGTTTGTTTTGTGTATTTTTCTGAGAAGGGTTAAGAGAAAGAATATAAACTATGTGGTAGTACTGAAAAAGTGAGCAGATGGTCCTGCTACCAGAACCAGAAAGCCTGTGCCCTATGGCATTTTATAACCAGCTGAGCTTTGATCTTATGAAGAAAGATTAGACAGCTTTATAGCCCAGCACTGAACTTAGGGCCTAGGATATTTAGTGGGGAGACCCAGGCTAACAACTGCTAAAAAAAAAAAAAAAAAAAAAAAAAAAGCCCAAATAAGCCTACTCTGAGGGTTAAAAGGAAATCCCCTTGCACATGGTTGGGGTTAAACAACACTTCCTATATAAATGCTGGAAATCAGTCCTTCCCAGAAGACGCCAGAGAAATTCAGTATTACCTTACTGAATTTGGTACAGTGTGTTTGAAATTCTATGTGAATTTTACTGAGAAAAAAAATCATATTTTCTTGATTTAGGAAAAAAATGAAGTCTATAAAAACTTAGGAGTAATATTCAAAGAACATATTCATTTAAAATTAATATAATTGACAATGTAAATGTCCAAAGGAGGCACTCAGGAGGGAGAAGTGCACTAATGAGGTCCTAGGGACAGCTGGAAACTAACACACAGACGTCCTGAGATTTCATTTGTCTGCAACAGTGCAGGATTGGAGCTGGCAGTATTTCAGATGTCTTCATGTGATTCTTAGAGTAAAAGTTTCAAAACAACTTTTCCCTTGTGAATTTTTTAGTTCTCAACATCTGAAGAGAATCCAATTAAAAACCACTTAACTTTCCAAACCCCAGTTTCAAGAAATTAAGATGTTTTCAATATACTCTCAATTTCTAACACCTAGTCACACAGGACAAAATGGCATATAATTATCGTATACTCTGAAAAATAACTAGTTAGGTTTGTTTTATCTCTATCATTCATTAATAAAACAAGGTGAGTGTGAGAGTTCACACCCGGGGAACCAGTGATGAATAAGATAGCCTTGGCTCCTGCTTGCAAGAGTCTTCAGTAGACTCAGGGAAACAACCAATCAAACAACCTCACCAGCATATAATTACAAAGCATACTAAGTTTCATGAAGGAAATGTACAAGGTACAATGCCACCATCAGACACCATGGGTAGTCTATTATCAGGGAAGTCTATCCTGAAAAAGTGAGATGCAATACGAAGCAAGATTACATCAAAGTCACTAACAAGAATCATGCCAGCTAGTGGGATCAGCATTCACTCATTCACAAAAATGTACTGTATTACAAATATAAGCTAGTCCTTGCATTATGCATCAGATAAATAATAGTGAATAGGATTTAAACCATCCTGGATCATATTTACAATGTCTTGGGAGATGAAGAAATAAAAATTTAAAAATCTACTGGAGAAATGAATAAGAGTCAGAGAACAAGAGCAAAATTACGTATGGAAAAAAATGGGAGGGGCATTAGAAAAAAACAGGATGCTCTTAGGACATCCAGAAGCTGTATTCCATATTGCGTGGGTTGACTTCTGAGGAAGGCTATTTAAGTAAAGACCTGAAGGATGTTAAGAACAGGAGGAAGAATACTGAAAGCAGAGGCAAGAGGGAACTGAAAGAGTCCAGAAGGAGGAGAGAGTGGCAATAGGGAAAGTGGACACAGAGAAAGTAGACAGAGAAGTGAAGAGCCAAGTCATACAAAATCCTGAGAGCCATGGTAAGAAGTTTGTGTCTTATTCTAAGAGCATTTGGAAGGCAATGAAGGACTTTAGACCCAGAAAAATATAAATTCTATTTCTGCATCTTAAAGGTCACACTGAAAGGGAACCAGACGGGCATCAAAGAGGGCCTACAATCGGCAGGGGGTAACAGTAGCATGGATGAGAGTCAGGATGACAGAGATGAACAAAAGTGAATGAAATTGAGAAATACTCTACTGGAAGAACTGATTAGATAATTGATTTGATTGAGGAAGGGCGAAGGAAATAGAGTTTATCGAGTTATCAGTCAGGTCTCTGGTTTGGATAGCTGGTGCCATTACGGAGACCAAGAACAAAGGAAGACAGTAAATTAGGGTGAGAAAATAAAAGTTAATTTTAGAAAATTCATATTTCAAAAGTCTACCAGCCATTGGAGCAGACTTCCATCCAAGTGGGAATATTAAGTTGACTATAAGAACCTGGAGATAAGGGGGAAATCTAAATTGGAAATATAAATACATTTGGAATTATATAGCTGATATTTAGGGTCATGGAAACTGAGACTCTCACCTAGGGAGAACATAAAGAAGAGAAAAGGTGTCTACAATTTAGATGTAAAACTAAACCTTGAGAATCCATAGAGTCAGAAAGTAGAATGGTGTTTTCCAGGGACTAGGGGGAAGCCCAGATGGTTAGATGTTCTCTCATGGGCAAGAAGTTTGAGTTTTAGAAAATAAAAAGATTCTGAAGATGTACAGTAGTAGTAATGGTTGTTCAACAATGTGAATATACTTAACATCACTGAACTGTAAGCTTTAAAACAGTTAAAATAAAAATTTCATGTTATGTACATTTTACCACAATAAAAAATAAAGAAGCCTTGAGAAAGTCTAAAATTTAGTCAATTGGGTAGAATAAGAGATGCTAAAAAAAGAGGGAATGAGCTTCCAGAATGATGGTGGACAAAAATGAAGTCATAGAAGACAAATGAATAGCCCAAGGCTGATTCCCATGCAGGGGAGAACCTCAGGAAAAAGAACCGAATGCCATTACAAGATCAAGTGAGATGAAGTCTTTAAAGTATCCCTTGGATTTTGAGATACTGTGGTCATGGGGAACCACAACACAACCACTTAAGTGGAAAGGGTGAGTGCAGAAGACAGAATCAGTCAAGAAAAGAAGGCAGTTGAAGAGTAGACTACCATGAATAGAAAGTTCTTTCAAGAAGATTGACTCTACCAAGAAGAAAAGAAACAGGATAGTGGGTGGAGGGGAATGTGAAGTCAAGGGAAATGTGGCAGCTGGCAGCCAATCCCAATGTCCACTTTCTCCCAATTAGAATCCCAATTTTTGTCAGGACATCTGAAAATTTAAATGTACCCTATCTTCCTTGAAGTGCACCCTACCTTCTTTAAAGATAGGAAAATGCCCATGTAACTAAGTTCTACCTGGGAAATGTTAACAGATTCCAAGAAATCACATCAATCACCTGGTGAATGTCTTCTACTTCTTCCATCCTGCTGAATATACTGTGACAAAGTTGCAATTTGGATCATAAAGATAAAAGTCATACCTATGGGTGGAAAACTAAATATGGAAACATTTTGGGTTACTGAGACCTTCAGAAAAATACAGCCACCCCACCAGACCTAAACAACCTTGCTTCAGAATTTCTTCCTGATAAAAATACCAAACATTTTTCATATATAAGTAACGTGATTGTGTTGTATTTCTTCAAAGATGATTTGCCAGAGTTTGGAGAAAGGAATGGAGTGAGGACCAAGACAAATGACAAGAAGACCAGTTATATTATTTTGGCAACCCAGATCAAAGATGGTGATGCTTCCAACAGGACACTGATTGCAGAACTATGCAAAGAGAGTAAATGTGAAGGAAGTCGTGGTGGGATACTGGGTAGGATTAAGTGATGCAAGGGATCAGGGACAGAGGGCAATAGAGGGTGACTTGCAAAATACAGGGAATGATGGTGACACTTGCTGAAAATAGGGACTTGTAGAAAAGATATATACAAGTGGGTGAGCTCAATTTTTAAGTTCCTGTGAGGCAGTCAATCGGAAATACCCAGCAAGTAAAAGATGTATTTCCAGCAGCTCTATTCATAATAGCCCAACACTGGAATCAGGCAGATGTCAGTGAAGCAGAGATAAATAAAGTGAGGTGGGTTTCATTCAAGGTAATATTTCTCATTAAAAAAAAAAAAAGTACTGCTGACATGTGCAACAATATGAATTAAATCCAAAACTTCATGCTGACTGAAAGAAGTCATGTCATACCCAGCACCATCTATATATTTCCATTTGATAATATTCTAAGACAAGCAAAATTAATTTTCAGTGAGAAAACTCAGAAGAAGGGATAGTGTGGTGGGCAGGAACAAGATATTCAATGGAGCTTTTAGGAAGGGATAGGAGGATACTTTCTCAAGTTGCGCAGTCTACATCTTCATAAGAGTTTGAGCGAAACAGATGTATACATTTGTCAAAATGCATCAAATGTTAAGTTACTTGATGTAAGTTTAACAGCAACAAAAAAAACGACAACAAACATGAACACCAATAACTGCTAGGCTTGCTGACAGAGTGAAGTACACTGATGTCTGCATGTTAGTTTGAAATGCACCCATAAGGTGGACTGACAAATACAGTAGATGTAATCATCCACAATAAAGCAAATGTTTTAAAAAGTAACTATAGGACTTAGGCAGTGGGAATGTGGTATTCCCTGCACAGTTCTCTCCACTTTTCTATATTTTCATAATAAAAATTTTGGAAAATGCTTAAATAACCCCACTGTATTTATATAAAAGCATGAACTAAAGCTTCACAATGATGTCCATGAGGTACATTCTCCTTTCTTCTCCCTGACACTTTCATTTCTCTGAATCTGTGAATATTCACTACTAACAAATATGTAAGCAACAAACGCTAGTATTTTAAAGCTATTTAAAGTCATTATCAAAATCCCTAAATATGTACTTTATAGAAAATGAGTTAACAGCATTATTTTAATACATTTTAATTCATGAAACCTTGTTAGTTCAGAAAAAATATGGAGAAAAGCTCCAGCTAATACAGAATAATAACAGTCATTCTGAATTATGTATATTTTAAAGGAATTCTGCTATTTTTATACTCTGGCAGCTCTTTGGAACCTGTTTATAAGTAGCTAACTATCACTGGCATAACAAGTGTCATGTTATTTATCAATGTATTTTTAAATGTTTCTCTAGGAACACTGTTTACAGTATTAATTTTCATAACCATACATGGGACTTTTACTTTAAAAATGCCCTCAGATCTTTCTTTGAAAAAATTAGCAATTGTAAATTATTAATTTCACTAAATTTTATAAATTTTGCTAAAAATTTCTCTTCAGAAAATAAAATCTAATCATCCCTTTAATTAAAACACATAAACTGAATTTTCAAGGTCAAGTACAAATTAAAATGCTATCAACTCTCAATTATTCAACCCAGACTGATGTAGACTTTATTATGTAGCAAGCATGCCATATATATATATATATATATATATATATACATATATATATATATATATATATATGTTTTAATCTAGTGGCACATGTATTTTAATTACCTATTCATATATACTACATACTACTTGGGAAACTCGGTTGGAGTCTCATTTTCAGCAGATGAGTTTTCAATCTTAATATACAGTCTGGTGAATAGTCTAAGACAAGTAGTTTTCCTTTCTAAAGATACTATCAACTCCAATATTAATGAAACATAATTTTTCAATCTTTTAGACCCCAAATAATCATCTAGCCACTATCTCTTCTTAGAGAAGCCCTTTTAGGGATCAGAGGAGATAACTGAGGCCCCAGTTGGTAAGCCCCTGTGCTTCTATTCTAGACTCTTCTTTGGTCTCATCAGGAAAAATACTGATCTAGGAACACCCATGGGTTTTGGAGAAGGAAGGGAAATCTGGTTTATAAGTTCCTAGGTTCTGTTTTACTGTAACTGGCCCAAAACAAGCAACATGCATCAGAGTGCTAAACCACCATAACTCAATGTCACCAATAGCACTGAGTTTTCCACACAAGAGAATTTCTAGTTGCACACTATATCCATTTACACTGATGCAATCCTTGGAATGTGTGTTCTTTAAAAGGGAAAATGAAGTAGCTCAGCCCAAATTCAACCACTGGGTGCTGTGCCAAAGCAGAATTTCAAGTTTCTTTTTCAATTGGTGTCAAATCTAAAGGTGAGATTCAGAACACTGTGAATTTGGAAAAAAATTGAGTGGAAACTGTAAGTTTTAAGCTTTATGGATACTTTCCCTTTATTTTATAAGGTCATTCAGTGAAGATCAAAAGCTTACAGAAGAGGAATTCACCAAAAATAAAGGGAGAAGAAAAATTTGCAAAACTGCTTTTTGTATAAATTGCTGCACCTGGCCCACGGCAATAAGGCACCAAAATCAAAGTTTCCAAGGTTGAGGTAAAACATCTTTTATTTCCCAAGCTAAAATGATTCAGAGAATTTTCTAAAAGAACTTTCACGTCTAGTCAGCACACTGCACGTTTTCTTAAAAATGGGAAGACATAACTTGATTCCATGTCAACCGCTGAGTGCCAATTTTTAATTCTTTATGTTAAAAAAGCAATTTACAGAAAGTCAAAATGAGACAAAGGGAAATAACACTTACTGAGCACCTGGATACATCAGCACTGCATAAATGCACACATTACCTCTACTTCGTCTGCAAAGCCTTAAAAAGCAGGTGTGGTACCCACTTAATACTTGAAAAGGAAGTTTAGAGAGATTAAAGAACTTGCTCAGGATCATGGCACTATGAATCAGGAGCATCCTTCACTCCTGGTTTTGCCTTTCAGTAGCAGTCTATGTTTTTACAGATGTGAGTCACCACGCCGGCATTCCCTCTCCTCAGAGGCAAAATTAAAAGGCTCGACTAAACATTTAAATTATATTAAAAGGTAAATTTCATCTTTCAGGAATTGGCAATGGGTATTCAGACAATCTCCCCACCCTCTTTCTTGCCTTTATCCAATTTCACTGTTCTTTACTCATTCCACAAAAAAAGTAGAAGGTGCTAAGCCTACCCCACAAGAAAGCATTTAAAAGTTTTGTTTTGCTACTAAGTAAATCATCTGATTTTCAAATGATAAAATCCTGAACAAAGAAATCAAAAGTACTTCCTAATATTATAAGAATATTTAGAGTCTTCTGCATTATGCTATTTTTTATGATCACATGAACAAATGAGATCTGAATTCATAAAGCCCCTCAGATGCCTCAAATCTTCACTACAAAATCACTGTGTTCTTAAAATGAGTTTGGTAAAGCAATGTCACTAATAGTTACTGAGAAACTGTAGACTGAACTGGACTGTGATTAAATGTCACTCTGGGAGGTAGCTTTTCAAGGACTAGAGGGCCAAGGAGAGTAAGGGAGTAGTTTCTTCTATTTTTTTTTCCATAATCTATAGAGGTTCAAAACATAGAGCAATCAATTGGAAAAATAAAATCCTAGTTTGGAAAGAAATAGTCCTTGCCTTCATTGAAACTGTCAAGTGACACCAAGTTGAGATTTTTCGATATGGTTGGACTAATTATTAACCTCTCTCTGTGAGGGCATTATTGAAAAATCAGAGCAAGCCCCTCCAATATATTTGTTAAAGGAGTTCAAGTATTAAATAGACAAGTTAAAAAGAAGCAAATGGCTATGTTACCTATCCTAGTGCTTCCTGCAGGGAGGAACCCTAGTGTACACTGGGTAGCTCATCTCAGGATTGAGAGAGGAAGAGGGCAATACTAAGACTGATATCCATCACATGGCATGCAAGGAAGGAAGGAGGTCTTATGGAGACTGCTTTATTTAATTATGTCTTCAGTTCTATAAAAAGGAAACCACCCAATATCATTAACAGGTGGAAAAAAAAGACTAAAAATCTAGGTAATTTTCCCAAAAGCAGACAGCTAATAAATGCTCATTACGTATCTTCAGTTTATATATACTTGAATGAAAAGTTTAAGCTCTTATACATTATACCTCCTTCCACTTTCTGTGTATTTCAATAGAAATTCAAAATTTAAAAAGTTATATTCAGCAAACTATTAAAACTAAAATTTTGGCTGAGAAAAAAACAATTATGACAACAATAGAATAACTCTTACACTGGAGGTATGAGAAGGTAGCATATAAATCTTGTGCTTCTAGAATAGAGTAAACTGGGTATTCAGACATTTAAGCAGAAAACACCTTAAATTGCTGAGTAAAATCTAAAAACATTTTGAAAGTTAAAAAAAAAATTCTTACAGAGCAAAAATGATAAGAAATAAAATAAAGGTTAGAGCTAACACTGGCCACAAAAAAAAAAAAAAAGCTACTAATACCCAATGCCTGCAACCTGGGTCATAACAAACCATATTTAGAAAAATAGAAAATAAAGTTCAAATCAGAAACATAAAGTTCCAGAGGATGAAATGAAATAAAACTTTCCCTTAGTGAATTTCTACAGAGATGAGTGCCTGGGTTTGGATATGGGGCGGGGAGACAGGGTGGTAGGTGCTGAGAATTCCCAACACAACTCTATTTTCACACAACTCTATTTTTCATCTGTGACAGAATCCACAAATAAAACAAATCAATTTATTTTTAATTGTAAACAAATGGGGTATAATTTGTTTCTCTGTACATGAAGTAGAAGCATACCATTTGTGTAATCATACATTTACATAGGGTAATGGTGCTTGATTCATTCTATTGTTTTTTCCTTCCCCCCCCCACCCCTCCCACCCCTCTTTTCCCTCTATACAGTCTCTCCTTCCTCCATATTGCCTCCCTCCCACCCCCCATTATGTATCATCATCCACTTATCAGAGAGATCATTCAGCCTTCAGTCTTTTGGGATTGGCTTATCTCACTTAGCATGAGATTCTCCAATTTCTCCATTTGCCTGAAAATGCCATAATTTTATTATTCTTTATAGCTGAGTAATATTCCATTGTGTGTGTGTGTGTATGTATGTATGTATATGTATATATATATATATATATATATATATATATGTATATATATGTCACAGTTTCTTTATCCATTCATCAATTGAGGGACATCTAGGTTGGTTCCACAATCTGGCTATTGTGAATTGAGCAGCTATGAATATTGATGTGGCTGCATCACTGTAGTATGCTGATTTTAAGTCCTTTGGGTATAGGCCAAGGAGTGGGATAGCTGGGTCATATGGTGATTCTGTTCCAAGTTTTCTAAGGAATCTCCACACTGCTTTCCAGAGTGGCTGTACTAATTTGCATCCCCACCAGCAATGTATGAGTGTACCTTTTTCCCCACATCCTCTCCAACACCTATTGTTGCTTGTATTCTTGATAATCGCCATTCTAATTGGGGTGAGATGGAATCTTAGGGTAGCTTTGATTTGCCTTTCTCTTATTACTAGAGATGTTGAACATTTTTTCATATATCTGTTGATTACCTGCACAAACTCAACTCAAAATGGATCAAGGACCTTGGAATCAGACCAGAGACCCTGCATCTTACAGAAGAAAAAGCAGGACCAAATCTCCAACATGTCAGCTTAACACCAGACTTCCTTAACATGACTCCCACAGCACAAGAAACAAAAGCAAGAATCAATAACTGGGAGAGATTCAAACTAAAAAGCTTTCTCTCAGCAAAGGAAACTATCAGTAATGTGAAGAGAGAGCCTACAGAGTGGGAGAAAATTTTTGCCCCTCATACTTCAGATAGAGCACTAATTTCCAGAATATATAAAGAACTCAAAAAACTCTACACCAAGAATACAAATAACCCAATCAACAAATGGGCTAAGGAAATGAACAGACACTTCACAGAAGAAGATCAACAAATCAGTTCAAAATAGCCCTAGGAAGGCCATGCTCCCAGGCAGATAAAGACACAAACACTGTCTAAATCTATCTGGAGTAAAGTAATTTAAATACAGGCTTCAGAGAAGTCCCTTGGGTAAAACTCCAACAAACAGGAGCTCGCAATCAAATTACTGAAGATATAAAGGTAAAATCCATGATTAGTGAGAGTAAATATAAACAATAAACTCCATATAAATATAAAACAGGTTTTATAATAAAACAATAATAGAATCATGCTACATGAAATAAGCCAATCCCCAAAAACCAAAAGCCCAATGTTTTCTCTGATAAAGCAGATGCTGATCCACAGTGGGGATGTGGGGGGAATGAAGGATCTTTGGATTGTGCAGAGGGGAGTGAGGGGAGGGGTGAGGCAGTGGGGATGGGAAGGATGGTAGAGTGAGACATTATTAATCTCTATATATGTATGATCACACTATTGGTGTGACTCAGCATCAGGTGCAGTCAGAGGAATGAGAGGTTACGCTCCATTTGTGTACAATGTGTCAAAACGCATTCTGTCATGTATAACCAATTAGAACAAATTAAAAAATAAAAAATAAAACAATATAGCATATTTAGGCTTAAAGACATAAAAGAAGTTATCAAAAGTATGATGTAGAAATAAGACACTAACCATCAGCAGATTTCAAAAACGATTATTTATGAGAGGAGCAAGAATGCTGGCCTAGCCCCTTTCCTGAGGTTCAGGAACATGGGGACTGTCTAGAACTGAAGGTAGGAGAAGAGAGAGCTCAAAACCACCCTCTTCCCACCCCCCACCCCCTACATAGAGTCAAAGTAGGAAGAGGAAATGGTAAGAATACAGATCCCTGTGGCACAGGTGTGTGGAGATGGATGAAAGCTGAATGTGCACCAGGAACACTGAGAAAGCTTCTACGCTCCAGAGTTCACGCTAAGCTCAAGGTAACAGCAGCAGCCTACTACTAGTGAAATTCGAAGACTATGGCACCGAAGGTAACTATAGCAACAACAAAATTCAAATCCAGTTCAACCTCTGCAATACTGAGGCTCCCCAGTATTAAGTACCAGATGGAAAGACAGAAGTTAACCATTTATGGGTTGATGCTGAGTACTCCATGATCTACAATGCTTGTGACCAGAAGTGTTTCAGATGTCACTGTTTTTCAGATTTTCATGCGCTTGCATGATGTTGCCAGTTGCACATTCCTAATCTGAAAATCCAAAATCTGAAATGCTCCAATATTCAAAACTTCCTTATAAAAAATATTTCACGGGACTAGGGTTGTGGTTCAGCAGTACAGCGCTTGCTTAGCATGCGTGAGGCCCTACGTTCGATCCTCAGCACTGCATAAAAAAAAAAAAAAAAATTAAGGTATTGAGTCGACCAAAATTAAAAAAAAAGAAAAAAAGAAATTTCAGATTTTGGAGCATTTCAGATTTTAGGTTATCAAATTTGGAATGTTCAATATTAACTTGACTTACCTGAATCTCCATTGTTCCTTAACACATTACCTGACAACTGATTTTTAAAATTACAAGACACAAAAAGTAATCAGGAGGCAGGGAAACCAATTATCAACACCTGACACAGTCAATGGAATCAGACCCTGAAATGACCCATATAAGTAAACATCAGATAGAGTCTTTAAAGTAACTACAATTAACATTCTAACCAAACCACGATCATATATATAGGGAAAGGGAGATATTCCCAGCAAGATGAAAACTACAAAAAGAGTCAAATGAAAAATGTCTGTAAAAATTAAAAATAAATAAGTATTAAAAATTGAAAAAAAGAAAAATGCTGAAATGCACAGCAAAGCTATAGATTGGAGGTGAGTGAGGGATATTTACAAAACCTATTCTAATCAAGGACTTGTATCCATAACTTACTACTCAATAAACAACCCAATAGAAAAATGAACAAACTCTCCAACAAATGCTTCACAAAAGAAAAAATGAATGGTCAATAGTTAAATGAAAAAAAAAAAAATGCAACAACACTGGTCATCAGAGAAATGCAAATAAATCCACAATGAAAAACTACTAAATGGTGGAATGAGACAGACATCATTACCCTATGTACATGTATGATCACATGAATGGTATGATCTACATCATGTACAACCACAGAAATGAAATGATATACCCCATTTGTTTACAATGAATCAAAATGTAATCTGTAAAAAATAAATAAATAATAATTAATTAAAAAAAAAAAAAACCTAGTACAGTCAGGCAGGATGGCACATGACTGTAATCCCAGGGGCTCAGGAGGCTGAGGCAGGAGGATCACAAGTTCAAATCTAGTCTCTGCAACTTCAAGGTGCTAAGCTACTTAGTGACAGCCTGTCTTTAAATAAAATACAAAATAGGGCTGGGTCAGGGTTTGAGTGCCCCTGAGTTCAATTCCTGGTACCAAAAAAAAAAAAAAAAAAAAAAAAAAAACCTATTACATAAACTGGAATTAGAAAGATGGATAATATCAAATGCTAACAAGAATGTTAAACAAAGAACTCTCATACATTGCTGGTGGAAATCTAAAATTGTATAGCCAGTGTGGAAACGAGGTGGCTATTTCTTATACAATGAATCATATATTTACCATATGATCCAGAAATTCCACTACCAGGCATCCACCCAAAATAAATAAATATAAGTCTACACAAAAAACTTGTCTGTGGATTTTATAGCACCTTCATTCACAACCACAAACTGCAAACAACTCAATTTCCCATCAACTGGTATGTGTGTATGTGTGTGTATGTATAAATATATGTATATATATATATATATATGAATATATATACATATATTTTTTTATTTTTTAGATGTTGATACACTCTTATTTTATTCATCTATTTATATGTGGTGCTGAGAATCGAACCCAGTGCCTCACGCATGCTAGGCAAGCACTCTAGCGCTGAGCCACAACCCCAACCCCATATATATATATATTTTTAATTGCACATTGATACAATATGATACAATAAACTACTCAGAACAATAAGCTACTGATATACCTCAAAACACTAGATGAATCTAAAATGATTTGCCCCAACTGAAATGAAAACAAAAGACTAAATACTGTACAATTTCATTTAAATGGCATTCTAGAAAAGACAAAACTTTGAGGAGAATAAAACAGATAAGTGTCAGTTGGAGAAGATTAAGGGGACGGAAATGTTTTATTTTTAAAAAAACTTATTAATTGAATTTTCAAAACCAACTGTGAATGAAAATGACTCCTTACATTTATTTACTCAACAGATACTGAGTGTTCAGAATCTGGAAGTCACTATGCAAAAAATAATTATATTTGCACAAGTTCTCATTTTCAGAAAAATAACTGAAGGTAACAAAAAAAACCTCATTTGATATGAGTTTTCTACATATAACTGAATGTTGAGAACTCTCAATACTTTTTCCACTTTCTCACCAGATTTTGTTACAAAACATCCTCTATTTCTTCTTGATAGTTTATTATGCATTAATCAGGGTGAACCATATGAAACTGTATTGTAATCAAGAGAATGGTTCTTTCCAAACACAAGGACTCAGAAGCCAGAAAGCTGTAAAAGGAATCGATAATGATGTCACACTTTCTTGTTGTATTATAAAATAATCAATGACCTTCTAGTCAAAACACCTGATATGTTTAGCCAGTGTTTTTTCACATTTGAAGAGCTTTCCCAACATCCAGATTGAAATATTTTCTTCATCTTAGAAGTACAGATGATTGCCATGGGGACTGGCGACTCAAGTTTCTAACACAAGAAATAAAGGACATCACAGTTGTTCCCACTTTAGTTAAAAGTCTTATTTAACTTCCATCTTTATCATTAGCAGAAAACATATGAATTGTGTCCTTAAAAGTTTATTCCATTCAGATACTTTTTAATGCAATATCCTTCTGTCAAAATTTTTCAGATACTATAATTCCCACAGATAACTTTAGATACAAATTTTAAATGTTGTGCTCTCATGGAATCCTAATTAAAAAAATAAATAAATAAGCCATTGGTACTTTTATACCCTTCTAGTAGAAGATTTCCATGACCTGTGTTGATGGTATTTGGCCTGGAGGTACAACTAATTCCAGTCCCTGAAGTTTTCTGCAGGAACTCTGAATGACGATGCTACTTAATAACACATGCACACACTGAGACTGGAGCAGCACCACCATGTCTCGAAAGCCCCCATTACAGAGAAGAACGATGAACAGAAACTTGCAACATAAGGGGTGGGTCATTTTAATCCTCATTCATACCAACTTTTTAAAATGCCAAAATATGACCGTTCTCAAAGTCTATACATATAGATTGCTACATTTTTCCAATTTATTTTCAAAGAACACTCTAATTTTTATGTTTTTGATTTTTTTATTTCATCTTTTAAAACTCTAACTTTGAAGTTACAGAAATTGAACTTTAGTCAAATGAATAACACCATGGCTTATATTTAAGAATCCAAATTGTATCAGATTTGAAATCAGTATATATTCACTAATACCTATTCCAACTTTTTAAGTAAGTGAAATTTAACCTAAAGTACTCAGTTACCCTCCAATGCCTTCAGTTATTTTCCACTATGCAAGAGATTAGCTAAGGTAAACTTGTGCCATATAATCTTTGCTGCACGAATTTGTGCCAACAAATGAGCAAAACCTGAACACAATATACGTAGGTAACTCTACACCTTCATTTTAATTGTTTAAGCCTAACACTGTTGATAATAGCAACCAACTTAACAATCTTAAGAAAATGAAAAACAGATGAAAATTCTTAGGTCATCATGAATCACACAGGCATGGAATTTAACTTCAGATCATTCCTAGGATCCTCCTGACTATAATCAGGTTTGGTGTTTTGATTATTATAATCTAGACCAGTGGTTCTCTACCACTTCTCCCTCCAGTCTTCCTAAATGAGGTGGGGTTAGGCAAGGGAGTGCCTGGCCTCTTTCAAATGCCATTTCTAAACTCTGGAGAGAAAGCACATGGAGTGGACTTGTCACCAGCACTTCTGACTTCAGTGAAGCAAGGACAGGCATGAGAGAATTTCAGTGACTGAAAGGAAAGCCCAAGGTCAGCATGCGAATCCTCTCAAAATTTACACATAAGCCCCTCCAACACACACACACACACACACACACACACACAACCACCTGATAGCACCAAGTTGCTACCACCAGATCAAACTACACTGGAAACCACTGTTCCACTACCACAGAAGACACGCAAACACCATAATGAACCCAGCTATGAACACCTTCCTGCAGTCTCACAATAAGAAGTGACTTCTATTCTTCCTAGGGGAGAAACAAAGGATATGAGAAAAGGTGATAGCAAAGATCTATTTTTTTAAAATCTCAACTACTCCATGAGGAAAGCATCTGGGGTTTAAAATATTTTAAAGCATATAAGGTGCATAGCATGTTAAATATGGTGGTTTTCAACCTTGGCAGCACTGTAAATCACCCTGGAGGGGGACTCACTCCTTCCTTTCTCTCCCCCCTCCCAGGGAAGTGGAGCCAGGAAGGGGTGGGGCCGCCATGCAGAGGCATCCGCACAGTGTGCCTGGCAGTGAAAAAGGGACTTATCAGAGGAGCATGAACATGGAAGGGGGAGGATTCCTCAGTTGTTGGAATACCATTCACTTTAAGCAAAAGTACTTAACTGGACATAAAATAAATATGCTGAGGATAATGGAAACCAGTTTTCTAACCTTTTCAGAAGAAGGCAGGCTAACTAGAACACCGAAGAATTGCTTTAAAATTCGAATTATCAGTAAGTATTCATTTTTTAATTACACAGTCACAGAGGTACAGAATTAGCCACAGATATACATGTGACATGCATCCATACAAGGACACACAGTTATTTCTACTGAGAGGGCCTACATGCAACTAGTGGCAATAAACCCACTGAGACTCAGACCATAGTTTCTTGTTACCATCTCCTACTCATAATAACAAGCACCAGGGCTAGGGCAGGGAAAATGGAAGATAAGTCTGCAACATCTTATTGTGCTAGAAGAGAGAAAAACATTCAAGGAAATGTTCAAGGAAAGACAAAAATATGTCTAAAGAACATAGGCGCCAACATGAAAGGGCACCTATTGGCCAAATCTGGGACAATTTCTTTTTTACTGAGAATATCAGAATACAATGCATGAGTAAGATGGAAATCCACAAGTCTATACTGTTATAATTAAATGAATAAGTAAATTAATAAATGGGAATAAATGAAAGCTTTCTATTATGGAATTCCAGCTAATAAATAAAGATTGGACAATAAAACAAATAATCACCATTTGGCAACTATCATAGTGTTAATTTTAAAGAGGAAAGAGTCATTAATGGATGCTAAGGCCTGTAGATGGAAATTTAATGAACAAGATACTGGCATGATATGAGAACATACATGCTCATGAAATACTAATAAACCCAAAGGGAATGATGGGGAATTCATAGCAGAAAAACTTACTCCCTGATGTTGTGATCTGAACATGTCCCCCCAGAATTTGGATACTGAAATTAATCACCAATATGATAATATTAAGAGGAGGCAGGTACAGGGGTAATTAAATCTTGAGGGTAGAGCTCTCATGAATAGAATTAGTGGCCTAATAAATAGAATTAGTTACAAAAGAGGTTCAAGGGAACCATTCATCCCTTCATTCTCATGATGACACATCTAGAAGGTGCCTCTATGAGGAAAGGGGCCCTCCCTGACACTGAATATGCCAACACCCTGATCCTGGCAGACATGGTGTCTGCCTCCCCAACTGTGAAATATAAACTTCTGTTTGCTTCTAAATTACCTAGTCTAAGGTACTGCTAGAGCAGCCCAAACTGACTAAAACCATCAGCTTGACCAGGCGACAGCTAACATCATCAGTGCTGGGACTGACATCATAGTTTCCCAATGTGATGCACTGAGAAAAAGCAAAGCCTCATTTCTGCTGAGAACATATGGCCTGAGTCTGGTTGTGGGAAAACACTGGATGGTCCTACAGAATGAAAGACCTACCAATGAAGACAGGAGAAACAGAAAAGATGAGGGCGTGCTGCACACTGAAGAGGGACTGAGCAGACACGACCACTCAATTTAACCCATATTCCTGTATATAATCCCAGGCTAAAAGGGGAAAGGGTATTGTTGCAGAGACTTCTGATAAATTCTCAAGAGGAGGTATGGACAGTGTGGTGGGTTTTGTATCCATGTTCAGAGTGGCAATTATGGATATATGAAATACAGTTAAGACAGTACCCTTCATTGCAAAAGCTACATAGTAGAGTATTTAAGGGAAATGGAATATCATCTCCGAAAAGACTATGCAGACTGTTAAGAGGGAGAAAATTCAGTAAAATGTTAACCAGAAAGGCTGCCCATCATACCAATTAAATCTCTTGGTAGAGGCTCAGGAATCACTAACACATTGCTCAGTGAATCCAAAGTTGAGAGTCACCAACTCTGTCTTCTATGATATGCAGTATCTGCTCAATAAATGGTTGATAATGTGTAAATTATTATATGTTGCATAATCTTACACATTGATAATTCTATTTTAAGAACTGCAATCAGACTTAAGCAGTAAAGATATAATACAAGTGGTAGGTTGACACCGTGGAGATAGCACTGAAAAAGACTAAGTACAATATTAATGATGGTGGGAAAGTACATCTTTATCTCTCAATGTTTATTAGTCTCATGAAGTAATCACTCAATTTAATCTCAGATAAGCATATAAATTATTTATAATCATTACTTCTAGAATTCTCAGGAATTACAAATAAAATTTCAATTTAAGAGGGAAACAAAAAGAAGCAAATGTAGCTGACAGATCTTTGTCATGCACCAAGTGGGTTTAAGAGACTCTTTAAAACTTACTTTTTAATTTCTTTACTAAAAAAAAATAAAGTTCATATAAAACAAGTTGGGCCTAGTAAACTTGTCTCTAAAATTCAGAGACAAGTCTCCACTTTGTTCAAGATCTATACCTCTTCTAGTTTTTTCTTTCTTCCCTGAAAAAACTAGAGTTTTGCAAATGCTTGAAAATTCACCTCTGTACAACTTAAAAGATCACCAACCAGGAACGGCCCAATAGCATATGTTGCACATATACAATATGATAATGTGTAAGGAGAAAGAAAACTGAGTGATCTTTACATACTCAACTGGAATAAATTCCCAGATACAATGTTAAAGCTAGCAACAATAAAGACAGTTGCAAAACTGGAAATGTTATTTATACCTGATGAAAAGAAGAGACTCAAGATTTTTTACCTTAAAATAAACCCTTTTGTATATTTTGAATCTTGAACCCTGTAAATATGTTAACCCAGAAAAAAAAATGTAAATGAACATTCAAACAGAACAATTCTATTTTCAGGAAATCTTCCCACCTGAAGGTCTTCCTAGCTTCAGATCATTCCCACTCTTCATAGTCACTGTGTCCATGTAAGGGGGTAACAATTAAACCAGAGGAATGTTCATTCTTGGAATAATACTGAGCTCATACCAAGGCACACAAAATTTCACTGGGTACATTACTTTGGTACAAATCCCCTAAATGCAAAAACAGTGATCCCTGCCCTTATCTGGATATAGTACAACTCTTACAATGCAATGCAGTGTGACGTGCAGAAAAAAATCTCCAAAGAGTGGTCACTGGTGCTCCACAGCAAGAGTCACTCACTTCAAAGGACATCAATCATTTCCAGTTCCCTGGACTTGATAAAGGCCTCATGAAAGAGAGGGTATCCGAGTTGTCTTTTCAAGAATAATGCATCAACAGGCAAGAATAGTGCAGAAGGAGGGCATTCAAGTATATGGAATTGCATCTGAGGTTCTAGAGGCCCATTTTAATAGCACATGGTTAAGACCTGTCTCCCTGGAGGGAGAGAGGTATAGAAGGTAGAGATACCTATAATTATCAGATAAATCCTAGACCAGGTCACTGTTCATCTCATAATACATGTTCAACATATGTTCAACCTTGTAAGTCATGATGGAGACATGGTGAAGATTATAACTCTTCTTTACACCCAGATGCAATTAGCCATCTGTAATTTACTAAAGGCTGGAAGTAGTCCTGGGAAAGTACAGAGGTGTCATTTATTTCCATTCTTTCAACTGGCTGTGAAAATGTGAAGTAAGTGATAGAATCACACTCTCAGATCAAGAAACTTAAGGAATAAAAAAAATTCTGGAAGTTCAAAGTTATTAAAACATCTAGATTTAAAAGATGATCTGTTCTTACTGAGGTCAAAATCTGTGCTGGTTAAACCTACATTTGCCAGACAAAGAATAGAACAAGGATCCTTGTTAAAGGAGGCAGGACCCTGATTTAAACGAGAGTTGTAGATAGAACAGTGGTCAGATGAAAACCAGACTTCAGCACTTTTTCATGCTGGACTATATTGAATTCAAATGTCACATATTGTTAAGCAATGGTGTACTAAATTTCCCAGGAAATACAGTCACCCCTTCAGAAGAGGGGTGCACAGTTTGATGCATACGGAAGAGGCTTTAAATTTCTCCAACTGCCTTTGTTATGTACAGTCATAGTGCAGGCGTGATTTATTGAGTATTTGTCCCATCACTGGAGCTCAGTTTCAAAAAGAAAACAAACCAGACCCACCAAGATGATGCAATATCCCTGGAATTTTGGAGACAACTCCATGAATCCCAAAACTATTTCTGGCTACTTGGCCAAATTCAGGACAGTGTTTGTTTCTTGTCAGCTCAGAGAAAATGCATCCTCTTTTGTGAAATATGGCAGCTACCATCAGTCCCACAAACCATCAAAACTGATTCATGTTGATTAAATATATTCCACATTTCAGAAACCAACTTGTCTTTTAAATACTATATTCTCATTTACTTTACAAAATACAGTAAATTAATAGCTTTCAGATAACTATGCACTAATCTGTTTTCTGTATGATTCTTATATTAGTTGTTAAAACTCTTATTTGGCATGGCCAAAATAACCGTATGTATTAACATGTTATCAGGGAAACCTCTGCTCAGCCCCATGTGTATGGATTTCTAATTTTGAAACTTTTTACTCTTAGCAAAGACCAACTTGAGAAACAAAGAAAAAGAACATTTACTAAGTTCCATCTCAGTGCTAGATACAGTGCATACAGAAGATGTTCAAGAGTTCTGAAATGAAGAGGTAAAAATAACAATATTATATGTTCTCTCCCAAAATATCATGAAACGAAAAATTATTAACAAGGCTAAGATCCCATCCAACTTTAAAATTTTATATTTCTATAAATTATTTTTAAGAAGCCATTTTATATTTGACCATTTTAGGGGATAATGCTACAAAATTCCAAGACAAAACAATGAACATTCATTGACTGTCTATGGTGGGCACATTAAAACTTACCAAGAAATGAGTGTGCACGAGTCACCTTCACCTTTCTGGTAGCTCCATAATCATGCATGTATGCATGTGTGTACACATAAAATTTCCTAGCTTTGCCTTATTACACATTACTACCATACACTCAAGATTATGAGTAAAACACCGAATGCTGGGTCTGGAGTCCCTGTCACTATGCAGAGAGGCAGCATTGAGGATCTATGGCCTAACATGCTCACTCAGCTATTACTAAGGGCCTCAAAACTCAAGACTCTCCAATTTCTACTTACGCAAGTAGTGATGATAAAGTCTCTTTTTGAGGTTCAATTTTAGCTGCATTTGGAAAATCACAAAACTTTAGAGCTGGCAAAATCATTACATTCATCTGGTCTAGTTTCTTCATTTCAGAGATGAGATAACCAACTGAGGAATGGTTAAAAGGTTCCCCAAAATAGCAGCGCTAAAAAGGCTCCTGTTTCTCAATGTCAGCATCTCCCACCACCTCTTTATCTGCTGAACTGTTAAGTATATATTTTAAATAATTTGGAATGGTCATCTGGGTGCCTCCTTAAATTTTAATATCAGCAAACTCTATGGAGTAATTAACATGAACTTTCAACCATCTTAATTCCATTATTTCAAGAAAAATTGACTTTATCTTAGGTCTGCCCACCCTTGGAAAACAAGATTTCAAAATTTGTAAAAAGTTATAGTCCTACTCTTCCACTGTAAATTTGGGGTCACAACTTATTTTCAACCACAATCACTATTTTAGGCAGCAGATAGAAAAGACTAAAGCATTAAAAACATATACTGGGGGGTGGGAGGGGCTAGCATTAGGTTTAGGGTTAGGTTTAGAGTTAGGCTAAGGAGAGCGGCAAGAATGAAGGAAAGAAGGACTGTGTAGAGGGAAAAGAGGGGTGGGAGGGGTGGGGGGAGGGGAAAAATAAAATAAACATCATTACCCTATGTAAATGTAAAAAAATAAATAAATAAAAAAAAAACATATACTGTATTCACTTAGTTAAAGCACATATTAAACAAAAACTTCAAATAGAAAACGAAAGAGAAGAGTTTTAGAAGGAAGATGAGGCAAAAAGAACAATAAAGCCAGAAGTAAGATCGAAACAGAATTTCATAGTAGAGGGCTTGGAAGCTCTCTATCTTGAGCTGCAAATTTGGTTTCTGCCTCTGTCAATCAGAGAGAGAAACCACATTTGGACAAAACTCATATCATCTATAAGCTAAAAGCAAGCCATGATTTGAGAGTAGAAGTGCAGAGATTGCTGGTATTAAGATCTGCAAGCAATTTCCCTGGTGGTTCCCCATAAAGAGTCCCATCTGTGAAACTGTGGAGTGTCCTCCACAATACTGGAGTGTGCTGGGTCTTTTCTGCTCAGTTTCTTAATATAAGCAGATGGCCTGGTGCCAAATAAAGACAAAGTCGACAACCCATCTCACTGTGCAAAGAAGGCCAAATTCTCCTTAGAGAAGAGGCTGGCTTCACTCCAATTTCCAGACAAATGGGCAGTTAAGGTCACAAAGCTTAGAGCATGGTCACAATCATTTTAGCCTGGAAAGTGTTCAAGGCAGGCATTCTTCATTGCCTACGAAAGTAATTTGAAAGTTGGGGGTGGGGATGAGGAGGAGCCTGGTAATTTTCTGGTCTCTAGAAAGCATGATTCAACAAACTCTAACAGAAGTTCAGCCATTAACATTTGTACATCTTGTAAATTTTTGAGAACTAACAGCAGTTGGTTTCATCTTTTCCCGCTGAGACATCTTTTCATCCCGACTTTATTTATTTTTAACAAGGGGAGTTCCAGGTTAACTTTAAAAGCTTATAAAAAAAAGATATGAGGAGGCTGCATTCTACTGAAAAATATCAAACCAAGGAAGAATGAGTGAATATGATGTAGAGTAAGTAATAAATCCAGTAATAAACAAGTCTGATTTAGCAAAATGAAACCATTTCAATAAAATCTGCTCTATACCATTAATACAAAATAGCCTGAGGTGTGGAATGAAAACCCCGACAGCCCCACTTCAGCCACAAATAAGAACAGAGAGGTCAATATTCTTTGGATGCTAGGCACAATCCATGAAGGACATGGTCATCCTGCTTGGACCAAAAGCCCCTTACCCAGCTCAAATAGCTGAAGGATGACACAACCTTAACCAGTCCATGAAGTAATCGTTCTTCAGCAAGGCCAGGAGTAGGAACTCCCCCATTGCCACTTTTAGCTGTGCTCTTTGGAAGCCCTTCCCCAGGCTTTATCATTTAAGTAAGAGTCCATTAGGTTCTGAGCACTTCCAGTATTACAACCTCAGCTGGGAAAAGTGGAACACCCCACTTCCATAACCAATTAATTCAAAATTAACCCTTCTCCATGACCAGCTAGCCTTCAGATCAGGACACTTGGGGTGGCATGGGAGGAGGGGGAAGGGAGATTGCACGTTAAAAATAGGGCACTATTCTTTTCTTCCTTCAAACCCCTTCTAGATCATCACTAGGTAGGCAACAACCAGTATGTTAGTAGAAAATAATAAAAATAAATCAGAAGGTATTACTGGTAAGTGTTGTTTCACCAAATTTTCTTTCATGTATTTCTTTTTATATAGATGAGTATTAGGTCAGGATACAAAATGTATTTTTTATGGTTGCTTATATTAAAAAAAAAAAAACTTAGAAAACAATTCCTTCAACCTTGAATGGTAGGCAGTACACTATAGAGGTAATAGCACGATCTCAGAAATAAGACCAACTGGATTCAAATCTCAGACACTAAACCCCCCTGTGTCTTAGTTTTCTGTATATGTTAAATGAGAACAATCACCATGGCTCTATCATGGGGTTATCCAGAGGAGCCAATGAGTCCATACATGTAAAACCCACAGAACAGTGCCAAAATAAATTAGCTATGAGAGGAAGAAGGGATGAAGAAAAACTGTCTCCTTTCCTAACCCGGCTGCAGTAGCCATTCTCTCCACTGCCTCCCAAAGCTTCTCTGACTAATGCTAATGGAGCTATTGCAATCTCCTTAGGAAGGCCTACAAGGAGAGCTCTCTTATAGGCAATCAATGAATTTTCAAAAGACATCCATGAGGGTTCCCATTGCCTACTTTACTGACATGAGAAAACCCAAATTCCCCATCTCCTTACTTTCTGACAACACCAAAATATCTGAAGGTGTGTAGTTGTAGGCTTTATTCATTTCACAAGCAGGCTTTGTGGATGGGTTCCAGAGAGCTCAAGCCCAGCTGCCTTCAGTGCTGTCTGCCTACCCTGTGGTGAGCTGAGGGAGAGTTCCTTGCCAGTTCTCTCTTGGAACCTCACACAGGCAATGGGGCACACAGGCAAATCTGTCACTTAGTAAGTTGTGCAAACAGTTATTAGAACACTGGTACCCTCTTCTTTCCTATTTAATCTTCTTGGGGAGAAGGTGTGAAGGGAAACAGGATGGTCTATAGTGGTAGATGTTGCTATTAGAGAAGCTGCTGCCACCTCTTACTAAGTGTGAAGAAAAGTGTATGGCCTATAGTGTTGCCAGGTCTTCCAAAGCTTTCTTCAGAATGCCAGGGCCATGTGACCATCTATTCTGAGTCCTAATTACCAATTATAGGGCCACAGGTAAGTGCCTCCCAAATCCTGTGTTAATAATTTGCATAGCAAAACTAACAAGAGAAAAAGAAATGCAGAGGGGGAAAAGCAGCTGAGTAACCAGAAGTCCTCATGATTAGGAAAGAGGGACAGGCGTAGCAAACAGCACAGCGCTCAGATAACGGGGAGGCTTTGTAACAAGGCAGAGTCAATCATTCTGTACCTCAATATCCTCAGACATAAAGTTACAGAATCCTGTGGTGAGGTGCAGAAGACTAAATGTGCCACAAGGATATCTTTAGTTATTAATTAAGTCTGTGGCAGAGTGGCCAGAACACAAAAGTACTGTGCACACCACTAAAAAATACTTGTGTGTGAGAAAAGTTTTCTCTGGCTTGGATTCATTTAAAAGCTTCTCCAACGAAGGGCAGAGGGAAATGACAAAACAGATGAAAACAAAAAAATGTTAGAGGATCAGTAGGACATCTAACTCCATGCACCCCATGCTGCATGCAAGAGCATGCCTCCGGGACAGTTACAGAAATATTTTTATAGACTGTGAGCATCTACAGTTGCAAAGTACCACACCCTCCCCTAAAGCAGATGACTTCAGTCCCGCTCTATTATAGGAGAGGGTCTCCATCAAATCTCTGACATTGCCCTTACTTATGATCCAACAGCTTGTTGGAAAAGCAAAGTAGTTGTTTTTTCGATGCAGGTGATTGTGCTATGTGTTTTTTTGAAAATCTTTTCCAATTAAAATAAGGCACGAACATACTAGATTCAAGTTGAGAAAAGAGTTCAGTATGCTGGGAGAGCGATGTTGAGGGTCTGGGAAAATACATTACTGAATGCAGTGTATTCTCTGAATAGTTTAACAATCCTTACAAAATCAGTAGATCAGCAATTCCTGTCAACTCTTTTCTGTAAATCTGGTCAAAGTTAAATACCGAAGGGTGCTGGAAAAAACCTTGGCTAGTTTCATGTTTGCAAAGCTATACTTCTCTCCATGAGCACACACGTGGGGGAAGGGGCTCCTCAAATCCCTTAAGCACATGTTCTCACAGTAGTGAAGGATATAAGTCCTATACCCCAACAAGATAGAAAACTAGTTTGGAGCAATCAAAAAGAGTTTTGTGACTTAAAAAAGTCATGTTTTCAAAGCGCTCATAAGCCAAAAAGTTTATTGTGAAGACCATCATTGGGAGTGGAGAAAATCACCTAGGGAAAAATCACCCCTTCGGTCTTTGATACCCTAACCATTATGATTCATTTTTCTGTATTTCAGATAAGTAGAATTTTATGGTATTAAATTACTTCCTAAACTCATGATTTATCTCTGAGTTCTTCCAAATTTCTGAAATAAGCTAAAGGCCAAGGATTTCTGATTCTCTAAAGCATCAAAGGTATTTTGATACTTATGCTAATCCCAAAATAATACAGGCTCAATGCTTTATGAACTAAACTTCTTAGAACAGAAATTTGGCATACTCTCTTTTCAATGGTTATTATAGGCAGCCAATGTTTAATGCTACTTTCCTTATGAAACAAAATATTTTCTTATTTTTACTCTGACAATGATTAAGTAACTACATAGTCACTAAATGGGATTTTATGAAACCATATTTGTGAACAAGAAAAGTTGATGTCTAGAAAAAGATGGAACACAGACTAGTTTGCAAAGTAAATGACAAAGTTTTGTACATGTAGATACAACCACTATAGAGAGATGTTTCTAAAATTCTTGAGAATAAAATGCGGTCATTCTTTATTCTCTGCTGTGTATTTTTTTATACTTTGTTTACCATGAGTATTGATTATTTTTACTAAATGGAAGGAAGAACCACTTTATCAAATATAATATTAACCTATGGGGAAAAAAACTATTTTCTTTTGCATTTAAAACTAGTATATAAACTCCCCAAAACTCAGTGTGGTATTTAATTAATAAAATAATTTCAGGAGCAGGCAAGAGAGAACATTATGTCTCCCAACTATAACCTGCCTACCTACCTGTTGCAATGTACACAAGAATCTGTCATGGCCTAAAATAAAATTGTTTCTTCTGTAATTTCTGCTGCTAAAAATTTCCACGCAGGAAGCTTACGGATGGATGTCATGGTAATCTCAGTCAAAATGCCTCAGGCACATGCAACTAACTAAAAGGTTAAGAGCAATGACAGTTACACATGCAGAAGGAAATCCATCTTTCCAGTAATTGCCACAGTCTCATTTCTATGCAATGAACATCCACAGAAATAAGGCAGCCTGCAAGACCCTAAACCCTTTCTAATAGGATATATGATAGTCACACCTCACTAGGGAACATGGCAAATTCTGGAACTATAATGATGAGAATTTTAGCCCAGATAAATAGGTTATTCAATCCCATTACAGATCAGAATAAATTTCATATTTCATGTTCTTATTATATCAACTGTGCATGTTTACTCTGGTAAGACTGGATGTTATGCTTATCAGCATTTTGCCGTCAGTCTGACTGACACACTTAAAAGGTGCTGCCTTTTAAATGTTTAGCCTT
The DNA here is from genome assembly GCF_902686445.1 of Sciurus carolinensis. NCBI lineage: Eukaryota > Metazoa > Chordata > Mammalia > Rodentia > Sciuridae > Sciurus > Sciurus carolinensis. The sequence goes on along the minus strand of NC_062217.1, from coordinate 110,908,580 downwards.
CAGAATTAGTCTGTATTTCCTGCCTTTTAGTAAAGAGTATTGTAGTAGTCTTAGAAGTTGTTCTGTACAGGCAGTGCAAACCAGAATAAACCAGCAAACAACAAAAGATCAGTAAATGGACAGAACTTTAGATGAATAGTTCTATTAAAAAAGAGAAAACAAATATTTCCACATCTAATGTCTCGACCAGAAAAACAGTATTTCTTTGATTTCTCTGGCATTGCTCCAAATTCATCGAGCAAAGTTACTGAAGTATGGACCATAACTGAGCATCTGAGGATTGTGTTCCTCTGCCAGAGGAAAGAGAAAGAATCAATAAGCATCTACTCAGCAAGAAAATGCAGCAATCAGAAAGAAGTACAGCACATGGAAAAGCAACTGCTGCTGGCAAGAGTGAGTCCTTTTCTTTATATAGTTTCTGTTCGCCTCTGAGGCAGTCCAAGTGATCTGGCCTGCAATCTTGGACAGCATGCCATGGCTAAAAGTCAGTCAACTAGACTCCTGGGGAAGAAAATTCAACTTCATGACTGCCTTGGAATGCCAATGGGATTGCTGGCAAGAGCATTTGGTATTCCAAGTTCAAACAGTAAGAGAGTTTACTACGTCTCAAGCCAGAAGCACAAAATTTAAATTGAAAAACCAGCCAGGTTGGATGCGTGGGTAATGTCCTTTGTGTTTGTTGAAGTCTGCCTAGCAACTACTGGCAATTTTTGAAAGCACGTTCATCCTGGAAAAATAAAGATCAGCCAAAATGCCAATATGGTTCTAATCGTTCTAATCATATACCACCCTCCCTTTTAAAAATGTACCATCAGCTCCCCTGCTTTGACTACGGTACAAAGGGTACAATAAAGTTCATGAGAAAAAGAGGGGAAGTGTGTGTGGCAGGGGTGGAGCACTAGCCTTTCTGTTCATAAAAAGTAAACTCTTTGATCACATATACATAGAATTAATATTTAAAAAGAACCTTGCCTCTAGCTTAAAATACAAATACAGGCATATTAATGATATTTTTTAACATATACTAATCTATGAAAATGATAGGGGATAATCTCTATATTGCTCTCGACTTAAATTTTTCATCAGGAAGACAGAAAAAAAATTATCAGATTTCAAATATCTTTACATTGAAGGCTGTTTCTTTTTCTTCTTATAAGACTGCCCTTCCTGATGTTAGCCAAATTAAATTCAATTACATTTTCAAAGTTTACAAATACTTAAAAATCAAAGCAAGAAAATACTTGTTCTTATCTCGTTTTTCCCATCACTCTCATGTGGCCCTAGATGTACAACTCCATGGAGTCTTAAAAGGAGCCAGCTGTGGAATGCCATGAACCATGTATGCAACACACATGGTGCTAACAGAAAGCAGAGGCTTCCCAGGCCCAGGGTAGGCGGGGGTCTATTTCTGTGCTGTCTGCTGCCCAGGCTAATATGAGAAAAGGCTGGGCTGTTTTAGAGATTTGGCTCCAGAAAGCTAAACTATCTTCCTTACACAACAACTTCTTAGTCTCAGGTGGTGGAATCAGGGCCAAGCACACAGGCGGTAGAAGCCATGGGATGCTGGCCGAGTCAGGGAAATTCTTTGAGTCAGTTTTCTTTCTCTAAAATAAGAATAAGGCTACAGAGTTTCTGCAAAGATTAAGAGCTCTCTTCAGCAGCAAGTGCCTTAATATGATGGCTGACACTTTACTGATACTTGAGAAGGCAGTAGCTATGGATTATAATTGGCATTAGAAATATTAATAACAATAAAATTTATAATACAGGCTAGAAAATTACTTTATCTAACTCAGCTGTGAGAAAGAATGTCCATGGAGATTGTCTTGTGTGTCTAACTTTTGCACAATTATCCTGCTTTAAGTCATATTAACATATAATAAGAAGCAACTATATGTTGCCTATACTAAGAGGAATAAGAAACAACCAGACTTTCAGGACATATCCTACCAGGCACATTCTGCATTCTCTCCTTTAGGAAATTAACAGAAGCTTTTCCAAGATTCCTACAGCAATAAAGCTTGTGATCTTTCAGAGCAAATTTCCTCTTGTATTTATTTTCAGACTATATTTTTAAATGTCATTTCAAATCCCCCTTTGGAAAAAGGGATAAAATCCTATATTGTGAAATTTGACCACTCTGCTATTCAGGATGCACTCTTAAAAATACAGGAATTTTGTATTCAACCTCGCACAGCCAAGCTCAAGTTTGGAGGCAACTAAAAGATTTTTCTGATGGACAGGTGGTGATAGACAATAAGGGAGGAAACTGCCTCAGGAAATACCTGAGAAGTTTGACAAAATTAGATGCAAAGAAAGAAGATAGCAAAGAGTGTTGTAATCAGAGTAGGGTGCTTCAAATCACTGCATGTACCAAACACTCTTGGATGTACAAACTCGTCACGTAAATGGAGCATCAGCTCTCCCTCAAATGCTCACATCCCTATATGAGAGTGACACCATCACAAATCCTGCAGAGGACTGACCAACCACAGGGATTTCAAATCCTCAGTTTTACACTAAAAAGTTCAACTCAGTTTTCCTTTAACTAATGATTAGTTGAAAAGTCAGAAAACACAAAACTTCCTTCACTGGTCTGAGAGAAGAGATGTACAAGCCTATTAATAACACCTCATAGGTATATGGAGGTATTAAAAATATAATAAAGAATATATATATGTTACATATTATATAATATATAATTAAAAAACACATATACATACATACAAAGATACAATAATAAAAAAGCAGAACAGTCCATACTTTCAGGGGCATATAAGTTTGGGTGATTTCTGTAATGGATTAGTAAACTATGAAGTCAATCACAGTTTCCTGTAAGAACACTGGAAGCTCAGAGAACAACAGGCTAGACCAAGGGAACAGAAATGATGACTGCACAGTTGGACATGAGGGCAAGGTTTTGCAAATGTTCTCAAGTCACTAGGAACTCATTACAGGAAAAGTTCCACAACATTCCAGGATTAATGCCAGCCTAGAACTCATCTCTGTGACCTTCTCCTCTCCCTGACCAGAGTCACTATTCTGCATCCTGGAACACAACACACATGGACTAAATAAACATTTCAGGGAAGCCAGGCTAAGATCTACACACGACAGTGCTCAGCTCTCACCCTCTAGCATCTTACACAACTTGGGGATAAAAAGTCACAGTGAGCAGCTGTTTTTCATTTTCATTCACCCCTAAAGCACAGAGCCCATCTCACCACTCACAAAATGCACACTTCTCCCCACACTTCTCTCTAGGCATTCAGCACCTACCAACCAATTAATAATTCTAAGCACCAGCTTTGGAATAACTATTAATTACTCATTTAAATGTTCAAACCTGGTCTCTAAGAGACTGGCTATTCCAGAGACTGTTACTATAAATTTGCGACATTATTATTACAACTCCAACATTTGTCTTTTCCAGCTAAATATGTTGTATCTATGATTCAATTTAAAATGTTTTTCCTGTAAACACGTGGCCATCAAACAGTCAGAATCTCAATGTGGGTGGGTTATTACATCACAGCAAGAATCCCTTAAGTAGAAGGATGGTGGGAAGGCATTTAATGCTCTGGACTTTCTACTTAAAAATGGTTGAAACTGAATTTTTTGTTATGTGTATTTTGCCACAATTTAAAAAAAAATCCTTAAGGGAATTTTTTATATATAAGCACATGATTAACCACATAGCCAAATTACCACTCTTTACAAAGTACAGAAGCAGTTTCCTAAAATACAAATGGTAAGCTTTGCTGTATTATTAGAACTTAAAAGTACAAATGACTAGAGTTCTTCAATGATTAATCAACACTTAAATAGCCCAAGTCATGAAGGTATTTCATGAAGCATTTCTGTTCAGCTGTTGTCACTACTTGAAAGGTATTCAGCAACATGAACACACACACAAACACACACTCAGCCTACAGGGCACCAAATCATCCCCTAACCTTAGGAGGAGCAACATCTGCCCCTGAATCTGCAACAAGCCCTAGAAAAATTTCAACAGGGAAAAGGGGCATGACAGCTAAAGCGAGTCCAAGTACTGCCCTAATTTAAAAGGCATACAAAATTCTGAGTCTGTCCAACACAGAACAGATAATAAATCGCAGCCATCACATGACAGCTTTGCCAAATCATTTCCTGCGATCCAGCTGTTTAGACTGGATTAAAGCCCTCCTTCCAACTATGGTTGCTCTATAAAAAGAAATTATTTACCAACTGCCTTAACATTACAGGTAATGAAATAATACATCAAATAAGGTGACTCTTTATTCCTACTGAGGCTCAGCTCAAAGGAAGTTGTAATTACTGTTTTTGAAGAACTGTAAAAAGACTTCCAAAAAAGACAATTGAAAGAAAATGCAATCATATCCTTGAAGGGCAAGATTTCTTAAATGAATTGGTAAGAGGGAGAGCAAGGAACTGCTTTTTAAAATTGATATAAATACTTTAGAAAGTTTTCTATCTGTTCAAAGTAAATGACTGAAATTTACCTACTCCTCCCAAGTTATTTTGTTTTTTTAAAAATATTGAAGAGTTCTGTTATGGTCTGGATGTGAGGTGTCCCCCAAAAGCTCATGTGTGAGACAATGCAAGAAGGTCTGGAGGAGAAATAATTTGGTTGTAGCTTTAATCTAATCAGTGAATTAATCCCCTGGTAGGGATTAACTGAGTGGTAATGGAAGTGGTAAGGTGTGGTTGGGAGTTGGGACATTGGGGTGAGGCTTGGGGTATATATTTGTATCTGGTGAGAAGAGACTCACTCTCGCTGCTTCCTGATCTCCATGTGAGCTGCTTCCCTCCACCATACTTTCCTGCAGTGATGTTCTGCCTCACTGTGAGCCCCGAGGAATGGAGTCAGCCTTCTGTGGACTAAGGTCTCCAAAACCATGAGCCCTCAAATAAACCTTTTCTCCTCTAAAATTGTCCTTTAGTCACAGCAGTGAAAAAGCTGACTAAAATAAGTTCTTTTCAATTCACTGTGTTCATCCATTAATAAGCCCATCCCCGTCTGTTTCTTTCACAGACATATTGTCATCAATAATTATTTTGTTGCTTATTTCCTTTTGTCTACATACTTCATTCAAATTTGTTTGCTCCATAATGTCAGCATCCATGCTGGAATTGTTCACTCTGTATTCCTAAGGCCCAACACAGTACCTCACACACATAGGTGGGTGCAAAATAATTTTTATGAGTAAATTTACCATTTTATTTGTTCACTCAGAAAATATGTGTTGATTACCTCTTTATTGCATGGCTACAACAATCACCTTAATATTCAAAAAATGTCTATAAACTGCATATGAAAACATCTTAAGGGATTTCTTTAGAACCTGACTTGACTTGTAATACCTCAAAATTTTACCTATAAAGAAGCCAAAATACATCTTTCTTCAACATGGATGATTACCATCCCTGTTTATAGATAAATATTTTGGTATAAGCACTCAATGATCACTTTGTTTCTTTTCATACAACAAACACCTTTCAGTATCCAAGCACTAACTAAGTCTACAAGGAATGTTGTCATTAACCATAGGTTGGTATACAATGTAAAGTCAGAACAAAACTTGAGTGGATTCCATTCCTTTTTCTGCCCAATCCTTTCTAAGACACAATGCTTAACTTATTGAACACTGCTTCCACCAGAAAAGGAAATACAAAACAATATTGCTTTATGATTAAAGAAAAAATTTCTGTCCAAATTTTGGTTAACAAGAGCTAGCTATGAAGCTCAGGGCCAACATGATTTCCTTGGTACACCTGACCCTGTTCCTCAACATGTTGTTCAAGAAGATTAACCACAACTAGTTTCAATGGCAGGTTCATCACTGAAGATCTTTCTCTTGCCCTACTTCATTAAGGAGTTTGGAAAATAAAAGCCTGGCAAAATATAAAATGAGATAAAAATCTCACATGAAGAAAAACACTCTATGAGTGGCAACTCAGACCCTGTTTTGATTTATTGGGAACACTTGGATAGGTATCTTACTTATGCATGTGAAAAGAATAAAATTTCATTTAATTTAGACAGAGAAAATAAATTAAGATCTATTGTATATCACGGTTACTATAGTTAATAAGAATTTATTGTATACTTACAAATTGCTAACAGAGTAGATTTTAAATGTTTGCCACAATATTTAAAGAAGCATATGAGGTAATGCATCTCAATTAGCTTCATTTAGCCATTCCACAATACATACCTACATACATCAAAACATCATGCTGGGTACCATAAATCTATTTGATCTGTCAACTGAAAGAAGAGGAGGGAGGGAGGAAGGGAAGGAGGAAGAAAAAGAAGAAGAAAAGGATGGGAAAAAAGAATTTCAGAGCCTTAGAGACCACATGACTCTACTGTTCCCTAGAACTAAAAACTGAGAAAAAGACATCTAGCTCTGGGATTACCCCCTCTGCTTTCTCCACATCCTGCACACTACTGTGGCTCTACTGGGACAAGTAGTCTTTGGGTCTCCTTACTCACTTCCCAGTGGCACAAAACCCAGAGGCAACTGAAGGGATACATGAGCTCTTTGGAATAAGAGAACTTTCAAGTTTGTGACCTCTGGGTGACCCACATACTGATGCATATTTGCAGTGAGACATTGGTCTACTTCTCAGAGGCACCCAGACCAAAAAGAGGGGAGAGGAGTTAGGGGAAGGAGCCTAAGACAGGGAAAAAGCAAAGAAAGCAGAAGTCAAATAAATGAGGCTTTCTTCCTTTAACTATAGCCTGAGTTCTTCCAATTCAGATCCACATTTCAAAAAGAATACACATATTTCCACACTTCCCATCTGACATTCTTTAACAATTTTTTTTCAAATGGCCTTTTTTCATTCCATAATTACTTACCATAAAGCTTATTTGTTATTTTCTGTAATACTAAAGAAAAGAATAAGAAAAACTCTGACTTATAAGTCTACATAAACCACCTCACTATTTCTGGAATGCAAGTTAATTCCTAATAAGTCACTATTTCAGCCAAGCTGTCTCTTACAAGTTCCTCTAAACATCTCTACTTCAACTTCAAAGTCAACATATTAGTTAAAATTATATTCATTTCTTTCCTCCAAAACAGTTCTCCTTCTAGATGCTACAATTTCTGTCATTTTCATATTAGAACCTTTAAGTTATCCTAATTCTTTTGTGTTGTTCCTCTTCATTCCACCACATCCTACCAAGATCCATTTCAATGCCCTGTTCAATTCCTGTTTGAATACCTCCCCAAAGCCTTCTTCACTTTAACCAGTACCGGTGGCGGTTTCCCTGTGTCACCACAGCATTCAGTCACCCAACACCTTCAGTCTGTCAGGCTTGTACTAATTCTTCTGTTAGAACGACCCCCAGCAAAGCACCTCCACTCACCGTCAGGAGCTGACACAATTACTATTATGGTGTTCTTGCACAGGTCTAACAGTGTCCTACATTCAATGCTCAATAAAAGTTCATAAAACAATAGTGATGCATGGCTCCCACTCCTGGTACCAGTGGGCCAATGGGCCACAGAAGGGGAAGTAATGAGTCACCTTCCGAGGACTTTCATCACCTCAGGGGCTCTGGGCGGGCCCAGAGTCTGTTCTCCAGGAGAATCCCCTGCACTCTGTGAGAGGAGCCCCTGGGGCTGTGACTCTCCCAGGACAGGAAACAGCCTCAAGGCAGCACTAGGTGGCATGCCCATTACCCAAGTGAAGGTGGCAACAAGGAGGACGATGGCCACAGGGCACTACACTGGCCACAGCGTGCATGCTGTTCATGTACCTGTCGCCGTCCGCGGCAACAATTGTGCAGGTATTTATTGGAGGTGGACTGGAAAGAGCCAGCAAAGAGCCACAAAGCCATAAGCTGAAAGCAATGTCTGTGTGGGGAAGGACAAGGCACATCAGAGCCAAAATGGCAAATTTTTGTAGCTGAGACACAATTTTTATAGTTCCTTAAGTCACAGAGACAGTTCCTGAAACAAGAAGTTGTTTGGATTTTCTTTTTACTCCATTCTACCAAGAAAAATAGAAATATTTTTGCATCCAGAAATCAAAGTTCAGTTTTCCCTGATTCTTTACTGGTAGCAAACCCCATTATGCCTTAGTCTATCAGTTTCTGATAATTTCAAAGCCAAGGAATAATAATATTTCTAATAGTGACCAACTAACCTATCACATGGGAACTTATTAACACTAACAAAGGAAAGAGAGGGAAGGGGAGGGAGGCAAAGAGACAAGAGATGGGAAGGTAAGAAGAAAGGAGGGAAATATTTTTACTCTAAAATGCAAAATATATAAACATTTTTAAATAAAAATGAACCAATGAATGAAATATTTTCCCCATACAAGAATCAAGAAAATATTATCTCCAAATAAAACAGAAAACCACTCAACACTAAACTGAGACAAGCTGCCAAAAATATTACAGAACCACGTGTGGTTTTTCCCCAAGTAGTTATGGAGTTGGAGCCACAACCTACAACAGTAAAAGTCCTGCAGCCTCCACCTAAAGATGCACACACTGACAAGCAAGGGGCTGCTCCGGCTAATTACATCCTCTCTCCTCTCTGTCCCATGCTTTCTTATTTATAAGGCACGTCTGAGTACAATTCTGTGATGGACTTTAACACCAATTCTATGAGGAATTATTCCTATTGTCAGTAAGAGAATGGAAGCTGCTCAGCTGCCAAATGACTTGCCCAAGATTCTGCAGCTGGTGACTATACTGGGACTTGAGGCCAGAGTTCACAGCTCAGCTTTCTTTATGGTATTGATATCTCTTATTTGTCTCAGTCATTGATCGACTCAAAATGAAGGCATGACATGAACTGACAGAGAGAAAGGAGGAGTATAAAGTATATAGGGGAATGAAAGGAGTACTCACTGCTGGAACATCCAAGTTTTAAAAGCTTACTTCCCAGGTCCCATCTCAGACAAGAGCTCCTTATGAACCTCCACAGCATCTTTGTGGGTATGTGTTGGAAAGGGACACAGACAGCATTCTTATTGCTTTAAGAAGTAACATTTAATTTACTATGTAAACATTTACTATTTAACTTACCATTAACAAAAAACACAGCTGGGTACTGTGATATACGCCTGTAATCCCAGCAACTAGGGAGGCTAAAGCAGGAGGATCAGGAGTTCAAAGCCAGCCTCAGCAATTTAGCAAGGCCCTAAGTAACTTAGCAAAACCCTATCTCAAAATAAAATATAAAAAGGGCTGGGGATGTGACTCAGTGGTTAAGTGCCCCTGGTTCAATTCTGGTACCAAAGTGTGGCGGGGGAGCAGACAGTCATGAAAGTTTTTCTTTTCTCTTTTTTCCTTGAAAAAGCATATGAATCTTTTTAAAGATGTGAATTGTTGATGCAGTAAACAGAAGAGTAAATTGGGTTTCTTCCCCAGTCTCAACAACTGGATAGTCATATTATGACCTAGGGAAATCACTTAAATTCTCTAGGTCTGGTTTTCTTTGTTTGTACTCTGAACCAGGAAGTCCCTAAGATCCTATTCAGTCCCATGATATAAGGGTTCTACAACATTCCTTAGCCCAAACCACATACAGACAACAATGTGTTATGTGCCAAAATACTCAAAATCCTCAATTTAAGACTTTAGAAACTAATTGAACTATTAACACAAATCAGTGGGCTGGGGATGTGACCCACAGGCAGAGCACTAGCATTCGTGAGGCACTGGGTTCAATTATCAGCACCATATATAAATAAATAAAAATAAATGTCCATTGACAACTTAAAAAAAAAAAGAAAACAACACACAACTCAGAAGAACAGAACAACCTTTTTCCATTTGCTCCTGGGGATTGAACCCAGAAGCACTTTACCACTAAGCTACATAACCAGCCCTTTTTATTTTTTATTTTGAGACAGGATCTCACTAAGTTGCTAAGGGTCTTGCTAAGATGCTGATGTTGACTTTGAACTCGAGATGCTCCTGCCTCAGCCTCCTGAGCAGCTGAGATTACAGGTGTGTGACATCATGCCCAGCAGAAAATTAACTTTTAAACAAAATTCAGACATACCGATACAGAAAAGGAAAAGTGTCTTCTGGAAGATAGGCACAGGCATTGAGGGTCAGGGGCTGTCAAAATGGACTGGGCCAGTTCAGAATGCTACAAAAAATGGTGGACTTTGAGTTATACAACTATTGAAGAGGTCAGAGATTAAGAAGAGAAAAAGACTTTGTAGTTGGGAAGAATATTTAATCTATAGCCATTACAATCAAGAATGATGATGGCTTGTGGGGCTAAAGAGAAGTAGGAGACAAAGTTAAATAAACAGGAAGGAGTCAGGCTCCCTATGAATGTCCAGTGGCACCCGGGAGACATTTAGCTTTACCTGGGAGGCAAAGGAAAGATGACTAAGAAATTCTGAGCTTGAATATAAAATGATATTCATTGTGCTTTAGGTAAGAACTGTCTGCTCTGAAATTATTTATACCTTCACCCTTACCAAAAAGTCCACTAGGGAGTTTTTTAATCCATTCTTTCCCATGATCCCAGATGTGGAACAACTTACAGCAATTTTGAAATAATTATGACCTTAGAGGTTTATTCTTTAGAGAAAATTAAAAAATGAATAATTAGAGTATCTAAAATATACATATGATCAATACATATCTATATAAAGATATATATGTATATATACACATATATGTGTATGTGTGTCTACATAAAACATATGTATATAATTTCCAATCTATTTTAATACACCTGTGTCAATTTAGATGAAATATTAGCAGAAATGAAAGCGTGGGCCTTAATGGGTTAAGAGTCTTCAAAGTATAAGTATATCATAAACAGTTCTTAGTGAAATAAAGGAATTTCTAAAAGATTCACTGTTTAATTCTGTAGATTTGAGTTCTAACTAATGGGGAAAAATTATATCATCAAATAATATTAGTAAGTGCTATATATTATATATTCCTGTAACATATTTGCAAAATGCTAATAACTAGCAAATTAAAGGTTTCAAGCAGTTTTTCAGTAAAAAACATTTGCAAATGTATGTCAGCATTTTTTAAACTTTTCTAGTCATGGTATTTGTTCATATAATATTCTTTACCATAGAGCAGAATTAAACTTTCACAATATACTTTCTGGGAAATCATGCCACGGAGCATTTGGTTCTAAGAGAATAAAGTTGAACAGAGAGCTAAATATTTGAGTAAATGACAGACACATACAATAAAAAAATAAATAAATTACAATTACATATATATAACTATTTAATTCTACTTTTATCAGCACTGGAGATCAACATGAATATATAATTTCTCTTTACACTTATCCATGCTCTGTAGCAGTTATTCCCAACCTTTGCTATATATTAAAGTCACCTGACAAGCTTTTGAAAAAATATTAATGCCTAGGTCTTACTTCCAGAACAATTAAGTCAGAATCTTTAGTTCAGGAATCAACAGTTAAAAGTTTCTCAGACAAACCTGCACTAAGGGCTAAGTACACTGGTTTGGAGTTTCTCCTTGCTAAAATGGTCAATGGTGGAACTGGAGAAATGGGGAATAGCACATGAATTCCAGCTAATAATTCAGCTGGAAAAATCCACCCATGAAAAATTGAGAATTGGCTATATTTATTCTGTATATGATACTGCATCTCAAATATTCTTGGCCTTCTCTTCTCTGTATTTCTTCAACATTATACTGGTGGTTTAATGCTAATACTAGAGTATGCTAAGTTGATAGCCAATGATTCTTTAAAGGACTCTTTAATTTTATACAAATAGAACCAAAATTTCTATTACTTGCCAAATTTGAATCATTTGTATCCATTTCTCAGAAGTTTTAGTTTGATTTCCATAAGACACAGCCAGACAGAAAACTGCAAAGCCAAAATTTTCAACTGTTTTCCTGGAAAATACATTTTTAAAAGCTACATATATCATAAAAGGTTCAGAACCTAATTAAATCATGGTAACTAGTTTGTAGCCATCATTCTGTACGTGGCAATTTTATTGTTCAAAATACAATGAAGGTATCACAATAGTTGAAATCCATGTTTCAAAACATAATTAAAAGTTAATCTTAGCCAGGCATGGTGACACATGCCTGTAATCTCACCTACTCTAGAGAGTAAGGCAGAAGGATCACAAGTTCCAGGCCAGCCTGGGCAACTTTAGTGAGACCCTGTCTCTGAATAAAATCAAAAGAGCTATGGAGATAGCTCAGTGGTAGGGCCCCCCTGGGTTCCATTCCCAGTGTCCACTCTATGGTCCTATTCCTGGCACAGGACCTGGCTCAGGAGAGGCAGGGACTGTCTCAATGAATGGCATCCTTGGTACCTATAAAATCTGCAAGTAATCAATTCACTCTAACCCCTCTTTATCAAAGCTTCAGACTGAAGCTCTTTGAAAGCTAAAATTACCTCTTCTTTAGTATCCTAAGGAACCTAGAAAAAGCAGAAGAGTTTTTTGATTCACAGATGATGAGGGAGCTTTGTCATATTGTTAACAGATGAAAAGGATAACAAAGTGAAGTGATACTCAAATGAAAAGAAACACATATCCATGTTCCCATTAAGTACTAAAAAATAACATTTCCTCAATTTTGCTCATACCTCTCTCTCAATATACAGGCTGAAGCCAAGAAAAGCTAGGGCTTGCCAAGCCTGCAGATCTGGGGAGACACTTCTCAAACAGCACCTCCTACCGACTTTCACATGATTTTGGACCACTGTCCGCACAATCCTTGGAGGGAAGGGGGCAGACAGGAAAAAGTTCTATTTTAAGTTTTCTTATTCACAGGGGATTAAGATTTCCCAGTAATTACAGAATAAACAGGCACTGAGAATGAAGCTTTCTTCATTGTTTTCTGCAGTCAAAAAAGTAATTGATGGTGAAGAAAGAAACCCAAGGAAGAAACCCAGAAGCTCTATGTTCTGCCTACAGACAGTTTCACCTCCAGCTAAATTCCCTCATTCCCCACCTATCATTACTTTGACATTAAGAAGCAGAAATATGAATGGCTGGGGTGACCAAAGTCCTAAAAGTAGTCAATGCAAATGAAGGAAATACATACTTATTTCTAGACCATTCTGATTTGAGAAAGAAAGCAAGCGAAAGAAAGCAAGAGAAAGATATTTTCCTGATATTTTTCTACCACTTAAAATATCAGGAAGAAATTTATATCCAAAGAAATTATTTTTTAAAAAATGGTAAAAAGCCAGTTTGGGACAAGCCACAACTGCTAAACATACAAAATGAGAAAGTAACATTCAGGATATTTAATAATTTTAATTCAAGGATCAAGTTACTTAGAGAAGCATAGAGTAACAAAGTGTTCCCCTTAACCATTATGAAGAAAAACAGAAAATGTTTATATGCTGTACTGACCTCTCTGCATGTTGGCTGGCTACAAACTTTCCACAAAAAATAAAATATTGACAAAAACAATATTAATGCCAATTGCCAAGGAGAAGGAGGAAATTCTGACATGTAGGATAAAAGCCCATGAGAAAACCTTTCCTGAAAACAAAAATAGTACTTGCTTTTCCCACCTAGGATATTCATAGACATGGTCCTATTATTCTTTGAATAATGCTAGCAACTGACTTGCAAAAAAGAAATATGCCTTGAATAAGACCAAATAAGAGTATTATTCTTACATAATATACATTATATACAGAGACTCATGGAGTACAGCATAGTTAAAGCTTTAAAATGCACTGTGGTATTGCTGCTACGCAAATATTTTAAATGACAGGTTTCAGAGAAATGTCTTATAATTTGTCTGATAGTCTTTTAGAAATATGTTAATAAATGAAATATAAGACTGGCTCAGTTGAGACTGCCACACACAGTGGTTCAGTCCACTATCTATAGAGGGTTTACTGTTGGCTCTGGTGCCCACATCAGCTGAGATTGGAACACTTAAAAGCAGAGTCAGGTGGTGCAAAGGCAAGGTCTACTCCTTTCTGCCTTCATGCAGGAAGTGCAATCAGACACCACACAGACTACCAAGAACATAAACTAAAAGTTCTACTCAGAAACAAAAGCCAGGTAAGAGCACTGAATCAACCAAAGAACAGATTCTAAAGCAATATATATACTTACATATATATATTTACATAAATATATATATGTAAAATGAAAAAATATTAATCACATCAAGCAAAGACAACTTATAAAAGCAAACTCCATTATTTGAAGAAAGAATCAATTCATGGAATGACAACAAATCATTACTATAAGTCTCCTACATAGAACAAACAAAGAAAAATATAGGGGAACAAATTTCAGACTGACCAACCTTAATATGATCTTGGAATCTGGCTGTTTAAGCAAAATACAAAAGACTAAAAAATTCATACCATTTATTTTACTGTTATTATGGTTTGGATTTGGAATGCTCAGTTAAGTTCATGAGTTGGAAGCATGGTCCCCATGCAGCAAGGTTCAGGGCTGGAGTTTCAGTCAATGATAGGCTTAATAATTTGAATGACCTACTGGGTAGTAACTGTAGGCATGACTGGTGACATGGTCACAGGAGGGGTGGTCTTGGGCTATTTCTGCCCCTGGTTCCTTCCTTGATCTCTCTGCTTCCCAGCTGCCATAAGCTGAGAAGTTTTCTTTTACTGAACTCTTCTGCCATGATGTTTCTGCAATGGAGTCAGTCAGTCATGGGCTGGGACCTCTGAAGTAATGAGTGAAAATAAATCTTTCTTCCTTAAGTTGTTCTTGTGAGGTATTCTGGCCACATGGACGCAAAGTTGACTAGCATAACTGAATTAATTTGCCTCCAGCCTTTAGTTAGTCCCTGTAATACACCACCAAAACCCTAATTCAGAACCATACTAAGCAAAACTTACAGCTTCGGGGATAACTTTTCTCTCTATAGAAGTGTAGCCCACAAGTGAGGGCAGATAATTACTGATTTAAAGAAAAACACTTATCTTTTAGTAACAGCTGTCAAGCACAGTCAGAAAACCACTATTCAAGTCCCAGATGCCACCAACTAGCAATCTAACCTTGAAAAAAATAAATCTAAGACTATAAGACTATGACATCATTGCTGAGAAGAGACAATGTCAATCCATCTTTTAAATGTATTGATTCTTCTGTGAACCCATTTTAAATCAGGATCTTAAATTCTTTACTAAATCCCACCTGAGTCAGACTAAAGACACGATACCAATCCCATCACCTTATGAACTATCACTGTGTCTGAGTCCTTTTCCCCAGGTAACCTACTACATTCTGAAGTCCAGAATGTAGAATGAAAATCATACAGAAATTCTGTCAAGTCAGTGTCAAACCAGATAAACTCTTCAAGAGTGAGGTTTTCCAACTTTCATATCGTGATCACCACAATTGTCATTTGATCTCCAAGATAAATGTCAGGTCAAGAACCCAGAGAGAGAGGGAGAGAGACAGAGCGTGTGAACTCTATCTATGGAGGCCTCTCTCTGCCAGTGTGAAATCAGAATGCATCCTCATTTTATGTCACATACCTAGCAATGGCACTGGCACCAACCTTTCCTTTTCAGTTGGTGAATGCCAAAGAATACCAATTCTTTGTGTCTGTGACCAATTCAACAGTGCCAGAAGCTCATATAATTTTTAGGGATTTTGATATCACATCCACAGTGCAGATATTACAGCCTTACTATAATTTCACTTGTCAGGCTATATCCAAACTATTGTGCCCAGATACTGTTGCCACATTTAAAATGCATTACTGGTGGGAATGCAAATTGGTAAAACCATTATAGAGAGCAGTATGGAGATTCCTCAGAAAACATGGAATGGAACCACCATTTGACCCAGTTATACCACTTCTCAGTTTAAACCAAAAGGACTTAAAATCAACATACCACAGTGACAGAGCCACATCAATGTTTATAGCAGATCAATTCACAATAGCTGAACTATGGAGCCAACCTAGATGACCTCCAAAAAATGAATGGATAAAGAAAATATGGTATATGTATATACACACACATAAAACATAAATATATGTATACCATATGTATATGGTATATATGTATATATACATATATGTGTATATACATATATATGATATATATACCATATACATACATATATATATACACACATAGATGGAATATTCCATCATGTATATATGTGTGTGTGTGTGTGTATATATATATATATATATATACACACACATATATACACATAGATGACAGAATAAAACTTAGCTTTAAAGAAGAATGAAATTATGGCATTTGCTGGTAAATGGATGGAGTTAGAGAATATCATGCTAAGTGAACTAAGCCAAAAAGAACCAAAGGCCGAATGTTTTCTCTGATATGCAGATATAATTCACAATAGGGGGGTGGAATAGGGAAGAATAGAGCTACTTTATATTAAGTAGAGGGGAGTGAAGGGAGAGGAGGGGGTATGGGGAGGGAATGATGGAGTGAAACATACATTATTACTTCATGTACACATACGACTGCATGACTGATATGATCCTACAATATGTATAATCAGAAAAATGAGAGATTACACTCCATTTATGAGCTATCAAAATGTATAAATGCATTCTACTGTCATGTATAACTAATTAGAACAATTTTTTTTTATTTAAAAAAATGGCATGCTGATCTTGCTACTGCAAGTGAACAAAATCAGGGGAGGTCCAAGACCTAAGTCATATGAAAAATAAGAAACTGAGCATCTGAGGAAAAGCAGGCACAGCAGTGTAAGAACCTTCCTCACCCTGTTTAGACCTTTACATGGCAAAACAAGGGCAAATGGATGACGGAAAGCAGGGAAGGGCCCTAAAACTTAGCACTGCCTTAAAAAATTATATCTGAGATTGATTCTGCCCTATATCTCTGATAGGTGGTATAGATGGAACTTCAGTACTTTTGGGGAAATTTGCTTCTTGGGCTTCTTTCAATGTAAAATAATCTATGCTTTATAAACTGGAAACAATTTATGAATTCTTGGGCAAACTCAACCTATTTTAGCCACAATGAAAATCTTTATACATTGATCTTAGACACATCTCTAATAAAGTTCAATGTACATACTATCAGAATTTGTCCTACACCTTCCTGACAACAAAAAGACATAAATATATACATACCCGCATTAGACTTTCAAAGCGAAAGCAAAGCTCCTGTTATTAAAACTAACCAAACTAAATCCTTCTTTAATTAATGCCACCGTCTTCAAAATGGCTTCTGACCAATGCAAAAATGTTTACATTTGCATATCATCACTGTTGGTATAATTTTGATTCATCTATATAATGTGGACAAGTAGTTCTGAAGTCTTAATATCAATCATAAATAAGGAAGTTTGTATCTCAAGATCTTTCAATTAACCCTGACAATTCTCAGGAATTAAGGTAGGCTCTTAATCCATACAAAGAGAACATTTTACAAAATAACATATAAGCCTTTTTGACTAACACCAATAAATCCCTTAACTTATACTGCAAGTCAGTAATCAGGTCCTGCCTTGTGACCCTTTTTAAAAAATCCTACTTTATGAATTCAATTTGATTTCCTACATAATCCAAAGCTTTGAGTTTGGTTTCAAGAAATCATTTTAATCAATAACAACTAAACTTTCATGAGATGTTGATTTAAGATTATTACTATTCACTTGAAAAAATCATGGTAGCAATTAGATTACAATCACTACCATTAAAACATACACTTTAAAAGAATCTCAATGACATTTCCTGCTTTCATGTTTCCAGAAAGAAGTATAAAACAGCAAATGTGGTTTTCATAAAGTACTTGCACGAAATGACTGCCAAAATAAAAGCCACTATAGTTCAACTCAGTGCAGGTGCCTTAATGACATGCTATAAGAATATGGATTCAGCACCCAGATGCCCTATCCTCAAATGTACAAGGGACAGAAGCATAGAACTCAGAAGACCAGAAGAATGACTGATGAGTGTGTCACTTCATTTTCTTAATCTTTTCTCACTAACCCACGTTTAGACTCTCAATAGAAGACAGCAGATAGTAAGAAATAAAAATAAGATGAAACTATATCCTTAACAGTTTTACAAAAGATGATCTGACAACTTTGGGAGATGGGGTTCCTTTTTTCTAAGTCTCTTAAGTGATCAGTTACCCCTATATATGCAGTGGTATGAGAACCTGATCACTCAAACATCCTGAGCACCATAACCATTCCATGACCAGTAATAAGAGCTCAGTTTCCCTGAACAGTAACTTTTGGGCTTAAGGGTCCATTAGTAATGATATCCATTTGTGATGATCTTTAATTAAATTTGGGACCAATATTGTAATGCTGAAGGCCTTCTCAGTAAACCTTCTGAAACCACAGAGACATCACTCTTTACTGTATACCCTTTTTTAAATGTGAACTGTAAACCATGTAAAAATACCACCTATTGAAACTAATCTTAAAGCTTTCACACATCCTTATTTAAATCTATTTTGATTTTTTCCTATTTAAGCATAAGACTCAATGTTAGAAAACATACATTCATGGACAGTAGTTAATTTAATTCAATTTTAAATGATTGTTTTCATTAGCTTTTGTGTCACTGTGACCAAAGCAACTGACAGGAACAACTTAGAGGAAGAAAAGTTTATTTGGGTCTCATGGTTTCTGTCTCAGTCCACAGATGGTTTATTCCATTGCTCTGGGCCCAAGATGGGGCAGAACATCAAAGGGGAAGGGCCCAGCAGGGGTAAGCTCAGCTCAGGGCAGGGTCAGGAAACAGAGAGAAAGAGGAATGGGAAGGATCCACAGGAAGAATATCCGTTCCAGGGCATGCCCCCAGTGACCCACCTCCTCCAACCACACCCCACCTGCTCACAGTTACTACCCAGTCAGTCCACGTGAACTAGAATGAACTGATAATGTTACAGCTCTCATAATCCAATCGCTTTATCTCCGAATATTCCTGCATTAACAGAAGCTTTTAGGGGACACCTCATACCCAAATAACAAAAATAATTAAACCCAAATTCACTTCTATTATTAGAGGAATATCATGCATTCAACACATATAAAATAATGGTTAGTGGAAAAAGTAGAAGTAATTTTATGACCTCTGCAATCACTTTCATAAAACAATTCAAGTGGTCGTCAGTGAACAGCACCCAATATACTCATTTTGAGGTACAGAGGGAGCCAAACTTTCCTCAGAGCAATTTTCACTTGAAAGGCAACACTTGCCACTTTCTAGTCTCAAAATGCCAACATCAGTCTGCTTGCTCAAAAACAGAGTTTGAAGGTAATAAAAATATACCATGCAAGCTACTGAACATTACCTTGTTTATGTTAGTCATGCCATTAGCCTTTGTGACAAGGCACAGTTTATAGGCAAATTTTTCAAATAAACATACAATATATTTCTAAGAGTATAATATATTCCTTCATTCAAATATGTGATGTATACATTGAGAGAAAATACTCTACACAACCCAATGCAGAGGAAAACCTGGTTTTCACCAATTACAATGCTGATTGGATTTTGTCTTCTTCAGCCATCAATATGGATAATTCCCAAAGTATTTTCTTTGATGAGTCACACTTGTAATACAATAACTGTGCCCATCCCTACCTAATATACTGTAACACATTTTCCCCTCCAAGATCTGATCATAATCACTTTCACAAGAGGGGGAAAAAAAAGTGATTAAAAGGAAATAGGACAGACAGTGAGTAAGCCATGAACAACTGCCCAAAAACCACAGAAAACCTGGAAGATCATTTCCATGTGTCTCAATTAGATAGAATTACCATTAGACATGGACAAAGAACTAGAGAGAGTATTAATAAACTTGCATCTAATACCCCCTTCGTGTAGACAGAATCAAAAAATAAAAAGTACAATTACTGGAGAATTTTATAAAATTCTCTCCCTTTTCTCTACTCTTCCCCCCCACACACACACACACATTTGGGATGTATTCAATGCAAATTTGTAATCCCATCAAACAATCAGAAAACATTTAAAAAATCACATTAATATGCATCTTCAATGTGCAAGAGAAAAACTGAAGGTACATAAACAGTTCTCTTTCTTGTGTCTATTATCTATTCATTCTAGACAATTTAGAAATAACTTGTAATAAGCCAGGCATAGTGGAGCCCATCTATAATACCAGCAACTCAGAAGGCTGAGGCAGAAGGACAGAAAGTTCAAGGTCAAGCTCAACCACTGAACAAGACCCTGTGTCAAAATAAAAAAATAAAAAGGGTTGGGAATGTAGTTCAGTGGTAGATAACACTTACACTTAGGTTCAATACAAAGATGGTGAGAGGAGAGAAAGGACGAACTTGTAATAGGAAAAAAAATTTAGTATAAATGACTATAGAATTAAAATCTACAGATTAAACTGAATATCCAAATGTGATAAGTAACATTTAAGTTTTAGTAATTTTTTCTAATTATAGTAAATTTTTCTACATAATTATTTCCTCCTTTACAATGTGATGTTGATTGAATTATGTCTTCCAAAACTTTAAATGTTAAAATCCTAACCCCTGGGGCCTCAAAATGTGACCTTAGTAGGAAATCAAGTCAGTATAGACATAATAAGTAAGAATAAGACTATAGCAAAGCAGGGTGGACCACTGATCTGACATGACTGATATCCTCACAGAGGAAATTTGAACACAGATAGACACATGGGAGAATGCCAGATGAAGATGAAGGCAGAGATCTGGGTGAAGCTTCTGTAAGCCAAGGAACACCAAAGATCACCAGCAAATCATCACTAGAGAGGCATGCAACAAATTTCTCTCATGGCTCTTATATGGTATCAACCCCATTAGCACCTCGACCTTGGACTTACAGCCTCCAGAACCACGGGACAATACATTTCTATGGGTAAGCACAGTTTATGGCACTAAAGCCCTAATATACTACGACAAAAAGTTTCAAAGTATACCACACAAACACATTTATACTTTGACTACATTTTTTTTTTTTTTAACAATCTGGCATTTGGTGAACAGTACTTATAAAATCAGTTTCTCCAAATGCCCCAGCCCCTCCTTCCCTCTCAATGCTGCGGCTAGTTACTTAACTAAGCTGCTCTAACAGAACGTGAAGTAACACTTGCCATTACCAAGCCTGGGCATATGACCATGGCATGCCTCTCCTCTACACTCTCATCCTCTCACCGGCTCACATCTGAATGTGGTGAGAGGATGAGACACAGAAATAAAGACACAGAGATAAAGGCCATGCCATTAGGAACAGCCCTGCCACATCTAAGAAGAAATCTGGGCCTCTGTAACTGAAAGCAAGGGACAAACATACCACTAAGCTGGAATTCCTCTTAGAAGGTTACATGACAGATTTAAAAAAAAAAACAACAACAACGGACTCTTCTTCGGGTCATTATATTTTGGGTTTCTCATCTATAACAGCTTATTTATTAGTCTCGTACTCTAATACGAGGGGTAGCCTGCTGGTGAAACAGTGTGTAGAAAATGGTGTAAATCTCTGTAAGAAGCAGTAACTTTGACTCTTTGGGAGAAGTTCCAGGAACAGAAGACTGAACAGTCACTTTTATTATAGCTCTAAATATGATAACATATTTGACAATTTTACCATCTTCCAAACTGAAATTCAAATTATGGAAATCTACCAATGCTTATTCTGAAAGATATATTTAATTTTTTTTCTAATTTGAAAACTTAAATGAGAATCATTCTAACTGAATTTAGCATACTTTAATTAGTATAATTATACTAATATGATTTTCCATGTATTTTATGATACAAAATAACAAAGTCATATATAAAGTCTCACCCTCCTCCAATCCCCACCTTAGGGAGAGACACTATGAAACAAGGTAAGAACCCTTCAAGAGTTGGAAAAATTTTTTTAAATCATTAAGGTAGCAGAAATTGACATACAGGTACAGAAAGGTTTTAAATTTTGTTATACATACCCCAGAGTCAAAACCAAAAAGCATTCCAATAATAAATGCTTAGATCCTTCATATTTGCATTAATCTGAGATGATAAATGTATTTCTTCAAAGATTCTAATGAGTATCAATATGGCCTGTATCTTGTAAGTTTCCCACTATGTAATCACATGAACTATGTGAGGAGGCCAAAGTTCCTGGCAGATAACTCAAATCTTTTCTCCACCACTTCATTCTACCATAGATGAACCATGATGTCCACTTCTGTCTGGTCAAAACATCAGATTACTCTTCTGGAATCTGAGTTGTTTCCATTTTATTAAGTTACAGGTTTTTTTCCAGGTGAGTATACAAATGCTATATGGATACCTGTCTATCAAAAAGATACTTTCTATTGAACTAAAGAAGAAAATGAGAAAATATAATTTACTCCTGCTTATTCATAGAACTCACTAACCTGTGACCATGAATAGACTCTGTGTTTCCAACTTGTAGTTCTTGAGATGCCCATATGTTCCTAGATTCAAACATGTGCTTCCACTTAAACTGCTGGAATGTCTATATGGCTCTACAAAGGGTGATAAATACTAGAAAATCTTCTAAGAAAGAAAGTCCTTTACGATCATATCTACCAGATTTTGATTCAACTTTGAAAATGTCTGAACCACACAAAGCTGAGTGGTCTATTTTTTTATATCTATTGATGAGTTTAAAAAGAACAAAGAGAAAAACCTTTTCACAAAGAACATCCCACTTGTATTATCTATTCACCAACTAGAAGCAAAACTATGATTCCTGCCATCTGTTTTGTCTTACCTTTGCTGCCAAGTCTGCCCCAGTTAAACACCCAGGTACTGAGGTAAGCTGAACACTAACCACTGACTGATAATGCCATGCCAGAGGTTCCAAACATAGTACACGAACTTCAGTTGTATGTGCCTAAAGGAGGTGTATGAAACTGGTGTTCTGGTACATCCCATGTGACCAGCAGCACTGTTAACTTTTTAAATTTAAATCCCATTAGGAAAGATCTTCCCCTACAAGGAAGGCACTTCATCATACAGGACAGCCTACCCCACCTAGCACCATAAACCCACACATGATACCTATCAAGCATCAAGGGTAGCGCTGCATGAATTCATCCACCTCAAAGTCTCCTTATATTCAGCTTCTTTACCTAGAATGCCCTTTCCAATCCACCCAAACCTGCCTCTTCACCTACTCTAACTTCTACTCTTCTAAAAAGACATCAAGAAGCCCTCCCTAATCTCCTAAAATCCAAGGCAAGTGCTGATTCCTCTCTGAGGAAACTCCCAGACTATTCTACTGTCTGTTTATGTGTCTGTATCATCAGACATCTCATGTTCCATTAGAGCAGGAACTATGCTTGGCTCATTTTGGTCTCTCCAGTGTGTAGCACATAGCAAGTAGTGAATAAATACTTTTAAAACCAAGAAATGGCAATGTAAGCATCAGCTCTGACAATATTTGCTTTTAATATTCTTGGAAGGAAATGTAGATGAATGATGAAGATGGAAAAAACCTCAGAGAAGGCAGAAGAAGGAAGAGATATGTAAAAACAGGTATCTGTGGTTCCACATAGGTGTTTTATAAAGGCCTGATGACCCTCTCAAGTGCTATTTAGGCTCATCTTCAGACCCTGCTTCCCTTCCTCCAGAACTCCTGCATAGACATATTTCTGGGTCCCAACACAAGGACACTAATACCATACACCCAAATGAACAAAAGAAAGAAGAATGTGAACTCAAGTCAACATTTTTTAAAGGGATAGGCATCTTCCCTTTCTATAAAACACTCATTTTGAGAAATGGTGCTAGAAATCATCAACTACCTTTCATAATTTCTCATAATCATTTTTCAATCAGATCCAGCTCTCATTTTACCTTGCAACATGTGGCTTGCCCAACTGGTCTCATTAAAGGTCTGAACTTTCAGGAAACAGCAGGAACAGAATGGGCATAGGGACCAATCGTGAGCTAGTACCTTCTATTGATTACAGTTTCCTGCCCAGAAATAAGGTAAGCTGTTATGGATTCCTGTCTACCTCCCAAATCAGGCATGTTGTTTAGGGAAGGAGGAAATATGATAGCAACAAAAGAAGATGATCAGGACAACACTGTTGATTTCTGTGTGAGAAATTCATCTGGATGCCTCTATTATCTTCTTGCTTTCAAATAAAACCTTCATTGGATTTGTCCCAGAAGGAACCTTCTTAGAATGGTCAAGTCCCATACAGCATCCCTCCCTTACCCTGCTCGCACTGTTTTCAGTTAAATTATCCAAACCCATTCTCCTTCACAGGGAAGGGGAACCCTCAGGGGCCTCCAAGACAGCTGTTGAAATGGGGCTATGACCCC
The DNA here is from genome assembly GCF_902686445.1 of Sciurus carolinensis. NCBI lineage: Eukaryota > Metazoa > Chordata > Mammalia > Rodentia > Sciuridae > Sciurus > Sciurus carolinensis. The sequence goes on along the minus strand of NC_062217.1, from coordinate 110,884,319 downwards.
TTACCAATCCCCAAGGCAAGAATAAAACACAACTTACCTTCTGAAAAAAGTCTTCCCCACTTCTGCCTTTTCCTTCAGCTGCAGCTGTAAATAAAAATGTATACATTTAAAATAGTTTCTCTTTTCAATTTATGTATTCAAAAACTCTTGAGTATCAGGAATGAGAGTACAAAGGTAAACAGACGCCATCCCCACTCTCCCAAAGCACAGTGCCTCATCATGATGAAAAGTTGATAAATAATAAATCACAAATTCCAATCAATTGCATAGCTTAGGTTATGTAAAGACTTGAAAGACTAACAAGTCTCTATTGCCATAGACACAAAAGTGACCTCCTCCTTTCAGAGTGAAGAAACTACACGAACAAATGCAATGAACGAAGTCATCAGCTCCAGTGCTCCAAGCACTTCCTATCTGTAATCGATCACAGGTGGGAGGTGGCTTTGCCAACAGGTGGCTCACCATACATGGTCTACTTTCGAGTCCTTTCAGTTTTATGCTTCACAATGATTATATACTCTGCTTGAATTTCACTGGCATCCTGTACTGCTATAATTCACTCCATCATTCACATATACCAAGTGAGAGACAAAACATGAGAATGAGATAGTAAAAATGCTGAAGATCAGAGCCAACAACAAACTTCATGTGAGATTAATTAAAAGGTTATTGCATTTGAATAACATTTTTATATCTAAGGGTAGCTTATAAATTTAGGACAAACCCAGTTCTCTGCCTAAGATAAAAAAAAAAAAAAAGTTTCCTGTGATTGGCAATCTTTCATTCATCTGTGGTGAGGATGGGGAATCTAAGCGGAGAGAAGAAACAAAAAGTCAACACCATCTTGCTTGCAATTGTCTTGGACTGCATGGTTTCCAGGGCAAAACCCAAACAGGACTCTGATTCAGGTGTAGGATGCAACTGTAGTTACCTGAGGAACCAACTCCTGGCAAAGACAAGAAAGAACCTGGGACAAGAACTTCTGGAAATCAAAGTCTAGAAGACCATGGTAACTCAAATGTCTGCAGGCAATGACATAGCAGGGAAGTTTATGTGTGCATATGTGTGTGCCAAGTACCTACTATAAATCTGGTATGTTAGGTGAAGAATTCAAAACTCAAAGAAAGTCTTTCTGCCCTCAAAGAAGTAACAAGTATTAAAATTTAAATTCTTTTCCCCACCAACTCTAATTTCACAGTTAAATAAAGGACACCTTCTACAATACCTTTTAATCTTTTCTTTTTGCACAAATTCTGCACAATCAACAATGAACTGAGCAAAGACATTGATATGGACCAGCTGAATCCTCTATTTCCACAAATGAAATCCTTTGAAATTTACTCAACAAACTATGATTTTCACTAACTTGGTAATGTATCAGTATTAAAGTTTTAAAAAGAAACAAAAGAAGTTAAATTAAACAAACTGGCAAATGTAACTAACCCTAGCAGGAGGGGCCACCAAGGCAAAATCAAAACTCAATAACCAAGACCAATGACCCAAACCTAGTAACAAGTGCCATGGGGCCCTTCAACTCAGCTAGTTTTTGGGCCATTTAAGGTTAAAAATAGTTAACAAACAAGTACTCAATGACACCTATGGTGGCTTGGCAGTGAAAGTAGCAAAGTCATGAAGATTTGAAAAAAAAAATCTAGCAACTTTAAGGAAACTAATCTTTGAAAAGTAATTTTTAGAATTAAAGATATTCTACAAGGTCAATCATGCAAAGTAAATAATTACCCCCCCTTATCATAGGAACTCCTTATCAACTTATAATTCATCCCTTTAAATTTCAAGATACAATTACCTTCCATTACAGAAATCTCCTTTAGGACACTTATTTTGCTCATGACAAACTCATTATGATTCATGACCTCAAAGGGCTCCTCAAGGGCTAAGGTTGCAGTTGATGTGTCTAACATGCATGAAGCCCCGGGTTCACTCCCCAGCACCACACAACAAAAATCTCCTTCATTCCATGTCTATCAAAACACTAAAGAGATTTCACAGAATGGCCCTTCAATCCCTATATGAATAAAAAGGGGGAAATTGTTTTTAGTTAGACCCAAACTACAATTAAGTATGTTCCAAGAAAAGAAAAGAAAAAAAAAAAAAAAAGCTTAACATTTAACCAGAAACCCACACATTTAGCAAGCTTTTGACTTGCAAAGGAATGGCAGGGCAGGGAGCCAGAAATAGCATATTCATTGGCAACAAAAATCTGATCTTTTTTATTCCAAGGGCTAATGTACAGTAGAACCTCCCTTTATCATAGGGGATACACTCCAAGACCCCCAGTGGACGCCTGAAACTGCAAATATAGCCAAACCCTATGTATGCTTTCTTCCTGTACATACGTATCTGTGGTAAAGTTCAATTTATAAATTAGACACAATATGAACAATAAAAACTGATTTAAAAAAGAACTATAATAATACACTGTAATGAATCAGCGTTATCGTAGTGAATATGGTCTGTCAAACTATCTTACTATACTGTACTTATCTTTCTTCCTGTGATGTTGTGAGATGACACAATGCCTAGGTGATAACATGAAGCGAGGAATGATGCAGATGTGTGTTCGGTTACTACAGGAGGGTTACTTGGACACAAGCACTGTGAAACTGTGACAGTTGATCTGATGACTGAGATGGCTACTAAGTGATTAGCAGGTGGGTAGGGCATACCATGTAGATTCGCTGGACAAATGGAAGACTCAGACCCCAGGCAGGACAAAGCAAAGCAGTACTAGACCTCATCACATAACTCAGAATGTCACATAAAACTTAAAATTACATATTTCTGGAATTTTCCATTTAATATCTTCATCCCACCACTAATCATAGGTAAATGAAAATGGAGATAAGGGAAGTCTTACTGTGTAAGAAACTACACATCTGAACCTTATTTTTCTTAAATTCTGATGTGCGAATTTCCCAGGTTCCTAGGGATTCCAGTAGAACACAAGGGGTTGGGTTCCTAGTAAGATTATTGTCTCAGATACTAACAATGGTTAGTCCCAGTTATTGGCACTTCCTAGAAAGCATCCTTATTTCATTGCCAGGTTGATGGGTCTTCTGAAGAATTTCTATTGACTTTAACCAGGAAACTGTCAAGGCCATCGAAGCCAATCAAACATGATCAAACAGATATCCTTCTGTGTCCAAATATGAGAATCCCATTCTTACTCTCAAACATACTCTAAATTCCTGAGTATGAAAATAAAAATTCCTTCAAGAAATGAAAGTGAGGGATTGGGGGATTGAGGTCATTGCAAAATATCTTTCTCAATATGAATCTAGACATTTAAAATGTTAATTGTATAGATCAAGAAGAAAACAGAAAGAAGTTCACTCTTTTATTCCACAAACATCTGGGTCCTGTACCAATGAAGAGATTGAGCCAAGTCCCTATTCAACTTACAGCCCTGACCCATAAAATATTCAAAGCTACCCAACTAAAGAGAGCCAAAATGAGTTTTCCATAGTCACAACTTTATCCAAATTAAATTTATTACGAATTTAATTTTGCTATTCTTATTGCAGACAATGCCCTAAAAAGCTACTAATTTTACACTCAACCAAATAGTAGACCTGAACAGGTACTGTTAGACCTGCAGAATAAAGGGTATTCTAGGGAGACCACTGGAGACTTGAATTTCAAGAAAAAAAATATGAAGGATGATAATATCTTAACTCAAATCATTTCCTTTTAGTTGTCTGGAGAGCAAAATGTTGCCTGTGAAATAAGTCAATCTATACTTCAAGGCATGGTATTCCTTAACATTTGAGGTCTGATTATATTCTGTAGTAAAATAGTTCTACTGGTCTTATGCAATCTTTTAAGCAAATAATCCCTCATCTTTTTTACACCACAATAACATGAACACACACGATGATGTATCGGGTTTTTTAAACTGTCTTTACAATATGACTTCTGTCTGATGTTCCAAAATTTATACACTTGAATTTTAAAAACCTGGGATTATTCCTGCCAATGAAAGCAATTGTCTTTATTTTCATGACACAGAATGCCAGGATTAAATTACTTTAATACTACTGAAACATGGCTGGCTAAATGTGCAGGTGAAGCATTTCATATTTGAAGCTGAACAATTCATTTTTATGTTTATTATAATTTCTAGTGCTTTCCCATACTTTATTTCATATTTCTGTTTCACAAGAAATATGGGATGGCAAAAGCCACTGCCAGCAAAAACAGCAAGAGTTGAAACAGGTGTAAACTATTACAGTCCCCCTAAACTACAGGGCATGTTTAGTTAATTACTGGATTAAAGGGGTGTGGGGGGAAGCTTCATTTTAAATTCTTCCTAGGGCATATAGAAACTTATGTTGAAGTATCCTTTTCATTTTGAAATGCTTTTCTTTAAAAAAAATTTTTTTAGTTATAGATGGACACAATATTTTTTTTACTTATTTATTTATTCATTTTTATGTGGTGCCAAGGATCAAACCCAGTGCACCACACATACTAGACAAGCACTCTACCACTGAGCTACAACACCAGCCCCTTGAAATGCTTTCTATTACATTTGATGCTTTACAGACCTAAATCTAAAAACATGAGTATGGAATATATTTAAATATTGCCTTGACAAACAATGGGGTTCTTTCCCCTTATAGAATTTTAGCAAGAAATAAAGTTAAAATTATATAAATAATAACTGGTAATTCTCCAAATCTGTAAAGACTCAGGGCACTCTCGGTTTTTTAATACAAGTCACCCATAGCCCATTTGTAACCAAGAAGAAGGCTGCTGTATCTTTAAGTCACCTGACAGATAAATGCAGCCACTCAGGTAGCATGATTCTCCTGTAAAATATTTTACTCAAGATGTAAAACCTTCAATTATTGTGTCAATTTAATCCATATGCTAAAACAGCTATACCATATGTTTTATTCTGTGTATTAACTGCTTCCAGAAAACTTCCCTGATAGTTTGGCCAACTCTACTCAAAAAGCAATCAGTAAAAGATGTAGCAGATACAGTTTCTATATACTTCCAGAGAAACTTTTTTATGTCCATGAATTATATCTGTCACTTTGGCATGCAAAGTTCTGAGAACTGACTGAGAAAAGAATAGACATTGAGTCTATTTTTAAAGTTTCTTCCACTTCTCAACGTTTAAATTTAAGTTTAAATTTCAGCAGTGAAAAGTGTCATCTAAATGCTGTATATCTATCTCAGTAAGCAGAGAGATTTTCAGATACCATCTTTCCCAAAACTCCCTGATTCTCAAGAGCTCACTATGAACAAATCAAAGTCCGTATGCCCTCCAGAAAAAAATTAAGTACACCTGCTGAGAAAAGTAAAAAAGAAATAGACAAAAATAAATAGGATATTTATCTTACAGTGGCTGGATTAAGAATGGTTTTCTAGATTTTTTCTTAAACAATCTTGCAGTTAAATTTCAATGGTCAAAAATGCAAAACTGAATTGAGGTTTTTTTTAGTATAAACAAAATTACATAATGATGTTAATTCTGTATAAAAGTGTTACGTGTTCGTATACAAATATAAACACACATGTATATTTGAATGCATGTGTGCATGTTTATATACACACACACATAATGTACATTAAGAAAACAAAAAGGATAAACGCCAAAATATTAGTAGTTGTTATCTGAGTGTTAGAATTACCAGGTGACTTATAAGTTTCTCCTTTATATTTTTCAGAAGACCTTTAGTTAGACTTCTATTGTTTTTTAATTGGAAAATCAGATAAAAATAATTTTGAAATCCTCCTTCTTATGTGAGAATGATCCAAGGTATTACCATGAATGGCTTCTTAGAGCATCATTTTCTGCCCATAGTGCATAAGTCAATCTGACAAAAGTAATATAGTCTTAATATAAATAAAAGTCAACTAAGGAGACAGCATCAATTAGTCTGGCCTGAGGCCATAACACTATTTGACAACTTTGAAGATTTACATAATATCACAGATGGAAAATACCATTACACCAGGTATAGATCAGAGGCCTTAACCTAGGACTTCCTAGATTGAAATACTGATTGTGTACAGATCTCAATGAAAAAGTTTTAATAATGCCTATAGTGAGAAACTTCATAGCTAAAAACACTAAACAATATTTGGAAAACCTCCAAGTCATAACCAAACTCAAAAGACATAAATAGTTGGAGTTCTGTTTTGCGATACCCGCTGCTTCATTCTTTCTGCTAAGGATTGCTTTAGCTATTCTGGGTCTCCTATTTTTCCAAATGAATTTCATGATTGCTTGATCTATTTCTATGAGGTCAATGGGATTTTAATTGGAATTGTATTGAATTTGTATAGCACTTTTGGTAGTATGGTCATTTTGACAATATTAATTCTGCCTACCCAAGAACATGGGAGATCTTTCCATCTTCTATCTTCTAAGGTTTTCTTTAATTTCTTTCTTTAGTGTTCTGTAGTTCTCATTGTAGAGGTCTTTCACCTCTTTTGTTAGATTGATTCCCAAGTATTTTTTTTTTTTAGGCTATTGTGAATGGCGTAGTTTTCCTAAATTCTCTTTCAGAGGATTCATCACTTATGAATAAAAATGCATTAGATTTATGAGCACTGATTTTATATCCTGCTACTTTAGAGCAATAGTAACAAAAATGGCATGGCATTGGCACCAAAATAGACAGGTAGATCAATGGTACAGAATAGAGGACACAGAGACAGACCCAAAAACAGTTTTCTCATACTAGACAAAGGTGCCAAAACATACAATAGAGAAAAGATAGCCTGTTCGACAAATGGTGCTGGGAAAACTGGAAATCCATATGCAATAGAATGAAATTAAACCCCTATCTCTCACCCTGCACAAAACTCAACTCAAATGGATCAAGGACCTTGAAATCAGACCAGAAACCTTGCACCTTATAGAAGAAAAAGTAGGTCCAAATCTTCATCATGTCGGCTTAGGATCAGACTTCCTCAACATGACTTCCAAAGCACAAAAAATAAAAGCAGGAATCAATCACTGGGATAGATTCAAACGAAAAAGTTTTTTTCTCAGCAAAGGAAACGATCAGCAATGTGAAGAGAGAGCCTACAGAGTGGGAGAAAATCTTTGCCACTCATACTTCAGATAGAGCACTAACTTTCAGAATCTATAAAGAACTCAAAACACTTTACACCAATAATACAAATAACCCAATCTACAAATGGGCTAAGGATATGAACAGACACTTCACAGAAGATCTGCAAGCAATCAACAAACATATGAAAAAATGTTCAACATCTTTAGTAACAAAAGAAATGCAAATCAAAACTACCCTAAGATTCCATCTCAACCCTATTAGAATGGCGATTATCAAGAATACAAACAGCAATAGGTATTGGCGAGGATATGGGGAAAAAGGTACACTCATACACTGCTGGTGGGGTTGCAAATTAGTGCAGCCACTCTGGAAAGCAGTGTGGAGATTCCTTAGAAAACTTGGAATGGAACCACTATTTGACCCAGCTATCCCACTCCTTGGCCTATACCCAAAGGACTTAAAATCAGCATACTACAGTGATGCAGCCACATCAATGTTCACAGCTGCTCAATTCACAAAAGCCAGATTGTGGAACCAACCTAGATGCCCTTCAATTGATGAGTGGATAAAGAAACTGTGGTATAAATACAATGGAATATTACTCAGCCATAAAGAATAATAAAATTACGGCATTTGCAGGCAAATGGATGAAATTGGAGAATCTCATGCTAAGTGAGATAAGCCAATCCCAAAAAACCAAAGGCCGAATGATCTCTCTGATAAGTGGATGATGGTACATAATGGGGGGGTGGGAGGGAGGCAAGAATGGAGGAAGGGTGGATTGTATAGAGGAAAGAGGGGTGGGAGGGGAGGGGGGAAGGGAAAAATAACAGATTGAGACAAACATCATTACCCTATGTATGTGCATGATTACACAAATGGTATGACTCCACATATAACTAGAGAAATAAGTTTTACCCCATTTGTTTACAATGAATCAAAATAAATAAATTTAAAAAGAAAAAAAAGACAGACACTTCACAAAATACATGAATCAAAAAGAGAAAAATGTATATGTATACATTTTCAATTAGAGACTGCTTTTTTTTTTTTAAAAAGGCCACTTTTACTACATGTCCAAGGACAACATCTTATGAATTTACTACATTCTACAAAGGCTTGATGCCTAAGAGTATGAAAGAAAAGAAATGGATTATCCAGGGCAACTTGGGCCAAGAACATGAGCCATCAGCTGAACTACACCAATAATCTAAGAAATCCTTCAAGGCCATTTTTTAAATTGCATTTCTCACCAAATATTTTAATAAAACTAATAAAAACTGCAAAGATTGTGACAGGAATAGAGGCAAGAGTTCTGATCTAACGTTGGGGACCACTGCTGCTTCTGTGAAGGCTTTGCAAACTACATTCTCAAAATGCAGATTGCAGGGGATTTTTTTTTTCCATGTGTCAAATCTCTCCAGGCAACATTCCAGTGCTGGGGACTAAGGCAGCGATGGCCCTGCCAAGCACAGGGGACAGCAGAAGCAAGAAGGGGGCCAGAGTTCTCTCGAATCTATGGGATTTTAGTTTCATAAAGCATCTGTTGCTGTCACATGTAGGAAAACAGATAACTGCAAAAATCTGAGAACATCTAAATTAACTGAAAACTCTCAGGCAACTTTTAACTTGAACTCTTCCAGTAACTCTGGCTGAGAGATACTCAGACTTCAAATTTATTGGTTTAACAATGAAGACTTCCTTGTGACTGATGAGGCCAACGTACATCAATGGAACTTCAGTCTGGCTGATTAACAGGTACTTTGGTCATATCAAATGTCTTCCTTTCAGACTCTATTTCTTCTCTCACAAACATATTCCTGAAGCATCAATTAGTCTGGCCTGAGGCCATAAACTCTGAGTATTTACATAATATCAGCTCGTGTTTAAAAAAAAAATCAGCAGGCTAGGGCTGTAGCTCAGCAGTAGAGTGCTTGCCTCGCTCACATGAGGTGCTGGGTTCGATCATCGGCACCACAATAAATAAAGTAAAGGTATTGTGTCTGTCTACAACTAAGAACATTAAAAACACAGCACTTTTATCAAAAATTAAAGGATGTAAATGGACTGTATATATTTTAACATAATTATGAATACCTAATACACCACAGTGAGCTTATACTGACCTTCCAATTGAGCTATGCTATCTGATAGCCACCAGCCACATGCAGCTAGTGAGTGAGCACTTGGAACGCAGCTAGTCTGCAAGCTCAGAACTGCTGTAAGATTTTGAAGACTTATTACAAAATTAGTAAAAATCTCATTAATTTTTTTACTTATATTTGAATGATTCGACTTTAATAGATAGGATTAAACCAAAATATATTATTAAAACTAATCTCACCTGTTTCATTTCCACTCTTCTCAAGGTGGCCATAAAACTTAAAATTACATTTGTGGCTCACATTATTTTTCCATTGTACCAAACCACCATAGGGAATAACAACTTACTTCACTGTTATCCAAGGAGGACTGAAAGATTCAAATAGAGAGCACAGCCAGAGGCTACGAGGGACTGATAACAAAGAATATTTCCAAATAGCAGGAGTCAGCAGCTAGAAATCAAAGTTGTATCTGTCTTAACCTCCTGGAAACATTTTGAGAGGGGAATAAAAAGCCTTGTTGGTACTTTTGGGGGTGGTGGGAAGGTTAAAGAATTAGAGCCAGTTTGAATAAAATATGTAACATTAATAATCATTTCCTTAATATCCTGCTTTGGCCCAACCCAAAGCCATGAAACTATTTAAGAGTTTATGTGGATGGCTATTTAATGGAATGAAGTTTATATTTCTTTTGTGTTTATAATAACATGGCAATGGGGCAAGCCAACTTGTTTTAAATCAGAAACAAATGTGTTCCCGGCATGTTTGAAGTTCAGGTTATACGCAGAAAGGCAGTGTTACTTTACTATTCTCTCCTCTTCCTGGGGAATGGGGTAGGGCAAAGAAAAGACACACGTCTTTCATCAGGGCTACTCTTATTCATCCTTATGTCAGAAGAGTCATGCATTGATTTATATAAAATTTATTTATCACCTTGGGTATATAGAGAAAAGATAAAAGTTGTGAAATGAAAAACCTCTGAGTTCATCTCTAGGCTTGCAACTAACGAGCAGCAGAACTCTGAGCAAGTTCTCTACCTCCCCAGGGCTCTGCTTTCACCTCTCCAGATTGCAAATAGGTACCCTGTGAGTATTTAATAAACGGAAACCTTCAATCTTGACCTTTAAGAACTTAGTTGAGTAATAACATGACAAGACTCTAACAGGCTGAGGGTTAGAGAAGAGTCACAGATAATACAGTGCAGAAATTCCAAGAAAGAATATATAGGGAGCTTTTGAGCTGATTATTAATGTCAGTTTTAGACGTGGAGACATGGCAAAAGGGAATTCTGGGCAGAGAAAATGCTGTGATACTCAGGTCTTACTCCAAAATTCTGATTTCCTTTTTAAATACTTCAAAACACCTGAAATAGCACTTGTGCCTCAAGGGAACCAGAAGGTAAGGATGGTAGAGATGAAGCTGAGCCCTCAAGTGACTGGAGAAGTGAATTTGAGTTGGCTTACACTGGTTCTTCAACAGAGGAAGTACACTCCTCAGAGGGGCATTTGGAAATACGTGGGTTTTGTTTGTTGTTTAGTTATCACAAGGCATCTGAGGCAGAGGGTTCAGGGGTGTTGACACTTAGTATCCAGGAGCCAGGGTGCTCACAAGACAGTTGAGCTGGAGTATAATATTAGCAGTGCTGGCAGAGGGCTTCTGTTAGCAATGCCTTTTCTTCAGTACTTATCTATGCTACTTTTTCTTTCTTCACTGTCAGTGACTCAGACTTAGTAAAAGACCACGTACTGTCATTAAACTAGAATAACTATTCCTACTCAGGATGAGAATTTGCTCCTGGGTTCTCCATGTCTAGTTCTAATGCAATCCAGCTCAGGCCACAGCTGATATAATGCTCCATCTGTGGGGACTGATCTGTCAAAGACAGTTCCAGAGCAGATCCACCTTGAAATTCCTCAGCATACAAGGCCATTCCCTTGCTGGGGCAAGTCAACACAATCTCACCGAAGCAGAATGTGTTTCACTACTTCACTCTAAAAGAGGAACAAAAGCAAAGCCAAACAGTCAGCGGAGAATGAGGAAGAGATGAAGGAAGAAGGAAAAGGAAAGAGAAGGAAGAGAGGGAGGAGGAGGAAAGAAAACCAGGGAGAAGAAAAGGGAAAGATAAGAAAAGACAGGGTGTGTTTGATGGTTTAGATCTAGAACATGGCCCAGTAGCTCATGCATTGAAGGTCTGGTTTTCAGTGCAGCCATGTCCAGAGGTAGGGCTCTTGGGAAGAGGGATCCTGTGGGCTCTGATCGCAGAGTGGAGAGCTGAATCACTGATAGCTGAAGGAACTACTGGGAGGAGGTGGAAACTGTAGGAAGGTGGGGCATGGAAGCAGATCATGGGGCAAGTCCTTGGGAAGTATCTGTCTGTCTGTTTCTCTCTCTCTCTCTCTCTCTCTCTCTCTCTCTCTCTCTCTGCTTTTTCTGGCTACCAAGTACCATGAGCTGAGCAGCTGTCCTATGCTAAGTTTTCTACCAGGACGCTCTGACTCACCTCAGGTACGACAGTGATAGAGCCAGCTGCCCATGGCCTGAAACCTCTGATACCAGGAACCAAAAAACTCTTTCCTCCTGTAAGTTGCTTATTAGATATTTTGGTCAGAGCAACAAAAAGATTATTAACACAGTGGAGAATGGTCAAAGAGAAAGTAGGATGGCAGAATTTAACAATTAGTATTATCCTAAAAAGAAAGAAAGTAATGTACTCCCCTTAATTACCCGCCACCAAGTAAGGTATTCTTAAAGAATAACACTCAAAGAACAAGAAAGAAAGTGTGTAAATTAAAAATAAGGCAAAACAACACAATTCTACTCAAGATTTGGAAAAACATTTGTAAAACTAATTAGAACAATTTTTTTTTAATTTGGAAAAATTTTTAAATTCTCCCAGAAAGAATAAGAGGCCATATTTAAAATAAAGAAAAATCTCTTGTAAAAACAATTAATCCAAGAATTCAAAAACCAACTACCTCAATTTCCAGAAAAACTGAAAATAGGTAAACTATAAACCAGACGTTTAAAGAAAAAAAATCAAAGAAATGACTAAAAATTTTCCAGAAGTATTTATATTAGTAAAGCTAACTATATTTGTAGCTAAATATAAAGTACTCAAATTAAGGCATATCCTTTTGAAATTTCATATCTGTAGTAAAAATATTTTAAAACACTTCAGAGAAATAAAAATCAGTCATAGACAATTAGAATGGTATCAGAATCCTCATTTAAGCCAGGGGAAGCCAAATGACAAAGGAAAACAGCCTGAAATTCTAAGGGGAAAATTTTTTCAACCCATAATTCTTTACCAACTAAGTTAAAGGATGTGGTGATATTTTTAGGCATTCAAGTTACAACACAAAACCAAAAATATAAATAAGTAAAAACTTTCCTAGTATTTTGTATTAGTAGAGACTGTGCTCCAAAGTGAAGAAATAGGACAAGTAAGTGAGAGACTTTTCTTAATACAGGAAACTGGGAATTAAATACAGAAAAGAGGGTGAGGGAGGGTCCCAGGATGAAAGCAAACTCTCAAGATGACAGCTGTGCAGCCAGCCCAGAAGGCAAATGGGAAGGGATGCAGTTGGACAATAGACTTCAAGTTGTCCAGAAGGAACTGATAAATTTCTTATATTTTGGCCATGTGAAAATTATACTGACATGACTAGAGATGTGGAAAGAATTTGTGATGGACATATAAAATATTTAAGCCACATTAAAACAATAAGGCGATTATCAACTCCAGGAAAAACAAAATTCTGACGAAAAAAGGAAATGAAATATTTGTATTTTCTTTGGCATTTCAGGGGAAACTAACAGCACAGATGATTTAACCAAATTTGTGATTAAATTTATTGGGAAGAGAAGGAAGGAAAAAGTGGAAAACTAAATCCTTTATTCCATACAAGAGTATAATAGAAAATATCTAAAGGTAAAAATTTGGGAAAAAGCAATAAGGTATGGAGAGACGATATGAGAAAAAACAATACAAATTAAAAATGGCTACATCTAAGAAACAAAGCATTGTCTCTGTGTCCTCTATGCTGTACCATTGGTCCACCTGTCTATTTTGGTGCCAATACCACGCCATTTTTGTTACCATTGCTCTGTAGTATAGTTGAAGGTCTGGTTTATGATACCACCTGCTTCACTCTTCCTGCTAAGGATAGCTTTAGCTATTCTGGGTCTCTTATTTTTCCAAGTGAATTTCATGATTGCTTTCTCTATTTCTATGAGGTACATCACTGGGATTTTAATTGGAATTGCATTGAATTTGTATAGTGCTTTTGAAAATATTAATTCTACCTATCTAAGATGCCCTTTGATAGATGAATGGATAAGAAACTGTGGTGTATATATACACAATGGAATATTATTCGGTCATAAAGAAAAATAAAATTATGGCATTTGCAGGTAGATGGATGGAGTTGGAGAATATCATGTTAAGTGAAATTAGCCAATCCCCCAAAACCCAAAGCCGAATGATTTCTCTGGTAAGTGGATGATGATATACAACAAGGGATGGGAGGGATGCAAGAATAGAGGAAGGATGGATTGTATAGAGGAAAATGAGGGGTGGGGTGGGGGCAAAGAAAAATAACGGAATGAGACAAACATCATTACCCTATATTCATGTATGATTATGCAAATGGTTTGACTCTACTTCATGTACAACAAGAGAAATGATAGTTGTACCCCATTTGTGTACAAATAATCAAAAATTTTTTAAAAAATTTAAAAAAAAGAAACAGCATGATTTTATGGAGAAGAACATTGTGATTTCCTTGTAAGACTTTTTATCCTACATTATTTTTAAACTTTGTGCATGTGTCATTTGATAATTCTTAATATGCTATCCTATTTTAGTTTAGTACTAATACAACAGAGAATACAAAAAGGCAGGAATGATAATCTCACCTAAGATCATGGCAAATGGTCTAAATCCTCCCCTATAAACCACCCAAATTTGTATGTTGAAATCCTACCCCCAAGTATTGGGACAGGGGTACTTTGAGAGGTGACTAGGTCCTTGTGAATAGGATTAATGCTCTGATTTTGAACCTAGACAGATTCCTCACACCTTTCACCATGTAAGAACCCAGGTTTAAAAGCACCGTTTATGAACCAGAATGTGGGGCCTCACCAGACACCAAATCTCCTTAGCTTGTACTTAGCTTGTACTTTCCAGTCTGCAGAAGTATAAGAAATAAATTTCTATTGCTTACAAACTACCCAATCAATGGTATTCCATGACAGCAGCCCAAACCAACAAAACACCATTATGACTACATTTTATAAGTACAAGGTGAAGCTAACATTTACCCACAACTTGTAATGATGGAAATTATGCTTTTACTTTGTTTATAATCTATTATTATTTATATTTATCCTTAATTTTAAAATACTGGGCCAGTGTGGTGATACACTCCTACAGTTACAGGACTCAGGAGACAGAGGTAGGAAAATCATTTGAGTTCAGGAATTCAAGACCAATCTGGGCAACAAATGGAGATCCAATTTCAAGAAAGAAAACAAAAAACAGTTTTTTTAAATTGAAGTTGAGTGATCTAAATATCAGACAATGAAACAACAAGAGAAAATGCTGGTTTATCACTGCAGTCCTCAAGACAACAACAGTAACAAGTCTCAAGAGTTCCACTGCCCACCTCTCCCCAGTAGGACTGGGCAGACCACACTAGGAGTATCAGGGGATTTTTTTTCCCTCTGAAATCTTTTTGGCAGTACAGAATCTAGTCAGAAAGCAGGATAAAGTCCAAACATATGGAAAGACAATGGGCAGACAACCCCAAAACAACAGATACACAGATCTGAACTTATTTAAAAGTCGTTATGAAAAGCTCCACAAGTCTACCTAATTTGGTAATATTTAGTATTATTATGTGGTTACTTATTATGTACTAAACTACTCACCTATTAAGTACTAAGTTATTTACTACATGACTAATAAATGAGTGCCTATTTATCAACTTTCATTCTGATGTATTTTAGAAATTGTATCAACAGCATGTTACTGACCTCCCACTCATAATGGCTATTATGGAAGATCAAGAATTTCTACTACAAGGAGTATTCTGCCTCTGTCACTCTAAAACCTATACTCTATCTCTTTTCTCACAAAAGTAACCTGTGAACTGCCAAATGGATGATGAATTGACATGATTTTTTCATACTCTTAAGTTGATCATAAATTAAATTATAACAGAAAGTTTATCTTTTGTCACTGAACACTCCTACTAGTTCAAATGAGGTAGGGCTGCTTAACAAATGTATCAACTAAAACATTACTCCAGTGAACAGCACGTATACTACCTTGAAGATACACTAGAGGAGGAGGTGCCTATGGAGAAAAAAAACAATATTCTACAGATCCCACTGAATCAATCTTTGTGGGAGCCCAAAAATCTGTACTGAATAAGCATGCCAAGAAATTCTTATACATAGTTAAATCTCCAGTACTGTGACTTCAATGGTTTCACCTGGTGATCTCAATGCTTTTTATTTCCAAATTTTCAGTCAAGTTGGCGTTTAATAACCCTTACCAGATGCCACTGCCATCTATCTCACACTGTATCTTCACCCCGGGGCTATGGAAACATACAGTGACTTGAGGCAGGAAAGGAGTTTGAACTTGATGACATTCATCATTTGTAGGCATAGAGGCCATGCCAGTGCCCTGGTGTTGAGTCTCATTTATTACAACCTAGAGGGGCTGCTTTTCCTTTAACTAAATGATGGTAGAAACAGTCACTTAAGTTTTAACATTAAAACTGCTTCCACCCCTTTCTAAACTTGCTCTCCTCAATGCCTGCTGAACCAACCAGCAAATGCCCAGGAGAACTGGAGGACGTTCTTCTCCACTCAAGACCTCATCTGTGATCCACAGCTACATGGAGTGAGTGTGAAAATGCAAAGGTAGCAAGAATACACAGAGGGGATCTGGCCTACAACCCCAACAGGTCCTGATCCTGCTTCAACCTTCTGAAGAATGAGGCTTTGCATAATCAGGTTACTATGAATCCTCATTCAAAAGACCTAGGAAAACATTCAGGGAAGCTCTTATTTCTTAAACTCAGCAGTATGCTGCTGATAAATCCCAAGCCTACTCTTATGAAATTATGCAGATCCCCTCCTCTTGAGATGTCTCATTTGAAAAAAAGATGGACCCATTAAGGACTAAACCATCAATTTTCATCTCTGAAAAGAATCATTTGTTTTTGTTAAACCTGATCTAAATCTAACATCTGATTATAATTTAGTCCATTTAAAGTCCTTGGTGTGTTAACACGAAATCGTTTTCCATCAGTAGGCAGAAATCACCTTTAAATGCAGTTTTCATCTCAAATAATGCTTGGAGAGTAATTTTAAGGAATAGTCCCTGGCCTAGGATAAAAGTTATAAGATACTGTTACCTTGATTTCCTTTCAAACATGTGTGTATATTTATGACACCAACACAGTGGTCATTTCCTAAACCATAGCTTTATTCTTATCCCCAGAACTGTAACTTTGGTTATGGAGTCAAATTCTATCTCAATTAAAATGAATCTCTTATAATAGCACAGTGGGTCTATATGTATTCATTTCCTTAAACAGTTCTGTCTGCTGCTTTTTGCAATTGTGTTTACATTGGAAAGTTCAAACTCACATTCCTTAAATTTAAGGAACTTAAATGTCTTAGTTCTAGACTAGTCACATCTCAAATATTTAAGCCTTTCTAAAACCTTAAAGTTTCTTTTCCTGATAGTGGACAATGTTCTACTAAGTTCTGCATGCTCGTGTCTGAAGCACCTATCCTTAAAGACACAGGGTACAAAATCTCTAGAATATCTTTCTGATTTTGCTTACTATCTGTTTAACTTCAGAAATATTTGTAAATAAATTCTTCATCTACAGTATGTCAAATACAATACTTCAATCCATCCTTTTTTAAATGGTGGGTTCTTCAAGGGACTTAAAAGATTTTTATCTCAGGCAAAGGTTTTATAATTTACACAGTTACAATAACCCTGAAACTCTGAAGTATCATAAGCATCAGTAATGAGCAGTGTTTGCACAAAGACAGAAGTGTAAATTCATGCAATCATTTTGGAGAACAATTTGGTCTATATAAAGAATAAATAATTTCCATGTATTTGACCCAGTAATTCTATTTCTAGGAGTCTAGGTTCTAAGAATATAATCTAAATGGTGAAAGAAAGAGGGATAACTATTGGCACAAACATGTAGCAATATGTACGAAGGCAAAAACATGGAAAAAGAAATATGATGATTACAAAAATTTTAAAACAGGCACTTAAACAATTTAAGGTCATTTTAAGAAACTTTTGATGATTTGTGAAAGTCTTGAGTAATAAAAAAACCTGATTATAATATTCAGTTAAAAAGAATATTATAATATTCATTAAAAAGAAAATAAGGCATACTATGTAAGCCTCATAAAATGACATGTGCAAAATGACTGTAACCGGTATTCTTCAAATACACACATAAAATCTAGGGAGATTCATCAAAAGATGACAATGTATGTGCTGGGGAAAAGTATGATTATATTACATTTTATATTCCCAATTTTCTTGGAATATAGATAAATTTATTTTGAAAATGATCCCCACAAAAAGTATATGTACAATCAAAAGTAAAAACAGTTAAAAGTTTTTATTTTGTCTAATCATAGTTTACATAATCTACTTGTGAGAAAATAAAGACTACTATGAATTTGTATTTGCTCACAGATCAAAGGAAACCCTATTGTTTTAAAAGTCTGATTTCCCAAGGATATTTTAATCAAATTTCCAAAGTTTTGAATATACAAAACAGTACATCCTCTCCAAACTTTTCATCGTCTATACAAGTGTAGGTGTCCGGAAGTCCTCCCCAAAGCCCTGTCCTAACAGTTAGCCTGAATCTCTCCATTCCCTGGTCCTGGACCCGACCACATAGAATGCAGTCAGCTTAGTTGTACCTACTCTGTGACCACAAACAGGACTCAACAGCTGTGATGCTTTCAAGTTAGCACCTTTCACAAGTACAGTCACAGGCCAACAAAAATGATTTTGAAAAATAGAGTGCTATGTTATATGCCTGTCATATCAGCAAGACTTGGAAATAGACTTCTCACAACAGTCCCACATGAACCATGAGCCGCCCCCTCACACGCCATCAGAGGCCATGAGCATGAAGAGCCAAAATGTCCCCAAACAGTAAATTGGGCTTAACTAGGATGTATATGGAAACAGTTCTTCAGCAATCTGTGTCCAGAAACTTCCAAAAATATAATGAATCATAAAATACAGAGAAACAGGTTCCCCCTAACATCTTCAATTAGATTTTGTTAAAAATACTATCAAATTCACACAGTAGACCAGAAGTGTTGGGAGTGTTCTGGGAGGATAATCAGATGGCTATAGTTTATGAAAAAACATTCCCATAAAAAAAAAGTCTCCCTTACATATATCCTCATGTCCCTACCTCAGGTTCCTGAAATGGAACTGTTCTCAGAATTTTTATTTATTTCCCATATTTTTAAGGATACATTATAATTAAACATAGTGATGGGACTTATTTTTACATATTAATACTTATACACAATATAACTATAATTTGGCCAATATCATTTCCCAGTATTTCCTCTTTCCCTCCCCTCCTCATCTCCCTGATCCCTTTCCTTTATTCTACTGATCTCCCTTTGATTTTCATGAGATTCTTCATACACCTTTCTTTTCTTTTTCTTCTCTTTCACATATGAGAAAAAAACATACAACTTTTGACTTTTTGAGTTTAGATTGTTTTGCTTATCATAATGTTCTCATTATTTTCCTGCAAATGACAAGTTCATTCTTCTTTATGGCTGAAACTCAATTGTGCATATATAGCATATCTTCTTTACACATACATCCACTGACAAGACACCTACGCTGATTCCATTAGTTTGGCTATTGTGAGTTGTGCTGCTACAAACATGGATATGCATGTATCCCTATAGCATGCTGACTTTAATTCTTTAGGATAAATACCAAAAAGTGGTATAACTTGGTCATCTGATGGTTCTACGTCTTTTGAGGAACCTCCATACTGAATTCCACAGTGGTTGTACTAATTTACAATCCTACCAACAGTGTGGTGTTCCTTTTTCTCCACATCCTCTCCTGCATTTATTATTATTTGTAGTGTTGATGGTTGCCATTTTAACTGGAATGAGATGAAATCTCAGTGTACTTTTGATTTGCATTTCTCTAATTGCTAAAGATGTAGGACGTTTTTTCATGTATTTGTTACTGCCTCACAATTTTTAAGTGGAGATGATTCCTGATCAGGCAATCAACCTTAATCTGGTACTGTGCCTAACACTTTCCCTGGTGGGAATGAAGAGAGGTAAAAGACAGGAAGCAAAAGAAAATTCAGAGTTTTTTCTTCTTCTTTTCTTAAAAGTCTTTGAAGAACTTAGAGTTGGGGGTGGGGAATCAACATCAGCTCAGACTGCACTCAAAAGATATTGACTCAAACACTGTCTCCAACTTTTTTCACCACCACTCCCCAACCCCTGCAAAATAAGAAAAACAGGCAAAGACAAAAGAGAGGACAAAGACATCATCCTGATTTTAAAACTACTATTCAGTCTTTCATAGACTATGGCATGTATTTCGCTTTTTCCTCTCTTTCCATTTTTTATTGGTACATTACAGTTATACAGAATGATGGGATTTGTTGTGACACAATCACACATGCACACATATACCAATGTCACTAGGCCACTACCACTCCCCAGCACTTCCCTCCTCCATGTATTTCTCATACATGACATATAAATAAAGAACTGTGTGCAGACAAGGGTAATTAATATAATGTACAAGATGGATATTATTGCTCTAATAAACGTTTTTGTGGAAATTTTGATAATGGGAAGGAGAAGCTGAAGAGAGTAAAAACTCACATTAATAAAATTATAAAAGATATGGAGAGAATACAAAGTTTTGTCATATTCTGGAAATTATGTTCTATACAGTCTATAAAACAATGAATATTGCCTTTTGAGAAACAATGCTAAATACTGCTTTATACATGGTTGGAAGATGAATGAAACGTGATGGCACAGGATAGAAAGTTATAGGTTCAAGAATTCAGGGCAATTCATTCACTTGACAGTTCAGAGGCAGGACGTGTGTCAGGAAAAGCCAGGTTCCTACAAATCAAAAGAACACATACCTAAACTTCTGAGGAGACATCAGTCTTCCCAAAATCACTGTTGGTGCCTGATAATCAGAGCACCTGGCACAACAAAATTTTCTCTCTGCATATCCTAAATCTTCCCACCAATCAAGCTTAACTTCCTTGGTCTGAATGTCTGTGTCCCCCTAACACTCACATCTGAACATCTAACCTTCAGTAAAATGGTAGGTGGGGATTTTGTGAGGGGGAAAGTTGTGTTGCAAGTCACTATGAATGGGATTAGTACCTTTGCAAGGGAGGGCCAGGGGAACCCCTCACCACTTCCACCTTGGGAGGACACAGCAAGAAGGCAGAGTCTGTGAACCAGGAATCAGACACTGCATGTGAAGGTGCCTGGATCCTGGGCTGTGGAGGCTCCAGAGCTATGAGAAACAAATTCCTGTTGTTTAGAAGCCACCAAGTTTATGGTGTTTTGTCACAGCAGCCCCAAATTGTCGAAGACATTCCCTGTAGTTTTTCTCCATGCCAGCAACGGGTTAAATGGGTCTGTCTTTGAGTCCTGACTAAGGGAAGTGCCCATAGGAAAGAATCCCTCACTAGACAACTCTTCCTAGTGCTGCTTATCTTCCAATGGTCCAACAAAGCAGTGCTAAGGAGCACACGTGTATTGGCACCGTCAGAGCACATGATGCTGAGCAGATGGAAGCAAAACCATGCTCAGCCAAGTGGGACTGATGAGGGATGTTTCCCCACACCAGGGAGTATCCACTCAGATCTTTGAGAGAACAGAAAAGTGAACTACTAAGAAGGATATTTTAAGCCTATCTTAAGTCAGACAGTGCACCTGTAGCCAAGGATCAGGTTCTTCACAGCAAAATATTTTTATGCCATAACTAAAGTAAAATATTTCCTAATATTCTACACTTTGGCATAATCTCATTTTATGTCTATGGATCATTTGACAGGCACTTGCCTTTTTTCCTAACAGATAATCTTAAAAAACCTATAACTGCAACAAGAGATTGGAAACAATGGGAAAGAATCTTAAACGCAAAATGCCTTAAATACTTTAAGTGGACACACTTTAATTAGAGAAACTTGGAGCACTTTTGGTTAGGCTGTGAAAATACAGAGAGAAAAAAAAAATTTAAGTTTGGTGGAATTCCCAAGCATTTGTCCTTCAAACAAAAGGAAAATATACTAACTTCCCCAGTATCCATTTTTATAAGAAAAATGCAAGTACCAAAGTGGATCAAAGGCTTCCTCCACATTCATTAAATTTTTCACCAGTAACTGAAACTGAAAGCAACAAAATTCATTAATTAGGGAAAATTTTAAGAGATGCTCTAAAACAAGGAGAGATTTGCTTTTAATTGTCTTTATAATGAGTCATCTGATGAAGAATTCCAGGATGGGAGCTCAGAAGTGGCAGACAAGATTTAGCACAGCAGGCAGTTTACATTCAATCTGATCAGAGACCTCCCTATCCCTGCTCTTAGCCAAGACCAGAGTGATCATCACGGTGGAAGGGACCAGCACTTACTCCTCAGTCAGCAACTACACTGATTTTGGAAATTTTATATATAAAATGTTAATCTCTCTTTAATAAAAACAACCCCTAAGTCCGTTAAAATCAGGCTCTCTGCTCCATACTCAACCTTCTGGACTAATAACATATCATCCATAATCCCCCCGAATGGGTGGTTGCTTATTGTTAATGCCATATGAATAAATGAAATTTTAAATTCCTGGAGAGCATTATAAATGAATGAGGATGAGAACAAAAGCTGTACATACTGTAATAACTAAGAATTCATTATTAGCTCTACCATGTAACAGCCTTACAACCTTCAGCAAAATCCCTGAATCTTCCTGCACCTCAGTTTCCTCCTATGTGACGTGGGGAACAGAAGAGTAGTTCCTACCCACAAAGTTTAGACTAGATTTCCCCAGAATTTGACCCTGTGACAAGTGTTAGAGTGAAAGTCATTTATACAAAAGGGGACACTGATTACAGAGGTTGGCAAATGAAATGTCAGACGGCAAAACCTACACAGGAGTGTGTAGACTGCTACATAACAGAGTTCAAAGTGAATTCAGTTCTTCCATTACACACAGCTTTTGTTCCCATCCTTGCCCATTTGTAATGATTTCCAGAAAATCTAAAATTTTATTTACTCATACCAAATTAACAGTAAGCAACCATCACTCCAGTGGGATTATGAATAGTATGCTATTTATGTCTGCTGAGTTTACTGTCAGAGGACTGAGTATGAAGCAAAAAATTCTGATTTTAATGGACTTAGGAATTTGACCAATTCTGCAGGGAGACCTCTCAGAGACAACAGACTGTGACAGGGACAAGGATGACCAACCTCTTCTGGTTTTAGCACTGAGAGTTCAGGCTGCCAGGAAAACCCTCAGACCCAAGCAATGTGGTAATTGCTGGCCACCCTAGCTGATGCCTGCAGCAGCCACCATAGGCACCACCGAGGGTGGCCAGGGCTGTGGGCAGGGAACTGCCAGCCTGCTCTGCCATCTGATGCCATGAGGATCAAATGTGCTATTCTATGCACCGCGCTCAATCTGGGACTAGCACTCAGTCAGTGTTGGATGTCAGCTATTTTTGTATCCTCAAAGCAACATAAGAATCACGAGATCTGCCCTTACTACATGGGAGATGTGTGGTAGCTGTGCCATCATGCGCATGGCCCCCTCTGGAGCTGGCTGTGCTAGAGAACACTCTGCAGGCTGTGGGACCAGTTTGCCTGTTTAAATGACCCCAGAAGGCCACAAACTAGAGCCTCCAATACAAGCAACATCTTTCTTACCTGCTCTAACATTGATAAGCTTAATCGACCTCCAAATCAGCAACAGTCTTTCTTCCTGCCAATAAAACAAGACTAATGCACATCAGGACCCAAAACCCTGAAAGCTAACAAGATACACCAAGTACCCTGGGCACCTCTGCTCCCACCAGTTACATTGTCCACTTACCTAGAACCTAGCATGCTTACTTCCAAACATATTTGTTAATATTTCAAAACATTCTTTATTCTGAAAAAGCCTTGGCCTTATAGTCAAAAAAGGTAGGGGAAGGGGGTGGTGAATGGATGTCTGTTTTGTTTTGTTTTTTTTTTTTAAGAATAACAAATACTCAGAATATGAATATATTATACCTGCCCAATTTAACCAAATTTATTTTGGTGTATGTACATGAACCCCTTTGATTACCAACTCTCTAGGTCTATAGGGTGGTTGGTATGCCTGTTCAAAGGTATCTTCTCAAATGATCTGTGAATTCTCTCTGAAGGTTGTAGACAAGATGCCAAAACCTTAGTCCCTTCCTGACTAGTTAATTGTGAAATGGAACGAACTACTTCTCCCAATACAATAGTTCCCCCCACCTAAGGTTTTGCCTTCTGTGGCTTCAGTTGCCAAAGGTCAACCATGATCTGAAAATATCAAATGAAAAATTTCAGAAATAAAAAATTCCTAAGTTTTAAATTGCCTGCCACTCTGAATAGAATCATAAATTCTCATACCCTCTTGTTCTATCCCAGCCAGGATGTGAATCACTCCTTTGCCTAGCATATCCACACTGCATATGCTACCTGTCAATTAGTTACCCAGTGACTAACTGAATAAATGTTAAATTAGTCACTGAATAACTATCTCAGTTATCAGAGCAACTCTCGGGTTACTGCTGTGCTTGTGATCAAGTAAATATTATGTCATAGACTAACACTGTATCACAAGTTCAACACCGTTCACCTCACTTCATCTCATCATGTAGATACTGTATCATCTCACATTATCATAAGAAGAAGAGTGAATAAAATACACTAACATAGTTAGGGCTAGGGATATAGCTCAGTGGTATAGCTAGCATATATGAGGCCCAGCATCACCAAAAATTAATAAATAGAAATATTTGAGAGAGATTACATTCATAAAACTTTTCTTACAGTATATGCTTATGTTTGTTCTATTTTAATATTAGTTATTGTTGTTAATCTTTTACTGTATCTAATTTATAAATTAAACATTATCATAGATATATAAGAAAAAGCATAGGATATATAGTTTGGTTCTATGTACAGTTTTGGACATACACTGGAGTTTTGGAATGCATCCCCCATGGATAAGGGGGAACCACTGTCTACAGAAATACAAACAACCCTATCAATTTCTGCTAACCTTTAAGCACACCCCCATGATTACTCAACAGCAGGAAGCTTAATGGGAATTCAATGCATGGGTAGAATAAACTGGCACCCCATAGTCAGCCAAAATCCATTTATATTAGTCTGCCACTTTTTCATACAAAACAATTTCCAAGTGCCACAACTCTGAATTACAAATACATAAAAAATGCTAATTGGATAGAAAAGTGAAACTGGCAAGTAAAAGTTCAAAACACATAAGCCTTCTCCTTCCACAAGCTCATATGAACTTTAAGCAAAACCATAAACTAATATAAATAAATTGCTCAAGAACACTGTCTTTTCCAAAGACTTTCACTTCATTTTTTAACTTTATTATACTCAAAAATTTTATGAAAACTCCTACATTGGAAAATATCATAAATATGTGTACTGACTTGAAACTGTGAATAGGAAAATATTTTTTCCCCTGAAGCTTCTAGGCACTAGACTCATAGGACAGATGTAATGTACATCTGCTATATTGCTTGAAATTTTTCAGTTCTGCTCAAAAGGGCAGAAAAATAGATGGGCTAGATAAACCCCATAAAAATGGATTAGACATAAATAATGAAACATATTAGACAAAGCAAGTAGAACTTACATGTGAAAACAGAAAGGGGAGGAAGAACCATGAAGCAACCAATATTCATAGCATACTAAATATACATGAGGCACCTGAGGCACTAAATATTCATTATGCACAAATTATACATGAAGCACATGTGGTATTCAGTATTCATGAAGTCTTAATTAAGCCACACATGGTACCATCCATTCTCATCCTCTGCATAAGTCACACACAACAACAACAACAACAACAACAACAAAAACATAGCTGTCATCAGGCTGCTCTTCCCTGGAGAATAAGCAGAGAAACCAGACCAAAGAAGAACCTGGCTGTAAGTTAATGATGCTGGATGCTGTCTAATCCCTAAAATCACACTTATGTCAACTGACTACATTGACACTACTACCATATATAAACTATCAACTGCCAGTTGCAGAAAATTTTAAATAAGATGAAAGTTATCTCTGAAATGATAAAGTGATAAAGTTTAACTGGAAGAAAACACTCAAAATAAGTACTGTTAATACTGTGTATTTTGTGTCTAGCATACCAGTCCCTATTTTCGGAACAAAGGTTTGTAGTTCTGCTAATGTATATCTACTTAGATAGCCTCACTGAAAACACATCACTATCTGTCACACACGGGAAGAATAATTCCTACACTACAGCATGTATTATTTTAATTAGATGAACTAATGACAATAATAATTAAGAAATTATAATAAGTACATAAGATGATATCTAGGCAACCCATTTTCTCCTAATTACTACCACCAAAAAAACACAAAGCACACTTTACTTCTGTGTTTTCTTACTAAGGAGAAAGGAAAAGTATTAGGTGTTTGGTTTTTTGTGGGGGGTCAGCTCTCATTGGTTCATCTCATTTTTTGGGGGGTGGAGGGAATCCATTGATCCACCTGAGCCAAAAACTACAATAATGGAAACAGAAAATAGGAAGGGAAAACTGGAAAGGAAGTAGTTCTCAGTTTATCAAAATGTGAGTGTCAAACCTTTTTAATCTAAATTTGTAATACTACATTCACAAAATAAATCACTACCTTAAGTATAAACCTATTGTGCACTGAGGTATGGTTATCATTGGATATTTTAATGACAACACCCATCCTTAGGAACTGTTGAGGGGTGACAAGGACCCATCAACTAATTCAAGCTGTTTTTTTTTTTTGTTTTTTTTTTTTAATGAATTTGAAAATAAGCAAAGAGTTGTCAAAGCCATGAATGGGAAGAGACCAGAGACTACTTACTCCTCTCATTCCAATGCAAAACACTCTTCCAAAGAAAAATAAAAAATAGTAATGTCACAATGCTACCTAAATACATTAGTCTTATTAAACACCCTAAATGAACTATTGATCTGGTTCACACGGCACTTAGTGAACTGAATTCCATTTTCCATACTCCAACTTCTCATTGCTACTTGTCGACTACAATGGCCAATCAGAGATCTAAGATACAGAAAAATTAAGTCACTATATAGATGAGATTGTACAATGATGAATTTCATTTATTCTGAATTTTTATTAATGGAGGAAAACACATTCTGTGATGAATTTATTTATAACCTGTCTTGTAAGTCTTTATCAAACACTTCTGTACTCATTTATTCAAAAAATGTTTCATTCTCACTTTGTCGCCCCTAAAATAGACTTACCAACCCATCCCAATTTGTGCAGAAGCATCCTAGTTTTAGCACTATAAGCACCATGTCCTCCAAAACCCTTCAGGTCCTGAACAAACTAGAAGAGTTGGTCCAACTACACCAAGTAATAAATGAAGGGGAAAAGACACATGGTTATCCATACTTGTGAACTTTCTTATCTAATGAAAGAGAGGGACACTGGTTAACAATCACGAAGACAGATTATATAACATCACAACAATGGTCCTCATACCCCAGAATCCTGGTTAGAGCCCAGAGCCATGCAACCCACAATATATGCTGACGTCAGCAAAGGAGTATTGGTCATCACAGATGCACCACCTCCTCCCAGAGTTTACAGGAACACCAGACTGGCCCTAACTCCACCATCCAACATCCCGCACAAAACCCAATCAGTAGAAAAAGGGGACTGAGAACACAGGGCAAGGTCACCTTTTGAGGAAAATGGAATTCATGGGGAGGGATTTTTTTCCTTCCCTGCCCTGCTTTGAAGACAAAAAATTATAAAGAGAACTGAGTCTCAAATGCAGAAACAGAAAAGGCAAAATACAAATTCTGGATGAAATATCATTAAGAAATATGCTGTATTCCACCTCACAGAAAAGGAAATTTCAAGATAGCACTGAGAAAAAGTACTGAAAAACTGTGTTGTGGGGTATGGTATAGGGGGCAGGGCACACTCATGTTTATTTTCAGAAAAAAGATAATGAAATGCTCAACAGGACACTTTAAAACTGTGACGATGGTTATAAATAAAACTACAGAAGCAATGAGAGCACTCAGCTAGAGTCTTTGATACAGACCAAGGAGTGCAAGGAAGCTTTCCCTGAAGAAGTGCATTAATTAAAACATGAAGAATAAATGGGGGTTAACTACATAAAGATGCCAAGGTGAAGAGTGCACAGCATAGAAAAGAGTGCATGTGAAGTCCCAGAGGAAGAGAGGAAACAGAAAGTAAGACTACAGAGAACGGTGAGACAAGGAGTAAGGGTAGAATCCTGAAACCACATCAGGGACATTTTGTATTCTAAGGTTTTCAGAAGAGAAGCAAAACCAGTATATTTGTACATTTAAAAGATCATTCTAGATAAGTAATACTCTATGTATGTATACTTTACCAAAATACATTCTACTGTCAAGTATAACTAAAAAGAACAGATGAAAAAATTAAAAGAAAAACAGAAGAATCTCATGTGGTGGGGCGCAGTGCTGCACACCTGGGGTCCCCGTGACTAGGGAGCCTGAGGCAGGAAGAACACAGGTTGGAGGCCAGCCTCTGCAATTTAGTGAGACCCTGTCTCAAAACAAAATAAGAGGGGCTGGGGATGTAACACAGTGGTTGAGTGCCCCTGGGTTCAATCCCCAGTACCAACAAAATAAAAATTAAAAAAGAATTTCCCACATGTTTCCTAAACATGATGATGTTTACTGGGGATACTTATTAAAAAGGCTCTTTGTCAAGCATGATTTCAACAGAGTAACCAATCTGCCACAGGATATCTAAATAGCTGCTTCCAGTCCAGTTCAATTTAACCAACATCTATTAAACTAATTTTGTGAGAAGTAGTAACTAGACGTTGGACATCAAAGACAGTTGTTTCTTGACATTGTGGATTACATGATGGCTTTATTTGTATAAGAAGGAACAGTTTTCCCTTGTGATATTTTGGGGTTGTTCTCTTTTTGTTTGTTTGTTTTTGGTACCTGGGATTAAACTCAGGGGCACTCAAGCACTGAGCCACATCCCCTGACCTATTTAATTTAGAGACAAGGTCTCACTTAGTTGCTTAGAACCTCACTTTTGCTAAGGCTGGCTTTGAACTCAAAATCCTCCTGTCTCAGCTTCCCCCAGCTGCTGGGATTACAGGTGTGCACTACCACACCCAGCTTCCTTTTTTTTTTTTAATTAATATTTTTTAGTTGTCAGTGGACCTTTATTTTACTTATTTATATGTGGTGCTAAGAATTAAACCCAGTGCCTCACGCATGCTAGGCAAGCGCTCTACCACTGAGCTACAGCCCCAGCCCTCCCTTGTGTTTTAATGATGAACATGGAGCTCTTTTATGGGCAGGGGAGGAGAGACATTTTTGATAGCCCAACCATTTCAACTCATTATCACTGAGCCAAGACTCGTAACTTTCAGCAAACCCTCACTACCCTGTGTGCTCACGTGCATGAAATCTGGAGTAGCAGAATTAGTTCACGGAAAGTCAATACTTTTAATAAGTTTCCTGCACTCCCTACCTGGGTCAAACCCACTGCCCTGCTGAGAAAAATCTATTCTAAGTGGCCTATAAGAATCTGTATATGTGTGATGTCTATGCAGGTTTTCAATGCCAAAGGAACAACACAAACACCATCTCTTAGACCAGGGTACACAGCCATGTCACCACCGCTTGGTCCACAATTACACTGGTTTCCAAACATCAGAAACTCTTGTGTTATTTGAGTAAGGCCAATTGAATGTTGGCTACTTCATTGTTTAAAAAAACATCCTACTTGCATATGACCTGTGCATGAGTCTTCTTAATCCCCAAATAGGGATAATTCCCCAATACCACAATCTCTGGTTATCTATAAACCAATAGTAATTCTATCGTTTTATCCTTTAAACAACCTACAGTGTTGAGATTCAGGTATCCCAAAGTCATAAGTCTGTATGGAGGAGAGATTATATGGTGGTGTAATCAGATCATCACACTGAGAGCAATGAAATCAACCCTAGGAGTTAGCCACCTGAAACCAGGGTCTTGCTTTTGAGTTGCTGGCTATTTGTTCTGGCATTATAAAAGGCCTAACCTTCAACAGATTTTTTTTTTTAATTCTGAAAATAATCTACTTTTTATCTGACATAGGTAGCATGTCTGCCATGTATATATGAAAAACTTTAAAAGAAAATAGTACATTTAATTTCAGAATTAAGAAATCATAAAAGAGCCATTCAAGCTTTTTTTTTTTTTTTTTTAATTTGAAATAGGGTCTCGTTAAATAGATTAGGGGCTCACTGAATTGCTGAGGCTGGCCTCAAACTTGCAATCCTCCTGTCCCAGCCTCCTGAGTCTCTGGGATTATAGGCATGTACCACTGCACTCAATTGATATTTAAGAAAAATTGAAGGAAAAAAAAAAGAGTCATTCTAGGGCTGGGGTTGAGGCTCAGTGGTAGAGCACTTGCCTGGCACGTGTGAGACACTGGGTTCAATCCTTGGTACTACATAAAAATAAATAAATCAATAAAAATATATTATATAAAAAAAGGATCATTCTAGCCAAAGTGTAAAGAATATCCGAAGGTCAAAAGTCAAAAGAAGATATAGACACTAGGATACCAGTTAGGAAGGTCCTTTGGCGGTTCAATCAAAAGAAAGGCATAGGTATGGCAGAGACAGATATCTTTTTTTTTTTTTAATGTGACACCTATCAACAGCAGAATCCACAAAGCTGATGACAGATTATATATAAAAAGTGAGGAAAATTAAGATGGAACTGAGTATAACTGAGTAATCTTCAACTCATAAGATGATGGAGCCATTTACTAAGACATGGGACACTTGAGGAAGACTACATTTAGGAAGACAGAAATGGATTTTGTAGTGGGTATGTGGAGTTTGAGCAGTGTGCCAGATAGAAAAATGGCCCCGCATCCTACCCCTGGAAACAATATTCAAGGTCACATGGTAAAGAAAAATAGAAGTTGTAGATGGAAATAAGACTGCCCATCAGCTCACCTACAATCAAGGAGGTTATCCAGGCTTCTGTGAGTGAGCTCAGTGTGAACACTAGGGTTCTTAAAAAGATGAAAGAGCAGTTTTAATTTGCATTTATATATATATATATATATATATATATATATATATATGGATGTATATATGCGTGTTTATATATACACATGTGTGTGTGTGTGTGTGTGTGTATATATATATATATATATACCATGATAAATAAAAGTTGATCATGATTAACAATATCATGATAAATCAATAAACATTTTAAATATAAATACTATCATTATCACTTAATTTTGTAGTTATGTGACATACTCAAATTTAGGAAAGTACTATTATTTTAAATTATTCAATTAAGACTTTTTAAAAGATGTTTCAAGTTCAAAGCCAGCCTTAGCAACTTAGCAAGGCCCTAAGCAACTTAGCAAGATGAGACCCTGTCTCAAAACAAATAAAAAATAATAATTTATAAAAGGGCTGGAGATATGGCTCAATGGTTAAGTGTCCCTATGTTCAATCCACGGTACCAAAAAAAAAAAAAAAATGCTTCAATATGCGTTTTCAAGATTTTTAGGCATAATTATCTGGAATGTCACATCATCCTTATAATAGTAGGACTACAAAGAGATTCTTATCACCTACTTCATTAACAACTACAGAAAGTAGATTTTACTTATTCTAAAACACAGAAAAATAGAGTCACCATTTTTTAAAAGAAAATTAAATTCTTGGATATTTTTAGCAAGTTTTTATACACCATTAACTTCCAAACTTGAATACCACATCTCTTTCCTGCTTCTCCTAAAATCAAATTCAATAGTTGTCGCCTAAAATTTTTGTTCTTACTCCCATCATTAAGACATCCTAAGCAGGCTTTTAAATGTGCTAAATATAAAACTCCCCTGATACTATTTGATCTTTAAAACCCACTAGCTCTGGTATGCACAGTTTAATTTCTTGATTACACTCCACTGATAACTGAGGTTTTCAAATTTAGTGGAAATGTTGCTTGATATTGGGAAGGGGAGGCTGGCATCGGAGAAAGGGATAAAAACATGATTCAGAGCTGAAGAAGTCATTAGTCAACAGGCACAATGTTTCAGTTAAGTGAATAAGCTCTACAGAGATCTAATGTACATTTTGTATAATAACATACACTTAAAAATTGTTGGGAGGATAGCTCTCTCGCTGTGTTTTTCCCACAATGAAAAAGGTGTGGGGCTGGGTTGTGGCTCAGTGGTATGTGTGGAGGCACTGGATTCAATTCTCAGAAACACATCTAAATAAATAAATAAAATAAAGGTCCATCAACAACTTTAAAAATATTTTTAAAAAGGGGGTGAGCAGACTTTTTTGAAACAGTCAATTCTCACGTAGCCGTGAAACTAAACAGGAGTAATCAAGAGTGAGATGCAATGTATACATTATGCAAAAAAATGGGTAATCGAAAAATGCTCTATCGGATCACTTCCAGTGCTTTCTTTGCCCTGTAAATTCACCATTCTAGTCAGACTGCCTTTAAGCTATATTAGTCTAAGAACAGAGCGACTCAACCAATAGGACAGAGCAATCTAGAAGCAGACTAGATGGAAAGGTGACGGGGCAGTGCTTCAACACTGGCTCAAAGTTGGGGAGAAAAAACAAGAAAAAAGCTCGCATTGCTTTAAAAATTGGGAATGAACACTTTCCACCCAACCTCCATCCTGAATGAAGGAAGAAATAACCCAGTAGTGATATGATGACTTTAGCATGACCCCTGAATTTTTCTACCCAGGGATGGATTGTAAAATTAGAAATAATTACCTAGAAGAAAACTCATCCCCACTAGGTTGGGCTCCGGGATCTGCCCCACCATTCACTGGATCATCATTATGGTGTTTGCTACAAATAATGCCTGCGTGCATATGGCTTCTCCCTTAGGGGGAAACTTGAGTTTTACCATGAATACAAGATCACCTGGGCATCAGCAGGAAAAAATTATTACTTTACTCATTTTTTCATTTTACATATGCAAGCAGCACAACCAGAGAATAAGGTCAAAGTGTTTTCTCTTCATCTTGAATGCACAATTTAAACCAATTCTAAGGGAAATTCCAACTCAGTCAAGGTGGCAGAGAGGACTTAACTCACCAGGAATGAGGCCTTTAGGTCCAAGGGCGAAGGGGTGGCAGAGATGGCAGGGAGGTTCAGTAACTGAAAACTAGTGGCATCATGTGAAGGGGAACTTCGGGCTCCTCATCAGTTCTCAATGGGATACAAGTCTGAGACTTTATGAGACAGAAGTTTTGTGAGGAATCAGCTCATAAAAAATCTAGATATGAGGATCTAGCCATGATTATAGTAGATGAGCCATTCAACATTTTAAAAAGTATTGACAAGGTCTGGCTTCCCCTTTTCATGTGTATCAGAGAGGGTGCAGAGGGTCAACTGTGCATGAGGAGCAGCCAAGGGGAAGCACCAAAACCTGCACACACTCACTCAAGAAGGGAGGCTGAACTCAGTCCAGGTAGAGAGCAGGGCTCAGATGCATTCTCTCTGATGTGGGAGGGGACCCAGCAACCAGAGACCCTGCCTCTCCAGCCAGTATGTTGGAAGCTGTTTACCCCAACTCCTTTCAAATCTCTGTTTACTACAAATGTAGAGAGAAGTAGTACCTGGGAGTTCCACTAGAGCACCCCAAGTTTTTCTGCATCAACAGCCCATCCCTTCCACTGTGCTTACTCAGGCAGGAATCTGGGCTATTGTTTCAGGAACACTTCAACAGTCAGAGTCAAAGGGGAGGGACTTTCATGACTCTTTATTAAGAAGAAAAATAGATTAACCTGAACAATACATCCCAAAAGTTTTCCATCAATTAGGACAGTGTGTTGGAATACGATGCACACCCACAGTTGAATTAAAAAAGACAAAGGACAACTGCAGAATAAACTGACAGAAAAGTAAAAAGCAACAATTAGAGGAGATTCTTTAAAGACTCAGCCAAAAAAATTTTAAAAACTCAAAAATTCCCAAAGAAGAAATAAAAAATGATCAAAAGTAAAGACATGACAATTGCAATGCTACCAAAAATGATCCAAAGGAAAGAGAATTGAGATTACAAATCAATAACTCTTTATATATGAGAAAATTTTAATTATTCTTATCTACCTCTCCACATCCTTTGCAGAGTAATAAGTAACACCCACCCCCACCTCCAGGATGACAGAAAGGTTTTGTTACCTCTAGGCAGAGAAATCAAAAACAATGAAATCTCTTTTTAGCCTTCTATTATGGGATAATAATTAAAATTTTAAGTAGGAAACATTCCACATATATGTAGTAAGAGAGGGATAAATATGATTTTTTAAGCAAAAGCACAGCTTACTCTAGTTGAAATAGTTGCCAGCTCAGAAATATTTTTTTTCCACTTGGAATAAAATAATACTTCAAATAATCATTTGGAGTGATTCCTTCTGTGCCTCTACCATTGTTATTACAAAGAGTTTAGAGTTTTAAGAGCATATTTTGGATTAAATGACCACGGTTTCAAATTCAGGTATGTATATTTTAAAAGCTCAAAGCAGCTTTGGAAAGATTGCTGAGAAAGAGTAGAGATCCAGAAAGTATTTCAATGTAGCCAAAAACCTTTGGATAAATAACATCTGGCATTAGTGATTTGCTATACTTGAGTTTCTCAACTTCCTCTCTGGAGAAACTTAAGTCCCTTTTGGCCTCTCTCTGACTTCCTTAAAAATGTTTCTGGAAACAGATATTTCACCATCTTCCATCTTCTTTATCTGGAGAAGTACTGTAGGAATTGCTAGGAAACTACACTAAAGAGACAGATGCTGGCGAAACAGGCATAGGGCTTCCCTATGGGCCCTCCTCAGTCTCAACACAGGATCTTTTAAATTTGCAAAGCATAAGAGACTCTGGCATCAGACTGCTGTGGGTTCCACTTCCAGCCTCACTGCTTCCTACCTGCATGGTCTGAACATCCCACCTCCATGAGCCTCACTGTTCTCCTAGCCTCCTTCTTCAGACTGTTGCGAGGATTAAGTGAGGGTCTATGAAAAGGAAGCAGCCCCTGCCCAGCACATGGCAAAGTACCCAGGAGCCCCAGCACTGACTGCAACAAGCACAGGTCAGTTGACAGCTGGGCACCTTGGAAACTAACCTCACCAGATCAAAGTCGCTTTCTCTATCTCCTGGGGCCTCCTTTGGTCCAGCCAACTTACTTGTCTCTTTTCCTCCATCTTCTCAGCTGCTGCCCCTTCTGACCAGCTGTAGTTTTGCTCCATTCCTCCCTCATCACAAGTCTTCAATAAAAGAACTATGTAAGAATCCCATAAAGTAAAAATAAGCAATCACTCATTCTTCCCCTTAACTGAAGACATCTGGAAAATCTCTCGCCACCCTTTCTCTCCTCCTTCCATCCTCCCCCCATTTTCTCCCTCAAACAAGTCAGAGGTGATATCTTTACTCAATGAGAAAATAAGGTTTATAATAGTGTCACTTGATTTTCTGGCATTTTTTTATTTTAATGGACCTTATTAATCTCATATTTGAATATGCATAACTCCCATAACAGGTTCCAATGTTTGACAGTATTTAAACATTATTTGAGGAGACATAAAAATAATAATTCTCTAGTTAAAACTGAGGTTGAAGATAAACACAGGAAGATAACTAAAACACCAGGTTTGAATTATGTGAGAAGGCACAGTGGCAGTAATGGACATCAAGGCTATTCACTGTGTGTCCCCTGCTGGTACATGACAGCAAGGAAGTAATAAAGAGTAGTACAGAAATTGGGGATAAGCATTTACTCTTCTTTTTAACTTCAAAAAGTAGTTGAATATACAGGAAATGAAAATTCAGGCTTATAGTTTGTCTGTATTTCTAGTAGTTTTCATTCCACTTGTAAGTCACTAATTTAATATATATATATCACACATACATACATATATATATACACCCACAGACACATATATATATATATTTAGTTGTAGATGGACACAATACCTTTATTTTATTCTTATGTGGTGCTGAGGATCAAACCCAGTGCCTCACACGTGCTAGGCAAGCACTCTAGCACTGAGCTACAACCTCAGTCCATTATAATTCAATTCTTACTGAATATTAAAGAATCCTTACTCTGTACAACAGTATCAGGCACTGCAGTTTTGAAATTTTTAAAACTGATCCTACACCACGGACTTATTCCTAAAAGGCTTGAGGAAGAGACTTGCTTTGACCTCCACAAAGGACACAAGTTTGTGGGGAGTGTAAACATAGTTAGTTGGGGGCTGTGTGACATTCCGCCAAACCTGCTCACTCTTCTAGGATGTGAACTATAATCCACATAAGGTGAGAAAATAAAACTACTGTCCTCAAATAACCTATTTAAAGCACACATCAAAAAACAGAGTAAACATTATTACTTCTTAGTGTCATAAGTGCCAAACATTAAAATATTTCAGATGCAAACTTTTGGTAGATTGTTTGAATCACCCAAAGCTACAATCCCCTGCAAATAACTAATCTCTCATTTTGCCACTGCATTAATAAAAGATAGTTCAATCCCCAGGATCACAAAAATAAATTTAAAAAGATAAATGCTTCATTCTCCTTGGATTCTGAGTAGATGGTACACGTGGTAAACAAAGATACACACTAGAAAGAAACAATCACAAAAGCAGAGCCATGAGAAGACTTGTGTAAACACTGGCTGCTCTCGTACTGAGGGGTTTACATAACAGTCGAGGGTAGGCCTTCTGGACTCCCAGTTTACCTCGGCTGTATATGGAGACAGCACTAACTTCTCAAAGCTAATGTGAAGAACATATACTGAGAGGTACAGCGCTTTTTCAAACTATTAAGTTGTGGTTCTACAAGTGTCATCCAGGGATTTTGGGGGTTCTTGATACTCTTTAGGGGATCTGCAAGAT
Organism: Sciurus carolinensis; assembly: GCF_902686445.1. Lineage (NCBI taxonomy): Eukaryota > Metazoa > Chordata > Mammalia > Rodentia > Sciuridae > Sciurus > Sciurus carolinensis. Next base: position 110,847,861 of record NC_062217.1, on the reverse strand, counting down.
CAAAACTGTGATAACACTAAGTCATTTTTTGCCTTTTTCATTCTCATCTTCTAACAGGTATACAGTGAAGTTTTCATAGACTACAAGAAGAGTGAGGGTGTGTGTGCAAAGTTCTGATTTTGAGCCCCAGCACAGCAAAATAAAAATAAGAAGTAACAGGACAGAGGAATGCCCAGACAGACATAAGCATCCACTGTCTTCTAGTACACCAGATACTCAAGAGGCTGGCAAAGCATAAAACAGTGTCATTTATTTCACTGAATTGTCTTAGGAAATATAGAATTTTCATAAAAAAAATAATTTTAGCAATATGCAATGGGTTTAACATATGTTCAAGTGTATTAATAAGCATATTAAATTCTTCTCAATTAAAAACATAGTCAAGAGCTTCTCCAGGTTCTCGGAACGGAACTGGCCTGCTAGTGAGAGCCTTTCTGAACAGAGCAGGCTCCGAGTCCCGGAGCCGCTGCAGTGCAGTGTACTCCTGCAAAGAACCAGCGGAGAGCCTCGATCTGCAATCAGCCTCAGGGATAAGGGCAGGGCAGCCGGAGACCTCTTCAGGCGGCTCTGCCCACTCCGGCTGCGGGCTCTCTTCACGGGGCGATCCAAGATGGCGGCCTAGAGGGAGACTGCACCCCCGGTCGCTCCAGAACCCAGGAGCTAAGAGGGGGAGGCACAGAGAGACTCGGACTGAAATAGAGCCACGGGTGAGTCTGCCCACTGGGTAAAGCTCAGCCCGGGTGGCAGGCCCAGATAGAGGGGGCTTATTGGAGCCGGGCAGGGCAGCTAGAGTCTTCCCAGGTAGCCTTCCACACTCCGGCAGTAGGCTCTTCCCACACGGCCAGCTGCACGGTGCAGGCCCACAGTGAGAGCATTTCCGCACAGAGCCAGTTCTAAAACGTGGAACCAGTAGGGGGCTAGGGGCAGTATTCTTCGAATGAGCTGCTTTATCAGATTCCTTCAAGACATCAGGCTACTGAAGGCTGGGAGGTGATACACTGGAAATCTACTGGGACACTATAAGCCAATAGTGGAAAACTGCAATATCTCAGGGTCCCACTGACAACTGACCATTATGAGAAAACAAGGGAAGAAAATGTCCCAAACAAACCTAGATACTACATCAATAAAACCCAATGACAGCACAGCAGAAGAAATGTCAGAAAGGGAGTTCAGAATGTACATAATTAAAACGATCAGGGAAGCTAATGAGGAGATGAAAGAGCAAATGCAGGCATTGAAGGAGGAGATGAAAGAGCAAATGCAGGCATTAAATGATCGCACCAATCAACAGTTAAAAGACCAAATACGGGAAGCAAGAGATCATTTCAATAAAGAGTTAGAGATACTGAAAAAAAACCAAACTGAAATCCTTGAAATGAAGGAAACAATAAACCAAGTTAAAAACTCCATAGAAAGCATAACCAATAGGATAGAACACCTGGAAGACAGAACCTCAGACATTGAAGACAAAATATTTAACCTTGAAAACAAAGTTGAACAAACAGAGAAGATGGTAAGAAATCATGAACAGAATCTCCAAGAACTATGGGATATCATGAAAAGGCCAAATTTGAGAATTATTGGGATTGAGGAAGGCTTACAGGAACAAACCAAAGGAATGAACAATCTATTCAATGAAATAATAACAGAAAATTTCCCAAATCTGAAGAATGAAATGGAAAACCAAGTACAAGAGGCTTATAGAACTCCAAACATACAAAATTACAACAGACCCACACCAAGGCACATTATTATGAAAATACCTAACATACAAAATAAAGACAGAATTTTAAAGGCCGCGAGAGAAAAGAATCAAATTACATTCAGAGGGAAACCAATAAGAATATCAGCAGATTTTTCAATCCAGACCCTAAAAGCTAGAAGGGCCTGGAACAACATATACCAAGCCCTGAAAGAAAATGGATGCCAACCAAGAATCTTATACCCAGCAAAACTTACCTTCAAATTTGACGATGAAATAAGATCCTTCCATGATAAACAAAAGCTAAAGGAATTTACAAAAAGAAAGCCAGCATTACAGAACATTCTCAGCAAAATATTCCATGAGGAAGAGATGAAAAACAACGATGCAAATCAGCAACAGGAGGCGCTAGCCTAAAGGAATAGCCAAATAAAGGAGAAACCAAATCATGTCAAAAACAAATATGAGTCAATTGACTGGGAATACAAATCATATCACAATAATAACCCTGAATGTTAATGGCCTGAATTCATCAATCAAAAGACATAGACTGGCAGATTGGATTAAAAAGAAAAATCCAACAATATGCTGCCTGCAAGAGACTCATCTCATAGAAAGAGACACCCATAGACTAAAGGTGAAAGGATGGGGAAAAACATACCATGCACACGGACACAGCAAAAAAGCTGGAGTATCCATCCTCATCTCAGATAATGTGGACTTCAAACCAAAACTAGTCAGAAGGGATAAAGAAGGACATTACATGCTGCTTAAGGGAAGCATAAATCAGCAAGACATAACAATCATAAATATCTATGCCCCGAACATTGGCTCATCCACGTACGTCAAACAAATCCTTCTCAATTCCAGAAATCAAATAGACCACAACACAATCATACTAGGCGATTTTAACACACCTCTCTCACCACTGGATAGATCGTCCAAACAAAAATTGAATAAAGAAACTATAGATCTCAACAACACAATCAGCAATTTAGACTTAACGGACATATATAGAATATACCATCCAACAAAGAATGAATACACTTTCTTCTCAGCAGCACATGGATCCTTCTCTAAAATAGACCATATTTTATGCCACAAAGCTACTGTTAGTAAATACAAGAAGATAGAGATACTACCTTGTACTCTATCAGATCATAATGGATTGAAATTAGAAATAAATGACAGAATAAAAAACAGAAACTTCTCCAATACCTGGAGACTAAATAATACACTATTATATGATGAATGGATAACAGAAGACATCAGGAGGGAAATAAAAAATTCTTAGAAGTAAACGAGAACAAAGACACATCATATCAAAATCTCTGGGACACTATGAAAGCAGTACTTAGAGGAAGATTTATTTCATGGGGTGCATTCAAAAAAAGAAGTAGAAATCAACAAATAAACGACTTAACACTACAGCTCAAAGCACTAGAAAAAGAAGAGCAGACCAATACCAAAAGTAGTAGAAGACAGGAAATAGTTAAAATCAGAGCCGAAATCAACGAAATCGAAACAAAAGAAACAATCGGAAAAATTAACAAAATAAATAGTTGGTTCTTTGAAAAAATAAATAAAATTGATAAACCCTTAGCCACACTAACAAAGAGAAAGAGGGAGAAAACTCAAATTACTAAAATTCGGAATGAACAAGGAAACATCACAACAGACACGAGTGAAATACAAAACATAATTAGAAGCTATTTCGAAAATCTATACTCCAACAAAACAGAAAACCTCGAAGACATCAACAAATTTCTAGAGACATATGAACTACCTAAACTGAACGAGGAGGACATACACAACTTAAATAAACCAATTTCAAGCAATGAAATAGAAGAGGTCATCAAAAGCCTACCAACAAAGAAAAGTCCAGGACCAGATGGGTTCTCAGCCAAGTTCTACAAAACCTTTAAAGAAGAGCTCATTCCAATACTCCTCAAACTATTCCATGAAATAGAAGAGGAGGGAACCCTACCAAACTCGTTCTATGAAGCCAATATCACCCTGATACCTAAACCAGACAGAGACACATCAAGGAAAGAGAATTTCAGACCAATATCCTTAATGAACATCGATGCAAAAATTCTCAACAAAATTTTAGCAAATCGCATACAAATATATATTAAAAAGATAGTGCACCACGATCAAGTGGGTTTTATCCCAGGGATGCAAGGTTGGTTCAACATTCGGAAATCAATAAATGTCATTCACCATATCAACAGACTTAAAGTTAAGAATCACATGATTATTTCAATAGATGCAGAAAAAGCATTTGATAAAATACAGCATCCCTTCATGCTCAAAACACTAGAAAAAATTGGGGTAATGGGAACATTCCTAAACATTATAAAGGCCATCTACGCTAAGCCCATGGCTAATATCATTCTAAATGGTGAAAAACTGAAAGCGTTCCCCCTAAAAACTGGAACAAGGCAGGGATGCCCTCTTTCATCGCTTCTATTCAACATCGTCCTTGAGACTCTAGCCAGAGCAATCAGACAAACCAAAGAAATTAAAGGGATACGAATAGGAAAAGAAGAACTCAAACTATCCCTGTTCGCTGATGACATGATTATATATTTAGAGGAACCTGGAAATTCCACCAGAAAACTTTTAGAACTCATAAGTGAATTCAGTAAAGTAGCAGGTTACAAGATCAATGCTCATAAATCCAATGCATTTTTATACATAAGTGATGAATCTTCAGAAAGAGAAATTAGGAAAACTACCCCATTCACAATAGCATCGAAAAAAATAAAATACTTGGGAATCAATCTCACAAAAGAGGTGAAAGACCTCTACAATGAGAACTACAGAACACTAAAGAAAGAAATTCAAGAAAACCTTAGAAGATGGAAAGATCTCCCATGTTCCTGGATAGGCAGAATTAATATCGTCAAAATGGCTATACTACCTAAAGTGCTATACAGATTCAATGCAATTCCAATTAAAATCCCAATGATGTACCTCGCAGAAATAGAGCAAGCAATTATGAAATTCATCTGGAAGAATAAAAAACCTAGAATAGCTAAAGCAATCCTCAGTAGCAAGAGCGAAGCAGGGGGTATTGCAATACCAGATCTTCAACTCTACTACAAAGCAATAGTAACAAAAACGGCATGGTATTGGTACCAAAATAGACAGGTAGATCAATGGTAAAGAATAGAGGACATGGACACAAACCCAAATAAATACAATTTTCTCATACTAGACAAAGGTTCCAACAATATGCAATGGAGAAAAGATAGCCTCTTCAACAAATGGTGCTGGGAAAACTGGAAAACTATATGCAATAGAATGAAACTAAACCCCTATCTCTCACCCTACACAAAACTCAACTCAAAATGGATCAAGGACCTTGGAATCAGACCAGAGACCCTGCATCTTATAGAAGAAAAAGTAGGTCCAAATCTTCAACTTGTTGGCTCAGGATCAGACTTCCTTAACAGGACTCCCATAGCACAAGAAATAAAAGCAAGAATAAACAACTGGGATAGATTCAAACTAAAAAGCTTTCTCTCAGCAAAGGAAACTATCAGAAATGTGAAGAGAGAGCCTACAGAGTGGGAGAAAATCTTTGCCAACCATACCTCAGATAGAGCGCTAATTTCCAGAATCTATAAAGAACTCAAAAAACTCTACACGAAGAATACAAACAATCCAATCAACAAATGGGCTAAGGAAATGAACAGACACTTCACAGAAGAAGATGTACAAGTAATCACCAGATATATGAAAAAATGTTCAACATCTCTAGTAATAAGGGAAATGCAAATCAAAACTACCCTAAGATTTCATCTCACCCCAATTAGAATGGCGATTATCAAGAATACAAGCAACAATAGGTGTTGGCGAGGATGTGGTGAAAAAGGAACACTCATACATTGCTGGTGGGGTTGCAAATTAGTGCAACCACTCTGGAAAGCAGTGTGGAGATTCCTCAGAAAGCTTGGAATGGAAACACCATTTGACCCAGCTATCCCACTCCTTGGCCTATACCCAAAGGACTTAAAATCAGCATACTACAGAGATACAGCCACATCAATGTTCATTGCTGCTCAATTCACCATAGCCAGATTGTGGAACCAACCTAGATGCCCTTCAGTTGATGAATGGATAAAGAAACTGTGGCATATTTATACAATGGAATATTACTCCGCAATGAAGAATGATAAAATTATGGCATTTGTAGGCAAATGGTCGAAATTGGAGAATATCATGCTAAGTGAGATAAGCCAATCTCAAAAAACTAAAGGACGAATGATCTCGCTGATAAGCGGATGAGGACATATAATGGGGGGTGGGACGGGCTAGCATTAGGTTTAGGGTTAGGTTTAGAGTTAGGCTAAGGAGAGCAGTAAGAATGAAGGAAAGAAGGACTGTGTAGAGGGAAAAGAGGGGTGGGAGGGGTGGGAGGGGTGGGAGGGGTGGGGGGGAGGGGAAAAATATAATAAACATCATTACCCTATGTAAACGTAAAAAAAAAATAAAAAAATAAAAAATAAAAAAAAAAAAAAAAAAAAAAAAACATAGTCAAGCCAGGTCCAACGGCACACTCCTGTAATCCCTACTCAGGAGGCTGAGGCAGAAGGATCACAAGTTTGAGACCAGACTAGATAACTTACCAAGAATCTGTCTGGACATAAAAAATATAAAATGCTAGGGGCGTAGCTCAGTGGCATTCAAGCAAATCCCTGGATTCAATCCCTAGTACCACCAAACACACATGGGGGGCAGGGGGAGACTGACTGACTATCAATAGCTATAACCCATACAAAAAGAATTTGGGATCCTCAATAAATTTTTTAAATGCAAAGGTATCCTAAAACTGAAAAGTTTGAAAGTATTGATGAAGGTAAAAGGCTGTGGATGCTCTGATACTAATAAATACATATATCTTTGTATTTATTAACAAGCAGTACTTTACTACCTATGTGTACCTTATGGAAAGAAATGGTTTATTCGTCGGCATTCTGTGTTTTCATCTCACTTTCTAGTTGCAACTGCACCAAAACAAGCAAACTGAAAGGGCCTATTCTCTGGCAAACACATGTCCCAGGTTTTCCAGGGCAGTTCTAACAGTCAATGTGTTTCCAATTTTTCCCATCAACCACAAAAATGTTCCTTATATTTCAACATTTTTGTGTCCAAATGCATCACCCAATCTGATTCTCAAATACAGGGGGAGAAAAATCACAAAACAACCCCCTGTTGTGTTATCTGTAATTATCTTCAAAATACTTGAGCACAGCTCATGTGACGAATGCATGTCAAGTTGGTTCTGACCCTGGCCTCAACTGAGAACATGCCCCTGGAGGGCTTCCTCAGCAGCTGAAGGCCTCCAATCCAGAGTCTGAAGTTTTCTTTATCTTTATGAATGCCAGCAGCTTTGTTAACTAGGAAAATGAAGGTTAAAAAGTATTTTTCATAGATGAAATACTGATATTTTAAAATGTGGAATGTTTAGGAAAAAAGGGTATTCCTGGCTCTTAACTAAACAAGGCATGTGAAGTGAGAAAGGACAATGCCCCATACTCTTTGGAAAGGACCCCAGACTTAAGAGTTTTGACTGAGAGATGACCAGAAGTCCAGAAAGCTTCTTTAACAACTTCTCTTCTGCCTCAAATGAACATCTCATGCACAGCATTATCAGAGTACTGAAAGCAGAGAAGTCTAGGACCTGCCTGAGCTTACAGAATTGATGCATGAGTTTGCATGTGAGGCAGAGTTCTGTGAGATTTGCTTTTGTCAATAAGCTTTTGAGGTGAAAACTTAGAGCCCTCACCTATGCTATCTATTACTCTACAGGTGCCCACACCAAAAAAAGGACTGAATAATTACAAACCAAATGAAGGACTTAAGAGCACTAGTTAAACCTCTCTCAGACCATCTAGACCTCAGATATACCTACTCTTCCTCATCCAACATTATCAACTAACATTAAGAACAGCCTAGAAGGGGCTTGAAAACTAAGAATTTTGCCCCACAAAGCCAGTGTCTTCAGCAATGACAACAGTCAAATTTGACCTTCTGTTGAATGAAATTCAGAATCAAGTTACTAAAAAGTAACTATGAGGAATATAGCTAGGTATCCTTGCAATAAAAGTAGTTAGGGGAACAAACATTCATTGAAAAATGTACTATAAACTGGACCCAAGGCCACAGAATACAGTAATTCAGCTAAGGGTATCAGGATACAACCAGTGAGTTATCCCTATTTACAGGTGGAGAAAGAGCAGGTGGAGGAAGACAAAGATGATCAAGAGCAGGAGAGAGCCGAGCAGGGAGCATCTTCCATGACTATATACTTCAACAGGCCCAGTGGAAAGAAAAAAGTTCCTTCCAATAAAATCATGCAAATCTCTGAAATCATATGACTCCATTTAGAATTATCCAGTTCTGGAAGAGAGAAATTGGTCATAGTGCCTTTCTTTGTAGTCTACAAAGCAGAATAAGAAAACTGGGAGGTTAGTTTTCTTGACTTAAATATTTGATCTACAGTTGAGTCTCAAGTGTCCTGAATACAAACCAATGACAGATGATGGTAAAGTAAATGAGAAACTGGTGAAGTGGATACTTTTGCTGGGTAGTGAAAATGACTAGAGTCAAGCAAACATTTTTATATAAAAGAACAAGAGAATTATCAGCAGGATTACTTCTGCAAACCCAAAATGGAAACAGGGTCATGACACTTCACAAACACAGGTAATTCAGATCCTATTTTATGTTTCACATAAAGAGCATCTGACGAGTACAATCAAAACTACACTTGCTATCCATTTGTTTCTGTTTATGCTGTGTTGATGCTAAATTAGCAGTTGGCTTTGTGATTCCAGGTTAAATGGGTTCAGGTCTGGGAAATACACAGTCTGGTTTAAGTTAAATTTCCTATTTGCACATAACTTCCCTAACCTTTAAGTTTCCAAGCTGTGTTTGCACAAATTAGACACAAATTCTAAGCTCTGCTGACTCAAATATATTATGGCTAGAAAGTTAAGGGAAAGATAAACATACAAGGCTAAAGTAAGAAGCAATTCTAAAGTTGAAAAGCAGTCTATGAAGATGGGATCAAGTGAAACAAGTAAGTGTGCATCTGTTGTAAATAGCTCCATTTCATCCTCTTTCAATGATCAGAATCCAGTCATCTTGGCTGCTCCTGCCATCGCCTCCAGCCTATCATGCTCAAAGAGTTCATCAGGAAGGTTGGCCAACTTGGAGAACCTTGAAGTCTAGCAGGGCCAAACCTAGGAGAGCAGCGAGCCAGGAAAAGCACATGCAGGCATCACGCTACAGAACGCATTTCAACCTTGCAAGGGAAGATAGAAGGCGACGTTAGCCAAAGATAATTTCTCTAAGCCTGACATAATTAGACACTATGTCTATTGTATTTAAGTAAATTTTCTGATCTGGGTACTATGAGCTCTCTAGAACCAAGAAATACAGAGACATTCATCTTATTACTGTTCTCTAGCTAGGCTGTCCTGTTTGTCTATTTACTGCTTACTACAGCTGATTAAGAAATCATCTTAAGCTATAATTTCCAAAGTTATAGGACTGAAGGAGATCCATAAACAATGTTTGCCCCCAAAATATTCCTGACATTCCATTTCAATTACAGTGTCCCTCAAGATGTTTAAATATTATGACATGTACACATGTTCCTTGTGGTCAGAGGAATTGCAACAAGAAGAAAAATGCAACACTGTATAATTAAAGAGGTTTGAGACTGGAGAGCTTCCTGGAAACTGTGTAGAGAACGTTAAGTCACACCATCTCCAAGTGAATGCTACTGCTTGTACAAACTGTATTCTACACATAACTTAATTTGAAATGCCATTTCCCCCTTCTGATGTATCTTTAAAATGCACACAAACAGCATCTGTCCTGTATTTTTACCAAACCTATCCAGGTTCATGTCCCTATCTGTGATTTCTGGAGAAAGGGGAAAAAGGCAAGCCCAAGCTGAGAACTCAAGTATAACTTCAAAAGTGGAACATCTTGATTTGTCTTTTCACAGATGCCTTTCCTGAGGAACTACAAAAGGTAAAGTGGGGAAACCTGAGCAGCCACTGCCTTCTCCTGCTTTCCAAACCACAACATGAGAACCAACAGCCCGGCAGCTCAGAGGAGAAATCCTCCTTCCTTAGAAAAGCCTTGGTATTTTCATACAGTTTTTACAAGTGTGATTCTCCAGATGTGACTCTTCCCCTCTCTCTTCTTATAATTCACTGAGTGGAGAGAAGGGGGCAGGCAGTGGGGCACAGGCAGTAGGAAAAGTGTGATGAAGCCCAAGACAAACAACTACACAAAGACCAGTCCTTACCTAAAACACCCTGGCTGGATGTGGGGGATTGAGAAACCTCTTGGAGTGGATGTGGTGTGCTGATGTGGGCGTCTGTACACAAGTTTCTCTTCCACTCTGTTTTTGCTGGCCGGCAGCCCCTCTTCCTTTCCTTTCATTCTTGCCAGAAGGAGTGCTCAGCTTAATCTTTGAGGTGAAGAGATAACCCGCTGGAACACTAAAATAAGTGCTACATAATTCAGAATGAGCCTCAGAAGGTCCTGGAACAGATCTTCCTGGGTACAGGGTGAGGGTGCTCTCGAGGAGCACCCCCACCCAAGTAGCAAACCAGATGGTGCTGACTGAGGGCATTCCCAACCCAGCCCCGTTCTATCCAAGTCTGGGACCTCTGTGTGCCACTTGCAGGGGGATCTGATCTCCTGTAGTACCAGGGACAATTACCAGGAATCCTGAGAAAAATAAGGGAAAGGAAGGAAGAACCTGGGGAGAACTCTGGACTCCAGGTGTCATGCTCCACCTTCTGCATCTTTAGTCCTTACAAAGCTCTCCTAGAGAAGGACACTATAAGTCCCACTGATGGTGCAGAGAAGGAAACAAAGGTAGACATGTAAAACGAATGACTGAAACTCAGACGGAACATTGTTGGGAGCAAAATGTCACTGACTTCAAACTTTCCATTCTAGGAAAGAAGATTAACACTCCCCATTTCCTTCTAGTCTGCCCTAAGCATGTTGATCACATAACCTCTGAGTTCTCCAAAGTCTCCATGCCCTTTTCAACTTCAAAGTATCTGCACTTACAGGACCTACTGCTGAGGATCCTTAAGAAACTCACTTGAGAATGGGATGATTCTATGCCTTCCCTGTGCACGCCTCCCACCTCTCCAGGCACAACTGATCCACAGGATGCCTAGCCACAAGGTACTTGCAAAATGCTATTAAAAGTAATCTGTTTAATGGCAAATATTTAAATCTCAAGTGTGTGTGTTGTACGGGGGATTGAACCAGGGACACTTTGCCACTGAACTCCATTCCCAGCCCTTTTAATTTTTTTGTTCTGACACAGATTCTAAGTTGCCCAGGTCCACTTTGAACTTCACATCCTCCTGCCTCAGCCTCCCAGATTGCTGGGAATACAAGTGTGTACCACCACAGCCAACTAAATCTCAACTTTAAACTGCCAGTGGTCGTCTTAGGTCTTGGTTCGCTATGCAACTGTAATCATAGAATTCAGCAGGGGCACAAAAATAACCAAATATTAAAATAAAGTCAAATGAACCAACTGTATACACAAACACACACTTATTTCCAAGACATAACAAATTATTGTCTTTTCTTTCTCTAAATAACTCTCCTAAAGGGAGAAAACAAGGGATGAAATCATCTTTGAGGGCTTATAATAAAGGCTGATTAATAAACTGTACACTAAAACCTCAGCTTTAGGGACTAGACCACCACAGAAAACTAAAGTTTATACCCTTAATGAAAACAATGACAAGTACGTGTTACATAGCTCAGAATGAGCCTCAGAAGGCCTTGGAACAATTTTTCATAATTGTATTAAGTAAACTAGAAAATCAATTGATAAATAGGTCTCGAAGATGTGAGGAGGGCTGGAGGCTGTAGACCGGTGCTAAACCACTTGCCCACCATGTACCAGGTCCTATGTCCAATCCCCAGCACTGCCAAAACAAAACAAAGAAGGGGACAGAGTTAAGCTTAGAATTTGTATATTTACTCCCCAAAAGACAATAAGGTCAATACCCCATATTTTTACTCATTCATAGATGCATAGTCTCCACTCATAGATAGGAGTAATACACAGCATATTTTCTCAAGCATTTCTTATCCCTCTTGCTTTACAGGAAAAACAAAAGAGTGAGGAAAAGCAAAGGGAAAGCAAGAATAAAGAGGGGAAAGAGGAAAAAGAAAGGGAAATAAAAGTATATTTTGCACTTGATACTTAACCTGGGCCAGTCTTAACCTATAACCTTTCTTTTTAAACATACCAACAGCATCCCTCCCACCCTGGTCTTTGCTAGATAAGTTAAAGATAGCACGAAGTTCTTTCAGGGACTTTCAGAAAATTTTACAGCCTGAAACAAAAAAAAAAAAATCTACTTAATATGACAAAGGTTTCCAGTTAAAATATTGTGCTTTCCTTTATAATTCAGTGCCATCTTCCAGGGGCCAGCCTGGGATAGGGCAGGGTACCCAGCTGCAGTGAAGGATGAGGGATGGTCTACTCTCTGACTCACAGGCTTACCCTCTTTCCTAAAATTCCAAGGGACAGGCTGCAGAGGGAGAGCATTTTGGCCAACTTGACTGACCAACTCCTGGAGGACAGAATGAAAAGAAGCTCTGCTCAGTATCTGTTCAAAGTTCCAACACTCCAGCAATCCTTGACTGGAACTGTTTAGGGATGAGCCCTAGGTCTGGCTCACTCACAGTACTCCCAGACACATGGATGTAACAGACACAAAATAAATATCTAATGACTAATTTGATAAAGATCCTTCACATGTGCCTCTGGCTTAAATGACATACATGTAGCATAAGGCTCAATAAAATCCCAAATGTGAAATGCATCTTTTTAATCAATTTGCAAATCATGGAACCTTCTAATTCACTGACATAAACAGAACTTGCATTATTGATTCATCTCCTGGGTAGGCTCACAGTATACCCAGGAGATGAATCAATAATGAGTCTCAGAAGTGTTGGAAGATTTGGCTTACCATAAAAGTTTCTCTGACAGATGAGTTGAAGCAAAAACTATTCAAAGGTAAATCAGGCAAAAATAAAAAAGGGGTGGAATCAGAAGTGACTCATGACTTTTATTTTCCTTTTTATACCCATACTATATAAAACAGAAAGGACAAAATTATGACTAAAAGTTTGTCATTTCATAGATAGTCTTAAATAGATCATAGCATTTAAAAATAAATTATTTCTAAAAGTATATCATTTCTAGAATAGAGGACACGGACACAAACCCAAATAAATACAATTTTCTCATACTAGACAAAGGGGCCAAAAATATGCAATGGAGAAAAGATAGCCTCTTCAACAAATGGTGCTGGGAAAACTGGAAATTCATATGCAACAGAATGAAAATAAACCCCTATTTCTCACCCTGCACAAAACTCAACTCAAAATGGATCAAGGACCTTGGAATCAGACCAGAGATCCTGCATCTTATAGAAGAAAAAGTAGGTCCAAGTCTTCAACATGTCGGCTTAGGATCAGACTTCCTTAACAGGACTCCCACAGCACAAGAAATAAAAGCAAGAATCAATAACTGGGATAGATTCAAACTAAACAGCTTTCTCTCAGCAAAGGAAACTATCAGCAATGTGAAGAGAGAGCCTACAGAGTGGGAGAAAATCTTTGCCACTCATACTTCAGATAGAGCACTAATTTCCAGAATATATAAAGAACTCAAAAACTCTACACCAAGAATACAAATAACCCAATCAACAAATGGGCTAAGGAAATGAACAGACACCTCACAGAAGAAGATCTACAAGCAAACAACAGATATATGAAAAAAATGTTCAACATCTCTAGTAATAAGAGAAATGCAAATCAAAACTACCCTAAGAGTTCATCTTGTCCCAATTAGAATGGCGATTATCAAGAACACAAGCAACAATAGGTGTTGGCGAGGACGTGGGGAAAAAGGTACACTCATACATTGCTGGTGGGGTTGCAAATTAGTGCAGCCACTCTGGAAAGCAGTGTGGAGATTCCTTAGAAAACTTGGAATGGAACCACCATTTGACCCAGCTATCCCACTCCTTGGCCTATACCCAAAGGACTTAAAATCAGCATACTGCAGAGATACAGCCACATCAGTGTTCATAGATGCTCAATTCACAATAGCCAGATTGTGGAACCAACTTAGAAGCCCTTCAATTGATGAATGGATAAAGAAACTGTGATTGATATATATATATATATATCAATATATATACACATATATATATATATACAATGGAATATTACTCAGCCACAAAGAATAATAAAATTATGACATTTGCAGGCAAATGGATGAAATTGGAGAATCTCATGCTAAGTGAGATAAGCCAATCTCAAAAATCCAAAGGATGAATGATCTCTCTGATAAGCGGATGATGACACATAATGGGGGGTGGGAGGGGGACAAGAATGGAGGAAGGAGGGGCTGTATAAAGGGAAAAGAGGGGTGGGGAGGAAGGAAAAAAATAACTGAATGAGTCAAAAACTATTACCCTAGGCAAATGTATGATTACACAAAAGGTATGCCTCTACTTCATGTACAAATAGAGAAACAAGATGTATCCCATTTGTTTACAATAAAAATAAATTTTAATAAAAGTATATCATTTCATATATTATTCTTAAATAAATTTCAAGAACCAGTCTTAGCCATTTTGACTAAAGTCATATTAAAATGGTTTTATAATACCATTTCATAAAGCACTGGGATTTTCCTACAGACTAGTTCAATACTATAATTAGGATTAGGGTATAATTGACAGGCCAGAGCTCCTTCTGGATGATCTCCATGGCAATGGTTCAGGGGCAGAACAGGTCAATAGGTGTCTTTACCCAGTATCAGAGGAAGAGGTAAGAAACAACGACATGGCTGTCATGGAGTTGAAGAAATCAGCCTTACAATTCAATGAGTGACTTAAGGGGTTGCTGACTGCGACCTTGCTAAGTATCAGCTGTAAAATGTGAGAGTATTGTACACAGGGCCGGTGCTTTTGAGATGATCAATATCACTGCCAGCTGCCCAAAGCCAAGCACAGCCCCACTGGTTCAGACACCGCGTTCGGCACTTCTGGCCTCACTCAGGAAGCCAAAACTGTTTTCTCATTTATAGACTTGATTTAGAGCCATGGCAAATAAACAATAACTAAGAGCAAAGCACTGTGAGAAAGACTGCTTTAAAACCATGCAATTTTTAGAACAGCCCACAAAGAGAAAGGAAAAAGATTGAAAATGACTCAAAATTACTGTATTATGCCTACGTGTATGACAAAAATAGGAAGTTCAAACAAAAGGATTTTTAATTAAGATGAGCTTAAAATATGTTGCCAGCTTTCACTCTCCTCAAACATTGATCAGTTATCATAAAATAGCACACGTCTTTCTTTTTTTTCCTTTTCTACTTGAAAGCCAAAGGGAAGATATGTACAGACTAAAACATAACACAGGATTCTACCAGTATTCAAATACAAGCCTTCGGGTACTCAAACATACAACCTATTTATTAGAGCAAGCATTAGAAAAACTTTCAGTAAATTTTTTCAATCAATTTCAATAACCTCTTCACATCATTAAAAATTTTATCACTTATAAAAATGTAATCCAAAGAAAATTATTTGTTTGCCATTGCTATGAGACAACAAAGGAAATTTTAAAATACTCCATTGTTTTTGAATTTAAAACTTCATGCATTCCAGAAAACAGATACAAACAACTTATAAAATGGCTGCATTTTAATATTAAATTTTAAACACACACACATGCATAGTATGTTATCATTTTTCAGTTTTAGAGTTTACAACTTTAAGCATAGTATATTTCAACATCATGATAGAACACTGAAAAATTTTGCTATATTTTATAGACTTTCAGATAAGTCATCATATATCTCCTAGATGTACATATAAAGGCATTATTTTTCATGTCTCCAGCAGAAGAATAAAAGTCTGAATTTTTTATTAAATCATTATGAAGTTAACATCAAAAAGGCAATCCAAAGTGCTAGGGTTTGAATGATTGTGTCACCTCAAAATTAATTTGCTGAAATCTAATCTTCAAGGTAATGATATTAGGAGGTAGGGTCTTCGGGAGATGATTTAGTGCCTTATTTAAAAAAACAAAAAAAGAGAGAGGCCCAAGAGCTTCCTTGCCCTTTCTTTCATGTGAGGACACAAAAAAAAAGATGCCAACTATACAGAGCAGGCCCTCACCAGACATCTTCACTCCCAGCACCTTGGTCTTCAACTTCCAGGCTCCAGCACAATAGGAAATAGATTTCTGCTGTTGATAATCTACCCAGTCTATGGTATTTTCATTATAGCAATCCAAATGGACTAATACACTAAGAATGTTGCTTGAAGATAAGGCAAGAAAAATCCTCTCACAGGCAAATTAAAGAAACTGGGGCAAGATTTATCCTTGCACTTGAAGCAACTTAAAAATGAACAAAATATCTTAAACTATGGTTTTACACTGAACACGAAAGAACAAAGGAGAGTGAGGAAACAAGGTAATTCACACAAATCAATCAGCTTACTGCTTGGAGAAAGTTTCCAGATGACAACGCAGAGCATGGGAGACACACAGAGCCTGACAGTCTCTCTGAGTTGAGGAGGTAGAGCTCGGAGATGGAGAGTCCAGATGCCTGGAATTCGCAGGGTCGAGTAGTGTAGACTACAAAAACCTCTGGAGATGAGCAGGAATTCCTCTTCAGTCTTCAGCTGATGACTGATCAATGCATGTATGTGAGGAAACTACCCAAGAACCGTCTTGAGAGCATTAGAGGAAATACTTCCCAGAGCTCCTCTTGTCCCCAATGGCCAGAGTGTAAAAACTCATAATTAACAGAATACCAGAAACAGTACTTAGAAGAATTGTGCATTACTAGTAGGAGGTCAAATTTACCCTACATTAAATGCTGTTCTGGTTCTACCAAAGAAAATTTAAAAACAAAACATGAAAGGGTCAAGTCACTTAAATTCATCCCATAACAAAGCTCAAGGGTACAAAAATTACCAGAATCCAACAGGTTAAAATTCAGTGTTCTGGCATCTAATAAAAATTTACCTGGCATGAAAAAAAACATGAAAATACAATCCACAAGGTGACAAATCAGTTAATTAAAATCAACCCAAAATCATCATATGGTAGAATTAGCAGACAAAAACATAAATGGTTACTATGTATCTAAAAAGCTAGAGGAAAAATTGAAGATTTCAGGACAAAAGATGCCAAAAGAATTTCATGGATAAAAATTACAATGTCTGAGTGAAAAACGTATTGGCTAGTATTAGGAACACATTAGACTTCAAAGGAAAAATAATTAGTGAATTGAAAAGTCATAGCAATTGAAACTAAAACTGATTTTTTTAAAAACTAGGAAAAAATGAATTAGAGCAACAGTGAGCTATGGAACAACTATAAGCTAGTGTACATGTAATCAGAATTTCCAAAGGAATGAGAGCAGAAAGATATTTGAAGAAATAATGGTAAAAATTTTTCCAAATCTAATGAAAACTATAAACCCATTAATTCAAGCTCAATAAATTTCACACAAGAAACATGAATAAAACAACACTGTTTAAAACCAATGTTGACAAAAATCTTTAAAAAGATGAGAGAAAAAAAATACACACTTTGACAAAGCAATAAGGACAATAATAAAGGCAAATTTCTCATCAGAAACAATGCAAACCAGAAGACAGTGGAACACCTCTGAAGTAATGAAAGAAAAAAAAAATCAGCCAATCTAGAATTATTTACCCAATGGAAACATATATCAAAAATGAAGGCAAAATAAGAATATTAAAGGATAATATTAAAAAAAATCCATCAGAAAAAATTACCCAAAATAATGTCAAGATCCTTAATCACATCAGCAAAGTCTCCTTTGTCATAAAGCAGCATTCACAATTTCCAGGAGTGAGGACAAGAACCTCATTGGGGGACATTGTTCTACCTAGACTCCATGTGAAGAAATTACTCAAGATGACCCACAAAAACAAAAGTAATAATAGGGCAAAAAAAAATTTTTTTAATGGAAGCCTAGTATGACAGAGAAAAAAAACAGACATGAGAAAAAAAATTGTCCTGTGCCAGGGATGTCCTTCTCTGACCTGGTATCTTAGTATTTAAGATTGTTTTCTTCTTAATTTCTCCAGGAGAACTGATTTTTTATTTTTTCTAAACAATATTTAGATAATTATATTGTCTTAAATGATATTTTAAAAGTTCATGAGAAATCAGAAAAGTAATTTGAAAAAAAAAATCAAAGTTCCTATACTGTCTGCAACAAGTGCTCTAGCAATCAAATTGCTTTTAATTTTAATGACAAATTTTGGCATTCAGAGGGATTCAAACTACATTGACTCTATATCTATATTCTGTAAATAACATTTCTTGATCAAAGTTTTTGTACCCTTAACCAAGTTACAAACTTATACTAAGAGAATTTACTGCCCTTCAAGAATCTGAACCACTAAACATATACTCTTCACCCCATGACCAAATTGACCTATTATAATTATTTTAGAATAACTAAATTGACATGGTACAACCACTCTGGAAAACAGTATGGAGATTCCTTAGAAAACTTGGAATGGAACCACCATTTGACCCAGCTATCCCACTCCTTGGCCTATACCCAAAGGACTTAAAATCAGCATACTACAGTGACGCAGTCACATCAATGTTTATGGCAGCTCAATTCACAATAGCTAAACTGTGGAACCAACCTAGATGTCTTTCAATAGATGAATAGATAAAGAAACTGTGGTATATATACACAATGGAATATTACTCAGTCATAAAGAAGAATAAAATTATGGCATTTGTAGGTAAATGAATGGAGTTGGAGAATATCATGCTAAGTGAAATAAGCCAATCCCAAAAAACCGAAACCAAATGTTTTCTCTGAAAGTGGTATTGGTGGGTGGGGGTAAGGGAAGAATAGAGGAACTTTGGATTGTGTAGAAGGGAATGAGGGGAGGGGGAAGGGGGTGGGAAAGATGGTGGAATTAGATGGACATCATTACCCTATATACATGTATTATTGCACAACTGGTGTGACTCTACATCATGTACAATCAGAGAAATGAAAAATTGTACTCCATGTGTATACATTGAATCAAAATGCATTCTGTTGTCATGTATAACTATATAGAATTTTAAAAATGCAAAAAAATCCAATTGACAAATTCCTAGACAGCTAAAAACAAGTAAATACATCATTTCTACTTGCATACACTATGTCAATAATTAAGACATAATCAAGGCTTCTCAATCAGCAGTAAGAGACTAGCATTCTGAATACAACCTACTTTCAGTTATCCCAATTATTTGTCATTATATTCACTATCCCCCAATCCATCTAAATAAAAGTGCCACAATCTTACAAATAGGTTTGAGGTGCATACTGGAGATGGAACGTAGGTGTGCTGTATACTGAGTTACACCCCAACCCCATTTATTTTTTATTCTGAGATACGGTCTCATTAAGTTGCCCAGGCTGGTTTTGAACTTGCAATCCTCTTGCCTTGGCCTCCTTGCTGGATTATCTTGTGCCATCACGCCCAGGCTTTCTTATCTCGTAATTTATAAATTATCAAAATAGCATAATTAAGCAAATAAGTGAAACTTTCTGAAACGAACTCTTCACTATTACTTCTTATTTGGATGCAACCTAAGTGGGAACGATGGTTGTGATCCTTAGTGTAGAACGTCATGTTTAGAGAAACTGGCACCATATGCAGAACCGAGTCTCCAGTGACAACACAGGTGGTGAAAGACTTCACTTGATTCGCCTCCAAACAAAGCTGGAGGCTTTGAAGCCACTATATTTGTTCACCAACTTCATCCATTTCCATTTAATGATTAAAACTGTTTGACCCAGGCCAAACCTGTTTGGCCACCGTCTGAGTTCCAGAGATGCCAGGCCAACATTTAGTTTCACATGAGAGACCTCAGTGACCCATATTTTTCACTCGCTGAAATTCCCCTTACAAAGTATTGCTAATCATTATCATGAGAAGAGATAAGAATGCTGATCTGCTCACTGAAAATTAACCGACTTCACATACAGAGAACCTCGTTACCTAGACTTCAGTCTCCCTTTTTTGATCTTGAGAATCAAAAGAGAAATTCTGCCTCTCCACACTGATGTTTTTAAGACTCCAGACAGTATTACCAACTGCTCTACTTTTTAACTAAGTGGGTGGTCAACTCTTTCCCTGACAATACACAACGGCAATGCTGTGAGGGAGTAATAATTAATTCCCCTAAACAGATTAAAATATAAGGGACCACAAGTCACAATTTTTAGCATGCTACTTGGGTCCTACAGCAAATTATCTGGAAAAAAAGTCCAACAGTCTTCATTCTCTTCAGTTGTAGAAAAAATGTCTGACATGCATGAAGTTGTCACAAGAACGGGAATTTAAAAAGTACATTATATAGAATCTCAGAAGGGTACACTGTAGAAGCCAAAGATGAAAGTGCATCTCAAAGATGCACTTTCAACCCAAATAATTACTCTAGACCTAACAATTTTAGCTAAAATAATTGTTTTACCCTCCCCATTTTGTGAGTTTTTTAATATTAGTTCCTTTATCTGAAAGTCTTAAGTATTTAACACAAAATCTGGACCACTGTGCAAATCTAAAATGAGTTCAGAGTTTACACATTTAGTTATGCTCTTGATCAGGCCCAAAGCCAAGAGAGAAATAGCATGATTAAACTTATGAAGAAAGAATAAAAGATAAAATATTAATATATAAAATAGAAAAAGAGGTATGTGCAGTAATATACCCCAAAACTAAATATAATCCTAACACAGTTGTATAGAAAAATTTACACACAGGTACTTTAAAAACTGGTAAACCAACGTTAGTCAATGTTTTGAGTTAGGCCCTTCATTTTTGCTACATGAAAAGTTTATATTTCACGGGTTCAATACACAAAGTAATTCTTACCAATTATGTCCTAAGCAAACACATTTTATCTGATTTTTGCACTTTTATCTGATTTTTGCACTTTATACTGTACTCTTTCAAAAATCATTGCTTTTGAAAGGAAGAAGGAAGAACCAAAGTAGGAACTTCAGAAAGTGAACCACAAAATAAGAATGCCTATCTGCCAGAGGTATTTAACAATAGCTACTATATTTAATAAGAGCATCCACATATGGAAATCTTTTTACAATAATTGCATAACTATAGGCTTGACTAGAGCAATTAAGTTCAACTTGATGTCCCTAAAATTCTCCCATTTTATCCTACCTTTATATGCAGGAAGACAGAAGAAAGTAGATTTATAGTCCTGAGACCTAAGTCCTGGCTCAGGGTCCTACAACAAACCAGTTGAGCTAACCTAACTTCTGACCCTCAGCTTTCCTCAATTATAGAATTAGCATGACCTCTTCAAGTCTTCCTAACTCATTCTGGATCTAATAATGGAATTTACAATTGAGTTCAATCAATTGCTGCCTTCAGTTGCCATCCAATAAAAATATGTCCATTTAAAATGCCATTGAGATAACAGCCATTCTAATTGGAGTTAGATGAAATCTTATGTTGGTTTTGATTTGCATTTCTCTAATTACTAGAGATGATGAGCACTTTTTCATATATTTGTTGATCACCTGTATATCTTCTTCTGTGGCGTGTCTGTCTAGTTCCTTAGCACATTTATTGACTGAGTTCTTTATATTTTTGGTATAAAGTTTTTTAAGTTCTTTATAAATTTTGGCAGGGGGGTAAGAGAGGAATAGTGACACTCTGGATTGTGTAGAGGGAAATGGGACAGAGGAGCACAGTGGGGGAAGGAAAGATAGTGGACTGAGACAGACATTATTACCCTACGTACATGTACGATTACATGAATGGTGTGAATCTACATCATGTATGAAAGTATGCACTTTATACTGTACTGTCTTTCAAAAATCATTGCTTTTGGAAGGAAGAAGGAAGAATCAAAGTAGGAACTTCAGAAAGTGAACCACAAAATAATGAAGCCCTGAGGCTTAAAAAGCTATATAATTCAGCCATTTGGTAAATTTACCTTGGTACAATAGCATATTACTCAAGGATGGTACAAACACGAGACACCATTACCATTCATCTCATTCACGATATATTATTTGAGCTCTTACTAGATGCCAGGAAGGTTCTGAGTGAAGAGAATATAGTAGTGAACAACAAGGGGTTGGGGGGGAATCACCCTGCCCTTAAGAGGAGTCATTCCCAGTGAAGAACAGGTGAGCAGATGAAAAGCAAACAAGCATATCATACACAAGAAAGAGGTTGTATTTACAATGACAGGGATATGAAGAAAGACCAGAGGTGCATTCTCAGTCTCACTTGAAAACAAGCATGATGGGGAATACTGAGAGTGTGTATCAAGATGAAGGAGATAAAATAATGTCTTGGGACTGGTGTCTCTGCTCAGCGGTAAAGCACTTGCCTTAGCATGTGTGAGGCACTGGGTTCGATCCTCAGCATCAAATATAAATAAATGAATAAAATAAAGGTCCACTGACATCTGAATTTAAAAAAATAAAACTTTAAAAATTCTTAAAAATACTCACACAAGCACTGTCACAAAACTAAACAAGAACCCTTTCTCAAATCCTTAACTAAAAATTAACACCAATTAAAATCGAACTCAATCAAGACAGAGCAGAATTGGAAAAATAAATGGGCATATGGACTGATGGAGCAGAAGGCAGAGTCCAGAAATAGATCCACATATTACAATCCAATTGATGTGTGAAAAAGACACGAAGGCAATTAATGCGCAGTCTTTCAAAAAAATTATGCTAAATTGGACATCCATATTCAAAAAAGGGGGGGAGAAAAGAATGTAGACGCAGAACTGACACCTTACAAAAATTAACACAACACAGATCACGAAATAAAAGTAAAACTATAAAATTCCTAGAAGACATGAGAGAAAATCTACATAGCCTTGGATTGAGGTATGAGTTTTTAGATATAATGTCAAAAACACAGTTTATGGGGGAAAAAAAGATAAATAAGTTGGTCTTGATAAAATTTTAAACTGTCCTATGAAAAAGACTATTAAGAGAAGGAAATGAAAAGCCAAAGAATGGGAGAAAACATTTGCCGAAAACATAACTGATAAAGTACTTGTATATAAAATATACAATTCTTAAGACTCAACAATTAGAAAATAACCAGCTGAAACTGAACAAAAGAACTTACAGACATCTCACCAAAGAAGATAAACAGATAGTAAATAAACATATGAAAAAATAATCGTCATATGTCCTGAGGGGAAAACAAATTAAAATAATGATGAGATACCAGTAGACAATAACTAACATGACTAAATCCAATAAACTTAAAAATACCAAATGTTGGCAAGGATACAGAGCAACAGGAGCTCTCAGTCACTGCTGGGACACATGCAAAATGGTGTAGCCACTTTGGCAAACTGTTTGGCACTGTCTTATAAAGCTAAACATAGTCTCATCCTATAATCCAGCAATTGTACTCCTAGGTATTTACCCAGTTCATTTGAAAATTTATGCCAATACAAACACCTCCATGAGCATGTTTATAGAATCTCTATTCATAATGGCCAAAAACTAGAAGCAATCTCAATAGGTTAATGTATAAATAAACCGTGGTCATCCATACAATGGATGACTACTAGGCCAAAAAAAAAAAATTTAAATAAAAAAGTGTGACTATGACTACATAAAGTTATGCAAAAACTTAAAAGACTCCTAACCACATGTAGCTAAGTAAAAGAAGCCAGTCTGAAAGGAAACATACTGTGTGATTATTATATTTATGTAACATTCTGGAAAAGGCAAAGTACAGACATAATAAATAGATCACTCATTGCCAGGAGTTTGAGAAAAGGTAATAGTTCAACAGGAAAGGCACATGCAATTTTCAGAATGGTGAAACTATTGTCCATGGTACTAATAGTAGGGGATACACAACATTGTGCAATTGTCAAAACAATCAATTTTAACATATACAAATTGTGAAAAAGTCATTGGGGAGGTCATAGAATCCTAGACAGAATACAAACTGCTATCAAAGAAACTAATAAATATATAAAATAAATTCAAAGAAAGGGAAGGGGGAAGGAGGAGGTGCTATTCTAAGTGTCCTTAGAAATAAGTAGCATATGTAAAACTAAAGGCAAAAGGAATGGTGCATTAAACAATGTTGATAAAATTGTTTCTCACAGATGTAAGCTAAGAATTCTAAAACCACTATGTACTATATACTAGAGCTGAACAATCAAGTAAACAGATTGTGTATAATGGGAGGCATATTGGAATGGGAGTTTACGAGCAAAGAGAGCACCAATGATCCACTTACTAACAGAATAGAGTAGACCCATCAGTAAAAACTCAAGCTTGGCTTAATATAGATACAGACGGACACCATACAAGTATTTATAAATGTGTTTATACACATGGGTTACCATACACAATATATTTCCTTGTTCTGTCAGCTGAATGCACAAGTCAGTAGCAAAAGCATACCAGATCTTGGTTTCTAATATCATTTTCCAACAAAAGAAACAAGGCACCTTGGAAAAATGGCTCACTCTAGGACTGGAGCAGGCCACACAAGATAAGCATGTAACTATACTACCAAAAAGAAAGAAAGTGCTCAAAAAACACAATGAAAGGATACATCAAAGAGATAGGCAGCAGCCACTGAAAGAGCTCCCAACAGCCAAAGCTAGAGCAATATGAGCCATAAAATAGAGCAGTGTTGGATTATATGCAAAGAATAAAACAAATATTGATGACTCATGTGAATATAAGTAAGTCATTAAATAAATAAGGGAGAAGAAACCACTCACCCATGCAAAATTCTGATTACTATAGGTAGGTACTTTTGGAGGTGGAACATGAATTTCTCCAGCATGGGCAGCATATGTGACTGCAACAGCACATTGGGGAACACTGACAAACACTACCTAAGCCAGCAATCAAGAGTCACATCACCAGATCACATCAACACAGCAGTATGAGGGCCAAGGATGGTGGCTTCCCCCTCCAGCCTTCCCAAAACAAAATCCCGGGGAAGTCATAAGAATCACAATCACACAATCACACAAACCCCAACAGAGGTTCATTTTACAGAACACACCTAACCAACACTGCTCAAAATTGTCAAACTCATCAAAAACAGGGAGTATCAGAGAAACTGTCACAACCACAAGAAGACATCACCTCTAGTTTGCCTCAATTCCCACAACTCCCTATTTTTAGTTTCCCAGATAATTATTATTTACAGGTTCTGCAACATTCCACCTGTTAGTTCTGATCATTGAAAAATAATAAACTTGGGGACAGGGCAACGATATCCATAAGTTAAAATAAATAATAAATAATATTTTGTTTCACGACCCACAAGTATTCTGAATGATGCAGTAAAAATAGGCAACCATACTAAAAACTGATGAAAGCATTAATTGCTCATTTCTGGTTATGGAGAGAAGTCACGGATTAGGATGAAAAGATGATAGATGAAAGTTTGATAAAAATGCATACACAGTGCTAACTCCCATTGACAGATCTTTAGGAATTTAGAACAAATATGTGAAGGACACAGACTCATGAAGGAAGACAAAGTAATAAGGCTCTGGAGCACTAAAGCAGACTTCTCTTGGAGCCAGAATAAGGCATAGTCCAGATGGGTTGCTCTTTAGAGTGCTAACCCTTCAGAGGACAGAGAGAACTGTTTCCCGGAACTTGACTCAGGGAGCATGCTGGATGCTTTGGAAAGAATATAACTTAATGACCTACTTGGGATAGACACAGAATCCACAAAAGATGTGATTGAGGGTCTTCTAGGGAGAACAGAACTAGTTAAACAGGGTGGATTTGTTTTGTCGGCAGGTATACACAAGTTCAGGAAGTAAACTTTTTAAAAATGCAATTATTTTCACAATACTGTGTTAATATGGATTTTTTTATACCTTTATTTTATTTATTTACTTTCATATGGTGCTGAGAATCGAACCCCGTGCCTCACACGGGTAGCACTCTATCACTGTGCTACAACCCCTGCCCAGCAGTAAACTTCTTGATACAAAGAACAGGCAGGAGCTGCCAGCAGAGGGCTAACCTCACCACCCCTCCCCTGTGCCATGCTGCCTCTCCAAGCAATGCTTTCTTGCAAACATCCGAACTATTAGCCTCAAAGGAGTATCCGCTTAACTTGCCATTCCTATTAAGCATCTCCAATAAATTTGAAAAACAAAATAAACATTTCAAGTTAAGCCAGTTCAAACTAGTCATGACTATTCCAACCTAAGAGATAAGACCATGAGTAAGTCTCTGATCCAGAAAAGCACTAGACCAAATTAATATTAAATCTTACATATTTTCACATCTAATAAAGAAGCCACAATAACAAATCCAAATTACTCATGGCCATAGTGATAAAGAACCTAAGGATAAATCGAAATCTAAAAATTTCCATTTTATACTTTAAAGATGAAATTATTCTCAACATTTAAAAGAGTGACTTTTACATCAACCTGCAAGTGCACATTTATGTAAGTAAAATATCTAATCAAAAAACAATGCTACAATAACACATCTGCATATATCTTAGACTAAAAGGTAACTATAATAACCTAAAAGGCAAGGTCAAGGTAAATATCAATGTTAGCCACACTCTTCCATTAAAACAAATATCATTTACCAAAGGCTAGAGTACAGTTATATTTCAAAGCACTTTGTTTCCAAACCCTTAATCTGGTACTAAATAATCTGGTACAAATAACATTGAGAGGTCATATAACCAGGTAAGGAAAACTAACACTGTATATCCCACACAATTTAACTATAATCCTATCATTTTCAAGAATGCACATATACAGTACCCACTGTATAATTTACAACTTAGATTAAAATGAGTTTTCTGCAATAAATTTACAAATAGTCTAGTACTCATTTCTTTAGATTGAAAAAGACCCATCACCTTAAAAAGCTATATATCACAGTAAGACAACGGGTTTCACAAAAAAATCAAAAATATATAAAACTTTTATATATAAAAATATATAAATACATAAATATATAAAAATATATAAAACTTTAAATGTAAAAACAAAATCTTCATTTCAAAAGTAGTCTTCACTTTAGGAAAATAATAATCTAGAATTTCCTTAAATAGCTGCATCCTGTAACACATTCAAATTATGGTTTAACTTACATAGCTGCAGAACACCAGTTAATAAAAAGTTTTCCAGTGCACTTAACTATATTTTCTTTTCTTTTTAATTGTGGTAAAATATACATGAAATAGAATTTGCCATTTTAACCATATTGAAGTACACTGAGTGGCATTAATTCACGTTTCTGTGCAACTATCACCACCATCAACCTCCACAAGTCTTTCATCTTCCCAGTCTGAATTTAGTCATTAAACAATCATTTCTCATTTCTCCTTCCCCTTTCCTTCCTCAACCTTCTGGTGACCACAATTCTACTTTCTGTCTCTATAAATTTGACTATTCTAGGTATCTCATATAAGAATTATACAATACTTTGTCCTTCTATCACTGTCTTACTGCACTCAGCAGAATACCCCAATGTTCATCCATGTGGTTGCGTGAGTCAGACTCCAGAGTTCCAAAGAGTCACTGCTAACAGTTTCTGCCAGTGCAACTAACTGTCTAGGTGGGGAGACAGATTCTTGGTGCTTTCTATTCTGCCATGTTCCCTCTAACTTACCCAGTCCGCAGGAACACTGTTGAGAGCTTTATAAGAATACAGCCCATGTCTATCTAAACCAGCCCACAATTTATATCAAATCAGCTAAGAGGACTGATATTTTAATATTTAAATGTTAATGTAGAAGATGCCTTTTTACTTGTTGCTATAAATACACATCTACACGAACATTCTATTCAAAATTATCTAAAGTTCTAATAGTTTTAATAATGAGTTCTATAATATTTAACTATAAATTACTAATTCTAATATTTTTCCTAAAATATCAAGAAACAGCATTGCAAAATGGAAGCCAAAAATATAAGTACAGCTCATTTTACAAAGAATTCCTTGAAAGCCAAGGAATAATTTATTAAAAAACAAACCACAAAGTTCCATGCAAATTCCCTTAAAAGTCACTCTCCCTAAAAGTTAGTGTTTGATTATTTGTTTTCCTCCAAATATTCTAAATTATGTGTAGAAAAACAGGAATCAACTGATTTAAAAACACACACACACACACACACACACACAACCTGAGCAATTCCACTTGCAGTAATGGCAGACCAAGCCAATTTGCCCCTCCCATTGTGGTTAACTAAAAACTCTGGACATAATAAAATTTTTTAAACTGACTTAGAGGCATTAGAAAATTAACAAAGGAATTAGGAATTGCCAAGTCAGGATCCAACAGAGAACAGAAGACTCAGAAGATGAGGGCATGGGAATAAGTACTCATTCCAGGGAGGAGCAGGTCTGAGAAACCGAGTCATGCCCTTGATTGACAATCTCTCAGCTCAATGCTAAAGATTCAGGTACAGAAGAAATGTAAGAGTACATCATACTGAACAGATGTGGCCCAAAAGTGACTATCCAAATAGCCAAAAAACCTGAAAAAAAAGTTCAATTTTATTAGTAATCAAGGAAGTACAAATGAAAACCACAATGGAATGCCACTACCCACTCACCAAAAGGGCTACAATGAAAAAGAGGGACAAAAATCTAATTACTACTGGCAAGTTTATGGAGCAAACAGAAAAATTCTTATTTTACAGATAGAATGCAAGGTGGGTAAGACTACTTTAGTAAACTAACTGACAATATACTTCAGAGAAAACAACTTACCAAATATCATTTTCATCCCTATACCCACAAGAAATTAGTGTAGCAACAGACATGCATAAGAACACTGAAAGCAGCTTTTTTCATAATAGCCAACATAATGACTGTCATGAGTGGAATAAATAAAAATTAGAATATTCCAAAGGGTAAAAAATGAAAAAAAAAATAACCAATACATAGGAATAAATATCTTTAGCTAAAAGAAAACAGCAGACCCACACTACAAAAAAATGGTACTATAAGATTTTTAGCACAAAGGTAAATATTAGAAAAACAAATCAATAAACAATGGATACAAAATATGGATGAATCTCAAATTTTGAGTGAAAAAAAGTCTGACCTGACCAATTGTATATTGGAGATTTTTATTTATATGAAGTTTAAAGGAAAGCAAAACTAAGCAAAGTACTTAGGGAATCATGTATGTATGTGTGCAGCAAAACTAAAAAAGACATTACCATAAAATAAGAATAGCTATAACTTTCCAGGGTGAGGCAATGGATTTGAAGAGAATACTTTTGGGATGTAGACAAAATTTTCTTTCTTGATCCAAGTGATGGTAATAATTTATTGAGCTATTCATTTTTTATGTATTTTATATATATTATTCTTAACAATTTAAAGTACTAAAAACTAAAACTACTCTGAGAAGAATATTTTATAATTAAAAACTGTGGATTTGAAAATTCTCAGGATGAAAACAGTCATAATGAAAGCCTAAAAACATGTATTTATACAAAGGACACTCATGATGATACACATAATTCTACTGCAAAAATACTGTGTCACAAAATCGCACAATGTTTCCATTACCTATCTTCTAACCATGAAAATTATTTCTGGAATAGATAATAAAAGTTCACCAGTGACTAGATCAACATTTCCAAAAGGTTTCAGTTCCTCATCACCCCAAAAGCTTTATAGTCCAGAATTAAACACTAGTTGGAGACTTTTAAATGACAAACCTGGATATATTTTGAGTTACCAGATTATTGGATGACATGATTAAAAGAATGCTAGCTTTAGTATAGCGTAGTTCTTTTATTTTCTTCATTAAAATAAAATTATTTGTCAGGCCAGTTTCACAATCTTTACTACATTAGTCTACAAAACTTAAGTACTCATAGAATTTTTTTAACCCAAAAATGAACCTCTCCCAATCTTCAGAGCAACAGCATTCTGAACGAGCTTCCTTCTTCTCTATCACCAACTCCAGCTCTCCCCAGTCAGAGGTTTGGCATCCCAGTGGATGTCACATGGTTTGGAAGTAGGGAACACAGACGTCCCAAGTGAGCCAGGGACCAGAGCAAAGGCACAGAGCTGAAGAATACTGCACCCACCACTCACCCCACACTAAACTCAAGCCTCACTTCTACTGACAACAACATGAACACAATACAATGGCACTTATACCTTGGGGCAGTGGAAAAACTGGTCATTTGAAAACATCTGCTTCTAATCTCCAGAAAATTCAATTCCAATATGTGTACTTTTGGGAACATTTTTTTTATTTTGGTGCTGGGTTAGGGTAGGTTATGTGTTTCTGATTCTGCCTTTCCATTCTGTTAGTGGACTCTGGTGCTGCTTATAAACTTCTGAATAAGATAAAGTCTGATATTTATTTATGTAAAGTAGGGTCAGACATCCTGAGTCCACTTTCCAAATCTAACTGCTTTACCATCATGGTCAATCTTAGTTTCTCTATGTACAGACCTGGGAAGCTAAACGCTTCTTAAAAGTGTTTAGGCGATACCAAGAAATATTAAAACATTTTTTTAAATTTTTACAGACTGAATTTTGATTCACTGTATACAAATGGGGTACAGCTTTTTGTTTTTATGGTTGTACATGATGTAGATTCACACCATTCGTGTAATCATACATGTACAATGGGTAATGATGTGTTTCATTCCACCATCTTTCATACCCCCACCTCTCCCCCATCTCATTTCCAAAGTTTCTTCATTCTTCTCTTAGCCCCACCCCCCACCTCCATTATGTATCATCATCCACTTACCGGAGAAAACATTCGACATTTGGTTTTTTGAGATTGGCTTATTTCACTTAGCATGATAAGAGAAATATTAAAACATTTAAAGACTACTCATGTATACAGTTATACAAGTATATCCTGATTAGCACATGTATCAGAGAAATTACATTATACTGGTTTACTAGCACTGCCATAACTAAGTACTATAAACTGGGTTAATAAAACAATTCTGAAAGCAATAAATACAAAATTGAGGTATGAACAAGGTTGTTTCCTTTTGAGGGCTGTGAAAGATGTATCCGTTCCATGTCTCTCACCAGTTTGTAGATGGTTGTGTTCCTCCTCTGTTTCTTCACATTACCTTCCCTCTATGTAAGTCTCTGTACCCAAAGTTTCTTTTTTTCTTTTCCCATCTGTAGTGGGGATTGAATCCAGGGGCACTCTACCAGTAAGCTATATCCCCAGTCCTTTTTATTTTTTATTTTGAGACAGGGACTCACTAAATTGCCCATGGTGGCCTTGAACTCATAATCTCATGCCTCCCAAATCACTGGGATTAGCACCCAACTAAAGTTCCCATTTTTTTTAAGAGTACCCATTTTTAAACCAGTCATATAAATGAAGTCCACCCTAACAACCTCACTTTAACTTGATTACTTCTGTAAAGAGTCTATCTCCAAATGAAGTCACATTCTGAGATACTGGGGATCAGAACTTCTGAACTGAAGGGGAGGCAATTCAGCCCATATTAACACACATGGACATGCATATATGCATGTGTAGCTATACATAACTAGAATTCTATTGTATTAGCTTTTAATCAATTTGACCAAAGCACCTATCATGAACTTAAAGGAGGAAAGGTTTATTTTGGCTCATGTTTCAGAGATTTCAGTCCATGGTTGGCTGGCTCCATGGCTTTGGGCCTGAGGTGAGGCAGAACATCCTGGTAGGAGGGCATGGTGAAGGAAAATTGCTCAGCTCAGGGCAACTAGGAAGCAGAAAGCAAGAGAGAGAGAGAGAGAGAAAGAGAGAGAGAATGGGCCAGGAACAAGATATGGTCCCCAGGGGCTTGCCTCCAGTGACCTACTTCCTCCAACCATGCTCTACCTGCCTACTATTTCTACCACCTCCAAGTAGATCTCTCAAGTTCTAATTCATCAAATGGATTAATTCAGTGAGGGCAGAGCCCTTCATGATTCAATCATTTCTAAAAGCCCATCTCTGGACCTTGCTGCATTGGGAACCAAGAATTCAAAACATGGTATTTGGGGGAATATTTCAGATCCAAGCCATAACACTTATCAATTATCAACAGAATTTAATTACACAGAATACTGTTGTTCAAACCATTTTTGAGGTGCCTCATATCCCTACTATGTGTGTTTGTAACATAACAGTGAAAGACTTTTTTTATTTCTTTCCTTGCTTGGATGTGAGCTTGGATCTCACATATACATCCAAGCTTCAAGGCTAAACAGAAGCACTTCAAGCCAAGTGCCCTGAAATAAACATTCAAAATAGGGCATATTTTCCAATGAAGGTAAAGATTATAGTATAACCAAGAGGAATGTGCAAGCCAGCAATAATTCAACCTAGTAACGGAGCCAAACCATGATAGTCTGCTTTAAAAATACAGAAACTTGAGAAAGTGATACTGTTACAATTGTTAACTATGGAATGCAGGAACATTTCTTTTAAACTTCCAGTCTAACAGATCCATTCTGTATATTTACTTTTTAAGAGAAATGTCCATTCAGCACATTTGGATATGGGAGCTTAAAAATAACTGGATCCCTTTTCCTGTTATGTGCATGTTAACACCAAATGTAAATGCTATTACAAAGTCCCAGTTACCACAGGACTCTGCCGTCATGAACACTGATTTTTATGCAAGTCTCAGAAGGAAAAACTCATGGTTCAGGTTCCAATGAATGAATGCTTTCCACTTTTAAGAAATATAAAATGTGTTTCCTCTTTTAAATTAGTATCAAAAGATAAAGAACCCCATTATGATTCTTCACATTTTGCTCTAGCTCTTTCAGTCTTAAAACTTAAGTTTTTAAAATACTATGCCAGAACACAAAGGTTTACCTAAGGCAAATCTGTCTGATCAGTTTTAAAAACTCAGATGACAATAGACAAGTTTATTCTTTATAATTTTAGTTAAAAAGATGTAACATGAAATTTATCATCTTAACCATTTTTAAGTGTATCATACAGCAGTGCTTATTATATGCACACTGTTGTACAGACCTCCACAACTTTTCATATTGTAAAACTGAACTGTATATTCACTGAACAATCCCACCTTTCCCACTCCCTCAGCAACCACCATCCCACTTTCTGTTCGCAAGAAGTTAGCTATTTTAGATACCTGTTATGGTGTGGATGTGAGGTGTTCCCCAAAAGCTCATGTGTGAGACAATGCAAGAAGGTTAAGAGAAGAAATAATTGGGTTGGGAGAGCCTTAACCCAATCAGTGAATTAATCCCAATAGAGATTACCTGAGTGGTAATTGAGGACTTGGTAGGGTGTGGCTAGAGAAGGTGGGACATTGGGCACATGGACTTGGGTTATATATTTTGTATCTGGAGATCAGAAACTCTCTCTCTCTCTGCTTTCTCATTCTCATGTGAGCTGCTTCCCTCTGCCATACTCTTCCAACATGATGTTCAGCTTCACCTACAGCCCCTGGGGAATGGAGTTGGCTGTATGTAGACTGAGACCTCAGAAACTGTGAGCCCTTAAATAAACTTTTCCTCCTCTATAATTATTCTGGTTTGGTCTTTTAGTCACAGCAGTGAAAAAGCTGACTAAAACAGATATCTCATTCAAGTAGAATCATGAGATATTTGTCTTTCTGTGCCTGGCTTATTTCATTAGCATAACAGCCTCCATGTTTATCCATGTTGTAGCACATGATAGTATTTCCTTCTTTTTAAATACTGATGTTCCACTGGATATATGTACACCACATTTTTTTTATTCATTCCTCTGCTGACATTTAGATTGCTTCCACATCTTTACTATTAGGAATAATGGTGCAATGAAAACAAGTGTGCAAATACATTTTCAAGATCTTGTTTTTCAATTCCTTTGGATATATACCTAGAAGTGGGGTTGCTGGATCATATTTTTTTGATAATTTTCGTTTTCACTTTTTTGAGGAACCACCATACTGTTTTCCATAGCATCTATTCCATTTTACATTTCCACCAACAGTGAACAAAGATTTTAATTTCCCCACATTCCCACCAATACTTGTTATTTTCTGTTTTTTAATAATGGCCATCCTAATAGGTGTGGCATGATATATTTTTGTGGTTTTCAATTATATTTTCCAATGGGTTACTTGATACTGAATGTCTTTTCATCCTTATTGGATATTTGTAGATCTTCTTTAGGAAAAATCTGTATTCAAGTTCTTTGCCCATTTTTTTTTCTTGACTGGTTATTACTGAGTTATAGAAGTTCTTTGTATATTCTGGGTATGAGTCCCTTATGAGATGTATGATTTACAAATATTTTCTCCCATGACATAGGTTGTCTTTTCACTCTGTTGCTTATTTCCTTTGCTGCAAAGACGTTTCTTAGTTTGATGCAGTCCTGTGTGTCTATTTTTGCTTTTGTGACCCATGATTTTGGTGTTACCTCTAACAAATCATTGCCAAACTCAATGTCATGAAGCTTTTCAGCCAAGATTCTCCTAGGAATAGTTCCAGTTTCAGAGTTTACATTTAAGTATTTAATACAGTGTGAGTTGATTTTTGTATATGGCCTAATGATCAGCCTAGATTCTCTTCCACAAAGAAAATCCAGTCTTCGGAACACCATTTGTTGACGAGACTATGTACCCCCGGCACCTCTGTCAAAGATCATCT
Organism: Sciurus carolinensis; assembly: GCF_902686445.1. NCBI lineage: Eukaryota > Metazoa > Chordata > Mammalia > Rodentia > Sciuridae > Sciurus > Sciurus carolinensis. The sequence goes on along the minus strand of NC_062217.1, from coordinate 110,813,374 downwards.
AAAAATATAGGTAATGTTTTCTTTCTGGATTCTCTGTGCTATTCCACTAGTCTTAATTTCTGTGTTCATGCACTATTATACTATTTTGATTATTGTGGCTTTGTAGTATGTTTTGAAGTCAGAAAATATGATGCCTCAAGCTTCATTCTTTTTTATCAAGACTGTTCTGGCTATTTTGGGTCCTCTGGGATTCCATATGAAATTTAGGATTTTTTTTTTTCACATTTCTATCAAAAATGATATTAGTATTATGCTAGGGTTTCTGCTGAACCTATAGAGAATTTGGGAAGTACAGACATTTGGACATTTTACCAATATGAAATCTTCCAGTTCATAAGCACAAGATGACTTTCCATTTGAGTTTTTCTTTTATTTTTTCAGCAACATTTTAGTTTTTAGCATATAAGTGTTTCACTGTCTCACTAAATTTATCTCTAAGTATTTTATTTTTGTTGTTATAAATTAAAGTGTTTGCTTAATTGCCCTTTCAAATTGTTACTGTCAGCATACAGAAATAGAACTTATTTTTGTTTGTTAAATTTATAACTTGTAACTTTGCTGAATTTTTTTATTATTAGTTCTAACAGTGTGTGTGGAATCTTTAAGGATTTCCAAACACAAGATTATCTCAATTGCAAACCAGGATTGTCAAGGGTCATATGATAATATAGGTGATTTTTTTTTTTTTTAATCAATGGTACTTCTTCCTCTCCTGTTTGGATGCTTTCTGTCTATCTTTTTCTTGCTTGATTGCTCTGTCTAGGATTTTCAGTATTATGCTAAGTAAAATAGTAAAAGAGGGCATCCTTACTTTTGTCCTGGTCTTAGAGGAAAAGCATTCAGTTTTTCCCCACTGAGTATGATGTTGGATGCCAGTTTTTCATGTATGGCCTTTATTGTATTCAGGCAATTCCTCTCTAACTACTAGTTCTTTGAGTTTTTCTCATGAAAATTACTATATTTTCTCAAATGCCTTTTCTACATCAATTTAGATGAGTGTGTGTTGTTTGACCTTTGTGTTCATATCCCAGCTGTATACTGATTTTCATATTAAATTATCCTTGCACTTCTCACAATCTATAACTCAATGTGTTGTTTAATTCAGTTTGCTAAAATTTTAGATCAATATTCATGTGGAATATTGGTCCATAGTTTTCTTGATTCTGTATGTTAATGCTACCCTTACAAAATAAATTTGCAAATGTTTCTTTCTCTTCAATTTGTTAGATTGGTGTTAATTTGTCTTTAAATATTTGTAAGAACTCTTCAGTAAAGCCAAGCAGTCTTGGGTTTTCTTTGTTGAGACTTTTTTAACAAATTAAACTCAGTGACAGTTATAGATCTGTTCAAATATTTTTATTTCTTCATAATTCAGTCTTGGTAGATTATATTTCTAGAAAGGCATCAATTTTTTCAAAATTACACAATTTGGTGGCATGAAATTGTTCATGGTAGTCATCAGTTGTAATGTCTCCCCTTAGGTATCTCATTTTTGTGTGTCTTTTTTCAGCTAAGCCTAGATAAGGAATTGTTGATTTTGTTATCTTTTAAAAGAACAAACTCTTGGTTTCTTTGATTTTTTTCCATTCCATATTTCATTTATGCTTTAATCTTTATTTTCTTTCTTCATCCTGCTACCTTAGTTATAGTTTGTTCTTCTTTTTCTAGCTCCTTTAGGTATAAGTTAAGTTGTTGATTTGAAATACTCATTTTTTAAAATGTAGATGTTTATTGTTGTAGAATTCTCCACAAATACTGCTTTTTCTGCATCTTTTTGCCTTTTGTTAATTGTTCTCTGTCTTATATTATTCCTCTTTTCCTCTCACATTTTTTCTTTATATTTTATTGATTTTTTGCAATGACATGCTTCAATTCCTTTTCCATTTTCTTTGTGACTCTCTATAGATATTTTCTTTACCACAGAGTTTTCTATTTCCATACGCTTTCATGTTACTCTCTGGCATCCCCTTGTTTCCAGTTGAAAGACTCTTATCAATTTTTATAAAGCAGGTCTAGCCAATATGAACCCTTCAGTTTTTACCTACTTTTCATTTCAGTCATTACTTACTTTTCATTTTTGAAGGATGATTTTGCTTTGTATATACTCTTAGATGGTAGTTTATTTTCTCCAGGCTTTTTAATGTATCATCCCACTCCATTCTGTCCTGTAATGATTTTGCTAAGAAACCTACTAATACTGTTACAGGACTTCCCTGTTCACAATGAGTTGCTTTCCTCCTGCTGTTTTCAAGATTCTCTTTGTCTTTAACAGGTTGATTATAATGTGTTATAATATGGATTTCTTTGGTTTCATCATAGTTTCAGTTGTCTGAAGTTTTTGAATTTGGATGCCCACTTTCCTCTCAAATTTGGAAGTTTCAGCCATTATAGCTTCAAAAATGCTCTTTTCCCTATTCCTTATTTCTACTTCTGGACATTCACATAACACATATACAGTATTGTTCCACTTGACGGTGTCCCGTAAGTCCTTTAGACTGACTTTGTTTTTGTGTTTTCATTTTTCTCTTTTTGTTTCTCTATCTTACACAGTCAAGTACCATTTAACAACAGGAATACTCTCTGAGAAATGCACGTTAATGACTGTGACATTGTGCAAACACCTTAGAGTATACTTATATAACCAAGACAGTATACATGAATCAGTCAAATTGGTCCCTTTATGCAATCAAGAGATATGGTAAATGTGTCAGCATAACACAACATACCATTTTACAGTATTTTTTATAAGAAGAAATACTCTCTAAAATAATAATTAAAAGCATAGTATATTAAGTATATAAGCCAGTTACATAGTTGTTTATTATCAATATCAAGGATCATGCACTATGCATAATTGTATGTGCTATACTTCCTTTTTTAATTTTTTAATTTGTTCTAATTAGTTACACATGACAGTAGAATGCACTGTGGCAGAACACATAAATGGAGTATAACTTCTCATTCTTCTGGTTGTACACAATATAGAATCACACCAGTAGTGTAGTCATATATGCATATAGGGTAATAATGTCCAATTCATTCTACTATCCTTCCTACCTCCATACCCCCTACCCTCTCTTTACCACCCTCTATCTAATCCAAAGTAACTCTATTTATCCTTAGCAGTCCCACCTTATTGTGAATGAGCATCTGCATAACAGAGAAAACATTCAGCTTTTGGTTTTTTGAGACTAGTTTATTTTGCTTAGCATGATATGCTCCAGCTCCATCCATTTACCAGCAAATGCCATAATTTCATTCTTCTTTAAGGCTAAGTAATATTCCATTGTGTATATATACCACATTTTCTTTATCCATTCATCTGTTGAAGGACACCTAGGTTGGATCCATAGTTTAGCTATTATGAATTGAGCTGTTATAAACATTGATGTCACTGTGATATGCTATACTTTTATACAATTAACACAACAAGTTTGTTTACACCAGCACTGCCAAATAAATGTGAGTACTATGTTGCTTCACAATGTTGCAATAGCTACAACATCACTGGGCAAGAGGAATTTTTCAGCTCCCTTGTAATTTTGTATATATGTCATCTATAGTTGCCTGAAACAGTGTTATGTAGCACATGACTAATTTCAAATGACCTGCCTTCCAGTACACTGAGTCTTTCTTCTGCTTACTAAAATCTCTTATTGATTCCCAATAGTCAGTTTTTTTATTCTATGTTGGATCATCAGTTTCAGAATTTGTTTGTTTCTGTTTTATATTTTCTATCTCATGGTTGATACCATTTTTCCATATTTTTATTGGTGCATTATAATTAAACATAACGATAGGATATATCCACATATACCCATAACATAGCAATATAATTTAGCCAATACTGTTTCCCAATATTTCTTTTTCTTCTACTGATATTAATTTTATTTATGCATAGTTTCCTTGTCTATTTTCTATTGTAGTAAACTGAGCTCATTTAAGATTTTTTTGCGGGGGAGGTAATTCATAGAACTCTATTTCTTTAGATTAATTTCTGGAGATTTATTTGGTTCCTTTAATTGGACCGTGTTTCCCTGTTTCTTCATGTGGCTTGCTATTTTTTGTTATGTTTATATCTGGAAAAAGCAGCTATCAGTGTTTCAGATGGGCTTTATGTAGATGAAGACATTCACCAACCAACCCAGCTACAGAATTTTGGAGATTTAAAAACCTTTTAAGGGATGCATTGTCTCTACCATTAGGTGTGTAATTTCACAATCAGACAAGTTTTCAGGTTTCTATTTCAGGAACTCGTAGTTTTTTGCTCCCTCTGTCGTCTATCTACAGTACTACAGGCTATTGGGCGCAGAAACAATCCCCTAAGCTCTCTTTTGTTCTCAAGAGCCCCTAGATCCAAAGTATGCCAGTTCCTCCAAGTCAGGCAAGACAGAAACTAATCCCCTGGGTAGTTCCAAAAGTCAGAACACTGAATAGAGAAACCATGCCCTGTGCTTTTCTTCTCAGTCATACGCTGTGTTTGCTCGGGAAAGGGACTGACTCAAAGTGAAACAACCTTCTTCTCCCTATTTCAATGCAACAGCACTCAGTTTTTAGTTTTCCTGGAGTACTGTGATTCTATAACCAATTTCTGGCATTGTCATAGTCTTTTCTGTTCATAACAAACTGTTTCATTGGCAGGGTGGGTATTCCTATTCCTCCATCTTGCTTACTACAAATAGATTTATTTCTGTAATATAATAAAGTATACTCAGCAGTAGTCATCCACCTTTCCCTTTCTGAATTTTTTTATTTAAAATGTATACAAATGCTGACTGGACACCATCTTATATACCATTTCATCCTTCCATCTTTGATTCCAGTCAAGTTACACTAATAGCCCCACATAAGTAACAATCCACTTTGTGCTGACAATGCCTCATCTCAAGCTTACACAAGATGTACTTTTCACTTCTTTCCCTGAGAACTTACTGAATACTTCTGGGGGGGGGGGGGGGGGCAGTCAGTCTCAAATGTACATAACCTAGAAATGCAGGGAAGGTAGTTCCCATGGAGCCAAGACTTAACCCTCCTCAAAGAGAAGACACTGATAGACATATGCCTACCTCTATAATCCCTTAGGTGGATGGAAAGGATATAGCCTCTGGGAAACCAGAAGTAGCAGACACCCACACAGGTAACAAACTAAATAGTGCATCACTGAATTGGCTTTACCTTCTTCCTTCTAAGTCTTCTTATTCTGTCATTTCATTTCCTCATCTTGTGGGTGGTGATAGGTGACCCCAAGCTAAAGTGCACATTAGGTAAGTAATGCCTTCCTCTATGGGATCTTCTTTTGTTTTCTGTTAAGAAGTGCAGTTAGTGGGTGCTGAGGATGTGGTTCAGTGGTAGAGAGTTTGTGTGACATGCCTGAGGTCCTGGGTTTGATTTCCAGGACCACAAAAGAAAAAAAAAAAAAAAAAAAAAAAAAGAGGAGGAGGAAGAGGAAGGGAAAAAGTGCAAGTAGTTTTCCTCCTTCAGACGAATGTAGTCCTTTTAAAGATAAAAGGCCTCCTTCATGTCTGTAGTTCCATAATATGCACTCATGACTTTTTCTAACAACTTCTCATTGTACATAGCCTCACTACTCCCAAATGATTTTTGAGAAGAAAAATTTTACAAGCTTGAAAGCTAGTCATTTCGGCAGAATTCCTTTCAAATTAAAATCCATTTTTATAATGTTTTGTTGCCAAAGCCTAGTTGTCTTGACTTGGTCAAATATAATTTACATAGATAATGCATCCCAGATGTCTATTCACTGATAGTAAATGTAGTTTTTAAGACAGTATGTCTGTTTAGATGGTATCAACTATGTTTTACTAAATTATCAAAACATTACAGATGTGTGATAATATTGGGTTTCCCTTTCCTATATAAAAATTAATTTTAAAAATCTCCCTCTAATTAAAATAAACATTTCTTTACATGATTCCTCCTGTAACAATTTCAACATGTAATCTTCTGACTTTTTAAAATTAAAGCATACCAATCAAGCAATTAAAAAGACAATAAAATCTTGCCAAAATACTGACTCTGCTTTAAATAGTTCCAATAAAGCTCAGAATATGATAAAGAAACCAAATCGAAGTGCAGATAATACAAGCTTAGTGGTTTTCTGTGAAAGGTAAAAGAAATATTACATTAGTGTTCCATACTTGAGCAGTTAAAAGAACTCTGAAACTACCTGAAATCTGAACACATAGATGTCTTTTTTTTGTTGTTCTTTTGGATATACATGACAATAGAGTATATTTTGACATATTATACATACATAGAGTATAACATTATTTTTAATTGGCATCTTACTTTACTAAACATTATTACATTTCCATGCTATGTAACTCTAGCAGTTTAGCTACCATATATAAATCCTGGCACAAAAAGCTTGATTGCTGGACATGCTGGCAGAGGAGAAGGAAAATGTGACAAAAAGATGCTACTTGGGGAAGCATACAAACTCTGTTGTTCATCTAGCACAGGATGTCAACACCAACAAGTGTCAACTGTGGTTTACAATGTAATCCCTGCTCAACTATTATGGAAAACTTTACATCAGCTATCATCCACCCCTTAGAATTCAGGGTGCTGCAAACTGATGGCCAAAATATCAGAAAACAGTCTATGGTGAGCCCTCCTGCCAGTCCTTGCTCCTCCCACAGTCAAGACACTCCGACTATCAGCACTTGACCACCTTCCCCATCCACTGGGAAAACTCCTGTGCAGGGGTCACAACAAGACAAAGTCCTACCCAAACTACTCATATATGTGGAAGTGAATCAGCCTCCAACATGGCACTACCAGTCTGTGTGAGCAAAAGACTTGGAATAGCAGAGCCGAAAGAGATTATTAAGGGGCTCCTAATCTAAAACCTTAAAAGGTTGGGCCAGGTTAACAGTATCAGTGGCAAGAGGGCATCAGGAACTCAAGTCCCCTGACTTATGGTCAACCACTCTACTGAGACAAGTGGATTACTTCCTTCTAATTCAAAATAACTCAGTGGTGATTCTCATAAAGACAACAAACTGACTTATAAAAGACATCTCATTTTGGGGAGTGGATTTACTGATCTGAGATATTTTAAAATCACATTTAAACAAGTATTCAGAGATACTTTTCCAAGAACAAGGTCATCCAATGTCTGCAACTAAAAAAAATTGAAAGTTTTATCAAGCTTGACAAATTTCAATTTGTAACACTAATCCAGATCAGATACAGATATAAATTATTTAACATCAACCTCACTTGAACTGTTTTGCATATCCTCATTCAAAATGCCACACTAATGTACTATCACTAATAGGATAGCATTCTACATATTCCCTAGACTAAGGATGAACAAAGACCATCTTGCACATAGAGAACTGCTCTACTTTACTTACAAGGCAGAACTGTTTGGTGTTTCATAAGGCCAAGTACATGCCCTAGCTTTAAAGTTCCATTCCATGGGGTCAATGCTAGGTCCTCTAGCCCAAAATCAGACAAAGGTTTTAATCCAGACCCATCATGGGTCATTTATTCTATAAACACAGTCCAGCTATTTCACAGCACTGGATTAGATGTTGGAGAAAAATATAATATGAATTTGAAAAACATAGATCATTTACAGGGTAACAATTTTGAGCCAACTTTATAAACATTATCATATAATCGTCACAATAACCCTGGTGAGAGGTATTATTATCCCCATTTCATGAAGGGAGAAAATAAGAAAATTTAACCAAAGCTAGTAGAAGGCAGAACCTTAGAATGTCTGTCTTCTCACCGAGAATGCTAGTGCATCCTTGTGTCTACCACCAGGATCCTCTGCATTTCAGCAGGGGACACAAGAAGCAGTGTCACAATTTTTGGAAGGGTCTTATATCACCCTCAGAGGAGTCTAAACTCTACAACAATGCAAAGAGGAAACTGGGGTCTAGATCCGATCATAATTTAAAACAAAAGAGGGGGGTCCAATTTAACAAGTTTATAGTTTTTCCCAGAAGCATCTGTATCTCATGGGTTGTATTCTGGAGGCTGAGATGACTGAACAGGCATAAAGCACCAGGAACAGCACCTCACACATATTAAGTGCTTGTTAAAAGTCAACTGCTACTGTCAAAATTCCCATCCTTCTTCAGCACCCATATTCTTCAAACAATTTTTGTCAGCATATAATTCCAAACGGCTAAAAAGGTATATAACCATGTTCCCTATGAGGTGGTCCACAGCTGTAAAAAATAATTTTAAATCAAATGTATTACTATTCAACCATAAAATTTTATTTCTGTAAACTACTTAGAAATAAAAAAATATATTTAATAGATTACATCAAATGCTGACTTAAAATAGTAGTTAATGCCATAATAACTTTTACATAAACTGTGCAAATAATTCAAGGACTATATTTTAAGGCAGAAAAACAAAAAAAGTTAATAGGATGGTGAGATTACTAATGATTTATTTTCCCTTTTTAAAAAGTTCTCTTCATATTGCTTTTTAAATGCCTAAAATAAAAGTGTGTGCTTTCCTACTATTTTATAAAATATTAAGTAGTTGTCTATTATGCCTAATTCAACAGGAATGTGTAACAAAACTGAATGTATTCTGGGTCTACAGTCCAATAATAAAGACAATATATCTCCTTTGCAGGAATATAGAAAGGTTTGTGTTCTTCCCCCAGGTCCCTTACAATAAGCCACTATAAACAACATGCAGTAATAAATTATGCTCCTGGACTAAAATGCTTCAAGATGGTATAAGAACATGGAAAAAGGACTAGTTTCAAGGGTAAAAGGAATCAAAGAAAGAAAAGAATCTAACTCTTCTTAACCTCAATTATTTGACCATCCTCTAACCACCTAGCAACAAATCTCAGTGTGGTCCTGGGACCACCTACGTTAAACTTACACAAGTGTTTTCAAAATGCAGATCTCTGCCACCACTTCCAGCAACACCCTCAGACAGAAAGTCTGGACTCTCAAGAGAGACCCAGAGTTTGCCTTTTTAAACCAACTACCCAGGTGGTTCTTATGCACACAATTTTTAAGAACCACTGATCCACAGACATATTTAATCAGATGAAAGAAACATCACTTAAATTTTTCAGTGAAAAAAGAAAAGCACAATTCTAACTCTATATTGTTAATTCAATTGTTTCCTAATATCTCACAACTGCCTGTTCAAACAAGTCAGAATTTGGGGATCACAGATACAAGGGGGGGATATCCTACAAATCTGCTGTCCCTTTTTCCTAAATCTGAAAACCTCTCTAGAAAATAATTTTGCAAAATTGATCAAAAGCCTTAAAATGTCCAAGCCCTTTTAACACAGCTCCCTGGGGCAGCCCTGCAGCCAGTCTACTGTTCCCTGCTGAGAAGTAGGAGCAGTAGAACAGCAGAGTGGCTGCCCAAGTGGGTTGCAGTGCAGCCCACAAGCATGGCCTGTGCCCACAAGGAGTCTGCCTGGGCACAGTACAGACACTTGCACTGCAGTCCCATCCTGTGATCTCAACATCTCACTTCCTGACCTCTGGCAAGAAAATGGAAGAGGGGCAGACCTGAATGGAAGTCAGGACTTGAGAATGGACCATGTTAGTATGTTTCTAAAACCCTAATCAGCATAAAATTGAACCAAAAGCATTATTACATGTCCAAACCCTAACTAGCATCAGTTTGAACCTATAGCATAGATACTTCTTCCAAACCCTAATTAGCATAAGTTCAGAACAAATGCAGTGACCCAAGTGCTATATAAACCCCTAGCCCCTAAGCTAGGACACTCCCGTGGAAAAACTTGCTATCAGATCCCTTCTTGGACTGCAAGAGTTCTGTTCCGGTTTCTAATCTTCAATAAATTCTACTCTTACATTCACTCTTTCTACTCTGTATATTTCATTCTTTGAATTTATGAGACAAGAACCCAGAAGGGAGAAGCAATTGACAGTGAGCTTCTGGGATCTGTCCAACATTAAGAACTGCAATACTTCTCAGCTGCACAGACCTGCACCTTACACAGACCTAACCTGCCAGAAAAAGTGGAGAAATTCCAGTCACCTGCTAGCAGAAGCAGAGAATCAAACTTCATCTCAAAACTCTGGTTTCATTTTGACCCAAAATATTTCACTAGTAAGAATTTTTCCTACTCAAATAACAAAGGATGCATGAAAGGCTTTTAGGCAAAAGTGTTTGGGGGTGCCCCCATGGAACCAACACCGCGCCCCCACATGGAAACACCACGCACAGCTTCACATCTACCAACACGTGGCAGCCTCCATTGTGGGACACCTCTACTGCCATCTTGGGTTAACTGTGCTACCGCCACTGCTATCTTTAGTTGAAGCAGCTTCCATATTGGGACACCTGCCAGAGTCTAGAAGCCCAATATCAAGGTACCTACAGGTTAGCCACAAGCCACCACCACCAACTAGGGAGGTGGCCACTTCCATCTAGGGATAACAGCCAGGACCTGAAAGAATATAGGTTTCCGCAAACTTGGTTACATTCAAAGTATCTCTGCTAGGTGGGCTAATAGCCACCCTCTTTCTGGAGCAGCAGGACAGAGCCTTGCAAGGGGTTGGTAGGTTGGAAAAAGGTCAGAGGGGAACTTGATTCCAGTTCATACAGCCAACTGGCCTGGCACCCACCAGGATCCTAGAGACAACTCAGGCAGCACTTGCTGGGAACTGACATCAGTCTCCAACTCCCTCCCCAATACAGCACCCACTGATCACCTGTTCTCACCAGTTTGGCAATCAACAGGGTCTCTGGCTTCCATCCCCAGTGTCCCAACCACCCTCTCACCACCAACCCAGCCCAGCTTAGTTACGTGGCTGGCCCACAGTTCTCAATGCCTGGTCCTAATCTGCCCAATACAGAACAGTTTTCCAGGACAGATGCACAGGTCCCAGCGCTCAGCCCTCAGGACCTCTGAGGAGAGAGGTTCCTGACTGGGAAGTCAAAAGGGCAGGGGCAGGAGAGATACAATTTGGAGACTAAATTAGAGACCAGGAATTGTCGGGACCACAAGTGAGGTAAGGGGCTAAGACCAGGCTCCTGCATCACACAAATAGACCCCAAAGGACATTCCTGGCATCAGTCTTCTAGTGGGACAGGCAATTATTATACCCTGCCTCCAAGTCTGATCTACCCACCTTGTAACTTTCACCATCCTGAGGGTGGAGTTACCAGCAAAATCCAGACAACCCCGCCTATCAGAGGAGAAGAGAAGCAGAGAAGATACTGAACACCAACAGAAGCAACTATTCAATTTTCCTTCAAGACTCTTTCTTTCCCCCTATTTTTTTCTTTTTTCTTTTTTCGTTTCCCACTCTTGCATCCCCAACATCTTTGAAATCAAGTACTTTGCATGTATCAGGCTACTGAGGAGTGGGAGGTTAGAATAATACATTGCAGTTTTATTGTAGATTCTTTCTTTTTTTTTTTTCTTGTTCTTTTTTTTTGTTACTTATTCTATTTTCCACTTATGTTTCCTCAGTCTCTTTCTCTCTCTTCTCCTGCTAACAACCAACTTCTTTTGATTCCTCTTTCACTCTTCCTATGATCTAATACCTCTATAGTTTCACCTCTTGCATCATTAACACATCACATCCTACACCCCTCCCCCATTCTTTGTCCACCATTAGAAACTGTAGACCTTATTGCAAACCTATTGTTTAAGTTGTAAAAAAAACAATTGAACACATCATCTCTGTTTATTATGAAAAAAATTTTCACATCTTAAAAGGAGCTATTTGGTTTAAGGTTGCATATTGTTTGCCTTAGGTGCTGTTAATATTGATCTCCCCCTTTTAGGCAAGGTATTGGAAACCTGCAGGGACACTATAAATCTATAGGGTGGAAACCTTAATACCTTGGATCCACACAGCTACAGGGAAAGACACACAAACAACATAAAAAAACAAGGGAAGAAAGCTCCCCAAACAATCCAAGATGCTATAATAATAGAAACCATTGACAGCACAGTAGAAGAAATGTCAGAGAAGGAGTTCAGAATGTACCTAATTAAAATGATTTGCAAAGTAAAGGATGATATAAAAGACCAAATGCAAGCAAAAAAAATCACTTCAATAAAAAGTTAGAAGAGCAAATGCAGGAAGCAAAAGTTTACTTCAATAAAGAGAGATTCTGAAAAAAAATAGAAATCCTTGAAATGAAGGAAATAAACCAAATTAAAACTCAATAGAAAGCATCACCAACAGACTAGATCACTTGGAAGATAGAACCACAGACAATGAAGACAAAATATTTAATCTTGAAAATAAAGTTGACCATATAGAAAGAATGATAAAAAATCATGAACAGAATCTCCAAGAATTGTGGGATAATATGAAAAGGCCTAATTTAAGAATTATTGGGATAGCAGAAGGCACAGAGATACAAACTGAAGAAATGAATAATCTATGCAATGAAAGAATATTAGAAAATATCCCAAACCTGAAGAGGAAGATGGAAAATCAACTACAAGAGGCTTACAGGACACCAAATGTATAAAATTACAACAAATCCACACCAAAGCACACTATAATGAAAATGCCCAGAATACAAATTAAGGATAAAATTTTAAAGGCTGCAAGAGGAAAGTATCAGATTATATAGAGAGGGAAACCAATTCAGATATCAGCATATTTCTCAACCCAGACCCTAAAAGCTAGGAGGTCCTAAAACAATATACACCAAGCTCTGAAAGAAAAAGGATGCCAACTGAAAATCTAATACACAGCAAAACTAAGCTTCAGATTTGATGATGAAATAAAAATCTTCCATAATAAACAAAAGTTAAAAGAATTTACAAAGAGAAAGCCTGCACTACAAAACATTCTCAGCAAAACAGTCCATGAGGAGAAAATGAAAAACAACAATGAAAGTCAGCAAAGGGAGGAACTACACTAAAAGAAAAACCAATCAAATAAAGTCCAAACAAAGTCAAGTTAAAACCAAAAATAAGCCAAAATGACCAGGAATACAAATCATATCATAACTCTGAATGTTAATGGCCTAAATCATTAATCAAAAGACATATACTGGTAGATTGGATTTTTTAAAAAGACCCAACAATATGCTGCCTTCAAGAGACTCATTTCATAGGAAAAGACAACCACAGACTGAAGGTGAAAGAATGTGAAAAAAACATAACATTCACAACACACTGTGTAAAAAAGCAGGGGTTTCCATCCTCATATCAGATAAAGTTGACTTCAAGCCAAGCAAAGTTAGTCAGAAGGGATAAAAAAGGACATTTTAAGCTTAAGGGAATCGTACATCAACAAGACATAACAATCATAAATATTTATGCCCCAAACAATGGAGTATCTACATACATCAAATCAACCCTTCTCAATTTCAGGAATCAAATAGACCACAACACAATAATACTAGGTCACTTTAGCACACCTCTCTCACCACTGGATGGATCTTCCAAACAAAAACTTAAAAATGAAACTATAGAACTCAATAATACAATCAACAATTTAGACTTAACAGACACATATAGAATATTCCATCCATCAATAAGTGAATACACTTTTTTTCTCTGCAGCACATGCTCCTTCTCTAAAACAGACCATGTTATGCCACAAAGCAACTCTTATCAAATGCAAAAAATAGAGATACTACCCTACATTCTATCAGATCATAATGGAATGAAATTAGAAATCATTGATAAAAGAAAAACATACAAAATCTCTGGGATATTATGAAAGCAGTAGTAAGAGGAAAGTTCATTATTGCATTGAGCTCATTCACTAAAAGAATAAAAAGTCAACAAATAAATGACCTAACATTACATCTCAAAGCTCTAGAAAAAGAACAGATCAACACCAAAAGTAGAAGACAAAAAATAATTATTAAAATGAACTGAAATCAATGAAATTGAAACAAAAAAAATTGAAAAAATTGACAAAAGAGTTGGTTCTTTGAAAAAATAAACAAAACTGATAAATTTTAGCCACACTAAATAGAGGAGAGAAAACTCAAATTACTAAAATTCATGATGAAAAAGAAAATATCACAGTGCACACTATTGAAATACACAAGATAATCAGAAGCAATTTTGAAAGTCTATACTCCAATGAAACAGAAAATATCAAAGACATCCACAAATTTCTAGAGACATACACAATTTAAACAGATCAATTTTAAGCAATGAAATAGAAGAAGTCATCAAATAGCCTAAAAACCAAGAGAAGCCCAGGACCAGATGAATTCTCTGCTGACTTCTACAAGACCTTCAAAAAAGAACTAATACAAATACTCCTCTAAGTATTCCATGAAATAGAAAAGGAGGGAACCCTTCCAAACTCATCTTATGAGGCTAGTATCACCCTGATACCAAAACCAGACAAAGATGCATCAAGGAAAGAAAACTTCAGACCAATATTCCTGATGAACATAAATGTAAAAATCCTTAACAGAATTCTGGCAAATCGCATCCAAAAACATTAAGAAGATATTGCACTACGATCAAATGGGTTTCATCCCAAGGATGCAAGGTTGGTTCAAAATCTGAAAATCAATAAATGTAATTCATCACATCAATAGACTTAAAGATAAGAATCATATGATCATTTCAATAGATGTAGAAAAAGCATTTGATAAAATACAGCACTCCTTCATGTTCAAAACAATAGAAAAACCAGAGGTAGTAGGAACATACCTCAACATTGTAAAAGCTATCTATGTTAAACCCAAGGCCAACATCATTCTAAATGGAGAAAAATTAAAAGCATTCCCTCAAAAAACTGGAACAAGGCAGGGATGCCCTTTCTCACCACTTCTATTCAACATCATCCTTGAAACTCTAGACAAAGCAATTAGACAGACCAAAGAAATTGAAGGAATATGAATAGGAAAAGAAGAACTCAAACTATCACTATTTGCTGATGACATGATTATATATTTAGAGGAGCCAAAAAATTCCACCAGAAATCTTCTAGAATAAATGAATTCAGCCAAGTAGCAGGATATAAAATCAACACACAAAAAAGTAAAGCATTTCTATTCATAAGCAATAAATCCTCTGGAAGAGAAATTAGGAAAACTACCCCATTCACAATAGCATCAAAAAAAAATAAAATACTTGGGAATCAATCTAACAAAAGAGGTGAAAGTCCTCTACAATGAAAACTACAAAACTCTAAAGAAAGAAATTAAAGAAAACCTTGGAAGATGAAACGATCTCCCATGTGCTTGGATAGGCAGAATTAATATTGTCAAATGATCATACTACCAAAAGCACTATACAGATTCAATGCAATTCCAATTAAAATCCCAATGTCTTTCCTAATAGAAATAGAGAAAGCAATCATAAAATTCATTTGGAAGAATAAGAGACTCAGAAAAGCCAAAGCAATCCTTAGCAGGAAGAGTGAAGCAGGAGGTATCGCAATACCAGACCTTAAACTATACTACAAAGCAATAGTAACAAAATGGCATGGTATTGGCACCAAAATAGACGGGTAGACCAATGGTACACAATAGAAGACACAGAGACAAACCCACATAAATAGTTATCTCACACTAGACAAAGGTGCCAAAAACATACAATGGAGAAGAGATAGCCTATTCAACAAATGGTGCTGGGAAAACTGGAAATCCATATGTAGCGAAATGAAATTAAATCCCTATCTCTCACCCTGCACAAAACTCAACTCAAAATGGATCAAGGACCTAGGAATTACACCAGAGACATTGCACCTAATAGAAGAAAAAGTAGGCCCAAATCTTCATCATGTTGGCTTAGGACTTCCTTAACCAGACTACCAGAGCACAAGAAATAAAAACAAGAATCAATAAATGGGATGGATTCAAACTAAAAAGCTTTCTCTCAGCAAAGGAAACAATAATGTGAAGAGAGAGCCTAAAGAGTCGGGGTAAATCTTTACCAAATGCACTTCAGATAGAGCACTAATCTCCAAAACTTATAAAGAACTCCAAAAACTTAACACCAAAAATACAAATAACCCAGTCAATAAGTGGGCTAAGAAACTGAGCAGATACTTCATAGAAGATATACAATCATCAACAAATATATGAAAGTGTTCAAAATCTCTAGTAATTAGAGAAATATGAATCAAAACTACTCTAAAATTTCATCTCACTCCAATTATAAGGGCAATTATTAAGAATATAAGCAACAGTGTTAGTGAAGATGTGGGAAGAAAGGTACACTCATACATTTCTGGTGAATGGCAAATTGGTAAAACTGCTCTGGAAAGCTGTATGGAGATTCCTTAGAAAACTTGGAATGGAACCACCATTTGACCCAGCTATCCCACTCCTCGGCCTATGCCCAAAGGATTTAAAATCAGTATACTACAGTGACACATCCACATAAGTGTTTATGGCAGTTAAAGTCACAATAGCTAAATTGTGGAACCAACCTAGATGCCCTTCAATAGATGAATGTATGAAGAAACTGTGGTATATAAAATTATGGCATTTGCAAGTAAATGGATGGAGTTGGAGAATATCATGCTAAGTGAGATAAGTCAATCCCAAAAAAACAAAGGCCAAATGTTTTCTCTGATAAGTGGATGCTGATACATAATGGGGGGTAGGGGAGAATGGAAGAATTTTGGATTGTGAAGAGGGGAACACAGGGAGGGGAGAAGAGGGTTCAAGAGTTGGGAAAGATCATAAAATGAGAAAGACATGATTACCCTGTACACACATTTGATTGCACAAATGATGTGACTCTACATCATGTTCAACCAGACAAATTAAAAGTTGTACTCCATTTTTGTACAAATCAAAATACATTCTGCTGTCATGTATAACTAAGTAGAATAAAAAATTTAAAAAATAAAAAAACAGAAAAGAAAGTGTTTAATATTCTATACTGCCATATCTTTTTATTGGAGGGTGTAGTACCAGGGATTGAACTCAGGGGCACTTGACAACTGAGCCACATCCCCAGCCCTATTTTGTATTTTTTATTTAGAGACAGGGTATCACTGACTTGCTCAGCACCTCGCTTTTTGGTGAGGCTGGTTTTGAACTCACGATCCTTGCGCCTCGGCCTCCCGAGCAACTATGATTACAGGTATGCACCACTGCACCCAGCAATACTGCCATATCTTGAGTTCCTGCTCCACAGCTGGCACTTGTGGATTCTTTGTACGGTATTTCTAGCCTAGCCATGACCTAGAAGACACTTATATGCCCGTTTTAGAGATGAGGACACTAACTTTCAAAGGAGTTATCAACTTGTCCCAGGTCACACAGCTAATAAATGATAAAGCCAGGATCTAAGCCCTGAGCAGTTTGAGTAGAAACATTTGGTTTTTCCCATTATCTGGCCAACTAAAAATCTTCTAATGTTGTTGTAACATTTAAACAAAGTATATGTCAAGGGAATTGTGCAGATATTTAAAATCATGTTCTTCAATAATCTTTAAGGAAATAGAAAATACCACTGATAGAATGCTAAGTGAATCAGGAGAGCTATGAACCCAGGATAGAATTAAAGTCACACAAGAGAAGGGACCATATTTATCTTGGTTTCGTCTGCATCCCCACAACTTAACACTGCACCTGACATACAGCAGGAACTCATTATGTCTTGCAAAAATATGTTATGTGTGCATATATTTTTAAAGACCAGGAAAAAATTTCCCAAAAAACATCAGGGGTTATTGCTAGATTTTGGATTGAAGAATGATTTTTGTGTTTTGTGTGTGTGTGTGTGTATGTGTTTTCTTACGTTTGTAAAAATGTATTTTCCAAGTATTGTTTAATAAGTATTACTTTCAGGCTGGGGATATAGCTCAGTTGGTAGAGTGCTTGCCTTGCAAGCACAAGGCCCTGGGTTCAATCCCCAGCACTGCCAAAAAAAAAAAAAAAAAAAAAAAGCATTACTTTCAAAATCAGGGAAATAAAAACAATGGCTAATTTTTAAATCCTATGGCTAAGCTCTTTTCTATATAAGAAATGAAGTTAAATTCTATATTAAACTCAATATTCAGATTAATATAGGTTGAATTTCTCACTGTGACAAGAGAAACTATAGCTAAAAAGGGAGTATTATTTTTTAATATGCCAACATCATGAATGGGAACAGGATTTAATACTACACATATAAATGCTTTCATCACCTACAGTTATTAGTGGATTCAAAGATAGCAAAAGGATATATAAATGTGTAACATCCACAAAGTGTTTATTTTCATGATTTTAAGAAACTGTCCTAAATGCTAGCACTGAAGGATTAAAAATCAAATGCAGAGGCTCACTGCAGCATAACAACAAAAGTTTCTTGCCAAGGTCATCATCACACATTGAAAGTCATCATAAATTAATTAAAATCATGCCTCATCTCTGGTGGTTTATTAAGCATTTTACATAAATTAATATATATGGTTACTATCACCTCATGTATTTTTTTAAGTGAGAACTCCATCTTAACATGAATAATATAAACTAAGGATGGGCCAACAGGTATACTTTATTATTTCATGATGGAGACAGTTTCAAACAGCAAAGCATGGCACTAACTTGATAATAATTCTATCAAACTGCCTCAAAAATGACTTCATCTTCTGAACAAAATCTGGCTTTGCTGGTCAGATTACATTAGGGTGATCAATCTATATAAACCCAAAAGAACAAGAGCTCAAACTACTTCAAGTTACTACTAAAAGAAATTGGAGATGGGAAGGAGGAAGGAAGGATATCTTAGGAAGAAAGATATTTTAGAGCAACAAAAAGTAAAAATAGGCATTTATGTTGTGTTATGGACTTTTCTGAGAAAAAAAAGAAACATTTGACATGGACAAAACAACAGAGATAAAAAAAGATATTTCCAGGGCACGTGCATAGCAAAAAACAAACAAACAAATAAACTACCACAAAAACAATGGTTCCAATTTTCAGTGATCTAGTCCCTGTTGATGAAAGAATAATAAGGTATTTAGATGATCAAAGGTGTTTCCTCTGTGGGATGGAGCTCTACTCCTGGATTGGGTTAAGAAGAAAGTTCTACCTATGTATAAGATTACCAGAAAACCTAAATTTGTAAGGATTGACTGCACAGGCCAAAGTCTCCACAAGAGATAAGCTTGGGCTTCAGTCACACGTGGAACCTGGGGTCATGAGTCTCCTCTGCTTTGCCTACTATGGCAAAGCTACAAACTGACCACCCTGACCCCATTCTTGCTTGTCTACTTCAATTCAAGGGTTGGAAAAGACACACTGCCAGAATCTCTTGCAGCAAACAATGACCAAAAAAGTAAAGATGTAACTTCCAGGAGAGAAAAAAGACATGAAAAGACAAAATCTTGAAGAGAGAACTATTTTTGTTTTCCCCCCTTATCCCCAAACAGATCACAAATGTACCTTCGGGCATAGCCAAAACCATATTGCACAAATGAGGCAAAAAGTCACAGGATAAAGATAAGGAAGCTGAGAAGGAGGGAAGATGCTAAGCATCTTCATGACCTTGAGCAGTTGTCAAGGCCTGGACCACTAAGGCCCGGACTTCTTGTGAAGTGAGGAAGATACACTCCTGGATGTAACCCACTCCATGTTAGGCTTTCTTTTAGTGGCAGCCAAATACATTCCTGCCTGTAAAAGTCATCAATACAACAAACCCCTCTAGCTATGTTTGAAGGATCAATGATCAACTTAACCAAAGCCCCACCAGTCTTCCCAGATAAGATTTACTGAGTGTGCACCATTATCAAGAGTGCTCACTCTGTGCCCATGAGCCCAGACACATCGTCACAGGTTTCCACTAGTGGCAAAGTGAGCCTCAGTCCAGGCAGGCATGCAGGCAGCTCCTAAGCTCTTTACTGCCAAGCTATATAATGTCTGATGTGTTTTTTCAATTAGTCTATAAAACACTTTTACCTTTCAATTCTGCTCTCTGACTCAACTGTAATTGCCCTATCTGATTTTTTTAAGGAAAACTGTCATTTAAAAATAAATCAAGCACTCCTCCTCCACCACCACCACAAATAAAGGACTCGCAAGCAATTTTTTAAAAATTAAATAAACTGGCAAGTGTTTGCTTTCTAGTGTCTTGAAATCTTTGTCACGTGGGACAGTGCTGCTGCTACACTAACATTTGCTAAGTGTCATGTGCCTGGCCCTGGGATAAGCATTCTACATACATTCTCTTATTCAGTGCTCACAACATCTCCATATGGTGCGACTATTATTATCTCCTTTTTTCAGGTGAGCAAATAGAACATCTTAGCTCAGTCACAGCATTTTCGTTCAAAAAGATTTTTTCTAGGCACCAGTAAATGACTCAAGTTTAGAACAACATATAAGTAGAAGAGAGATTGGTTGATTTTGCTGCTTATCTTTAGTAAAAACAGCAAAAGTGAATGACTCAAGACCATTCAAAGAATGAAAGACTCGCAGCAACAGCAATCACAGCTGAAGAGGTCAAAAGCCCTCTCATCCACAATTCCACAGTCACAACTAGGGAAGCCTACTCAGTTATGTATTTAACTACCTTTAAAAAGGCTAATCCACTCAACACACTACCAGTTACCAGGAAGACCAATAATAGTATTTAGACAGTTGTTAATGTTCATTAATCATAAAATCTTTATATTCATTTTGCATTAAATTTGATTTTCATTTTTATCATAAGAAAATTATGGTTTATAGTAAATATTGCTATTCTAATTGATTTTCAGCACTTCCTATATGGCTAGAACCATGATATCTTACATACATCTTTTTCCTCCTAATTGTCACAAACTACTCAGGATATAAAAGAACTACTGCTAATATCCCCCTTTAGAAATGAGGCTGCTGTAATAAATTTTCCAAGTTCCCTATTCAAAGGTAACATCAAAATTCAAATCTAGATCTGACCCAGTCCTGTGCATTTAACCACAAGCTTCATGAAGTTATTTGACTTGTTATTCTCATTTAAAATATCCTTGATCAAGCACTGACTGGAAAGCTCTATTCATTTTAGCTTTACTCTATCTTCCCTTCCAGTACTCCCCCATTTTCAAATATTTCTTCTTCCTATTTCTTTCTGCTTTCTCAACAATATCTAAGAAATTATTACATATTCATCAAGTCATATGACAATCTCCACTAAAGTTTGCTACATTAAAGAGATAATATAACTGCTGCTCATAGTTTTAATCAATGAGTATGACAACCTCTGTTTTGGTATCTAGTTCTGCCACTCAAGTAAGCACCAATAAATGATTCCAGTTTTGCACAGTATTACAAAAGTTCAAAATGGTATCTAAAGTTGCAAAAATGCAATACAGTTTCTAAAGTCTTCAATAGCAGTGTGGTAAAAACCCACGAGATGTCAATCTCCACTCATGTAAATAGGCCATCCCAGTCCCTGCCCCTGTGAATGCTCCCTTCTTTCTCTACTGAAACACAAAGTACTGGTAATTTTAAAAGTGTTTATGCTTCTTAATTTTATGTGGGAATTTTTAATTTTATTATACATATAAATTTTTATCTAAAAACAAAGCATTAATACAGGAATCCTGTATTTGCCTCTTAGTACTTTGGCAAACACTAGGACTGTATCTCTGACTCTCTTGACCAATTACTTCCAACTTTCTCCCATACTTTCCTCTGTAACACTTTCCTTCCCATTTACATATCATAACTCACATTTAATTGTCCTAAATGAGTCAACATTATTATCTGACAAGAAGCATGAAATCTAAATTTTGAAGATCAGCTCAGCACTGAAGAAATTAAAAATGATTTTTCTTTATCACTGAAAAATGCTGTCCATGGTATTCATTTCAAGGCTGACTATACCCATCAAAAATCTAAATTAAACTAAAATATAAATTCTCATTTAGAAAACTATTGCCTAGGAAAATCAATAATTGTCATTTAGATTCCAATGAAAATGCTAGATATTCTTCATGGCTGTTCCAAAGTAGTTATTAAACCAAACACACACACACACACACACACACACACACACACAAAGTGATTTCTTTTTTCCCTACATTTTGGTCTGGTGGTTTTTATGGGTATCAATTATTTTAGGATTCAGTGATCATCTAAGAATGGTATTTCATCTCTTTATTACCATACTGCCCATATTTTAACCTCACTGAATTTTTGGTCCATTGCGTATAAGAATTTCTCTACTAATAAAAATACAACCATTAAAGATTAACTTGCCCCCAGGACAGTCCTCTGAAAACAAATTCCAAGCATTATAATCACCAATTTACACTCTGAAGACTTAAAGGCCAACAATCTTATTCAGGCTTAAAATGGAAAACCCACACATATTTTAAGGCTATTGTAAAAAGAAAAATAGCAAATCCAAATTCACAATAATCAGAAACCCAACCAGACAAATACAATCTTTACTTGCTTGACCCTTTTCAAATGAAAAGTTTTCCACCCAAAAATAACTAACAAACTTGCTGACTTGCCAGATGTCCTACCTTGTTTTTTATTTTATTTCTGCAATTATGAATGTGCAAAATTCTTTTCCCGACTATTTATTAAGTATATGCTATATGTCATAAATTATGGCAGACACTAGAAACCATTTGAATTCATGATGTAATATTTACTATGAAAAATAATAAAAGCGGCTATAATTTGTGAAGTTCTTATCATTTATTATCACTATAACAAATTTTAGTTTATTAGTCATTATCTCTTTCCATTCTCACAAAACCCTAAAAGAAAGTCCTAATATTAGCTCCATTTTACACATGGGAAAACTGAGGGCAGGGAGAGGTCCAGAAACCTTCCCAAGGTACCACAGGGACTTGAACCCAGGTCTGAGTGACTCCAGTGTTCACACTTGTTATAACCACTGGTATAAGCAATAAGGCACATGATTACACTTAGTTCAGGAAACTGGTAATTCCTCCAACAAGGGTGATTCCACATAACTTGATACTGGGAAGTATGCATCATAAAATATACACTGTGCATTGGGTTCTATGGTCAAATGTGTTCAAGTTTACATTCATGAAAGTGGTAATTCATTTGTAGGTGATTTTGGAAAGTCAATCAAAACACTAAGTTCAATCACTAAATAAATATTTTACTAGGTATAGGTTGTTGAAGAAATGTTACCTCTATTATCTGTAAGTGAAACTATCACTGCAAAGTAATTTTAACACTGGATGTCAAAATAACATATTTACAAAGGAGATAGCCTTCAAATTTTAAAAATGCCTCACCCATATTTCACTGTATTCAAAATGAAAATTAACTCAAAAAAGAAATCCACTTCTAAAGCTCAGATTATACACGTAGGCTTCCTAGAAGGTAACATTACTGTTGTTACTTGTCTGTGCAAAAGTAAAAAAGGTAAGAATGATATGAGAATTTTTTATTAGAAAAAGACTAGAAAACTTTCACATAACTCCAAACTTAGAGAAAACAAATTGTTGAAAAGTACGCATATGTGGTCTTAGTTCAATCCAAACAATTTTACAATATTTTTACAACATAAATTTAATTTTTTATAATCAGAAACTAGACAAAAAAAAAACTATGGAACAAATGAAATAACTAAAATCAGTTACTGAAATGCAACTGGGGTTTTATTTATCAAATCCACCTGGTAATACTCTTATTTGACGTTTTATCACAGGAATAACCCTCTTAGAAAGTTATGTAATTTGAGGGAAAAGAGACATGAGAAGTATTAGGGATGTTTATCAATAAAAATAAGCGACAAGGGAAACAGTTTGTAGCACATCCAAAGATGACTGCCAAAACACTCTTGCTATTTGTTTCCACCAAGTTATTGTTTTGGAAAACATGTTGTTCTCTCTTAAAATAACCTGCTTAATTGTTCTAAAAAGCCAATGGATTACCACCAAGAGCTAACTCGCTCCCACAATGCCATACATTGATAAAGTCAGCTATGCATTCAGTCACAAAAGAAAGTTTGCAAAGCTCCAAATCTCCCGTGATAAAAAGTCACTAGTTACTGAATGAATCTTCACCACCCTTCCTTCGTGAGACCAAAGCCTGGTCCTACCACAAATCTTAACAATGATAGTCATTCAAACTACCTCATTTCTCTCTTTGGATGTGGGAATTGAGCCACACTGGTGGCTACAAGTAGGCTAGTAATTAACATTTTTAAGAAAGGTCAAATTGACCTTGGATTTTAGCGTTCTCTCATATCCTCACATTATAAATCAGAATTTGTTTCCAGTCCAGTATGATTAAAGCTTTTCTGCCTGGGAAAGTCCCAGAGAAACTTAAAGAGTTAAAAAAAAAAAAAAAAATCCCAAATTGTGAAAGACGAAGTCAGACACTCGTGGCACAGGAAGATTTTTATGAACTGAATGTAACTCATGTATTTTATAAGCCTGTTAGGGGATGAACACATACTGTCCTCAAACATAGCGGCACTGCCCGGACACAATCCCCACGCTGTGGCTGCTCACCCCATCCTGGCCCCTAGACTACAGGGTGGGGGGCGGAGGCGGGAGCTCCTGTCTTAAGCCCTGACATCTGCAGAGCGTTTCCCAATAGGGAGACAAGGCCCCTCAGCTGGAGGAAGTGGATACTGACAAGGGGAGAGAGTGAAACATACACGAAAGAAACACAACTAGAATTCTAGGCGGCTGAGGAGTGGGACAGCAGTCACGCACACTCTGCGCGGGCTGAGAGCGTCTGGATGACACTGCCCAGGTGTCCGGGCTCAAGTTGGCATCTCCAAAGTCTAGATCACAACTTGGGCGCGCTCGTACAAACACTTGGCCTTCAGCTTTTCGGAGCGGATCAAGTTAGCACAGGGCCCCGGTGTCTGGAGACCTGAGAGACGTGGAAGGGTAGGGAGTCCCGCGAGGTCTCCATTCCCTGGGTGTCCTCGGCCGGCGGGGGAGGGGACTGGAGAGCTAAGGCTGTGGGCCGGAGTAGCGGGACCTGGGGCGGGGATGTCCGGGAAGGAGTTGGGGGCTCAGCTGGGGAGACCGAGGACGCGGGGGGATGCCTACCTTGTAACATGGCCTCAAGTTTCTTCCTGTCCACGCGGAAGCGCTCTTCGCTCCACTCGGGGCTGTGCAGGGGCGCTCCGGCGACCAAGTCGTCCTCGGACCCGGGCATGGGCGAATCAGTGCTGCGCTCACTGTTGGAGCCCGGGTCCGACTGTGCCGCCAGGTAGGCGGGCTCGCCCTGGGCGGCCATGGTGGGCGAGGGGCGCTGGGGCTCCGGCTGCCGCCGCCGCTCTAACTGCACAGCCACCTCCGCTCGCCGGCCCCGCTGGACTGGGTCCCCGCGCCGCGGCGCTAGCTCGTCCCCCAGCAGCCGCCGACGCCGCCGCCGACGCCGCCACCTCGGAACCCCCGGTGCATCCCAACCCCGGACGCCGCCCGCCGCCCCGGGTCGCAGCCTGGGTCCTGGGCCAGTGGCTGCGCCGCCCCCTGCCAGCAACGCCCGCGCGGAATGAGCGCGCCGCGCCGCCCGCGCCTCCATCCGCAGGGCCCCGGCGCCCCCTCCCCTCCTGCCGCCCCGGCAGCCGCGCGCTCATTGGCCCGACTGGCCCACGGGGAGCCGCGGCGGGCGGGCGGACGCGCGGGCGGGCGGCCCCTGGCGCTCACACACACTCGCGCGCACACACACATAACACGTACACACTACCACTTTCTGCGCTTACACGTATAATGCCTGCCCGGCTCATGGACCTTCACAGCTCTTCAGACACTCACCAAATTCAAGCACAGCACACTCTTGAATGCACATATAATTCCTCATCCACACACGTTACTTACACCCTACCACTTTTCTACACTTGTACGTACAAATCCCAACCCCTTACATACTCTCAAAAGAACTCCTTCAAACAGACGCATGCCAAGTTCAAGCACAGCATGCACATGAAATGCACACGGAGTGCGTATACAGTTCCTGTTCTATTCAAACACCCACAGTATATCCTGAAACTCACAGCCCCAGTGTGTCCCACAAGTTTGAACAGGAGAATGGAGAAGAGAGAAAGAAGACTTGGAGAAAAAACAACGTCCATCTTTCACAGACATCACTATGGACAGCTTGCATGTAGCTCTTTCTTCCACGGGTGGTTCAAACCCAGAAACCTCATCTCAGCAGTGGTCCACTAGGAAGGAGATGGACTACAGACTTAACTCTTCTTATTTTAAGAAAGGGGATTTTTTTTTTTTTTTTTTCTTCAATGGAAGGAGAAAGGAGTGATTTTCTTTGTAATTCTCAAGGAATGGACTCAGCAGTTTTTTTTGTTTGTTTGTTTTTTTTTTTTAAAGCAGAAGAGGCTGGGATATTGCAATGGTGATTAGTTGGATCCACTTGGCTTCTGGACAGGGCTGTCTGGTCAGGGAAGGAGGGTCCCTATCTGTTCTCAAGATCAGTCTCACGGTTGGTCACTGGTAACCACTGACCCTAACTGCAAAACCAGTCCACCCACTGCCTCCTTCAAATTTGGATATAAAGAACCAGGGAAGAGACAAATCCCTTGCACCAGGTACGCCCCTTGGAACTCTCCTTCCCAAGCTCAAACAGATTCATACCCTCTTTTGTTTTATGACCAAAGCACAAAGATTTTTTTATTCCTGGAAGGGGGATGGAGATAGCAGTTTGCCACTGTGTGAATGGAGGTTTACTTGCTTCGTGTGGGGCAAGCCATACCTCATTGGCATGGGCTTGTGGATAAGCATGTAATATGCTTCCATGCCTAGTTAACAAGACTTGACTCTGTGCTGGGTACTATAGTGCAATTTACAAATGAGAAAACAGACTGCAAAAAGTTAAATGATGTAACTTTAGGTCATACAGCAGCAGATAATGGAGCAGGAATCAAACCCAGGCCTCAGTGTCTGATATATAATCTCCACAAAAGCCTGTTTTGTTAAGCAAGAGTGTCTTCCTGCTCAGAGTGGCCTTCTGATGAACTGGAACAGATGCACTCTTAACTGCTCCCATTTACCACCATGTGTTCCTTCTCTGGACTTGTTAATTTTTATTTGATTACTCTGCAGGACACTAGTTTCAGCACCAAAAGGGTCTGTCTAGGAGTGCCTGCATTCCATCAGGGAAGTTTACCAAATGACAAATATGTATTGAGACTCTACTATGTTTTGGGCACTCTGTTGGGCCCAGGGAATATTGAATAAAGCCAGACAAAGTCAGTAAAGATAGTGTGCCCCTGGAACTAACAATTCTAGTAAGGAAGATAGTATAGTGACCAAAGATATAAATAAAATGCTCAGATAAATATAAAGTCATCCCAATGTAAGCATTAAAATAAAACTTAAGATATGAGAAAACCTATAATGGAGTAACTGGGTTCAGTAGAGGAGTAACTGGGTTCAGAGAGGTGAGTAGAGCTTCTAAGAAAAAGTGACTCTGGAACTCAGAAGTTTTAGAAAGAATTAACCAGGCAGGAAAGGGAAGGGAAGAGTCACTCCTACAATCATGTGATCATGATAACATCCCTGAAGGTAACTATTACCATTATCTTCATTTTATAGTTGAGGAAACTGAGTCACAGAAGGCAAATGACTTTCCCAAGTTTGCAGAGCTAAGCAAATTGTAAAATCAGAATTCGAACCCAGGTAGGCTCCCCTGAAAATTAGACTTCAGATGCTTTACAATTAGCCAGTAAGCTATTCTTACTCTCGACAAGATTAGTACAAGCAAAGACGCTGGGCCAGAGGAAGCAGCATGCCTGCCTCAGTTTATGGAACTGAAAGAAGATCAAAATGACCAGTATCAAGACATTAGATGGTACTCACTGAGGCAGGTGATGAAAGTAAGAGGCAGAGCATGTGAACGCTATATGCCAAATTAAAGAGTTTATGTCTTTATCCCCAGAACAGGAGTCATATAAAGGCTTTAAGTAAAAGTGGTATTCTTAAACTTGGATTTTAAAAACATGACTCTCACTATCATGTGGAGAACAGATTCAGGGACAGGATAGAAGTAGTTGGACCAATTAAGACACTATCAAGAAAGTTTAGGCTGGCCACAGTGGCACACACCTCTAATCCCAGTGTCTCTCAGCAACTTCAGAGCTGAGGCATAAGGATTGTGAATTCAAAGCTAGCCTTAGCAACTTAGCAAAACCCTGTCTCAAAATAAAAAGCAAAAAGGGCTGGAATGCTGCTGACTGATTAAGCACTCCTGACTTCAATACCTCATGAAAAAAAAAAGGTTTAGATCAGGCTGGCATCCTGGTGTCTTATCCAGGTGGTAAAGATGGAAAGACATGAAAGGATTTGAGAAATACTTCTATAGTATCAGCAATTAAGTTCGTGGTAAGTTGGATGTGGGATGATTGGAAAGGTAAGTCAAGAGTTTCTGTAGGGCTCTGGCTAACATTATTAGAGAGACATAGATGACATCAACTGAAACAAGGACTACTGGAAGAGAATTACCTTGGAGGAGAGATCATGGAATTGAATTGGGCCTGTGGAGTACAAGGCATCATTGAGACTTCCAAGAAGATATGTCAAGTAAGTAATTGCATATATGGGTCTAAAGTTCAGTTAAAAGATGTTAGCTAGAGAAAAGTTTGTTCTTTATATACTTATAGGTGACAATTCTATTCATATGTATGGGTAGGACTATCTGAGGAAAGAGGAGAGAAAAAGAGAACCAAGGAAAGGGCCTTTTAAAAATTCTGACATTTAATGGTTAAATAGAAGACAGTATAATGTGAAAGAAAACAGAAGCAGCAGAGAGAAGAATGAAAATCAAAACAAATAGCATTTTGTTGTGTAAGCCTAGGAAAAAAATGTGTTTCAGAAATTAAAGTATGATTACCTCTGTACAATAAGGGAGGCCAACATTTTTGTTAAGGTCACTAAGACCTTAGCAAGAAAGCAGAATGGAGTGGTGGAGTATATATAACTAATGAAAGATCATGAGCTAAATATAATATGGATAGAGGGAGTACTGTTTGTTGTTTATTGTTTGTTTAGTTGGTTGTATGGTTAACGATGGTTTTTGAGGCTTGAGCATATTTAAAGATGACTAGAAAAGAGTCAGTTAACAGAAATGGCCTATTCAAATAAAGAATAGATGCTATAAGACTTTGAGATCATGAGCAGAATAGATTCCAAGCTCATTAGGTGAACGGATAGGTACAAATGCAAGCCAGTTTATAGGTTTCACTTCTAGAGCACCAAGGAATTCCCATCTAAAGAATTTTATTTTCCCAAAAGAGTAAAAATTAAGGTATCTTCTGTGAGTGTGGGGAAAGTACAGCTATCAGAGGTTTGAGGAAAATAAGCTGTCTCATTTTACTTTTTGAGAGGTTCTAAAATACATTGTTATCTGTAAAAGGATGGACTGGCACTTGTGAGAGTCCATTTGATGTTGATAATCATACATTTCTAATGAATCAGACTTCTTGCCCTGCAATTTCCTTCAAAAGTGCTCACCTTTATGGATGTGGGCACAGAAAGAATACAGGAGTCTTGCCAGATTGATGAAGCACCAAAGCTCAGAAGACAATGGAGCAATGCCTCATGGGAAAAACACTTCCAATGTAGAAATTTATACCCAGCAAAACTATCAACAGACCACAAAATTGAAACTCATTCTTCAATATTAGGAATCTCAAAGTATTTTTCTCATAATCTGTCTGAGATAGCTACTAAAGATTGTGTGCCACTAAAAGGAGAGGTTAAATCAAATGAAGAAAAAATATAGAATATGGAAAGGAAAATATCTGGCAAATGATAGAGGCAAAGGAGTTCCTCAGGAAGATAGTGCAAGAAGAATGCAAATGGAATAGGTGAGAAGTCTCAAGATTGTACGTTTTCCTAGATTAAATAGAATTTGTGAAGTATATGAACATATTCAGAGAAGATTGAAAATGTAATGACTATGGGGTTAAATTTGTGACTGGTTCATAGAAAACTGTGGTACAAAAAAAAAGACAGTATTAAATTCAAGTATAACAAAATATTATACAGAAGAGTCAAAGTAATCAGAGTATGCAACGTGGCTGAGCTGTAACTATCATTTACACAGATATAATAATGTAAACTATGAATATTGATCTAACCTAAATTAAAATATAACTAGATTAGGAATCTAGGGTATTGAGAAGTGTCCATGTGTGTACTGTGGGCTTTGTGTGTAGGAGATGATAGTGGTAAAAAATGAAACCTTGTTTTTAACAGATAATGGCTAAGAATTTAAAAAATCAAGAAGTAGCAATATAAGCATATTATTTGGAGATATAGAAGTAAAAATAGAATCGAGCTAGAATTTTTGGACATGTTGCCTATAGAAAATGGAAAATGGATGGAGGAGACATATAATATTTCTGTTTTATACAAGTCTTCCAGAACAATTTGATTCTTTAAACCATAGTGGTACATACTTTAATTTTAGAGGAGCAAATAAAGTAACACATGCATATTATACCATCATTGAAATGAAAAGAAAATAGTGGAACCTTGAATTCATGACTTCTGAATCCTGTGCTCTTTCCTCAAAAATTGAACAAATTAAAACAGTTGACAATCTTTTGGTTTCATAGAGCATATGTGCTTTGTCTCTTTTTATCTTTCTATTTCATTCAAGAAAAGAATACTTTTCTTTCCTCTTGAAGTATAGGAAAAGACCAGATGCCAAGTAAACATTTATGTAGATTTTTTTAATTGGAGTAAGGATATCAAAAAACAAAACCCTCTGGGAAATTTTTAAAAGACTAAGATCACATCAACTCTCTAAGTTCACAAAATATGAAAACCCAAGACTTTTAGAAAAAAGATATGAATTTTAGTTTAGGAATACATATCTAACCCTAATCAGTGGCCAGCTGATGAAGAAACTCCTTATAGGACATTTTAAAGAAGAATGGATTGGTATTCTTTCCCAGGCACTCTTATTTTCCTGGTATGAGTTGCTTCTGAGGTAAAATACAAAAATATCAATCCTGAACTTTTAAATATTTTTGTAATAGTTTCAGGAGTTTATATTAAAACAACTTTTCTATTTTAATTTAAAATATTGGCATTTCAATTATGTTTGAATAATCTCTACATATGGACAAATATTTTTCAATTAAATAGCTTACAAAGCTCTGAGCAGGCTCCTGTTTGGCTATCCCACCTTGTTCTCTTTTTGAATTTCACACTCCAACAATGCTGAGCTATTTTCAATTCCCAGTATAGTCCTACTCTCTCATCTCAGGCTCTTTGCAAACAGTGTTCCTACAGCCTGCATCTTCTCTCCCGTTTATTTGTTCCCTAAACTTCACAAACACCCAGGCTTATTTAGGTTCTCTTTATCTTTTATTTTCAGGAAATATTGTGCTTATTCCCAGTAAGGCAATTATCTTTGCATTTATTATCTCTATCATCATCATAATATGCCTGATATCTTAGTTCCCAGAGACAGGAAACATGTAATTTCACCCTTGTGTCTCTGTCACCCAGCGACTGACTGGTGATGGTTAACCAACTTTTAATTATGCTCCTAGAAACATACATTTGGAAATTAATTAGAGATATAGTTTGGACAATTATGTAACCATGGAGCAGCTATGTTGAGGAGGAACATAAAAAAGAGTTAAAATGCTAACATTAGGGTTAAAGGCAGCTGATAGGAGCATTGTTTCTTCAGTTTGCAGCTGAGGAAACAGGCCTGGAAAAAGGAAACAGATTGGTTCAAGTGCCACATTATATGAAGTGAAGTTTGAATCATCAATGTTGAATCTACCAAAGTATCTGGGCCAATGCCTTTACCTCACAGATTCAGAAACTGAGACCTAAAGACTCAAAGAAAAAAATAAAATTCTGCAAATACACACACACACACACACACACACACACACACACACACACACACCCTTATACCTGGGTATAAATGAAGCATACGGAGCCTAAGCAACTTACGCAAATTATACAATTCAAAGCGCCAAGTCATGTTCAGTTTTTTTTGCTTTTCCATCAGAAGAGGAGGGTTTTTTTGTTTTACATTTATCAAAGGCAGAGGTTTTTCAGACGATAGAGGAAGTCTTAGAATTCTTTTGCTATTTTGATGCAACAAGTTTTCTGATTAAAAAAAAAATTCTGAAAAATAAAAATTTTCACTGGAGTTTCAACACGCCAATGCTAAAAAATGTTAATAAAGAAAACATGGATCACTGAAAAGAGAATAGAATGAGTCAATATGGAAAAAGTTAAGGAGCAGGCAGAATATAAGGAGATGAACTTTTCTAGTCACTTACTCAAATACTAACATTGTCCAACACAAGACTTTGCCAAAAGGAAAGGGAGAAAAAAGAATAGCAATACTACTATGTTGAAACTACCACCCAGAGAGGGATTTTAACCCAGTCTCATAGCTTCTTCAGTTTTCCACATTTCAAGGTACATGTTAATTATACTTTTGATCTACAGTACCAATATTTTACCCTGTCATCCTTTTACTCCTAGACTAACACTCACATGTAAATTTATTCTCATGACCCCCTGGGACTTAGGAAAATGAAATGTTTTTGCAACGGACAACAGAGTAAGCATGTGCAAAGTTGTACCTTCCTGAATTTTTTTTTTTTAATGTACTGACAGTCTGCTGGCAATGTGACTTTTAGGTCTAGCCAAAAACAGACTACAAAGCCATAAAAGCATCTAACCCACAAGGATGTGAGAACTGGCTCTGCTTCTAACACCACACTAAGTTACAAGGTAAATTCCACCAATGCCACTTACGTGCTAAATCTCACATCAAATAAGAAGAAATTGATTCCAGAAATTAGAGCCAAAGGACCATTAAAAGTGAGCCTTCCTGGGCAGCTTGTATGGGAAGGATGGATCATAGCAGAAAGAGGGTAGATCATCAAAGGAAGGACCAGAACCAAAATCCACAGAAATCCCAATGGGCAAATACATGGCATGCATTCTACCAAATCCCCAACCTCCTTTCATGGTTGACATTAGTAGTTGATCATAGCTCTTTTCCACTCCAGCTCAGGAAATGCTTTTCAATAAGCTGTCCAAACAGCCAAGACAAATCATTTATAGTTGGCTTTCAACATGAAATTTTCTTGCCACATTGGATTCAGTGCTGTGGTTAAGGAACTGGAAGACAGATAGATAGTCGTTCGATTAATACAGGCTGTTGACCTCTTTTTCAGGGGAAGTGAGACTAAGAGAAAAGGAAATAAATATCCTGGTCATTATCTGTTCATAGTTCCCTTCTTAATCTCTCTGGTTTTGTACAGCTAAAATGAATGGGAATCAGACTGAATCCACTCCAGTTTCAGAATGTAGTAGGGAGTAGCATCCATGTAGAACAATCATTAAGGACCTGCAGACAGCCCTGAACCATATATTAGGAGAACCGGAGTTTAATCCCCATTCTTTCACTAACTGTGTAACTTTAGGCAAGTCTCTTGCTTTTGGTGGGCCTAACTCCTCATCTATAAAAATTGGGAACTATATTTGAATTGGACTATATGAATTTTTAGGTTACTTCTAACTCTAAATTTCTATCATTTGAAGAAATTATACTTGGAAAACAGTTTGCTCAGTTCAACAAGCAGTTTCTAGTTGGAAAAGGCCCATTCAAAGAAGAATGAACACAGAGAAGAACAGAAACACTATCAAATTCAATATAGTGGAAGTAATAGCTCACAAAGGTGTAGTTAATCAAAGTCATTTTCACACAGAAGTAAACAGTACAGATGCAATTTATGCCTGAAATTTTAATGTACATAATTACATAAAACAGACGCCACTGGTATTAAAAACTGAGATAGACCCCAGCACAATATGCTACATGATTTCAACAGACCTCTCACCAATAAATAGGTCATCCAAACATAAACTCAGTAACACTCTTTGGATCTAAAAAATATTATACATCAAGCAGACTTAACAGACACCTACAGAATATTTCATCCAACAACAGTTCATGGATTCAGTTGCTCATGGATTCTTCTCTAAAATAGACCATATTTTAGGACATGAAGCAACTCTTTTTTGCAAAAAATTTTTCATATAATTCTTTGCATCTTATCTGTTCATAATGGAATGCAATTACAAATCAACTCCAAAACTCAACATCTCAAAGACTATGTATGACAAGATTCTACAGAGTGATGAGCTTCAAGCTCAGGTTAGAAAAATTTCCTTATTTGTTTATTATTTTTAGCCAGAAATGAGGTAATAATTGCCCCAAGACTTTTGCCTTTCTTTAACTCTATTTTGTGCCGAAATTTTGGATATTAAAAATTTCCAAATAAAGAAATTTATTATTTCTTTCACAAAGTATGGTTCAAATCACCTTTATTACAATCACTTGGAATGCTTGTTAAAAATGCAGATTTATCGAACTCTTCTCCAACCATCTGAATATCATGGTGGAAAGTGGAGGGGGCATGCTTGAGAATCTGCATGTTTTACAGAAGATTCAGAAGTCTTTTGAAAATCATGGTCCTAAATGCTTATTCCAACAAATCATAATCTCAATGTCTGGATATAATCCCTGCATTACATCCTTCATTGAAGTAATAAAGTGTACAATTATGTATTTTTTTCACAAAAAGGGAAATTAAGCCTTACAATGATATTTTTCCTCTTGAAAATCAACAGAAACTCCCAGATCCATCCTTCAATCCATCTCAAACAAATTGTTCAAATATCCAAACCACCTAAATCCCACATATTTGTGATTAAACTTCTCCCACAAAAATTTTTCAGTTACTGCCATATTTTAACTCCAAGCTAAATTCTACCAACATTTATACAAATCAATAGTCTCTGATTACAGTGAGTACTTGGTGAAAACAAATGGAATCTGGATTTAATTCCTACATTAAAATTGCTTTTGAGTAGTATAATTTGCATTTTATAAGGCCAAAGGCAAAATGGCTAAAATAACATTCAAAAGGAGCATGTGATTGGCTAAACTGAAGAGGAAATAGTGTCTTATAAAATCCCAAGTTCAGATACACAAGAACTTAGACTGTCTTTGGCTGGTTTATTCACTGCCAACAAATTGAGTTCAGTAAATTACTCAAACCAACAATAGAAAAACTTGCTCCTTTTGGCAAAGATCTTCATATTTCTGGTTTATTTCTTCTTTCTTTTGGCTTTAAGGCCATAGTAGTTCTGTTCTTACTCTTCCACTAATACAATATCTATGACATTTCCACATATAATATCTGAATCTCAAAAAAAAAAAAATAGAACCAAGGGTAGAAAGAAGGATCACATCACTGGAGGCTATTAATGGCATACACTGCCTGCTTAAAAGATATTTGCTCATTTTTAAAATTCAAGAGTCATTCCTCAGTAGAGACTTTCCTAACTAGTCCAACTCCAAAGGCAGAACTGACAGCTAATGGTATGTCTATTGGATTCTATCATAGCGCCCTACCCAGTTCAGATACTGTGTACATACCCACCTTCATTTACTACATCAAATGTCCTTTAAGAGCAGGATCTATCTCCTTTATCTTTATATTTCTATTCCCAGCACTTTTGACACACTGAAGTCACAACAGTGAATGAATTAGTGTTCTACTTGACGACAAAACAATAAAAAGTAATAAGAAAAAATAATCAGGAATTCTGCTCAAGTACAAAATAATCAATATTATTTCTTCTTTCTTTCTTCTTTCTTTCTTTCAAGTGACTGTTTTGACATGGATGTGGTTGTGATTATTTTCATAGTTTTTTAAAAGAAAGTCACTTCAACAAAGAAATAACAGAAGTAAATAAAGAAAATTAGACCCCAGCATCTACTGTACATTCACATTTTAAAAACCATTTACTATTTGCTTGCTAAATAAGTGTGATAGAATGTAAAGTTGGATTAAGAATTTAAATTCTCAAGTCAAATAATATGACCTTTTCCCAAGAAAGAAATATTGAACTAACATATAGATTTTATGATTTTAAGTTTTTCTATCAAATTTTTATAACTCTGGAAACAACTACTATTTGTCTATTGACAAATCAATAGGTACAATTTATTAAGTATAGATCAATGAAAAATTCAATAGGTACCACAGATTTATGCATACTTAAATTAGTTGTCTTTTTCATAGCCTTCTTTATTTATGATTGTGAAGTAATATTATAATCAGAGAAATATCCTATGATTACAAAATGGGAATCATATTTATATCTAAGCACTCTCTCTGTGCTGGATTAAGCTATTGTCTCTCAGCTA
Organism: Sciurus carolinensis; assembly: GCF_902686445.1. Lineage (NCBI taxonomy): Eukaryota > Metazoa > Chordata > Mammalia > Rodentia > Sciuridae > Sciurus > Sciurus carolinensis. The sequence continues at coordinate 110,777,273 of NC_062217.1, read as the reverse complement.
CAAACTGTCTTCTATCTACTACTTCATGCTGGGACTGGGGCTTTGTAAATGCCATGTCTCTGTCAGATCACTTTCTGTTAGGTTCTGTCAAAAGAGCAATATAGCAGGAGATAGGAAGGGTAGAGAAGTGAGAAAGGGCCTTTGTGCTATTCCTGTTCTTGTCATTTCAGCAATGTCCTTTAAACACAGTGACAAAGTTTAGTTCCCATTTCTAGCTTCTTCCATCACCTCTGGGATCAGTCTGGTCATATGCCCTTAGAGGCACAAGCAGGTAGGGGGTACCCCTGTCTCTGTGTAAATTTATTCCCAGTTCATGAGGCTCCTCTAATCTTCCAAATTTTGATAATCTACATCTTTCCTTTGTTCCCTTCGCCATGGGAGTTACAGTTTCTCCCTGCAAGGATTTATCTGATTTAATGTTCCATTTTTCCTTTTGAATCCAAAGCCATTTAGTCAGTTTCCCTTATTAAATTCTTTATTAAAACACCAGTTTTTTTGTTTTGTGTTGTTTTTATGACTGGCTTCTGATGGCTTGATTTTCGAATGTGTAATTCATACAGAGGAAAACAAACATGCCTGGTCTTACCTCAGTAAACTATCTGTAAACATGGGTCCCATTTATAATTGGGGCCATTTGGAGGCTCTTTATTTTTATTTTATTATACTGTGAAACACTAAAGATATGAGATCCATGCTCTTAACAAATTTGAATTTGTTATACAGTTTTTAAATTTATACTATAGTATTGTCCTTTTTGTTCCAATGCTACAGAAGATTCTAGAACAGATTCATCTTGCTTGAATAACTCTGCATTTTCTTCCCCTCCCAGCTCTGACAAGCTGAGTCAGTGAATTTGACTATTCTAAATACTTCATATAAGTGGAATCCTGCAGTATTCGTATTTCTGTGAATGACTCACTTCACTTGTCATGTCTCCCAAGCTCATCCATATTATTGCATATTGCAGGATTTCCTTCTATGTATTACATGGCTGAATTTCATGTGGCTGAATTTCATTGCATGTATTATATACTCCTGTATCCATTCATCTGGTAATGGACATTTGGGTTGTTTCCACATCTCTTTTTTTTTTTTTTTTTTTTTTTTTTTTTGGAGTGCTGGGGATTGAAACCAGGGTTTTGTGCATGAGTGGCAAGCACTCTACCTACTGAATTATCCCCAACCTGGTTTCCACATCTTGACTATTGTGAATAGTCCTGCAATGCTGTTGTGATTAATGTGCTAATATCTTCAAGATGTTGATTTCATTTCTTTGGTATAAGTACCCAGAAGCCCACTTGCTGGATCATACTGTAGTTGTAGTTTTACATTTTTTGTGAAACCTCCAAACTGTTTCCCATCGTGGCTGTACCATTTTACATTCCAACCAATAGAACAAGGGTTCCAATTTCTCTACAACCTCACCAACCCTTGTTGTCTTTCAGTATTTTGATAATAGCTATGCTATCATCAAGAGATGTGAAGAGATATTTCATTGTGGTTTTGATTTGCATTTCCCAGATGGTTAGTTTCTTTTTTTTAAATTTATTTATTCTGATTCATTGTACACAAATGGGGTACAACTGTTGTTTCTCTGGTTGTTCACAAAGTAGAGTCGCACAATTTGTGTAATCATACATGTACGTAGGATAATGATGTTTGTCTCTTTCTGTTATTTTTCCTTCCCCCTGCTCCCTCCCCACCCCTGTTTTTCCTTTATACTATCCATCCTTCCTCCATTCTTGCCTCCCACCCACCGCTGCTTATGTATCATCATCCGCTTATCAGAAAGATGCTTAGTTTCATTGAGCATTGTTTTTTTCATCTACTGTTGGCTATTCATATACTTTCCTTGGAGAAATGTTCATTCAAGTCCTTAGACCATTTTTTAATCAAGATATTAGGATTTTTTTTTTTTTTTTTTTTTTTTTTTTTTTGCTATTGACTTGTAGGAGTTAATTATATGTTTTGGAGATTAACCCATTATCAGAAATATTGTTTGCAAATTTCTCCACTCTATTTATTGTTTTCCTTTACTGTGCAGAAGCTTTTTAGTTTGATGTCCCCACTTGTTTATTTTGTTTTTATCACCTATACTTTTTATGTCATACAAAGAAAATCATTGCCAAGACCAATGTCATGAAAATTTCTACCATGTTCTCTTTTGGGAGTATTTATAGTTTCAAGTCTATTATTTAAGTCTTTAGTCATTTTTAACTGATATTTTTATATGATGTAAGATAAGAGTACAATTTCATTCCATTCTTTTGCATCTGGATATCCATTTTCCCAATGCTGAAGACTCTGTAGTTTATAACTTTTGTTTATATATCTGTTTTTATACCAGTTCCCTTTTTTTTTTTTTTTTTTTTTTTTTTTTTTTGTGGTACTGGGGATCGAACTCAGGGGCTTGTGCTTGTGAGGTAAGCACTCTACCAGCTGAGCTATCTCCCCAGCCCAGTTCCCTTCTTTTTGATTATCGTAGCTTGGTGATATATCTTGAAGTCAGGAAGTATGATGACTACAGCTTTGTTCTTTCTGAATACTGAGTTGGTGATAAGACTCTAAGTAAATTGTTTTTTAAATAGAAATCTTCTAGGCCAGAAGCACTTAGGATGACATATTCAAAATGATGAAGGGAGGGGATGTCAACTAAGAACACTAAACTTGGCAAAACCTCCTTCAAAAATAAAGGTGAAAAAAAAGGCTGCCCCAGGCAAATGAAAACTGAAGGAGTTGATCACCAGTAGACCTATTTATACAAAATGCTAAAGAGCGAGGCCCTAAGCAACTCAGTGAGACCCTGTCTCAAGATAAATAACAAAACATGCAAAAAAATATGAAAATTACACAAAAGGAAAAGAATCAAAGCATATTAATTTTAAAAAATCACAGAATGCAGAGGAAGATAGCAGAGAAGAAAAGAGAAACAAAAGAACCATAAAACCAACATAAAATAATGAACAAAATGGCAATAATATTATCTTCTCCTATAAATAATGCAAATAGATGAAACTCCCCAAGCAAAGGATACAGAGTGGCTGGGCGCAGGGGAGTGGGGTGGGGGAACAACTATACAACCATATGCCATCTACAAGAAATCCACATCTATATTGTATATAGTATATGTACATATACTGTATGTATCGTATATAGTATACTATAGTATATAGTATACTATATATATAGTACATATGTATATAGTATACTATATCATATATAGTATATGTACATATATATACATATACTATACATATACTATATATGTATATAGCATGCCTTCACTTGCTAAAGCAACTTAGTTCCACTAAAATGGTTCCTCTACAAGGACATTATCTATTCTCATACTATTAGCATCATCCATTAGGGGCTTCTATTATGTACAGTTCCAGTTTCTATTTATCCATACCTATTTCCCATAAACCTGTGTTGAAGACATATCAATGCTAATACCTATGTCAAAGTATAGTAACTAGATGCTTCCAGTTCTCCTTGGTACTTGCTATGTCCTATGCAGAAAGAGGAAATGCCAAAGCTTTCACAGAGTGACATACAAAAATGTTTATACTATATGCTGTTAGGAAAGCAGCTTTCAGAAAACTATGTTTTTATGGTATAAATATAGGTTATTTTTAAATATCTTAGTTGTAAAAATGTGGATGCATATGTGTTGAAGTTAAGTGATTATTTCTAGGTGGATAAGATTATAGATTTTAAAAATATATTTTTGCTTACCTGCATTTTCTATTTTAAAATATAAATTACTTACACTGAAAGATTTAAACATATACATGTATATTGAATTCCAGATGATTAGACAGACATTCCTCAAAAACAATAATTATGCATCTTCTTTCCCACCAAGGAAAATTAAATTATTCTCCTTCTTGAGAAATTAAAAAAAAAAAACCTCAAGATATCAATCTCATAATTCATAAAGAATGTTCCAACAAGCCCCCCACCCTGCTTACAAATTATATGATGTTTAGTTTTTAGTTGCTTGGTATTTAAAGTCCTAAAACAAGTGTCCCAATGCAGAGCAGATTTATTCTGGCAGACACGTGACTGTATTATTTTATAGAATTAAATGTGATACTGACTCTACTACTTCAATTTTTAAAAAATACAGAGTCTAGATCTATTCACAAAAATTATAAAACCGAAAGTAAAACAAAGCAAAAATAAAAACTACTTTCTTAAAATCAACTAAATTCATTTGTCTGGGAAGCTGTTTACCCTATACATGATTTCTGGTCTGGTTCACTCATTTTTCTGTTTTTGGCATCAATGGAACCCTTTATTGTATACCACATAATTACAACCATTTCTAGCCAGCCAACACATATTATTTGTGCTAAGGGAAAATAGATACCTTGGTTTTTGTGTCATAAATGTAACAAAGAATCACAAAGAATCTTGTTACATTTAAGAGATTTTAACCAAAACTTTCCTCTTTTATTTTCTCAGGATTGACAGTGTTGCTAATCCAGGGTCATAAAATTTGAGACACTATCTACCTATGAAATTTATTTTGTTTGCCTTTTGATGGTAAAATAAACATGTTTACTATTGTGCTCTTACTTTAAGACAATCCGTTGAGCAAAAATGAAAAATAGGTTTAGGATATAGCTCAGTGGCAAAGCATGTACTTGGCATGTATGAGGACCTGGGTTTAGTCCCCAGAACTGTAAAAATACATACATACGTACATACATACATGTCAAAATAAATGCAAGAGGTAAATTGGGGGGAGGAGAGTTGATTACTTCACTTCAAAAGGGATGCCTACATATCATGAGCCACTTGACAGAGACCTAGAAGAGAGAACAGGTGTTGGCAGATTGCAAAATACAAAGGGGAAAGAAACACTTAAACCTTAAGTTTTAGATGTCTCTAATTTTAAAAGTATGTGAAATTATATGTTTATTAAAAAGCAATATAGTACATTTTATTTATTAGTCTACATCACTAATACATGATTTCTGGTCTGGTTCACTCATTTTTCTATTTTTCAGAACATATTTACTATGAAAATCAACATTCATCCATAGTGTACATCTGTCTTTCATTTACTAAGACATTAAACAAGAAGTGTTTGCCACATAGCAAGGTACTTCACAAAACAGTCACTGATTATAAACCTAGAGCTATGGTTTAGCCATTTTTAAAATTAAAACTCAGGAATGTATTAGCATCATCCAAAAGAAATGTATGAAGCCATTTAAAATTGTTGGTGGCATCAGGGATACCCACATTTCATGGTTCTTAGACAAGGCTAACTGTGGGGGTGGTGAGGCGTGGATGGGCCCAGTTGGGCCTGCTGGGAGCCAACAAATTCTCCTGTTTCTATATGACTCATCTTTTGTTTGTCCAGGGACATATCAAGTGTCAGGAGATTATCTCCAAATGTGCAGTCTAGTGAGTTCCATGGAATTTTTACTATGCATATTGAATAGCTCATACCATTTCCAAATGGTCCAAATCTATCTGCAATTTGACAGGGAAAATTTTGACCAACTACAAAAAACAACTTTATGTATTACTTGAAATCACTGAAATGGGCACGAGGGGTCTACTGAGTTTGAAATGAGATTTTTAAAGCCCTTGAGTGATCACTAAAATGGAAATTTTTATTCCTTAAGTAATATTTGTATTTATCATAAGGTGGTTTAAAATGTAATTAATATGACATTTATTGATCATTTATAATGTGATACTTACTCTTTTAAGAGCTTTATGCTTAGTACCTGATCTAATTCTCACAACAATCTCTTGAAGTACATAGATTCTTTTATAACTCCCTTATAAATGATATCTGAGACACAGAAATTGCAAAAGAAAATGTAACCAAGGATGCACAGCTAATGAGAGTCAAAGCTGAACAATTGAGACCTCAATTATTAGGTTCAATATTCCGTTTTTCCAATCCATGGATGCTTTAAAGGTTAACTATCTTTTATGCTTGGCTCAAGTTTTTTTTTTTTTTTTTTTAATGGAACTTTAACACAATCTATCTGCCAGTTTTTCAGTTGATGAGTTTCTGTATATAGGCCTTATCATTTGTGTATCCCTCACACACTTTGAAAAGTTTACTTTTCTGAACAAGTACAAAAGTAGCTATCTTCAGAAACGACTTGACAAGAATTTTTTTTCCATAAATAATTTTTTACAAGATCATGAGACTCTCAAATTGAATAAAACTAGTAAAGTTCAAGTCTATTTGGGTAATACAAAGCTGGAAGTATGCATAACAGAATGGCTTTGCTTTTCTTCCTTGTGCACCTCAAAAACATCTGAAAAGATTTAACCTTCTCCAAAAAAATGCTCACCTTTGGGCTGAAACCAAGTAGAAAGAACTTTGGTTCCAAAGGAAGCATTCTTTAAAAAAAAAAACTGAGTGAATTAGACAAGGCAGCTGCCTGGAGTTTGGTTGCACACAAAACTACATTTTGTGCCCACACGTGCTCTAGTGTTGACTCCCTGCTCAGTCAGCAGTGATAATTATTATTCTATAAAATAAATATTTTCTCCAGGGCTCTAAGACCTGAGACCACCTCAGAATCTTTAATGGACTTCATTTCTAAAGAAAAGAGAAATGTAGACTCCTTTTTATTTTGGTGTATGGTTTAAGGGCAGTAGAAAAAATACTGGAATATTTCCCCAGCTGCCAACCCAGTCCCATATCTAGTAGGACATTAATTATGTCCTCCTTGGAAAGCAATTGATGTCCTATAGATAATAGATGCCATATTACCTCTGTTTTAAAACCTTGCCAGTTTAATAATGGCTTTCAGCTGGGAGAGGGGAAGTAGAGAAGGAATATTGTTATGTCATGTCACTAAATGAACACATTCTGAGGTGTGACTAAATATTAGAGAATCACATTGTAACAATGTCTTCAAATTGAAGAGATTTGAATATCTGTTGGATTGAATTAAACTAAAATAAAAGCCCTCCAAAGAAGAATTCGAAGTGAAAGATACGAAGCCCCATTTTGTTCACTTAAGTTAGATCAAAGATGAGAGCCATTGCTGCCACAGCTTTTTCTAAGAGAATCTACTTCCACCCTCAGTCCCTACTGCACCTCCAGTCCCAATGGATTGCGTGATGGATGCACATTTGACACAATCTGGGCCAGATGTTTCCATCCTGGGAATTCGAAATTGGGACACTGAGAGACTGGCTCAGTTAGTTGGGAAAACCAAGTCTCAAAGACATTAAGGTTTGGATCGGTGTCAACCTCATGACTAAAGCCATCATATGTAAGTCCAAGTAAGGACAGCCAGTGTGCAGAGAGAAGAAAGAAAAAGCAGCTAACGTGGCCTCTGAAACAGACAGTCCCAGTTCCCAGTTTTGTACTTTTGTTGCCATTTTAATTCAACCATACTTGATTTTGCTGCTCTACGCCAGTTTTAGCCCGAAAATCAACTCTTTTTGTTTTCTAAAATAACTTAAGTAGATTTTTTACAAAACAAAACGGTCCCCATTTCTATTCCCAAGTTATTATTTGTTGCCTGTTAGTAGCCACAACTTAATTCATGCATCCAGATGATAATCTGCTACAGTATTATATAGCAAATGACTCATCCAAAGTTGTGCCACCTAAGCCAGAGCTGGTTTCTAAGCCAGGTTTTCTTTACCACCTAATGCAGTGAAATCTAAAATTTGGTCCTTTCTATACACTTTTGACAAAAAGTTGTATTCACCAGGAAGTAAGAACTGATGCTTCCCAAGTTATGATGCCAAAGTTTATTGGCACATATTTTCTTTACAGAAATAATTTTTTTGGGGGGGGTGCTGGGGATCGAACCCAGGGCCTTGTGCTTGCGAGGCAAGCACTCTACCAACTGAGCTATCTCCTCAGCCCCCAGAAATAATGTTTTTAATGGCGGTTGAGTTTCAAGATTAGACCACACAAACCTGTTTTACCTATCATGAATCTGGAGCCCACTTTGTTTGTTAAGAAAACAATATGATACATAATTATAGTAATAGTTGTTATTAAACAAAATAGTGAATTAAGAACTCTTTTTTGGTATTCTGAATATTTGTTTTGAGAAAGAACAGATTTTATAGAAAGTTTGTGTTGATTCCCAAAAGTATGTCTGAGTATTTTCCATGACCTTTTGAATTTCAGGAAATCAGTCCTTCTTCATGATGCCTAGTTATTATACCTCAAAACTTAACACCATTAGAAAAAAACAAACAAAAACCCTGGACCAAAATGCCCCAACTATTATCAGTGGTTGCCTCTTGCTTGTAAGGTTATATAAGATTCTGTCTTTCTCATTCATACATTCTTATATTGTTCCAACTTTTTTAGACAGCATGTATTACTTTTATAAACAAGATAAAAGCAGTAAAAACACAGAAACCTTTACAGCTTCCTTTTCCTGGATAATATTGTCTTGCCACAGTCTCCTGTGCCTGTTATTTATAATCAGAGTCATTTGGGGTTCACAAGTAGAAGAAAGTGTGTACTTTCTAGTGCAGACTTGGACATGGAAAGAGCTAAGGGCTTGAGACATGTGAGAAAGTTGTCTGAAGTAGAAACATCTCGGTAGCAGCCTGACTGGGCATCATCACAAAAGAAAGGATGGAGGGGGTGGAAGATAAAGAAGTTTTTTTGCCTTCCAGGCCTAAAATGGAACACAGGGCCAAGTGGGAGTAGCTTTATGAAAGACGAGGTAGAATCAGTGTGGACGTGATGGATATTATCACAGCAGTAGGCATTTAAACCCTGGAAAAATGCCTCCGTAGCCAATAGGATTGGCTTTAAATAAAATGGTAGAAGAGAAAAAGGTGGATGGGAAGACTGTCCTCCACCGTCCCTGCCAATTTACCCAACTAAATGATTTCACTGACCTTCCATCCAAATGAAAAGGGTCATTACACTCTGCAAAAATAGAGGAATGCAAACACTCTCTAGACAATAAGAGTTAACATAATTTCACACAAATGCCAGTAGTGAACTAATATTAAAAGCTTTCTAAGAATAAATTTAGCTCTCAGGGTTAGAGAATTATAATTCTCTGTTTGCTAAAGATGAGGAGGTATTGCTAAAAAAAAAATAGCTAAATTTGTTGAATATTTGCTATGGATCTGACACTATGAAAAGACTTTGGCCAGACACAGTGGCACCTGCTTATAATCCCAGCTGCTGGGGAGGCTGAGGCAAGAGGATCACAAGTTCAAAGCCAGAGTCAGCAACTTCGGGAGGCCCTCAGCAACTTAGTGAGACTCTCTCTCTAAATAAAATATAAAAAGGATTGGGGATGTAGCTCAGTGGTTGAGCACCTCTGGGTTTAATCCCTTTACTAAAAAGAGAGAGCTGGGGTTGTGGCTCAGTAGTAGGATGCTCACCTAGCACGCATGAGACCCTGGGTTCCATCCTCAATACCACATAAAAATAAAATAAGGGTATTTGTCCACCTATAACTAATTATATACATATATATATACACATATATATAAACTATAATTTTATATATATAAATAGAGAGATATTACATAGAAAGTGTATATATAATATATATATATATATATATATATAGAGAGAGAGAGAGAGAGAGAGAGAGAGAGAGAGAAGACTTTGTGTGCATTATCTCATTCAATTTTCTCATTGTGCCTATGTGTTATGAGCAAATTGTGGTTTGAGATGTTCAAGGGCACACAGCTAAAATGACAACATGGAAACCCAAAGAAGAGAGTCCCTGGAGAGAGATATTGATGCAACTATTCAACTGCATCCCACTGGATATTAGGATGGTCAGAGCATAATTTAATGGAGAATGAAAACTATAGGGAAAGGAGATTACAGTATCACTTTTGGTAAGGGGATCAAGAAAAATGAGGCAGAACAATTTCAGGGCATTCAGGAGGGGAAAATGTGACCATTCTGCTTCATCCAAGACCATTTGAACCCAAGTCCACACTTCCTACTCTAGTGAGCTAAACTAAACCACACTAATACTGATTGATTGCCCAGGCTGTGGTCAGTGCCTCTCGCCTCCCTTTCTGTGGCTTAGAGTTTTGTTTTGTTTTTTTCTGTCACAAGATAAAAGTTAAAAATAAACAACATGGAAAAATAAAATTATTACAGTCTACAAAGATTATTTTTTTCAGGTGCTGGGGATTGAACTCAGGCATTTGACCACTGAACCATATCCCCAGTCCTATTTTATATTTTATTTAGAGACAGGATCTCAGTGAATTGCTTAGTGCCTTGCTAAGTTGTTGAGACTGGCTTTGAACTCACAATCCTCCTGCCTCAGCCTCCAGATCTGCTAGGATTACAGGTGTGCACCACTGTGCGGGGCCTATGAAGATATTTTAATGATAAATTCTTGTTTGAAATCCTATACAAATTTCTAAGCTATAATATTCTAAGAGTAACACAAGAAAAAATAGATTTGAATAGATTAACACATATGAAAAAATCTAAAATGTTAGATAAAAACATCTTCACAGACAATTCGAGATGATTTTGTAGACATCATCAAACTTTTAAGAAACATTTGATTCACATTTTATACAAGATGTTGCAGAAAATAGAAAAGAAGTGCAGCCTTCTCAGAACATTTGAAGAGGCTAGTGTCATCTTAATCTCAAAACTGGGTACAGGTAATAGAAGAAATTAAATTATCAATTAAAGTTTTTAAGGGCTTAAAGTTTTTAAGGGCTGCTATCTCACAGGACACTGCCCTTGTCACTCTTGGTCCTTTTGGCTCCCAACAGACCCGGTTGCTTGAGGTTCACAGTCCCCTGAAGTCATTTCTGGAAAACCTTGAACATATAGATACATTCTGAATACACACATGAGCACATTGCTCTCCAAACATCGTGTTGGGCACAAGTCACCTAACCCTTACGATCCATTTCTTCATCAGTGGAATGAAGTCTTTGGATTCAGTGATCTCTAAGTTCCTTTCCCAAATTAAAAAAAAAAAAAAAAAAAAAAAAAGGAAGAATAAATGAGAAGAGAGAATAGCAACTATTATGGTAAATGGAATAAATGGTTAATGCATACTTTGAAACATTTCATGTGGCAAAATGTATCCCCCCTCTCACACCTGCACACACACATCAAATCGAAGACACCCTAAATTTAAATATGTACCATTTCTTTATGTAACGCTAAAATGTAAAAAAAAAAAAAATGCTGCCAAATAATCATGATATTATCTTGACCATAAAATGCAACCTAGTTTCAGAGATGTCAAAATGCAAAACAATATGAGTCTTAGAATCAATGAAATACGGTTGTGTTTGTGAGAGAAAGAGTAGAAATATGGTTGAAGGGAGAGAGAACATGCTTTTGGGGTGGGAGACTCTCCTTATTTTAAATACTATTAGTGGCATTTGCTACAACATACCTATATTATCCAGCACCAAGTTCATTTTCATTTCTCCCTGCTATATATTCCATGGATGGCTCTTCATACCCTCACTCGGCACCCTGAAGCCTCAAGTTCCCACCTCATTCCCAAAACAATCTAAAACTTCCTAGAAATCTCCCTTACCCCATGTCCAAGGATTTTTTAAAATTGACTTTTCTAACTTCTCTGTCTCTTGAAAATAGTTCAACACTTTATGTTATCTGTTAGGCCTTGCTAAATGATTGGAAAAAAATTCACAAGTCAATTTTAACTATAATTTCATGCTGGGCAGTAGGTGTGGTATATAATGTTTTGGGATGTTACATTTTCATTTGAAAATAGGCTTTCTTAAAAGAGAAACCAATGACCAGGTGCAATGGCACACGCCTATAATCCCAGCAACTTGGGAGACTGAGGCAAGAGGATGGCAAGTTCAAAGCCAGCCTCAGCATCTTAGTGAGACCCTGCCTCAAAATAAAAAATAAAAAGGGGTTGGATATATGACTCAGTGGTTAATACCTGGTACCCCCCCCCCAAAATACAAACAAACAAACAATAACAACAACAAAGAGAATCCAATATTTGTTGATTGAGGAATTAAGAGAGTGGTATATGGAGAGGAAGGGTTTTGTTACCCTCAAATTCCAGTGCTTTCATTGCTATTTATTGCCTCAAGTATGGGAATGTGGGTAACCCTCTGCCTTCTTACCACAGGGGCTACAAAAAATCTGAGAAGCTTTACTTTCTTTCCTTCTGCTGGAAGGAAAGAGCAAAGTCTCCAAAATACATAAATCTAAGCAGCAACCATCACCCTGAGATGCCCTTTAGGATTCTCCCCCTCCCTTCCTCTCTTCCTCCTCTTTATTCTCTCCACCATTATCACCACAATCATTTTCTCCAGCTACTCTCTGTGGCTTAGTTGCTAAAGACCCCTTTCTTCAGGAGGTACATAGGAATTCATTGCCTATACTTTAGTTGCTAATCTCATAACACATTGTTCCTTAATTTGGGGCCCTTACTTATCTTTCTGCATTATTTGCTGTAACAGACACAATTTGAGAAGTCATTTTCCCTTCTCTTCAATTAAGAATGGCTTCAATTATTATATCTTTTTAGCACTTTTCTCCATTTGGAGAACACTTGTATTGGTACTCAACCCAGAGTTGATGGGAAACAAAATTTGACAAGATTACTCTGGTAAGCAATACTCATGAGCTGCAAACATAGAAATTTCACTTCTCAGAATTTATTTTAAGGTGAAAGTTGGAAATAGGTTCAAAAAAGAATGCTCAAGAATAATAACTAAAGTACATTATTTTATAATGTCTGACAAAATGAATTTGGTTAGGTAATCCTACTGAATCCAAACAATGGACTATTGGGCAACCATTATATGCCATTTTGTTCAAGAATAATACTAACATGGGAATATGTATTAAACATTGCTAACCCCAAAACAGAAGACACTTAACAAAATGCAAACTATTACACCATGTACACATTAGTTAGCTTCATCTTACTAAAACAAAATATCTGAGGTAGATAACTTCTAAAGATAAAAGTTTCCCAAATTGATTTAACCACATAAACCTTTTCTCATTTATATCTGTGGGAAGTTTTCTAAGGAACACATTTCAAGAAATCCTGAACAATTAAAAGTATTAGTACTAGTATTTCCTTTATTAAATTTTATCTTAAAATCAAATTTTAGTCTTTTTATATTCTTTTTTATAAATCGTATTTTTCTAGCATTCAAATAAAATAAAGAGAGGAAATTTGATACATTATTTAAGGGCAATTCCTTACCTTTCTTAACAAACTGAGCACTAATCGTAAACAATTTTAAAAATAAAGAGAAAATGTTTATTTAGGTCATAGTTTGGGGGCTTGAAGTCTCTCTACAATTGGGTGGGGAACCCACTGGCTTGGCCTCTGGTGAAGGCAGCAGATGGCAGCATATGGTGACAGGAGCACATGATGTGCAGAGCAAATGGTCACATCTAAAGCTAGAACAGAGAGAGATAGAGAGACCAGGGTCCCATTATCCACTTTGAGCGCACACCCCCAATGACCAAGGACCTCTCATGAGGTCCTGTCTCCTAAAACTCCCACCACCTCCCAATAGGGCCACCCTGGAGACCAGTCCTTCAACACGTGGACCTCTGGGGCATAGTCAACATCTCAAACGTAGCACACAGCATAACAATTGAAATGTTTGGAATAAAAGACATCTTGGTTTAAACCTTAGTTCCAACATCCAGTTATGTCCTTTGGTCCTTATACAAATGCAAACAGATTATTCAGCCTCTAAAGCCTCAGTTTTCTCATCTGTAGTTTGGAAATAATAATTCCTACCTCTTAGGATTTTTGTGAGGATTACTTTTAAATGTGTACTGAGCCTTAAGTACATGCCCTCCCCCGCATATACGATACATACTCCCTAAAGTGTTTTACGTTAGGCACGTGTTGTCAATTGGGGTTTTTGACTACAGGAAATGAAATACATTTTGACCAACTCAAACAAAATGGGCTTTACTAAAACACAATGCAAAAAAGTTGGAGTACGAGGAATGGTTATAGGCAGAAATTAATTCCTCTCAGGGGCTACAAAGCAGGAGTCACAGGACGGGTCTTATAATGGCAGCAGTCTAGTAGGGATATTACTCCCGGATTAAAGGAATACCAACCTCTGTGCTCACCCAATTTCATGCACTCAAAAAGTCAAAGTCCTAGCAGAGAGCTTCCATGAGCTGAGCTGAAGCCGCTGCTCACCTCTGGCTACAGTAGGTAGGAAAGGAACAATACCCGCCTTTGGGGCACAGGCAGCTGGATTTTCCATCTCAGCAAACCTATACCCAATGGAGTGGTAAGTTAACTAACCAATGGAAAATGGGGTTCTGAAAGAGAAATATGGCAGATGCTCCTGGGGAGCCTTAAAATTTCAAATGGTCTTATACCAGATAAGCTCAGGGCAATTTTAAAATAGGAAACATAGCTGGGCGTAGTGGTGCACACCTGTAATCCCAGCGGCTCAGGAGACTGAGGCAGAAGGATTGAGAGTTCAAAGCCAACCTCAGCAACAGTGAGGTACTAAGCAACTCAGTGAAACTCTATCTCTAAATAAAATACAAAATAGGGCTGGGGATGTGGTGGCTCAGTGGTCGAGTGCCCCTGAGTTCAATCCCCAGTACCCCCCACCCAAAAAAGGGGGGATATAATTCAAGCATCATATATTTTAGAAAGGAAAAATATTTTTAAAAAGAAAAGAACTCTCCCAATACACATCATCATCATAAAAGCCCTAGGAGAAAATGACGACGGGAATTATTTCCCTCATTTTACCAAGAGGAACTAAAACTCAGGGAAGATAAATGACTAGCCCAAGCATTCTGCTCTTAGTCTGAGGCAGAGCTGGAGCAGACAACCCTGGTCCCAGGTCTCAAGCACCTCCCCAGGGACCCACTGGGCAACTGTCAGACATTTCCCAGACTTCCCTGCTTCCCGAACCTGAACTTGAAAGAACACAAACTACTGTTGGTATTTCCCTTTTCTATGACTTGCTGGTCCCTCCTGCTGCTGGGAGTTCAGGCCCTGGCAGAGGTTCTGCTGGAAATGGAACAGTTGGTAAGGCTGAGGGTGGCTAGGACACTTGGCAGAATGCCTCCTTCACATTTGGAGGACAGGGAGGGTGAAGAACTGAGAGCCAAGAAACTACTTGAAGAAGGAGTCAAGCTGGAGGAAGACAAGAAAGTAGAACCAACCTAGAGAGGGTGGGGAGTGAAGAGCAGGCAATGGGGTGACAAAGAGAATGATTATAAAAGCGGGGGGCAGGGAAGCCAATGAATTAGGAATATTGCTAAATCTACCAAGAAGTAGCCCCAGTAATTATCAGGATCTCGTGCACCTGCCTGTAGAGGACAATGTTTTAAAGCCTCACAAAACTGTCATCCTCCTCTCCAGAATAATAAATCACCTCTCACGATTTATGGTGATTTTTGACATTCACATCCCTGACAATTGTTTTCTGCTTTTTCTCTCTTCTCAAAGCATATAGAAGAAACCACAAGAAAGACCAAATCGACTGCAAATTTTCAGACTCCATGAGTTATAATGATATTGAAATAGTTCTAGAGATACTATGTAGGAGTCTTCTTGCATAATATATGTATTTACAATTAGAGGAACTGAGGCACAGAATTATACACATGCCCAAAACTATTTATTTGCTTTATAGGTTTTAATATATGATTATCTAGACTATGGATTGGCACACTTTTTCTATAAAGTATGACCATCTAGTACAAAATTTTGGCTTTCAGGTCATATGGGCTCTGTCACAAACTACTCAGCTCCTACCAGTGCAGAACGAAAGTAGCCATAAGACAATATATAAACAAATGAAATGTAGCTGAATTCCAATAAAACTTTATTTATAAAAACAGGGCACAGGCCAGATTTGGTTGGTGGCTGTATTTTGCTGTTGTCTTTCAATGACTGCTGTAGACCCAGCTGTTATTAAATACCATGTAAACATTTCAGAAAAACATCAGACCCAATGGTAGGCATCAACTGAAATTCCCATAGGAATGTTAATAAAAATGGCTATATATTATGAAGCACTTACTATGTGGTTTTCCTCATTTAACTGATGAGGTGCCCTCCGTTTTTTTTTTTTTTGTTTGTTTGTTTGTTTGTTTGTTTTCTTTTTAGATAGGAAACAAAAATACCCATGGGTTAAATAACTGGCCAGCAGTCATACAGATAGGAGGTGGTGGTAACTCGCCCATTTGAACCCAGCTCTCTCTTACTTCAGGATTTAAACACTTACCAACTGTACCAGGTGAACGAATATAACGTTTAGAAGGTAGGATAGAAACTTACGTTAAGTTTCTCAGAAAGTGTAGAATGTTTTCAGGTTGTTCTGGAGGAAACATTTGATAGCTTAAAAATTTTAATAATGTATCCACATCAGCAACTTGGATAAAGCAAGTTGCTCCCAATTCCCCTCCCCCATTTCCCTTTTGTTACCTCTTTCTGGAGGTCTATCTGTTGGGAGCACTTTAGACACAAAGATTCAAGGAAGGATGTTAGCTGGAGTCCACCCACCTCTGACACTAGGAAGAAATGGGAAGGTCTTCAACACTGAGGAATCTAAGCTTGAAGGGGAGAAAAGGACAGCTCTTGATAATTATCCTAAATTTTTGAAGCCAAACCAGGGAGGACTTGAGGAAATGACTCACTGAACCCAGGAGAAAGAAAAACAGCCGAGTGATGGCAGGAGAAAATGAGGATAATATAGCCTTACTGTTAAAGTGAGGGTTAGAAGTCCACAGAGACCCAGAAAGGAAACACTGAAATGGCTGAGTTACATTCCTGAAACTAACATGCAATATTGTTTTATCAGACTATGGCTGTTTTGCCCAAGAATAAGGCAGCAACAGATTTCTTCTTAACAGAGCCATCATTTCGTGTTCTCTACTGTCCCCACATGTCTCCTTACAGTCCAAAGGGGAAACTTACAGCCATCTCTGTCCCTTCTGTTCTTCAATCACAAAACTGGCTATTCTTGACTCAGATGCTGAGATTGTCTAACAAACAGATGCCCTACACAGCAGCCATTAAAAACTCCTAACATCAACACTGAGCCCATGAAAGAACTTCAAGCCATCAACTTTCCAGCTAAAAAGAATCCCGATAGGAAAAGTTAGGTAATGTTTCCAAGCATGAATGCAGTTGGCTTTCACTTAGCAAGTCACAAAGGAATACAACAAAACTATGATGTAAATAAACTTGTGCTTGGTCTTGGTCTAGCCATCACATTGCCACATATTAACCTTCTTAATGCCAAGTTCTGATCATGTCATTCTGAGCTCACAAGCCTTGAAAGTTAACACATAGTTTAGAACTGAAAAATGTAACAACTGAATCTAACAACTCGTTGGATGGACTTTAAAAACATCTGGAAATAGAAGATAAGATTAGTGAATTCAAAAGCAGATCAATTGAAACTATTCAAACTGAACCATAGATAAAAACCAAACTGGAAAGAAAGAATATGTTCAAATGTGGAACGTACTCAATTTAATCTATATTTAGTAGAGTTCAAAGGAGAGGACGAAGAAAGAATAGATTAGAAGCAATATTAAAGTAACAGTAATTTCCAAAAATGATGGAAGATATAAACCCACCAATTTAAGAAGCTCAACAATCTCGAAGCAGGATAAATTTAAAACCAAAACAAAACACATCATACTGAGACACATTGTAGAAATAATCAAACAACAAAGACTAAGAAATTCTTAAAAGTAGACATGGGAAAACAAAGCCCACATCTTCAGAAGAACTATAATAGATTGGCAGTTGCCTCTTCAAAAGAAACTCTGTGAGGCAGCCAAGAAAGAGCACCCCTCAGATATTCCTTTAAGACCTCCTGCCCTCCTTGATTATTAATTGAGGTCTTTTGAATCCACTGAAAATTTTATGTCAAGTTACACTTCCCCTGAGCTGCTTCCAGCCAATGAATGAACACTGGAAGTAGTACAATGAGGCCATTTTGGTAGATGCAGGAATTCTATAGAAGGTAAGTTTGGTTCAGGGAACCTCCTTCTTGCCTGGGTAAGAATTTTTCACAACTATATATAGTCTGAGGTTTTTCTGACCCAGTCTTTCCTTCCCTGTCTTCCATCACAGGTACCAGATGGTTGCATGTGGAAATTTCTAGAGCAATGGTTTTTAGTTTGCTTGTCAAGAGACTTTAGACCAGAAATAAATAAATTCATGAAACTAGGTAGAAATAGACAAATTCTCAATTACAGTTAGAGACCTCAATGCTATATTCTCTCAATAATCGATAGAACTAACAAAATCAGAAAGGAGTCTGTCACTTGATTAATAATTTTAAAATATGGTATGTATACCCAATGAAGTTTTATTCAGCTATAAAGAAGAACAAAATTATGTTATTTGTAGGAAAATGAATGGAACTGGAGAGCATCATTCTGAACTAAATAAGCCAGACCCAGAAAGTCAAGGATCATATGTTCTCTCTCAGGTGTAGAAGCTAGAGAGAAAAAAAATTAAAGAACCTTATGAAAATAGAAGGGAGACCAGCACAGTTGAGGAAGGGGATCAGGGATAAGGAGGAGGGAAAGGAAAGGGAAGATATAGGAGAATAAAATTGATTAAATTACATTATATGCATATACAAATCTATAACAATGATTCCACTATTATGTATAATCATAATATAGCAATAAAATTTTTAAAGTGAGAAAAGAAAATCAGCAAGAATATATATGAAAATCACTGTCAACTGGCTGGATCTAATTGAAATTTTTAGAACATTCTTCACTAACAGAAGAATACACATTTTTTTTCCAAATGTACATAGAACATTCACCAATATAGACTGTATCTTGGGGCATAAACCTTAACACATTTAGAGGAATTGAAATCATATAAAGTATGTTCTCTGACTATAATGGAATCAATCTAAAAATTGATAATGAAAGACAACAGGAAATCTCCAAACACTTGGCAAAACTCTTCTAAATAATCTAAGCATCAAAGAAGTTTGAAGGGAAATGAAAATAAACTTACAACTCAATAAAAATGAAAGTGCAGCATGTAAAAATTTGTGAGGTGAGTTAGAGCAATGCCTACAGGGAAGTTAATAATACAAACTTAGGGAGCCATAAAAAAAAGAGCAAAAGAAACTGAATACAAGAATAATGAACATAAGTGAGATATGGTTGCACACACCTGAAATCCCAGCGACTCAGGAGGCTGGGGCAGGAGGATCATGAGTTTAAAGCTAGACTCAGCAACCTAGCGAGGCCCTAAGCAACTCAATGAGACCCTGTCTCTAAATTAAATACCAAAAAGGATATGGCTGGGGATATGGCTAAGTGGTTAAGTGCCCCTGTGTTCAACCCCCAATAAGAAAGAAAGAAAGAAAGAAAGAAAGAAAGAAAGAAAGAAAGAAAGAAAGAAAGAAAGAAAGAACATAATAAAGATAAGTGGAAATGAATAAAATTGGAAACAAAAGAACAAAGAAATAAAGTCAATACAACCAACATCTTGTTTTGTACGAAGAACAATAAAATAGAAATTAGCTATGGCAAAACTGACGAAAGAAAGAAGGCATAAATCACTGATATCAGGAATTAAAGAGAAAGTACTACCCAGACCCTGCAGAATATAGGAATACAAATTATAAAGGAATACAATGAGTAATTCTACATATAAAAACTTGGGGCTGGGGTTGTGGCTCAATGGTAGAGTGCTTTGCCTGGCACGTGTGAGGCATTGGGTTCCATCCTCAGCACCACATAAAAATAAATAGAAAATACTAAGTAAAGGTATTGTGTGCATCTACAACTAAAAAATTTTTTTTAAATGTGACAACTTAAGATGAAATGGACTAGTTCCTTGAAAACTACAAATGCTAAAATGTATCTGATGAAATTAATCATGTAAGTAGTACAAAAGCAATTATAAAAATTGAATTCATAGTTCAAGAGCATTTGCAAAATTATTTATCTAGCATTTCTATTCATTTGTAGTGGAAAAGTTTCAGGTAATCTCAGCTCACTGTTTTACCAGCAGTGAGACTCAGGTGACTTATTTTGTTTTATCTGAGTTGAGTTTTCTGTTACTTAAAGACAGACTTCAAAACATCATAATTTGAGAGATTCTAAATGTTATTATACTTGTCAAGTGTCTGAATACAACACTGAAGTGACCCAGAGCAGTAATTGTAGGATGATTATCAATAGTACTGCTACTAACAGTGACAGTAAAAGCAATAGTAATCATGGCTCAGAGGTACCAAAGTTTACCTGTATTGCTCTTCAAAGAACTCTGCATATAGAGTATGATAATACAGTTTTGTAGCTGACAAGACATAAGTATAGACATTAAGTAAAAGAACTAAAACTCAGTGGGATGTAGCCAGGCACATTGGGGTGCACACCTATAATCTCAGCGACCCAGGATCCTAAGACAGGAGGATTGTGAGTTCTAGGCCAGCCTCAGTAATTTAGTGAGACCCTGTTTCAAAATAAAAAGAACTGGGGATATTATTCTGTAGTTAAGCACCCCTGGGTTTAATCCCTGGTATTTAAAAAAAAATTTTTTTTTTCAGGGATGGAGTCTCAAGTAGGATTTTTCTGGAGAAGTTTTCTTCCTATCCTACTGTCTGGTTGTGATCTTCTTGTTCAAGGAAAGAGACTGAAACTAAAAGAATTGTCATCTTTTCCCCCACCCATAGGAAAATGCAAGAAATATCACACAATGGTCTTCTAGAGAGTTCTTCCAGAGTCCCAAAACCAAGTCATGGCAGCATTTAGCTATTGCCAGGACAGAAGACCAGCTTTGTGCTTCTCCAACCTGAACATGCTTACATGATTTTTCATTAATCAGTCCATAGATTCTTCAATTGTGATTTCTGAGGGCAGCCGGTGCTTCCTCTCTCTCCCTCCCTCTCCCTCTTTCCCTCTCTCTCTCTCTCTCTCTCTCTCTCTCTCTCTCTCTCTCACACACACACACACACACACACACTAGCACCCAGATGTGACTGAGGAGACTGGGGAGCTCTCAGCTTAATAGGAGGGACCTCTCAACAAGATGGCTCATCTCTGAGCTGCTAATACATTTCAAGAGCTCTGTCATATAGCTTGATTGCTATAGTTAATGACAATATATGATCTCTTGAAAAACATGAAGAGGGTTATGTGCTTTCACTATGAAAATAACTATGTAAGGTAAGACATTTGTTAATTATGTAAATTTAACCATTCTACAATGTGTATATATTTTTCAAAGTATCATATTGTACATGATAAAAAATACAATGTTACTTGTCAGTAAAATAAATAAAAATCATGTTTCAAAAATACATAAATTAATCCTTTTACTTATTGAAATAAGACCCCCAAAGTACTGCTATGCCGTGTCTAGCAGTATGCTCATAAATTCCTGCTAAGTTCAAGTAACTCTTTTCCATTAATCTCCTGAAAGTTAAAAGAAAAAAATTACCCACAAGTGAACTGAGAAAACAAACAGATGAGCACTGCTTATTTCTACACTTTCTCCATACTAACGAGGCAGTGATCCAAGAACCACATTCCTGCCCGTATAAATCAGCTGCCAACATGAATGTGATTCTTCAGCTATGA
The DNA here is from genome assembly GCF_902686445.1 of Sciurus carolinensis. Taxonomy (NCBI): domain Eukaryota; kingdom Metazoa; phylum Chordata; class Mammalia; order Rodentia; family Sciuridae; genus Sciurus; species Sciurus carolinensis. The sequence continues at coordinate 110,755,717 of NC_062217.1, read as the reverse complement.
GAAAATGTCTTCTGAAGGGTACAGGTTGGTTAATATTGGAAATTCTTATGTACTTTGGGAGATAACACTATTTGCTCTGATAAAAATTTAGTACTTTTTTCCTCCTTTTTATCTGGACTTGTCAAGAAGCAGTCATGTCATTTTGCATTTTTCCTTTTTCTCCCTCTCTCCCTGGTCTGCTTTGGGATTAATGCCAGTAACATGTTTTCCTGATACAGTGGTGGGTATGATCCAGTATCGATGTCCCCCAGGTCAAATAAAATCTTGAAATAGGAAAAGTTCTCATTTATGAAAAATAAAGAAAAGCTATGGAACAGCTATAAATAAAAGCATCTTATTCACACCAATGCAAGTGTGCAGTTTTATGACTTTCAACTCTCACTGTAAATAAATTTATCAGATTAGTGTTCACACTTCAAATGGGAAAAATGGTTAGATAGAAAAGGGAGAGAGAAAAGGCAGGTAAGCATGCAGGCAGGGAAGAAAGGAGGAAGGAAGGATGGAGGGGAAAAAAGGAAAGAGAGGGATGAAATAATATCCAAATTGGGATTCAAAAGGTATTTGGGGGAGTGGGCCAACTTTGAATGGCAAAAAGAAACTATGGTCAGCTCTGGAATTTTCAGCTATTTATTGATTACTTTTTGGAGACAATCACTGACAGGTAAAAATTTACTCTCTACTAAAAGCTCCTATTCTATAAGCTCTATACCTGGAATAAAGATGACTTTCAGTTAATATTTAATAAATAATAAATGAGCAAGCTTGTAAATTTATTTTTTATGTTAGCAAAACTAAAGCTCACAGGTGTTTACTGGATTTCCCAAAGTCATATAGAAAATCTTGATTGCCTAAAGTACAGAAGATGGAAAATTTTAGAAAGACCACCAATTGGGACCTAAGGAATCTGAATTCTAGTTTTGGGTTTGCTTCATCATTTCAACCTTTTTGGGTCTCTAGATTGCAGAAGGCAGAGACTTATCTATTTTGCTTGTGCCATCAATACCTAGCACAGTTACCTGGTATATCCTGGATGCTCAATAAATATTTAAATATACTTCCCCATCTGTAAAATTTAGTTTCACCATGTGAAAACTGAGAAGGCAAGCACCAAGACCTTCTACATGTTCCTTCTACTTCTGTCTCTGTGAGAGAGGATATCTGTTCCCAGTCCTTATTTCATATCCCACTTTCAACTTCCACTTCTCAAGTTGCATGGGAAGGCAAATACAGGTGGGTGAGGTTCCAACATCCTTTCTCCAATATTATGCCATTATCCCTCTGAGTTCTTATTTTCATAAGAAAACCACAAAAATTCAGTCTTAATGGAAAACAGTGAATCAATCAATTACTTCATTGTCTTTTTTGTGAAATGAGTTCCAGAATCACCACAGACCTCCCAATCTCCCAACCTCAGCAGCCAAAGATTCTCAAACTTTCACATTAGCTGATTCCAGCCACGCTTCCCTCAAGGGGTGCTCAAGCCCATGTGATATTCTTTCTCCACATCTTCTGGGGATGCTCCATAACATAAACAGCTCAGGGAAAAAAATCAGCCACAAGGCTCCATGTATTATAGGATTGTGGTTGAGAGAGACTATCCCCCTTTCTCTAATGAAAGCCCTTCCCTCCCTTCTCATGTCACAGCCCTAGACAGAAAAAAAAAGCAAGCAAACCCTGAACCACAGGCAAGAGAATCCGTAGAATGGTAATATTGCCCCCCTGCTGGTCAGGAGGGGGAGCAAACTCAGCCACCCAGAAAATCCATGTTTTTCCTCTTTGGGAACGCCATTCCTGAGAAGGCACAGCCTAGGCAGTGAGTGGCTCATTCTGTGTCTATGGCATAGGGTACAGTATCCTAAAGAGGGCCCTCCTCGGGGAGTCAAGACCTCTGATGGAGGAATGACTTTGGAAAAGTCACTTTCCTCTTTGAACTTTGGATTCTTCTAATTTAAAAACTTTAAACTCATAATCCTATCACATAATGACAGTCACCATTAACATTTTTATTAATTCATTTTGGTGAGACTGGTTGGGATTTTAGCATCACTGGCTGAATGTCTCCAATAAGAATCGCCCCTTTGATGTCTTGCTGAGTCCCCACTTGTGCCAACAATGCTGCACATAAACTAAGAAGCTTGGGAACCCTCTTGGATAACTAACTCCCTGTAGGTTGTGACCCAGGCTCTTAAATGTCTTTGATGATAATGAGCTATCTGAGGCTGGTTATGATTATTAGAAAAGTCAATTAAAGACAAATCTGCATAATTAGAACAATGATTAAGCTTGGTGCCTGCACTTGGTGCTTTTTATTTTTAAAGTACTTCTATAAACATTAAAGACAGTTTTTCACATTTCTCTGAGATTTCCAAAATGTTTTTTTGCTTAAATTTACAGAAGGAAAGGAATAAATTTCAGTATTTTAGATTGATATTTCTCAAAGTATGCAGGAGAAGTCCCCAGAAAAAGAGTTCTGTGACCAAAGGTGTTTGAGAAAAGCTATATACTTTCTCTATTCCCTTAAAGATTTAAAATTATAAAGGTTCTGAAAAAAAAAAAAAGTTCTTTAATTTTCTTGAACTTCTTTGAGTTTAAGATACTTACTTGGCAATGCCAAATCAGTTTGCCCATCAATCAGTCAGAGTAGCCAGTGTAGTTCAGTTGAACCTGCAAGCAGCCTAGCTCTGTGTCTATGGGCATGCCACTTAACCTCTCTAAATTTCTGGCTCCTCTCCTATAACATAAAGTTGAAATTTTTACAAATATTGCAGGACTGTTCAAATGACTAATAAAATAAAGCATGTCAAGTACAAAGACAAGTGATTAGCATATAGCAATTGCTCAAATAAGCAAACATCTAATAAATAGTTTTATTAGTAGGAGTAGATGAGATGAGGAGGAGGAGATGAGGATAGATGTATTTTATGGAAGAGAGAAGGAGCAATAAGGGTAGCATTCTTCTTTACTGAGAAAGCACGTTGTAGATGGCACAGTCCATGGTTGTTCCTCCCATTACCTTTCTATTTATAGTAACATCCTGTGCCTGGACACAGACACCCATTTTTGGCATGGATGCAATTTAGAATCAAGAAGCTTTCTCAATACAGAATATCTAAAAATAAGGGTTTTTAAAGTTATAGGTGGACACAATACCTTTCTTTTATTATTTATTTATTTTTATGTGGTGCTGAGGATCAAACCCAGTGCCTCACACATGCTAGGCAAGTGCTCTACTGATGAGCTACAACCGCAGCCCCGCTAAAAAAATTTTAATAAAATATCAAGTCTGTATTTTTAAGTATGTGACTGAACTAGTGGGGAAGAAGGAAATAATGAGAACACATAAATCCAGTGAAGCAAACCCCTGGAGGTTATCAACAAGGTTAGAGTAGCTGACAGCCTTAGTGTAATGACCCAAGCTCAAGGGACAAAAGAGAAATCCTGAGATGAATACAGTGTGAAAGGTTGTATCATAGACCACTGAATTAATTTAGGAACTCCCAAAAGGCAATGGAGTCAGTGAACAAAGAAGGGGGAAATTTTCCACCAAAGAGTAGGTGGGAGAGACAGTTGACTCCCTCAGCCCTAGCTATCCATGGAACAGAAGTTTAAAAAAAAATATTTCCAATAACTCTTAACTCATCACAAAGTCAACTTCACAAAGGTCTGAGTTAGAACGTATCCTACCTCTGCAGGCTAACAAAAACCTAGCTGAAAAACCAGGCTCAAGTCACTTCGGGTTTGATGGTGCCATGAAACACCTGACAGAATGAAAGCCAATTTTTTCTTGGGGAATAAACTTAAAGACAGGCCTTGAAAATAAGCCATTATAAGGGGCTGGGGCTGGGGCTGGGGCTCAATGGTAGAGCACTTGCCTAGCATGTGTGAGGCACTGTGTTCCATTCTCAGCACTGCATATAAATAAACGAATAAAATAAAGGTCCATCAACATCTAAAACAAATTCAATAAAAGCACCAAAACACAGAAGAATTATTTAAGGTTCTTCTTTAGCCCAGTAGAGAAACTAAAGGTTAAAACGATCTATGGAATCAATGCATTTCAGACTAACTAAAGGAGGACAACATTTCCAACATTCAAAAATGATTAATGTCCAAAAAATTGAAAATGTTCTGATTTGAATATTACACAATGTATACATGTTTTAAATTATTATAACATACCCCATAAAGTATAACAAGAAAAAAAAAAGTACTTGTAATCAAGTCTTATGAGCTGGCACACCATCATCTGGCCCTGCTAGAAACCTTGCTTCCTTCTGCCTCCCAGACTTCTCATGCATGGAGGAAAAGACGAACATAGAAGGCTGTGATGCCAGAGCCCAACCTCACTCACTCTCCCTTTTGGTCTAATCTGCTTTCCTTTTTAGAATCCTGTTCTGATCCCAAGGTAATCAGGGAGTTTCCTGGGATAAATGCAAGACCTACTGTGCACGAGACTAGAGTTGAAATAGAGGCAGAAACCAAAAAGATGTGATTCCCACTCCACAAGCCCACCATGTCATGGGAGAGTATCATAAAGGTTACTAAGGGATTTAAAAAATAGAGGAAATGAGCTCTCTCAGAGATGTAACTTCTTGTGGGAAATCAAACTCAGTACTGAACAGACTAGGATGGACTGGGAGTGTAACTCAGGGGTAAAGGGTTTGCCTGGCATGCATGAAATCCTAGTTTCATCCCCAGAACCACATATATACACGGCCACTCACATAAAGGACTCCTGTGTTAGATACATTTAAGTTCAAACCTCGTACTTCACCTCTCACTGGTTCTGCAATCTTAAGCAAATGATTCATAACTCTATGTCCTCACCTCATAGACTGTTATAAATATTAAATGAAACAATGGATGAAAAGTTATTGGTACTTAGTAAGCATTCAATAAATTCTAACGTTCATAAGGGTACTGTTATCAATCCTATTTGTAATACCATATGAACAAAGACAGCAACAGAAAAGCCTGGGTCTATGTACCAGTCATAGGGGGGAAAAACATTAAGGGGTGTGTGTGTGTGTGTGTGTGTGTGTGTGTGTAAAGAGATTTATTTTAAGGAATTGACTCACATGATTATGGAGACTGGCAAGTTCAAAATCTGTAGGGAAGGTCATCAGGCTGGAAATCCAGGGAGACCCAATGTTGCAATTCAAATGTGATGTCCATCTAACAGCAGAAGGTCCCTCTTGCTGAGGGAAGCAGGATGAATGTCCAGTCTTGTGTTTTATTTGGGTTTTCAATTGATTGGATTAGACATAACCACATTACATGGTGAGCAATCTACCATACTCAAAGCAGATTAAACATTAATCTTGTTGAAAACCACCCTCACAGAAATATCCCAAATTAATGTTGAATACATCTGGATATCATGGTCCAGTCAAATTGACACATAAATTTAACCATCACAGGCCAATGTTTCAGGGACTACCTGGAAATCAGATTAATCAATAATGTGTCAGTCAGCTTTCCATTACTGAAACAAGTAAACTGAGATAACTTATACAGAAAAAGGTTTATTTTTGGCTCACTGTTTTGGATGTTTATGCCTATGAATAATTGGTCTCATTATTTTGGGTTTGTGGCAGCACCATACATCTCTGTGGCAGTGTATGACAGAGAAAGCCTATTTACTTCATTACTGGGAACAAAATACAGAGAGGAAGAGAACAGGGTTCCAGTGATCTAAGATAACCCTCTAGATCCCACTTCTTGAAACTTTCCACACCTTCAATAGGACCAGGATGAAGACCAAGCCTTTAACACAAGAACCATTTGACCCAGCTATCCCACTCCTTGGCCTATACCCAAAGGACTTAAAATCAGCATATTACAGAGATACAGCCACATCAATGTTCATAGCTGCTCAGTTCACAATAGCCAGATTGTGGAACCAACCTAGATGCCCTTTAATTGATGAATGGATAAAGAAAATGTGGTATATATATACAATGGAATATTACTCAGCCATAAAGAATGATAAAATTATGGCATTTGCAGGCAAATGGATGAAACTGGAGAATATCATGCTAAGTGAGATAAGCCAATCTCAAAAAACCAAAGGAAGAATGATATCGCTAATAAGTGGATGATGACACATAATGGGGGTGGGAGGGGTTAGTGTTGGGGTTGGAGTTAGGTTTAGGGAGGGGGGCAGGAATGGAGGAAGGAAGGACTGTATAGAGGGAGGGGAGGGGTGGGAGGGGTGGGGGGGAAGGGAAAAAATGGCAGAATGAATCAAACAACATTACCCTATGTAAATTTATGATTACACAAATGGTATGCCTTTACGCCATGTACAGACAGAGAAACAACATGTATCCCATTTGTTTACAATAAAAATAAATAAATAAATAAAATAAATAAATAAATAAAAATTAAAAAGTTCAGTTACCATCAAAAAAAAAAAAAAAAAAAGAACCTTATGGGGATATTGAAGATCTATACTAAAGCAGAAGATAAGACTAGAAAATTATTTTAGCAATGAAGGCCAGGATGAGGATTTTGCACTGACTTTATAAATGGTGAAGAACCAGTAAAGATTTGGTGACAAATCTGAGTTGTACTTAAGGAAGATGAATTTTAAGTTATTTCCACTTTTACAGAGGGACTTGGTAGTTTCTGCTGATATCTAAGATAAAGACAATAATGTCTGTGGTCACAGAACCTGGGAAGATATGGATTTGCCTTCAGGAAACTCTTTTTGACTTCATCCCCAGGGATCATTTTCCTCCAAAGCAGGCATCATGTGTTTTCTTGAAGCTATACAACTCTTCTTTTCCCTTTTTCTTTTGTTGTTGTTTTGGCTCACAGAATCACTCCAAAAATAAAAAAGTTTTAAAAAGATCTCAACCTAATGGGTATAGGAGTTATCTAGGAATCGAGGGGTCATACTAAGGCTCAGCAAGATCAGCTTGCTTTTGTGCCACAGTCTATAATTTCTTTGTCCAAGTTTAGGGGTAACCAGGTCATTAACAATGACTTTTCACATTTCTGATTAACTTATGTAAGAGGCACTGTGTTTTTCAAGTTTGTTGACACATGAAGCAAATAAGCTGTTGGAGACTTCTGTTGCAAAACTGGAAACAAAATGGATCTCCAATAGGAGAATCTGGGTTGGGAGGTGGCCCAGAAATCCCTGCTTCCTGTTGAAAGCACATTCAGCTCAGTGGGATACATTTGTCTGGCTGTGATATGTAAATGATCTCCGTTGTGTATTTATGCTTGAAATTTTCACTGATTCCTGTTATTTCAGACCACATACGCCCACACAACTACAGTTACTTGGAAACCCTTACTGGAATACATCAGGAGTAATTGGGTTGGTATGCCATCTTTTGTTGATAATTGGAAACTTTTGGAGGCAACACAAAAAGCTAACAAATTCCCCTGAACTTAGCCATATGTTTGGAGAATTACAGCAACACTATTCTGCACAGTTCTAGCTGGAACTTCTTAGGACTTTGTGACTACTGCTTAGGTCAAGTCTTAATGGTCTCCATAATATAATTTAATAAACAGAAGCAAGATCTTTGTCTGATAAATTATTCATAGACCTGGTTCAGAAGATGTATTCAAAGGGCCTTTCTTTATTAAACTACAGTTGAGCCGCCAGGCAAAGATAAAGGTTTCTGCTGCAAAGCAAATTAAACACCCCCGTGCAATTTATCATGTGTACTGATTTAAACTGGAGGACTCGATGGGATATTAAATATTTTCCACATCTGATTATAAGAATGAGAGAGGAAACACAGATGGGGATGAATGTGCTTTGGATGAATTTGGGAAGCCAAGGAGACTTTATTTATTAATATATAACATTTTATTTCCCTAAATACTAGTGAAGGAAATGTTCTCTAAAAAAAAAAAAAAAAAATCTATCTGATCAGAGATCAGTCAACCAAGATGAGAAGGCACATTGATCTGCAGCATAAGAAAACAAAATCCTCAACAGTAAAGTTATTTTACTAGACAGCAAAGATATTTAAGAATACCTCCAATATTAGGAATATGTCATCTATAAATTAATGTAAAGAAAATGTGATGTATGAATTATTCAGATAATATGAAGCAGCAACATGGTCAATACGAAATGAAATCAATGAAAGCCTGGAAGTGAAAACTTCAGCTGGGCTTTGAGTGGGAACTAAATTAGGGGAAGGGAATAATGATAGTCTGAGAGCTTAGGACTGAGAGCAAAGAAATGCAGCTTCCAATCTTATTTTGCCATTAACAAGCTATGTGATGTTGGGTAAATCACTCATCCTTTCTAAATTTTCATTTCCTTCCCTGTAAAATAAGGAGGCCAGGGTAAATTATCTGTAATTTCTCTATCCGCACTAAAATGCACTTTCTGCTCTTTCCACCTTTTCTCATGTTCCTGGTCTTAAATCAGAAGCAATAAATGTTTTTAGGAAAATCAAGAGTGAATTCTTCATAGTCTTTTATATTAAAAGATACCTATAAATAAATGTCTTCATTCATTCATTCATTCTTTCATTCATTCAACAAAAACTAATTTTAAAACCTGACGTCTATTGTAATCTAGATACTATACTATCCCATAAAAGGCTTCCCATATCAAGGTAGACTGGAAAAACTGGTTCCTCTTAAGCAGCTTCTCATCTGGAGGTGAACATAGACACCTAAATAGCAGAGAGTTTTGGTAAAAGGTAGAAATAAATGATGGAGGTAAATACAGCATGCTTTAGGAGGAAAGAGAAGGTATATCCCTCATCTGCTGGAATGGAGGAAGGCTTTGTGAAGGAGATACCTGAACTAAAGGAAGAGTCGAAGTTAACTAGTCTATGTAGAGAAGATGACCAAAAGTTTAGAAAAAAGAAATCAGAAGATATTAGAAACTTCTAGGAGTTGCTAAAATGTAAAGCACTAAAGAAGGGCAGTATAAGAGATAAGCAAGGACCAGAGAGCATGCGAGAGACTCTGGTGTACCTGATTAACAAGTTTCATTTTATCCCATACACCAGTGCACATCTAAGAAGCCTAAGGAACCAGAATTTCCTGGGACTCTCATAAGTAAAATTATGATTTCTGGCCTAATCTAGACCTACTGATTCAAAATCTCTAGAGATGAGGCCTGGGGTTTTGTGTTTCAAACTAGTATTCCAGTATTTCAGACACAACCTAAAGTTGGTGATCACTTGTATTCAATGTTTTTACACCCATTTTTAAATCTCTACCACGATCCTATGGGAATAGGAATTGGGGTTCAAAAAGATTTCATTCCCTAGGAGAACTCATGAGAATAAGATGAATATTATGTACTTAAATAACTTTGGATGGGTGGATAGATGACTATATATGAAACAGAGAATAAAAGTGGGTCTTTGGTACCAGAAACATGCTTTGAAAGGGGGATTTAATATCTATAACAAGGCAGCACTTCCAAACTACAGACTGAGGTATAAGATAAATGTAATAAATACTAGCAGTTAAAAACACCACCTAAAATTTGTTTGTGTTATATAAAATGGGAATAATAAAATCTTTCGAAGGTCTGTGAAGGGTCTACTTGCAAGCTAATAGGTTAGCCTTCCACAGTTTCATGGATGCTAGTAGAAGACACAAGATTTCTAGTCTGAGACAAAGGATAGCTCATGATTTCCGGTAAAAGCAGTAGTCAGAATATCAGCATTTTTGTGCTAGTGCCCCAAGACTGAACTCTCACAGGGAGAGGCAAAGAGAGCTGCATTCTAAAAGAGAAAACCCTGAGTTTAGGGAAACCAAATCTTCTACAATGGTCAAAAAACATGTCTGTCCTTTGCTCTGACAGGAGGCACACTCTTTTCCAAGGACGTTTGTCACACAAGCATTTAAAAAAAATTTTTAAAATTTGTTCTAATTAGTTGCACATGACAGTAGAGTGTATTTATACATTTTGGTAAATCATACATAAATGGAGTATCATTTCTCATTTTTCTGAGTGTGCATAAGGAGGATCATATCAGTTCCACAAGCATTTCTTAAGTTAGTCTGGGATACCAGGGAACCAAGGCTTCCTTTGCAAAATGTATAGAAAAGCAAGAGACCTACAGAGAATTGTTTCCCCATAATATACACCTCACATGGTGATACAATATTTAAATGGAATAAAGCATGTAAATTATTTAACACTGTTTAGTACGGAGAACTAGCTCAGTGAAAGTAACTACTACTATTACTGTTAAAGCAATTGTCATTTTTGAAAAGAAATTTTATTGTTACTGTTAACCATTATTCAAACCAAAGCTGACCGTGGTTTACCTATTATTTTGCAACTTACTTTGGCCAGGAAGAGTATTGATTCAGAAGCTTGGATTAGGGTGGATATTGTAAGTGGGGGAAAGTGGTCATGGCTAGAGGAAAGGAGTGAAAAGATCAATGAATCAAAATGCAGTCTGTAAAAATTAAAAAAAAATAATTAAAAAAAAGAATAGTACATTATAATGGCATTGATAACCTTGTTTCTTACAATACAATATAAATGTCTTGCTTGAAACAAAAATGGTCATTAGAGATACAAATCTTGGAAATTTCAGCAGAAGCCAGTGTGGACAGTCTTCTGAAATCTGTGATGATAGGGAAATAAAATGGGTGACTTGTCACCAAGTTCCTTGGTATTTGAAATTTCAGAGACCTTGACCTCTGCTACTTTGTGCCTTTCTCTCTCTAAACAGAACCTGAAATTTTCTAATACCACAATCTTCTTCCTGGAATGCCTACCCCTCCCTTCTTCACCATCTGTTTTCTGAAGGCAACATTACAGTGGAAAGAACCCAAGGAGTTCTGGACTTTTATTCAAACTTTGCAACTTAACAAAACTCTTAAAATGTAGAACAGATCAGGTGCAATGGCACATTCCTAAATCCTAGCTACTTGGGAGGCTAAGACAGGAGGATCACAAATTCCAGGTCAGACAGCACGTGGGGAGACCCTATCTCAAGACAAGGTTTTAAAAAAGGACTTGGAATGTAGCTTGTTCACAGAGTGCTTGCCTAGCATGCACTGGGTCCTGAGTTCAATACCTTGCACTGCAAAATATACATACATAAATACAAAAGATTTAAAGGTCATCATATTTACATATATACACACATATAACATGCATAAATACATACATAATAGCTTTATGCAAATTGCTATAGTTTGACTGTGTCATCTCCAGAATTCAGGTGTCATTAATATGATAGTATTAAGAGGTGGGACGTAGGCTCTTAAAGAGGTAATAAAGGATCAGTATTGTTTCAGAAATTTTATGAAATAACGCTGCTTGTCCCCAGGCAGAAATAGATAGATGCTACTAGTTGATATCATTACAGAGTATGTGAAAATGTTCTTTTGTTTCATTAAAAAGCATACAGAAATTTTAAGAGGCAGGCCCTTTAAGAGGTGATCAGGTCATGCAGGCTTCTCCTTTCATGCACAGGATTAAAGTCACCATAAAAAGGTTTTTGCACAGTTTGACCAGCATGCCTTGCCCCTTTGTATCACTTGAGGACACAGTACTTCTCTAGTGTATGCAGCATCAAGGTGCCATATTGAAAGCAGAAAGCAAACAAATCTGCATGTCCTTTGCTCTTGGACTTCACAACCCCCAGCATTGTGAAAATTAATGTTCCTTATAATTACCCAGTCTCAGGCATTTTGTGTAGAAGTGTAAATGGACTAAGACACGAAGTGATGAGTTTTTCTTATTATTGTTTTTACAGTGCTAGAGAAGTCCAGGACCTCACGCATGCCAAACCCATGCTCCATCATCGAACTATATCCCACTCCCCAAAGTGCGGGTTTTTGACATCAGACTTCAGTTTCTTTGAGGTCCAGCCTCTGATGGCTACTTCCCAGGGGAGGGTTGGGCTGGATTTACCCTTCAAGATCTAAAATAAAAGTTTCTTTGCTAATTTGTCTGCCCAGAGCCACTTGTAATTTGTAGTCCTTCTTGAAGTAATTTAACCCTCCTCATCAAAATACCCAATGGTGTTTTCTAGTAACCCAGTACCCTACAATGGACAAAATTTCAAGCTACTCCAGAAGCACAGGACAACTCTGTGGTGATGGGCTACTTAGAATTTAAGGACAGTATACTATTTTCAGAATATTATGGACATGAAAGTTATTTCCTAATGGAAATGGTTCTTTTCTTCTGGCTCCCCTTTTTTCATTAGAAGTGTTTGCTACCTATTCCTTTACACAGCAGGGTCTGTGCTTCTGACATACAATGACATTTTAGAATTGTCACTGGGTTGGAGTTTGAGGCCCAGACTTATCATTTTCTCACTCTCTGGAAGTATCTGGAGGGGAGGAATTCAGGCAGCCTAGGTTTGTATCCTAGTTATTTTCTAAATGGTTGATCACATAACCTTCCTGAGCCTCACTTTTCCCCCAGGAATGATAATACCTACCGTGCAGGGTTTGCTATGAGTAATAAATGAGGTTTTGTGCCTCTCACAGTACTTACCACACAACAACAGGATTTCAACAAGTGTGACATCCTCACTGGCCTCCTCTGAACTTATAGCACCCAGTGACTCCAACAGGAATAGAGCACTCTTGTGGCTGTGGGGCACCACACATAACTGAGGTGGCAGAAAATAAGAAAATCAAGACTGCAGACTTAGAAGATACAAAGCAATTGAACTTTGCCTCAGCATTGGGAATAAATCAGGAAGTACTAAGGACTGTGGCAAACTGGGTATAATTTATCGAATACCCTGACCCCTCTAGCCCATTGATGTTCCACATGAGGATAAAGACATATTGACAGATCTGGTGTTTCAAAAGAACCAGAATCTAGATTTTTTTTTTAAATGCAAGCTCAATTTTGTAAGCTTAGCTCACTCATACATGCGCATGCACGCATATGCGCACGCACACACACACACACACACACACACACACACACAAACACACACACACACACTTTAAACCCAAACAAAATTTCTATGAGCTCACTAGTGAGGAAGATACTGTTCAATGGCATTCACTTAAACCCCAAACTTATATTGCTCCTTAGTTCTTTTTATATTATTATATGATTTTCATTGCTCAAATCTCCATCTGCGATTGCATTTTTAAATCTATTTGAATAAAATATTAGCGAGCCAGATGGCATCTTACACAAGAAAGAGCCACAATTGGTAAACTCTCCTTTGTGTTATATCCTTGAAGATCTTTAAATGACTTGCTTCCCTTCAGAAGAACATGTTGACTTCTTTCAGCTGTGAAATAGGAATATAACAGCTGGATGCCTCTGGGAGGTTGAAAATAAACAGGTTCAGAAGCTCTGAGGACAGCAAATGGGTGTTGTAGGTGGAGAAACAACCCAAAATAAATACAGCTGTTAAGGAAGAAATCCTATTTGCTTTGGCACTTTTAAGGTCTACACTAGGAGAGGAAGACTAGCTAATCCTGAGATTCTCCAAATACTAATGGTGGGGACCCCATTTGAGAGCTGGCCCAATGACGGGCACATGTGCCAGTCATTCAGCATATACCTGATGATTAACGAGATCAGCTAGGTATCTCAAACAATGGAACACAATTTGACAAAGTGAAAATGAATTAAAGGTCTCTGTAGCTGGTATTAAAGTCTTTTCTGTACCTCACACTGAACATTCTTTTAAAAAACTAACTTTTGTTTGCCATGTGGACACAGTAGAAAACAGACTAGCTTGAGAGACAGAAAACCTGGTCTTACTTTACTAACTAGGTATGTGACCTTGGTAAATTGTGGCAATATTCTGGGCTCCTATTTCCTGAACTATAGAGTGAGAGGTTAGGGGAGACTGTCTTTAAAAAGAGAGTGAGGAATGAAAAAGGTATGGAATGAGGACCAAAAAGTCCTAATTCACACCCTGGCTCTGATAACTTTTTCAGGGTGAACTTGAATGGGAGGAATATAAACTCTAAGCCTCTGTCTCCACATCTGCCAGATAGGACTAATTAGACTCCCTCTCCATGTTGCAACTGTGAATGAAAGAGTAGAATCTGTGTGAATGACATGGGATTTAAGATCTCAAAGCATCATTTTTAAAAAATAAATACATCATTTTTAATGAGTGATAATAATGCCTCCCTCACAGGATTGCAATGATTGAATTTAAGTGAGATAAGGTAAGGAAAGTGTCAAACAAGGATTGGCTCAAGGTGCAATGATTAGTATTTCTTACTGCTAGTCAAAGCAAAATGATACTGATACAAGAGCTCCATCTCAAACTTTATAATTCTGATTGGCTGGATCCCAAATCAAACTTTTCAAATACTTTGATCTAAATCAAAATTGTTTTTCTTTTTCTCTGTACAAAGAAAAAAAAATCATCACATAACAAAACAAAACAAAAACAGTGATCCAGTTTAAATTGAGAATAAACCTACTTGTTTGCTGAAGCCCATAAGAGAATAAAGTCAAGACACCCAAACATCCTGGCTCACACTCAGCTCCAAATACATTAAGATAAAAAGCAATGGGAAAGTTTCCTTCAGCCAGAAAAGATTGCTTTTCCTTTTTTTCAGAAGGCAGCCCTAGAAACACTTGGGTCTATAGTGATCCAGGAAGCAAAACCAAAAATCTCACAAAGATACTGTTGCAGATTATGTTCTCAGGGCAACATTCCAGACTTCTGTAAAACCCAGATCACAGGAGTAAACTCTTTGTCTAAATGCTTCTCCAGATCTTGCCAACAGCACAGTGTACACTTAAAATAAACTGCATCCAGATGTTAAGAAATGGGTTGAAACCCTCATTGCAAACAAATTAATCATTCATACAGTCATTGATTGACTCACTCAAAACAGTTATGCACGAGGGACTATAAAAGATTCTGTAGCTATAGCTAAGTCCTCATGTCTCAGTAATGATCTAAAATACAAAGATTCTAAAATATATTACTTGAAGGGCTTTGTGATGTCAAAGCTCTAGTGACTAAATATTAATGTACATGAAAAACTAATGTTTCTATTCTTTATACAGATATATTGGCTAAGAATCTATCCCCTCAAAAGGGAAAGATTAATTATATACATAAGCTTGTTTGTGGAACATTATTTATAGCTGTAACAATATGAATGTCCAATAAATTGAATAATGACATGCAAGGTTGGATTACATGACATCATGGAATATTATGCAAACATTTAAAAGGATATAATTACAAAGATCAGGAAAATGAAAATTGCTTATTTACGTGAGATAAAAATAATACAAAACTATGATATATCCAAGACATTCATACTTGGGTATGATTACAGTTATGAAAAATATTATTATAACTTTGATATGAAATGCCCCTCAAAAGCTCCTGTGTTGATGCAGGAATATTTGGAGGTAGAATAATTAGGTCGTGAGAGCCATAACCTATTTGGCACATCATAGTTTGAATGGACTGAGTGGGTGGTAGCTAAAGGCAGGTGGGGTACAGCTGGAGGAGGTGGGTCACTGGGGGCTTGCCCTGGAAGTGTGCATTTTCTCGGTGGCCCCTTCAACTCTTCCCTCTCTTTGCTTCCTGACCCCACCATGAGCTGAGCAACTTCCTTCCACCATGCCCTTTTCCCATGATGTGCTGCCTCACTTTGGACCCACAGCAATGGAATCAGTCATCTGTGAACTGAACTCCTGATACCATGAGCCAAAATAAATTTTTCCTCCTCTTAAGATATTCTTGTTCAATATTTTGGTTACAGCAACACAAAAACTGACTAAAACAAATGTCCATTTGTTTCTGAATAAGGTCTGGAAAATAATATAAAACAGTTGTAGTTATATAAGGATAGTTGAATTTGGAGTTTTTTTTTTTTTTCATTTTCTAGACTTTATATAGTATTATTACTTGTGTAAGCAAAGTAAGATGTTGACATATTGTGATTTGATTAATGGAAGAAAAAGTTTCTTATAAATATCTCCTTTAGTACTCTACTAGTCAGTTTTATGATACTCTAACAAAATACCTGAGAAATCAACTTTTATGAAGGAAAAGCTTATTTTGGCTCAAGTTATAGAGGTTCAGTCCATGTCATTTGGCCCTGTTGCTTTTGTACCTGTAGTGAAGCAGATATCATGACAAGAAGCACATAGCAGAGAAGGCCTGTTCACCTCATGGCCGCCAAGAAATAAAAGAGCGAGAAAAGTGCGGCCAGGATCACCTCAGCTCCTTCTAAGACTGTTCTTCCTCCAAGAAACTAATCTCCCCAACTAGGTCCACCTCCTAAAGGTTTCACCACCTCCAAGTATTGCCACAGACTGGTAACCAAGTCTTTAATAATGAGCCTTCAGGGGAACCCTTACCCAAACCATAGCAAATACAATATTATTGAGTACAGGTTTATCAATGTTTTGTTTTGTTTTGTTTTTTGGGTTTTTTGTTTGTTTGTTTTGTTTTGGACCAGGAATTGAACCCAAGGGCTCTTAACCACTGAGCTACATCCCCAGTCCTTTATAGATATTTTATTTAATAATGGGGTTTTGCTGAGTTGCTTAGAGCCTCACTAAGTTACTGAGGCTGGTTTTGAACTTGTGATCCTCCTGCCTCAGCCTCCTGAATTGCTGGGATTACAGGCATGTGCCACCGTACCCAGCTCAAATTTTAATTCTCTTTCCAATCTGCTTTCTTTTTGTATTCTTATTGACATTGCTTTAGTTTCTCATCTCACCTGATTCCTACAACAAGCCTACTAGCTCACCTGTCTCCATATTCAAACTTCACAATTGTTTCTCCCTTCACCCAAAAGACAGATGTTCTGTCCTGGTTTAAACGATCTACCACTGACATACTAGACATCCATGTGTGTATCATGTCCGTGCTTCAGATTGCCATGATCCCTGACACTGGGGATGTGTGTACAAAGCAGAAACAAAAGCCTCCTCCTTTATTTTGAAAATCTCCCACGCTGAAAATCTCCTCCTTTTGGTATGATTAATTCCTGAGTCCATCAATTTAGCCCTGGAAGAGTGTACTGGGTAAGACTTCTATACAAGAATGGCTATGACACTGGTAAAGAATTAGAATACAGTGAGGAGATTCACCATGCAAGACATAACACCAATTAAAAGGCAAAATGAATACTACTCTGAGTCCTTGGCTTCAAGTAATGATTGAGTGGCCCCTATCAGACTAATCCTGTATAAATAACAACTAAAATTCTGGACAATATATGAAAATAACTTCCTAGAAAAACTAGAATGCAACTTAAATCAGGTAGAAACTGGAGAGGGGTCCACAATGAGATAAAAAAATATGGAACTGGACAAACTTTCCATTTTTTATTGAATTTTTGCTTGAGGGCAGGCATCAGTTGTCTAAAACTCAAATAGAAGTTCAGTCTTGGTGAGTTTGAAAACCAAAGAACAGAGTTTGGGGTCATTCCTGCAGCTGAAAATTAGAGGGGAAAGTCCAAAAAAAAGAAGAGAGACAGAAAGGAGAATCCCAAATTTTGCATGTAAACTCTTCTCAAATCCTGACTGGTGCCTGAATTATACATGAGGAGAGCAGTGTTCAGCAGCACTGCTAAAGCTTAGGCAGTTAAACAGATTTCACCTGCAAGGTAGACAAAGGTAGGTATTTTGAGTCCAACAAAATAAATTATCTGCAATATCAGGATATTCAGAGGATATAACAAATTTCAGAAACTTTTCAAAATGTCATATACAATATCCAGGATATAATCCAAAATTACTAACATGAAAGAAATAGAATAAATAATTAGGGTAATGTGAGAGCTAGTGGTGTAGCTCAGTGGTAAAATGTATACTTAGGATGCACAAGGCCTTGGGTTCAATCCCAGCACCCCCCCCCCAAAAAAAAAAAGAATTAAAATAATGTGAATAGGAAAATGTGATACCCACTCCAGAGGAAATGCAATTAATGGAGACTGACTGGCCAGCTATTGGAATTAATAAAAAACAACAACAACAAAAAAAAAAACTTCATTATAACCATCCCCAAGAACGTAGAAGGAAATTATACTCACAGTGAATGAAAAAAGTAGAAAAAAAGCCCTCTGGCAGAGAAATAGTAAATATTTTTAAAAATGGAAATTCTAGAATTAAAATAACAAATCTGAAATTTTAAAATAAGATTTCTCAAGAATAGATAGAATGACAATTAGAATAGAAAACCCAGAAGTAGAACAATGAAAACATGGAAATTTGGCATATCACTCAATATAATACATTAAAGATCAGTAGATAAAGAATAGACTATTCAACAAAGTGTACAGTATAAATGTCTTTTTGAAAAAATAAAACGGATCTTTCCCTCACACCGTGCACAAAATCAAGTCTAGATAAATTAATGACTTAAATGTAAAAGACAACTTTTTCAAATTTGGAGGATAATATAGTAAGAAATCGTTGTTACCTTTGAACAGGTGAGGAGATTCTTAAACTAGGAATAAAAATACTAGACATAAAATCATAAATTCATAAATTTAAACATTTTAAATGTTAAAGCAGTACACAAAGTGGGCCTAGAATATGCTACTTTTAAAAGAAATAAAACAAGACTGTATTACAGTTTTGTGGGAAAAGAATCAGAGAAAAGATAACTAACTACAAATGAAAATAATTTTCTCTATAGAGTAATTGGGAACAGAGTAGAGAGTAAAAAAAAGCATCACGACTTCTCTAAATGATACATAAAGCATGTGAATATTTTAAATATTATTTAAAGTAAAATCAAAATGAATTTAAAAAATCCAAATTCTAAAATTGAGTACACACAGAAACAAATGAGTCTACTTATAAATCAAATTGATGGACTAGTTAACCACACAAGGTAAATAAATGACTTTGAAACATAATTTTTTTGAATACATCCTTAGAACAATATAATCCAAAATAAAAAATAACAGAAAAGAAATGTAAACTCTATTTAGTAGTTTTGCTTTGAATCAAAAGACTGGTGTCTTAGCTATAAAACTATTTTTTCTGCATTGTAGCTTACAGCAAATGAGTAAATATTGTTTGTGGATGTGTTTGGGAAGCAGGATTTTCCTATGGGAGAAGGAAGACATAAAAATGGAATAAGAGTAGATAAGAAATAACCATGTGGCAATGGATTTGAATTATAAGTACTTAATATTATTTTTTATAAAAGAAATTGCCTGTCACTGCCCCCTGAAAAGAATTGGAAGTAATGAGGGACCAGTAGCAATGAGCACACCTAGAGCCCAGATACTGGAATCTAATCTATTTTCCACCAACAAGAAACAACTCCTTGGAGAGCTCTATGAAACCAAGTTTAGGACAAGGAAAGTATAAAGTAAACCTGAAACATTTCATGGTGCCAGGAAGCAGTACGTGCTTAAAGGCTAGTGAATTTATATTGTGATTGGGGACAAACCTCCTTTCCAAAGGAAAAGGTATTGGAAACACTAATATGTAAAGGATACAAAAGCAGAACTGTGACATGGGTGGGGGTCCAGATCTCTGGTCATTCCCCCTCTGTCTCATCTCCTAGCCCCATTCAGTGAAGCCCTGAGAACAGGAGTTGGAGAACCATTGGTCCATTGAAAAGAGCATGGAGTTTCTCTGGGTCTCATTTACTTATAAAGCAGAGTCGAAGCTCCCAATTCACCTATTTCACAGTTGTGTTTCTGTTTGTATTCAGTTTTAGAGTTTGGTTTTTTAGAATTCATTTTGATTTTACTTTAAATAAGAGGATAACTGTGAAAATGCTTTGAAAGGTTAAAAAGAATGGTTCACTTTAGCACAATTTATATACCACATGGGGCCTTTTGGCACATTCTTGCACGCCATTTGGCAGCCCTCATTCTTAGCAGCTGCCAAACAGCCATGTAATGATAAAGGACTTTAAAATGTATCAGGGGAAGGTAGAGGTTCCTTTTCAGCCTTCCTTTCATCACAAATTTGCTAGTCATATACTGTGTTAGGCATCTGACAGCACAAAGATACGAGCAGGATTATGATCTCACTGTTCAATAAAAGAAAATTTGCATAGGCAACATGCAATAGGACTGCCATATTCATGGATTCTGATCCATGGATTCAACCAACCATGAATCAGAATATTTGGCGGGGGTGGCGGGGTGGGAAGGGTGTGTCCGTACTAAACGTGCACAAACTTTTTCTTGTCTTTATTCCTTAAACAAAAGAGTATGACACCTACTTCCATAATGTTCTCATTGAATTAGATATTATAAATAGTCTAGAGATGGTTTAGAAGGATGTGCATATGTTAAATGGAAATACACCACATTATATAAGGGACTTGAGCATCCACAGATTTTGTACCAGGGAGTCGTGGAACCAATCCCCATGGAACATCAAGGGACAATTCTACATGAAATGTAGTATAAGCATAGTGTTGGTAAAACTCATTACATTTTCAACAAGTATGTAATGCAATTAGCAATGCCAAGATTTATGGGGGAAAGGGATGGTAGAGAAGAATGAAGGTGCCAACATAGCAATCAGCTGGCAAACACGACTGAGTCCCAACTTGCAGGTAAAGATGGTAGGTTGGAAACATGACCTACTTTCGCTCACCCTTAAAATGCCATGAAAGGAGAAAACCAAAGCTCACACCATAGCAAAAGTGTAATGTGATTTAACCATGGGAGCTTATATTGGCAATTTGAGGTTGCTTCAACACTTTAAAAATAATCAGGCCACCTGTAATCCCAGCTACTCAGGAGGCTGAAGCAGGAGAATCATGAGTTTGGGAGCAACTTAGCAAGACTTCATCTCAAAAATAAATAAATAAAATCAGTCATTTATAAATAAATAAATAAATTGCAGTAAGCACGTGTGTATATGTGTATATATGTCAATGTAATTTGCTGTATTGCGAGATTAAGGGGGAAAATCGTATGATCAATTCAATAGATGCAGAAAAAATACGTGGTAAGATTTGGCTTCCTTTTGTGATTAAAAAGTTCAGCAAAGTGGGAATAGAAAGGGTCTTCCTTATCTGTACAATAATAAATAAAAATAAAACTTAAAAGAATTTTTGGATAGGGGATCCCATGAAAATAGAAGGGAGAACAATGGGGTGGAGGGAGGAGATTGAAGAGGAGAAAGAAGGGATGGAAAGGGGGAGGAATTGTGGAATAAAAATGACCAAATTTAGCTATGTGCATGTATAAATTTATCACAATGAATTCCACTTTTATGTATATCTATAATGCATCAAATTAAAAAACAAATAAATAGAAGAAATACCAGTAGTGTAGAGGAAGAAGGAGAGGGAGGAGGGGTGGCAAAATGGAAGTACTGGGGCTTGAAATGGAGTAAATTATTTAACATGCATGTATGAATATGTCCAAATGAACCCCACTATTATGTCTAACTATGGTGTACTAATAAAAACATTTTGAAAATAAATAAAACTTAAACTCCACAAACCAACAATTTTTAATGAGGAAGTATTGAAATTTTTTCCTTTGACACAAGGAAGAAAATTAGGATGGTACTATCCTCCATCTAGTCAACATTGCCTTCTTAGACAAAACAGTAAAACCAGACAAAGAATTATGATATATAAGAATTGAACAGAAAATATAAATAGCATTATTTGCAAGTATTATGATTGTGTTCAAAGAAGTTACAAAATAATATAGAGATAAATTATTGCAGTAAATAATTCAGTTTAACAGGATTGCTAGATAAAAAAATCAATATAAAAATTTTTATTTCTATATATGAGCTACATTTAGAAAATGAAACAAAATAATACGCCATTTATCATAACTTTAGAAATATTAAGTAACTAGGATCAATGTAATTTAAGATTTATAAAATTTCTATGACAAAGACTATAAAGTTGCAATAAGAAAAATTAAAGGAGACCTAAACAGATACAGAGATATACTATGTACATAACTGAAAGACTCAACATTGTAAAGACAGCAACTCTCTACAAGTTAATCTAGAGTTTCAAAGCAATTCAATTAAAATCTCAATAGATTTTGGAAGAATATTGACAAGACAATTTTAAAACATATGTTTTAGAACTGCAGTAAACACGTGTGTATATGTGTATGTACAACTAGTATATATACACACACATTTTAGAATATATAAATATATAAATATATATATATATATAATACAAAAGCCAAAAATAGTCAATTACTGTTAGAGTATTGGCTTTACTGAATATTAAGATTTAATAAATGCTACAGTACCTTAAAGAATGAGATTGATGCAAGGATAGGCAAACAATGTGTGTACTTTAGAATCTCAATGACACACAAGTGGACGTTTGATTAGTAGCAAAGGTAGCACTGCAGAGCAGTTAGAAATGGGTGGACCTTTGAATAAGTAACAAAAGAAAAGTGGAGGATTATTTAGGGGAAAAATAATATGGCAACAAAATCAATTTCAGTTAACTTGTGGCACTATTTAAATAGGAAAGGCAAAATAATTCTTTTTGAAAATCACACAGAAGAATATTTTCACAATTTCAATGTAGAGATATTCTCAAGAAGCAAAAAGAGATTAAGCATAAAGGAGAGACAGAGGTTCAAGATGGCGGACTAGAGGGCGGCTGCATTTCATGTTGCTCCAGGACTCAAGATTCAAAAGAGGAGATAGTGACTTGGGACCAACTCAAAGCCGCCGGGTGAGTTTCTCCCATAGGGGAGGCGTCCCGGATGGGGCAGTAGCCCCGGAACGCAGGGAACTTTGTGAAGTAGAGTGACTCGGCGGGACGCCCCTCCCCCGCCGGAGCGGTAAACACGGACAGCGAAGCGGAGCGAAAAATGGCGGATTGAAGTTTCCAGGACCGCGGGCAGATTCTCTAACCTAAGGAGACTCGTCTGCGAAGGGTGAGGCTCCCAAGCCCAGGAGGTAGGTCCGGGCCCCTGGGAACGTTGCCTGCGAAGGCTGCCCTGCCCAGGCGGCAAGCCACACCTCCCCCCGCTGGAGCAGTGAACTCAGAAAGCGGGGAACTTTGCAAAGGAGGTTGTGCGACACACCGCTTGGTTTTGAAGCGATCTGCCAGGGCTCCAGCGGCTGCCAGAGAAAGAGTGGGGCGGCGAGTTGTTTGGATCCAGCAACCGCCTGAGCAACGGGGAGGGGACGGCCCAGAGGAGGTGGAGGTACGCAGTGAGTGGCTTGGTCTCCAAGCGCCCACACAGAGCACCGGGTGACTGCCTGGAGGAAGAGACGAGCGACGACGGGTCACTGGGGCTTGGAACATATGTACGAGGCTCCAAGTGACTGGTCAGAGGGCGGGTCGCATAGCCAGGCGATTAGGTGCATAGCAAGGTCCGGTCCAGGGACCTAGGCACCTTTTCTTGAATGAACTACACAGAGACAAGCTGAGGGGCGAAGTGAAGGTTCCAGGACTTCGGGCAGCTTCTCTAAGAAGGGACAACCTAAGGAGACTCGTCTACGAAGGGTGAGGCTCCCAGGCCCAGGAGAGCTACACAGAGACCAGCTGAGGGGTAGAGCGAAGGTTCCAGGACTTCGGGCAGCTTCTCTGAGGAGGGGCCACCTAAGGAGACTCGTCTGCAAAGGGCAGGGCTCCCAAGCCCAGGAGGTAGGTCCAGGCCCCTGGAAACGTTGCTTGGGAAGGCTGCCCTGCCCAGGCGGTAGTTGTGGACTGAGGGGAACCTCTAGGAGGGGAATGGACTAGCGAGACCTCCCCACCGGGTGGGTCTTCCCCGCCGAGTGAGGTTTTCCCACAAAGACGGTAAACCAGAGACACAGGCCAAAACAGGCATTGCCTCAGCCCGCAGTCTAGTTCCCCTTTGGATGACCATTGGTCAACAAGCAGAGGCACCTCTGCCCTCTAGCAGGGAATATACCCCACCTGAAGACCACCACCCCTAGAGAGGCAGCTACCTAGGGGAACACCGAAGTATCAACTTCCTCTAAGACTTCAGGCTACTGAAGGATAAGAGGGGATACACTAGCAATCTTCAGGGACATTATAAGTCAATAGAGGAAATCTGCAACATCTCTGCAGTCCACTGATACCTGAACAATATGAGAAAACAAGGGAAGAAAATGCCTCAAACAAATCTGGATGTTATATCAATAAAATCCAATGACAGCATGGCAGAAGAAATGTCAGAAAGGGAGTTCAGAATGTACATAATCAACATGATAAGGGAAGCAAACGATGAAATGAAAGAGCAAATGCAGGCATTGAATGAACGCACCAATAGACAGTTAAAAGAGCAAATACAGGAAGCAAAAGACCATTTCAATAAAGAGTTAGAGATATTGAAAAAAAACCAAACAGAAATCCTTGAAATGAAGGAAACAATAAACCAAATTAAGAACTCCATAGAAAGCACAACCAATAGGATAGAACACCTGGAAGACAGAACCTCAGATATTGAAGACAAAATACTTAACCTCGAAAACAAAGTCGAACAAACAGAGAAGATGGTAAGAAATCATGAACAGAATCTCCAAGAACTATGGGATATCATGAAAAGGCCAAATTTGAGAATTATTGGGATTGAGGAAGGCTTAGAGAAACAAACCAAAGTAATGAACAACCTATTCAATGAGATAATTTCAGAAAATTTCCCAAATCTGAAGAACGAAATGGAAAATCAAGTTCAAGAGGCTTACAGGACTCCAAATACACAAAATTACAACAGACCCACACCAAGGCACATTATAATGAAAATACCTAACATACAAAATAAAGACAAAATCTTAAAGGCTGTGAGAGAAAAGAACCAAATTACATTCAGGGGGAAGCCAATACGGATATCAGCAGATTTTTCAATCCAGACCCTAAAAGCTAGAAGGGCCTGGAATAACATTTTTCAAGCCCTAAAAGAAAATGGATGCCAACCAAGAATCTTATACCCAGCAAAACTTACCTTCAGATTTGACGACGAAATAAAATCCTTCCATGATAAACAAAAGCTAAAAGAATATACAAAAAGAAAGCCAGCATTACAGAACATTCTCAGCAAAATATTCCATGAAGAAGATATGAAAAACAAAGAAGCAAATCAGCAAAGGGAGGAGATATCCTAAAGGAACTCTCAAATAAAGAGGAACCAAGTTGTGTCAAAAATAAGCAAATAAATGAATAAAATGAGTCAAACGACCGGGAATACAAATCATATCTCAATAATAACCCTGAATATTAACGGCCTGAATTCATCAATCAAAAGACATAGACTGGCAGATTGGATAAAAAAGAAAGATCCAACAATATGTTGCCTGCAAGAGACTCATCTCTTAGAAAGAGATACCCATAGACTAAAGGTGAAAGGATGGGAAAAAACTTACCATGCACATGGACCCAGCGAAAAAGCTGGGGTATCCATCCTCATCTCAGATAAAGTGGACTTCAAGCCAAAGTTAATCAGAAGGGATAAAGAAGGACATTTCATAATGCTTAAGGGAACCATAAATCAGCAAGACATAACAATCATAAATATCTATGCCCCAAACAGTGGCTCACCCATGTATGTCAAACAAATCCTTCTCAATTTCAGAAACCAAATAGACCACAATACAATAATACTAGGTGATTTTAACACGCCTCTCTCACCACTGGACAGATCTTCCAAACAAAAATTGAACAAAGAAACCATAGATCTCAATAACACAATCAATAATTTAGACTTAACAGACATTTATAGAATATACCATCCAACGAAGAGTGAATACACTTTCTTCTCAGCAGCACATGGATCCTTCTCTAAAATAGACCATATATTATGCCACAAAGCTAATGTTAGCAAATACAAGAAGATAGAGACACTTCCTTGTATTTTATCAGACCATAATGGATTGAAACTAGAAATAAATGAAAGAGCAAAAAACAGAAATTACTCCAACACCTGGAGATTAAACAATATGCTATTATATGAGGAATGGATAACAGAAGATATTAGGAAGGAAATTAAAAAATTCTTAGAGGTAAACGAGAACAAAGAAACATCGTATCAAAATCTCTGGGACACTATGAAAGCGGTACTTAGAGGAAGATTTATTTCATGGAGCGCATTTAATAAAAGAAGTAAAACTCAAAAAATAAATGACCTAACACTACAGCTCAAAGCCCTAGAAAAGAAGAACAGACCAACACCAAAAGTAGTAGAAGACAGGAAATAGTTAAACTCAGAGCTGAAATCAACAAAATTGAAACGAAAGAAACAATACAAAAAATTGACAAAATAAATAGTTGGTTCTTCGAAAAAATAAACAAAATTGATAAACCTTTAGCCACACTAACAAAGAGAAGACGAGAGAAAACCCAAATCACCAAAATTCGGAATGAACAAGGAAATATCACAACAGACATGACTGAAATACAAAACATAATTAGAAGCTATTTTGAAAATCTATATTCCAACAAAATAGAAAATTTCGAAGATATCAACAAGTTTCTAGAGACCTATGAATTGCCTAAACTAAACGAGGAGGACATACACAATTTAAATAGACCAATTTCAAGTAATGAAATAGAAGAAGTCATCAAAAGCCTACCAACAAAGAAAAGTCCAGGACCTGATGGTTTCTCAGCCGAGTTCTACAAAACCTTTAAAGAAGAGCTCATTCCAATACTTTTCAAAGTATTCCATGAAATAGAAGAGGAGGGAACCCTCCCAAACTCATTCTACGAAGCCAATATCACCCTGATACCTAAACCAGACAGAGACACATTGAGGAAAGAAAATTTCAGACCAATATCCTTAATGAACATCGACGCAAAAATTCTCAACAAAATTTTAGCAAATCGCATACAAAAATGTATTAAAAAGATAGTGCATCATGATCAAGTGGGTTTCATCCCAGGGATGCAAGGTTGGTTCAACATCAGGAAATCAATAAATGTAATTCACCATATCAACAGACTTAAAGTCAAGAATCACATGATTATTTCAATAGATGCAGAAAAAGCATTTGATAAAATACAGCACCCCTTCATGCTCAAAACACTAGAAAAAATAGGGATAGTGGGAACGTTCCTTAACATTGTAAAGGCCATCTATGCTAAGCCCATGGCTAATATTATTCTTAATGGTGAAAAAATGAAAGCATTCCCCCTAAAATCTGGAACAAGGCAGGGATGCCCTCTCTCACCACTCCTATTCAATATCGTCCTTGAAACTCTAGCCAGAGCAATTAGACAGACCAAAGAAATTAAAGGGATACGAATTGGAAAAGAAGAACTCAAACTATCCCTATTTGCTGATGATATGATTATATACTTAGAGGAACCAGGAAATTCCACCAGAAAACTCTTAGAACTCATAAGTGAATTCAGTAAAGTAGCAGGATACAAGATCAATGCTCATAAATCCAATGCATTTTTATACATAAGTGATGAATCTTCAGAAAGAGAAGTTAGGAAAGCTACTCCATTCACAATAGCCTCGAAAAAAATAAAGTACTTGGGAATCAATCTCACAAAAGAGGTGAAAGACCTCTACAATGAGAACTACAGAACACTAAAGAAAGAAATTAAGGAACACCTTAGAAGATGGAAAGATCTCCCATGTTCCTGGATAGGCAGAATTAATATTGTCAAAATGGCCATACTACCAAAAGTGCTATACAGATTCAATGCAATTCCAATTAAAATCCCAACGATGTACCTTACAGAAGTAGAACAAGCAATCATGAAATTCATCTGGAAGAATAAGAAACCCAGAATTGCTAAAGCAATCCTTCGCAGGAAAAATGAAGCAGGGGGTATTGCAATACCTGAACTTCAACTGTACTACAAAGCAATAGCAACAAAAACGGCATGGTATTGGTACCAAAATAGACAGGTAGATCAATGGTACAGAATAGAGGACACGGACACAAACCCAAACAAATATAATTTCCTCATACTAGACAAAGGGGCCAAAAATATGCAATGGAGAAAAGATAGCCTCTTCAACAAATGGTGCTGGGAAAATTGGAAATCCATATGCAACAAATGAAACTAAACCCATATCTCTCACCGTGCACGAAACTAAACTCAAAATGGATTAAGGACCTCGGAATCAGACCAGAGACCCTGCATCTTATAGAAGAAAAAGTAGGTCCAGATCTTCAACATGTCGGCTTAGGACCAGACTTTCTCAACAGGACTCCCATAGCACAAGAAATAAAAGCAAGAATCAACAACTGGGATAGATTCAAACTAAAAAGCTTTCTCTCAGCAAAGGAAACTATCAGCAATGTGAAGAAAGAGCCTACAGAGTGGGAGAAAATCTTTGCCAATCATACTTCAGATAGAGCACTAATCTCCAGAATCTATAAAGAACTCAAAAACTCAACACCAAGACTACAAATAATCCAATCGACAAATGGTCTAAGGAAATGAACAGACACTTCACAGAAGAAGACCTACAAACAATCAACAAACATATGGAAAAATGTTCAACATCTCTAGTAATAAAAGAAATGCAAATCAAAACCACCCTAAGATTCCATCTCACCCCAATCAGAATGGCGATTATCAAGAACACAAGCAACAACAGGTGTTGGCGAGGATGTGGGGAAAAAGGTACACTCATACATTGCTGGTGGGGTTGCAAATTAGTGCAACCACTCTGGAAGGCAGTATGGAGATTCCTTAAAAAACTTGGAATGGAACTACCATTTGACCCAGCTATCCCACTCCTTGGCCTATACCCAAAGGACTTAAAATCAGCATACTACAGAGATACAGCCACATCAATGTTCATTGCTGCTCAATTCACCATAGCCAGATTGTGGAACCAACCTAGATGCCCTTCAGTTGATGAATGGATAAAGAAACTGTGGCATATATATACAATGGAATATTACTCAGCCATAAAGAATGATAAAATTATGGCATTTGCAAGCAAATGGACGAAATTGGAGAATATCATGCTAAGTGAGATAAGCCAATCTCAAAAAAACCAAAGGAAGAATGATCTCGCTGATAAGTGGATGATGATACATAATGGGGCGTGGGAGGGGTTAGTTTTAGGGTTAGAGTGAGGGTTAGGGAGGGGGGCAAGAATGGGGGAAGGAAGGACTGTATAGAGGGAAAAGAGGGATGGGAGGGGTGGGGGGAAGGGGAAAAAATAACAGAATGAATCAACCAACATCACCCTATGTAAACGTATGATTACACAAATGGTATGCCTTTACTCTATGTACAGAGAAAGAACATGTATCCCATTTGTTCACAATAAAAAAAAAAGCATAAAGGAAAATGTTAATAAATTTGAAAAACTTAAAATTCAGGACTTCCATTTTTTAATATATACCATTAAAAGAAACAAGGACAGCTGGCTTCAGTGGAATATGCCTGTAATCCCAGCAACTCAAGAGGTTGAGTGGAGGATCACAAGTTTGAGACCAGCATCAGCAATTTAGTGAGACCCTCAGCAACTTAGCAAGACCCTGATCCCCCTAATTTTTTTTAAAGTATGGCTATGTAGTAGTTCAGTGCTAAAGCACCCCTGATTTCCATCCCTGGCATTGAAAAAAAAGAAGGAGGAGGAGGAGGAAGAGGAGGTATGAGGAGGAGGAGGTGGGAGGAGGAGGAGAGGAAGAAGAAGGAAGAAGAGAAGGAAGAAAGGAAGGAAAGAAAGAAAAAGAAAAAGAACAAAAGGAAAGAAGGAAGGAAGGAAAAGAAAGATAAAAGAAAGACAGAAAGAAAGAAAGAAAGAAAGAAAGAAAGAAAGAAAGAAAGAAAGAAAGAAAGAAAGAAAGAAAAGAAAAAAAAAGGAGGGAGGGAGGAAAAGGAAAAAAGAAACAGGAACAGTCTAGGAGCAATGAGTGCACCAAGCATCTAGGTTGTAACCTCTGCATACACTTTCTTCAAAAAGGGAAACAGAGCACCTAGTAGAAATGACAATTCCAAATTTGGAATAGGAAATGTACAGGGTGAACCTGAGACATCTTGCCTTGCTAAAAGCAAGCAAGTTATTAATGGCTACTAGTGTCATATTGAAAGAACACAGGAGTCAATTAGAAGGAGTTCACATTGGCCAAAGATGGAACAATTCAAGCATCTAAAAAATAATGTCACCAATAAAGTGAAATACATCAAATACACACAAATGTTCATAATAATAATCTGAAAAATAAAAATAATTGGTCACTTTTAGAAGTTACTAGAGCATGAAATGTTTATTTAAAATAATAAATAAAAGAAAAGAAGCAAGTGTTTATACTGGTTCATTTACTGTATTTCAGGCTAACAAAAGAAGTGATCAAGGAAATTTCTTTCTTATAAATGAATCACAGTTAATAAATGCAAGAAGAATGATAAATTTAAAAAACCACAGTTTGTAAACTTTAATGAAATAATTCATCTAAGACAATATTAGTGGTCCAAAAAAATAGTAAATGAATAGGCAATATTAATGGTCCAAAATATTAAGTGAAAGATGAATGTAGAACTTTTTAATGGAGAGATCATGTTGGCACTATCTCAACTCAAGGATTAATCTTGACCTCACTAAAAATGGGATAATCGGGCATGATGGAGAATTACACAGTGTGATGCTGATATCAGCAACAAAGAATCTGAAATTGAAATTGTAATTAGTAAACATTTATAACAATCACAAAAGTATGAAATACTTATAGTGACATTTGTTAGGCAAATATTTCTTAAATATTACCCAAAGAAACAATTCATAAAAATAATAAATTGACAAATTGGACACCATCAAAATTAAAAACTTTTACTTTCTGAAAAATGCTGGTTTTTATCCCAGAGTCTTGGGAGGCTGAGACTGGCGAATTCCAAGTTCGAGGCCAGCCTCAGCAATTCAGTGAGGCCCTAACCAACTTAGCACGCCTGCCTTAAAATAAAATATGAGAAGGAATGGGGATGTAGGTCAGTACCAAAAAAAAAAATCTGTATTTTAAATAAAAAAGTAGAAATAAACTGGAAATAAAAGGCAAGTCACAGATTGTAAGAAAATCTTT
Organism: Sciurus carolinensis; assembly: GCF_902686445.1. Taxonomy (NCBI): domain Eukaryota; kingdom Metazoa; phylum Chordata; class Mammalia; order Rodentia; family Sciuridae; genus Sciurus; species Sciurus carolinensis. The sequence goes on along the minus strand of NC_062217.1, from coordinate 110,724,861 downwards.
GCAAAACACACATCTCAAAGAATTTATATCTATAATATATGAATAAATTTCAAAACTCAATAATAACAGAATAAACAACTCAATTAAAATTTAGGTAAAAGATTTAATTGGATTCTCCATCAACAAGATATGCAGATGGCACATGAAAAGAAACTCAACAGCATTAGACATTAGGTAAATAAATACAAAAACCATAATCAGGCACTACTATATATCTAGTAGAATGGCTAAAATTACTGAATTTATAGAGCACTGCTGAGAATGTAGAAAAACTGGATCTTTCCTTCACTGCTGGGGGTAAATGTAAAATAGTAAAACCACATTGGAAAAGATTTTCTCAGTTTCTTAAAAATTTAAACATATATGAATCATATTATCCAGCAGTCTAATTCTAAGGTATCTACTCAAGAGAAAATGTAATTTATGTTACAAAGACTTGCAAGTGTATTCATGTGTGTGTTTGTGTGTGTGTGTGTGTGTGTGTGTGTGACAGAGAGAGAGAGAGAGAGAGAGAGAGAGAGAGAGAGAGAGAGAGAGAGAGAAACTGGGGACTGAATGCAGAGCCTCACACATGCTAGGTAAGTGCTCCACCTCTGAACTACATCCCCAGTCCTTTTAAATTTTATTTTGAGACGGTCCACTAAATTGCCCAGGCTGGCCTCTAATTTGTGATCCTGCTTCCTCAGCCTTCGGAGTAGCTGGGATTACAGGTGTGCACCACCACAACCCACAGTTAGTGCACACATTCTTATAGCAGCTTTATTTTTAATAGCCAAAAAGCAGAAATAACTCAAATGCCCATCAACAGGTAAACAAATAAATTGTGCAATGCACTACTGCTCAGCAATAAAAAAAAAAAAAATGAACCAGTATTGTGACAACATGGATAAATCTTTAATTATGAATGAAATAAGATGAGTGAAAGTGTTCACACTGTATGAGTCCATTTACATGAAATTCAAGGAAATCTAATCTGTGGAAACAGAAAATTGCTTAGGCAGGGAAGTGCAGAGGGACAAGGAGGCGTTGCAAAGGGTCATAGGAAGTTGTTGCCAGGGTATTAAGAAGAATTTTGAAGGCTCATCTGGATTCAGCATAGGAAGGGACTATGGTCGACTCATGATATGTAAACAAACACAGGAGAATAAGTAGGGACACTACATATTACCCTTCGATACCTGTTGGGTTTGATTATGATCTTTTTTTTAATTTAGTAGGGATTCACTGGAGAACATAAAAGTAAATTTGACAATAGGATTGAAGGCGGGTGTGGTGAACAGAATAATAATCTCCCAAAAATGTCCACACTGTAATCCCCAGACCTGTGCATATGTTACCTTACATGGTGAGAGGGATTTAAGGCTGCCAATCAACTGACCTTTAAACAGGGAAAGTACCTTGGATCATGCATCTGAGCCCAATGTCAATGCAAGGGCGTTATACAGACGCAGAAGAGTAAGAGTCAGAGTGAAGCGTGAAGGGAAAGGCAAAGCCAGGGACCTGTGGTGTGAAAAAACTTGACTGGCCATTGCTGGCTTTGTAGATGGAAGGGAGACACAAGCCAGAGAATGTGGGCATTCTCTGGAAGCTCAGAAAGGCAAGAAAATGACTGCTCCCCTAGAGTTTCCAGAAAGAAATGCAGCCTTGCTGACACATCAATTTTATCCCCATAAGACCACTTTAGATCTCTTGCCTTCGAAACAATAGGATAGTAAATTTGTGCTCTTTTGAGTCCCAAGTTTATGGTAATTTTAACTGCAACAAGAGGAAACACATACAGTGGAGAATCAAACAATTGGGGAGGAAAGATCGGAACAGGTACCAATCCTGGGCCAAGTCTGGCACATCAAGTTAGTAAGTGGTGAACTCTGGGCCTCTGGAAGCCATTAGGAAAGGACTGAGCCCTTGGAGATAGAAATAACAGACCCATGAAGGTAAAAGGAGTCCTCAGAGAAAACGCTCTATGACCACTTGGACTTATTTCACTGTATTCCTTAATACAAATCCTGGATTCGAGTCCCTAGGAAAAACAGAAGAGAGAGAGTTATCCTTCCCAAGTTTGGCCAGATTCCTGAGGGACAGGTAAAGGCTTGCTTAGTAGCCAATGGAATCAATCACTTTAGTATTCCCATGAAGTATTACCATTTTGCTAGCATGAGCCCTGGCAGCATTTTACCTGAATCAACGTGAGGTACAGCCTTCCCAACCGGTTATATGAACTGCAAATCTGGAACATTTTTGAGGTTTGTCTCCAACCTACTCTTGAAATCCTTGAACAATCACCCTCTGCACTCAAATGCAAGTTTTATTTGTGTAGAAACAGTTATCCAGAGTCCCTTAACTCTCGGTTATATGATTGATTACCTTAAACCACACTTGCAGTAGGATAAGGCCTCAAAAACAGAAAAATCTGCTTACACAGTCCTTGGATCTGAAATCCAAATGGAAACATTAATTTCTTAAAGCTGAAAGTAGTTACTGGATAAAACTCCTAAGGAACCTTGAACAACCTATTGAACCAAAACAACATCCTGTCCCACAAATGCTTTCAATTCATGTTGTGAAATAAAACAGACATTGTGTCTTTACCCTCAGAACATAAAACATAGCTTTGAGCTTCCAGTGCTATGAAATAGATATACAATTTCAGAAAGTAGGATGAATAAGTCTCCAGTTCTGTTGAAAAATAATTATGGTTTCATTTTTTTTTTTTTCAGGTTGACTCTATTGCCAGATAATTATTTCAAAGTGAATGTCTTTTCCAATTCTCTGGAAAAGAATGCTTGGTATGTTTTGATTGGTCGGTGTGCCATCATGCATTTTATGAGCTCTTTGGTTTATCTGATGTTAATGTATTATGTTTGGGCAAAGGAGAAAGACCGTGCCTGGAGGTGAAGTAGTGGCACCTGAGTTTTTCAACCGACATTCACTGGGTTTACAGTACTGTCCTCTTTTTTGGTTATATTCCTCCATAGGGCCTTCTCTGACTCATGAACTCCAGTAGCACTGTGTTAGTCAACTTTTCCTCGCTGTCACCAAAATACCTGACAACAACAGCTTGGAGGAGGTAGCAAGCACCATGCACTCCTCTCTCACAACTCTCAATGCTCTTACTCAGTAATAATCCATTCAACTTCCATCTTCCCTGTCATGGTGTAAACTCCAAGAGGAAAAGAACATGTTGATCTTATTCCCAGCCCTATTCCTAATGCCTAAAACTTTGCTGAGTATATAGTAAGTTCTGTATAAATGTATTTCAAATTAGGGAATTAATGAATAGGCGATTACTTCCTTCTCTAAGGGCTAGGAAGTTTAACACCAAGACAACTAGGTTCTTTTGAAATAGCTCTTTCTAGATGAATAAAAGTCATAGAAAATTTCTAAATATATTATTCTTAAAGGAAATTTTTCTCTAATTGTTCTATCACACTATGAAAAACTTCTCAATGGAAATCTCTTTAGCACGTCTACATTTAGCATATATTTTTCTTTCTAACTTCTTGTACTGAATCATACTGTATGTTTTTACCCTGAATGCTCTTAAACTCTGTTTCTGCCTGCTCTGAATTTTGGATGTTGCAGGTAAAGATTTTACTACTCCCAGACTCAGGTTTCAGCATTAAGAGTCAGCACTGACACATACTAGCCCCTGGAAAGACAAAGACCAGATAGTGTTTGATTTTAACAAAGAAGTGGTACCCTAATGAAGATACTCTCAGGCATCTGACATGAACTAGCAGGAAAATGGCTAAACTTGATCTTGAAGTTCAGTTTCCTCTCTGATAGTTTTCTTTTTCATGTCAAATAACTACCAAAATGTAGATCAAGAAATAAAGGGATAATTTGTTGGTTTATGGTCTCAGGTTTCAAAAAACAGGATTCCCAAGGAAAAGCACAAGCATGTGTGATGTCATCAGAGGAGCGGAGGAGGTGGAGCTAAACTGAACATAATCTCTGCTCAAAGCTGACACTCCTCTTGTGCCACAGTTCGCCTCTTTCCCTTGTCCCTTCCCCCAGTCTTCAGAAATGTGAATTTTGCTAACTCTGTTGGCCTTGCCTGTCCTTGAAAGTAAATTTTGCCATTTACTGACTGGTAAATAGTCTGTTGTATTGATTATATTGAAAATGATGGCGCAGCTGGTACTGAAAGCATTGATATATAAGAGCTCACAATGTCCCCCTCTGCGATGCTAGCTTGCTTCTAGGCTTTCCATGCTGTTCATCAGGACAATGGGGAGAAAAAGCAGAGAAATATAAGATAAGGCACAGACTGGCATTTTTTTCAACCTTAGAAAAAGTCAAAATTAATTTTATTGCTTTCTTTATTTTTTCTTTTTCTATGTGGGTAGGGGGAAGGGAAAGGGCTAGAACTCTTGAGTGTATTGCAGGGATGAGAAAGAGATTTGGTGACCGAGTCTGGAAAGAACACAGTGGGTAGGAAATGGAAGCAAAGATGAAAAAATAGTTTTTAGAACTTTTACTTGATACTCTTTTGACATTCTCTAAGAGTCCCTGTTAAATAATTGTATTACTTGCTAGGTAGTCTTGGTTGTCAGAGTTGTGTTTAGTTAAATGTGACAAGCAAATAGATTAGTTCCATTTTTAAATGGGTTCTTTCTCCCTTACTCCCTTTCTTTATCCACATATATAGAAAGAAAAACTTATATTGCAGGTAAGTGGAATCTGAATTCTCTCAGATAATTTGATTTTCATCTTCCCAGAAGACTCACAGGAGGAAAGAACAAATGAAATAGTTATCTCATACAAGAAATTCTGTTAGAATACACACAAACCATTGTTACGGTATGCATTCTAATCTTCAATAGTTCTGTTTACAACTTTAATCAGCAAACATAACCCCTCAGTTGAAGTTCAGAATGATGACCTTGAGATACTGTTAAAATCTCACTTTCTGTAGATAGAAAGACAAAATACAAAAGATATTTTTGATATGAGATTCAACAGGCCCTTCTAGCCCAGGGCATTGTGGGTATTGGCAGTTTGCTATACATCTGCTTGGTCACTTTAAAGACCCAGCACCAGGGACCAGTTACTTGTGGACACATGTGTGCAAAAGGAAACCTCTGCTTGACACACCAGTCATTTTTGCTGTGTTCTTTTTATTGAAAAGACAGGACTTTATGAGCAATGCCTTAAAGAAGCACACTGAAAACTTTCCATACCCTGAGGAAATTCTAAAACACTAAAGAGCAAAACAACTAGACTTTTCTCTTTCCCACTGGAAACTTTTTCCCAAAATGACCCATTCCTACCAGGCCTTTGGAACTTCTTCTCAGGTATGTTTATATTTCTGTTTTAGGACAAAAGGGGGAGGTCCTCAACCCACTTAGCTTTTTTTTCTTTTTAATTTCTTCCTTTAATTTCTATTTAGATGAAACCTCTGAATTCCAACTTCCATCAATTGGCTTTCATCCCAGGCCACACAATTGGCAAAGCTCTGAGTCCCAAGACCTCCCCAAAACATAGAGAAGCCTGGGAATATGAAGCAGGTACCACTGATTATTTTAGCAGTTGAGGTCGTCTGTTTTCATTTGCCACCGTTACTTAAACAATTCTTCAGACATGACTTTCAAGTCTCCCCCTTGTCGCCCCCCCCCCCCCACTGACATATGAATCCTGATTCTTCCCTTCTCTTCTGGGCCTTGGCTCCCAACATCTCTGCTAAAACTGATATCCACACTGTAGTTATGTTTACGTCTCCCACCCCGCCACCCCAAGGCCAGGCTCACTGATGTGGTGAGTGGAACTCTGGGAAGTGGAGCCCAGGGGCTGAGTCATCACTCATCATCTCTTGTCTCCCTGTGTCTGACCAAAATGACAGGGGCTCCTCTTACTACAGTGTTACTGGGAGACCACAGCAGAAAGGAAGTCATGACTTCTCCCATCTGACTCTAACTACTTTAAGTAAGGTCACATTTTCATCATAGTGGTGGAGAGAGGTTAGTATAGAAATTTCAAGGCAGCTTCCTTTCCCTTTTGTCCTTCAGGCCACATCTTAAATGTGACCCTTTCTAAGTGGGTAAACCACTTTAAAAATCCGCTGAAGCTTAATATAGGCATACTCTGTGACCCAGATTTTCTACTTCTGAATATATATGTACATCACAGGTTGTCTTGGTCAGCTTTTTGTCACTGTGACCAAAATGCCTGACAATAACAACTTAAAAAAAAGTTCTACTTCAGTTTATGGTTTTAGAAGTTTAGTCTATAGTAGGTCAACTCCATTGCTCTGGGCCCAAGGTGAGGCAGAACATCATGGTAGAAGGGAGCCTGCTCCCCTCATGGCAAACAGGAAGCAGAGAGAGAAAAGGGGAAGGGGCTGCAGGAAAAATGAATCCTTCCAGAGCACACCTCCAATGATCCATCCTGTATAGCTATGCCCCACCTGCCTACAGTTAGCACCCAGCTGGACCATTCAATCAAGGATGGACTGATTTGGTTTCAGCTCTCATTCAATCATTTTACTTCCAAACATTTTTGCATTAACACAGAAGGTTTTGAAGGACACCTCATATCCAAACCATTACATTCTGCCCCAGCCCCAAACACTCATGTCTGTTTCACAATGAAAAATGCATTTAATTTATTTCCAAGAGTCCCATAGTCTTAACAGTTCCATCATTGCCCAAAAGTCCAAGTCAAAAGTCTTACCTCAAGGCAATTTCTTGATTGAGGCCCTGTAAAAATCAAAAGCAAGTTATATATATATATCCAATGTATAATGGTACAGAGTAGACCTTCCCATTCCAAAATGAAGGAATATAGGCATAGAAAGAAGGGATGGTGTGGGGAGCCATCCATGTTTATCAGAATCAGGTTTGACTGAGCCAGGGGATACAGAGGTCTGACTCCCAGGAACAGGCAGTCATGGGGGACTGTTTAAGATAGTCAAGGAGTAAGTGGTTCTGTACAGAGTGGCTTACCCCTGAGGACATGCTAATTCTCTAAGCAAATGGTTTCCCTAACTCTACCCCACCCTGTTCAGCACAGAAGAAGCTCCTCCCAGTCTTGGCTCCTTTACCTGTGGCACTGTAGATAAAGGTGAAGATGAGGCTTCTCCATCTTTTTGGAGGCCATATCTGGTATGGCCTGATCCACCGCACTCCCTTCCATTTGAAAAGAGTATTGGCTCTTATGTTTATTGATTAGATAAGTTGATTCATATTTAACTGATCGCCAGCACCATCATCCTCTAACAGAAACACTTTCCCTCATCCACGTGGGACGAGGAAACACCCCACAGAATGGAGCCAAAACAAGACCAAACCTATTTTCAGACAAATAGGTCCTATAACTCCGCATATAGACCTAAGACACACAGCAAAAAATGTGCTCTCCAAAGGGCTTGGGCAGTCCTACCTCTTTGGCCTCACTGGTTGCAGTGCACATGGACTCTCTTTTATTCTGGCTTCCTCCACAGCCAGCAGTTTTCCTCAGTAGAAAGTACACATTACTGGCATCAATTAACTCCTAGGGTCTCCATTCCAGCTTTATCTTCACCTTCACAGCTTCATGTATCACTGTCTCAGGGGCAGCCTGCCGGAACTCTTAACCTGCTACACTTTATTTGGTCTCTTAGACCTTCCTCTAAATTTTGAAGGAAACCTCCATAACCCCCTAACTCTGTATTTCTGTAGAACTAACACCATGTGAACAATGCCAAGTTCTGCCATCAGCTCAAGTGGGAACTGAGCCTCCTGGGATCACATCTATAGGGGCCTCTGAGTGGTTGGTTGACTAAGCATGATGAAACAACTTCCTAGGCACCCCTGTGAGAGCAGGGCGCTCCCAATGTCTCTCTTAAAAGAACTTTTTACTTTTATACTCTTGAGCTTACAATAGACCTGAGGTGACTTGAAGGCATCTCGGGAATTGACAAGAAGTCTTTGGAGCAGGTTTGTGAAGGAAAAGTTTGGAGATGCAAGCTAGAGAAGCCTTGTTAAGGTCTTGTTGATTCCTGAGATGTCCTCTAGTCATCTTTCCTATTGTCTCTGTGTGAAGTATTTAGCATCCCTTTAGGGATTGTAATTTCTTCAACAAGCTCATCTTCCTTGACCCAGTTCTACCTACACTTTTCTGATCAGACTACAAGCTTTTAAAATACTTTATCTCTGCTTTCTGTTTCCAGTTCTCACAGTAAACCTGGCTAAAAGCTGCCAGCAATATTCATGGTAATGACTGAATGCTGTGCAGTCTTGAAATGTCCTCTGCCAGATTAGTCTGTCATCTTTAAATTCAGCTCACACAAAGTCTTAGCATGGAAAAAATGTAGACAGGTTCTTTACCAGAATGAATGACTTCTAGTCCAATTCCCAACAGAGTTCTAATTTCCCTCTGAAACCTTTTAAGTACCGTCCTCATTCCTGTGAGCAATCTGGTCTTCTGAGTTCCCTCCAAAATTGCCCATTGAGCTCTGCTTGCAAAACTCCAATACTTCTCTATCTTGCATATCCAAACTTTTCTAAATTCCTTCCACAAACCAGTTCCAAAGGATTTTTTTTTTTTTTTAACCAGAGATTGAACCCAGGGGCACTTAACCACTCTCCAGCCCTTTTTTATATTTTATCTAGAGACAGGATCTTGCTGAGTTGCTTAAGGCTTTGCTAAGTTGCTGAGGCTAGCTTTGAATGCGAATCCTCCTGCCTCAGCCCCCTGGCTGCTGGGATTATAGGCATGCACCACCCCACCCAGTTCCAAAGGCTTCTGGACCATAAGATCAGGTTAGTCACATCAATTAACAACCTACTTTCCAGTACCAATTTCTGTGTTAGTCATGTTAGGGAGATCTGAGCAGCTGGATGGGGGTGGGGCATCAGGTAGCCCCCACACGCCAAAGAACAACCAATCAGATGCTGGCAGATAAACCCTAGTGATATCTTGCAACTGCCTGTCAATCACCGGAGTCCACAGTCAATCCCAGGGAGACACTAAACCCTCAAGCCTTCCCCCAGTCAATTCCAGACTATAAAGGCCCCTGCCAGTGGGAGCCATGCTCGGATTCCCTAGTCCTCTACCCTGGCCTTCACCCTAGAGGACTGGTGAATCTTGCCCAAGAGCCAAACCTCAATAGAGCCTTGTTCAGCCTCCTTTGGTCTGACTCCTATCTGTTCACCCACATCTGACCTTACGAGTCAGTTTTGCATTGCTGTGATCAAAATACTCAACAAGAACAACTTAGTGGAGGAAAAGCTTATTTTGGCTCATGGAATCAGAGGTTCAGTCCATGCAAGACCAAGTCCATTGCTGTGGGCCCAAGGTGAGGCAGAACATCATGGCAGAAAGACAAGATGAAAGGAAGCTGCTCCACTCATGGAAACCAGGAAGCAGAAAGGGGGAAATGCCACAAGAAAGACAAACCATTCGAGGGCACACCCCCAATGATCTACCTACCATCTATTCCTACCTACCTATAGTTACCACCCAGTCAGTTATTCAAACTAGTTTAGACTGATTAAGTTACAGCTCTTACGATTCATTCATTTTACTTTTTAACATTCCTGCATTAATTCAGGAACATTTGGGGGGTGGGGGGGTACCAGTGATTGAACTCAGGGGCACTCAACCACTAAGCCACATCCCCAGTCCTGTTTTGTATTTTATTTAGAGACGGGGTATCACTGAGTTGCTTAGCACCTTGCCATTGCTGAGGCTGGCTTCGAACTCACAATCCTCCTGCCTTAGCCTCCTAAGCTGCTGGGATTACAGGCGTGTGCCACTGTGCCCAGCTTAATATAGGAACTTTTGGGGAATACCTCATAACCAAACCATAACACTATGGTATGTATGGTGATGCTGGTATAAACAAACCTACTATACTGCCAGCTGTATAAAAATCTATATAAAAGTATAGCACATACAATTATGTACAGTACAGAATACTACATAATGATAATAAATGAATATGTTACTGGTTTACATATTTACTATACAGTACTTTTATCATTATACTTTCTCTTTTTATATGATAAAGAAAGTTTATTATCAAACAGTATACCATGTTTCACCAGCAGCAACTTCATACAACTCATTTTTACTAAGTTCCTGACTATGTCCAGTGACTGATCTATATATACTATCTAGGAAATACACTCTGATGATCACACAATGGCAAAAAAAATTACCTAATGATGCATTTCTCAGAACACTTCTCTGCCCTGTTATTAAGCAACATATATGGAATATAGTATATTCATATTTTATCATATTCATATCATTGCATATCTGTGAATATAAATAAATATACTATATAATAGATATTCATTCATACGCTCAACAAAAGGTATGTATGACAATGTTCATGGCAGCACTATTCATAATGACAAAAAGATCCATCCATAAATGGTGGTATATTCATATGATACAACATTTTATAGCAAAGAGAATGAAAAACTGTAACTATATACAACAATATAGATGACTATTCCAGATATAATATTCAACAAAAGAAAGCAGACAGAAAAAATACTGTCACATTTCATTTATTTAAAGTTAAAAACTAGGCAAAATTAATCTATGTTGTTAGAGGATAGAGGTCACCATTGGGGATTAAGACGGGAAGAGAACATGAAGGGACCCTTTGTGGTGCTGGTACCTTTCCATTCTTGTCTAGGAGCTGCTTACTCTAATATGTTCAGGTTGTGAATAAGTTATACCCTTTTCTCTTCTTATGTTATTCTTCAATTAAAAAGTTTTTTAAAAGTCATCTCATACATGCTACACCTGGATGAACATTTAAGACATTACATTGAGTGAAATAAAGCAGACATAAAATGGCAAATATTGCATGTTTTCACCTCTAAGGTTTGTAGAGTAGTGAATGGTGAAAGTCGAATGGTTGTTGACAAGGCTGCAGGGAGATGGAAAATGGCAAATATTTGTTTAATGGTCTCAGAGTTCCAGTTTGTGATGATGCAAAAACTCTAGATATGAATAGTGGCTATGATTACACAATGGCAATAACATTAACTGTGAATTGAAATTTTATGCCACCAAACTCTATATTTAAGAGGGTTAAACTGATAAATTTTATGTTAAGTATTGTTATGGTTTAGATGTGTGTCCCTCAAAAGCTCATGTATGAGACAGTGCAAGACAGTTTAGAGGAGAAATTATTAGTTTACACATCCTTAACCCAGTCAGTGAACTAATCCCCTGATAGGGATTAACTGAGTGGTAACCGAAGTGGTAGGGTGTGGCTGAGGAGGTGGGAATTGGGCATGGCTTTGGGGTATATATTCTGTATCTCGAGAGTGGAGACTTTTTCTCTGCTTCCTGATCATCATGTGCACTGCTTCCCTCTGCTACACTCTTCCACCATGATGTTCTACTTCACCACAAGCCCTGAGGAATGGAACCAGCCTTCTATGGATTAAGACCTCTGAAACTGTGAGCCCCCAAATAAACTTTTCATCTTCTATAGTTGCTCTGGTAGGGTCCTTTAGTCACAACGGTGAAAAAGCTGACTAAAACAAGTATATTTTACCACAATTTAAAAAAAAACAGTTATGTCATTAAGACTTTCCTGATTATGTACTTTAAAGGTATTTAGCATAATAGGTTCTCAATAAATGCTTGATAAACCAACATTTTCTGGAAGATCTAAAGCACATCTTATATTTATTATTTATTCATTCATTCATTCTATGAATCTCTGTATTAAAAATATGTACATATTATTGTGAGGGATTCAAAAGTTTATCCCTTATGACTAATTTTGGTTTGAAGTCCACATTATCTGATATGAGGATGGATGCTCTGGCTTTTTTGCTGAGTCCATGTGCATGTTATGTTTTTCCCCATCCTTTCACCTTTAGTTTGTGGATATCTCTTTCTATGAGATGAGTTTCTTGCAGGCAGCATATTGTTGGATCTTTCTTTTTAATCCAATCTGCCAGTCTGTCTTTTGATTGATGAATTCAGGCCATTAATATTCAGGGTTATTATTGAGATATGATTTGTATTCCCCAGTCATTTGGCTCATTGTTTTTTGACATGACTTGGTTTCTCCTTTATTTGGCTATTTCTTTAGGTTAGTTCCTCCCTTTGCTGAGTTACATCATTGTTTTTCATCTATTCCTCATGGAATATTTTGCTGAGAATGTTCTGTAGTGCTGGCTTTCTTTTTGTAAATTCTTTTAGCTTTTGTTTATCATGGAAGGATTTTATTTCATTGTTAAATCTGAAGGTAAGTTTTGCTGGGTATAAGATTCTTGGTTGGCATCTGTCTTCTTTCAGAGCTTGAAAAATGTTATTCCAGGCCCTTCTAGCTTTTAGGGTCTGGGTTGAAAAATCTGCTGATATCTGTATTGGTTTCCCCATGAATGTAATTTGATTCTTTTCTCTTGTGGCCTTTAAAATTCTGTCTTTATTTTGTATGTTCGTTATTTTAATTATAATGTGCCTTGGTGTGGGTCTGTTGTAATTTTGTATATTTGGAGTCCTATAAGCCTCTTGTACTTGATTTTCCATTTCATTCTTCAGATTTGGGAAATTTTCTGATATGATTTCATTGAATAGATTGTTCATTCCTTTGGTTTGTTTCTCTGTGCTTCCTCAATCCCAATAATTCTTAAATTTGCCTTTTCATGATGTCCCATAATTCTTGGAGAGTCTGTTCATGATTTCTTACCATCTTCTCTGTTTGTTCAACTTTGTTTTCAAGATTAAATATTTTGTCTTCAATGTCTGAGGTTCTGTCTTCCAGGTGTTCTATCCTATTGGTTATGCTTTCTATGGGGTTTTTAATTTGGTTTATTGTTTCCTTCATTTCATGAATTTCTGTTTTTTTTTTTTTTCAGTATCTCTAAGTCTTTATTGAAATGATCTTTTGCTTCCTGTATTTGCTCTTTTAACTGTTGATTGGTGAGGTCATTCAAAGCCTGCATTTGCTCTTTCATCTCATCATTTTCTGATTGCTTCTCCGATCATTTTAATTATGTACATTCTGAATTCCCTTTCTGACATTTATTCTGCCATGATGTCTTTGGATTTTATTGATGTAGAATCTAGGTTTGTTTGGGACATTTTCTTCCTTTGTTTTCTCATATTGCTCAGGTATCTACCCCTCTAGTAGTGAAACTGAGATATTACAGATTTCCTCTATTGATTTATAGTGTCCCTGTAGATTTCCAATAACTCACCTCCTAGCCTTCAGTAGCCTGAAGTCTTGGAGGAACTTGATAATGCAATGATACACAAGGAAGCTGCCCCTCTAGGAGTGCTGCCCTTCAGGTCAGGTATATTCCCTACTAGTGGGGCAAAGGTGCCTCCACTTGTTGACTGATAGTCAGCCAAAGGGGGACTAGACTGTGGGCTGGGGCATGGCTGATCTGAGCCTGTGTCTCTGGTTCTACCACCCTGGTGGGGAAACCTCTCCCAGCAGGGAAGACTCACCCATTGGGGAAGTCTTGCTGGGCAGCTCTCCTCCAAGAAGTTCCCTTTGGTCCAGAACTACTGCCTGGGCTGAGTGGCCCTCCTCTGTGATGTTCCCTGGGGACCGGACCTACTGCCTGGGCCAGGGAATCCTGCCCTGCACTGAAGTCTCTCACTGGGCAGCTTCAAGAAGCTGCCTGCGGCCCTGTCCTGCCACCCGGGCATGGGACCCTCGCTCTGCACCAAAGCCTCTCTCTGGGTAGCCCTCCTCCACAATGCTCCCAATTGTCCAGGTTCACTGCTCCAGCGGGGGAGTCTCACTGGGCAACTCTACTCCATGAAGTTCCCTGTGTTCCAAGACTACTGCCCCATCCAGAGAGCCTCGCCCAGTGGGAAAGACTCACCCAGTGGCTCTGAGTTGGTCCCAAGTCTTTCAATAACTCCTCTTCTTGAATCCTGAGTCCTGTCAAAGTGCCTCCAGTCTCCTGTAGGTGTCTCAGGAAGGTAGCTTCCCTTTCAATGATGATGGCCACACCCTCAGGAATAATTCAAAACGCCTGCACCAGCCTCCAAAGAAGCTGGGCAGACCCAGTGAGGGTGTGCTGAGTCAGCACAGAGGCATGTGCAGTGTCCCTCAGCAGTAGGGGGCAGGCAGGCAGGCTCAGCGATGGTGTCCTACTTTGGTGTGGGGGTTGGGTGTGCTCAGCGATGGCATCCCACCTCCTAAAACACTTCCTTAAGTCACAAAGTTAAACCTGAAAAATTGAAAATCACACTATATTCTGGGATAGAGAACTACATCATTATAAAGATATTGGCTCTTTGTAGCTGGATGTTTTCTTCCTACAGGTGTAGTACTTTTACCCACTTACCTATAATCACAGCTACTTGAGAGATTGAGCCATGAAGGTTGCAAGTTCAAGTTCAGCATGGGCAACTTAGTGAGACCCTGTCTCAAAAAAATTTTTTTTAAAAATTAAAAGGACTGAGAATTTGGCTCAGTGGTTAGAACATCCCTGGGTCCAATCCCCAGTACTGAAAAAAATATATGTCAGTTCTCCTAAAGTTAATATACATATATATAATATTTATATAAGTAATAGATAATATATATGATTATATATAATACTAAAAGCAGATATTATATAATGTTACATATTATATATATTATATGTTATATAACCTATATATTATATTTATAGATTATAATTTAGAGAAGACAACATTATTCTAAAGTTACATGGGAAAAAGTACAGGCAAAAAGAGCCAAGAGGTAAGAAAGAAGAAACCAAAGATGGGAAGGGTCACATGCTCATATCAGATAAAAAATATTATGAAGTCTTTATAGCATAGTATTAATGCATGATTGTACAGACAGACCAATAGAACTTTAAGTAGATTTTTAAGCCTAAACTAGGTCCAAATCTGTACATAGACTAAATATATAATAAAACTAACATCTCAAATCACTAAGTTTTTGGGGATGATATGGGGAGAATGGACTTTTAAATATACTGTGTTGAACCAAATGGATAACTATTGGAAGAAAAGATAAAACTACCAGGTGTGGTACTCAGGAGACTGAGGCAGGAGGATCAAAGAGGTTGAGACCAGCCTGGACAAGACCCTGTTTCAAAAATTTAAAAACTTAACAACAACAAAAAAATAGGGTTGGGAATGTATTTCAATGGTAGAATGCTTGCCTACTATGTGCAGGCCATGGGTTTGATCCTGAGTACTGTAAAAACTAAAAATAAAAAGATAAAATTCAATCCATACCTCAAGCCATGCACCAGTAGTATATATTCCCATTTAGACAACTACATGCTAAGAAAGAAACCATACAAATACTAGAGGAAGATATAGGTAAATTCTTTTATAATCAAGGACTAAGGAAAACCTTTCAAATCATGATGTATAATCCAGAAACAATAAAAGACTGGGAAATTTCATTACATTAAAAAAAAGTAAAGTACTTTTGCAAGGCAACAAATAACCAAGAAATGTCAAGGTACAAATGCCAAACTCACAGAAAAAAAAAAAAAAATCACAACTTAAAATATAGAGGGCTCCTCTCCCTAACCTATATAGTTTTCTTCAAAGGTGAAAGGAAAAATAAAACTAATAGAAAAAAAAGCAAAAGAAGAGACCATTTATAGAAAAAGAAATCAAATGATCCTTGAACATATGAAAAAATGGCTTATCTCTTTGATAATATGAAACCTGCAGAGGGAAATCATGCTAAAATTAATACTATTCACTCATACTGGCAAAAATGCAAGTTTGACAAAGGAATGTGGAATCTATTGAATGAAATAATATCATAAAATTTCCCAAACCTTAAGAATGAAACAAAAAATCAAATATAGGAGGCTTATAATTTATATACAAAATAAAATATTGCAACAGACCCACACCAAGATACATTACGAAAATGCTTAACATACAGAATAAATATAGAATTTTTAAAGGCTGCCAGAGAAAATGACAGGTCACATTTAGAGGGAAACAAATTCGGATCTCAGCTGATTTCTCAACACAAATCCTCAAAGCTAGGAGGTCTTGGAATAATACATACCAAGCTCTAAGAAAATGGATGCCAGTCAAATAAAAATCTTCCATGATAAACAAGTTAAAAGAATTCACAACTAGAAAGCTTGTACTACAAAACATGCACAAAAACATATTTCATGAAGAAGAAATGAAAAATAAAAGTGAAAACCAGTAAAAGGAGGAACTTCACAAAAATAATAACCAATCAAAAGAGAAGATAATTCAAATTAAAAACCAAAAATAAATCAAAATGACAGGGAATAAAAATTATTTCCCAATAATAACATTGAAGGTAAATGACCTAAACTCATCAATCAAAAGACATAAAGTGGCAGATTGGATTAAAAAAGCAAGACCCAACAATATGCTGTGTCTGAGAGGCACATGTCATAGGCAAAGACACCCACAGATTGAAGGTAAAATAATAGGAAAAAGCATATCACTCACAGGGATTGCATAATCAAGCAGGAGTTTCTATTCTCATAGTAGATAAAGTTCATTTCAAGCCAAAGTTAATCAGAAGGGACAGAGGGAATTATAAATCAACAAGACATAACAATCATAAATATTTATGCCCCAAACAGTGGAGCATCTTTGTACATCAAACAAACCCATTTCAATTTTAAGAATCAAATAGACCACAATACAATAATACTGGGTGACTTTAACATGCCTCTGTCACCACTAGCTAGATCCTCTAAACAAAAACTAAATAAAGAGGCTATAGAACTAAAAAATACAATTAATAATTTAGACTTATCAGACATACATAGAATATTTCACCCATCAGTGACTGAATATACTTTCTTCTCAGCAGCACATGAATCCTTCTTTAAAGACCATATCTTAGGCCACAAAGCAACTCTTAGCAAATTCAAAAAAAATAGGAATAATAATTTACATTCTATCAGATCATAATGAAATGAAATTAGAAATAAATGATAAAATAAAAAATAGAGACTAGTCTAACACTATAGATGGAGACTGAATAATATGCAATTATATGACCAATGGAGAGTAGAAGAAATTAGGGATGAAATTAAAAAATACTTAGAGGTAAATGAGAATAGCAACACAACTTATCAAAATCTCTGGGACACTATGAAGGCAGTACTAAGAGGAAATTTAATGGCATTGAGCTCATTCATTAAAAGAATAGAAATAAATCTCAAGCCCTAGAAGTAGAAAACAACATCAAAAGCAGGAGACAGAAAATAATTAAAATCAGAGCTGAAATCAGTGAAATTAAAAAAAAAATTCAAAAATCAACAAAAATGGGTTCTTTGAATAAATAAATAAAATTGATAAACATTTAGTCATGCTAATAAAGAGAAAGAGAAAAACTCAAATTACTAAAGTTCATGATGAAGGAAATATTACAACAGACAAAACTGAAAAACATATACTATAATCAGATACTATTTTGAAAATTTATACTCTAATTAAATAGAAAATCTTGAATACATTGACAAATTTTCTAGAGACATATGACCTACCCAAATTGAATCAGGAGTACAGAAGATTTAAACAGATCAATCTCAAACAATGAAATTGAAGATGCCATCAAAAATCTACCAAAAAAGAAATGGCCAGGACCAGATGGATTCTCAGCCACATTCTGCCAGATCTTCAAAGAGGAACTGATACTAATCCTCCTCAAATTATTCCATGAAATATAAAAGCAGAAAACGCTTTCAAACTCATTCTATGAAACTAACATCACCCTTCTACCAAAACCAGACAAAGACACATTAAGGAAAGAAAACTTCAAACTAATATCCTTGATGAATATAGATGCAAAAATTCTTAACAAAATTCTGGCAATTCCCATACAAAAACATATTGAAAAGATAGTGCACCATGATCAAGTGGGGTTCATCCCAAGGAAGCAAGATTGGTTCAACATACTTCCATATTCAATAAACGTAATTCATCACATCGATAGATGTAAAGACAAGAATCACATGATTATTCAATAGATGCAGAAAAAGTATTTGACAAAATTCAGCAGGCCTTCATGTTCAAAACACTAGAAAAACTAGGGTAGTAGGAACATACCTCAAGAATGTAAAAGTTATATATGTAAAACCCAAGGCCAACTGTGGGGAGCCATTTATGACCAGCAATTAAAACCAGACTTGGTGAGCTATCAGACACGGAAATCTAGCTTCCAAGAACTAGAAATCATTAAGAGATTGTTCTGGAATGCCTGAAGTATGTGGTTTCCAGGCAGAGTGGTTCGCTGCCTGGAATATGCGGTCCTACTGGGATGTCCCGCTAGAGTAAATGGCTTCCTTAACTCCACCCCATCCTGTTCCTCACAGAAGAAGCTCCTCCTGATCCTCTTTTACCTGTAGACTATAAATAAAGGGAAGATGGACTCCTCCATCATTGTTAGAAGCCAGATTTTAGCACGGCTCAATCCATCATACCCCCTTTGATTTTAAAAAAGATAGTTGTCTCCTGTGGTCATTCTATTAAATAAGTATCTTAGTGATTAATCTACAGCTGGCTCATCCCTCCAACAGAAACCCTTTTCCTCACCCACGCTGGATGTGGAAGAAACCCCATAGCCAAAATCATTCTAAATGGAGAAAAATTGAAAGCATTCCCTCTAATAACTGGAACATGACAGGGGTGCCTTCTTTTACAACTTCTATTCAACATAGTCCTTGAAACTCTAGACAGAGAAATTAGACAAAAGAAATTAAACATATACAAATAGGAAAAGAAGAACTCAAACTATCCCTATTTGCCAACAACTTGATTCTATATTTAGAAGGCCCAAATAACTCCACTAGAAAACTTCTAGAACTTACAAACAAATGCATTAAAGTGTCAGGATATGAAATTAACACCCATAAATCAATTATGTTCCTATACTCCAATGATGAATGAAATTAAAGAGAAATTAGGAAAACTATTCCCACTCACAATATCCTCAAAAGAATAAAATACTTGGGATTCAATTTAACAAAAGAGGTGAAAGACCTCTACAATGAAAACTACAGAACACTAAAGAAAGAAATTGAAGAAGATCTTAAAAAATAGAAAAATCTCCCATATTTTTGGATAGGCAGAATTAATACTGTCAAAATGACCAACTATCAAAAGTGCTATACAGATTCAATGCAATTCCCATCAAAATTCCAGTGATGTCCTTCATAGAAATAGAAAAGGCAATCCTGAAATTCATTTGGAAAAATAAGAGACCAGAATAGCAAAAGCAATCCTTAGTGAGAAAAGCAAAGCAGTAGGCACTATAATACCAGACCTCAAATTACACTACAGAGATATAGTAACAAAAACAGTATGATATTGGCACCAAGACAGACGTGAAGACAATTGGAATAGAAAAGAAAACACAGAAACAAAGCCACATAATGGCTCCATAAACATACACCAAAGAAAAGATAGTCTCTTGAACAAGTGGTTCTGGGAAAACTGGAAATCCATATGTAGCAGAATGAAATTAAACTCTCATCTACCCTGCACAAAACTCGACTCAAAGTGGATAAAGACCTAGGCATTAGACCAGAGACCCTGGACATACTAATAGAAAAAGTAGACCCAACTCTCCATCATGTCAGCTTAGGAACCAAATTCCTCAACAAGACTCCCTAAAGCACAAGAAGTAAAATGAAGACTCAATAAATGGGATGGGATCAAGTTAAAAAGCTTCTTCACAGCAAAGAAAATAATCAAGAACATGAAGAAAGAGCCTACAGAATGGTAGAAAATCTTTGCCACCTACACTTCAGATAGAGCATTAATCTCCAGGATATATAAAGAACTCAAAATGTTAACACTAAAAAAACAAATAACCTTAATATATGGGCAAAGGAACTGAACAGGTACTTCACAAAATAAGAAATATGAATGGTCAACAAATATATGAAAACATGTTCAACATCTCTAGCAATTAAAGAAACACAAATTAAAACTACACTGACATTCCATCTCTCTATAGTCAGAATGGCAATTACCAAGCTACAAGTAACAATAAATGTTGGCAAGGATGTGGGGAAAGAAACATACACTCATGCATTGCTGGTGGGACTGCAAATTGGTGCGATCATTATGGAAAGCAGTGTGGAGGTTTCTTAGAAAACTTGAAATGGAACCACCATTTGATCCAGCTATCCCACTCCTCGGTTTATACCCAAAGGATTTAAAATCAGCATGCTACAGTTATGCAGCCACATTAATATTTATAGCAGCCCAATTCACAATAGCCAAACTATGGAACCAACCTAGAAACCCTTCAACAGATGAATGGATAAAGAAAAGGTGGTATATGTACACAAAGGAATATTACTCAGTCTTAAAGAAGAATGGAATTATGGCTTTTGCCTGTAAATGGATGAAACTGGAGACTATCATACTAAGTGAAATAAAACAATCCTAAAATAACAGGCCACATGTTCTCTCTGATATGTTGATTCTGACTCACAATAGGCAAGGGGCCAAGGGCAGGGGTGGAGAATAGAGGTACTTTGGATTAGACCAAGGGAAATGAAGGGAAGAGAGGAGGAATAGGAATAGGAAAGACAGTAGAATGAACCAGATATAACTTTCCTATGTTCATATATGAAAACATAACCAGTGTAACTCCACATCATGCTTAACCACAAGAATGCGATCCTAATTAGAATAAGTTATACTCCATGTATGTATGCTATGTCAAAATACATTTCACTGTCATGCGTATCTAAAGAGAATAAGTAAAAAATTATTTTTAAAATCTAAGTTTGATAATAAACTACTAGTGGAGCTATAGAGAAATACACACTTTCATACACTACTCATTTGAGTCCAAAAACGCAGTCCCTGTGGAGGGGAATTTGAAAGATCTAAACTACTGAATGTAGTATTTGACCCCGCAACCCCATATCTAGGATCATCCTTGATAATACACCTCCATTCACAGTGCACTACCTATGTCCAAGGGTATTATGACCTTATTCACAATAATGAAATACTGGAAACAATTCAAATGTTATCAATACAGGGTCTGGTGAGTAAACTATTATACAGTACACAATGCAGTGTGAAGAAATTTTTTAAAAAACAAGGAAAAATCCTATTTATTAAAATGAAGTAATCTCTTTCATGTATTAAATGATAAAAGTAGCATATCAAACCTTGTGTGTGTTGTGTCAGAGAGGAGGAGAATAAAATTATACATGTATATTTGTTTATATTTTTCAAAAACACTAAGCATAAACAAAAAATAAACAAACCTAAAAAAATGAGAGAAGTAGGAGATAAGAGAGAATAAGAAAGAAAGCAGAGAGCCAGATGTGGTGGTGCACACTGGTAATCCCAGCAGCTTGAAAGTCTGAGGCAAAAGGATCACAAGTTCAAAGCCAACCTCAGCAATTTAGTGAGGCCCTAAGAAACTCAGTGAGATTCCCTCTCAAAATAAATAAAAAGGGCTGGAGATGTGACTCTGTGGTTCAGTGCCCCTGGGTTTAATCCCTGGTACCAAAACAAAACAAAACAAAACAAACAAACAACAAAAAAAAACAAAAAAAACCCAGAAAGTAGAAATGGAAATAAGACTTCTGTGAATATCAATTTTGAGTTTAGAGCCATATAAACATTTTAACAATAGATTATGTCCAAAAATAAAAGAAACAAAAGTCAAATTTGAAAATAAACTAAATCAAATGAAACTGGCATCTCTGTTTTTTGAAGTGTATGTCAAAGTGTATCTTGCCCGTTTTTAAAAAATTGGGTTGCCTTTTTCTTATTTGTAAGAAAAGACTTTATATAAATGAGTTTGAGTGTTTTGTTGAACATGTACCATTTCAAATATTTTCTCCCAGACTCTAATTTGCTTTTTCACATTCCATGGTTTTCTTGTTTGTTGATAAACATAAGTTTTAATATTGATAAAATCTAATTTATAAGTATTTTCCTTTTTTGATAAGTACCAATATCTTTCTGAGAAATCTTTGCATACTCCAATGTATGAAAAAAAAAGATCTCCCATGTTTTCTCCTAAAGCTTTACTTTTTGGCATTCCACATTTAAACCAACAACCTGTCTGGATTTACACTTTAAAACTTTAACATAGTGTAAGTAAGGACTGAGATATATTTTTCCATACAGATGTCAAATTGAGTAACATCATTTATTAATAGGATCATCTGCAAACCCCCACTGAGTTACAATGTCACCTATATGTATGTGTTTGTGGTTGTCTTTGTACTGATCACATTCAAGTTATATTTTTACAAGATCTACATGAATAAAATTAGTTGACTGTCACTGAATCACTGGAAGATCACTGACTGGGATTTTGATCAGTTTTAGAGGGTATAGCTATATATATATATATATATATATATATATATATATATATATATATTTATAGTCAGAATCCTACACAAGACAGATAGTCCTTGATTTACAATGAGGTTATAACCTGATAAAGTCATCTTGAGTGAAAAATATCACAAGTTGGAAAAGCACTTACCACACTTAACATAACAAATATTGTAGCTTAGCAACACAGTACACTGTAGAGTATAGGTCGTTTGCCCTCTTAACTGAGTGAACACAAGCAGCACCTCACTACTACTGCCCAGCATCTCAAGAGAATATTGCCAGCCCAGGAAAAGATCAAAATTAATTTCGACTAAATGCATATTGCTTTCATAACATCAGAAAATTGAAAAATCATAATATCCAAAGTCAGATAGATAGCATCTGATCAGGGAATGCACTGAGGTATAGGCCTTTCACAGTATTCCCCTAATTTATGGGTGCCATGCAACAGGATACAGTACACACACTGAATAAGACCAGCCTTTATTTGGCACTGTCTCCAGAAGGGTCAGTGTGTTCAGAAACCAAGGTATAGAAGTAGGAGTGGTCCCACTTCACATCATTTGCAATGACCCACTGAGGGACTTTGTCCTTTCTGTGGACTCCTTATATCCAGGACCAGGAACAAGAACAGGAGTCATTCCCTTGTCGGGGTTAATTGACCCCGGCCTGTAGCAGAAAGCTTGGCTGCTGTTTCGCAACTGGGACAGGGAAGAATATGTATAGAACTCAGAGGAATCCATGAGGCACTTCCTGTTACTCCCTTGTCTACTCTGTCTGCTCATGACTGAACATGAACAAGTGCAGCTTTCCTGAACTCAGCAGAGTGTGGTTACCAGGGCCTCGAACTCCTCAAGAATGAGAATTTGGGTGAAACCAATAGGTAAGCTCTAGGCCAGAGAGATGGTAACTGAGGAAGCAAGGAATTCAGAACAGATGTTTGGACTGGTGGAGTAGCGAGACAATGAATGCCAACTGGAACCCCTAGCCTTTTTGACACCCTTAGATATTAATGCTTTCAGAATCTGCCTTAACCTTCAAGCTTAAATCACACCCTTCTAAGGGAGCCCCCAGCCAACAAATGAGTTCAGGAAAGACAGGAGGATCTGGTCATTACTGTAGATTCCTGTAACAAGTACTCCTTGCTGTGGAGCTCCCTGTTGCGATGGCACAGATCTGCTTTGTGGTCTGAAGCTCTCAGCCCAATCCTGTTTCTTTTTATCTTCAACAGCAATTCTCCTCAATCAATTTCTTGCCCTCCTAACTTTGTCAGAGGGTTGGCTTTCTCTAGGGATCAACTAACACAAGTGAGTTGAAGCATAAGCTCTAAATTCAACATCACAAAGGCAAACATTGCGAATCACAAATGTTCGCTGGAAAACAACTTATTTATTACATCAACAACTCTATGTGGTGGTCTCCAGGGTGAGGAGCAGCAGGGATTTATTTATTTAATGATTGTTAGCAATTCTTCTGAGAAATTCAACTAGAAATAAAATCATGACTAAAAGCTATTGAATAGTTAGTTACTGTGTGCCTAACATCTGTTTATTCCCACTTATTCCTCACAAAGTCATGTGAGGAGTGTAGTATTTTTATTATTCCCTTTTATAGATGAGCAAATGGAGATTGCCCCAGATGACACAATTAAGTTAAAGAGTTAGAATCTGTATCCAGGAAAGCCTAAGCTATTAACCATTGCTCCATACGAATTATCCAGAATTGATTTATCAAAGAATTCTAAGGGATTTGAAAAATTGGTTCCAGAGAGCAAGTTTCAGGGAATGTGTACCTATAGAAACAAATTTGACCCCATCTAAAGTTATTATTTATGTTCCTGGCCAAATAGCCTCAAAATCTCTTCCTAAAAATATTGCTTCTTCCCCCCCCCCCATTTTTCCATTATAAATTAACAAATTCCCGTAGTATTTCCAGAACATAAATTTTTTCTTAAAATTTTTTTTGTTTTGCATATGACCCCAGGGGTCAGGTGGGGGATGTGATCTGGTCCTGTTCCCTGGCCTGTTCAGAGCATGAGGGGATTATTAGTTTTCTCCTGAAAGAGAATTCTCAGGGCAGCCAAAACAACAGTTTTTATAGATAAGGAAGAGAGAACTGCTTCCTTATGCATTAAAATTTCAATGGTGGTTTTTAAGGAGGATTTGAATACTTAGAAATCTGATTCCTTTTCCAATTCTAATGTCTGTCTCAGGGTCTCTACTACAAGTTAGGGATTCTTAGAGCATGCTGGTCATAGAAAATCGAAGAGTTTCTGTTGTGACTTCCTGAAAATAAAATTCTAAGGTTAATTTTGTAGGTTGTAGTCTGAATCTGCAGGCTTGCCAAATACCTTATGCAAAAATCTATATATTTATCAGAAAAGAGAAACTCTTTGTGCTGGTGTAAGGGGATGTCATTCTACGAATGGTTGGTACTCTGGAGATCCATGTGAAGGATCCTTGACCAAGAGTAGTAGTTGAAAGGCATGCATAAGTAGCACACATCTTGTTTAAGATCTGTCCTGTGAGGTCAAATGGGTTTTGATATTTCTTATGCTGGTGTTGGAACAGTATTGGGGAATACATACCAGATGTGCCTTATACACAAGAAAAGTGTGTAGAGTGTTTGAGGAAGTTGACAGGCATCCTCAGATGTATAGGTTCCTCAGTCACAAACATCAGCATCCATCAGCCTGAGTGTCTCTGTGGGACCGGGGAAGCCACTAGTGTTATGTGGTTAGTTCCCAATGAGCCTTCCTAAGCTGTCTTACTGTCACCTACTAAGAAATGCATGTTGAATGTATTGGGGCTATGAGCTTGACCTCCAGCATGCAGTCTGGGAAATCACCCATCATGCATCTCCTATACTAGCAGCAGTGGTAGGATGACAGTTACTTACTTTAGAAGTAGGACAAAGCACACTTTTTACTCCCAAATTTTCATGGCAGTACTTCCCTTCAACTCACCTGATAGCTAGTAAGGTCAGAATCGTGGATCATGGTGTTGTAGCTGGGCTGCATCTTTTGCTTACCTTCAGCCAGTGTATCATTCAAGGCTCAGTTTTAGAAAACAGAAACCACTTTATTTTAACCTGGAAGGGGTTTAAGAAATGCAGAGGATCCAGTACATATAAAATACTGAAAAGGCTGGAGAAGCATATCACAGAACTGGTCTCTAAAGAACCAGCTTCCCTGCCATAACCAAGAAGGTGGAGAATCAGGAAACTGTCACTGAAATTAAATCTCCAGAAACTCACAGCTTAAACAACAATTTGGAGATCAGGATGCCCCACTACTGCAGCTGTTGCCTTCAAAGTCACACTGACCCTGCCCACAGTTGCATCAGCAAAAACTGCATGCCCAGCACCCTGTGCTTTGACCCCAATGGACTAGATGTTGTGATGCCACTATGGAAAGCCCAATCCCTGCATACCAGGTTTGTCAAGGAGCAGAAGAAACAACAGAGATCCTCCGTGCACACATCTGCCTTTGGAATGTCCCATGGGCCCATTTGATTGTCCAAGCTTAAATCATATCTGAACCTAAATATAAGGACCAAGAGATAGAGTTTTTGGCTTTTCAGCTAGTAGTAAAGAGAAGCATCCTAACGGAAGGAAAGGGATACTGAGCACTAATGCACTGTGTACCTCAGCCAGCTCCCTGTGTCCCTGGAGGAAGAAGGGGACAGTGGATTGTGGAAAGCCATGACTAAAAGCATTTCCTGGCTTGAAAACAGGAAAGGAGAGAAAAGAGCATAACCCAACAGAACATTCAGGCAACTCAGATGTGGAGCAGCTGTTCTTTTTGGAATCCCTATCAAATGCTGCCCTCTGATGTTTGTGGAATAGACTACTTTTGAGAAGTGCTGAAACACTGACTGATTAGAAAATATATCTAGCTGTAGTTTTCTGGAATAAACAGGCATGGATGCCTGAACCACATGGAAACCAGGAAATATCCTGGACTAAACTGGACATCAAAACTATTTCAAAATAATTTAATCAGTTGACACCCAGATTGAGTTTTTCAAACTGTTATTGACTCATGACTCCTGGTATAGACTATTTTCCCTCCATAATCAGAATAAGGAAATTTTAAGCATTCCTTTTAGTTTGTGAAATTATCAGAAACCAGATGATCATTAAAATTATGGTTTGCACAAACCATGGATCTAATGAAGACTTCCAAAAAGGGTTTAATGACAATATTTTTAATGTAACTTTTCTTTGTAATGTCTTTTTAAGGCATCCCCTCAAGCATGCTGCCATTCCAAATGGTGATTTATAAAAGACATATATCACTGATTTTCAAAACTTAATGTACCAGTAGGAAATAAGTGTATATCAACAAAACGAAGTTTCTCAATAATATGTCCCTCAGTGCAACCAAGAAAGGGAAGTCAATATGTTTTTAAAATTTAAATCTATATTCCCAATTGAAATCTAAAACACCTGCCATAATTATGTATTAAATAGTAAAATCTAAGGATCAGGGAATATTCTGTGGACGGGCCAAGCATGCTTCTGCCTCATTGTCCTTACCTTTCCCCCTGCTTGGAACACGCTGTTCTTGAATATCATATCCCCAGAAACCTATTCTATCTTGTCTTCATTCCAAACCGCTAACATGGTAGTGTTCAGGGTCCATGCTCACAGGAAGTAAGCCATAGTCTTAGCCTTCTCTTTCCTCATAGTCATTTTGTGGTAAACTGGAACTGTGGTTTAACGTCGTTGATGGATGAAGATGGATTCGAGTACATCTCACTTTGGACAACTTTATCTGAGTTATCCATATTGGGATCAAGGCCAACTGACATTATCAATCATGTGACAGTTTGTTTTCCTCTGCGAAACTTCCTTCAGTATGTGCCTTCCTTTGCTCTTCTTCTGCAGGATTTAAATACACTTGGGTCTCTGCCCAGCAATTTTCAATGATACCTCAATCTTGCTCTGATTTCTAATGGGACTCTAGCTTGAAATGGCAAGCAAATGAGCAGAAGCCAACATGGATGGAGTCGTAACACTCTTTTCTGAGAACTGTCTCCACCTCAAGACCACCATCTCTGAGAACCTCTAAATATTTGCAAACTCTGACAAACAATATCAAACCATCCAAGTTTGAGGCTAGAGCAGTAACTAAAATACTGCAAGCTAGAGACACTCAGCAGAAACCACTTCTTATATTCTGCTTATACAGCTCAACTGTCAGCTTCCAGGTGCCAGGCCTGTCCCTGCTCCCACTTCTCTCTTCAGTCCTCTAGTACTAGGGAAAGGCATTTGCAAACAAGACTAAGCAGAGATCAGAGCATCCCCCTGTCTGCATAGCCTGGGGGATGTGCATCATGCTCTGCCCACTCCACTGTTTACTTTCCCTCTGGGGAAGAGTGGGACTCAACTTCAAGATGCAGGGATGAAAGGCTGCAGAAAACAACAAACTTGGAGCTGTATGTGGGGTCAGGGCTGTGTGTAATCAGTCATTAGGGGGCCTTGATCTGCTGATCTGCTTCAAGGCTTTGGAATTTGACCGAAGGGATGTCCTCCTGCTGGGTTCACAGAAGAAAATTCCCAGGGGCTAGAGGTGAGATCTAGCCACAAAAGTGAGATCATAGAAGGAGAAACACTTAGAAAAAGAGTCTGTAGTGAGGTTGTTATGATAATGAGAACAATAATAGTGAAACACAAGGGTCCTCCCAAGATTGTCAAATCTCCTATGTTAAGTAATTTAGTCATAGGACAATAAAACAGTTTGACTTTGAGAGTTAAATAAATGTGGGGAAAAGAATTATAATGCTCACGAACAGATAGATTAAACAAATTCTGGTAATCTCCACAAAAGCATAATATGCAATCACTAAAAAATTACATAGTACACCCATTGGTACTACCTTTGTGGGCACCATGGATCAAATTTATAGATGCATATATCTCTAACCTAGCATTCTGCTTTAAGCAATTTGTCTTCCAGATACAGTCAGACAGATGCCAAATAACATGTACAAGATGATTTGTTGTAGCTTTTTGTTGTAATACCAAAAGTTTGAAAACCATTGTTAGGAAACATTTTTTAAAAAAGCTGTGGTGTGATCCTACATCATGTACAACCAGAAGAATGAGAAATTATACCCCATTTATGTATGACATGTCAAAGAGCATTCTATTGCCATGTATGACTAAATAGAACAAATAATAAAATTAAATTAACTTAAATTAAATTTTTAAAAGTTATGGTGTATTCACACGATGGAATACAATGCTTTCTAGAAGAAGAGGAAGAAGTTCTCTGTGTCTTTACATAAAAAACAACAAAACAACAACAGATCAAAGTGCAGAACAGTCTGTACATTATACTAATATTTGAGGATCCAGAAAGAAAATGAGTCGGATGGTAGATGGACAGAGTCCAGTCCAGTTTGCTGTCAGCCTCTGCTGCCTCCAACCTCCCTCTCACAGCCAATGAGCTCTTCCTACCCTGGGCAGCCTTAGCTGAAAAGGAAACACGTGTATGTACTCTGGTGCAGTAGAACTTATATTTTATAATTAATTATAAAATTATAATATAATTATAATATTATATTATAATATAATATAATATAATTATAGAATTATATGGGTTGCTTGCTGAAAGTGAAGATTTGTGAGGTCTGTCTTTGGAGATTGTGACAGTAATTCTGGGGTTGATTCCTGGAACGGGGGGTATGGGAGGTCAAGTCCACCAGATGATTCTGATTAACAAATCTTTATACAAAGCTGAGAAACAGTGTTGTATGACCACATAACTAGCATCTGAGATGAACTAAAATCTTCTAAGTAGACGTCTATTTTGGTGTGAAAGAGGAAAATCTAGCCAGGCCATTGAACTTCAAGTTCCAGAATAAGAGAGCCCCCAAATGTGGCTACTGGCAAAGTTGTTCACAGAAGCAAGAGGCCTTTCCACAAAAATATATATAATTTTTTCACCCTTTTGAGTGTAAGAATAGCTACACTGTTTTCTAATAATTGTAATTAAACCACAAGGGTAATTACAGGTCATCCAGTTATTTACAGATTGATGAAATTATCAGCACAATGTGATTGTTTGCCCCGTTTATGGTCTAACACTGATTTATCTTCTTCTATTTATATGGTGTCATCTTTCTTCTCAGAAAGTGACAAGAGCTAGAAATTCCCTTAAATGGCCCTATCATACAATTCTGTGTATTGTACATACTATAGTTCATGTGAACAGTATGTGAGTATCCTAACTTCATTGTTTTGTCAGTTATCTTTCTGTGCTCGTAATTTGTTTCAGTATTAGTTATCTTTTGCCATTTCTACATTTTCAGTTCACTTCTTTTGTTATTTTTAGATGTGGTTCAGATAAAATAGAAGTGTAAATACACATAAAACACACATTTTTCCTATTACAGTATTTAATCATCCTTTTATAGGAGTTTTGAAAATTTTTTCAAATCTCCCAATAGTCCCAGTTTCATTTACAATTTTAAAAGTTGTGATAACTCACTGAATTTCCTACATTTAAACTTTATTCTACAAAGCACAATGTAAACTTTTTTTTTTGAACCCAGAGGTGCTTGACCACGGAGCCACATCCCCAGCCCTTTTTTATATTTTATTTAGAGACAGGGTCTTACTAAGTTGCTTAACGCCTCTCTTAGTTGCTGAGGCTGGCTTTGAACTCATGATTCTCCTGCCTCAGGCTCCCAAGCTGCTGGAATTACAGGCATGTGCCACCACGCCCAGCGATATTATCTTTTTTTACATTCTCTCTGGGGAAGGATTAGGACTGCAAGATCACAAAACTTAGCTCCATTATAAGATACATGTTTTCTGGTGTTTAGTGCTTCCTATGTAAGGTACTTTTCTAAATGTTGGTACATATTAACTAATCTTTCAAATAAGACTGTAGGACAGGTGCTGTTACACCAGTGTTAACTCTCAATGTTGCTTCAAAGTTGAACTTCTGTCCCTAGTTGAAATTCATCTTGAATTGAAATCACTCCATTCTAATTTCTCCATACTCCCCTAAACCCAAGAGTAAAGGGGTGTCAAAATTTGAGTGCTCCACGCCCTCACTGCTCTCAGTAGGGAGTTTGCCTGACACATCTTACTGTTTCAGGTTAGTCCCTGCAGCTGCACATTGTCTTCATAGTCGCTGCTGCAAGTGGGGCCCTGGCTTGAACTTGGCCTTCTTGACATTCTGCCAAGCCTTTGTCCTAGAAATCCTCTCTTGGGTGTTTGTCTACTGCTGTTTTGAAGGTGGTTTTCACATCATGAAGATCATCATCACCAGGTGCAGCTACTAGACCTGGGACAAGAACCAAAATAAAGTCCTTTTCTTTATGACTTAGCCTATTATGTACTGTTATCAGCTGCAGAAAACAGACTAAGGTATCTATCCCCGCCATTCCTTGACATTTACTGTTGCTTCTACTTGTCTCTCTGCCATTGCCTGCTGTCTATATTCTCCCTCAACACTGCACATTTCCCTATCACTCTATTATATGGGCCACCGAATTGGACCTAGATTGTTGTCTATTCTAGAACTCAGTAGGCCCTTTAAATACTGATAATAAATAAATAAAATTTTTATAAATGCCAATTATAGCCAGGTTTGGTGGTGCATACCTGCAATCCCCGTTTGCAGAGAGCTGAGCTTGGGAGGCTGAAACAGAAGGATCACAAATTCAAGGCCAGCCTTGGCTATTTAGTGACCCTTGTGTCAAAATAAGAAATGAAATGGGGCTTGATGTAGCGCCATCAGGTAGAGCTCCTCTAGGTTCAAGCCCCAGTACATAAATAAATAACTAGATAAATAAATATTGACAAAAAATTCACAATTAAACTACTTTCTTCTGACCCAGTTCTGACTTTCTACCTCCATTTGTTGGGTGACATCAAACGTGACACTTTTATTTAGAAAGTGGACGTTTCTCTGATCTGAAAACAAAGGCACTGACAAGTTAGGTTTCTGTGATGTGAATGGAAGAACAAAGCTTTCAAGTCATATCCAGAGGAGTTCAAATGTGATGATAAACACTGTGGGAAGAAGAAGGTGAAGAGCTGCCTCTCACCCTTCTAACTTCCCAGGGTCTACTCTCAGTATATCTGAAGAACCACCTATTTAGAAGCCCTAAAAGAAACTGTGGTATATATACACAATGGAATATTATTCAGCCATGAAGAAGAATAAAATTATGGCATTTGCAGGTAAATGGATGGAGTTGGAGAATATCATGCTAAGTAAAATAAGCCAATCTTAAAAAAACCAATGGCAGAATGATTTCTCTGATAAGTGGATGATGATACACAAGTCAGGGGCAAGAATGGAGGAAGGATGAATTGTATAGAGGAAAATGAGGAGTAGAGAGGGCAGAGGAAAGGAAAGATAATAGAATGAGACATATATCATTACCCTGTGTACATATATGATTATACAGTGTGACTCTACTTCGTGTACAACCAGAGAAATTAAAATTGTATGCCATTTGTGTACAATGAATCAAAATTAAAAATTTTTTAAAATAAAATAAAATTAGTACCACTAACATACAGTTAAAAAAATTGTATTTCCCAAGACAATGGTACTATACATAAAGTTGGGCAACTCAACACATCTGTACAACCAACCTGGTTTTACTTTTCCTGAGGTAAGGCGTTCCCATTGTGAGGAAGAGCAAGGGTTCAGCTTTCACAATCCTGCCTCCTGTCCAGGACCCTACATGATCCCTGGAGTTAGTTCCTCAAATGATTATTCTGAGTGCTCCTGAATGCCATGGTGCTTCTCTTTGTAGTCTGTCCCATCTTACATGAAAAGACCCAAGCTGCTTTCAGCACCACAGATTGGTTTGAATTTTCTAATATTTTAATATAAACGGAATCAGTACATACTCTGGCTTCTTTCTCTCAGTCCTATGCTTTTGAGATTCATCCATGCTAATGTATATCTAATGTAATGTAGGCCCTTTTGTTTTATCGCAGAACATTCCATATTTAGTTTATTCTTTCACCCTGGGATGAAAATTTGTTTTTTGTTTCCCCCACATTTGTACTATATCAATGTTGTTTCTATTAATTGCATTATAATGGTAATTACAGTGATCACACAATGCAGAAATGTTAAATACTTAAAAGCTATGAATACGGGAAAATTTTAAAAGTTCAATCTAAATCAAATCTATACATTTTAGATATTAATTTTTTTCATACTGGGGATTGAGCCCAGGGACACTTTACCACTGAACTGTATCCCCAGTCCTTTTTATATTTTATTTTGAGACGCTCTCGCTAAGTTCCTGAGACTGGGCTCAAACCTGTGGTCCTTCTGCCTTGGCCTACCCAGTAGCTGGATTACAGGTGTGCACCACCACTCCTGGTTTATGTATCAACTTTAAAATGTGAATTTGAAAAAAAGTAAACAAAAAATATCTAAGTCTTTTAAAATAGTAATACCTCCTTTTGCTTAGTTTTTGCGATCTGAAGTTTGAATTTTAGTTCTTTTTTACCTTCTTTCAGTATTTATTTACTTATTATTATTTTTGTGGTACCAAGGACTGAACACAGGGGTGCTTTACCACTGAGCTACAACCCCAGTCCTTTTGAGACAAGATCTTGCTAAATTAATTGCCCTGGCTGTCCTCAAACTTGTGATGCTCCTGCCTCAGTCTCCCAAGTCTCTCCCTAGTTTCTCCCTGGGATTTCAGGTGTGTATACCCAACTCTTATTTTTTTCTCTGTTCTCCTTTTGTGCCTTACCTATTTTTTCTCACTCATTTCTTCTTGATTTATGGTATGATGATAAAAGATAAGACTAGGATTTGGATTCAATATCAAATTTTATAATTAATTAGCCATGGGACTTAATAAAATAATTTATAAAATGGGGGTTATCATCAATTTGTGTAGTAGGCTAAATGATAGTCCCTATAACAAAATGTTCACACCCTAATCCCTGGGACCAGTGAATATACCCTCATCTGGTAAAATAGATGGTTAATTTGAAAGAAAGGGTTTATCCTGACTTATTTGCAAGGGCCCTTTCTGCAGCCATTTAGTACCCTTGTGGAAGAATGGCAGAAAGAAATTGGGAACATACATAGAAGAGAAGGCAATATGAAGACAGAATAGAGGAAGAGGCAGCCACCACAAGCAAGGCCAGTTACCAGAAGCTGGAAGAAATGAACAGATTTGCTCCTAGAGCCTCTGAAGGGATTGAGGTCCTATTAACACTTCAATTTTGGACTTCTGGCCTCCAAGACTGTTAGAGAACACATATCTATTGTTTTAAGCCACTAGGTTTATGGTACATAGTTACAGTAACCACAATTACCCTGGTAATCTCCCCAGACAGAGTTAAGGAATGTACAAATACTTTGGAAACTAACGTGCTATGCAAATACAAGCCCTCCTCACTGGTCACTTTCCATAATATCCAAATACTATGCAAATGGCTGTCATCCTGGACCTCCTTCATGAAAAAGGCTTATGGAGAAGTTCTTGGGACTCTGCTTGTATGCACACCTCCCCTTTATCATCCTCCTCCTCAGATGAAGTTTAGTATTTCCTTTGGGTAGTGGTGTGGATATAGCTAATGGTAGCAACCCCAAAAGAAATGAATTAGAACTAGCTTGGCTAAGTCTCTTGAATCTTGCTAGCAATTAGTCTTTCCGCTTTACTTCAAAATGTTTGTTTATACGAGATTTAGAGTGGGGTTCCTCAACAAGGTTGATATTTGGGACTAGATAATTCTTTGTTGTGGGGATTATTCTGCATATTGTATGTTTAGTAGCATCATTATCCTCTACCCACTGAATACTGATATCGTCCCTAGTTATGGCAATCGAAAATTTCTCAGAATAATCCCAGATGTTCTGAGGGGCAAATTACCTTTCCTTCTCACCAACACCACCAGGTCAATAGCCACTGATTTAGAAGATGATCGGACAGAACAGGCCAAATATTAATCTAGTATGGCTCAATTTCTGGCAGATAACTCCAATTTCTGGGCATACAGCTCAATGGTAGAATGCTTAACTAGCATGTGTGAGGTACTAACTTTGAAGCCCAGTAGCACCTGGGGGTAAGATTTGTCTTAGACTAAACATAGGATACATCTCCAACTAGCCTGCTGATTCATAATTAAGTCGATCTTCTAGCTTCATCAGTGTTTCTCAGCCTATGATTAAGAGTTCATTACTGCAGAATCCTGCGCTTCCTAACTTAATGAGATTGAGAACCAGGACCATTTCGCATGTTTTGCAGATGATTCTTTTTTAACTGTTTAATAAAGATTATTTTGATGAAATTCAGACTCCATGTGAATGAAGTTCTTTATTCTACTCTCCTGCTTCTGGAATCTGATCCCAGTTCCATCAACAAAGTCATTCATACTTGCTGCCAGCTAAACAACTGATTTTGGATGCTTCAGCCTAACCTCTGCCTGTATAGACATTTCAGGTCTTATATCTTCACTTAAGAGTACTGAGGTATCTCCTTCTTGGCCCCAGTAGCGTTGACCTTGCACACACTCTCAGATATCCTTGGATGCACACTCAGAACCCTCATGTTTGTCTCTATGCAAATGAACCCTTGGCTCTTATATAGTAGCTATATTAATTTTCCCAGCTTCAACATATTTTTGTGTACACGCCTGCATTCTGAATCCCATTTTGTAACCCCCCACCAACCATGTATCAGATGGAGAATGGAAATAGGGGAGTATGTGGTTTGAACAGTGACCTTTTTTCATACAGGCTGCCACTATTAGCTTACACTTATTTTTGGTACCAGGGATTGGACCCAGAAGCACTTTATCACTGAACCATAACCTCAGTCCTTTTTGTTTTGAGATAGGGTCTAAGTTGCTTAGGGCCTTGCTAAGTTGCAGAGGCTGGACTTGAACTTGCAATCCTCCTACCTTAGTCTCCCAAGTCGCCAGGATTTGAGTGCACCATTGTACCTGCCTTGGCTTTCACATTTTAAAAAGGCCAAATTTGACTATACCTATCTCTGAGGGTCTATTTAAATTATTTTACTGGGAATTTTGTGCATTGAATGTTGGGTAGGATTAAGTGATAACAGGAGGGGTCCAAGTTAGTTTATGAACCATTGAGAAATTGTTGACATATTAGATATCCTTTTATTCATTTCAGAATTTTTCCCTGTCATGTCAACAGTAGTTAAGTAACCAAGGTGAATAGGAATTTAACTGGCAGCGTATACTCTGAGATGCTAGTAGTTTTTCTAAGCTGGAATTTATACCCTGATTATAAGGAAGTATTTATATAGGGGTAATGGAGAGCCAAAAGTATAGAAATTTTCTGTTGATTTTGATGTTAACATCTGAAATCGGGGCTGGGGTTGTGGCTCAGTGGTAGCATACTTGCCTGGCACATGTGAGGCACTGGATTCGATCCTCAGCACCACACAAAAACAAATAAATAAAATAAAGGTATTGTGTCCATCTACAACTAAAACATCTGAAATTATGGTAGCTTAACATCAATTATTAATTAAACTAATTTAGGACACTTTCCCAAAGCTATCCTCTCACATTCCATTTTTACTTTTGCAGAGATATTTGCTACTTAAAATAAAAGCCTGAATAATCATTTGAATGGATGACAAGAATGGTAATCTTAACCAATATTACCATCGACAGCATTATCTTGGATTCAGAAGGAAAGTGTCCCTCTTTTTATGGAAAATGGGAATGATTGTTGATTCCATTTATTGCTGAGAGGTAAAAGTACAAGCCCTTGCTCTTTTTTTAAAAAAGTGGTGAGAAAAAGTTTTGAAGAGTGAATTGAGCCCTTCTTCCTTTTCTCCTTTCAAAATCTAATTAAGATGACTAAAATGCAAAAATAAGCAAAATATAGCTGCACTTGAAAACAACAGTACTATCAATACAGCAGCAATTGGTAGGCATTTTAAGAGAGCAGGTAGGTAGGATTTTAAGTGCCAGGATGAACAAATCACTAAGGTAAGTGAAGCAGAAACGCCAATTCTGAGCAATGGGGCATAGTAAAGATTAACCCTAAGGTAGTTGGTAAAAAAATTGGAGAGTGCCTGGGGCAGAAGAGGGGTTGGTGCCAATATATGTAGTTTGTTTGCTCTTCCCCAGTTAGTATTTTCCTTCAAACTGAGGAGAGTTGCGATACACTATTCAGGGTGGGTTTTTGTTTTGTTTTTGTTTTTTCCAAGATAGGTGCTGAGATTCTCAAACCTTGCTCAATAGAAACAACCCTGCAGATGCCTAGGCCAGAACGTGGAGGTTAGAACTAAAGATAAATTCTTTTTTAAAGTTTTCTACATTAAATAATGTGTACATAGGATTTAAAATTGCTTGGTGGCCACCAAGTGCTGTTATCTCAGAGTCCAATCTAGTAGTGGGGACTGGTATTAAATGGTTTATGCGCAGGGCAATCTTAATGCATTATCTAAGCTGCAAGGTTCTAAAAACCTTTAGGGACAATTATTAATAATTGTCCCTGGACAACAGGCAACCTGGGACATAAGGTCACTCTAGTTATAGGGGGGCTATAACTTGCAGCTCTTTGTGCAAATAGGCAATTGCCCAGAGAGTCGAAGCCCATTAGGAGACTCTTCCTTTATTCTAAGTACGCTTTGTGACTATTAACATTTTTTACATGTGCCACAATATATAAAAGTTTGACGAGTACTGTTTTTGGCTAACCTCAAACTATTAAAACATGATATACATTTTGGAAAGTGATGTCACCTTTGTCAAATCTCTGATTTAAACACTTATCAGTAGACTGCATACTGATATGAAGCATGGAATCAAGCTAAGGATGGTCTCCCCTTTATTCCATATGTAGCCACACATGCATACTTTCTTTTCATAACTCAGGAAATGTGCCTCAGGAGAGACCCTACATTGGGCCCTAAAACAAGCCTCCATAAATGTAATATGATTCAAATAATGCAAAATGATCACAAGGAAATTAAGAAGTTCACAAATTGTGGAATTTAAACACTACATTCCTAAATAACTAATGTGCCAAAGAATAAGACACAAGAGAAACATAAAATACATTAAAATGAATGAAAAGACAACATACCAAAATATGGGATAGTTAAGCAGTGCTTACAGATATATTTCTGCTAATTCCTACAATATAAAAGATCACAAATGTACAACCCTACCTTCTACCTTAACACAGCAGAAAGAAAAAGCAAACTAAGCCCAAAAAGCAATTGGATGGAATGTAGTCAGAAAAGTGAATAAAATAAATGAGAGAAAACTCATGAAATTGGCACAGTAAGCTAAAAAAAATTCAAATTAATAGAATCAGAAACAAAAGAGGAAACATGACTACTGACTGTAAAGGTTAAAAAGGATTATAAAGAAGTACTATGAACATCTTTATGCCAAAATTAAATTAGATAACATGAAATGGGCAAATTTCAAAGATATAAGCTACTGAAGTAATGGTATAGATGATAGGAAGGTGAAGAAGGAAAAAGGTGGAAGAACAGAGACATTATCTTTCTCAAAGTCGAAAATATTTTCTAAAGTGGATGGAATAAGAAAATGAAATCTAAATGATAAAGTTAAACATGCTATGGAAAAGCTAAAAATAAAGCTAAGAAAAATTTAGGAAAGTAGTGTTGCAGTGATAAAAATTTTTGATACTTATATAGACAGTATATGTAAGTAATAAGGGTACATCATGACAAAGACCACCTGAAGTCAGAAGTGGTTAAACTGGGGTTGGAAATGAGAATGGGAGAGTAGATTTGCCTTTTTTCTGTGACCTTTTTGACCTATCTGTACTTATAGATTTATTATTAAAGTTTTAAGTGGAGAACTTAAATATCTCCCATATTTAGAGGAAAGGAAAAGCATCATGAACAAAATTTCCTAATCCCAGAACTGAATGCAAACCCCATTTGACCAGGCTCTAACTAGTATATACATGCCTGGATGTCAGGTACCTTTTTTTCTTTATCTTTTTTTTTGCACTGCTGAGATTGAACCCAGGTTCTTGAACATGTGAGCATTCTTGGCAAGAGCTCTACCTCTAAGCACACCTCTAGCTCTTGAGTATAATATAGAAGAGAAGTTCTTCAGATTGGTTTTTTTACAGATTTTGGAATGAATATATGTGAAGTGGGACCCAATTCTAAAAACAAAATTCATTTTTGTTTCATATATAACTTTGTACACATAGCCTGAAGGTAATTTTATACAGTATTTTTAGTTGGCCTGTTTCAACTGTCACACAGTACTAAGGTAGGTTATTTTCATTTGTGATATCATGTCAGTGCTGTTTCAGATTTTATAGCATATTGGATTAGATATTTGGGCTCCCAAAATTCATTTCAAATATTTTATTCCCAGAAGGAATTTACAACTTTATCTCCATATGAAAACAATCCATATATATTCATATATTTCTTTTTTTTTAGACATCACATATAAATCAGAAACCATTACACAAGGCTGACTTAAAAGATATTGAGGTAATTTTAAAGTAAAATCTCTCTGGAATTCTTATTTTAGGGTTAATTTAAATATTTAGCTCTTTAGCCAACAAAACATTCTAAAACAAAAGAATGGTTTTGTTTTACATTAATATATCATCAGTGATTTAACTATCAAAAGTACTTCATTTGTGAACAGTGTGAGAGATTGATGACACCAGTTTTGCGTAGTATTATTTTCAGTTTGGAAAGTTTTACAGATTCAAAATAATATATTTGTTTTCTTATTTTTTCCAGATGCTCAATATATTAAAAAAAATTACTACTTTAAAAATTTCAAAACACGTAACAGTTTTCACTTCTTTTTTTAAAATTTGTCTGATAGATTGGTGCTGGATACTATGAAGAGAAGGAGGAGAGTGGCTGGGAGGGGAGGAAAAGTAAATCCTTATAGTAAATATTGGTACAACCAAGAGAAATAATGAATGTTATTGTTTAACTATATAAAAAACAATGTTTTACCCCAGCACCGCAAAAAAACAAAACGAAACAAAACAAAACAAAAAAACAATGTTTTAGTATAAGCTGGAGGTGATAAATTATAGGTATAGTGTGTGAGGAAAATCAAAATTTTCTAGTTTCATTAAATCCACTTAGAGTACAGTAAGTATAAAATGTACACAAATCTATGACTTACAGAATAGTATAAATCTTGCTTCATTTTATTTTTTCTTCTTCCCTTTCTTGCACTCACTAGCTCCTACAGCAACTACTTTGTTAGGTCAAATTAAGAAGTCTAAAAAATGCTGGACACAGTGGTGCACACCTGTAATCCCAGTCGCTTAGAAGGTTGAGACAGGAGGATCTCTAGTTCAAAGTCAGCCTCAGCAACTTAGTGAGGCCCTATCTCAAAATAAAAAGGGCTGGTGATGTGGCTCAGTGGTTAAGAACCCTGGGTTCAATACCCTGGTACCAAAAAAAAGAAAGAAAAGTCAAGTGTAAACAGTAAGCCTTTATATGAATGGCCACTTGTTATTGATGCTGTTATTCTTTATAAAAACTTGTATATCGATGCCATGTGGTATTTGGCATCCAGTGTTCCACATGTACTTAAGTTTATTAAGAAAGGCTATGAAATAAGATAATTCTATTATTTAAGGTATTAACAAAGACCTTCTTTTAATCAAATAAAATCCAAATAAAACCAAATAAAATCTGATACTATAAAGTGGCTTGTTCCAGTTCTTTTCACTGTTTTACACCTTTTCTTCCATTATAAGTTTTAAGTACTTGAGAACTTACTAAGCACTGCACTTCCCAATAAATTTGAGAAGGTATGATTTGAATCAAAGTTATAAAATAATTTATGAATGTAAGTGTAAGAGCTCCGAGGGAATTCCCTGCAGATTAACTGCAAATATGTTTTCATGCTACATTTGTCCTGTAGATGTTTATATAGCTCATTTCTCTATTTCACTTATTCCATAAAACTCACAGATTCACTAAGCTCATATGAAGCACAGAACAGAATCAATGACTTATGATTTTCTTCATTCTCCTAAGGATGGAAACTAATTAGTACCACTCTAGATGCCACAGGAAATTAGAGCTTAATTCTCTTCTAGAAATCTACTTGAGAAATACTGATAAGGCACTAGCACACCTTGTCCTCTTTCCCCCTACCTCTAAACTACTCTGGCCTAAAATCCATGGAATCTATTTTCGTAATGGCAGATTTTGTCCTATATTCAAATCCACAGGGAAAAGTTTGCAAATATCCATTTTTATATATTGAAACCTTCTTTCCTCTGAAACTATATTTGTATCTTTAGTTCCCATCTTTGTCAAGTTCAGTACATAAACAAATTATATTTGTGACATTTTACTTATTTTTCATCCATAAACAAAAAAAAAATCTCCAGAGTTACTGAACATGGGCCACATGCCTATAACCCCAACAATTCAAGACAGGGATATCGTAAGTTTGATGCTGGCCTGGGCAACTTAATGAGACCCTTCCTCAAAAATAAAAAAGAAAAAGGGCTGGGGATACAGCTCAGTGGTGGAGTGCATTTGGATTCAATCAGCAGTAAAGCAAACCAAACCAAAACCAAAGATAAAACCAATCTTCAAACTCTGGAAATCCAGAATCTACAATTCCTAAGGATTTTTAATAATATATAAAGTACATATAAATTCTGACTTATCCTATATCTTTGAACTGATGTTGAAAGATAAATTATTCTGCCTAAAGAGGTGGTGTGGATTTTGAAAACATTTGCACGACCTGCTTAAGAGAATAAAGAAATATTAAGTAATGATGGTTCCCAACTACAGTGAAGTTTTTGTGATATTCTTTGCTAGAAACTTTTAAGGTACATTTTATTCAGCCATAGCAAATAATTTGAGACTCTTATTTCACATAACATGGATCTTTTTCATTATACTGCAACATAATGTTGAGACTGAAGATTACTTTCCTTGCTAACAGTGAGGAGCAACTGTTTACCTTATATAGCTTATGTAGCTTTTTCTAAAACAAGAACATCTGAAGCAGCTAAAAAAAACTATCCTAACATTACAATACATAAGAACCTTAGTCACTGTGGACTATGCTATAAAACGTGAGTAGGCAAATTGTATCCATAAAGGGTCAGATAGTATGAATTTTAGGGTTTCCAGGTTAGTCTCGGTAGCAGCCAGTAAACTTCGTCATGATAGCACAAAAGCAGTCATACATGATAAGCAGAATGAACATAACTGTGTTCCAATAAAACTAAGCACACTAAATTTCATGTTAATTTTTACATTCATAGTCTTCTTTTTTAAAAATCATTTAAAATATAAATAAAATTCTTAATTCACAGGCCATGAAAAGTAGGCAGAGGACTAGATTTGACCCATATACCGTAGTTGGCTGTCTTTTATGAAGACCTTTATGTTATGCAAAATGCTTCAAATTCCTGACGGAGACTTGCATGTTTTAGATTTCTCATTTAAAAATTTAGCACATTTTTTTTTGTGTGCGTGTGTGTGAATAAACATACTAACTTAAAAGAGAAATAATAATTCAGAAAAAATAAAATTCCCTCAAGAAAAAACGTTCCATTTACAAATACATAATTCACAAACGTATAAAATGAAAAATTAGAATTTTTATTCTATGCAATATAAAATAATATGCATAGATTTCATACATAATTTCTTAGTTTTTACTTTAGTTAAAAGAAAGACAATGAGAAAAAGGTTTATAAATCTCAGTCCCTTTTATAAAAAGTTACTATTGAAACCAACTGTTACGTACATGTACAACCATCAACTCTGAATAAAATATGAATTATACCCAAGGAATAGGAATTTACCTAGATGAGCTCTGGCTGCTTTTTTAAAAATGCATAATTACATCATAGAACACTGTGTCATCTATAATATGTCACAAATTTGAAAAGAAACTCCTGCTTCCATAAGGAAACAATTCTCTTTCCATAATTGTCTTCCAATATAAAAAAACTTCACAGACTGGTTTACCTTTATCAAAGGTAAAATGATTCACTGCTCCATTTGTATGGATTATCTTGATCCTCAGTAGTTCTTAAACACAAAATAAAATTTTGCATGAACTTTCAACTGTTTAGGTTGTCAAAATACTAATACAAAATGTATTCGACTAGCAGAAGTTCATGGGCTAAAGAAAAAGGAATTGAATATAAAATGTTCACCAACTTTATCCTTTCTAATTTTACACAGCTTCAGGTTACTGAGACCTAATTGGTTTGTTGTGCCTAATCATCATGAACACAGCTCCATCTTTTATCTTAACACTCCTCCTCAATGCCATCTTTTGTTTGGCTCTTCATTTTGCGACGTATAAGATCACTTCGTCCAACTTCAATCATTTGTTCTTCCCAAGATTTCATTTCATTATCATAACGGATTTTATCATC
Source organism: Sciurus carolinensis (assembly GCF_902686445.1). Taxonomy (NCBI): domain Eukaryota; kingdom Metazoa; phylum Chordata; class Mammalia; order Rodentia; family Sciuridae; genus Sciurus; species Sciurus carolinensis. The sequence goes on along the minus strand of NC_062217.1, from coordinate 110,682,194 downwards.
TTTAGCAAGCTGAATATATACCTGAGAAAAAGCATAATTGTTAAAATGATTTCTTTAGAAAAGAGCTATTAATTTCTGAACTGTACACTGAACTATACTCAGAAATTGAACTGGGCACAGTAGTGTAAGTCGGTAATCCCAGTGACTCAGGAGTCTGAGGGCAGGAGGACTGCAAGTTCAAGCCCAGTCTCAGCCACTTAGCAAGGCCCTAAGCAACTTAATGAGAACTTGTTTCAAAATAAGAAGTTTTTTAAAAGGCTGGGGAAGTGGCATAGTGGTAAACTACTCCTGAGTTCAATTCCCAGTACCAAAAATGAAAGAAATTCTTTCACTATTCTATATGTAAAAAAGGGGAAATGGAGAAGGAATGTTTTTAATGAGATAAATTTTGGATGAGAAAAAGATTGAGAAAACTTTTAAAAGTGTTAATGAAGTTATTAAAATTTCAGGGATTGAGGTATAAAAAGCAGTAAAAGCAGGGTGGGACAACTAACTCATTACCAGTGGATACTCTTGAGATCAGGAGTAACCCTGTTTCAAATACAAATTGCACTTACAATCAAAAACAGCCAAGGAAAAAAAAAAGGCAAATTTGGTTTAATAATACGAAAATAAGTTTAAAATTCTATTATTAGCAATATTAGGCTGCCTTCATGTGAATCAAGTCTTGCCCTAATATATCCTATCACAGATTTTCTAATTAGACACTTGAGTCTAAAAATCATAATACTTACTTGCTTTTGAGAACTAGACAGATTTTTCCAAGTTTCATTCACAGATTTCAGCTTTGCCTAAAAAACAACATACATTTAAGTAGCACACATATAGGGACATTTCAGTGACTAAAGAAAAATCTATATTCATTCCCACAACAAAAACTCAAATATCAATAATTATTGACAAAGTTGTACCAGTTAACTTCCATTTCTAAGCAAAAACTATTGAAAGTTACAAAAAATGAACTGAAGGTAGGTACAGATCAGAAATATTTATATCCAGGTATAATAAACACCTGTTAAGGGCTAACTTCCCAGTAGATTTATGTTTTATTCTAGAATTTGTTCCTATATACTTAAGTATAGTCATAGGAACAATACAACACAAGTCCCTTATTCTACTTAGCTGAACTTAATTATGTGACCTAAAAAAAGTCATTTTTACTTCCCTCAACCTTGCTTCTTCATCTACACAATTAAAGGAATAGAAATACACTTACTTTTGTTCCCTCCTGAAACCCCATTAAACAAAAAAAAAAAAAATTTAAAGTACAAAAACTACATGGACAAAATTGACAAAAGATGACCAATCCAAAATTTTGGAAGCTGAAAAGCAGATGGAGAAGTGCTAACTGGTTTAACTGACCCAAGAAAGCTGATTGCTAAGGGCAATGGGAAAACCTGATTTATAATGCAGAATTCCAAACAATTTGGCACCGGCAGCACTAGATAGGTGTAAAAACAGAGGTTAAGGTAGGATTGGTTAAAACACTGTTTAAAAAGAGGCTAAATCCTCACCATGGCAGATTTTAGGGCATTCATCCTCAGGAGAGTAAAACAGAATTACTCTGTGAAAACCAGGTATAGTTGAGTACAATGGTACTATGCAAAAACCAGAGAGTTTGAGCAGGTAGTATAGCTCAGTGGTAAAAGTGCTTTTCTAGCATGTGTGAGGCCTTGGGTTCAGTACTCTGCAACCATAAAAAGCAAAAAAATACACTTTAAAAAAGAAAAAGAGAGATTCAGTGAAAATGCATACAGGGTCCCAGGGTGTAGAAAAAGTGCAAAAAAGGCTAAAGGAAAACAGCATAATAAAGATAAGAAAATTAGAAGACAAATTCAGAAGAGCCATATTCAAAAAACAAATGTTAGGGAAAGTCAGAACAAAGAAAAAGGGAGAAAAAAAGAAGACAGTTCATACTCAAAGGACCAACAATCAAAACAGTTTTATATTTCTTAAACGTTGAAAATTTGAAGGAATGTGATTTCCAAACCAGAATTCCATGCCCAGTCTAACAAACATATTTGAGGACAATGACATTTTTTAGACATGTAAAACTTAAAAAATTAATCTCTCATGAAGCCTTTACTGGGGAAGATGTTATACTTGAAGCAGAGTAAACCAAGACAATAATAGAAACAAATGCACCACAAGGATGATGATGATAAGGAAGAGCCCAGGATATTAGCTGCATATTAGGCATGGAAAGCAACAAACTGAAACAAACCAGAGGATTCAGAGTGAAACTAAGTGTATTGAAAGTCAGTGAACACTGAAGAGTTTGGGGCTGAATTATTGATAATTACCCCCCAAAATATGCAAACAGACAAACAAGGAAGAAAGGAAAAGGAAAGATATAATCAACTTTAGAGAAAATAAGTTTTGCCAGAAAGAAGAAATAATTTTAGCATATGGTATAGATGAGCTGTGACTAGGCCTCACATAATCACATAAATATACTTAATGCTTGAATATATTACTATATTGGGAGGTAGAGGAAATTGAAATATGTAAGAGTGGAATGAGATTTAAGTGTTCATCTGAGGTAATGGAGGTAATGCTTGAAGTATAAGATAAATAATGCTTATAACTGAAAAAATTCAAGAAGCTATGATAGATAAAAGGATGTTATTTAGAGAGATGGAATTAAGAATCAGGTAAAACAGTGGAATGTGTTTCTGGTGTAAAGAATGTAACAGGGCAGTGAAAACTGCCTTGTCATATCAAACCTAAAAGAATATTTTGACTCTTTGTACTATAAGGATGTATAACCAATATTTTTTAATAAATAAAAATGATACAGTCAAGTTATATTTCAATTTTCAGGGATCGGATCTGGCAATTAATTTTCTAAGATGACTCCAAGGTACTGTCAGAGTTGATAAGCACTAATTTAGAAGGAATATCTGGCATATAAAGGAAAACAGTACAGAAAAGTTAAGAAAATTACAGAACAAGTTTAGAAGATCCATATTTAAAAACTAAATGTTATGGAGAGGAGATATTGACAAGAAAACTATGGAGATACTGATAAGAAAACCAAATCCAAGGTAAATTAATGACTGAGCCAAGTTCCAATTAAAAAAAACTGATAAGCTTGCATATTTCAGTGATGTAGAGCATAGAGACTAAATTTAAAATCCCAAGGGGAATAATTAAGTCAAAGTATACAGTCAGGGAAGACTAAGCTACATATATACATTACTTAAGCATATGATAAAAAGAGATTGAGTACCAAAAATTTCATTTTCAATGGACAAGGGTTAGGGATCTCAACATTAACTTTTTATCATGCCATATGATATAAGGAAAAATAAAATTGCCCATTTGGAGCTTTTAAGAAGGAAAAAATGAAAAGACTAAGCCCCAGCAGTGACTGAGAAGCTGTTTTTTTTCTTTGACATATTCATATGATGACATTCACATGTATAATAAATTCCCATGGGCATAACCAAAATTTTATTAAAGGATATAACATGAAGCAATAGGTTATACTCAATTCCAAGAACAAAACATTATAGCTCTACTCTCATTCTTTCCAGTGACCATAAAAGAGTTGAGAACTGCTGGGCTAGGAAAGTCTCCACAAGAACATTAACAACTCTATAAATGTGAAAATTGTTTTGTTTGTTTTTTTTTTTTTTTTTTTAATTTAAAAAGTTGGCAAGGTATGTGTCTATTGGCAACTTCATATTCAGGTTAACTATACATAGTACAAAAAAGGACTTTTCTTTCTCCCTGTTCTCTGCTCCTAAGCATTAGGATTGAACTCAGGGCTTCATGCGTGAGGCAAGCACTCTATCACCACTGAGCTCCCACCCCAGCTTCAAAGATTTTTTTCTTTAAAAGAGATCCAGTATAGAGGACCTTATCAAAAGAGCTTAACTGAGCCGGGTGCAATGGCACATGAAAAATTAAGGAAAAAAAAGGGAAGGGGTTGGGTATGTGGCTCAGCGGTAAAGCACCCCTGGGTTCAATGCCTAGTAGGAGAAAAAAAATTTAAAAAGCTTAATTTCCGTAACTTACTAATTTTCTTTATCACCTGATATATAATACTCCTAGAATTTCCAAAGTAATCTTTAAATTGAAATAAAAATCTAAGAAAAAAAAATGCAGCTCAGTTTACCTGCGATGAACCATCCTTAACTTCTTGGAAGCTTTCAGATACAAAAATGTTATAAGCTGAGCGAGGTCTTTTTGGTTTTCCAAGCATTGTTAACTCCTGAATAAAAAAAATAGAAGGGTCAGGTATAGTTTTAACCTCCATAAGATTTAGTTTTACTTATAAAACCATTCTATACTACATATTATAGTTAATTAAAGTAAATATTACAGTTTTATATAAAGTATATGATTATTCATGTTGTCAGAATTTTTTGATAGCACATTTTAAAAATTATAATAGATTTTATGAGTTATTTTCCAAAGATATTTCCCTTATATTTTATATTCATGGTCTTCACAGACTGAATAACTGAGCATATAAATACAAGAATTAAAAGTCCTTTTTAAAGGATAAAACAATCCCAGTTACATGAATTTCAACTCTTTTTCAAAGAAAAAGTATTCCAGTGATACGCACTCTCTTTTTTATTAAAGCTTTCTTTCTTAAACGTTTTTGCATGATTTCTTTTTCCAAAGATATCATTTGACTTGGAGTTAGCTGTTCCTGAATTCTGTTTATCTCTTCTTTGTATGCCTGCCAGTCTGCCTTATAAGCATCTTCATATATCTATAAATGAAAAAAAAAAAAAAAAACAACTAAGAAGTCAACAAACAATTGTTGCAAATTCAACACAGCACATCTGTCAGGGAAGGAAAATAAATGACATCAGTTAAAGACAGACTGAACCATGGGAGAAAATGTGTTCTGAGATGTCTTTTTCATATACTTGCTAAGCAAGGTGAATGTGTACTGCCAACCATTCACCTCCATTCCCATATATCGATATTCTCATCATTTATGTGTAACTAAAGGTTTAAAGTTCCCTTGAAGACAATGTTTATAAAGGTGTGGGCCATCTGATCCTCTAAAGAACATGACAATTCTTCCTAGTTGTAGAATAAATGGCCAATAAAACTGAAAATCTATAGGCTTACTTTTTTCTGTGACTCAGGAAGTTCCCTCCATAGCTCCGCAATTCTTCTAATTAGTTCTGATACTTTCAGATCTATGAATTGGAATAAAATGAAAAAAAGATGTCACAGCTTTACGTCTCACAATTTCTTTCTTTCTTTTTTTTTTTTTTCATACTGGAGATTGAACCCAGGACCTCACATGCTACTATTGAGCTATATCTCCAGTCCTTTTGTTTTTTTTAATTTTATTTTGAGACAGGGTCTCAGCTTCAAACTTGCATTCCTTCTGCCTTAGACTCCCTAGCACTGGGATTATAGGCATAAGCCACCACACCTGGCTCTTGTGATAAATTTCTAAACTTCTAGGAAAATACAATCTATTAGTACTAAAACCCAACTTATATTTCAGACACATCTATACCATACTTAATAACAAGATTTAACTTTTCTTTATCCAACCAATTTAATGTAAATAATCTAAAACTTTATATAATGTTAAAAAAAAGTCTATTCTTTAAAACTAAGAAGTATATCACAGATCACCAAAAACAGTCCTTAAAAACTGACTGCTTTTGAGTAGTTGGGTAATCAACTGCTTCAAGCTTTTTACTTTCATTATTTCAATCAAGTCTTTTAAGAATTACTAAGTTCACAAAACCTCACTAATACACAAAATATAGTCTGAATTCATATAATACACCTTGTACTTCAATTACAGAAATATCATCTGGAAGCAAACTATTCTAAAATTAATCCATGATTCTCCATTTCCATCCTTATTCTAACTGGAATGATGAGGTGGCAACTGAATTAACAACTACCTGTTAGTCCCAAGTCTAATGTGAGCATTTTCATTATGGTTCCTCTAATTTTCACAAGTGTCCTGTGAGGTACTGCATGTAAAAGGGTTTTAAAAATCATAAGCAAAATTAATTATTACTGGACTGGGATGTAGCTCAGTGGCAAAGCTCTCGCCTTGCATTTGCAAAGTCCTGGGTTCAATCCCCAGTACCAAAAAAGAAAAGACAAAAAAAAAAAAAAATTAGTTATTATTAATTTAGCAAGTAGTTTTATAGTATAACTCAAAATGAAGGCCTTATAGCTTTTCTAGGGAGTAAATGATCTCCTACCTGGGTTATCTTTTTTCAGGAACTCAGGATTGATTTTCAGTGAAAAAGCTTTTGAAGTTAGCACTAATTTGCATAGAACTTTACAAATTTCAGAACAGTTCCATGTAAGTTATTTCACTGCAACTTTATGAATACCCTAAAGCAGAATAAGCAGAGAGCTAAGCAAGAGACAACCTGATTTGTCAGTGACCATTTAAGCCAAGGGCAACCAGGTCCCAAATTGAGTTTCTGTATCTTCTTCCATGGGTGCTTTCCACACTACAGTTTATTTTTAAAACACTTTTCATTAGTTCTCATTTATATTTAAAGCATTTCTATTTGATATAAAATTATATTTCCTATTTTACAGACTAAACAATATAATTGTTCCAGTAGTCACTAAATACTTTGGTAATGCAAATCAGGTTTGCAATTTAACTCTTAGTGGCCTTTTAATTACATAAAAATACAAGCCCCCAAATTCCTTACCTGGGTTCTGAGCTTTAAATATGGGTAGCTGTTCTTTAGAAAATCGAAGGTATGAACTCATAGGTTTCTTTGGATAACTACCCAAGGTGGATGAAAACCACTTCGGAAAATACACGAAACTACATATAAGTAAAAAGAAAATAAATAATCAAGTCAGTATTTAATTGCCAGTATTCACATGTACATGAACACAGATTCCAAATAATATGTCACCAAGATGCTACATATCTGACATCTTCAACAACAATGCTACTGACTTCTTTATCTTTGGGGGTTGTTTGAGGCACTCGGGATTGAATCCAGGGCCTTGTTCAGGCTAGACTAGCGCTCTCCCACTGAGCTACACCCGCAGCCCTAAGAATTTATTAGAAATCCTGCCAAGAAGAAGAGCCCGCAGGGATTAAGTCTGAAAGCTCTTACCTCCTAGAGAGGGAAGAGTGGAGAAAAGCATCCATACTACAGCTCCTGGACTTACCTTCCCCCGGCCTAGGTGAAGGCGAGAGATTCTGGGGGCTACTTATCAGAGGACGGCGAACAGGTGCTTTAAGGTTGGCCGGCAGGAAGGGGGAGGGAGTGGAGGGTAGCAGGAAGCAAGGTGCGAGGTACTAAAGATATAAGGCCTGGTCTTAAATCCACAGATTTGGCAAGACGAGATCTGAATCACAGGGCCAGCTTGGCTCTGACCTCCTGAGAGAAGCAGAAAGTGGAGCGACCGCATCTATATTCCAGTCTCGGGACTCCTGGGCCCTGCCGCCTCCCAAGGCGCGGAAGAGCGGTCCTACCTGAAGGGTGAGCGCAGACGATTTCCACAGCCGGAGCACAGCTCTACTCCAGACTTTCCCAAGTCCCTCAGCACACCCCACACTCCCCGCAGGAGCGCCATGGCAGCGGTGATGGTCGACAAGGCAGTGGCCGGGCCCAAATCCCCCAGGACCCTCCTTGCAAACCGTAACGGCCTCAACAATGACAACTCGCTGCGTGTGACCCGCCTGGATTTGTTATCATGCCCGCCACTCGCGAGGCACTATGGGAAGTCAGCTAACATCCGGTTGGGACACAGCGGGCGGAACGGGGCTGAACTGGCGCCGGCGCCGTAGTGAGACCCCCCGGTGGGCGGGGCTAAGCGGAAGGAGGAGGAGCGCCGGGGCAGTGAAGAGAAACCGCGGGCCGTTCGCCTGCGGAGGGCCCTGGCCTCGAGGGGGCGCTGCTGAGCCGCCACTGCCCCGGGCCGCCCCCCCCCAGTTGGTTGCACTGCAGGGTCTGGAGGCTGGTGGAGGGACAGCGGTGGCCTCGCCCCCACCAGGCAATGACAAGCGTCGGACAGTGACGGCTTCTGGGCTGCGTAACAGACAGTCTTACAGCGAGGGCACTTGTGCAACCCGCTGCTCCGGGTGCTGTGCCTGTCCGTTCAAGCCCGGCTGGAACTCGAGTCCAGAAACGGTTCCAGGAGACCAGGGGATTAGCAAACCTATAAATGCAGATTCCCGAGACTGGCCGCTTTGTGGGACTCTTGAATTTGCGTTTTAAACGAGTTCCTCAAAAGTCAACAAGTTCTAATGCCAGTGGTCTTGGGACCATATTTAATGCAGTATGGAGTTAGAATGTCCTCCTATCTTCAAGTTTGACTTCTAGTCCTGCTTAATTTGAGCAGAGGAGCCTTTGGATGTTTCGCAGATTCCGTTTCTAGTCTCAGTATTAATATTAATGCATCAATGTCTTGTCCTGGAGAATGTCGCATTCCCTTACCAAGATTTATTTTCCGCCTCTGCCAATGAAGATGAGCTCTAGACCAATTTTCCCAGCGAAAGCCCCCAGAACGTGTGACATGTACGCCTTGGATACTGATTGATGTGGTGTACAATTTTTGTTTTGTGTTGCACAAATACCATTTCCTGTATACGAAATGGCATGAGAAATGATAAGGAAACTCTAAAGATATCTAAGACCCCTTCCAGCTTTTAAATACCGTTATTTAAAAGATGAAACATCTCCTGAGACTTGTGTTCTGTTGAATAATTGTTTTTTAATAAAAAATTCTTAGGGTAATATTGAGTGGAGAGTTTATTGCCTTCCTGTTGCTTCAAAACATTGGCACTTTGGAGCTACGGAAGACAGTCCACTTCTTCTTTTAAGTGGTAAACAATTATCACCACTTCCCTTTTCATAAACTCTCAGGGTTGAAAGGGACCTTCCAGGTCATCTGTTTAAACCTTCCATTCTGTCATGGAAGCAACAAGTTTCTTTTTTCTTCTTCTTCTGCATATCTACTATGTATAAGGCCCCAAACGTAGACAAGAAAACACAAAACTTCCCAATAAAATCTAGTTGCAAAGGCAAAGAAGTAAACAGCACAGTGTTCTAAAAGAAAGTATGGGATAGAATTATTTGTACTTACATTCAAAATGATTGCTAAAATGGTGTTTCCTGTCTATTTTTCTAGAATGTTTTCATTCTGTCAGATGTTTGATCTCTTGAATATTTTAACAATCTTTTTTGTTTTCAAGTGTCACTTTGAAAAATTTGTTGCAAAGTTTTTATAAATCTAATTGATCACCTTTGTTTTCATCAGATACCAATCATTACATTGCAATGATAATTTAAAGTGCAATATTTACAAAGAAAACATAACTGTACCTACTTAAACTGTCTTCGAACAAAAGAACATACGGTTTTGTTTACATTTGCTTTATAAAACAAAGCCTTACTGCAGCCCTTTTGGAGAGTTCTGTCCTTTGTTCAAATGGGCATGGTGGTGCATGCCTGAAATCCCAGTGGCTCAGAGCCTGAGGCAGGCAGATAGCAGGTTCAAAGACAGTCTCAGCAACTTAGTGAGACCCTGTTTCAAAACAAAAAATATAAATGGTTGAGGATGTGACTCAGTGGTTAAGTGCCCCTGGATTCAATTCCCCATGCCATAAAAATTTTTTTGTTCATTTGCTTCTATGATTTCAACTGTTGGTTATATCCTCTTTTCTCCTGTGTTTTATATTGAATCAAGACCTCGCCTTTCAGTTTCATATCCATATGACCACTGTCTTCTGGACATCTTCACCATTGTTTCTGACAGGTACCAATTTCAACATTTCCTGAACAAAATTCACTATCTTTTCCTGTTTCGAACTCTTTCTTAGTAAGAGGCACCAGTTTCCCATTCAACCATCCAAGCCAAAATTGATAAACCATTTTAAAATCTCCCCATTGACATTCTACTCCCATTTACCAACTGACTATTGCTCCATCTATCTTACTGGTCCTTTTAGGATGTATTCCTTCCTCTCCAGCCTCGTTGCTATCAATTAAAGACAGTAAGTAATAAGTTGGTAATTCAACTCTCTGAAAAACAGAAAATCCTCATTTGTAGTGTTTGCCAAGTTCAGTGGTGTAAATATTCCCACCATGGGTGATTTAAAACTATCAACCTGAAGTCACTAAATCTGAAGTTGAGAAGAGATAAGGATAATTAGCTCTTCAAGCCTGCACATTTGGTTCCTGTCTACCAGTGGTTCAAACTGCCATCTTTTCCCAAACTCTGACTGTAATCTTCCAATCTCCAGTCTTACATCCCTCCAAACCATGTACCAAAGTTATAGGGGTAATCTTTCTAAAAGGCAAGCACATTAATTAATTCATTCAATATGTATTGAGCACCAACTAGATGCCAGGCATGCAATGATTTATTATGTTCTTGAAACCTTCAGTGGTGCCCAATTGCCCACAGAATCAAGTTCCAATTCTCATATGTGGCATATAGGTCCTCCAGGATATGGCCTTTTTGTTTCCTCCATAGCTTTATTCCCATTTTGCCTTTTCTTGAAATAATTTATAATTTAAACACTTATTTCTTCTATTTAATAGACATATCAAATCATTTCATTTAGCTCTGAGTTTACCATTGTTTTTTGTGTGATAAGTCAGAGTAATGAAAATCACTCAGTAAAAATACAAGCTTAAAAATTAGACAGATCTGGGTTCAACTCCTGTTTCTATACTTACTAGAGTGTGACCTTGATAATAACAATCTCTTTAATCCGGAGATTTCCCCTTTATAAAATGGGAATAATAATGTTTGACTCTTATGATTATTGTGAAGATTAAATGATACACTGGGCAAAAAGTTCTTAATAGAGTCCCCAGAATGTAGCAATGACTCAATAAATAAATAGCAGCTATTTATATCATCATATTTTCAGAACAAAATTAACTTCATTAGATTTGACAAAAAGTCAAATCTGTGTCATTACTAGAATTGGACCCAGGGCCTTGTATGTGCTGGAGAAGCACTGTACCCCTGAGCTATATACCCTCAGCCCCTCTTCTAATTGATCTTGTAGCATTTCTTAAATAAATAATTTAGATCACAAATACTATAGTAGTTGATGAGAAATTGAAACAGCACACCCTTAAGTTGGAATCATACTTTAATATTTTCAGAACATCCTTATATAATTTTGATCATGTGACTCATAAATCAAAGAAAAAGACAAAAAGTTGTCTGATCACTGCTCCCAAGTACTAGATGAGAAAAATGAAGTTCAGAAGTTCCAAGGACTGTGGTTCTAATAATGAATTGTGTAGGTGAAAACCTGCTTCCAATTCATTGTCCTGTGCTTTTCAATTATATCAGATCATTTTTCAGACTTAGTCAACACACCACACTACTTTAGCTCCAATTATCTTCCTTGGATCTTCTACAGTTGTGAGCTCATATCACTTATTGTAACTTACCCATATACCATTCTTCTTTCTAACCATTTCTGTGTATGCATTTCTCTTCCTTAGTAGATTATTTGACAGCAGGACTAAGTCTTATGCTTCCTCTTAAGCATCTCAAGTAACACTAGTAAGCATGATATATGGATGGACAGACAAATGGCAAGATGGCAGATTAATAGGTAGGTATGTAGATAGATAGAAACTATGAAAAAAGTAGCATCTGCATAAATTATTTTTGTACAAATTTGATGTCATAGAAAATAACAACTTCCTGTTAGAAGTATCGTTTGTCAAAAGAAGGGACAGTTATATGCAGAGATGGTAACCATGTACAAATTTGGAATATACATATTAAAGTAATGATCTAGGTTAACTGGTACTTGTACTTTGGTAAAGCAGAAGGTAGAATCAATAAATAAAAGCAGTGACTAGAGGCCTGAATAATTCCATGCTGAATAATGGACTTAGCTGCATGAATATAACTCAAATGAAGGGAAAATATTCCTGAAAGTCAAAGTAGTATTGCTTTTTAATTGCGATGGATTTATAATTTAGCTCCAATAAGAGCAATCCCCTATACGTCAAGCACAGAAAATAGATGTGATTCTGAATTTAAAAGCAAAATATATTTCTGGAAGTAAGATAACACTGGAAGCACAGCATTCATAGACATTTATTCATCAACAACTGTATAGCACCTTAATAGGAACTGGAAGGGGCACACAATGATAACACATTACTGTTCCAAAGAGGTTACTCCAACCAGGGAACAAAATCTAAACACAAATTTCAGAAGTATAACAATCCTTTACAGGGCGGGGGATGTAGCTTAGTGGTAAAGCACTTGCCTGGCATGTGTGAGTTCTTGGGTTCAATTCCCAGCACCAAGTACATACATACATACATACATACATACATAACAATCTATTACAACAATATCAGAAGAATTTACAGTTTGAATGCATATCTCTTTTGGTGGGGAGGGTTTCTGGGTATTGAATTCCAGGGATATTCAACCACTGAGCCACATTCCCAGCCCTATTTTGTATTTTATTTAGAGATAAGTTCTCACTGAGTTGCTTAGTGCTTCGCCATTACTGAAGCCAGCTTTGAACTCATGATCCTCCTGCCTCAGCTTCATGAGTTACTGGGATTATAGGCATGTGTCACCACACCTGGCTTGAATGCATATCTCTTAGTTTACCTCTTCTGTAATCAAGAGTTGAATAAATTATATATATAAAACTACATGTGTAAATTTTCTTTCTCACCATTTTCATTTACTTAGTGTCTATTTTCATATCACTGGAATTTGCCTTTAAAATTATTATAGAAAAGGAAAGAAGGCAGAGAGAAATCAGAAGAAAGATCTTTTGCATGGTAATAGTTTTCAGCTATTTAAGTTATTTTATGAATTACTTTTCGATTAAAACAAGTCTGCATATCGGAACTATTTTTAGCTATTGCTGTAGCAGCATTATGAAAAATAAATATAGCTTTTCTATTTTAAAGCGGATTATATGAGTCAGCAGGAGGTAGGAAAAGAAAAAGGACAGCTATGATTTTATGCAAAGTTGTAAAACCTTAATTCAGATTACCAGATATTCTTAAAAGCTGACTTGAATATTGGAAGAAGTTCATGGTTATGTTGACAGAATAATACTACTAATAAGACAACATAACTTGTGTTTACTCTTATATTACCATAAAGCAGCTGATTCATACATACATTATTTCTAAACCTTTCATGAATCCTACAAGGTGGGATTATTTCTATTTTGTGGGTATGAAAACTGGCATTTACATATTACATATATATATTTAAATTTATATTTATATTTATATGAAGAATATCTTCCTTGTTACTATCTTGTTAACAAAATTTTCACCTCTAAATCCATAGTCTGCAACTTTTACATTATATTTTACTCTATGTAGGTACAACAGAGCTAAACCAGTCATAAAGTTGTGGGTTTGTTTAACACTTCCTAAAATAGAAATGTTTCATTTCTATTCCCATAAGTACTCTTTCTTGACTTCTTTAGCTAAGTGAATTATTAATATAGCACCCTAATTTCTTTTATTCACACATTCATCCAGTCATCCAAAAACAGTAACCCTTGAATAATAAAAGCAAAACAACAACAACAACACTACACAAAACTAGTGTTGCTGTTCATGCCTATAATTCCAGTTACTCAGGAGACTGAGGCAGGAAGATCACAAGTTCAAGATCAGTCTTGGCAACTTAAACCCTGTCTCAAAAAAATAAAAATTAAAAATAAATAAAAGACTGGAGCGTAGCTCAGTGGTAAAGTGACCCTGGGTTCAATCCCCAGTACTGCAGAACAATCCAAAACGAACAAACAAAAATACTATGCATACCATATTGCATGGGTTTGCATGTATAAAAGAGTGCAGAGTAATATAAAATTTGGTTTAATGGCAATTATATCTGAATATTGAAGGCATGACTGACTGGTACTCATTTTTTACATCATATATATTTGTATTACGTTCATTAAGAAAAATAAAATAGTAATAGTCACCTTTTTGCAATTAAAAAAAAAAAAAACTCAGTTCCTGGCAGAGGCCAGTACTATATTAGATACTGTGATAAGTTCTAAAAATACACAGATGACTAAGGCATGATCCATCTGTTTAAATCTGCCTGAGAGATTAAGGGATGGCTTCACAGAGTACGTGCCATTTGAATTGTTTATTCAAGTGGAGCAAAGTGGAGGTGCTTTCCAGAAAAGGGAAGTATGTGCAAGTCACAGATACACATGAGGACATGGTGTACTTAAGAAAACAAAATTTATATATGGCAAAGGAGTAGCCTGAAACAAACACAAAGAGGTTGGGTGGTAGTAGCTTATGAAGGTTTGTGCATAATACGCCATGTGTTAGCAAAAATAGCAGAATATCTTAGGCAGGTTAGAGGCACAATTAAATTTGTTTTTAGAAAATGTCTTCGGTAGGAACATAGTGAGGAAAGAAAGGAGACTGAAAAGGAGTTCAGAAAGGAAGCTGATCTAATACAGGAAAGAGTGGTGAGATTCTGAACTGACGTAGTGCCATGCTTCATACTCCAAAGACATTTCCTAGTACAACGGGGTTCCCTTGACCAGTTAAACACACAGAAGCTAGGAGGTAAGAATTCTAGCTTTACGGACTATTCCAACCACACAATCTTGATAAGAAAACATTGTTTTTTGTTTTTGGTGCTGGGGATTGAACCAAGGGTCTTGTGCATGTGAGACAAGCACTCTACCAACTGAGCTATATCCCCAGTCCCAAGTAAACATTCTTTCTTTTTTTTTTTTTGGCTCAACAGTAAGTATTTATTTCTCACTAATGCAAAGTACAAAGGGAAATTCTGGGGTAGGTTTAGAGATCTCTGCTCTCCTCAATCAATTCCTTGTCTCAAATCGCAGTGGCCTTCTCCTGCCAACAGCTCCCAGTGCCACCCTGAGGTCATCTGGACTTCAGTCCCACAGGGTATGGGAAATTAGGAAGCACTACATAGTCACCAGTTGCTAGAACTGGGCATGACCTCCACATCCCTCTGGACAGAGCTCAGGTCCAGTACACAACAATAACGCTGAGAAGCGTGGGCTCAGTGTGTGTCCAGCTGGAAGGAGAGTAGGTTGGGAACACACCTGCCTGTCACGCAGGGCTCCTCTGCGGAAGTCCTCTGAGGCTTGCTGAGACGTGCTCTGCAATGGCTGTCACTTCTCTCCTGTGCGTTCTCTGATGCCTACCACGGTCAGACTTCCTACGGAAAGATTCCCCACATTCTTTACGCACAGGTTTCTACCTTGTGTGATTTCTCTGGTGCCTACTGAGGTGTGACTTCTGGCAAAAGGTCTTCCTACGTGCGTCACATCCATAGGGCTTCTCTCCTGTGTGGGTCCTCTGGTGCACAGTAAGGACAGACTTCTCGTAGAAAGACTTCCCACATTTGCTACATCCATAGGGCTTCATCCCCGTGTGGGTCCTCTGATGCACAGTGAGGTCTGACTTCTGGTACAAAGACTTTCTGCACTCCTTACATTCGTAGGGCTTCTCTCCAGTGTGGGTTCTCTGGTGAACAGTGAGTTTTGACTTCTGATAGAAAGTTTTCCCACACTCATCACATTCGTAGGGCTTCTCTCCTGTATGAGTCCTCTGGTGCACAGTGAGGTCTGACTTCTTGTAGAAAGACTTCCCACACTCCTTACATCCATAGGGTTTCTCTCCAGTGTGGGTTCTCTGGTGTAAAATGAGGTCTGACTTCTGGTTGAAAGACTTCCTGCACTCATCACATTCATAGGGCTTCTCCCCTGTGTGGGTCCTCTGGTGCACGGTGAGGTCAGACCTGTGGTAGAAAGACTTCCCGCACTCGTGACACCCATGGGGCTTCTCCCCTGCAGGAGCTCTGGGCTGTAAAGTGAGGTCTGGCTTCCGGCAGAGAGACCGAGCACCTGAGTCACACTCAGAGGGCTCCTGTGTGTGTGTCCTCTGCTGTGTCATGAAGGGCTTCTCACATTCACTGCACACCAAGGGTTTCATTCTCTGGTGGTGAGTGAGCATGGGCTTGATGGAGAGGGTCTTCCCGCAGACCCCACACTCACAAGCTCTCCTTCCCACCTGGGTTATCTCCCGGACACCAAGGGCAAACTGACCGAAGCCCTCTGCACAGGCACTATATTTGCAGGAGGGTTCTCCCAGGTGAACCCTTTCCTGGATGAAGAGTATCGTCCCTGTGCTGCAGGCCCCACCTTCTCTGCCATGTTCAAGGTCCTGCCGCATCACCTGAACCTCATGATGTGAATCAAGATGCTCAGGGTACCTGAGAGGCTTTCCAGTCATGCCCTCCCCTACATGCACGGCATCAGGCTCGCCAGGGAGAAGCATGTTCCGATATACAACAAGTTCTTCTGTCCTCATTCCTAAATAGTTCCCATTACTTAAAATCAGCTCTGAAATCTGGCTTGAGCTCAAATTAAAAGTTCTTTGTAATTCAACTCTCTCCTCTGCTGCACTGGTGATCAGAACTTGCCACAAATGTCTGTCTCTACTCTCCTGGCTGGCCTCAATCAGATCCTCCACTTTCTGGATATCTGGGAGGCTCTGGTCTGGGGGCTCTTCTGCCACCCTGGCTCCGCTCCTTGCTCCAGCTTGATGATCGCCTCAGGTTTGGGGATGCAGTGCCCTGCCAAGGACTCCAGACTGCTATAGGTCTCTAGCATCACATCCCTGTACAAGGTTCTCTGAGCTTCATCCAGGTCCTGCCATTCCTCCCAGCTGAAGTCCACAGCCAAGTCCTCAAATGACACCAAGCCCAGAGATTTATCCATTTTTGGTTGCTCCTGGAAATGCACAGAAGACTCTGGAAACATAGCTTGGAGAAGTGATGAATGGAATGGAGTCATGGAGGACTGATTTGGCTTTGTCCTAGATTCTCCTGTTCAACAAACTACAGAGGAGCTGCACGTCATGCCGCACCTGCGACCCATCCACGACCCATCTGCCGGCATAGCCCCAACCTCCCGACAAGCAACGTCGGAGAGCCGCAGGGACCGGAACTCCCAAGTAAACATTCTTAAGGAAATGCTTTCATTATATCATTTTGTTGTTTAAAAACTTACACTGATTTCATACAAGCTATAAAATCAAGGTTTTGCATCTAGTGGATCTGTCTTCAACTAATCTTTTTTCTAATTAATTGCTCACAAGCCTGCCAATGCTATTCTCACTTATTTCTACTTTGTTTGGTTTCTCCTCTTTTCTTTAATGTCTTCCTCACTTAAATATGCCAATTTAAATCCCAATTATCTCCCAAGGTCTAGTTCATTCACTTATTTATTCAATAAGTATTTGAGTACTTGTGTGTTAGATACTATTCTATGTCTCGGGGAGTTGAAACTGGAAAAGAACACCGAGGATATCACAGTTTAATGAAACTGATGGAACAGTGTGCCAAGGGCAATTATAAAGATGCACACAGGGTACCATGGTAACACTGATGCTTATTTCCTTAAAAGGTAAGAAAGGAGGGAGTGACATGGAATTGGATTTGAAGATAGAAGCAGAGGGTATTTTAGGCAGAATGAAGAGTTTGGAGCCAGAGAATGAGAAGCACCAGTCTAAGCTGGAAGTGGAGAGGGAGGCTGGGAGCCAATGGAAAGAGCAGGAAATTTGGTGGGAGGCTGGGAATGGCAAATGAATCTAGAGAGGTAAGCCAAGTCAAATCACAAGTATTAAGTACTGAGTATATATATCATTCTACCAGGATTTAAACAAGGAGAGAGAACCTGAGAACTCAGGGGAAGGATCCTGATTGATACATATAACAGATAAAAATGAGATTTACTGCTAGCTGCAGTGGCACAGTCCTGTAATTCCAGTAACTCAGAAGGCTGAGTCAGGAAGATTCCAAGTGCTCACACTCATCAAGTGTGAGCCAAGTGCCAGCCTCAACAATTAAGACTCTGTCTCAAAATAAAAATTAAAAATAAAATGGAGGTTGGGACACTAGGTTCCCTCGGTTCAATTCGTAGTACCTCAAAAAATTTTTTTTCACTGATTGAAGTAAAAGAAAAATAAGTGTAGGATCCAATTCTAAACCACCATCCTCTCCCATCTCCCCACCCTCGATTCCTCTGCAAAACCAATGCTAATTTAAAGCTGATGCCTCACAAAAACAAAATTGCAGATTTGAACCTACTTTTTCTTCTATTAGGTGCAGGGTCTCTGGTCTGATTCCAAAATCCTTGATTCATTTTGAGTTGAGTTTTGTACAGGGTGAGAGATAGGGGTTTAGTTTCATTTTGCTGCATTTGGATTTCCAGTTTTCCCAGCACCATTTGTTGAACAGGCTACCTTTTCTCCATTTTATGTTTTTGGCACCTTTTCCTAGTATGAGAAAACTGTATTTATGTGGGTTTGTCTCTGTGTCTTCTATTCTGTACCATCGATCTACCTATTTTGGTACCAATACCATGCCTTTTTGGTTATATTGCTCTGTAGTATAGTTGAAGTTCTGGTATTGTGATGCCTCCTGCTTCACTCTTCCTGCTAAGGATTGCTTTAGCTATTCTGGGTCTCTTATTCTTCCAAATGAATTTCATGATTGCTTGCTCTATTTCTACGAGGTACATCATTGGGATTTTAATTGGAATTGCACTGAATTTGTATAGCACTTTTGGTAGCATAGCCACTTCCTTAATATGACTCCCAAAGAACAAGAAATAAAAGCAGGAATCAATAATGGGGATAGATTCAAACTAAAAAACTTCTTCTCAGCAAAGGGAATAAAGAACAATGTGAAGAGAGAGCCTACAGAGTGGGAGAAAATCTTTGCCACACACACTTCAGATAGAGCAATAATCTCCAGAATCTATAAGGAACTCAAAAAACTTTGCACCAAGAATACAAATAACCCAATCAATAAATGGGCTAAGGAAATGAGCAGACACTTCACAGAAGATGTACAAGCAATCACAGATATATGAAAAAAATGTTCAACATCTCTAGTAACAAGAGAAATGCAAATCAAAACTATCCTAAGATTTCCTCTCACCCCAATTAAAATGGCTATTACCAAGAATACAAGCAACAATAGGTGTTGGCAAGGATATGGGGGAAAAGGTACACTCATACATTGCTGGTGGGGTTGCAAATTAGTGCAGCCACTCTGGAAAGCAGTGTGGAGATTCCTTAGAAAACTTGGAATGGAACCACCATTTGACCCAGCTATCCCACTCCTTGGCCTATACCCAAAAGACTTAAAATAAGCATACTACAGTGATGCAGCCACATCGTATTCATAGCTGCTCAATTCACAGTAGCTGGTTTATGGAACCAACCTAGATGCCCTTCAATTGATGAATGGATAAAAAAACTGCAGTATATATATACACAATGGAATATTACTCAGTTATAAAGAATAAAATTTTGGCATTTGCAAGTAAATGGATGTAGTTGGAGAATATCACGCTAAGTGAGATAAGCCAATCCCAAAAAACCAAAGGCCGAATGATCTCTCTGATAAGCAGATGATGATACATAATGGGGGGTGGGAGGGAGGCAAGAATGGAGGAAGGATGGATAGTATAGAGGAAAAAGAGGGGTGGGGAGGAGGTGGGGGGAAGGAAAAATAACAGAATGAGACAAACATCATTACCCTATGTACATGTACGATTATACAAATGGTACTTCTTTGTGTACGACCAGAGAAACAACTATTGTACCCCATTTGTGTACAATGAATCAAAGTAAATAAAATTTTAAAAAATTTTTAAAAAATCAAAGTTGGGTTAAACTGCATATTTTGGCACTTCAGTGGACCCAAGGATATGATGAGATTCCAAGGGTAGGTAGGGAAAAGATAGAGGTCATAATAATAGTGACCATGAAAAAATGAAGAGGTAGGGATTTCTGCTTCCAGATAGATGGTTCTATTGAGAATCTGGAGAGCTGGATACAAGATAAAAAAATGTAATTGAAAAGGTCTGAGTGAGCTGCAGAAAGCATGAGGCTCTCAGTCATTTTTCTCCTGGAATACAGGCTATAGGCTGAGAATTTAGGCTCAGCACAAGCAGAGGCCACTGCTGGGGGTCAGAGAAATAGAGGTTTTTGGTTTGCTTTTTGGTCACTTAATGCTGGAGTGAAAAAACTGAGAAGTACAGGACTTGGATCCTTTTGTAAGGAATTGCAACCAAACTTAGGGTGCAAACTAACTGAAAACCTAAACTTTAAATAAACAGCTGTCTCAGCCAATCATTAGCTTCAACTTTAGACAGTTGAAAGTTTAAATAGTGTTCAAATAAGGCAAACGGAGCTGTAACCAACTGGGCTATCTGTTCCTCATTTCTTTTTTTTTTTTTTTTTTTCTGCAGCTCATATGTTTTCTGTCCAAAAATGCAATCAACAGGAGTGCTCTGAACTGTGGGCTGCCCAATTCTGGAGTGGCAAATAACATCCAGTTAGGATCTGTGAACTAGAATTGTCATTTTTTAACAGTGACAAACTGACCCTAATGATTTACGATCTTTCCTCTGGGCACTTGTTGAATTCAAGGTGACTGGAAGGCTGAGAATTCAGGCTTGATCCCTTACCCAAGATCTCCTTTAAGGATAGAAAAGCAGGTAGCACTTTACTGGTTGCATGGAGCAAATGTAATGAAGTTGCAGATCTGAAAAGCTATAGCTGTACAGCTGTTTTCCCTTCTCCAGATGTCTGCATAAGTCCCAATCTAAAAAGAGCAAAAGGTTAAAACTGAGAATTTAAAAATAACTGAAAAACAGAGTGGAATTTCTTGCAGTTTCTCTGTGCTGAGGAAATAGTCCTAGAGGACTATGCCCTATGAACAAGCGTAAACCAGGCCCAGCTCGAGTCTAATTAAATTGCAAGCCTGCTTCACCTATGCAAAGGATCTGAGTGCGTTAAGATGATCATCTCATTATTTGACTAGCAGAGCGAAGGTTGAGCTCTCTCTGGTGGAATATAACACCATATGGAATTTTTGCAGTTTTTATACACGATGTCTGGCATTCAATAAAAGCAAAGATACAAGTAATTTATATACTGAAGTTTGCAAGGACCTTAACTGATAATACATGAAACAATTTAGGAACTCATCAAAAAACTGAAATATGCAAAAAATCAAATGGTAATTCTAGAAATGAAAAATAAATCTGGAGGTAATTATAATATCTGAAATTGAGTGGACGAATTTAAGAGCATAATGAACACAAGTGTAGAGAGGATTAACAAACTAGAGAATGGGTCAATAAAAAACTTTCCAAACTGAAGCACTTAAGAGGGGAAAAAAGGAATGCACAAAATAGTTTTGGAAACATGTGTGATAGTCTAACAGTCTCATATATTTTGTACTGGGGTCCTGAAGGGAAGAAGAAATAGAATGCGGCAAGAGTGATATTTGATGAAATAGTAGCTGGGATTTTTTAAGCTTGATGAAAATCTGTCAACCCACATATTCAAGAAGTTCTGTAAATCTCAAGCAGAATAAAAGGAAAACTGTACCTTGTTAAAAAAAAAAAAACCACTGAAAATAAAAAAGGAATAATATTAAATATGGAGAAAATGGACATTTCACTTTTAAAGCAGCAAAAATAAGACAAAAAGTAGATTTCTCAACAAATTATGGAATCCAGAACATAAAAGAACAATATGTTGAATTTGCTGAAAGAAATACCAACCTAGAATTTAGAAATCTAGTGAAAATGCCCTACAAAAAAATGAAAGGAAAATGAACTTGTTTTCAGAAAACCAAACCAAATAAGAGTACTTGTCACCAGGAAATATGCGCTAAAAGAAATACCAAGAGGAATTCTTAGTCAGAAGGCAAATGATCCTAGATGAAAACAGGGAAGCAATGAAGAGGAGCACAAGAAAAAGAAAACAAGGAAGTAAGTATTAATGACACTGACACATAAAACAATGTGTGTCCTGTGCAATTTTACATCTATGTAGAATTAAAATACAAAACAACAATGCAAAGGGGTGGTTAATGGAGCCCAAATATTCTAAGGTTTTCACAGTCCAGAGAAAATGATAAGTAATAATCTGTATGAATCAGCAATCGAAGGTCAATTTTTTTCCTTCTTGCAGCACTGAGATCAAATCCAGGACTTCTGGCATGCTTACCACTAACCTACATCCCTATTCTCCGTTCTCTCTCTCTCTCCTCTCTCTCTCTCTCTCTCTCTCTCTCACACACACAACATAGATTAAAAGAATGTTTCACAAGTTATCAGAGGAGTAAAATTGGACTGTTATAAAAATTAATGCAAAAGGCAAGAATGGAAGAAAAAAACAAAATATGGCTTAAAAGGAAACCAACAGCAACATTGGTGGTATAAACTCAATTTCATCAGTAATTCCCTTAAATGCAAAAGGATAAAATATTCTAATTAAAAGATGAAATGACAGGATTCTGCGGCACACACCTGTAATCTCAGCTACTTGGGAGGCTGAGACAGAAGCATGGCAAGTTTGAGGGCAGCCTGCCTCAAAATATAAAACAAAAAGAGCTAGAGAGGCCTGGGTTCAATCCCTGTATCACACACACACACACACAAAATTGAAACGGTCAGATAAATGTACCTATATAAGTACAAGCTGGGCACTGTGGCGCATGCCTGTAATTCCAGCAGCTCGGGAGGCTGAAGCAGGAAGATCTGAGTTCAAAGTCAGCCTCAGCAACGGTGAGGCACTAGGCAACTCAGTAGACCAGGTCTCCAAATAAAATACAAAATAGGGCTGGGAATGTGGCTCAGTGGTTGAATGCCCCTGAGTTCGATCCCTGGTACCAAAATAAGAGAAAAAGTACAGTAGATACACATTTTTAAAAAGTTACAGAAAGGTCTAAAGTTAAAGAGTAGAAAAAGATATATATTGCAAATTCAAGCAAAGCAACCTCTAAAATTATATAGACTCTAAAGCAAAACCATTCATTTGGGTAAAGAGAGGCCTTTTCTCCCCTGGAGAATGACCCCAGCGGCTCAAGACTAGACAAGCACTCTACCATTGAGTTGTATTCCAATTTCTTTTTATTTTATTTTGTGATGGGATCTTGCTAAGTTGCCCACAATGGCCTCAAACTTGCAATCCTCCTGCCCCCGTCTCCTGAGTAGCTGGGATTACAGGTTTGTGACACTGTGCCTGGTTACAAGAGACATTTCTTAATGTGACATCACAATTTCATAAGAGTGTGTATGTGTTTAACCAATGAGTTCAAAATGTATAAAGAAAAAAATAAAACTAACAGACAATTTCTCAATCATAAAGGGTAACTTTACTACAGATGTAAAGGCCATGAGAACAACCAAGTAAATATTGTAAGCAATGAATAAAAATGATCTAATTATGTAAGCACTTCATTTAATAACAGAATTTGCATTCAATTGCAAATGGAACATTTTATAAAAATTTCCATATGCTGGGTCATAAAGCAAGTTTCAACAAGTTTTGAAGAATTGTAATCATTCACATTGTTTTCTGGCCATGGAAAAATTAAGCTAGAAATCAATAACAAAATATAATCAAAAAAAGCAAAACAAAAACAAATTGCCTGGAAGTTGAACAATACATCTCTCTGTATAACTCCTAGGTAAATTACAAAATCGAAGCAGAAATTAGAAAATATTTTAATTGAATTATAGTAAAGATATTTCAAAACTTGCAGGATGCAGCTAAATAGGGGAAATGTATCATCTTAAATGCATATATTAGAATACAAGAAAGGCTGGAAATTAGGTTTTAATCTCAAGAAGTTAGAAAAAAATAAATCAAAACTGAAGAAAACATAAAAAATAAAAATCAATCAAATGGAAACAAATGTACAAGAGGAATTTAAAAAGTCAATGAATGGTTCTTTGAAAAATGAGTAAGATTGATAATCCCCTAACAAGACCAATTAAGGAAAACATTTAAAATGTAAGTTAGATGATGACAGTCATTAACATAAAATATAACATTAACATGAACAATTCTATGCCAATAGATAATTAAGAAAAAATACACAAATTTCTTGAAAAAAAAAAACAAAACTGAGAGTAACAAATAGAAGATATATCTAGTCCTCCGTACATTGAGGGATTTATTAAAAATTTTGTAAAATTCTAGGCAAGAAAACCCAAAAAAACAAACAACCAACAACTCTAGAAATGGCTTTAGAAGTCTTCAAAGAAATTTAAGGAATAACACAAATCTTACATATACTCTTGCCAGAGAATAAAGAGGAAATGTTTCCTTATTCTTTTTATGAAGTAAGTGTAACTCAGGTATCAAACTGGGCAAAGATTTTAAGAAAGGAAATTATGGACCTACTTCTCTAGAGAACATAGATGCAAAACTCCACAACAAACATTAACAAATAGAACCCAATGATTTGCAATGAGGATAGCACATCTCAAAGTGGATTTTTTTCTCCAGAAATGCAAGGGTAATTTAAGACATGAACATCATTAGCTAAAATAATTTGTACTACATTAACTGAAGAAAAGAAAAATCATAGTAAGAATACTGATGAAGAGACCAGGCGAGGTGGTGCACACCTATAATTCCATTAGCTGGGGGGTCTGAGGGAGGAGGATCTCCAGTTCAAAACCAGTTCAAAGCCTCAGCAATTCAGCCAGGTCCTAAGCAACTCAGCAAGACTCTGTCTCTAAATAAAACACAAAAAAGGGCTGGGAATATGTCTCAGTGGTTCAGTGCCCCTGGATTCAATTCCCAGTAGAGGGGGGAAAATTAATATCCATGAAGAAAAAGCATTCAATTCAACTTGCAACTCAGCAGTGATAAATGTGCTCAATACTCTGGGAATAAAAAGGAACTTCTTTAATATGAAGGAAATATCACACTTAGTTTGAAATAATAGAAGTTTTTCCTCAGAAATCAAGATATGTGGCATTTAGATTGGAAATGAAAAAATAAAATCATCACTACTTGTGATGATAAGCATAGAAAACTTTAAAATTGTTTTTCTATGTATCAAGAACACACAAATGAAGTGAAATGAAGTGACTTTCATAATAGTTTTTAAAAATTCAATACCTAGGAGTGATTCCAATGAAAAATGTGCAGGAACTCTACACAATAACAAAATAGAACTATTAATACTACAAAACAGATGATTAGAAATTAAACATGATCTAAGTACACTGAGTGATGTATTCCCATGGAATAATTCAATAGATTGTGGTGGTGACCCTGGAAAGGTGGGTCTCTTCTTTCTTTACATTTGAGTGAGCTTTACTATTTCAACAAGCAAACTACAGTAGAAGTGGCACTATGTGCCTTCAAATGCTAGATCTTAAAATGTCATGCAGCTTACTCATGTTCTAGGAACCTTGATCTCTAGATAGTCCTTTTTGGAACTGAGATGACTGCCATGTTGGAAGATGCTCAAGCCATGTAGAAGGGCCATTAATAGAAAGCCCATTTGCTTCAGTAGACCAAACCTGCCCAGATACAAGTAGATGAGTGGAGAATTACCCAGCCATTGCAGTCACCCCTGAGTTGAGACCCTAAGTACCATGGAGTAGACAAGCAATTGCTATTATGCCCCATCCCAATTTCTGCCCCCCCCAAAAAAATCCATGAATACTCTTGTACAACACTCAGTTTTTCATTAATCAATTAGATAACCAGAATAAAAAATTCTAATTTGCTAAAATTGATTTATTACAATCTCAACTGAAATCTCAGCAGGAGAAATGGAAAAGCTGATTCGAAAAGCATATGGAATTACAAGGGAACTGAAGAGTCCATACAATGAAGAACTAAGTTGGAGGATCCACATGTCCTCATTACAAAGTTTCTACAAGGCTACAGTAATCAAAATAGTGTAGTACTGGCTTAAGCATATAGATCGATGGGACAAATTAGGGTCCAGAAATAAACTTCTGTAGTTAGTTGGTTTCAACAAGGGTCTAAGAATGAAAGGGGAAAGAATTGTCTTCCTTAAATGTTATGGGTCGGATATTTAGAAGGGCCTGTTTACAAGGTTTGCCTTTGGCTGACCTCTAGGAACTTGGCTTTCTAACCTCTTCCTAAGTGATAAGGTTGTGCCTGCTATGCTAGCTCAACTAGACTTTTAAACAAACACCATGATTTATGGTGAACACCTGCTTTCCTCCTGGAGCACAATTTTGGAGGACAAAGGACGCCTACATGATTAGTTTGCAATAAAAACCTTAGACTTGAATTTCAAACTGGTTTTCCCAGGCAGAAACACTGCCATGTTACTCTTAGAAGAGGGTGCTCTTGTGTGGCCCCTGAAGGGGGAGCACAGGTAGCCTGCACACGAATAAATCCAGACTCGGCTGGATCTCTTCTCCCCTTAGTGACCCAGCCCTGTATCCTTGCTGTTATAATAAAACTCAGCTGAGGATGACTTTGCCATGTCCCATAAATTCATCTATTGATATGCCATACATGTAGCTGACTGTCAAACAGTGTCACAATTGTTTCCTACATGTATATTAGGAGTTTATGTTAAAATATTTCAAAAACAGCTCATTGTGATCTTTTGCATTGTGATCTTTTGAAGAGAACTTTTTCTGTTTTGGTGCTGAGAATTGAACACAGGGCCTACTCATGCCAAGCTACATGCTCTACCTCTGAGCAATACCCCCAGTCTGAGAGAGATCTTAATAGCATTTCCCATCAAGTAATTTATAAGGGAAAGCATATTTCAGACCTTGTACATGTGTCAGTAAGTATGAATAAAAGCAACTTCCTCATGAGGTAAGAAAGGCACATCTCACCTTTCTCAACAGTGGTATCTAAGAGAGTACTAAAATCAGTATTTAAACAAATATATTATTAAAAAAATGTCCCCAATACTAATTCTTCTAGGTGAATTTTCTCTCTTCCTATTAGTTCAGTTCTTTTACAATTTAAAACTACATTCTTATGTAATAGAATAGGAACAAAAATTTAAATGTAATAAAATATAAATGATACAACATCTACTAGACTGTTAAGACAACATTGCATGCCAACTTCTGCAATTGAAACATCAGCTGTTTACAAATTTTTTTTTAGTTGTACATGGACACACTGTCTTTATTTATTCATGTGGTGCTGAGGATTGAACCCAGTGCCCCACGCATGCAAGGCAAGCGCTCTACCACCGAGCCACAACCCAGCCCACATTTACAAATTTTTGACTATTACTACACTGAAAAAAAAAAAAAAAAAAAAAAAAAAAAAAACACTGGTGAAAGCGCATGGAGCCCAAAGTTCAAGAGCCTAAAGACACCACTTACTAGGAAAAAGTGCAGAAACAACTAGTTCTTTATGACATTTTTTAAGAGGGAAATTAGATAAATCTCCACCTGCTGCCTCATTTATAAAATGCAATCATCAGTACAAAAAAAGCAGAGCACTGGAAATAACGAGACAACTGTGGGTGTTGCTCAGTCGTAGAGTGTGTGCACAGTATGTAAGGGGCCCCAGGTTCAATTCTAAGCATGGGGAGAAATAAAGAGACACAAGGGCTTTCACAAATACTATGCACTACATTTTAGGGCTTATTAAATTGTGACTCATCTGTTTCAAAGAAAAAAAATTGAAAAATCAGTTTATACAGTGACAGAACTGAATTTTTAAAAATTCAGATTACTGTCTTATATTAATAGCCATATAAGAGATCTACATACACTAAAAAGATAAGCAGTAATGTCAATTATCTGAATACACTAAAGCTCTATACATATAGCCCTCATGGCTAAAGTATGTCATATTTTCCATGACTGCTCCTGAAAACAACTTACCAGGATTGATGAATCCACCACAGAGCTCAAATTTTAAATCATCCCTGGACTGGACTTTGAGTCTAGCTCAAACTACTAATAGACATATAAATAAATAGCTTCACAATCAAGAATCTCTTTTAATAAGAAAGGAAAATTAATATTCTTAGTCTCTCCATCTTAAAAAATACAGAACTGGGCCAGGCGTGGTGGCACATGCCTATAATCCCAGAGGCTCGGAGGCTGAGGCAGGAGGCTCCTGAGTTCAAAGCCAGCCTCAGCAATTTAGTGAGGTCCTAAGCAACTTAGCCAGACCTTGCCTCCAAATAAAAATAAAAAGGGTTGGGGATGTGGTTAAGCACCCCTGGGTTCAATCCCTGGTACCAAAAAACAAACGAACCAAAAACCTCAGAACTGGGTCTGCAGGCTAGCTCAGCAGAATGCTTGGTCAACATGCAGGCACGCAGGAAGCCCTAGGTTCCATCCCCTGCTGTGAAAAGTAAGAGAAATGTAAAACAATTGATATTATTACCATTCATTGATATTTCTTAAAAAGTTAACTCCTTTAAATTATTAACTGTTAAGGACTGCCCTTGTTACTTTGTGTATATGTAACCTAGCATATTTGGCCTTTTAAAATTGATATGTAGTTAATATATAAAGTTAATGTTTAGTTTTTCCCTATTAGTTTGGGAAGGGTATAAAAGGAAAATAAAGCAAAAATGAATAATTATGTATGGTTCCAAAGGCATGCATGCCAAGTTTGTACTTCAGGAATCATAGGCTTTGTTGTGGGCTACTATTGTTGTTGGCTATTTTTTTACTTGTATCTGATTATCATTTACATGTACAAATATCCAGAATCCAGTTGGAATATGCTTTGCAACTATACCTCAAAGCATCTAGGACTTCAAGAGGTGGCATCCTAAACCCCTAAGACCTCCTATTTCAACACTCCAAGGAAGTGCTAAAAGACTCCTGGCTTTGAGTGCATGGTTTTAAAAGATAACTGATGTTCTCTTTGTTAGAATTAATCAAAAACTGATATCCCCAATATGATGATTTAACTGATCATTATGCAACCACTGAACTTAAGGATTTTAGCCAACCATAATAACGTTTGCTCACTCTTCTCAAGTCTGGTAGTACAATCAATTAATTTCAAATGTAAGCAAAGGCAAACAAGACTTAGGCAAGGTTCAAAATCTTTAATAAAGAAAAAAAAAAAAAAAAGACACTTCCAAAATAAATGACACACAAATGAAAGTTCAAAAAAAAAAAAAAAGGTAAAAGATACTTTAGAAACAAAACCCTCTACCATCAACATATACGAAATATTAAAATCTTAATGATGTTGAGTGTTCATTCATGGCAAACGTAGCTTGTAATAATAAAGCTACTATAGTAGTGTTTTTCATGATATGGTTGTTTCAAGACATCAATTAATATAGCTACTATAGTTTCTTAAATATCCAGTTCACAATTCATTTAATTATCTTACATTCACTCATAAAGACACATATTTTCTAACAACAGATTATTTTGTGCTTTAATAATAATGAACCATGACAAATAAATCAAGTGGCTTAAATGCTTTGCTAATTACTACCCCACCAGGGGTTCCTGCAAATTTACACACACGTTGCAACAACCAGAGGAGTCAGACTGCTCTTTAATATGATGCACTCAGGCAGTATGCTTGCTAAACATTAAAGGGTAATGGGTTTTTTGCAAGTAACACATTCAAACTTTCTCATTTTCTTTAAAATTTAGAAAGATAATCTGCTTATCTAGATCACTTTTACCTGGCAACTTATAAAAAAGGAGAGAAGAAGCATCATTT
Organism: Sciurus carolinensis; assembly: GCF_902686445.1. Lineage (NCBI taxonomy): Eukaryota > Metazoa > Chordata > Mammalia > Rodentia > Sciuridae > Sciurus > Sciurus carolinensis. The sequence goes on along the minus strand of NC_062217.1, from coordinate 110,652,693 downwards.
TAGAATTCTTCTTTGGGATAAATTTTATAGTGAAAAAAGGATGCTTTTCAGATTGTGATGACACTAAAATTCTATTTTAGAAACTCTAGATTTTTAAAATGTTAAGAAATATAATGGGGCTGGGGATATAGCTCAGTTGGTAGAGTGCTTGCCTCACAAGCACAAGACCCTGGGTTCAAATCCCCAGCACCACAAAAAAAAAAATAAAAAAAAAAAATAAACCCCAAGAAATATAATGTCAGTTACACCTACAGGGTAATTTTAATGAATGAATCTTGTGATTCCTTAGGTCTATAAAAACATTTCTTCAGGGTAGGTGACACTATCTTACATTCATTTTGGTACTTCCAGAAATAATTCATCTTGGAGGTGATCCAAGACAAACCCCAACTTCTAAATTCTCATGAGTGGCCAAGGTAAATAATCTTACAGACAACTGAGTAAAGAGATGCTAATGTAATATGATAAAATGCATATATAACTAGTGGTGATTAATGCCAAATATAATAGATCTCATTTTCACAATTTGGAAATAATTTTCACATAAAATTTTATATACAGTTTTGATCCTTACCTATAGATAAAGTAATTTTTTTTAAGTAATCAAGACAAATAGTAGAAAAAGCATTTTATTTATATGGAAAAAGCTACAGTAAGATCTGTAAAAGGTGTCAATATAATATTGCCTATACAGAAAAAAAATTCAAATGTGAATAGAATAGCAACAAATAAAAGTTACACATCTTCCTACTTAGCAGTGCAATTAATTCACATTGCAATAAAGTTAAGTCAAGTATAACAAAATCAAAACAAGTGTTTCTCCATAATCAGTATACTGAGAATTACAGTGTAAAGATCATTTCAGGTTTAAGAAATCTGCATTCAATCTAAAGAATATCCTAAGACAAGGGAGACACAGTTAATTCATTTAATTATCTGCTGTTGGGGTTTTTCAATACTGTTCACAGGAAAAAAGTAATGAGTTGACATACATGTAAATAGAATATATTTAGTCTATACAGTAAAAAAATACAAATTATAAAGTGAGCTAACAAAGAATGAAATCTGAATACAGATTTATAAAAGTGACGACATCTTAGACAACACATACAGTATTTCTCATGTAAAAACATCTAGTTTCAGCAAAAAATAATTTGGTTGCTTTTTAGCTGCATTGTAGATCTTGTAAGCTGAAGATGCAGATGTCCAAGTATCTTAAAAACCATAATAAATGTCTTTCTCAATGCATACAAAATGATAAATGCTCTCATCACAGTCTTAAGGGTATTTTTGGAAGTTTGTTTTGTCTTGCTTCAGAAACACATTTAAAATGGGTTAAAATCAAAGGGTTTCATGGTACAATGAAACAGTAAACAGTGCTCGATTTACTGCTAATGTTGAAAAAACCTAGATTTTACAGTACTCTGGTATATATGAAAGTTTTTTTGATTTTACATTGCATATTTCTGAGTCCATTCTCTTGCGTGTCTGTTGTATCTGTAGGCATACAAAAGGGATATAGTAAAAATATACAAATTTAATGTTTTAGAAGCATCTGTCTATCTAGAACTAACAACATTCTACTTTCTCATACTTAATTGCAAGAATCATACATATATCAATTATTAGATCAATGTGACATAAGTTCATGCATACATAAAACAGAAATGACTTTTTAATTCATGGCTTCTCCATAACCTATAGGAAAATGTAGCTTATTATAAAAAACAAAACGTAGAAACCAATTTCTAATAGAAATCTACAAAACACAACTCTGAGTATTACCTGCAAAATACAAACAAATCTATGGAAAGAGCAAAATGAAGCAGCTTGAAAACAAGGTCAGTCTGGCCAGGTAAAGAGAAAACTTCTCTTCCCAGTAAGGCAGGGAATACAATATTCAATACTTCCAATGATTAAATTCTCTCATTTTAAATTTACTGTCTAGAATTACTGTGAGTTATTGTACAAATAAAAAACATGTACTATTAAATAGGAAATGGGAAAAGAACAAAATTTATTGTAAAAAAAGACTTCAAACTCAAAATTAAATGTACTTAATATATTGATGATACTCATATTTTGGCAGACTATACAGAAGTGCATTCAAACAGAAGTTAATATAAATAAATACTTACTTTTCTTTGTCTGATTTATAGATTTGTGCAATATCTGGAACTAAGGGGTCATCTGGATTAGGATCACAAAGTAGAGAACATATGGACAATAAAACTAGATTTAAAAGAGAACATTAGATTAGATAATGATCTTTCTACTTTAGACAAGTTACACATGTAAAAATAGTTTCACTGAATATAGATATTGAACTTGTGAAGAAAACTAAAATCATAAAATTACCATAAAATGCACAAAATAGAAAATTATTATTCCTTTTGAAGTTTTATATTCTATTCAATTTACTTATTTACAAAATATGAATCTCCAAACAACCTTTCAACTCCAGTACTCCACAAAGCAATCAAATTACTGAGAAGAGTCCAAACTGTTTTGGACTGTAATGGGCTCTGTTCCTTTGGCTTAGTGCTACAGACTATCTACAAAAAAGGAAGATTTGTGAGATTTTCTTCAATGAAACTTTTATTCCATGTACCTAACTTGTATTACATGCATTTGAAAATAATGTGATCAGTCATCTTTAGATAACTTGTCTATTTAAAAATATAATTGAAACTAAAAAGTGAGTGTTACTATACTATGTCAAAATATAATGCAAATAGCTACATTAAAAAAAAAAATTAAACCCCAAGTATCTGAAACAGGAGGAAACAAGGACTCTGGTCCTAATTTGTCTGATCCACACGCACAGGACCACTTCCGAGGGGCTGCATTTAGAACGACCTGTCATTTCCACCCTTCCTTCCTCTGCTATGTTCCTTCATCTTTTCCTACTCTTTCCAGTCCAAAGGGGACTGTTAAATGACAGGGAAACGGTTAGAGAAAAAACTAGCATTTTGTTTATCTTCCTCATTACCCTTCTACCCAATGAAACTTCAAGCCTTTGTATAGTAAACCAAAAGGGTAGATTTTCTGGGGTCACTTATATCCTCAGAATGCTTTCAGACTAAACTCAGGATAAAAAGCAAAACAAGACATTTAAAATATAGGAAAGTAAAAAATGCACAAATAAATGATAGGAGTATGAGCTACTTCATAAAAAAGAAACGAAGTTCCTGAGTCCTGCTGCCATGAGTCATTTGCACTGATTTCACTACCATGCACACAAATCAAAGGTTTTAAGATAAGGAAAAAAGACAACAGTTAACTTTTACCTGAATGCTAACTTTGTGTCAGGTGTACAGTGACCCTATGTGGCAATACTACAGAGGCTGTTCTTAAATTCTCAAAGGACAGTTTTCGCAGAAGCCAACATTTTTTTTTAATAAAAAGCTGCCACTGTTGGAAGATAATTACTTAGCTTCTGGCAGTCTGCCATTTCTTTTAAATGATAAGGACTTAGCTGTTTATGCCAAATGACATTCATTTCATGACACCATTCCAAGAAAAAGTATTATTAGTCTGAAAAACTGTTTGACAGAGTCTTTCCTTTATTCAGTGCATATAATTGCACTATGTGAAAGATTTTTTTAAAGGTTATATTATATAAACATTTTAGATGAGCACTAGGTTAGAAAAAATACCAGTCATAATTGACCTGAAGCCCTATTATTAACAAATACTTGTAAGTTATGGCTGTGGACACTGCTTCCTATAAACTCATCACTTTAAAAACAAGCTATAGGGCTGGGCATGGTGGCACATGCCCCTAATCCCAGTCACTCGGGAGGCTGATGCAGGAGGATCACAAGTTCAAAGTCAGCCTCAGCAACTTAGTGAGGCCCTAAGCATCTGACTCAAAATAAAATATAAGAAGAGCTGGGGATATGGCTCAGTGGTTAAGCACCTCTGGGTTCAATCCCTGGTACCAAAACCAAAAACAAAAACAAGCAAAAAACAAGCTGTAGAACATGGTAGCACAGGCCTAGAATCCCAGAGACTGGAGGCTGAGGCAGGAGAATCACAAGTTTGAGGCCAGCCTCAGCAACTCAGCAAGACCCAGTCTCAAAAATTTTTAAAAAGGTTGGGATGTAGCTCTGGGGTAAAGCTCCCCTGGTTCAATTCCCAGAACTAAAAATAAAACAAACAAAAAACAAGCAACAAGCCATATTTGGGTAACATTTAATTTAAAAAATTAAAAAATGGTGGGGCATAGTAGCACATGCCTGTAATATCAGCAGCTCAGGAGACTAAAGCAGGAGGGTTGTGAGTTCAAAGCCAGCCTCAGCAATTTAGTGAGGCCCTAAGCAACTCAGTAAGACCCTGTCTCTAAATAAAATATAAAAAGGGCTGGGGATGTGGCTCAGTGGTTAGGTATCTCTGAGTTCAATCCCCAGTACAGGGGAAAAAAAAAAAAAAAAAAAGTTAAAAAATGACCACAGATTCTTCTCATGAATCCTTTAAGAGAAACAATTTTTTTGAATTTTTATAAAAAGTGAAAATGTGACAGTTCTTTCAGGGGTAGATGCTTCAAACCCAATCATTATTTTCTAGTTGTCAAATTCTCTCCTATTAGAGAAATAAAACACAAATAAAGAGAGCTGGCATAGTAAATAGTATTGGTGAATGAAACATGATTGGCTTCAGAGGACCTATGTACGTATACAGCTGACAATTTAGCTAAGAATAGTGCTATGTACCTGCATCTCTTATAGCATAAAAGATACATCTAAGAATGTCCTTCACGTTCTCAACTGTGTGTGCTCAGAATCAGCATGGATTATGTGTCAGTCATAATGATGCTATCAATCATTCAAAATTTAAACTAACATGCTATCTGTATTGCATTATTGTAAAGTGTGAAATATGTCACTGCTTTAAAATCACTTATTTTGTCAGTGAAAACTATATTTTTTTTTCTTAGATGAAGTAAACTAGCTACATAGTTTTTTCATTGTTGTCAAAAGTTCCATTTAATGACTAGGACAACTGGTGCCAAAAATCTTTTATTACTATCTTACTCTTTTATTTAAAAACAAAAGCCACACTAAAAAGATAGTCAATAAGCTTATCCTCAAATGTATAGCTCTAATATTTTAAATCTCTTCTCATTTTATCATTTAGATTTACCCATTCACACCCAGCACATCCCAAAAGCTAACTGTTCAAAGTCAGAGTAGCATAAGAGTTATAAGAACAAAGCAAAATCAAAACAGGAGACAGACGATATTTATTTTTTAAAAATCGACCCTAGATACTTGAAACACATATTTTTATCCCTCACTGTTATCAATGTTTTAAATCTGATAAATGAAATTACCTTTTGATACAGTCAAAGCTGGTGACCATTGTGACCTCAGAATATCAAGACAAATACTTCCATTACTGTTTATATTTGGATGGTAAATTTTTGTTGTGAAAGCAATCTGAACACAAAGCAAAACAAAACAAGAAGAAATGTAATATGCCATGAACTATGAAAAAAATAGAACCAGTTTACTCTAGGGTAAAACATCTTCAACTTTACACACACTTAGAAGGAGAAATTCATTCCATGCAAGTTAAGTGAGTATCTACTCTGGGGTACAAGTAGTTATAGCTACTGTGAATTTGGAAGCAAATATATGTATGTTTCCCTCATTCCCTCAAAGATTTGAGAAGTATTCCGGAAAGTGTAAGAAATCTGTAGTAGCTAGGATGACTGTTAATTAACCTGGCTTTCTCATACCTAGAAGTAATTCTCTTCTTAATTAAACTATCAATAATACTGGATGTACCACTTGGATCTTAGAGCAGGGTGCTGACCTTGTTCAGGGCAAAGGTGAGAAGCCTCAGCTTGTTACCTGTCCTAAGAAATCTACCAAGAATTCTCTTACACAAGAGTTGCTGTCATATCATGTCATAAATACAATTTCAAACAGGTGTTTTTAAAAATCGGAAACATTTCCTGAGCAACAGACCTACTCATTTTTTCCCTCCTTGATATTCCCATCATTTGTTTCCTCTTTAGACTTCATCTAAATTAAATCTAATAAGAACATGTTTTCATCTCTTCCCAGTGCCCTCCTGCCAATTAAATGAAGGAAATGTGCCATGTTCACTTTTGTATTTCCCACAGTAGCAGAACATGGTAGGTGCTCAAAATTCACTAAATATATTTAAAATCCAGTTTAAAAAAAAAAAGAGCCCAACTTTGGAAAGATAATCCTGTGAACATAACAGTTTGATTCTTGACCATTAAGAACTTCCCCAATTACATATACCTAATAAAGAGAAAAAGAAAAGTCAAAGAATCTCATTTACAACATAACAGAAAGGTTTTGAGTATCTCCTCACTAAATGTTTGAGAAAGAATGCATACTTTAGGTTCAGAGGTTTTACAAAATAGTTTGAGCATGCTAACCCACCCACAGTCCTCCACATCATGAAACCACCTCTGAAAAAAGGAATAAATCCCTGACAAGGCAATCACATCAATCATAAAAATAAAAATACCTTTGGTGGTTTAAAAGGATAGTCTGTCGGAAAATGTACAGTGAGAAAGAAGACGCCACCTTGATATGCACTATCAGGCTGAAATTACAAAACAATGTACATCAATGTTTGATTATTTATATAATAACTTAAAAAGACCCTCCCAAATATTACTGGTTTGAAAACAATGCCATATTTGAAATAGTTTCATCAAATATTACATTTTTTAAAAAATATAATCATTGTGTCCTAAATTCAAATAATTTACCTTGAGAACAGGTTTCCCTTTGCAGGAAGAAGAATTTTCTAACAATCATGCCAATATCATAAAATTTAAAATAAAACAAAAACACACACACACACAGTGGTGCAACTTGCCCAAAGAAATCTGTTTATGAGTACAAATTTTTAAGGGTCAGTATATACCAATATTTTCTGCAGTAGCAATCAGTATTAAAAAGGAATTGGAGCAGTATTTATCTTTTAATTTACAAAACTTAGGTTCTGATGCTTACTAAAGAGCAAAGTGGAGATCAGGAGAGATACAACCTATTAAAAAAAAAATGACCAAGTGAATTGTTAAAACAATTTATCCCTCAAATCTTCATTTAGAAAGTTTACAAAATAATGTAGAAAATGCAAAAGAAGTTCAAAACAAAACTAAATAAATTCATGGTACTATTAAGTTAGGAATCAATGTAATAAGAGGAATTTAAATTTGGTCCTTTTTTAAATGGTCATTAGACAATATTTAAAACATCATAAGCAAAAAAAGAAAAATTAAAGAAAGCAAAAATAGTAATAAAATGTATCTGAAATTCTATCTTAATTCCTTCATATTTAATTAAGCATATCACATGTTATATTAACAATTTGGCAATAAAAGCAAATTACCATTACTTCTTCCCTTAAGTTTCTACATGCATATTACAGGACTGTATTGCATAATTATTCTTCATTTTATATGTATTGCTTAATTCTAGTCATCAAAAATTATAATATAGAAATGTAAGCAAATTACAGTGACAAATATGGTCTGCTTAGATATTCAAATGATTATAGAGTACTGTAGAGTACATATCGGCATTTCTAAAATAAGGGGGATATGAACAATATAACAGTAATAATTTTTTGAAAATTTCTTAGTTGGAGGTGGACACAATGCCTTTATTTTTATGCAGTACTGATGCTCGAACCCAGGGCCTCACACATACTAGTCGAGCCCACTACCACTGAGCACAACTCCAGGCCCCATAACTGTAATGATTTATTATTACATGTGTTCACCTAAGAAATATTTGTAAAGGTCTATCATTCAAATGGTAAGGATGGGCCTTTAAAAGAAAGTATTTTGAAAGTTCTTAATAATGAAATACAAATATACCTAGGTTCACACTGAAAGTTGTTATACAAATACATTGCATTTTACCTTTAGTATAACAACCTAACATAATAATTTAGGAATCCTGGACAATTTTTCAGTAATCTTGCTATGAAATTCAGTACTTTTTTTGCTTTTGTTTTAAGTTAAATGCAAGGTAAATATGATTAAAAACTCCATGTGATAAACCTCCTTTGGGGAGCAGGCAGAGAATGATGTTCATGACAACATGATATTAACGTACTCTCACTCAGAAAGCAGAATGGAGCTGATGGTGCCCACTCTAATACCATTGGGTTTTCGATCAAAGAAAAGTCTGTTTCGAGTCATAACTGCCTCTCAGGTGTAAAAAGAAATAATATTAACAAAGTATTAAGTATTAAGAGAAGCCATTTATAGCTGAATACTGGAGTACACACTTCTAATCCTAGCAATTTGGGAGACGGAGGCAGAAAGATCTCAAGTTCAAGTTCAGCTTCAGCAACTTAGTGAGATCTTATCTCAAGTAAAAAAAAAATTTAAAGGCTGGGGATATAGCTCAGTAGGTAAAGCACCTGGAGTTCAATCCCTAGTACTGGGGAGGGGAGTTAAGAGGAGTCACTTACAGAACAGTTGGTAAGTCTTGAGTTCAAGACAAAGCAACAAACTCAAAAGGTGGTAGAGATAGACCCATTGCAATATTTATCAATTCTCCTTCACAGACAAGAACAGTGATGAAACTTAATGCAAATTGGTGCTTGTTACTTGTAACCCATGACTAGGTTAGACTTATTTCTAACTTAAAACTGTGGCACGTGTGAGGCACTGGGTTTGATCCTCAGCACCACATAAAAATAAAGTTATTGTGTCCATCTACAATTAAAAATATTTTTAAAAAAAACTATGGATGTGAGAATGACTATACTTAGTTAAAAACAACTCATTCTTTGTATCTTAAATAAATAAATAAAGCAAATGCTTAGTCTGTTTGCAAATTATGGGTGATTCATTACTATGATCAAGGATCTGACAAGGAAAACATCCCAGTGATCCTAGTTAAGGAATTGCCAATAATGCTTTAGAAAATTATCACAAACCCTCAATCACACTTTGCTTTCTGTATGATTCAGTGTACAAGAAAATTCAACCTATTCATAAACATCAGATGAAAGGTAAAAAGGCAAGAATGAAGTATGGCTAAGGGGATTAATTTCATATATATGAATCATACTTACAGGCCCCATAATGGTTGCTTGCCAGTGGAACACTGAAACAGACAAAGGAGTTTTGGAGTCATTTACAAATGTTCGAACCTATATTTTTAATGGTAGCAAAATCCTAGCAATAGAGCAAAGCTTACAGTCATCTCCCACAGGTCCAGCTGAACAGTGAGCAGGTGGATCACGCTGTAGGTCACTTAATTCCTGAAGGAAAGCAAAAACACTTCAAGTAAATTCTTTTTCCAAAAACACATAATAATTTATTATGATACAAACTGAGAGAAGTAACTCAGTGGTGAATTACTTGCCTAGCATGCCCTGGACCCTGGATTCAATCTCCATCACTGCAAAACACACACACACACACACACACACACACACACACACACACAATTAACTTTGCTTTAAAATCATTTTAGGCAGTTTTATTGACTGGAAAAACAATATGAAAGAAGGCATTAGACTTCTTTCTGAGATAGCTCCAACCCTTGAAATGATTTAACTGATTAAAATATTCTTTTTATCAATAAGACAAAAACATTTAATTATTATCTACTGTATGCAAGGTCATTTATATAAGTGCTAGATAGATAATATGCAAAAACAGGTACTGGCAGGAGGGGTAGCTTATGAATGAAGCCCTGGGTTGAATCCCTAGCATCAAACAACAACAAAACACACCCAGGTCCTACTTCTAATAGGTTATGGCAAGGAGTGAGGGCGTAGAAAGACGAACATTTAAGGAAAACCAAAGGTTAAGTGGAAAGAAGGGAGGAGGGCGGTTGGGTCATATTTTTTAATCCAGTGTACTGGCTCAAGCTCTTTTCTGCCCTGAAGGCAGTCACAGACAGGACATATCTTTAGAGTTGGCCAGTCCCAGCTTGGAATTCCAGTTCTAATACAGCTAGCTTTATGACTTTGGGGAAGTCACTTCTAACTTTCTTGGTCTCAGTTGGGAAGAAATTGATCATCCCCAAATAAGAAAGAAGTTTAATATAAAAGATTGTACTGGAAGAGCCTAATTTAGATTGGAATATTAAGGAATGTCTCTGAGGAAGTAACATTTAAGCTGCAGTCTAAGGGATGAGTGGGAATTGGTTTGGGGGGAGATGAGTGACACTAGGAGGTACAGTGGCATGAGATGAGTTTAGAAAGGTAGGCAGAAGCCAGGCAGAAAACAAAGAATGGTACACACGCTATTGAGGATTTGGGGTGTTATACCAAGTGTAAAAGGAGGGGTCTTACCAACTGGCATACTATTTTAAAGGATGGTTCTGACCTTAAAGGATGGGAAAAAAGGAGAAGCTACAAGATGAGTTACTACAGGTAAGAGAAATGGGGCATGGGTTGGAGAAGTGGCAATGAGATAAGAAGCAATGGACTTCAGATATTTTCTAGGAAATGGTGAATTACATATGTAGAGCAAAGAGAGGTCACAAATATGTATGATGAAGGTTAGTGGTAGCTAGCATTTATCCAATATCTTAGTCACCTTAACAATTCTCAGAGGCAGGTGTTATTATGTTCCCTGTTTTATGAATGAAGAGTAAAAGAGACATACTTCACGGTATGCTCACATAACCATTATGGGATGGAAATGGGATTCAAACCTGACTTCTCACTTTTTAGCTTCACATATGTACAAATGAAAATGTCATTTACTGAGATAGGGACCACTGAAAGACAAATGGATTTGGAGGTAGATATGATGAATCTGTGATCCCTATGATATCAAGAAAAATTCAGTTCAACAGATAAAGTTGGAGCTTAAAAGAGGGTGAGGCTAGAATCAGAAAGTCATTGTATATACCTGGCAGTTTAAACTGTGGGAATGGTGTAAACATTTTCGTGGGAGGACAAATAAATAAACACTGCATTTCATCAAATCCAAGATGTCAGCAGCTGTAAATGGCACCTTTATTTTATGTAGCACCGATTAAGGAAAAGTGCTGCCAATTAATTTTAAACACCATGAATTATAACATGCCTCAAGACTTTAGAAATATTAAAAATATGAAATAAGTGCACCACAGAATCACTGTTTATGGTAATGAGTTCACTGCTCTCAGAAGACAGACAAGAGGAGGACACTTTCTTCAGAAAGTGACACACGAGCTAAGTAAGCCAAGTGCAAGCTCAGGTCTCCTTTCAAGTTCAATGTTTTTTCCAGTGTGTCTTAATACTTTCATTTTTGTTTTGTGGTTCTTTTGCTTTTGCTTTTTTTAAAGAGCTGGTGCTGTTTTTTTTTTTTTTTTCCCCCCTCCCTAACAAAAATTAATTAATACAGTGGCTTCTCTGGTCTATGTACAGTTAAGAAATAACCGTAGGATTCCAGTCTTTGATTTAGCTCAGTGGTTGGAAGCAAGGCTTTGAAATTTAAGTCTGGGTGCCACTATTCAAACACATGATTGGGAAAACAATTTTTTCCATTCCAAACCTGTTTTCTTTCATGTAAAGTGGTATTATAACCTCATCCACAGTTTCTGTGGTAATCAAGTGAAATGACATATGCCAAGTACCCAGCAGTCTCTGGCACATAGTAGGCATTCAAATAAATTATAAGATAATATGGAATTACTGACAACCATCAAATTCTCTAGTAGCAGAATACAATGATTTAAATAGCTGAAAAGAGTGGGAATGAAATTCCCAAGTCACAACCCTATTTTAGAATGACTGTGCATAACAGTTTTCTAATTTGGGCTTTGGGAAGATTGCTTCCGAAATTATTCATGTTGAATTTTCCAACATTAATGTAAATGGTACTTTTTTGCCCTGGTTTAAACTAGAAAACTAGTTAATCAGAAAATGACAGTTCCTAATTGTGGTTTAAAAAAAACTTAATAATTTTCATGTATATATTTTACATAGAAACAATGTGCACATGAATAAATCCTAAATATAAATAATGCTCTTTATTAAGACAAGCCCACGGCTTCAAATACAAATAGCTCTTCTTCAAATTCATTTTAAGAATTTTATAAAAATCAAAAGTTATCTTGTTCTTGTTATTTATTTATTTTTTAAATGTCCTGATCCTATCTCCTTTTTAGAAGGTAGCAACTTCTGCTAAACGCAGGTTATTTAAAAAAAAAAAAAAAAAAATTTTTTTTGTTTTAGTTGTAAGTGGACACAATACCTTTATTTCACTTTTTATGTGGTGCTGAGGATCGTACCCAGGGCCTTGCATGCTAGGCGAACGCTCTACCACTGAGCCACAACCCCAGCCCTAAAGGCAGGTTCTTAAGCTGACTACTAAATCTCACTGTGGGAAAGAGAGCTGACACTATAAACAAACATCTTGAATATTCACATTATCACTACTTACTACTAGTAATTACACCAATGCTTTGGTTAGGAGACTTACACATCCTAGAAATTTTAGGAGGGCCTGATTTCTAATATTTTATCCCTTTGCCAATCCACATGTCTAGAATATGCCCTTTATATTGTTTAGAAGTTATGATGCATATATACAGATAGAAAGACAAACAAAGAACCAATGGGACAATATACATGCACCCTTCCTTTATCCACAAAAATGAAAATGTAAAAATTAAATTAAAAAGAAAAATGAAGAGATTTGAGAAAATTCTGAGATGGGCTAAAGAGGTGAAAATATAATACTAACAAAAACTGAAACCTGGGGTTGTGGCTCAGTGGTAGAGCACTTGCCTAGCAATGTGTGAGGCACTGAGTTCAATTCTCAGCACCACATATAAATAAAATAAAGGTCCATCAACAACTAAAATATAGGTTTAAAAAAAACTGAAACCAAACAAACCAAATCCCTACTCTTTGTTCTTAAGTCTATCCAGCAGTCAGTGTACTTTCTGGTTTAAGCTTTCTCTGCTGTAACAGGCATCCTTATTTATCTACTTCTAGCACTGTGGCCACATATTTGGTATTAAAAATAATTTAGTGATTCTTTGGTCATTTCAAAAGAACATGTTAGGACTAGCAGTCCCTTCCCATGCTACTCTCCCCTACTAAGAACTGACTCTGAATTATACAGCTTGATCAAGATCACAGAATTCTCACAAGAGCCAAGTTTTATTCTGATTCCTCCCTGCTACAAATCCAAGTATCTCTAAACAAAGATTTATGATCCCAAACTCCCACTTCTTGAACACGTCTTCCTAATCCACTAATCCACTGAAATCTAAGATGCATCCTATAAAGAGCCTCCTAATAACTGTTTCACGATCTCCTCAGGTCTTAACCTAGAACTCTATAGAGCCACGCTTTCCTATCATGTCAAATTAAAAAGATTTCAAAGAACATCCTTATATATGCATTCAAAGTCATTCTTTTAAAAATTAAGTATTGTATATACATGTGTGTGTTATAAAAGCAAAGCAATGATTTGTAGGGAAAAAAACACCACAATGTATAGTTAAACACCCATGAGACCATTTCCCAAACCAAATCACTGTTAACAGACTAGAATACTTACAGTCACAACTTTTCTGGGAAATAAGCATGCCACTAACTGTTGGAAGGAGCGCCTTTTAGAGGGCAATTTGGGATAATTGCAAAAGTGGAAAATGCATAAGGTCATTGATTTAGTAATTCCACTTCACAGAAATAACTGGGTAGACAAAGATACATACATAAGGATGTTTGGTTATGTAAGTATGAAAAACTGAGAATAGTCTAACAGTCCACCAAAAGAGATTGGCTTCTTAAAATAATATGCCCATATTACAAAACACTGGGCAGCCATTAAAAAGGATGACAGATCTGCTATGTTGACACTGAAAGATGCTGAGCAAAACAGGCTTTGGATAAAAAACACAGTTACAGGAGAGTATGCCCATTATGATCTCAAAATATATATACAAACTATAAATGCATAAAAAAATTAAAAAACACACCAAACTCTTGACAGTAGTTAGCACTGAGAGTAGGTTGCTAATTTTTACTTTCTTTTACATTGTTACAACTTGTTACGTATTTCTGTAACTTGATTTTTAAGACAATGAAAGAATGAATTATTATCACATATTAGAGGATAGATACTAAGAAGACTCAACAACTATATCCAATGTGATGGATGACTGGATCCTAGAACAGGAAAAAGACATTAGCTGGAAAAATGTGAAATTTAAGTTAGGTCAGTAGTGTAATTAATAGTGTTATACCAAATTTACTTCCCTCACTGTGATAACTATACTGTGAGTATATAAATTGGAACCACCATGGAAAATTAAGTGAAAAACATATGTGAATTTCCTATGTTAGTTTTTGCAATTTTTCTGTAATACTAAAAATTACCTCAAAACCAAAACAAAGTTAAAAAAATTTATATATATTCCAAACTTAACAATTTTCTTTCCCAAGCTTGCTTCTTTGCCATATTCCCAATATCAGTTAATGGAACAATAGCCACCCTGTCACCAGGCTCAAAATCTCAGCATTGTTTTGAATCTTCTCTTTCTCTTGTCCTTCATATACAGTCAGATGTAGAGTACAAAATATTCTTCCTCAATACCCATTACAATGGTTCATTACCTCCAAAATCAAATACAGTTCAATATTCCATGTATTACTTGCCTAATCATCTTCAAAAGCACAGTTTTTTGAAATTTCACTCTTCTATTGTAGAAATTTCAGTGGTGTCTATGCCTATTAAAGATCAAACTCTACCAATGGAACTCTTTTCATTATGTAGCTCTAAGCCTATACTTTCAATTGAAGGTTCCCCTTCAAAAATATTCCCAATGATTCTCCAAAGAATTCCTTTTGATTTTTCTAAAATACTTTCAGAAAGTCTACAAGGTCAAAAATAACCTCACAATTATACTAAGATGTAATTTGCTGTTTTCACTAACAATATCTCGTGAGTATACAATGGAGTTTTCCACAGACTTAACATGAGCTATTGTAACAGATTGAATGCATCACCAAGGAGATGTGAGAAACCAGTTGTCATCTATAAGCCTTACTATAATGATATTTAAAAAAGTGTAAAACAATGTCACTCTACATTTTTTGCTTTGGAAAATATTATTACTTTTCATAAAAAAGTCATTTATAATGTGGGCAAGGATATGGGGAAAAAGGTACATTCATACATTCATGGTGCAGCTGCAAACTGGTGCAACCACTCTGGAAAGCAGTATGGAGATTTCTCAAAAAACTTAAATAGAACTACCATTTGACCCAGTTATCCCATTCCTCAGTATATACCCAAAGGAGTTAAAATTAGCATACTACAGTGGCACAGTCACATCAATGTTTATAACAGCTCAATTCACAATAGCAAATCTATGGAACCAACCAAAGTGCTCTTCAACAGATGAATGGATTATGAAAATGTGGTATACATACACAATGGAATATTACTCAGCCATAAAGAAGAATGAAATTATGGCATTTGCCAGTAAATGAATGGAACTGGAGACTGTCATGGTTAAGTGAAAGAAGTCAATTCCAAAAAACCCAAAGCTGGATGTTCTCTCTGATATGCAGATGCCACACATAATAATGGTAGGGAGGGAAGAACAGAAGTTCATTGAATCAGACAAAGGGGAATGAAGGGAAGGGGTGGGGAATGGGAATAGGAAAAACAGTAGAATGAATCAGACATGACTTTCCTATGTTTATATATGAATATGTGACCAGTGAAACGCCACATCATGTGTAACCACAAGAATGGGATCCTAACTAGAGTAAGTTATACTCCATGTGTGTATGTCAAAATATACTCTACTGTCATGTATATCTAAAAGGAACTAATTTTAAAAAAGTCATTTATAGCATGTGCAAGGCCCTGGGTTCAATCCCCAGCATTGCAAAAAAAATTAAATAATAATAATAATTAATAAATATCAAAAATTATTTATGTTAGCATATTTACTATAATTTTAAAATTATTTCTAAATATGTATTTAATTGCTCATATGGGAAAAATCAACAAATATAATCCATACCAACAAAAGCTTTGTGGGGTCTTTGATACTTAAGAATATAAAGGGGTCCTGCCTGGCATAGTGGCCCTTGCCTATAATCCCAGCAATTCAGGAAGCTGAGGCAGAAAGATCTCAAGTTCAAATCCAGCCAGTGCAACTTAGCAAGGGCCTGTCTCAAAATGAAAAATAAAAAGGGGTAGGGTGTAGCTCAGTGGTAGAACACCCCTGGGTTCCCTTCCCAGAATCCAAGGTGGAAATAAAAGAACATAAAAGGATCCTGAGATCAAAAAATTTGAGAAAACTGGTCTAACCTAACTTGGATGTTCCCTGTACATGGCTAAGTGTTCTGTCCTTTGTAATTTTCTCTCTCCTACTATCACCTTCCTTCCACACTCTTTCTTGTTAACTGTGGCTATCTTCTCAAAGGCTATTATTATTATTATTATTATTATTATTATTTTATTGTTTTGCTCAGTGCTGGGAACCTAACCCAGGACCTTGCACAAGTTATGCAATCATTCTACCACTGGGCTGTACCTGCAACCCTAAAAGCCTACTTTAAAAAATACAGGTGTGGAGTCAGATGTTGATTAAATCTGGTCTTGTTGCTAACCAGTACTAGCTGTGTGATCTCGAGCAATTTACTTAACCAGAGTCTCATGTGTACCATTTGTAATATGGGGACATCACTGGTTACCTTGTATAACTATATTAAGAAGTAAATAAAAACATAAGTAAAACACTTAGCTTAAAACCAGGCATTATATAATGGATACTTAATAAATGCTGATTTCTCTTTCCTTTCCTCTTTCACTAGAATGTTTTTTGAAACAAGAACTTTTATGCATTTTACTTATGAATTCCTCCACAATACTTACTAGCACAATACCTTTTACACATAGGTGTTTGTTAATATGAGTCAAGTAATAAAATTTAAGGAATAGTGTTATCAGCAGAACATAAATATCTCAAATCTCAATCTTTTAGAAATACAAATGATTAGACTTGACAAGTGAATAGTCTATATAGCTATGCAGATTGTATATAGTAAAAAGTTTCAAAAAGATGTTAAAAGAGAATAGTGGGGGTCACTTAAAAACACTACAGTAACATAATAACATCTAAAAATTAATATCAAAAGAACATTCATTATTAAAATATTATGACATTATAACATGGTTTTCAAGTTACAGAATGTATGATATATTCTAGCAAAGTATCCAAAGTCCATAATTCTTTGAGGGGTGGGGGTGTAGCTCAATGGCAAAGCACTTGCATAGCATGTATGAAACCCTAAATTCAATCTCTAGCACCACAAAAAAAAATTTTTGTTTCGGTGTTTTTAGTTTAGAAGACCTCAAAACTCTAAATAATCCATCCTTATTATTTATTTAGGGATGTTGCTGACCTACTTTCAGGACCCAGCTTCAGGCTGCTCTTCCAAGTGGACTCCAGGGTTTGTGCTGAGCTAACTCAGTCTCAAAAAGTATTTTAACCACTACAGTTCTTAGTGAGAGAGCTGCCACAGACAGGGCTATCGCCTGTGACATGGAAGGATATTTAAAAAAAAAAAAAAAAAGTCTACCATGCTCAACTTAACTAGCTGGACTAATTATGAAAGTTTATTAAGTACTTCCACATCCTCTCTGGGGATGTAGCTTAGTGGTAGAGTGCTTGCCTGGCATGTGTGAGGTCTTGGGTTCAATCCCCAGCACCACAATAAAACCACCATTACCACATCCTTCCTAACAAGCATCATTCTGATTTTATAATTTTGCTCTGGTTCTGACACTCTGAAGTTAAAAAAATTTAATTTAATAGAATCAGATTATGATGCTAATAAAAATCCTCCTAAGTCACTGGCAGGCACATTTGCTGATGATTAAATCAGGGCATGAAATTCAAGAACTTACTCATTTGTAGAAAAGAATACATTAATAGGATGTAGTTTGATTTAGGAAACAGGTCTTCTAGACTCCTACAAGCTTAAAAGTAGCTACAGTAGCTGCACCTCCAAGGAAATACATTTAAGAGTAGTGCTAAACCTCAAGGGTCACCTTCTGAATGTGTTCATCAAAGAACAGAACACTCTAGGGAGATCTGAAAAGAAAGTTTCTCCTAGACAGAAGACAGATCTACTAAGGAATTAGTAAAAAAAAATCTTACCTGATGCAAACTACCACCTAAATAAAAAATAAAAAGTCAGGTTGTAAGATCTGATAAATTCCAAGAAGTAACAAGGATTGCCTCAGAGTTTACCTTCTATCCACCCTTTTAAATTTGTGGCACATTTTATACTGTCTTTAAATATAGCCATTCCTCCATATCAACAGATGCACCAAACTGCAGAAAGAAAATAGTGGGGAAAGAAAATTGCAACTGTACCGAACAAGTGCAGACTTTTTCCTTGCCACTATTCCCTAAACAACACAGTAGAGCAATTATTGACACAGCATGAATGCTGTATTAGGAAACAGAAGTAATCTACCATTGATTTAAAGTGTATGGAAGATGTGCACAGGTTATATGCAAATACTATGACATTTTATATTAGGGACCTGGGCACAGGCAGATTTCAGTATCTATAAGGGGCCCTGGAACCAATCTCCCATAGATGCTATGGGACAATGGTATAAATGCCCTTATTTATTAAAAGGTAGATTACCAGAGGCATAGAAAAAGTTAACGAATTTTTAAAAATCTGCCGTTTATCAGAAGTGGCATTCAAGGCTACTGCTTTTTGTCATACACGTCTTGTACTGCCAACTCCAATGAACACCACTCTCACAGATAACAATTGAGTGGTGACTCCCAGGAATTCTGCAATGCTCTATTGCAGAAAGCTGCACATAAAGGAAATGAACAACACATTCTTCAAAGCCAAGGGAGAATGTCATGACTGTTTTGGATAAACAAATTGCACTACTGATGTGGAAGCAAAATGACAGTGTGATGTCATTCTAGTAGAACGAAAAGATTTATTTCAATAGATAGTACTGGGTCAATTACATATTCATGTGAAAAAAAATTTAAACCTTAACCTCCTACTGTAAAACATATACAAAGATTAATTCTAAATAGATTGTAAGTTTAAAAATGAAAGGCAAAATATTAACGCTTTTGAAGGAAAATATAAAATGTCTTCATGACCCTGGAGGAGGCAGAGATTTTTAAATAGTACACAAAGAAGAGTAACCATAGAGGAAAAAAAGAGAAAATTTGGACTTGATTAAAATTAAGAACATCTGTTCATCAAAAGACACATTAAAAGTGTGAAAAGGCAAGCCAAGTGGGAGAAAATATTTACATTATTTGATAAAAGATACATCTAGAATATGTAATAAATATTCCTACAGATCCATTTAAGAAAGACAGCTTCAACAGGCATTTACCAGAGGATATCCAAGTGGTACACACACACACACACACACACACACACACACACACACATCCCAGAAGGGACTCAACTTTATTAGTCATCAAGAATATGCACATTAAAAACAAATCTTATGCCATTACACATCCAAAAGAATGGTTAAAATGAAAAAGCAGCAGCACAAGTGCTGGCAAATATTGTAAAGCAATTAGAACTCTTATTCTTTGCTCGTAGAATCAGAAAGCTGATAATAACCAATAATTAAACATAGAAATACAATGTTATCTAGCAGTTCTGCCAAGAACAGAAATATGAATATACATACTCACCTTAGTAGCATCATATGTAATAGCTCCAAACCAAAACAACCCAAATGTCCACCAACAGAACTTATAGTATAGTTATACTGTAAGTATAACTTCTAGTATATTCACACAATAAGAACGAAGAAATCACAGCTCCATGCAATAACACAGACAAATCTCACAGTACACATCACACGATTCTTTTAAAATAAAGTTCAAAACTAGACAAAACTAGTCTCTGATGCTGCCTTAAGGGCAGAAGTGAAGCTAGGAAGGGAGAAGGGCATCTCAGGGCCCTTAGAATGCTATTTCTTGAGCCTAGTGCTAAATTCACAGTTGTGTTCACCTTGTGAAATTTACCAGGCTGTATGTCTTATGTGTGTTTATTATATCGTAACAAAAAGTTCACATCAGAACTTTTTAATGGATTTTTCCATAATGAATAACACATGATGATATCAAAAAGGTAGGCAAGGAATCACATAAGGTAAAATATGGCTTTCAATTAATCAGACTAGTTACAAAGCCATAAATAAGAATTCATTAGAGTATGTATTATATATGTATAATACATATATTTTGTGTGTGTTTTAATTTCATTTCCAGTTATGTTTAATCTAAAAATGAAACACACTGCTGATTTGATTTTTCTTCACCTTTGAGACAAAGCTAAAAATCCTATATCTAAATATAGATCAAGCAATAAATACCATCAAACTGGCAAAAATATTCCCCAGATGAAAAGGAGTCCATGCCAATGAAGCAATTTTCTAACCCAATATGATTAACGTCCAAATAAAAAGACTAACTACCGGTACCTAAATTTCAAAATAAAAATAAGATATTAATGAGTGGTGGATTATAGGATAGTGTCCTTACATCATGACTAGAACCACAAAAACATTGACAAGGCCATATAAATGTGTATTTAGAGGACTTATATAGCCTTATGTGGCTAAGCACTTCTATTCTAGTTCAGATTTCTATAACTGGCTAGACACAAAGAAAAGTACTGAAAGGCCTGAAACTGAATTTAAATGGGCACAGATGGCATGTTTATAACACCCCCACAATATGCTGAGTGTTCTCCATAAAAACAAGCTAGACACAGTCCCTGCCTCTAGGGGACTTAAAATCTAAAAGTAGATGAGGCAGCTTAATTCAAAGAAAGCAAACCCATAAAAGAAAATAAAGACAGAAATGTAAGAGAAGAGGCCTGTGTTCACCTCCTGGCTCCCAGAAGGGTAGCAGTCCAATCAGAACAGTGGAAAATGCACACTAACAAGCAAGCCTTATTTACCATAAGACTTAATGTGACACTACGCAGTAAACAATCTGAAGAAATTATGCTGACCAGACTGAAATGCTTTGCTGTTTTCTAGCTTTACCAGTCAGAAAATCTAAATTTCTGTAAGAGATAATATACACCCCACTGGGTATGTGTAAAGGACATCATACACAGTCATATATGGCAGCTGAATTATGGCTCAACATTTAAATGACTCACTCCTAAGCATATAAAAGCATTGTTCCAAAAATCCTGGTCTAATCATCAATTAATTAATGTAACATAATCATCTTTACCTCCAAACCTCTAAAATAAGACAATGATTCTTACTGGATTGTATTTTTGGTGTTGTCTCTAAAGGGATGTAAGAGCTATATTTGGTTTGTCTGTAAATAAACATTTCCTGGGCTTACAGTTCAGGCTCTGATCTCCTGAACAGAGCCGATCTAGTTGACTAGAGTGATTTCAATAGAGATGTCAAACAATCGCCAGAAACATCTCCAAACACAGAGCCTCTTTAAGCCTTTGAATTAAAGTGCATCTTGATTTAAAACTATATAGATGCTTCCTGGAAGACTTCAAAATGCTGAGGACAACCAATTAATTAAGTTGTAGGGACCAAACTCACTTCAACAAACTGGTCCTGGCAGCTTCCCCATCTCTTTGAATCAGGTATCTCCCTGGCAAAGTCTGCTTTAACAAAAAAAACAACAACAATGTGGCTAAATTCCATCAAAAAAGGAAGAAATTGAAGAAAGTAATGACCTGCTGACTTCGCCACATCAGAGTAATATTTATTGCCTCTCAACTACAAAGTGCAATTTAGAATAAAAGTCTGAGGTCATGATTGGGGACATTATCTACCAATTATTTAACACCTACAGCCACTTTCCAGGTGGTCTCTACCTCTACGGCAGCCATGATGGCTCCATTTCCCACCATGCTACTTTGCCTCTACTTTCAAGCATGGCTTCTTTTAAATAGAAGACTCTCAATTACTTCCTTACACATTTAATATTTCAATCAGATAAATTATATAAATAAGAATCTATTTTAGACAAATCCAAGGAAGCCAAATAAAAGCTGCATCTGAATCTACTTTATGGATCTACTATGAGAATAGTAAAAACAGATTTATTCATTCCAGAATCCCAAACTCTAAACTTTACAATCATCATCTGATTCTGTTTTTCCATCTTGCCCTATCCCATCCCTCCCTTTGATCAGTGCCAAATTGGAAGAAGACAACTTAGGTCCAAAGAACAGAAGCACTTAGAAAAGCCAGAGCAGAGACATCCAAGGATAAGAAGCCAGGGGGACCCTATTCAAGTATGAGGGTCAGACTAGATAGAGGAGGAGGAGACTGAGAGACTGTCCACACCACACTCTGAGACTTGAAGGGCCAAGAAAGGGTAGACAAGTCAAAAGGGTCAAGCAGGATAACACCCTATAATTTTTCTCACATAACGTGTATTCAAGTTCTCCATTACCCTGGCTCAGGCCCTCTTGGATCTCACCTGAACAAGAGCAATGTCTTAATTGATCTGTAGGCCCCTATTTCTCTACCTAACACACTGCTGCCAAAATCATGTTAGGGTGCCACGTCAAACCTTTTCAATGTCTTCCATTTGCTTTAAAAGCTATACATCCTTAAATAGGCTTATGAAACCTTCCAAGATTTGAATCCTTTCTCATTTCACATGTGAAATCCTTTTTCTTTTCCTAGTACTCTCTGCACCAGCCAAAATGAATTTCAATTCCACAAAAAGCTACCTTGCCTCTAATTTTAAACATGGCTTCTTTTTAGGTACAAGATTTTTAATCACTTTCCTCTCAACACACATTCTATCTCTTTATACCCAATTCATTTTTACCTTCATGTCTTTTTTTCCCCTTTTCTTTCATGCAAGCACTCTACCACTGAGTGACATTCCTAGTCCTTTAAAAAAAATTAATTTTTATATATTATTTCATTTTCAGACAGGGTCCTGCTAAATTGCTCAGGCTGGCCTCCAAGTTGTGATCCTCCTCCCTCAGCCTCAAAAGTAGCTGGGATTATAGGCATGCACCATTACATTCATCTTTGTGTCTTATTTTACACATGATTATATTATAACGAAAATCTCCATATAATGGGTTCCTGCTATATTCCCAGAGTACTCTGTGCTTTCCTTTCCATGACATTCATCAAAATTATAAACCATGAACAATAATGAGTTCTATGAGGGCAAGGTTGCATATCCAGCACTATGATTAAGAATGGTACTTCCTTACTGAAAATTCTTCAATGGCTTTCCCAACCTTCTGCATTACGTATTTCTCAGCATGGGCCTTCAATGTCCTCCACAATACAAAACGTTATGGTTTACTATTCCCTAAAAACTTCCCGAGAGCAAGATTATCTGTTCCTTCCCAAATAAGCCATACAAATTTCTAATGTCTTCATTTCTGTATCTTTCTCTACAAACCTAGCTTCCCTAAAGCTTTCAGAACATTACTCATTCTTCCAAACCTATACCTAAATTCATCTTTTCCACAGATTTCCTCCAAATAATTTGGCCTTCCCCACCTTCAACTTCCTTCCTGTGTAAATATGTTGTACTTTCCTTATGGTACTTTCCTAAGTCATCTATTCATTACAGTACTTTTCTTACCCTTATTAATTCAAAACTTTTTAGATAATGGCTTTATACCTTACCTTTCTATATAACTCTTTAATGCATTTAGGACATGCCTTATATCAGAAGGTGCTCTGTAAACACATTAACTTGAATCTTACAAATCTATTACATGTAAGGCAGTTGTCAAAATATGTTGATTAAATAATTTTTACAGGACAAAAGACACCTGTGAAACAGATAGAAACTAAATGGAATAAGATAGTATGTTATTTTACCAATACATAATAGAAATACATATTATTTGCATCATAAGTAGTTACTTTTTAATCACAGAGTAAGACTTATTAACATTACATTATACATTAATATGCCAATATTTTTTTCAATTCTGACATCTCAAGCAGAATTTTAACTCAAGTCTCATATAGCTATATGGCACAGTGCCAATGCTCAATGTTTATATTTGTGACCAGTTTTGCTGTCCACTGAACAAAAACAGCAAAAACACTATTTGGATTTGCTTTAAATTATACAGGTGGGCTGGGAATTATAGCTCAGTAGTAGAGCACTTGCCTAGCACATGCAAAGTCCTGGATTCAATTCCAGCACTGAAAAAAAAGAATTTATAGAGCAAAAGAATATACATGCACACATAAATACTGATAGATACATACATACATAACATACATACTTATTTACACATGTACATAATTACTTACACATCACACACATCCACAGATGGGACCACCGAAACTATCAAGTCCAACTCACTGAATTAGCAGATGAGAATAAAGACTTGGTCAAGAAGACATAACTAAAGCCTGGACAAAGGTTCAGACTATCTGACTTCCACTGCAGCTCTCTTCCTACCCACTTACTGATTGACACTCACCTCTATACTGTAATAACTACAGTACTCCATCCTCAACCATGCTCAGTATTGAATTAAGGCCATTTGCACACTTTAACCTCGTGCAAGAGAAACAAAAGAATGAAAAGTGAAGGAATGAAAAGGAATTCTTTTCATCTTTCCCAGGAGGCTTATTATCTTACAAAAGGTTAGAAATGAAGCTATTTCATAAGACTTGAGGAGAACATTTGTATTCCCAGATATTCTAAGAGGCAAGAAAAGCATGATAAGAAATTACATACAACCTTTAAAAAGTGGGTAAGAGAATTCTGACATATAAGAGAATATGCTACATAAGCATTCTGAATGCTACATTACCCAAACTTACTATTTATTTTTTGGTTAACCAAGAAATGATGTTTCAGGGAAAACAAACAAACAAACAAAACCTAGGTGCCAATTTCTTTTTTTTTTTTTTTTTTTTTTTTTGGGTGCTGGGGATCGAACCCAGGGCTTTGTGCTTGCAAGGCAAGCACTCTACCAACTGAGCTATCTCCCCAGCCCCGCCAATTTCTTAAAATGTACATAAAACATGAACAGATCTGTCAATATCTGCCAAATATTTGTTATTAAATATTACATCTATTCCTAATGAATGGCATATAGTAAGCATTTAAGTGTGCATAAAAATTAATCTTAGTATCCCCCAGTGCTATTTTTGGATTCTGTGGTTGGACATCAGTGACTATAAAATGCTGCAGCTTATAACCAGGCACAGTGGCACACCCAGCTATATTCCCAATTACTTGGGAGACTAAGACAGGATTGTAGGCTCAAAGTTAACCTGGACAACTTAGTGAGACTTTGCCTCAAAATAAAATAAAAGGGGCTGAGGATGCAGTTCAGTGATAGAGTGTTTGTCTAGCACACATGAGCTCTGGGTTCAATCCCCAGAACCACAAAATATAAAATAAAACAAAATGCTGTTACCTATAGAAGACAATGAGTACTGACAGTCCATATCAAATGGAAATGTTTCCAAAGTTAGAATATTTTGTTTTATGTGTATATATCCACATATGTGTGTTTGTATACATGTTTATTAATTTGCTTTCTCTATATAATACACATATGTAAATATATGTACATAGGCTGGTATTATTTTTGGCAACATTAATTTTATATAAGGATCCTATACTAAGAAATGGTGATTTTCAAGCTTTCCTTACAGCAATATGTAATGCGAAAAAAACCCAACTTAACACCCATACATGCACAGTTTGGGTGGGGGGTGGCCACTTGGAGTGAGAACAAGCGGGTTTTTACTTGAGGGAGTTTCAGGTGACAACTCCACAGCTCACCTCCTTTGGAGCGGTTTTCTTTAGTCTGAAAGGAGCCTAGGAATCTAAATAAGCAATGTGATGTCACTGAAGGCAATGAGCCACACCAATAGGAACAGAGGAATAGAAAACAGTGAGTAAAAATCCATGAAGAGGCAAGACAGGAGGTTGCAGAGCATGGTGGTGTGGTGGGTAGCACAAGACTATGCTTCTAGATGGCAGCTTCCTCCCCACACTCAGGACAACTCCTGAACATGTTGCCTCTTACAGTGATCTAATGTGTGAAACTGAATCCTCATGGATCCATTCCCGAACCAAACTGAATGCAGAAAACCCTCAGCTTCTCAGAAGTCACTTAGGTCAGGACAATCCAGAAATAGAACCTGTTTTGGCCTTCTTGCACACACATGTTCTGAGGTGGCCTAAGAATCCCTCCAATCCCCAAATTGCAAATCTGGGTCATATTATATAGACATTATAGTTTATTCTTGCATTTCACACTAGGGAGAGGAGAGAGGACTAATATCTCTATACCTGCTTTTACTATAACATCAGTTCATCCACTATTTTATAAAGGGGGAGGGGCTAATACGTTAGTAGATAGCCATTAACTCAGACTGTTTAAGTTTTAGATACATCATTTTGATCAGTAGTATTCATTAAATGAAAAGAAAGGGCCCATATGTTTCCCATTTGTATTTTAGGGAACTTAAGGAGTAAGAATGCTACTCTGTTTTACCAGGAGCAAGCCCACATCCTTTTGGTTTTCACATGTGCCTGGACTCCTAAAATAGGTCTAAACAGTCTTATTTAGTTCTATGCTATTTATTTCCACAGAGGAATCTCAGAACTATTAAGCTGTAATATGTTATCTCGTCTTTCTACACTTTTTGTGATGAAGATATCAAAGTACATATGCAGACAAAAGAAAGCTTAATTACAAAGATTTAAAAGCAGAAAAATTTACATGATGGCTTATTAGAGAAAGAACCTTTTTCCATCTCAAGGCAAACCATTTATCTAACAAAAAGTATAAATACCGTGTTCCTTTTCTCTTTTAAACTACATCCTTCTTTCCTGAAAGAACTAGTCTTGGATTTAATCTTGTAATCTGAACAGATTACTATTCAAAACCATTACAAGAACTAAACAATTATATCAATTTGTAAACAGTTATCTCGAATGAAATTTCTGCAATGAAATGATACTTCTGACAGAACATTTATGAACTACAACCGATTTTTCTTAGTTCTTTTGGAGAAGACAAATTTACAGTGATGAACAAAGTAAAATTACTCATTTACAATGTTAAAGGATCCAGTAATGACTCTGGAGCAGAGATGACAAGGCATAATCAACACAGTGAGAAACACATCTGTGAGAATGATTCAATATGCCAACGTCTTAACTGCAACACTACTTTACACTTGTTCTGACATTATAGTCTGCAAAGTACTTATATCCATAAACTCATGTGACTCTACATGTCTTTCAGTTTAAATACAATAAATATAGATATGAGTCCATGAGGATGGGAGAAACACATAATGAAGTGTTCTCTAGAGCCAACTATCTGGTTTAGAATTCCAGCATTGCCACACATTAGACATGAGATCCTGAGTAAACTACTCAATGTCTCTGCCTCAATTTCATCATCTGCAAAATGGAGGTAACACTGTTTCTACCTCTTGGGAATACTACGGATTAAACCAATTAATGTATGTCAAAAACTTGGAACAATTGTCACGCACAGAGTAATCACTAGATACAGGCTGACAGTCGTTATCAGCAGCATCCTTGTATGGATAAGAAAAGTGAAGATAGGAAGCCACAGAGCCAGGATAAAAACTGAACTTTCTCCCTTCAGAAAAAACAGGGATGGGTTTTTTCAATATCCTGTTTTCCTATACTGACACCAGCCATTTAATGTAGAACTCTCCAAATAAAAAAGTCAATAACTCAAAATAGTTATAAAATTGTATTTTAATGTCTGTTCATATATGTACTTTAGATTAGATTATAAGAAAGAAGTGTTCCATTTTGGGGACAGTACTATACACTAAGGAATTATCTGTGTTGCTATATTTGTAAAACAAAAGTCTTTTGTTTCACTTTTCAAAAGACAGACAAAAAAAGGCACAAGCCTAGCATATCATGCTAGTAGGATGATCATTACCTCAAATTCTTTATAGAGTAAAATAAATATAGATGAAAAAAGACCAAGATGCTGATAACTGTATTATGATTTCCATTTTTCTTCCAGTTTTCAAGCATTCAGTGTTGTGATATAACATTTGTAAGTTTAAAATGATTTCCAAAACAAAGCAAATCAAGGATTGAAAATAACCCTAATACAAAAAGCACTTAAAAATTAATTCTAGAAAACAATAGATGCCCAGCTGAAAAGCTCCTTTCTTTTAGACATGTTTTTAGGTTTCTTTCCTCATATTTTGCTCAATTTTTTTCCCTTTAGTGATTTAGGTGACTGCAATAACATCTTTCACTGTGTCTAAAAATAGGGCATGGGTGTGTAAATTTATGAGCTGAAATGCAAAACTGGCACAGGATGTCTAAATTAAAGCATTAAATCACTGAGTATACTCTAGCACAGAAATACATTTTAAGCACTGATATATACATGCTTTCTATATACATACAATTTTAATCCAACCATTTTATTCTTTTCATAGTGAAGAAATGTGAAATTGTGAACTTTATTCTCAAATATGCCATTATCACTTATGAGATTAACCTTGGGCAAAGAACTTCTCCACTCAAGGACTTAGAATAAGGAGAACAGACAAGAACATCAATGGTTCTCAACTCTCTTTCCAACCAAATTCATCCAGGGATTCAACATCTCTCCCTTTATAGCAGTGACAACAATCTGAAAATATCCTACAGGTGATTCTGATACACTGCCCTAGAAGCTGTTTCCCTGCTGGTTCCCTCCACTACAGTACTAGAGACTTATCCGAAGTTGTACAAGCTCCAAGGTCTGCCACTTTAGGTACAGCAAAATTACAACCCATTGATAGGGTTATTTAAATATACTTAAAAAGAAAGATCAAAAGTTAATATATATCTTCATTTGTTGGAAAAGACAAGATTCAAATAAGAATCTGGGTACTGAAGATATTAGAGGGCTTTATAACTTTGTATGGCAGAGAGCAAATATGAACTGGAACTAGCTTCTTTTGAAGGGGATACATAAAGAAGCATGAAAAAGGAGAATCAATCAAAATAAATAACCCTAAGCTCTGAGGGAATGATTTGAATGTGTGATTAATGTGATTTAAGTCAATTTGCCTGATAATGGAAAAAAGAAACCAAAAGTCGACATGTATGTTTGTGGTGTTATATAATCTCCAACTGCTTCTCCAAAATAGCAATCTGTCACAGGTTTTACATCATTTTTATGTAAGTGATGTCTTTGTATTAGTTGTTATAATAACCAATAACCACTTAAAATATGTGGACATATGTCATATTATTAATATAACATAAATCAAATACACTGGATCAGTATAGTGGTTGACAAGAATATCCAAGCATGGTATTTACAAATGGTGTCCATATTTCTTTGAATATCCATTTGCTATGGATGAATTCCACAGTATCTAAAACAAATTGTATGTGCAAAGTCATGTGAAAAATTCTATGAGCTAGGAAATGGAATTTGAAATCTCTTGGAAAATGTGTGTTGTCTGATCCAATCATGAACCAATATTACATCATCATTAATAAGCATACAAGATATAGTGAAGATGCTGCCCGCGACTTCAAAATTAGGATTACTTGTATAAAACAAAGTGTAACTGCATTATCTTCAAAAGACAAAACATGAATCTTAAATAAATGCCATTAACGGTACATTTTATAATGAGATGACCCCTTAGATGGTACAAAGAATAACCACAATCCACAGATTTAGTATTTGTAACAAAAATAAACAGAAATTTGGCTGACTTTAAAAGTTGCTGTCCTCTGTACCAAAAGATACCACCAGTGGTGAGTCAGAATACAATGTATACATACATGTCTACCACTGCTCTAACACATACCATTGTTGTATTGTACTGACTTGTGGTTGAAAAGTTGATAAAAATTTTTGGTAGGCACTGACTTCTTCTGAAACAAATTCTAAAACACACACTCCATTGTTGGCTTAACTTGCTCAAAGTGCTCTCAAACAATGTGAACTCTAAAAAACTTAAAACTTGGGTCAGTAAACAGACCAACAGTATAAGAAGAAATAAAAATGAAGAAAAGAAATGCCCAAATCCCAATTTCATAAAATGTTCACATTTGAAATACTTTGCAATAATTAATACCAAGAGAGGGCGATTGCTTACTTGAGTTGGAATGGATAATATTTGTTGAATGAATTTCTTCCTCGTTCTATACCCATGTGTCAAAGCATCAAAACAATTTAATTTGTAGCTGTTTCTGTTGTGTCTCTAACTTTACATATAAGTTTATCATGAGGGAAAAAAAAAAACCTGTTTGGCTTGACTCACCATGAATCACAGCCAGGAGGTCATCTTGTTGTGTATCAGCAACTATGTTTTCACTACAGCTATGTGACCTGAAGTGGCAGCAGCAGAGGCACCAAAATAGAAGGGGCAGGAGCTTTCTCCTGGCTTCTCAGCCTCAAATGGGCTTTTCCAGCCCATTCCGGCAACTGAGCAAGAGCCAACCGCAGAGCACAGAAAGAACAAACCCGACAGCTTCGAGGAGAAAGGCTGCAGGCCCACCACACCTTTCTAGCCCTCCCGGGGAGCCCGGAGAAGCGAGAAGATAAAAGGGGACAGGTTTAAGAAACAGTGTAGAGAAAACACATCACGACAGGGGCCAAAACTAGCCTGGTGTAGGGTAAAAAACAAAAAACAAACAAACAAACAAACAAAAAAACCCAGCTGTGACCGTGAAGCACAGATTTCGGGAAGGTCTGGACACCGAGGAGGATCTCCACCCCCGGGCTCTGGGCGAGCTCCGGCGCGAGCGCGCAGCTGGACCCCAGTCTCCAAGCACCTCCGGCCACCCGGGACCTGCCCGGTTCCCACCTCACCTGTCGGGTGCCCGCGGGCCGGGAAGGCGCTTCTGGTCCCCCTGCCCCGCCCCGGCCCACCCTCCCATCCCATACCCTCCCGGCACGTCTCCTGGGACCAACGGCCAGGTCAGCATGGGCAGGGGGTCGATGCCCGGTCCGCCACCCCAGGCCCAGCCCCGTACTCACTTTCTGAATCCGCTTCAGCGCCATGGGTCAAGGAGGGCGGCGGGGACACCGGCCGGCGGGGGGCGGCTGCGTGGCTCGGGGGCGTGGGTCGTCGCGGGCTCCGCTCGCTGGCTGCTTGGCTGGCTCAGCCCTGTGGGTCCCCGGCTCGCCGTTCGCTGGCTCGCTCCGGGAGCCGGTGCCTGATCCGTGTGCGCCCGAGCGCGAGTGTGCGCGAGTGTGCGGGCGGGGACGCCGGCGAGACTCTTTTGTTTCCGCTTTTGCTTCTGGGAAGGAGCCTGCGCCCTCCCCGCCGCGCCCCGCCCCGCCTGGCACACTGGGAAGTGTAGTTCCAGCATTCCTGGCCGCCAGCGCCAGGACGCTGTCGGGTTACTGACTCACTGCTGACCTCAACCTGGCAGCCTGGGGTTTCAGCTGCCGGGCCTGAAGTTGGTATCTGCAGTTTGATTTACAGCAAATTACTGAACCTGGGTCTGCGCATCTGTAGGTGGGATAACAGATGAGCTCCTAACGCATTTAAAGGAATTTCTAAATTTTCAGAGTTAATCATTCCTTATCCAATACATGTTACAATTGATCTTATTTTTACTTTTACAGATTTCACCGACTCTTCTGAAATATATGAATTGCCTCAATTTCTCACTCTCCACACATGCACAGACTCATACCTATTATGATTCTTACTTATCTCCTTAGTTCTTATTTCGGAGGAAAAAAGTATCTCTTCTGTAGGGAAAATCTTGCATTGTCTGCCCCTCCTTAGAACTCAGAATTCTGGGCCTCGCTCTCACAAGTAGGTTTTTCCCTTAGGTAGACAATACCTGCCAAATAGTCCAGCACACTCCCCAATACTTCAATTTCTGTGAACTTGTGTACCCATTGAAACGTAACTTCTTCCCTCTGCATGTTTTTGAGTGATTTGACTGGCCATCCTTTCGCTTTTCAAAATGTTTATCTTCTGTATACTTTCCACTAGAGCCTTTTCCCAAACACTGGAGAACTTGTCTCCTATCCCTGAACTGGGAGGCAGCCTAGCAATGTCCTAGGAGCAAGGGCCTTATAGATGAACCATGCACATAGTTCTGCTTCTCCCTGCACATCTATTCACCTCCTTTTTCAAGTTACCTTGCTTCTCTCATATGGCTTGAGCTTGTGCAACCCTTACTCTGCTTAGTGATGATCTTCTAGCAACTGCTCTTGTTGCTAAATGGCCAAGACTCCCTGATTCATCTCCCCAAAGGGAAGAATCTGACTGACGCAACTCATCTTTTACTCCAGGCTATAAATTGTCAGCTAGTGATGGGTTAGGTGTACACCAATGGTCTTACCAGGTGGGGAAGAGTGTGTATGTGTGTGTGTGTGTGTGTGTGTGTGTGTGTGTGTGTGTGCTGGGAATGGGACTGAGAGCCTCTTGCATGCTACACACAGGCTATAACCCTGAGTTACATCCCCAGCTCCTGCTGTGAAAAGTTTAGAAGTACTTTTGGACAAAGGGGCTTCTAGAAAACAAGGTCCTGTCGTCTGTAAAAAAGTATATTCGGGTTAGCTCAAAGCACGATTTTTGTACTTCAGAGAGAGGAACACCACTTCCATACTCTTCCTTTCTAAAAGCAAGCATGAGAGTGACCCTGTAAGTAAAGTAGGAGACATCACCTGCTTTGGGGAGTTGCATTCCCATGCTAATAGAATTTGATATCATGTCAGATATGAAGCCATGTTCACTGTTACCACCATGGTAAGGCACCAGTTGCAGGTAACTTATTGCCCGGCAACTCAGAAAAAAACCTCCAGGGTCATTCAGTAAATAATCCTGATCTTTACTGCATGAAAAACAAAAATACACAATTAAGCAGAGGCTATGTACAGGGTGATTTTGTTCAAAAGGCATTGAGGGCCCAGGACCCTGGCATCAATTTCTCCTTTTTTTTTTTTTTTCTTTTTTTTTTTTTGGTACTGGGGATCGAACTCAGGGCCTTGCACTTGCAAGACAAGCACTCTACCAGCTGAGCTATCTCCCCAGCCCCAATTTCTCCTTATTTTAGGATATCTTACATACTATTAAAGACTCACTGACAAGATCACTCAATTGTTTAAAAAAATTTTATTGTGTCATGGAAGGCCTAATGTCTCACTTTAGTGCAAAACGCCTATCACGATTTATTTCCAAACTTCTCCTTTCCATCTTTAGCTCACATACTACAATTAGCATCATGTGCCTTTGCACATCCATTCACTCTGCATGGGATGTCCTCCTATCATTTACCTGGCAATCTTCTTACACTTCTTCTAGACCCAGTGCAAATGATACATGCTCTATGAGATTATTCTCTACCTATGCACTGAGGTAGATTTTTAAATATTTATATTATTCTTTTAATTCCAGAAGCAAGATGATTGTACTTTAGGGATATCACTTAGTCATGGCTGGTTATCTCATTAAAACATAAATTTTAAGGACACATGGAAAATGTATTTTAGTAAGGTAAAATTTACATACCATGAAATGCCCACATCTAAGTGTACAGCTTAAAGGGTTTCGATAATAATAATAGTAATAATTGAGATCAAGAACACTTCCATCACCACAGAAAATTCCCTTCTGACCCCTTCTAGTCACTCTCTACACTAATAGGAAACAAAAACTCTGATTGCTATCAGCATAGATTTAATTTCACTTGTTCTTTTTTATGTTTTTAGTCAGAAGGAAAAATTATTTTTTAAGCCAACAAATTTTGGGGGCGGATTGTTACACAGCAAAACTGACTAAAACAGTATATAACAAGAGGCATATTTTATAATAGGTATCTAATTAATTTTAGATACCTCTTAAGTTGTCAGAAGGCTAATCCCCAAATCTCTGCCATCATTATCATCTGTTCTTTTTGTTATTATTTTGCAGTACTGGGGATTGAACACAGGGCCTCTTGCATGCTAGGCAAACTCTATACTGAGCTACATTTCCAGACTTTTCATTTTTTAAAGTGTTTGAGACAGGATCTTGCTAAACTGCCCAGGCTGGCCTCAAACTTGTGATCCTTTTGCTTCAGCCTCCACGGTTTTTGGGATCACAGGCAGGCATCATAGTGCAGGGCTTTGTCTGCTCTTGAATGTCGTATAAATGGAAGAATAAAATACATACTGTTTTATGTTTCAATTCTTTAACATAATATTTTTCTTCCCCACTTGGTTGCATGTAGTAAGAGTTTGTTCATTTTATAATTGCTGAGTAGTATTTCATGTTATGAATATACTCTAATTATTTTTCTTCTTTCTCAGGATAATGAACATTTGGATTGTTTCCAGTTCTTAAGTTGTTAAAGTTAAAGTTGTTATGGATATTCCTGCATATTGGTTTTCGAGGACATATTTTACAGTTTTCTAGGATGAATCCTAAGAATTGAAATTGCTGGATCACAGGATAGTGTATGTGTAACATCATAAGTAATTATCAAATAGTTTTTCAAAGTGATTATACAATTTTAAAGTCTCAACAGTTCTATGTGACAGTTCATTCTACATTCTTATCAGTATTTGATGTCCATCACTTAATTTTTGCCATTTTCTTGGATTTTAAGGTATCACATTATGGTTTTAACTTACTTTTCCCTGATGACTAATGATGTCAAGCACATTTTCACATGCCTTTCAGTCATTTCCTATGCTTTTCTTCACATGCCTTCTTTTTTCCTATGCTTTTCTTCTATCTTTTGTGTGTGATTTAATTTACTCTTCTTTTTCTAACTTCTTACATTTGAAAGATACAATCAGTTTACATCTTTCTCCTCTCGTAGAAAACTTTGAAGCTATTAATTTCTATGTACTATATTTGCAAATTTTGATATATTTGCAGTTTCCTTTGGTTTTAAGTATTTTATATTTATACTTGTGCTTTCTCTTTTATCCCTCCCATCACACTATGTTGTCATTTAGAAGTGTGATGTTTACTTTCTAAATGTATATTTAGGACTGTTTTAGATTAAATATTGTTACTAATTTACAACTTAATTATTTTGTGGTCAGAGAACATACTCTGTAAGATTCCATCATTCAGACTGAGTCTTGTGCTGGGGAGATAGCTCAGCTAGTAGAGTGCTTGCCTCGCAAGCACAAGGCCCTGAGTTCCATCCCCAGTACTGCAAAAAAAAAAAAACAAACAAAACATAAAACAGACTGAGTCTTAGTTCATGCCCTAACATATGATCTGTATTGGAGAATACTCTATGTACCCTGAAAAAATGTGATCTTTGTAAGCTCTTAGGTATAAATTTTAAGAGCTGTCAATCAGATCATATCTTCTTTATCCTTTGTAATTTTTGTTCAGTTATTCTTTGATTACCAGAGAAAAGTAGTAAAAACTCCAACTAAATGTAAGTTTGTCTATTTGTTCCCATAATTCTATTTTTGCTCCCTATATTTTGAATCTCTGATGTTATATCATTATCTCATGATAATCAAATGAGCATAATTTGATTATGTCTACTTAATGAACCAGCTATTATTTTGTAAAAGTTCTCTTTACTTTGAGTAATATATTATGTCTTGAAGTCTAATTGTATGATGTTAACACTGCTATGTTGTCTTTATGATGCTTACTCTTTACTTGGTATATTTTTTCCTATTTTCAATTTGTGTTTTTTTTAAAGTTAAGTTAAATTAAGTCTTAACTAATACGATAAAAACATTAAAATTATGTATACTAATGGATGCCTGTGTCTTTACATTTAAGTGAGTTTCTTGGGGCTGGGAGTGCAGCTCAATGCTAGAGCAGCTGTTTAATATGTGTGAAGTCCTGGGTTTCATCCCTAGCACTGGGAAAAAAACCTTCTTTAATTAAGGTGATTCCCTTCTTCTCCCTTTCCCCATACTTGTCCCCATGTGGGTGCAAGGGTAGGGAATGTGACATTCTTCTGGCAGCAACTCAACACAAGTCAGTATTCTGAAGAACTGGTGTTTAGGAAACAAAAGCAGAGAGAGAGAGAGAGAGAGAGAGAGAGAAAAGATATCATCACCATGCTAAGGATTTGTATTCTGCTAAGAATATAGATGTCACCTTAAGTAATTTTCAAACTACAGTATGCAAATCTGAAGGCATATTACAATCAACTAGAGAGTTGTAAACAAAGACCAAAGTCCAGGCCTCAAGGAAGTCTCATTAAATGGACTACCTGGCAGACTCTGGGAAGATTTTTTAAATAGAAATTCTTTAATTCAGTGGTTCTCAAGTGTGAACATGTTCTCAAATGGAAACATGTATCAGAGTGTCTGATGTAGTAGGTCTGGAATGGGGCCCACAAAATTATGTTTCTAACAAGTTTACAGGTGATGCTGATGCTACTGGTCTGGGACTACACTTTGAATACTGCCACTCTGGACCTTTGGAATTGAAAATGTAGTCCATGGGTACCCAAAATCAGCATGACCTGGGAAGCTGTTAGAAATGAAGAATCTCAGGCCTGACTGCAGGCATGCCATGTCTAACCCTGCAGCTTAGTAAGATCCCCAGGCAATTCAGATGAACATTAGAGGAAGCCTCTGATACTAGGGACTGCTAAACATGCAAATTTCCTTTTAAGAGTCTAATTTAGTAAGTCTTGGGTAAAAATCTGGAGGCTATATTTTTGAACAAGCTTCCCTGGAAGATCTGAGGGAGGGGTCAGAGGACAACATTTTTGAAAATCTCTATCTTGGGAAAAATCTTTAAATCTGCCTAACCACCAATTTCCTCACCTATAACAAAGCCAATGAATGTTGTATTTGTTTCAAGTGAATGTAACTAAAATATTTGTACCCTTCCAACTCAATTTGTACCAAAGAACTACAATTTGTACCAAAAAAAGAAGAAAGAAGAAGAGTGATTTTTCTGTTCTTTATAAATAATAAGAAACCTAAAAAGAACTCTTACAAGGTTATTTTTGTCCTTCCCAGGATAAATTCACCTCCCTAAAAGGATAAGTCGCACTTTAAAAAAAAAATCTACTTTGGAAAAAATAATTTTTTTTTAAATCTACTCTGACTCTTAAAATAATAGTTTGTGCTTGGAGATTACATTAAACTTTTCAAAACATTTCACACACATTTTTGTAACATGTAATATGTAGTAGTTCAAAGTTTTATTTAGTCTCTCACGTTCTCAGGGCATGGTTTCAAAACATGGGTTTTCAGTAAACTTCATAATTAATTAAAAAATATTACTTAATGCCTACTACATTCCAGGCATTGAAAGTACATTATAAAGAAACCAGAGAAGATCCCCACTCTTAAACAGTACATGAAATTCCGTGAGATGGGGAAGGGGAATTCAAACTTGTTAAAACTACAGTTTTCTGGGCATTAGCCTACAGCATTAATAAACAATCCTTATCCCTAGGATTACCTCTGTTGGGGGCATTGCATTGTGCTTGTTGGTAAGAGATACGCAAAAGAAGATTAGACTTGCTCCTACCTTCCATAAACTTCGAATCTACAGGGGAAGAAAAATCTCAAAAAAACATTGAAATAAATAAGTAGCATTTGTTGTCATTTAACAACAATAGATTTATCAAGTTAAATAATAGTATAAATAAGTAGTACCCAGGAAAAGGACTAAATGTTTTTTAAAAGGGTGTAATCATGAACTGGAGATAAGGGAAAACTTTGTAGAGATAATAAAACTTGATGGAGGGAATCATTTGGATAAACAAAGGAATAAAGGAATAATTTTCTTTCACAGAAAGTGAGTGTGGAAATAAGTGTGAAATGTTCCACATGGAGACCAAGATTCCTGGTGGACATTAGTAAAGAAGTATAGCTAGCCAAGTCCAATGGTTGGGATCAGGTGGTGAAGGATATTGACTGCAAG
Organism: Sciurus carolinensis; assembly: GCF_902686445.1. NCBI lineage: Eukaryota > Metazoa > Chordata > Mammalia > Rodentia > Sciuridae > Sciurus > Sciurus carolinensis. Next base: position 110,614,856 of record NC_062217.1, on the reverse strand, counting down.
GAATATGAAATTGATCCTAACTACACCAAGAGGAGGTTTTTGATTGGGAGAGTGATATATTATGACAGTGATGTATTAAATGGGAGATAGTGTAGTGGAGGGACATAGGATGACTATATAAGGATAGAATGGAGACAGGGAAACAGGTTCAGTTGCTATTGCAGTATTCAAGGGTCAAGAAAAGAGCCTTTCTAAGGATGATAGTACTAGAAGCCCAAAGAAGAGTCTTTCAAAAAAAAAAAAAAAAAAATGGAACTTGCTGCCATTTGACATAGAAGTTGAAAAGTAGAAGAGTAAATTTGCACTCTAAATTTATGAGAGGTTGTAGTGGTAGCGCAGTGGAAGAGCGCTTGTGTAGCAGGCGTGAGGCACTGGGTTTAATCCTCAGCACCACATACAAATAAATGAAATAAAGGTATAAAAAATCAGCAGAGCTGTAAAAAAAGATTTAGTAAATTTATGAGAATAGAATGAGAGAAAGATGCTAACGTTGATGATGTTTTGGAGAGGGGATGATAAATTGAGTTTAAGACATATACGATTTAAGGTTATCAAAGGTTTAGTATCTAAGTGGAATTTCCCTGATGGTAGGTAGAGATATGAGGCTGGAAATTACAGATTTGAGAGCAATCATGTAAAAGAATGGATTTGAAACTATAAGATATAAAGGGCAGCCAGGTAGAGTGGCGCCCGCCTGTAATCCCAGTGTCCTGGGAAACTGAGCCTGTTAGATAGCAAGTATAAGCCCAGTCTCAGCAACTTAGTCAGACTCTATCTCAAGATAAACAAAGAAAAAGGACTGGGGGGTGTAGCTCTGAGTAAAACACCCCTGGGTTCAATCCCTGGTACCAAATAAAAAGAAATTTCTGACCACCTTGGGATTTGAATCCTTGGGCCTCACTACAATCACTCTTTTTCTTGATTTTCCCTGAGACCAGCCCTACCTGTTGTTTTCATCCCAAAGGTTGCTGTCTCTGTATTTTTTATATTTCCAAATAAGGAAAGAATCCTCTAACTGCATCAGCTTAAGATAGGAGTTCCCCACTCTGGCTGCTCTCAGAGCAGCAAGGAAATCACATTTTAGAAGCACCTGCCAGCTGCTCATCCATAAACCTGGCCAGGGGGCAGCATGAAGGGAGCCCCACCAAGCATTGGTTTGCTGGGGCCTTACTTACCCTCCATCAGCACCCCAGAATACAGAGTGGTTGCTGGATTGCGATGGAGAAAAAAAGAGTGGTCTAGAGGAAAAAGCAAAATGAAGGACATTGACAAATTTGGAAACATCTGTGGAAAGAATCTCTGATCAACTGGAAGAAGCAAAATAAAGATCAAACAGGGTATGTCAATCAAGACACATCTGATAAAGTGACAATGGGGCAGTTTATGAAGACTGTGGAGGAACTGACATACCAGGCCAGAAATTTCAGGGACTAAAATGAAAGGAAAGTTCTGGTGAAAAGATTCAGGCACTCCTGGCTGAGTTTGACATGGTGGAGCAAGACATCAGCCAGGAATCCAGGGTAGAAGTCCATCAACCTGGCCCTGGTCAGGTGAGGCCAGCAGAGTGACTGTATGCTGAAATGCCACTGCCAGCTCTGCCCTCTCGGGAACAGAAGTTACCTGATTTCTCCACCCAGGTTCAGTTTTGCTTCTCCACCACCTATTCTCTATGAAGAAGAGTTTGACTTTGCAAATATAAGAGCTCCCATCTGTTTTTTATTTGTGCCTCTTTGTAATGCTTTGTAATGCTTCAGAGTCAGATTGGATTTGTTTGTCTATACAAAGGCTCCCCACCCCCGTGGGGATTTGGGGAGATTGAATCTAGTACTTCCTGCATGCTAGGAAAATGCCCTACCACTGAGATACACCCCCAGCCCTCTTTGTGCCTCTTTGAGACTATACTGCCCAGCAGTTCCCCTTGTCTGGAGTGGGCCCCCTGAGTGTTCCCAGCTCTTCTCACATGTGGGTGCTGAGAACTCTTGTTTGTCTTAGGGCAGTGCTGAGTTTATAGACAACCCAGGTCTTCAGATACAATAGGACCTTTTCCCTTTGTGATTCCGAAGTCCCCAAACAGTAAAACCAGAATCAACAGGAGGTGGAGCCCAGGTGAAATAGCTCAGAACTGGTGTTTGCCACACATGTAGTTCAAGTGTTCTTTGTTGGATAATATTTTCTGAACAGCTGTCTGGGTGGTTGGCTCACAAATCTCATACTTACCTCTTGTACTGCAAACTCTGTCCAGCCATAGGCCAGAAGATTTCAGGGGGAACATTCTTAGGTAGGGACCATGATGGATATGTGCACTTCCTTATCCCTTGCACATCTCTGTAGGGTTAGAATTCAGCATCAAATGAGTCTCTTCTTGAAACTAGGTCATAACCCTGGACTGGGAAAGGAATAGAGCAGAGAACCTCAAGAAAGGTAAAACCAACTATAAAATTCTCAGGGGTACATGAGTTTTTTCGAGGGTGTTTCTGTAATGTGTACCCTACCTTTCTTTCAAGACTAGTCCTGTCCATTTTGTAGTCCATTTTGTTTGTTTTCATTGATAATAAAGACCTGTTTTGAGCACCAAATAGCAAGCAGAAGAGTGTTGAACATTTGTTGTTTGGTTGGGATTTTTGGATTGATGAAGTATGAGAAGGAAAACCCTTGGTGGTTCCAGTCATAATTTATTTTAAGAAAGCTCTGAGCAGCACTGTGTGACTAGAATGCTTCTCAAACAGGGATACCGTGTTGCTCCATTCTTCCCCCACAGTGCCAGTGGGTGGGCTTCTGATGATGGGCCACCTTGAGGCAGTGAGGGATTGCACTACAGTCCCAGAAAGTTAGGCCTGGGATTGTGGGAGGTGGGACAAGGTGGTTGAGAGGGTGCACAGTGGATGAGGCTCCAGACCCAGCCTCTTCCACCTGCTACTGTAATTGGAGCAGTTCAGTACTTATCTCTTTTCTAAACTATCCAAATGGATGTAGGGACTTGATTAAGTTTCCTCATCTAAAAATTGGTTTAGCCGCTTACAGCTTGTATGATCAGTGGAAGGAGGTCATGAATAGTTTTCTTAACAGTGTGGAGAATGTGGTACTTGTTTAGAAAAATGTTGTTATTGTGCTCGGATTCCATATTAAAGTTTATTAGGAGAATGACTTCTAATACTTGAGAAACAGGTTTGGAAATCTGATTAAATCTTTATTAAAAGTTTTTTTTTTTTTTTGCTTCATTTTGCAATTCCATTAACAATTTTATCAACTGCCTAAAATCTTGTGACTCTCTACAAGTATTTTCAGAAATTTAGCCCCTCCCTTCTTTGATAATGAATTTTCATTTTAAGTTAAATAGTCTGGATAGAGACTTTCAATCCCATCCCAGTCCTACCCCAGCACTCTAAGAATTTTTTTCTCTGTATTACAATCATATATTGCCATCTAATATTCTTTAAAGCAATAAATGAGTACCCTGCACTGTTAATTCTTTAAGTAATCCAGGACAATACTTTGCAATTTGCTGAGAAAGAGGAATGTTTGAAATATTACTCCCCAGTTTAAACAGTAATAAACATGTTAAAGCTATAAATGTTGTTCAACAAGTCTGTATGATACAGTGCTTTAACAAACAAATTTATTTCCAAGTGCCCTGAGTCATAGTTGGTTGTGGTTTTTTGCAAAGCCTAACAGGATCTAATTAGAAGCAGTAAATGTAGAACCAACTTTATAATCAATTAAGAGTAATGGAAATTCCAAAAGCCAGTCCACCTAGGAGGCCTTTAATGAAAAGGCAGAATAGTGACTACTTCTCACTGCCCAAGGGACAAGATGTATTCCTAATTCCTTTCTTTACTTCTTTCTGCTTTCAAATTTTGCCTCCCCAATATCCTCCTTTTCTTACCATTTCCTTCTTTTTCCCTCTCCGTCTGCTGCAACCAAGACTACAAGAGGCACTTTGCTCAAGCCTACGGATAATACAGCACTTAGGCTTTAAAAACCCACACTTTCAGTCTTCAAAATGAAGAAAAGTCTGACATATGCTGAAATGTGAGATGAAACGTGGTGACATTACGCTAAATGAAAGAGGCCAGTGACTAATGCCATAGGACTCCACTTATACGAGGTATCTGGAGTAATCAGAGTCATAAACACAGAAAGAAGAAGGGTGATTTCAGGGTCTAGGGTGGGGTAAGGAGTGCGGACTTGTTAAATGGGTACAAAGTTTCAGTTTTGCAAGATGTAAAAGTTCTAGAGATGGCACAAAAATGTGAATAGACTTAACACTACTGAGCTGTAAATTTTGAAATGATAAAGATGGTAAATTTTATATTATGTGTTTTTTCACCATTTTTGAAACAACACATCTTATTTAAAAGACAAGATTTTGAGAGGATGTGGAAAAACAGGACCCTCATTAACCACTGGTCAGAATGTTACATATTGCAAAAACACTGTGTCATTTCTTAAACAGCTCAATGTAACTAGCTGAGTGGGTGGCATGGGCCTGTAATCCCAGTGACTCAGAGGGCTGAGGCAGGAGGATCACAAGCTTGAGGACAACCTAGGCAATTTAGCAAGACCTTACCTCAAAAATTTTTTAAAAGTGGGGATAAATTGCCAAGGAACACAAAGGAATTTTCTGGGGGTGATGGAAATGTTCTATCACTGGGTGATGATGATGGATAAATCATCGAAACATATTTTTTTAAATTGGTAAATTGTTTGGTATGTAAACTATATCTCAATACGATATTAAATTTTAAGGGCTGGGGATGCAGTTCAGTGGTAGAGTGCTTGTCTAACATGTGAGAAGGCCTGGTTCAAACCCTAGGACTGAAAAAAAAAAATTAAAAATGAAAAAATTTGAGACCACCACACCCCAAAGGCAGGTTAGTCATCTTGGAGACAGATTCTCTACTCCTCTTCCAGCTGCTCATGCTGATGGGTCCTGGAGCAGAGGTGAACTCTCTCCACTGAGTTCTGCCCAAGTTGAAGATTTGTGAGCAAAATGAACGCAGATATATACAAACCCATGTCCTGCTAATCTATGTGAAATCTCAGGTTCCCACAGATTCTAACATGCCTCCCCATTTTCTTGAAGAGAAAACTTCTATCTCTGAAGACTGCCGGTCAGAGAAGTGCATCTTACAGTCACTTTCACCTTTAAGCTTCACAACATCCCTCCAAGGTCATCATCACTAGTACACATATAGTATAAAACAGCACGAATTGTAAACTACTCCCAATTTTATAAACACTGAAAGGCAAAAATGTCTGCCTTTCAGTGGAAGAAATACTTCTTTAAACCCCAGTTAATATATACAGGAACTGAGGTTTTTACGGAGAAAAAATAATTTTGTGGGACACGTAGCCTCTAAGAGACCAAGAACATGGCCATGCTGTTGGCCACGGCACTGCCTACCTTCTACTTCACTCCAATGCCACTTTTCACAACATATCTTCTGCTTCCACAAATGCTCCCCTCCCTTGAGAATGGTTGGTCTCTGAGCAGGTAGAATTTTGGATTCACTCAGTCTACCCTGGTTGGACCCGGATGTCAGAACACAAAGCATGCCTAATTCCTTCTATTGTAGGGAGAGCAGAGGAGTGTCCCTCAACTCCTGGAGCCAGTCCCTTTTATGTGCTTGTCTCTTTTTGGCTTTTATTTGTCAGAGGGTTCCATCTATTGCTGTCTTGAGGAAAAGGGACACACTCTATCATTAGGTTACCAGGAAATGGAAGAAATGAGAAGAAATAAAAAATGAGAGGGTGAACACACTGTATGAAACTCAAAAGCAAAAAAGAGTAAAACTATCTGGGAAACAGTTAAGAGAAAGCACATTTGACTGGGGGGGACGGGGCAGGGAAATCTTGAGACTGGGCAGAAGCCTTTGTTTGCTAAGGGACAGTTGTTTTGTCATTTCATTTGTTTTTGGAGACAAGATCTTGCTATGTTGCCCAGGTTGGCCTTGAACTCATGACCGTCCTACCTCAGCCTCCCTAGTAACTGGGATTATAGATGTATACCACCATGCCCGGTTAGCTGTGTTGTTTTGATGCTTGCCTTCTGGAGAATGGGGAGAGGGTAACTGAATAGAAATGAAAAGAAGTCCCCCAATTCTGGGCTTTGGCATCCCCTAAAAGGTGCACTTACATAAGTGACTGCTATGTTGTTAATTTCTAAACTCTCCCTAGTCCATCACTGTGGTGGAGGATGGGAAACCACTGAATCACATCTTAACATTACCATCCCACCTACCTTAAAACAAAGAAAACTTTCAGCATCTGGCTTGAAGTTTCTCTTGCTTTTGCAGGAAAATGAGGTGAAATTAGTGTGAATGTAGGTGTTGTAGCTCCACAGCTGCCAAAGTCATCACACCTTAAGAAAGGAAAGATCACCTTATTCTGCTGGTGTTAAAAAGTCTCAGGCAACTGACAGGTTTAAGAACATTAAGCTTCTTGGAATAATTTTCAGGTATTTCTAACAATAAACTCTTGAGAGGGGAAAAGTGAAAGGGAAGAGAGAGTGAGGGAGAGAGGCAGTAAAGATAAAGAACGGTAGAACAGAAAATTCAATATTAGAGACAAAGAAACCACAAAGTCATAATTGAATATGTCATTTAATGTTAGAGTCTATGATTCCCCTGGATCACTGTGGTTTTGTATTTGGGCAGTCATAATATGCATAAGCATATGTTTGGATCCCTCTCCTAAGTTTAGAGCCTGAAGAAGTAGAATTTGGTAACTACATTATGCAGAGTTATGAATATAGTGCTGTTTCAAGGTAAGGATATGGGTGTTGTTTACCCTGGGCTCAGACCATAGAAGACTCGCTGCAGAGAATTTAAGAATTATATAACTAGGCAGTGTAGCACAAATCTGTAAGGCCAACCTGGGCAACTTAGTGAGACCCTACCTTAAAATAAAATAAAAAGGACTGAGGATGTAGATGAGAGGTAGAATTCTTGCCTAGCATGCACAGACTCTGGGCTCAATTCCCAGTACATCAACAACAACAAAAAGAAGCTAAAATAAGCAATCGCTAAAAAATGATAGAACTGAAACTCATCATAGAGCCTACCTATTAAAAAAAAAAAAAAAAAAAGGCTGACCTGGCACGGAGACACATGCCTCTAATTGGATGGCTGAGGCAGGAAGATTGCAAATTTGAGGCAAGTCCCAGCAATTTAGCAAGTCCCTGTCTCAAAATAAAAAGGACTGGGGATATGTCTCAGTGGAAAGAAAAAAAAAAAAAAAAAAAGACTGAATTATAAAGCAAAGAACATTTATATTGTAAACTTCTACATAGAGCACCAAATTAAAAAGCCTCAGAGAACTTGAAAATAAAAGGATGAACAAAGACATTGTAAGAAAATAAAAATAAAAATAAACTGGGTTGGGCTGGGATTATAGCTCAGTTTGCCTACTCTAGTAGTTTGCCTGGGTTCCATCCCTAGTACCAAAACAAACAGAACAGAGTGACAGGACACATTGTGCAAATGGAACAGCATAAGCAAAGATTCAGAAGTTAGGGTGTGGAGACATATGCTGGAAAAACATATGAACAAGGATTAAATATAAGGCAGGAATTAGGGGTTAGTATATTGTAAAACAAGTTAAGTTAGGGGTAAGGATGTAGAATGAAGGACTTTGATGCCCAGGCTCAGATAAAATTCATTAGTTAATGTGGACATGATTGAAAAAAGTAGTAGAATTTCAAATTTTTTAAAAATAGGGTAATCAAAAGATGGTGAAGCCAGGCATGGTGGGGCATGCCTGTAATTTCAGTTACTTGGGAGGCTGAGGCAGGAGGATCCACATAAAAAACCAACCTGGGCAATTTTGCAGGATTCTGTCTCAAAATAAAATGGCTTGTAATGTACTTACTCAGTGGTAGACTGCTCGCTTAGCCTGTGCAGGACCTCAGTTCAATCCCTTGTACCAAAAATAAATAATAAGTAAATAAATAAGTAAATAAATGAAATAGAATATAAAACTTTCAGCAATTCTAAACAATGTCAATAATATGATACTTTTGTCTCCTAAAATATATCACCTATTTGTGTCCTAAACAATCACTGCAGTTCCCCTTGAGTTTTCTTTTCTATCTTTATGTAGATATACAAGATGTACAATCAGAAAAATGAGAAATTATGCTCCATTTATGTATGATTTATCAAAACGCATAAATGCATTCTATTGTCATGCATAACTAATTAGAACGAATAAAAAAATAAAAAATAATAATTCACATAACTTAAAATTGCCCATTTAGAGTGAACACTTCAGGGCTGGAGATGTAGTTTGGTGGTAGAGTACATGCTTACCCTCACTGGGTTTGATCACCAGCACAGCCCCTACCACCTCCATCTCTAAATAAATTAAGCATATATTTAATGTCTCTTTTAAGAATTTTTTTTTCACAATGCCTTCATTTTATTTATTTATTTTTATGTGGTGCTGAGGATCAAACCCAGTGCCACACGCATGATAGGCAAGCACTTTATTACTGAGCGACAGCCCCAGCCCCACATTCAATGATTTTTAAAGTATGTTTACAAAGTTGTGCAGCCACCAGCACAGTTCAAGTTTAGAATATTTTCATCATCTGTTGAATTTTCATAATATATAGATATACTTCTAATTAGCACATTTTATTACTAATCCTTTGCATACTATGTGGAAGTTAAATTGGCAAATTTCCAGTTCTATGATTGGCCCTTGACCTAACTGAATTTAGCTACAGGAGTTTGCTTTGAGAGTAAATTCATAATGGTGTGAATCATTTGAGGTCTCTGGGAAGTTTTTACCTCCAAATAAAAATAAGCAGTATATTCAAAACAAATAATAAAAGATAAAAACAATTTTTTAAAAATTTATTTATTTTTAAATTTTTTACAGACTGCATTTTGATTCATTGTATACAAATGGGGTACATCATTTCATTTCTATGGTTGTACACAATGTAGATTCATACCTTTCGTGTAATCATACATGTACATAGGGTAATGATGTCTGTCCCATTCCACCATTTTTCATACCCCTCTCCCTCTCATTTCCTCCTACATAATCTAAAGTTTCTCCATTCTTCTCTCTCTTCCTACCTCCTCCCCCCACTATATATCATTCTCCACTTATCAGGGAAAACATTCGGTCTTTGGTTTTTTCGAATTGGCTTATTTCACTTAGCATGATATTCTCTAATTCCATCCATTGATTTGCAAATGCCATAATATTATTCTTCTTTATAGCTGATTAATATTCCATTATGTATACATACCACAGTTTATTTATCCAATTGGTGCAGTCACCGTGGAAAGCAGTGTGGAGAATTCTCAGAAAACTTGGAATGGACCCACCTTTAACCCAGTTATCCCACTCCTCAGTTTATACCCAAAGGACTTAAAATCAGCATATTATAGTAACGCAGCCACATCAATGTTTATAGCAGCTCAATTCACAATAGCTAGATTGTGGAACCAACCTAAATGCCCTTCAACAGATGAATGGATAAAGAAACTGTGGTATATAACAATTTTTTAAGTTATCTTTTTATGGTACTAAATTTAAAAATTTTCCTCCTCCTCCTCTTCTTCTTTGTGACACTGGGGATAGAATCCAGGGCCTTGTGCATACTAGGCAAGCACTCTAACAAAGAGTTGTATTCCTAGTCTCTTGTATAAGTTTTAGATGAAGTTAATCAGGTACAAAAATATTTGCAAATGGTCAGAATTTAGTTACTTAGTTAACATATAATAAAACATGAAGTTTTAAAATTGTACCTTGAAGCTGCACATGGTGGCATATGCCTATAATCCCAGCTACTCAGGAGATGAGGCAGGAGGATCATAAATTCAAGATCAGCTTGGGCAATTTAGCAAGAACTTGTCCTAAAATAAAAAGAGCCTGGGGTGTAGCTTAGTGTTATAAAGTCCCTCAGTTCAATTCCAAGCACCACATACACACACACACACACACACACACACACACACACAAATTGTACCTTGAAGTCTGGCACAGTGACACATGTCTGTAATCCCAGTTACTTGGGAGGCTGGGGCAGGGAGTTGGTAAAATTGAGGCAAGTCTGTTCAATTTATCGAGATCCTATATCAAAATAAAGTAAAATGAAGGACTTGGGATGTAATCAGTAGTAGAACATTTGTCTAGCATGTGTGGGGCCCTGGGTTCAATCCCCACAGCACTGCAAAAATAAAAGAAATAAAAATAAAGAAATAAAAATTGCACATTGAGAATCTGTGCATAAAGCTATACAACAACAAAATGTAAGGAAATCAGAAATTTACTTTAAAAAAGAATAATAATGTCAAGAGAAACCATGAGAGCTGGTGTTTTTCTGTTTCTTCATTGCTGGAAGAAATCAAAAACCAATATTTGAATATCAAGCACTGGACACCAATTTTAAAGCAATGGATTAAAAAAAGTCATTTTTTTTACTACCATTTAGTCATTCTCTCCGATTTATATAACAGAGGAAAAACTTTTATAAGTTTTTACTAAATTACAAAAAAGTAATTTCTGACAGTTTTTCTGGTGGAGAAAACATTTTAATGGATTTTTTGGACACTTTTTTTGGTATTGGGGATGAAACCCAAGTGTGCTTTACTACTGAGCTGCAACCATAGTCCTTTTTGCTTTCTATGTTGAGACAGGGTCTTGCCACGCAGCTGTTCTCTCTAGGTTGCTAAGGTTGCGCTTGAACTTGTGATTCTCCTACCTCAGTCTCCAAGTCACTAGATTACAGGTATGTACCACCTGTAGAACTAATCTTGTAGAATCAATCTGGCTAGAATTAGTCTTAAGGATAAGCATAAAAGTATTGTAATTTCTGGTATTTCTTGTTAAATAAGATTTTTATGACTTTGCTAAACTTATCCTCATATTTAGGGCTGCCCCAACTCTTAGCTTGTCTGTCACTTCATGTAAAACTCTTCTAAGTAAAAATTATTAAAACATGCTATTTGTTCTGAAGATGGATTGGTAAATCTAGCTATACTATACAATATAAAGATGTGAAGAAGGTCAAATTTAGTAAAGTCATTGGCAATTTTTTCTAAGCCAACATTTAAAAACAGAATATTTAATGTTATTCATTACAGGCCAATATACAGATATTTCCCTTCGTAAAAAAATATGTTAACATGATTCAAAAGACCAATGCTTTACTTGTTAACATAATTCAAAAGTCCAATGCTTTACTTTTTTTTTATTTTCTTAAAATATTTACTTTTTATTCTTACTTTTACCCACATGTATGTATATATATAAAATGTATATTGAGTTTTTTGAGCAGTTAAATAAAAGAAAGTACATGCATTTCTTTTCTGACCAGATATTATTTTCTTTTTATTACTAAAAATAATTTTGTCATATAGAATGGGGGCTGTTAACAAAATTCTGCTCTTACAGGGTACAGTGGCACACACCTGAAATCAAGCATCTCGGGAGGCTGAGGCAGGAGGATTTCAAGTTCAAAGCCAGTCTCAGCAACTTAGCAAAGCCCTAAGAAACTCACAGACCCCCTGTCTCTAAATAAAATACAAAAAAGGGCTGGGCACTCTGGAAAGCAGTGTGGAGACTCCTTAGAAAACTTGGAATGGAACCACCATTTGACCCAGCTATCCCACTCCTTGGCCTATACCCAAAGGACTTAAAATCAGCATATTACAGAGATGCAGCCACATCAATGTTCATAGCTGCTCAGTTCACAATAGCCAGATTGTGGAACCAACCTAGATGTCCTTCAATTGATGAATGGATAAAGAAACTGTGGTATATATATATACAATGGATTATATATATTACTCAGCCATAAAGAATGATAAAATTATGGCATTTGCAGGCAAATGGATGAATTTGGAGAATATCATGCTAAGTGAGATAAGCCAATCTCAAAAAACCAAAGGACGAATGATATCGCTAATAAGTGGATGATGACACATAATGGGGGGTGGGAGGGGTTAGTGTTAGGGTTAGAGTTAGGGTTAGGGAGGGGGACAAGAATGGAGGAAGGAAGGACTGTATAGAGGGAAAAGAGGGGTGGGAGGGGTGGGGGGAAGGGAAAAAATAACAGAATGAATCAAACAACATTACCCTATGTAAATTTATGATTACACAAATGGTATGCCTTTACGCCATGTACAAACAGAAACAACATGTATCCCATTTGTTTACAATAAAAAAAAGAAAAAGAAAAAGAAAAAAAGGGCTGGGGATGTGGCTCAGTGATTAAGTACTCCTGGGTTCAATCCCTGGTACTGAAAAAAAAAAAAAAAAAAAAAAGAAAGAAAGAAAAGGAAAAATACCAATGGCCAACAAATATTTGAATATATGTCCAACATCTTTAGCAATCATGGAAAAATAAATTAATCCTTCACTGAGATTTTACTTCTCTCCAGTTAAAATGCAGGCATCAAGATTTCAAACAATAACAAGTTCTGCAGTGGGGATAAAGGAACACTTTTATGCTGCTATTGATGAGATTGTAAATTAGCATAACCACGATGAAAATCAGTAAGGAGGTTCCTCAAGAGACAAGACATGGAAACACCATATGACCCAGCTATACCACTCCATGGTATTTATCCCTGTCTTAGTCAGCTTTTTCGCTGCTGTGACTAAAGGACCCAACCAGCACAACTGTAGAGGAGGAAGAGTTTATTCGAGAGCTCAGGGTTTCAGAGATCTCAATCTACAGACAGCTGGCTCTATTCCTCAGTGCCTGAGATGAGGCTGAACATCATGGCAGAAGAGTGTGGCAGAGGGAAGCAGCTCACATCATCAGGAAGCAGAGAGAGAGATTCCGCTTGCCAGAAACAAATATATAGCCTAATGCCAAACCCCAATTCCCACCTCCTCCAGCCACACCATACCACTTCAGTTACCACTCAGTTAATCCCTATGAGGGGATTAATTCACTGATTGGGTTAAGATTCTCACAACCCAATCATTTCTCCTCTGAATCTTCTTTCGTTGTCTCACATGTGAGCTTTTGGGGACACCTCACATCCAAACCATAATAATTCTGAAGAACTAAAGTCATCATATTACAGTGAAACATGCATACCCATATTTTTACCAGCACAATTCACAACAGCCAAACTATGGATCCAGTATAGGTGTCCACTGATGGATGAATGGATAAGAAGAATGTGGTATAGACATACAATGAATTTTTATTCAACCCTAAAGAAGAATGAAATTATGTCATTTGAAGGAAAATGGATGGAACTTGAAAACATTATAGTAAACAAAATTTGCTAAACTAAGAAGGTCAAAGATCACATTTTCTCTTATGTGGAAGCCAGAGAGAAAAAAGGAAAAGAAGTTGGGGAAATCTCATGAAAATAGAAAGGAGTCCAGTAGAATTGAGGAAAGGGGCCATGGTCAGTGAAGAGGAGGATAGGGAAATGGTAGGAGTCAACAGAGAATGAAATTGACAAAATTATGTTATTTATAGAACAATGAATTCCACTATTATATGTAATTATAATGCACCAATAAAATTTTTAAAAATATTTTGCTCTCAAGACTTTTTATTATTGCATTGTCATTTGTGTGTGTATGTGTATGTGTGTGTGTATGTGTGTGTGTGTGTGTGTGTGTGTGTGTGTGTGTGGTACTGGGGTTTGAACCCAGGGGTATGCTACCACTGAGCTACATCCCCAGTCATTTTTATTTTTTATTTTGCATTAGGGTCTCACTAACTTGCTGAGAGCCTTGCTAAGTAGCTAAGGCTGACCTCAAATTCATAATCCTCCTGCTTCCGCCCCCTCATCAGTAGAATTACAGGCATGGGTCACCAAGCCTGGTTTGCATTGTTTAATCTCAAAAATTACGTGTGTGTGTGTGTGTGTGTGTGTGTGTGTGTGTGCGCCTTGCTGAGGATTGAATCAGGGCCTCCAACAGGCTAGATAAGTGCCCTACCATCTGCTGTCTTATTTGTTTACTTAGAGACTGAATATCACTAAGTAGCTGAGGCTAACATTAAACTTGTGACCTTCCTGCCTTAGCCTTCTTGGGATTACAGATGTGCACCACCTTGCTTCACCTGAAAATTACTTTTATTTTTGGTTTCATTTTTTAAAAAAAACTATCATAAATAAATATATACTGATTATTTCTTTTTTGCAAATTATCTGTTAGAACCTGGGGTCAACATGATTCACATCTGATGCTCTTAGGTATCAGATTCTGGGACAGGTAGTTTCTGGTGTGTTGCTTGACTCAGTAGGCACAACAACCTCATGAATTAGGTTTTATTGTCTTCATTTAATGAAGGAGGCTTATAGAAGTTTAACAAAGTAAGCAGGGTTACATAGAAACATATAGTTTCTAAATAGTAGTAAATTTGATTGTAGATCTGTCTACCAGTGAGTGACAGCTCCCCTGAAGGTGTTCACAGTCTAGTTGGGAATTCAGTACACATATATAGAGATAAAAGATACAATGAAATATGCCAATTGTCTAGTAATCTCCTGGACCAAATCCTCTCTTGGGTCATGGAAGGGAGCCATCACTAGGGGCTCTCACAATTGAAAGGTTTTGTGGGGAAGGGTTTTAGGGGCCTGAAAAGAAATATTTAGATTCAGAATTTTAAAAGAAAGTTGGGTCTGTTGGGACTCTAAGTACTGATTGACTTAGAAAGATCTGTTAGAGCAGAAAGGTTGTGTCCTTTTATCTACCCGTATAAAGAAGACCAAATCCTACTTTTCTTGTTCCCAACAGATGCTGACCAACTGTATTCATTATATACTGGGTTAATAGATGACCAATGATTTCTAGTCATCAAATTTAGTCTTGGATTTCAGAAGCTGAGGCCACTGCAGTCAATGTAACAAATATTTATAGCATGGTATCTATGAATAAAACTTTGCACTGATATTTAAATTAATATATATGTGCATATATATGTGAATATACATTTCACATAAATGTTAGCCATGAATAAAGCATATATATATATATTCTTCTGCACTGTGTTTTCTTTTTTAATTTAACATGTATTTGTAGAGAGTTTCATATCAGCATGGAAATATCTGCCTCACTTCTTTAATGACTGCATTTTATTGCATTATAATTATGTCTATGATTTATTTAATCTTAACCCTATTCTTTGACTCTTAAGGTTTTCTGCTGTTGCTGTTGTTACAAAGAGCATGCCATCATGTAATGTCACATGCTTATATCATTTACTAATGTGTGAATAAATCCATAGGACAAGTGCCTAGAAATAGAGTTTTTGGGTCAAATGGTGAGTTAATCCTTAATTTTTTAAAATAGTGCTGAAATCTCCTTAATTAAGATTGACACCTATTTATTAAAAATTTATCTGGAATTGAATTGTTTTCTTATAGAAACAAAAGTCTGATCCATTAATGCTCTGTACTGTCTACTGGGTCCACCAAAGCAGTTTATCATGAAAGCATATGGCTTTCTATTCTTTTCAATCCTGCATTGTGTGAGTCTATGCTGCATGCAAAGCATAACTTAAAGAGTGAGCCAGCAAATGAACTGTGAGGGAGAAAGCTAGAGACACATGGCAAATATTAGAAAAGAGAAAAAGAAAACTATCTGCTACACGGAACATCCACTTTCACATAAGAAAGCGGAAAGGGCTAAGAACAGAGTGCAGAGCAATCTTGAAAGAATATACTTTTTCTTCTTTCCTGAGCCCCTCCTAAAGCCCTGAGAATTCAGGGACACACAGGGTCAGGGTCTTGGCTGTCTCAGTCTTAAGATAAGCAGGAGGATCTGGCAATGCAGGGCAAATGTCCCAAGAAAATGAACATGACCTGGTGATCAGCCAAGAAAAAGTTGGGTGCTGGGGTAGCAAGAGAGAAGACTTTGGAGGAACCAGAAAGGAAGAAGAGTTTGGACCTCTCAGTGAGCAAAGAGAAAAACTTATGGGGAGAAAGGCAACTTAGAGGTGTTAACACAGAAGAAGCCCCAGTAGATTTTGTTGAAAAATGTTCGCTGCCATGTCTTTGCTCATTTATCTCTCAGGCTTGGTCACTAGAAGCCGTTTAATGGGTTTATACCAACTGGATTAAAGTTGTTTCCACCTTTCTCCTACTGGAAAGGTCCTTTTGGTTCTTTGCCCATGTGACACAGGCTGAGGTACCTTCCCTCTTTTCTTCTGCACCAAATGGTTATTGCTAAAGCAGGCAGATAGTTACCTCATTTATGAACCAGAATTCTTTGTTTATTGCAGTACTGGGGGTTGAACCCAGGGGTGCTCTACTACTGAGCTACATCTCCAGCCCTTTTATTTATTTTGAGACAGGTTCTCACAAAGTTGCTGAGACTGGTCTTAGATTTTCAATCCTTCTGTCTTAGCCTCCCTGGTTGCTGAAATGACTCTGAACCAGAATTCTTATCCCTACAGCTCTTCTCCATCCCAACAGGATACACAATGAAGGGTAAATCAGTCATTGGAATGCAAGCTAAGGATTGCTTTGCTGAAAAGAGTTCTGAGCTCTTTTTATTTTTTATTCCTTTATCATATCCTCTGAGGGGTGAGAAATCCTCTTAAACTCGAGAAGAAAATATAGATGAGATGCTCAACAAAGCAAAGCCCAGTAACTTCATAAAGTAATAGACTGGAAGTTAGGAAAAGATGTTAGGGGTCACATGATTTCATACTTCAAGAAAATACTGGAATCCCCAAACCAATCATCTGTAATGGCAAAAATCTCTAGTGAGTGTGGGGAACAGATCAGTTCCTGAGTTAGATTATGAACACGCCTTCTTGTTGTAAGCCTAAATTAGCTTTCCTTGCAATTTTACCCATTAGTCCACTTGTTATATTTGGAATCACGTGAAATAAACTTAACTTCTCATTCTTCTAAATGCTTATAGTATAACTATGTTATTTCTCTAGGACATATTATGCCTTATCTTGAAAAAAATGTAATATAGTAATCCACCAGTGAATACTTATGAACAATCTATAATGTGGCAGGCCTTTATTTGCAAAGGTGATAAGCATGTCACTTCTGCAGTTCTATTACACAAGGCATAATGCCCATATTGCTGGCATTAATGAAGCAAAGGGTCATATTGGCAAGGCCCATGTTGTAAGGAACTGAGGGTGGCATTTGGTCAATGACTAGCTAGAAAATGAAAATTACAGCAAGAAAATAAGGCTCTGGTCAAATGGGCCACAAGGATCACACTTCTGCTACTAAATATTGGAGTTTAGAATAGATTTTTCCCTAGCCAATATTATTTTATTTGATAAAACCACAGCCTGACCAACACCCTGTAACAACATCCTGAATCAAAGCCATGTCTGGATTCCTGACCCATAAATATTGTGAGATAATAAATGCATATTATTTAAAGTTGCTAAGTTTCTGGTAATACTTACTGTTAACACAGCAATAAATAATTGATACGTTCCCCTTCAAACTTCTCTTTCTAGTCCTTTTTTTTTCCACTTTTAAAAAATATTTCCTGGTCTGGGGTTATGATAGGGCACTTGCCTAGGATAGGTGAGGCCCTGGGTTCAATTCTCAGCACCATATTAAAAAAAAAAAAAAAAAAAAAAAGAAAGGAGCAACAACCAACAAATAAAATAAAATAAAGGCTAATTAAAAAAAAAAACAAAAACTCCTTTTCTTTGAAGTATCTCCTTCCTTCACTCTTTTTTTCCTCTGCCTTTTATTTTAGAGAGGAATGAAATGGACTTTTCTGCCATCCTTCATCTGAACACTTTCTTTCCCTCTGAGATACAGCAAGTAATAACTCTGGCATTCATCTTTGTCTAGGATTGAGTGGGAAAAAAAAAAAGAAAAGGAATGTGTGCAAGAGCTTGAATTTTTTGAGTCAGAGACAATTGGGATTGAATCCTACCCCCTCTAATTAACAACTATGTGAATTTGGACAAGTTTTTTAACCTCTCTGATCTTCACCAGCAGAAAAATGGGTTAAAAAAAGACTGCTCTCAATTGAGCAGTGGCCAGGTAAGTGGCTAATGACCCTCTCTAGCAATGCCAGCTAGTGTTAACTCCTGGTGGAGTGCCGAAAAGAAAGCTAACCATTCACACTGTTAAAATTAGCCTCCTACCAACATAGCTCTAGTATCCTGAAAGGATGCCTGTCAACGTTGTGGCCTTGAATTGCATACCAAGGCTACTGTTTTCACAGCCTTAGTCAAATCAACCAGGAATCAAAAAAGAAGGACAAGAAAAAAGAAATTGCCCCACTACACTTTGCACTACTGTATCTTCTAAAATTTTCAGGAAACTACACTTACAAATTAGTTTCAGCATTTCCCTCCCTTTTCCTCTCCTGGCCTCCGGTTCTCTGCAGTACACTTTGGGTATTGACCCATGGTATGGGTGGAGACTTGGTTCAAAGAAAATGAGTAGAAGCATTGTGTGTCATGGTCTTATATATAGAAAAGCCAAAGACTCCACCAAAAACTATTAGAACTCACAAACAAATATAGCAAATTTGCAGGACTCAAAGTCAACATACAAAAATCAGAGCATTGTTTTCCACCAATAGCAAAATTATACTGAAATAGAAATCATGAAAACAATTTATAAAAGCTACAAAAAATTACTGAGAAATAATTTTAACCAAAGAGGTGGAAGAGTTCCATAATTAAAACTATAAAACACCAATAAACAAAATTGAAGAGGACGCACAAAAAAATGGAAAGACATCTCATGATCATAGATTGAAAAAAAAAAATCAGTGTTGTTAAAATATCCATACCATCCAAAGTGAACTGTAGATTGAAGGCAATGGCATTCTTCACAAAACTAGAAGGAAAAAAAAAAAAAAAAAAAAGCAACCCTAAACCTTGCATGAAACTACAAAAACAAACAAACAAAAAAACAACCAAGACAAAACAAAACCTGAACAACCCAAGCAGTCTTGAGTAAGAATAATTAAGCAGGAAGCATTATACTACCTGACTTCAAAACATACTTCAAGGCTGTAGTAAGCAAAGCAGAGTGATACTGGTATAAAAACAGACACATAAATGAACGGATCAGTACAGAGAGCCTAGACATACACCCAGGCATCTACAGATGACAGGTTTGGTTTGTTTGTTTGTTTGTTTTGTTTTTTGTTTTTTGTTTAATACTACAGACTGACCCACAGGTACTTTACCACTGAGCAACACTGACCCCCATCACTTTTTACTTTATTTTGAGACAGGGTCTTACTAAGTTGCTTAGGTCCCACTAATGCTGAGGCTGACCTCCAACTTGCAATCCTTCTGCCTGAGCCTGCCTAGTTGCTGGGATTATAAGTGTGCACCACCATGCCTGGTTAACAGATGACTAATTTTTGACCAAGGTGCTAAGAGCACACATTGGAGAAAGGACAATTTTTTAAATATGTGATGTTGGGAAAATTGGGTATCCATATGCAGAAGAATGAGACCAGATGCACATCTCTTACCTGTTACAAAAATCATCTCAAAATGGATTAAAGACTTAAATGATCTGAATTTATCTGAAACTATAAAAGTACTAGAGGAAAATAGGGAAGCACTTCGAAATATTGGAATGGATAAAGAATTTTTGAACAAGGCTTCCAAAGTGCAGGAAACAAAAGCAAAAATAGAGAAATGGAAGTACATCAAAATAAGCATCTGTATGGCAAAGGTAACAATCATCAGACTGAAGAGAAAAATTACAAAGTGCAGGAACCTATCTGTAAACTATACATCTGGCAAGGGGTTGATATTTAGAATACATAAGGAAATCCAAAAACTAAGTAGCAAAAAATAAATAAGTAATCCAGTTGAAAAAAGGGCAATAGACCTACATAAACATATCTCAAAAGAAGACATATAAATGGCCCATAGGTATGTGAAAAAAAAAAATGTCCAACATCACTAATCATCAGGGAAATACAAATCAATACCAAATGAGATGTCACCTCACTCCAGTAAGAATAGCTACTGTCACAATGACAAAGTATAACAAGAGCTAGTGAGGATGTGAAGAAAAGGGAACACTTGCACACCATTGGTGAGAATGAAAATAAGTAAAGCTATTATGGAAGTCCACTGTACTACCACACCACCAGCATGACTATTACTTATAGGGTCTTCGAACCATTAAAGGTAGAACTGCCATATAATCCAACAATCTACTACTTGGCGTAGGGCGCCATCCATGACCTGCAAATAAAACCAGGCTTGGTTGAGCTATTAGACATGAAAATCTGACTCTCAGGAACTGACAATCATGAGAAATTGTTCCAGATTGCCCGGAGTATGTGATTTCCCTGCAGATGGGTTCACCACAGGAATTTGCTGGCCCTGGATGTGACAATGACCCACTAGAGCACAATGACTTGCTTAACTCCACCCCATCCTGTTTCTCAAGGAAGAAGCTCCTGCTGATCCCCCTTTGGTCTGTACTGCTATAAATAAAGAAAACAGGACCCCTCTGTTTTGTTAGAGTCAGATCCTTCTGAATGGCTCAATCCATCATGCCCCCATTCTAAAGATAATTCTGTCTCTTATCATTTTTTCTCTTAAATAAATTTCTTAGTGATTAGTTCACAGTCAGCCCATTCCTTTGACAGGAACCCTTTGCCTTGCCCACGTGGGACGTGCGCAGATAACTGGGTATCCAAAGAAAATTTTGGTTTCTGTCTTAAAATTGTACATTAATAGTATTACATTTTATCAATGGGCTACTTTCTTTCCTAGCTCAACAAACATGTTTTGAGTTTTGTTTGTTTTGATTCATATAGAATTGTCAAGTAATTTTAATTGCTGTATATTTTATATGAATTGCCATAGGTTATCCATTAGTCCTTGTGAATGGGCATTTAGACTGTTTCAAATTTTCACTATTATTAATAATGGTAGTGTCACTAATAGCTTTGCTTTTTGGATCTTAGATGTGACAAAAGTGTTTCTGGGCAAAATCCTAGACACGATATTTCTGGGGCTTAGAGCATCATCAACCTCACTCAGTAATGCCAAATCTCTCTGCAAGTTTCCTGTGCTGTTTTCTACTCCCTCACTCTTTCTCTCAACATTTAGTATTATCAGACTTTTTTTTTTTTTTTGATAATCAGATGTGTGCCAAATCCTATTTTATTTTATGTTTGTAATACTGGGGATTGATTCCAGTGGAAATTTACCACTGAGTTACATTCTCAGCCCTTTATAACAAAAATGTTGTTGCTATTTTTTTTTTTTTTAAGAAAGGGTATCATGAAATTACCCAGGCTAGTTTTGAATTTGTGATCATTTTGCCTCGACCTTTCAAGTGCCTAGAATTACAGGTATGAGCAATGCACGTGGCTTTTATTGTTATTGCTAAATCTATATTTTCCTTATTACTTGAGAGGTTAAGCATCTATGATTATTTATCATTTGGGATCCTTGTATATGAATTGACCTTTTTATTTCTTTTGCTACTTTTAAATCATTTCCATCATTATGAATTTGTAGTGTTTATACATTCTGGATATTAGATTATATTTTGTCAAACAGGTCTTAATTGTTTAGAATGTCTAGTGATCTACATAATCAGATCTTTTCCTTCAGAGTTCATGCTTTTGGATCTTAAGAAATCCCTCCTTTTCTCAATGTCATTAAAATATCGTGATATTTTCCTAAATATTTTTAAGTTTGTATTTTGTATTTAGATCTTTAATTTGCTTGGAATTTGGTTTTGTGTAAAATGATGCAGGAATCTTGTTTTACCTTTTTCCATAGGGTTAGATGACTGTCCTGCCAGTATTTATATCTCTGCAGATCTTTTATAGGACCTCTATTGCTTTTACTAGTATTTTGGTGTCACAATGAACCATGCTCTTCAATCACTCTGGTTTTATAATAAGTTTTATTTTCCTGTGGAACAACTTCCCATCCTTATTTGAAAATTACATTGTCTTTTCTTTCATATGAATTTTAAGATCAGTCTGTCAAAATCCATGAAAAACCTTGTAGGGATTTCAATTGTGATTGCCTTAATTTGGGAGAAATGGTCATTGATAAAAGGACAATTCTATGATTTTTGTATATATTTTTATTTAGTTTTTCTTATGTGTTCTTTACTGAAATTGTATACTTTTCTCCAATAAGATCTATTTTTTGTTAAATTAATTTATTGTTGTTTTAGTAATTATTGGTTGTCAGATTTTAAGAATTTAATTGATTTAGTATCTGTTATAGTTTAAATATTAAATGCCCCCCCATGGTTCATGTCTTAGAGGGTTGGTCCTCAGTCTGTTGCACTAGTAGGAGGTTTTGGAAACCTCAAGGGGTGGGGCCTAGTTGGAGGAGGTTATGTCTTTATATAGAGTATATTGAGATCCCAGCCTCTTCTTCTTCTTCTTCTCTTTGCTTCTTAGCCGCCATGAAGCAAACAGGTCTCCTCTACCATGCACTCCCACCATGCTATATATTGTGTGGCTACAGGCCAGAAGCAATAGGTCCAAGCAACCATGGACTAAAACCTCTGAAACCAGGAGCCAAAATAAATCTTTCCTCCTTCACAGTTGATCATCTCAGGTATTATGTCACAGTGATTGAAAGCAGACTAATGGAGTACCATAATCTTGTATTTGGCAACCCTGCATGATCTTTTTCTTTTTAATTATTACTTTTTTCCATGTGGGAATTGAACCCAGGCCCTTGTGCATGCTAAGCAAGTGCTCTAGTATGAAACTACACCCCAGCTGCCTCTGCCCCGCTTTTAAATTTTTTTTTTTTTTTTAATTTGAGACATGGTCTCATTACGTTGTCAAGATGGCCTTGAACGTGCAATCTTCCTGCCTCAGCCTCCCAAGCAGCCAGGATTACAGAAGTGCACCACCATGCCTGGCTACCCTGCATTGTCTAACATATTCTAGTGGGTTCTAATACTCTCATATCAATATTTTTTAGGGTACCATGTGTACTCCAAGGTTATGAAAAACTTTAAAGTCATGGTTAAAACTTTGGAAGTTCTAAATTTACAGAAAAATAGATCACTTGGAATTGTGTTCATCCTTTTCAATTCTTTTGTCTCTTTTAAAAATTTTGAGGTTTCTCCACTCTATTCCTCCACAACCACACACCCACACATTGAGTAGGAATTCTAGGAATCTGTCTGTACATATTTTTAATAGTCAAATAATACTATAAGCTTCTGAAGAAAAAAATAAATGGTTTAATAATTATAACCAGATAAATAGTTTCACAGCAGAGCCAAATATGCTTTTTTCTTTTCTTGTGGTGCTATGGATTGAACCCAGGGCTTTGGCATGCTACACAGATTCTATATCACTGGCTACCTTCCCAGCCCCCTGTCTTGGCATTTATAATGCATCTAAAAACTCCAAAATAAGTTTCTCTGTTGCTTCTTTGCTTCTGATTTTCATTTTTAGTGGTGGGGAACCAGGGTTTGAACCTTGGGATGCTTAAAGACTAAGCCACATCCAAGTCCTTTTTCATATTTTATTTAGAGACAGGGTCTCACTAAGTTGCCTAGGGCCTTACTAAGTTTCTGAGGCTGTCTTTGAACTCTTGATCCTCCTGCCTAAGCCTCCTGAACTGCTGATATTACAAGCATGCACCAACATGCCCAGCTACTTCTGATTTTCATGTTGGAGGTTTACCTCATAGATCTGGTGATCATTGATTGTTCAGTTTACATTTAAGAGTGACTGATGGATATCACTTTAGTGACAGAGGGATATCTATTTGTATTACAAATATTAGTCTTTTTCCTTGGCTGTTCTATAGGGTTGGAGTGACGAGAGGATATGGGAAGTAGTTACAAGCAACCTACCAGGAAAAGGGGCTGGAGGTCTCATCATTTAATATACGGATTTTAATTTAACCCATCTATAGATTTGGTGGTCAGTGGGTACTAGGGATCGAACCCAAGGGTGCTCTACCACTGAGCTACATCCTCAGTCCTTTTTGTTTTTTATTTTGAGACAGGGTCTCACTAAGTTGCCCAGCTTGGC
Source organism: Sciurus carolinensis (assembly GCF_902686445.1). Taxonomy (NCBI): domain Eukaryota; kingdom Metazoa; phylum Chordata; class Mammalia; order Rodentia; family Sciuridae; genus Sciurus; species Sciurus carolinensis. The sequence continues at coordinate 110,590,907 of NC_062217.1, read as the reverse complement.
CTCTAACTTGTGATCCTCCTGCTTCAGCCTCCCAAGTCACTGGAATCATAGGTGTGTGCCACTGTACCTCGCTTCTGTAGGTATTTTTAATCCAGCCTGTTGCCACGTCGAGATCCTGCGATTCAGCTCTCCTTCACAACAGCCTCGCTCCACAGTGAACCTCAAGTGGCATTTCAAGAGTGGAGTGGGGTGGGGTTACCTGCCACCATGGGCCTGGCGGGAGATTTGGCGAGGGATCATTTGTTATATCGTCCTTTCATTTTCAGTGCCATATCTCTTCCCGCTGTGTCAAGTTACAGCCAATTCCTGAATATATATAGGGGTCAATTTTTAAAACCTTATTTTGAGATGTTTTTAAAAATAAAAATTGCTATTAATACAGAACATTGAAAAATAGCATTATGATACTTGTAAATATGTTTCCTTCTCCCTGTATTTTGTTGTCTTTGACCTTGTCTGTTTGATGTTTGTTATGCACAAAATTTGTTTTTTAAATTGAAGTTTTCAAAAGTTATGGCTTCAGCTTTTTTGTTGTTATATTTATCAAGTCTTTTCCAAAGAATGAAAACATATTGCCCTGTCTTCCAGAATTTTATAGTCTCTGTCTTTTTATTTTTGGGGGAGGGGGATGAATCTGGAATTCATTTTGCTGTAAGATAATCATATAATGGTAGATATTATTTCCCCTAGCTGTCTATTTAGTGTTTCTGCACAATACTTGAATTGTTTATCCTTTTTTGATCATTTAAAATGCCATTTTTAAGAAGGGTAGTGGGGAGGGGAAGGTGGGAGGATAGGAGGGAAAAGTGGGGATCATGAACTGAAATCAATTTCTATGCATGTATGAGTTTGTTGAGATGAACCCAACTACTATGTATAACCATAAAGCTCTAATAAAAAAGGCAAAAAGAATTAAAATAAAATTCCATTTTTATATTAAATTCTCATTTGAATTAAGATCCTTTCTAAGTTTCTTTTTTATAGTTTTTTTTTTTTTAAAATTCATGCTCCATTTATCACACCATTTCAATGATTATTGTAGTTTAATAATAGGCTTAACTATCTGGTTTGCTAATTTGGGGTTTAATAATAGGTTTGCTATCTTCCTACAGTGATCTGGAGAACATCCCAGTAAATGCTCAGGTCAAATGCCTCACAGTAATCCTTTCTCTTTCAACACAGACTACATCCAATCTATCGCAATTCTGCTCCATTCTACCTTCAAAATACTTCCTGAATCTGACCAATTCTCTCCCACTTCACCCTGAGCAAAGCCATTACCATTTCTCTCATCTGCATTATTGTAATAGCCTCCCTAGTGGTTTCCTTGCTTCTGTGTTTGGTGCCCCTACCAGTTTAGTCTCTGCAGAGATGTCTAGGTTGTTTGTAAATCAGAAGTTAATGTCCAACGATTCTCAGTGTAACACTTCATCTTACTCAAGAGTAAAAGGGAAGTACTCACCTTGGCCAACACAGTCCTAACGACCTCTTTGACCTCATCCTCTCCTACTCCCTCTGTCACTCAGCTCCAGACCCAGGAACCTCCTTGCTTTTCCTCAAACACATGAACGAACACACTAAGCGCAATCTACCCGGCCTTTACAATGGTCATTCGAGTTGCTTGGAACTCGTTTCCCTCAGATACCATTTAGTTGGTGGCAGAGATGGAAGACAGGGAGAAGAAAGTGTAAATCGTTCATGTCATGATTTATTTTTTCTTTTCTTTTTTTGGGGGGAGGAGGCGGGACTGGGTTCAATTGTTGGGAATTGAGCCCAGTGTCTCACATACACTAAGCATTTGCTCTGTCACTGAGCTATACCTACAGCCCCTCATGTCATAATTTCTTATTACAAGTCTTATTATATGTCTGATCCAGACACCTACGAGATTAAATATACTTCATAATAAAAGTAACAACTAAAAAAAATACAAACTGTTCAAATAGAAGAAACACACATACCAAGACAAAATAAGCATAGAACATATAGTGAAATATTATTTTAAAAATGAAGCCAAACAGTGGCCCATACCTGTAATCTCACCTACTTGGGAGGTTGAGGCAGGAGGATCAGAAACAGGGCAAGACCCTGTTTCAAAATTTAAAAAAGAGAAAGAAAGAAACAAAGAAACAAACAAATAAACTGGGAATAGAGCTTAGTGGTAGAATACTTGCCTAGCATGCACAGGCTCTGGGTTCAGGTTCAATTACCAATACTACAGGAAGTTAAAAATTAAAAATTAAAAAACTATTGAGCCAGGCGAAGTGGCACATGCCTGTAATCTCAGTGACTGGGGAGGTTGAGACAGGAGGATCAAGAGTTCAAAACCAGCCTTAGCAAAAGCAAGGCGCTAAGCAACTCATTGAGACCCTGTCTCCAAATAAAATACAAAAGAGGGGTGGGGATGTGACTCAGTGGTTGAGTGCCCCTGAATTCAATCCCCAGTACCCCCCACAAAAAAGCTATTGAACTATGACTCATCTGTTATATTCAAGAATCGAAATATGTTAAAGTATAAAAGGAACCGTGTGGTGGTACATACCTGTAACCCCAGCAATATGGGAGCTGAGGCAGGAGGATCCCAAGTTAGAGTCCAGTCTCAGCAATTTAGGGAGAACCTGGCTGAAAATAAAATACAAAAAGCTAGGAATGCAGCTCAGTGGTAGAGTACCCCATTCTATACATTGCACACAGAGCACTGATTTTTTTTTTTTTTCCCCAGTACTGGGCATTGAACCCAGGGATGAGCTCCCACTGAGTTATATATCCCCAGACCTTTTTATTTTTTATTTTGAGACTGAGTCTTGCTAAATTGCCCAAACTTGATCCTCTTGCCTTAGTCTCCTGAGTTGCTAGGATTACAGGTGTGCACCATGGTGCCCAGCTTTAGAATCTAAACTACAAGTACCTAGAAAACTTGAAAAAGTAAGGGTTTTCTAAGAAAATGCAAGTAAAAAGGAAATGACTTGGGCTAGGAATATAGCTCTGTTTGACTAGTATGTGCAATTCCCAATATCTCAAGAAATAAACAAAATAGAGTGAGAGGGCATATCATGCAAATTGGATAGCATAAGCAAAGATACAGAAGCCAGAATGTGGAGACATGCTGGTGAAAATATATGAACAGGGATTTAAATATCAGGCAGGAATTTTAGGGGAGTAGTATATTTTAAAACAAGAAAGTTAGGGTTGGTCCATGAAGGACCTTGGGTGTCCAGGTGGGGAGCTCAGATTAAGTCCATTAATTCATGTGGACATGAATGATATATGTACTAGAGTTTCAGAATTTTTAAAACTAGGTTAATCAAAAGACAGGGAAGGCTGCATGCCTGTAATCCTAGCAAGAGGCTGAGGCAGGAGGATGACAAGTTTGAGGCCAGCCTCAGCAACTTAGCAAGACCCTAAGCAATTTGATGAGATCCTGTCTCAAATTTAAAAAAAATAAAGAGAACTGGGGATGTGACTCAGTGGTAAAGTGGCCCTGGGTTCAATCCCCAGTATAAGGAAAAACAAACAATCAAAAAAAGACAGGGAAGCCAGGCATGGTGGTGCATACCTGTAATCCCAGTTCCTCAGGAGGCTGAGGCAGGATGATCCAAGTTTAAGGCTAACCTAGGGAATTTAGCAAGACCTATCGAAAAATAAAATCAAAAGGACTGGGGATGTATTTAGGGGTGGAGTCCCTACCTAATGTGTACAAGGCCCTGGGTTCAATTCACTATACCAAAAAAAAAAAAAAAAAAAAAAAAAAAAGGAAGACAAATGCAAATGTATTTTACTTTGTATATTTTGTTGTGTATGGATTGCAGAATTCAAAATATTGGACTTCCAGCTACTTAGAGCTTTTCTTGCTGCACTCAATTTACTTCTCTGAGGTCATCATGCCTAACAGAGGACTAGACATTATAGTGAATATTTAATCACCATTATTGGCATTCTAATTATTGATTGATGCTTTGTTAGAAGGCTAGATAGCAGTCCACTCTAAGGGAGACTTGAAAAATAATTGATGGAGGGTAGAAAGATTGTGTAGTGCAGAAACTGGAAAGTGAGCATTGGGAAGAACTGAAATTGAGAGGAGCCAGAATTAGAATAACAAATAACAACACAACTTCTTGGCACTGATTATGTATGGACATTTGCGTTTTGGGTGTATTATCTGGTTTATACCTTGCAATAACCCTTTGAAGTAGCTGTTACCTTTCCTATTTAACACACACAGGGTTGGAGGTTCAGAGGGGTTAACTGATTAGAAAAAGGTCATACAGGTGATATAAGAAAGGTGGGGCCAACAGCTACAGCCAGCTTTATCAGTCAATAGTTACTCAAATAGGAAGTAGAAAATAGTAAAAAAAAAAAAAAAAAAAAAAAAAAAAAAGAAGAAGAAGAAGAAGCAAAAGCAAAAGAAATGCACAGTATCTTCTTCCAGCAACAAATAAAGGAAGGATCAGAAAAAAAATCAGGGAGAGAAATTTTGTTGTCCTCTGAAGAGGTCAAAAGGTCAAAGGAACCTCATATACTAATGGGATATCTGCGTATTCCTCTAATATTACTGAAATATAAAAAGGAAGATCAGAAGTCTCAGAAAAAATACTTGATCAGAAATCTCTGCAAGGATTATCTGTTGCTAGGATTAGTTTCCAAGTCAGTTGGTTTTGGGGGATTATATAGGTGAAAGGTTGATGTACAATCTCATTTTGCCTAGTTTTATGTCTTAAATGTAATGAAGGAGTATGTTGTGAGGCTTGTGGTTTATGTGTGAAGAAATATCTGAAGGAGTAATGAGATCTAAAAACAGTTTTTGCAGGAAATAGCATTAAGTGGTGAGCCAAAGATTGCTCACGTATGTTATTTTTCAGGAGTGAAATTGCTATTGGAGATAATATGATTTGGTGGAAGACATTTCATGGTAAATCAACATAATATATTCCAGGGTAGTTTTCATATGCAACATGGGAATATGAAGGTTTTTGTGGCACTGGGACAAGTGAGTCCTAAAATAAACCCTCTGAAATCTTATATCCAATTAGAGACTATTTTAGATGTTGTGTATACTGAGATCTGTGTCATAAATGGAAGTCCAGAGAGCATTTCAGGTTGAATCTGTCAAAGGACAAAATTGCAACAATTTAAAGATATTAATTGACTTTATTTTCAATTCTAGAATAGAACCGTGTTTTATTCTATAAAATAGATTAATTGTTCTGCTGAGTTGAGCAGAGGAGGCTAGTTTTATAGACAGAAATGCTGAAGAAAGTAGAAACAAAGAGCAACAACAACAAAAAAACCAAAATGGAGTGGTCATTTCAAAGTTCCTTCCCTTGCCAGGAGGGTGGAGAGGCATGGGGGAAGACAGAAAAATAGAAAAATAATTGAAAGAAGGAAAAAGAAGAAAATTAGGTGCCCAAATTTCAAATCCCTTATTTAAAATAACATAGTAGTTACATAAAACCTAGGAATATCCTACCATATACTTTAAATCTAGGTAACTTATAATGCCTGATTCAATGTAAATGCTAAGTAAATATTTATTATACTGTATTGTTTAGGGAATAATTACTTCAGGGGTCATAACCCCAGTGACTGGGGAGCTGAGGCAGGAGATTGCAAACTTGAGACCACTTTCAACAATTAGAAACACTTTCAACCATTTAGAAAAAAATGAAAAAAAATTGAAAAGGGCTGGGGATGTGACTCAGTGGTAGATCACCTCTGGATTCCATCCCCAGTACTGCAAAAGGATAAAAAATGATTTAAAAAAGGAATAAAGATGAGAAGGAAAACAGTGTACATGCTCAGTACTGATGGATAGCCCCTGCCTTTTTTGGTGCTGGGAATTGACCTCAGGGCATTGTGCATTCCCAGAAAAATTTCAGTCTGTGGTTGGTTGCATTTGTGGATTCAGAACTTGCAGATACAGAAGGGTGTATAATTCACATGTTTGTATGTGATAAACAAGATGATCTATTGCTGCAGAAAACACACAGGACTTCAAGTCAGCATGTAGCTGATTTTGACTCCTACTCTCCCCTTGTGTGACCTTTGCAAGGCACCTAAGTTTTCAGACTATCTATAACATGAAGACAAAGAAACACTACCTACTACCCCACAGGGTTGCTGCGACAATCAACTGAGATAATATAGAAAAGTATTTTGTAATCTCCATAAAACCCTGTTACCAATATGATAGTTTTCATAGGCAGGTTCTTAGGAATCATCTGATTAAAACAGAAAGCCCAAATGATTGAGAATAAAGAAAATTTAATGGCATTTGCAGAAGAGGAAGTTGTCATGAAATTCCATCTCACACAGAACTCTTCTTTCACTGCTTTGACCTGTGATCACAAATAATTGAGGGTGAGGATATTTGCGCTAGTGTCATTGAACACACAATTGTAACAGGTTCTTCTTTCCTTATTGTGTGCTTAGTATTTTAAGAACTAGCTCATGTTTGATTTTCTCCATGCAGTTGTGCATGCCCGATACATATGTGTGTGTGTGTGTGTGTGTGTGTGTGTGTGTGTGTGGTACTGGGGACTGAATCCAGAGTCTTGTACATGCTAGGCAGCACTTTACCTCTGAGCTACAGTCACAGCCTTTTGTATTTCAAAACAGGGTCTCGCTAAATTGCTCAGGCTGGTCTCAATATTGTGATCCTCCTGCCTCAGCCTCTTTAAGAGCTGAGATTACAGGAGTGGGTCACTGCAACTGGTTCCAAGTTCTCTTTTCCCAATTATTGGAATTTAAAGAGCTCTTTCCTCTGGATCTCTCTGAACTTTTTGATTGTACAATTTCCTCCCTTCCTTCCTCCCTCCCTTTCTCCCTTCCCTTCCTTTTCATGGTGTGGGGGATCAAAACCAGGGCCTCCTACATGCTAAGCATGCACTGTACCATTGAACTGCATCCCCAACCCAGTTTACTTCTTTTCCAATTGTGTACTTCATATGTTGATTTGTATCTCTAAAGTGATGTTTTATCTTGTAAGACATCATAAATACCATTCATAAATTCATGCAGAGAAAGAGATAAACACCTCGAAAATTGACTCTTTGCTTTAAGAGTAGGAATGTATGGAATCCTTCTGATGGAGCAGGAACAAAGTCATTACCCTTTGGAAAACAGAAGATTAAGGTTAGAGAAACATGTTCTGCACAGGAAGTGTTATTTTAAATATTTCCTATAGTTTAGGATGTATTTGAAGGCAATGCAAGATTAGAAATTTTATTGGATATTACATGTGGAGTTTCTTAAAGCTCTTATCCCAAGTGTGCATTTTTCTGTACTCGCTGATAAAAGAGCAGTTTGAGATCTATTTGCATTTTTATTTCAAAATTTTATTTAGATCTACTTGTTTTGATCTGTTTACTCTCTAACATTTGATTCTGTCTTTAGGGTTTACATTCTCCCCTTTCTTAGGATATTGATTAAAAACTTGTTGAAACGGTTTCTTTCAATCAAGTGGTACAGTAACCTCAGTCACTAGTATTGCAGTTCTTCTAATCTTCATAATATGTTAATGAGAAACATAAGATAAAGACTTTGACCTACTGTACTCTTACCTTGGGTAGAAAGGTGTGGCCAGCACTCCCCCTGGTGGGCATGGGAATTTCCAGAACTTTGCCCTTCCTCCACGACTTTGCTTCTAGGAGCAGATATTAATTAACTCAGCAGGCTGGAGGATGACAGGGACACTACCACATGAAGGAAGGTTTGGGATACTTCTCTCAGTTCAAATTTCCAGTCTTGTCCCTTTGTGTGGTGTGTTGATTGCTTTTATCCTTCTCCAGTTTCTTCTTCGGTGCCTTTTAGACAGCGTTGACCAGAAGGCATCACAAACAAGGCAACCTTATCTACCAAATCAATTAGAGTTGGTTGACTAGAGTTACAGCTAAATTAGTTTCTGATTAAGAAAATGGCTTCTTTGAATTGAAAGTCCTGACTCTGCAGTAGTAATGATTCCTATAGCGTTCCGATATGCTGCTGAACAGCTGAATATCAATGGTCAATGAATAATTGAGTACACTTACCAGGTGTCCCTGGGCATTGTATAAAGGGTGCAAAACAAAAACTGGGGAGGCCGTTGTTTTTGACTGAGCCACTGCACTAGGCCCAAGAGACAAGAAGAAGCCAAAATGGAATCACTCCTGCTGCCACTTAATCAAAAGGAAATTTAAAGGAAACACAAAGATCCCCAAAAGACCAGTTTTTCTGATAACAGGAGATTCCAGTCTACCTGAGTCAGCATAATAAGAAAGTGACTTCTGCTTTGCTTCTTACAAGAGTTACCTGGGGTTAGCGGTATAGTTCAGTGGTAGAGTGCTTTCCTGCCATGCATGAGGCCCTGGGTTTGATCACCAGCAGGTAAGGGGGATGTAACCTGATGTTAACCAATCAGTTTTATTTATTGTTCTGTGTCCTTACTATCACCTTGTAACCCCTGACCCCCAGGCTTCTGCTGTTACCCAGTGGGAGCTCTCATTTTATTTTGTAGAATGGAGGCTGCTTTCATTTCATGAATTATTGATAAAAGTCAATTAGATCTATAACTAATTTGTTGTGATTTTGTCTTTTGACAAGTGCTTCATATGCATTTAATTTTCATGACAGCTCTGTGAGATTGTCCTCTTATCCCTATGTTATGAGGGCTTAGAGAGGTTAAATGACCTGACCAAGAGTTCCTGGCTCCTTGTTAGGGATTCCCCCCAGGGAACTCATTAAAGGGCAGTGAATACTGAGAATGTGTATGATATAAACTGATAAACTAATCCTCTTCAGAATTACATTGTGGTATGTGCTTGTTCAGTAGCACATATACTAAAATTGGAACAATACAGAGATTAGCATGACCCCTGCACATGCATGACATTTATGAAGTATTCCATATTTTTTAAAAAAAATTACTTTGTGGTATGGTATAGCTTCTGCACTTCTATGTTTATTGCAGCATTATTCATATTAGTTAAGAAATGGAAACAACCTAAATGTTCATCAACTGAAGAATGGATAAAGAAATGTGGTACATGTATGCATGGAATACTATTCAGCCATAAAACAGAAAAAAATCCTGTTATTTATGACAACATGGATAGAAGAGATCACTAGGTTAAACAAAATAAGTCAGGCACAGAAAGGGAAGTACTGCATGATTTCACTCATATGTGGAATCTAAAAAATTATGGTTGTTGAGAGTGGAATGCTGGTTGCAGAGGCTGGGGAGAATAGGGAGAAGGGATGGGGAAAGGTTGATCAGAGGATATTAGGTTATAGTTAGATAAGAGTAGAAAGTTCTGGTGTGCTATTGCACAGTAGGTTGACTATAAATTAAAATTTTGTACTGCATAGCTCAAAAAGCTAGTCAATTTAATGTTCTTACCATAAGGAGATGATAAATGTTTTGGAGATAATATGTTTTAGATATGTTTAACCTGATTTAAACATTACACAATATATATATGTATTGAAACATCACATGGTACTCCATTAATGTATATGACATTAATGTTGTTATGTATCAATGAACAAATTTAACTTATATAAAAAAACCCTAGAACTATTTGTACTGAGATAGTGAGACATTTCCACCTGCATCAAGTATTTCTTCATTGGGCAAAGACGATAATACATAACTAATATTGATTTCACTTTTTAGCCTTTCCAGCAAAGGGTCATGGTTAAATGCAAGTCCTTGGCCAAGACAATAAAGACCAACCTCTTCTACCCTGGTTTAGTCCTTTTTCCTGCTTTTACTTGATGAATCAGGATTGACAACTGGATTTCAAATTGTACATTTCACAAGGGTGGTTGGGGGAGAATACTATTAACAATATTATTCCATAGGACTGTGCACTGAGACATAAATGGTGGTAAGAGCCACCTGGAGCCATCTCAACAGAGATGAACCTGATCTCCCAGCCTGAGACTTGCTCACCCTTCTTCAAAAACTTACTCATGGTGCTGGTGACATAGCTCAATAGTAGAGTGCATGCTTAGCATGTGCAAGGCCCTGGAAATCAACCCTTAGCAACCAAAAAACAAAATAACATTCTTTGATTCTTACCGCCCTGACTTCTGGTTCTGGATTTAGACCGGTGTGCTCTTATTGCTTTTGTTCTTAATCTCTCTCACCTCATATCTCTAATCATCTTAATGGCCTGACTACTTGTCTCTTACACTAATTTTCCCCACACTAAGAGCTGAGTGGGGGATTGTGTGTTGACTAATTGATAAACTCAATGAGGGCAGGAATTGTTTTGGTTTTGTTACTTACAACTTGGTAAACAGTCGGTGCTCAATAATCATTTGTAGAAATCATTGTGGAAAGATCTTCTAACTTGAAAAAACTGATTTTTAAAAAAATCTCTCTCATGCAGAAAGTAGGGGACCTTTTTAGAAAATTGTCTTGGAAATGTTTACAAAAGAAAATTACCAATGGTCAATCATTTCTCTATAATATGTAGGAAACAACACTGGGTCTCTGTACTGCTCTTAGCAGGTGACATGTTTTAGGGTAAGGAGGCCAAAATAGTATGTATTATGAGATACCATGATAGATGGGTAAATTCAGTGTCTGTAACCCTCCTAGGGTGGGTATAATTGCTCTTTCATATGCTGAAAGAGAGAAAGAAAAGAAGAGAAAAAGAGGTCATGTTGGTTAGGATCTTCAAGAGAAACAGAACTTACAGGATGGAGGGGGAGGGGCAGGAGAAAGGCAGAAATAGATGTTTCCTGAGGAATCTGTTCACCAGATTATGGAGGCTGACAAGATCTGCAGGGTGAGTCAGCAAGCCTGGAGCCCCAGGAGAGCAGATGGTATAGTTTGTCTGAAGGCCAGCAAGCTTGTGACCCAGGGAGAGACCATTCAGTTCAAAGGCAGGCAGTCAGACAGGAAGAATTCTTTCTTCCTGGAGGAAAGTCAGCTTTTCGTTCTGTTCAGGTCTTCAGGGGACTGCACCAGGCACACCTTCTCTAGGGGCAGTCATCTGCTTTTCTCAATCTAACGATTTAAATGTTAAGCTCATCCCCAAACACAAACTCTCTGAAGAATATTTGACCAACTATCTGGGCATCTTGTAGTCACACATAAAATAAACCATCAAAGAACATGAGTTCTTCACGATCTTAACTAATGAAGAGTAGAGCAGGGATTTGAATCAAGTCTGATTTAAAAGCCCATGATTGTTGCACCCATTCACCCCGCCCCAAAGAAGGGAGTAAATGTACTTATGGACCTTCCAGATTGACAAACACCAGCAAGTTTAACCTTTTACCAAGCAGCAAGCAATCTTTCCTTTTTTGTCCTTCTCCTTCTTTTTCTAATTACTACAGTATTTATCTTCCCTTTATTAATAAACTAGTCAATGGGACTGGGGTTGTAGCTCAGTGGTAGAGCACTGGGTTTGATCCTCAGCGCCACATAAATAAATACATAAAATGAAGGTATTGTATCCATCTGCAACTAAAAATATTTAAAAAAAAAAAAAAAAAGCAAACTTAGTCAACCATGTTACCCAGTGTACTTGGAGAACATTCAGGAAAAGGTACGTGCAGGGCAGAAAGGAGAAAGAACAATGGAAGGTGGAGAGGGCACCTTTACCTCGTGAAGAGGATGAGAAAGGCCACCATCAGGCAAAGGGCCCTGCAGCCTCTGAGAGAGCAAAACCCCAAATGGCATAGGAGAAAGGCCTCTGCGGCAGAGGAGGGTTCCTGGCATCACCCATGGTGAGGCAGCTGCTGCTTGCTGTGTCCATGCCCCTTGAGATGGTGCTGCTTCAAAAGCTGCGGCTAGGGACAAGTGAGGTCAGGGGAATGAGAGGCTGCCAAGTTTCTGAAGTGGTCATCTGTCAGTGTCTGTTCCTTTCAGCCTTGCTGCATATAGCTGAAGGGTGCTCAGGACCAAGGAGAGGGTGGAGACGACCTGGCAGCAGGTGTACGTTCTTGGTGGAGGGACTGGCGAGGAAGCCAGTGCAAGGAAGACCCCTTGAAGTTGACAGCACTGTCCACGGGTTTGAAAAAACCATGTACTGTATGTCCCACTAATTATGGTACACCATGTGCATCCTGGCTTAAAACAAGCTACCCTGGAGAGCAGTTCTCCTTTCTTTTTTTTTTTTTTTTTTGTGGTGCTGGGAATTGACCCAGGGCCTCAAACATGCCAGACAAGTGTGCTAACACTGAGCTACAGTCCCAGCCCTGGATAGTAGTTTTTGTTGGTTGATTTTTATATCACCAGTTTAATTAGCCAAGGAATGCTGATTAGGTTATCTGAATAATATCCAATCTTGTTAGGATAAGATAGCTGTTCAGTACATTTTCCTAATAGGGAAAAAAATCAAAAGTTTACAATACTAGATATAAAGTACTTTGAAAAAAAGGAGTATCAGAGTTTGGGGCAGAACTTTTGCCGGTACACACCTGTAATCCCAGTGACTGGGGAGTCTGAGGCAGGAGGATCAAGAGTTCAAAGCCAACCTCAGCAAAAGCAAGGCCCTAAGCAACTCAGTGAGACCCTGTCTCTAAACAAAATACAAAACAGGGCTGGGGATGTGGCTCAGTGATCAAGTGCCCCTAAATTCAATCCCCAGTACCCTCCCTGGCCAAAAAAAAAAAAAAAAAAAAAAAAAAGGAATACTGATTTTTTGGCATTTATCTTTATATCTTTTAAAAATTGCATTCAAATCTGTTAATTGAAACCAGTTTTATTGAACATATTCTATGTGCTTATAACTGTTCTAGGTGCCGAGAATACCTTAATGGTCAAAAATTGAAATATTTTATTTCTCAGGAGTTAAACATGAGTAAGTCCTGGAACATTACCAATGATTTCCCAAACCAGACATCAAAAGCATCAGGAAATCATAGAAATGTAAACTGTTGTTAAACAATCAAATTTTGAGGGGTACCATTGTACTTCAGGATCAGGGACTTAAGTCAAGTGCATATCTTGTGGGGAGTGAAGGGAGGGAAATGAGTATGGGGGAAGGAATGATAGTAAAGTGAAAAAGACATTATTACCTCATGTACATGTATGACTGCCTGACCAATGTGATCCTGCAATGTGTAGTCAGAAAAATGAGATTACACTCCATTTATGTATGATCTATCAAAATTCATTCTACTTCCATGTGCAACTAATTAGAATAAAGTTAAAAAATTTAAAAAAGTGCATATCTTGTAGACAATGTTGAAATATAAAATGTTAACTTATGGTTTAATATTTTCATTATCAGAGACTCTACACTAGGTGGCGCCCTGGGTCAGGACTGAAGCAGTAGAAAGCAATGTAAACATTTTAGCTTTGTTCTAGAAGCAGTTCTCCCTGAATTCTAAGAGAAGTAGTATTAAGAGAAAGGGAGTTGGGCACAGTGGCAAAAGCCTGGAAGCCCATTGACTCAGTAGGCTGAGGCGGGAGGATTGCAAGTTGGAGATTAGTCTGAGCAACTTAGTGAGACCTTGTCTCAAAATAAAATATAGAAATGACTTGGGGATGCAGTTGAGCTGTAGAGTGCCCCTGGGTTCAACCCTCAGTACCTTAAGAAAGGAGAGAGGGTAGGGGTGGGGGTGGGGGACATGGAGGAAGAAACGAGGTTGCTTTAAGTGATGATCACAATGCTCTTTGTTGGAAGGGATGTGAAGAGAGTGAAAGCTACTGCACTGGGAAAGATGAAGGCTGAGAAATTTTAAAGCTAAAATCACATTAAGGTGAAAGCAGTCTTCTGTAGTATGAGAGGAAACCTATGTTAAGAAATGTTAAGATAAAGAAAAAGGATTACTATACAGGGAGAGATTACGTAAGTGAGCTGTACCTTTCATGGTTGGGAGGTTTTGAAATAAATTTAAGAGATTCAGCTAAACTTGATGATAGAGCCACAGGAGAGACATCCTCCTGTCTGTTGTCAGTCCTACATCCTCCTGTCTGTCATACAGAGGAGCCACTGTCTAACCCAAAAATGAACATGTTGGTAGGCAATATTACCCAATAAAACTGGGAATCTATACAACCCTGTAATACTTACATATGAAAGTAATCTCATACTTGAAAGATTGAGGTCTTGATAAGAATTGACTTATGGTTATCTTGAGATAGGTTGGAAGAACTAGAAAGGAGTATTTTATTCTCAGATGCAGGTACTACTAAAAGTGAGGAGCATCTCACACAATGCTTGGCTGACATTCTAAGCTTGGCACTCTGGTCCATGTTTGAGGCTCAATTACCTTTTTTGTTTTTCAGGCACACGGGTAACACCATAGCAACACAGAGTTTTATTTTTTTCAGATTTATTGATGAAAAAAATCTTATTTCCAGTCTTTCCCCTTCCCTGAGGACTTTGCTTAATATATGCATTTTATTTATTAATGAAACATTTCCTTTCTTTTCTTTTGTGGTGCTGGGAATCAAACCCAGGACCTTGCACATGCTAGACACTCTACCATTATTAAGCTATGTCCTCAGCCCAGATTTCTTCTTTTACTTTTTAATCGTACTAGGGATTATACCAGGAGCACTTTCTCATAGAGCTGTATCCCCAACCGTTGTTTTGGAGACAGGGTCTAAGTTGCTGAGACTGGCCTTGAACTTGTGATCCTCCTGCCTCAGTTTCCCAAGTTGCCCCAGCCCAGATTTCTTTCTTGTTTTGGTACTGGGGAATTGAACCCAGAGACACTTCACCACTGATCAACATTTCCAACTTTTTTTTTTTTTTTGGGGCGGTGCTGGGGATCGAACCCAGGGCCTTGTGCACGCAAGGCAAGAGCTCTACTGACGGAACTATCTCCCCAGCCCAACTCTTTTCATTTTGAGACAAGAACTTGCTAAGTTGCTTAGGGCCTCGCTAAGTTGCTGAAGCTGGTTTCAAACTTGCAATCCTTCTTCCTCAGCCTCCCACGTCTCTGGGATTACAGGCATGAGCCACCATGTTCGGCTCCAGCTCAGATTTCTTAAACCCATAAAAACATGTGGATTTATTGTTGGGTGTCTGCCTTCCCACAGTTAAAACTTGCAAATTCCATGTTGTGTGGTTTAATCATTTAAAGTGACAGGCTGTGAAGAGAACAGGATAAATTGGCACTGTCTTTAGTGTGGATTCATGCTAGTAAAGTAGTGAAAATAAAAACTTTTTTTAACATGAACACTTTTTTCATGAAATCTCAAAACATTGTGCTAATAATCAGACATGAAAAATTTCACACATACAAACTATGTATCAAAACCAATAAAATTGTGTTAATACCTTGAAGAAATAACATGTTTCAGAACTTTGACGGAACTTGGCTTAAACTTACATTTCATGGAGCTGTTAAAAAAATTAGTAGGGACCAATACAGGGCTGCCAACGTTTTGCCAAGCAGATATTTAAAGCAAGTAACATTATTATAATTTCATTAAAAAAAGGCAACAAAGGTACTATAAAAGTTGGGATAATCTTATAGTAAAATTTAAGTTTGAGTTGACAACCTTCTACTAATAGTTTCTTCCCCTCTGTGGAGAGCTGAAATTTTAATCTTGACCTAGAATTTGGGGACAAGTGCCTAAATCCTACCATTTACTTCACCCACTTTATTTTAAAAGGTTGAGAGTTGAGTGTCATAGCCTGGGGTCTTTTTTTTTTTTTTTTAATCAGGGAGAGAAAGCATAGCTTCTGATAACTAGTAGAATATACCATCCCTGATATTCAAGCACTATATATATTGTCAATTAAGAAACTTAGTCAATATTTATCTTAAAACCAAACCAAATATCTCCATAAACAATTATCAGTATCAAGTAATTCCACCTACTTTGTGGTAGTACTGCTTAGTGTAGTTGGTGATACCTATCATAATTTATCAAGAAAAATAACCCCAAATTACAATTGCTATAATTATGTAATGTCATAAATTATATAATTCAAACTGTGAGCTACTAATTTTTTTGAAATGCTTCATTCTCCATTATATGATCCACAGGTAACTAATAAATATCTGTTGCAAGGACAGCTGTCAATCCCTCTCAACCTAGCAGAAGACTTTACTGTAGAAATCACTAGGACAAATGATAGAGAAAAAAAGATGGACACACCAATTGCCTGATAAATGAAAAGGCACTTTGAAGCTCTAATATGCTTAAACTAGATCAATAACTACACACAATTTTTTTTGTGTGTAAAGAATCTCACATTAATCTAACCATACCCACTTTATTTTTAGTTAACAGGAATATGCTCCAATGTCATAAAGGAATTAGTTCAAAAGTGGGTGATAAAAATTTAACATGACTTTGAAACTCAATTTACCTAATTAACTTAGACTATCAAAATGCTCAATATTTGTATTTCATAGTAAGATAGATCATCTCCAATTTCATCACACACACACAGTTCTGAAATTGTTACTAGCCCCAACTATAAAAAAGCATAACTAACAATTTCAAATTCAAAATAAAGACTATAGTTCATTCCATTAAAAGGATGTCCCTTTATCAGAAACTAGTGTCATGGATTTTTCTTTAAAACAATTAACTTTTTAAAAGCATGATGATCTCTTTTGCTGACCCATTCATACTTATTTTAAAAATGGAGTGTGGGCATGGAAAATATTTACCTTAAGAATCTGACACAATCAGGGTAGATTTTAGATTTTGCTGGAGGTGTGTCCTAAAGACATGTCTAAGTCAGTCACAGGGGCAAGTGCACATAATTATTTTAACAACCTTTATCTGCTGTAGTACATTAAATTGTACATTTAAAACATGTTAGTGATCAGAAGCTGGGGGTATAGTTCATGGTAGAGTGCTTGCTTGCAAAGCAGGCACAAGGCCTTGGGTTCTATCCCCAGCACCACAAAAACCACCCTTTACCCCAAACTATCCGTTAGGAATGCTGCTGTCTGGTTTTATTGATTCTTGTGACTTCTAAGGGTACATGAATTTGAATTGTGATTCAAGTGTACAAATGTTTGCTTTACCAACTTCAAATTATTTGCCCCAAATAAGGTATTGCCATGATTTTCCCTTCTAACCTATAAAACCCCCAAATCTAAGCCATACACATGTGGGTTAGATTTTGATATATTCAAGGGAGGTGGTGTGTACCTATAATCCCACCAACTTGGGAGGCTGAGGCAGGATGACTTCATGTTTGAAGGTAGCCTGGGCAATTTAACAAGACCCTGTCTCAAAATAAAGGCAAAAAGGGGCTGGGGATAGAGCTCCTGGGTTTAATTCCCAGTGCCAAGGGAAAAAAATACAGACATACAAAAAAACTATTCCTGCTTTCTTCCATTGCTTCTAATTATTTTCAGTTTTTAGAAGCATATTTTTAAATCAGCAGTGAATGCAATGCTTTTGGTCTGAGTCTTTTTTTTAAATATATATATTTTAGTTGTAGATGGTTATAATACCTTTATTTATTTTTATGTGGTGCTGAGGATCAAACCCAGTGCTTCACATATGCCAGGCAAGTGCTCTGCCACTGAGAAACAACTCCAGCTCTGGTCTGTCTTTGAAGAATATAACATAAACACTTTGCCTTTTTAATTGAAGAAAAAAGATCATACAATTTAAGTGGTCGCATTTCATTTTTTTTCTCCAAAGTAATATCTTTACTAATATAAGCCATGTGTTTGATTATCCAGTGAGGAATACAAAATTTTCCCATGCCTTTGATCTAACCTTGTGACTACTTTTTTGTCATGGATGTGTGGCTCTGTGATCATGAGACTTGACATATGTGCTTCGATCTCTTCCATGTCCTCAGTTCCAGTGCTTGCCACTCCTTGACTAGAATTCTGAAGCATTAGATTTTAAAACATTCTTCATGACTACTTTAAATCTATTCTCACTGTAATCTAAATTCCTGTTAATGGATCAATTAAATATCCATGAAGATAAACATAAAGGAAGTTGTTGCCCCTTTATTACTGACCTGATCAACTTATAATTAAGTAGAGTGACATCCATAGTTCATTTTGATTGAAAACACAGAAGCTATTTTTTTAGAGTTATTATCACTGTCAAGAAGAAAACCAAGGTTATAACAGGTTTTTCTTAGACTATTCTGAGAAATTAATGTAGCTTAATCACAACCTGCTTACCTTCTAGGTTAACTAAGCAATATGAAAAGGCGATAAAATTTCTTTGAAACTCACAAGTACAATCTGCGTATACATGATTTTGAGAATAATTTAATACATTAACTCCAAGACACAACTATAGTCTAATACCATTATTTTAAATTTAAAGAAACGGATCCTTACAAGACCAAAATAACCCACAGGCCATAAGGTTGGTTTTCCTTTTTTGTTTAAACAAATGTGCACCACAATGTTTCAACAAGTAAGGCAAATGCCATGAATGTGAAAGCTGAAGATTGTAATATACCACATCTAGAACCCAGGGGAGGTGAATTAGACAGAAGTGGTAGTCATTCTAATTAAACAATCAGGTAACATCATGACAAGTTGGTCTGTAGCATCAAAACTGTCCATTTAAGTTTCTTTTTTCTTGACAATCAGAGGTCCCACGTTGTCTCCAGTCTCTTCGTTATGTTTTGTGTGAGAACCATCACAGAATGGGAACTAGAAGAGAAAAAGAGAATGTGAAACAGCTAATCCCCAAACAGTATAGTACTTGGCAGAACTGGAGTGATGTTTAATTCACACCCATCAGACCTTAAGAGATTTTTCTTGGTAACTTTAAATAGGCTTTCCTAAAGAGCACGTGCAAAGTACACGTATTGAGTAGGAGGAAGAAATCACTTTTGGATAATATACATCATTTTGAATTTCACTGATATTTGATTATGGACATGGCAAAGCTATTTCAGTCTACGTACTAGTTATGTTTCCAGTGAACTACTACGTCCATTGCCTATTTGTAAGGGTTGATTTTTTTCTTTTCCCTTGGTGTTCAAACTCAGATCCTCTGCAAGCTAGGCAACCAGTGAGCTATAACCCTAGCACTATTAGTAAGATTTTAAGTTTGTTTATTTAAAATTAATTTGTACATTATCTCTATTACTCATCTTTGCAACAATCTCTTCCCAAGTTTTTGTTTTTTTTTCATTTCCTTAATCTCTTCATTTTCATTCAACTATGCCACCATTTCCCTTTTTACCATTGTTCATAGAGACTTCTACAGATGTGATGAATATAAATAAATTGCCAGTTTCTATTCTTTCACGTTTTAGTTATGACTGACTGTCTGCCATGACCTGTGTAGGTGGGGAATAAGTAAACCCCCCCAGGTGTGGGCTGGCTGGAAATAAAAGGCTGGAAAAGTAGAATTGTGAAATAAACACAAAGGACAAGAAATATACTGAAAGCAGGGGCTCCATGGGTGGAAAAGACCCTATGGGTCTGATCCTAACAAAGGGAAAAAGCCCACAAATGCTTTATTTATAGTGAAACACACCAAAGGAATTTGTTGTGAGGAAGGGTTCTTCAAGGTAAACAAGAAGCAAAAAGCTGTGAGGAAGTTGGCCTGAGTGGAGACTTATCACTTGCTCAATAATTCTTTCTCCTCCAGGTAGCTGGCACCTCAAGGCTAGTTGGGGCACTGCAGCCTAGGGCTGTTGGAGCCAATAAATCCCGCGGTGTCACAGAATTCTCTTTGAGCAGGACGTCTGCCAGGGCAACGGAGCAGTCTCAGATTGGTAATACTGAGAGCTCTCCGGAGGGCACACCTCTGCTTTAGAGATGGCTCAGACGTGCACACAGTTCATTTGTGCCTTCCAATGACTGACATTTTGGAGTCTAGTGGGGAGGAAAGGGACAAAACTAAAAATTTTTTTAATAATTGAAGTTATATATTTTTGTTGTGTCTTAATCACTAGGCATGTATTTTTGACAAGTTATAATTAATAGAGGAAGCACTTACAGGCATGGAAGGGGAAAGAGATTAGAGATGTGATATTTGTAATAAGGTCCTGATATTATTTTAAAATAGCAAGTGTATTTTTACGTGACAGTATCCCAGATGCTGTCTTTTTATAAAATGTAGTACAAAATGATCAATATTAATAGAGCCAGGCATTTACTGACTTCAAGCAAGAATTTTTAACAGCGTTTCCCAGAATGTTCCAAAGAAGCTGAATCCTCTAAGTTATTCTGATTTAGTTTCCTTCTGCTTAAAAAACATATAGCCCTCCAGTCACAGCATTTTGTTTTTTTATTCTGAAGAAGTCATTCCGTAAAAAACTTACTAATCTCGAAATTTCTAAACTGCTTGCACTAGGACATTTTTAACTTTAATATCCATCAACATAGATTTATGTAGAGCATATTTTGCAAAATGCTGTTTAAGATCCTGTTGCTTCAATATTACTAGAGGCAATATCACTTTTCAAATTGTTATACCATTATTCATAATTTTATCAAAATAAAATCATATAAAAGTGCCTACTTATAGGTTCTTTGTTATCACACTGTTCAGGGATAACTGTGTTTAAAAAGTTCCAGTATTTGATAGGGCAAGTTTCCCCTCATCATTCTTCTTTGCTAACTTTATTATGTTTTATTTATTCTTCCAGATAAGCTTGAGAATTTTTTTTGCCTTATTTCTCTTGTAGTATTCATGTTCAGTTCTCATGCACATTCTCCTAAGATTATTTCTGTTGTTATTTTATATTTCTTTATATCATTTCCAAATATATTTCTGGTTAGGTACATTTTCCTATCTGAATACTCTTGCTGGGTATCATTTGTTTTTTGCAAGTATATCCTTTCTATTGTTAAATGATAAAAATGAGAATTCAATAACATTTTTGATGGCTCCTCAGGATTTTATACTTAGGGAGTCCAATTATCAGTAAATTTTTTATTTCCTTCTATATTTGTACATTTTATTTCTATTTAACATCAAAGCATGAGCTAGTATTTACTCTTGATGTTTTGAACATAACTACACTCTAGAATCTGTGAACTTCATGATTTAATACAAGGTACACTGTTATTGAAGAAGTCTATTCAGAAGAGTAAAGTAACAACACCTTGCCCTTCAAGTAACAATCACTTCATTACTCAAATGAAGAAAGTATAATTTCTGACACCTGAAACTTGACCATGAAGGCACATAATCTCAAACTACGATACCCCAAAGCCTGTATTCTAAGGTTAAAATAATATTTGACTGATGTTCTAGAAATCCCATTTTAATTTTACTATTGGTACATAATTATAAGAGGTAACACATTAAAATTATAGAAAATTCAAGCTTTGAGCATATTTTATATTTCCAGATATAAAGTATATCTTGGGGTAGATGGCAGTGCAAATGCAATGTATCAAAAGCTTACATATTTCTTTTTTTAGGTCACTAGGATGTGGCATATGTTCATATTAAAAATAAGTCCTTGTAACAAAAACATGAACTTAAGATTTCAGTTTTTTTCTTGGCATAGATGAGAAAAGAGGCTATAAAAATCAAACTAAAATGTATCCCACACCAGAGTTCAGCATTTCAAAGTGACATTTGTTTGATAAACAAACAGATAATTTTATAGTAAGAATAAAAGTTTACATTGTAGAAGACTTCAGTTTTTATAAATAGCACAAAGCATTTTAGTATAGTGTTATCTACCAGAGTATAAAATATATTTGAAATGAAACATTTCTAAATAAAAAGCCTCAAATAACTTACTGAAATGGCACAATTAAAACTAACTTATTTTCTCATATTTCTTCCTCCACAAAGAAAAATCAAGAACAGCAGAGTAATCTGCAGAAAAATATACAAAGAAATCTTTTTGTTTCTGAGGTGTTAGGGAGCAAATGCAGGGCTTTATGCTTGCTAGGCAAGTGCCCTACCACAGAGCTACACCACCAGCCCAAAAGAAAATCTTATAAAATATTAAGAAAGTCAACATCTAAAGTCAGAATATACATTTTTCTAATAATCTATTCTGCCTAAAAACTGAAATTGGGCTGTTTCTTTATATTCTTAAGAGCAAACAAACAAAAAATAAACATTTCTTTAAAAAGTAGCAAACGGGGTTGGGCGCAGTGGCACATGCCTGTAATCTCAGCAGCTCAGGAGGCTGAGGCAGGAAAATTAGAAGTTTAAGGCCAGCCTTGGCAATTTAGGAAGACACCTTGTTTCAAAATAAAAAGAACTGGGGATGCAGCTCAGTTAAAGTATCCCTTTAACTGAGCTGGTTCAAACCCACCAGTTTAAAAAAAAAAAAAAAAAAAAAAAAAGGAGTAATAAATCCTGGTTACTTGTTAATAAACTTTAATAGGTTTAAAGCATATGAGGCTTTTATATCTTTAAAATGTAAACTAGGGCCTGGCCTGTAATCCCAGGTACTTGGGAAGGTGAGACGTGGATCACAAGTTTGAGGCCAGACTGGGCAAAGGTAGCAAGAACCTGACTCAAAATATAAAGCAAAAAAGGGCTGGGATGTAGCTCAGTTTTATAGTGCCTCTGGGTTCAATCCTTAGTATCAAAAGAAATGTAAACTAGGTATTAAAAATAATTTTGTTCAGCAACTTTTTTTTTTTTTTTTTTCCAGTGTTGGGGATGGAACCCAGGGCCTCATGTATGCTAGGCAAGGACTCTCCTATACAGATACCTTTTAATGGTACCTTTTTTATCACTTAACTTCAAAATTTATTGCACTAAATCAGAATCATGCCCCAAACCTTCATGTGACTGTATTCATTTAGTGCAGCTTTCTCATTTTAAGTTAATCAAAAGACAAACTTTTTTTTTTTTTAATAGAGGGCTAAAATTGGTACTTTCTATTTCTCTGTGATACAGTAGGTCCCTTTTGGAGAGTAGCAAATCTAGCTTCTTTGTTTAACCTTAGTCCTTATCCAAAGATTTCATCTTTTTACCTCATCCTTCTTAGAAATTTAATGAGTATGTGTTTTCCTATGCTTTCTAGCTCAAGCAGTGGATGTATTAATACAGACTTTTTCTTCCTTAGATCTAGTAGGAAAAAAAATTATTTGAAGAAAGAAAGGGATTAAATATTTTTTTCCCTTATACTTTCTTGGTCAGGGACTTTATCTTTGAAAAAGTAGGAAATAGTTATTTGTAACTTGTCTGAAGCCGCAGCCAGCCTTTAAGAGGTCCATTCTGACTAAGGGTTAGAATAATGAATACTAACGTACTTGTTTGGGCTGTTGTTAGTTTATTTTTATCAAAATTGCCAGATGATAGGGCTCAAGAACTTGTTACATGTTATTATTTGGTGTACTGATAATCACTTAAAAGTAAAGACTTTGCCATACAAAAAAAAAAAAAGAAAAAGAAAAAAAAAAGAAAATGGATAATTTCATGATAATTAATTTCTTAATACAACACATATGGTAATGAAATATATTTATTGAATTAATTCAGATTTTTCAATAAGTGAATGAATGTTACTTGGCATTATATTCAAATGGCAAATTATATAACAATAATTATGTTTTTCAGGAAGTGCCTTTCTTGACTTTTCAATGCAAGAGAAAGAAAATGTGATGAATAAATGCTTTCAAACATACTTTCATAAAAGTTTTTGTATTAAATAATAATGTAATAAAAACAAATTCTAAAATTTGTTCAAAATTTAAATTTCTGAAATTTAAAATTCTGAATTATGTTAAACTGTCAAGTGAAGAACTGAAACAAAAAACCCAAAGGATATATTTAATTCAGTTGACTTACTATCAAATTTGTTGTAAGATGCCAGCATTTCTTTATTATCAAATCCTGGAGAAAGTTTGTTAATCAAATTGGCTGAATTTCCTGGATGTACAGAAAATATTCTACTAATAACCCAATATGAAAACTATAAATCTTTATAACTGGGGAAGAGTATAAGAAGAGGTTAGAATAAAAGAGTAAGGAGAAAAACATCAGAGATCCTTGCTCTTCCCCTAGGAAAAATAGCAATACTCTCAGGGTCTTTATAAAAAACACAAGACAACGAGATTTATTTTTTGAATGACCCCTATACCTCATGTGCCTACATTTAAGAAGATTCAAAATAGAAGTACATGCTCATCCCTGAGTCATCTCTTCTATCTGAAACAGTTAAAAAAAGAAATTAACATATTATCTTCCTTCTCCAATTTTTTTTTTTTTTTTTTTTTTTTTTTTTTTGTGATGCTGGGGACTCAATCCAGGACCTTGAACATGCTAGGTAAGAACTCTACCATAAGCTATACCCCAGCCCTAAATTTCATACCTTTTTTTTGGATACCAGGGATTGAACTCAGGGGCACTCAACCACTGAGCCAAATCCCCAGTCCTACTTTTTGTATTTTATTTAGAGACAGGGTCTCACTGAGTTGCTTAGCACCTCACCGTTGCTAAAGCTGGCTTGGAACTCTCATTCTCCTGAGACACTGGGATTACAGATGTGTGTTAAACTTTGTACTTTTAATGGGAGTTTTGATGCTACGCTCCCAGGAAGTTACTTGGGGTCATTTTGGCTCATTACCATTATCTGAGCTGAGAAATATGATTGCTTTGGTTGAGAAAGAAAGTTAAAGTAATGAGATCTTTGAGACTACCTTAGAGAACAATATGACATTTTTACTTGTTTTATGTCCTTAGTTTAATAAAACACAAGATAGTGGACATAACATAAAAATACATAGAGAAATTAAGATTTTACAAGACCATAAATCCAAAATTGGATTTTCAAGGAATCTAACATTGGGAGTATTGCTTCTATGAAGAAATCAACTCAGTACAACCCACTACTAAACCATTAATAGGAAGGAAGCTTTCTCTCTCATTCACACACATACACATCCACCAAAACAGAAACAAGTGTACTGTCACCACCAACACCACTACCAACAAAAATAAGAATTCAAACTCCCAAAGTTATAAATGACAAAATAATTCTACATACTTGATGCAGGGGCATGGGGGGATGACAGAAATCTAGCAAGACTATGGTACACACTCTTCCCTCTTACATTAAACTTCTTTCACTTTTCTTTTTGAAAGTGAGACTATCTCTTCTTCTACCCTCTTTCAAGACACTACTAACTCAAGTAGTACCTTCCCCTGAAGTTACTTTAATCTCTTCTCTACTGGCTCATTTCACTTTTACTTAAAATATGGATAGCCCTATATTATGATATAGGCCAGTTTCTGAAACAGCAGAGAGCATATCAAATCTGGAAGGTCCAGAGGAGGTATGGGGTATGTTAAAAAGTGTAATTTCTGTACATTAAGTAATCTGATTCAATTAGGTATGGGGGATTGCATCTAAAGAATATATTAGAAGTGAACAAAGTTTGTGTCTCATGATTTTTTTTTTGATTGGTAAAAAGGAGCTTAGATTTTGTTATAAATACAACTGGTTTGAATGAGGGATAAATGAATATAAATTCAATACAACCATTTCAACATAGGTGTTAATTTTAAGTCTTCTGTGAGTTGGCAAGTAAATGTGTCACTTGGCTGCTATGTGATAACCTTAGGAACCTCAGGAATATGGGGCATTTCCCAAGGTGTCTGAAGAATAAGAACATTCACTAACTTGAATGATATTCAAAGTGAATCCTTAATTGAGTCATGCAGGAATAACAAGTACCCAAGATTCAGTGAAAATTCATAACTGGCAAATCCTAGATGCAAAGAGGATTACTAAATGCCCCCAAAGACTCCCTATCTCCCCGTGCAAAAAGACATCTGGCATTTTTTTTTCTTGATGTTTATTCATGGGAAATGGCAGTCCCTCTTCTAACCATCTGGGAACTTTAAATAATAAAATGAAAGAATAATACTGAAGTGTTTTGTTGAATCATAAAGTCTAATAAACATTTAAACCAGTAGCTTGTGTCCATTTGTGATCCTTCCTGACATAATCGAGATCTTAGTTTAAGAAAATCCATATTTACTTTAATGGACCCTTTTGCCTCTGGGAAAACCCAAAGGAAAACTCTCATCATCTTAAAGCGATGCTTTATTAGTATTACCTCAAGTAGTTACCTTATTTTTCTTTCCTTTATTATTTGTATTTACTGTAAATACAAATAGACAAATTTGTATAGACTTCTAGCATTTCCTTATTAGTAACTCAATTTTAACCTACTTGGACAGTGTTTAATCATTCTGCTAAAATGACACCAAAAGGTCAAATGCCTACTTACTTAATCCAACTGTTGTACTACAATAGTTTATTTACCTGATTGTCTTTACATAGGCTGATGTTCCCTAATAATCTTTGGGAACTTTCCCATTTTTACTTTGAAGCTACAATATTTTTAGATTTATTGTAACCTCTCTGGCCTGTTTCACCTCCTCAATTGACTTTTGTTCCTCTTTCCAAAATGCAAAAAATTCTCCAAGATTTCATACTTAGCTTTTGATTTTTATCAGTATCAAGGATCAGTTACATTCTTACACTTGACTCATCAGTTTTGCTGATCTCTATCTCTAACCCTGATGTCTCAGTTTCACTCCCACATTTTGGATCATCTGCTGTATATTTCCATTTAAGTGTCCTCAAATCCACTCTGAAATTGAACTTGTTATTGCTGTTCTGGAAAACTGGGTTTTTATCTGAATTCCTTATTTTTGTTAATGGCATAATCTTTCTAATCCCTCATCTTGGTTCCTTTAGTTTTGCTCTCCCAATCATCTACACACAGTCACTAAATGTGGCTGGTACTTCCCTCAAAATGTTTCATTATCTGTTTATTTTATTCTCATTTATACAGGTAGCATCCTGGTGTAAGTATTGTAACTTTATGTCTGAAATCCCTACCGAGAACCATGGGCCCTACCACCCTTGCAAGCTCAGAAGGACAAATTCCTCACACTGTCACTCAGGACTCTCCTTAATTTAGATTTATTCCCTGGGGGAAGGAGGAGCTTGTGCAACAACCAGACTAGGGTTTTCACCCAATATACCCTTCCTCATATGAGACTTTTCTTGCAGATTTTGAAAAAGAGTCCCTAATACTTGCAGCTTATTCATATACCACCTATCTTTTCAGGGGTATATGAACTCCCAATCATACATTACTATGCTTTCCCAGAAAATTTTAGTCCATGGTGTAAGCACTTCCTATTTTCTTATTAGAACACTTGTACTGCATTTATTATACACTTTCAAGAAAACTACTGTTTTACTTTTCTCATGCATGTATATATAGTAAGAGATAAGTGAACTTATATTTAAGATCATTAACTAAAGAACTATTGCAACCCCAACAGAAATTCTACAATATCTAGTTGCATTACTTTCCATAGTTTAATGAGCAAAAAGAGAATGGCACCTATTATAGCCAAGGTTTGTTTAAAAGACAAACCAAGTTTTGACTATGAAATATTATTAAATGATCATTTTCTAGCAACCCCACAAGTACTTACTAGGAACCCCATTCTAAATGTAGAGTGTTCTTTTTAAGGTATAATTTGTTTTAGTGGGTCTATTAATTTTGGGTTCATATTTCATATACTCAAAGCAATTTCTGAACACAACAACATAATCTGACTCTGTATCACTGCACGGTACACAGATCAGTTTGGGAGAAATGGATTAGTGAAATATAATTTCTAGAACCTAGCAAACAGTTTCTTCCACATTTTTGATATAGGATTCATTAATAGGGTTCTTCACTGTGGGAAGGGCTCACCAACATGATGTATTTTCAGAAATAAATACTTTTTTTTTTTGGCAGAGCTGGTGGTTAAACCCATGGCTTTGTGCATGTTAGGCAAATACTCTAATATTGAGCTACACCCCCAGACCAGATACATCGGTTTTATTGTTAATTTTTTGAACCTTTTAGTACCATTTTTCATGAAAAAAGTTTTATTTGAATGCTAATGGTGGTAGCACATATTGTGTTTTCACTGTATTTCTCACAGTACACTAGAAATTCTGATTCAAAAAAGATGAACCCAGGAGAGGATTCTACTGTCTGGAACACTAGCTGCCACATCTAAAACTGAAAAGGTATCGTAGGTGATACTTCCACAAGCAATCTGAAATACAAAGCTAATAAAAGATAATAAGATTTTAAAGAATCCTATATTGTTACATCTTTAACTAAAGGAGTTAAGAGCTGATAGAAGGCTTAGGATGCCAATAAGATAAGATAGGGTATTTTCAAAAGTTTCTTTTGAAATTTCTAAAACTTATTCTAGTATTCAGAGCTTTTATGCTTTAAAAAAAAAAAAAAAAAAAAAGTACCTCTTTTGTTTCTTGTTGTACACAAATTATACACTCCCATTTCCTGGGATAGAGGAAACTAAGATCTACTTGGGGAGGAAATCCTAAGAATAAATTAAAGACACTTTTTTCTCTTATTTGGCCAAGAATATGGTTAAATTCACCTGAACTCAATTGAAGGAATGGTATAATTTTACTTCATGGAAGTTACATTTGTTAGCAGTAAAAATATGGAAAATAGAAGAATAGGATGCATTAAAAAAGAAAAACAGGTGTCAATATCTCTGGTAATACAAGTTTGATAGACTAGATTAAAAAGAAATGTTACATTAATAACAGCATTGTATGACTTATTTTCCTTACCTTTTTGGACCTCCAGCAACGGCAGAATACAGCTTTATCTCCCAGATCCTCCATGTCAAAAGCATGTACTATCTTGGGGTTGTCTTTCTGGATGTGAAGGTTTACCATTGCTTTATTGCTATGATCTTTAATACAGAATCTTTTGTAAGCTAGGTAACCAACAGCCGCTGTCCCAGCAGCAATGGTGACTGCTGCAATCCATTCAACTAGAACAGGGAAGGAAAAGAAGAATAATTACCAAAACCAAAATACACACTAAAAATCATTCACAAATGTTTAGGAAATCCAGTTTTTTAATACTAAGGAGGGCAGCAAAGATTTTCAATGTTACCAAAGTGACCAGAACATACTGGTGTAATAGTGAGGGCTGGGGAAAGTTCCAACAAAGGTCTAAGGCAGTTAAATATTTTCTATTGCGTGATGAAAGCTAAATTAAGATAGAAGAGGGAAACAAAGATTATTTTCCCTTCTTTAAGATAGAGAAGGAAAAACAAGGCTTTATCTTTCTTAAAGTGTTCATAAATAGATTTTTAAATCACAAGAGCCTGCAGGTATCTACGGCTTAAAAGAAAACAAAAAACCTGAAAAATAAAATTTTAGATTTAAACAAAACAAAACAAAACAAAACAAAAAGGAGGTGATTATGTTACCAAAATGACTCAAATCATTTAAGTAAAAAGTCCTTTGGTGATTTTTAAATGATTTAATTTACCAAAACTTCATTTAATTACAAACTGAGTCAGTATCCAAAGAAAAAAACAAAACCAAAACAAACAAAAAAACACAAAAACAAAATCACTCTTAAAGCTAAACATTCAAAGGAATGTACCTTGCAAAAGTCTAGGTTTCAAAGTCATTCAGAAGTCTGTGTTTTAAAGTTTCAAAGTGCTTTCTCATTAAAATAAAAATCAGAACATATGAATTTCACATAAAATGTGATTAATATAATTAGTTATAGACATTTAATAAATACAAATTTCTATTAACCACAAGTGGATGATTACCTGAATTTCCTACAAACTCCATTTTAATTTAGTGATATTATTCTCCTTTCTAATTATAATAATAAACTTGTTTGACTAACAGGCCATTTACTTATTCTCTTTGCGTAGATTTCCAAGGAATCCTTAGAAACCCAAATGCTTAATGACTACCCCAGCTCCAGGCAGTGGTGGAGAGAAGAAAGTTCTGCATAATCTGGTTAGTCTCAGCCTCAGATGAGAGTTGTCTATTCCCAGCATGTAGTGGGTGCAGGACGATGTTGAACAGGGGTCAGGATAAACACACTGGACTGCTTCCCAGCACTTCCTGAGTCACATCTTCACAGTGTTTGAAATAAGTTCCCAGACTATCAAATAAAGCCCTAGGGAGATTAAGTACAAAAAACACATTCCAAGGCCAAATAAAAACACATAAGGAGTTAGTAACCATATGGCTTATTTGCATTACTGTTAAATTTCCTATTTAATTAATATGATCATTCACCATACCTAATAGTACCTCAAGAGTAGTTGTAGCTAAATCTTTACACTGGAAAGGAATTATATCATTGTCATACTTAATTCCTTTTTATCTTGGTCTTTTAGTTTACTTAATAATTCTGTCTGTAACAAATTTTTCTAATTTCCATGTTCTATGGACTTTTCAACTTCAGTAGATTTTTTTTTTTTTTTTTTTAAAGGGAATGCTGGGGATCAAACCCTGAGCCTCTTGTATGCTAGGCAAGTGCCCTACTACTGAGCTAGACCCCCAGCCCAGTACTCTTTTTTTCCAAAGTAATTTAGATTTTTCCTTTTCACAACACTTCCATTCTTCCATTGCTGTAACTCCCTAAAATAAACATTAACTAACATTTTATCCTTCCCAGGTGCTGCATGACTGAAAAAAGTCATTTGGCAGTGTTAAACCTTTGGCCTCATCATGTTGTTTTAAAGTACACTTTCTGTAGATTTCTCTTGAATTTTAGTGCTGTTTCATGGTATTATCCTGTGGTATTTCCAAGCAAGGCTGCAACTTTGCTGTGATTTCTACCGTGATTTGTGATTTTCCTTTTTGATGCATTATTTACTATGGCTCTTTCTTGAGAAAACATTCTTTCTGTTAGGAGCTACAGTAATCTACTTAGTTAATGGAAAGCCACTCTGAATAGCTAAAGTATCTATTGTAAAATGGACTAAAATATTGCTATGCATAGGATATGCTCAGTAATATTTGCTGAATGTTGTCTTTAGTACAGACTTTAAAAGAGGTCAATATTCCAAGAGACAAAAATAACACAACCCATTAAAAGTGAATCTTACATTTTACTTCTTAGGTGAATTAGGAAGTATTTTTTGACATATCTGTTTTAATGGTGCCTACATGTTGCAAAAAGTCCTGAGCTCCAAAGAACTACAATTGACTAGTTATTAGTTTAATGTTAAAAAATCCTCTAAGAACTTCAATATCAAACTCATCATAGGTCAAAAGAATCTCCCCTAGTTGTTAGAACATTCTTTTCTCATATTACCAACTGAATTCATTTAGTGACTTAAAAATATTACCTCCTCTGGATTTTGTGATGGTAGAATAAGTGATAGAACAGCTGGCAGAGAAAAGAGTCAATACTACAGGTATCATTTAAATAAATGGGCACTGAGTGTCTGCTCCATGGGGAATCAAAACATGTACTCTCTGACCCTACCCCATCAGGGGTCACTTAGGCCCTAAGCAAATGTCACAGTACCATATGTGTGCTAGAAAAACAGCTTTGTGTTTGTTCCAAATGAGGATTTCAGAATCATGGAGCTAGATAATGTCTTAAGAATTTCCATTTTTTCTCTTTCCAAATTTTAACTCTCTAATCTTATTGGGGACAAATGCAAGAGTTCCCAGAAGAGTTGCTATTTTATCATTTCACTGCTGTGGCCCAAATCAGTCAGTCTTTTCTGGCAAAAAGCTGTGGCTATCACTGACTAGGGAAAAGAAGGAAAAGGAAGTCAGACAAAAATGAAGGTAGATTTAAAAGTCAACAATTAGGGGAGAAAAAAAAAAACTGAAAACTTGAGTGAACAAACATAACCCAAGTGACATTAAGTACCTGATAGGTACATCCCTATTAAGAATAGTCCTGCTTTCTATAATCCCAGCAACTCCAGAGGTGGAGGCAGGATGATTCAAAGTTCAGTCAGCCTGGGCAATTTAGGGAGACTCTGCCTTAAAATAAGAAATAAAAAGGGTTGGGGAAGTAGTTCTGTGGTAGAATGTCCTTGGGTTCAATTCTTATTATAAGTGGGGGGAAAATAACTTCAGAGACAAAAAGGGACTCTACTAAGACTTAATACTTAAAATATTCTTTCATTTGGCATCTTTCAGACTCCAGGTCAGAACTGGGTCTCCTAAAATCTTCAGCATTTTTTTTCCCCTTCTTCTGGCCTATCTTCATTTTGCTTTTTTATAGCCATTTCTCAAGGTGCAGTTATTCCTGTAGTTAGACTGAACCTCACTCTACCCAATCCTGTTTAATAAACTATCTTACATTAAAGAACATAAACATTGCTTAACTCCCCCTTTCTTACTTTTCCCTGGATTTCTCTCTTAAAATTATTCAGAGATGTTGAAAATGATAGACTTGGTCCCAAATCCCGCATCCTTACTTATAACCTATTCCTCAGGTTTTCTTATCATAAGGATTATTTTGCTTTAACTTGGAAATCTTACCCTTCTTCTTTTCCTTCAGTCCCTTTTCTGTTTCAAACTGCCTTTTTCTACCCACTGTCAACTGCCACAGAATCAGAACATTCCTTTTCTATCAGGAGAGGGGGAAGGGAGCTGTGTTGAAACCCATTCCTTCCTGAGATTTTGCACGAACTGGAGGCTGTGCCTGGTAATGTTTTATTCTCAAGGCTTGGTATACAGGTGGTGTTCAATGTGAGTTAAAAAAAAAAAAAAAAAAAGGACTAATCTGAATTTGCAATTCCATCTGTGCACCTTAACAGTTTTATGACTCCTCTGCCAAATGACTTACCCTTACACCTGAATGACTTATCTTTGCCTGTCCCTTAACCTATTGTAGTAAAGTGTGGAATTTACTTCCTGAGATAAAAAACTTAAAAACCCAACAAACAAAAAACCCTTTAGTATGGAATATTTCAGACACAGAGACCATGCAAGAAAAAAAAAAAAATCCATTTATTGTCAAGTCTCAACAATTATCAATTCAAGACCAATCTTGTCTTACCTAGCCCCAAATCCCACCCCCAACCCTCATTATTTATTTGTTTATAACCTATAGGAGCTACTGCTTTATCCTCAATATGATTTACACATTCCTTCTCAGAAAAAAAGAATCCCTTAAAGGATTACTTTCAATGAATCAATGAATTTACTGAATCAATATCATGAAGTTAAATGAAGTGGGAAATGTATGAATCAGTTTCAATAAAAATCTAAGTATACAAAAGTCAAAGAAAAAAGATTTACATGAAGTTTGGCTTATATGCATTCTATTGATTAGGGTTTGGGATAGATGATGAAGTGCAAGGAATATAGATAAATTCCTATTTTGTAACGAGGGGGTAAAGCCATGTGTGAGTATAAGTGGTTTAAATGAAAGGTCAGTTAAAGACGCCCTTTTAAAATACTTGGTTCAGTTGTTTTTTTGTTTTTGTTTTTTTCTTTCTAAAGATGAAGGTAAATTATGAGTGACTTTGGGCTGAAGAGAAGAAATTCATTATGAGGGGCTAAAGATTTAAAAGTGACAAGTAACAGTGAGGCGAGAGTTAAGGCAAACAAGAGAAAATGGCATCTGGAGGACATGGGAACAGAATGGCCTCAAGAATTATATTTTTCTTGTCACCAGAAGTGAAGGGGTTAAGGATGAGAGTGGATTCAATGTATTCCGGAGATATTAAGGAGCAGGGTTGGTTCTGAAAGGTGCATCTACCAGGCATCCAGAAGAATCCTAAGAGATTAGGGAAGCAAACAGGGAAGGCCACTTAGTGTTAAAAATCAACCAAATTGCTATCAAGAGCCATCACCAGACAAGATTTCAATTGCAATCACTTCTTCTCATTGCCTACCTCCCGTCCTGGCTTGAACCCCATTTATTCTTATTTATAATCCACGCATAACTTTTCTTTTTTTCCTGAATATAAGAAACTCAGCATGTATATACAAAGATTTTTACTTTTTATTCAACATATAACTTGTCACATACTATATATATTCTAAACCCTTTAAAATTATGAATTCATTTAATTGAGAATAGGTATGATCATCTTCCCCTAAATTAAAAGATCTAAATTGATCTTCAAACCCATAGAAGTTAACAGGTTTGTTTTAAAACAAAAGAGGGCTGGTATGCTTGAGATTCTGGATTCTCAGCACCTCAAAAAAAAAAAAAAAAAAGAGTAGAAGCAAACTTTAATGGGGGGTGGGGATGTTTTATTCTTCCAACCAAATTCCTGTAAGAACCAAACTTTTATATGATTCAAATGTTAAGAGGTAGATTCCCAAGACATTTTCTGTTTCTACTTTGCCTACCACTGTATTTGAGGAAGAAGAAAGTGCTGGCGAAAGATTTATAAAGCCTCTGGGCCTCTCTATGGTTCCCACAACCTTATGCTTATCGTTGAAATAAAAAGTAGTTACTCCACATAAGGAAGTTTCATACCTCAAGTTTAAGCTAAGAATATGCTTTACCAAATGATTCTGTATCCCTTAGTCAATGACAAACTAACGGGAAAGTCACCTCTGAATTCCCTTATGGTAAGAATTAAAAAACAAAATAGTTGTCTTGCTTGCATGAAAAATGAGTCTGCAGATATTGATAAGAAATCCTAGGGATTCCACAATATGCTACCTAAAGTGAGTTTGGTAGCAGGCATGGCTACTCAAGAGGTTGGGACAGGAAGATGAAAAGTTTGATGCCAGCCTGGACAACTTGGAGAGACCCTATCTCAAAATAAAAACGGCTAAAGGGCTTGGGATGTAGTTCAGTGGTAGATCACTTGCCTGCCATCCATAAGGCCCTGGATTCAATCCCTAATATCACAACAAACCAGCCCCTGAAAAGAGTAAATAGATTTCAGTACCTATTTACACAAAATAATCCCATATTTTAAACAAAAACATTTTGGAAACTTTTGGCCCATGTGCACAGTCTTTCTACAAAAATACTGGCAGCATAAGTCACATGAGCATTTTATTTTACCTAACAGTCTTATTCCTGAGAAAAGTTTTTATAAAAACCAAAACCACAAATATCACTCCCTATTTTAAATATACAAGGTGCCTCTATTTAAAGGAACCTCAAGACCACTATCCTTTCAAATAATTTTTGCAAATAATCACATTTTTATTATTACTAACTTAGAAATGTCACTTTTTTTCCCCCCTACCTGCCAAGTAGATTTTGTCAACAGAAGTGGAACTCTCCAATTTATGGGGTATCTCTCTTTAATACAAAATTAGGGTTCGAGTTAGTAGGGGCTTATTACAGAATCTGGAACTACAAATGCTCAGAATTTACTTAATGAATCAATCGCACCAATCTTAGTTAACTTATGGACAAACTCTCTACCTTTATTCAACTACATTTACAGGTAACCAAATCTTGCGTTTTATACGTGGACAGAGAGATCACAAATACATGTAGCATGTAGAGGGTGTTATATTAACAAATACACTATCACTAACATTGTTATAAAGTGAACTTCGCACTAGGCAAATTTTATAAATAATTCTTTTAACTTTAATTGGACTTTCTGCAAAGTATTTTCCAAACACTAGGTACTAGTACAGGGAAGGACGACTGTGAAAGCTGAAGGAAGGATTAAGGAACTTGGTTTTTAATCCTCTCTCTTGGACTAAGGCCACCGAACGCCAGATGCACGGGGCATAATAAAAAACTGGGAAAACAGAAGACCTCGGATTGGATTTCTTCACCTTAAAAAAGATCTGCAAAACTAAGATGTGATTAGTCATGCATGGCTTCAGGATTGTAGGAAATTGACTTTCTGGCTCCATGTTGATTTCAACTTGAGAAGGAGAACATGTTTGTTTTTCCCCTCATCTTTCCTTTTTCCAGGCCCAGAGACTGAAGGACACAAAGGCGTTTAGGGGTAAACAAGAAAAGATAGCAGCGAGATCATTATGTGTTAGGGTTCGACTAGTTGAGGGAAACACATATCAGAGCTGCGTAGATTACTGCTTGGCCCCGCGCTACTTAATGCCTAGTGACCATCCATCCACACCGATCTCGCTCCTTTTCCCAGTCCAGTTCAGAGCCCGCAGCCGGGCGGAGCGCACGTCCTTCTGCATCTCAAGGTTACAGGACTTGCAGGCGTGCAGGACAGCGATAACAAACCACAAGGGCTGCGGGCGCTGCAACCGGTGCGCAGGCCGCCAGCCTCACCCGCTCCCGGGCCCCACTTCACCTCGTACGCTGGAATGGGAAGTCAGACCCATGGCGCCGTCACTCGCAAGGCGTATGCGCAGGACACCGACCACAAATGGGCTAGCAAAGACCGCCGGAGTCAAAGCACAAGAAGCGTCCTAAGGGCACGACTGGGGTTGCTACGGCGCAGGCGCCGCGGCTGGAAACACGTGCTTGTGTTCGCCCGGGGTTGATGCTGAGCATGCGTGGATCTGTGTCCCGGGCCCTAAGGAAGTCTGGAGTCCGGATTTTGACAGCTGCAGGAGCAGGGAGTAGGAAGATTTAGAGAGGCAGCGACTGAGTCTGCGCAACTCTGAAGGGCGGGGCCTTGGGAACAGGAAATCCAGGTCAGATTTTACATTTCTTCCAGGTGTGTGGGTTTCTGGTGCTGGGGGACAGGTGCCTAGGCGTAAGACACTTCCCTTAACCATACCTAAGATATTATGTAATTTTTTCTTGCTCACTTCTTGCTTAATTTTTACCTACAAGGCCGGGTTCAGTTTTCATATAAGATGCCAGCGGCAAACACATAGGGATCGACGATACAATCTCATTCCAGAACCTCCCTTAGGTCTCGATGTGCATCCACTCCTTTCTTCTGCCTTTGACCTAG
The DNA here is from genome assembly GCF_902686445.1 of Sciurus carolinensis. Taxonomy (NCBI): domain Eukaryota; kingdom Metazoa; phylum Chordata; class Mammalia; order Rodentia; family Sciuridae; genus Sciurus; species Sciurus carolinensis. Next base: position 110,554,414 of record NC_062217.1, on the reverse strand, counting down.
TTAGTTATCCACTCAGGACTTGGGGCGGGCGCTATCTAGAGGTCCAGTATGAAGGCAGGAGGGAAAGGGAACATACTTATTTCTTCAAAAAAAGTGTTCACTTAAAAAAAAAAAGAATTAGATTATTATTTTTCATCAGTCTGAAATTTGTGTCGCTTCCAAAATTCTTTTGTAAGAGCAGTTTAGAGGCAGCAACTGGGGATGGGGGTTAAACTTGAAGAGTTCTTTAAAGGTGCGTCTTCTATCAAGCTACCAGCTTATACTTGTTCTTGTATAGGGTAGAGGCTGGAGAGAGTTGATTGCACAGAAGGGGTGGGTTCCCAAGCCAGCCCCGGCACTGCTTCTGCCTCCTAATTCTCCCAGCACCTGACAGCTCTTCTCACCTGGAAGCCCCAGGGGTCTATAAGCCCGCCCCCGAGAAGCTCTGGGACGCGCGATGGATGAACGAAGGCAAAACTCCTTCTGTGATCGTGACGCCAGCCCCGGGGTGGGGACTAGAAGGACCCCAATAGCCTCCAGGTCGCGGTCAGCCCCAGCTGCGCCGAGCGTCCGCCCAGCAGCTGGGGGTCCCGTCGGGCAGCCTCTGGGCATGCTCAGTGCGGCGCCGGCCGCGGGTCGCGCAGTCGGAAGCTCGCAGCGGCGGCGGCTGTGCGGGCGACGCTGACGCGCGCGCGGCAGCGGAGGGGACTGGAGGACGGCGGGAGGGGGCGGGGCGCGGGAGGTGGGGCCGCCGTCGCCGTCAGGGCCCCAGGGATCGCGGGGCGCCGCTGCCGCCGCTGCTCCGCTCGGTTCAGTCTCCTGGGCAGCGGCGGGACCCGGGGCCGCGGCGGGCGGCGGAGGAGCGGGAGCCGGGAGCTGCGGTCCGCCGAGAGTTGGGCAGGGGAGCGCCCGCGCCTCCGCGGCGTCATGGGTCGCCTTCCCGGGCCTCAGCGGGCACCAGCCGCGGGAACCCCCAGGCCTCCTCGCGGCCGAGCCTGAGCGACCCCCGGGTTCTCAGGCGCCCGCTCCCTCCTCCCTATTTTTTCCTGCTTTCGCCGCCGCTACCGCTTGTGCTCTCCGTTATGGCAACAGAGCCGCCATCCCCCCTCCGGCTTGAGTCGCCCGGCCCCCCAGAGATGCGGACCCCACCGGCGAGCGATGCCACCCCCGAAGGCACCCCGCAGCCAGCGGGTGGCAGGCTGCGTTTCCTCAACGGCTGCGTGCCTCTGTCGCATCAGGTGGCCGGGCACATGTACGGAAAGGACAAAGTGGGTAAGTGAGGGTGGCGTGGGGCTCCCAGCTACCTTTCTGTCTCCAAGAGCTCCTTGGCCAAACGAGGCAGCCTGGCGCTCACGGTCGGAGCTTGGACACCCCGCTCCTCCCCGCTTCCCCAGGGCTGCACGCCGCACCCCTGGCCTCTTCCGCTCTCCCCCGGAGCCCCGCTACCGATGCAGAAAGGGGCCCAGAAAGTGGGGCTATTTCTAGGGTGTGGGGCTCAGGCTTACTGGAGGGGCGACGGGAGAGGCGTGCCTGGTCTCCCCAGGGAGGGTGGGTGTTCTTTGGAGACGCGTTGTTAGTAAAAATAAGGAACTTCATTTTTACTGGACGGGGAAGTAAATTCTCCCTCGAGCGCAAGATCTGTTTATTATAGGCGAGTAGCTATTGCAAAAGAAAAGGAATGAAATGCAGATGATGCTAATCTAGTGCCTCTCATTTGGGTGCAGCTGCATAGCTGGAGGGGGAAAAGAAAAATCCCCAAAGAGGGCCTCCCCCCACCTCCTCTGGGAAGCTGGTCTTGGTTGAACCAGGATCTATCCCTCTTTGCTCCTTGAGGATTTTTTTTTTTTCTTCTTCTTTTCTTTTTGGGTCTCTACGGTTTCTCTGGGAGGCGTGGTTCCAGTAGTGCAGAAACTCGGATTTAGGGTAGGAAATACACCCTGCTAGAATGATACATAGATAAAACATTCATAAGACTGTCATGGCCTCTGTAATACATTTTGTGAGTTCACAAGTTTTAAAGCATAATCTGAGGCTTATCTCAGTTTAGGAACTGTAATTCACCTCGTTTACTCACTGTGGTTCCCAGGGCCATGATTACGTGAAGAATCTGATGGATGAGTATGTGAGTATTGCAGATCTTTGACCCGGCTCCACCATCAAAGACAGTTTGGTTTTTGCTGGTAAAATGATTCAGGTTTAGACTGATAAGGTAAAACGGACATTTTCAGACTACATAACTAAGGCTAAGCTTGGTTAAGTGACAAATATAGCTATTGTGTGTTAGAATCTGATACCAAGGGATTTTCCTTGGAATATTTTTTCATTGTTCACTACTAGGAGAAAGTACACACTGCGACTCAATTACACTAGGGAAATGTTGAAAGAATGAAAATTGACTGCTCTTTCAGTACACCAGGTTAGGAAACACAGTACTTAAGGTGCTTAGCATAGACATTTCCTCCTGTGTGTCATATCTGAGAATAAGAGTTTGAGTTAAGTCACTGTTAATAGAGCCTATTTATTGATTTATACTAATATACTGTGATAATATTCCTAATAATAATCTAGATATAGGACTTAAAAATTGTCTACCTAAGGGTCCTAGAGATTGACTAATGTGCAAAGGGGAATAAGCAAAAATCCTAACATAAATAAAAACGATTTCTATGAAGATTGTTACTTAAGAACATAATCACTGCTTATCAAAGTATGTAATAGTGATCCTATTAAGAGTTACCTTAGATTAGTCACAAATTAATTAAGGTAACTTAAAACTACATTACAAACAGTGACAAAGAGTTAATTTGTCACCCAAATTGCCTAATTAAAGTAGTAGTTTAGATTTTGGAGGATGTTTTTCCTCAATATTATTTATTATTGTGTTCAATTTAAAATACACCTTTTTTTCTATTAAGGGTCTTTTGACTAGGAACTGCCTTTATATCACCATAATACAGTTCTTCAGAAATAATGTGCTAGCAACCTAATAAATATTGTGGAATTTACAGAGATATTTACAGAGTCATGCATATTTTAGTATTTTGAAAGAACACCTGTATGATAATCTTTCTGTTCATAAAATAAATAACAAGATGGTTAGTAATTCAAAGTTCAACAGTTATGTCTCTTGCACTATCATAAATCACTTATAGTTTAAAGTACATCGTTTAGATCATACTTTGGTCTGTCAACTGAAATAATTCTCAGTAAACTTTGTTAAGGATATTGTGTGAATATTTGTTTTTGTATTGCTTTTTAATTTTTGTGTTTTCCATTTTAAGTTTGATACCTTAACTGTCTCCAAAAAGGAATTATTTTTGATAGTTTAAAAATGAAAAACATGGAACTTGATAGAACAAAGATGTTTAAACAGAAAAGTATATCTTGTTATAGCTAAGTAACAAGAATATATTCATATTTTGATTATCAGTTATAGTTTACATTCTCCCCTGAAATCATATTTCATCAGTCTATTTTAATTCTGAGTTCTAAGATTAACACTTTTTTTTAAATTGTAAAAATGGTTCATAATCTTTTAGGGAAAAAAAATTATTTCAGTAATGCCCTTCCAGGTATTCTTACTCTCCCAGAGACAATCACTGGTAACAGTTTTCCATGCATCCTTATGCCTTTGCACCGACATAAACACATTAACACAATTCTAATTTTTCATACCGATATATCAGCAATTGTTTTTTTCTTTGGTAGTGCTGGGGTTTGAACCCAGGGCCTCCTGCATGCTAGGCAAGGGCTTTACCACTGAGCTACACCCTCAGTCCCAACTTATTTTTTTAATCCTAATTATATTATGTAGTATAACCATATTTTTTTACTGAAGATGTACAGGTGCTCCTTGATTTACAATGGGGTTACATCTAGATATACCCATTGTAAATTGAAAAAAATTGAAAACACATTTAATACTACTACTAGCCAAACATCATAACTTGGCATCATAATATACTCTTATCCTTGTGATTGTGTACCTGACTGGGAGCTGTAGCTTTCTGCCTCTGCCCATCAGCGCAAGACAATATGCAGTATAGTCATAGGCCTGCAAAAGATTAAAATTTGAAGTATGATTTCTCCTGAATGCCTATTACTTTTGTACCATTATAAGTTGCACTATTGTTAAATTGAATCATTGTAAGTTGGAGACTCTGTACTTGATTCATACTGTGTTATGTTTTGCAGACTAGATATATCAAAATTTGCTTAACAATATATTCTTATAAAAGTATATTTTAGAGTTTGACCATTTTTTTTTTTTTGCTGTTACAAATAATGTATTAAATATTCTTTTACATTATAGGAAAGCTTCACAAAAGCGTAAAAGCTCTCAATTTCCCAAAGCTCACCAAAGTTGGCATAAAATCCTTTTTCTGTTTTAATATTTAATATATACCATTAGTTTCTTTTAAAAGTCCTTAAAGACCAGGTGTGGTGGTGCATGTCTGTAATCACAGCTATCCCAAAGACTGAGGTAAGAGGATCACAAGTAGAAGGCCAGCTTGGACAACTTAATGGGATGTTGTCTCAGAATACAAAAAGGGCTGGTGTTTAGTCCTCAGTAACACACAGGAAGAAAGAAAAGAAAAAAGAAAGTACTTAGAGTGTTAAATAAGAGGTTCAAGTCTGAAATTTGTTCTTTGATCCAATTTAGGATGTAGAAATGAGATAATCTATGGGGAGAACAAGAATTTAAACTGATAATGTGGGGCAGGGCAAGACCCACAACTATTTTGGCTTATTGTGTTCATTCTTATTGAAATTAATTGACTTCAAATAACATGAAATGTACAGAAAAGTTGGAAGAACAATAGAACTTAACATTTGGCCAAATTTGTTTTATTATCCCTACACACATTATTTTTTTTCTGAACTATTTGTGAGTGGGTTGCAAACATCATGCCATTTTACACAGTAATTGTTCCATGTTTATTACCTAAGAACAAAGATATTCTCTTCTGTAACCACAGTATATTTAGTAAATATGGGAAATTTAATAATGATAATATTTTATAACCCATGTTCTCATTTTGCAACTGTTTAAATAATGTCTTTTATCTCATTTGTTTTCTCAAGAAGAGCTGCTTCAGGATATCATGTTGCATTTAGTTATGGCTCTTAGTCTCCTTTAATTTGCAACATAACCTCTGCTTTTGTCTTTTATAACATTGTCATTTAGAAGAACAGTCTAGTTGGTTATTTATGAAATGTTCTTCAATTTGATTTTCTGATGGGTCCTTAGGATGAGCTTCAGGCGATGCATTTCTGACTAGAACATTATGTAAGTGTGTCCTTTTTAAGATACCACATCTAGAGACCTGTTTCTTTGTCTGACCTTTATTAGTGGTTAATTTTGGTCATCTAGTTCAAGTGTCATCTGGCTGCTTCAGTATACAGTTCTTATTTTTCCTCTTGCAATTAACAAACTATGTATGTATGTATGCACTGAAGGTCATGCAGATATCTGGAAGCCTCATCCAACTGTACCCCTGGGTTTGGCATCTTGGTTATTCTTGCATTAGTCTTTGATAGTTACAAAATCATGATTTTTCCAATTCTAATACTCCTTGTAAAAATTTTTATTATGAGAAATATCCATCCTTTTACTCCTATGTGTGCATGCTATATTTATGATTTGTTTGGACTCATGGATTTCTATTTTATAATGTGTCATAACCTGTTTCAGAAATTTTCTTGCTGCACAAATTGTACTGAATCTGGCTATTGAGAGCACTTCCTTTCTATCATAAATTACTTTAGACATTTACCTTCTCTTCCTCACCTTAGAATCAACCATTTGTCCAAGGAACCCTGATTAGTTGAAATAGTATTTAGAAACTCTGATTTGGGTGCTATGTGTGGTCTTAACTACTGGGATGTCATTGCTTCCAGATCTTTACAATTGATGCAATTTAAATGAACTTATAAATATTTCAGGAATCACAATTTCATACTTCTAGTTTAATTCCAGTCTGAGTCCTTTCTTTTCTTGCTTGTTTCTGAATTGTTATTTCCCTTCATCCACATTGAAAACCCTGACTCCTAATGTTATCGTATGTTTGTGATTTTTGCTCAGTCCTATAATTTTCAGAATTTCTACACATATACTCCTACAGAAAACAAACATAAAATGAAGGATTCAAAAGTAGATTTTCTTACCCTAAGGGTATATGGTTGGAAACTTGAAAAAATTTTTAGGTTAGATTTCTTGTTGTTGTTATTTTTCCCCTCTTTATGGTAATAGCATTTATTTGAAATAGTTGGGGTCATTTGTTTCTGTTTAAATTCATTTCCCTTCCGTTATATACAGGAGTGCTTATAAACTAGCATACTTCCAAAAGTCAAAACTCCTCCCCTTCTTCAGTATGCCTTTGTAGATATTCAGTTTCATTGTTTTTTGATTCATTCTTTTCTGAGTTTCTTGTACAAATAAGACAACCTATGAGAACTTTATTTCCCCTTCTTTCTGAGATAGCAGGTAGTAAGTATGCTGTATATACTGTTTCGAACTTTGCTTTTAAAAGATAATTTATCTTACAATCAGCGTAGAGCTCTTCCTCATTCTTTTTTCACAGCTCAGTTGTATGCCATTGTGCATCCATACCACAGTTTATTCATTCAGTTTCCTGAATTTGCTTTTGGTTTTTTTTTGGTTTTCATTGCTTTATTTATCCTAATAATACTTCACTGTCTTGATTCAAGTGCTATATTGTAAGAGTGATAAATAGTAGAGCAAGCATCTTATTTTCCATTTCAAGATTGTTTTTACTTTTTCTGGCCCTTTACATTTCCATGTAGATTTAAATCAGCTTATCACTTTCCCCAAGAAACATGATGTGATTTTGAGTTTGCTTTAAATCTATAGATTGCTTTTAGTGAGAATTGATTTCTTCACAATCTTGAGCTTTCCAGAATATGAACTTGTTTTATCTCTCCATTTATTTAGTTCATCTCTAATTTCTTCTATGAGTTGTAGTTTTCAGTGTAGAGTTTGCTAAATTTTCCATAAGTATTTAATACTAAATTGTATTGCCTTTAAAAATATAAATTGTATTGCCTTTAAAAATAACTTATTTGAAAAAGTTTCAAACTTAGGAAAATGTTTCCAGAATAATGAATTATACCATTCATCTAGATTTATCAATTACCAATATTTTACTACATTTGCCTAATTACTTTGTAGATGATGATTTTGTAGAATCATATAATAATAAATTACAGACATAATGACCCCTTTCCTCTAAATACTTGTCTAGCTCCTATTTTTTTTTTTTAATTTTGGTTGTTTTTGGACTTTTATTTATTTATATGCAGTGCTGAGGATCAAACCCAGTGCCTCACACATGCTAGGCAAGCACTCTACCACTGAGTCAAAACCCCAGCCCCAGTGGTATTGTTGATATAACTTTGATCATGTGATTAGGTGATGTCTGCCTAATTTTTTTCCACTGTAAAATTACCATTTTTGCTATAGTAATTAAGTAATTTGAGAGGAACATTTTGAGACTGTTGTATATCCTGTTCCTCATCAAACTTTATATCCAGTGATTAAGCATCCATTGATATTGACAGACTCACTTATTAGTATGGTTGCAAAACAAATATTCAAACTTTTTCTGTTACTTTGCTTAATTGGCATTCTACATTAAAGAGTTGTTTGCTCCTTCTTATTCTTTATAAGATATTGGGGATCAAACCCAGGACCTTATGTATACTGGACTAGCACTCAACCCCAAAGCTATGCCCTATCCCTTTTAATTTTATTTTGAGGCAGGGTCACCCTGAGTTTCCTAGGCTGGCCTAATTTACCTCAGACTCCTGAATAGCTGGGATCATAGGTATGTGCCACCACATCCACTTTCCTACATTACCTTTTAGGATGAGCTAGTGGATTTTTCAAATTTAAATGAAAAGATATTATCTGTTATTGTTACTGTTGATTTTAATACTGATGTTGTCCCAGATTGGGCACTGGCAGCTTCTTTAGGCTGGCTGCTGTGTGTTGACATTTCTTTTTTCCTTGTATTTTCTTACTTCCTGGCATTAAAAGATTTTCCATGTTCATTTGTGTTCTCTTTGTTCACACCCTGGAATGAGCCATTTTTCTTCAAGGAAACTGGTTCCTGTGGGGATAAATGGTGTTTAGAAATCAAGATCTGGATTCCAGGTGTGCTCATTGCTCCTTGTATGTAGTTCTGTTTATTCTTTCACCAGACTAGATTAAGAAATATTTAATTTCATATTCTTGAATACTGAGTTCATCCTCATAATTTAGCATTGTTTTTTATTTGTTTTTGGTGTTTTTGTGTGAGAGATTGAATCCAGGTCCTCACACATGCTATTAAGTGTGTGCTTTATCACTGAGCTCTATCCTCCAGCCCCATATCTATAATATACTTATTTGTTTAGTTTTTTTTGTGGTGCAGGTCATCCAACCCAGGCCCTCACTCATGTACTTACCACTGAGCTACCTGCCTAGCCTTCATCACTATACCTTAAATCCAATACCATAGGGATCCTGTTTTCCCCCATTTTCTGTTTGTATCCCCCTTCCTCATTGCTAAAAACAATTCCTCTGCTAAAAACAATTGTATATTTACTCATTTTTAAATATTTAAACCAACTTGCATTCCTTGAATAGAGTTCACAGGACCATGATAAATTATCCTATATGTGTGGATTTAATTTGCTAGGGTTTTGTTAAACCCTTTTGTGACTTATATTCATTTGAGATCATGTTCTGTATATTTTATTAAGTCTGTTGTGGTTTTAAAAATCATGATTATATTGGCTTCATTAACAAAGTTGGTAACTGATTGATACTTTTCTGTTTTCTGAATTTGGTTAAGTCTTTTTTTTTTTGCTCGATATTTTATGTTTGATAAAACTTACTCATAAGGCCATTGGGTCCTGCAGGTTGTCTTAGGAGTTTTTAAATTGTGAATTCAGTATTTTTAACAGACATGACAATTCAAATTTCTTATTGTGTCAGTTTTAATAATTTGTTTCCAAAGGAATTTGTTCATTTATCTGAATTGTTGGTTTTACTAGTATGAAATTTCTAATTCTCTTACTATTCTTTTAATGCTTATAGGATTTATAGTGATATTTTATCTTTTTACTTATTCCTAATGAGACTATATATTTTCTTCTTGATTCATCTGACTGGAGGTTTATACATGTTATTAATATCAAAGAATCTTTTGATTTCATTGATTTCCCCCCCCCCATTGTCCCTTTCTTATTTCATTGGCTTTTTTACTCATATTTATGAATTTGAAATTAATATATTCTTATTTTTCTAGCATCTTAAATTGGAACCTTTTCTTTTTTCTTATATAGGCACTTAGAACTGCACATTTCTCTTTAAGTACTTGAATTAGATTCCACAAATTTTGGTATGTTGAGTTTTCATTATTTAATTTAAAGTGCTTTCTAATTTCCGCTGGGCTTTTTGATCCATGATACCTGTATGTTGTTTCCAATTATTTGGTATTTTCCCAAACATTATATTGTTATGTCCACTGTGGTTGGAGAATATTCTCTGCATGATTCTAGTTTTTAGATTTGAGACTTGTTTTATGGTCTAGCTTGAGTCTTGGTAAATGCTCCATTTGTGCTTGAAGAGAATGTGTATTCTGTTGGATGTAGCTTTTTTTGAGATGGAATTTGGCCGTGTTGGTGTTATGCTTTAGATATGAAGCATTCTCTAAAAGCTCATATGTGAGACAATGCAAGCAAGTTATGAGAGTCTCAACCTAATCAATGTATTAATTCCCTGATAGGGATTAACCAACTGTAGGCAGGTAGGGTGTGGCTGGAGGAGGTGGGTCTTTGGGGCCCTGTCTTGAGTATATATTTTTGTCCTTAAAGAGTGGGAGGAAGTATGCCAGGGTATGCTCTCTCCCTTCCTCCCTCCATCCGGTTCTTTCTTTCAGTCTTTCTGTGCCTCCTATGGCCTTCTCCTGAGTTACTTTCCTCTTTCACACTCTTCTGCCATGGTGTTCTGCCATTCTTGGGCCCAGAACAATGGGGCTGTCTGTCTGTGGACTGAGACCTCTGAAACCCTGAATGCCAAATAAGCTTCTTCTGAAGTTGTTATTGTCAGGTCTTTTGGTTGCAATAGTGAAAAAGTTTACTCAAACAGTTGATCGGGTTGGCTTCACAATCCTGGCCTCAAGTGATTCTGCTTCCTCAGTCTTCTGAGTAGCTGGGACTCTAGGTGCATGCCACTAAGCCCAATAGGACATAGCATTTTATGTGTCAAATTGGTCAAGTTATTTGATAGTGCTCAAATTTTATATACTATTACTAATGTTCTACTTTTTTTTTTTATCAATTAAGAAAGTTTTTGAGGCTTTGTTCTTCATGGATTTGTTAATCCTTTCAGTTCTGTCAGATTTTGCTACATGTCCTTTGAAACTGTTATTGGGTGTGTATATATTTAGGATTTTGTGTCTTATGAGCTGATCTTATTAAAAAATGTCTCTATATAGGATAAGAATCCTTTTCTTGAAGCCTATGGTGTCTGATACCGAGTAGTTTGATATATAATATTGATATATCACCTTTCCTTGACCCACACTTACATATTACCTTTCTTCATTTTTACTTATAAGCCACATGTCTTTATATGTAAAGTGTTCAGGGTTTTGTTTTTTTCCATCTATTTAGTATTCTGATTGTCTTATCTCTGTTTTTGTTTTCATTTGTTTTAGTACATTTCAGCAATTGTCTTGTCAAATGTTTCCTCAGTCCCTTTCTCTCATTTAAAAAAAAAATTTCCCTTCAGTATTTTTCCATACAATGTTTACATAATTGATTTTGAAGAGAATATACAGTTCACATATACTTATTATGTCACAGTTTTATTTCTAATAATAAAAGCAATACATGTTTATCATAACAGTTTCTGGAAGAAAAATTTTGAAAAAAAGAAAGAAAATTATCTAGAATGTTCCTTTCACAGATAGGAAAAATAATTTTTTTTTAAAACCAGGGATTGAATCCAGGGATGCTTAACCACTGAGCCACATTTCCAACCCTTTTTATATTTTATTTAGAGACAGGGTCTTGCCGAGTTGCTTAGGACCTTGCTAAGTTGCTGAGGCTGGCTTTGAACTCTCAATCATCCTGCTTCAGCCACTGGAGCTGCTGGGATTACAGGCGTGTGCCACTGTGCCCATCACAGATGGAAATTTTAACTTGTATTTATTTTTACATAGTTATAATCCTCCTGAATACACAACTTTTAAAAACATTTTTTTTCATGTCAATGGATCTTTTCATTTTATTTATTTATATGTGGTGCTGAGTATCAAACCTAGGGCCTCACACATGCCAGGCAAGGGCTTTACCACTGAGCCACAACTCCAGCCCCGACAACTATTTTTTATTGTGGTAAAAGACACAATGTAAAATTGACCATCTTAAGTATTTCTAAGTATAAAGTAAGTGTTAATTGAGTTCACATTATTGTGCAACAGATCGCTGGAACTTCTTGATTTTTTTTTTTTTTTGTATTAAACTGCATCCTTTTTATTTTGCATACTTTAATCTTGGAGCAAAATAAAACAACAACAAAAACCACAATACAGCATCCAACCCTGCTGCCAAACTAGGTAGGGGATGGGGACTTGAGGCCCTTGTTTCCTGCCTCAAGATGCCAAGGACAGCAGAAAAACCACAAGAACATCAATTAGCAGGGGAAGCCAGGTGGGAAAGGGCCACTCAAGACTACTAGAAGCCATGGGGATACTATACAGAGGGCAATTTCTCAGTGGCAACTCCTGATCTACTTCTTCCACGCCAGAAAAACTCTATATATCTATTGAATAATTCCCTTGTTCCCTTTTCTCCAGCCCCATGGTAACCAGCATTCTAACCTGTTTCTGAGTTTGACAGTTTTAGATACTTCATATAAATGGAATCATGCATCATTGTGTAATTGGATTTTTTCGCTTAACATGTCTTCAAGGTTCATTCATATTGTAGTGTAAGACAGAATTTCCTTCTTTTTAAGGTGGAATGATATTCCATTGTATGTGTATACCACATTTTCTTAATTCAGTTGTCTGTCAACATTTAGATTGCCTCCACTTCTTGGCTGTTGTGTACAATGATACAATTAATGTGAGTGTGCCTTTCATTGTTTTCTGGGTTTCTGATAATAGTTATCTTAGACTGTTTACTCGTATTCTACAGATCTTACATGTTTTCTCCTGCTTTTTCCACCTGTTTTGTCCCTTCTTTTTTTTGTTTCAGTTTTTGTAAATTCTATTCATCTGACATCACATTCATTAATTCTTTTCCTGGGCTGTTTTGAGTCAACCGATGAGTCCATGGAAAAAATCTTTGTCTGTGCTACCACATTTTAAAATTCCTATTATTTTCATTTGAATTTTAACATTTCTCTCTGCTGAAATCCCCCATCTTTTCATGCATGTTGTCTACCTTTTCTATTATAGCCTTTAAACATTTAAGACAAGTTCCATTGTCTGATCATTTTGACTTTAGTGTCTTTTCTGAAACAGTTTGAACTTTGCTTTATCTCTTGACAGTGTTTTGCCCCATTTCATTCATATGTGTCATAATTTTTATTAAGTTGTGGTGGGTGTCATATGTTATAGTTGAACTTTAGCAACTGAGGCAAATAGTATTTATTCATGAGATGAATAAGCCTCTTTTGACCAGCTGTTATTTTGTTTATTTGAGCCAATCTGGTCAGGAGTAGGGCCAACTTCGAGTTTTGTTGTTACGCTTTCTGTTTTTGATTGACTCTTTGTGCCTCCCCAAATTCATATGTTGAATTCCTACCCCCTAGTGTGACTTATTTGAAGATGGCGCTTTGGGGAGGTAATTAAGATAGAAAATGAGGTTATGAGGGTAAAGCCTTGACCTGATAGAATTAGTGTCCCCATAAGAAGAGACACTAGAAAGCTGCTCTTTCGTGCTCATAAGGATCTTCTACAAGCTAAGAAAAGAATCCTCACTAGGAAGTGAATCTGGCATTACTCTGATCTGGGACTTCTAGTCTTCAGAACCATGGGAAAATAAATTTCTGTTGTTTGAACCGACAAGCTATGTTTGTTATGGCAGCCAAAGTTGATTAATACATCTTCAGTGGATTTGAAATTCCTCTGGTATATTTTGTTCAGGGTGGGAACTGATTTGCCAAGGAATTTTTCTCAGTATTTTTGTTAAACTCTCTGCTTTAGGTCTTCCTCATGCACCCATATTGTAGAGATGTGGTGATCTCTTTTGCCCCTCTTTGTTGTGGGAGTCAAACATTGTTTTGTGTCATTAGAAGGTCTTTGGCATGAATTTTCTTTCCCTTTTCTGTCAATAGGTGATCTCTAAAGTTAGGACCCAGGATAGCTTCCTGTTTCACTTCATCCCCCACCCCTAGAGGTTAGAGGAGTTTCCTCCACCCCCATCCATAGTGGATCTTCACCTGTATCCGAGGGATGGCATAATTGGCTGTCCTCACCTCAACTCTATACCCTCACGCTTTTCCTGTATCCATTTCTAAAAACTTAGCCAAATTATTATTCTCTGCTTGTAAGGTGACCCCGTCTTCTACCCATGCTTCTTCACAGGTAAACAAGTGCTCCTATCTGTTTTTTCTTTTTTAAAGTAAATTTAAAAACATTTATTTTAGTGGCATGTATCTTTCCTTAGATTTCATTCTACAATCTCAGTTGTGTGATAATTTCAAGGAAAGTTATGATGTACATTACCTGGCTTCCTTTTTTATTTTTTGGGGGTACTGTGAATCCATCTGAGGAGTGCTCTACTATTGAGCTACACCCCCAGTTCATCACCCACTATTTTAAAAATCTTTTTTTTTTTTTTTTTTTTTTTTTTTTTTGAGATGGTCTTGCTTTTTATGTAGGCTGACCTCAAACTTGAGATCTTTCTGCCTCAGCTTCCAGCGTTGCTGGGATTAAGGTGTGTGCCACCAGGCCCAGCACTTCTGTATCCTAGGTGGAAAGTAGAAACCCCTACTTTTTCTTTTCTGACCTATTCTCCTTTTGTCTTATGATACTTCATATTTGTTAAAATGCTTGGTACTACCCTGCAGGTTTCTAATGCTCTATTCCTGTTTTCTTTTTATATCCTTTTTTCTCTTTGCTTTAAGGTAGATGTTTGCCATTGGTCTTTCTTCATGTTCATTGCTCTTTTTTCTTTGATTATTTATTGATTTAATCCCAAAGATATTTGTTTATTTCAGATATTATCTCTTTTTTGTTGTACAGTTTCCTTTGGTTTTTCTTTAGTCTCTTTCTCTCCTGAAATGTCTCAGCATTTTTATCTCTTCTGTAATTATCTCACATGTTCTGAATTTTTATTTTAATATACTTATTTGCTAATTACAATTACTTGGTTATCTGTGTCAGCTACTGTTTACTACACTTATGCATCACATTTTTCTGACTTTTTTTGGATATAATTTCCTGTTGAATTCAGGGCATTTAATTTAAAGAAGAGTGGTAAATGAAATGTACTATTTTTGCATAAAGTATAAGCCTCTTCCTCTTTAATTTGAAGGGCTAATAAGTGTATTCCCTCTAGAGGTTCATTAAGCTGGTGCTGCAGTCTTAGATGGAGTCATCTGTTTTTGTCACAACCTACCAACACTCCTTGACAGTTTTTGAACTTGGAAAGGGGGTTAGCTTTAGTTTTGGATATTATCAGTTTACTTTGGATGTTGGAATTCACTGACTCAAGAATTGCTGGGCTTACTGCCTTTTTACAAAATTTGAGGGGTACTTGCTGGGCAAGTATTGTGGGAGACTTAGTGGACCAAGTCATCAGTTTTTATGTTGGGACTATGACTGTCTCTCATCTACCCTGCCAGTCTCTAGCCTGACTTCCTCTTTCCCATTAAAATGTAATGGGAGGCTCACCTGTTTCTAGATCAGGTGCCTGCCTCAGGTGGGAAAGCAGTCATGGTTTATGAGTGCCCTGTTTTTTTCCCTCTGGAAATCTTTCATCAAGACTTTTGTGTGTACATCACTCTCATTAGCCCCATAGAAAATGTCATAACCATAGGAGCAAAGACTTTTCTTGTTCTAATTCCTTACTTTCAGGAATGGAATTCCACTTTCATAATTTTTAGTTACATTTTAGTATTCTCAAAGTCCACAAATCTTTTAACTGCTCACAAACCCCATGTTATCCATATGGATTAATATTTACCTTCCTTCTGTTCTATAGTAGGTCTTAAACAAAATTAATTGCTGTGTTTTTTACCCTCTGCTTTCGTGGAGTTAAAGACTCCCCACCCTTGAATGGACAGATTATATAAAAAGGTGCCTCTTCCTATTCCCGACTAGATGCCTGGTCTCAGCCCTCACTTTTCCCAGTGGATACATATCCTTGTACTATCTGTACAGCTGTGCACAGTTCATATGAATCAGGACAACTTAAGTTGCTTTCTTAAAATGGAGGAGAGAATTCTAAAACATTATCAAGTAGAAAATTCATATGTAGCTACTGTTAACATGTTTATTTTCTGTTTATAAAAACAGGTGCTACTGCATTTAACTTGTCTCTTGTTTTTCATGGAATGTCTATTACTGGGGTATTTCCATAAAAATATACAAAAAATTATTTAATTTATAAAAATAAATTAAATATTTTTTTGAATATGAGGGAGCCCTAAGGGAATAGTGGTTGGAGACAATAAACTAAGTAATTTAGAATTTGTGTTCTAGTGCTTTGCATATAACAAGTACTAAAACATGTTGGTTTGGTGTTAAATTTTCTAATATAAGTAAAAGTAAATTCTTAAATTTTTGACAGTGGTTTACCTCTTCTGGAACAAATATATCCTGTGAAGCAGGATATATAATTAAAACACTAAAAAACTTTCTAATTTTTTCCATAGGTATACTACAACACCCAGATGGCACAGTTTTGAAACAGTTACAGCCACCTCCAAGGGGCCCGAGAGAGCTGGAATTTTATAATATGGTAAGTAAGGTAAGATTTGTTTTGTTGTATTAAAAGTGTTTTTCAGAGTTTTTTGGTGTTGACTCATGGTAAGAAATATGTTTGACAGCCTGTCCTAGTTCACTGTATATAATAAAAATAATAACTTTGTGAAAAACAATGCTTATTTTTTACAGTATTGGATGCAGTATAGTATTTTATGTTCTATTTAATTTCTTAAAAATTCTGAGTGACTAAATTGATTTCAACCTGGGTAGTGACCCACGATATGAAAAACACTTAACTGAGAGTATTTATAGTTGTCAGATAGGCCAATTTAAATAAGTGTTTTAACTACAAACTTTTTAAAAAAATGCTAATTTGCATTGTGAATCTCTAAAGGAGAGGGGAAGGATGCATGCTTAGCATCTAATTGACCATATTGACTGAGAATTTTTTTTTAGTACATTCATAATATTCCGTGACCACCACCTGTCTCTAATTCCAAAACATTTTCATCATCCAGAAGAAAACCATTTACTTGTTAAGCTATGATGCTGCATTATTCCCTCTCCCCAGCCCCTTAAACTGTTAATCTGCTTAAACCACTAATGAGCTTGTCTGTTCATAGCTTTCATATAAATGGAGTTATACAAAATGTGACCTTTTTTTCCTTAGCTTTTATTTTCTGTAATGTTTTTAACATACATCAGTGCTTCATTCATTTTTATAGCTGAATAACATTCCATCATGCATACATACTACATTTTGCTTACCCATCCACTTCTGTGGACATTTGTGTTGTTTCACCTTTTGGCTTTTGTTAATAGTGATGAATATTTGTGTACAACTATTTCAGTACTTATTTCTACTTTTGGGTTATACTTAGAAATGGAAATATTAGGTTATTTGGTAATTCTGATTTTTTGAGAAACTGTCAAACTGTTTCTAAAGTGGCTGGGCTATTTTGTATCCTTTCCAGCACTGTATGAATGTTCCAGTTGTTTTACATCCTCACCAACGTTTCTTATTTTTTAAGTGGCATCCTAGTGATTATAAAATGTTACAACTGATTTTGATCAGTTGATTATGAATGTAACAGAGAAATGCTTAAAGGAATTCTGCAGGTAATGAAGGGTGAATTTGGAATCAAGAGGCTGATACTGGTACAGACTGGTTTGTAAGTTCTCAATTCTATTCCATTGATCTAGATATCAGTCCATACTCTTATTATAGCTGTGTAATAAATTTTGAAATCGGAAAATATGAGTCCTTCAGCTTTGTTCGTTTTGAAAATTGTTTTGGCTGTTCTGGGTTCTTTGAATTTTTGTTTACATTTTAGAATCAGCTTGTCAGTTTCTGCCAAAAAAGCCAGCTGAACTTTTTTTTTATGAACTTATTACATCAGTTTGGGAAATATTGTGGCTTTATCCTTTATTCTTTTAATATTACATATTGTGTTGATTGAATTTTACATATCGAGTCAACTTTTCATTCTAGCAGTAAATTGTAATTCTTTTTATATAGTCAGTGACTTTGGTTTGTTAGTATTTTGTTGAGGTATTTTATGTTTATTCATAAGGGATGTTGGTCTGCATTTTTTTTTTTATACTGTTGTATATGATTTTTGAAGAATTCCTCTAACTTTAAAAGAACTCAGCTTGAAATAACAAATAATTTTAGAATCACTTGAAAATTCTTTAAATGATGAAACACTGTAAAACCATTCTGCCAGTTACCAATTTTTTGCCTTTCAGTTCCAAATTCATCCATCATTACCTCCTCTGTGATTACAAGCTTAATCCCCTGTAAGCATTTCTCCTTCACAATGAGATCATTGTTAAACATCCTCAGAAGGCATCAAAGATATTGCAGGAGAGATTTTTGATGAATCTCTCTGCTGTCTCATTGGTCAGCAGTATAGGTGAGGGTTTCCTGCCACAGCTGCATATCTGGAAATACAGATCCTCTGTGACCACAGAGCCCTGGCTCAACCTGGTTATCACCTTGTGGCCTTCCCAGCACAGAGGGCTTCCTGTGTATGAATTGGTGCCCTGACTCCTTCATAGTCATCTCCTCTTCATATTTGTCTCCTGCCACCATCCTGGGATAGATCTCAGTCATTCTAGATCTCCTTCCTGTTATGGCACACCAGCTGTCTTTTGGGCTCATGTTGTTGGTCACTCCCTGTGTGGTTGCTTCAAGCATGCCCGGTTGTGGGCCAGCTCTGGGGTCGGTTAACCAAGTGGACTTCTCTGCTATCCATTGGGCTTCAATTTTGCCTTCTCCAATGAGGTCTGGATATCTATGCACACTTTATTATTATAGCTGTTTAGTAAGTTTTTAAATTGAGAAATATGAGTCTTTCAACTTTGTTCTTTTTGAAAGTTGTTTTGTTTCTTTTGGGTTCCTTGTATTTTGGTTTGCATGGAAGTGAATGAGGCCTGCTTAGGAAACAGGCTCACTTTCTGAGTATATTCTTCTTAAGCCATAGAGTATCTTAGAGAATTCTTGTTACATCTTCTGGTTGCTTTCTTTAGTTCTTAGTAATTCTTTATATTAAATGTGCTTTGCTTAAATCACTGAGGGTTTCTTTTTCCTTATCACCCTCAGAATGATGCATGTTCTCTATGGGGAACTTTATCAGTTGTGCAATTTATGAAATGCTTATTTTAACTCACTGTGGTATGTAAATATATTTGAATAGAAAACCCATGTGCATTTATGTGTGCTTTCTTTCTTTCTTTCCTCTTTTTTTTTGGACAGGGGAGTGAATATTGAATATTGAGAGTTGAACCCAGGAGCACTTTGCCACTTAACCTACATTCTGAGCCCTACTTTGTTTTGAGAGAGGATCTTGCTGAGTTGCTGAGGGTCTAAGGTTTTTTTTTTTTTTTTTTAATTTATTTTTATTGTAAACAAATGGGATACATGTTGTTTCTGTTTGTACATGGAGTAACAGCATATCATTTGCATGTTCATACATTTACATAGAGTAATGATGTTTGATTCATTCGGTTATTTTTTTCTTTCCCCCCACCCCTCCCACCTCTCTTTTCACTCTATACGGTCCCTCCTTCCTCCATTCTTGCCCTTCCACCCCCCATTACATGTCATCATCTGCTTATCAGTGAGATCATTTGTCTTTTGGATTTTTGAGATTGGCTTATCTCACTTAACATGATATTCTCCAATTTCATCCATTTGCCTGCAAATGCCATAATTTTATTATTATTTATAGCTGACTAATATTCCATTGTATATATATACCATAGTTTCTTTATCCATTCATCAATTGAAGGACATCTAGGTTGGTTCCACAATCTGGCTATTGTGAATTGAGCAGCTATGAACATTGATGTGGCTGTATCTCTGTAGTATGCTGATTTTAAGTCCTTTGGGTATAGGCCGAGGAGTGGGATAGCTGGGTCAAAAAGGTCCATTCCAAGTTTTCTAAGGAATCTCCACACTGCTTTCCAGAGTGGCTGCACTAATTTGTATCCCCACCAGCAATGTATGAGTGTACCTTTTTCCCCACATCCTCTGCAACACCTATTGTTGCTTGAATTCTTGATAATCGCCATTCTAATTGGGGTGAGATGGAATCTTAGTGTAGTTTTGATTTGCATTTCTCTTATTACTAAAGATGTTGAACATTTTTTCATATGTTTATTGATTGCTTGTAGATCTTCTGTGAAGGGTCTAAGGTTTTTGTTTGCTTGTTTTGTTTTTTGCTTGCTCATAATGGTTTTTATTTGCACTGAATGCTTTATATAACAGCTTGGTAATTTTTTTCATTGGGAGTGCTTCCATTGATCCTATATTAAATATCTTGCCAGTATCTCTTAACCAATTAAAGTTCTCTTAAGTTTAGGGTCCATCTAGCAGGAGAAGATATCAGAAGTTTAATAGATAATAATGAAAGAACTAGGTGGGTACTTTCATTTGTTATGACTGTCAGAACAAAGTAACACAGATTGGTTACACAGATATTTGCTTCTACATTTCTGGAACCTAGAAGTCTCCGATCAGGGTGTTATTATCAGTACTGGTTTCTTTGAGGTTCTCTCTCCTTGTCTTGTAGATGACTGTTTTTTCTGATGGTCTTCCCTGTGTGTGTTCCCTGTTCTTTATAGAACATAATTATAACAACTTAGGGACCATGCTAATAACTTCATTTAATCTTTTTTTTTTTTTTGCAGTGCTGGAGATCGAACCCAGGGCTTTGTGCTTGCAAGGCAAGCACTCTACTGACTGAGCTATCTCCCCAGCCCTTCATTTAATCTTAATGACTTTGTTTTTCTTTCCCAGTTCTGGGGACCAAATCCAGGGTCTCACCACTGCCAGGCAAGCAGCCTACCCTGAGCCACATTCCCAGTTCCCTTTAATTAACTCTTAAAAGACTGTCACTATCTGAAGTATTGGGGGTTGGGGTTAGGGCATATTAATTTTTGTGAAACACAATTCACCCTATAACAGTTGGTTGGATTCCTGTAAAGTTAAAAAAAAAATTTTTTTTTTCCTTTTGTGTAAAGTGACATATTACTGGAGCATAGGCTTCAGAATTGCACAAATTTGTGTTCTAATTTCAGTTCTAACATTTAGTTGTATGACTATGAACCATGACTGATTTTCTCCAAGTTTTATCATCCCATGGAGATATTAGTACTTAATTTATAAGTTCCAGTGAGACTTAGAGGGAATATAGTAATCTAGATATCATGCTTGAATAATGGTGCTACATTCTTGTTCCACTTAATGCACGCATTTCTTACTTAGTATACAGTATTTTTCAAGGCTGTTTTTGTGGAGAGGGAATAATGTATTTTCTTTTCCTTTCAGTCTCTGGCAAATGGAATTCAATTATAACATAGACTTTCTAGAAATTTGTCATAATGAGATATTACCTGTATAAATATGTATGCTCACTTGTAAATTTATTTGCATTTTAGACTTACCTTAAAGCAAAGAATTTCCCTTCCCCCAATCAAACAGTTTAAGAGTAATATATTTACTTCTCAGCCTGGAATATACAAGTAGACTTAATAACCATTAAATTTGTATGGAATTGTAATTTTGAGGATGCATGAGATGAAGACCCTTGAATTAAAAATTGTATTATGTCTGGGATATTAGGTCATAAGTTTGAGTATTGGGGTTTTTTTTGCAGGGGGTTCTAGTATTAGGCCTTTGTATAGTGAGAATAGGTGAGTATGTGTATATATTTGGACAGCCATACTTTGTATATTCTTTTGAACAAACCTGATGTATAGTATTCTGTGCTGTGTTTTTCTAAGTACACTTGTTTATGTTGTACCAAATTACAGGTTTTGACTTGCAAAATGTGGTTACTATTCTGTATATATTCTATATTCAGGCATTTGGAGAATCTGTTATCAGGTGTATTCACATTTCATCACTGTAGCGAAATACCTGAGATAATAAAATTTTAAGGAGAAAAGGTTTATTATGACTCACAGTTTTAGAGGTATCAGTACATGATTGATTGACTCTGTTCCTTAGGGCCTGTGATGAGGCAACAAATCATGTTCCTATGGTGGAACAAAGCCTCTCACCCCTGCCCAGAAAGCAAAGTGGAAAAAAAAAAAAGTATGTAAAGAGACTGGGGTCCCACAGTCACCTTCAAGGGTATGCCCCCAATTACCTAAGGGCCTCCTACTATACCCTACCTCCTGAAGGTTCTCCCAGCTCCCTATTGTACCAAGCTGGAGACTAAGCCTTTAACACATAGTACTTTGGGGGATATTTAGCATTCAAACTGTAGAATCAGGCACCTCCAATTTCCTTATTTGTTTTAAATGCAGAGTATATAGTGTGATGGTTCAGAGTTGAGGCAGTAAGTCTTTTTTCTTTCAGTTAGTTTCACCACTTAAAATTTGTGTGAATTTTAGTGAATTGATTACTAACTCTCTGTTTCCGTACAGTAATAGCTAATAACATGTACTGAATATGCCAAGGTCTATTCTAAGCATTACCTTACAAAATCACCACAACCAGTGATTTTCAAATGTTTTTGACTTTATTCTCATCATTATAAATAAAACTAAATAATACATTAGTGTTTAGAATAAAAATTATTAGTATGACTATAACCCCAGCAACTTAGTCCCACTCACGACCTGCATGGGGAGGGAGTGGGTAACTGTTAGAGGTGTGGGCTGGCTGTGAAATAAAGGCTATGAAAGTAGTATTACAGAATAAACACAGAAGATCAGAAGTATATTAAAAGTGAGGGCCAGATGGGTAGATCAGACCTGATGGGTCTGACCCTAACAAAGAGAAAAATCTGAGCTTGCTTTATTTATAGTGGTATAGACCAATGGTGATCAGTAGGAGCTCCTTCAGAAAAAAACAAGATATGAGTGGAGGAAAAACAGGTTGTGTGGTGCTTGTCAGGTTATGCCCATCTCCCTATGACTGTGTTTGAACCTGGGGTTGTGAGCTAAGGCATGGCACCAGCATGATCTGGGCTTTCTTGAACCAGGGAATTTTACCCAGTAGTTGCCAAAAAAGCAGCTTCCCTGCATTAATGGCACAAATAATAGCCACAGTTAATACACGACTCCTGGCCGCTTGGGAGGCTGAAGCAGGAGGATGGGTGAATTCAAAGCCAGTTTCAGTAATTTAGTGAGGCTCTAAGAAACTTAGGAAGACTCTGTCTCAAAATAAAAATATAAAAATGGACTGGGGATGTGGCTCAGTAGTTAAGTGCCCCTGGGTTCAATCCCTGGTACCAAAAAGAATAATGAAAGAAAAGAAAAAAAGTCTAAAGTCTCCTGTGATCTTCAAGGGAGATTCTTAGTTATGAGCTCCTGTAAAAATAAAAAAGTTACATACTCGCAAGATACATTGGCACAGGGTAAACATACTCATTCTAAAAGAGAAGAAAAGGAAAGTAGGAGGAATCAGACCAAAGCAAGACAGAAAACCAGTGGGGCAGATATTAAATTTTAAGCTCCTTGTCTGGCATCCTGGGCACACTGTGGCAGGAGGTGGGCCCCCAAGGGCTCGAACAGGCTCACCCTTATGTTCTTGCTGGCTGCAACATCCATGACTGTTCTCCTGGGCTGACTTTCTTTACTGCCTGCAGCTTCCTTCGGCAGGAAGTCCATGTTCTTGGCACCTTCCTGGGGTCTCTTACAACTTCAGTTTCTTTCTCACAGTTACATGTATCACCCTGTTGGGCAGCTTACAGGGACTGACTTTACATACTGCCTGGCCTTGTAGGCTTTCCTTTGAAAAAAAGGTGAAAGCTTTTGTGATGTTATGACACTTGTGTTCTAGCTGCTTATAAAAATAGCATTACATGGAAAACACCAGTGTCTGCTGCCAGCACAAGCAGTGCCTGGGCCTGATTGAACCATGACTGCACTGGTTCTGAGTTCCTTGTCAGCTGAAATCAGTGCTGGTAGAAAGATAACAAGGTCGTCCTGGGTGGGCAGAATGTCCCAGAGCGCTCTTTTTAAAAGACTCCACCCTAGAAAGTCTGAATCAGTTTTCACTTTTACACCTTTGAGCCTGTGATGGGTTTGTTCCTACAAGGCATTTTCTGGTACCTATGTGAAATAACCTGGCTTCTTTTTTAATGGCCTTAATTTATTCATCATCCTTGACCACACACACCTTTAACCTATTGTCCCATCATCCTAGATGTACAATACCTATAAAAGCTTAAATATAGTATATTATATAGTATATTATATAATTACATTATAACTATAATATTAATTACATATATATATATATATGTAAACCCTGGATTATGATTTCTAACATATTTTAATATACCTGTGTGAATTTCATTGAAATATTTGTAGAATTAAAAACTTGGAACTGATTAAACATTCTCCTTTTTTTGACAAACTGTTTTTCAATCTGTCTCCTTTTACTTTTTGCTTCCAGTTCTCAATGCAAATCTAGCAGAATATCAGTGATACCCATGTTGCAGACTGAGTGCTTTGTTGCCTTGAAATTTTCTCACCACATAAACTAGTCTGTCCTGTTTAGGGTCAGTCTCCCACAACATCGTGCATAGTGCAGCCTTTTTTTTTTTTTTTTTTTTTTTTTTGCCACAATGTAACAAGAATGGCCTCCAGTTCAGTATCCGGTGGAGTCCACATTCCTATCACCCTAGCCTTTACTGTCCACATTTCTGTCAGCATTTGGGTCTTCTGAGCAATTTTTCCTCTGTCTTCCCTTCCTTCTTTCCTGGGATTGGATAGATTTTTTTAAACTACTAATTCAGTTGCTTCACAGTTTTCATATTTGTAATAGTAAAATGTAGTTTTATTTTATTTTATTTTATTTTTTCAAAATTGCCCACTTGGTAAAGTTCTTCATAGTATTAAGAAAGATATCTGTGCTGTATCTAGTATGAGTTCTTTTTCAGTTCTAATGTTGTGTTTGCTGCATCTTTCTTGATCATTTGGTTGATAGCATACTTGGAGTGCAGCGTGTGGAAAGGAGAGAAGGAAGCCATGATATTTCACTGTTCAGTATTTAGAATTTTATTTACTCCTCATGCTTCAGTATAGTACTCTGCTCTCAGCTGTGCCTTGTGCCTGAGTTTGGAGATCCTTTGGTTTAGGTCATGAGAGTGAAACTCAGGTGCCACTACTTAGCATAGTACTTTTTTTTTTTAATTTATTTTTATTGTAAACAAATGGGATACGTGTTGTTTCTGTTTGTACATGGAGTAACAGCATACCATTTGCGTAATCATACATTGACATAGGGTAATGACGTTTGATTCATTCTGTTATTTTTTCCTCCCCCCCACCCCTCCCACCCCTCTTTTCCCTCTATACAGTTCCTCCTTCCTCCATTCTTGCCCCCCTCCCACCCCCCATTATGTGTCATCATCTGCTTATCAGTGAGATCATTTGCCATTTGGATTTTTGAGATTG
The DNA here is from genome assembly GCF_902686445.1 of Sciurus carolinensis. Classification (NCBI taxonomy): domain Eukaryota; kingdom Metazoa; phylum Chordata; class Mammalia; order Rodentia; family Sciuridae; genus Sciurus; species Sciurus carolinensis. Next base: position 110,529,563 of record NC_062217.1, on the reverse strand, counting down.
GCTTATCTCACTTAGCATGATATTCTCCAGTTTCATCCATTTGCCTACAAATGCTATAATTTTATTATTCTTTATAGCTGAGTAATATTCCATTGTATATATATATACCAGTTTCTTTATCCATTCATCAATTGAAGGGCATCTAGGTTGGTTCCACAATCTGACTATTGTGAGTTGAGCAGTTTATGAACATTGATGTGGCTGTATCTCTGTAGTATGCTGATTTTAAGTCCTTTGGGTATAGGCCGAGGAGTGGGATAGCTGGGTCAAATGGTAGGTCCATTCCAAGTTTTCTAAGGAATCTCCACACTGCTTTCCAGAGTGGCTGCACTAATTTGTATCCCCACCAGCAATGTATGAATGTACCTTTTTCCCCACATCCTCTGCAACACCTATTGTTGCTTGAATTCTTGATAATCGCCATTCTAATTGGGGTGAGATGGAATCTTAGTGTAGTTTTGATTTGCATTTCTCTTATTACTAAAGATGGTGAACATTTTTTCATGTGTTTGTTAATTGCTTGTGGATCTTCTGTAAAGTGTCTGTTCATGTCCTTAGCCCATTTGTTGATTGGGTTATTTGTATTCTTCGTGTAGAGTTTTTTGAGTTCTTTATAGAACTCAAAATTAGTGCTCTATCTGAAGTATGAGTGGCAAAGATTTTCTCCCACTCTGTAGGCTCTCTCTTCGCGTTGCTGATAGTTTCCTTTGCTGAGAGAAAGCTATTTAGTTTGAATCTATCCCAGTTATTGATTCTTGCTTTTATTTCTTGTGCTATGGGAGTCCTGTTAAGAAAGTCTGATCCCAAGCCAACAAGTTGAAGATTTGGACCTACTTTTTCTTCTATAAGATACAGGGTCTCTGGTCTGATTTCAAGGTCCTTGATCCATTGTGAGTTGATTTTTGTGCAGGGTGAGAGATAGGGGTTTAGTTTCATTCTGTTGCATATGGATTTCCCAGCACCATTTGTTGAAGAGGCTATCTTTTCTCCATTGCATGTATTTGGCACCTTTGTGTAGTATGAGAAAATTGTATTTATTTGGTTTGTGTTGGTGTCCTTTATTCTGTACTATTGATCTACCTGTCTATTTTGGTGCAATACCATGCTGTTTTTGTTACTGTTGCTTTGTAGTATAGTTGAAGTTCTGGTATTGCGATACCCCCTGTTTCATTCATCCTGCTAAGGATTGCTTTAGCTATTCTGGGTTTCTTATTCTTCCAGATGAATTTCATGATTGCTTGCTCTATTTCTGTGAGGTAAGTCATTGGGATTTTAATTGGAATTGCATTGAATCTGTATAGAACTTTTGGTAGTATGGCCATTTTGACAATATTAGTTCTGCCTATCCAAGAACATGGGAGATCTTTCCATCTTCTAAGGTCTTCCTCAGTTTCTTTCTTCAATGTTTTGTAGTTTTCATTGTAGAGATCTTTTACCTCTTTGGTTAGATTGACGCCCAAGTATTTTATTTTTTTTGAGGCTATTGCAAATGGAGTTGTTTTCCTCATTTCCCTTTCAGATGTTTTATTGCTTGCATATAAAAATGCTTTAGTTTTATGCATGTTGATTGTATAGCCTACTATTTTGCTGAATTCATCAATGAGGTCTAGCAGTTTTCTGGAGGAGTTTTTTGGATCCTCTAAATATAGAATCATGTCATAAGCAAATAGTGACAGCTTAAGTTCTTCTTTTCGTATTCGTATCCCTTTAATTTCTTTAGTCTACCTAGAGTTTCAAGGACAGTGTTGAATAGAAGTGGTGAAAGAGGACATCCTGTCTTGTTCCCGTTTTTAAAGAGAATGGTTTCAGTTTTTTTCCATTAAGAATGATGTTGGCCATGGGCTTAGCATAAATAGCCTTTACAATGTTCAGGTATGTTCCTACTATCCCTATTTTTTCTAGTGTTTTGAGCATGAAGGGGTGTTGTATTTTGTCGAACGCTTTTTCTGCGTCAATTGAAATAACCATATGATTCTTATCCTTAAGTCTATTGACATGAGGGATTACGTTTATTGATTTACAGATGTTAAACCATCCTTGCATTCCAGGGATGAATCGTGGTGCACGATTTTCTTAATGTTTTTGTATATGGTTTGCCAATATTTTGTTAAGGATCCTTGCATCTATATTCATTCAAGGATATTGATCTAAAATTTTCTTTCCTTGATGTGTCTTTTCCTGGTTTGGGTATGAGAGTGATATTAGCTTCATAGAATGAGTTTGGTAGGGTACGCTCCTTTTCTATTTCCTGGAATACTTGGAGAAGTATTGGAATGAGTTCTTCTTTGAAGGTCTTGTAGAACTCGGCTGAGAATCCATCTGGTCCTGGGCTTTTCTTGGATGGTAGGTTTTTAATGGCTTCTTCTATTTCATTGCTTGATGTGGATCTGTTTAAATTGTGTATGTCCTCCTGGTTCAGTTTGGGAGGATCATATGTCTCTAGAAATTTGTCAATGTCTTTGATAGTTTCTATTTTGTTGGAATATAGATTTTCAAAGTAGCTTCTCATTATGTTATGTATCTCAGTGGTGTCTGTCGTGATATTTCCTTTTTCATCACGAAGTTTAGTAATTTGAGTTTTCTTTCTCCTTCTCTTTGTTAGTGTGGCTAAGGGTTTGTCTGTTTTGTTTACTTTTTCAAAGAACCAACATTTTGTTTTGTCAATTTTTTTGAATTGTTTCTTTTGTTTCAATTTCATTGATTTCAGCTCTGATTTTAATTATTTCCTGTCTTCTACTACTTTTGCTGTTGTTCTGTTCTTCTTTTTCTAGGGCTTTGAGCTGTAATGTTAGTCATTTAGCTGTTGACTTTTCATTCTTTTCTGGAATGTGCTCCATGCAATCAGTTTTCCTCTTAGTACCGCTTTCATAGTGTCCCAGAGATTTTGATATTTTGTATTGTCGTTCTCATTGACCTCTAAGAATTTTTTTATCTCTTCCTTGATGTTTTCTGTTATCCATGTTTCATTCAATAGCATATTATTTAGTCTCCAGGTGTTGGAGTAATTTCTGTTTTTTATTTTGTCATTGATTTCTACTCTCAGTCCATTATGATCTGATAGAACCCAAGGCAGTAACTCTATTTTTTTGCATTTCCTAAGTGCTGCTTTGTGGCATAACATATGGTCTATTTTCGGGAAGGTTCCATGTGCTGCTGAGAAGAAAGTGAATCTGCTCATTGATGGATGGCATATTTTATATTTATCTATTAAGTCTAGGTTATTGATTGTGTTATTGAATTCTATGGTTTCTTTGGTTGGTTTTGTTTGGAAGATCTATCTATTGGTGACAGTGATGCATTAAAGACACCCAGAATTATTGTGTTGTGGTCTATTTGATTCCTGAAATTGAGAAGGATTTGTTTGATGTACAGGGATGCACCATTGTTTGGGGCATACATATTTACTATCGTTATGTCTTCCTGATTTATGGTTCCCTTAAGCAGTGTGAAATGTCCTTCTTTATCCCTTCTGACTAACTTTGACTTGAAGTCCACTTTACCTGATATAAGGATGGAAACCCCCACTTTTTTGCTGAGTCCATGTGCGTGGTAGGTTTTTTCCCATCCTTTCACCTTTAGTCTGTGGATGTCTTTTTCTATGAGATGAGTCTCTTGCAGGCAGCATATTGTTGGGTCTTTCTTTTTAATCCATTCTGCCAGTCTATGTCTTTTGATTGATGAGTTTAGGCCATTAACGTTCAGGGTTATTATTGAGATATGATTTGTATTCCTAGTAATTTGGGCTTATTTTTGGTTTTTAATTTGGTTTGGTTTCTCCTTTGAGTGGTTTTTCTCTAAGGTAGCTCCTCCCTTTGCTGGCCTACATTGTTGTTTTTCATTTCCTCCTCTTGGAATATTTTGTTGAGAACATTCTGTAGCTCAGGCTTTCTATTTGTAAATTCTTTTAACTTTTGTTTATCATGGAAGGATTTTATTTCATCTTCAAATCTGAAGGTTAGTTTTGCTGGCTATAGGATTCTTGGTTGGCAACCATGTTCTTTCAGAGCTTGAAATATGTTGGTCCAGGCCCTTCTAGTTTTTAGAGTCTGGGTTGAGAAGTCTGCTGCTATTTGTATTGGTTTCCCCCTATATGTAATCTGATAGATTTCTCTCGTGGCCTTCAAAATCCTATCTTTATTTTGAATGTTAGGCATTTTCATTATAATGTGCCTTGGTGTGGATCTGTTGTGATTTTGTGCATTTGGTGTTCTGTAAGCCTCTTGTATTTGATTTTCCATTTCATTCTTCAGGTTTGGGAAATTTTCTGATATTATTTCATTGAGTAGGTTGTTCATTCCTTTGGTTTGTATCTCTGTGCCTTCCTCAATCCCAATAATTCTTAAATTTGGTCTTTTCATGATGTCCCATAGTTCTTGGAGATTCTGTTCATGATTTCTTACCATCCACTCTGTTTGGGCAACTTTATTTTCAAGATTAAATATTTTGTCTTCATTGTCTGAGGTTCTGTCTTCCAAGTGGTCTGGTCTTTTGGCGATGCTTTCCATTGAGTTTTTTATTTGGTTTATTATTTCCTTCATTTCAAGGATTTCCGTTTGGTTTTTTTTTTTTGAGAATCTCTATCTCTTTGTTGAAATGATCTTTTGCTTCCTGCAGTTGCTCTTTCAGCTTATTGGTATTATCATTCATTGACTGCATTTGCTCTGTTATCTCATCCTTTGCTTCGCGAATCATCTTAATCATGTATAATCTGAAATCCTTTTCTGACATTTCTTCTACCATACTGTCATTGGATTCTATTAATATAGAATCTAGATTTGTTTGGATCATTTTCTTCCCTTACTTTTTTCATGTACATGTATCTTCCCCTCTAGCAGTGCAGATCTGGGGTATTGCAGATTTCCCCCTATAGGCTTATAGTGGCCCCATAGGTTTCCAAAACCTTTTCTGACAGTGAGCTTCCTCCAGCAGGCGTCTCAGGATGGGATTTGCCCCACCTAAAGATCGGAGCTACGGGCTTCCAGGATTATCCAAGATGGCCGCTCTGGCTTCCAAATGTGTTGGCAAATGGGGAGCTGCAGCTCAGGGTGTGGACGTGGTCAGCTGGAGGTCCTGGAGGTGGGGTGCGGTTGGTCAGGCAGGGGTCCTGGAGGGGTGTGTTTGGTGTGGTTATGGGATGCTGGAGGCCGGGTGCAATCAGTCTGTCTGAGGTCCCGGTGATAGGGCGCAGTCAGTTGATCTGGGAGTCTTGGCGGCAGGGAGCAGTCAGTACATGTGAGGGCCCCAGAGGCAGGGAGTGATTGGTCGGACTGAGGGATCCTGGAGACGGGGCTCAGTCAGTCTGGCCAGGGGTCCTGCGGGGCCTGGCTGTTGTCTCAAAATGGCGGCAGCCACGTGTAATCAAACCTGTAGGTACTGTGACAGTGAACTTCCAGGCAACAGCAGGCAGCTGGTGCTCCACTGTTGGTCAGAGATCAGTTTTCTGACTGTTGTGGGATGATCAGGAGGTGAACCTTGTGTGTTGGGCGATGGATAGGTGTAAGGCAGGCGATGGACAGGCAAGAGACAGGCAAATGGCGGATGATAGGCGCCTGACAGTGAGCAATATGCACTCAAAGAAGGCGTCTCGGTATGCTGGCAGACTGCAGGTGATCACAGCAGACAAATGGGGTAAACCCCAGGGGATCGATTAGCAGAAAAACTGCCTTACCAAGAAACAGATATCCTCTGCTTGAAACCGGAGTTATGGAGTAACAAGGAACGCAGCCTCCCTATAGCCTGCCGTCTTGGATCTGCCCAGCATAGTACTTTTTGGTTCCTCTTAATTTGGGGTAACTGTGAATTTCCTTTTTATTCTTAGGGGCTCAGCTATGCATTTAAAGAAATACTTGTTAAATTTTATTCTACATTTCTACGTAGAAAGACGTCATTTCTGCAACTTTAAAAATACTTAAAGAAAATTAATCTCTCTACTTTTCCATTTCTGTGCCTGAACTAAACTATGAATAGTTTGAAATGTATTTCACAATTCTCTTTTGCTTTTACAGAGATAATATACCAAGGTACATTTGTTTTTTAGTTTTGTGAACATGCAATACCATATTTTTATGTAATACACTTTTTATCTTTTTCACTTATATAAGGATCATGGACTTATTTATTTAGGTCAGTACACAGAGATCTACTTCATTCCTCTATCTTGTAATTAGATATCATGATCTCTGTGGTCTGAAAGTGATTAATATTACTTCTATTCACATTTCAACAGGGGAGGGTGGGTATTTGGTAAATCTGTCATACTTGGTTTTTATTTTCTGTATAATTATGGTATATGCATACCTACTTTGTATGAATATGACATATTATTAAAATTGCTAATTCTGAGCTTTCAAAAGCATTTTACACTGGTAAACTTTCATAGTCTTAGATAACTAGGTAAAAAATAATTGGAGACAGTTCATTGGCTAAAATGTCTTACAAATTGTTATTAAAACAAATACTTTTTTTTTTTTTTTTCCTAGAGAGAAAACTAGAACCTGGGTCTAGGATATCTATAAATCTGTAGTATCTTCTAGAATTATTAAGGGTTATAAATCATTAAATTAAATGAGCAGCAATTAGACTTAAATTGTATTAAAGGATAATTTTTTCTTTTTTTTTAATTAATTGAGCCTTGCGATGCATGCCTGTAGTCCCAACTACTGTTACCCGGAAGACTGAGGCAGAATGATTGAGGATTACAAGTTTGAGACCAGCCTCTAAAACTATCGAGACCAGATCTCAAAAAGAAAAAAAAATAAAAAGAGCTGAGGATGTAACGTAAGGATAAAACACCCTGGGATCCATCCTCAATATCAAAAAAAGAAAAAGAAAGAAAGAAAAGGAAGAGAGGTTGAGACGAATTTATAAGTGGGCACTAAATTCCCTCCTTCCCTGGAGCATGAAGGGGAGTTAATTATTAATTGAACCTCCTCTGGCCAAAATTTATTTATATGTTTATGATCAAGAATTATTTTGCATTTTTTATCAGTTATATACAACTGTGAAATAATTCAAGAAGAGTGAAAGGGTAGTATTAGAGAACCAAGGAAAGTGTGTTCTGTATAACACATAGTTTTTCATTGGAGATACCTAGCAATCTTTTTTCCTTACTCCAAATTTACTTCCAGCTGAAATTCACACCAGATAATTGAGTCAGTAATATGATGTTTGAGAAATGTGCAGAACAATAATAAGAAACTAACCAGTTTTATATTTTTCTTTGTTTTTAGGTTTATGCTGCTGATTGTAGTGATGGTGTTCTTCTAGAGCTACGAAAATATTTGCCAAAATATTATGGCATCTGGTCACCTCCTACTGCACCAAATGGTAATATTTGCTTAAAAATACATCTTTTAGTTTCACTTCATGAGATTGGTTTTCTGAAAAGCTTTATATAAAGAGAAAACTAGTGTGTATTATAAAAATACAGAATATGTATCTTCTTACCAATCTTTCTGCACCTTACTAAACAATGCTTATTAACACTTTTGCTTTACATAACCATTTGCTTAAATGGCACTTACAAGTTAAGTGATTAGACTATTGTTATAGTTGTAACATTTATAGTTATACTGTTGAATGAAAGTATATATACTAGTACTTAATACTGTTTTAATTTATATATGTCCTTCTTTCCTAACTTGTTATATAATTTTTCTTAATATTTTGAGTAATAAAAAAAATTCAAGAAAACTAATTTCTCTGCATGACTTCTCTCTATCCTTTCTTCTTCACCCCTGCCTCACCTTCAGGCTCTAAGTTGCAGTCTTTTCAAAAACACTGCAAAGTTTCTTAGAGGATAAAATAATCTATATTAAGAATTTCATTTTCTTAGTATTAGTTAATACTTGAAGCAATATTTGCCCCTTGAAGGACTTTGTTGGAGCAGGCAGACTTTAACTAAGTGAGCAGTCATTGTTTGAATAGGTTTAAGAATAACGTATAGTATTTTTATTTTTTATTTTTGTTAGTAGAGGATTGCCACAGAGTTGCATCCCTAATCCTTTTCATTTTTTATAGTCTTGTTAAACTGCAAATTTATAGGAATTCAGACATTTTGATTATGCAGGTCTGAGCTTAGTGATATGTTTTGTAAATAAAATCTACAGGTTTTCTGATGTAGATCGTGAGCCACATTTTGAGAGTAGAAAGACAAGGGGACTTCAGTTTGAACTTGTTCCTCTTCTCATTTGTTTTCTTCAATGCATTGACTTAGTATGCCAAATTTCATTCGTAGGAAATCATGATCTCTCCAATTATTGTCAGTTAGGTTAGTTGTAAATTGGATGGCTCCTTTGTGTAAGAACTCTCCTGTTCTTCAATTGCATGAAAAAACTGAAAGTGAGCTCAAGTTCTGTTAACATCAGGCAGAATGTTCTTATCTGAAATGCCTGTGACCGGAAGTGTTTAAGGTTTGGGAATTTTTCAGATTTTGGAATATTTACATATGTACATGAGATATCTTGATGGGATCTAGGCTAATCATGAAATTCATTTATGTTTTATATGCACCTTGTAACCTGAAGGTAATTTCATTTTCTTTTCCTTATTTTTTATTTTATTTTATTTTCTGGTACCAAGGATTGAACCTAAGGGCCCTTAACCACTGAGCCACATCCCTAGCCCTTTTATTTTTTAGACAGGATCACACTAAGTTGCTTCTACCTTAGTTATCTGCAAATGTTGTGAACTTGATAATTCAGTAAACTTTTTGAGCTCATTTTCGGCATGTTATGTTAAATTGTTTTATAAACACTAATTCTCTTAATTGAATATAACTGGAGATTTTGATGCTGCTATGGTGAAAAGATAAGGTGAGGAAAATGAGAAAGAGGGTAGAAAATTTAAACAATAGGCAAGTAAATGACAGGTCATGAAGTATACATGATATGGAATAGTCCAGTGATATCAACAGTTGCCTCAGACAATTTCCTGTTCCTTTCCTACATTATTTGCTCTAGAAGATATTAGACAAAACTGCACCATGCAGATTTCTCATTTTAACTTTTGCTAGAGACTTCATAGAATTGTATTTCTACTTAAGTTAAAGAAATGTAAGATGACAAACTTACATTTATGTTTAGGTTATAGAATCATGAAAACAAATAGTAGATTTAAAGTTTAATAAAGTATTGAATATTTAATGTGGTTTGTATCTGTGGTTTACATAGTGTTAAGTTAATGACATTATTTCCTGGGTTGATTTTTGTTTTTTTTTTCTTTTGGTTTGAGCATCTTATGTTCTCAGGGTAGTGTTTTATAAAGCTGATAGTTTTTTTCTTCATAATTCAAAGTAGTAAAATGCTGAAAGTGGCAAAATACATAAAGTCAACTTGCTCAACAAAATTATTATATAATAACTTAAAGCATAATTGCTGACCACATACATTATTTTCTTTTAATTTTTTGACAGCTTTATTGAGATATAATTTACATATCATAAAACTGACTTATTTGAAACATATAATTCAGTGTTTTTTAATGTTTTCACAGAGTTTTACAATCATCACTATTATCCAATTTTAGAACATGGCCAGTGGGATTTTTTTTTTTAGTTGTAGATGAATGCAATAATTTTGTTTATTTTTTATGTGGCTTTGAGGATTGAACCCAGTGCCTCACACATTAGCTAGGCAAGTGTTCTACCATTGAACTACAACCCCAGCTGCCAGTGGGATGTTTTTAATATTAATATTTATTGTCAATTATCTTTGGAGATTTTGAGCTAGTTACATGTAATGAATCTCATTTGTATTTATGTATAAACACATAGAAGTCTACTACATGTATCATAAATAAACCTTTAGATATTTGATAGTTATTTGGAGGGATAGACAATTTTAACTCAAGAATATGAGGTAGCATTGAGCAGATGGAGAGTTTTCAAATAGAATTGGAAAGTTTCTGGATCAAGCTACTAATCAGGTTTCAAGAAGCATGTACTAAAACAAATCAGCACACATATCTATTTCCCCCTTCCTTTATTCCAAATTTGGGGGCTCACAGTCTCTACTTAGAATTCTTTCTACTTTAAATTTTTTTTTTTCTGAAAAATGACTGAAAATTGATGTGGAAAAGCAAAAATTATCTCTTTTTTTAAATTTGCATTTGGCTTAATTTTTGTGGTGGTTCTCCACTGGACTTTAACTTCTTTTTGGAGAGGTTCAGAAAAGAAGATAGTAGTGCTGGGGTTGTAGCTCAGTGGTAGAGTGCTTACCTGGCATATGTAAGGCACTGGGTTCGAGCCTCAGCACCACATAAAAATAAATAAATAAAACAAAGGTATTGTGTCCATCTACAATGTGCAGATACAATCAGTGAAAAACTTACTGAAACTTGGAATCCATATTTTAATAATTTATATAATCATTAATATTCATTAAGGGGACCTTAAATAAGTTTTCTTTCAATTCCCTCAGTGTCCCCCACCCCGACTTTCCTTTAAAACAGATGACTAGCCAAGAGTTACATATCTGAGCCCAAGATGGAACCAGAATTAGAAATCAAAGCCCAGGGGCTCTCTCTTTGCAGGTTTCTCAATCCTTCCTCTTCTCTCCTCTGCCTTCTTGTGCTAGCCCCACAGGAAGACCCAGAAATGTCACCAACAAGGGTTTTTTCTGAGTCCCATTTCTAAATTGGTAAGACTGGTAAGATTGTATCAGATTAATTCCTGCCCAGTGTCTGTGACCAAGGACTGAATTCCAGAGTATAACAATGACTTCATTTTTTAGGATCTGTGGATAGCTCTTGAGTTGAGTAGACACCATAATACCCAGTGACATTCTGTCTAGTCAAATGTGTTGTAAAAATTCTTTGCCTTTGACATTTAATATATTTTTACATCACAACTCAATGTTTCTAAGATTGAAACCAACCCCAAAACAATATTTAGTCTTAGGTTATATAAGACAGTCTCATATTTTCTCATTCTTTCATCCATTAAGTTGGATTTGCAGTCCAATAATGGGTAGTGACCTACAAACAGAAAAGTACTGCTCCACTCTACCCCCTGAGGGACCTAGCTGAAAAAGTGCCCTTTGTTATCCAGTCTGGCAATGCCTTATGAAGCTGCCTGTAGAAAATGCCTTTGATCATATAAGTAACTGAATCTCAAGATTGACCTACTTTGAATTAAGCTCTGTTCTATGGAAAGAATTTACTAGTAGCATTTTTCAGAGTGAATTAATACTCAGATTTATATACAGATGACAACCTATAAAAAAATAACAATCTCAGTGCTCAGATCATGCTGCATTTTTTCCTGCTTACCTTCTTCAGAAGCTTACTTGGAATTCATAACAACAGTTCTTTCCTAAGAACTCTATCTTTAAGGTAGGTTTTGATGTTTACTTTTAATAACATAGAAAAAAAGAAATGAGAATCTCAAGTTCTTATTTTTTCTTAGAGAAAATTGAGTCTGGAGAACTAAAACAGAACACCAAGCCAACTCTCAGTAAACCTTAGGGTTTTATTTCTGGAGGCTATTAATAAGTTATGTAGTGATTTTTTGATCATTTCAATCAGTCACATCAAGAACCTGAAAGTAAAGAAAAATGAATTAAGTCAGTGATAATCAACATCAAATAAAACCCATTATACTCATCCCTATTTACTGAAGAAATAACTCTATTTTAGAGTGAGGTAGGAGGGCGAAGTCCAAAGTCCCACTGGGAAGTAAAATTGGACAGGACAAACTCATCATTCAGCAAACCATTATATTAATATTATAAGTGGTTTACATTTGTACTTTTTCCCCTTTCCAAGAGAAAGAAAAAAACTAGGGATTTTTATATTCAGACTTGTAAAGTCTTTACGCGAGCTTCTGACAGGTCTGTTTTATCATAAACAAACAACAGATGAACGAATAAAGAAACTATGGTACATATACCATATGGAGTCTTACTCAGCCATTAAGAAGAATGGCTTTATGACATTTGCCAGTAAGTGGATGGACCTGGAGACTATCATGCTAAGTGAAATAATCCAATCCAAAAACCAAAAAAAAGTCAAATGTTTCACTGGTATGTGAAAGTTAACACACAATAATGCAGGGAGGGAAAGAATAGAAGTTCAGTAGAGAAAACAAAGGGGCAAAGAAGGGAAGGGAGGGAGAATAGGAAAAGCAAAGACAGTGGAATGAATCTGGCATAACTTTCCTATATACATATAGGAATACACCACAGTGAATCTCACCATCATGTACATCCACAAGTATGGGGTCCTAGTTAGAATAAGATAATTTTATTAGTTATATCAAGAGGGATTCTACTGTTATGTATAACTACAAAAAACAATAAAAAAAGAAACAGTTTGTCTTTAATCACTGCCAAATCAACAAGTTGAAAATAACCTTACACCGAAATATAGATGTGGGGTTCCCCTACTACCTTTGTACTTTCATGGATAGCTTCATCTTAGTAAGATATTTGGGTTCTTTTGACTCCAAATCAGTGATAATAATTTGTGAATGTTAAGGATCTTCCATAACAGAATCTTTAGTCTTTTCTGATATTTGAAATTCAAACCTTTTCTGTATGGAGAAAATTGATCTGTTTCCTTCCCTTTTGCTTGAGGTGGTTGGACATGGTAGGAGATTGATGGAAACTGCTGTGTTGCTTCCTTTCCTATCTTCTACATCCCTTGGTTGTCTTTTACAGCATAGAAGCTTGACTTCTATCTTTACTTTCTATACTGTTATGTCTGTATCCAGACCTTTTGTTTTTTCTTATCCTGTTGAAGATGTCTGTCTAAAATGTGTGAAGGGCTCCTTCTTGTACATTGGTGCTCCTCTCGTGGGTTACATTTGCTCTTCTGTCCTATTTGGGCTTAACTTCTGTATAATCATAACTTTCCTCCTTTGTTCCTTTGTCTAAGGGAGAAAATTTATATCTTGAGGAAGATCTCTCTTTCTCCTTTTTTTTTCTTTTTTATTCTTGTGGTACTGAGGATTGAACCCAGGGGTGTTCTACCATTTGAACATCTCCAGCCTTTTAAAGGTTTTTGTTTTGTTTTGTTTTGTTTAATTTTGAGACAGGTCTCACCGTGTTGCTGAGACTGTCACTGAACTCATGTTCTTCCTGCCTCAGTTTCCTGAGTCTCTGGGATTACAGGTGTGAACCACCACGCCTGGCAGATGTATGCCTCTTAAATCTGAGGTGCTTAAAACTCTTCAAGTCCTAACTGATCTATTCTCAATTTTGGTTCCACCAATATATATATATATATATATATATATCATTGTTTTTGTAATTTAATAACTGTGCTAGTCCTGGTGAGACAGGAACAAAGGAAAGGACTTCAGAGGGTAAGCCTTTTTTTATCTCTCATACGCATTTATTTAATTCTGAGAAAATGTGCTGTTTCTGTGTTGATATTCTCTATCTTGAAAAGTTTTCAGGAGGAATGCTTGTTAGTGCATTCATAAATGAAAATGAATGATGATAGTGTTTTACCTAGGAAAGGGGAAAAGAATTTCTTTGCTTATGTTTTCCCTCATTGGACCTTACTTCCAAACTTAAACTGTAAGCAGCTCATCTGTGTATGAAAACTGAGGCTTTATAATTTTATTCTTGAATCTCTTACATTTAAATTTTCTATGGGAAGATTTAAGCAGAATGCCAAAGTGATTTATAGACCAACGTTTGGGGAATGCCTGCATCCTAAAAAGCAAGATATACTTGTTTTCTCTGTGAAACTAGTAAGACTGGATGGAATGTATATTTGTAGTGACCATCATTTGAATGGTTTTACCCTTTTTCAACCTATATTTCTGTTGTATACTCTGTGGGAAGGACTTATTCCAATTACTTATTTTAGTTTTCAGTACCAGGGATTAAACACAGGGGCACTTAACCACTGAGCCACATCCTTAGTCCTTTTTATTTTTTTATTTTTATTGAGTTGCTTAGCGTCTCACTAGGCTTTGAACTTGCCATTCTCCTGCCTCAGTCTCAGGAATCAATGGGGTTATAGGCATGCACCATCATGCCTGCCTCTAATTACTAATTTTAAATGAAAAATAAATATTAAAGTACTAAGATCTTTTGCTGAAGCATACATAGATAGCATGAATGCATTTAAAGGGGGAATGTGAATGCATTCTGGAACAGCTCTTGAAATAATTTTACTTTTTTTAAGATTTGATTTTTTTAAACTTTATTTATATTTATGTGGTACTGAGGATCAAACCCAGTGCCTCACACATGTTAGGCTCTGCCACCGAGCCACAACCCCAGTCCATATTATTGCCTTTTTTAATGCCCGTGAAAACTTTATTATTGACTTCTTACCTTTGCTTAGAGTTGAATACTTCTTTTTTAGTTGAATACTTTTAAAATGCACCTCCTGCAAGAGTTTGTCAGTGATATTTATACTTGTTATAAATTTGTTGGTCATTTTTTTTTTTTTTGGTAAAAGATTAATAATCGCAGACTCTAGATTTATTTCAACCTCTTTCTGTTTGAGGATTTCCTCATTTTAGTTTTCTCTGGCAGTTACTTGAGTAGTATTATGTTTGTCTATTTCTAATTAAGGTTTTTTTAATAACAGATTTATACCTAAAACTGGAAGATGTGACCCATAAATTTAATAAGCCTTGTATAATGGATGTAAAGATCGGGCGAAAAAGTTATGATCCTTTTGCCTCATCTGAGAAGATTCAGCAACAGGTCAGCAAGTACCCATTAATGGAAGAGATTGGGTTCTTGGTGCTTGGCATGAGGGTAAGAGCGATTATTGGCATAATATGTACATTTTTATTTGCTTGTTTTTCCCTTGAAAATTATAGATATCATAATACTACTATATCAGAAGATGATATTTTGAAATTGGATTATCTATAAGTCCCCAGTGTATGAATTACATACCTTGTGTAATGAAGATAGGGATTTTTATCTCTTCTTCACTGATACATGGTCAGTGTCTCTGGTTAAATGAACACATAACTGAACCTCAAGACTATAACTTTGGTGATTTTGTTTTAAAAAAGCTTTAAGTTTAGTTGCAAAAAAATGTTAAAAGTAAATGTGATTATTTCCCATGAGAATTGAACTGTTTATATATTCAGTGATTTTACTATATTTTTAAAATTGAAAATAAAATATAGATTGCTTCAACCTTTGTGGTTTAAAATAGTTGTTTTATTTCCTGACAATTCTGTTGCATTTTTAGTTTTTAATTTTTAACAAAATACCAAATAGTTTTACATATTTGGCATACCATGTAATGTTTTGATATATGTTTAATGTTCCCATCAGGGTAAACATATCTATTACCTCAAATATTTACATTTGTGGTGAAAATATTCACCTTTGTGGTGAAAATATTCAAAATTCTTTCTTCTAGTTCTTAAAAAATATACAGTACATTATCATTATCTTTTGGTACCTTACTATACAGTAGAATGCCAGAACTTCTTTTCTCTGTCTCTCTCTTTTTTTTTTTTTTTTTTTTTTTTGTGATGTGCTGGGTATTGAACCCAGGCATTTCTTTGTGCTTATGAAGCAAGCACTCTACCGACTGAGCTATCTCCCCAGCCCTCCTTTTCTCTTTCTAACTATAACTTGGTACTTATTGATTGACCTTCGGATTGGCAGTTTGAGTTGGCTCAGGTAGAGGGTTCTTTGTGTGGTTGCTGTCATCAGATAACTTGACTAGGACTTGCTGGTTTAAAATGACCTTGCTCTTGGTCTAGAAGTTGGCACTAATTCTTTTTTTTTTTTTTTTTTTTTAATATATTTATTTATTTATTTTAATTGTATACAAATGGGATACATGTTGTTTCTCTATTTGTACATAGAGTCAAGGCATACCATTTGTGTAATCATACGTTTACATAGGGCAATGATGTTTATTTTTTTCCCTTCCCCCCCACCCCTCCCACCCCACTTTTCCCTCTATACAGTCCTTCTTTCCTTCATTCTTACTGCTCTCCTTATCCCTAACCCTAAACCTAACCCTAAACCTAATGCTAACCCCTCCCACCCCCCATTATATGTCCTCATCCGCTTATCAGCGAGATCATTCGTCCTTTAGTTTTTTGAGATTGGCTTATCTCACTTAGCATGATATTCTCCAATTTCGTCCATTTGCCTACAAATGCCATAATTTTATCATTGGCACTAATTCTTAACTGTCTTTTTTGTGGTGTCATCTGTCAGAAGGCTAGCTTAAGCTTTTTCATGTCACAGTACCACATTCCAAGAGGCACCAGCAGGAGCTGCAAGTGTTCTTAAGTTGATAGGGTTGAGAAATAGATTCCTCTTCTGATGGTGAGGAAAAACCAAGCCACAAGTTGAATAACAGAGTGCACAAGGATGGAAAAGAAGAATTGTTCAAGCACATAGTTGGGAAATAATATGGAATAAAAATCTCTAAACAAATGGTATGTCTTCTAGATGTAGGGAGATAAAATTTGTGGATATACCAAACGATTGCTTACCTCTATAAGCATAATAAATCATCATGTAAGATGATATGCAAATCTTCCTTTGCATTTTAAATAGGAGGACTAATAGGAAACATTATAGGTGATTGTTAGTATGATGGTAATAATAACCATTGAATTTGATACTCAGATTATAAGCAAAACAAGGAAAATTATCCATGCATTTATTCCATTTTAGAAAACAATAAATTGTGGGTATACAGAAAAGGAAAATAAATGGAATAATATTAAAACAAATAACAAATAGGCATCCCATAGAAATCTGAATGGACAGCTATTTAAATCTCTACTCTTTTCAAATTTCTTATCCTCCCACTTTATCACTTAGAGGATGATTCTCACCTTTGGAAAAAATAAAAACCATCAGAGAGGATTTACCTTAAAACATTTCCTCTAAAATCATGACTCAGACAAGTCCACTCTCACCACCCCCACCACCCCCTTTTTTCTTTTTCATTAATTTTTTTTGGTACTGGGACTGAATTTAGGGGCTGTCTACCGTTGAGCTACATCCCTGCTCCTTTTTATTTATTTATTTATTTGTTTGTTTGGTTCTTTTGGGGGGGACCTTACTAAGTCGCTGAGGCTGGCTGTAAACTTGCAGTCCCCTTGTCTCAGCCTCCCAAGTTGTTGGGATTATAGATGTGTCACCTAGCTTCACTAGTCTCCTTTTTAGCATAGTTCTTGACATTTTAGCCAGAGCAATTAGGAGAAGGAAATTAAAGAAATACAAATAGGAAAAGAAGTGAAATTATTTCCAAATGATATGATCCTATGTATAGAAAAACCAAAAACTCTACCAGAAGACTTCTAGAGCTGATAAACAAATTCAACAAAGTAGCAGGAGACAAAGTCAGTATTCAAAAACTAATAGTTTTTCTATATAAGGAACTCAATGAAAAGAAATCAGGAAAATAATTCCATTCACAATGGCTTTAAAAAAAATAAATAAAATGCCTGAGAATATATCTAACCAAGGAGGCAAAAGACTTCTACAAATAAAACTGTAGATTCCCAAAGAAAGAAATTGAAGTGGACATTAGAAGATGGAAAGACAGCCTATGTTCTTGGATAGACAGAATTAATATTGTCAAAATTACATACTCACAAAAGCAATCTAGTGATTCAGTGCAGTCCCCATTAAAATACCAATGACATCAGTCCTTGGCCCTGAAAAAAAAATGACATTCTATAAAAACAGAGTCCTAAAGTTTATATGAATGAATAAGAGACCCAGGATAGCCAAAGCAATTCTGAGCATTAAGAATAAGGTTGAAGGTAACCCAATACCTGACCTCAAATTATACTATGGAGTTATAGTAACAAAAACAGTATGGTGTTTTCATAAAAAACAGATAGGAAGATCAGTGGAATAGAATAGAAGACACAGACAAACTCAAACAGATAACAGTCATCTCATCCTTGACAAAGGTGCCAAAAAACAATGTTGGAGGAACCCTATCTATCTCTACATAAAAGTCAATTCAGAATGAATCAAAGACCTCAGAACTAGAACACAGACGCTTTGCAATGGTTAGAAGAAAACATAGGGTCAACATTCCAACATTGAGGCTTAGGCAGTGACTTCCTTAGTAAATGTTCTGAAGCTCAAGTAATAAAACCAAGAATTATAAGAAGGGTGGATCAAATTAAAAAGCTTCTCTACAGCAAAGGAAAATAAAGAGAGCTGGGTGCAGTGGCAAATGCCTATGATCCCAGTGACTTGAGAGGCTGAGGCAAGAGGATCACAAGTTAGAGGCCAGCCTCAGCAAGTTGGTGAGACCCTGTCTCAAAATAAAAATGAACTCGAGTTGTATGTAGCTCAGTAGGGTAAAGTGCCCCTGCATTCAATCCCCAGTACCAACCACCAGGAAAAAAAAAAAAAAAAAAAAAGTGAGAAGAGATCTTTCCTATGGAATGGGAGAAAATCTTTGCCAGCTACTCTTCCAGCAGAGGATTACTGTCCAGAATATTTAAAGAACTTAAAAAACCTAACACCAATAAAACAATCAGTAAAAAGGCAAATGAACTAACATATTTCTCAAAAGAAGTGATACAAATGGCTAAGAAATACATGGGAAAAAAAAATGTCCCAAATCCTTAAACAGTCAGGGAAATGCAAATCAAAACCACTGAGATTTCATCTCACCCATTTAGAATGGTAAACATCAAGAATATAAATAAATGCTGGTGAAGATATGGGGAGAAAGGAACACAAAACATTGTTTGCGTGACTGCAGATTAGTACCACCACTATGGAAATCAGTATTGAGGTTCTTCAAAAGACTGGAATGGAACTTCCATATACTCAACTATTCTATTTCTTGGAATTTATCCAAGAGCTGAAATCAGCATAGTGTAGTACTATTTGCATTCCAGTGTTCATGGCAGCACAATTCATAAGAGCCAGATGAATAGTATATACACAAAATGTGTAATATATATATAATGTGTTATATATACACAATGGAGATCTACTTCACCATAAAGAATAAAATTATGATATTTGCTGGCAAATGTATGAAACTGTAAATCATGCCAAGTGAAATAAGCCAGACACAGAAAGTCATGAGTCAGATCTCTCCTGTGGAAACTAGAGAGAAATAAGGAATTAAAAAAGGGGATCTCATGAAAGTAGAAGGGAAAACAGTAGAGTAGAAGAAAGGGTTGTAGGGGTTTGGGAGAGTGTAGGAACAGCAGTATGAAATGACTAAATTATACTGTGTATATGTATGCATATATTACATGGAATTCTGCTTTTATGTATAGTTATGACATACCAATTTTTTAAAAGTTAATAAGTAGAAGGAACACCAATCAAGTAAAGGAAGGGAGTTAGGAGAGAGGGGAGGGGAAGAAAAGGGGAAATACTGGGGAATGAAAAAGAGCAAATTATGTTATATACCTGTGTGAATATGTCACAGTTAACCCCACAGTTATGTATAATTATAACACTCTAATAAAAACATTAAAAATAGAATCTTTTACTATTGATTTTCTCATCTTTATCTTCAACTTCTGCCTATTCACTGTTATTTGTTTTAAATATGTTCATATCACGTAATTTAAAAAAAAAATAGAACATCAAAATCCCTCCTGTTGTAGATTTAACTTGTCTCCTCTTCAGAACCAAACTGGTTATTTCGATTTCCTTACTTCCTGCTCAGAATCCAACCCAGTCCAATCTGGCTTCTGCTCATACTGCTACCAGGTGACTCCTCACTAAGGTCCCTAATGACACCTCCATGTCACTAAAACCAAGTAACATTTTTCATTATTCATCTTACTTTACTTTGAAGGGCAGCCTTCAATATTGACCAAGTTCTCCTTAAGACATTTTTCTTTGTGTTGGTGACATCCCACCTCCAGTCTGGTTTCTTTCTAAGACCACTTTGCAATCTCCTTTGCCAGATAATTTCTTTTTAGGTGTTTCTCTTGGTTCCATTTTAATACTCCCTCTCTTTTTGTGTAGTACTTTCTGTTCTCTTTGTTTCAGTTTTGGTTCACTGATAACTCCCAAATGTATATGTCTTCATCCTCTGCTTTTTCCTTGTATCTTCTAGTTTGTGTTTCTAACAGCCTCCTAGACATTGACTTAGACATTTCAAACCCAGTACATAGGAAGACTGACACATTTATTCTTCTCTCAAATGATTATAACAGTAACACCAAATCTCTCTTATTCCCTATTTTAGTAAATGACACACCATACATCCAGTTTTACAAAGTAGTAGAAACCTGGTAGTCACTGTTACCCCTCAGAGCCATCTCTTAAATTCCCAAACGTCTCTTGAGTCTCATTATCACTGTTGTACCTTTCTGAACTTTGGTCTCTGAAATTCAGTTTTGCTCTTTTCTGATCTGTTCTCCAAACATTATAAAATGTTTGTCTATTCACAATATTCCCCTGTTTAAAAACTTGAGTGGATTTCCATTACCTTTAGTGTACACTTACAGGATAAATAAGGCATTGTGTACTGTAACTTTGCTGGGATGTATTGCTTCCCTAGATAGAGAGGTTTGTTTGCATTTTCTTGTATCTTGTTTTGTTTTGTTTGTGGTGCTGGGTATTGAACCCAGATCCTTGAATCTGCTAGGTATGGGCTGTATCACTGAGCTTTATCCTTTGCTCCCTGCTTTTATGTCTTTAAAATAGCTTTATTAAGACTTAACTTAAAATCCATTTAATTCGTTCAGTTAAAATCCAGTTGTGGGTATAGCTCATTGGTAGAATACTTGTCTAGAGTGTGCAAGACCCTGGATTGGATTCCCAGCACCACAAAAGTAAAAATGAAAAAACAAAGTTGGTCCTCTGGTATCCAGGGGTTCTGCACTTGTGAATGAGTTCAGTCAAATGTGGATCAAAAATATTTTTCCAAAAAAATGGCATTTGTACTAACATATAGACATTTTTCTTATTCCATAAGCATTACCATATGAAATATTTACATTGTATTAGGTAATGTAAGTTTTCTAGCAATGGTTTAAAGGTTACAGATGAATGTGTGCATAGCTTATATGTAAATATTATGCCATTTTGTGTAAGGGACTTTGTCCTTGGATTTTGTTATCTGCAAGGGGTCCTGAAACCAATCCTCTGTGGA
Organism: Sciurus carolinensis; assembly: GCF_902686445.1. Classification (NCBI taxonomy): domain Eukaryota; kingdom Metazoa; phylum Chordata; class Mammalia; order Rodentia; family Sciuridae; genus Sciurus; species Sciurus carolinensis. Next base: position 110,508,515 of record NC_062217.1, on the reverse strand, counting down.
TATTGAAGGATGACAGGATGACTGGATACCTTTAATTGATTTTCATCTATTTACATGGTTGGGCAAACATCACCACATTTACCTTTTTTATCACTCTTCAAAAACACTTTATACTCATTAGCAATCACTTCCCATATCTTCCCAACCCCCCTATTGTTACATGACCACTTACCTATTTTCTGTCTCCATAGATTTGCCTCTTCTGGATAATTCATGTAATTAAAATAATGTGGTCTTTTATGACTGTCTTCTTTTAATATTTTCAAGGTTCATCCATGCTGTATCATGTATCATTACTTTTAATTGCCAAATAACATTCCAGCATGTGGATAATACCATATTTTATTTTTCTATTTGTTCATTGGTGGACTTTAGGTTGTTTCCCTTTTTATAAATATTTAATGTACAAGTTTCTGTGTACAAGTTTTATTTCTTTTGGTTAGATTCTTAAAATGTTGAATTCGTAGCTACTATGGTTAAGTTTATGTTTAAGTTTTTAAGGAGCTGCTAAAGTAATTGTACCATTTTACATTCCCACCAAAAATATTCTTATTTTCTCCATATCCTTGACCTATGTTACTTTTTATTATTTTTTATTTTGGGGGGATCCACTTGGTGAGTGTCACGTGGTATCTTATGGTTTTGAATTTCCTTTCCCTAATAGTTAATGTGGTTGAGTATCTTTTCTTACTACTTATTGACTGTTTATCTATCTTCTTCAGAGAAATGTCTATTCAGATTCTTTGTCCACTTTCAGTTGGTTTGATTTTTTTATTGAGTTGTATACAAATCCCTTATGAGCTACTCAGTACTCCATTTTGTAACTTTTTTCCTGTTCTGTGGGTCATCTTTTTACTTTCTTAATGGTGTCCTTTGAAGCATAAAAATTTTTTGTTGGGAAGTCCAATCTGTTTGTTTTCCTTTTTTTTTTTTTTTAACTTATGCTTATGGTATCATATGTAAGAAACCATTGCCTAACCCAAAGTCATCAAGATTTAAACATTTTAACTTTAAAAAAATAATTTATTTTCTTTAGTGAATGGTAAGTTCATTGAACTTTTAAAGATCACGGTGGGTTTTTAGACTGATAAAAATGACAGAGCTGGATAATTTTGAAATTACCAGGGTCTCACTGAGTTGCTTAGTGCCACACTTTTGCTGAGGCTGACTTTGAGAACTTGTGATCCTCTTGTTTCAGCCTCTTGAGCCTCTGGGATTACAGGCATGTGCCACCGCTCCCAGCTTAAATATATTTTTGTTATCATGTTTTCTGTTATAGTGAAGGGGTTTGGTAGGTAGATAACATGCTTATTTTCTGTGCAGTTAGGAATTCTTTATTTTTAAATGTCTTTAAGCAATTATACTGTTTCCTTGATCTCAAGATGGTATAGATTAATAAGACTCACCATTGACTTAACAAAGTTTCTTAACATGTGTCATAAAAGAGGTAGAACTGGGCATGGTGGCACACACCTATAATTCCAGCAGCAACTCAGGAGGCTGAGGCAGAAGGATTGCAAGTTGGAGATCAGCTTCATCAACTTAGCAAGAACCTTTTGCAAAATAAAAAATTAAAAGGGCTAAGGATGTGTGATGCAGTGTTGAAGTGCCCCTGGGTTCAATCCCTAATACCAAAAAAGTAAATAAATAAATAAAAATAAAAGAGGTAGAAACGGAATAGGGCCTGTAAAAGCAAGGAAGCCATAAAAGGGAGAATAGAGTAATTTTGGAAAAGGTGGGGTTTTAAAACTGACAACAAGGGATAATAGTAGATGGAAAAACCAAGAAATGGCAGAACATGTTTGTGAAACCATTAAGAGTTTATGTAAAGGACTGGAATAGGATAGGTGTATATGATTTTAAAAGTGTCAGATTTAGAGCACCAATAAAACAACCTGAAAAAAAGTATCAGGCTTAAGAGAAGTGACTTGCTTTGGAATTTAGTATTTTTAAATAGTGATAGTGTTCATATGGGCTAACTGTTGTAAATGTAGTTATTTAACTTTTCAATTCTGTATTGTCTGAAAACATATGGTATATAATTATAGGGATTTAATTAATTAAAATATAATTTGTAAAATTCACCTGAAGAATTTTTAAATACATGTATTTTAAGATTTTAGGTGATTTCATTTTTAGTGTTCCAGTATATTTTTGGCAACAACTTAATTATTATTATTATTTTTTTTTTGGTTCTGGGTATTGAACCGAGGGCACTTGACCATTGAGCCACATCCCCAACCCCTTTTAAAAATACTTTATTTTGAGACAAGGTCTTGTTTATTTACGTAGGCCTCACTAAGTTGGTGAGGCTGGTTTTGAATTCGAGATTCTTCTGTCTCAACCCACTTGGATTATAGGCATGAACCACTGTGCCTGACTTAAGTCAATAAAGAAGTTCTGTTTAATTTTTAGTCTATATGTGAAATTTAGGTTCTCACGTGTGAGATTTAATTTGGCTCATATAATATATTGTTGAATAATAAAATAGCGACAATTGTGTTTTTAGAATTGTGTGTGTGTGTGTGTGTGTGTGTATGTGTATGTGTTACTTACTGGGGTTTGAACCCAGGGCCTGACTGAGCTACATCCCCAACCCTTTTCTAAATTTTATTTTTGAGATAGGGTCTCAATAAGTTGCCCGGGCTGGCTACAAACTTGCAGTCTTCTCGTGTCAGCCTGCAGAGTAGCTGGCATTACAGGCAAGTGCCACCACACCCAACCTTAGAATCTTATTGTTATTTGTTTATTCTTTGGTCCTGGTGATTGAACTCAGGTTCTCACTCAAGCTAAACATGTGCTCTACCACTGAGCTATGTCCTTAGCCCTAGAACCCTCTTTGAAACATATGTAAAATAGAGAATGTGATTTTAAGACAATGTTTTAGTTGTGTTTAACAGTTCTTATTAAAAATAATTTGTCCTTAATTGAATGGAATCTTTGGTGTTTATAAAGTGCTTTCTTCCATTCATAGTACCACTTTGTTCAAATAAATTGTCTTTCTTGGACTGGGAGTGTAGCTCAGTGGTATAGCTCTTACCTAGTATACTTGAGGATCTGGGTTCCATCTCCAGTCCTGGGGGTAGAAGTCTTCTTCCTGCCTTAAATAGGCCTGTGTCTGTGAAAGAACATAGTCTGAACTTTTTCAATGTGGCGAAACATTGAAAATTAGCCATATCAGACTGGAAGTTAAAATGTATCAATTTCTAAATTATTCTTAATGCTTCTTAAAAATAAGTTTTGAGAATATGCAGATTCCAAAACCTATGGAAACATACAGTGAGTAGTTCACCTCCACACAGTATATCTTATTATAGTTATTTTTTTCCCATTGTATCCTTGTGGAGATACTTTAAACATACACATAAGTGGCATCTATGTGTTCTTTTATCACAAAACCTGCTTCTAATACTATTCTGTGTGTTGCTCCCCGCCCCCCATAACATATCCTGGAGATCTTTGTATTGTGGCACAGTATTGTTATTCCATAATTTAACCAGTTCACTTTGATGGATTCCTTGTTTCTGGTGTTTTGCTATTACAAGCAGTGGTTTAGTGAGTAACCATAGACCTACTTCATTTTACCAGTGTGCTAGCATATCCTTGGGATAAATCTTTAGAGGGTAATTTCTGGGCTTATGTGCATTTATAATTTTGTCTCATATTGGCAGTTTGCTTGATATGGAGCAGTGTTTTTCAACCAGGGGCAATTTTACTGCCCTGGGAGACATTTGGCAATGTCTGGAGACTTTCATTTGCCACATTTAGAGGGAAGGGCTGTACTCCTGGTAAGTTTGAGAGCTATTTGATTTCTGTGAACTCTTCAAATCCTTTGTTCATTTTTCCTTAAGTGTAAACATTTCAGCTAGTTTCTCAATTTGTATTTTCATTTCTGCGTGGCAGAAACACTATTTAAAACATACTGTATGGGGTGAAAATTCTGAGTTTTGATTGGAAATGCCTTCCCTAATTATAAGTTATTCAAGGATTCTTCCATGTTTTTTTAAGAAGGGGGCTTTTATCATTTCATTTTGCGCATTGTGGTCTTGGATATATTTGGAATTTATCTTGGCATACAGTATAAGGTTTGAATACAACTTACTCTACTTAATCAGACTAAACATTGATAAATAATCCATCCTTTCTCATTGGTTTAAAATTCTATTATCATATACTGAATTCTCATTCGTGTTTGATTTTCTAAAATACATTTTAATATCTGGTATGTAGGATGGTAGGGTTAGTCCTATTTGTTTTTTCCTGACTCTTAATTGTTTTTCTAAGTGAACTGTTTTCGTTGTTGTTGTTGAGCGGGTGATCCTTTTTTTGAGTTGGGGCCTCACGTTGCCCATAGTAGCCTAAAACTCCTGAACTCAAGCTGTCCTTGTGCTTTGGTCTCTTAGTTGGGACTATAGGGGTATGCCATACCTGCTCTATGTGAACTTTAGAAATAACTTATATGGTTAGTTATAGATTAACCGAATAGAAGTGATATCTTTTATGATGTTGAACTGTCTTCTTGGAGAACATAAATGGGTGTTTATCTTAGGAATGTTCTAAAGATGTCTTCATATAGATTTGTACTTATTCAATTTGTTTATATGTCTTAATCTTTGGGTTGCATTTGTAAATGGGATCTTTTCTCCCATTTTCTGACTGGCTTTATAAATATAAAAGATTGTTTTCTGTTTACTAATTTGTACTTTATGACCATTTCAACTTTTATTATTTATATTTATTTTTAAATCTATTACCTATGAAGAATAATTCTATATTATCCTTTTTTATATGATTATACCTTTCTTTTTTGTCTTATCTATTTACATCTGCTAGTAACTGCAGAACAATATTAGATAGTAATAGTGACAAAAGACATTGTGGTAGAATACTTTTTGTGGAAGCTTTTTGTATTTGAAAAGAAATGTATCCTTATTTTTCCTTTAAACTTGATCCCAACTTTTGGTAGATTAAGACAGATAAATTTATCAACAGTGGATATTAAATTTGTTAAATATCTTTTTAGCATTCATTGATATGATTACATGATTTTTTTTCTTTTAAAACCATTAGAATGAATGATGTAAGTCAATCTTATTTTTAACTCACCATTTCATTGCTGAGTTAAATCCATGTGGTCAAGGAGGGATTAGTTTTTTTAATATTCACTGTTTTTCTTCTTTTTGACAGGTTTATCATGTTCATTCTGATAGCTATGAGACACAAAATCAGCACTATGGAAGAAGTTTAACAAAAGAAACTATAAAAGATGGTAAGTATTTAAAAAAGAAAGAATGTTTTTATTATTGTATCAGTAATAATTCTAAAGTTATTTCAATTTTAGTTTTCCTTCAAAATAATCAAATTCATAATGAATGTTTTTTTAAATGAAGCAGATTAACAAAATTGGATTAATCAGAACTCCTGGTTCATAATGTACCCAAATCAAATGGTATTTTTTAACATTTTCATCATTTCTTACTAATATGTGTGTTAACTTTTATCATTGCCATGATAAAAATCACTGAGATAGTCAACTTTTATTTTTCCTTTGGTGCTGAGGATTGAATCCAAGGCCTTGTGCATGCGAGGCAAGCACTCTACCAACTGAGCTACATACCCTAGTTAACTTTTTAAAAGGAGAAAAATGGGTGTTTTGGCTCACAGTTATTAGTCTGTGATCATTTGGTCTTATGCTTTGGACTTAGGGTGGCACAGTACATTGTGGTAGGAGCATGTTATAGAAGAAAGCTTTTCTCCTCATGGTGTCTAGGAAGCATGGAGAGGGGAACGAGGGCAAAGATCTCAATATGTCCTCCAAGGGCACAGTCTCAGTGATCTAACTTCTTCCCAGTAGACCCACCTCCTAAAGGTTCTACCACTTTCCAGTGAGACCAAACTTCACACATAGGCAGGGGATACTACATATCCAAATTGTGGCAGTGTGCTTTTATAAACAATATTGAACATTTGTGAATCAACTGTCTAGGTCATACTGAAACTGAAGGTTGTCTTTAAAATCATTTTTTAAGTAAAGACTGTGAGTCATAGTATATCACAACTGCTTGTTATATAAGAGACTTTAAGATATATGTTGTATGTAATTTTTTTTGAAACTTCTAGTGTGTAGTTGAGCTATAAAACTGATATATGCTTCTAAAATATTTGTGGTAAGATATCACAAAAGCAAGGATATCCTGGATCTCTGGAACATTTATTCTTGGCTCTACTAAGATAGAAACCAGTTAATGTGTAGCACAAGTTTGTGAAGCATTTTTTTGTTATTTATAGAAAACAGACATCCACAGTGTGAGCTTAACAGTTAATGTTTCCTTTGGTATACTTAACCAACAGCCAAGATAGTATTAAGATTGGCTACTTTCAGAATATTTTTCTGGGATACAGTCTGGTCCTATCTGAATATCTTTCTTAACACTTACTGTTCTAAGGTAGAGGAGCAGATTATTTAAAAACAAATAAAATTGTACATGCCCATAAATTCCCATAAAAGTTTAAGGCATAATTTGAAGAGATGCCTAGTAACACAAGTTGTTTAAAACATTTAAAAGTTTCCATTTTAATAGTCAACCTGGAGAAGTGCTGGTCCCAAGCAAACTTAACTCTTGTGAAAAGACTAATCAGTATTGAGGAAAAATAAAAATTAGTAGAATTATGATTTGGTATTTGGTAACAAGTCATTGATATCATTAAAAAATGGTTATAATTTGACTCTTGGTTTTAGACAGCTCTTAATTGTAATCCTAAAGAACAGGTATTTTTCTCTGTAAAATTCCTCACAGCAAATCTTGGAATTGCATTTCTTCATAGAAAACATAAAGCTAAACTTCCAGTCTACTTGTAATGAATTTCCTTTTTGTTTGACTAGGGTATTTCACTTTAAATTTGTGTCATTTAAATGTTTTCTAATATGCATTCTTCACCAAAAATTAAGTTGAGAGCTAAAGTTTCTGTGTCTAACAGGAATTCCTAGAATTCCAGGTTTAGCTATTCTATTAACTATAAGGATGGTGGGAAAAATACTGAAGAATTTTATCTATTGTGAATCCACTTTCCAAATGATAACTCTTCACTCAAAATTAAATTGAGATCTAAAATTTCTATGTCAAACAGGAATTCCTAGAATTTTAGGTTTAACTATTCAATTAACTGTAAGGGTGGTGGAGAAAATACTGAAGAATTTTATCTACTGTGAATTTACTTCCCAAATGATAACTCTTTCATACACTGGTTCTAATCCTAATGTATTGTTTTATAGGAGTCTCCAAGTTTTTTCATAATGGTTTCTGCCTAAGAAAAGATGCTATTGCTGCCAGTATTCAGAAGATTGAGAAAATTCTCCAGTGGTTTGAAAGCCAGAAGCAGCTTAGCTTTTATGCAAGTTCGTTACTGTTTGTTTATGAAGGTTCATCTCAGCCAACCACTACAAAATCAAATGACAGAACTTTGGCAGAAAAGTTTTTGTCCAAAGGACAATTGTCAGACACTGAGTTACTGGAGTATAACAATAACTTTCGTGTGTTAAGTTCTACAGCAAATGGAAAAATAGAGGCTTCAGTAGGCAAAAGCTTATCCAAGATGTATGCTTGTCACAGAAAAATGTATTCAAAAAAACATCACAGTCAGACTTCATTGAAAGTTGAAAATATGGAGCAAGACAATGGGTGGAAAAGCATGTCACAGGAACATTTAAACGGAAATGTACTTTCCCAACTGGAAAAAGTTTTCTACCATTTTCCCACTGGTTGCCAAGAGATTGCGGAAGTAGAAGTGCGAATGATAGATTTTGCTCATGTGTTCCCTAGCAACACAATAGATGAGGGATATGTTTATGGTCTAAAGCATTTAATTACTGTACTTCGAAGTATTTTAGACAATTGAATCTTTTGCTGCAGTCTTTTTAAGGGGTGAACAAATCATAATGAAGAGCAGCAGTTATTATCTCTGCACCTGTAATGCTGTGTAAAAACTTTGTATTGTGAGTCAACATTTTATTTGTCTTTATACTTTTGGTAGAAAGGTTAACTTTTTTATAATCTTACTCAGGAATACTAATTTGTTCATTAGAAACCTATGAAGAATAAAGAAACAGGAATGTTAAGCAGGGAATGTGGTGGTACATGGCCTAAACATCTATTTGGCTCAAGCAAAATGGAAACCATTTTTCAGTAAGTAAGAGTTTATTTAGCTTTCTGTAGCCAATGTATCATGAAATCTGTCCACCCAACCTTGAAAATGAGCCATACTAACCTATTGCATAATTAGAACCCTCAAAATCTAGAAAGCACAGGTTGATATTCTTAGTATTACTATGTATGAAGTTATTAAAACTGGAGAAAATTCTACTTCAGAAGTAAGTACCATTTAGGTTTTATATTAAAAGTTCAGACCAGCATATCAAAAGGTGCTTCTTAGTGAAATGATGTAGAAATGTTGCATTCCAAAAGCAGGTTTTCCCTTTAATTTCCATTTATCTATGTAATACAAAATAGTATACTTTGTGAAATATATAATGGAAATGAACAACAACAACAACAACAACAAAAACAAAAATACCTTGAAATTAAAGGCACTGATGATTCTTACCAGGATCAGAAGAGAGAAATTATTTGCAAGAAACAAAATATTTTTTCTTTTAAATTCTTTTATTGCAAGTTCTTTTATGGCAAAATTGGAATCTATATTTACTACATTGTGAGAAGGTATTACATAATATGAAGGTATACATGTAATACCTTTTTCTTAAACAGAGGCTTCAAAGAAGTGGATGGTTGAAACTATTTTTCCTCTAAACAATTTTTTAGAGTGTTTTCCTTTTAAAATTCATGTATTTATGTGTTCCCATTTAGTTAAGCAGTAGTATAAATGTTTGTTGCTAAATATAGTGTTTCTCAGAATTTGGTTAAGCAGTGAAAAACCATCTAATCATGTAAGTGTTTTCAAAATACTGTGTGTAAATTAGTGCATCTTATAGGGTTTGGTGCATATCTGAATCTGTACTTCTGGTTCACTATTATTCATAACAGTTTTAGACCATATCCAAAGAGAAATTAATTTTATTGGGAGCAGAGGCAAAAACAGATTTGTAAATATAATCTTTGTTTCACACACATACCACCTTTTTAAAATAACTAGGTATTTTCATTGAAAACTTGTAAGACTTTGAAATTAAATTTGCAAATACATTTAATGTTAATGCTTTCAGAGCACTTTGACTCAATAGTAGCACATCTAACAGTTGAGCAGTTTTGCTATATTCCTGGAACACATTTTGGAGTTATGAATTATTAAGATCTTTTCCTCCTCTTTTCACCTCAGAATTACAAGTTAAACTTCTAAATCCAATTGCCATTTTTATGTGGTATGGAGGAAATTTTGTTTATCTTACCTTCCCAACTCTCTCTAAGGGTACTTTGCAAATATCTGAGTCCAAACAAAGATACCGGATAAATGTTCTATGAATTCTATACTTAGCAAAATCTATTAAACTGGCATAACTTTATATGCATTTTGTTATTTTTATTTAGAATTAGTGTAAAATATTTTTCCTTGGGATGTAATGTTTTTCACTAGTCCCAAGTGGGTATTGGCTATAGGTTTTTGTTTTTGTAGGAATGAATTCAAATCTTAATTAATAGTAAACTTTTAAAAATTTACCTGTTTTTCTTACAATATGGACTTTTGTTGTTGTTGTTGTTGTTACTTGGTTAGTGTTCAGTACATCTTAAGCTCAGATAAATAAACACTATGTTGAATCTTCAGAGGATTTTTTGTATGGGATGGTGTCAGCCTATGTACATTAAATTTAATAAATTTAAGTATTATCAGATTATTTGCACATTTTAGTTCAATAAAGCCTGAATCAGCTGTTCCAGATTTTCTTTATCTGTATTTGGAAATAGAGTTTTGTAAAATCAGTGTCTTGCCTTTCTGATACAATAGATTATGTTTTGTTTTAATAAAACAAGAAGTGCTTTTATCTTTGTTTTTCAGGGAAGGGATTAACATTTAATTCTTTTTGTTTACATTTTTTATCACTGTTACCCAATACCCATTTTATGTTATTACTTTATAAGTAAGCTTGTATGTAACAGAATAAGTATCTGTTTCTGTAATCTACATGTGACTATTATCTAGTCCTGTCTTTTAAGATTATGCTGAAATATGCCACTGTGGGAATGAATGATCACTATTCAACAAACATGTTTGAACATGTAAATGTTTAAGAAATAAGCAAAATAATGACATAGTTTGGATTAATAGGATTATTGGTTTTTTTCTCCCCTAGGAAACATAAATAATGATGTTTGTGTATTTCTTATGGAATGCACTCATAAAAGAACTTTTAAGAAATTGTGGATGTGAATACATTTCTCAAATAAAATTTAAATTGTAAAATAGTTTTATAATAAAGTATTTACATTAATTGATATTTTAATATGGATGAAAGTTGCATAGATTCAAATAAATTAAAATCCATGATAAATACTACATATTTTATCTAAATAGTTTTTCAAGAAATAATTATGAAAATGTGTATATTAAATGACTCTAACATGGAGCTTGTGGTATTTCAAATCGGTATTAATGATTCTTTGTTTTTTTGTGTCTGGAAAGATTGTACTCATTATGCTTCTTTACACTACAATTTGCTACTGTGGGCCTCTAGGCTGTTCAACTGAATTAGAACCTTAAAGAATTTTTTGATTAAGTATAATTTAGTATTTTATTATTTTCAAGATATCATATCTGTAAAGTCTCTACCAAATTTATAACATTTGAAATCGAATTAATTTCCATAGTTTTTTTAGTTGCAGTTTTCTTGTTTCATGAACCTGAAAACACAATTTTAATTTTGTTTTTAAGAATTTGGAATATTATAGGATAAACAAAAATTGTTGAACAATGAAAGAATTTTATCATGAAATTACAGAAATTGTGTCCACTATTTTAAAGCATTGTCATCTTTTTAATACCAATTTCTCTTAGAGTTTGACATTTAAACTTGATTTGCTTTAAAAATTGTTTACAATGTTTAGTAATTTTATTCCTTATCCAGTGCCTTTAACCTTGCTTTGGTATATTTGTAGCTTCAGTTTCCTTTCTGTTGTATCTTATAATGTTTTTAATAGACCAGGAAGCATCAATTTCTTTTTAAAAATTGTCAGTTGGATTATCTGAAGAGGTAGTAATTATTTGTTAATACTTTGGGAAACAAGTACAGTTTCCTCTGATGGCCAGGCTTCTTAATTTATTCAAAAAACATGTATCTGATGTATACCACGTGCCAAGCATTTTTAATCCCCACCCCTAGTATATAGTTTGAACTAATCGGACAAGGCCCTAACCATTTCCAGCATCCTGTCTAGGCCAAGTGTGGTTAGGAACTCAATTTAAATAGAGATTATAGAGAAACGTGTATCTAAAGGTAATAAAGATAACCAGCATTTGAGTTTGTGTAAAGATTAATAAGTACTGAATTAAGATGAGGCAACTAACAATATGTTAGAAAGATTAGAAATATTTTGCAGCTTTGTAAACTTCATTTGACTGTTGAGTTTTGATAGTAGCTGTTGATAGTGTAAAAAAAAGCCTTAATTTTCAATATTGATTGTAAAGGTACGTTTACTTAGACTGTTCATTTAGAGTAGTGTTTAACATAACATTACTGTGAAAAACATTCCATTACCTAGTCATAAGCACATTAACTACACATTTTAAAATTGTATTTTATAATTTAGTACAAGTAGTTTTAGGCCTCAATCTTAAATCACTGGTATTTAAAATCTGGCAGTAGGGAGGTGTGGTGGCTCATACCTGTAATCCCAGTGACTTGGGAGGCTGTGGATTGTGAATTTGAGGCCACCCTGGGCAATTTAGGGAGACCCTATCTCAAAAGGCAAAAAAACAAAAATAAAAACTCTACCTGGGGGTATAGTTCACTGGTAGAGCACTCCTGGGTTTAATTCCCAGTATTACAAAAAAACATTTTTTTGGGGGGCAGTGGATACAAAACTACTTTTTTGACTCAGTGAGACTGATTTTATTCTAATTTAAAATGCTTGTTAATATTTGAGTATTTGAGGAAATTTGGGATCATCATTTTGTTTAATGTTTAAATTCTTATTGCTTATTAATAGATTCTAGTAAGAGGAAAGGTACTCATGCAATTAAACAAATTGGCATGTATATTCAAGAATTTTTTTATTTTTGAATTTTGTCATCATTGGGGTTAAATTTTGGCCTGATGTTCACCTAAAATGTAAACAGTTTAATTATGAAGTGAAATAATCTTAAATATGATATATGATACACCTGCACATAAATGAAAATGGAGTGCACACAGACACTTTACTATGGGAACTGTACTGGAAGATTTATGAAAGCATGTGAAATTGCACCTAAAATTGTGTTATTAGTGACTAGCAGCAATGCTAAATTTCTTGTACTTGATGAATGAATGTATTTAGTCACAGTAACTTTGGTTTAAATGTCTAAGTAATGTCTCTAGTTTTTTTTTTTAGTGTGTTTGTAATTTGTATTATTGATGGGGGGTATTCTTGGATTGCAGGGGTTATTGTCAATGTGTGATTTGTGTTTTTATTTTATAGAATCATCTAATGTGATATACCAATTTTTATAAGTGATATTTAGATAATTCTAATAACTGTGTATATTTGACAACCCATTAAAATGTTTTACATTGGAGTTTTTTTCATTACTTGTAACATGCTTATAACTCATGGTAATTTAAAAGTAACTCATTCATTCAACAAATATTTTAGTGTGTGTTATGTACCAGAAACTATAGGAATCACTCAGGATTCAAAGAACAAAATGTTAGTAGAAGGGTACACATCAGGAATGATAAAGTATATGAAGAATTTTGTATGACTCTTTTTCTATCATATGAACTAAATAAAGTCTTTGTAATTTACAGAAGTATACTATAGGAGAAACATTGACTTGACTGTGAGAACACTATAATTTTAAAACTTAAGTAGATAAGATTTTTACCTGTATTTGAAGTTTTGTGAATTGGTTACTCAGTGACCACGTTATTCCTTTCATGTATTAGGAGGGTACTGTCAAACACCTACTCTTTACCAAGCACAGTCTTTGACTTTGGAGATTTAAAAAGTTGGATAAGATTCAGTTCCTGTTCTCAAAATATGTGCTGTTTGGTCTGGCAGGGGTGGAAGAGACATGTAAATGTGGGGTAAAATGATATTGGATCCAGCTCTGACTGATACTTACAGTATCTAGCAGGATTATGAAAGAGGGCATTTGTAACAGCACAAAGAAGTAAAGGGTCATGGTTCATAACATCACAGAAAATGTAAGTCAATACCCAGTAAATTGCATTGAATTCCTTATGCCTGTTTCTGTGTGCACACAATGGGAAAGATCAATACTTCTCAAAGCAGCCTCACTCCACTCCTGTTAAGTTGCCTGCCAACTGCTGAAAATAACAGGGAATCCTGCCACTAGGATCTCCTAGTTACAGTTAAAAATAAAGACTAAAAGCTGAAATTAAATATAAAGTGAAATAATTATAAAGTAATAATAAAAGTAAAAATAATACCTTGGGGATTTTGCTTCAATGCATATTTGATTTCAGTAGGCTTAGAAGGGGTCTGTGATGCTGCTGGTTCATGGACCACACTTCAGTAAGATTTTCAGGAAGTTCTTTGAATATAGGAACGTGGTATAAATGATTCATAAGCTTGATTTGATGTTGAAAGTTTGTAATTTTAAGGAAAGTTAGGAATGCCTTTAAAATTATTTTGTAATGCTGGGGATCAAACATGGAACCTTCTGCATACTCAGCAAGCACTGTACCACTGAGCTACAACAAGTTAATACAATTTGACAAAATGCTTTGGGATTTTTTTTTTAAAGGATTGACAGAAGTCAGAGAAATTATCATTTGGAAACAATTACAATTTGGGTACACTGAATTGGCAGCTCTGAATATTGCAAATCAAGCACTGGAGACTTAAAAACTTTTTTTTTAATGGAGGATTTCCATACAAAGAGAATGTTGTTTTTGATGGCAATTCATTGGCTGGGAAGAAGCCCTCTTTTGGATTTGTTAGTTTATTAGGGCACTCCCAGCTAAAGGCCAGCAAATACTGACTTCAGTTGTTTATCCAAGTCTATTAGAACATTCTGTGGTTTGACCTTAAGTAGCAGGTGTGAGTGCATTCCTCTGGATCTCCACTTTAGAAAACCTTAATCTTAGTTACTTTGTTTGCCATCACAGGATGGACACAAAGAAAAATGAATATGATGTGGAGACGTGTTAGTCTATGGAGGGATAAACTATATTACCTCATGCATTTTGGAGATTATAAACTTAAGGTAAGCAGATTTAGCTTATGGGACTTGGATCCAGTTCCAAAACCATCCTCATATTTGTAAATTTGTAAAGAAACAACTACCATAGTCTTAAATTTCCATTTTCCACTCCCTATAGTAATTGACTCTAACCCCATCCAGGTTATTTCAGAGGCAGAGAGAACAACCCAAGCAATGGACTGACCAGCTTGACCACTCTGTCAGCAATTGTTGCTGCACAGTAACCCAAAATGTAAGTGACTTAAACAACTTTATTATTTTTATGACTCTATAAATTGGTTGGGTGGTTCTGCTGATCTTGGCTAGAATTACTCATGCTTACAGGCAGGTCAGCTGGGGTGTGGTGTGTGCATTGCTACAATGTCTCCTACATCCTCTCAGCAGTTTAGTCCAGGCATATCTCTCATTGTAAAGGTCCAAAAGAAGCTGAAAATATGCAAATACGATTGAAGTTTATGTTTGAGTTGAATTTGCTTCTGTTGCCAAATCCAGAGTCAATGTGGGAAGGCACTAAAGAAAAGCACTGAAAGCATCATAACCCAATCAACCACGTGCTCCAACCTTAGAGCAGCTCACACAGGGCATCAGGAAGCTGAGTCTTGTCATGGTCCGTGGTTTCATCAGGCAGCACCTTCAGATAAGTGAGACTAGATATTTATTTATTTATTTATTTATTTATTTATTTTTAGTTGTAGATGGACACAATACTTTTATTCATTTTTATGTGGTGCAGAGATTCGAATCCAGTGCCTCACACATGCTAGTCAAGTGCTCTACTACTGAGCCACATTCCCAGCCCTGAGACTAGATGCTTAATTCTGAGGATCATAACAGAGGCAGTAGGATAAGGATCATATGCAAGTCTTTAAAATCCCTTTTCTTGTTTTCTTTTTTACTTTCATCCAAGTTTCCATTGATTACCTCCTCTGGGTACAGCCCAGGGGCAGCTCCTCTTCAATTTTAAATTACTGGTGTTATTGTAGTTTGTTGTCCTAAGCAATCTCATCTTATTCATGAGTCTCCTGGGTGATAAATGTCAGTTGATTTTCTTCCAAGTGTGTACAAACTGTAAGCTTCTATGACAAAAACTTATTCAAAAAAATGCACATTTTATATGTAGTATTAATGCCAGTTCATTAATTGACACTTAAACTATTTTTTCACTGAACTAGTAGTTTAGGTTCAGTATTAGATTCTGGAACTTCTGAATTCTAAAATAATATTTGAACTTGGATATGCTATTCTATTGTCAGTTTAATTGGATTATTGTTCCTCTAAATCAGAATTTCACATTTTCTCCCTACTACATTTTCTTATTTTATTATTAGTATATAATATCCCAGGGAGGGTGAAAATTGATTTTTCCCAGAGTGGATACTATTATTTTTATCCATGTTTAGCCTCTTTTGTTTTCTTAGAAAAAGATAGCAGAAGATGGAAGCTTTTTAAAAAAAAAAAAAAAACAGATTCATTAGGCTCATGGTTTTGGAAACTCAAAAGATTTGCTGACTCCATTTGTTCAGCCTCAGATGAGGACCTTCTGACTGCCTCACAGCCTGGTACATTGATGGTATCATAGTAGGAGCCTATCAGAGGCATGACAGGTCACAGGCAAGACAGGAAGCAAGAGAGATTTGGGGGCCAGGCTTACTTTTTTTTATAACAACCTACTCTCTTGGGAACTAATCTCCAATAGACCATTAATTTCTTCCAAGAATGGGACCCCAAGACCTATTTACCTTCCTCTGTTCCCCACCTGTTTAAAAGGTTCTCCCACCTCTCAATATTGGTAGGCTAGGAGCTGAGCTTCCAGGATATGAACTTTAGGGGGACACAAGCTATATCCAAACCACAGCAGTCCTCTGGTAGACCCACACTCATGCATCTTTTATTGACTTTTTCCTTGTCCTGGTAACTATCATCTTATTTCTTCCCTTTGCAGAAAAATTCCTCAATTTATTTCCACTTCCCCTATTTTATGTTAAGTCACTCCAGTGAGGCTGTGACAGTCCCACCCACTCCATCCCCCAGCAATAGAAATGGTTCTTGTTGAGGACACCAATGACCTCTATATTGTTAAATCTGAAATTCAATTCTCACTGCTCATTTTACACGACACAGTAACATTTGACACATTTTTATGTGCCTTCCCTCATATGTGTTCTCTTTCTTCCCTTGACTTTGTTGCTCATGCTCCCTTTTTTCCTTCTAACCTCCTTTTTTCTAAGACTCTTGCTGTGTCTGTCTGTCTTCACCAGCCATTGGTCTTGGTGAACTCTGAAGACCAGTCCTCTCTTTTATGTAATAATTCTACAGATCAGCTACTCAAACCTAATAGACCTGACGATTTTAAATAACCAGTACTTCATAAAACCATACCTGCTATCCCAGACTGGAATGTACAGGTGATATAATCTATTCACACATAATTTTTTAAAATGAAGATACAAAACACTGATGAAAAGTCAAAGCAGACCTATAAATTGAGGATATATTGTATTTATGGAGGTGAAGACTCGATGTTTTAAGATATCAGTCATCATCAAAATGATCTATAGAGTTAAGATAATTCTTATTAAGATGCTGACTGAAATTTCCCCCCATAGAAATCTATAATCTAATTGTAAAATCTGTATGGAAAGGGCAGAGAAAAGAGAAGGGCCAAAACGACTTTGGAAAAAAATGCAATTGTAAAATTCATATTACTAGATTTCAAGATTCACTAAAAAGTAACAGAAAATAGACTGTGGTAATGGGGAATAGATAGACATAGATAAGTGGAAGAGAATAAAAAGTTTAGATATAGACTCAAACAAATAGTATCAATTGGATTTTTAACAGCTTTCTTATATAATTGGCAACTGTTCCTGTTGAAAATGTATAATTGGGTAAGTTTTGTTGACTGCATACACTATCACCATGATCAAGAAATGAACATACCAGTCAACTCTAAAAATTTCCTTGTGCCCCTTGATAATCCCATCCTCTGACCCTTCCTTGTCAGTCCCCTTTCCACCTCTATCCCCAAGCAAACAGTGATCTATTTTCAAATCACATACATTATTTGAATTTTCATTATTCATGTATTTTATTTGGTCTTGTTTCTTTCAGTATAACTATTTTGAAATTCATTCTCATAGTTGCATGTATCAATAGATACTCCTTTTTATTGCTGAGTAGAAGTCTGTTGTATGTATGTACCATAATTTGTCCATTGACCTGTTGAAATAAATTGGAATTGTTTCCATTGTTTGGGCACTACCATAATAAGGTTACTCTGAACTTTTGTGTATAATTCTTTGTATCAATGACATATGCTTCTCTTTTTCTTGAGTAAATATCTAGAAGTAGAATGGCCAGGTCAGATAGTGGTTTAACATTTTAAGAAAGTGCTGAACTATTTTCTATAGTGATTTTCTGTTCTGCATTTTTACTATTCACTTGCTATACATACTTTACAACACTGGTATGGTCAGTTTTTAACACTTTTAAATATTTTAATTCATGTATAGTTTTAGCTCATTCTTGTTTTACTTTGCATTTCATTAATCATATGAAGTACCATTTATGTGCTTGTTTGCTACCTGTATGATTTTTGTGGAAATGTATATTTTACTCTTTTGCCCATTTATTTATTATAGGCTTTTAAAATTTACTATTGGAGTTCATAATGTATTCTAGATTCAAGCTTTTTATCAGATAGGAGATTTGCAGATGTTTTCTCCCAGTCTGTGGCTCGTATCTCATTCTCATGACACACAAGACATTTGTCTTCTGTTTAAAGACCAGAAATTCTTACATTTTCCAAGGTCCAATTCATCTAGTTTTTTCATTTATGTATGGTGCCTTTGATATTGGATCTAAAAAATCTTTGCCTAATCCAGGATCACAGAGATGTTTATGCATCTATCCTCTAAATCCACAGATGTACAACCTGTGTTTTATAATTGGTAGATTGTCAGTGTTGTGTATATATACATATAAAATAAAATTACAACCCTTATGTTTTTCAATCATACAATGCTTTATTTATTTTTTTGCAATTTTTTTTCTGGGTCAGTCACTTTCATGCTGACATTTATTTCTCTGCTGAGTAGATGAGAGAGCTTATGCCCAAATAGTTTAAAAGCTTTGCTTAAGGTATTAGGTGCAAAATGAAATACACCATAATTCAAAGAGAGGCAAGCTTCAGCCACCAGTTAGGTCTATTATATTAGCAGAGATAAGCTAAGGCATTAAGGCATGCTAGTTATTTTCTTTTTTTTTCTAAACTAGGGGAGAGTATTAATTGTGAGAAAAGTTTACAGGGAGTTTTTGTAGTTCAGTGGCTCCTCCTTTAGTGAAATTATTTTGACCTTAATAGGGTGAATGCTCCAGTGTGTTCTCATCAAATGGTGGCATAAAAAAAAAATAGATATTGAACAAAAATAGAAAAAAAATTAGGTTACATTTCCATATCTGTAAAAATTCTAATAATAAAGAAAGGAGTATTGAAGGGAAAAGATCATAGCAGAAGAAAAATGAAATCTTCAGAAAGAATCTTTCTTGGTGTGAAGCCAAGAGACTTTGGAGACCCTCAAAACCACACTGTGGAGGTTCTTCCACCAGGATTAGCTCCCTCCAGTGGGCCAGGTCTGTGGGGTGGGTACTGTGGGCTGCAGTAGAAGCAGGTGCTGCCCTCAAGGCACACAGGTCATCAGGGAGGTGAATGCACTAATACGTGAAGTCCGTACCTGGGGCCACTGTTCACTTTACAGAAGAAGAACAGGCTCAGTCTTGTTAACTAACTCTATCCAAGGTCATGTAGTTAGCAAATGATAGATGCAAGATTTGGGTCCTGGGCTGGCAGACGTTCATCCTTCTCCTCCTATACTCATCATTTCTCTATCTTCTACACTTTACTTTGTTCCTCTTTCATTAATATCCATTTAGAAAAGTCTCATCCAATGACAAACAGAAACAGTTTCCTTCTCCTCCTATACTCATCATTTCTCTATCTTCTACACTTTACTTTGTTCATCTTTCATTAATATCCATTTAGAAAAGTCCCATCCAATGACAAACAGAAACAGTTTTTATCTGAGAGCACTTGGAGAAAAGAAGAATATTAGATAAAACTCTGAAAAACTTTCCTAATACCTACCTCTTTCCCCAAATACACCAGGTAATGTCACTCTGGAGTAGGAGTCCTTCCTCCCCTGTAGGAGAATCACCACAGGTGCATAGGCGTGATTTTCCTGGCTAGACAGAAATGTTTGACTTTTGGGTTGTCATTTCTAATAGTAGAAAAGGTAGTCACAGAAGAGTTGGAGGGAGATTTGCTGTGATGGCAATATTGTTTGTTTGTTTGTTTGTTTATTCATTTATTTATTGGTACCAGGGATTGAATCCAGGGAGACTTAACCACTGAGCCACGTCTCCAACCCCTTTTATTGTTTATTTTGAGACAGGTTCTAACAAAATTGCTGAGTTCCTTGCTAAGTTGCTGAGGCTGGCTTTGAATTCATGATCCTCCTATTTTAGCCTCCCAGACTGCTGGGATTACAGATTTACTGCAGAGCCAGGGCAACATTGTTTAATCTCAATTGTGACAATGGGTACACAAATGTATCTATCAAATCTCATGAAGCTTTTTGAAGTTGTACTTTGTTGTATGTAAATTTTAATTTTAAAAGTTTATTAAAATCATCAATGGACACCTGTGGGACCTGCACATGCTGTGCTAGTTTCCTTCTTGTAAGACACACATTCTCTTTATTTTCAGGGTACTAAATTGTACAGCATGGAGCAAAAAAAGTATGATTGAAAGATTTTCTGATTTATTATGGTTACATATCCTTCCCCTAGTCACATTTCTTAGGAGTTCTCTATTTAAATCTCTTTCCTAAATGTCTAATTGTCATTTCAGTTATTCTAAAAGATCAGAGATCCATGCATTTATATTTAGTTTCATATATATATATATATATACATATATATATATATATATATATATATATATACTTGAACATTCTTTTTCTTTTTTTTTGAACATACTTTCTTTACCTAGAAAAATGACAAGTCACTAAGTCAGGAAAAAATTGGATTATTTTCTCAGAGATTATCTTTATTTTTGGTCTGGTTGTTCTAGATATTTTACAAAATAATTTACTTAGAAGTTAAACTATGTTTTAAAGTGTAGTTAAATACTGGGTAATGTTTATTGAGTCTTTACTTAATCCCTAACACAGTACTTTACATGTCTTAACCATTCACCATTTAGCAGCCAAAGTCATTAGAAACCATGTAGTCCAAGGCAGTTCAGTCACTATAGCACCAAATATTCCAGAAACACTTAGATAGGCAGATTCCTTCTTGGTATTCTCTGAATTAATGTTAACATCATCTTTCCAGTTGTCCCTGCAACAAGACTTGGAGTCATCCTTGACTTCTCCTTTCCCATACAGTCCAACTCCATTTCAGTTGTAAATCTTGGTGGTTCCACCTTCAAAATACATCCAGATTCTGACTCTCTCGCACCACCTCCAGTGCTACCATCCTAGTCCGGTTACCCTGGTGTTCATCCCAGGAATGCTCAGTAGCGTCCTTACAGTTCAAATGTCTTCCCCCTTATTGCCTTATCCTCATTTCTTCTTAGCAGCAAAGTGCTTACAATATAAGTCAAATTGTTTCATTCTTCTGCTCAAAATCCTCCTACTGTTTCTCATCACGCCTGAATAAAAACCAATATACTCACAATGGCTTCCAGAACCTTATATTCTCAAGTTTGTGACAAGCTCCCTGATCTCATATTTTATTAGTCCTATCATACTTTGCCCTCTGGCTAAGCTGGCACTTCCCTCCTGCAGTTCCTTTATCCTACATCTGAAGTTTACACGTAACTTTACCTGGAATTCACTGCTCTCACAGTTTTGTACGGTTCTCCCCTATACTTTTCAGTCTCTGTGAATCTATCACTGCCACAGAAAGTTTCCCCCTGAGTAAAAACAGTCAGCACCTCATTACCCAGTGATTTTACACTAGTTTTCTTCATAGCAATCATTACTATCCTATCACATATTTTTTTTCTTGTTCATTTACTGTCTATCCTCTGCCTCTTTTTCCCCCATGGTGCTGCCTGCTAGAAAGAACACTCCATGAGAATAAAAACTTGGCAAGTTTTGTTCACAGTTGCTTCTGTAGCACTCTTGAGGCTCCAAAAATGATTCCCCTAAGTATGGCACTTTGTCATGCTGAGTACCTTGAACTGAAGGATATTGGAAGGGCTGCAGAGGCAAGTATCCTGACTTTCTCTGGCCCTTGTTTCTTTAGCTTCCCTTTCTTCCTCAAGGAAGGCCATAGAAACTAGAATTCTTTTTTTCTTAAGGAAGATCATGGAAACCAGAATCTTTTTCCTCCAGAAATATCCATAAAGCCTAGAAATATTATTAATATTATTCTAACCTCCTCCTGGCCATAAAGACATTCCTTGGTCTACTTGTCTGAAGTGGGTCATAATATCTTCATTCTAAAAGGATCCTACCCTGAACCTGGGCAGAAGGAAAGGGATAATTAGAAGAGACAGGGCCTGCTGTTTCTTGTCTAAGTCGATTGCCATAAGATCATACCCTTTGTCTCATCACGTTTCTACACAGTAGTCCATTCTTCATCAAATCTAAGCATAAATATAGACAGTTTCCCCTGGGTCTTAGGGGTCTTCATTTTTGAAGACTTCCATGTCATGTAAAACATTCATTATGTATATTTATTATGCCTTTGTCCTGTTTTCTTGTCTTTTGCTGGAGGAATGTAGTTGTGACCCTTATGGTGGGAGCACAGATATCATGCCTCTCCTTCCCTGTAGCACCTAGAACACTGCATGGCACAGAGCAGGTGCTCATTCTATGTTTGCTCAATGCAAGAGAGTGAACGAATGAGTAATGCCTTTGGGCAACACTAAAATTTAGGAAGTAAGAATTCATGAGCCTGTTTCCCAATAGCTTCACAGCTTTTGACAACTACAAGCCTGTCTGACCATAAATGACTGTATTCTGCTGTGCTTCTGGCTAGTTTTACATTACTAACTTTTAGCAATGTCTCTCTGCCTCTTTCCCCTCCCCTGCAGTGCTGGAATTGAACCCAGGGCCTCATGCATACTACACAAGTGCTCTACCACTGAGCTACAATTCCCAATATCTATTCTATTCTCTTCCTTTTAGAAGAAGCTTTTAAAGAGTCATAAAAGCTCTGTTTTTGGAACCCACTGTATTCCACATGTCTCTTCATTCATTTTGTCCTGATTTGTATCCTTTCTCAATAAACTGTTATCATAAATGTTTCACTTTTATGACTTCTGTGGGTTATCCTAGTTATATTATGAACATGAGGGAGTAACTGATGTGTAGCCAGATGGTCAGGAGTGCCACTGGCCTGGACATTCCAAACTGGTGCCTGAAGTAAAAGCAGATTCTTGGGGGCACTGCTACTCTTTGATCTGTAAAGTCTGAATGTTAACTCTGGGAGGTTAGGGTCAGAATGGTAGTACAGTGGCTCAACATGTGCTTCTGTTTAAAGATACCATAGTTAAAATATATATTGTTGATTCATTAACATTGAGCTCCCAGCCAGAGGCACTAAGCCTCCTTCCTGAGCACAGCTTAGCTACACACTTATTTTCTTCCCTAGGCACATTTGTAACTTTCTATGTTTAGGAACCTGAGACAACACTTCAGTATTACACTTGGAAAGAACATTTTAATCAGGAAAATCTATGGAACTAAATAGACTTTTAAAAAGGCACTTGTTGCCAGGCAGGAAGGCAGAGGCCTGTAATCCCAGCTACTTAGGAGGCTGAGGCAGGAGGATTGTAAATTCAAGGACAGTCTGGGCAATTTAGCAAGTCCTGTATCAAAAAAATAAAATAAAATAAAATTTAAAAACTAAGAAAAAAGATTTTTTTAAAAAGGTGGTGGGGTTGGGGGCCAGGGATGTAGCTCAGTGGTAGAGCTACATCCCCAGTACTTCTGATGGTGGGGGGATGGCAGTGTGAGGAAAAAAGAAAAAGAAAAAATGCTCTTATTTGTAGTATGAGAGCTGAAAAAGCAAGGCAATGCATTGCCTTGTTCCATTTCAACTGATACCTGAAAACTCAACTTTTTTTTTCCTGTTCTTTGTCCACAGATGACTGAGAAAATGCCCCTAGTATTGACTTGGAGACTACAAAAAAATTTTAGCCAGTAGGTGAATTTCCAAATATGGAATTCATAAATGAGGCTCAACTGTGTGCACACACTTGCGCGCGCGCGCGCACACACACACACACACACACACACACACACACACACACAGTTAGAACCTTTTATCCCACATCCTAAAAGAAGTCTGATGTACTTTCTGAGAATCCTGTGAAATCCTAGGGATTTGTCTTCAATACAGACTAGTTTCTATTCTTCCTAAACCCTTATCTTGTTGATCACAGTCCTTCTTTTTGCTCCATACTTATTCTATGGGGCACTCAGCTCCTCTTGTTTGATTTGCTCCCAAATAACTAACACAGTGCCTTTGTGTAGCAGGCTTCAGGGGAGGTTCATAAATGATAAGCTTTGTTACATTGCCGGAACACAAACAAATTAAAATAGAATGTCAAACATCCCTGTCTTAAACTATCCTTCTGTCCCTACATCCCCTTCCTGGAATTTTTAATAGTTACTATTCCTGAGCATTTAATGTCTTTATTTAAAACAAGACTCTGCCTACTTTGCATCTTAAGCTCAACAGCTCTAGCCAAGGCTTTCCCTCTTTGTTTTTTCCCCTCAGCCTCAACGATGTCTATAAATAGAAGAACGGAGATTTAGTTTTACTGAAATGAGTTATGGTAGCCATTTCTCGACAAGCACAGTTGGCTGTGGTAGTTTTAGTAACATTGCCCTCCCTCTGTGTTCCTGATGTCAAACCCATTTAAGCCTCAAAATCCTTATGAGAAAGTTGTATTTCAAAATACCAGACGAGGAAGAGGCCTAGCAAGGTTGAGCAGCTCCCAACTTCTGAAGTCTAAGTTCACAGAACTTGAATATATGCTACATGTGCATTATTTCATTTAATTCCCACAATAACTCTCTAAAATAGACTTTAAAAAAAAAAAAAAAAACAGTTAGGAAAGAAGTTTGGGAGGTAGTCATGTGGTTTGTCCAAGGTCAAGTAACAATCAGAGCCAGAACGAGAATCTAAATTTGGCATTTATAATAGTAATTATTATTATTCTATTGACATCTCTACTTATATAACTCTGTTTGCCAAAATTAATGCTCTAAGGGAGTTCAATCTAGATCTTAGAGTCAAGGATGAATTTGCTTATTTCTGTGCTGGATTTGCTTCCTTCTCAGCTATCTAATTTATCTAATAAAAGGATGCCTATATTAGTGAGAATATGCTATCCTGTGTACTTTCAATTCCCTTGTCCCAAAATCTGTAATTGAATTAAATGTACAAAATGTCATCTAATTTGAAAATGCGGGTTTTGGGCTCTTTCTCTTCTTGGATGTACTCTGCAAGGTAAAGATGTTGAAAAGCCAGAACCAAAAATTGAATTGTCTCTATTTGAGAGTACTGCATAACTCAGGAAAAAAGGTATTAACTAATCCTGCATTATACTGGGTAATTAGTTACTTGCATTATTCTGGTGATTTTCTGATGTTGCAAAGCAATTTTGAAAGACTGCAGATTAAAGGAATAAAAGTAGTGATGGGTGCATGCAGAAATCATATAAATGAACTCAAAATTTTAAGTTGTACCTAGACAGCTTTCTTATGAATATACAAAGTATATGAATCCTCAAGATTAATTATGTATGGAAAATTATTTTAACATTTTCTCTTTATAGCTTTATGATGTAATTCAAGACCTTTTTAGAAAATTTTTGATTTACTAACTACAAATCCAGTTTTAGAGCTTTTCCATCACCCTCCAGATTTTCCTCAAACTCATTTTAATCTTTTAAAGGACACAGGAGACACACACACACACACACACACACACACACACACACACTCCTAAAGAGAAAAAAAATCACCTAGTACCATCTAGTGGTGTATAAGTGGATAGCAAGTTGACATTGGAATTGCTGAAATTCTCAGATTTGAGATTTCTTCTTTGAGATCACTAAATCTGCTACTTATTTTTATGGGTTATAATCAAAAACCAACCTCAAAATATCAAAAAGCTTTTGTAAAATCCTTACTAGATAAAATTTTAAAACTTTAACTTAAAAAATGAATGATGTTCTTCTTAATTTGAGAGGTTAGTTGCAGCCCTAGGATGCTTAAATAAATTCATAAATGCCTATTGACTCTTGTTTGACAGAGGAATGGGGTTGCTCCCCCACCTGTGAAATTAACTTTATAAAGCAAAAATGGTGTAAGAATACACAAAAATAGAAAGAATGGTTATCTTTGGGTGTTGGAAAATGAGTGAAGTTTTCCTTTTAGTTTTATTTTTCTCTCGAGTGTGTGTATATATATATTTATGTGTGTGTGTGTATATATACAAATGTATTTGGAAAAACTGGTAAAAACTCTATTTTTAAAAGTGGCCATAAAATTTCAAAGTATGGAATAAAGCAGAAGTAACTAAAAACATTTCAAAGTATTGTAAAAATGCATAGCGAAGTCCCTGAAAAAACAATTTTCCACCAATATTACTTCTTCTTGTTTTCTCCCTAATGCAGATAGTAGGTCTATCACTCATAGATTATGACTGAAGGTGGTGGTTAATTGGGAATATCTTCTCAGCCTCACAACATGACTTCTTTCAGGAGACTCCACATGTTGTCTGGCTTCATAGAAGTTCAATATTGCAAGATTAACTCATGTCACTGTAAGATTCATATGGTGAAATGCTCATAATTCCAAAAGAAGTCCTGGTAAACAGTGCTATATTACAGAAAAATCATTCATAGAAACAAAAATTTTGACCAACAGCATTATATAAGTAGAGATCTTCACATAATAATAATATTAGTAACAACAACAAATGCACAATTTATATTCCAATTTTGCCTGTGATTCTTACTCTCCATGTGACTATTGGACCTCCTCCTGAACTGGGCAAACCACTTATCCTCCCCTGTAAAATAGGGATAACAAAAATACCTTGAAGCATTGTTATGGGAATTAAGTGAAATAATATGTATGTAACATATATCAAATGCTCAATAAAATGCTAGGCACTTCTACTGTTATTTTGTTATCAATATTATTTTCTTAAAGTGTTACATAAGATTTGTCTTAATTTTGACCCTAGGAAATTCTGATCATACCATTCCCACAGGTGTAGAAACACAATTCTAAGTGTGGAGGAGGTGGATAAAGTGCTGTCCTTGGTTCTGAAATCACCCCACCAAAAGAGCATGATTGTTTTGAAGGCTCGGGATACTGATGATTCCTGGCCCAGCCTCTTCCAAGACTTTTGAAACAGGTGAGGGCACACACACACACACACACACACACACACACACACAATGGGGAAAGGGAGGGAAGGAGGGGGAGAGAGAGAGTGTTCTGAAAAGTTAGGGAATAAAGAGTTGAAAGAAACACATGATTCATATTGTTTTCAAGGACATTGCCTTCCATCATCAAGAAAGAAACAGACACACCCTTTGCATTTGGGCAAGAGCTGTGGGTGTGTGTTGAGGAAGGTAGTTTACATGTTCCTTCCCCGAAGCTATCCTTGCTGTACTTCCCTAATTATAGTACCTAATTAGGTATTAGTACCTAATTGCTAAACTGCAAGTTCCCCAGGGCAGGAACTGGGTCTTGAGCACTCTGATGAAAAGAACAGTGCCTGTGACAGCTCTTGCTGCCAAAACAAAGTAGTATAAATAAGGTGACTTAACAGAAAGTTATTTTCTCAGAGTTCTGGACCTGATAACTTGAGGATGGGCGTTAGTATGATCTGGTTCTGGATGGGACCCTCTTCCTGATTTGTAAATGGCTGCTTCATTCTTTTGCCTGTGTCCTCACATGGGGGATCACATGTCCTCACATGCTGGACTTTGGGGAGAGTTCCACAGAGCAAGCTCTCTGGTGTCTTCTTATAAGGACACTAATCCTATCATGAGGTCCCCTAATTACCCAGGCCCCATCTTCAAGTAGCAGCACAACAGGGATGGGTGGTCAGGCTCAATATATGAATTTTTGGGGGCTCATAAACATTCAGTCTACAACAATTTGTAAAGGAGAAAAATCTGTCACATAGAAGTTCCTAAATAAATGGTAGTTTTATTTAGAGAGGAACTGTAACCTGAGTCTCATTTCTTCTATTTCACTGCATAATTCTATTTCTTTTCCTTGTGGTAACCAAGGAAGATAATTCTGATATAACACTGTCCATGTCTTTGCTTGGTCACATGTACCCATCCAGCACAGATGGACTGTGCTGTGAGTGGCAATGATCCAAAGCTCAGCGTGTAACCTGCCTGGCAGCATATCTAACTACACTAAGGGGCGTTTGCTGAATGGAGCCCAAGTGCACTGTAATTTAAAGCTAGTGTAATGGAAAAGATAATGAACAGTTAAGATGTACATAGTGCTTATCGCGTGCCAGGTGTTTCAATCATGTTATATTATTATACTGATTCATTTAAATCACTGCAGAAATCCTAAGAAGAAAAACAATTATTATTCCAATTTTACAGATGAGGAAACTGAGCTAAAATATGTGAAGGACCTGGACTAGTGTCATGCAGTGTCATAGGCAAAGGCTGAACTTAGGCTGTCTGGTGCCAGAGCCTGTGCTTTTAATCATGATATGCAGTCTTTCCTGCAGTTCAAACAACACTGTAAAGCGTTTTGTGAAAACTTATTTAAATTTTTTTTTGTTCTAATGTATATGACAGTAGAATGTACTTATACATTTTGATAGATCATACATAAATGGAGTATAATCTCATTTTTATGATTATACATATTGCAGGATTACATTGGTCATGCAGTCATATATGTACATGAGATAATAACATCCGTTTCACTCTACTATCATTCCTTCCCCCCTACCCCTTCCCCTCCTGTCACTCCCCTCTACCTAATGTAAAGTGGTTTTTTTTAATGTCTCGGAGTATATACTGCATGTCCCTCTAGCTGATATCTGAAGACTGTGAGGAGTGGTGGGAAGGAGAGATTGAGAATGGGGATTGAGAAGTGACTTCCTTTTGCAAAATGACACACTCAAGGGAGTGACAGTGTCTTTAGGAAGGTGGGTACAGCCTCATCAGGCAAGGGCAGAGAGGCTCATTCATTTGTCAGAGGAGGTTTGGGATGAGAGTGGGGTTAATCCTGGGGTAGTCCCAATTGTCTAAATCCTACCATATATTCTAGCAAAATTCTTGACATCCTACTCCTTTGTGATCAGTGCTGTAACTGTCATGGGAAATCATGAGGCTGGAAACTACAACCTGAAGGACTGTGGTCCCCAGTTATCTCATCTCTGGTGCTAAATCATAATGGACAGCCTTTACTTCATCCTAGTCCAGAGGATTTAAGGGTCTGAACTGCCCTTCTCTCTGTCTAGACTTCCTGGTTTTGTTAGAAGTGACCACCTCATAACTGTGATTCCTTGTGTTCTTCACATTATTCTAAGGTTAGAGAGCAGCTCAGTTTTTCTAAATCTCTTTTAAAGGTCAATTTATTCCAGGTGATTCCAGGACTTAGTTTAATTAGATATTTCACCACAGCACATTATAGGCTGCTGACATTTCATTTCTGAGTATTAACATGATTTTCATGGCTTTTAAGTCAATAACCAGTGTATCCTTGAGGTTATACTGTCTGCAACTAACTCCTGATGATGTAATGTAAAATTTTGACCCAGAAATATCACTTCCATCTGTACTAGTTTTTTAGATTGCTGTAACAAATTACTGCAAACTGGGCATCTTCACACTAAAGAAATAAATCCTCTTACAGCATTTGAGGATAGAGTTCCCGCCCCGCCTAAATCAAGATGTTGGCAGGGCTATGCCCCTTTTGTAGGTTCAAGGACTCTTTCTGGTCCCTTCCTTGCTTCTAGTTGTGTTCCTTGCCTAGAGCTGTCTTTTTTTTTTTTTTTTAAGGGTACTTTTTTTTAGTTGTGCATGCTAGGCAAGAGCTCTACCACTGAGCCACAACCCTAGCCCGCCTAGAACTGTTTTGGTACTAAAAATGAACTAAAAAATACTTGAGGCTGCATTCAAGGAACTTTATTATTATTTTCATGTGAAAAGATATGAAAAGATAAAACTATAATTAAATCAAGGAATATCATAAACAGAAATGCGAAATAATCTTGATTTTTGCTACAAATGTTTGGTTGATACCAACCCCCAGTTTTGAATTATCTATCAGTTTCACTTTACAATATCCCACATAGCATTACTTCAAAAACACCATAAACAGTGAAGGCTGAAAAACTTCAAATAATTAAATATTGGGCTAAAGAAAGTTAATTCAAATTTCTAAAAGGCAGATTTCATGCATATTTTTCTTCCTGTCCAAAGCTGCTTTTGGCCTCCTTTTCAAATCCCAAATCTTAAGCAAAAGAAAGATTTTCATGCATGATTGAACTATATGATAACATTGTGAGGGAACTGGAACCTCCAGAAGTCTGTTAAAAAATTTGCACTTCAGTGTATCTTCCATGAATGACTATGCTGACTCTCCATTTCAACATCTATTTGCTGTTTCTTCTACAGTGATAGAAATTCCAGTTTTCATGTTGGAAAAAGGAAGGCTGTAATAAGCTATACATTTCCTTGACCCTAGGAAAGTTCAGTGTAGTCATATGACCTAGTTCTGTCAGTGGGATGTGAGCAGTGGTAATGTGTACATCTTTCAGGTCATGCCCTTTTAAAAGCTCAGTTTCTCTAAATATCTTTTAAAGGTCGATTTATTCCAGGTGATTCCAGGACTTAGTTTAATTAGATATTTCTAATTAAAAGGGTCTCACTTTCCACTCCACTTCCCTGATAACTGGAAAGTAAAGGTGTTAGTGAGCTATCTTGGACTATGCAGATACATGCTAGAAACCAGTCTTGCACCTTATTATTTCCATTTGCTTATCTCTGAATACTAATGAAACTGAGCATTTTTTTTTCATATATTTATTAGTCATTCAAGTGCAACATGCAACTCAAAGTGCGTCCAAAGAGACAGGAAAGATTTATTTTTAACCTTTTTAAAATCCTAATGAGAGTGTGTAAAACAATAAATTTCCCCTATAAGTGCTGTCCTAGTTATGTCAAACGAATTTTTACATGAACTGAATTTTGTTTGTTCTAAATAGATCAGTTCTAAATAGATCTTAATTTCCTTTAGGTTATTGTTTTTTAAAATTCTTTTAGTCTGTGAATTGTTTGGTCATGTATTATTTTGTTCTCAAACATGTTATACATCTTAATAAAATTTATGACTTTATTGCATTGTGGTTGGAGCAAATAGTCTAAAGCACAAATAGATCCTTTGGAATTTATTGAGACTTTTTTTAACAGGCCTAAAATAGTTTATTTTTATACACCTTGCGTGTATACACAAAAATGATATATTCCACTATGTTAAATAGTTTAATAGACCCAATATTAATTGTTCAGATATTTGATATCTTCACTTATTGTTATGTGCTTGCTCTATCAGTTTTTGAAAAGATTCTGTTATACATCTCTCACTTTATTTATTCGTTTTAGGATTTTACATTTATTTTAATGATCATCCTAAACATACATATTCTGATCTTTGCCAAATGATACAGAAATTGATTACATTTGTATTTTGGCTTAGATCAGATTTTTCCAATTATTTTAGTGTTTGGAGGGCATTCTTACTTTGAGAGAGGGTCTAAGTTTTAGTTACTTCTCCCTTTCCCTCTGTGTTCATCATGTCTTATTAGTGGTTTTGCAATCATAAAAGGGAGGGTGGAATTTCAACAAGAAGGGATGTTTCACAAAATTTTACTGCATTGTCTGGCAGTACCTTAGGGTCCACTGGAAAGTGTGGGGACTGTGCAGAATAAATTTTACAAATATGTGGTAGCATGGACCGTGCTGGGAATTTCTGGGAGAAGAGGTGGGGAATGTAGGCTGGATCCATAGCAGTGAGAATCTTTAAAACAAGGCTCCTCATTTTATTCTGTAGTCTATGTACAGTTCTCAAATACTTTGTTGTGTTGGCTTTGATTCTGATTCCTTAATAATAGAACAGGGATAACATTTACCTAATATTATTCTCAAAGATGTCATGTAAACTATTTGTTACTATTTGTGAACATGATTTGAAGATCTGAAATGATAAATTCCCAATGTGTAAGGAATTATTTCATTATTATTCTCAAAACTATGTCTTTGTGAATGTCTCAAGCTATTTGAGTGATATGTTTGAAGTCTCTGGCTGTCTCAGTTTGACTATTATCACTATTTAACACCATCCCAAAGATCAAGTGATATGCTTGAAGTATCTGGCTGCTGTGATTTTACTTTTATCATTATTTAGTATTCTCCTGGGTTATTTGTTCTCTAATTGGCAATGTTATCAGGAGAACAATTTTAATTATAGTTGTTTAGTGTTTTAGAAATATAAAACCAAATGCATCATTTTAAAAACTTTGTTTTATTAGCACTTAGTAGCTTGTGTTGTGTTAAAATTACTTATTTAAACCTGTAAAGACTTCTAGTCCTTCTCTGCTCTGCCCCTTAGTATTCATGCTCCAGTTATTCAATAGTGATATTAAATCTACACTTTTAGTTGAATGCCCAGAATAAGTACATATTTTCTAGCCTCTTTGGTAGCTGGATGTGGCCAAATGACTACATTTTGCTCAATTGGATGCAACTGGGAGTTGTGTTTAACGGAAGGAAGATCTGTATTTCTTGTATACTGCCTCCTATCTATTGGTAGAATAAGGATGTAATGCTGGAGTTGCAGCATCCATATTAGAATATTAGGTGATCCTTAGAATAAAAATCCTGCAGGAGGCAGCAACAAGACAACTGAGCATAGATTTCTTACACCCTTCAATGTCTAAACAGTTGTGACCTGAATACCACTGGGCTTCTTAAGTATGTGTGGGAAATAGAAATATATTTTTCTTTAAACCTCTGATTTTGAGTTATTCTGGCACTCACATTCTAATATGATCTTAACCAATGTAGCCTATGTGTTTTTGCATGTGCAGCATACATTTGCAAGTCTTCAGGAAACACCACTCTAATGTTTCTACTTTTTTTCCATGTGATTAGAGGAGGCTGACACTAGCCTCACAACTCAGGGAGCCTTGCCTTGCCAATCATTGCTTCATCTGCTGGGCTCCAGTGAGTGGCTCATGGATGGTCACATGATCTACCTTGCACCAAGGAGGAGCAATCGGGATTTTTTTTGTAACCCATGAAAGAGAATTTAGCTTTTTTCAGCTGAACTGTGAGAACATGAATCTGAGGGTGTTATGTTGATACAGGAGGACTGGTCTGAAAAAGAAGTCAACACAGGAAAATACTGGAACAGAGTTAACATACTTGCACAGAAACACATTGTAACATTGCTTGAGCATTTTAATCTAGTGATTCCTGAAGTTAACTATGTCAGGCTTTCGTTGCTCTAGGCAGTAAACTTCCTTTTTTCCTCTTTGTGATTGAACGATTCCTATTACTTGCTAAATTTATTTACATCATTCAAAATGTTTTGCATGTACCATTATCTTATTTTTATTCTCAAATCACATCTTTCAGTTAGGGAGGAAACAAAGACTAGATCAGATTCACTTCTGTACTTCTCACAGGGCAAAGCACTATTTCATTAAGACAGCAGGTGCCTAACAATGGCATAAGTGACACCTGTCAGATTTCTGCTTTATTTTAAAAGGACTCATAGAATTCCTATTATAACTTTCAGAGTAGCCACCCTGAAGTCTAAAATATCTTTTAATAAATGTTACTACCATTGCTCAGTATGATTTGAGAGATGACATCAAGTACTTTCAGATTCTGTGGTGTTTTACCTTCTTAAATAACTCAACAGTGGGAAATCTTCCTTCTTTTTCCTTATAGTCAGAAATCAGGGGCTGGGGAGATAGCTCAGTTGGTAGAGTGCTTGCCTTGCAAACACAAGGCCCTGGGTTTGATCCCCAGCACCAAAGGAAAAAAAAAAAATCAGTCAAAATGAATTCTGGCAAATTCAGGAAAGGACTAAAGGATAGAAGTGGAAGCAGTGCAAGAGGAAAGGAAATAAACTCTTTTTATTAAGTTTTGTTAAACTTCATATGAAAACCTACAAAGTAGGCATTGTTATTTTTGTTTTCCTGGAAGAGGCTGAGGGGACACAGTCCATGTTGCTAGGGGCAGGGGACTCAAAGCCAGGTCTACCTTATTCCAAAGACTATGCCTTTTCCTATCAGCCTTTCTGCCTTATTAGGGCTAATTTTATTTGAAATAAAAACCAGGAGGTGATTGTAAAGCCCGGAGACACAATTTTTTGTTGTTAAGTTGTCATGCCACGGGGCAGGATAAATACCTCTGCAGACACAAGGAACAAGCATGAAGAGAGGGATATGGGGGTGGCTCTAAGGGTCAGTCCATTGTTTGCAGGGGGCTTAGGCAGAGCTGAATGCCCCTGGAAAGTGTTACATGGCTGAGGCTCTCCAGGAAACTGAGGCCGTGCAAAGACTGCCCAGTTCCCCCTCAACCCAGATTCTTGCTATCAAGTCAGAAAGATTTCTGTGTCACTCAGAGCAACAGGCATGAATTTATTGAAGGGATAGGAAAAGGGAAAAGGGTGATACCACCAGTTATCAGTGACAAGTTCTGCTTCCTCAAATGTTGAAGTTTGAACATTGGAGAAGAGTGCTGAGACAAGCGTAGGAAGTGAGTTTTATTTAAAAAAATAATAAAAGGAGGAGGGAGAAGGGGGTCATAACTGGTGTCCTGGTATCCCAAGAAGTGGGGGTGTCCTGTCCCTTTTGTGCATGTTAGGTTTTCTTTGCTCTCCTGCCCTCTTCCTCCTTTTCTCTCTCCTTCCTGCATAGTGACTAGGCCCAGGAGATGCCAGGGGGATGGCCAAAAGATGAGAAGCAGACGGGCAGGGGGATGGGCCAAACGGAGTGATCCAGGCAGGCAGCAACCCAGGAGGCATTAATTAGCAGTTCCCTTTCTGCTCAGGGGGTGCTTCATTAACAACCTCTGGGAGGGGCAGTATAGCAGGTTAGCTTGGTAATCAAAGGGCTCTGAGGCATTAGCATTCTAATCTCCCAGGGCCGTCTCCAACTTCCCAGACACACAGGGCCTCCATCTTTGGGATCAGACCCAATTGCCTATCTACAGTGACTGCCTGTCTTTAATTTTTGCTTCAAGAGGACACTCTGAAGGGAGAGAGTGGTTCCTCTCAGATAGCAGGGACAGTGTGTCTCTCCAACACTTCAGTTTATTGGGGGTCCTAGAGAAGTTTCCAGAGAGTTGCACCCAGGTCCACCTTTTGACTTTTGGCTGACAGCAGAATAACATCAGACTTTCAAGTCTCCACTGCGATGACAGTTCTGGGCCACTTTGGCTCATGCTAACCAGTTCTAGCTGGATTCTTAACCATAAATTCTTACAGATTTTACGGTTAGGAGGAATTATCCTTATCTCTTTGTGTTTTGGATCTGGTCTATACAAAGTGTCACAAAAGTCTCCCCCTTCAGGGTAACTTGAATTCCTCTTATGGGTATTATTTCAGGCCTACATTTCTCCTTCAGGTAACAGTTTGCTGAGGAATGGGACATAGCCTGTCCACTTAAGTCAGGCAGGGCTGCAGGTAAATTGCTTCTTGGAAAAGAAAGCATTCTGTAAAATTCAATTTTATAGAATTAGTCCCTTAACTTCAGGTTCCCACCACTTGCATCTGTCTATCTTCTATCGGGTAGTGCTCCATGAAAAGAATCCACTTTACATATGTGTGGAGAACAAGGCAGGGAGACTGGAAACCCTTAGCTGCAAGAAGTGGCCTTGCTGGAACATAGGTGTATCTGGAGCTCAGACAGGGGTTCATGGTTTAGGGAGCTCATGTACCATTGGCTAATATGAGTTAATCACTTTCTAGCCCTTCAGTGGAACTGAAGCCAGAATTAAGGACAGGTAGTTAGTGTAGAAATAGGAAATCGTGTCAATTCGAGGAAATGAAGCCATGAAGCCATCTGCCTTTGGAAGTTGGAGACTGCCCCTGGAAGAATGGAATGTCAAGGATCTCCGGAGCCCACTGATTACCAAATTTACCTGCCTTTATCAAGGACTGCAAGCAAGGAGCTGCTAATTAATGCCCCCTGGGCCCTTATCTGCCTGAATCACCCTGGCCCTCCCCCTACCCATGGTTTCTCACTTAATGCAAAACCAGGCCTAGTCATGTAGGCAGGAAGGAGAGATAAGGGGGGAGAGAACTGGAGAACAAAAGAGACTTTAACCTATAAAAGATGTAGGGTGCGCTCACTTCTGGGGAACTTTTAGAACATCAGCCATGGCCCCCTTCTTCCTGCCGGGAGAAGTCTGTATTATTACCTTTAAATAAAACCTGCTTAATATGCTTGCCTTGGCGTGCTTCTCTAGTGTTAATCTTCAACATTAGAAGGAGCAGAACTCGTTACCGGTAAATGGCGGTATCAGAACCAGCTCAGTCCCACTGGGCTATATTACTGACCACCCAAGGGGAAGGTAATGGATGGGATCAGGAGGGTGTACCATGTAGGTAGAGCCACAGGGCTTCCAACAGGCAGATAATTTTGTGTCTTCTCAGGAAGTGTGTAGATTCCTGATATGACTACTTTACTTCCATGGATGTGTGTGTGTGTGTGTGTGTGTGTGTGTTGTGTGTATTTGGTTTCATTCACTTTTTTTTTTTTTTTTGGTACTGGGTATTGAACCCAGCTCACTTTACCACTGAGCTACATTTCCAGCCCTTTTTATTTTTTTGAGACAGGTACTCAAAATAAAATAAATGATTGCTTAGATTGCTTAGGATCTTGCCCAATTGCTGAATCTGACCTCAAACTTGCAATCCTCCTGCCTCAGCCTCCGGAGACACTGGAATAATTTTCATCTTGTTGCCTCTCTTATCACTTTACTCTGCATAATGTATTTCTAGATAACACCTCTAAATGGTAACAAGTTCCACTCTCTTTTGAAAGTGAGTTTCCGGAGGGTGCCTGGGTGTATACTATCTGGGACTCTCAATTTCCCAACTATTTGAAAGAAATTCCCTCATAAGCCTTAACAGAGAAGAGGAGGGAGGATTTCATTGATATTTTGAGCATCGATAGTGGTAATCTAGCCAGAACATGCTGGGGAGCAAAAAGGCCCAAGGCTCTCTGATAGTATTGCTTTTTCCTTGCCTGCTCTTTTGAACCTAATCCAGAGATGGGAAAAGAAGGGAGGCGGGCATCTTCATGAATGCACATGCTGCTGTCTGCAGATTGTTGTTTATAAAAAGAAAATCTGACATTCCTGACAGGAGGCCTTCTTTTACCTGCTTCTTCTGTACCTGCCTGTAGATGCGGGGTTTCCAGCACTGCTAGATGGAGCACTGTCATTGTAACTGTGTGACTGCCTGTTCAAGAGGTGACTTTAAAAGTTTTGTAATTGCAGCCTGTAAAAGACAGTCCAGTTGTGGTGCTATTGAGAAAAGGACAGGCCAGGCTGCTTCTGGCTTCAAATGCAGATGACAGAAAACAATACCAATGAGGGGAGGGTTCTTGAAGCAGATGCAGTTACATTTTGGTTTATGCAGGGACATGTTCTGAAAGACATCATAGTGTTCTTGCACAAATCCAGATAGCATAGGTTCATCACTAGAAGTGACCTCCTGGTGCAGTAAAGCTGCTGCTGGCGTAACATGGCATACTATTTTATAGTAACCTTTTCTTAAATTTGTAGAAGCACATCTAAAATAGCAATAGAAAGGATGTAGAGCAGATACATGGGCCAGTGCCATAATCAGTTACTGTCATAGTTGTTTGATGCACTGTACATAATTGTACGTGCTATACTTTCATACAGCTGGCAGCTTAGTCCTTTGTTTATACCGGCATTGCCACAGAAGTGAGTAATGCATGTCCCTAAGACATTTCAACAGCTATTACATCATTAAGCCAGAGGAATTTTTTGACTCCATTATAATCTTATGGGACCACTGTTGTGTATGTGATCTGTCATCAACTCATGTGTCACTGTGCAGTGCATGAGCATATGTGGGAAATGAAGGGAGATGAGCCATGTTGTGCACATTGAGCACAGCCGCTCTCCCTTGCATCACTTCCTGACTGTGTGATGGTGACCTGACAACTGAACCCCTCCTGCTTCATATCTACGTGAAGATGGGCAGATAATCGTAATAATAGAAATTATAATATCTACCTCCTAGGATTGTTAAGAAGAGTGTCTGCTAAGTGCAGGCACCAAAGTTAGCAATCAAAATGTTGGTTTTGGGGTTGTGGATGCAGTTCAGTGGCAGAGCACTTGTCTAGCATGTGTGAGGCCCTGGGTTCAATCCCTAGTGCTGCGAAAAAAAAAAAAACAAAAAAAACCAGATGATGATGATGACATTAAAAGTCTCATGGAAGACGATGGGTATTTTGGGAGCAATTGGTTTGATTTTGTTCTAGATTATCTTAGATAATTCTAATCTTTAAAGTCTTTTTTTTTTTTTTTAAATACAACAACAATGACAATATTATCTTACTTACTCTTCTCTCTTTGAAGTAGGCAGGAAGGTCTGAATAACCCCACACTTCAGGTTAAGGAAAAATGAGGCTCAGAAAAGATATTAGACTTTCCTTTTGCACAATGTTTGTAGGTGGCAGAGTCAGCATGTTGCGCTCAGATGATGCAACTGTGACCAATATCCTCAAAGGTTCCAAGACTATGTGAGACAAGGATGAACTTTTTCATTGCAAGGGTGCACTGGGGGTGACTGGGATGCGTGCCTCCTGAGAAAGGAGAGTGGGGAGGGGGCACCCAATTGGAGCATCTTCTGGAGCCCAGGAAAGGCAGGGATGGACACCTGAGACAGCCACCTGGCCAATTCCCACTCAGCCCTCAAGCCTCAGCTGCTGACATGCCACTTCTTCTGTGAAGCCTTTCCTGGTTCTCAGACCACATTTGCACAACTCTTCCTCTTCACAGAGATCTGTGCTTCTCCTTGCAGTACTTACATGTTTACAGTTGGTCTCTGGGTTGATTATTAACTTGAAGAGCAGAGGTTGTCATGACTGTGACCCCAGCTGAGCACTGTACCTGACTCACAGCTGGGGTCCTTTCATGCAGTTGCTTAACGAATTAGGAGGAGGAAGGAGGGACTACCAGAAGAACAGGTTGTGCCAGATCGTCTCTCAGTACCTGTGATTCTGTGGTGTTTTATGAAATCTCCAAATTTAAATATTCACTTGGTTGTAGAATGAGGGTTCAAGGAGAGGTATTCCACAAAGAAACTAGAATTGTTAATGGATGGATAAAGGTGAGAGTGCTACTGGACAGGCAACTGAGGAGTGAGGAGGTCCCTCAGAAGAGGAAAGGGGACCTCAACTCAATCCTGGCAGGTTCTTGACTTTTTTCTATATGTGTATATATTTTATGGATATTATAGTTGCACACAGTGGTGGGGTTTGTTGTTTCATATTTGTATATAGACACAATATAAAAATATAATTTGGCCAAAATAATTTCCCAGTATTTCACCTTTCCCTTCCCTCTCCTCCTTCCCTCTAGGTTCTTGACTTATACCAGGGAAAGGAAATTCATGATGTGTCAAAAGAGGCACAAAAATTCGTTTAATAAAGCAAGGAGATTTATACAGGGAAGCAAGCAATCGAGCAGGATACATATTCAAAAAGAGATGCACTTTGGGTTTTTGGACTTTTTGTGTTTTGAGGAAAGCATACATATTTATTTAAGTTTAACATGATGTGGAAACTTTGAGAAATGAAGACCCAAAGAAGCAGTATTATCTATGTTATTTTTATGCTTACTTTGTTGAAGAAGTGGATAGATGTAAAGAAGTAGGACAGGGGTGTGTAAACTAATTGTAAGGTCTATTCAGAGTCTTCTGTGTGTTCCTTTATCTTCACATTAGGGACATTTGTTTCCTCTGGGTATAGGGTGAGGTTCTCTGGAATGAAGCTTGGCACCTGCCTTGGAGACATGGTGAGGGGAAGCAGAGAGGGATCTCCTTTCTGTGGTTTCTTATGATGTCGACTAGCCCTTTCAACTCTATATTATTAACCACATCTTGATAAATAACCACAGCTCTCTTGAGTCTCAAATTTTATTTATAATAAGGATACTTGATTATTTAATTAGAAAAAAAGAATGAACTAAGAAAAATGGTTATCATCATGCTTAGTATGTATAATGGGGATTCAAAATATTATGAACTCTCCTCAGGAAGAGAAGTTCTAGCGGGTTCTTCTTTTTTAAAGGAAACTTTGTAAACAGTAAGCATGAAAAGTGCATAGAACTGACATGAGCCTAATGAGTTTAATTCTCATACTCATGGAGCTCAGGGTGGGTTGTGGTGACCTGGTTCTTTCAGGATCTCCAGGTTGATGTCATCTAGTCAATAGATGATGTTTAGAATATGCCCACATCATAAGTCTCTAACTGTATTTTCCCCTTGACTTTACTGAGTCTAAAGAAAACAAGTTGTATAAGCTAGCAATGTATGTAGGCATTGGTCAGCTAGGCTCACAATACTGTTAAGATTCAAGAATTTAGGCTTGAAGGAAAACCTGGATGGAAATTACGGATAAGGGTACTCATGGAGTTTATCAGATTTAAAATCAGTTATTTTTTCTTCCCCATTGATCTCCTTTTTATTGTTCTTTATTTCTTCTATCCTCCCTCAAGAGGAAGTAGCAGATTCCTTTTATTACCTAAAAAATGTCATCAGTGCCTTCTGAATTCAGGCCAGAAGATGGATAACACGGGTTAGGAGCAAGAAGATACAGGTTAACCACACTTAGAAAGAATTTTTTTCAGGGAAAGCTTTTGAGGCAGGGAAATCAAGAAGCATCCTGGTCAGGCCAATAGCTCTGCAGGAAGAACCAATGCTTGATGGCCCCAGTTGAGCTTGTTTTTAGCGATTCTGTGGTTTCTTTTGTGGATCATGCAGAAAGGTTCAGTAACTTGGCCTGTTTGCGCCTCAGGCCAAGGAAAGTTTGTTGGTTCTTTTATTTTTAATTCTGTAACAATATAATTAGAAGAACTCACATTCTTTATGAAGTTTTCCCATGATATATGTTCCACATTACACCCCACTTTCCCCAGTTGCTCCATTCTTTCCTCCCAAACTATAATATTTCTTAAACACACACACTCACACAAAGAATTTTAGGCTCCACCAATTTACCCTATTCCTTTCCCTCCTATTCTGAACTTTCAGTAATTCTGCTGAGTTGTCTCTGTTTGGTAGATTTCAAAAGCTCCATTTTAGATTTTAAGTTCAACAAGCACTGTTAGTTTTGTCTCTTCTCCCTCTTTCCTCTCAGAATCCCTCAAGATCTGAATCTGGCTCCTTGTAACCAGAGGCATCTGGCCTGAGGCTCTGGGTACTTCAGGCTCTATCTGTCTGCTCAGAAAATCAATAGTTGGCATATCTGTGATCCCTTTGCTACACACCACTGGGCCTTGGCATCAGGGCTGGGAATCTGATGTATGCAACTCTTAAGCTAGCAGGGCTCCCGCAGGCAGACTCTCCTTGCTCTGGGCCTACCTTGAGGCAAGCCTCAACTTTATGAAGCCTTTAGATACATCCATATTCCTCTGTGTTAATGAGTGTCAAA
This sequence comes from Sciurus carolinensis, assembly GCF_902686445.1. NCBI lineage: Eukaryota > Metazoa > Chordata > Mammalia > Rodentia > Sciuridae > Sciurus > Sciurus carolinensis. The sequence continues at coordinate 110,467,349 of NC_062217.1, read as the reverse complement.
TATTTTAAGGTGGATAAATGGATGAGAATTTACATGGTACAACAGAAAAACAAAATCCTGAATTCAGTGATCTTTTCTTCACTTTTCTGGTTTCTTATTTATCATTCTGCCCTTATTTTTTTTAGCTCACAGATGATCAAATTCTCTCTGTGATCCTGAACAATTTATTTCTCCTCAACTTTGCATACTCCATGCGGCACAACAGAACCCCTGTTATCTGAATAGCTGAATGGGGGCCATGTGCATTGGGTGCCTTGGTTCAGTTCACTATGTTTAAAATGGGAGATTTTCTTTTCCTTCCTCCCTCCCTCCCTCCCTTCCTTCCTTCCTTCCTTCCTTCCTTCCTTCCTTCTGTGTTACTTTCTTCCTTCCTTCCTTTCAGATTTTCTTTTTTCTAATCACTATTCTCGGTGCCATGTTTCTCAGTGGATTGGGTCACATCTCCAACCCTGGCAGAAGACATTAATCTGGGACTAATCAGGAGACAGAAACCATACAATGACTTAAATAAGGAAAGTATGATATAAAGAATTATTAAACTATGATAAAAGAGTAAGACATAATAAAAACTTATAGGGTACTATAGACTGAGGAAGAGTACACATGAAGAACAAACTTGAGAGTTACTCCCCTTTAAGGCTGGGGTTCAAAACTTACTGCAGAAGGTATAGTTGCAGTCACTGGGTGACAGAGAATTTTGCTGATTTTCATGGGGTGGGTTAGTCTACAGTCTCTGGGCAAGTAGGAAGCAACTCTTTAGTGACAGATAAAGCACAGATGAGCTGCGGCCAGTGTCTGGGATGTGCAGACAGAATGGTGGCACCAGCGCAGGTTAGTGACAGTGTGGAGAGGACTCTGGGAGGGTGATCTCCAAACCAGACCAGTGCTTTCAGGTCAAGGGACTGTGCCTTCTAGACATGTGTCTGAGGCCAGGACAACCTGATACTCACACCAACATTCCTGACTGACCTTGTTGTCCAGGAAGCAGCAGGAGAGCTCCTTCCTTCTGGGATGTTGCTATAGTGTTCTCTCTAAAGAAAGCACAACAGTCAGGTATAGTGGCACAAGCCTGTGGAGGCTGAGGCAAGAGGACCGCAAGTTCCACGCCATCCTCTACAACTTAGTGAGACCAGAAATAAGATAAATAAAAAGAGGTGGAGATATAACTCAGTTTTAAAGCTCTCCAGGGTTCAATCCCCACTATAAAAAAAAAAAATAAAGGAAAAAAAAGAGAAGTACACTGTGCTTCTCACTGTAAAGAGAAGTGCATAAAGAAATCCATCTTTTAATTCAAGGCATATATTGAAGGGTGAATTTGGAGTTGAACAACAGATTGATAACAGATACTGATTATTTCCTGGTCTGTGTTAACAGTAAATGCTCAATAAACACTGATAAAATCTTTTGTCCCAAGCTAACTGGTTGAGTTAGTAGATAATTGATTTAGAATGAGCATTGAATTGAAATTCAGGGGACACAGAGTCCTAGTCCCTTTAGTAGCATTGATTTTGTAACCTTGAACACATTTTCTAGCCCTTAGTTTCCTTATCTATAAAATAAAGGAGTTGGGCTAAAAAATTGCCTCCAATGTCCATTTTAAGACAAACATATTAAAATATGTTTAATTTAAATAGGACAGTTCTGGTGTTGCTGTGGTATGTATCAGTCACCTCATTGAATATCATCTTGCAATGGATGAGGATGCTGCCAAGGAGTTCCCTCCACAGATACACAGTACTGGAGTAGTCATAGTCCTGTTTCTTGTGGTTATGGAATGAGAAATTCACCCTTCTCTTTTGCATGAGTCATGCAGCAAAGAATAAGGATAGGAGATATTTTTCTTGTCTCTGTCACTCAATTACTGGTTTTCTCTCTAGGGAGAGAGATTGAACAAATAGCACAAGTCATTTTGAAGGGTTTCTTTCTCAACACTTACATAAGAAAATAGCAAGTTAGTTAAATTCCAACCCCCTTCAGAAGTGACTAAATGTTCCCTATGGATTCCTTTTCTGATTAAAAGGATATCATAGAGGTGAGCATATTTCTTGCTGTCTTATAAAGGCATCTAGCAATAAACTATTTGTGTTAAAGTGGGAAAAATTAAACAGAGGAATAAATTTTTGATGCAAGAGAAGAATAAATTGGCAACTTGGTAGAAGAATTTAGCATTCAAGTGTTTGAAATTATAGTGCCAAATCGACCCTAAGGGTCCAAATGAGATATTGTTGCTGGTAAAGTAAAACAGTGATCTTCCATTCATATAAACAAATCAATATTCTTATAGGTGAAAATAGATTTTCTTTGCCAGTTAATACATTTTCTTTTTCTTGCTCTTATGTGAAATTGAATGATTTCCAAACTATCTGGTTGAATCATATTTTTCAAGATGTCATCTTGCCAGATAACTTAAGAATACCTATATGTTTGATATGAGACATATTAGCAAATGACAGAACCAAATCCTTGGTCACCCTTGATAAATATTATGTAGTATACATAATGCATTGAGGCAGCTTATTTTAAAATATTGGTTGCGTGTGGAGAATATATAATTGCTATTAAAGGAAAATACAGTTTTAGTCTACCTCATTTTTGAAAAGTGTTATAAAGAGTGAATTCTTCATTTTTCAACACATCAGCCCCATAGGTCCCCAGCAGGACCGAATTTAGTGGTAATGTGGGTAGTAATACCTATGTAAACTGAATAAATTGGAAAAAATGTATATGAATTCTATTGAATTTTTCAATTGCCTACTTTCACCAAAGCCTCCTAGAATGCTTATTTTAATGAATAGGTAGGTTTATGAAACCAGGAACAGAAAAGTTCATGACACCACCATGCTAGGTGTACTGTAGTTCTGTTGTTTGTATATACAGACACTCTATCAGTGGTAACAGTGAGGTCTGTTAGGATTGTTTTAGCTTTGATCTGGATTGTAGCAAACCCAATCAGGGTACAGATGTCACTGACCAGGACCAACTCCCTCTTGGTCACTTGATTTTATTCTGTTTCAGGGTCATTTGTCTTTGCAAATGAGCACTTCTGGTCAGTAGGTGACTCACAGAAGTAAGAGAGAACCGACCAGAGAACGTTCACTGTGATTGGAGAAACTCTTAATGGCATGTTAATACTCCCTATAATTTCATTGCTAAAGATTAGCTTACGAATGTTTATAAATATAACACAATAGTTTTTGCTTCTTAAGTGACTATTACTTTTTGCAAAAAAATTCTAAGAACATTTTTTGTTTTTAAAATTAAGATGCACTCTACCATATATGCTATCAATATTATTGATTTTCTTCATAAAATTTTTTCTCCTCATAGACAAGAAAATAACAAAAAGAACTACAATGTAAATTGTAATCAATTTCAAGTTGGCAAAGTCAAGCATGATGAATGTTGATTGTATGTATGTTAAATTCTGACAGGAGATAATTTGTAACATTGGGATACTGTTAGTTCTATCTTTTGGCATCAGAGTGGCTTCCTCTTGTTAGAGTTGTTTTATCTTTTCCTCTCATGGCTATTCCACCAAGACACTCTGAAGTTCTTCATAAAAACACCAATAAGATTTAGGTTGAAGAGCTTTGAAAAGCACATTTACTTCTCCATAAGAACTCTACTTGGTTCCAGAAGGAGTATGTATTTTTAAACTGAAAAAAAAAATCTGGGCACTTTTTGTAAAATGACATCAAAATTACCTCTCTATTTCTACCTGCAGTGAAATGGAGTTTACATAAAGAAAGCTGATAGGAAATTGGAGCTTGAAGTATTTTTATAGCAATTTTTTGGAAAAGCTATTTCTCTTTTGTATAGTAATTACATATAAAATTCCCACTGAAAGACATTCAGCAAAATTAAAATGTCCAATGCCCACACTTTTGCTGGATAAGGTGACCCAGCCATAGATGTAGTCTTAAAAATGAGAGTTGTACGTATGTGCTCATGTGCACGTGTATGTGCGTTAGGAAGAAAGGAAGAGGGAGTTAGGAGAACCTGTCCTTTACCCACAGATGCTTGTGAATCTGACTCTTATCAAGGATAGATAACTGAGGGAACATCTTTTTCTTTTGTCACCTGAAATCCATTTATTTTTGCATTTCTAATCAATGCATTCTCCTTCACTTCTGATGAGATAGTCCAAAAGTATACCTTTCACAAAATTCTTACTTGTTTCTAGGCTCCAACTTTTTGTCTACTTTGGGGCTTATTATGTACTGTTTACTGATTAATGATAAATGCAGCATGAGACTACTGTGTGTTTTGGTTTGATGCCAGGTAATCTGAATTAGTAGTTCTGAGGAACCATTTGAGAAGTAGTCATAAGAATCAGGTGAAAAAAAATTTAAATAATTATCTATCTATCTATCTATCTATCTATCTATCATTTTTTGTGGCCTGGGGATCAAACCCAGAATTTCACACATGCTAGGCAACCTCTCTATCCCTGAGCAACACCCTACTCCCACTAGGTGGAAATTTAAATGCAGTATTGCTTAGTCCATTTGCACTGCTATAACAAAACATCACTAATTGGATGAGTTAGAAATTTAATTTTAAATTCCAGGAGCTGGAAGTCCAAGATCAAGGGACCAGCAGATTTATTGTCTGGGGAAGGTCTGCTATTTTGGTACATAGATGGCTTCTTTTTCTTGCTGTGTCCTCACATGATGAAAGGGTAAAGGCATTCTCTGGGACTTGTTTTTTCTTTGCATTACTGGAATGAAACCCAAAGGCCTCATGCATGCTAGACAAGCATTCTACCACTGAGCTACACCCCCCAACCCCTTTTATTTTATTTTAAGACAGGGTCTTGCTACATTGCATAGTCAGACTTTCACCTTGTGATCCTCCTGCCACAGACTCCCTCGTAGCTGGCATGAACCACAGCACTCACTTTCTGACTTCTTTTGTTTGGACACTAATCCCATTCATGTAGGCTCTGTTCTCATGACACATAATCACATCCTGAAGCCCCCACCTCCAAATATCCTCTCATTGGGTATTAGATTTTAATACATTAATTTGGGGGATACACCCACATTGAGATGGTGTCAAGGAGTCATTTGTTGACTATATAGGATTCTCTTTTTATGTACAATGTAGTCTAGACCTTGGAAACTGCATGTAGGAGTACAATCACAAGGTGAATGCTTCTTGTCAAACAATTGGAGGATCAGTCTGCTCAAAGCTCTTCAAGTTTAGACAGAAAAGTCAGAAGGACAAAAGAGAAGCCTGCAAGACTGAGCCATTCTAGGGGTACTTACAGTATGGAAGCAGGAAGAGAAGACCTTCCACTTGTGAGCAGCCTTGCTTGGGAGAGAGCAATAAACAGAGCCCAGAGGACAGTCTGTACATGTTCAGGGACCTTCTTCCAACTTCCCTAATTAGGTCAAATCAGCCTCTTGTACAGGAGCAAGTGAGAGAAAGAGGAACAGATGACTGGCAGAATCTTCCCTAATACTTAGCATAAAGTTAATGGTAGAAATACTTACTTCATAAGTAATGCAGGAACGAAGAGAAAGAAAGGAAAATACTCCTGTTTCAAAAGCCAAGGGCCCCCCAACCTGGGTGACCACCAAAAAATAATTGGGAGTTTTAACTAATAGTTTATTTAGAATTTGCATGTTTTCTTTATCCTTTTTTATTTTTTGTTATTAGGGATTTAACCCAGGGGTGTTTTATCACTGAGTCACATCCACAATCCTTTTTATTTTTTATTTTGAGACAGTGTCTCTCTAAGTTTAGAACCTTGATAAGTTTCTGAGTCAGTCTTCCTTCCTCAGCCTCTAGAGTGGCTGGGATTATAGGCATACGCCACGCCACCATGCCTGGCTAATCAGGAGTTTCAAAAAATTAAAAATTCTTGGACTTCATCAGAGTCAGACTCAGATGTGCTAAGGTGAGGCCTGGGAGCCTGTGTTTTTTGAAAATCTCACCTCAGTTCTGATGATTAGTTAGTTCTGGGAATCATTGATTTATGCCCTGGGAACCATCTTCCCAAACTCCTTTTTTAAGGGCTTCACATGGTAGAAATATATTTTGTCTGCTGGGAGGAAATAGTTTAACCCAGAGGAATTAAAAAAAACCCAAAAACCCAGCATATGCATCAAAACCATAGAAAATGGTTAGTTACCAACTTAGATTGACTTTTAAATGAGATTGTCTTAAATTGTTTGACAAATTGTGTTTGCAAATATGAAAACAAAATCCAGATACATCATTACCAATATTGTCCAAGTTAGTCAAAAAGGAACTTCAATTATTATACAGCAGTCACGTTGGTAACCAGGAGGACCATGGCTGTGAGCCGGCAGTGCACACACACTGCGAGAGTCCTGGCAACCGTCCCAGGCATGTTGATGTCGGCAGTGGCCCAGGAATGGTTTTGTGGTTTCACTGAGCCATGCTTTCAGGAACCAGCTGTCAGGAGTATTTATCCTATGAGGAAAGAATTAGAGTTAAAATCCTTTTTTTTTCTTTGAGGAAGAGTGAAGTTTCTGATTTAAGTTTAAATGGCATCACATTGATTTTTGTTTGTTTCTATTGGACTGAAGATAATGTAACATTCATGGAGAAATAAGTCACTGCACTGTAAGGGCTGCACAGGGCAGTGGTTCAGAGCCCAGGTTGTAGCTCCCACTGCAGCCTGCCTGGGTTCAGTCTTAACTGCTGCTGACTGCTGCACAAGTCATATGTTGCTCAAATGGGGTCATTTGGTCCAATAAAATGCTGTATAATCTGGATTTGACTTATTCATCTTTATGGCATTGCTTGGTTTGTCTCTGAATTTTTTATAAACTGATAGTTAGATCTAGAGGCTTAATCTTCGGAAAAGAATTCTTCATACTCTAACACTCTTTTTTTTTTTTTAACTTTTAAAATTGGTCCGTTATAATTATACGTAATAACAGGATTCTTTGTGATGTAGTCATATAAGCACCAACCATATTAGACCCATTTCATTCCCCAGTAGTCCCTCTCACCCAGTCTCCTTCCTCTACCCTACAACTTTCCCATAAGATCCTTCTTTTTTTCTTCTTGTTTTTTTCTCTCTAGCACCTATGCATACTACCACATTCTTAAAAGTTCAGACATAGCATTAGCACCTAAATTCCAGCTAGTGTATTACAACTACTTTGTATGACCTAGTTCATGACTTGGGTTCAGATGCGTTAGTGAATTTAAGGGGTAGTTTGGTGACAAGAGAAATTCCTCCTTTTAAGATAGCTTTTATTTGAAAGACAGTTTTTCTCAGAAGAACAATTTTCTTTTATGGTATCTCTTTTCAATTTATTAATTTTTAAATATGGAAGACTTTGCAAATTTGCATGTAATTCTTGCACAGGGGCCTTGCTAACCTCTGTATTGTTCTAATTTTAGTATCGGTGCTATCCTAAATGTTTATGTTGGCATTTAAGTAAGAGCAAATATTTAACTGTGATGACGATAGGGCAACTCTATGGCATACTGTGTTTCAGAAACAGGAACTGCTAGCTTTGGTCTGAACTTGCTCACATTTTAAGGGAACTTTGGCAAATGGTCAAGGTCTTAGAATGTTAGTTTAAAGAAAATGGGAAAATAAGGGAGTGCAACTGCTCCATTACAGCTCAAATCCCCTGCTCGGGCCAGGCAGCCGGCTGGTGGCCTCCCCTTGCTTTTCTTGCCCCGGCAGGATCCAGCCGCAAGGCGACTTCTTGGATTCAAGATGAACAATGCAGAACCTTTTCCAAAAAATGTTTGACTGAGTGAAACAGACTTCAAAGTTATGGCACAACATGAGTTAATTCTAAGATGGAAACAATACTAAGCTTATGTTCAAGCTTTGGAGGGCAAGTACACAGATGTTAATTCAAATGACGAAACTGGCTTAAGGGAGTCTGAAGAAAAACTAAAGCAACAGCAGCAGGAGTCTGGTACGCAAGGAAAACATCCTTGTAATGTGACTAGCGACCAAGGAACAGGAGATGCAAGCGTGTACTACTAAAATTCAGCACCTCAAGCAACTCCAGTGTTGCCCAACTGAGATCAACAGTGGTAGACCCAACCATCAACTTGTTTTTCCTAAAAATGAATGGCGAACCGGAACAGACTAAAGACAAACTGGAACAAGCCCCAAATGAACTGAGGTCCTGGAAGTTTACACCTGATAGGTAAACAAATCATACTCCCCAGTCAAGACTTCCCCGACAGTCCCACTACAAGAAATCTGTGGTGGGACAGTCAAGTACTAGTTTCCACACCAAGACTCAGACTTTTTGAGCCAAAAACCAAAATGAAACAAAACAAACAATAACAACAACAACAACAACCCCCACCACATTCTTATACCATGCAGCATGTAACGATTAATGTAAAACTTACAGATGAACCTTGTTTCAACTTTTTTCTCTTCCCCTTCCCCTTATTTCTGAGGCCTGATGTTATTGGACTATTTCAAAGAAGAGGCAACCTCTGAAAAATTCCCCTTCTAGAACATGAAGACATTTAAGAAATGTTTCCTTTTGAAGAAATTAGAGGGAGAAACAGAAGTTTTAAGTCTGTGGCACACTATGTCTTCTGACAGTTTGGAGGATTGAAAACCTAGAGATTTAAAGTCACAAATTGAACATGTAAAATTCCAGTAAAATGTAAAAACAGAATATGCATTATTCTTAATTCACCTTGAGCAAAATGACTTAGAGACACCGTATATCAGTTTTGACAATAAGACTGTGGACTTCATGATTGTTGTCAAACTTCCTGGAGAAAACTCACATGAGGTGATTTTGCCTTTAAAGTTCTTTTTTTTTCCTTGCTGAGAACCAACTTTTAATAGTCATGAGAAAATCAAATAATAAGTTGTGCATATATTTAACCAGTTAGCTTAGGGCTCTGTATTACTTAATGGAGCCTTAAATCAATGTGGTTTTCATCAATAGTTTGTTCTTTGAATAGCTGCAAAAACTGTAGACAGTCATAACCGAGGACTGTACAAACATGAAGGTGAGGTATCAAAACTTCAGGTTTAAACTATTTGAAGCATTATAACATTCATTTCACAACTATATTTTATAAGGATATTGGCTCTAATGAGACTCACTGCATTATTTTTTTTCAGTAGTGAACTTTATGAACCCCTGCATCCCATTCAACAGGCACATGTTAAAAGAGCATTGTTGTTGGTGTTAATGGGGGAATGTGTTCCTTCATTGTATTTGGGTATTTTACATTATACTCTTGATATTAAATTAAATATACCTTGGGGGAAAAATGGGAAAATAACATCTAACTTCTAGGGTAGATTTATATTTAAATAAAATAGTACACATAAAAACATCCACTGCAGGGCTCGGCTTAGAGTGTGCCTTCAAATAGTATTAACTTCCTTTGTTTCTTCTTCATGGTTTTTTTTTTTGTTTGTTTGTTTGTTTTGTTTTTTTTGTACTGGGGATCGAACCCAGTGTTGCTTAACCACTGAGCCACATCTAAGTAAATTTGTAATTTATTTAGAGATAGGGTCTCACTGAGTTGCTAAGTGCCTTGCTAAGTTGCTGAGGCTGGTTTTGAAACTCAGGATCCTCCTGCCTCAGACTCCTGAGCCACTGGGATTACAGGTGTGTGCCACTGAGCTGGGCTCTACATGTATTTTTGAATACCCTTTCAAGCTCAGCTGTGTCAGGTATTGTGTTGGGAGTTAAAAGAAGTATAATACAGAATAGAGCACAGGGCTTTGAACAGACTAGATTCTCAATAAATGTATTTTAATATTGAGTTGTAAATGTGGTTTATACCCCAAAGGAGCTTTGGTGCAATGGGAACACACACACACACTTGACCAAGACATGATGACAGAAAAGACTGAAGGAGTTCGGCTGTCAATCACCACTGAGAATTTACACAATGGAGTTCTTGTAGAGGTGGGACTAAAGCAATATGAGGAAAATATGGGGAACATTGGCACAAGCATATTCACTCCAGACTTGAGGAATATTATAGCAGATGAAGGAGCAGAGAAATACAAGCAAGGGCATGTTTCTAGTAAGCAGATTCATGTAACTGGTTAGAAAGGAAGGCTGTTGAAACAGAATCAGAAAATACTGTTTGCAGACTGGGGTGAGATCGAGGAAAGCCTCAGATGTCTTCTGGATTTTATCATAGTCTACAGAAGAATGGGTTATGATAAAGTAAGTATATAGGAAAGTAAATTTAGAGTGTAATGTATTGGGAAGATATAAAGATGGAAGGATATCAGTTGGAGACTACTATTAAAATCCTGGAGCCAGGGGAAAGAATCTTGGGTGATTTCTTGTTCATATGGATTTAGATCATGAAAATATTTGCTCCAGACTGTAATACATGACCTTTATCTGAAGTCTAATTTTTGAAGCATATTGGTTTGGAGTTCTCAAAATCTTTTTTTTTTTTTTTTTTTTTTTTTTTCAAGTTAAGTGCTTACAGCCAAGATGGCTTATGGAACCAAAAATAAGTGGGATGCTGGGACTCCCAGATGTCCTGAAGACCTATAGATCCCTCCAATTTGCTGGTGCAGGCTTTGCAGAGAAGGACAGCTTTAATGCTAGACAGCTAGCTATCTGATTAGTAGAATGGGAGTAAGTGTGGGTAAAACAAACCGCACAGTGTATAAATATGGCAAATGCTTGATTGCTACCAGTTAGTCTGCTCTGTGGTCAAATAGAGTGACCAGAGAAAGGGTCAGGTTTATACTACTGTCACAGTGGTGGCAGGATAAATGCCCAAACTGACCATTAGTCTTTCATTTGTCCCCAGTGGGTCTTAGCTATTTTGTGTTTAACCTTGGAGAGTGCAAAGAGGATAGAGTGCAGTGGAGAGGTGGAACCATGATAAATGAAGTGCTGGTTGTTCCCATGGGCTCCTCTCTCTGAATCTCTCACCTAGTGATCCATGCCTGGTCATATCAGCTACTCTGGCTGAAGGAATGGGCATCAGACCACAAAAATGCATATACATCTTTGCTTTTACAAGACCTTTCCCCCTTGCAGGTAATAGCTATTCTGCAACACCTCCTTGTAATAAATTAGGACTTATTTTCCAGGAGAGGAGACTCAGGTGAGAGATTAAGGGTCTTTATTATTATCACCAGGAGAGACAGAAAGTTTTAGTCCAGTAGGTTGTGAGGCCCAGGAATTTCACAGGGACAGGATATTTTGTTGTGAATTATATTTTATGAAGTGTGAATTTCAACACCGAAATACAGTAGTTCTCACTGTTAAAATTTAAAAATTTCTCAGGCTTATAAGCATGCAAGTAGAAACCACATATGGTTGCTTAAAACAAGTCTGTGACTGTAAATGTGTAGTTCTGGTTGCTAATTTTGTGGAACCAGTTTGATGAGAACAAGGGTCAGGCAGATAGATCATGAGCTTTTGGACTGATTAATATAATCTTCAGTGAGTGAGTAATAAATGAGTACAAGTGTTTGTGTTTTTATAGGTTTTACTCAGAAATAACACCTCATCTTTCCCCTCGAGTGTTCCTCCATATTTTGAATTGACCTGAGTTGTGGAAAGTAAAATGGACATGGGCCCAACAGAGCAACTGCTTCTCAGAATGCTGACAGAATCTTATGCTGGCTTTGGACACTGGGTGGCAGACGTGCTCTTGTTAAGATTTGATGAGCGCGTTTGAAGAGCAACTTGGCCCTTGACAGGGATGATGAGTTCTCTTAATTAAAAAGTCAACCCCCGCCCCCACCCCAAAGGCAACACAGGATGTTCCCATCAAAATAGAAATCTATTTTACAGTCCCTAGGGAGTATGTTTTCACATTATTGATGGGTTGGCTGGGGAAACTTTTGTGAAGCCTTTCAATTCATTTCATAATGGAATGGGGTCACTAGGATCTTAACCTCCCATTCATCAATGTGAATATTGGGAGATAAATGAAATCTGAATTTAAAATGCTGATGTCACATTTAGTACTAAAAATCTTTGCTGAGACTTTTGGGATCCTAGAACAGACTAACAGAGCAGAACATGGGTTATAATTTTCCCTCATAATTGTGGAGAGAGAAAGGTTTCCTTGCACATTGTAGAACGAAAGATTTAGGTTAGTCCTGAGCAATCATCTAATGACTAGAATCTCTTCAAGGGAGACTCAACCTTGGCTGTGGCTGAAACTCCCCAGGTGCTTTCAAAAAGTACAGGTGCCTGGATGCTAGAGATAGTGTCCCTAGGGATGAGTCACATTCACAGGAGGCTTTCATTGGAAAAGCTGCATAGGTAGTTCCGGAGTGAAAGCTATGTCCTTGAGTAACATTTGTAATTTCTTAAGCATAAAAGAAACAAATTTGTAGGATCAGCCTTAAGAGAGAAACATCCTACAACTGTTGTTTTAGGAGTACAGAAAGGTCCCAGATGTCCCCAATCCATTTTCCTCTTCAGACTAGTAAGAGGTTTGAGTCTTGTCACTGGTTTTTCTTTATGTTCTGAGGCTAAAGGGCATCATTCACTACCAGCTTTTAGCATTATAGTTCTGAGTTATTATATTCTCAAAAACAATCAATAGGACAAAGGGCATAAAACACTGGGTGGATCAGAGTTGAGAAAAGTTTAAGATCTTGCTTCCTTTTGGGAAGAAAAGGACTGGATCTGTGGAGACATAGAAATTCAAAGGTCACCCAGAGCGTTAACAAGGCAGAAGAAGGATTGAGATTTGTGGATTTGGATGTTCTTCAAGGCAGATTTTATATGTTTTACAAAATTGTCATTTGCTGCCCAGGCTTACAGCTTAGTGTGGAAGCAGTGAGTGTAATGGTATATTTCTTCCCTGGGTAAAGATGGAAGAAGGGGAACCCAGTGTTGTTGGAGGCAGTCATAGTCTCTGAAGAATGGTGGAGACAAGGCTGCTCTTCATGGAGGTCTTAGAATTCGAGACTAAGCTGGTCTCTAAGACACCCCAAAGGTAGATTAAAAAGTAAAAAGTATTGTCTGTCCGCCAAATGAACAAGAACACAATCTATTTGATTATTGTTTTTCCTCTGGTTGATCTGTTATTTTAGTTTTTTATAAGCATACCCTGAGTATCAGCCAATTTGAGTCAGTTGTGCCTAAAATTAGTTCGGTGAAAAAAAAATCAGTTGCACTTTCCATTTGGCATAAATACAACATAAAAACAAAGTACAAAAGTTTTGATTGATTGTAGTTTCACTTTCAGCATTGTTATGGCATTGTTACTCAGTCTAGGATTTAAAACACCTGGGAAGATAACACTGCATTGTTCACTTTAAAATGGTTTATTCTTTGTTATATGAATTTTACTCCAATTAGAACAAAAGACAACTAAAAAGCAAAATCTCCTACTCAGAGGAAAATTTCCTATCTACTATAAATTCTAAATTAGCCATTTACCCTATTAGGTTTTTTAAAAAAATAAGTCTCTAGAGCTTTTTCATCTGTTATGTTCTTTAATAATACATATTTTATTACACTCCAGGAAAGCAAATATAGAATTCAGAATAGATAATGAACTGTGTGCTAGTGACATTTGGTATTCACTGGCTGCCCGTGTGGTTAATCAGTCTCAGAAATATATGCTTTGGAAACGAATTTTCTTTTCCTTCCAATATTTATAGTGATCTTTTTCCAGTTCCTAATTAATGGGCATGTTTAACCATAATAAAAAACAGTAGGGTCTGGGAGGAGAGCCTTTAACCAGAGCAGCTAAGTCACCTTAGAGTACCCCAAACCTCTAAATTTTGCATGTGACACCCAGGGAGGGATTTAGTGTGGGGAGATAAACCTCAGGGCCTCTCGTACCACAGATTCTAATTTCTGTGAAACCAGAAATGAACATACACTTTCAAACTAGATTTAAAAAAAAATGCATTGTTAGAATTCTCAATTCTTTCTGAAGATAAATCTCATAAATATTCTTTTGGAATCTAGTCAAGTATTTATAACTTTAGTACAGAGATGGAAGTGTTGGCAAATGTAAATATTTCTGATATTATGTCTTTTTGGTGTTCCTTTTCAAAATCACAAACAGTCCAGTCCAGCACTCCCGATTCTCTTGGAAAGAACATTATCCAAAGCTCCCTGGTTGCTGCAAGAATAGCTGAGGCTGGTTTGAAAAAGTAGCTTCTGATTTTAGGAGGCTGAATTAAACTAAAGCCAAAAGTTTAAAGTCATCAGGAGGTTGATATTCTTATGTAAGATGAACCATAGGCCAGAAAGACCCTCCTTTCTCAGAAGTCGTATTTCATGTGATTTACTTTATTCATGGAGAAAACAAATTTCTTTCATTTCTGATTTTCAGTAACTAATCAGTTATAAATAAATTAGGAATGTGGACATTTTACATTTTTCCCACAAGTGATTGGCTTTAGGCCTTTTTTGCTTAATGAAAGGTGCTTTCAATGATTAACTGACTGAAATGTCACATTTGACAGAAAAAGTTGAGGTATTTGCATAGAGCTGCCATGGTTTTGCCTGATAAATGTGAATTGCTTTATCTGGTTTCCAAGAAATAATTTGCCTATATTGTAATGAAAATGACAATGGAGTATCTTGAATGCTGTGTGAATGCCCTGCTCATTGTGAGTTATCCAGGTAATTGGAACAATTCTTTGCATCGTGTGGGCTTTAGTGATCAGGCCAACAGGAGCTCTGTAAAACAGAAATTGGCTAATATAATTTGGGAAGAAGGAAAGCTGATGATAAATAGTGATGAGGTCTCTCCCTTAAATGCCCCATAAATCATACCACATTATGACCCAAGACTTAATTTGAGCTTGTTTGGAACAAAAAGAAGTTTCATATCTTTGACCTTATTTTTGTTAATTTCATCTAGTTGCTAGTTAATATTATATATGCCAAAATTTTCCTACTGATGTGTTCTGTTTAACCTTTTTATTGTTGTCCCATAAATTTTCTACTTATCATGATCCTACTTGTATTATAGCAGAATAAAAAGAAAACAATGCAATTATGTCTTGTAAATTATTTTCTACCAAAGTAGAAGAGCAAAATTCAGACCTAGAAGGTCACAACTTTTCGTGAAAAGCCAAATGTCGTTTTTTTTTTTTTTTTTGTAGAACCAAAGAGTAGTCTACATGCGGGTGGGTGTTTTTTTCAAAAGGATCAACTTAAATCACCATTATGTAACATCTTATAAATGGGTACTATAAGTCATTTTGGTTCAAGAATGCTATTTTAAACAAGAATTGAATTTTCCCTAGATGGTTTATGCTTTCCCCCTTCTTATTCCTTCCATGTATTTGTCTGCCTAATAAAAACTGCCTAATCATTCAAAAATAGAGTCTGAATTTATAATTGTTTCCCTGTCTGCTGCCTGGGCAGTATGTAGCTGTCCAAGGTCCTGAAACACTGCTTGGAGTACTGGGTCTGAATTTTGACTGAACATGGGAATCCCCTGGGA
Source organism: Sciurus carolinensis (assembly GCF_902686445.1). Taxonomy (NCBI): domain Eukaryota; kingdom Metazoa; phylum Chordata; class Mammalia; order Rodentia; family Sciuridae; genus Sciurus; species Sciurus carolinensis. Next base: position 110,451,947 of record NC_062217.1, on the reverse strand, counting down.
ACTTATGAAAGAAATGACGCTTGAGCCTCATCTCTAAAGATTCTGGATCCACTGGTCTTTAAAAAGACTCACCAGGACTGGGGTTGTGGCTCAGTGGTAGATCGCTCACCTAGCACATGTGAGGCGGTGGGTTCAATTCTCAGCACCACATAAAAAACAAATAAAATAAGGCATTGTGTCCATCTACAACCTAAAAAAAAAAAAAAAAAATTAAAAACACAACTCACCAGGAGATTGTAAGGTGTGAACTAAGTTGAGAGCCACTGTGGCCATGATTCATTCTGTTATCAAATCTGTTATCCCCTCTGTGCATAGTTCATTGTTTTAAAATTTTCTTCCTTGGTGGAAATAATGTTATTAAAAAAAATAGCTATAGGACAAAGAGAACCAAGATTTTTGTTTCATGATACATATAAATAGAAGTTTTGGCAGATCTGTGGTGTTTCTGTGTGACACATTTTCCCTCGAGTATCAGATCTTTTAGCTTCAGTGGCAAGGACCAGAGGCATCCCTGTAATGATAGGGCAAGGAGCTCTAGAAGGAAGGAGTCATCTCCAGGATTACCTTTTCTCACTAGTTGGGATGAGACAGGTCTAAATCTAAAAAGAGAGAACATGACCAAAGGGAATTAGAGATGGAGATTTGTCCCTGTCTTCCTTCTCCAGTTTCAAGGGATCAAGGGATTACAAAGAAAGAGCACATATTTATCATATGATCTTAATTATTGGAAACAATGAATATAAAAGGACAGGGAGCAATTCAGAGACAAATTACTTATCCTTAGGAGTACAATAACATGTGAAGGTCAGGAAAATACCAAAGCCCTGATCCCACTTCAGTGGGCCGACTGGCTCAGTCCCTACCTCTGTCCCAGTTTTGTGGTCACGAGATGGGCAGTTCAGTTTCTTAAGGCTTTTATGAGTGTCTCTTATGTTACCCAGAAGACTTTTGGAGGTGATACCTGTGACTACTCTTTATGTTACCCGAAAAGTCATCCTCTTTTTATTTTTTATTATTATTATTTTTTGTGGTGCTGGGGATCGAACCCAGGGCCTTGTGCTTGCAAGGCAAGCACTCTGCCGACTGAGCTATCTCCCCAGCCCCTCTTTCTATTTTTGACTTGAATGTTTTTGAAATGTTTTATTTGGTCCTCTAGAGTAAAATCATCTGGGTTTTGTATTGTAAAGTCACTAATAACTACCTGTGTTGACCTTAGTAAAATTCTTAGTTTTCCTGAACTTTTCCAGTTACTTTTATCATCTGTAATATAATTGAATGTACACCATAAGGTTCTTGTGAATAATACGCACATACATAATAAATAAATAAAATAGACTAATGTATGTGAAGCAGTTCAGTATCTAGCACATTGTAAGAGGCCACTTAGTGCTAGATGTTCCTCCTTCTCCAACTTTACTTCCCCACCCAACTCATAAGTGTTTTAGTATTTGCACCAAAGTTCAGATAAAAATAATAACAATAGTATTATGTAACATTTACTGAACAACTATTTTGTGTTATGCATTCTTAACACATTATTTAATTTAATTCTTGCATTAATACTCTGAGATGATTAGTATAATTATATATCTCATTTTATTTTTAATTTTTTTGAGATAGGTCTTACTAAATTCCCCAGACTGACCTCAAATTTACCTCAGCCTCTGGAGTTGCTGGAATTACAGGTGTGTGATATCATTCCCTGTTTCATTTTTATAAGTAAGATATTTAAGTCTCAGGGAATTATTTGTCAAAACAACATGCTACTAAGTGACAGATTCAGAATATTAACTCAGCTTCATCTACTTCATAATGCTATAACATAATAAACCTAAAGTTGAGCAATATGAATTTCTTTAGCTAGTCAATTCTTCATTTTATTAAATAGATTGTCATTATTATGAAATAGATCTTTTTTCTTATTGCCATAGAAAGCCCCCCAAATATGTATAAAATAGCATATTTTCCCCATTTTTTTCTTCTTTGGCTTATTGTCTGTCAGTGTGGTTTATTTGAAATTAGATTTCTTCTACAGATGGTGTCTTTTCCTGAAACTGAAATTGCTCCATTAGCACCATCAGATATTTAAAAATGGGACTCACTTGACCTGGTGTCCCACATGTGTTTTGGTTCTAGAGTTCCAACAATGCCCAAGCAGCACCAGACACTTCTGCTTCAGCAACTCTCTTTTGGAGCAGTAGTTTCCTTCCATGACTAAGTATTAGTTGTGCCCTAAAATACATTTTGTTCTAGATCTACACTGTTTTCATGGACTATAGACTATGACAGAGATTCATCTGGGAGGAACTGTTAGATAAAGTAAATAGAAGAGAGAAAAACACTAAGATTTCTTATTCTTTGCTTTGGCAGGGGGTAATCTATGCTGAACTTGGCAAGAAGGAATCTCCCACCAGAAGACTAATTTTGATACAGTGCTTTTATACTCCAGGGGGAAATCCACTCCAGGGTGGGAATCCATCACTGTTCAAATAGTCTTTTCTCCATGGATAGCATCTAAATTGTTAATACAGTCAAAAAATGTACTAACCTAGTAGTGGCATTGTCCACCCTCAGATTTTTCCTGAGTGCCCTTACTTTGCATGTCCTTTTGAACCTGTAATTTTTCTTTCCTTTTCTCTTTTGACCTCTCACATCCTTGGGCTCAATTGCTGAGCTAGTGTGTGTATTAATCCATTAGGACTGCCATAAAAAGATACCACAAATAGAATGGTGTGAACAATAGAATTTATTTTCTCATAATTCTAGAGGCCAAAGTCCTAGATCAAGGCACTGGCACATTCTTCCCAGCTTGCCCAAAGCCACCTCTTCTGTGTCCTCTAAAGCCTTTTTCCCATGTGGACACACACACACACGGAGAAAGAGAGAGAGAAAGAAATATCTCTGGTTTTCTTCTTGTCACATTAGGGCCCTTCCCTTTGTCTTTGGGGATGAAGTAAGAAAGTCATAGGGAACATGAAGGAGCCATGAACTTTCCCTAATTAAACTTCAGAATGCAACATAATTAAACTTTCAGAAAATTTAGGGATTCAAAAAAAGAGCTCAATCAAGCATCTCTACTACCAATCGAGTTTTTCTCACCACAATATTTTACTTCATGAGCATCTCTGTTCTATTTGTTATGTAAAATCCTTTTTCTATAATCTTAAGGTGAGATATGCCACTGATGATGAATGAGATTGCGGAGGGATTGTGTAGACAAGTTTTGTACTGCCTATGGGTATAGACACTGGCTTCAGCTTCTGTAGCTACAACTTATTAGCGATGTGAACTTAAATTCAGTTAACTAAACTCTCCAAATATCCCTCTCTCATCTTTAGGTTGGGAATAATAATACTAGAACCTACATAATAGTAGTATTTGAGAATTAATCAAATGATGTATGTTAAACAGTTAGTACAAGTTTTATCATATCATGTATGCTAGATTAATTTTAATTAACACCTTTCCTTCTCCTTCATCATCATCATCATCATCATCACACATCATCATCTCTGGAGAAAACAAGGTGATGGGATGTAAAGGAGGGTTCAAAGGAGCACAGACAGTATGGGGAGAAAGTCCATAAGACCTAGCAAATATGTTGCTGCTGATAATAAATAACTATTGTTGTCATTTATTGAATGTATTTTGTGATGAATAATAGAGATGTGCTTTTTATTATTCCCACTTAATTCTCATAACATTATGTAATACACTTTATTATCTCCATTTTGCAAAGGTGGAAATAAAGCTCAGAGAAGTTAAACACATCATTCAAGGATGAATGACTGTGAAATGATTTAATGTGGATCTGCTTTAAACTTTTAGCATTTATTTTCTTTCACCTGACTTTGATATTTTTCTTTATGATTGAATAATGTGTGTGTATACATATATATATTATATATGTATAAAATTTTCTATATATGTTCATCTGCTGGTAACGTTTTCTTTATCTGTTCATCTGTTGATGGACACATAGGTTGACTCCATAACTTGGCTATTATAAATCATGTCATTTTCAAAAAAATGAATGGAATTGGAAATAATCATGTTGAGTGAAATAAGCCAGACTCAGAAAGACAAGTATCCCTTGCATGTTTTCTCTCACTTGTGGAATCTAAGGGGAAACAACAACATCATGAAAATAGAAGGGAGACTAACAGAGGGGGAGGGGAGGAGAGGGCAGGGTTATAATCTTCTAGTTTATTGGTTCATAGTAACAGTAAATCATGTATTTATTGTCATGTCATATTTTTAAATAATTTATTTTTTTGAATCATTGTAAACAAATGGGGTATAACTTGTTTCTCTGGTTGTACATGAAGTAGAGTCATGCCATTTGTATAATCATACATGTATAAAGGGTAATGATATTTGTTTTCATTCTGTTATTTTTTGTCATGTCATTTTTTTAAAAAAAATTATTTGCTCTTTTTAGTATACATGACAGTAGAATGTATTTTGACATACACACATGAAGTATTATTTCCCATTCTTGTGGTTGTACATGATGTGGAGCTATACTGGTTGTGTATTCATATATGAACATAGGAAAGTTATGTCTGATTCATACTGTTGCCATTATTTTTTATATGAAACCACTAAACTTTTTATCTTAATAATGGTTCACAGTTTATTACTATGGACACTCATTATTTAAAAATATAAATAAAGTATTAAGAAAAATATAACATAACACACTTTGGTAAATCTGGTTTCTTTTTACTGAATCAAATTTTACTCTTTGCTATGGATTAATAACACTGAGTCCACTTGTACTTATTCTTGCTGAGTTTGTGTTCTGTTTAGGAGTCATTTGTTCCAATTGATTTCAGCTGCCCTTTTGGATGGGGCATGGGTCTCCATGGTCCCAAGGTGAACTTTGAATTTTGTTATGTCTTGCCTGAACACTCTGGGCAGGACCACTCTTTTCCCAGCCTCCCAAGCTCCAAAGAGTAAGACCACTTTATCTTACAAGAGTCTTGCTTAGAGCACGCCATAGCTTGAGCCTCCTCTAATATTCCCTGTATCATTTCATGACTCATTAAGGTTTCCATTCTTGCCTGCTCTATGGGTTTGTCTTTTGCATACTTTTGTCTTTTCTTATTTGCTCAAATGAGTTCTCTTCTCTCAGGCAGGCCTCTGTTATCTAAAGCACAAACTAATTCACACCAGTGCACTGGTGCAGCAGTTCTTAGCCTTGTCTGTGACATTAGGAACATAGGAACAGCTTTCAGAATTACCCACACTGAGTTCTACCCCATCCAATCAAAGCACAGTTTGTGGGGATAGGACTGAGATCTTGAAAATTTTAAGGGCCTCTCAGTTGATTCTAGTGTGTAGCCAGAGCTGAGAATCGTCATGTTAATGGCTCAAGAGGTCCCACGTAACATATTTGGATGTGAACTGAGATTCTCAAACTCTTAACTCCAGAGGAGGACGATGGGTGGAATTTTCTGTCTTAGGAGAAGTATTTACAGACCAAGGGAATGTGCAGAGTTTTGGGGAACAGAGGCTTTCTTAACCCACACTAGTCAGGGGATTGGTCAGGAAAGCATTTAGTGGGGAAGTTGGTGCTTGTTTTTAGCTCCTTTTTGCTCTATAATGAGATGAAGAACAAAGAAGAGTAACCTCTGGCCAAGCAAGGAATGAAGCTTCCTGTATTAGGGACATATTTTCATTCAGTCATGTACTGTAATGTAGACAGTGGGATTATGTTGCATGTATTACATTTCCTGGTCTTCCCTGATTATGTCTACATGCATATGTACTTGTTGTAAGAATAGAATCTGTTTGGTTCTCACCCTTTTCCATAGCCAAGGAGGTTCCTAGAGAGAATCAACTCCTTAAGTGCTTGACACATGCAATTGTTCTTTCATTTTGCTTTTGCATCCATAACTAGCATCATTGATGAAATGTGACTCTGTGGGAGTCTGTTTGACTGTTGTGAAAAAGCATCTTCCATCAAGTGAAGATAAATATAAAATTAGGGATCAGACTGTGACCACTCATGTCTCCTACAGAGTGTTGTTCTTGCTTCTGCCAACATTGCTGTAAAAATTCTTTAAATGTGCTTCTGCCAAACTTGAGTTGTAAGTACTATTTTAAAAATGTATCTACTTATCTAGTATTGATCTCTTCTTCCAGTACACCAGCTTCATGAAGGTGAGATTGTACTTGTCCTATACCTGTTTGTAGCCCAAGAACCCAGCACTGCCAGGCATGGTAGGCACTCACGTGTTTCATGAATGAATGACTAAGGTGGCACTTACTTTAGAACTGACTTGCTAGGTCCTAATGCAAATCAAGACTATCAGTTGCAGAAGTAAAATTGTTCAACCATCCATCTCCCATTTAGTTAGGGTAATTACATTCAATGCATCTTTATTTACTCCTTTACAAAACTGCTTTTAAAAAAAAAAAAAAAAAAAAAAAAAAACCTCTGAGAAAGTTTTTTCATCACATTTAATTTTAATTGTACATCTAGGAGTCATACTTCATCATCCTCCCCTTGCTTCATTCAGGGTTTTGTGATCCTTCCATGTTTAATTCATGCAGCTGTTTCGTAGGCTGTTATCAGCCAGGAGCTGAAATCTAAAGTACTAGAATAAAACATCCCTTAAAGAATATTTTGACAGACTTAGCAATCACCATGATGTTCATATACCGTGAAAGTAATTTCATACTTTATTTCTTATACAGGTTTTCCAATGTTATCTTCATATTTGGATGAGATGTAAAAAAAGGATTACTTTTTCTCTTTTCCTCTCCTCCTCTATCCTATGAAATTTTATTCAATCAGAAAAAAAAATCTCCTACTGAGGGAGACCCATGTATCACAGTACTTAATTGTCTGCCATCTTGGACTGGATCTCTCACAGTTTCTAAGATGGTGAGTTGCTATGTCATAAACCAAATCTCATGTGGAATAGTCTATGTAGTCTTCAGGATATGTGATTTCTTCTCCTCTTGATTTCCTTGAATAAATGCTTAATTAAAAAAACAGGTGACACATTTTATTTCAAAGTTTTGACAATAGAACTAGAGGAGCAATCTATCATTGATATTCTTTTCACTTTACCAACTATTTTAATTAGGTTACATTTTGCTAATTGTTTTTATCCCAATACATGTTCAATGAAAAATGCCTACAGCTTGCTAGTTGTGCACCTAAGAATTGATTGCCTCACTTCTAATTAATAATAATAGCAAGGAAAATGGCTCAATGAGATTGTGACTGTTAATGGGATGCAAACTTTTCAGAGAGTAAACTGGTTCTTTTAAAATACCATTCATTATTAAGTTAATCTTTATAAACAACTTTGTAATTCAATGAGCCCTGAGATGAAACCAGCAATCTCATTTGCTATATGATGGTATTTGATGGGCTGTTGAATACAAAAGATCAATACATAATAGGATTCTACCCCAGGGTGGGGCCCTGACATTTATTTTGATCAAGATTTAATGCAGTTATACATCTTTCTTGTAAATGGCATTTATTAAATACCAGTTAAAGTTAACTAACTGTGAACCAGGTCAGAGTTTTAAAAATTGTCATGACATTGGAAACTTCTAAGGAGTTTGTAAATCACTATTTTGAAATTTCATTTCATCCTGTGGAGGGACGTTATCTGAAGAGCTACAATCACTTGCTTTGTTCTCATAAAATTGGTTATGTCTAAGTTCTGAAAATAAATACTGGTGATAGTTGTACTTGATGCCAATGAATTGTACACTTAAAAAGGTTAAAATGGTACATTTTATGTATATTTTATCACAATAGAAAGTAAATCAGGACCACAATCACAGAAAATAATAGAGAATACTAATAAAACCAAAACTGGAAAATGGTTGACAAGACTAATCAGAAAAAGGGTTGAAAGAAAAATGTACAAAATGAAAAAGTAATAAATATAGGTACAACATAGTTTTAAAAGATGATAATAAAACTTGTTTGGATTCTGATATGAACACACCACCAGTGCCCTATAAGGCAATATTCACCTGCTCCAGTGATTAGGACCTAGCTATCCTTAGAAGCCATTTTTTAGCCTACTTCAGAAACCAGGAGAAACAGAGACACATTTCTTCTTAGGATTGTGTGTGGGGAAAGTTAGAATGAAGAAGGATTAACTTTTTAAGACATTTTTGAAATAAGTGGAGGAACTGAAGATTAGCTAATATTAAAAGCTATTAATGAATGAATTTCTGTTGTGCTGAATGTATATCAAGTCAAATTTTTTAAAAGTCTCACTTTTAAAAATAAAAAGTTAAGATTTAAATTTTAATAATGGCTAAAATTTGCTTTAAAATGATCCAGAAAGAAAAGTTGCTGTAGGTATCATAGACTAATAGCATAGGAATGTTAGTAACTAAACACTGGTGTTGACTACATGAAATTATCATGTTATTCTCTCTGCTTTTGTATTTTATTTGAAACTTTCCAAAATAAATGTAGACAAAGCAAAAAAAAGTAGTAAAAAGCAATAAACAACTAAAATTTGAATATATCCCTGCCTTTTGGACACTGACCCCCCCATAAATATCAACAGAGATGGCATGTTCATTTTCAGAATGTTAGCATTGATTTCACGCTTAAAATGATTTTTCTTCAGATGAAACCCCATGGGCAAACCTTTCAAAGTGCATTTAAGGTAAAATACATTTACTCTCCACCAAATAGTTACATTTCTATAATAATTCCTGACTTATGTATCAGTTAGAAATGGAAAAAGTTCTTAAGTGAAAGATGCTGTTGAAAATTAGTTGGTAAATTTCAATATATAATTCTTTTGTGGAAACACAATGAGTAGAACAATAAATTTCACTCTCTACAATGTTACATAAAGTGCCTTAGCTAATGGCATGATCTTAACCATGATTAGAAAAGTAAATCTACTTTATTCTCACTTTTCCACACAAATCCTAAAATGAAATGTGCTACTGTTTCTCCTGGCTCCTGTGCTAGGCTAAAAAATGGCCCCCAAAGTTATCTAGGTCCTAATTACTGGAGCATGTGAACATTACCTCATGGTTAAAAAGGAGATTATTCTGGATTATACAAATGGGGATTATCTGAAGAAGGAGGATGTTTGAAGGGGGAGAGGGTGATATGAAGATGAAGTTGAGAGAGACTTGACACAAATGGCAGAAGAGAAGGTAATGATGGGAATGGAAAGAAAATTGGAAAGTGCTGCTTTTAAAACTTTCAAGGTGGAAAAGTGGTCACCAGCCAAGCAACACAGCCATGAAAGCTGCAGAAGGAAAGAAAATGGATTCTCACGTAGAACCTCTGGAGGGAGTGTGGCCCTGCCGGCTTGAAATTGTTTTAGGACTTCTGACCTGCAGAATTGTAAGATAATAGTATTGTATTGTCCTAAGATGTCAGATTTGTGGCAATTTGTTATAGCAGCCACTGGACTCTAATAAACCTTCCTCTTATAAGCATGATTGATTGGGAAATGAACTGAGGAGACTGGCCCTTGGGTGTGCATCAGGACAATGTTTAAATAGTGTACACCTGACAGCTCTCCCAGTTGTAATCCACCATTATTATAATGGAGTTCCCTTGATGTGGTATGTAGGTACTGGGAAATTATCATGGGAAATCATTGTATAACACTAAAATTAAATCTCAGCATTTTTAGTGGGTCTCTGGTCTGTGACCTTTAGGGAAGTTTTGTAGTCTTTCTTTTTATACCTTTATGTGAGATAGGAGGCTAGAGAGGACTGAAGTTGTCTAATTGCCCTTCCCTAGGTCAGACAAAACTCTGGCAAAGTAGCTTTCCTTAAAGGAAGTGCTTTGTTATTGAAAATATACTGCTCTGAACTTACTTCAAAATGGTTACTTTCCCCTGGAAAGATTTCAAAAGTGGTCACTTTTTTCTCTGTGCCTCCCTCATCCAGAGGAGGAAACTATTTTTCTCTGATCTTCACTGAAAGTAGTTGGTGGAGTTCTTGGAGGTAAGACTCACAAAAGTCTGGGTTGGGGGTGCCACTAAGACTGGGTCATGGGGGGCTTTTAACGTTCCAGATGGTCCACACTCAGCCTCCAGAAAATTTTCAATTATTCAGCATCCTTACTGGTTTATGGCATCAGTGGGTAAATTGGCATCCCTTGTGTTCATGTCTTTCTGATTTCCCCTGTGATGTCAATTCAGTCATGAATATAAGAAGAGTTATTGATTTTTAATACGTTAACCTTTTCTTGTTGGGGAAACTAGAGATGACTTCCAAGCTCTTTACACTCTGGAGTTGAAACTGGAAGTCCAGAACACTGATATTTGAATGCCAAATAACTTTGCATTCCTTGGATAAATACCTCTTGGTCATATAATTATTATTATTGTTATTGTTATTATTATTATTATTTTAGTATTTCTGGGTTTAATTTGCTAGTATTTTGCTAAGGTCTTTCATCTTCATCATGTACTTCATAGGTCACTAGCTTTTTTGTCTTTTTGGGTTTTGATAACCAAGTTGCATTCTTTCCTCTGTTTTCTGAAAGCGTTTATATAAGGTTGGTATTATTTCTTTTTTCATGTTTGAAACAGGTCACCTCTGAAGCTCTTTATTCCTACTTCTCCTTTCTTACCTTCTTTGGGTAAATTCACATTTTACTATTATACTTTATTTTATGAATTGAACTTTTTGTTATAAATAGTTTTTTAGTCCTTTTTCAGAGTGTTCTGCCCTAGAGATTATGATGTGTTCTGAATTATTGCAGTTTATCTTCAAATAATATCACCCCATCTCACAAACAGTGTAAGAACCTTGTAGAAGTCTTTTCCCCCTTTCCCCTCCCTGTTCTTTTTGTTCTTGTTTTCTTATATTTTACTTTAAGGACACAATCATTTTACAACTTCTGTTGAATCTTTTAAAACAACCAATCTTTAAAAAAATTAAGCACACACACTTTGCTGGGATGGTTACATCGTCTTGCAGATCGCTTACATCCAACATCACTCCTCTTCAGCCCGGAGAACTTCTTTTAGAATTCTTACAGTGCAGGCCTGTTGAAAACTAATTCTCATGCTGTTGTCACTCTGAAAATATCTTTTTTTCACTTTATTTTTTTAAAAGGATATTTTTTCTTGCTAAAGAATTCCAGCCTGAGTGTTTTTTTTTATTTTTTTTATCACTTTAAAGACACAGTTTCATTTTCTTATGTCCTTCATTCTTTCAGGAAACAACTCATTATTATTTGTATGGATTTTAATGTGTATATGCTCTGTGTATATTTTGGACTCTGCTTGAAAATAGAAAATCTGCTTTTAAAATTTGCACTTTGTTTTTATTTTTTTCCCAGCTGTTTGAATGTTGTGTTCAAATAAGTGAAATGTTTGTGTTTATCCTGCTTGGGAATCATGATGTGTAGTCTGTGGACTGATTCCTTTCAATTCTGATTTTGGAGAATTTTTCAGCTATGGTCTCTTCAACTAAATCTTCAAATAGTCATTCTTCCCTGTACATATAGATAAGGACATTAATTGCAATATTATTTAGTACAGCTAAATTCTCAAAACATTTATATATTAAAGAGGAATTTATTAAATTAAAAAATACTGGAATTCTATTTTTGTAGAAAAGAGTTAGATATATGTTGATAAGGTGAGTTCTATTTTGTGTTTAGTTATAAAAGTAAAGTGCATCTAAGTTGTTATAGCTGATCTTCATATAATATCCTACTTCATGAACAATGTAAGAATCTTACAAGAGTCTATTCCCATTTATAGAATCATTTTGTTAGGGTAAATACACTTGAAATAAATGGATGGGTATACATATATATAAACATTCCCTCTGTCCATATTCTTTGCCTATAAATTTTCAGCACTCTCCAACTCCGACTCTGGACTTGGTTATATGGCTTTCTTTCACCAACAAATGTGGTTAAAATGATTGTGTGCCACTTCTGACCTTAATCTTTTAGAGATTTGATATAATGCCCTTATCCTCTTTCATCTGCCACCATCTATGAGAGAAGGTCATGCCCGGGTTGTTCACTGGTCCCAGTAATGATGTAGTTTTACAATACAGTTATCCTGAAAATTTATGAATGAGCTAGGTAATCGGCAGATGAGTGAAAAGTCAAGTTAAGACCATCCACGTTTATCTTAGATCAGCAGAAACCCTCAATATGTGAAAATACATGTTCTTTTTTAATTGTATGTCATGGAGACTTTGTGGTTGATTGCTATTCAGCAATTTTGTGGTAATAGCCAACTGATAAATGAACTGTCCTGAGAGTATAGAGTAGTCCTTTGGTAAATTCTAAGTAGCTATAATTCTCAAGACACATGCAGTGCACAAATATCAAATTTATGCAGTTAGAAGGCATCACATTAATCCCCAGTTTTTAAATATTGATTTGCTGTTGGGTTTGACATTTTATCATTTAGGCTAACCTCTTCTTTTCCTACTATCATCTGTTAAAATACAAATGCTCCATGAAAAGAGTAACATATTAACCCATCATTAGTAAGCATTAAACAATTGTTTATCGGATAACTCCATTGAAAGAAGGAATAAAGATAGCTGGGCCATAGGCAGATGGTATGTCCGGAGGAATGGAACACAATGCACAGTGATGAGCGGAAGCTAAAAATGAATATTTTAGCGTCTTTGCAGTTTTGTCTTAGGAGGGTAATTAATGAATTGAATAACATTATATAATTACCTATATTATTTTTGATATATCACATTTTATATTATGTACTTTTATAGTTCATTCAATTCAACTCTTTCCTTTTATAGATAATGAAACCAAGTCTATATTGGACAGAGTCTATATTGGAAACTGAGTTCCAATCACCTGTGAAGGCTGGTTAGATAAATTCCAACAAATCACTGATGCATTTGGAAATATTTTTGGGTGAGTGGTTGAATTTGTACATCTCAGCTTTGCCCCTAGTCCTTGGGGATACAGCAACAACAGAACATAGATTTTTAATATTTATTTATTTATTGTTGCTCACTGAATTTTAGTCTTCTGTTGCTTTCTTGGACACCTCCAGGGTCTTCTTTAGTTGTTAAGCAAACTGCACGAGCTGAGATTGTACTCAGTATGCTCATGGTGCGGGATATGGGGTGCTCTGACTGCATCTGCCTTACTTGATTCATCAGATAAGATGTCATGAGAACTGTTCTTCTGACATGGGTTCACTGTCCTGGACTCTTTCTGCCATTTTTGGCTAAGATAAGGTTGTTGTGTTTTTCTAGGCCCTTTAATGAAAATATCTCTCAAACTTTCTGAGTGGAGACAATTAAGTATAAAACAAGAATTACAAATCTTCACAAAATAGGTAAAATTTTCCTCTTCTAATAAATTCTGCTTTATTTCCTGTCTAGGGTAATCTTAGGGAATAACTGGATTTTACTTAAGCTGCCAGTCATCAGCTGGTGCGGTTCCTTCCCTTGAATAATTCATACATGCGAGCAGTGGGGACCATATCTAAGAGACCAGGGGAATGTAAAATGAAGACATTACATGAAAACATTTACTTTCTTATTTGAATAGAGACATGGGTTTAATTTTTCATGAATAGACTAATTCCAGAGCAGTGAATATATAAAGAATTCATTTGATGTTAGAGTAAGATGGAAGGCAGAAGAACTTTTCTTTCTTTTGTTCTCCCATTTTCCATAACTTGGAGGGAAAGACCAGCTACACCACATGGTATCATGGTCTTCTACTGAGTATTTTTCACATGTAGGTGCTTTCAGATGAGGGAAGCTGCATGATGCAGCAGCTGCCATGGTCCTGGGAAGCTGGAATATATTGTGGGAAACCTTCCTGAAACATCACTGTTCCATGCTGTCTTTTATAATTCAGTTTAACAAGAACTTCTTCCCCAGAGTTTGAGCCCAATACTTGGCTAGTATAGGATGAAGAATGGTAACCATGCTATAACTTAATGATCAGGAGTAATGTTTAATGGTATTACATCAGAAGTACCATGGTTTTGACACTATTAGGGATTTTGCTTCAGCTGGACCCCTGTTGGGAGGTGACTGCTCACTAAAGGACTAACATGCCAAAAAATGCAGAATGGTGTTGAGTTCGAAGAACAGCAACCTTCAGACAGATAAACCCCGATCACTCTTGTACTAGGAAGTGAGATGAGCAGGTCACATTTACAAGGCATAATAGGGGAAGAAAAATATTTTTAAGACCTCTTTAAAGAAAATTTTATGTATTTTCAGGTTCAAAAAATAAAAACAGCATGCAAAAAATCGTGTGGGGGCTGGGGTTGTGGCTCAGAGGTAGAGTACTTGCCTAGTATGTGTGAGACACTGGGTTCGATCCTCAGCTCCACATAAAAAAACAAATAAACAAATAAAGTTTAAAAAAATACATGGAAATTGATAGAAGAAAGTAGTCTCCCCACACCAAACACCATTGGAAGAGATTTGAGAAGCCCAGCAGTGGTAAGCATAATGACAATGGGGTGACAACAAATGCTGGGAACAGTCTTGAACAGAGGCAAAAACTGCACAGATCATTTAGATTTGCAATAAGGAGGCACTTGAAACTGATGTCATTGTCATCATCACCACCACCACCACATTGATTTATTCAGGACTTACTGCCTTTGTGATAAGTGATTTATGCACTTGAGTTTACTTAATTTTCCAATAACTCCATAAGATTTAGGAGGTCAGCCATCTTAGGCTTAATTTTATAGATAAGAGACCTGGAGAGGGTAACTACTTTGCCTAAGATTACACATCTGGTGTGGAGATGGAGGCATCACACAGCTAGAACGATTTGTCTTAAGATTTTAATTACCACACTTCTTGGGCTTAACCACTAAACACTAGATATACAGTTTCCCCCTCAGCATTTGGATTTTTCCTTCCCAAGAAATCTTTTTGTCATCTTTTGTTGCAGCGTTAAGTATGTCCCCCCCAAGATGTATTTATATAGCTATAATGAATAGACCCTTCCTGCCAACTGCACTCAAAATTCTGGTAACCAGAGTTCATACAAACAGTTTCTTTTACAGAAAAAAATCTGTTTACAAGACTTAATTCTTTCTGGACGTGCTGTTATGATAGTCTTTATTATAGTAATTTAAAGCCCTTTTCCATACATTGGCATAAAGGCAAGCCTATAAAATCAACCACCAAGACCTCTCTTCTGTTGGAGCAATAGAAGTGTTTTGATAAGTGAGAATACACTGAAAATCTTCATCCCTTTCTCTTTCTGGTTTGCTTTTTGTTGGTTAGTTTGAATTGTCATTAGGGTGTTCTGATTCTCCTGGAAGATCCATCTTGTGTTAACCCATCCTGACAGCAGGGTCTGTGCTGTGTCAGCACTGACAGCCTGCTAGACTGCTCTCTTCTGTGCAGACTGTTGCTGGCTGTTCAACCTTCATTTTCTTCCAGAGATTTTTCCTCTCCTGAATAAAAAAAAAAGCCAATTCTTACTGTTTATTTTGTTGGCAAGGTTTTATTTTGAGTATGGTTTTTAAAATGTCATTTAAATATGATTTTACTGGAGCGATTTTCTTTGGGTCTTTATGTCAAACCTAGAGAGATGTCTGTCTGGTAATCAAGGTCTCTGGTTATGTTTCCTTTTAAAAAAATTTGTAATTCTGCATGTTGAAACCAAAAAGCATCAAAAATATTCTTTTTCAGTGTATTTCTCCTTTTTGAATCTTGCCTTCCACTGAAAGTTCAGGGAAAAATGATCTACTTTTCTTTGAATTTTGTGAAAATGATGAAATTTTCTTTCTTTTTTTTTTTTTTTTCAAACTTTTCTTACCTAGAATTCATCTTGTAGAAATAAAGAGATATCACCACTCTTACCTTAGGTAAAATTCAGTATAGTCCTCATTATTTTGATGGATATGGAATGAAATGCAAAGGGATATGTGTATCAGTGGCATTTGGGATCATTATGAGTGATTGTTATCTAAGGGTAAAGCTAACTGCAGCCTTCCCACAGGCAACAGTTAAGCTTGTCCCTTTTAATGTCAATAAATCTATAATACTTTGTATTTTTTGTATGTGTTTTCATATGCAGATGTGTGAAGACATGCACATGCATTTTATCTGAATGCAATTTTAATAATTTTTTTCTTAACATTCTCTCTTTCCCCAGAGTTGTATTTTTCTCTAGGAGACAGCTCTACCCACCTAGGGCACTTTCGAAAACAGTAGGAAAAATTTAGGGGAATAACCAATCATGCTGCTCTGGCCAAAATTAGACAAAAGGATATTTGATGAAATAGTACAGAAACCTCATAGTAACAAAGTACCCATGGGTATTTCACACAAGTCCTGCACCTTCAGTTGCCTCGGCAACTATTCCCCCACATCACTCTCACTCTTTACTAGACTGTGTCTCAAGTATCTATCTCTTTATGCCACTCCATTCTCTTTTTCTGCAGATTGGATCCTCCATTTACACATTTGTCTGTAATAAAATGGTGCAGACACTGGTTCCTTTAATTCAATTACATTCTATCCACTGAGTACAACTGGGATATCACTTAATTTAAATTTTCAAGGAAGCATTTTAATTGGGTGTTGCCTAGACCATGGATGGCCTCCTCTTGGGTCAAGCATTCACTATTGATCCAATAAGTCATCATAATAAAGTGAATAGCATGTGTACTTAGACTGCTTCTTACAGAGTTGTGGACAGGACAGGCATATATATATATATTTTTTTTTTGGACAGGCATATTTACAGACTAGAAGTAATAGGAACTGTGACTTGTTAAGGAGGTAAGTGGTTTATAAATTGAGAAGACATTTTTTGACCATCCTCAAATCAACCTTCTGGTTTCACCTAGAAAGTCAGCTGAGTGCCTTAAGAAAAATAGCTTATATCATTAATCTAGTTCAGCTTACTGATACTTTGTTTTAGTAATAGCAATTGTCTCTTTGTTTTCTTCCAATTTTGTTTCTGGGGTTCTTTCTGCATGACTCATGACCCTAACATTTCCTCTCATGTACATATGACAGTAGTTCTTTAGGCTAGAATTCTGATCTTTTGACTTTGCTGTCTCTGCATCTCCCAGGGCTGTTTCCTGAATATTTCCTCTTCTAGTGTCTCAGGGAGGTCTGTCATTCAGGTTTTTAGATGCAAACTTCAGCACTGGATTACCTGGTAAGAATTTGGGCCTCCTTTGAGGTGGTCTTTCAAAGCTTAGTTTACTTATGTGAGTCTCTAATTTCTTTCTAAGAAGAATGGATAGGGACTTTTTACTGGCAGAGTACTGGTTTTGTATGAAATGCAGGAGATTTATTTTTTTTTAGGAACAAGAATGAAAATTATCATTAGGTATGAAGCAAGTGGGACTAGTATGCTGAAAAATCTAGGTCAGCAAAGTCATCGTGTTGGAAGGACATCTTAACTAGGAGGACATCTGTTCAGACCAAAGATATTAGCTAATTGCACTTATAAATTTCTCATGTTCCAATTTTTGGCAATTTATCTTGACCATCTTTGAGTACTGGATAAGACATTTGTTTGAGGTGCAGGGAAACTACTCACTTCAAAGTTAAATGTCAAACTTCTTGATGATCCACCACTGATCTTTCTATCCAAGGAGGGTTTAAAAATCAATCTGAGTCTTTGAACAGCAATATCAAAGCACTGATCCTCTTCCTCTCTTGCCAAAGATCTATGCCCAGACACAAATATTGTGTCATATTCCAATCCCACACTGAATACTTATTCCATTTGAACAGTAGCCTAAATGAACCACTTTATCAGCCTTCAAAGTCAGAGTTATGAGCAGAATTGCTTATGGTGGTTTCAGCCTTCGGCCATCCTGCATAAGATTATTTAAACTAGAGTCTGAGAGCACAGTTTGAGGACTGATCTAAGTGATGATGAGGTGTCCTCTACAGTCCTCAGGTGGTCTTTTTCTAAGCTATGCTCAAGGAACTTGGTTAGGCATGAGGAGGAAGATCAGTTAAGTTACTATGTCAACTTTGGTCAGCCACTGGCCTCTTGGATCTTCATTTCCTCAGTAAAATGAATGTGTTGGGATTAACCATTCCTAGTTCTGGCAGATTGCTTGGGTCTTTGTGACCAGTTGGAAAGTGTGTTGCAATTTTTAAAATGAATTCCATTAAAATAATGACATTTGGGAAATAATTCTGCTTTTTTTAAGAGTGATTTCAATTCTGTCCCTATAATAGTGTCCCCTTCCATTTATTTGCATTAGGCTTGAGAGGTATATTAGTTTCTAGTGCTGCTGTAACAAAGTTCCACAAACAGACTTAAAACAACAGAACTTTATTCTCTAACAGTTCTGGTGTCTAGAAGTCCAAAATTGAAGCGTTGGCAGGGTCATGCTTCTTCTGAAGCTTGTAGGCTAGAATTTGGTGAATCATGAATCCTAAATATTAATAACATGAATGACAAGTGAGTGACTTTGTCCATACTCTTGAGAGCCATCAGTCAGTGGGAATATTTGCTTTTATGGAGACAATTTTCTCTTGAAAAATCTGTACAACTATTCAGGTAGCTAAAAACACTCTCCTCTAACTATTGGATAGGTTTTTGGGAGTCCTCTACTTGCCTTTAGGGGCCTAAATCCCATAGAGCTATTTGGATATTCCTTAGTCACATGACCCAGGTAACTGGGATGTACCCCATTTTAAAGTTCTCCAGAGAGTATTTCCTTTAGGATCCACTCCAATGTGAAAAACTTCTACTTTCAATAGTTTTTCTTCTGAATTTAATATCTAATATGGTTGACTGAGTGAATTTTCTTCTATTTGTGCTTAAAAGAGATCGGGAAGTACAAGTCAGACTCCTTAAAATATTTGGAGGAAATTATTCAAATTTTATTTAAAATGACTCAAAAAAATTCAGTGCAGACTTCTTGATGAGGGTTGCAGTGGAGTGGGTTGAAATTGCCGTCAGGTGACCAGGTGAGTCAGGGGCCAGGCAGGGAGCCCAGGTTGGGCTTCTGCTGAAACCTAGCAGAGCTGATTTCTGCTTGTATGGAAATGGGAGCACAGGCAGCCTGGAATAGCAGCTCCAATACTGTGACCTGTTGTCTCTTCCTTACCACTCTATTTTAGTGGCCAGGCAGGTTACTTCCAGAAACAACCACCTGCTGATGGTCAAAAGTGTTTTGTGGACTCAACCAAGCAAAGAGGTGCTCATTTTGTTACTTGCTGGTCACTGTCTCTCTGCCAGTGGCCTCTCAGAGATCACCAGCAGTCTGTACATCAGCAATGGGGAGACCTCCAGCTATAAGCTCAGGCTGTCCAGTGCCAGAGTACCATGGTCATCGATATCTCGGCACAAGTGAGAGCACCTTCTGTGTGCATGTGCCTGAGGCCCAAGCACCTGTCTGGCGTTGCCATGACTTGTTTGACCCCATTGGCATGTGGAGACGGAGCAGGGCCACGGGATGCCCCACTATGCCCGCTACCTGGCAAATCTTCTGAAGTATGGGACATATCTTTTCTAGGTGCCCATTACCCTGCCCAAGGATAACTTTTGGAAGCTGTTCATTCTCTACAGGGTCCAGCAGTCTATCCAGAACACAGAGGACAAGGTTAACTTCCTGAGGAGTGTGATTCCTGAAGTCTAAGAGAAGGATTGATTCAAGCCAAACTGTGAGGCATCCTGGCCAGTCCTGCCTCTGGGCTCTAACGGGATGTTCTGCCTTCGATTTACACCAAGATCTGAACTTGAACACTCTACTTTTGTAGATACAAAAAAGTAGACAGTGTCTTATAAGGGCAAGAGAAAAGAGAAGGTTACTGCAGGTTTTAACTTTATAACGCTTATCTTTGAAGAATAAAACTTACTAAATATGAGATGGTGAAAATATTTTCTACTTTGGGACTACCAGGTCATGACTGCTGGGGCTTGTCCAAGGAGGAGGCAAGGCAGGTGGTATCCATTCAAGTGGACATGCCCGCAGGGCCTGAGGCATGTGGCAGGTCTGGAATCCTACAGCCCTCCCTGAGGCTGGCTACCCAGGAGCAAGTCAGAATCCCACTTCATTCTTTGAAACCCAAAGCTAGAGACTTAGGCATCACAGCATACTCTGTAACACTCATTTTAAGTGCTAAATAAATGGAGAAGTGACCTTCCTATGGTACTCCAAGAGCCCCGGGAGCTTCAGGCTACCTTTGCTTCCATTTTCAATCAGAGCTACCCAACTCTACATTTTTAGAGCATAAGATAGTTTTTTTTAAGCATAAGATAGGTTTTGAAGAAAGATTTTCACTATAAAAAAATTAAAAATGTTTTTTAGAGCTCTATGCCAGGTATCAGGGTCTCTAGGTGCATTTGGTGACCTCCCATCACCTTTGAGGAAAGGCAGCATTAGTTTTCTTCTCTGGGAAGTGTATTGAGAGAGCAGGCCTGATGTCAGTCCTCAGGGTTTCCTCTTAAGGTTTTGATTGGAAAGATTGGGGCCGTGGAACTATCACCTCTTTCACCTCTTTCACCTCTTTCACCTCTAAGCCATGTGACCTAGGGCCTCTCAGAGGTTCATTTCCTTCACTCACAGGGCCTTGTGAGGATTAAGTGAGCACTAGCCATGGGCCTGGCACAGGGCACAAGCTTATAGGGCATCTCCTGTTAATAATGATGCTCTCTTCTACTCTTCTAGCCCCACATTGCACTCTCATCTTCATAGCATCGATTCCCCACTCTGTGCATAACTGTTCTTTGTTTACAAAGTGCTCTTCTAAAAAAATCTTTCTGTGGGAAACAAAGGATGTTTCAGACTGTACTTCCAGGAGGGCTAGACTTCATAGCCTTTCAAAGTCCTCCTTGTGTTTTGTCCATGTATATATAAGGGCTGTAAAGTAAGGAGTACGGTGCCAACTCCCTTTCTAATGTCTCTCTTAGAATCATGGACCTTGAGAGGCAGCACCCTGGTCTAACCACTGGGATTCACAGGGGCCCTTGCCCAAGGGACAGACAAGTTGACCTCAGCAATAGTTTCTGGTGTTGGAGATTTTTGGAACCCCCCAGGGCCTGGGGACACAGTTTGAGACCAACTATTCTAGTCTGGAGGTCTTCAGAAAGACAATGTACAAGACCAACAAAAGCACAAATACTCTGGCCAACTCAAAACTGTGGGTTCAGAGCCCAGTGGAAGCTGAAGGCCTTTGTCTCAAACATACCCACTTCCACAGAGAGTTTCCAGGGACACAGTTTGGGGAGGGGAGGGGAGGTAGATGCATGAGAAATCATTGCTCTAGAATGATATCATTGTTTACTAGATGGAAAAACAGGCCCAGAGAATAGTAGTGTGGCAGAGCCTTTCAAAGCAACTTTTCTGGCAGAAGTTCAGAGAGAAAAAAATTTTTATGGCACTTTTTAAAGAGAAATGTATTTGGTATATATTATATGTATGTGTATTATTTATATTTGGGGAGTTATTTTAAAAGACCATGAAATTAACTTTTTTTTTGATGTGCAGTCTTATGGGTTTTGACACATGTATAATTCAATGTAACCACTGTCACAATCAGAGTGTGGAGCAATTCTATCACCTTGAAATTCTTCCCCAAGCTTTTCCTTTGTAATAAAGCTCCTATCCCACCCCAACCCCTGGCAAACTCTGATCACTTCTTTACTCCCATGCATTTGCCTTTTCTAAGCTGTCACATAAATGTCAAAATGTGTATTGTGACCTCTGGAGAGTGGCTTCTTTCCCTAGGCGTAATGTCTTTGAAATTTATATGTGTTGTTTCTTTCCATTACTGTTCCATTTTATGGATGTATTACATTTTGTTTTACATCTAACCATTGAAGGTTGTTTGAATTGTTTCCATTTTTTTGGTGATTATGAATTAAACTGCTATAAATATAAAAACTATATTAAAAACAAAAGTAATGTATACTCACGAAAACTTCCTTATTATCTCACTGCTATGTTACTAGTTATATATACTATGTTACTAGTATCTGTGCTTTTGAGTTTATTTACATCTATTGTATCCATATGGTAGAAATGCTATATGTAATGGTGTGTCACTTAGCATCTCTTTGTCAGCTCCAAGTACAGTCACATTGATAGTTTGAAATCAGCTACTCTGAGAGTTTCACACTATGGAAACTAGCAAGTGCTACACATGAGACCCTACTCCCTTCCCCTGGAGTCCATTGTTAAAACATTTCTCAGTTAGCTGATTCTGCTAACGACTGTGGACCAGAAACCTCAGGAGAATAAACCAGCAAATATGCCCTACGACTGGACACCATGAACCATGGATGTTTACTGTTAGCTATGATTTCAGTGAGCAATTCATTAAATATGCATAGCTAAATGTGATTTATGATTTCTAACTTACCTCTAACTCTGCCTATTACTAAATTAACAAGTCAGAAAAACTTCTGCCAGTCCACATATCTTCACTTTTGTTTTTGAAAATAATATTATGAACTTCAGAGGATAACATAAATGTTTTCAAGAATACAAAGTTGATATTTGTAAACAATGGGAGACCTTTTATTTGGACCAGTTCAGGGATAAGATGACAAAGATGCTTTGTGAAATTTGGAGTTGGCCAGTCTTTTGACTTGCTGTGATCTGATGAAATATTTTAGTTTTATCTACTTTCTTCTTTTTTCTTTGTTATGCACTGGCACCCCAGGCATTAGCTGGAAGTGAATTAAAAGGCCCCTGAAGATGTGATTCTGCAGCCAGCATGATATTAGAATAGAATTGATTATCTGGAGGTGTTTGCATATCCAAGCAGCCCTCCTACCTGTTCATTTCCATTTTAACCTAAGACTATGTGGGAAACTTGTTAATACCCTTAAAGGATTTGATCTCTCTGTCCATGTGGCTTCTGATTTAAGGATGAATACTTAAAATCCACAAAAGGGAAATCGTAAATAAAAGCAAACACAACAGAGAAGGAATATAGTTCTAAAAAGTATTAGAAACTACCTGTAGGCTGTGTCAAAAAACAAATTCAGACTTAGTAAGGAGAGACTTTTTTGAAAAGACTATAGCAATTGGGGGAGAAGGATTTTTATTTATTTTCCTTTATTGATTACAATAAAGGGAAAGGAACTATTGCAAAGGTATGCTCTAATCATAAAATCTACCAGCCTACCAATCTCTCAGGAAGAAAGAGGTTTTTTTTTTTTTTTTTAAGTAGTAAATAGTAAACATGGCTAAAAAACCAGGTGTTAGAGAACCAAGTGATGTGACTGGACAGTTGAACAGAAAATTTCTTTTTTTGTGACCTCCTGATTCTCAGGAGTAGCTATTTAGGGGGATTTGTTTTGTGTTCCAATATTTCCTTTAGCTTCCAGTGCCCACCTAAACACAAGAGTGGGTCAAAGTTCAGGGGCCTGGGGAAGGAGAAGCCTCTAAAGTTTGGTCAAGTCAAGTTAGTGGGTATTTTGTCTAGATGGGTCAAGTGGGGGCAAACAGATTGATCATTTATAAGACAACAGTGGGAATTTGGAAGGTGAGTATTTATGGGTCTCCCATAAATCATAAGCAACTAGTCTTTGCAGTAAGCCATTTCCCCAAATACAAAATGATGGTGATGGTTGTTTTTCTTCATCACTATTTTCTAGAACCACTGGGCTCAGGTAAAGTTCGATGTTTTCAGCAGCAAAAGCAATTTATGCTATATTTTACATTAGATTTCTCTAGACTAACTAGCCTTTATCTGCTGGTTGCTTGCCTTTCCTCAGGTTGCTACATCTAGAGGCTCAGTCCTTTTCCTTTGTCTTGTCACCTCTCTAAAAATTTACTGTTTTCTCTTGAAGTTGTTTATAAGCTGAAATTCAAAGTCATTTCCTGAAAAAATAAGCATTCTCTGGGGGTTTCCTATGTGTATATAAATATGCATGTTAATACACATTTATTTGTTTTTTGTATATTGATCTGTCTTTTATAACAGGGATCCATTCCAACTAAGAACCTGCAGGCGTTATTTTTCCCTTGTAGTTCTTAACTGTAGGCTCTAATGTTGTGGCTTTCTCTCTCTCTCTAGCTATGTATTAGAAACTTATATTTATTGTTTTGTTTCTTATTTTTCCTTCATTAAAAATGCCTCTGGAATTTCTTGGTAGGTGGAAGTAAAAATCTTGCGTGGGGTGCTATGGTTTTGATACTGTGTGTCCACCTAGAGGTTCATGAATTGGATGCTTGGTCCTTAGTGTGGTGGTGTTGGGAGGCAGTGGAACCTTTAAGAGGTGGGGTCTAGTGGGAAGTGGTTGGGCCATTTGGGCCACTTCCCTTGTAAGGGACTGTGTTATTTTCTCATGGGTACCTCGTTAGTTCTTGGGAGAGGGTTTTATGAAAGAAGCAAGACTGGCCCCACCCAAATGTCTGGCTTCCTCTTTGAAATGTGATCCTTCCTCTCACAAATGGTCCTCGTCAGAGCCTGTACTATGTCTTTTAGATTTTCACCTTCATAATTATGAGCTAAATAAACCTACTTACCTTACTTATTAAATTAGCCTGTGTCAGGTATTTTGTGATAGTGACAAAAAGCTGACTAACATATGGGGACAGGCCTGTAACTTCTGTTGCTGATACAGATAACCTGAATCCTTCAACACAAAGTCCCTAATGCTACCTACAAGGTATGAGATGTCACCAAAATATTTCTGTAATTGGGAACTGCTATAATATGGACATTGAAAAAAATTAAAGTGCTCTAAACCTGGATTAAGTTTCTTCTGGAAGCCAGTGCATAATCAACTTTCTTTTATCCTCTCAATTTTTCCCTCTCTCAACTTTTTTTTTTCCCTCTTACCAATATCATCATTTTAAACACTATAGGAAAATTATCTTCTCCATAAAGTCACTCTATCTGGATGGTCCATTTTCAATTAATGCAAAAATGATACAGAGTGCAGTTTTTTACTTGATTCAGAAACCACTTAAGAGTTTTTTTTTAATCATTAGAACTATCATCAAGAATATATCAAGGGGGCTGGGGCTTAGCTCAGTGGCAGCGCACTTGCCTGGCATGTGTGAGGCACTGGGTTCTATTCTTAGCGCCACATAAAAATAAGCCAATAAAATAAAGGCATTCTGTCCATCTACAACTACAAAAAAAAAAAAAAAAAAAAAAAAGAATATATCAAGGGCTAGGGATGTAGCTCAGTGGTAGAGCACTTACCTAGCAAATGGGAGGAATTTT
Organism: Sciurus carolinensis; assembly: GCF_902686445.1. Taxonomy (NCBI): domain Eukaryota; kingdom Metazoa; phylum Chordata; class Mammalia; order Rodentia; family Sciuridae; genus Sciurus; species Sciurus carolinensis. The sequence goes on along the minus strand of NC_062217.1, from coordinate 110,426,822 downwards.
CAATTCCTAGTACAACAGAAAGAAAAATAAAGACTTTATACCACATTTTCTTCATTCATTAGTCTGTTCACTGACCCCTAGGCTTGTTCCATAATTGATCCCATTTTTAAGGAACTTACAATCTAATTGGGAATCATGTAGACATATATAAGATATGTAAATGCCTATCATATATCTTACATTTTCAGAATGCTCACTTAGGAATCTAATTGCAAAATTTATTACCATTTGATATTAACTTTATAACTTGATCCCATAGTTACTCATAATTTAATCATGGTAGCTCCTTTTATCACCATCCCTCTGCCTTGAATGCTGACCCTTCCTGGCAGTTGTTTTACTTATGGAAAAACTATACTCTCCCCCCTCCCCCTTTTCACTGTTAATAGTCCTTACTGCAGTTTACTTTGTAAGAAATAGATCTGTAAAAGAAGATCATATGAGAAAAAAAAAAAAAAAAGAAAAGAAATAGATCTGAACAAGATCCTTTGTTGTCTAGACCTGTCCCTCTCTCTTTGCATCTGCTGGCTTGTATCTCTCAATTGCCTTGTGCAGACCAATTTCACTCCTTGGCTGCTGCCTTTTCAAAACAAGCCAAATAACAATCTGGTGAATAAAATCTCTTGCCTTCCTCCCCATGTGAATAGGAAATGATGGGATGCATCCAGGGAGCCCGGGGTCAATTGAACCACACTGGGGCCAGTCAGAGGAATAGCCTCAGCAAGGTCATCACAGATGAAGGGTTTGGGCATTCGCAGGAGCCAGAAACAACGGGCTGTCCTTACACAGCAGTTACAAAGCCATGAATGCGGCTGGATTTGAGCTCTACCACGCTCCACTGTCTTTTTTGTCCTCCAGCAGCCATGGAGCTGTAGGTTTGAATGAGGTATTAATGCAGCAGCGGAGACTGCAAATGATTTTGTTTTGTACTTGGCAAAGGTTGCCCTGCAGTTCATGGCAATGAGGGTTGTCTGCAAATTTCATTCTAGGCTCTGCCTGGCTCTGAAACAATTTCACTTTTGACGCAGGAGAAATGGGGTCAGCGCCTTCAAATGTAATGCAAGGATTTTGTAGACATGTCTATTTCTTGACTGTAAAAAGACCCTGTTAAGGGCTATTCTTAGCCCAGCAATTTAGCAGAGTCCTACCGTATTATACAGCGATTACTAAAGAGTTAACACCAGATGATTTTAGGTAATGGATAGACAGGTATAATATGAACTTATGGTTAGAAGTTTCTTTTGGTGTCTGCAAATGGGGCTGACCATAAATTAGAAACATTCAGAGACATTCTTGAAATGGAGCACAACATTGTCAACAGCAATTCTGTATGACAAATGTGAGCAGAGTGCCTTTGAGATTCATCAAGTTGCTGCGTACATCAATATGTACATATATTTTAATGGTACTTGGGATTGAACGCAGGGGTGTTATACCACTAAGCTACTTCCCCAGCCTTATTTATTTATTCATTCACTCACTTATTTATTTATTTTTTACTTTGGGGCAGGGTCTTGCTACGTTGTCAAGGCTGACCTCCAATTTGGAATCCTCCTACCTTAGTCTCTCGAGAAGCTGGGATTACAGATGTGTACCTCTACTTCTGGCAACTTGTTTCTTTTTATTGCTCAATAGTATTCCATTGAATAGACATTCAACAGTTGGTTTAGCCAATAATCTGTTAAAGGACCCTTGAGTTATTTCCATTTCTTGGCTAAAAAAGAAAAAAGAAAAAGAAAAAAGAAAAACTGCTATTGTGGTTAACTATGTATGTTAACTGTGTTAGGCTATGGCAATTAGTTATTTGGTCAAAGGCTAGTCTTAACATTGTTATGAAGGTATTTTAAGGTATAATAAAAACTAAAATCAATAGTTTTTGATTAGATTACTCTCCATAATGTGGGTGAACCTCATCCAGTTTAAGAGAAAAAAAATGAAACTCCTCAGGAAGAAGGAATTCTGCCTCTAAACTTCTTTAGAATCAAGACTGTGAAAACAGCTCTTCCCTGGGTTTCTAGCCTGCCAGCCTGTCCTACAGATTTTAGATTTGCTAGGCCCCACAATTTTACAAACCAGTACATTAAAACAAATTCTCAGACAAACACACACACACACACACACACACACACACACACACACACACACAAGTTCTCTGGAGAACCTGGACTAAAATAGCTTCATGTATATGCTTTGTGTGAATATAGCTTTCCTTTTTCTGGGATAGATGCCCAGGAGTGCAATTGTTAGGTGATATGGTAAGTGTGTGTTCAGTGCTTTAGAAAATTTCCTGCCTAAGTATAATTTAAAGTGGCTGAACCATTTTATCTTCTACCAGCAATGTAAGACTGACCCAGTCGCCACATTTGGAATTAGACATTCTGACAGTTACATAGCAATATCTCATTTGTTTTTGTTTATTTATTTTTTAAATTTGTTCTGATTAGTTATATACGACAGTAGAATGCATCTTGACATATCATACATAAATGGAGCATAACATCATTCTTCTGGTTGTACATGTAGAATCTCACTGGTCATGTAGTCATATATTGCACATAGGGTAATAATGTCCAATTCATTCTACTATCCTTCCTACCCCTATAACCCCTCCCCTCCCTTCACATCCCTCTGCCTAATCCAAACTACCTCTGTTCTTCCCTAGCCCCACCTGCTTTATTGTGAATTAGCTTCTGCATATCAGAGAAGACATTTAGCCTTTGTAATTTTGGGATTGGTTTTTTTCTCATGGTGTTTTTAATTTGTGTTTCCCCAATGGCAAATGATATCAACTATCTTTTATGTGCTTATTTTCCATCTGGTTTTTTTTTTTTTTTTTGATGAAGTATCTGTTTGAATCTGTTCTAGTTAGCTTTTCATTGCTGTGACCAAAAGATCTGACAGAAACAATGTAGAGGAGGAAAAGCTTATTTTGGCTCATAGTTTTAGAGGTTCAGTCCATGGTTGGCCAACTCCATAGTTCTGGACTAGAGGTGAGGCAGAACATCATGGTGGAAGAGTGTGACAGAGGAAAGCAACTCAGAACATGAAGATCAGGAAGGAGAGAGGAAGTTTTGCTCACCAGGGACAAAATTTAAACCCCAAAGGCATGCCTCCAAGTGACCTACCTTCCTCTAGTCACATCCTATCTACCCAGTTATCAGTGGATTACTCCACTGACTAGGTTATGAGCTCTCATAAACTAATGATTTCACCTCTGAACATTCTTGCATTGTCTCACATGTGAAATTTTGGGGGACACCACATATCCAAATCATAACAATAGTTTTAGCCCATTATAATTGGCTTGGCTTCTTTTTAAATTGGTATGCTTTGGAAATCCTTTGTATGCTCTAGTTACATGACTTTTGTCAGATATGTGGTTTATAAATATTTTCTCTAGACTTTAACTTGTTTTCTCATCACTTTAAAAAATATTTTTAGATGTTGATAGATCTTTATTTTATTAATTTATTTATATGTGGTGCTGAGAATCGAACCCAGTACCACATACATGCTAGGCAAGAGCTCTACCACTTAGCCACAACCCCAGCCCCTTCTCATCTCTTAATAGGGTTTTTTGCCAAATGAAAGTTTTAAATGTTGGTAAGGTTAAATTTATCAGTTTTTCCTTTCATAAATTGTGGTTTTTGAATTAACTCTAAAATCTCTTTCCTAAACTAGAAGTGCTGACATTTTTGCCTATGATCTTTTAAAAGGTTTTATAATTTTAAATACATCATGGAATCACACATTCGATTCCATGATGTATTTAAAATTAATTTTGTGTATGTTATGAGGTTTAGGTCCAGGTTCATTTTTTTGTTTGTTTTTGGCCTTCTGATATCCAATTGCTCCAGCATTGTTAATTGAAAAGGTTATTATTCCTCCACTTAATTTCTCTTGAATCTTCATAAAAACATTTGTGTGCTTCTATTTCTGGGTTTTCTGTTCTGTTCTAATGATCTATGTGTCTATCCTTCCACCAAAACCATACTTACTTGATAACTGTAGCTATGTGGGAAGATTTAACATTAAGTAGAGTGAGTTCTCTTTTCCAATAACATATTTTCCAATTTTTTTTTCCAGTAAAGTTTTTTGCCTTTTCATATAAATTATAGAATACTGTGGTCTATCTGTACCAAAAAGCTCATGCACCGCAAAAATAGCATTAATTCTGTTGCTAAAACATATATGTTCATCATCGAAAATTTAGAAAATACACAAAAGCATTAAGTGGATGTTACGACCATAAAGGGTCTTCATAGAAAGACCATCAAAGTACCCAAAAGGAACTGCTATTTAGGTAAGGTCCAACTAACATTTCCTGAAAGCTTTTCTCATGTGTTAGGCATTATACTACGAATTTAACAAAATATTTTCACATTAAATCCTTGTTAGAACCTTGGGAGGAAATATTATCTGCGCTTGACATTTGAGGAAGCCCAAACAGAAAAGTTAAGTCATTTGTCCAGAATCATCCATTTAACAAGTGATAGAACTGGTTTTAATTATAAGCATACAAAGTCTTTTGTAATTTACCTGCTGCCTCATCTCCTATTACCCTGTGTTCTGCTCTAAATGATTGTGTCCCTGCCAAATTCATATGCTAAAATCCTTGCCCATAAGTTGATGATATTAGGAGGTGGGCCTTTGGGAAGTGATTAGATCAAGAAGGGGGGGAGCCCTTATCACTGGAATTAGTATCCAAATACAACAAACCACAGAGAGTTATCTAGTCCTTTCTATGATGTGAGGACACAGAGAGCATTGTCTATGAGCAATATCCTTCACCAGACATGGGATCTGCAAATTAGTGCCTTGATTTTGGGCTTCCTAGCCTCTTGAACTGTGAGAAATAAATGTTGATTATCCATCTGTTCTATGTATTTTTTCACATCAACCTGAATGGACCGAGATGTCCTCTTATATCTAATATCCTCTCCTTACTGCATTCATTTGTTTGTTGCCTCTGTGATTTTAGGTATAAGGTTTTCTCTTCCAGGAATGTCCATTTCCTTTTGAATAGCCTGGAAATTTATTTTTCCAAATTGTAGCTCAGGTAGCTCCTCTTTTAAGAAAACTGCACAAACAGCCACCACTCCACCTCCCCACCCCTACCTGGGTTTATTCATTTTATCCTGGCTATTGGTACTACCTTGTATGTAGCTCTGACTATGTGTACTAAAGTTGAATATTCATTTTCCAAAATGCTTGTGTTTTCTTCAGTTAGTGCAAAAAGGAGAGATCGGCACAAGTGAACCAGCTCAGCTCAGCTCTTTCATTCAGGAATGAAGTCTCACACAGAACCAGGGGGTGCAGGGATGAAATGGTGTCATGGAACCCACTTTCCTGGTGGAAAATGAGTCCCGAACAAAGACAGGGACTGGCTTTATATTGGTTATTTTGAGGGGCGGTCTAGTGAGCATATCAGTTTGGGCACTTGGGAAACAAGTTTGTGAGAATTTAAAAATTTATTCTTACTGGGTGATTTTTTTCCTTGGAGAAGAATGGGGTCAGCATTCAGTGTTTATCTCTTTCTCTTCAGGGTCCCATTGTACCGTCACTGGGAAAGGATGTGTCTGGGGAGGATCAATGCTTTGGCTTCCTTCCTAGGGATTGTTCTGTCACTGGGAAGGAATGCACTGAGAAAACCATCCATATATGACTTTTCATTCCCTTTTCTCAGGCCTCACTGTGTTGGGGTTTTTCATTCTCCATATCTAATAGTCAGCTCTTTTGCTGTTGTGACCAAAAGATCTGACAAGAACAATTTTAGAGGAAGAAGTTTATTTGGGGCTTATGGTTTCAGTCCTTAGATAGCCAACTCCATTGTTCTGTGTCTGAGGTGAGGCAGAACATCATGGTGGAAGGGAATGGCAAAGGAAAGCAACTCAAGACATGACAATCAAGCAGCAGAGAGTTCCTAACTAGGGACAAAATATATACCCCAAAGTCACTGGTGATCTACCTCCTCCAGCCACACCCTACCTGCCTACAGTTACCACCCAGTTAATCCCTATCAAGTGATTAGGTTAAAAATATCGTAACTCAATCATTTCACCTCTGAATGTTCTAGTATTGTCTCACGCATGAGCTCATATCTAAACCATAACAGCTTGGGACCAGAACTGTTTTGAATTTCAGATATTTTTGAATTTTGGGAGATACGCGTAAATATAATGAGATACCTTGGGGAAGAGACCCATGCAAATACAAAATTTATTTGTTTCACACATACCTTATCCACATAGACTGAAGATAACTTAGGCACTCTTTTTAGTGTGCTTGCATTTTGACTGTGAACCATCACATGTGATCAGCTGTGGAATTTTCCACATGTGCCATCATGTTAAGTGCTCAAAAATTTGTGGATTTTAGAGAAGTTCGAGTTTCAGATTTTCAGATTAGGGCACGCACCTGTAGTGTTAGAGTTTATTTATTTTTATGTCTGTCTATAATAGGCCTTGAGAACTTAAATGAAGGCATGGACTACATTTTATTTATGTGGTGCTCCAGCAAGCAGTGCATTGTCTGATGACTATTAGAGACTTTATAGATTTGTTGATTTAAAATGTGAAGGCTAATCATTACCCAGAGGCAGAAGTCATAACTTGAAAGTATACGCAGGTCACACAGGGGACAGACATGTGCCTTGGGCTAATAGCAAGACTATAGACACTGATGGGGCCAATTGTGAATGGAGAAGTTTCACAGTTTCACTTAGGGATATTTAAATTAAATCTCTGAGAAAGCATCATGCCAGGTAAGCCAAAAACACCTGCAGGCAGAATAGGCAAGTGGATTGAAGATTGTAGCCCCTGCCTTGATAGTTTATAATCTCATTAGGGGAAAAATCTTCCTAAGAGAAACAAGGAAAGACTGACTTAAAAAAGACCTGTTGTTCATAGAGCTCCAATATATAGCAGTAGGAGTGGCAGAGGAGATTATTGGCCAAGTCCCAAGCCACAAGTTTGATCACAAGCATTTGCATCTACTTCTTTTATAATAGTTAGATTATTGTCATCATTATTTTATTATTATTGTCATCTTTTTTATTATCTTTATTATATATACATATAATTTTAGTTATATTATATTTATTAGAATAGAAATATTTATATATAGTTTTTATTCAGGGTATTATACAATGCTTATAAAAATCTCCAGGTATTCTAGATCCTAATTACTTTTCAGTTATATGGGTTGTAAATACCTTCTTCAAGGTGTAGCTTAAGTTTTTTACTTTGGTTAGTGTCTTGTAGAGAAATTTGAAAACTTAATGTACTCGGATGTATTGATATTTAATGGTTTGAGTTTTGTGTCTTATTTAAGCAATCTTCTGTGCCCCAAGATCACCAGGATGTCTTTATTTTCTTCTAAAACTTTTCCCAGGTTTTCTTTTTTTAATATTTATGTCTAAAGTAAATTAAAATATACCTGTGGTCTCAAATTGTGATCTTTTTTTTCCTGTAAGATAATTATATGATCAGGATAAGCTAGTAATAAAGTAGTAACGGATTAAGCCCTAAATCTCTGTGGTAGAACACAACACAGATTTATATCTTACTTTTAAGTGTCTAACATTAGTAAGTTGCGTGAGCACATTTGGTTTTCTGCTTCATCATTCTTTCAAAGACTCAGGCAGAATTGACTCTTTAGTTTTGTAGTTTTACCTTTCAGAGTCCATATCTTCCTCCTTTAGCCCTGCAGAGGACAGGGCAGGGAGACCTCTCCCCTCCTGTTCCTATTGCTTCAGCTCATGGTCATTGACTATAACCTGTCACATGGCCTGACCTACTGCAAGATGGAGTAGAAGTGTGGACTTTGGTCTGTTTGGAAGGGTTAATTGGACATGGTTGAGCCCTATGGTTGTCTACCAGGTTAGCTGACTGTTCCAGCACCATTTATTGAATAGTCACTTATTCCCTTTGATCTATGACATCATCTCCATAATTTCATACAATCAAAGATTTGTTTCTGTGTTATTTTGTTCCATTGTTGTAATTGTCTATTCTTGGAAAATACTCTAGTGTCTTAATTGCTATTCCTGTTTAATGTCTGTATGATACAGTGATTCATCTATATTGTCATTTTTCCTTGAAATTGCCTTTTTGATTATAATTGGCTGACTGCTTCCATATAAATTTCATGTAAAGCAGCATGTCAAGTTACATGAAAAACGTTAGATTTTGACTTGAATTACATTTAATTTATAGATTAATTTGGTAATACGTGACAACTTTAAGATATTGAATATTACCATCCATAAATACATGTTTTAAATCCTTCAATAGAGCTTTGTATTTTTCTTCCATAAAATTCTGACACATCTTTTGCTAGATTTATTTCTAAGTTTCTTATAGTTTAAGTAATTTAAATAGCACCTTAAAAATTACATTTTCTAATTGTGGTTTATGTAATTGGCTGTTTTTTGGAATTGATTTTAGGTTAGCAAACAGATAACACTTTTGGTGTCTAATTTTTGGTCTATGGAGTTTTCTTAATTTTCTGTGTAGAAAAATCACACTATGCAAAACAAACAAGCAAAGAAACAAAACTATGATGCTTTTCTTCCCCCACCTCCAATTCTTTTACTCTTTCTTTGCTCTCTTCCTCATTCTCCCTTCTTCTTCTCTTCCTCTCTCCCATTCTTTCTTCTCTGGGATCTCTTTCCCTTCCATTCCTGCATTAGCTAGGACTTCCCCTTTAAACTTGATAAAGCTTGATAGCAGACCTCTTCTTACTGACACCAAAGACAGTATGTCCTCTAGGTTATTCAGTTTGCTCTAGGTTTTTAATAAAGAAATTCCCTTTGTCTTCTTAGTATGCTAAGCTTCTGTTATCAATAATTGGTGCTGAATTTATTCCACCAGGATTTCATTTAAAAGAATCTTTCTGTAAGTTTTACTTTTGCTCCAAAGCTTTGTTTTTCATTATTTCTTTTTATACCTACCTGGTCTTTGTATTATTCTGGAGTTTCTTTCCACAGAATATTTCCAGTTGCATATGGTACTTTTAATAATGTTTGGATATTTCATTGCTTAGATGACCACAGCCCTTTCTTGAGACTGAGTCTGATTTACTTTTGTATCTTGTATTTAAAAAAAATCCAAGTGCCCCCATTAATTTCTGATTGATAAGAATGCTAGACACCAACTCAGAAAACAGAACAAGTTTTGGCTGATCCTATTTATTTCAAATTTATGACAATCCAATAATTGATATTTTTATAACATTTTTAAAAAGTTTTAACTCATCCACAGGAGATAAACACTCAATATTCAGAATACTATTTTTGCTTAGGTAGTACAAACTTACAGAGTGAACCAAAGGGGGGGGGGGTAAGGAGACAGGCAATTACTTTTTCTTTTTCCAATTATTGTTTCTTTTGCCATAGTTGCAAATACCCCTCAGCTTCTCCATCCTCAAGGCTTGCAGATTAATTGTAACTTCTCGAAGACAAGGGCACCCTTTCTACAATTTTGTTTGTCAGCAAAGATTGCAGTGATACTGTTTTGTCAGTTCCTCCACTGCTGCTCTTACATTTGGTTGTTCTATAACTGTCAGTAAGATTTCTTAGTTAGTCAGATAGCTATTGATGTTGTTTGGTGGAAAAAAGATGGATTTTCTTTTATAAAAAGAATTGAGGTTAAATCAAATCAGAGCTCTAAATCTTAGGTACTGCTTCCTTTGAGTTTATGTCCAGATATTTTGGTCTGAAGGGCAGAGGCTTCATAGACCTCTAGTTCCTGGCTGGTTTACTGATCCGGTGGGATTATGTGGAAGATAAGCTGCCACTGTCATTTTATGACTGAGAGAAGATTCTATCTATGTATATAAATTGGTGACTTCAGGGCATTTAATCCTAAAGATTGCCTGGGTAATAGAAGTTCTGTATCTGAAAATGTAGCCAAATCTCCACTTGTGCACTGCTGAGATTTCATGTCAAATCACTACCGCCTGGAGTGTGTTGAAAGCTTCCAGACATGTCAGAAAAATGCTGGTCCTTAATGATTTCTGGAAAGGAAGGGAAAATGACCACATATTAACAACTTGTAGCAAGTTTCAAAATGAACTAATAAGACAAATGGAGTAATAGACCAAGCTGAGAGTTATCTCTCAGCCCAATAGACTAACATTGTTCCAGTATGTTGACAATAGTTTCATTATTAATTAACTCAGCAGAGATATTTAGGTTGTCTTCCCAGCTCTATTCTCATGCAAGCGAGCCACAATTTGAAGATTCTAAAGAGTAGAGTCTATGCCCTAAATAATTATTGAAGCAGAATCCTCACTTCTCAGCAGAGATGCCCAGACAGTGGTCTGATTTATGACATGATTCTAGGCCTGCAAGGTGAGAGCTGTTGGTGATAATGTGATTCTAGAGCTTTGCCAAATCTGGAAACCTTAATTATTACCTCTTTAGTAATTAAGCCTTATGACAGCAAAGCATATGGTGGGCACAACAGTTTATTGGACAAAACTTATTCTGGCAATCCATGTGCTTGAGTTTTGAGGAATCAGCAAGGGGAAGGCAGAATTAATGTTCACATGTCCATGAATAACATTTTTTCATACAGTTTTCCAGTCTCTGTAAGTCCAGTTATTACACAGCTATACTTAGTAATTTGCAGTAATTATTTATTTGGTTCTGTAATTCCTAACAGGTTTTGAACTTCCAGAGGACAAGTACCTTCTCTTTTCCATCTTTGTACCTCCAGTTATTGGCGCACAGATCGTACTCAATAAATGTGGGGTAAGAAAAAGTTATAAGTGTTATTGAATGCCTCTTCTTTCCTTACGTGCATTACCTGTTATTGCCACCCTTCCCTCCTTGGAACTGCTGAGATGTCTTAATGTTTTCATTGTAAAAATGATGAGGCAGATCATAATAACAAAGGAAAAGACCTTGAGTCTTGAGGTTCAACACCACAGACCCATATGTACAAGACAATATTTGGAAGAACACAAAATAGGTAAGAGCACTCCAAGCATTATAAACATTCTCCCAGTTTTGATAGGAGTTGCCAGCACTTCAAAACCAGTGAGATCCTGAGAAGGATCAGTGTGCCCTGCCTGTACTCCCCTTTTCCAGTCCCAGATGATGACTGAATTTCAGAGAGAGCAGTAGACAAAGTTCAGAGACTGAGCAAGAGGACATGAGCAGAACCTGTGGTTAGGAATGAGGAGTAATTTTGAGTGACTGATGGGATCCCATCAATAATGGATAAAAATATCAAGCAAGGGAGGGGTGGGGGGGAAGGAAAAAATAACAGAATGAATCAAATACCATTACCCTATGTAAATGTATGATTAGACAAATGGTATGTCTCTACTTCATGTACAAACAGAGAAACAAGATGTATCCCATTTATTTACAATAAAAATAAATTAAAAAAAGAATACAAGCAATAATAAATGTTTGCGAGGACGTGGGGAAAAAGGTACACTCATAAAAAAAAAAATATCAAGCAACAGGTGCCCCATGGAGCATCACTCCAAAACACATACACAACAAAATTCTTAGAAAGGACTTGGTAGAATCTGAATGGACTCACAGAATATCCCTACCATTTAGTGGAACTAAGAAAATGTAAGAGGCAATAGTGCTTGCATTGCTCAATTTGCAGACTGAGGAATATACAAACCACAAAAGTTCTTCATTATGTGTATATTTACCTATATACCTATATACTTAATTGTTTCTGAGGTCAGAAGATGAATCTTTTCTTTTTATTGAAATAGGCTGTAAAAAGCCTTGAGTTCTCAACCTGTCAGCTCTAGTCAAAATGAGTTTCTAGTAAGGAGAATAAGATAACATGGGGTTCTACAGAGAGGTGAGGTCTTTGTAGAGCTGACTTGAGACTCCTTTGAGAAGTCTTCTCTTGATCCCTTTGCAATATTGAACTGGGTGTTTACCTTTGCTCACCTGTCCCATTTACACACAATCCAAATGTTCATTATGATATAATACAATGATCTGCTTATGTGTAGGATGAACTTGGGACTGTTATAGTTTATTCCTATTTTCCTGGAGTAATTATTAATAACTACCCTTTCTTCTAAAAGAAATTTTATAATTTAAAGAATGAAGTTTTGGCAGAGTATGGTAGCACATGCCTATAATCCCAGTGGCTTGAGAGGCTGAGGCAGGAAGATCAAGAGTTCAAAGCCAGCCTCAGCAAAAGTGAGGTGCTAAGCAACCCAGTAAGACCATGTCTCTAAATAAAATACTAAAAAGGGTGGTGAATGTGGCTCAGTGGTCGAGTGCCCTGAGCTCAATCCCTGGTACCCCTCCCCCCATAAAAAGAATAAAGTTTTGCACTCTACTTAGGTACTTTTTTCTACCATTATACCTGGTTCTACCATTATATCAGGCAAATTCTATGTCTTAGTCATCTCTCTATCCTTCGTACTTTGAAGTTGTGAAGCATATGGTTGATGCTCGATAAAGTTTTATGGAACTGATTGGGCCAAAGTATTTCCTGAAATATCAAAAATAATTCTGTGCACAGGAAAAAGACATGATGAAGGAGAAATTCAAAACAGCTGTATCAATGTCTGGAGGTCTGTACTGTGACCATAATGAGGGGAGAAAGAAGGGAGGTAGGGAAAGAGCTGTGTGGAGAGGGTGGCTTTATGGGAGTTTGGTCTTCAGTAGGGAGTTGTAATGGCCACACTAAGATGCCACAGGGAGTGATTTGGTGAATAAGTGCCCCCAATTTAGGCTCTCTCTCTCTCTTTCTCTCCCTGTTTTTCTTTTTATAAAGCGCTGATAAGAGATTTTTGCTGAGTGCAACAGGAAGCTGAGAACAAGGGAGGCTTCTGATAAACTGTATACAAAATGAGTCACAGCATTTTAGAGAAGGGTAGAGAGGGCAGGGCTGAGGGCAAATTTGTAGCTGTTCTAGGGTGAGAAAGTGTAGGAGATGGTGGTGGGGTAGAGGAGTTTAAAATAATCTACAAAGCCAATAGATATGATAATGACAGCACTGATAGAATTTTCTGTGGCTCCTGGAATTCCTGAAAGCAATAACTGCTTTCCATACCTATTTATATTGTTCAATGTCTGTCTCCCATTAGACCATGAGCTCCTTGAAGGCGACTATCAGCACAGGTCTTGGCAACTGAATGAATGAAGGGGAGAACCACAGGGATCCATGTGGCTAAGTCAGAGAGGATGTCCTCTTGGCTTTCAGCCTATCTTACAGCACTGTAATACTTAAAAAAATAGAGATTTTAAAAAATGCAGAAGGTGGTAGTGTTGAATTCCGTGTTCAGAGGAGACAGAGACTGAAGTCTGTAAATCTAATTTTCTATTCACATGAAGGAGGAATCTTTGTCAGAAAGGAATGTTTCTCCAGGTCTCATCATCTGCTGACACTTGTAGGTTCACAGATTGGCCATCGTCCAAAGACTGTTTAGCTTTTGATAGTATAAGGATGTGCAGCTTCCTGTTACTAATGTCATTCACTGGTTCATTCTATTACATGTGAAGTCAAAGGATTGGACAGACATGCCTGACCCAGAGCTTATCTACTCCCAGGAATGCTGGGCAGGTTGGCAAGGGCTATGATGGTGTCTCAGTGTATTTTAGATAAAAACAATATTACATGGAATTAATTCTAAGGGAACTCAATGAAAGCTTCACAGACACAGGTGTTCCATTTTGTGAGCCTGCACAGCAGCTCAGTCTACTGAATGAACAGGGCCAGGATTTAATGTGAAATTAACCAGAAATAATGGTAAACAAGCAGCACCTGGCAGAGTAGATGTGCTCAGTAAGCGTTCCCTGGCTGTTAAATGAAATTGATGGCATTGTATTATTCTTTAACTGGCTTTTCAGTGTCATGTAGGCACAACTAGGGTGAATTATTTTCATTTTATTCCCCTGTGATCTTTGAGAGGTAGTATGATATAAAGGACACAGTTCAAACCTCAACCATGTGTCTTTGTGTGAGTTGCTTAGTTGTCCTTGCTTCAGTATCCTTGTCAGTAAAATGGAGATGATAGTACCACCAACCTATGATTGTTGTGAGGACTTAAATAAAAAAAAAAAATAAGTAAACCATAGTTGTTTTAGTCAGCATTTTTGTTGCTGTGACCAAAAGACCTGACAGGAATAATTAGAGGAGAAAATGTTTATTTTTGTTAACAGTTTCAGAAATCTCAGTTCACAGCCAACCAGCTCCATAGCTTTGGATCTAAGGTGAGAGAGAATATCATGGCGGAAGGGCAAGGCAGAGGCAAGCAGCTCAGTACATGGTAACAGGATGCTGTTGTCTCTGCCAGAGACCAAATATAAACCCCAAAGGCATGCCCCCAGTGACCTATGTCCTCAGCCAACCCTACCTGCTTACAGTTACTACCCAGTTAATCCAAATCAATGAATAAATCCACAGGCCACACCTCATAATCTAATCATTCTAAAAATTCTTGTATTGTCTCACACATGAGCTTTTGGGGGACACCTTATATCTAAACCATAACAATACTATATTGTAAGTACTGCATAAATGTTTTTCATTATTAATATTATTTTTAATAAGTTATTCAATGTGAATTTAGCACATTCCATTTGTCTTCAATCTTTTTAAATTTTTAAAATTTATTCTTTTTAGTTATACATGACAGGAGAATATATTTTGGCAGATTATACATACATAGAATATAACTTATTCTATTTAGGATCCCACTCTTGTGGTTATACATTTCAATCGTGATATAACTGAAACATAGTCACCTTTAAGGGGCCATCTCAAGCCTGGAAAAACACTTTGGGAAAATAATTTATAATCTATTATTTATTTATCTATCTATCTAACATATATTCATCATCAAGGTACTTCTGAGTTTTAGAGAAATTAGCCTTATCCTGAGATACAGAACAAAATATTCTTTGGATATGGGAGCTAAGGAAAATGCATGGCTTTAATAAATCATTGATGTCTATAGATAACAGTGCACATTAATTCCTATGTTGATGTTTTTAATTAAATAGACTTAGTGGTGAATGTTGAATGGAGCTAGTGGAATACATACCTGTAGGTGCTCCAGGCATTTTTTTCTTGACTGTGACATATCATAGGAGGTTTCTTGTAATGTCAGCATCCCTGATTTCCAGCCCTGTGGGGAGTCTATGATGCTGAGACTCTGCCAAGGAGAGCTGCAATTGCAAATGTTCTGCCTCACAGATTTGTGAGGTGGTGTGCTCACACTTTTAATGAAAATAACTTAGAAAAAAGAGAAAAGTGAATCCTCCATAATAGTGAGAAGGTAGGGTTTTAGCAGAGAATAAAGAAAATAATAGTCACCAATCCAAGGGCAATGTGATACTGATTACTTTATATACATGATTTTACCTATTTCTTACAACAAAACTGAGGGGCAGCTATCTTCAATTTTTAGATAAGGACATGGAGGGTAAAAGAGGTTAATTAACTGTAAATAAGAGGAGTACTGCTTCTAAGTAACTGAGTTAAGTAACAGGCAGTATGGTGTACTGGTATAGAATAGGTTACTTACTTTGGATTAAGTCCAGAGTTACTAAGTGGTAGGGTCAGGGTTGAACCAAATTCTGTTTGATTTCAAAGTCCAGTATCCTTCTCTGCTGGAAGGATCTTTGCAGGAAGCACTCTGCTTCACCCCAGTGTGGTGTGGGGCTTCTCTGTTATTCACTTAAAGAAGATATCTGAGCACTCGTCACAGGGCTACTTTTCCAACTGTTGAAGATATAATAAAAAAGTGGGCATGACATGATCCTGGTAGTAGTTATTTATTTATGCCAGGTGATTCTAGGAGTGTTTAACCACTGAGCCACATCCCCAGCACTTTGTTATGTTTTGAGACAGGATCTCACTAACTTGTTTAGGGCCTTGCTAAGTTGCTGCACCTGGCTTTGAATCTATAATCCTTCTGACTCAGCCTCACAAGTTGCTGGGATTACAGGTGTGTACCACCATGCCTGGTGGTAGTTATTGATTTATACAATAATACATAAGCAGTAGGATCCACAGTCTTTTGCTTTGTTTCCTTTGGACTAAATATAACTATCTGTAGAACTGAAGTGGGTGCTGCTCCTGACCACAGAGCAGATTTATTTGTGGACAGTTAATTCCCATTAAAATGTGGCAAATAAAGTGAAGCAAAATGGGAATGGGTGTGCCAGGAACTATTAGCACATCCACCATGGTGGGTTCTGGTCACGAGTACCCATAATACACACTAAAGGAAGAATTTCAATAATCTTTGACTGTGCTTCCTTTTTCTAACTCACTGCCATTTAAATTATCCCTTGGACCTCCTTCTATTGAGCACCTACCACATGTTTAAAATTTAAAAGGCAACTTCCATTCACTATTTATTATCCTAACCTCAATCTTGTTAACTAGGTAATTTAAATCCCATTTTATGGATGAAGAAATGGATGATGATAGGGACTATTTGTCAAATCACTGGCAGATAATGAGATTTGATTAAAGAAACGCCTATCTGTAAGACACCAGCATCTCATGCTGGTTCCATTTGTGCACTGCTCTGACTTCATACTGCAAAGCAGTGGGCATATCTAGGGATTCCAGGAGCAGAGGTTTTAAATTTGAAAGCAACTCTTCAAAGTATGTGGGTTGTTTAAAGTGGGACAAACATGGTAGGTGTGGCCCCTTAATAGGTCATGCTGGGGTTCCAGGGTTGTCTTGGTAGTCAAGAAACTCTGTAGGTAGTAGATTGACAAAAGTTACTTGAATAAATTACCACAGCTTGGAACACATCAGAAATTCACAACCTAACATGTGTTTGCTCAGGGAAAGATGTATTAGGCAACCCCCCCAAACATCTGATTTTTAAATTTGATTTTTGGTCAAAGTGCATTGTGTGCATGTATTCACAATGAAAGCCATTATTTCATACATTTACTATACAATAAAATTTGTATATTTTATAATAAAAATAAATTTGATCTTTTGGTTTCAATGCATTGCACCTTTCACTTCTTGTTCTGTTATGGGGTGCAACTTAAGAACAGACCGATCACCACTGAGAAGTCCAAATTTGAGAGTCTTTATTAAGCCAGCGGGCTGACTGTCTCACACAATGCCCCCAGAATGGTTATTGGGAGAACAGCCTGACCACAGGGTTGTAGGGGTTCTTATACCAAAAATTACATTAATCATAAGTGTCTGTTGCTATGATTCGAAATTACACATTAACATCATGAGATCATCGACAGAGGTGGAAGTGGGTCAAAATGACCCTTACCTAGGTACAAACTAAAGAATGGTTGCTAACATCCACACAATTACTGTTTTCATAATACATTGTTTAGGAGCAATAGGAATCAAAAGAGAGCAATTCTTTACTACATAGGAATTGCCATTGTATATTATTAAACAGGTCACACTAAGTAACTGATGATGGGCACAGAGGCAGGGTGTTCCCATGGGAGAAGCTTATTTCCTACATAACATGGAGTCTCAGAGCAAAATGGAGTCTGTTTAGTCATTTCCCTTAGAGTCTGGCCTATAACATTCTCATGGAGCCAGATCTGTCAGCCCATAACAGTTCCATTAAAAAAAATCCTGAAAGAGGGCTGGGGATGTAGCTTCAGTGGTGGAGGACTTGTGCAAGGCCCTGGGTTTGATTCCTAACACCGTGAAATAGATTCATAAAAATTCTGAAGAATAAATTAAGGCAAGGAATAGTTCCAATTTTTTAAAAAAGGGGCCAACAGCAAATGGGATAGCAGGTGTAACTGATAAATTTAGACTAATGATGAGAATGCAAGTGGAAAATTATGCTGGAAACTTCCTACGTAGTTAAAGCATTTAGTTGAATTTCAATGCTAAGAACTTGTTAATGGTGTTCTTAAACCACAGCTCTCATGTATTAGACTTATTTTGTGGAGATACAGCCAAGATATTTGAGTTGATTTTTGTTGAGTTATATGGGAATTATTGGTTTGGAAATACATAGAACTATATTTGGAACAAGTCATACCTATCTGGAGCCTCAGTTTTTCTATTGATCAATGAAGAGGTTAAATGAGTAAAGCCTAAAATTCCCACCAGCTTAACATTTATGAATTATTGGTATGGAACTTAATCACTTCAAATGTTTTAATTGGAGTGAGAGGTGATGTTTTTTATTAGTTTATGATTTTTAAAAAAATTATTTTTAGTTGTCGATGGACGTTCATTTTATTTATTTATTTATTTATTTATTTATTTATTTATAATTGGTGCTGAGAATTGAACCCAGTGCCTCACACATGCCAGGTAAGCATTCTACCACTGAGCCACAACCCTAGTCCTACTAGTTTATGAATTTTTCAGAAATATGTTTTTCATTTAGACAAAAGTTTGGAAAAGAAAATAGAAGTATCTATGGTTCCTCTTTGGGTTTATGTTCCTTGTGGTATTCTATCAAAATCTAGTCCTTCCCTTTCAAAAGCATGGACTTATTGACCAAGTGGATCTCTTTCCCTCACGCAGACAGTGATGGTGCAACTGGTAACCTGCTGCTTAGGGGTAACAATCTATGTCAGGAGTAGCTTCCAAAACTTCAAGGGGCAAGAAACCTCGGGCTCCCTTTAGTGTCATGCCCTTACTCCAGCCCCACTTTCTGAATAAGGATGATATTAATGTGTGACTGAAAAAATACATTTTGGGAAATTATACGTGTGCTTAAGCAATAGGTATATGATTTATAGACTTCTTCCTGAGGAATACACAATTTATAAAAATGTAAATATTAGAAAATTATAGACTCAGAGTACTATTGATACAAATATCTGTGAGTATACACTATAGGGTTAATCAGACAATCTGTTTTAATCAACTTCTTCTTGTTGCTGTGACCAAAAGACCCGACACAAACAATTTTAGAGGAGGAAAAGTTTATTTGATGCTCATGGTTTCAGAGGTCTCAGTCCATAGACAGTTGACTCCATTGCTCTAGTCCTAAGATGAGGCAGAACATCATGGCAGAGGGCGTGGAGAAGGAAAGTAGCTTGGCACATGGCAATAAGGAAGCAGAGACAACTTCTCTCAACAGAGACAAAATAAAAACCCCGAAGGCATTCCCCCATTAACTTATCTCCGCCAGCCACACCCTATCCGCCTACAGTTACCACCCAGTTAATCCATATCAGTGGATCAGTGAACTGATTAGGTTAAGCCTTTCATAACTCAATCATTTCACGTCTTGAACATTCTTGTATTGTCTCATACATGAGTTTTTGGTAGATACCTCATATCTAAACCATAATAAAGCACTACAAACTAAATCAATAATAATGATAAAAACTTATAGTACTTTATGATTCAAAATAAAGTAGCAACAACTAAAAACTGATAAAGACAACACAACATCATAAACTTCTAGTAAGAAACTTGGGAATTCGAGCAATACACATGTGCTTAGCGAGAGCCTTGCTATGCTGAATTGAATTGTTTTTCAATAAATTTTTGTGACATATAGCTTAGGAATACCAAATTTTATAATGGCAACAGACTTTGTGACACTCTGCTAGAGCCTCATACATCCTTTCTGTACCTCCCTTCTCTGGCTTCTGTGTGCCTTTTCTCTATTGACCCACTCCTGTGACTCTTTTTGCCACTATTTTGCCTGCTCACTCAGAAATGCCTGGGAATTGACAAGCACCCAAGTGGCTTTAGCCAGTGACCAACCCAGTTAATTCAAAAGCCCAGGAACTATGCTTTGAATCAGGACACATTCTGAAGTATGGCATACACTTCTGAGTTCTAAAGGACTGGGCTAAAGCTACCATCTGTGGGACTTACAAATCCCATCCTTGAATGATTTTTGTTTTCCTGTCTTGCTTCTCCCAAACCCTTATTGGTTGTTGTTGAAAACACCTCCTAAATAAATTTTTTAAACATGAGTTCTTATCTCAGGGAATCTGATTTAAGACCTTTTCATAACTGACCTGGAAGGTTACAAGCAAGTAACCTTTAGCTTCACATAAAAATAAAAACTTGTATTTTGCTGTTGAAGATCTCACAGACATTCTGAGACTTTGAACATGAATCTGTCTTGATTTGAAAGCAAAATGAGCAATTGTGAATCAAAAAATTTCCTAGGGGCTTGTGATCTCCATAGCACCCCACAGGCTATAGGAAGCTGAGAAGAGTCCCTAGCATTCAACCCCTGCCAAAGGTTATCATTTGCCACCTTAGAGTTATGCACACATTCATGGCATTTGCTTTGCCTCTAGAGTCCACTTATGCTGCTGGCTAAATATAAGATGGTGAAATTAGAGAGTTCTCAAAGGGCAAATCACAAAATACTTCAAGGTTTTATTTTCTGGAAGTGGGTTTCAATGTAACATCTTGACAAATAAAGTCCAGTTCCACATTTATGCTACCCTTCTTCAAATTCTAGTCTTATTTCTTTGGAGAGCAACAGACCCAACACCATATAGAAGTTTCACGAGGTTCCTAAAATAACCTTTCCCCTGAGTCTTATGCATTCAGGTATCCAAGTAATATAATGTTTTCACAGCAGAGTCCTGCTCTCATTGAGCGATGTTGCCTGAGCGATGTTGCCATTTGCTGGAGTTCTCTGCAGTGTAGCTCTTCCACCCAGTTGCACCCAATTTCACTGATCAGTAGCTCTGGCTTAGCTTCACCCTCATATATTCAATAATTCATTTGGCAGGTGCAGAGTAGACACATCTAAAAAGGAATTGCAACATCTTGGAAAAGCAAGGAAAATACTTACTGTTTACTCTCTCTTGGACCCTGACATTTAATTTGGATATGAGGGGGATCAGTAGTTTCAGCTTATTCTGGTACTAGAGATATTTATTATTTTTTTAAAAGATGAGTTAGATTTACATTATTTCTCCTGCAAAACAGTTTCAATCTGCAAATTCCTCTGAAATATCACGGATATCAATAGGTTGTTCAGATGTGACTAGTCACTGATCCATGGAGTTGGGCTGATCAAACATGGGAAAAGACCAGAATTTGAAAACCAGTGAGCATTTCCCCCACACGGGAGCATCTTTCTTACATTGTACTCATGCTGACAGTTGCCATCATACAGAACTTTATTTCAAAATAATTTAAAATTTACAGAAGAGTTGCAAATATAGTCAGAGATGTCCCCTATACCCTTCAGTCCACTTCCCCTAAAGTGAACATCTTATGTAACCATTTGTCAAACTTAAGGAATTTATATGGGAATAATATTTACAACTTTAATAAGTAAAGACTTTATTTGGATTTCCTCAGTTTCCAAAGGCTGTCCTTTTTCTGTTCCTGGACCCAATTCAAGATTCCATAATGCATTAGGTTAGCATGTCTCTTAAATCTATACAGATCTATCTATCTATCTATCTGTCTATCTATCTATCTATCTATCCATCTATCTATCATCTATCTTTCTATTTATAAATTTGTACATTGTGAAGCCAGACTGTCTGAATTCCAGTCATGGTTCTGCTACTAATTAGCTGGGTAAATTTAACAAGTTATTAAACTTTGTTGTGCTATCTCTGTAACTTGGGAAGACTACTAACATAACATCTGTGCTTGGGGACACTAATCACATTAACTTCATACGGTATTGTGGGGATTGATCATATGAAAAAGCTTAAAGCAGTGTCAAGCACATGAGAAGTGCATGTTAGCTGATTATATTTATGGTTATTACTTCATCCCATTAAAGCATCTAGCTATCAAAAAATAAATCCTTTCCTTTGTGGCCACAGATTACTTCTTCTTAAATAATTATTCTCATGAATAGGTAATATGCACATGGTAAAGAATATATCATAAGATATGCATGTATGAATATATAACAAATCCCATCATCATGTACAACTCTAATGCACCAATAAAAATTTGGCAAGAAAAAAAAAACCTGAAAAAAAAATATGATAAAAACTGTGTTTTCTTTTCCATCTCTATTTCCCAGTCCTCTGGTCTCTCTGATCCTGCCATGAGATAATCACCATTACCTTTCCTTCTATACTTTCCAGAGGTATTCTTCAATAAAATAAATTTGTTTGAATACTCCATCTATCTAGAACTTTATAGAATGTAGTGACTACAAAAGGATGAATAGTATATAAATGGCATAAAGTATCTCATTTGTATTGTTACTGATGATGATGATGATGATAACTGTTTTATTCAGTACTTGTGATGTAGCAGGCATTCTGCTGTGTTTTTGCCCAATCTTATTTAATACATAGTAGTCCTATGCAGTAGGCATTATTAGCATTTTCATTTAACAGATATAGACACCTAGAGCTAAAGAGACTGGCTACTTAACTTCCTTTAGGTCACTCAGCTAGTGGAAGAGCAGAGATGGGAATTTAAGAAAATTTTAGGAAAAAGCATTAGATATATTGAATTCTGTCTTTGATTTCCTTCACTTATTTTTGCTTTGCTTTCTATCCCTCTTTGTATGCCAAGGTCTTTTTCCTTGGAAATAAATCACAATCAGGACTCTGCCCAGATTTCATCTTAGTTTACCCTGTACCCTCTCTATTATTTACATTTTCAAAAATTTTACTTTCATTGAGCCTCTTGCTTGCTTCAGAAAGCCATATTAGCTCCTTACCTCCTAAAGAATCAAGTACAAATATTTCATTCCAGCTTCTGTGGCCTTCTGTCTTCAGCTTCATCTGAGCCAGCTGGTGTCATTTCCTACTGTGAGCCTAACATATTGTATAGCAGAGAGCAGCCCTGGATGAATACTTTTAAAATTCAGTCACCGATATCCCTAACTGACAAAAGCTACTCAGTCATTTCTTTAATGATACATCTGGAAATGTATTTTCATGGAAAATGAGTTTTTAAATTTTTAAAAACAATCCCAGCATTTAATTTCGGTGATTTGAATAGTCCAAAATTACCTTTTGTGTGGTGTACATTAATTATGCTGTTTGGAGCTACAGATTTATTATTGATGGAAAATTAGAGAAGGTGAACAGGCTGCCATACATCCTGATTCCTTCTCCTGGGGAGCCAGAGTTTGAGACATGGCAGAATTCCTAGTCAGATGCTGCCAAATCTCAGCGCTCTTGCTTAAGCTGGGGCAGACTCCAGTGGATTGGCCTGGTCTCAGAAGAAAGGACCTGGCATGAAGGAATAATTTACTTTATAATTTGGAGAATGGAAATCTACCATCATAGAGTCAATTGTATGACTCATAAAAAACTCCCTTCTAATAGGGAGGAGTTCAAGTTTTGCCCTATTTCAGAGCAATATTTGGTGATGTTTTTTTTTTTTTTTGGTTGAGATTTTGGCTGTGGATGTTAGCATCATTTGGCAGAGTTCAGTGAATTGTTGGGAGAACAGATTGCCTTGGCCCAGGGAGTGGTTTCCTGTCCAAAAATTCTATAGTGTCCTGTTCGATATCACTGAGCCCTTTCCATCCCTTTTTTTATGACAACCTTTTGAGGACCTAGAAAGCAGGTACTGTGTATTGCTTATCTCTTCATTTGTAGTGCCAAGCACATTTCCTAGCACACAGTAGGCACTGAGGAAACATTGTTTGGCAAAAATGTGGATGCAGACATTGCCTATAAAGGAGGCTTGGGATATCAGCTTCTTCCAAGCCCAATAGACTTGGCACATGGACTGGGCAGATTTCCTGGCATTAGAAAACTGTGAAATGCAAAATGGGAATTTCTGGCTCATGAAGCTCCTTAATTACATCCAGCAGCCTATAGGATTAGAAATAATAACTCAAAGGCATGCGGGTGATGTGTATGAAGGTATCTTTGAGCACCTGCTGTTCCCTGGCATGTCATGGGTCAGTCTTCACAAGGGTACTTATGATCAGAGGAACCATAAAATCTTGTGCTTACTTTAATCTTGGAGTCATTTTCTCTTTGATCTCCTGATGAGATGGATCTCTGTGCTTAGTGGAGTAACTGAGACAGTATGTTAACTGCTAAGACATGTATATAACATGTATTACTTGTTTTTTCCAGGACAGACTTAGATGTTTAGGAGCTAAGAGAAATTATGGACAATTGATACTGGGGGGACTTCAAGTAAGTGGAGAAATAGAGATGGGCTAAATGGTAGTGTGGGATAAGTTTGTGTTCAGCTGCAGGCACAATTTTTTATTTTCTCTGTTCTAACTTTGTTTTAGTCAACTTTTTTTTTGCTGCTGTGACTAAAAGACCTGACAAGAACAATTTTAGAGGAGGAAAAGTTTATTCAGGAGCTCATGGTTTCAGAGGTCTTGGTCCATAGACAGCCGGCTCCATTCCTCAGGACCCAAAGTGAGGCAGAACATCATGATGGAAGAGTGTGGCAGAGGGAAGCAGCTCACATGATGATCAGAAAGCAGAGAGACTCCACTTGCCAGATGTGAAATATATACCCCAAAGGCAGGCCCCCAATGACCCGCCTCCTCCAGTCACACCATACCTGCTTTCATTAATCTACTGATTGGGCTAAGGCTTTTATAACCCAATCATTTCTTCTCTAAACCTTCTTGCATTTTCTCACACATGAGTGTTTGGGGGACACCTCACATCCCAACCATAACATTCTTTTGGGGGACATTTCACATTCAAACCATAAAAAACTTCAGGTGCCTGCACTATGGTGTACCCCCAGACACCCCTTCACTACAGAGGCACTGGTTGAGGTTGGGCACAAAAGTCTGGACCCCTTGCATCACTGAAACAATTCTGAAGGGCTATCCCAGTTCTAGAGCTTCCTGTGGAATCCACTGATGCCTCTGTTGCATCTGCATTTCATTCAGTGCTACCTCTGTCCATCTTTCTCTCACCCCTCACATTTCTTGTTCTCGCAAGTGTTCACTTGCAAACCTCCTGTATGTAAACCTCAGAGTCTTAGAGTCTATTGTGTGGAGAACCTAGGACAACCTTAGTACTCTGGGATGTCATGTGTTTTCTTTCTTTTCTGTATCAGATCTTGTCCTCAGGAAATAGTCTAGGAATTCCTTCATGCTAAAATGTAAATGTAATAATCTATCCCTCTTCAGAGGTATTTGCATTTTCACTGGGGCCAGACCTTTTAGGATAGGGCAAAGCAATAAACTGCTGTGTGGATATTTTCAGCAGTTGAATGGGGGAGTATTTTTGGGGTGCCCCAAAGGAGGTACTACCCAGGCATCATTGAAACTCCAGCCTCCAGGAGGTCTCCTGGTGGTGAGACTGTTTCTGTGGTAGAAGCCAATGGCTCATCCTGGTCCCGCACATGACTCTGCATCTGAGAGCAGCAGCCTCAATCCCAGCATGCTGGAAGAGAGATACTCAGCTTTTTTCCCACTAGCATTTCCTTGGTCTTTACTGTGGGGACCATCTGAATTTCCTGTGCCCTAAATTCAAGTATTTTTAAGGTAGTAAGAGACAAATAGTTTAGTTACATATATCTTCAGCAGCTCAACAATTTCTTTCTCTGTATCATCTCCTCACTTCCCCAGGCATTAGTCACTTCTTTTCCTATGCCTGTGGCACTCTTTTTGCAAATCTACAGAGCACTGTCACGCTCTTTATTTTCATTTTTCTAGTTACTCATCATGGATCGATTCATTAGCCTCTTGTGTTTATGGAGACAAGGGCTGTGTCATTGTCATCTTTAATCTTTGGTTTCTGGCCACTATACCGGCACACAGCAATACCTCAATAACTGAGTGGATAAGCAGATAAATGAATACCTCCTACATTCAGGATATTATAAAATACAAGGGGGAATAGAAGTGATACAAACAGCTAACACTGCTTGAGATTTAACTGTAGGTCAACTATGACCTTGAATAAGCATGACTCATGGGATGCAATTATAAAGCACCTTGGCTTTTGCTTCTCTCTATCCCTCTAAGTCAGTGGTTATGTTTGGAAAAGACAAGCAATTAAAACATCCATGCCTGTGTAATGGTAAAAATGTTGACCTTGATTTAACATTGTGGTTTCTCCTCTTCTCTGAGCTTAGGTCTGATTGAGAAGGTGAAACATGGTTAGAGAAAGGGATGTGGTTGTCTTCCCCCCTTTCCTTTCTCTTTCAGCCATGTTGCTAAGCATAGTTCCTGAGCCCCCGGGGTTGGCATAACCAGAAAGGAGGGGGGAACAAGATGGTTCTTACCTGGCTAGAACTATTGTGAACAGGACTTTCTGTACAAAGCAGGTGTTTTGGTTGATTTTTGTAGATTGTTTATGGACTATCTCCACCTGGTGTCCTGTCCCACTGGTGGGTGAAGGGGCTTCCCAACTTCTAGTTCCCTTGGGATGATGTGGTGTTTTGTTTTTTTGGTTACTGGGGATTGAAACCAGGGTAATTTTACTTCTGAGCTATATCCCCAGATCTTTTTAATATTTATTTATTTTTTTGATACAAGGTCTTGCTAAGTTGCTTTGGGCTTTCCTACATAGTTGAGGCTGGCCTCAAACTTGTGATCTTTCTGCACTAGCCTCCAGAGTCACTGGGGTTACAGCTGTGTGCCACCACACATAGTTGATGTGTTCTTTTTTGCTGATTCCAAGCCTTCTTCAGCTCATGACCATTCAGTAGTATTTATTTATGTATTTATTTTTGGTACTAGGAATTGTACTGGGGTTGCTTAACCACTGAGCTATATCCCCAGTCATTTTTTATTTTTTATTTTGAGACAGGGTCTCGCTAAGTTGCTGGGACTGACTTTGAAATTGCAATCCTCCTGCCTCAGTGTCCCAGCTCTCTGAGATTACACCACACCTGGCCCAGTGGTACTTTTATCTTATCTTTATTGAGCTCTACGTACCACCTACAGATGACTCTTTCAGTCTGGATTCAAGTCAAACTAATGCTCACTGCTTCTCTCGCTCTTTCTCTGCTCTCTCTCCTGAACTTCTCCAAGGAAGCATCCTTCTATGTCTTCACAAACTCTGAAACTACTGACTGACAGGAGCAACCTCCTATCCTTTGATTCATGCCACCAGCTCCTAAAAAGTTCAAATTCTGGGCATCAGATTCCTCAGATAGGTGACTTACACCAGTCCACCGAGTTCTCCAACTACAGGAGTGCATAAGAGTTCTCTGAGTGTTACCAGTGGAGTGCTTCACATAGATTTGAGCAAAAAAGGACTGGTATCCCCATTTCCTCCACTGATCACATCAGTTGTCCATCACAAAAACTCTGTCTTCATTGTTGTTTTAATTTCTCTAATAACTTCTATAGTCAGAAGTAGATGGTCAGCTAGACATTGCCAAATTGGTTTTCTGCCATCTCTTTGTAAGTCCTGTGTTTCACTTTGAAATATGGCATTTATTATCTTTAAGCATCTATCAAAACAGAGAGGAAAGGCTCATTTTAATAGTCTGTTATTCTATGTGCCAGACACTGACCTCAGATTTACATGCATTAACCCTTTTAAATATAGAAAATCTACTGATGAAGAAAAGAAGTACAGGAAGTTCAGTGACTTGCCAGATTTCACTCAGCCAGTGGCAGAGCCAAATTGAAACCCAGTCAATTTGGATCTGGAACTCTTGTCCTTAATTACTGCTCTAACTTCTCTCATAAATGAGTATGTGTCCTTGAGAAATTTACGATCCAGTGGGGAGAAGATGAAAACTAATAAGATAACTGGAAGACATGAAATAAAATAGGCAGATCAAGAAAATTCTAGGCAGGTTCCCAGGAGAAAAACACCACATCTAATTTGGGAAATAAAAGTTTTCATGGATGAGATAGTGTTTAAAACTGGATTGCATCTCTGACAGTTAAAATGGCAGGTAATAATGTTGGCCATGGGTAAAGTGAGAGGGAAGCAGGAGGAGGCTTTGGAATCTGTGAGAATCCAGCCTGACTGATGGGAGGGTGATTAAGGAAGTTGGATGAGAATGGCAAGGCTGCAGATTTACTGTGACCTAGAATGTTAGGGTGGGAATTTTACCTGTTTTGTAGAGTAATGGGGAGCCATTGAACGTGACAGGAATCAGCAAAGACAAATGGGGAGAGGTACAATAGATACTGTAGTGGTAAAAGGAGAGGACCAGGCTGCCAGTGAGGTGCAGGAGACTCAGAAAAGAGGACTCAAACCCCTGGGTTACTGGGAGAATTAGTCACTACTGGGGGAAATGGAAATGGATGGAGGCCTTCTCTTTTCCTCCCCTTTTACATTTTAACAAAATATTGAATCCATTTTTTAAATAAAAGTAATAGTAAATAGTTGTGTGCTGAACAGAGTATGAAGTACATCTTTCATTTAAAATATATATATGTTTTGGGACAGGGTATCCCTATGTTGCCCAGGTTGGTGTTGAACTCCTGTGTCCAAGTGATCCTTCTGCCTTGGTCTCCAGAGTAGCTGGGATTACAGGTGCATACCACGGCTGCAGTTCACAAATAAAATCATATCACATAGTTCAGAAGATCTGTTTTCATCTCTTGGTCCTCTCTTTCATCAGGTACCTTGGGGAAGGGACCATCTTGGTTATCATTTAATCTGAAAATTTAGCACAGGCACAGCAAACGAACACCTGAGTTATCCCTTGGGCAATCTCGTGCTCTGGCATCCCAGAGACCACACGGAAGTGAGTGAACTCTGAGGTCTCTCTCCTTCCCAGAGACACAATCCTGACTCACATCTGGCACATGCGTGTAAGTGGGGCCAGTGAAACTTTAAATAGATTGATACTTCTTAGAGGAGGACATCTTTTTATCTGGCCTGCCATTGGTAGAACTACCTCTGCTTCATGGAGATTATAATCACGCAGATGGAGTGGAGGAGATTCCTAATTGCTCAGTGTGTTCTGGACAAGAATCTGACAAAAACTCACCCGTTAACCTCAGGTCACCACCCAGTTTCTTGGGGACAAGCTGCAGTGCTTTTAGAGGCTGTAGGAATTTCAAGATGATTGAGGTTTGTATGTTTGTTTCCTCTTTGAATGCCCTCCAGTCTGGGGAGCTGAGGCTAACAGACTGGGCAGTGGTCTAGGCTGATTTTGCTGGGCACACTTTTGTGAAAGGACACACATTTATTTTCTGAGCACTATGCTATGGTTGCTGAGGAAAAAACAAACTCTTCTAAGCATCTAATTGTATATGATGGGTTTCCAAGGGGCTAGCTACACAGTCTCAGTCACTTCTTCACAACCATCTGCCCTCATTTAAATGAGAGGTGCCTTGAGTTAACAGTGCTGTCCTAACCCATGGAAACAGGACTTGATTTACAGAGTTATAAGATTACTTTAAATTGAGATTCACTTGGTCTGTTCCAATTCAGTAAATAATAATATAATTCTTTTAGTTGTTCTGACTGCAGACTTGGGCTCCTTTCTCTTTTTCACTCTTTCACCTTATCTCAAGCCCCTTGGGGAATTCTATCATCCAGAATCTTGCTCCCACTACCCTTGTGTGCCCTATATCAGCTCCTGCTTGAATTTTTCCAGTATCTTCTTAGTGGCTCTTCCAGCTTCCATCTTATGCTGTTAGTATTGTTTTCCATACAATATCCAGAGGGATCCTATTAAGAGGAGTTAAATCAGCTCATTCTTCCATCATAAACTCTCCAAGAGCTTTCCATTTTCCTTAACTCGCCGTGTACAAGGATGCTGTGACCACCTGATCTGTCCCCTCTGACAATGATTGCATGTACTATGGGACCCTGCGTGGCTTTCCCCAGGAAAGGTCAGTAGATTTGGAATCTGTAATTTCAATTTGCACGCTAGATGGCACTCTGAGACCATGCAAGGTTTTGCCTGGCTTGTCGGTTTTATGGGGCACAGACTTTTCCACTCATTTCAGGTTTTAACTTTCCTGTAACTAAGATGACCAAATTTTGTCTTAAAAAATTTAAACACACATATATATTTAGGGGAAAAACTATAGTTTGAAAAAAATGCATTGGAAAGTTCTGGATTCTTTAAGAAAAGCTTTCTGAAATTGCTGCTGTTTGAGAATATGGACTCACCTGGGCAATAACAGGGCTGCGGGAACTCTGTAGGTGCCTGTGTGCACAGCAGAGGGGTGTCTGGATAGAGGTTTTGGCATTTGGGAAGACAGTCCTAATAGTTTGATTCAACCTCATGTCTACAGAATGTCATTTTTTTCTTCCAAGGCTGAGAACAAGAACTCATTATGTGAGAATGGAGATGGCTAGATGTTTTGGGTGTGTGAGTGGTAGTTGTGGGTAGACATTAAGGGTAGAAGGAATCAGCTCTCTCCCTCAAGAGAGAGCTGAAAAGTTCAACTCTGTGTGTGTGTGTGTGTGTGTGTGTGTGTGTGTGTGCTTGGAGGAGAAAGAGGAAGAAGAAATAGAAAAGGGAGGGGAGACTAAGAGAGGAGGGAAAGGGAGAGGGGACAGAGATCAAGATAAGGGATTAATTTATTTTTAATTGGTTATTTAATGGATTCTACTCTTTGGTTTTTATAAATAAAACTGCTATGAACAATAGAAAAAGACTAAGGGAGCCGGACTCAGTGGCGCATGATGTAATCCCAGCAGTTTAGGAGGTTGAATCTGGAGGATTGCAAATTTGAGGCCAGCCTCAGCAACTCAGTGAGGCCCTAAGCAACTTAGTGAGCCCCTGTCTTAAAAAAGAAAATTTGGACTGGGGATGTAGCTCAGTGGTAAAGTGCTCAATCCTCAGCACTGAAAAAAAAAAAAAAAAAAAAAAAAAAAAAAAAAGAATAAGAACAATTATGGGGGAGAGAGATAAGTGAAAAAGAGATGGTGGGGGTGATTGCAAGAGAGGTCTCCTCACAGCCCATCCTGTGGAAAGGACTACCCCTTCTCCCATGTTGAGAACTGTGCTAGGAAATGTCCCTGAAAGGTCCCCCTGGGTTGTTCCAGGGGCCAACATTCTGAGGAGTGGGATCAGTGAAGGAGGCAGCTACTCTGGAAGCTCAGGGAGGTCCTGGCAAGGAGGCCAGTAGAGGGTGTTGTGCCCACATCCTTCTGCATCTCCACATGGGAGCTCAGAGGTGCAGGTGACAGCCCAGTGATTTGCCATGCAGCAAAGCAGCTTTAAGACAATTCATTAGGTTGTTCTGTCTCCAGGGGAATCAGGACAGAAACAGTCTGCACTGCCCCTTGCAGGTTTTCCTTGGTTTTCATCATTCTTTCAGGGAGGCTATGGGGCTCAGTTCCCTGGGCATCATGCCCCTGTGCTCCTGTTGTAGTAGGGTTTGTGTTCTGGTCCACAGCAAAGCTGGTGACTGTAAGGTAGACAGTCAGCCATGAGCAGGTGGTTTGTGGGGAGGTTGATAAAGGGAGCTAACAGGCGACATCAAACATATCCATAAGTAACAGCACTGGAAATCACAAGAAATTTTATCAAAGCAGACATAGATCTAGAAAATGGGAATTGGTATGTGAAAACTCCCCCAGCCATAGTTAATTTTTTCCCCTGTGCTGGGGCTAATTATAATCCCTTGAGTCTTTTGTAACCAGGTCATCACCACCCTCACAAGGAAAATTTGCAGAGGGCTATACAAAATAACAAAGTTTTTCAATCACAAAGGTGGGCATGAGAGAATAAGGCATGAACAAAGACACCCGAACCCTTAAAAATTCAGATTCGGTAAGAGCTATACCGTTGCCTCTGGAGACATCTGCTCAGTGCCTACACGGTGAGTCCTTATTCTCACTCTTTCTAATAAACTCCTGCCAATTGTTCTGTGTCACTCATTGAAATCCTTCCTGAGGGATTGCAAGGACTGATTATTGAGGACCCCCGTGGTTGCTTCTGTTCCAAGGGACTGGCTCTACAATATCAGGCAAAGTTAAAGAACCTTTTTAAAACTTCAGTTTCTTCTGAACTGTAAAGGAAAACTGCACCAGACCACGTTTAACAGGCAGGGAAGACTTAGTTCAGGACTATTGCAGTAGGGTCAAGATCAATACAATAGGGAAGAGAACTTGAACTCAACTCTGCTGAAACAAAAGGCTGGAGAGATTTTCAGTGCTGGGGCGAGTTACCAGAAAAGTATTGGGGAACATCAGGGGGCAGGTTGGTCCATGTGATTAGGCGTCTGTGTTTGCTATTAACACTTGTCATTAAGCTCCTACCCTCCACAGAGCCTGCTAGATGGTAGGGGTGCTATCTTTCTCAATGATGATTTCATTTCGAAGGGTTGGATCTCAGGCCCTGCAGAGAGAAGATTTACATCTCAAAGGGGAGAAAAAAGAACCTCCAATTACAATTTCCTTCCTTCCTTCCTTCCTTCCTTCCTTCCTTCCTTCCTTCCTTCCTTCCTTCCTTCCTTCCTTCCTGTGTGGTACTGAGGATTGCGCCCAGGGGGCGCTCTAATGCTGAGTTACATCTCCAATCCCTTTATATTTTATTTTGAAACAGCATCTTACTAAACTTGGAACCCCCCCCCCCCCCCCCCCCCCCGCGCGCGCGCCTCAGTTTCTACAACAGCAAGTTTTCTAAAGCAAATGCTTTTTAGAAAAGAAAGGTCAGGAAGAAACTTGTCTAACATTTAGTCACTCTGAAGGGAATGTTAAGGCCTTCTTGACCAGTACAATGGATATAAAAATAGCACCAACTTACTGCAATTTTGTAGGAATTAAACGGGATGAAACCCGCTGTGCGCAAACACACTGTTTGGAGTGCAAATGGCAGCTGTTAAGAGGTGATTGTTAGAATTTCCATGCTTACTCTAGGTCCACTCTGAAGACCTTTTTAATATGCAATTTGAAAAAGAAAGTACAAAATAATCTTGTCTTTAAAAAACTACTACTGTGTTTATGAAGACATATCATATATGTTTTTATGGGCAAGGAAAAAACACTAAATGGAGATTATGTTCTGGAAACAAAACACAAACAACAATCACTCTTGTCCTGTCTGCTTGCATTTCAAATTAAGAAAGCCAACATTTTAAAATGCAATCATTAATGTAAGAGAGTGGCATCTGATACCTTCTCATTTTTTAATAGCTTACTTTTAGTCCAGAAGGTCAAAACACATGAAATAAGTGAAGTTTGTATCTTTGAAGCCAGAATTAAGGACAGGTAGTTAGTGTAGAAATAGGGAATCAGGTCAATTCGAGGAAATGAAGCCATGAAGCCATCTGCCTTTGGAAGTTGGAGACTGCCCCTGGAAGAATGAAATGTCAAGGATCTCTGGAGCCCACTGATTACCAAATTTACCTGCCTTTATCAAGGACTGCAAGCGTGGAGCTGCTAATTAATGCCCCCTGGGCCCTTGCCTGCCTGAGTCACCCTGGCCCTCCCCCTGCCCATGGCTTCTCACTTAATGCAAAACCAGGCCTAGTCACGTAGGCAGGAAGGAAGGAAAGATAAGGGGGGAGAAAACTAGAGAACAAAAGAGACTTTAACCTATAAAAGATGTAGGGTGCGCTCACTTCTGGGGACTTTTAGAACATCAGCCATGGCCCCCTTCTCCCTGCCAGGAGAAGTCTGTATTATTCCCTTTAAATAAACCTGCTTAATATGCTTGCCTTGGCGTGCTTCTCTAGTGTTCAATCTTCAACATTAGAAGGAGCAGAACTCGTCACCGGTAAACGGCGGTATCATCTTGACTCAGTGCTCTGCAAGATTTTGAGGGTGCACCTGTTGACTATGTTCATATATTCCCTTTTTTTTTTTTTTTAAAGTTAGACCTTAAAAGAGGTTTCTTTCCAAACAGTGTTTGTCAAAAGTTGCTGAGTATGTAACATGTTTGCAAGCTTCTTTTTCACCACTTAAGAGAGACCAGGATGATTAATATCTGCCTTGATATCTTTCAAAGGGACTGTCTTGGAATGAGTGTTTTAGAAACTGAGGAACACTTTCTGGGTTTTCTGAGACATGCTTTTGAGTCAGGAGAACCCTGGATGGAAGAACTGCTGAGAGGAATAGTTGAACTCAGGCACCAAGAGAGAGCAGCTCTGAATTTTCCTGAAGGTGGTCTTGTTTTTGATTCCTGCATGTAGGGGTTTTACTCTTTTTGTTTTGTTTTGTTTTTAATGGAAAAAAAGGTGTCAAGTTTAAAAATGTTTAAGTTTAAATTCTTCCAATTTATTGTTTCTTTCCCTTGAATTAAACTCGTACTACTTTCTATCATAAATCCAAATAATTGATAAAATGTACTTAGTCTGCTTTTCTTCCAAATGAATAAACACACGCTTTATTGTTGTAATCCCTTTTGGTTTTCAAAATATTTTCACAGGAAATAGCTCATTTAGCTTTAACAACACCTCCTTATTGCCATTTTACAGGTCACACATTTTATTAGTGAGTAGATTTTAGAACCACATAGGTCTACCGAGTTCAAACTCATGCCTGCTCTATTATACCATGGCACCTTTTAAATTTCTAGTTTATGGAACAAAACTTCAACCATTATTTTCTGTAGTGATCCTACTTTTAATAGCTAGAGATCTCACAGTTCATACAAATAACATTTACTTATTTATTTAATACTGGGGATTGAGCCTGGATGAGTTCTACCACTGAATTACTCCTCCCTTCTCCAGCCCTTTTAAAATTTTTATTTTGAGACAGGGGCCTTGTTAAGTTACTGAGGCTGTCCCTGAACTTGTGATCCTCCTGCCTCAGTCTCCGGAGTAGATGGGATTATTACCAGCATGAGTCACTGTGCCCAGTGCAGGGAATGGAGTGACTTTAAAACTCATTTTCAGAACAATTTCTCACCACAAATAAGCTGTTACATTTTCATCTCTCCCCTACCCCATAACCCATGAAACAGACTCACAGATACTTTCTATTTAAGCATGGATAGAATTGTTTTAACCATTTGGAATTAACCTGTGGAGACTTGGCATATCCTGTCTTTGTAGGTCAGAGATCTGGTTCTGTTGGAAGGGATGACCCATAAATTGCCTGAAAAACTGGCACATAGAAGCCCCTCACTCATACATTTAACACGTTTATCCATCTCCTAAAGCATTATTTTTAGTATCAGGGATACATCACTGAACAAAGTAGAAAAAATCTTGAACCTCAGGGAGCTTAAATTCCACTGAGGAATCCTATTAATGATTTAATACTATGTCAACAGGTTATAGATGCCAGCAGCAAAGGAAGGCAGGGGAAAGGGACAGAGGGTGAAAGTGTCTGCTATTTTAAGCCACAGCATCTCTTATGAGGCAACATTTATGCAGAGATTCAATTGAAGAGGGAAGAATACATTTCAGTTATGTTTCTCCCTTCTCTTCTCTTTTTTCTAATTAGTTGGGCAAAACATTGTTCTTAAAGTATAATTTTTCTTTCTAGCCAATTACTAAATTCACCAAGTTTTGCTTCAAGATTGAAACTTTCTGAACTTTAGTTTGCTTATCAATAAAATGAAATGATATTTTGTATTTCCTCTCAAAGTTGTTGGGTTGACCAAATGAGTTATCATTTGGAAAACCTTAAAATACAATTTTCACTTTTTATAATTCCCCTTTCCAATTAACCATACATTTTCTTTCCTTTGAATTTTGTAGCAGTGCTCTATCTGAAGTTACGTTCACTTACAAGTTGTATTTTTCTACTTTCTCAGATTGGAAGCAAAATCCTGGTTGACAGCCCTGTATCATTTAGCACAATTGTATTGCATGATTGACAGTGGCTACCTGGGAAGTGAAACTGAATTCTTCCACAAAAAAGTTCATTGTGGCAATACCCTGATACACGTGGCTTCCCTGCTACTCCTCATCGTCCTTGAATCATATATATTGAGATTATACGATATTGTTGAGACTTGTTAATTGTATCTTTGAATGCCTAGGAAGAGCAATTCATTGGTATGTCTGCTGGGTATCTGTTCCCTTTTGTTTAAGTCTTAGTTACCTGTCCTAAGGTGCTGGGTGTTGTTGGCTCTGTTACCCTGGTGTCATCCTCACATCTTTTGTATGTCTCCAAAGCAGAACAATTCAGTACTCTTGGTCCTAATGCTGATAATCCTGCCTCTCAGCATCCTCACAGGTTCCTCACCTTCTCTTGGCAAGTAGCCTGACAGATATCAGATGATGTCTCTTGGCTTCTTTGATTTTTCCCTTCTAATATTGTGGCCTGGTCTTTCCTTGTGTGACTGTCTGACTCTAAGTTTGGGGTCATGTTATATTGTGTTAGTCTTGTAAAAGCCAGACTTCTTAAATAGGAGTCTTGGACCTAAATTTTCTTTCAGCAATTAGAAAATTTACGTAGAAAAATTTGAATCTCAATGAAGAGAGTATAAATGTGAGATAGACGCTATGGAAGGTGGTTCAGTTACAAGTGAGACGCTAAGTCATGTTCGATGAAACTGAGAACTACAATGGGCCAAAGCCTTGGTCCATTGAATCTAGCCCCAAACAGGATTTATGAGCACATGTAGGGTAAGTTTGAATTCTAGGTGAATTTAAGGGCAGGTGTTAAGTGACGGCTATGTGGCTTAACAACTGCATAGTCTATTAGACAGGGGCAGCAAGATAGGAACTAATAAGAGTTGAGAAGAGGCAAGGAAAGTAGTGTGGAGACTTTTCCAGAACTTGAACAATGAAGCAGCTTGGGAGATCTCCAAGTTCAACTTGAAATGGAACTCTCTCTCAGGGAGTAGCAGTGCTCTCTCCTCCGGCTACTTGGATAAATAGGTCATCACTCAGCAACCAGCCTATCTTCTGGCATCTTAGTAGTCTTTTTTTTTTTTTTTTTTCTTTCCTTTTCTCTCTCTTTCCCTCTTTGAGGTACTGGGGATTTAACCCAGGACACTCTACCACGGAGCTACACGTTTTTAAAATTTTATTTTGAGACAGGGTCTCGCTAAATTGTCCTGTCTGGTCTCGAACTGTGGTCCTCCTTCTTCATCTTCCTGAGTTGCTGGGATTACAGGTGGGCACCACCTTGTGCAGCTTCACAGTATTCTTTAAGGTTTCTATTACCAACTGTATTTAGACTTAAAAGCATCTCCGTTCTGTCCTGGTACTGCTGTTTCACTTCTCTAAATTGTCTTCTGGATAATTACTTTGGATCTATTTTCTAAACATTAACAATTGGTTAGGAATTGTCTAACTCACAACTGAGTCATTATATTAACTTTAAAATACATTTAATGACTCTCTGTAATTTTCAGAATTCATTTCTCACTCTTTTTCCCCCAAATCTTATTATTATTTTTTTCATAATGTCATATTCTTATGTTTTGGATTTGTTCTTTTACTTCTTTGAACATTTTAAAGACATTTGTTTATTTTTTTTAAAAAACTATATATTTATAGGGACCAGCAGTGTCCCTATATATGCAACACACACACACACACACACACACATATTTTAGTTGTTGACGGACCTTTATTTTATTCATTTATTTATAAGTGGTGCTGAGAATTGAACCCAGTGCCTCACACATGATAGGCAAGCACTCTACCACTGAGTCGCAACCCCAGCCTAACGACATTTATTTAAAAGATCCTTTCACGTTGTTTTGTAATTACCACTTTTATGTGTGAATTCTCTAATTTATTGCATTGTTTGACTCTCTTTTGTGCTGGTGGATTTTTTCTTGTTCTCTTTAGTTTTGCCTGTGAGTTCATCTTCAGGGGAATTTTTCTTCTTTGGAAGTCTAACAGATGGTCTGCAGTATGGAGATAGGTTTTGATTAAAGCCAGGGCCTCAAGCATGCAATCTAAGACTCTACCACTAAGCCACACCCCTAGTCCTGCAGATAACTTTTACATTAGCTTCTCTATTTGTGTTTTCACACTTAGTGAATAATGAAAAGATGGTGAGAATTTGGAGCAAATACAGTGCTTTGAATTCTCAAGATTGACTTTTCATCCAAAAAATGAGGAACTATTGTTTCAAAGTTCAGATTCTGAGTTGGTGGTCAGATTATTTTAGTTTCTGGTTTGGGCCCATATATAGTTTTAAAATCAGACCTTAGTTAGGTGCTAAAGCTCAAGACCCTAAAGGGTATATTGGCTTCAATTGCCATATGTTGATCTGAATTTTTGTTCCATTTTAATTTCTGTCATTTTGAGAGTTTTCTTTCTTACCTTTGAGTATTTAAATATTTTTATATTAAATGAATAATTTCTGAGAACATTTCTTATTTTGAGTAAAGGAGTAGGATGTGATGATTGAGATTTCCCACCATGACTGGAAATTTCTATGTTGCATATATAAATGTTATGTAAAAATTCCAACACTGGGTTGTTAACCAACAAACCAGCAGGTAGAAAAAGAATGGA
This sequence comes from Sciurus carolinensis, assembly GCF_902686445.1. Lineage (NCBI taxonomy): Eukaryota > Metazoa > Chordata > Mammalia > Rodentia > Sciuridae > Sciurus > Sciurus carolinensis. The sequence continues at coordinate 110,388,701 of NC_062217.1, read as the reverse complement.
ACTAGTTGTTAATATGTCATTTTGACTATAAGCATCCTCTAAATAGTGAAGAACTTATAATTTAAAAGAAGTAAGTAGTAGTCATGCTTAAAATGAAAGTATATTACTTATTAAATGGACATAGAGAAATAATCATACCATAGTAGAAAGAAAGAGTCTTAGTGTAATTTTTAAAAATTAAACATATTTATACATATGATTATTTAATGTTGGGTCACTTAGAATCCTAAAAAATCAGATGTCAAATTACTATTTCTCTTCCTTTGTTTTTGAAAAAGTTCTCAAATATTATTTCAGGTTTGATCAAATTTTAGTCAAGTAACTTCTAATTTATGCTATTTTGTTGTTGAGATAAAATTTGGTATAACATACAATTAGTGATTTTTAAAGTGTCAGTTCAGTGGCATTTGGTATATTTATAATGCGGTGTAAGAATCACCTGTACTTGCACAGCATTTTCATCGTCTGCAAAGGAGACATAACCTGTTTTGCAGTCATTCCTTTCATACCCTATCCTGTACCTTGGAAACACTGAAATATTTTGTGTGGATTTACTCTTTAGGATACTTCACATAAATAGAATAATACAATATACTATCTTTTGTGTTTGGCTTTTTTCACTGACCATAGTATTTTCTAGGTTCATTCATGTTGTAACATGTATTGGTACTTCATGGCCAAATAATATCCCTTTGTATAGTATAGTATTTTGTGTATTGATGCATTCATTGGGTTGTTACCATCTTTTGGCTATTGAGAATAGGGCTTTTTAATGCCAAGTTTTATAAAGTGATTGCAATAATTTACTGGCAACATAATTTTGGTTTATCTTCATGAATTAGATGTATAGGAAAATACATATCATGGTAACTGGCATCAAGGTTAAGCCAGTTCATATTTGCTATGAAAATGTACAGAACATGAAATGGTTGAGCACAATTAGAGTCATGGATTTCTGAACATCTTCATGCTTCTCTGTATTTTAGAAATGGAACCATTTCATCCTATAGGATTGTTTTCTAATAAGCAACATGTGGCTTAAAGGTCTGTTTCCTCTCAGTACTAAGAATTTGTTTCTGGATGAGGAAGTCAAGTCCTATAGAAGCTACAGGAATAGATGTGACAGACAGTGCTCTGCTTATCCTGCATGGTCTGACCGGCCTGTACATGGTGTCTTTATTTCCCTTGTTCCAGATGGCCCACTGTATCTGCAGTCTCCCTTTCTGAAACTAACCATGGATCAAGAATATCAGAAATTTTTTTTCATCTCTACTGAACATGTACATAGCTTCTTCATGTCATTATTTTTCTTAATAATATAGTATAACCTATTTATGTAAATTTACATTGTTTGAGGTATTATAAGTCATCTAGAGATGATTTAAAGCATATGGGAGGCTCAAGACTGAGGAAGGAAGATGACTTGAGCCCAGGAGTTTGGGGCCAGTCTGGACATTATATAAAGTTGCTGTCTTAAAAAAAGTATAGAGGAGAGATACTTAGGATATATGCAAATACTGTGCCATTTTATATTCTGGACTGAAGAATCCACAGATTTTGGTCTATTCAGGTGGAGTCTCCTGAAAACCAATCATAACTATATACTGATGTCTGATTCCTCCATGACTGAGAGATTGACTCTGGGATTAAGATAATCCCAGAAGAGTCATACCCACATCGTGTTTTATTTTATTTTTTCACAGTTTAGGATTCTTTTTATTTATTTATTTTTCCACAATTTTTTTTTTTTTTTTTTTTTGGCACATTATAGTTGTATATAATGGGTAGAATTTGTTGTCCCAGGTGAGGGTTTAAAATAGAAATGAGGACTTGTTGCTAGCAGAACTGTGCTGGGATGTCACTGACCAACTCAGTGTAACCCAATTGTGCTTCATCACTTGGGAAGAGTCATCTAACTGGCAGCTCTGTCCACCCACTGACACCAGTTGGCAGATTTGGAGCCCATGGTCCTTGCTGTTAGAACTGGCTGCCAGAAATCTCACAGGATTAATTTTCTCAGCACTGGAAAAACTCGGCAGGCAAAAAGATAATGATAGAATATCTGCTTTTCTTTCTTCACTTGCAACTCACTCCAGGGGGGGGGGAAATGAGTTCACAGGAGAAGCAAATTTTCCAATGTAAAGACTTTCTTATCATTACAAGTCTTCATAGGGTGATGAATCACAATAATTTAGCCATGTTAAATGAAGAATTATTAATTTAGATCAACTACTCCTCAGCTATGTGTCCCTTTCTAATTAAAATTACATCTGATCTAATAGGACTAGGGTTTTCAATATTTAATTTATTGAAAAAAATCAACAAAATGAATGATTACAATTTAATCTCAGTTAATAAATTAATCTAATTTTGGATGATGTACTTATGTACTTTTAATGACCATAAGCAATGACTTGTTGTTTGGAGGCGGAAGTTGATGAGGCAGATATTTGCTAAGTTCTTCATGACTATTAAAATCACATTATAACGTTAACATAACTTGTTTGTTTCATTAATTCTTGGCATAAATATAAAGTTAATTTTGTTAACTATCTCATAAAAAAAACCTATGCTTATACATGTGAAGTTCCTAATGATTCATTTGCTACAATTGTTTTATAGCAGTTTATTTACTCATTTTTATAGGTAATGGTGAGCATGCTTTTCCAGGACAGGGGAGGTAGCAGTGATGTTTTGTTGAGAACCAAAATTAGTCCTTTCTGAAACACACCATTTTTTCATGTAAGGACTTCCCTTTCAGGAAATTGCATTAGGATTGTCAAGAAAAAAACATTTACTGGAAGTGCCTTAATAAAGCATGTCATTCACAATAGCAGTTGAATTTTAATTGAGCTCTGCAGGCTTCCAGAAGAGAGGTAGCTGTTCAGACCATTGCTGCCTCTCCCTTCTCTTTTGCCAATGACATCCTCATTCTCCACTAATAGGCCTTTATCTTCAAAAATCATTCAGGACAAATATCTCGTACAATTGCCTCACCCCTCTTAATTAACTTCTGCATTGTAGAGTTTATTCTTCCAAAGTTATCTTTAGAAAATGTTTTAGGAGGTCTTCAAATTTGTTTTTGTTAATAAATGAAAAAAGTAATTTCTTATTATTTTTCCTCTTTCTCTTTCATTGCCAAAGAAAAAAATGCACAAATTGGTGCATTAGATGGCTGAAGAGTTTAATAGCTTTGCATTTACTAATAACACCTATTGAAATTTTTGTGCCTGGAATCTGGCAGAACTGTTCTTGATTATTATTATTGCAGTAAAATACATTTTATACCTGAAAGGTAAGTGCTCACAATAAAGTTAGATTAAGTTTACTTAAAGTAAGAAAATAATTTCCTATGCACCATCAAAATGTTAGTTTTCAAAAATATTATGCCTCTAATACAACTTACTAAAATGTGGATTCCAAGGAAAGGAAACCAGTAGATCTAAGATGGGGCCCACTTACCTATTTTTTAAAAATATTTTGCCTAGTAACTTGTATTTGTTTAGTTTAAATACTTGTTTTGCATATTGTTTCAATTATGCATCATTTCAAATAACTTAATTACTTTGAAGTCTTTATACATTAAATATGCATTGACAGATGAACCTTAAAAAAAAAAAAAAGGAAGAACCTGTGGTGTGTCTGACATAGGTGGTCTTCAGAACTAACAACAAAAGTACATAACTTGTAAAACTTTAGGATTTTAAGGAAACTGTTACCATCATGAAACTTTTCTTGTTGTCTTGACAAATTTTAGTATTATTTATTTTCATGGTTTTGATCTGAAAAGTCCTCAAAAGCTCATATGTTGAAGGATTGGTCCTCAGAGCAGCCATGTTCAGAAGTAGGGTTTTTGAGAAGTGATTGGGTCATGAAGGCTTTAATCTCATCAGGAGATTAATCCATTGATGGATTTATAGCTGAAGGAACTCCTGGGAGATGATGGAAATTCTAAGAGGTGGAACCTAGATGAAGGGAATGGGTCCTTTGGGGCAGACCTTGGGGACTCTATCTTGTCTTCCTTACCCCCTCTGGGTCCCAGCTGCCAATGAGGTGAGCAACTTTATCCCACCATGCCCTTCTTCAACAATTCTCTGCCTCATTGCAGGTGCACAGCAATGGAGCCAGCTGACTATGGGTTGAAAGCACTGAAACAGTGAGCCAAAATAAATCTTTCCTCTTTTACATTTATTTTCTCAGGCATTCTATCACAGCAAAGGAAAGATGACTCACGCATTTATTACCTGGCCATATGATCCTGATCTTTTTCACAGTGATAGATTTTTTTAAAGCAATCAATTTTTGATCACTCTGCTTAGATTCTAAAATTCTCAAGTTATGCTTGCATCTGTGTAATTGTATAATTTAAAAACCCAAACAAAACAAAGCACACTTGCTAGATATAATGAAATTAGGCAGATGTGTTTAAAATGTAGGAAGTGATATTAAAGAAAGCAAAAAGTTTCAATGTAGTTTGTGGAGAGTGGGGAACATGTGAAAAAAATAAACCCAATCTGTTAATTATATATTAAGAATCTCCAATCGACAGTGCACACATCAAAGTTCTTAACCATAATGGTTTCTTATTAGCATTTAAGTAAGATTTTTATCTAGTTCTATCACAGTCAGAGGCTGAAACCACAGGAGTTTAAAAAGCAACTCATCATTGAAGGTCAGAGCCCTAGCAGAGCCTTAATTAGCATGTGGAACACTTTACCATTTGAAAAGACTATATCAAGGGAACATTTTTTTTTTTTTTTTTTTTCTTTTTTTGGTGCCAGTTGCTCATATGGTCAAAAGAGTTAAATATTTTGTAGCTCAAGCATACAATGTGATCCTACAATATGTATAATCAGAAAAATGAGAAATTACACTCCATGTATGTATGATCTATCAAAATGTATGAATGTATTCTACTGTCATGTACAAATTAGAACAAGTAAAAAATTAAAAAAAGAATGACAAATTAAAAAAAAAATTATTTTCTCTACCAATAACACTTCTAAGCCAAAGTCAAATGTGTGTTTCTTTTTCTTTTCTTTTTTTTTCTCTACACCAACCAATTCTACAGTTCTCTGAATACCAACTGGGTATCCTAAAATTTTTAACTCTGACACTTATTTTTGGGAATTCATGGAGATTCCATAGATTATGGATTCAGTCTCACAAGACTGTCCCCATTTTAGATGCCAATCACAAGTCCCAGGTTGTCACCTGTATTTCTCAACCACTGCTATAAATCAAGGGTTCCCATACTACCCTCCCTAGGTTTGGTAATTTGTTAGGATGGCTCATGAACCTCAGGGAGACAATTTCCATAGTTGTTTTAAGGTTCATTATCAAGGATATTACAAAAAGGATGCAGATGAACAGCCAGATGAAGAGGAACATAGGTAGGTCTGAAAGGATACTGAATGGTGGAACTTCTGTCTTCGTGGAGTTGGGATCCTCCTGGCCTGTGAATGTGTTCACCAATCTGGAAGTTCATCAGATCTCTTTGTTCAAGGGTTTTTGTAGAACTTTATCTCCAGTCCCTTTCTCCTCCTTTTCCTGGAGTTGGTGGCTGGGGTTGAAATTCCAACGCTCTTGCCACTTGGTTTTTCTGCAGGCCGGTAACATCCTGAGGCTTTCTAGGGACCCTATCACTTCATTACCATAAACTCAGATGTGATCAAAAGAGGCTCTTTATAAATAAGAAAAGACATTCCTTTTACTCAGGATATAATGAGGGTTCAGGAGCTCAGTGCCAGGAGACAGGAATAAAGATCAAATATATTTTTATTATACCATGGCAGCATACATTTGTTTCCTATAATTTTGAGAGATTTTCTGTGCTTACAGTTTCTCTGATTTCAGAATTGTATCTTGAAGGGAATGGTGGCAAGAGAAATAAAACAGAAGGTGAAGCCAATTTCAGAAGCAGTTAATGTTTCTTGAAGCAGATATGTGCAGTAATTATTTTTGGGAAGCATAAGGAAAATATGTACACGTATAGGTGCGTGTAGGTTTTGCATCACAAAACTGCAACAAATATACTGGGGACTATAGGAATTACTTGAAACTTTCAGGGCTGTTTTCAGAGTTTTTTATTTTGAAAACCTGTTGTTATAATATGATGTAATTCTATTTGATTTTTTTAAAATGGGTTCTTGCATGCTCAAGGATGATTTTGAGTTATTCTAGGGGTCCTAAAATCTCTCTAACTTAAGGCATTTTTGGTCTTAGATTACAGACATCTTTTTCTTTTTTTTTAAATTAAGAAGACATTTCCTATTGAAATCCCAGTTCATTACAAATGTGCTGTGTAAGGACTGGAATAGAGATGAACAATGACTTGCTATTTCAACACTCAGTCCTCAATTATCAAATGAGTTACCTTACATTGCTTACAGATGTTTGCAGATAGAAGGCCCCTAGTGCTTCTTTTAATAGCTACCTGTTTGATATTAGACCAGCCACTTAACCTCTCGGCTTTCATTCTTTCTGCAAATAAAATAAATGGATTAGGTTTAAAGTTCCTTGGGATCCTTTCAATTCAAATGTTCTATTGATTTTGGATTTTAAGTTTTTATTTAATGTGTGTTATCGAATTTTCTAATTTTTTCTTACTTTGATCCTAGATGAGATGACTTACCAATTGCAATTTAACATTCAATTCAAAGTAGAAGAATTTAATGGTAAACTTACCATGCACAAAAAACAATAAATAAAAACCCCTATAGCTCATCAGCATACTACAGAGTTTTATACCAATCATGATTATTCTTCGATTTTTCAGGGACAGTTCAGATTTCTAATGTATTATACCATTGCTCATATAAGCTGAGAGTCAAAAATTAATAGATGGCAGGATATACTCAGCTACTGTTTTTTTTTTTGTTGTTGTTGTTCCATAAGGTGTTTAAAAAATTTCAGTCATGATATGGGACATATGATCTCCAGTTTGCCACAATCTGGGCTGTCTCTATTGTTTATGCCAACACTGTTTTATTAATTTATATTACCTACTGTATTAGTCAGGTTTTGTGGCTGTGACCAAAATATCAGACAAAAATAACTTAGTGGAGGAAAAGTTTATTTTGACTTACAGTTTCAGAGATTTAATCCACAATTGGCCAAGTGAATTTCTCTGGGCCCAAGGTGAGGCAGAACATCATGATGGAACTGTGTGGTGAAGGGATGCTGTTTCATTCTTGGCAGCAGGAAAGCAGGGGCTGGGGTGGGATAAGTGTCTGCAGGGAAGATGAACCCACCCAGGGCATACCCCTGCTGACCCTCATCCTCAAGCCACACTCCACCTGCCTAAAATTATACAAAATTAGTCCATTCAAATAGGATGAACTGATTAGGTCACAAGTCTCACGATCCATTCGTTTCACCTCTGAGTTTTCCTGCATTAACAGGAATTTTTGGTGGATACCTCATACAAACCATGACACCTGTCTAGTATCATGAAAACATTTGAGTTTGCAACTTATGTTAAGCCATACAAAAACTATATCTTTCAGATGGGTGAGCTGGTGCACACCTGTTAGCTACTTGAGAGAGGGAGGCTGGAGGATCTTGAATTCAACCCAGCTTGAACAATGTATCAAAAATCAAAACCAAAATAAGTATATCATCTAGACCAGCACTCTCTAATGGGACTTTCTGCGATGATGGAGATGATCTATATTTTTACTGTTTAATATGGTAGCCACTAGCCATAACTACTGTGATGGAGGGCTAAATTATTAGTGTTTAAACTTTAAGTAATTTCAATTTAAATAGCTATACATAAAAGGAGAGGGAATAGCCATTTGTGACTAGTGGCTACACTGTAGCTACACCACAGGTGGCTGGTATATTGGATAATGCAGGATATAGGCTGTCTGCTTAGTTATCTATTTTTACACAAACAACTACCCAAACTAATTTTGTAACATATTTAGTGGGTCAGGATTTTAGACAGGTCAGAGCACAAATGGCTTGTTGGGGCCTTACCTGGGAAGTTTCGAATGATGGAATGATTCAGACAGCTCTAACTAGAATTATCCGGAAATTGCTTCATGTGTGACTGGTGCCTGGGCTGAGATAATTTTCAGATTGAATTCATGTGGGACTATCAACCAATGTGCTTTCATGTGGCCTTTCTTTGTGGTTTGAGCTTGCTACACCATGGTGCCTGGATTCCGAGAGGGAGCATCCAGGCTTTGATCATTCCAAGAGAACCATGAGGAAACTATATGGCTTTTTCTGACCTAGTTTCAAGAGCCACTAATGCCAGTCATGATTTAGTGGGAGAAGTATTAGACTCGATCTCTTGATGCAAGATTGACTAGGTCATGACAAATAAATATTATGAGAGATGGGAGATACTGTTGCAGTTGTCTCTGGAAAATAAAATCATCCAGTCGGTCCTACTGTCACAGCAGGGCACATTCCTTTCATATAAAAAAGGTATACTCACCCTTACCCAAAGCCAATGTTTCTGTCTGTGATGGCAGTCACTGTACATGCATGATTACATGAATTATATGAATCTACATTGTGTACAACCAAAGAAATGAAATGATGTACCCCATTTGTGTACAATGAATCAAAATGCAGTCTGTAAAAAATTAAAAAAAATTAATTAAATAAAAAAATTTAGGATCTTATTATCTAAGTGAGGTTGCCAATGAAACTCCTTAGCAGGAGTTTCTCTTAGAATATAGTCCTTCCCGGCATCAAATTAAAAATCTTCTGCAGAGCAAAGGGAACAATTAGGAATGTGAATAGATAACCCACAGAATGGGAAAAAAAAACTTTGTTAGCTATTCTTCTGATAGAGTATTAATATCTAGAATATATAAAGGACTAAAAAAGCAAAAAATCAAATAACACAATTAATAAATGGACAAATGAATTAAACAGACATGTCTTGAAAGGAAGGAAGAGGGGGCAGGAATAGGAAAGACATGGAAATAAGTCTGACATAACTTTCCTATATGCATATATGAATACACCTCGGTGAATATCCACATCATGTATAACCACAAGACTGGAATCCTACTTAGAATAAGGTGTACTCCGTAGTTGTATAAAGATGTCAAAATATACTCTACTGTCATGTATAACTATAAAGAATAAAAAAGAAGAAATATAAATGACCAAAAAATGTTCAATATCATTAGCAATTTGGGAAATGCAAATCAAAATTATACTGAAATTACATCTTACACCAGACAGAATAGTAGTCATCAAAATACAAGTAATAATAAGTGATGGAGAGGATGTGGAGATAAAGGATCAGTTTTACACTGTTGGTGGGACTGTAAATTAGTACAACAACTATGGAAATCAGTATGGAGGCTCCTCAGAAGACTAGGCATGGGAAACACCATGTGACTTAGTTATATCACTGAAGAATTAAAGTTATCTAACTATAGCAATACATGCATGTGCATGTTTATAGCAGCACAATGGAAACCAGCCTAGGTGTCCATCAATGGACAAATGGATAAAGAAATGTGGTATACACATGTACACAATGGAGTTTTATTCAGTCATAAAGAAAAATGAAATTATGGCATTTTCAGGAAAATGCATCACGTTAAGCAAAACAAACCAAACTCAGAAGGTCAAAGGTTGTATTTTTTCTCTCATATGCAGAAACTAGAAAGGAAAAACGGAAAACAAAGGTGGGACTAGATCTCTTAAGAATCAAAGGAAATCAGTAGAGGAAAGGAACCAAGGGGTGGAAGGTGGGGGAGGGGAAGTGCTGGGGAGTGATATTGGCCAAATTATATTGTTACATTGTGTGCATGTATGAATATTTAGCAAAAAATCTCTTCAATATGTACAACTATAATGTACCAATAAAAATGTGGAAAAAATATAGTCCTTCACATTCTAAGATCTTTGACCCCTGGCCCCAAACAAGTTATTTTTTCCCTTCCCTTCCCATGCACCTAAGATCCAAGGCAGACAGGTTAACTGTAGTAAATACTCCCATTCGTTGGGGGTGGCGCTGGGCAGGCAGAGGAAGATGATAGCCAAGATCCTCCTGCAGTGATCTCCCTAAGAGATCACTAAGTGGAACAGCTCCAAACTACTATCACAAGAAATCAGGGGACAGACCTTGGTGCCCACTTTTAGTATAAGAAGTGGTAAAGTCTATTGAAGAAGGTAGGAAGGATTGTTGTCTGCCTCATCCCTCCCCAGACTCTAGGCAATAGAGGGTGAAGACAGATACCTCCTTCTTGATGAACAGAGAGAGAATTAATTCTAGATTTTAGCTTTGAAGCCAAGTACCAGGCCCACCATTATGAAATGCACTACTAGGTACAGGGCTATTGGTTATTGGGCCAAACCTCAAAACTGAAGCTACTTTAGGCTAGGTTACTGACAGCTTCCATAACCTCTCTTCCATCTTGGGGTAGTAGCTGGAAAGAAGACTCCACCCACCAGGGAGCGGGACAGTAAAGTTAGGAGAGGATTTTTTTTCTTGGTGTATAGTACCAGGCTCACATGGTGTAAAATAGCACCCAGTAGAAACTGAAGATACTGATGCTGGCCAGAGCTCATAGACAGAGCCTTTAGACCAACTTGGTCTCAGGAGGGAAACTGTTTGTTGGTGGGACAGGATCAAATTTCCACCTTTACCATTTCCAGCTTTATAGTGAACTTGGGGCACATCTGCCCTCTACCTGAGACTGTGCAGACCCAGCTTAGCACTAGCCTTGGTAGCCAAGGCACTGTCTCCACCATCCATCCCTCAACCTTGAGCAGCACAGCTTTCACCAGGTCAGTGCTCACAAACAGAACTCTAGAACCACCCTAGCATCAGGCAGAGACCTGAACTCTGTTAGAATAGACTTAAGTTTTGACCTGAGACTCAGGCATGAATCAACTGAGCATCAGCCCAGGTGACCAAGGGACTGTCTTCACCAATACTACTCCAACCTTGGCAGCATAGTGTGGTATAAGACTCCACTCACCAGGGACTGGACAGGGTAGTAAAAACAGGAATTTGGGATTTAGGGCTGGGCTGGTGTAGCCTAATATTGGGTATATGCTAACAGTCCCACTCTAGGCCTGTCAGTGGATGGGACCTCTGGAACAGCTCCAGGGGCCTGGAAAGACACATGGCCCTAGTCTATCTGACTTCTATTCTAGCTAGCATCACCAGTGGCCTTGGGTCTTGAGGCTACTTTGGCAATAGGCTGTCTCGGACATACCCCAGTGTTTAGTTTTGGTGGGCCATAGATTAATGGTGTGACACAGTTTGGTAACATTGGTGGCTGCAGGTATGACATAAGGACCTGGCACTGGTCCGTCTGTGGTGACTATACCTGGAGCTGGGCAGAATCTTACAGTGTCTGATCACATGCCAGTAACTGTGGATAAAGTAGCTCGGCCTTCAATGCCCAAGTGATGTTGCATGATAATGAGCATCAAGAAGAAACCATACAGAAAGATATAAAATGGAATATCAAAAATCTAAAATGTGGGGGAAGAATAGAGTACAAAGGTAATTATTATTTTCTCCTGTCCTTTGTTTCTGTTCTTTATGATCATGTAAAGTTATTATTTCAAAACAAATTGTTATAATCAAGAGACTTTTTGGTAAGCCTCATGGTAACTACCCCCAAAAATCGATAATAGACATACTCTGGTAGAATAATATACTAATAAAAACACCATAATAATATAGTATAACAAAAATACTGTGGTAGAATATTTCACTCAACCGTAAGTGTGGGAAGCGATCCTTATTTAGCAGAATCAGACTAGGTTGAACCATGGGACGCAGATGCTGGGCTTCTAGGAACTGCCAGGAAGCATGTGGTGCTGCATGGGAGTGGTTCCCTGTCTCCTCCTGGAATATTCCCCTTTAAGAGAATGGCTCCCCTAACTCCATCCTCTCCTGTCCATCACAGAAGAAGCTCCTCCCAGTCCTTGCCCCCTTTACCTGTATATTATAAATAAAAGAGAGTTGAGCGAGTTGTGGTTGTAAGAGGCCAGAGCTGGTGTAGCCAGACCCGTCATGCCCCGTCTCATTTAAAAGGAGTATTGACTCTTGTGTGTTTATTGAGTAGATAAGTTTTTGAGTAATTGGGTGATATACAGCCAACACCATCTTCTGGAAGTTAACCCTTTTCCCATCCATGTGGGACGTAGGAGAGAGGACCCCCCACACATCAGAAAAACTGTAAAAGAGGAAGAAAGAAAGGAAGGATCGACAACAAAAGTAGAATATAAATTACCTAATGCAGTTAAGACCTTGTCTATCAATAATTACCTGGAATGTAAGTGGATTAAATTCTCTTATAAAATGTCCTAGAGTGATTGAATGGAAAATCGAAAACAAAAACAAAAATGAAGACTCAACTGTATGTTGTTTGCAAGAAACACTTTTCATCTCAAAGGACACACGTAGGTTGAAAGTGAAGGCTTACAATAAGATAGTCCAAGTGGAATATGAAAGAAAGCAGGAGTAGCCATACTTGGTTAAAATAGACTTTGAATCAAAAATAGTAAAGAGACAAAGAAGGTCATTATATAATGATTAAGGAGTCAATCAGTAAGAGGAAAAATTTGAGATACATATGCACTCAATATTGGAGCACCCAGATATGTAAAGCATTACCGTAATAGTTGGGAGTTCTAACACCTCACTTTAAACAATGGGTAAATAATTTAGACAGAAAATCATTGAAACCACCTGAGTTAAATTGTACCCTAGACCAAATGGCCTAACAGACATCTCTATAAGATTCCATCCAACAGCTGTCAAATACATATATTTCTTATCACCACATGGAACACTGTCCAGAATAGATCATGTTATAGGCCACAAAACAATTCTCAACAAATTTTAAAAAAATTTGAACTGTATTCAGTTTCTTTCCTGACCCCAATTCAATAAAACTATAACTCAATACAAGAAACTTTTTCTAATTACTTTGGAAACTAAATAAATATATGGAAATTAAACAATTTACTTTTGAATGGCCAATGGATCAAGGAAGAAATCAAGAAGGAAATTAAAAAACACATTCTAGTGGACCCTAATACTAAAACCAGATAAGGACACACCAAAAAAAGAAAACTACAGGCCAATATCTTTGGTGAACATACATTCAAAAATTCTCAACAAAATCTAGCACACAAATCCAAAAGAGAATGAGTCAGTGGGATTCATCTGAGTAATGAAAAAAATTGTTCAATATATGCAAATCAGTAATGTAATAGATCAAACCAACAATATGAAGGGCAAAGACCTTTACCTTTCCACTATTCTTTCCCGCACATTTTTAACACTCCTTTGTGTTAAAAATGCTGAACAAATTTGGCATAGAAAGAATATAACTTAGTTTACTACAACTCATTTATAATAAGTCAACTGTTAACATTTTATTGATGGGGAAAAGAGGAAAGCTTTCTAAGACATGGGAAAAGACAAAGATGCCAACTTTTGTCACTTTTACTCGACATAGTGCTAAGAGTTCTAGCCAGAGTAATCAGGTTAAAAAAAGAAAAAGACATCCTAAATGGAAAAGAAGAAGTCAAATTGTCACTGTTTGCAGGTGTCATGATCTTATATAGAGAAAATCCCCAAAACTGCACCCAAGACTATTAAAACTAATAAATAAATTCAGCAAACAATAAATTACAGGATACAAAATCAACATATGAAATTAGTAGTATTGCTGTATGCCAACAGCAAATTATCTAAAATAAAAATCAAGAAAGCAATCTCATTTACAATAGCTACCAAACAACAAAAACAACAAGAAAACCTAGCAATAAGTTTCATCAGAGGTTAAAAGATCTCTACGGTGAAAATCATAAAACATTGATGAAAGAAGTTGAGCAGAACATGAAAAGTGGAGAAAAGCATATTGTATTTATGGATTGAAAGAATCAATATTGTTAAAATTTCCACATTTTCCAAAGCAATTTACAGATTCAATTCAATCCCTATCAAAATACCAATGGTTTTCTACACAGAACTAGTGAAGGCAATTCTAAAATTTATATAGTACCACAAAAACCCTGCAGAGCCAAAACCATCTTGAGCAAAAAGAACAAAGCAGGAGTCATTATCCCACCTACAGTATCGATTTCTACAAAGCTGTAGTAGTCAAAACAGCATGGTATTCGCATAAAAACAGACATAAAAACCAATGGAACAGAGTAGAGAGATTAGAAGTAACCCACACATCTGCTGCCAACTGATTTTCAACAAAGGTGCTAAGAACACACTGGAAGAAAGGAGTCTTTTCAATAAATGGTGCTGGAAAAATTAAATATCCATACACAACTAGAAACTAGATCCCTACCTCTTGCCAGTGTAAAAATCTGCTCAAAATAGATTAAAGGCTTAAATGTAAGACCCCAAACTATGAAACAAGTAGAAGAAAACAGAGGAATGTTTCAAGATATTGGAATGGGCAAGGATATTTTTTTTTTAAAGACTCTAGTGACATAGAATGTAAAGCCAAACAAGAACAAATGGAATTAAATCAAACTAAAAAGCATCTTCACATAAAAGCAAATCATCCACAGAGTGAAGAGATGAATGGGAGAAAAATGTGAAGTGTTTGAATCTGGCAAGGGTTTGGGTATCCAGAATATATAAGGAACTTCAAAAACTCATTAGTAAAACCCAAATGACCCTATTTTAAAAAAGGGCAATAGATCTAATTAGACATTTCTCAAAATAAGGCATACAAGTGACCAACAGGTACATGAAAAAATACTCAGCATCACTAATCATTAGGAAAACACAAATCCAAACCACAATGAAGTATAGCCTCACTCTAATAACAATGGCTATTATCGAAAGACTAGAGATAACAAGTGCTGGTGAGGGTATGGGAAAAAAGGAACCCTTGCACATGGTTTGTGAGAATGTTAATTAGTCTACCCCTTATGGGAAATAGTATGGTAATTTCTCAAAAAATGAAAAAGAACACTGCCATTTGATGCAGCAATTCCACTACTGTGTGTATATCCAAAGGAAGGGAAATCAGTACGTCAAAGAGACATCTGCACTGCAGCACTAATCACTGTAGCCAAGAAACAGAAACAATCTGTGTCCACCAGTTCATGAATGGTAAGCCAAATGTAGATCACATAAACAATGGAATAGTATTCATTCATAAAAAGAGCAAAATTATAATATGTGGCAAAATGGGTGGAACTTTAGATCACTGTTAAGTAAAATTAAGACAGGCATAGATAACCAAGTACTGCATGCTCTCATTTATATGTAGAACCTAAGAAAGTTGATTTCATAAAAGTTGAGAGTAGAATGGTGGTTACTAGGCAAGGGGGAAAGCAGCGGATGGGGGGGCGGAGAAAGGTTGATCATTGGGTACTAAGTTGCAGTTAGATAGGAGCAAGAATTTCTGGTATGCTCTTGCACAGTATACCGACGAAGATAACAATAATGTACTGTACCTTTCCAAAGTGAGAAATAAGGTCTTTAAAAGTTTTCTTCACAATGTGTTAATAGATGTATGAGGAGGAAGATATGTTTAATCTGATTTAAGTAATCTACAATGTATACATGTATTGAACTTTAGATACTACTTCCTTAATTTGTATAATTTTTATTTTTAATGTATCAGTTTAAAAATTTAAGAATACCAAAAGAAAACAAAACCAAACAAAAAAGGTATGAGAAAATGGAACAGTACAGCAACGCAGCCACATCAATGTTTATAGCAACTCAATTCACAATAGCTGGATTATGGAACCAACTAACTAAGTTAGTTGCCCTTCAACAGATGAATGGATAAAAAACCTGTGGTATATATACACAGTGGAATATTATTCAGTCATAAAGAAGAATAATGTGGAATTTGCAGATAAATGAATTGAATTGAAGAATATCACGCTAAGTGAAATAAGTCAATCCCCCAAGTCCAAAGGTTGAATGTTTTCCCTGTAAGTGGATAATGATATATAATGGGGGTGGGAGGGTATGGGGGATGAGAGAAGAATGGAGGAACTTTAGATCATGTAAAGGGAAATGAGAGGGAAGGGGGTATGAAAAATGGTGGAATGAGACAGACATCATTACTCTGTGTACATGTATGATTACACGAATGGTATGAATCTACATTGTGCACAACCATAGAAATGAAATGAGGTACCCTATTTGTGTGCAATGAATCAAAATGCAGTCTGTAAAAATAAAAAAAAATAAAAAGATGGAATGGCTTGGAAGCATATATACATCACTGGTTTATAGCAATTCTGAAATTCAGCTAGCCAGGTGTCTCCAGTTACTTGATTCAGGCTTAATCTTGCTTTCCAGTATTGATTCTCTGTGGGCTTTGCTTCCATCCCTGGACTCTTAACTGTACCCTTTGAGTTGTTCTGTAGTTTCTGTAAAAATTATGCTGCCTTTGCAGTTGAGTAGTTCTCTCAGCCTGGTTCCTGATCACCATTGTTTAAGGGTACAAAGACATCTCTTCATTTTGTGAGATCCTTGCCCCTTTAAGTTTGAGTAGGTGGTGCTTATATCCATACACATCTCTTAAAAATTTTGTAGGTTCTATGACTTAATGGGAATTGACTTCATCAGGTAAAAAACAAAACCACAAATTTCTTTAAGTCACATCCTTCTCTATTTTATGATCCATATGAGGCTGTTAAGGGACAACTTTTAAATTCTAAACTTCTAAATCCCCTTCTGTTTCCCAGGAACATCCTTACACTCCTTAGAAGTCTTAATTCCAGCTGTACCATGAGACACTCCAGACATCACTTCCTGAGGTCTTAGCAAGAATCATACAGCCCAACCTTTGCACAAATGACTTGAGTCATTTGCATTCTACAGACTGGGATTAAGCAACAGTTTTATTGTTGAATCCAGCAAGACCTTGTGATGGGCTGACAGATCTGGCTCCATGAGAATGTTATAGGCCAGACTCTAAGGGAAATGACTAAACAGACTCCATTTTGCTCTGAGACTCCATGTTATGTAGGAAATAAGCTTCTCCCATGGGAACACCCCGCCTCTGTGCCCATCATCAGTTACTTGGTGTGACCTGTTTAATAATATACAATGGCAACTCCTATGTAGTAAAGAATTGCTCTCTTTTGATTCCTATTGCTCCTAAACATGTACCATGTGAACAGTGATGGTGTGGATGTTAGCAACCATTCTTTAGTTTGTCCCTAGGTAAGGGTCATTTTGACCCACTTTACCCTCTGTCGATTATCTCATGATGTTAATGTGTAATTTCAAATCATAGCAACAGACACTTATGATTAATGTGATTTTTGGTATAAGAACTCCTACTACTTTGTGGTCAGGGCTGTTCTCTCAATAATCACTTTTTGGGGCATTGTGTGAGATAGTCAGCTGGTTGGCTTAATAAAGACTCTCAAATTTGGACTTCTCAATGGTGATCGGTCTGTTCTTAAGTTGCGCCCCATAACAACCTGCCCCCTTTTTATACTTTTTCTAAATTCTTCTCAAAAATAGAAAAAATATTTTTAGCATCCCTCTTTTATGTGTAGCTCAAAGAAATCAGTAGACCCTTTTGATATTTTGCCTGGAAATCTTCTTAGCCAGATCTATCAATTCATTAAGTATTTTCTGTAGTACCACAGGTGACAGTTTTCTTAAATTTCTACCACTTCATAACATGAGTCCCCTCTTTTCCAACTTCAAAAACATCTTCCTCTCAGTTTTTATGGGGAGCCTCCTTGAGGCCTATCAAGCATCTATTCCCTGTCTGGTTCCCAAACTAGTGAATGACAACATATTTTAGTGCTACCAAACAACAATCATTAAAAAAAAAAAGTCCAGGGATTCCGCCTTTGGGTCCCCTTCTTCCACCCGGGAGAAGTCTGCTTTTACTTTTCTTTAATAAAGCTGCATTTCCACTCTACATTTGCCTCGGCGTGCTTCTCCAGCGTTATACTTCAACACCTGAGGAAGCAGGACTCGTCACCGGTAAAGAGCGGTATCAGATTTGGAGGCCCCAGCGAGATCTACACCGAGATGGGAGCTTCACTCTCAACAGTATTGCCAGGTTCACCACTAGCCTGCATACTGAAAAACTGGGACAAATTTGACCCACAGAAACTCAAGAAAAAGCGCCTCATTTTCTTCTGCCGCCAGGCCTGGCCTCAATACAAACTCTCTGATGGAGAATCTTGGCCGCCAGAGGGAAGTATAAATTTTAATACCATTTTACAGCTTGATAGATTTTGCAAAAGGGAAGGAAAATGGTGTGAGGTACCTTATGTTCAGATCTTCTTTATTCTAAGGGAAGACCCCAAATTATGCCAACAATGTAAAATAGATTCAGCCAGAACCACTACTGTAAAGGAAGAAAACCTTAAAGAGTCACCTACTGAGGGAAAGGAATTTTCTGCTAATGTCCATCAGCAGGCCTCCTGTCCTCCATACCCTGGTCCTTCTCCATCTGCCCCAATGGACAGATCAAATATATTACCTCTCCAGGAGATGCCAGGAGGAGAATTTGGACCAATTAAAGTATACAACCCTTCCTCCCTCCAAGACCTAAGACAGATAAAAACAGACCTAGGGAAATTTTTAGAAGATCCAGATAAATATATTGAGGTATTTCAAAACCTATGCCAGGTGTTTGACCTCACCTGGAAAGATATTATCCTGTTACTTAACCAGACTTTAATCTCCAATGAGAAGGAAGCCACCCTAAAAGCAGCTGAACAATTTGGGGATGACCTACACCTTGCTCATGCCCCAGGAGCCCAAACTAGATCTAAACTCAACTATCCATCGGGAGCACAGGCAGTTCCAAGAAATGACCCCGACTGGGATCCAAGCGATGAACAGGATACTTGGAAGATCAGACACTTCCCAATGTTAGTCCTTGAGGCCCTTAGGAGAATCAAACAGAAGCCTATTAACTATTCCAAGGTTTCTGAAATTATACAAGGTCCCGAAGAAAGCCCGGCTATTTTTATGGAGAAACTCAGGGAGGCAATGAGAAAACACACCACCGTGGATCCTGAATCCACAGAGGGCCATTTACTTTTAAAGGACAAATTTATCATTCAGTCAGCCCCAGACATTCGGAGGAAATTACAAAAATTGGCATATGGCCCTGATCAATCCTTAGATGATATCCTCCGACTTGCAACTTCTGTTTTTTATAATCGAGATGTAGAGGAAAAGAAGGAAAAAGAGCGTAGAGACAAGAAAAAGACTGAAGCGCTGGTCTTAGCCCTAAGAGGAGTTAGCTTCCTGGGTGATAAAGGAGGAAAACAAAATGTACCTCAGGCCACAAAAGGGATTTGTTTCCATTGTGGAGAGGAGGGACATTTCAAACGGGAATGTCCCCGAGCCAAACGGCCACCGCTGGAGCCCTGCCCTAAATGTCAAGGCAATCATTGGAAAAGTGACTGTCCTCAGGGGCATAAGTCCTCGAGGCCAGACTCTTCCACACAGGCCTGACGGGCCCGGGGCCAATTCTAATGGCTCCCGTAACTCCTATCACTACGCATGAGCCCAGGGTATGCTTCTCCATAGGGAACCAAGAGGTCAACTTCCTCTTAGATACTGGCGCCAGTTTTTCAGTGCTCACCTCTTATCCTGGACCTCTTTCCTCTAATACTATAACGGTGCAAGGGGTGTCTGGACGGCCTATTACCAGAAAGTTTACTCCCCCACTGAGTTGTGAGTGGGATGGGATGATGTTTTCTCATGCATTCCTGATAGTCCCAGAATGCCCTACCCCTTTACTGGGAAGGGACTTACTTTCAAAACTTCAGACTTCTATTACAATGAATTTGGGACCACAAGGATCATTGTGTTTACCTCTACTAGAATGTGATATAAACCCTGAAGTATGGGCCACTGAAGGCAAGATTGGATGGGCAAAAAGCGCAATCCCAATTAAAATAGTCTTAAAGGATCCCTCTGTCTTTCCACATCAGAGACAATACCCGCTATGCCCAGAAGCAAAAAAGGGTTTATTAAAGATCATCCAGAACCTCAAACAGCAGAAACTTTTAGTACCTTGTAACAGTCCATGCAATACACCGATTTTGGGAGTTCAAAAATCAAATGGGGAATGGTGTTTAGTCCAAGACCTCAGAATAATTAATGAAACAGTTGTTCCCCTCCACCCAGTAGTTCCTAATCCATATACTCTGCTATCTGAGATTCCAGCAACTGCTGCTTGGTTTACTGTGTTAGATTTAAAAGATGCCTTCTTTTGCATACCTCTGGACTCTCAGTCTCAGTATCTGTTTGCCTTTGAGGAACCAGATAGTGGATCTCAATTGACCTGGACAGTACTGCCCCAAGGATTTAGAGATAGCCCCCACCTATTTGGACAAACTCTGGCTAAGGACTTAGCAGAATTCAGAGATAAAACATCTGCAATTGTTCTCCAATATGTGGATGACATCCTGTTATGCGCCCCCACCCAGGAGGAATGTCCAAAAGCTACTACAGAACTCTTAAACTTCTTAGCCAATCAGGGTTATAAAGTCTCAAAAAGGAAAGCTCAATTTTGTCAGTAACAGGTCCATATTTAGGATTACAACTATCTCAAGGAATCCGCAAACTAGGACAGGAAAGAATAACTCCCATAGGACAATATCCTCTGCCTCAGACCCTAAGGCAACTCAGAGGCTTCCTAGGAATAACTAGATACTGCAGACTTTGGATTCCTGGGTATGGGGAATTAGCTAAGCCTCTTTACAGTCTTCTGAAAGAAACCTTACAACAAGAAACAACCAACCTAATATGGGAACCAGAACATATTAAAGCCTTTAAGACATTAAAAGGGGCCCTACTCCAAGCCCCTGCCCTTAGTTTACCTACTGAAGAGAAATTTAACTTGTTTGTCACTGAAAGAGGAGGAATAGCCCTAGGAGTGGTAACACAAAAGAATGGACCTATTCAACAACCAGTAGCCTATCTCAGCAAGGAACTTGATGTGGTATCTCGGGGATGGCCCCACTGTTTACGTGTAATTGCAGCTGTAGCTCTACTAGTCCCTGAGGCAATCAAAATCACCCTGGGAAAAGACCTTATTGTCTACACTTCCCATGATCTCTCAGGAATTTTAAACTCGAAAGGAGGACTATGGCTGTCAGACAGTCGCCTTCTAAAATATCAGGCTTTACTTCTGGAAGGACCCACAACTCAGATAAGGACTTGTTCTACTTTAAATTCAGCTACTTTCCTACCAGAAACATTAGAGGAAAGTCCTGAACATGACTGCCAACAGGTCCTAGCTATGAATTACTCAGCCCGAGAAGACCTTCAAAACCTTCCCCTGTCTAATCCAGACCTCACCATGTTCACTGATGGAAGTTCCTTTGTGGAACAAGGAGAACGCAAAGCTGGATATGCTGTGGTGACTCTACATGACACTTTAGAAGCGTAATCTTTGCCCCCAGGCACAAGCGCGCAACTTGCAGAATTGATAGCCCTAACAAGAGCCCTGGAACTAGGGAAACAACAGAGAATTAATATTTGTACTGACTCTAAATATGCCTACCTAATCCTGCATGCACATGCAGCAATTTGGAAAGAAAGAGGATTTCAAACAACTGAGGGAACAGCTATAAAAAACTATAAACAGATCTGAAAACTATTAGAAGCTGTCCATTTACCCAAAGAGGTAGCAGTAATCCACTGCCCTGGACATCAAAAAAGAATAGATGAAATAACAGAAGGCAATAGACGAGCAGATCAACAAGCCAAAGAAGCTGCTAAGGGGACTTTACAGCAAATGACAACCTTAGCCCCTCTGATATGGACAAGTCCTCCCCCAGAGATAAGGCCCCAATACACCCAGGAGGAAACACAGCAGGCTTTATCTAGAGGAGGTAACCTCTTGCCCTCTGGGTGGATTCAAATGGAAGATAACAAACTTTACTTACCTGCTAATTCCCAGTGGAAGATTTTACACTCCCTACATCAATCCTTCCATCTGGGAGAAGAAAACACCCTCAAATTAACTCAAGAGATATTTGAAGGGAAGCATATTTCAAAAACAATCCAACAAATAGTCAAAGCCTATGAGACGTGCCAAAGGAATAACTCCCTTAACTCTGCCAGAAAGCCCCCAAGGATACAAAGGACAGGACAATTCCCTGGAGAAGACTGGCAACTTGATTTTACACATGCCAAAAAGTAATGGATTTCAATATTTATTGGTTATGGTAGATACTTTTACAGGGTGGACTGAGGCCTATCCCTCTAGAACTGAACAGGCAGGAGAAGTAGTCAAAGCCTTATTACAGGAAATAATTCCTCGATTTGGGTTGCCCCGCAGCCTCCAAAGTGACAATGGAGCTGCTTTCAAGGCTGCTGTCACTCAGGGAATATCCAAAGTCCTAGGCATAAAGTACCATCTCCACTGTGCATGGAGGCCCCAGTCCTCAGGAAAGGTAGAAAAGACTAATGACATCCTAAAGAGGCACCTAAGAAAACTCACTCAAGAAACTCACTACCCATGGCCTAAAATGCTTCCTCTAGCCCTACTCAGAATCAGGAATACCCCCAAAACATTAGGACTCAGCCCATTTGAGCTCCTATATGGGAGATCATTCCTAAGAAATGATATCCTTAAAGATCAGGAAACTGCAGATTTAGTGGCTCATATCACAAAGTTGGCCAAATTTCAAACTAAAAATCTGTAAATATCCTGCATCTGAGCCAATCACTTCTCCACCTCTGTAGGAGCCTGGAGATCTAGTCATGATAAAAACCATACCTTCAAGTTCTCCAAATTTAGACCCTATTTGGAAAGGACCTTTTCCTGTAATCTTATCTACCCCCTCTGCAGTAAAAGTGCTGGGACAAGAACTGGATTCACCACTCTTGAGTTAAAGCCTGTCATCCTGAGTCGACTCCCAAAGAAACTTCCTCCCAAGGAACTGAGGAACGATACTGCTGCACTCTAACAGAAGACCTAAAATATCTCTTCTGCAGAGACAATGGTGATATGTAAACTTTTCTGCCTCTCTTTCTTTATTATTGTAGGCAGATCCACTGAAACTAATTCTTTCCTAAATTGGGCCCAGCAATATGCCACTAAATTACAGAAAGATAATTGCTGGATATGTGGACTATTACCCCTTTCCAGCACCTCTGGACTACCTTGGTGGGTATCTCCTTCACAGGGAGATGACTGGACAAATTTACAGTCCTTAATATTAGAACAAAAGAAGGAAAGACCCTCCTTACAAACTGCTACTCGTGCCAATGTTAGCTTATGGCCTATCAATGAAACTCTATCACTACCAAGTCATAAAAAGGCTTTCACTTTAGAGCAGACCAATGTTCAAATTTCTACTACTGTTAAGTCACATGCAGGCCCATTTACTTCTAACTCTCCACCACCGCCACCAATATGTCATAGATACAAAGATAGTTATTATCAGGTTTGGGATGGAAATTTATGGCTTACACCCACCATTGGGCATCTAAACCAAAAGGCCCCAATCTGTTGGTAACAACATAACCATACTTATGATATATGGCCTAATAGTACTCGAGAATTAGGATGGACCCCAGAGTCACAATGTCAACAAATTGTAATTTTACAAGCCAATGATTGGTTTGGAACTAATTGGCTCTCTAGGCCTGAAATTAGCTGGCCAGCACCCAATGGAACACAATGGATATGTGGAACTAACTTATGGCCTTGGCTTCCCCCAGACTGGATAGGAAGATGTACTATCAGGTACCCCTGGATGCAAGGGAGATGAACCCCAAGTATGGAACAGCCAGCAAATCTCCCCAATCTCAAACATAGATGGGGACGATCTGTTTTTTGTTGGTATGATCATTTAGCTTCAATGTTTATCCCTCAAATTGGTTTAGAAAGTGTAATGTGGCATGTGGAGACCCTAAACAATTATACCCAAACCGCCCTCCATGACGTTGAAGAAAGCATTTCTCTCCTTAACACAGAAGTGACACTCATGAGGAAAGCTGTCTTACAAAACCGGATGGCTTTAGATATCCTCACTGCAGCCCAAGGCGGTACTTGTGCCATTGTTAGAACTGAATGCTGTGTTTACATCCCTGACAACTCTAACAATGTAACTCTCATCCTTAAAGATTTACATTCCCAGATAGAGGCCATGTCCTCCCCAGACTCATCATGGGAACAAATTCTTAGCTCCTGGTTCTCTGGTACCTCCTGGTGGAAAACATTATTAGTCTCTATAATCATCATCATACTCATTGGCATGTTCCTATGCTGTGGCATTTACTGTTGCATTAATCTTATCCCAGTACTCATGACTTCTTGTTTCTCTTATAGACCACCCATCTCTCAAATGACCCTCCAGCCCATTACTCCTCAACCAGACTTTTACCGTGGACCCCTGATCGACCCGATTTCTAAAAAGGAACTCCAAGCTGCTTGCCCCACGCCGCCCACTTCTAGCTCGAAGAAGTCAGAGCGGTCATTGACCCCCTTCCCCAGCAGCATGGAGTTCCTAAGATTAGAGGGGGAATGAAGCCAGAATTGGGGACAGGCAGTTAGTGTAGAAATAGGAAATCGGGTCAGATCAAGAAAATGGAGGCCATAAAGCAAGCCATCTGCCTCTGGAAGTTGGAGACTGCCATGGGAGAATGGAATGTCACGGACCTGCAGAACCCATTGATAACCAAATTTACCTGCCCTTGTCAGAGACTACAGGCAGGAAGGTGCTGATTAATGCCCCCTGGGCCCTTGCCTGTCTGAATCACTTTGACCCTCCCCCTGCCCCATCCGCTTTTCACTTTTTACATCTCACCTGCAAAACCAGGCCTAATCCCGTAGGCAGGAAGGGAAGAGATAAGGAAGAAAGAATGGGAGAATAAAACCCATAAAAAGGACAAGATTTACTCATCCCATGGATTCCGCCTTTGTGTCCCCTTCTTCCACCCGGGAGAAGTCTGCTTTTACTTTTCTTTAATAAACTGCATTTCCACTCTAAAAAAAAAAAAAAAAAAAAAAGTCCAGGGCTGGGGTTGTGGCTCAGCGGTAGAGCATTTGCCTAGCATGTGTGAGGAACTGGGTTTGATTCTCAGCACCACATATAAATAAATAAGTAAAATAAAGGTCCATCAACAACTAATAAAAATATTTTAAAAAAAGTCCATATAAAATTTGAAAGGTCAGGAATTTATATAAGGCACTGTGGGCCTGATTTACCTCTACTCCACAACGTCTGGGGTTTCTGTCAGGCAGATTTGAATGGCTGAGGACTGGTTTAATTTTGGAAGCTTCCGTGTTCATATGTTTTGGCACTTGGATAGACTTGAAGGCTGAGCTCAGCGAGTCTATTAGCTGGATACCTGACATTGACTCTTTATATGACTTGGGATTTTCACAGCATGGTGGTTGTATTATGAGAATATGTCAATGGAAGGACCATCCAGAGAGTTAGTGTTACAGGAGAAACTGGGTGGATGAAAGCTCTATGAACTTTTTAGATACAACCTTAAAATCACACAGCATTGCCTTCATTGTCTTGTATTGACTATTAGAGAGTCAGAAAGGCCAGTCTAAATTCAGAAAACAAGGAATTAGACTTCACCTCATGGCCGGGGAATATTGCAGAGGAGCATGTAAGATGGGAAATGTTAATGGAACTATTTTTGGAAAATAAGACCTTACCCATTGTGTTAAAATTCCTTATCAAATAATGTAGAGAATTTGGAAATTTTCAAGCTAGTGCCTTCTATACATAACAAATAATTAAGTTACTTTCTTCTTTCTGAGCTGGGTGTTGATAGAATGCTTACATCTTTGGCTTCTTATATGTAAGTTAGAGAGAGGGAACAAATGAAATTTTCTTTTTTGTTCCAGTACCAGGGATTGAACCCAGGGGTTCTTAACCACTGAGGCACTTTCCCAGTCCTTCTGTTTAATTTTACTTTTGAGACAGGGCCTCACTAAGTTGCTGAAGATGGCTTTGAATTTGTGATCCTCCCGTCTCAGCCTCCCAAGCTGCTGAGATCACAGATATGTGCCACCATATCCAGTGAAAATTTCTTCTACTGAAGAGTTAAGTCTTTCTGGGCAGCTGAAACCTAGTATGGAATTTCATCATGTGGTAAGATGCTACAGGGAGCCCAAGGCTCCTGCCATTTTTTGATCCTTTAAATTTAAGGGATGATCGAAGACTTCTAGAGCTCTAGTGTTAGTTCATCAGGATTAATCTTAGAAACGACAGGTAGAACACCTTCCTGACTGAACGGTAGGTTTATTTTTCTTCTCAGGATATGACTGAGTTCAGATTTCCAATCTTTTCCCCCTATTGTATTTGTAGTGGAAATGTTTAAATGAGTACCCAAGCATTAGGAGTCCATCTGTGAATATATATCAATTAAAAATAAAAATAACAAATAAATCTTCAGAAAATACTTGTTCACCACACTGGGAACTTATTATCAGATCCTGCTTTGCACGCTTTGAGTTGCTCTGGGATTAAATAAGGTCAGACTCAGGCAGTAACCCCAGAACTGGACGTGTCTTTTAGCTACGAACAGGATGCTAAGATCCTCAGGGCAAAGGATGTGCTAACACTCACCCACTTCCTATGGGAGTTTTCATCTCATGTGGCCAGCAAATGAACTCCCATCTGCCTTCCTAGTTCCCATTTCTTGGTGCAGGGCTGGCCCTGTATGGATGGAAAAGTAATGATGGAGAAGGAAGGAAATCACTGCTTCCTCTTTGACTCATCACTTGTAAATTTCCCAATTCCAGTGCTAGCTTTCTCAGCACCTCTTTCATTTATTTCCCCATCCTTTCTTCAGGCTTAGACTCCTGCTTGTTTTAGGTTCTGTTTTAACTATGAGGTTCAAGAAGTACTAGGACACCTGGAATCTTATTTTCCTTTGATGTGTAAACTAAACTTCACTTCTCAACCACCTACAGATCCACTGTCATTGCCAATGTGCACAGAATCTGAATGGAGGAAGAGTGCAAGAGGGTCCTCAGGAAGATGTTTTTCTTCCCAGATATTAGTTAGCAATTGTATAGTTAACAAAAAAGCTTGATGCTTTACTCAGGAGCAAAAAAAAAAAAAAAAAAAAAAAAAAGGGAAGTGAGGTGAGGTGATGGGAAGTCAGAAATCCTACAAGAGGCACCAAATTGCACTAAAGGAAAAGAGATTTTGATATACAGGGAATGCTGAGGTAGAGATGGGGGCTGCAGTGAGGTACCTGCTGCAGCCCACTGCTGCCCCCTGCTGCCCACTCCCTAGGATACCTGTTTGATTCTCAGACAATACATGCACACCTGGCAGAACCTCCTCTCTAGGTCATAGGTGTGTGGCTTAGAGATAGGGAAAAAGCACGAATGCATTGAAGAATGGGGTGGGACAGTTGCTGACCTTGCCCACAACTCTCTTTGGTAAGAAATCTGAAAACATATTCTAGTAAAATTCTTGTTAACACAGTGGCCAGATTCTACAGAGCAGCATTTTGCTGCTAAGAAGTTTAGCTTTGGAAAATTACAAAAGGGTCTTTGGTAAATGAAATTCTAAAGCTGCTCCTTTCTTTCTCCCTGAATCTTCCTCCTTCTCCGATTTCCATCCCCTGGCTATTCCATCAAACGCTATTCTAGGTGTTGCAGCGGATAAATTTTACAGATGAAATTATAACCCCAATTTATTTGACTGCAAAGCAGGGATATCATCCAGGTGAACCTGATCTAATCATGCAGTCCTTTTAAAGACGTCAGGGAGATTTGAAGCCCAAGAAGGGGTTGACACCCTGGTGCTAGCTTTGAAGATGGAAAGGGCCACAGAAGAGGAATGTGGGCAGCCTCTGGAAGTTGGAAGTGAAGCACACATGTCAGCAAGGAAACAGGAACATGAGTTCTAGAACTGCAAAGGACTGACTTCTAACAACAATTTGAACGAGCTTGGAAGTGAATTCATCTTGAGTCTCCAGAAAGGAACACAGCCCTAAGTGAGACCCTGAACAGAGAATTCAGCCATATTGTGCTGAATTTCTGACATATGGAAATGGGACCTAATAATTTTTCTTGCTTTAAACTGTTACTTTTGTATTACTTTTTAAACACAGCAATAGAAAACATATAGAAGTCCTAATATTCACAGCCAGTTTCCTACAATGCTCAGGGAGATTACAAAAAGGCAGAATTGAGGAAAGTACGCTTTCCTTTAATGGTGCGTGTTCTCCTTGTAATCAAGGTCTCAATTCAGTACTTAACAATATTGAAAAGCAAATGCAGAAAGGTGAATTTCTCTGTGAAATAAGTGGAGTTGCATGTTGACATCACCACTGCTGTATTCATGCTGTTGAGCAGCAGGGTATTGACAGTCTTAGCAGTCTTTTCTCTTTCTTTCTTTCTTTTTTTTCTTTTTGGTAGCAGAGATTGAATCCAAGAGTGCTTAATCACTAAGCTACCTCCCCAGCCCTTTTAAAAATATTTTTTATTTTGACCAAGGGTCTCACTAAGTTGCTTAGGGCCTGGCTAAGTTGCTGAGGCCAACTACAAACATGCAATCCTCCTGCCTCAGCCTCCCAGTCGCTGGGATTGAAGGTGTGTGTCACCACACCCAGCTTAGCAGTTTCTTAATAGCATTTCTCTTTTATTCAAACAGAGAAATTGTAGTAGATTGGATTGACTGGAAGCACAGGTAAGCTTGGATAAGTATCACCTCATGGAAATGTTATGAGAATTATATGATATTAAATTATAACTAATGTTAGTTTTCATTATCATCATTCTCTTCTTGGGTCTCGATAGCCAAAGAAAATACAAATGTTTTAGGAAAATTTCTGATTAAATATCAGAAAAGCCCTTCCTTTTTTTCAGGTCCTAAATTAAATATTAGATTTTTCTCCATGTAAATTAGTAGTCTAAAGGAGGCATTAGTCAAAAGAGTTTTTTTAAAAAAAATATTATTAGTGATTGTTTATGAACTCCACTGCTCTGGTAGTTCTTTTTTTTTGACATGACTTCAATTTTATTTTATTTTGTTTCCAGAGTACATTCTATTTTTTTGTTGTTGTTATTTTGTTTTTTTATTTATTTACTTTTATCGTAAACAAATGGGGTACAACTTGTTTCTCTGGTTGTACATGAAGTAAAGGTGTACCATTTGTTTTTTTTTTTTTTTTTACGTTTACATAGGGTAATGATGTTTATTTTATTTTTCCCCTCCCCCCCACCCCTCCCACCCCTATTTTCCCTCTACACAGTCCTTCTTTCCTTCATTCTTACTGCTCTCCTTAGCCTAACTCTAAACCTAACCCTAAACCTAATGCTAGCCCCACCCACCCCCCATTATATGTCCTCATCCGCTTATCAGCGAGATCATTCGTCCTTTAGTTTTTTGAGATTGGCTTATCTCACTTAGCATGATATTCTCCAATTTCGACCATTTGCCTACAAATGCCATAATTTTATCATTCTTCATTGCGGAGTAATATACCATTGTATAAATATGCCATAGTTTCTTTATCCATTCATCAACTGAAGGGCATCTAGGTTGGTTCCACAATCTGGCTATGGTGAATTGAGCAGCAATGAACATTGATGTGGCTGTATCTCTGTAGTAGGCTGATTTTAAGTCCTTTGGGTATAGGCCAAGGAGTGGGATAGCTGTGTCAAATGGTGTTTCCATTCCAAGCTTTCTGAGGAATCTCCACACTGCTTTCCAGAATGGCTGCACTAATTTGCAAACCCACCAGCAATGTATGAGTGTTCCTTTTTCACCACATCCTCGCCAACACCTATTGTTGCTTGTATTCTTGATAATCGCCATTCTAATTGGGGTGAGATGAAATCTTAGGGTAGTTTTGATTTGCATTTCCCTTATTACTAGGGATGTTGAACATTTTTTCATATATCTGTTGATTACTTGTACATCTTCTTCTGTGAAGTGTCTGTTCATTTCCTTAGCCCATTTGTTGATTGGATTATTTGTATTCTTCGTGTAGAGTTTTTTGAGTTCTTTATAGATTCTGGAAATTAGCGCTCTATCTGAGGTATGGTTGGCAAAGATATTCTCCCACTCTGTAGGCTCTCTCTTCACATTTCTGATAGTTTCCTTTGCTGAGAGAAAGCTTTTAAGTTTGAATCTATCCCAGTTGTTGATTCTTGCTTTTATTTCTTGTGCTATGGGAGTCATGTCAAGAAAATCTGATCTTAAGCCGACATATTGAAGATTTGGACCTACTTTTTCTTCTATAAGATGCAGGGTCTCTGGTCTGATTCTGAGGTCCTTGATCCATTTTGAGTTGAGTTTTGTGTAGGGTGAGAGATAGGGGTTTAATTTCATTCTATTGCATATGGTTTTCCAGTTTTCCCAGCACCATTTGTTGAAGAGGCTATCTTTTCTCCATTGCATATTGTTGGAACCTTTGTCTAGTATGAGAAAATTGTATTTATTTGGGTTTGTGTCCATGTCCTCTATTCTGTACCATTGATCTACCTGTCTATTTTGGTACCAATACCATGCCGTTTTTGTTACTATTGCTTTGTAGTAGAGTTGAAGATCTGGTATTGCAATACCCCCTGCTTCGCTCTTGCTACTGAGGATTGCTTTAGCTATTCTAGGTTTTTTATTCTTCCAGATGAATTTCATAATTGCTTGCTCTATTTCTGCAAGGTACATCATTGGGATTTTAATTGGAATTGCATTGAATCTGTATAGCACTTTAGGTAGTATAGCCATTTTGACGATATTAATTCTGCCTATCCAGGAACATGGGAGATCTTTCCATCTTCTAAGGTTTTCTTTAATTTCTTTCTTTAGTGTTCTGTAGTTCTCATTGTAGAGGTCTTTCACCTCTTTTGTGAGATTGATTCCCAAGTATTTTATTTTTTTTGATGCTATTGTGAATGGGGTAGTTTTCCTAATTTCTCTTTCTGAAGATTCATCACTTATGTATAAAAATGCATTGGATTTATGAGCATTGATCTTGTAACCTGCTACTTTACTGAATTCACTTATGAGTTCTAAAAGTTTTCTGGTGGACTTTCCAGGTTCCTCTAAATATATAATCATGTCATCAGCGAACAGGGATAGTTTGAGTTCTTCTTTTCCTATTCGTATCCCTTTAATTTCTTTGGTTTGTCTGATTGCTCTGGCTAGAGTCTCAAGGACGATGTTGAATAGAAGCGGTGAAAGAGGGCATCCCTGCCTTGTTCCAGTTTTTAGGGGGAACGCTTTCAGTTTTTCACCATTTAGAATGATATTAGCCATGGGCTTAGCGTAGATTGCCTTTATAATGTTTAGGAATGTTCCCACTACCCCAATTTTTTCTAGTGTTTTGAGCATGAAGGGATGCTGTATTTTATCAAATGCTTTTTCTGCATCTATTGAAATAATCATGTGATTCTTAACTTTAAGTCTGTTGATATGGTGAATGACATTTATTGATTTCCGAATGTTGAACCAACCTTGCATCCCTGGGATAAAACCCACTTGATCCTGGTGCACTATCTTTTTAATATATATTTGTATGCGATTTGCTAAAATTTTGTTGAGAATTTTTGCGTCGATGTTCATTAAGGATATTGGTCTGAAATTTTCTTTCCTCAATGTGTCTCTGTCTGGTTTAGGTATCAGGGTGATATTGGCTTCATAGAACGAGTTTGGTAGGGTTCCCTCCTCTTCTATTTCATGGAATACTTTGAGGAGTATTGGAATGAGCTCTTCTTTAAAGGTTTTGTAGAACTAGGCTGAGAACCCATCTGGTCCTGGACTTTTCTTTGTTGGTAGGCTTTTGATGACCTCTTCTATTTCATTGCTTGAGATTGGTTTATTTAAGTTGTGTATGTCCTCCTTATTCAGTTTAGGTAGTTCATATGTCTCTAGAAATTTGTTGATGTCTTCGAGGTTTTCTTTTTTGTTGGAGTATAGATTTTCGAAATAGCTTCTAATTATGTTTTGTATTTCATTTGTGTCTGTTGCGATGTTTCCTTGTTCATTCCGAATTTTAGTAATTTGAGTTTTCTCCCTCTTTCTCCTTGTTAGTGTGGCTAAGGGTTTATCAATTTTATTTATTTTTTCAAAGAACCAACTATTTATTTTGTTAATTTTTCCAATTGTTTCTTTTGTTTCAATTTCGTTGATTTCGGCTCTGATTTTAACTATTTCCTGTCTTCTACTACTTTTGGTGTTGCTCTGTTCTTCTTTTTCTAGAGCTTTGAGCTGTAGTGTTAAGTCGTTTATTTGTTGATTTCTACTTCTTTTTTTGAATGCGCCCCATGAAATAAATCTTCCTCTAAGTACTGCTTTCATAGTGTCCCAGAGATTTTGATATGATGTGTCTTTGTTCTCGTTTACTTCTAAGAATTTTTTTATTTCCCTCCTGATGTCTTCTGTTATCCATTCATCATATAATAGTGTATTATTTAGTCTCCAGGTATTGGAGAAGTTTCTGTTTTTTATTCTGTCATTTATTTCTAATTTCAATCCATTATGATCTGATAGAGTACAAGGTAGTATCTCTATCTTCTTGTATTTGCTAACAGTAGCTTTGTGGCATAAAATATGGTCTATTTTAGAGAAGGATCCATGTGCTGCTGAGAAGAAAGTGTATTCGTTCTTTGTTGATGGTATATTCTATATATGTCCGTTAAGTCTAAATTGCTGATTGTGTTGTTGAGATCTATAGTTTCTTTATTCAATTTTTGTTTGGATGATCTATCCAGTGGTGAGAGAGGTGTGTTAAAATCGCCTAGTATGATTGTGTTGTGGTCTATTTGATTTCTGGAATTGAGAAGGATTTGTTTGACATAC
Source organism: Sciurus carolinensis (assembly GCF_902686445.1). Lineage (NCBI taxonomy): Eukaryota > Metazoa > Chordata > Mammalia > Rodentia > Sciuridae > Sciurus > Sciurus carolinensis. The sequence continues at coordinate 110,355,974 of NC_062217.1, read as the reverse complement.
GTGGATGAGCCAATGTTCGGGGCATAGATATTTATGATTGTTATGTCTTGCTGATTTATGCTTCCCTTAAGCAGCATGTAATGTCCTTCTTTATCCCTTCTGACTAGTTTTGGTTTGAAGTCCACATTATCTGAGATGAGGATGGATACTCCAGCTTTTTTGCTGTGTCCGTGTGCATGGTATGTTTTTCCCCATCCTTTCACCTTTAGTCTATGGGTGTCTCTTTCTATGAGATGAGTCTCTTGCAGGCAGCATATTGTTGGATTTTTCTTTTTAATCCAATCTGCCAGTCTGTGTCTTTTGATTGATGAATTCAGGCCATTAACATTCAGGGTTATTATTGTGATATGATTTGTATTCCCAGTCAATTGACTCATATTTGTTTTTGACATGATTTGGTTTCTCCTTTATTTGGCTATTCCTTTAGGCTAGCGCCTCCTGTTGCTGATTTGCATCGTTGTTTTTCATCTCTTCCTCATGGAATATTTTGCTGAGAATGTTCTGTAATGCTGGCTTTCTTTTTGTAAATTCCTTTAGCTTTTGTTTATCATGGAAGGATCTTATTTCATCGTCAAATTTGAAGGTAAGTTTTGCTGGGTATAAGATTCTTGGTTGGCATCCGTTTTCTTTTAGGGCTTGGTACATGTTGTTCCAGGCCCTTCTAGCTTTTAGGGTCTGGATTGAAAAATCTGCTGATATTCTTATTGGTTTCCCTCTGAATGTAATTTGATTCTTTTCTCTCGCGACCTTTAAAATTCTGTCTTTATTTTGTATGTTAGGTATTTTCATAATAATGTGCCTTGGTGTGGGTCTGTTGTAATTTTGTATGTTTGGAGTTCTATAAGCCTCTTGTACTTGGTTTTCCATTTCATTCTTCAGATTTGGGAAATTTTCTGTTATTATTTCATTGAATAGATTGTTCATTCCTTTGGTTTGTTTCTCTAAGCCTTCCTCAATCCCAATAATTCTTAAATTTGACCTTTTCATGATATCCCATAATTCTTGTAGATTCTGTTCATGATTTCTTACCATCTTTTCTGTTTGGCCAACTTTGCTTTCAAGATTAAATAATTTGTCTTCAGTGTCTGAGGTTCTGTCTTCCAGGTGTTCTATCCTATTGGTTATGCTTTCTATGGAGTTTTTAACTTGGTTTATTGTTTCCTTCATTTCAAGGATTTCAGTTTGGTTTTTTTTCAGTATCTCTAACTCTTTATTGAAATGATCTCTTGCTTCCCGTATTTGGTCTTTTAACTGTTGATTTGTGTGATCATTTAATGCCTGCATTTGCTCTTTCATCTCCTCCTTCAATGCCTGCATTTGCTCTTTCATCTCCTCATTAGCTTCCCTGATCGTTTTAATTACGTACATTCTGAACTCCCTTTCTGACATTTCTTCTGCTGTGCTGTCATTGGGTTTTATTGATGTAGTATCTAGGTTTTTTTGGGACATTTTCTTCCCTTGTTTTCTCATATTGGTCAGTTTTCAGTGGGACCCTGAGATATTGCAGTTTTCCGCTATTGGCTTATAGTGTCCCGGTAGGTTTCCATTGTATCACCTCCCAGCCTTCAGTAGCCTGATGTCTTGGAGGAATCTGATAAAGCAGCTCATCTGTAGAAAGCTGCCCCTAGCCCCCTACTGGTTCCAGGGCTTGGAGCTGGCTCTGTGCGGAAATGCTCTCACTGTGGGCCTGCACCATGCAGCTGGCCGTGTGGGAGGAGCCCACTGCCGGAGTGTGGAAGGCTACCTTGGGAAGACTCTAGCTACCCTGCCCGGCTCCAATAAGCCACCTCTATCTGGGCCTGCCACCCGGGCCGAGCTTTACCCCGTTCGCAGACTCACCCATGGCTCTATTTCAGTCCGAGTCTCTCAATGCCTCCCCTTCTTAACTCCTGGGTTCTGGAGCGACTGGGGGTGCAGTCTCCCTCTAGGCCGCCATCTTGGATCACCCCGTGAAGAGAGCCTGCAGCCGGAGTGGGCAGAGCCGCCTGAAGAGGTCTCTGGCTGCCCTGCCCTGATCCCAGAGGCTGCTTGCGGATCGAGGCTCTCCGCTGGTTCGTTTCCGGAGTACGCTGCGCTGCTGTGGCTCCGGGACTCGGAGCTTGTTCTGGTCAGAAAGGCTCTCACTAGCGGGCCAGTTCCGTTCCGAGAACCTGGAGAAGCTGGCTGTGTGGGTGGGGCCCACCGCCGGAGTGGGCAGGGCTGCCTGTGGATGACTCTAGCTGCCCTGCCCGGCTCCAATAAGCCACCTCTAGCTGGGCCTGCCACCCAGGCCGAGCTTTACCCAGTGGGCAGACTCACCCGTGGCTCTATTTCAGTCCGAGTCTCTCAATGCCTCTCCTTCTTAACTCCTGGGTTCTGGAGCGACTGGGGGTGCAGTCTCCCTCTAGGCCGCCATCTTGGATCGCCCCCAAGGTGTACCATTTGTGTAATCATACATTTACATAGGGTAATGGTGTTTGATTCATTCTGTTATTTTTTTTTCCTTCCCCCACAACCCTCCAACCCCTCTTTTCCCTCTATACAGTCCCTCATTCCTCCATTCTTGCCTCCGTCCCACCCCCCATTATGTATCATTATCCACTTATCAGCGAGATCATTCCTCCTTTGGATTTTTGAGATTGGTTTATCTCACTTAGCATGATATTCTCCAATTTCACCCATTTACCTATAAATACCATAATTTTATTATTCTTTATGGCTGAGTAATATTCATATATATGTATATATATATATATATACATATATATTTACATATATATGTATCCCAGTTTCTTTATCCATTCATCAATTGAGGGGCATCTAGGTTGGTTCCACAATATGGCTATTGTGAATTGAGCAGCTATGAACATTGATGTGGCTGCATCACTGTGCTATGCTGATTTTAAGTCCTTTATAATCCAAGGAGTGGGACAGTTGAGTCAAATGTTGATTCCATTCCAACTTTTCTAAGGAATCTCCACACTGCTTTCCAAGAGTGACTGCACTAATCTGTAACCCCACAAACAATGTATGAGTGTACATTTCCCCCCACATCCTCACCAACACCTATTGTTGCTTGTATTCTTGATAGTCGCCATTCTAATTGGGGTGAGATGGAATCTTAGGGTAGTTTTGATTGACATTTCTCTTATTACTAAGGATGTTGAACATTGTTTCATATATATGTTGATTGCTTGTGTATCTTCCTCTGTGAAGTGTCTGTTCATTTTCTTAGCCCTTTTGTCGATTGGATTATTTACATTCTTGGTGTAGAGTTTTTTGAGTTATTTATATATTCTGGAAATTAGTGCTCTATCTGAAGTATGAATGGCAAAGATTTTCCACAACTCTGTAGGCTCTCTCTTCACATTGCTGATAGTTTCCTTTGCTGAGAGAAAGCTTTTTAGTTTGAATCTATCCCAGTTGTTGATTCTTGCTTTTATTTCTTGTGCTATGGGAGTCATGTCAAGAAAATCTGATCTTAAGCCGACATATTGAATATTTGAACCTACTTTTTCTTCTATAAGATGCAGGGTCTCTGGTTTGATTCCAAGTCCTTGATCCATTTTGAGTTGAGTTTTGTGCAGAGTAAGAGGGGTTTATTTTCATTCTGCTGCATATGGATTGCTCGTTTTCCCAGCACCATTTGTTGAAGAGGCTATCTATTCTCCATTGCATATTTTTGGACCCTTTTTGTAGTATGAGAAAACTTTATTTATTAGGGATTGTGTCCGTGTCCTCTATTCTGTACCATTGATCTACCTGTCTATTTTGGTACCAATACCATGCCGTTTTTGTTACTATTGCTTTGTAGTAGAGTTGAAGTTCTGGTATTGTGATACCCCCTGTTTCATTCATCCTGCTAAGGATTGCTTTAGCTATTCTGGGTTTCTCATTCTTCCAGATGAATTTCATGATTTCTTGCTGTATTTCTGTGAGGTATGTCATTAGGATTTTAATTGGAATTGCATTCAATCTGTATAGCACTTTTGGTAGTATGGCCATTTTGACAGTATTAATTCTGCCTTTTGAAGAACATGGGAAATCTTTCCATCTTCTAAGGTTTTCTTTAATTTCTTTCTTTAGTGTTCTGTAGTTCTCATTGTAGAGGTCTTTCACCTCTTTTGTTAGATCGATTCCCAAATATTTTATTTTTTTCAAGGCTATTGTGAATGGGGGAGTTTTCCTAACTTCTCTTTCTGAGGATTCATCACTTATGAATAAAAATGCATTAGATTTATGAGCATTGATCTTATATCCTGCTACTCTACTGAATTCACTTATGAGTTCTAAAAGTTTTCTGGTGGAATTTCCAGGTTCCTCTAAATATATAATCATGTCATCAGCGAACAGGGATAGTTTGAGTTCTTCTTTTCCTATTCGTATCCCTTTAATTTCTTTGGTTTGTCTGATTGCTCTGGCTAGAGTTCCGAGGACAATGTTGAATAGAAGTGGTGAAAGAAGGCATCCCTGCCTTGTTCCTGTTTTTAGGGGAATGCTTTCAGTTTTTCACCATTTAGAATGATATTGGCCATGGGCTCAGCATAGATAGCCTTTACAATGTGAAGGAATGTTCCCACTATCCCTATTTTTTCTAGTGTTTTGAGCATGAAGTGATGCTGTATTTTATCAAATACTTTTTCTGCATCTATTGAAATAATCGTGTGATTCTTGACTTTAAGTCTGTTGATATGGTGAATTACATTTATTGATTTCCAGATGTTGAACCAACCTTACATCTCTGGGATAAAACCCACTTGATCCTGGTGCACTATCTTCTTAAATATTTTTGTATGTGATTTTCTAAAATTTTGTTGAGAATTTTTGCATTGATGTTTCTTAAGGATATTGGTCTGAAATTTTCTTTCCTCAATGTGTCTCTGTCTGGTTTAGGTATCAGGGTGATATTGGCTTCATAGAACGAGTTTGGGAGGGTTCCCTCCTCTTCTATTTCATGGAATAGTTTGAGGAGTATTGGAATGAGCTCTTCTTTAAAGGTTTTGTAGAACTCGGCTGAGAACCCATCTGGTCCTGGACTTTTCTTTGTTGGTAGGCTTTTGATGACCTCTTCTATTTCATTGCTTGAAATCGGTTTATTTAAGTTGTGTATGTCCTCCTCATTCAGTTTAGGTAATTCATATGTCTCTAGAAATTTGTTGATGTCTTCGAGGTTTTCTGTTTTGTTGGAGTATGGATTTTCAAAATAGCTTCTAATTATGTTTTGTATTTCACTCGTGTCTGTTGTGATGTTTCCTTGTTCATTCCGAATTTTAGTAATTTGAGTTTTCTCCCTCCTCTTTCTCTTTGTTAGTGTGGCTAAGGGTTTATCAATTTTATTTATTTTTTCAAAGAACCAACTATTTATTTTGTTAATTTTTCCAATTGTTTCTTTTGTTTCAATTTCGTTGATTTCGGCTCTGATTTTAACTATTTCCTGTCTTCTACTACTTTTGGTGTTGCTCTGTTCTTCTTTTTCTAGAGCTTTGAGCTGTAGTGTTAAGTCGTTTATTTGTTGATTTCTACTTCTTTTTTTGAATGCGCCCCATGAAATAAATCTTCCTCTAAGTACTGCTTTCATGGTGTCCCAGAGATTTTGATATGATGTGTCTTTGTTCTCGTTTACTTCTAAGAATTTTTTTATTTCCCTCCTGATGTCTTCTGTTATCCATTCATCATATAATAGTGTATTATTTAGTCTCCAGGTATTGGAGAAGTTTCTGTTTTTTATTCTGTCATTTATTTCTAATTTCAATCCATTATGATCTGATAGAGTACAAGGTAGTATCTCTATCTTCTTGTATTTGCTAACAGTAGCTTTGTGGCATAAAATATGGTCTATTTTAGAGAAGGATCCATGTGCTGCTGAGAAGAAAGTGTATTCGTTCTTTGTTGGATGGTATATTCTATATATGTCAGTTAAGTCTAAATTGTTGATTGTGTTATTGAGATCTATGGTTTCTTTATTCAATTTTTGTTTGGACGATCTATCAGTGGTGAGAGAGGTGTGTTAAAATCACCTAGTATAATTGTGTTGTGGTCTATTTGATTTCTGAAATTGAGAAGGATTTGTTTGACGTATGTGGATGAGCCAATGTTCGGGGCATAGATATTTATGATTGTTATGTCTTGCTGATTTATGCTTCCCTCAAGCAGCATGTAATGTCCTTCTTTATCCCTTCTGATTAGTTTTGGCTTGAAGTCCACATTATCTGAAATGAGGATGGATACTCCAGCTTTTTTGCTGTGTCCGTGTGCATGGTATGTTTTTCCCCATCCTTTCACCTTTAGTCTATGGGTATCTCTTTCTATGAGATGAGTCTCTTGCAGGCAGCATATTGTTGGATTTTTCTTTTTAATCCAATCTGCCAGTCTGTGTCTTTTGATTGATGAATTCAGGCCATTAACATTCAGGGTTATCATTGTGGTATGATTTGTATTCCCAGTCATTTGACTCATATTTGTTTTTTGACATGATTTGGTTTCTCCTTTATTTGGCTATTCCTTTAGGCTAGCGCCTCCTGTTGCTGATTTGCATCGTTGTTTTTCATCTCTTCCTCATGGAATATTTTGCTGAGAATGTTCTGTAATGCTGGCTTTCTTTTTGTAAATTCCTTTAGCTTTTGTTTATCATGGAAGGATCTTATTTCATCGTCAAATTTGAAGGTAAGTTTTGCTGGGTATAAGATTCTTGGTTGGCATCCGTTTTCTTTCAGGGCTTGGTAAATGTTGTTCCAGGCCCTTCTAGCTTTTAGGGTCTGGATTGAAAAATCTGCTGATATTCTTATTGGTTTCCCTCTGAATGTAATTTGATTCTTTTCTCTCGCGACCTTTAAAATTCTGTCTTTATTTTGTATGTTAGGTATTTTCATGATAATGTGCCTTGATGTGGGTCTGTTGTAATTTTGTATATTTGTAGTTCTATCAGCCTCTTGTACTTGGTTTTCCATTTCATTCTTCAGATTTGGGAAATTTTCTGATATTTTTTCATTGAATAGATTGTTCATTCCTTTGGTTTGTTTCTCTAAGCCTTCCTCAATCCCAATAATTCTTAAATTTGGCCTTTTCATAATATCCCATAATTCTTGTAGATTCTGTTCATGATTTCTTACCATCTTTTCTGTTTGGCCAACTTTGTTTTCATGATTAAATAATTTGTCTTCAATGTCTGAGGTTCTGTCTTCCAGGTGTTCTATCCTATTGGTTATGCTTTCTATGGAGTTTTTAACTTGGTTTATTGTTTCCTTCATTTCAAGTATTTCAGTTTTTTTTTTTCAGTATCTCTAACTCTTTTTTGAAATGATCTCTTGCTTCCCGTATTTGGTGTTTTAACTGTTGATTGGTGTGATCATTTAATGCCTGCATTTGCTCTTTCATCTCCTCCTTCAATGCCTGCATTTGCTCTATCATCTCCTCATTTGCTTCCCTGATTGTTTTAATTATGTACATTCTGAACTCCCTTTCTGACATTTCTTCTGCTGTGCTGTCATTGGGTTTTATTGATGTAGTATCTAGGTTTGTTTGGGACATTTTCTTCCCTTGTTTTCTCATATTGGTCAGCTGTCAGTGGGACCCTGAGATATTGCAGATTTCCTCTATTGGCTTATAGTGTCCCGGTAGATTTCCAGTGTATCACGTCCCAGCCTTCAGTAGCCTGAAGTCTTGGAGGAACTTGATAATGCAGTGCTTCTGAAGAAAGCTGCCCCTAGCCCCCTACTGGTTCCAGGGCTTGGAGCTGGCTCTGTGCGGAAAGGCTCTCACTGGGGGCCTGCACCGTACAGCTGGCCGTGTGGGAGGAGCCCACCGTCGGAGTGTGGAAGGCTACCTGGGTAAGACTCTAGCTGCCCTGTCCTGCTCTGATAAGCCACCCCTATCTGTGCCTACTGTCCAGGCCAAGTTCGCCCAGTGGGGGAGACTCACCCCATGACTCTATTTTTGTCCAAGTCTCTTAATCCCTCCCCTTCTTGAGTCCTGGGTTCTGTAGTGACTGGAGATGCGGTCAGCCTCTAGGCTGCCATCTTGGATCACCCCGTGGAAAGAGCCTGTGGCCAGAGTGGGCAGAGCTGCCTGGTGAAGTCTCTGGCTGCCCTGCCTTGATCCCAGAGGCTGCTTGTGGATCGAAGCTCTCCGTTGTCTCGGGGATTTGTGGCTGGCTCTCTGTAGAAAGACTCTCACTGGGCGGTCTGTTCCGAGAAGCTAGCCTTGAATGGCACCTCCCACTGCAGGGGGCCGGGCTGCTTGTGTAAGTCTCTGGCTGCCCTGTCCTGGTCACTGAAACCGCTTGCGGGCTGGAGTACGCCACGCTGGCTCCGGGACTTGGAGTTTGTTCTGATCAGAAAGGCTCTCACTAGGGGGCCTGCTCCGAGAACGTGGAGAAGCTGGCCTTGTGGGAGGGGTCCACCGCCGGAGTGCGCAGGACTCTCTATGGAAGACTCTAGCTGCCTTGCCCTGCTCCGATAAGCCACCTCTATCTGGGCCTGCCTCCCAGGCCGAGCTTTACCCAGTGGGCAGACTCACCCGTGGCTCTATTTTAGTCCGAGTCTCTCAATGCCTCCCCTTCTTAACTCCTGGGTTCTGGAGCAACTGGAGATGCAGTCACCCTCTAGTCTGCCATCTTGGATCGCCCCGTGGAAAGAGCCTGCAACCGGAGTGGGCAGAGCCGCCTGGAGAAGTCTCTGGCTGCCCTGCCCTGATCCCAGAGGCTGCTTGTGGATCGAAGCTCTCAGTTGGCTCGGGGACTTGTGGCTGGCTCTATGTAGAAAGGCTCTCACTCTCTGGTAGTTCTTGAATTATAATCTTTCTTGCCTTTCAAAATGCCAAACTCTTTCAAAATGACAAACTTGTCATTGTTCTTTTTCCCTTTACTTCTAGTCTCAGTTTTGCATAACCTGGTCACTATTTCCCTGGGGGTTAGAGATGACCTGACTCCCTGTTTTATATCCAAGATGACTGTGGTATTGAGTTACAACTCTCCATTCTTCATTTGATGCTCTAAAAAGTAGCCTTCCTCTTTTGCTCAACAGAATATTGCAAAGAAGTAAAAAAGAAAAAAAAATCTCATGAGACAGTGCAAAAAGTAAATATTTTAAAAACCTATCCTTTTAACTTACATTAGTCATCTCTAAGGAAAGACCAGCCTAAACTTCATGGTGCTCTGTCTTCTTGGTGACAGTTTATTATGTACATCTCTTTTCCAGATGAAGGAAGAAGGGTCATGTAAGAAATGAAAAGTTCCTGTTTGCTGAGGCAAGACTGCTCAAAACCTCTTGGCATATGGGAATGTCCATCCCAAATTAGATTAACTTTGACCTTAATCTTCTGAGGATTTGCTCAAATTCCCCTAGTTCCAAGTTTTCTTCTGTAGGTTAAAATTTGTTTTATAATCTCCAGTGGACACTGTTGATTACTGTCTCATGTATGTTCAACTTGGACATTGGTCATCTGTTTCTTTTAAAAAAATTTTTTTTTTTATTAGTGCCTTATAGTTGTACATAATATTGGGGTTTGTTTTGACATAAAGCATGCATACAGGGACTATAATCTGCTCCATTTCATTTCCCAGTGCTTCCTGTTTAGTTCCCTGGTTGCCTTCCCTATTCCCTTTCCTGTTCTCTACAGGCCTTCTTTCTATTTATTTATTTATTTATTTATTTATTTATTTATTTATTTATTTTAATCAGTGCTGTATAGATAAACATAATGGTGGATTCACTGTGGTATATTCATATTATGTACATAGCATAGTTTTGTCCATTTCATTCTGTATTTACTCCCTTTCTCAACCGTTGCCACTCCCCCTCAAATCACTTCCTCTACTCCACTGATCTCCCCTCTGTTTTTGTAGCATCCAAATGTACCAAACATTAGTCTAAACTCATCTATATAAGAAACTCATTCAGTCCTTGCAACAATCCTAACATAGCGTTGTAAATCCTTCAGGTCACAAAACTAAGGTGGAATTCAAGTCAGGAAGCCTTGGCTTTTGAGCCTGTCTTCTGAACCACCTTTCTAAGTAGATGAATGAGGTTCACTTGGTCTTCTGAGGACAAAGGTCAAGTGAGAAGATGAGGGATGGAGAAACCTAGGTCTGTATAAGATGGCTTCCAGTCAGGAAGGATGAAGAGGCAGGAAGATTTAAAGTGGTTCTTTGGGTTAATCTTTGAATTCTTCTCACCAGGGATTTAATCATAACCCTGTGATAGTTTGGCAGTGATTTCTTCAATTGTTTATTGTTTAATAAAAGAACATGATTTTTAGGCATGATTTTTCATGTGTCATGAACAACACTAATTGTCTTTAATTGTACTTCTAATTGTGCATCTTAAGAAAATAAGATCTTTAGTTATTTCTGATTTTAACTACTAACCCAAAATCCACTTTAAAAAGAGTATTGACTTGAAGGAAATAGTCTTCGATGGTCTTGAATTTTTGTTTCCTCCTGAAATTCACATTTTCATATCCTAATTCCCAAGGTGATGGTATTAAGTGAGGGCTTGGAAGGAGATTAAGCCATGAGGTGCAGGCCTCATGCATGGGATTTAGAGTGTGACTTACTCCAATTTGTGCTGCCATAACAGAATCTCACAGACTGGATAATTTATAAAAAACAGATTTATTGGTTTATAATTTGGAGGCTGGTAAACTTGATATCATGATACCAGTAAGTCTGGTGATTCTGATTTCAAAATGGTACCTTGAATGCTATGTTATCCATAGGAGAGAAAAGCTTAGTCTTCACAGGGTGAGAGCCAGAAGGTCAAAGAGAGAGGTGAGGAGGCAAACTTGCCTTTTTGTAATGGCATTAATGAGACTGCCACCCTTATGGCCTAATCACCTCTTAAAGGTTCTTCTTCTTGATATTGTTATGATGGCAATTAAATTCAATATGGGTTTTCAGGAGGACATTCAACCTGTAAGGAACAAGGCTGCAGCTATTTCTCCTCTGATTCTGCCCCCTCTCCACACACCATTTTGTAATCTAGAGAGTTAATTTTCTAGTCAGACATTGTTCCAATTAGCCCATGGGCTTTCACTATTTAAGAGTAATTCCCCTGCTATTTGCTCTTTTCTTTCTCACTTTCACTCCTACTCTCTCACACTCTTGCTCTTTCTCTCTCTCTTTCGCCCTTAAGAGCAGACGCTTTGTTTGTCTGCTAATAAAGTTTCTTGTGTGAGTTCCCATGTCTGAAGTGGTTTCTGGGTACTTTCACAACCAATGAGAGTGTGCTTATGTAGGAGGCCAGAGAGAGACCCCTCCCCTTGATCCTTCTGTGAGGTTGTAGTGAAGATTGCGCCTTTGCAATGGGACGTGGGCCCTCACCAGACACCAAATCAGCTGCATCTTGGTTTTTCACTTTCTAGTCTCAAGAACTGTGAGAAATACATTTTTGTTGTTTACAAGTCAACCAAAATAGACCAAGGTGGTTCTCGTTTTTCAATTCTCATTCTTTATTGCTAGAACAGTATACCACTCACATTTTCTTACTTTGCCCAGTAAGGGGAGAGTTGGTTGATGGTGCCCTTTTTGCCTTTGGACTCTCCTCACGGAGTATAGTAGCTCATTGTTAGGGGTCCCCTATGAATAAGTCTAGCTCTTAGTTTTTCCTTCATCATGCTCCAGTGAAACAACTGCTTGCCAAGGTTCAGGAATTACATTACTCTTTATTGTTTCTTGTGCCTAAAGCTATTAATTATCAGGGGAAAAATGTCAATTTTGTTAGAGACAACATTTCTGTAACAACAATATTCTTGTCTCAGAGCAGTAAATGCAATGCATTTGGGCATATTTGTGGGAAGCAAGTTTAAACAAAATTGATTGCAGGTTTTGAAATGAAATATCCAGAAAATTCACTTTTGCCATAGAGGAAGGAATAGGGATGACTTTTCTAATGGAGATACACATCCTTCTTTTCATAAGAAGAGCTTTGGGGACTGTCTGTACAAAAGGATCTCGGTTCAATTTAAGGAGCGAAGCAGTCACATCAGATGGGAATAGTCTCATCTCTGATTTCCCATTTAAGTTTCTTTCTTTGAAATAATGGTGACTGATCCTGCTTCTGGGAAGAAAACTAAATAATGTACTGGCATGAATGTGGCAAAATGGATGCAATGTTACCATTTACCTCTTTCCCTCCACTTTTATCACCTCTTGAAAGGAATATGAAACAAACTCAACAGACTGGAATTTTAAGCCCTTTCCCATTCAACATGACTATGATGACTATGTATGATTTAATGAATGAATTAATCTGAATAAGACCACAAGGGACAAAAATATTAAAAGTTTATTTATCCATCTCATATTTACTGGTCATCTGTACTTGCCAGCAATGTGTTAGCACAAATAATGTTACAGTATGGAGGGATTGATATATATTTACAGATTAAAACTTTTTTTTGTGTGTGCGTGTGTGTGTGTGTGTGTTCTGCTGTGTGTGGTGGTGAACACGTGTAATTGCAGTGACTCGGGAGGCTGAGGCAGAAGGATCTCAAATACAAGGTCAGCCTCAGCAATTTAGTGAAGCTCTCAGCAACCTAGCAAGACAGTTTAAAAAAAAAAAGTGTTGGGAGTATAGGTCAGTGGTAAAGCACCACCAACTCAACCTCCATTCCCACTCCCCCAATTCTTTGCATGCATATTAAAATACCATGAAATACAATGTTTAATCTCTGGGATTAGGAGTCAAACAGATTTGCATTGGAATTCCAATTCTGACATTTACCTGTTGTGACAGTAGGCAAGTAATTTTAACTGTTAGGTCTCTGGAAAATGCGACTTTAAAGGATCCAAGATAATTATTATGAAGATTGAGTGAAATAATATATGTAAAGTATATAGTTTCAGGCAAAATATTTAATAGAACTTGATAAATGGTAGTTATATTATTATTATAACGTATCCCCACTATTGGCTAACACAGCAGCCTCTGTGAGTAAGAGTAATGTTCATGGAAGATTCCACTATTTAACAGGAATTAATTAATGGGGGAATACTGCAGATAACTTAATGAAAAGATTAACTCATGAAAGATTTTAAAAGTATAGATTTATAGCTTTCAAATTCACATGTTAACCAGAAATAGGTCATCAAAATATGTAATACATATGTGTTTCTGGTCTAGAAATAGATAGCAGATTAATTATTACTCTGATAAAACAAACTAAATGGTACTTAACATGCTAAATCTTGTAAACAATTCATAGTGAGAAAAGCACTCTATCAAGGATATTATATCATTCTTTAAATAACATTCACACAGTCTACACTGCATACTAATGAGCAAAGGACAACAGTCCGTCTAGAAGAACTGTAGATGGGGTAAATTTATGAAGATATACATGTGAAAAGTCTGCACCTCCTTTGGAGTATTGGTTACTTTGGGGAGAAAAGTGAGGAAATTGATGGGGGCTATCTTTTTCTTTTTTTAATATAGTGTTGCTGAAAAATTTTGAAAAAGATTGAAATAATTTTAAGTCTGGGAAGTAGGCCCTAATGTAGTTGCTGAAGCAGTAGTTTCTAGAGTTTTCATTTTTTAAAATTTTTATTTGTACAGAATGCATTTTGACTCATGTACACAAATGGGGTACGACTTTTCATTTCTCTGGTTGTACTTGATGTAGTTACACCATTCATGTAATCATACGTGTACATAGGGTAATGATGTCTGTCTCATTCCACCATCTTTCCTTCCCCCTCCCCTCCCCTCATTTCCCTCTAGACAATCCAACCTCGAAATATCTTATTAAAATGAAAAACAGCCAAGAAGAGATATGGAAGTGAAGACACTGACTCTACCCCGGCCCTTATGAGGTTTTCCTACAAAGGTAAGTTAGAAATAAAATAGTAGTTGAAGGGGAAAGAAGGGTAGCCCCAAGTAAGCTTTTTAAAGATAGGAGACATGGAAGCCTCTCTGAGTTCCTAGGGAGCAATTCAGTGGAGAGGGAAATTCACGGTGCAGTAGATAGAGAGAGAGCATAACCAAAGGAGAAAAGCTTGAGAACTCAAGAGGAAGTGGAAAGGTCTGCTAGAAGCAGGGACGCGCGGGTCTCTGTACCAGCCGTGAGGCTGGGAAGGAGTGGAAACATCCAGGCTCTTGTCACTGGGGTGGGTGGAAGAGCAGGACCGCAGTCTTCTGGAAGGTGGTAAAGCGTGAGGACGTTCGTGGCCCACTGTTTCTTCCTCTGTCTCCTCAGCAAGCTTCTCATCGGAGACTCTTTTACCAAGCCTGGTCTTGCTTGGTTGCGATGGCCCTCTCTTCCCTCCGAGCTATGGCAATGGCACACAAGCTTGTTCAAGCACCGTCGTAATTACTGAACTTATTTATTCAGAAACCCATTCCCTTTATTGGTGGTTAGTTTTTTCAAAGAAGGGTCTATATTTTTTCCAGTATTTTTCTCTAGTTCCAAACACAGCTCCTGACTTACAGTATTCACTTAGGGTTTGCTGAAGAAATTAATTAAAAAATGCTCTCTTAAATAATCAAATGCTCACCTTTACTCTTGCTAATAACATCAATTTACTTATTTTTTCATTTTTCATAACTAGTACAATGGTAAATGCTGCCCAGGATTTTATGAGTGATAAATTCTAATTTTGTGATATAAATAAACAGATAGTGTAAAAGAAGGTATAGGGAAGAAGAACTGTAATGAAATATATAGACTGTATGCTAACATTGCATACAAAGTATATGCAAAAAAGTAAATCATATCAGTGTAATTAAATGTATTTAAGGTGAGTTATCTGTTCAATATTTTAACTTTCATAATCTAAAATTAGACTGCTTTTTTCTACACCAAGTCTCTTATTCATACATTTATATTCAAAATGTATTTATTTTCTTAAATGTTTCCTCAAACATCTAGCATCAAATATATAACTTGAAACAAAACATTTTCACATTAAATTTAAATTGGCTACATATTTCAGAATTACCTATTGATGTCATGATAATATTCATCTTGATGTAACACAAATTTATTTTCGTAAGTAGATGTAGAATTTATCAGTGTTATAATGCTAACCAATTTTGTCATAAAGATTTCTGTTTGGTGCTTTCCTGCTTATTTTGCAGCATCAGTTATCATTCTCAAAATATATGTATTCTCAAATCTTGAGGAACAAAGGGGAAATAAAACATGCATTGTCCAGTATGTGAGGGCAGACAATCCTAAACATTTATGGAAAGTTTAGTGTTCTGTAGAAAAGAGTTAATGCAGCAGGACTGACTACTATCCTTTTAGACAGGTCTGGTCAGTCCCCATTGACCCTGGGTTGTCATCTGGGAACCTAGACTTTGGGAGGGTTCCTGTCACCCTAACTGCTCGGTGACTCTGCCCAAACTGTACAATGTGGTTGATGTTGAACACCTGCTTTCCTCTGGGAGTCTGGAACTTTGCTATATGTAAGTGGTGGGTGGCTAGATAACTAGCTCCAGTCAAAACCCTGGGCACTGTGTCTAATGAGCTTTCCTGGTAGACAATGTTTTCCTGGTGTTGTCACAAGTAATTGAGGGGAGTTTGGCACATCCATGTGGCTCTATTGGGAAAGGATGCTTGGAAACTTGTTTCCTCTGGACTTAGTCCTATATATATTTCCCCTGCTTTTGCTTTGCATCTTGACTGTAATAGATCATAGTCATGAGTACAACTCTATGCTGAGTCCTGTGGCTTCTCCTAAGGAATTATCCAACCCAGGGATGGTCTTTTGGGACCTGTGATACACAAAAAAATACATTTTTTAGTGGAATTGAATCTAACCTTTTCATATTATGTCTCAATAGTATGACAAAAATGCAATATTTGCTGACTACTCAGATAACAGCGTATTTTAGTTAGTAAAACCTAAACATTTAGGTTTAAGTTGATTAAACTTAATCTCTGATTTGCATTTGGATATTTTGGAATAGGTATGACCTCAGAGTTGATGTAGAAATAAAAGTTTAAAATGTCAGCAATGCATATTTTATCCAAACAAGTTTATACTCTTATCTTTAATTGAGTTATGATTCTGACTGAAATCTTTTGGTGCTCATTTACTGTATGAAATGAGTCCCAATTTGAAATTTATTTGCACTTTACTTTTACTGGTTCTATCCAAATTCTTCTTCAAACTGTTGTGTTCATTCAATTATTATTTTTCTCAATAAAAATTTGCTGGACAGACACAGACACGTCAATGTTCATAGCAGCTCAAATCACAATAGTTAAACGATGGAACTAACCTAGGTGCCCTTGAACAGATGAATGGATAAAGAAACTGTGGTATATATACACAATGGAATATTACTCAGCTTTAAGGAAAAATGAAATTATGGCATTTGCCAGTAAATGAATGAAACTGGAGAGTATTATGCTAAACAAAATAAGCCAATCCCAAAGAACCAAAGGCTGAATGTTTTCTCTGATATGTGGACGATAATTCACAATGGGGGTGGGTGGCTAGGGAAAATAGAGGTACTTTGGATTAGGCAGAGGGGAGTGAAGGGAGGGGAGGGGGGAAGGGGTAGGAATGATAGTAGAATGAATCAGACATTATTACCCTACATATACGATTACATGATCTGTGTAACTCTACGTCATGGACAACCAGATGAATGAGAATTATACTCCATTTATGTATGATGTATCAAAATGCATTCTACTGTCATGTATAACTAATTAGAACAACAAAAAAAAAAACACCTAAAAAATTCACTGGATACCAATTTGAACCAGACACTCTGCCTGGCACTGGTGATTCATGGTGAACAAGATAGACACAAAACTTATCATCAGAATTATTTACTTCTACCTAGTAGTGAAGGAAGGCATGGGAGGAATATGAATGTTACTGACTTTGAAAAAGAACCTGCATTTTGGTGGAGTTCAGTATCATGGAATTGGAGGATTCCCAGTAGAGTTAATGAAGAGGGAAATGGAGATTACCTTCTGCAGTGGGCTAAAGTCTACCCACCTATAATACACATCTACTAAAACTATCGCGAGTAGGGGCAGCCTGGGTGATTAGAAAGATAATTAAGGGAGGCTAACAGTTAAGGTCTCACCTTTTTCATTGATACTGAGTCTAAGCAAATAAAGGAAATTGATCTCTAAATCAGCAAAACTTTATGGTTTGCTTCTAGGGTGACATAATTGTGTGTGTGTGTGTGTGTGTGTGTGTGTGTGTGTGTTTGTGTGAAGACCACCTTGAAGGTGACACTATTTTCTGTGGAATGCATAATACTTGCCCTGTTCTCCCTAAGATATCTGTGTCCCAATCTCTATAACCTGTGAACAGGTTACTGTTCACATCAAGTTTAGGGCATGTTTACTTTTGAAGAATATTGATAGTTATTAAGCAGATAGTTTCTGGATTGACTTGTAATATTTAATATTCCTTGCTTATTTACTGTAAAATTTAGATTAAAATGCGCTTATCCAAAGTGATTTTACTAACTTTAATAAATTCAAATTTCTTAATGGATATTTCTTGTGTTTTCTGATAAAAGAAAAATATATTCAGTGTTCTCAATCACCTTCTCCAAGTAATAGGACAGTTGCCAATAGGCAGATGTCTAGTTGCCCCACACTGGTAAGCAGTGGCTGACCTCTTGGGTATCAGGGTGAGCTTGGTTCACAGAAGTGCCAGAACCAGTCTCATGCATCTTCTGGGGGGGTACCTGGGACACTCTCCCTCTTTTTTTTTTTTTTGGATTAAAGACAGAACATACTTACTTTTTATGAAACAGGCACCACAAGAACAGGAGAGGGGACAAGTCCAAGTCCTATACAAGAAATTTCACAGTTATTAATATTAAGAAAGTAAATGTTTGACCTAATGCTGCCCTGGATTCCAAATAAAAGAAGTCATATCTTGCCCTTGGAGCTTAGAAATCTGTGCCCTATTTACTACTGAGAGAATGGCACTGGGAAGAATGGTCCACTTGAAATCTTTCAGCAAGAGTTATTCACTATTCACAAATGTGCACAGAAATAAAATATATTTTGTTCCAGAAAAAAAATAAAAAAGAAAGAAAAGGTTATCTTTTCAGGTAATGAGAAGATAGGAGCTCATGTGGTTTTTTTTTTTTTTTTTTCCCTTTCTATTTTGTGGTAGCAGAGATAACTAATACTTGACAGAATGTGACAAGTGTTTTTGGTGACATTCAGTAGAGAAGAGGCAGGAGCTGTTTTTTTGGACTGACACTTGAGAGAAAACTTGAGGTTACACATACATTATAAGATGGGTTCTTGTATTGACCTTGGACATGATCTCTTTGTTCTCCACTAATACTCATTTTCTATGTGAAGATTCAGATAAAAATGGAAGAATGTCATTACCCAAAGGCAAGATGCAGTAAGTGAAAAAATTAATGAGATAGAATCTGAGTTAAATAATATTAAATAGGTTTATTTGCTGCAAGATTTTTTAGAACCTTGTAGATAATACTTATGAAATAATAATAACAAACACATTAAGTACTTTATATGCCAGGTATTATTCCAAGTGCTTTGCTTGTATTCACAGGTTCCATCGTCTTAATCTTGTATGTTAAATACTATTATTATCACACCATTTTACTCATGTGGGAGCTAAAGCCAGAGAACATGAGTCATGTGCCCAAGGTCATCCAGCATGTGGATTTAAGAGAAGGATCAGTGTATAGTACTTCTCAAGCTTATTTCACTGTACTCTTCTTTCATATTTTTAATATTCCAAGAGACACAGTTTTGAAAATGTACTAGAGAGAAGAATGTGGAAGAGAGTTGAGAGGAGCAATGCAGAATGGTTTGCACTTTTTTTTGGTAATGGGAACTGAACCCATTGAGCTACATTCCCATCCATTTTTTTCTTTTCTTTTTTTTTTTTTTTTAAATTTTGAGACAGGCTCTAAATTTCAGAGGCTGGCCTTGAACCTGCAATCTGACTGCTTCAGCCTCCTGAGTCGTTGGGATTGCAGGCATGCACCACCACATTTGGCTGGTTTGTAATTTTTAATCAAGGAGCACATTATTTTAGTAACCCAAAAGGTGGGAATCTATCCCCATTTCACTGATCAAATATACTATGTTTATGGTCAGTAGTCAACATTTTTAAAATCTGTGATCTTGCTCCAAGATGATGTTTTCCCACATCTAACAAGTATGTGGATAGCATTTAAAACTATTTCAAATAAGAAAACAGAATGAATTTTGATATATACCACACACACCACAATTCTTAAAATTAAAGTTGGGTTATTTCACTTAGTGCATGGCCTTGAACACTAAATCTGGCCTAAATCTGACTCTGAGCAGATTATAATGAATTTTAACTGGTTATATAAATTATCTTCCTATAATAAATTTTTTTTGTTTTTAAAGAATATGAATAGAAAATATAGCCATTAAACTTGAAAAAAATTCTTAATCAGAAAAATGTAAATAAGGACATAAGTTCACCTTTTTTTTTCTCCCTACAAATATAACATTGAGCAGTTGATACCATATAGGTTTGGAAAAATCTTTGTATATACTATTGGTGGGAATGTAAATTATTAGAACATTTTTAGAGGGCTTTTAGAAGACTCAAATAAAATAAATATGAATATATCCTTTGGTTCAGATATTTCTGCCATTTCCATGTGTAGAGTGATCCTCCATTCTTCTTTCTGCTAAACCATGTTCCAGACATACTTTTTGGTACAACTCTTGGTAGATTGTATTATTGTGTCACTATAGTACACTAATATATTGTTCTGTTATTTGCTGTTTTCCCTCTGAAAAGATTATATCTTCTCACTGATTGCTAAATGATTTGCTGTGCTCCTTCCACTAGAAGTATACTTGTTATTCCATAGATGACTGGCTCGGTCATATGACTTCCCTTGGACAAGAGGATGTGAAAGTAACATGTGCCAGGGTCAAGCAGAAGTTTCCTGAGCACTGTGTGGTTTCACTGTTCCCTTGGTTCCCTTTGACAGCAGGTTAAAACAAGGCTGCTTCTCTTAGCCTGGGTTCTTGAATAGAGAACACATTGAGCAGAACTGAAGCCACTCTCAGATATTACTTCTGTGAATAAGAGATGAGGGTTTGGTAAACCACTAAGATTTTTGGTCATCTGTTAGCATTAGTTTGTTATGGTTTAGATATGAAGTGTCCCCCAAAAGCTCAAGTGTAAGACAATGCAAGAAAGATTAGAGGTAAAATGATTGAGTTATGAGATCCTTAACATAACTGGTGCATTAATCCACTTGAATGGGTTAACTGGGTGGTAACAATAGGCAGGTTGGGTATGGCTGGAGGAGGTAGGTCACTAGAGGTGTGTCTTTGGGGTGTGTATTTTGTCCCTGGTGACCAGTGCTTTTTTTCTCTCTGCTTCCTGGTGTCATGTCCTAAGCTGTTTTCCTCTTCCTTCCTGCATATCTTTCTGCCATGATGTTCATTCTCACCTTGGGCCCAGAGCTAATGGAGTTGAATGTCTTTGAACTGAGACTGCTGAAACTGTGAGCCCCAAATAAACTTTTCCTCCTCTAAAATTGTTCTTGTCAGGTCTTTTGGTCGTAGTTGTGAAAACCTTGATGGTAAGGATGTTGCTTACCTGCGTAAACAAATAATGTATCAGTATCAACTTCTTCCACAAACCCTTCTATATTCACCCTATCCTATTTTTTTCTTTTCTAAATTCCACAAAGAATTTAAAGTGTATAATACAAGTCTTGTAAAGTATACATTTTTTCTAATATTGATTTTCAATTATAGTAAATATGTCACTGCTCTTTCCAGGAGTATGGTAAATTTCTTGAAGCCCTAGACTGTTTTATCTTTTAAAATTATTTTCTCTGGTCCCAGAAAAATAGTAGGTATTGAATAAATAAACATTCTCCAGTCAATATACCTACAACTATTTATTGAGGATGCATAATATGTGAGCTGTTATTGTTCTATCAAACGGTAAAAATAAAGTTAAGGACTTTATTTCTGTCCAGGTTAGCAAACTGCATTTGTACATTCTGCCAGAAAGAGGTAGTTGATTTCTAAAGGATTTTGCTTATTAGGTGTTTGGTTCATAGAAGCCCCTGTAAAGATGGACTTGCTTTTTGTGACTCATGTTCTCCCTTGAAGGACCTGAAGAAAGCCTTTCAAAGAATACTCAGCTTAGAGTTGTCTCAGGGTCCTGAAGATGGAGAAGAACATGGTTCTTAAGACTAGACCAGCAACAGGTTTGTTTATTCTTGGAGTGAAGTAAAAGACAAGTATTTGATTTTTTCAGGTCTTTTCAGATCTCCCTGAGAGAAGGATTACTTAATAAGGGACTATTTGTGCAGAGGCAAGAAGGTAGAAAAATAATGATCGATTCAATTTTTTTCCTAAAAATGTCTTATTTTTCTTGGGGCATCAGTAGCTTGTCTGGCACCTTAAGCATAGAGTTCATTTATAGATTTTTAAAATAGTTTCTTGTAAGAGATTCATTATGAAATGCATTTAAGCTGTCTACTTATCTGAGCTCCAAAGTATATACATAGTAAACTGATATCCTTTCTGTCATTTTGAAAGGAAGGTAGCTTCCTGCCACCTGTAAAAGGGCTTCTGGTGACTTCACATATTTAGCCCTTCTGGCAACAGGTGTGATTAGGCAGGACTTTATTGAAGAAGGTAAACTACCATCAACACATTGAAATAAGATTGAATGACATTAATCTAAGGACAGCAGTTGTCTAGGATAAAGATTTCATATAGGGTAGACAAAGCAACGCAGCTGTAAAATTTTTATTTTTTCTGAATAGCTATAATTATGACATCTGTATTATTTCCTGAACTGTAGCCTCATCATATTTTGGTTCTTAGGTAAATGTCACCAATTCATTGCACAATTAACCTTGTGCAGTTTTTTGAAGCCAACAGGCCAATGCACTAGATGTGGGGGACACCACATATAAACCATAACATGTGGTTAAAAATTACACAAAAATGGTGATGACTTTCACAGTGATTATTTTTTAAATGTCAAGGTCAAATAGTACCATTTGGTGGCACGTGGGGCATTTTAATATCTAGCAAGGGGAGGAAGTGCTGTTTTTCTAGAGGGAACTTATATGTGGTAGAGTTAAGTTTCTGATTCTACAGTGGACAATGCACACAATTTGGGAGACCCTGTCATCTCTTCATGCTTCAATGTGTTTATCATCATAGGATAACAACTGGGAAATCTTTTATATGGGAAGTTTTTCACTCTTTAAAGAAAATTTTCTAAAAAAGTTTAGAGAATCTTACATATCTACAGTTTTAAGAGACTCTGAGATTTCTGGTCCAATCATTTCTTTATTGGTGAATAAAATGAGTCCCATTAAGCAACTTACCTGAATTCATATTTGATATTAAAGCTATGATTAAAATATTAATATTAAAAACACATTTTGAGTGAAGGAAATTTGGGGAAAAAAAGATAGGGCCATAAAGGTCCAATCTCATCCAATGAGTCTGATTGTTTTCTCCTAAATTTCTCTAGCTCTTTTATTTTTTTAGGCATTTAAAAAATAATCATTGTGAAAGTCATCACCATTTTTGTGTAATGTAACCACATGTTATGGTTTATATGTGGTGTCCCCCACATCTAGTGCCCCATTACCCTTAGTAACCCACTAGGAAAGCTTTTGTTTTCTGTCCCTGCAACCTTATGCTCTGCTATCTGGAGGTCTTAGTTCCAGGAGGAGGAATGCTTCAGCCGGGAGATACAAAAATGATTTCATTAAGCTGGAGGTTAAGACTTCCCTCTGGCCACTTTGGGCTCCTTATGCCTCTGAGTCAACAGGCTAAGAAGGGAGTCAGGAAGCTGGTGGGAGTGATTGATCAATCAAAATTACCAAAGGGGCGTTGGACTCTTACTCCACAAGGGAGGTAAGTAAGTATACTCCTGGAGTGCAGGAGATCCCTTAGGGCATCTCTTGGTATTACCCTGTCCTTTTATTAAGGTCAATGGTAAACTACAACAACCCAATCCAGGCAAGATGACAAATGTCTCAGACCCTTCAGGAATGAAGGTGTGTATCACACCTCCAGGTAAAGAGGTAAGATGTGCCGAGGTGCTTGTTGAAGGTAGAGGGAATACAGAATGGGTAGCAGAAGAAGGTAGACATAAATACAAACTACGGCCTCGTGACCAGTTACAGAAACAAGGATTGTAATTGCCATTGATATTTCTTGCCTATTCCATTAATAATATGTATATGCATGTTTACACATGTATTAAGAGAAAATTTTTGTTACTTTCCTGTTATTTATCATGTAATGTAGTATTGATTGACTTAACATCAGTACTTAAAGTAATGATTTTGTTTTTCCTTCTATTCTGGGGAAAGAACTAGTGTGTTTTCAGTTGTATGAAGGATAGTTATGTTAGGTGGAATTATGACCTTGTTATTGTTTTTGTTTGGAGTTTAACTGTGATATAAAGAGTCATACTTGGATACCAAGTTGACAAGGGGTGGACTTGAACTTTGAGCAATCTCAGAACTGTTGAGACTATGGAGACACTTGGGAATGGACTAAATGTATTTTGCATTGTCAGATGAGTGTGGGCTTTTGGGGCCAGGGACTGAATGTTATGGTTTACATATGATGTACCCAAAAAACTTGCAATGCAAGAAAGTTTGGAGGGGAAATGATTGGGTTATAGCCTTAACCTAATCAGTGAATTAATTCCTGCTGGGATTAACTGAGTGGTAACTGGAGGCAGGTGGGGTGTGGCTAGGGGTAGTGATTCATTGGGGACATGGCTATGGCTGTATATTTGTATTTGGTGAGTGGAGTCTTTCTGCTTCCTGATCATCAAATGACCTGCTTCCTTCTGCTATATTCTTCGCCATTATATTCAGCCTCACCTCGAGTCCTGAGGAATGGAGTCAGCTATCTATGGATGGAAAGCACTGAAACTGTGAGCCCCCAAATAAACTGTTCCTCTTCTAAAGTTGTCCTGGATAGGTATTTTAGTCACAGTAGTGAAAACACTGCCTAAAACACCACAAAATTGTTTATGATGAATTCTAGAACATTGTACAAGACATTATTGTTCTGCAATGTATTTTTCCTTTTTGTGGAAAAGTTCAAAATTTTAAAGGCAACTGTATCTTTATATATGGTTGCATAAATGGTTTGCTTTAAAGATAGGATATTTATACATAAATGAATATATAAGAATATATAAATACATGTCAAAATAAATATGAATATTCCTGGAAATTCTTATGGTTCATATATGAATTGCTTTAAGATTAGGGGATTTTAAGGGTTAAAATTAAGTTTAGGAGGAGGGTTAGGATTAGGATATGAACATATATATCAATATATGAAAACACATATATCAATATATATGATTATATATTTGAAAATATATGTGAAAAAATGTATGAAAATCTATATAAATTTATTTCAGATATAAGTTTAGGGTTAGGTATATGGCTACAGTTGGGTTTAAACATAGGCTATAAATGTATAAGTGAATATATATGAATTTATATGTGACTATATAAATATGCATGTCAAAATATATATGAATATTCATATACATATATCTGGTTTTCTAACTAAGTAGGTTTAAGTTTATGGATAGTAATAAGATTAGGACTAAGTTTAGGGGTAGGCCTAGGGTTAGGTTTAGGAAATGGCTTATATATCAACATAAAAAATATATATGTGAAAATCTATGAAAATCTATATAAATATATATGGTTGCACATAAGGATACATTTAGGGTTGGTATATATTTATGGTTTGGTTTAAAGATAGGGTATGTGTATATATATGAATATATATAATATATAAATGAATATATAAATGTAAATGTCAAAATATATATGAATACTCATAAATATAGATGACTATACAAAAATTGTTTTAAGACTAGGAATAGTTTTAGGTTTAGGACTAAGTTTAGGAGTAGGCTTAGTGTTAGGGCTAGCATATGAACATATAGATCCATATATATGAAACTATATATATATATATGAGTATATGTGAAAAAATATATGAAAATCTATAAAAATATATATGATTTTAGAGGTACTCTGGATTAGCCAGAGTGGAGCGAGGGAGGGGAGGAGGTATGGGGGTAGGAAGGATAATAGAATGAATTGGACATTATTATCTTATATACATATATGATTACATGACTGGTTTATTGTGAGGTGTGTGATTCTACATCATGTACCACCAGAATAATGAGAAGTTATACTCCATTTATGTATGATGTGTCAAAATGCATTCTGTTGTCATGTGTAAATAATTAGAACAAATAAAAAAAGTATGTTTTATGTAAGGATAGGTTTAGGTGTATATTTACAGTTTGGTTTAAAAATAGTATATGAATATATATAAATTTATTTGTGAAAATATACATATCAAAATATGTATGAATATTCCTATAAATATATATGGTTTTCTATATAAGAAGGTTTAGGTATAGTGGTAGTGTTAAAATTTTAGGAATAAATTTAGGGGTAGGCTTAAGGTTAGGGTTTGGATATGAATGATATATATTGATGTATATGAATATGTACATATGAAAATGTATAGGAAAACCATTAGAAATATATATGTTACATATATGGATAGGTTTAGGGTTAGATGTATGGTTATGATTTGGTTTAAAGACAGGGTATGAATATATAAATGAATATATATATGAATACATATGTGAATATATATTAAAATATGTATATATATTTACATAAATGTATATGGTATTATATATAAATGTGTTTAGGTGTAAGTGTAATGTTAGGGTTTAGGTGTAAGTTTAGGAATAGGGGTTGGGTTTGGGTTAGGGAATGAACATATATATCAATACATATGAATATATATATATAAATATGTATGAAAACCTTTATAAATATGTATGGTTTTATATAAGGATAAGTTTAGGATTAGGTGTATGGTTATGGATATGATATTAATGTATATATATGAATTTAAAAGATACATGTCAAAATACAAGAGTGTTCAAATAAATCTATATGTTTTTGTATATAACTAGGTTTAGGTTTAGGGGTAGTGTTAGGATTAGATCTAAGATTAGGAGTAGGGCTAGGGATTGAGTTAGGGGATGAGAATATATATCAATATAGATGAATATATTCATGAATATATAAATGAGAATATATATGAAAAACTATGCTTCATATATGGATAGGTTTAGGATTAGGTGTATGGTTACAATTTTGGTTTAAGATAGATCTTGATGTATTAATGAATATATATGAATATATAAGAATTTATGTGAATATATAAATATGTCAAATATTTATGGATGTTCATGTAAACATATTTGATTGTATACATTAGTTAGGTTTAATAGGTAGCATTAGGGTTAAAACTAGGTTTAGTGGTAGAGTAAAGGTATGAACATATATATCAATATGCATGAATATATATGAATATACTTGTGAAAATATATATGAAAACATAAGAATACAATGGTTTTATATATTGATAAGTTTGTTGTTAGATGTATGATTATGGTTTGGTTTAAATATAGAGCATGAATATATAAATAAATATATATAAATCATATGTACATATAAATACCCTCCTCCAGGGATGGGGGGAATGGGAATAGAAAAACAGTAGAATGAATTGGACATAACATTCCTATATTCATATATGAATACACACCCAGTGTAATGCCACATCATGCCAATCACGAAAATGGGAAGTTATACCCCATGTATGTATAATATGTCAGAACATACTCTATTGTCATATATATGTATAAGGAACAAATAAACATATATGTTTGCAAATGTATGAATACATGTCAAAATACATATGAATATTCATATAAATATATATGGTATTATATATATTGGATTAGGTTTAGGAGTAGGTTAGGGTTAGGCTTAGGGTATAGTATGTGTATCAATATATATAGCATAAATGTATGAATATATATGTGAAAAACTGTAGGAAAACCTATATAAATATATATGGCTTCCTATATGAATATGTTAGGGTTAGATGTATGGATATGGTTTGGTTTAAAGAGAGGGTATGAATGTATTAATGAATATACATGAATATATGTTCATATATGAGTATACAGGTCAAAATATATATATTCATACAAATATATCAGGTTTTCTATCTAAGTAGAATTAAGTTTATTGGTAGTGCTAGGATTAGGACTAGGTTTAGGGGTTGGGCTACGTTTAGGCTTAGGATCTGAACATATCAATATAAAAGAATACATATATATGCAAAAATATACATGAAAAGCTATATAAATATATATGGCTTCATAGATAGGTTTAGTGTTAGGTATATGGTTAAAATGGTTTAACAGTGGACTATGAATACATAAATGAATATATATGAATATATATGTAATTGTATAATTGTATATGTCACAATAGTATTATATATAAATAGGTTTAGGTTTAGGGGTATTACTAGGTTTAAGCCTAAGTTTAGGAGAAGGGTTAGGGTTAGTGTTAGGATTAAGGTATGAGCATATATAACTATATGTATGAATATATATAAAATATACATGTAAATTATATAGGAAAGCCTATATAATTATATAAGGCCTCTATTATGATTATGTTTATGACTGGTTGTAATATATGATTTGATTTAAAGAAAATTAACATAAAATTAATAAATAGCAATATATATGAATACATAAAATATACATGTGAATATATGAATATATATGTCAAAATACTTATGACTATTTATGAATATATGTATTTATAAATATATATATGGTATTACATAGGTTTAGTTTTAGGAGTAGTGTTAGGTTCAGGCCTAAGTTTAGGAGTAGGTTTAGGGTTAAGATATGAGTATATATATCAATATATAGAATATACATATGAATATATGTGTCAAAATATATATGTATGAAAACCTCATAAATATAAATGGTTTCTTATATGAATAAGTTTAGTGTTCAGTGAATGGTTACATTTGGTTTAAACATAGGTCATGAATATATAAATGAATATATGTGAATTTATTTGTGAATATATAAATATACATGTCAAAATAGGTATGAATATTCACATAAATATATCTATTCTATATAAGTAGGTTTAGGTTATGGGTAGTATTAGGTTTAGGTCTAGGTTTAGTGGTAGGGTTAGGTTTATGTAGGATGTAAACATATATATCATATATATGCATATATGTGGATACATATGTGAAAATATATATGAAAACCTATATAAATATATTTGACTATCTGTATGGATAGGCTTAAGGATAGTGTATGTTTATGTTTGGTTTACCAATAGGGTATAAATGCATTAATGAATACATATTAGTATATATGAATTTATTTGGGAATATATAAATATACATGCCAAAATACATATGAATATTCATAAAAATATGTCTGGTTTTCTATGTAAGTGGGATCAAGTTTATGGGTTTTGTCAGTATTATTACCAGGTTAAGGGGAAGTGTTAGGGTTATGGTTATATATATATATATTATGGAAAAATATATGAAAACAAATATAAATCACCTCATTTATGTTTTTGTTAGGTGTATAATTATAATTTGGTTTAAAGATAGAGTATGAGTATATAGATGAATAAATAACAATTTATATGAATATATAAAATATATGTGAATATAAGAATATATATGTCAAAATATATATGAATATTTTCTAAAATATATATGGTATTACATATAAGTAGATTTTAGGGTTTAGTGTTAAGTTTAGGGCTAAGTTTATAAATGGGCACATATTTCAATATATATGAATACACATAAAAATACATGAAAACCTATATAAATATATATGATTTTAGAATTATCTGTTATAATTTGGTTTAAAAATTGGGTATGAATCTATCAATTAATATACATGAATATATGAATTTATATGTGAGTATATAAATATACATTTCAAAATATATATGAACATTTAAATAAATATATATGGTTTTCTATATAAGTTGGATTAGGTTTACAAGTAGTGTTAGGTTTAAGACTATTTTTAGGGGTAGGGTTAGTTTTGGAGTTTGGGTATGAACATATATGTCAATATATATGCATATATTTGAATATATATGTAAATATATATATATAAGCTATATAAATGTTTTATGGTTTCACATATGGATAAGTGTAAGGGTAGATGTATGGTTATGGTTGATTTACACATAGGGTATCATGCATTAATGAATATATATGAATATATATGAATTTACGTATGAATATGTAAATATACATGTCAAAAATATATGAATATTCATATAAATATTTCTGAGTTTCTATATAAGTTGGATCAAGTTTATGGGTAGTGTTAGGATTAGGACAAAGTTTAGGGGTTGGTACAGTTTTATGGTTTGTATACTAATATATATTAATATAAATAAATATATATGAATATATTTGTAAAATACATATGAAAACCTATACATATATATATATATATATATATATATATATATATGGTTTTGCTTATAGGTATGTTTAGGGTTAAATGTATGGTGACATTTTGGTTTAAAGATAGGGTTTGGTATGTTGGTATGTAAATGAATTATGAATTATTATAAATATGTATAAATATATATTTGAACATATGAATATATATCAAAATAAATATGCATATTAATAAATATATATGGAATTATATAAAAGTAGGTTTATTGGGGTAGTGTTATATTCAGATTTAATTTTAAGTGTAGGGTTAGGGTTAGGGGATGACCATATATTCCAAAATATATGACAATATGTATGAAAAAACTATATGTGAAAACCTATATAAATGTATATGGTTTCACATATAAATAGGTTTAGAATTAGGCTTATGGTTGTGGTGTGAAGACAGGGTATGAATGTATTAAGGAATATATGTGAATGTCTAAGAATTTATATGTAAACATGTCAAATACATATTCATATAAACATTTGATTTTATGTATTAGGTTTAATGGGTAGCATTAGGTTTAAGATTAGGTTTAGGGGTTGGGTTTAGGTTAGGGTTAGTATATGAACATATATATTCATATAAGTATATGAATATATATGAATATATGTGAAAATCAATATGAAAACATAAATCTGTAATGTTTCACATGTGAATAGATTATGGTTAGGTGTGCAGTTATAGTTTGATTTTTAGACATATATATTCCTATAAGTACATATAGGAATATATATTCCTATAAGTATATATATTAGGGTTATTCCTATAAGTATATAGGAATATATATAAATATAAATATATATGCCCATGTATGAAAATATATGTCAAAATATATGTGAATATTCATATAACTATATATGGTGTTGTATATAAGTAGGTTTAGGTTATGGATAGTGTTAGGTTTAGGCATAAATTTAGGAATAGGGTTAGAGTTAGGGTAATAACATATATATCTCTCTCTATATATAAATATATATGTGAAAGTATATATTAAAACTATATAAATATTCATATATGTATGTATGAAATCATACATTTTTATATACATAAAATTATATATTATATACCTAATATATATTATCTATATCAAATTATATATGGATATTATATGAATTACATGATTTTATGTATAATTTTTTACGGTTAGGGTTATTTTTAGGGTTAGGACTATGTTTTGGACTAAACTTAGAGTTAGGGTTAGGATATGAATATATATATCAATATATATGTATTTATATATATGAAAATCTATATAAATATATAAGACTTTCTATATGGATAGGTGTTCCTACAGGGTTAGGTGTATAGTTATGGGTTGCTTTAAAATAGGGTATGAATATAAAAATAAATGTGTATGTGCATATATACATATAAATATATGTGAATATATGAATATATGTAAAAAATACATAAATATATATTAATATTTATGGTATTATTCATAATTTAGTTTTGATTTAGGAGTAGTGTTACCTTGAGCCCTAAGTTTACTGAAGGGTAGAGTTTGGGTTAGGTTATGAACACATACATCAATACTTATGAATACATATATAAAAATACATATGCCAACCCATACAAGTATATTTGGTTTCATATATGGCTAGGTTTAGGATTAGGTGTATGGTTACAGTTTGTTTTAAAGAGATAGTATGAATATATTAATGAATATATATGAATATATATGTAAATATATGAATATAGATGTCAAAATATATATGAATATTTTTATAGATATATCTGGCATTATATGTAAGTATTTTTAGGTTTATGGGTAATGTTAAGTTTAGGTATAAATTTAGGAGTAGGGTTAGGGTTGGGGTTAAAGTATGAATATATATGTCTATATATGTCTATATATGGCTACGTATGTGAACACATATATGAAAACCTATACAAATCTATATGATTACATTTATGGATAGATTTAGGGTTAGGTGAATGGTTATGGTTTGGTTTAGGATGGGGTATGATTGTGTTAATGATTATACATGAATAAATTTGTATTTATATGTAAATATATAGATATACATGTCAAAATATATATGAATATTCACATAAATATATGTTTTTCTCTATTATAGGTTTAGGTTTAGGCATAATGTTAAGGTTAGGAATACATTTGGGGGAAGTTCAGGGTTACGGTAAAGGTATGAACAAATATATCAATATATATGTATATATATGAATATATGTGTGAAAATATATATGAAAACCTATACAAATATGCTCAAAACTTGGGATATGTGAAGTTTGTAGATAACAGAGCCATTCATCAAAATACCAGGGAGTATGACAAATAATCTTCATGAAGGGGTAGGAGTTGGTGCCAATCTACTTCAGATGCCAACTCTTTGCCTTTTAGGTACAGTCCACTAGATCACGTGTCTTCATCTTCATGGGAATGAGTTCTTGTGACCCACCTGATTTAGGAGTACATCCTCCTTGTCCCCTCTCCCTGACCCGGGAGTTATCTTATCCTCCCTCATGTGAACTTTTTTTGGCCTGTTTCATTTGATTCTTAAAATAAATATGAAGTGAAATTTGTAAGAAAATGAATTTGATATAACTAGACATTGTTCATTTTCATTCATATGACAAGTAAAGAAAATGAGAGTCATTGCTTTGTGAAACAGGTCATGACTCTGTGCTGAATTTCTGAACCTCTTGTGTGATTCTGAAGTGATTCCTTTGCCTGGAAATGTGAAGTAATGGATTCATGCAAAAGGCATTTCTGCATGGGACTGAGTTACCTGAATTTAAATGATCTGTTGCTTATGCTTGGAAAGAGTCACAAGGGAGTGGAAGGCAGTGAGGCTGTGTTACCTGTTGGTAAAACAGCATACCTCTTAAGAATAAATTATTATAAATTTTATTAGTGAGTATGTTGGGTGTTGTGGATTAAAGACAAATGCAGAATGAATACTTGTGGGATTAATGACATGGTAGCCAGAGGAATAAACTGTCTCTTAAAACAGTAAACCTATCATTCCTAGACATATGATCTTAGACTCCTTACTCTGTTTCAGTTTCAGTATTTTCATTTGTAAAATAAGACTGTTAGTTTTACTTGTATTGTGCTTTTATTGTCATGATTAAATGAGAAAATACATATAGAACAAGCAATAAATTGAGATAAAGTAAGTGCCTGATCAATATTAGCCTTTTAAAAATTATTATTATAAGTGCCCACTTTTGGTAAGCTTGTTGAGAAGCAGTGTTGTGGTAGAAGTAGTACCAGATTGAATCAGCTGACTTGGTGTCCTATTTTCCTTTACAACTAAAATGCTGAGTGGCTCTCAGCAAATCACTTGCCCTCTCTGGATCAAGATTTAGTTTTGTTTTTCATAAATGAATAGAGATCAAGACTTAAAAATTTCTAATTTCTTTCAACTGTAAAAATCTGATTTTATGTAATCCAGCATCATGATTGTAAAAAACACCTTAATGCATAGTCCTTACTGATTATTATGAAAATTACACATTGTGATCCAAGAGCACATATGGATTAAGTGTCTTAGAGCAGTGTTTCTCGTACTTTAATGTGCATTTGAATCAGCACAATTGGAATTGTCCCTGTGCAGATTCTGATTCAGGAGGCCTAGGTTGGATGGGACCTGTGATTCTGCATTTCTAGCATGCTCCCAGATCGCATGTGAAAGAATAAATACCTCAAGTCTTCTCTCCTGGTTTCTCTGCTGACTTTCAGTAACTCCATATAACCCAGGAATTCTTTTTCTGCTTTTATAACCAATGAAATCACCATATTGCAAAGGTGTCTGCATTCCCATGCTGAATGCAGCATTATTCACCATAGCCAAGACATGGAAACAAACTAAAGCCCCTCAATGGATGAATGGATAAAGAAAATGTGATGTGTGTGTGTGTGTGTGTGTGTGTGTGTGTGTGTGTGTGCTTATACATAATGGAGTATTGTTCAACCTTAAGAAAGAAGAAAAACATGAGAAAACATGGATGAATCTAGAGGGCATTATGCTAAATGAAATAAGCCAAAGACAAATACTGCATGATCTTGCTTACATGTGGAATAAGAACAAGCTACCAATGCAGAGAAACAGGGTAGAATAGCCATTATTAGGTTGGGAATGAAAGTAAGGGTTGGGATGGGAAAATGGGGGAAATGAAGGTCAAAGAGCACAAAGTTATGGTTACAGAAGATTAATATATCTGGAGACCTAAGGTACAGCATGAATATGAGAGTTAACTGTGTAGTCTGGAAATTTGCTAAAAGAATAGATGTTAGATGCTTTTGACACACACACACACACACACACACACACACACACACACACAGAAAAGTAGATGTGATGTGTAGTAAATGTGTTAATTTGCCTGTAGAAATCATTTCACTATGTATGGAAGCTTGATGTTTTTCACTTTAAATATATAAAATTAAAAAAAGATTTTGCTGTATGAATATGAATGCTTTCCTATTCATATGTATTTGTTCAGAAAAGTTTAAAAGAAAATAAAGGGAAATAATTGAAATAATTCAAAACGTGAGAAATACATCATGAATTCATCACACCAATTCAAAAGTAAAACTGTAGCTCTTGAAAAGACACTTGACAGATATTGACACTTGAAGGACAAATGTCAGAATTTGTCAGGCACATGTACGAGTCTAGGTCTCCTTTTTCTCTGCTTTGGGTCTTAAGGATCAAAATATCTGTGTAATGGACAAGTGAAATCATCCTGAATATAAATGAACACCAAAAAATTTGTAGGGCAGAAGCAATTGAGCTGTCTGATGTATTTCTCACAAGAAGTATTTCTTGCTGCCAGTTTTAAACTTGGTGAAGTTTTATGATCAGACATTGTCATAAAATTCACTTTTTAGTTAAGAACTGTGGATAATTTTACCCTAGAAAGAATTTTGCACAGAACCTATTTTCTTTAAACTGTCAGAGTGAGTGTCATGGAGAAGAAAAGGGCTTAGGGGATAAAATGAAATTAAACTTCTAGTTACTCTGTCTCTTAAGTTTGAGACTGACCATTGTTAGATGGTCAGAAAGGAGACGTCTCACAAAATACCAAGCCATGGAGAAAGAAGGGTCTCCACTTATTTCAGGTTAGGAGTTTCCCTCTGATTTCTCTGAGTTGTTAATAACTTTGATGATGGGGGCTGGAGGATGCATGTTGATGACTGGAAGCATGTGTTGCTTGCATGTGTGGCTAATCCTCAGTCTTGGTTTTCTTCCTGTTGCTTGGACTTGGAAGTCATGAAGAGAGAGAGCAAGAAAGTAAATTCCACTGGGGAGAAAGATGCAGGCTCACATGTTCATATTTGCTGGTAGCTGATGGTGTACCGGTTGAGAAACCAACTGGGGTACCTGTGTTAGGCATATGGAATTTTCAAAGGAAAAGTTAAATAGTAAAAATGAGTGAGAAATTTTGCTCTTTTTAATTCCAATGTCATTAGCCATGAAATATGTGTGGGAAATATCTAGAAAAAGAGAACTAGAGGATGAAAAAATATAAGACTATAGAAATAAATTTGTAGAATATTTATATATGTATATATTATACACTTTGTATATTATACAATCTTTATAGGATAATGAAATCTTTAAATTTAAGAAGATTCTTTTGTGTGTAATACTTTATTTTAAAAGGAAAATTCTTATAAATCCTCTGATATAACTAAGAATTCTTTTATGGCACAAATATTTACTTGACCATTGAGATTGGCTCTTTTAATACTTTCTGTCCCTAATTGGAGGAAATAATGTATTTGACATTTGGAAATTGATTACTTCCATTGCCTTGTGGACAATGATGTGAGTAAGGTACAATATGGGAATCCAATCTCATATTTTGCAAAGGATATTAGCTTGACTTTAATGTTAAAATTAATAGATAATAGAATTCAGATGTTTCTGCTTTCACAATGTTTTTGATATTATCTTATTGTTGGACTTAATGTTTAAATATCTTAAGATGAAAACACCGTTTTTTTTTTTTTTCTTCTCTTTTCTTTCTTACCAGGATTTTCTTTTCTTTTCTTTTTTTTTATTGTAAACAAATGGGATACATGTTGTTTCTCTGTTTGTACATGGCGTTAAAACATACCATTTGTGTAATCATAAATTTACATAGGGTAATGTTGTTTGATTCATTCTGTTATTTTTTCCCTTCCCCCCACCCCACCCACCCCTCTTTTCCCTCTATACAGTCCTTCCTTCCTCATTATTGCCCCCCTCCCTAACCCTAAATCTAACCCTACCACTAACCCCTCCCACCCTCCATTATGTGTCATCATCCACTTATCAGCGAGACCATTCGTCCTTTGGTTTTTTAGATTGGCTTATCTCACTTAGCATGATATTCTCCAGTTTCATCCATTTGCCTACAAATGCCATAATTTTATCATTCTTCATGGCGGAGTAATATTCCATTGTATATATATACCCCAGTTTCTTTATCATTCATCAATTGAAGGGCATTTAGGTTGGTTCCACAATCTGGCTATTGTGAATTGAGCAGCTATGAACATTGATGTGCTGTATCTCTGTAGTATGCTGATTTTAAGTCCTTTGGGTATAGGCCAAGGAGTGGGATAGCTGGGTCAAATGGTGGTTCCATTCCAAGTTTTCTAAGGAATCTCCACACTGCTTTCCAGAGTGACTGCACTAATTTGCAGCCCCACCAGTTACCAGGATTTTCTAATTACTTAAGCACAGAAGCATTCAATTCATTGCACTTTCCAATACCCCAAGCTTATCACACAGTTTTGGTTTTAACTTTGCCTTGGAATGCCATCAGGCCAGGATTGATAAATTGGAATTTTAATTTTTTCCAATCTGAAATGGGTCAAAATGATTTGAATCTTGGAGGTGTATGTCTGTTGGAGGTTAAGTCATGGGATTCTCACACAGAGAGATAGGGCACTGGGGCATTCTGCAGAAAGCAGAATTTACTAGTGTCAGCACTAGTTCAGTGGATTTGTATCCAAAACCTGAGCACTGAATGCAGGAGGCATTGCCTTATATACCTTTTGTTAGTTCCTCTTTTCTTGCCAACTCTTTGTTTCCCATATGTGGTAATATATACTTTGGACATTCTATTTCTTTTTTTTTTAACTATTTATTTATTTTTTATTTTTTACAGACTGCATTTTGATTCATTGTACACAAATGGGGTACATCATTTTGTTTCTATGGTTGTACACGAGGTAGATTCCTACCATTTGTGTAATCATACATAGTATAGAGTAGCAACAATGTTAAACAGAGTTGTGGAATGTGCACATTAATACTGATGGTGCCATCTTATCTTTCCACTGGTCTGAGAAAGTCCCTATCATAGTCCTACCGCTTAGGAGGCTAATGGTCACCCTGGCCATGATTAGAGAGGTTATCAACTCTGCTTCTATAGTTACTTTGAGTTGGTTCTGACCTCTGACTTGGCTATATTCTTAGGACTCTGCTAAGCTGGAAGATCCTCATCTTAGAGTTCCCTGTACTGCAGTGAGTCAATTTGTTGGCCTGTTCAATGAGAAGAGATTAATTCAGTTCCTATCCCTACTTGTGTTGCTACCTATCTCCTAGACCTTTACCATTCTTTTGCATTCTATGTTTATATAATATGTATTTGTTGATGGAATGACCTAGCAACATTTAGAGTTTTGAGATGCTGTTTAATAAAAAATTGGTAAGAAGGAACGTTTTCATAAATTTGAAATCAACCCTAGAATACATTAGTTTGGAAATATTTATAGGGAACTGGTTGTGGTGTATAAGAGTTTTCAGGTATAACTTTTCATCTGGTCCCAGATAGTCTTCCATTCCTATTGAGAGATAGTTGGTGGTCATTAGTGAAAGGAAAACAATCCCACCTTTTAGACACAAAATATTAAGTAAATTATACAAGAATTCAACTGGCTTATCTAGATACTAGATGAATCACACTTGGTTCCCATCCACAAAGATGAGTTTTCATTGTTGTATTTTACAACTTTAAAATTCCTCATAGATAATCCTTACAATTGGAAGATTCCCGTGTTTCCTCCTTTATATATATAAAATTGTTCTAAATTAGGTAAACAATACATTTCTAATTAGAATATTAGTTATCTTTTCTTGCTTCCCAGCTCAGCCCTACTGGTTAGAATTTCAGAAAGAGCTAAAAGCATGTGGTGATTCTTTTATTTTTCCTTTATGCCAGGGGTCATCAATTAATAGCCACATACTAAATATGGATAGTTGATGTACTTTTGGCTTGCACTTCATCTCAAATACATTTGAACTAACACTTAAAAAATGGAAAATTTCAATAAAATTTGATTGTGGTGATGGCACATCTATGTGAATATGTTGTAGGAATGTACTTTAAGGGGGTGAATTGCATGGTGTATTGAATTATATTCAATAAAACTAATGCAACCTATATTTACAGTGTCTTTGAACATCCAAACTCTCTGGCAATATTGGACCACCTTCCCATGTGCATCCATCAGTGAAAGTCAAGCAGCTGCTTTAGATGCACTGAGTTCCCTCATTTGGTCCAAACATGCTACTTGCCCAACAAAAGTCCTGAGTCTAGGATTCTCTTGAGTGATCAGTAATTTTCAGTTCAAAGCAATTTAGCCATGATTCTTGTGGAGTGGGGAGGAGAGATGCTGGGATACTCAAAAGCTCATTCAAGGTGGGGGTCTCTAAAGTCCTTCTCGGAAAGATCAGTCTTATTTCAACCCTTAAGAGTGTGTCTTGTGTATACACAAAACAATGAGAGAGGCAGAGGCTTTTTTTTTCTTCTTCTTGGTCTGTTGTCTGACATTTCCATATCCACAACTAACCACTCAACAAAATGCTGTTGGCCAGGATGCTTGATTTATTCTGAATCAGTACGACCACATGTTGAATTAAATGTTCAAGTAGGGTAGAACATTTGACACCTCACAAACTGACTCAACTCTTTAAAGGAGTACCCAAAAATTGGTCCCTTGGAACATTAAAGTCTCAAGAGAGTAAGTTTCTGTGGTTAAATATTTTGGTGGAAATGTCGAAAATATCAATTCTCTATATTAGGAATGCATATTAGCATATTAAAAAATTTCAGAAGACTTGCAATAAGGAAACTATTTAATTGTGTTGTTCCCAAAAAACATTGATCTGGAAAGTTTATCCAGGAATCTTAGTCCTGACTCTGAGGCACATATCTTGTAAAAGATTGGTGGATCACACTTGAGGAGGTACCAAGGAATGGTGTTTGCATATTAATTGACTAATATTTTAGCTGTAACTGATGTGCAGTTGAGGACAGCCTGGGAATAAAGGTAGGAGTGGGATGAGAGATTCCCTGTCATTTATGAAGCTTTTAAAAGCTGAAGTTACACAGAGAGAAAAATCTCTTTTGAAGGAGGATTTTAAATCACCAGGGTTGGATATAAAGTCCAAGGCAAGCTGTAAATCCAGCAGGAGATATGATCATTTCTCAAGTACCCATCTTGATGGTCAAAGACTTTCTTTTGGTTCTTTGAGGATAGAGAACCTATCTTCTTTCTCTTCAGTACTTCTGTAAGTGACCTAGTTTTCTGTATAGATAACATTCAAGGAAAGAATGTCTTTGGGGAACTAGTTTGAACTTGTTAGTTTGGGTAGAGAGTGAGGACAAAGATATACTGTGTACTTTGGCATTTCATAAGAGTATAGCTCTTAAGACAGTTTTATTGTAACTATTATACATATATATGTTATGATAATTATCTGGATAATAATAGAATAGTTTTTTTCTTTATGGAAAACTCAGAAAAATATAAAGAAGAAAATAAAATCGACCAGATGTGATCCTTTATTAACACCATGATACATTTCCTTATCAATATATATTGAGCACAATGTAAAATGAATTCTGTCCATTTTGTATTTTGTCCATTTAATATTATGTTGTGAGCATTTCTCTGCCAATAAAAATCCTTCATAAACATTTTATTTGGTTATCTGATAGTCTACCTTTCACATCTACAATAATTTTTCAAACTGTCTTTAATTTTATTAAATTAAAACATGCACGTATGGGGCTGTGGTGATAGCTCAGTTGGTAGAGTGCTTGCTTTGCAAGCACGAGACCCCAGGTTCAATCCCAGCACTGCAAAAAACAAACAAACGAACAACATTAACAACAAAAAACAAACAAACAAACAAACAAAAAAACACATGCATATGCTTTTGACACGAATTTACTCATCTTCTCTGTCCCAAGGACTAAGCAGAAGTAATATTGAAATGGATTAGACAAGAACACATTGATGTACAGCAAATGCCAAGCTTAGGTTCCTTGCAAACTTGGATCTGAGTGTCTGATGCTCTGTTCAGTGCACAATCCCCCGCCCCCTGCTGCTTGCACCCTATCCCAGACCTCCAAGGAGGATTTCTATAGAGCCTGTCATTTGGGGTCTATTGATCTGACGGGTAATTTAGTCTGCAGCTAGGGGAGCATAAGTGAGAAAATTGCTGTCAAAATGGAGCGTGTCCCTGGAGTGTTGCTTTCTCTGCTTTGAGCCCTCAGAGAGTTGGTAGAGGGCACAGGCAGGGAGGTTATGCTGTTGGCCTCTTAGTGAGAAATGAAGAGGGAGGAAATGGCCCTGGAGCAATTACCAGTCTTAATTGCTGTGAAATGGACAAAATGCTTTTTGCAGGCTTTTTCACAGGGTGATCAACACTGAAAACCATCCATTTAGTTATAAATGAAACTGAGGAAGATGGACATCCCATTTCTTAGGTAATCAGCACAGATTGCTTTTAAGGGGGTTAAGGAAACCACTGGCAGTAGAATGGACTGGGAGACACTCCCTGACCAGCACTGTGGCTGATTAGAGCCCTAATGACTTCATCCCTTTCCTTCCAGGTTATCATGCTGCATCTCTACCTCCTTCCAAACTGATCACCACCTGGCAAGATGTGGCTCTGGAGGCAGAAAGAACACAGGTTAAAGTGATTGGCTTATTATTTTCCATTTCTATTCATTTGTTTTTGTCTTCTTCTAGGAAAAAAACTAATATAAAGAGTCTCACAAAACTATATCAATTCTCCCTTAGTGAAAAATTTATTTCTTTGTTAGAGATTTTGGGTATTGAGTCATTTCCCCAATTGATTAGGATGATAAAATCATGGTTTTTGAAATTCTATATTCTGAGAGGGAGAAAATGCAGCTCTAGCTGTATTAAAATTTATATTTATGACTATCAATATTTGCCTAAAAGAGCACTGTGTCTCTATAGGTAGAAACTGTTCACATTAAATTATCTTACACAAAACCCACTGGAGAATCAGCTGGACTTCCATGAAGGCTCCTTGGATTGTTCCAGATTTAGGGGTAAGCACTTGGCTGTAATGTTGATTAGGTGGAGAGCACAGGCCAGTGGGGAAGTTACCACTCTAAGAGACGTTTCTTGCAAAGGCTGCCAGTAGCTTTTTATGTTATTCTTTTCCTAAAATTGGAGGTAGACTCTAGGTCATTGCACAACCCAGTCTTGACTCTACACAGCACTCCTAGTAGGGGGAGGAGTTCCCATCCTTGCCTGGCCTTTGTGCTGAGGCACTGGTTGGCTCCAGAATCTCAGAGCAATGTCACTGCTCCCGTCCCTTGCAAAGGCTTGTCACAATGAGAAAACAATGAATCTTCTCCACCCTCATCACCATCCACAACATCACCATCATGATCTATTATTGTCAATAAGTGCTTTGACAAAGCATAATTCTTACAAAGGTAAAATCATTATTTTCCTGCAGAGTGTAAGCACATGCCAGTTTTTATTTAATCCATCAACAAGGGAACCAATACCCTGATAGAAGGGTTTCAAGAAAGAATAGGAGAAATCTTCCTTCTTGCTGTTGTTAGTCAGTAGAAATAAAAAAGAATGCTGAGATGAGATTGCTGAAATACAGACAAAACTGGTTCATGTCTCATAGGGGAACAAAACCATAATTGTCGGATCTTTCTTCTCTGTTAGGTAGAAAATAATCATACTGTGTTAGTTTCCTAGGGCTGTTGAAACAAATTCCCATAAACTTGGTAACTTAAAGCAATGTAAACTTATTCTCTCACAGTTCTTGAGACTAGACGTTGGATATCAAGGTGTTGACAGGGTCAAGCTCCCTTTGAAAGCTCTGGGAAGAATCCTTTCATGCCTCTTGCTGCTGTCTTATGACTGACAGCAATCCTCAGTATTCCTTGGTGGTTCATGTGATGCTCTAACATCTGTCTCTGTTTTCACATAGCATTCTTCTCTCTGTCTCCGTGTTGTTTTCTGTTCTTCTTAAAAAGGATACCAGTCTTTGAATTTAGGGCCCAGTCTAAGTCCAGGATGACTTCATCTCAAAGTTCCTAATTACATCAACATGAACACTTTTTCCAAATAAGGTTCTGAGATTCCAGGTGAATGTGACTTTGGGGTGGGGGTCAATATTGACTCTAACAAAGACCCCTGAATAATTTTCAGAGTTGTAAAATGCTTGTATCCTAATCAGTTATGCAAATATATTTATATTCTCCTAGAGAGCTAGAGGACTTGAGGACTGAATTGTTTAACAATATCCCTAACATGACAGTAGAATGATGTTTTAAAAACGACTTTTATTGACAATGCCTGCTCAATGCTATGCACTGTGATGCAAATAGTATCTCATTTAATTCTTACTGTGAATGAGGCATCATCTCAACAAGTAGGTCTTTTATCTTCATTTTTACAGATGAAAATAACTAAAGCACAGATAAGCCAAATAACTTACATAAGACAGAGGTTGTAATTATCAGTTTGTTTTTGAACAAACCCAAAAAGCATTTTGCTCTTTTTGCTATTATTCCTCCTTCAAGTCAGGTCCAGATAAAAGTTTTATACTTCTGTTATTATTTCAAGGTTTAACTACCTATTAAGAAAATTAGTGAATATAAGTATTTCTTCTGAGCTAACCCCTCATTGAAAGAAGGATATCACAGTGCACACTCTAAAGATGTTTTCCTTAGACGAAGGCAGCTTCAAAGACATCACAAAGGAGTTTTAATTGGATTGCCTTTCCTTTTACTCACTACTGTTAAAGCAAATATGCAGGAAATGCTGAATGGATAGAGTCTTTTAGAAGGTTATTTAATACCTGCTGCTTGCTCAAGTCCCATTTAAGAAACACACAGTATTAGAAAGCTGTGCATGTGATACTTCATTCGAGTGATAATGCACCCTGGTTTGTTGGGTTAATACATATTTCAGTGTACGTTTTAATTTGGGAGTATGTGTTACTTTCAGACTGCAATTTTTGTCAGTAGGCATCGGTGAGGATATTTTCCTGGTCCTTTGTGAAATGAGCAGACTGAAAATCAGTGTTAACTCCAATTGTAGCTTGGGTGGAAATAAGAAGTTAATTAGGAACACAACTCTGCAAATATGAAATGACTGTTAGTGCTAAAGCAAATATTCATTACAGGAAATCATAGGCTTTGCTTCTGTAATCCTGGAAAAAAAAAAAAAAAAAAGAGAGAAGGCTGAATTATATAGGGGGATGGACAGTGGACCAGGAACCAGTCTGTACCATGAGAGAAGATTCCAGTGTGACCTTAAACAAGTCCTTGTATCAGATGGAAGCTCTCTCCTCTTCTCTTTAAATTCAATATGAATGACCAGATGGTTTCTGTGATATGTTGGCTATATTCTGTTGAACTGTTTTCACTGTTTTGAAGTCTATGCTGAAGTAGCACCTACCCATGAGCAGGGATGTGTATTTTTCTATGTATTTCCTTGGGTTCCCCTTAACAATAGAAAAATAAAATGAAAATAGAATAATTCAAATTCGAATAGCACTATTCTTTCTTAGATATCCAAACTTCTTCATGTGTTCAACACTTTACTGTTACATTATGTTTGTGATCTATGTGTATTGGCTTACCTATTTACACAGATAGGAACTGAAAGATAATAGCTGTTACAGGGCATTGACTTATGGGTCCTAGAGGCCATCTCATTTCCAGTGACATATTTTACAGCAACCCTGAGGCATAGTTTTTTCCCACATTTTATGACTGAGTCTTGAAACCGAGTGTAGAAATGCTGTTTATACCTGCACATAGCCCATTGGCTGTCACAATTATAGGCAGATTGGATTTCCACTTACCAGCACCATCTGCATTTGCTTGCTTGAAAACCTTTCCTAGCAACTGGAGGCTACTCTGCCTCTATGTGATAGCAGTTAGAAGTGTGTGAGGATTATGTTCCCCATAAACAGCCCTCTGCCAAGAACTGATGGAAGTTAGTGTATAAATATCCCGGCTCTCCTATCCGCCAGGTCTTGTCCCCAGGTTTTTTGAGTGACTCTATACTACAAATTCTACCTAGTTAAATTCCTTTGTTACTTTTCCACTCATCCTCCAGCGTTTGTTGAAATAGTCTTCCAAATAAATACTTCTCAGGGTATGATTCTGAGAGAACCTAGGCTAAGACAAAGAGCCTCAGTGAGGTAATGTACCACGCCCAGGTCCCATAGCTGATTACTGGTAGAACTCTTTGAGATACAATTCTGTTATTCTTTTCAGTTAAAGATTTAGATGATTTAATTTACACAACCTCCCAATTTTTCCACTCTTTTTAAAACTGGCGCATTATAATTATTCATAATAGAAGGTCATTATGTAATATTCATATATACACAAATATAATTTGTTCAATCTCATTTCCCAGTAACTTCCCTTTCCCTTCTCTCCTCCCTACACCATCCACTCATTCTAATGATCTCTCTTCTATTATTGTTATTATTTTAGTTAGTGCATTACAATTGTAGTATAGTTGTACTTAGATGAAGCATAGTTTGGTAGATTTTATTCACCAGTACTTCCCCATGTTCTCCCCTGCTCTGTCCCTTTTGATTCTTTCCTCTACTCTATTGGTATTCCTTATATTTTGTGAGCTTTTATGACCACCTGCCTTTTTATATTTCTTTTTCCCTGTCTCTGTCTAGTTTCCACATATAAGAGAAAACATGCAACCCTTGACTTTCTGAGTCTTATTTCACTTAGCATGATGTTCTCCAGTTCCACCATTTATTTGCAAATGATGTAATTTCATTCTTCTTTGTGAATGAGTAAAACTCCATTGTGTATATATACCACATTTTCTTTATCCATTCATCTGTTGACAGGCACTAGGCTGGCTCCATAACTTGGTTATTGTGAAATGTGCTGCTATAAGCATTGGTATGAATGCATTACTATGTGGTTAAATGCCTTAATGTGGGATAGCTGGATCATATAGTGATTCCATTCCTAGTCTTCTGAGGAATCTCCATACTCCTTACCAAAGTGGTTATACTAATTTACATTCCCACCAACAAGGTATAAGTGTGTCTTTTCCTCTGTGTGGTCAGAAATTATTGTGATTTGTATTCTTGATGATTGCCTTTTTAATTGAAGTAAGATGAAATCTCAGTATAGTTTTGGTTTGCAGTTCCCTGATTGCTAAGGATATTGAACATTTTTTTATATATATTTGTTGGTCATTCATGTTTCTTCTTTTTGAAAAATATTTGTTTAGATCTTTGATCTTTTTATTG
This sequence comes from Sciurus carolinensis, assembly GCF_902686445.1. Lineage (NCBI taxonomy): Eukaryota > Metazoa > Chordata > Mammalia > Rodentia > Sciuridae > Sciurus > Sciurus carolinensis. The sequence goes on along the minus strand of NC_062217.1, from coordinate 110,311,049 downwards.
ACTGGGATATTAGTTTTTTTCGAGTTCTTTATATAATCTGGATATTAATTCCCTGTTCAAAGAGTAGTTAGTAAAGATTTTCTCCCATAACACAAGCTCTTTCTTCATGTTCTTATCTCCTTTGTTATACAGAAACTTTATAATTTGATGCCATTTTACTTGTTGATTCTTCACTTTATTTCTTGAATTTTAGGAGGCTTTTTAAGGAAGTTAGTGCCTGTATCAGTATGCGACAGTATTGGCTCTACAAATTTTTCCCTAGCAATTGCAGTGTTTCTGCTCTAATTCTTTGGTCTTTGATATACTTTGAGTTGATTTTTGTGCAGAGTGAGAGAGAGGGATCTAGTTTCATTCTTCTACATATGGATATCCAGGTTTCCCAGCACCATTTGTTAAAAAGACTTTTCTCCAGCATGTTTTTGGCACCTTTGTCAAGGATCAGATGATTTTATCTGTGTGGATTTGTCTTTGTATCTTCTACTCTATTCCATTGGTTTTCATTTATGTTTTAATGATAATACCATGCTGTTTTTATAAGGATAGTTCTGTAGTGTAATTTGAAGTTTGCTATTTACTTTCAGGCTTGCTTTTATTGCTCAGGATTGCTTTGGACATTCTGGGTCTTTTATTTTTCCATCTGAATTGTAGGACTATTTTTTCTAGTTCTGTGAAGAATGTCACTGGTATTTTCATGGTAATCAAATATTTTATAGTGAAATATGGTAGAATGAGTTGCAAAGACTTTGAAAAATGAGATTTATAGACATAAAATTACTCAGTACTGATAACAATTTAATATAAAAATGCAAAATAAAGGAAGTTTTAGACCCTAAATGTTAGTATTTTCTGTAAGTTAGGGCATATTTTAAGGACAAATGAAAACAGACTGAATGCAAGAGAAATGGATTAGATTCTTATACTTAGCAGCCTATGTTCCTATAGAGATGAGGCCAGAGAGATCAACCAAACTATCAGTTTAAAAAAAAAAAAAGTATTGACAAGAAGTTTAATTTTGGAGCTATTTTAAGACATTTAGATCCCTAAGTACTTTTACTTTGAAGGTCTCATTTCACATTGTACCTAGCCCCCATTTTCCATATAAAATATCTAACAGGTCAGTTCATTAGAACTGCATTGAGTATCAAGTGGATGTACCCAAATAGTGAAATTATGATTGAATGAGTAGAGGATTAAACCTATTCACTTAAGAAATGTTCATTACTAAATGCCAGCCTTTGTGTCAGGCTCTGAGACTTGGTGGTTAACAGGAGAGGAGTGACATGGTCTATGCCCGTCCAGAAATTATGCTCCAGAGGGGAAGACCAGCAGTGTCATGGCCAGGTGCAATCATGTGGACTCGGCAATACAGAAGAGTTCTGCGTACTGTGGGGTAGAAGACCTGAGCTAAGATGGGACCGGTTGGGAAAGACTTCCTTGGAGAAATGGCATCTAAACAATGAACTGAGAATAAGAACTGGCCAGCTTAATCGGTGAGGAATATGTAAAGGAGTCATTCAGGGAGAAGAAATGTCATCGATGAGACCTCTAGAGGGAAAAATAGTGCAACATGTGAAGGTACCAAAAGAAGTTTGGTTTGGTTAGAACTAAGAGTCAGGATGAGTTGGGGTAGTGTGGAGGGTGAGTGGGAGAGTGGCAAGATATCAGGATTATTTTAAGGTATTCAGATCCTTAGGTAGTTTTACTTTGCATCCAGCAATTATATTCCCTTTTAAATATCTAATAGGTCAGTTCATGAGAATTGTATTGAGTAGCAATTGAATAATACAAATTGTTATATTTTGTGGAAATATCAGTAAACATTTGGTAAATGTGATATTGATTGTTTTATATTTTGAAGCAAACTTTTAATTCAGTTTATTCAATATTTCCATAGGAACTTGAGAAACTTAAGTATCTATGTATCATTGTTTCATAGAACTAGGTGTGACCATCCCACTAATTAATGATAAGAGCAGAAGTTTGCCAGTGATTTTAAACCACGAACTTTTAGTCAGGGGCAATTGGAAATCATGGCAAGGTTTAAGCAGGGGAGGAACACTTTAGAAACATCATCCTAGCTGCAGTGTGCAGAAAGGAAATAAGGGAAAAGTGTTGGCATGGGAGGGGGTTGGGAATGGGGGGACTTAGGTGCCTGTTGTAAATTTCCAGGGGAAAATTGATTGGACCCAAATTAGCATGAAGTCATGACCAAGAGTAGACTTGTGATCCTTTAGTGTAGTGGTAAGATGAGATACTAGTGATTTAGCCTTTGAGGATATCCTTAAGTCCTTTAACAAAATCCTTCAGTTCTTGAAAAAAATCTTATCATATAACCCTTTGGTAGAATCATTCACTAGACTTGGTATACCTGTTTAATTATATTTTATGTTAGGATGAGTTAAATTAAAAATAAAAGATGACTGAACAATGGTTTGCAGTTGTTTGATCAATTGGACCTACTCATCCATTTGAACAGTTCTTTAGGCAGATTAATGCCTGTAGATTTTCAAAAGTGAATTTGCCTAGTGGAGAACCAGACAAAATATTCTATCTTTCTAAAATAATACATGTTTACTAAGTCATCTCCTTTCTATTATAAAACCTAACAAGGTCATGGTTGCCTTCCCATTGGTGAGGTAATGCATTAGTTGTAAGAGTGAGGCCCAGGCAGAGTGGCCACCATGCTCACATCTCTTTCCCCTATGTTAGGGCTCCCTGATCATTTTCATGACCCAGCAAAGAACCTGTCTGTCCTGGTGGTACCTCAAAACAAGCTACTATTTTTTATCAAATGTACCATGAAATTAAGAGCCGAAGGAGAGCTCTTAATTGCCTCACTTTCTATCTTGTGTAAATGAATGAAAGTTATACACTTTGCTTACATTTTTATTTCCAAGTTTTAAGAAATGACAATTTCTAGCATATGAATAATTATATAAATGCTTGAGATTCTAAGAGAATTATAAGCAGAACTATTTTCACAACATATTTATTGAGTGTATAGCCCTATGTTGCAAATTACATTGGCTAAAAAAATGGTTTCAGGATGTGTGCCCTGTCCTATCAATGATTATAATTTTTGGGAAAAGATAGGGTATAGTTGGGCTTAAAACAGAGAAAATCAGCAAATATTTTATGAACAGCCTTGATACTGAAGAATTTTGGAGACCATTCTTTACTGGGAAGAGAGGTATATTGGTTAGCATTTATTTATTATAACAATACTTTGGCAGCTAGAGTCATCCACAGGCAGCCTTGCGCACTCTGGCGGTGGGCCCCGCCCACACAGCCAGCTTCTCCAGGTTCTCGGAACGGAACTGGCCCGCTAGTGAGAGCCTTTCTGACCAGAACAAGCTCCGAGTCCCGGAGCCAGCGCATCGCAGCGTACTCTGGCACGCAAGCAGATTCAGGGACCAGATAGGGCAGTCAGAGACTTCCCCAAGTAGTCTGGACCCCTGCGGTGGGAGGTGCCGTTCAAGGCTAGTTTCTCGGAGCTGACTGCCCAGTGAGAGACTTTCTACATAGAACCAGCCAGAAGCCCCTGAACCAATGGAGAGCCTCGATCCGCAAGCAGCCTCTGGGATCAGGGCAGGGCAGCCAGAGACCTCTTCAGGCGGCTCTGCCCACTCCGGCTGCAGGCTCTCTTCACCGGGCGATCCAAGATGGCGGCCTAGAGGGAGACTGCACCCCCTGTCGCTCCAGAACCCAGGAGTTAAGAAGGGGAGGCATTGAGAGACTCGGAATGAAATAGAGCCACGGGTGAGTCTGCCCACTGGGTAAAGCTCGGCCCGGGTGGCAGGCACAGATAGAGGTGGCTTATCAGAGCAGGGCAGGGCAGCTAGAGTCTTCCCAAGGTAGCCTTCCACACTCCGGCAGTGGGCTCCTCCCACACGGCCAGCTGCACGGTGCAGGCCCACAGTGAGAGCATTTCAGCACAGAGCCAGTTCAAAATTGTGGAACCAGTAGGGGGCTAGGGGCAGTTTTCTTCAGATGCGCTGCTTTATCAGATTCCTCCAAGACATCAGGCTACTGAAGGCTGGGAGGTGATACACTGGAAATCTACCAGGACACTATAAGCCAATAGAGGAAATCTGCAATATCTCAGGGTCCCACTGACAACTGACCAATATGAGAAAACAAGGGAAGAAAATGACCCAAACAAACCTAGATACTACATCAATAAAACCCAATGACAGCACACCAGAAGAAATGTCAGAAAGGGAGTTCAGAATGTACGTAATTAAAATGATCAGGGAAGCTAATGAGGAGATGAAAGAGCAAATGCAGGCATTGAAGGAGGAGATGAAAGAGCAAATGCAGGCATTAAATGATCGCACCAATCAACAGTTAAAAGACCAAATACGGGACGCAAGAGATCATTTCAATAAAGAGTTAGAGATACTGAAAAAAAACCAAACTGAAATCCTTGAAATGAAGGAAACAATAAACCAAGTTAAAAACTCCATAGAAAGCATAACCAATAGGATAGAACACCTGGAAGACAGAACCTCAGACACTGAAGACAAATTATTTAATCTTGAAAGCAAAGTTGGCCAAACAGAAAAGATGGTAAGAAATCATGAACAGAATCTACAAGAATTATGGGATATCATGAAAAGGCCAAATTTAAGAATTATTGGGATTGAGGAAGGCTTAGAGAAACAAACCAAAGGAAAGAACCATCTATTCAATGAAATAATAACAGAAAATTTCCCAAATCTGAAAATGAAATGGAAAACCAAGTACAAGAGGCTTATAGAGCTCCAAACATACAAAATTACAACAGACCCACACCAAGGCACATTATTATGAAAATACCTAACATACAAAATAAAGACAGAATTTTAAAGGCCGCGAGAGAAAAGAATCAAATTACATTCAGAGGGAAAGGAATAAGAATATCAGCAGATTTTTCAATCCAGACCCTAAAAGTTAGAAGGGCCTGGAACAACATATACCAAGCCCTGAAAGAAAACGGATGCCAACCAAGAATCTTATACCCAGCAAAACTTACCTTCAAATTTGACGATGAAATAAGATCCTTCCATGATAAACAAAAGCTAAAGGAATTTACAAAAAGAAAGCCAGCATTACAGAACATTCTCAGCAAAATATTCCATGAGGAAGAGATGAAAAACAATGATGCAAATCAGCAACAGGAGGCGCTAGCCTAAAGGAATAGCCAAATAAAGGAGAAACCAAATCATGTCAAAAACAAATATGAGTCAATTGACTGGGAATACAAATCATATCACAATAATAACCCTGAATGTTAATGGCCTGAATTCATCAATCAAAAGACACAGACTGGCAGATTGGATTAAAAAGAAAACTCCAACAATATGCTGCCTGCAAGAGACTCATCTCATAGAAAGAGATACCCATAGACTAAAGGTGAAAGGATGGGGAAAAACATACCATGCACATGGACACAGCAAAAAAGCTGGAGTATCCATCCTCATTTCAGATAATGTGAACTTCAAACCAAAACTAGTCAGAAGGGATAAAGAAGGACATTACATGCTGCTTAAGGGAAGCATAAATCAGCAAGACATAACAATCATAAACATCTATGCCCCGAACATTGGCTTATCCACGTACGTCAAACAAATCCTTCTCAATTCCAGAAATCAAATAGACCACAACACAATCATACTAGGTGATAACACACCTCTCTCACCACTGGATAGATCATCCAAACAAAAATTGAATAAAGAAACTATAGATCTCAACAACACAATCAGCAATTTAGACTTAACAGACATATATAGAATATACCATCCAACAAAGAACGAATACACTTTCTTCTCAGCAGCACATGGATCCTTCTCTAAAATAGACCATATTTTATGCCACAAAGCTACTGTTAGCAAATACAAGAAGATAGAGATACTACCTTGTACTCTATCAGATCATAATGGATTGAAATTAGAAATAAATGACAGAATAAAAAACAGAAACTTCTCCAATACTTGGAGACTAAATAATACACTATTATATGATGAATGGATAACAGAAGACATCAGGAGGGAAATAAAAAAATTCTTAGAAGTAAACGAGAACAAAGACACATCATATCAAAATCTCTGGGACACTATGAAAGCAGTACTTAGAGGAAGATTTATTTCATGGGGTGCATTCAAAAAAAGAAGTAGAAATCAACAAATAGACGACTTAACACTACTGCTCAAAGTGCTAGAAAAAGAAGAGCAGGCCAATACCAAAAGTAGTAGAACACAGGAAATAGTTAAAATCAGAGCCGAAATCAACGAAATTGAAACAAAAGAAACAATTGGAAAAATTAACAAAATAAATAGTTGGTTCTTTGAAAAAATAAATAAAATTGATAAACCCTTAGCCACACTAACAAAGAGAAAGAGGGAGAAAACTCAAATTACTAAAATTCAGAATGAACAAGGAAACATCACAACAGACACGAGTGAAATACAAAACCTAATTAGAAGCTATTTCGAAAATCTATACTCCAACAAAACAGAAAACCTCGAAGACATCAACAAATTTCTAGAGACATATGAATTACCTAAACTGAACAAGGAGGACATACACAATTTAAATAAACCAATTTCAAGCAATGAAATAGAAGAGGTCATCAAAAGCCTACCAACAAAGAAAAGTCCGGGACCAGATGGGTTCTCAGCTGAGTTCTACAAAACCTTTAAAGAAGAGCTCATTCCAATACTCCTCAAAGTATTCCATGAAATAGAAGAGGAGGGAACCCTCCCAAACTCGTTCTATGAAGCCAATATCACCCTGATACCTAAACCAGACAGAGACACATCGAGGAAAGAAAATTTCAGACCAATATCCTTAATGAACATCGACGCAAAAATTCTCAACAAAATTTTAGCAAATCGCATACAAATATATATTAAAAAGATAGTGCACCACGATCAAGTGGGTTTTATCCCAGGGATGCAAGGTTGGTTCAACATTCGGAAATCAATAAATGTCATTCACCATATCAACAGACTTAAAGTTAAGAATCACATGATTATTTCAATAGATGCAGAAAAAGCATTCAATAAAATACAGCATCCCTTCATGCTCAAAACACTAGAAAAAATTGGGGTAGTGGGAACATTCCTAAACATTATAAAGGCAATCTATGCTAAGCCCATGGCTAATATCATTCTAAATGGTGAAAAACTAAAAGCATTGTCCCTAAAAACTGGAACAAGGCAGGGATGCCCTCTTTCACCACTTCTATTCAACATCGTCCTTGAGACTCTAGCCAGAGCAATCAGACAAACCAAAGAAATTAAAGGGATACGAATAGGAAAAGAAGAACTCAAACTATCCCTGTTCGCTGATGACATAATTATATATTTAGAGGAACCTGAAAATTCCACCAGAAGACTTTTAGAACTCATAAGTGAATTCAGTAAAGTAGCAGGTTACAAGATCAATGCTCATAAATCTAAGGCATTTTTATACATAAGTGATGAATCTTCAAAAGAGAAATTAGGAAAACTACCCCATTCACAATAGCTTCGAAAAAAATAAAATACTTGGGAATCAATCTCACAAAAGAGGTGAAAGACCTCTACAATAAGAACTACAGAACACTAAAGAAAGAAATTCAAGAAAACCTTAGAAGATGGAAAGATCTCCCATGTTCCTGGATAGGCAGAATTAATATTGTCAAAATGGCTATACTACCTAAAGTGCTATACAGATTCAATGCAATTCCAATTAAAATCCCAATGATGTACCTTGCAGAAATAGAGCAAGCAATTATGAAATTCATCTGGAAGAATAAAAAACCTAGAATAGCTAAAGCAATCCTCAGTAGCAAGAGCAAAGCAGGGGGTATTGCAATACCAGATCTTCAACTCTACTACAAAGCAATAGTAACAAAAACGGCATGGTATTGGTACCAAAATAGACAGGTAGATCAATGGTACAGAATAGAGGACATGGACACAAACCCAAATAAATACAATTTTCTCATACTAGACAAAGGTTCCAAAAATATGCAATGGAGAAAAGATAGCCTCTTCAACAAATGGTGCTGGGAAAACTGGAAAACCATATGCAATAGAATGAAATTAAACCCCTATCTCTCACCCTACACAAAACTCAACTCAAAATGGATCAAGGACCTCGGAATCAGACCAGAGACCCTGCATCTTATAGAAGAAAAAGTAGGTCCAAATCTTCAACTTGTTGGCTTAGGATCAGACTTCCTTAACAGGACTCCCATAGCACAAGAAATGAAAGCAAGAATCAACAACTGGGATAGATTCAAACTAAAAAGCTTTCTCTCAGCAAAGGAAACTATCAGAAATGTGAAGAGAGAGCCTACAGAGCGGGAGAATATTTTTGCCATCCATACCTCAGATAGAGCGCTAATTTCCAGAATCTATAAAGAACTCAAAAAACTCTACACGAAGAATACAAATAATCCAATCAACAAATGGGCTAAGGAAATGAACAGACACTTCACAGAAGAAGATGTACAAGTAATCAACAGATATATGAAAAAATGTTCAACATCCCTAGTAATAAGGGAAATGCAAATCAAAACTACCCTAAGATTTCATCTCACCCCAATTAGAATGGCGATTATCAAGAACACAAGCAACAATAGGTGTTGGCGAGGATGTGGTGAAAAAGGAACACTCATACATTGCTGGTGGGGTTGCAAATTAGTGCAGCCACTCTGGAAAGCAGTGTGGAGATTCCTCAGAAAGCTTGGAATGGAAACACCATTTGACCCAGCTATCCCACTCCTTGGCCTATACCCAAAGGACTTAAAATCAGCATACTACAGAGATACAGCCACATCAATGTTCATTGCTGCTCAATTCACCATAGCCAGATTGTGGAACCAACCTAGATGCCCTTCAGTTGATGAATGGATAAAGAAACTGTGCATATTAATACAATGGAATATTACTCCGCAATGAAGAATGATAAAATTATGGCATTTGTAGGCAAATGGACGAAATTGGAGAATATCATGCTAAGTGAGATAAGCCAATCTCAAAAAACTAAAGGACGAATGATCTCGCTGATAATCGGATGAGGACACATAATGGGGGTTGGGAGGGGTTAGCATTAGGTTTAGGGTTAGGTTTAGAGTTAGGCTAAGGAGAGCGGTAAGAATGAAGGAAAGAAGGACTGTATAGAGGGAAAAGAGGGGTGGGAGGGGTGGGGGGGAAGGGAAAAAAAATAAACATCATTACCCTATGTAAACGTTAAAAATAAATAAATAAAGAAACAAACAAACAAAAAACAATACTTTGTCTGAATTTGATTACCTGAGATAGTGAATATTTTTATTATACCTTATTTAAGTATAATTGATTTTTAAAGAAAGCAAGAATTATTCACAAACATATGAAATAGTTCCAAACAAATATTCCAAACATCTTCACAAAAAAGAAGAAAAATATAGCACATAACCTTTTATGTTTAGTATACACAATAAACAAAACTTTGTGTGCCCTTACATGTGAATGTGATCTAGAGCAATTCTAATGGCTGCTCTGTGAACTTTAACTTTCTCATTTGTGAAATAGGAACAATGTGTTTTAATGATCCTTTTAACTCTGCACTTTCAATATATGTTCCCTGTGATCATTTCAGGTTCTAGGTAAGCAAACAAAGAAAATGCTCTTGTATAGTATTTAGCAAGTCAGGTAAATATCCTCAACACTGAAAAGAAAATTTAACACTGGCTAAAGTAGTCCAGGTTCCCACGAATATATTTAGTACTTTATCAACCAGAAAAAATTCAATTGAGTAATTTGATAAAGTGATATTTTTATTGAATTAATTTATTATTTAACAAATTCTTTTGGACTATCTTTCTTCCTTTTTATGGTCAGTAACTGGTATTAGTCAGATCAGAAATCATTAGTCATTATTTCCTAAAGTATCTTTTTACCCACTTACCCTGGAGGTATTCTTCCAGGAGGCTGTGAGAAACTAAATTGGAATAGAAAGTTCAGGACATTTCATGAAGGGTAGGAAAATAAATGGAATAATTCATTCTGTTGGCAGTGGGGAGCCTTTGAGGGTTCTTAGCAGAAAAGTAACTTGCTCTGAACTGTAGAAGATTAATTTGACATTGGTGTCTGAAATTCACTGGGTGGAAGAACAGCAGTTTGGATGGTATGTATGACATTAGTCTAGATGAGAGGAGGTGAGTACTTGAATAAGAATGGTGCAATTGGAAAAGGAGAGAAGTAAATGTGGCAAGAAGCATCATTTTGACTGATTGAATAGGTCTGATTGGTTAATTAGATATGAGAAATATGGGAGGAGCAGGAACCAAATGTTACTTGGCTGGGGGGAAAATGACATTTAAATAGGAGAGGGACAAAGAAGTAATTGGGAGATTCTTTTAAAAGTAAAAGGATTATAGAAAAGTATATTGCTAACTTAGACAAATTTGTGTTAACAGGTCCAGAAAAAGTCATATCTCAGGGTAATAATAATAAGAGCTATGAATTTTCTGGGAAACACTGTGTCAGAAATGTGTATCCAATATATCATGGATAATTCTCATAATGCCCTTTCAAGGTAGATTTGATTACCATACTTTTACAAGTTAAGAGCAAAGCTCCTAGAGGCAAAGAAATCTTCCTGAGCATTACTCAGCTTATTATTGGTTGAATAAAAACTAAAATACAGATCTGCCTCACTTAAAGAACTTTTCTCTATATGCCATGTATTGTCTCTTATTGTTAAAAAACTTATGAATTATGTTACCTGTAAGTTTTGAAATAATTTGTAATAGTTGAGATAATTATAGATAATTATGTTAAATTATTACCTTATTGCAAGCATTATGAAAAACTATGCTAAATTATTCATATGTTGAAGTGATAAAATATAATTTTTTCATATTGTTTTATTGTTGCATTACAACTGTACATAAGGTGGGATTTATTATTGCATATTCATACATGCACACAATGTAACAATATAATTTTGCCATTATCACTCCCCAGTATTTTTCCTTTCCTTTCCATCTTCCTTTGGCTGGTCCCTTTCCTCTATTCTACTGATATTCCTTTGATTTTCATGAGACTCTCCCCACCATTTTCCTTTCTCGCTTTGACATATGAGAGAAAATAAATGACCCTTGACCTTCTAAGTTTGGCTTATTTTGCTTAACATAATGGTCTTGAATTCCATCCATGTTCCTGCAAATGACACAGTTTCATATTTCCTTATGGCTGAATAAAACTCCATTGTATCTATATATCACATTTTCTTTATTCATTCATTTATTGATGGGCATGCATGGGTGTGCATACATTGCTATAGTATGCTGACTTTAATTCTTTAGGATAAATACTGAGGAATGCTATAACTGGATCTTATGGTGGTTCCATTCCTAGTCTTTTGAGGAGCTTCCATGCTGATTTCCATAGTGGTTGTACTAATTTGCAAAACTACCAAGAGTGTAAAAGTGTTTCTTTCTTTCTACATCTTCTCCAGCATTTATGACAGTTTGCATTCTTGATGTCTATCATTCTGTCTGAAATGAGATAAAATCTACTGTAGTTTTGATTTGCATTTCCCTAAGTGCTAATGATGTTGAACATTTTTTATATACTTGTTGACCATTTATATTTCTTCTTTTGAGAAGTGTCTATTTAGTTGATTTGTTCATTTATTAACTGGTTATTTTTTGGCATAAGTTTTTTGAGTGCTTTGCATATTCTGGATATCAATCCTCTGTCAGAAGAGTAGCTAGCAAAGATTTTCTCCCATTCTGTAGGTTTTCTCTTCACATTCTTGTTTACTTTGCTGTACAGAAGCTTCTTAATTTGATGCTGTCCCATATATTAACTCTTGGCATTAGTTCCTGAGCTTTAGGAGTCCCAGAGAGAAGTTGTTATTTGTGCCTCTTGGTTGGAGTATTGACCTATTCCTAGGTTATTGATCTATTTTGAGTTTATTTATTTATTTATTTTTTTGTGCAGGGTGAGAGACATGAGGGCCAATAAAATAGAAGAGAAAACATAAAAACAAATCCACATAGATATAGTCATCTGATTCTAGACCAAGATGCCAAAAACATATGTTGGAGAAATGACAACCTTTTTAACATATAGTGCTAGGAGAATTGGATATTTATATGTAGAAGAAAGAAATTAGGTCACTATCTCTCACTGCACAAAAATCTACTCAAAATGGATCAAATACCTAGGAATTAGACCTGAAGTTTTGTAATGTGTAGAAGAAAAGGTAGTCCTAACATTTCAACATACTGGCACACTTAAAATATGTTAGGGCTCACTCTTGGTTTACATTACAGTTCGCTCATGTTATGGACTTTGACAAATGTTTGGTGGCACCTAAAATAACATGAGTAAATTTTAGTAAATTTTATCCATTTATTTTTAACAAATAGCTTCTGATCAAATCGCCAAATGAGCAAACTCTTAAGAGAAACTGATGTTATTTTGACTAAATACTGATTCCTGAAAATATGTATCAATATATATTGAGTCAAAATTTGTATCCATAGCTTGTTAGTGGTATTTGAAAAATATAAATCTTAGAACTTTTGAATGTAATGGACAAATTAAAGCAAAAGTGATTGTAGCCTACAAAGCATATCAATTTTACTATATTTGTATTTTTCAACCAAAAGATTTGATTATGAGAGGGTAAATTTTCCCCCCTTGATCATTGTCAGAGAGATGTTTTGCATTAGGATAAAATCTATTTGTTCCATGTTTTTGCATGCATACTGCACAATGCACTAACCTATCCCCATTCTAGACACAGTATCGTGTAGTTGGAGCATACAGCCTTTTATGTTGTCTTGCAAAGAAAGATAGCTCCACACCCTTGAACCGAGTGAGAATCATTTTGAAACTACACAGAATGATGGAGAAAATATCTACTCACATAGTAGAATGTCTTCCTACCTATGGCAACTTTCTAACCACACATTTATTTAAAAAACAGGTTCTAAAAAATGTCTTTAGATCTCCATATATTCAGATTAAGCCTAGTCTGGGAAAAAACCTCCTTATTCATGAGTTAGCTGAATGTTTTAATGCATTCCTTCACTCCATTACTTACCCACTTACTTATTTTAATTAATAAATTCAATTATTTATTGAAGTTTTCTATGTCTGAATAAAATTTATACTAAGATGCTGTCTAGCCTCCATGATGAAGAAACACAGTTTCTAACTTAAAAATCCCTGGTAGGCAATGCTCAAAGGATTTGTGTGGCATTAAACTATTCTAGATGATACTACAATGGTGGAGGCATGTTATCAAACACTTGCCAAAATCCATAAAATAGGTGAACCCTAATGGAAATCTAGAGTGAACCATACTGTAAACTGTGGAATTCAGCTGATAATGCTGTGCCAAAAGCAGGGTTATCAATTGTAACAAATTCACCAGTCTTCTGGGAGATGTTGATAGGAGGGAAGTTGTGGATGTATGGGGAGATTAGTTGTATGAAAAATCTGTACTTCCTCTCACTTTTTCTGTGAAGAAAGAATTTATTAAAAAAAATCCCTGGTATTCTAAGGCCACAGCATCTTTACTGGATAAAACTAATCCAGATGTCTCTAGAATGTTCTGGCTACTAAAACAGAGATGAATTTGATATCAATAATAGCCAAAACCACCACCATGATTTTTTAAATTGTTTTTAAAAATTTTTGTTAGAAAGAGGTAGTAGGTTTGATACTTTGTGAGATTCTGTTTTCATAATGAACATAAAGAAAGGCATCATTATTGTCTTCATTTAATAACATCAAAATAGTTCTTAGTAAGGCTGTGCAATTTGCCCAATATCAGACAGCAAGTACAAAGGAGAGCTGACAATGTATCCCAAGCCCACCTGAAGTCAAATTTGATGGTTTGAGCCATCCATAGACTCAATATTTATGAAGCATTGACTCTGTTCCTGGGCTTTTTCTGGGTGCTGCAGATACAGTGGTGAACAAGACAGACAAGATCCTTGGTCTCACGGAGCTCATATTTTGGGGAGAATGAGTAGAAGTCAGACAAGGGAGAGAAAAACTATAGCTAACTAGATAGATAGATACAGATGCTATATTTAAAAATTATATAAGCAAATTTAAAATTCACAACAAAAACAGTTATCAGAAAATGTAAGTGAGCTATGATAAAAGTCACCTTAGGCAGGTTAGTTAGGCAACCCATCTCTAAGGAGAATCTGCATTTTAAATTGAGAAATGACAAAAAGCCAGGCATCTGAAGACAAGAGGAAGAATATTCCAGTGCAAAATTCCTAAGGTAGAGGACTCGCATGCCCATGTGGCCAAAATAAGGAATACATGACTGAAACATAGTAGAGCAAAATGGAAAAAAGAAGGACAAGGAGTCTGGATTTGTTTCTAAATGCAATGGAAAGAAGCAACTGGTGGTTTAAAGCAAGAAAGAGACATTCCAGGTGCTGTGTAACTAGTGGTTTGCAGAGAGGCACACATAGAGGCAGTCTAGCTAAAGTGCCAGTTAGGCTAATCTAAGAGGGAGATGATGATAGTTTGGACTAAAAGGCTAATAGTAAAAATGGAATTGAAAGTGTTAATTCAGGAAGCCTATGTAAAGCACAAAGCTTTTGGTACTGGACCCCTACTGAATGAAAATCCTAAAAATCACTATGAAGACCAATAGCACTGTCATTTTCCATGAAACAGATCCACTCTAGGGATTCAGCAAAGAGCTAATGTCCTATTGAATTAGGTTTAAGATGGCATAAATTCCCTAGGGGAATTATTCCTCTGTGGCAGCACTATGATACCCTTTGCTCAGTTCATTGATGATGCCTTGCAGTAATGGTAGAAATAAAATTACAGAGAAATAAAACCTTAAAAACTCCAATCATCTTAATAAACACATACTTTAGTCCCTTCCCTGCATTTTATTGCATGATTTTAAACATGAGTAAGATTCAGAAACCAAACTATTCTTCTTTAAAATTGCCTTCCTAAGTGTATTTTGTAATACATGAGAGTTCTGTAAATCTCATTAAATGATACAAGTAAAGAACTAATAAAGAATACTGGGTCCTCACTCCTGACTGGTTACAGAGGTCCTATTTTCCTTTACAGGCTTTCAATGAAGTTTGATTCTCAACAAAGTGATAAACTGTGAGTACAATTTTAAATTTAAACCAGGGCATCAAATGGTTTTATAAATCTCAGGAGAAACACATCCATAGATAAAGTTTCTATCAACCTACTTAATAGGAATATCACCATAACTACTTTTACATAAATATAATTAGTGTGAGCCTATAAAATCATAGCTTCAGTTGAAGATTAAAGCAGAAGCATTCTGTTTTCATTACCCAAATTGGTGAAATGGGGCTGGCAATTATTCTCACCACATTCTACTTCCGTGTGAAATTTCTGTCTTCCTATATCTAAAAGTACTTTTACAGAAATGTCCTTAAACTTTTTCTATTTATTCTGCTGGCCCCCCCCCCCCCCCACCACACACACACATTTGTACCAGAGGTGCTTAACCACTGAGCCACAGTTCTTTTGTTTAGAGTCAGGGTCTCACTGAGTTGCTTAGAGCCTTGCTAAGTTGTTGATGCTGGCTTTGAACTCATGATCCTCCCGCCTTAGCCTCACAAGCTTCTGGGGTAAACATCTATTTTTAATGTACGTTTTATGTTTTCATTTGTGTTCCTGTTCGTTTACTTCCCCTGAAACTTGTATAGATCTTGATTTGAGAAGTTTCCATCTCATCGAGACTTTGTTTCTGTACCATAGCATTTTAATGTCTCCCAAACCCTTAATCTACATTATTCTAAGGAATAAATGTCTAGTGCTCAACAGTAAGTGAGATACAAGAATTCTGAATTCTAAAATATTTTATTTCGAATCACAGAAAAGATACATCATACTATACACAGAAAAAAAGGAGAGCGAGCCTAGATTAAAAGTCACAGAAACCTTATTACTCTATTTTAGGATACAGTTCGTCTTACCCTTTCTATACCAATCCCCTTAATGTCTATCTTAGTGCAGGAACAAAGCACATTGTGCTGCATTCTGATACCATCCCAGTTCAGGCCATCATCAGCCTTCACATTGTTTACATAAGGAATAATTGTAAGTTACTGGTTGTCCTAATTCTTCAATCTGATTGCGATTATCACCATATTTTGTGGACTAGTCACTTTACAACTCTACAAGGAGAAAGTTCACTTATAGAAAACGGAGAATAATACAAATAACTGCTATCCATGGAAATGCAAATTGTGTCCAGTGGAATGCAATTGTCACTCCTACTGAGCATTTTGCAAGTTTTGTATCCATTTGGTAATTTATTTCAGCATTCCTCATCTGACTGTACATATGTGGTATTTCGAATTCCCTTCTGAACTAGTTGTAATACCATCAGTCCCCTCATTAGTTAATGAGTTAAAGTTTTTGACTGTGTTTATTTTATATTTGGAGGAAAGTCATAATTTAATCCCATTTTAAATTCATCCTTTCTAATATTTTATCCATTATATGAAGCCCTCTGATGCCTTGAGGGAGGATCATTCAGTCTTTGCTTCAGTAAAACCAATAAAATAAAATTCATGCCACATAGTGAACCATTCATTTTTGATCCAACTAAACTTGTGCTGAAAGTTGAATCAACCTACCTCCCTATATTTTAATCCATTAACATCACTTTCTTTAAAAGATCTCCAAAGAAAAAGACAAATTTCCATTCAGTTTAGAACTATACTGCACAATGCAGTAGACACTAGCTATAAGGTAACTGTTGAGCATTTAAAACATGACTGTTCAAAACTGAGATGTGCTGTTACGTATAAACCACACCCAACATTTTGAATACTTTGTACCAAGAACAGGTATAAAATACCTCATTAGAGCGGGCCAAGATGGCGGACTAGAGGGCGGCTGCGTTTCGCGCTGCTCCAGGACGCAGGATTCGAGAGAGGAGATAGTGAGAGATTTGGGACCAACTCAAAGCTGCCGGGTGAGTCTCTCCTGTTGGGGAGGCGTCCCGGATGGGGCGGTAGCCCCGGAACGCAGGGAATTTGTGAGGTGGAGTTGCTCGGCGAGACGCCCCTCCCCCCACTGGAGCGGTAAACACGGACGACTGGGATCATCGTGGAGGAGGCGGCTCAGCATAGCGCTTGGACTCGAGCAGCCGCTGGGGCTCCGGTCGGCTGCCTGGGGAGGAGCTGCGTGGTGAGCTGTTTGGACCCAGAGTGACCGCTTCCGAACACCGGGGGGTTGCCCGGAGGAGGAGGAGAGGCCCGGCGGGTCGCTTGGGTCTAGGAGTGACTGCATCAGAGCCACGGGCGGTTGCCAGGGGAGGAGCTGCGTGGTGAGCTGTTTGAACTCAGAGTGGGCGCTCCTGAGCGCCGGGGGACTGCCCGGAGGAGGAGGAGGAGCACGGCGGGACGCTTGGTCTGGGAATGACTGCATCAGAACCACAGGCGGTTGCCAGAGGAGGAGTTGTGTGGTGAACTGTTTGAACTCAGAGTTAGCGCTCCTGAGTGCCGGGAGGTTGCCCGGAGGAGGAGGAGGAGCGTGGCTTGTTGTTTGACCTGGGAGTGACTGCATCAGAGCTGCGGGCGGTTGCCGAAGGGGGAGCTGCGTGACGAGCTGTTTGAACTCGGAGCAGCTGCTCCAGAACACTGGTGGCCTGCCTGGAGGAGGAGAGCGGTGGGACGCTTAGTCTGGGAGTGACTGCATCAGAACCACAGGCGGTTGCCAGAGGAGGAGGCGAGTGGTGAGCTGATTGGACTAAAAGCAACCGCTCCGGAACACCGGTGGCCTGCCTGGAGAAGGAGCGTGGTGAGTCACCTGGTCTCGGAGCCACCGCTCCTGAACACCCGGGCGGCTACCCCAAGGAGGAGGAACAGGGCGGGTCACTTGGACTTGGAGTGACTGCCTAGGGCTACGGGTGGTTGGTGGGAGGAGGAGACCCAAAGTGAGTTGTTTGGACTCCTAGTGACTGCGTCGGAAACCGGGCGGCTGTCCGGAGGAGGAGGTGTGTGACGGGTCTCTGTGTCTCGGAGCTATTGTACGGGGCTCCAGGTGTTGGCTCAGGGGAGGGGCTGCATAGCCAGGCGATTGGTGCAGAGCAGGGTCCCAGGAGCTAGGTGCCTTCTTGCTGGAAGAGCCGCACAGAGACACGCCTAGGGGCGGAGCGAAGTTTCCAGGGCGGCGGGCAGACTCTCTGGGAGAGGCAGCCTAAGGAGACTCGCCTGCGAAGGGTGAGGCTCCCAGGCCCAGGACGTAGGTCCGGGCCCCTGGGATCGTTGCAGAAGAAGACAGCCCAGCCCAGGGGGTAGTTGTAGATTGAGGGGAACCTCTAGGAGGGCAACTGACTAGCGAGACGTCCACACCGAGTGACTCTTCCCGGCCAGGGGAGGTTTTCCCACAGGGACAGTAAAGTCAGAGACATAGGCACAAACAGGCCTTGCCTCAGCCCGCAGCCTACTTCCCCGTTGGATGACCATTGGTCAACAAGTGGAGACACCTCTGCCCACTAGCAGGGAATATACGCCACCTGAGGGTCACCACCCTAGAGAGGCAGCTTCTTCGTGGAGCTCTGCATTATCAACCTCCTCCAAGACTTCAGGCTACTGAAGGATAAGAGGGGATATACTAACAATCTTCAGGGACATTATAAGTTGATAGAGGAAATCTGCAATATCTTAATGACCCACTGATCCCTGAACAATATGAGAAAACAAGGGAAGAAAATGCCCCAAACAAATCTAGATGTTACATCAATAAAATCCAACGACAGCATGCCAGAAGAAATGACAGAAAGGGAGTTCAGAATGTACATAATTAAAATGATTAGGGAAGCAAACGATGAGATGAAAGAGCAAATGCAGGCATTGAACGATCGCACCAATCGACAGTTAACAGAGCAAATTCAGGAAGCAAAAGATCATTTCAATAAAGAGTTAGAGATATTGAAAAAAAACCAAACAGAAATCCTTGAAATGAAGGAAACAATAAACCAAATTAAGAACTCCATAGAAAGCACAACCAATAGGATAGAACAGCTGGAAGACAGAACTTCAGATATTGAAGACAAAATATTTAACCTCGAAAACAAAGTTGAACAAACAGAGAAGATGGTGAGAAATCATGAACAGAATCTCCAAGAACTATGGGATATCATGAAAAGGCCAAATTTGAGAATTATTGGGATTGAGGAAGGCTTAGAGAAACAAACCAAAGGATTGAACAATCTATTTGAAGAAATAATATCAGAAAATTTCCCAAATCTGAAGAATGAAATGGAAAATCAAGTCCAAGAGGCTTATAGGACTCCAAATACACAAAATTACAACAGACCCACACCAAGGCACATTATAATGAAAATACCTAACATACAAAATAAAGACAGAATTTTAAAGGCTGTGAGAGAAAAGAACCAAATTACATTCAGGGGGAAGCCAATACGGATATCAGCAGATTTTTCAATCCAGACTTTAAAAGCTAGAAGGGCCTGGAACAACATTTTTCAAGCTCTGAAAGAAAATGGATGCCAACCAAGAATCTTATACCCAGCAAAACTTACCTTCAAATTTGACGATGAAATAAGATCATTCCATGATAAACAAAAGCTAAAAGAATTTACAAAAAGAAAGCCAGCATTACAGAACATTCTCAGCAAAATATTCCATGAGGAAGAGATAAAAAACAAAGAAGCAAATCAGCAAAGGGAGGAATTATCCTAAAGGAACTGTCAAATAAAGGAGGAACCAAGATGTGTCAAAAATTTTAAATATGAACCAAATGACTGGGAATACAAATCATATCTCAATAATAACCCTGAATGTTAATGGCCTGAATTCATCAATCAAAAGACATAGATTGGCAGATTGGATTAAAAAGAAAGATCCAACAATATGTTGCCTGCAAGAGACTCACCTCATAGAAAGAGATACCCATAGACTAAAGGTGAAAGGATGGGGAAAAACATACCATGCACATGGGCTCAGCAAAAAAGCTGGAGTATCCATCCTCATTTCAGATAAAGTGGACTTCAAGCCAATGTTAGTTAGAAGGGATAAAGAAGGACATTTCATACTGCTTAAGGGAACCATAAATCAGCAAGATATAACAATCATAAACATCTATGCCCCAAACAGTGGCTCATCCATATATGTTAAACAAATCCTTCTCAATTTTAGAAACCAAATAGACCATAACACAATAATACTAGGGGATTTTAACACGCCTCTTTCACCACTGGACAGATCTTCCAAACAAAAATTGAACAAAGAAACCATAGATCTCAATAACACAATCAATAATTTAGACTTAACAGACATTTATAGAATATACCATCCAACCAAGAGCGAATACACTTTCTTCTCAGCAGCACATGGATCCTTCTCTAAAATAGACCATATATTATGCCACAAAGCCAATGTCAGCAAATACAAGAAGATAGAGACACTACCTTGTATTCTATCAGATCATAATGGATTGAAGTTACAAATTAATGAAAGAGTAAAAAACAGAAACTACTCCAACACCTGGAGATTAAACAATATGCTACTATATGATGAATGGATACAGAAGATATTAGGAAGGAAATTAAAAAATTCTTAGAGGTAAACGAGAACAAAGAAACAACATATCAAAATCTCTGGGACACTATGAAAGCGGTACTTAGAGGAAGATTTATTTCATGGAGCGCATTTAATAAAAGAAGTAAACTCAAAAATAAATGACCTAACACTACAGCTCAAAGCCCTAGAAAAAGAAGAACAGACCAACACCAAAAGTAGTAGAAGGCAGGAAATAGTTAAACTGAGAGCTGAAATCAACGAAATTGAAACGAAAGAAACAATACAAAAAATTGACAAAATAAATAGTTGGTTCTTCGAAAAAATAAACAAAATTGATAAACCTTTAGCCACACTAACAAGAGAAGACGAGAGAAAACCCAAATCACTAAAATTCGGAATGAACAAGGAAATATCACAACAGACACGACCGAAATACAAAACATAATTAGAAGCTATTTTGAAAATCTATACTCCAACAAAATAGAAATTTCGAAGACATCAACAGGTTTCTAGAGACATATGAATTACCTAAACTGAACGAGGAGGACATACACAATTTAAATAGACCAATTTCAAGTAATGAAATAGAAGAAGTCATCAAAAGCCTACCAACAATAAAAGTCCAGGACCAGATGGGTTCTCAGCCGAGTTCTACAAAACTTTTAAAGAAGAACTCATTCCAATACTTCTCAAAGTATTCCAGAAAATAGAAGAGGAGGGAACTCTCCCAAACTCATTCTATGAAGCCAATATTACCCTGATTCCTAAACCAGACAGAGACACATCGAGGAAAGAAAATTTCAGACCAATATCCTTAATGAACATCGACGCAAAAATTCTCAACAAAATTTTAGCAAATCGCATACAAAAACATATTAAAAAGATAGTGCACCATGATCAAGTGGGTTTCATCCCAGGGATGCAAGGTTGGTTCAACATCAGGAAATCAATAAATGTCATTCACCATATCAATAGACTTAAAGTCAAGAATCACATGATTATTTCGATAGATGCAGAAAAAAGCATTTGATAAAATACAGCACCCCTTCATGCTCAAAACACTAGAAAAAATAGGGATAGTGGGAACATTCCTTAACATTGTAAAGGCCATCTATGCTAAACCCATGGCTAATATCATTCTTAATGGTGAAAAACTGAAAGCATTCCCTCTAAAAACTGGAACAAGGCAGGGATGCCCTCTTTCACCACTTCTATTCAATATCGTCCTTGAAACTCTAGCCAGAGCAATTAGACAGACCAAAGAAATTAAAGGGATACGAATAGGAAAAGAAGAACTCAAACTATCCCTATTTGCTGATGATATGATTGTATACTTAGAGGAACCAGGAAATTCCACCAGAAAACTTTTAGATCTCATAAGTGAATTCAGTAAAGTAGCGGGATATAAGATCAATGCACATAAATCGAAGGCATTTTTATATATAAGCGATGAATCTTCAGAAAGAGAAATTAGGAAAACTACCCCATTCACAATAGCTTCGAAAAAAATAAAGTATTTGGGAATCAATCTCACAAAAGAGGTGAAAGACCTCTACAATGAGAACTACAGAACACTAAAGAAAGAAATTCAAGAAAACCTTAGAAGATGGAAAGATCTCCCATGTTCTTGGATAGGAAGAATTAATATTGTCAAATGGCCATACTACCAAAAGTGCTATACAGATTCAATGCAATTCCAATTAAAATCCCAATGATGTACCTTACAGAAATAGAGCAAGCAATTATGAAATTCATCTGGAAGAATAAAAAACCCAGAATAGCTAAAGCAATCCTTGGCAGAAAGAGTGAAGCAGGGGGTATCGCAATACCAGATCTTCAACTCTACTACAAAGCAATAGTAACAAAAACGGCATGGTATTGGTACCAAATAGAAAGGTGGATCAATGGTACAGAATAGAGGACACGGACACAAACCCAAATAAATACAATTTTCTCATACTAGACAAAGGGGCCAAAAATATGCAATGGAGAAAAGATAGCCTCTTCAACAAATGGTGCTGGGAGAATTGGAAATCCATATGCAACAGAATGAAACTAAACCCATATCTCTCACCATGCACAAAACTAAACTCAAAATGGATTAAGGATCTCGGAATCAGACCAGAGACCTTGCATCTTATAGAAGAAAAAGTAGGTCCAGAGCTTCAACATGTCGGCTTAGGACCAGACTTCCTCAACAGGACTCCCATAGCACAAGAAATAAAAGCAAGAATTAATAACTGGGATAGATTCAAACTAAAAAGCTTTCTCTCAGCAAAGGAAACTATCAGCAATGCGAAGAAAGAGCCTACAGAGTGGGAGAAAATCTTTGCCAATCATACTTCAGATAGAGCGCTAATCTCCAGAATCTATAAAGAACTCAAAAAACTCTACACCAAGAATGTAAACAATCCAATTGACAAATGGGCTAAGGAAATGAATAGACACTTCACAGAAGAAGATGTACAAGCAATCAACAAACATATGGAAAAATGTTCAACATCTCTAGTAATAAGAGAAATGCAAATCAAAACCACCCTAAGATTCCATCTCACCCCAATTAGAATGGCAATTATCAAGAATACAACCAACAACAGGTGTTGGCGAGGATGTGGGGAGAAAGGTACACTCTTACATTGCTGGTGGGGCTGCAAATTAGTGCAGCCACTCTGGAAAGCAGTGTGGAGATTCCTTAGAAAACTTGGAATGGAAACACCATTTGACCCAGCTATCCCACTCCTTGGCCTATACCCAAAGGACTTAAATCAGCATATTACAGAGATACAGCCACATCAATGTTCATAGCTGCTCAGTTCACATAGCCAGATTGTGGAACCAACCTAGATGTCCTTCAATTGATGAATGGATAAAGAAAATGTGGTATATATATACAATGGAATATTACTCAGCCATAAAGAATGATAAAATTATGGCATTTGCAGGCAAATGGATGAAACTGGAGAATATCATGCTAAGTGAGATAAGCCAATCTCAAAAAACCAAAGGAAGAATGATATCGCTAATAAGTGGATGATGACACATAATGGGGGTGGGAAGGGTTAGTGTTGGGGTTGGAGTTGGGTTTAGGGAGGGGGGCAGGAATGGAGGAAGGAAGGACTGTATAGATGGAGGGGAAGGGTGGGAGGGGAGGGGGGGAAGGGAAAAAATGGCAGAATGAATCAAACAACATTACCCTATGTAAATTTATGATTACACAAATGGTATGCCTTTACGCCATGTACAAATAGAAAAACAACATGTATCCCATTTGTTTACAATAAAAAGAAAAAAAAAAAAAAATACCTCATTAAAAATTTCAATGGATTACATGTTGAAATAATATCTTGAATGTATTGCATTAAATAAGATGTAATATTAAAGTTAATTTCAACACTTTCTACTTTTAAAAAATGTGATTACTAGAAAATTTTAAATCACACCTGTGGCCTGCATTTGTAGCTTACTTAATGTATTCTCTGGGAAGCACTGTTCTAGAACTCTAATCCCCCCCCCCCCCCAGTGAGTCTCCCTTTATTCAGAGCATGCATATCTAGATTCTCCAGCCATCGTCAAACAATCTGGTTTCCTAACTTCTTCAGTTTCCTAGCTCTTTTATTTGGCACATTTCACCTTGCTGAAATTTCAGATAAACCATGTGCCCAAGATCAAAGACACTAGGGCACATGAGAATTCTTTATCACTTGATTGAGGATCTGCTTTTGCATTAGCAGAAATTTATATCGGGCCATATTTTAATAGATTTTTTTCATATAAATTGCTTTAAAACCAAATCTTTCCCCATTTAATATCTAATTTATTAATTTTGCATGCATCTAAATGAAACATCTGACTTGTTCTTCCCACTGAAGAATTGTAACTATCCCTCTTATGCTATCTATAAATGTAAAAAAGTATTTACCATCTATTCTGTGATTTTACCCACGTTATAGATCAGTATTTCTCAATCAATGAGCTTTGCTATATGGTGAAGTATATGGTATGGTGAAATATCCATAGGTATGCCACCAAAAATGTTGATTCCCATGTAAAATTAGTTTTTACAATAAACAGGCTGAAAATAGATTTACATGCCTGTCAGATAGAGCAATGAGCCAGAATAAAAACTGATAAAGTGCTTACACATTTACACGAGTACTTAAAGGCATAAGGCAATATCAAGCAGGCACCAGAGAAACAGAACCTGGTTTGCTCACTTGTGCATATGAAAATGGAAAAGTAGCAGGGCATTTAGCAGTTCTACTCTAAAGCCAGTACTAGGGCAAAAGTAACCAAGTAAAAAGCCAAGTAACTATAGCAGTCATTTAATTATTTAAATTATGGTATTGAAATTTTTATATTTGGAAATGTACCAACAGATATAAAAACGTTGAGAACTACTGCTATAGATTAAACTTCCAGTGAAAAGAAAGAGGTCATAACCATGGGACACTGCACTGGAGGAAATTTTTTAGGTTGACACTCTGAGGTTTAATTGTCAAAGAATCTGGGTTTAAATCCATCAAATTCTATCATAAGCAAGTCTGTATGCTATTTGTCCATAATTGTATCATCTGAAATAAAAATATATTTTCAGTGCTCACCTATTCTGATCTTTGAAATCAAGATCAGCACCACCTACTTTTGTTTTTTTAATGGGGAAAGAAAGATTTATTTGGGGTCAAGGTTTCAGAGTTTCAGTTCATGGTTGCTTTACCCCTTGCTTCAGGTCTCTGGCAAGGCAGAAGAACATCATGGTGGAAAGGGTGTGGTAGAGTAGAACCGATGACTTCAGGGCTGGGGTTGTGGCTCAGTGGTAGAGAATTTACCTAGCACATGAGAGGTACTGGGTTTGATCCTCAGCGCCACATTAAAAAAATAGATAAATAAAGTATTGAGTCCATTTACAATTAAAATTAAACAATTCAATTCAATTCATGAGGGGAGGGAGGGAGGGAGGGAGGATGAGATCAGAGACAAAACATACTTTTCAAAGGCATTTTCCCAGTGACCTACTTCTTCCAACTAGGCCTCACTTCCTAAAGTTTACAACACATTCTGTT
The DNA here is from genome assembly GCF_902686445.1 of Sciurus carolinensis. Lineage (NCBI taxonomy): Eukaryota > Metazoa > Chordata > Mammalia > Rodentia > Sciuridae > Sciurus > Sciurus carolinensis. The sequence goes on along the minus strand of NC_062217.1, from coordinate 110,285,432 downwards.
AGAAGTTCCCCACCCACTGGGGACCAAGTGTTCAACAAATGAGTCTTTTGGAGACATTCCTGATACAAACTAACGTTTTTCGTAACTAAGAATGGATTTTAAATCCCAACAAAATGCTTCCCTAGCATCTATTAAGATGCTTGTATTTTTCTTTTATTTATTTATTTTTTATTTTTACAGACTGCATCTTGATTCATTGTACACAAATGGGGTACAACTTTTCGTTTCTATGGTTGTGCACAATAAAGATTTATACCATTCTTGTAATCATATATGTACATAGGGTAATGGTGTCTGTTTCATCCCACCATCTTTCATACCCCTGCCCACTCCTCCCTCTCATTCCCCTCTACATAATCTAAAGTTCCTCCATTCTTCTCTTATCCCCCACCCTCCACCCCCATTATGTATCATCATCCACTTATCAGGGAAAGCATTTGACCTTTGGTTTTTTGGGATTGGCTTATTTCAGTTAGCATGATATTCTCCAATTTTATCCATTTATCTGCAAATGCTATGGTATTATTATTCATTATGGCTGAATTATATTCCATTGTGTATATATACCATAGTTTCTTTATACAGGCAATTAACAAATATATGAAAAAGTCTTTAACATCTCTAGTAATTAGAGAAATGCAAATTAAAACAACTAAGATTTCATCTTACCCCAATTAGAATGACTATCATCAAGAACACAAACAATAATAGATGTTGGCATGGATGTGGGGAAAAAGGCACACTTGTACATTGCTGGTGGATTTGCAAATTGGTGCAGGCACTCTGGAAAGCAGTGTGGAGATTCCTCAGAAAACTTGGAAAGGACCCATGTGTTGACCCAGTTATCCCACTCCTTGGTTTATACCCAAAGAATTTAAAATTAGCATGCTACAGTAACACAGCCACATCAATGTTTATAGCAGCTCAATTCACAATGGCTAGATTGTGGAACCAATGTAGATACCCTTCAACAGTTGAATGGATAAAGTAACTGTGATGATTTTCTATTTATGTAAGCCAGTGGAGTATCTTTCTTACTAGTGACCCATCTTTGCATTCCATTTGGGCATGTGCTTCTTGACTCTTTTTTAAAAATTTTATTTTATTATTTTTCTTTTTAGTTATACATGACGGTACAGTAAAATTTGACTTATTTATACAAAACTTTCCCCAATATCCTTGCTAACATTTATTGTTACTTGTGTTCTATTGTAAAAAAAATTATTTGTACTTTTAAAATATAAATGACAGTAGAGTATATTTAGACATATTACACATACATGGAGTAAAACTCCTTCTAATTAGGATCTCATTCTTGTGGTTGTACATGTTGTGGAGTTTCACTGGTGGTATAGTCCTATATGAACATAGAAAAGTTATGTTTGATTCATTCTACTGTCTTTCCTATTCCTATCTGCCCTCACTTCCCTTCATTCCCCTTTATCTAATATACTGAACATTTGTTCTTTCCTACCCACACCAGTAGTGGGAAAACTGGGTAAATGGTGGTTCCATCAAGTTTTCTGAGGAATCTCCATACTGCTTTCCAGAGTGGTCACAGTATTTTGAAGTCCCACCAGCAACGTGAGTGTACCCTTTACCCCACATCCTCACCAACATTTATTGTTGTTTATATTCTTGATAATTGCCATTCTGACTAGAGCGAGGTAGAATCTCTGTAGTTTTCATTTGCATTTATCTAATTGCTAGAGACATTGAACAATTTTCATATACTTGTTGACCATTCATAATTCTTCTGTGAAGCACCTGTTGAGTTCCTTTGCTCATTAAAAGATTGGGTTATTTGTGTTTTTGGTTTTGAGTGTTTTGAGTTCTTTATATATCCTGGAGATTAATGATTTATCTGTAGCTCTTTCTTTATGTTCTTGATTGTTTCCTTTGCTGTAAAGAAGCTTTTGAGTTTGATATCATCCTACTTATTGATTCTTGATTTTACTTCTTGCACTTTAAGAAGTCTTGGTGGGAAGTCAGTTCATAAGCTGACATGATGGAGTGTTGGGCCTATGTTTTCTTCTAGTAGATGAAGGGTATCTAGTCTAATGCCTAGGTCCTTGATCCACTTTGAGTTGGGTTTTGTGCAGGGTGAGAGAGGGGAGTTAAATTTTATTCTACTGGATATAGATTTATAGTTTTCCCAGTATCATTTGTTGAAGAGGCTATCTTTTCTCTAATGTATATTTATGGTGCCTTTTTCTAGTATAAGATAATTGTATTTATGGGGGTTTGTCTCTGTGTTTTCTATTCTGTTCCATTGATTTTCATTTCTGTTTTGGAACCAATAACATGCTATTTTTTAACTACAGATCTATAGTATAATTTAAGGTCTGATAAAGTGATGTCTCCTGCTTCTCACTAAGGATTGCTTTGGCTACTCTGGGCCCTTTGTTTTTTCCAAATGAATTTTATGATTGATTTTTCTATTTTTTTGAAGAACATCATTGGAATTTTAATAGGAATTTCCTTGAATCTTTATAGTGCTCTTGGGATTATGGCCATTTTAATAATATTATTTCTGCCTATCCAAGAACATGGGAGATCTTTCCATCTTCTCAGGTCTTCTTCAATTTATTTATTGAGTGTTCTATAGTTTTCATTGTAGAGGTCTTTCATCTCTTTTATTAGATTGATTCCCAAATACTTTATTTTACTTTTTTTGAGGCTGTTGTGAATGGGATAATTTTCTTAATTTCTCTTTTGACTGATTCATCATTGGTGTATAGGAACACAACTGATTTATGGATGTTAATTTTATATCCTGATATATTGCTGAATTTGTTTATGAATTTTAGTAGTTTTCTGGTGGATTTTTTGGGTCTTCTAAATATAAAATCATGTCATCAGCAAATAGGGATATTTGAACTCTCTTTTTCTATTTCTGTATCTTTAATTTTTTCCTTTTCCTAATTGCTCTGGCTATAGTTTCAAGGAGTATGTTGAATAGAAGTGGTGAGTGAGGTCATCCCTGTCTTGTTCCAGTTTTTAGAGGGAATGCTTTCAGTTTTTCTCCATTTAGAATAATGTTGGCCTTGGGTTTAGCATATATAGCTTCTACAATGTTGAAGTATGTTTGTACTATTCCTAGTTTTTCTAGTGTTTGGAACATAAATGAATGCTGTATTTTGTCAAATGCTTTTTCTGCATCTATTGAGATGATTATGTGATTCTTGTCATCATAGCTTCTATTTTTAATTATATCATTGATTTCTAATTTCATTCCATTATGACCTGATAGAATGCAGAGTACTTTCTTTGGTTTTCTTTTCTTTTTTTGTATTTGCTAAGTATTGTTTTGTGGCCTAAGATGTGATATATTTTAGAAAATGATCCCTGTGCTGCTGAGAAAAAGTTTATTCAGTGGTAGATGGATGAAATGTTCTAGATATGTTTTTTGAGTCTATATTATTAATGGTATATCCTACTTGTTTAGCTTCTTTATTAAGTTTTTCTTTGGAGGATCTATCCAGTGATGAGAGAGGCATGTTAAAGTCACTCAGTATTATTGTTTTGTGGTCTATTTGATTCTTGAAATTGGGAAGTGTGTGTTTGATGTACATAGATGCTCCATTGTTCAGGGCATAAATATTTATGATCTATATTTATTTATTTTTTGATGTATAAATTCTCTTAGGCTGGATAATGCCCTTCTTTGTCCCTTCCAATTGATTTTGGCTTAAAGTGCACTTTATCTGATATGAGGATTGAAACCCCAGCTTGTTTATAAGATCCACAAGAAAGATATGATTTTTTCCCTCCTTTCACTTCAGTTGTGGATGTCTTTGCTTATGAGGTGAGTCTCTTGGAGACAACAAATTGTTGAGTCTTGTTTTTTAATGCAACTTCCAGTCTCTTTTACTTGATGACTTTAGGCCACTTACATTCAATGTTATTGAGATATGATTTCTATTCCCAGTTATTTTATTTCTGATTTTAAATTTGAGTTAGTTTCCCCTTTGTTTGACTATTTTTCTAATGTGGTTCCTCCCTTTACTGGTTTTCTATTTTATTTATTTCTTCTTTATGAAATATTTTATTGAGTTTGTAGTCTTTCTAATGGTGAATTTTTTTAACTTCTATTTATTGTGGAAGGTTGTTATTTTGTCTTAAATTCTGAAGTTTAATTTTGCCAGATATAGTATTCTTGGTTGGTATCCATTTTCTTTCAGGGCATCATGTATATTATTCCAAGACCTCCTAGCTTTTAGGGTCTGCATTGAGAAATTGGCTGAGGTTCAAATAGGTTTCCCCCTATACATAATATGATATTTTCTTTTGCATGTTTTAAAATTCTATCTTTATTCTGTATGCTAGGTAATTTTATTATAATGTATCTTGATGTGGGCCTGTTGTAATTTTGTACATTTGGGGTATTATAAGCATACTGTATTTGTCATTCCATTTCATTCTTAAGGTTTGGGAAATTTTTTGATATTATTTCATTGAAAAGACTGTGCATTCCTTTGGTTTGTATTTCTGAACCTTCATCTATTCTGATAAATCTTAAGTTTGGTCTTTTCATGTTATCTCATATTTCTTGAAAGTTTTGTTCATGGTCTCTTAACAGTTTTTCTCTGTGGTCAAATTTGTTTTCAGGATTATATATTTGGTCTTCATTGCTTGAACCTCTGTCCTCCAAGTGGTCTAGTCTGCTGGTGGTGCTTTCCAGTGGGTTTTTAATTTGATTTACTGGTTCCTTTATTTTGAGGATTTCTGATTGATTCTTCTTCAGGATCTTTATCTCTTTATTGAAGTTACCTTTCACTTCTTGTACCTTGCCTATGATTTTCCTCCTTACATTATCTTTTCCCTCATAGATCAGTTTAGCTATGAATTTTATAAATTCCTTCTCTGACTTTTCTTCACTGTGATCATTGGATTCTGTTAATGAGGTATTTTGATTTGTTTGGGATGGTTTGTTCCCTTGATTTTTCATGTTGTTTGTTATGTCTACCCATCATAAGAATTTTTAGTGTTCCTAAAGATTTCTAGTACCTTACATTTTAGGAGGAGACATATATTAACAAAAACCAATGCAACCAATATTCACATTAAACTAAATATTTAATTCCTATTTTGTCAGCTACAATGTTCATTGGCACTATAAACAGAAATGGTATTGTAGGCAGTTGCCAACAGTAGAGATATTATGTTTACAAAAGTGTTTGCTATTTCAGAAAAGTGATGAGGGAGAATGTAGAAGAGGTGTAGAACATAATAATTGAGAGGGAGGATGAGAGAGAGTAGTAATAAAGAGCTAAAGGAAGAATGAAAGAGAGCAGTAGAATTTGGCTATTAATGAAAGAAAAGAGAGGAAGAGAATGAAAGGAAATAGAAAAATAATATAAAACAAACAAAAACAAACAAAAAACAAACAAACAAAAAAAAAGCCAAAACAGTCAAGACAATAACTGCCTTCAAGAAATGCTTGAAATAGAAGAGTTAGACTAATGTGTATGTGTTTAAATGTCCATGGTCCTTTTAGCATGTAAGAGTTTAAAACGAAAAAAAGGTTCTTTTTGAAAGATTAAGGGAATGTTTCCATTGGGATGGTTAAAAATATTGTGTCTAATAGTATATGGTGTTTATCAGTTCCCCATTGTCTTTCTTCACATTTTTCTTGAGGTATATATTGCATCAAGAGTAGTAGATGGAAGCTGCTAATTCCTTCTTTTTGTGGGGCTCATCACTGTTGCTGATCTCAGCTTCCCTTCTGAGCAGTATGAGGTGGGGCTTTTGGAGGGTTTTGTCTATTCCACTCAGTAAGGGATTGCTGTAGAGTTCTCTGAAAGGGGTTCCCACAGGTGGAGCTCCTGAAGTGAGTTTGGGTCTAGCTAGACCCCCTGGTGCTTTGCGGAATGATGTTGGTGAAGCTTTTAAATCAGCACACCTCCAGAGCCTGGCTTCTGGTCTACACTGGGTTTCTGTACTGCTTGAATCTCCCCTGGGTTCTGCTCATACAGAGGTGGAGCCAGTCCTTCAACCCCCTCCACCTCCATGGCTCCTGAATCTTGGCCACCTGAGCCCAGTCCCAAAGCACACATTCATTATCTCCCCCACCCTCACCCAATCAAGTCCCTAATCATCCCCAGCTGGTCCTGCAAACCCCCAAGACTCAAAGTTTGAAAGACACCCAAGAGCTCTCAGGTCTGTCTCCAGTTCCCCTGGGTACAATACTCTCCATGACAGAATTTCTCCTGGTTTTCTAGTCACACTCTGGGTTATGTGGTGGGTCTCTGCCAATTCAGGTTTGCAGAACCAGCTGGAATTATGCATGTCTGGGTGCTTGGTTTTGGACACACACCTGTAGGCTGCTATAACACAGCAGAAAAAGATGGTGGCTAACCCTTCTCCCCACAGGTCACTGGGATACATGCCTGTGTCTTTCTCACATGAAAGCAAGTGCAGCTCACTCACTGGATCAACTTGACAATGTCCCTGATGGCCATCCTCTTGGGTTCAAGACACAGCTTGATGCCACCCAAAATTCGAGCTTTCTTAGTCTCTCTCTCTCCTACCCAGTGCAGATGGTGGGTTTTTTTCTTTCTTTTATTATTATTTTTTAAATCTCATTTTATCAAACCTTCTGTGTCCCTAGACCATTCTGAGAATCCAGTATTAAATTCCAGTGGGATTTCTTCTTCCTTCCCTCCCTCCCTTCTTCCTTCCTTCCTTCATTTTTCTTTTTTTCTTTCTTTCTTTCTCTCTCTTCCTCTCTCTCTCTCTCTCTCTCTCTCTCTCTCTCTCTCTCTCTCTCTCTCTCTCTCCTCTCCTCTCCTCTCCTCTCCTCTCCTCCTCTCTCTCTCTCTCTCTCTCTCTCTCTCTCTCTCTCCTCTCTCTCTCTTCCAAACATGGAGCAGTTTGGAAAGTAACCTTCTCTACTCTACCATCCTGACAACCCTCTATTCTTTTTATTAGAACTTTATACTTATACATAGTAGATGGGTTCATCCAAACTTGTGCATGGAATTCAATTTTAGTTAACAATCTCCTCCTTTTCCATCCCATTCTTCCTCTCCTTCCCTCTTTTCCTTCCTGTACTCTGCTAGACCTCCTTTCACTCATTAGTTACTTATATTTGATTGGTTCTTTCTATCTATGGATAAAGGTGAAATTCCCTGTGGTATATTTATATATGCATGTCACTGATTTTTAAAGAATTAATTCTGCATTGCCTCTTCCTTTATATCTCTTCACTCTGCCTCTTGATCTCCTTCAGCAATACTACTGATCTTTCCCATATCTTTAAGGTATCCTATCCTTCACTCCCCTTTTCCTTTATTTTACTCTAACTTCTGCAAATGAGGGAAAATATTTGAACTTTGAGTTTCTGAGTCTGTATTATTTCACTTAGCATGATGTTCTCTATTTCCATGCATTTACCAGCAAATACCATGATTTCACTCTATGGGTGATTAGAATTTCATTATGTCTCTTATCTATTAATCTATTAATGGGTGCTTGGATTGATTCCATAGTTTAACTATTGTAAATTGTATTGCTATAAACATTGAGGTGGCAGAATTACTATTTTAGTTTTATGGGGAAAATACCAAGGAGTGGGATAACTGGGTTATATGGTGGTTCCATCCCTAGGTTTTTGAGGAATCTTCACATTGTTTTCCAGAGTGGTTGTACTGGTCTGAAGTCCCACCAACAATGTATAAATGTACCTTTTTCCTCATATCCTTGCCAGCATTTATTGTTGTTTGTATTCTTGATCACTGTCATTATGACTGAAGTAAGATGAAATCCTAGTGTGATTTTTATTTTCTTTTCCCTGGTTGATAAAGACATTGAACATTTTTTTCATGTTTCATGTTTTGTTTCCCTTCCTCCCTCCCTCTCTCCTTCCCTCCCTCCCTCCCTTCCTCCCTCCCTCCCTCCCTCCCTTCCCTTTTGTTGAGATTAGTGTAAACAGGATGGTTTTCCTTATTTCTTCCTCAGCCAAATCACACTGGAGCATAGGAAAGCTATTGATTTACGGGTGTTGATCTTGTATCCTGCCACATTGTTAAATTTATTTATAAGCTCTAGAAGTCCACTGGTGAAATTTTTTGGGTCTTCTAGATATGTGATCATATTATGAGAAAACAGAGATAGTTTGACTTCTTTTCCTATTTGTATGCCTTTGATTTCCTTTTCTTATCTGATCTCTCTGGCTAATGTTTCAAGGAATATATTGAATAGAGTGGTGAGAACGGACAACCTTGTTTTATTCCTGATTTTAGAGGAAACACTTTTAGCTTTATGCCATTCAGTATGATGTTGGCTTGAGTTTGTTATACACAGCCTTTACAATGTTGAGATAAATTCCTTCTATCCCTAAATTCTCCAGTGTTTTAAACATGAATGGGTGTTCTACATCTGTTGGGATAATCATGTGACTTCTATTCTTAACTCTATGTGACGAATTACATTTTTTGATTTGCATATGTTGAATCAACGTTGAATACCTGGCATAAAACCACCTGATGGTGGTGTACTATCTTCTTATTATATTTTTGAATGTGATTTGTTCATGTTTTATTAAGGAGTTATGCATCTATGTTTATCAGCAATATTGGTCCGAGGTTTTCTTTCCTTGATGTGTCTTTATCTGGTTTCAGTATCACAGCAATAGAAGATTCATATAATGAATTTGATAGTGTTCCCTCTGTTTCTATTTCATGGTATAATTTGAGGAGGATTGGTATTAGTTCTCCTTCAAAAGTCTGGTAGAACTTTGTTGACAATCCATCTGGTCCTGGGCTTTGTTGGAGGCTTTTAACTGCTGCTTCAATTTCATTACTTGATACTAAGTTTTCTGTATTTTCCTTGTTCAATTTGGGTAGGTTATATGTATCTAGAACTTTGTCGATACCGTCAAGGTTTTCTAGCTTATTGGAGTAAAAATTTTCAAAATAGTTTCTAATGATCCTCTGGATTTCAAAAGTGTCTGTGGTGATATTTCTTTTTCATCTCTAATTTTATTGATTTGGGTCTTCTCTTTTGTTTGATTAGTTTGGTTAAGGGTTTATCAATCTTGTTTATTTTTTTCAAAGAATCAATTCATTGTTTCATTGATCCCTTATATTTTTTATTCTCAATTTCATTAAATTTGGCCCTAATATTAATTATTTTTCTGTCTTCTATTGATTTTGGAATTAGTTTGTTCTAGGGCCTTTAGATGTAATGTTAGATGATTTATTTGGTATTTTTTTTAATTGTAGGAACTCAAGTGTTGTAAGTTTTCCTCTATGAAGTAACTTTCATATTGTCCCAGAGATTTTGATATGTTGTTTCTCTACACTAATTTTTTCTAGAAATTTTAAAGATTTCTCTCCTATTTCTTCTGTTTTTCATTCCTCATTCAATTTAATCTCCATGTGTTAAATGGTTTCTGTTTTTTATCTTCTCACTGATTTTTAATTTCATTCAATTATAATATGGTAGGATGATAGGATGCAAGGAATTATCTCTCCTTTTTGTATTTGCTAAGATTTGCTTTGTCATCCAAGATATGATCTATTTTAATGAAAGTTCCATGTGCCAATGAGAAGAAAGTGAATTTGGTTTTTGAGGGATAAAATATTCCATACATGTCTGCTAGGTTCTTTTGAGTAATAGTAGTTTTTATTTCTTTTTTTTTTTTTTTTTTTTTTTTGGATAGGAAGAATTAATATTGTCAAAATGGCCATACTACCAAAAGTGCTATACAGATTCAATGCAATTCCAATTAAAATCCCAATGATGTACCTTACAGAAATAGAGCAAGAAATTATGAAATTCATCTGGAAGAATAAAAAACCCAGAATAGCTAAAGCAATCCTTGGCAGAAAGAGTGAAGCAGGGGGTATCGCAATACCAGATCTTCAACTCTACTACAAAGCAATAGTAACAAAAACGGCATGGTATTGGTACCAAAATAGAAAGGTGGATCAATGGTACAGAATAGAGGACACGGACACAAACCCAAATAAATACAATTTTCTCATACTAGACAAAGGGGCCAAAAATATGCAATGGAGAAAAGATAGCCTCTTCAACAAATGGTGCTGGGAGAATTGGAAATCCATATGCAACAGAATGAAACTAAACCCATATCTCTCACCATGCACAAAACTAAACTCAAAATGGATTAAGGATCTCGGAATCAGACCAGAGACCTTGCATCTTATAGAAGAAAAAGTAGGTCCAGAGCTTCAACATGTCGGCTTAGGACCAGACTTCCTCAACAGGACTCCCATAGCACAAGAAATAAAAGCAAGAATTAATAACTGGGATAGATTCAAACTAAAAAGCTTTCTCTCAGCAAAGGAAACTATCAGCAATGCGAAGAAAGAGCCTACAGAGTGGGAGAAAATCTTTGCCAATCATACTTCAGATAGAGCGCTAATCTCCAGAATCTATAAAGAACTCAAAAAACTCTACACCAAGAATGTAAATAATCCAATTGACAAATGGGCTAAGGAAATGAATAGACACTTCACAGAAGAAGATGTACAAGCAATCAACAAACATATGGAAAAATGTTCAACATCTCTAGTAATAAGAGAAATGCAAATCAAAACCACCCTAAGATTCCATCTCACCCCAATTAGAATGGCAATTATCAAGAATACAAGCAACAACAGGTGTTGGCGAGGATGTGGGGAGAAAGGTACACTCTTACATTGCTGGTGGGGCTGCAAATTAGTGCAGCCACTCTGGAAAGCAGTGTGGAGATTCCTTAGAAAACTTGGAATGGAAACACCATTTGACCCAGCTATCCCACTCCTTGGCCTATACCCAAAGGACTTAAAATCAGCATATTACAGAGATACAGCCACATCAATGTTCATAGCTGCTCAGTTCACAATAGCCAGATTGTGAAACCAACCTAGATGTCCTTCAATTGATGAATGGATAAAGAAAATGTGGTATATATATACAATGGAATATTACTCAGCCATAAAGAATGATAAAATTATGGCATTTGCAGGCAAATGGATGAAACTGGAGAATATCATGCTAAGTGAGATAAGCCAATCTCAAAAAACCAAAGGAAGAATGATATTGCTAATAAGTGGATGATGACACATAATGGGGGGTGGGAAGGGTTAGTGTTGGGGTTGGAGTTGGGTTTAGGGAGGGGGGCAGGAATGGAGGAAGGAAGGACTGTATAGATGGAGGGGAAGGGTGGGAGGGGAGGGGGGGAAGGGAAAAAATGGCAGAATGAATCAAACAACATTACCCTATGTAAATTTATGATTACACAAATGGTATGCCTTTATGCCATGTACAAACAGAGAAACAACAAGTATCCCATTTGTTTACAATAAAAAGAAAAAAAAAAAGTAGTTTTTATTTCTGAAGAGTATTAGTTCATGTCTGAATAACCTCTTTAATGGTGAGAGATGTGTGTTGAAAACACCCAATGTGATTGTATTGTGGCCTATTTGATTCTTTATATTGAGAAAGGTTTGTTTTATGTATATAAAAGCACCTTTGGGCAAAATATTGATACTCATTATCTCTTGTTGTTGAATGATTGCCTTAACCCAATATGAATACTTTTTGTCTCTTCTCATTAATTTTGGCTTAAATTCTATTTTGATATAAAAATAGCTATACCTGTTTGCTTTTGGTTTCCATCTAAATGGTGCATCTTTTCCCATTCTTTCACTTTCAGTCTATGGGCCTCTTTGCCTGTAAGGTGAGTTTCTTGCAAACAACATATGGTTGGGTCTTGTTCTTTAACCTGACCTGTCCATCCTTTTCTTTTGATTGGATATATAAGGCTAATGTTATTATAGAGACATGATTTTTATTTCCTATATTTTGATTTATTTCTAATGGTTAATTCAGACTTGATTCTCCTTTAATTAACTATACTTCCAGTGTGATTTATCTGCATGCTGGTTTTTATTTTTATTTTTCATTTCTTCTGCATGAAATACTTCATTGTATGTTTTGTAATGCAGGCTTAGTGGTTATGAATTCTTCATGTTTCTGGAAGGTTTTTATTTTTATTTCATCTTCAATTTTGAAGGATAGCTTTGGCAGATATAGTAATATTGGTTTGTGCCTGCTTTCTTTCAGGGTTTGATATATATTATTTCAAGTCTACTGGATTTTAGTGTCTGGGTTGAGAAATCGGTTGAAATTTGAATTGACTTGCCTCTAAATGTGATTTGCCATATTTCTTTGGCAACCTTTTAAAATTCTATCTTTAGTCTTTATATTAGGTATTTTAACTGTAATTTGTCTTTGGGAGGATCTTTTTGATCTTTCTTATTTAGGGTTCTATGTGATTCTTATATTCAGATTTCTATCTTCCTAAAATTGGAAAACTTTTCTGATATTATCTTATTAAAATTGTTGCATATTCCTTTTGTTTATATTTTAGAACCTTCATCTACAGCAATTATTCCTAGACTTGGTATCTTAATGTTATCCCAGATTTCTTGAATATTTTGTTTATGGTCTCTTAGCATATTTATTGTGAAGTTTATTTTCATGATTATACAATTTGTTTTCAAGGCCTGAGAATATGTCTTCAAAGTGGTCTAACTTGTTGGTGATACTTTCCATTGAATTTTTAATTTGATTTATTAAGTCTTTTTTGTTGGTTCTTTTTAGTTATACATGACAGTATAATAGACTATGGCATAATTATAGAAGTATAGAACGTAATTTATTCTAATTTTGCTCCCAATATTTACCTTTCCATTCCCTTCTTCCCATACCCTTTCCCCTTTGCTTTGTTGATCTTTCTATTAACTTACCGATTTTTTGAACCTTTTATTTCCAGGATTCCCATTTGATTCTTTTTCTGAATCTTTTTCTTTTCTTTCTTTTTTTTTGAAATGATCTTTCACTCCCTGTGTTTTCTTTCTAAGTTCATTCCTTACATCGTTCAGCTCAATGAACATTTTAACTGGGAACTTTCTAAGTTCTTTCCCCAACATTTCCTCCACCTTGATGTTAGAGGATAGTTGTTGAAGTTTTGTGAGCTCTTTGGGGTGTTTTGTTCCCTTGATTTTTTTCATACTGCTTATATGTGTACCCATTTGCTGGGATGATTATTGCTTCTAATTTTATGCAAGGGCTATTTAGTGAGCTTCTTTCTCTTAAGAGCCCTGGGTTGAGTGAATATCTAGGTTTTGAATACTTTCACTCAATGCATGTCCTCTGTTGTTCCCAATATTAGCACCACTTTGAAAAAAGACATTAAACCATATTTATTACAATTACTTCAAAGTCTTGTACTAATAACTGTAGGGGGAAAAAACTTGTTGATAATGTTCTCACAGTTCCTCTAATCCAGGTGTAAAATTGTCATAATATTCTGGAATAGATTGAGAAATAAATTATTTACTGAAGAGAGTAAGATTACTATTACATTTTATAAGGGCATAAAATGGGAGAAGAGAAAAATTGGGCAGAAGAAGAAGAAAGAGGAAAGAAAAGATAGAAAAGAATAATACAAAGCAAGGTAAAAAGAAAAATATATGGATAGGAAGGATTTGAGAAAGTACAAGTTAATGTAGGAGGGAAAAGAGGGGCTAAGAGGAGCAAATGTAAACCTGGTCTAAGCAAACTAAGATAGAATGATTCCAATTAATACTTTAAAATAGAAGAAATACAATCAAGTGGCTTGAGGGCACACTATTGAATACTAGGGAAACAATTATGGAATCAATATGAAGAGAGATATATGTATGATCGGATTTGATGCTAGAGCCATTTGTGGTAATCCATGTCAAGGTGGAGAAAATTCTTATTGAATCTTCTTGGTGTTGACTTCATCAGGATTTGGGGATTCTTTAGAAAAGATGTCCACCAATCTTTAGTTTTGGATCTTTCTAGAGGTGATGGGAGCTATTCCGTGGTTCCTATGGATCTCATCAGCTCATTCTTGCTCATCAGTCCAGGCTCCTGAGGCTGCAAGCTCAGAGGGCGCTTTGTTGCATTTCTTGGCTATTTCTATTGGGACAGGATCACAGGATGCAGGGTTCCCAGCTGCTGCTCTGACTGATGTAGGACACTTTGCACTCATAAAGCTTTGTGGTTCTCTGCATTTGAGCTCTCACTTTCCATGGTAGTGAATGCTTTCCCTTTAGTTCATTGGAATAGAGACAGTTTGACCCACCTGTGTCTGAGCTTTCACTGCCCACAGCCAAGGGCATCCACTCCTATCTTTGCCTGATCTTCCATAGAGGTTCTGTTGAATGCTGGGTCAGGGTTAGCATTTCCAAGGAGTCATTAGTTTTCTAGTCTGTTTTGCTCCACTCTTCTTGTCCATGGTGAAGGGGGAAGGGGGCTTCAATAACTTTCAGCTACCCTCAGTCCCACTACAAGTTCCTTCTAGTTGGATTATTGAGACATTGTTTCACAGGTGTTCATTCTGGTTTTAACTGTTGCTATGGGAGGGTGGGGATAGGTTGTGTTTCACTTAATTTCTTCTAGGGAGGCTGGCTAGCTGTGGACTCTACAAAATGGCTGCCAAGTCCAGCACAGATTTCAATTCATAATTTGTGTTTAACTGCTTGATTTCCTTACCAACTTTGCTGTTCCTTTCACATTCTAGCTTGGTCTGCTTTTGTTTCCAGCTGTTGTTAAGGAAGCAAGCTTATGTGCTTTTCCTCTTCTTTCTCTGTTACTCCTCCCCTTGCCCCCATCCTGGTCTGGGTTCAGGATTAAGGATTTCTGTCCTTATATTCTGCTCCAGTTACCAAACTTCAAGTCCCTCTAGGACTCAAACTGTTCAGTATTGAGTTTTAGAGTGTTTTCTCTGTCACCTACTTCTATGATCACCTATTCTTTCACTGCCTCCTTTCTGGGGCTGTGGAGGGATCAAGAGATACTGCTTCAATCTGCTCCTATCATCATCTCCTTCTATTAATGTTTGATTTAAATGCTTGAAGTTGATACTTCAGTTGAGAAAGATATGCAATAGACTGGTTCAAAGTAATTCTCTCAATAAACATGACACGTTATGCAGTTTATCATTTTAAACTCTTCTCCCACCTTTGGTTTATTAAGGAACTTTGTTTTGTTTATACATTATATTGCATAAGAACTCTAGTATGTAAGATGGTTTATTATTTTTTTCTAACCTACCATTATTAAACCAATGCAACTGCTGATTTTGTTGAAGCAGGTGGCAGTTAATTGCCTGGAGGCAGGAGGAAAGAAGATGACAGAAACCTCTGGAAAACATTAACTCTCAGAACAAAAGCACAGGAATTTAACTTTTTAATTATGATGCAAATAAGATAATTATTGCCCTTTAATTGTTGTGAAATGGAAGCTTTAATTCTAAATAAAGAATATTTAAATATCTTGCTGTTTTATCATATTATTCCCAACAAAATAGTTTGGTTTGTAAGAACTGCTAGTGTATGGTGATATTACATCTGTGGCTTTAAAAATACTGATTACATAAGGAAACTTTTGTGTAAAATTTTACTTTAAAACTGAACCACATTAATATTATTTCTCAATTTCATCTAAATTTTGATTTATTCATTGATGATTTTCACTCATACTAAACATATTTGCTTTAATTTTTCTCTACATCTTTTCAGAATGCAATTTCTTTGGTCTGCATCATTAATAAACTTCCTTTTATTGAATAATGGGTAGAAAATACTTGATTTTGCTTCATGTCATGTGTTTTAGTCACCTTTCCATCTCTGTGACCGAAAGACCTGGAAAGGTGCTGTGGCAGAAAGGAAATTAGAGGAAGAAAAATTTATTTAGGGTTCTCGGTTTCAGAGGTCTCAGTTCAGAGATGGATGACTCCATAGCTCTGGTCCCGAGTGGCAGAAGAAAGCAGCTCAGGACATGACAACAAGGAAGCAGAGAGAGACCTCTGCTTACCTGGGATAAAATATAAATCCCAAAGTCACACTCCCAGTGACCTATTTTCTCCAGTAACAGTCTACCTGCCTACAGTTACTACCCAGTTAATCTACATCAGTGGATTAATCCAGTAATTAGGTTAAGGCTGTCATATCCCAATCATTTCACCTCTGAAAATTCTAGCCTTTTCTCATACATGAACTATTGGAGGAAATCTCTTATCTAAACCATGGTATCATTTTCTAGTAATCTTTGTTTAGAATTGAATTTATATCAGATTGGAATATTTAAATTAGCATAATCACAGGGCATATTATGAAATTTCAAACCTGTATGTTCTTGAAAAGAGGAGATTATTTACACATTAGGAATTTTGTATATAACCATTTTATTTGTATAACCTATGTTTTTACTTTGGGTATTGAAGATTAAATTCACGACCTTGTACATGGTGAGCATATACTCTGCTGCTGAACTACACCCCCATTCTATGAATTTTAAATGCACATCCCACACTATGTGTATTTTTATATATTATCATATTCCCTTATTTATGTTGTTCGTTTAAAGTTTTATGATAATATTTTAACACTTATTTAATGTGTTATTTTATTATCATACATGGGACATAAATAATTTTAACAGATATTAAAACATTTAATAAAATGCAACAAACCTCCACATCTATAACTGAGGTTTTATTTGGAAGACCAGTGGTATGTGAAGTAATTTGCACTTGTGCCATCAATCAAGAAAGAACATTACTCATTTAGCTCTAGAGACTGAAGAAGCAGATGATGACATGACCCAGGGACCCCACGGCAGCCCCATTTGCCACTTCCATCTAGACAAATGATTAAAAGCTTCGTCAATCTTTTGACTGGAGGAAAGTTTCAAAATCACTGTTCCTCATGCATGAAAAACATGAATATTTTCAGCATCATATATTTTAGTTTTGCAGAGAATATTAATGTGAGGGTAAAGAAGAGATTTAAATTGGAAGCAAAATGAAGTTATTTCTAGAATTTTTTTACTTAAATTGATGTCTGTGGCGCCTGTAGGGTTTTGCATTTTTTTCATGGTTATGACCAGTATTGTCTCATTACTTGGAGCAGAAATTGGAATATGGGAAAAAGCATATGAGGAGGGTAAGAGGGTAATGGATTTGAAGGAGATGGGATCAGATGTCCTATTGGCATTCCCTTAGAGTTTCATTATGTGTGATAGTTCAGCTGTCTCTGTCCTCCTCTCCCCTTCAAATGGCTATGTTCTGTACATTTTTTAGGAATCAATGTTGTGGCATCTCTTCCAGGAAGACTTCCTTGACCTTCAAGACTGAATTAGTGTTTGTATGATTCATATTTATGTATGATTTTATATAACCATTTTATTTTTCCCATCCTCCATCACAGTTATAATTGCTTGTTTTCCTGATGTGGACTTTCTGAGGCATGACTTGCATATTACTCACCAGTGGTGAGTCCATGTTTGTTGTGGAATAATTGTTCAATGAATTAATGATTGTCATTCAGCCTGGAAAAACTGAATGACCTGTGAACACTGGGCTGCTGTACATTTGGGATAGCAGAGTACATTTAAAGGGGTAGTTTAAAGGTCCTAAAGAGTAAGCTAGGGCAACTGTTGTCATCATAACCACGTGTCAAGAGTTAACATCTATAGCAATGCTAATGGGAGACTAATAATAAATTGCTCAGCTATGTGACTTCCAAAATTAGTGATATTTAAGTCAACTAAGAGCAAGTGAAACTAAAGGGTTGTAGGTTTTTCCTGCACAACAGAATTAGTAATCTCATTGGTTAAAAGTGCTGGTAGACTTATGTTTACTAAAGAAAATATTTTATATGCC
The DNA here is from genome assembly GCF_902686445.1 of Sciurus carolinensis. NCBI lineage: Eukaryota > Metazoa > Chordata > Mammalia > Rodentia > Sciuridae > Sciurus > Sciurus carolinensis. Next base: position 110,267,719 of record NC_062217.1, on the reverse strand, counting down.
AGAAAATGTGGCATATAAAAATAAATGGTAATTGTGCATTATGGCCCTCTTTATATGATATAGGATCTATTCTAATAGTAAAACAAATGCATATGGTAACATGGGCATATAAAGCCTTATCAGAAAGCCCATAAAAGCACATAAATGTCTTACTTCCCCAAATCAGTGAAGCAAAATGTCTGAAATGAGTACAGCATTTAAAAGAAGAGTCCTTTTATTTTCTTATCTACATGGTTCAGTTGGTTGAAAAATTCAGCTATCCATTATTTATCTTCCCTGAGTTTGAGTTTTGGATTGCTTTTGGTCACAACCACATTAAACCATGGAGAAAACTTTTTATCACAGGCAATTTTCATCTTTTCCTTCTTATGGGATACCTATACTTTGTTAGGTCATTTTTCTACTGATTATGACAAGTATTTGTTGTAACTCTTATTCTTAGTTTTCAATTAATCAGGTTGAGTTTATTTTCCTTTATAAACAAAAGTAAAACTTTTTTGTTTTTAAAAAAGAAGCCTTGACATTACCATCAATATTTTCTTCTTTCCTTGCCAAACTGTAATATGACTATTAGAAATTTACATAGAAATAAATATTTCAGTCAATCTATAGATAAAATAATCTTATTGGTAACGTGGTCACTTGTTGGCCCTTCTCTACTCTCATGAATGGAAACTCTGCCCTCTAACCTGTGGGTATAAACAGGTTGGTTGTGTTTTTTCTTGCCTATGTAGTTCCTGGACTCATCTTTCAGTGTACTGCTGTTAAGTTTTAGCCATGGTTTAGTTCTCTGACAGAAGCCCTAAGCCCTCCTTAGTTAAGTGCCTATGCTTCACCAGAGCCAGGCGTTGGAGTGGAGTAGCCTTTCATATGGTTTTGCTTCCTGATTCCTTTAGTGTCACAGTACTATTTTTGGGATGCACTAAATTCTGACTTTAACTTTGTGGCAGAATGTGTCCAAATCTGACCTATGGGTTAGCTTTTGGGAAACTGAGTTATTGCATATGAATTTTAATATGCAAATGTTATTGATAACAGCACAAGTAGTGTGGGCTATGAAGGACTAGGAAAGCCTCTCCCATTTATTCACTCATTTCAATTATGAGTCCAGAAAAAAAGTACAGCATATGATATACTTTAAAATTTTGAGTCATAGCTGAGAGAGAGAGAGACTTATTATTATTCAGCTATTATACAAACCACATGATGTGCGAGAAATTTTGAAACTGCCTTATCATGTTCAAATAATATGTAATAATAGCAACGGCAATTACATGTAATTAAAAATTCCTACTGGAGACAGATAGCTTCTGCCCTTTGCAATGAACAATACCTGTATAACAATGAACCAGTTACTATGTAGTTTACTAATACCAAAACAGTTTTATGAACAACCAATTCTGATCTTAGAGAAAATAGTTCATTTTACCAGAACTTGCTGATATCGCTTGGGAAGGGCAGGAATTTGTTACATGAAGTTTGCTTGATCCTCTTACATTATACTGCAGGAAAAATGCTAGAAAGGTTATTTTTGTAATAAAATCTGAGTTACAGGTAGATATTTGGAGATAGTTTTATTAAAGTTTATATCTTCATGGCCCCTTTTCCTTGTTTGAGGATTAAGCACAACACAAATTTTTTTTTTTTTCAAATGACTGTGCAAAACAGCAAGGACCTGATAATATATTAAGAAGTAAAAGTAAGTAAGGGCCTTAAAGTTGTTTCTGAAAATAGACAGCATCCTTTGCAAGCAGTGCACAAGGAAGTCCCTGTCACACCACTTTATTAGTCCAGGTTCTCTAGAAAAACAGAACCAAAGTCCCAATCTGAGTCTGAAGGCCTGAGATCCAGGGAAACTGATGGGTTGGTTTCCATCTGAAGGTGGGCAGTCTTGAGATCCAGGGGGGGAACCAGTGTTTCAATTCCAGTCCAAATGCAGGAGAAAAAGATGCCTTAATTCAAAGAATTTTCTTCAACTTAAGGAAGGGTTGAACTTTATGTTCTCTTCAGGTCTTCAAATGACTGAATGAAGTCCAGCCACAATCTAAGCAACTCAGGGAGAACCTGTCTCTAAATAAAACTTTAAAGAAGGGTTGGGGAGTGGCTCAGTGGTTAAATGCCCCTGGGTTCAATCCCTGGATTAAAAAAAAAAAAAAAAAAGGCTGTCTACATTATTACTCAATTTCAAGGTCTAACTCATTTAAAATCACCCTCCAATGTCATTTGACCAAATACCTGGGCATCATTTAGCCCAGTTAATTTGATATATAAAACTAGCAGTTATATCAGCATTTGTCTCAGGAATTGAAGTGAAGGCTTTATAGGGTTACTATTAGAGAAGAAAAGCATAGGAGTGTGGTAGCAACATTGGCAGGAAACAACTGAGGCAGTTTATTTTGTTTCTTCCACTGACCTTGTTTGAAAGTGATATTCAACTCAGTGTAACAAATGTGCAGTTTTGAGACTACAGAAGCAATTAGCTTGGTTATGGTGAAGAGAATTTTTCCTTCTTATTTCTATTGTAAACTCTAAAAATCTGACTACTATACAGTCAGCACTTTGAATCCATGGATTCAACCAGCTGTGGTTAGAAAATATTTGAAAAACTATTGGGTATGTGTGGAATACACATGCACACACTTTTTTCTTATCATTATTCCTTAAACAGAAACATCACAGTGTAGTAATCATTTACATTATATTAAGCATTATAAGTAATCTCTAGATGATTTTAATTATAGAGATGATATGCGTAGGTTATATGCTAATATGATACCTTTTTATATAAGAAAACTGAGAATTTATAGATTTTGGTGTCTGCATGGGTATAATATCCCCATGGATATTGAAGGATATCTATATTTTTAGATGGTCAATTTCATCATAAAGTAATAGCATAGTATTATTGTTAAATATTATGTATAAAGTCTGGATATGAGTTAAGATGTACTCTTATCTCATAAATTATCCTGGGATGATAATATTTGGTTTTAAATTATTTTGGTTAAGCTTTATTTAAACACTTTGAAATCCAGCATTTGATTAAAATGTATCTTTGTTGTTCTTATATGTATTTTTCCTCCCTGAGAACTGAGAAAATTTCAGAAGGGCATTACATTCTATGATTTTTTTTTCTACTGGGGGGTGGTTATAGTTTCAGCAAACATAGTCTTTCCTTTGACCCAGGAAGATTGTCCCTGGGGCATGGTCCTCACCCCTGACTTGGCTTTCTTGCCATGGCTATGTCATTAATGCCTGTATAATCATTTTTGAGACACATGATAAAAAACAAGATAGAAAGAAAAGTGAGAAATTACTCTGCTCTTAGAGGGCCTGATGGGGTCACCAGGCAGGGTTAAGCCTACAGAATTCCTTTTTTAGAGGTGGATGTGTAATTAGTGAAGGCCTTACTTTGTCTTTTTCAGCAAAGATGGAAGGAGCTTAGGAAGTGAGGTACATTGCTATCTGGGAGAAGAGAATCCTGGGTAGAGGAAAGAGTAAGCTCAAAAGCTTAGAGGATGCCTGGACTGTTCTAAAAATAACAGCAAGGAGGCCAGTGTGCTAGAGAGGATTGAACCTTGCAAGGGGGAGAGTTGAGGAAATGGAGTCAGAGTCATGGGACCCCAGGACTCTATTCAGTATATAGTACCATGGATAACTGAGTGGGCTTCAGCTTTTACTGGGATGGTGGAACTTTGCGTGGCATCATCTGACTTTTCTTTTGATCACATCCACGTAAAAGGAAAAAAAGTGATTTCACTTTTTAAAGAAAAAGTTTAGAGTTTATATCAAATTCAGTATCATACCTGGAGTTAGGTAAACTACACAGTCTGAGGGAAGAGAATCCCTATGACTGCCCTCACTTCTAACAACTGTCATAAGTTCAGGGATCTCCAGAGCTATCTTTATGTCTGATTACCTTGCTACAAATTTGGGGATTTGCACAACCAATTTCAGGTCTGATAATTTGCTAGGAGACTCAGAACTTGGGAAAACTCTATACTTAAAGACTGCAGGTTCATAATGAACAGAAGGATACAAATTAGAACCAGCAGCAAGAAGAGAGGCATAGGACCAAGTCTGGGAGGGTTCTACAGGTGAAGCTTCTATCATCCTCAGGAATGACATCCTCCCAGCCCTGGAGTATAATACTGTCACTGGGTATTGCTAACCAGGGAAGATCATTTGAACAGTGGGGCCCAAAGATTTTTTTCGGAGGTCTCATTAAAAGTGATGATTGAGCAAATCATTGTTTACATGGGTGAACTCAGTCTCTGGTTCCCTTTTTCTCCTTCCTCAAAGGTCCAGACTGATTTCACCTTGTGCAAAGCCTAAACTTTTAATCAAGTTTGGCCTATCCAACAGAGCCAGTTTCCAGTTCAGTCATCTTGTTGGCATAAACTATTGGATATGTTCAAAGGGTTGCACCACAAATAACAAAGATGTTCTCATCACTTGAGAAATGCCAAAGTTTTAATTTCCAGGAACTGGGGGCAAATTGTTGCTGAATTCTTGATTATATAAATAGATAATATGTTGATTACATAGAGATATTATGATAAAATTAAGTATATATTTTCACTTTCATAATTCATGTCAATTCAATATGAACTTTCCATTGGTTCTTTCCATTTAAAAATGTTATTTTTATTACCATCCCTGTTCTTAATATGAACAATATTTCATAATCTGTTATTTTCCCTCTTTGGACTATTTGCCATGTATATCATTACTATAGGTTTCTTTTTTCATTATTCTTTTTCTTTTTATGATCTCAGGTATGGAACTGAGTGGATAAATTGGATAATCATAATTCTGTCATTTTTGTGGTATTTCTGTGCTCTTGAATTATTGCTACTTGCAGTTCAATTTTTCTTTTCACATACTCTTCTACACTCAGATTGGAATGTTCTCCATAAGGTAACCACTCCTACACTGGGAGTTTGAACAGATAGTTCTACTGAAGCATAATTAGTTAAATCATTTATTTATTTATTAATTTTTGAGTACAGGGCATTGAATCCAGGAGTGTTTTACCACTGAGCTATATCCCAGTCATTTTTATTTTTTACTTTAAGACAACAACTTGTTAACTTACCGAGGGCCTCACTAAATTACTGAAGCTGCTCTTGAACCTGTGATCCTCTTGCTTCAACCTCTCGAGTTGCTGGGATTATAAGCATGCACCACTGTGCCTGACTAAATCAATTTTAATTGGCAGTGTTACTCATATTTCTCACAAGTTCAGTGCTCCTGGCCATTCATTGCAGAAAGTTCTAAGAACTGTGCAGTGTTTTGAATTTCTATTAATGTCAAGTATAGAGAATTGGGAATTATTTTTTGTGATACTGGGGATTGAACCCAGGGCCATTTTACCATTGAGCTAGATACCCCAGCACTTCTTATATTTTATTTTGAGACTGGAACTTGCTAAGTGGCTTAGGCTGAACTGGAACTTGGGATCTTCCTGACTCAGCCTCTGGAGTCTCTGGGATTACAGGTGTGTACCACTGCATTGGGCTGGGAATTCTTATGTTTTGATCTCCCTTCTTTGCCGTAGATACCCCCTTTCTAAGATCATGTACTCCATTTTTATAACTTTGAAGAGGAACTGTGGAAGAAATAAACGGTGTTACAGCAGGGTAAATACTAGGCTAATCTAAGTCAATAGGTACTTTCTCTGTTCTAGGAGGTAGCAGCTCTCTCTTGGATTCACTTACATGTTTGGATACTTTACTGTTTTCTGAGAAGTAGGCTTAGTCTCAGCCCTGACCTGTGAGTGGTTGGGAATCTAATGATGGAGAAGGCAAGCAGGTCCTTAGCCACCTGTAGGGCAGATGATGCTGAGAACCAGGTGGCTGCCATTGGCTTCCAGGCCTGATTTGTTTTCAAATGATCAGTCTGGCTGTTACCTCAAGAATGGACTCTAGAAGTCCTGATAGAAGTCACTTATGAGGTCATTGATATATTTCAGTACAAGATTATGGTAGTTTATATCAAGAATGTGTCCATGTAAGCATTCAGAATCCATCAGATTCTAGCTGTTTTTTTAAGGAAGAAGCAACACTAGTTGCTGACAGATTGGATATCAGGTGTGAGAGAAAGTGAGGTATCATGGATGACTCCAGGCATATTAGTTATCTATTGTTAAAATACAAATTATTCTCAAATTTATGATTTAAAACAATACCATTGATTATCTCAGTGTCACAGGGTAAGGGATTTGAGAGTCACTTAAGTTGGTCCTCTGCCTCTGGTGCTTTCCTGAGGCTGTGGTTGTGCCATATTGGGATTGGGTATGAATGAAACCATTACATCATAAAGATCAACCGAATGAAGATTTCAAAGTAGAAGTTTCCAATACATTTTGTGTGTCCATTTAAAAATAGAATTATTCTTCCATTCACAAACTTTTTGTTTATGCCCATCACAGCTGGATTCTGAGAATACTTAATTTAAAAGAACATAGATTCCTGAATACTTGTGGCATCTGTCTACTTTATATAGTAGGTCAAAGATTAAACTGGGGTGTCTCAGGTATCAGAGTTCAGAAACAGTTTTGGTAGTGGAAGGAAAAGGGTATTAGTAATACTTTTTCCTCAATTCCCTCTCTAAGAGAAGAGTGGGCCATAGAATGCTGGTGGTATGGGAGAAGCCGGCCTTCAGGATTCTGAGAATGTGTCTGGGGCTCTCCTGTGTGACAGGAATGCTGGGTTTTGCATCCCTCTACCACTAGTTCACAATAGCTTCTGTTTTCACCTGTTTTTATACTGGACTTCTGTATGGTGTTTTATTTTTTTTGAGCTAAAGAAAAAGTTTTGAAAATTAGTCTATCCCCAAATAGCTTCTTGCACTTATGATTTTTGTTATTTAAGCATCATTAGGATTAAAACACAAATGTGTTTGGGAAGGTTACAGGGACCATCAAGGGAGAAGTGTCATGTTGTATTCCTTGCGTAGTTGTTTTCATGAAGAGTAAGGAGTAAAGAGTTTTGTGGAAGAGGGGAGAAGACAGAGCTGTGGAACATGTGGAGGATTTGGAATCCCAAGGGGACTTATACTGAGAACAATTTTAATAGTGAAAGCGCAGTATGAAAATAGTGAATTCTCTTTTTTTATTAGCATAAATTTATTAAAATGAATTATATTTTTGTTTTAGAATTATTTCAATTCTTTCAGAATATATCATAAACAAGGTAACTTTACATGAAAAAGCAACAGGAACGCCTATCACTTAGAAAGCCTTCATGGTGCTGGGAAAGTTAAGCACTAGTCACTTGGTTAAGTCTTTTGCAAGTCAGATGACATCTAATTTTTTTGCTTTCACTGAAATTGAAAGAGGCCATAATCAAGTTGGCAGTTTAAATACAAGAAAATAGTGAATTCTTGAGGTGTAACAGGCTGTGAAAAAGTATTTGTTGCATAGAGATGAAAGGGAACAAAATAAAGTCTACTTTTAAATTGGGCTTTGTGTTGGCTGTTTTGCCAGTTTTTGTATGCCTGGAGTGATATGGTTCTGTGTGAGAAACATAGGGTTATATGTGAGAACTGATCCAAGACTAGCTGGCAGTGCAACTCAAAAGCGCATGTGTGCTACAAAATCTGTGCCTGGGCTGACATGCAGCTTAAATTTGGGTGGGAGTTCTGGGTTAAAATCAACTGATCAAGTACTCCAATGCAAACATACAGTTTCTCTCTCTGGCATGTTAAGTATTTTCTCATTGGAGAAAACTAGATGTTTTGTGTACAAAAATGAGATAAAGTCCACAGACATTTTCTAAAATTTTTGTTTTGTAAAACACAGTACTAAATATAGCTCAATCTCTACAACACATCTCAGCAATGTCCTTGTTGGTTAAATTAATTGACTTCAATTTTACTTTTAAAATTTAGACTACACTTGCAAATAAAGAGTTTGAGCTTTCCACATTCTATAAAACAGTAAATATTAGAAGATTACAGACTGAGAACTCTATGCATTCCCTTCTTTTGCACAATTTTGGGCAACCTGTGTTTAAAGGCCGTTTTATGCATCAGGATGGGAATGCCTACTATCTTACATATCTTTTAGGAATTGCATGCTTATGAAAAGTATTTCTGCTTGTCTGATAGAATTAAATTCAGTTTCCCTGCATATGTCATCTAAGAGACAGTCTTGCAATTCAGGTTTGCAGTTCATATCTCTCATAGGGTTGGCAGGTCAATATGGAGTACACAAAAATTTCCCACTCACTACAGGTAGTCATATAACCATTCTGTCAAGGTCTGATGATTAGATGGAATATGGATACTGAACTTTGCACCTAGGAGAGATGTTATCTTAAAAGAAAACTTCAAGGAGCCTTGCAAGGGACATGGTTTGTGTAAGCAAATATTTTTCAAAGTCTGTTCACTTGCATCAAGAATGGTGAATTTTACCTGATTCATTGAAGCAGCAAACACATCTCACCTCTTCAGCAGGAATAACATTTGCTGAAGCACATGAATATTTTCTTTCTATCTCCAGGCTCTGTTTTCTTTTCAGTGGAATCTTGATGACACTAAAGCACTTGAGGTATATCTCTAGCTCCTTCTGTCGATGTGAGATTTAAGTGTGAATCTGAGGATTCTGAATGTGACTTGAGCACGTCCTATTAGCTATGTCAAGAAGGAAGGAAAGCAAGTTGATGAGTTTTAAGCACTTTTGTCAATTCAACATATTGCACTTTTCACTTATAGCATCAATGACATAATGACATTCCTGTGTGTGCGTGTGTGTGTGTGTGTGTGTGTGTGTGTGTGTAATGGGAATTGAACTCAGGGACGCTGAACCACCGAGCTGCATACCCATCCATTGTTTATGTTTTTTTAAAAATTTGAGACAGGATTTTACTAAGTCCCTAGAGCCCCACTAAGTTTCTAAGGTTGGTCTTGAATTTGCCATCCTCTTGCCTCAGCCTCCTGAGCTGCTGGGATTACAAGCATGTACCATTGTGCCCAGCTAGCGTTTTGTTTTCGGGTGTCATAGTTTGAATCTCAAATGTCTCCCAAAGGCTCATGTATTAAATACTTGGTCCCCAGCCTTTTGTGCTATTGGGAGGTGGTGAAGCCTTTAACAGCTGGGGTTTAGGGGAAGCAAGTTAGTTCGCTGAGTGTCTACCCTTGAAGGGGATATTGGCAGTCTCATCCCTTTCTCTTTTTCTTTGCTTCCTGGTTGTCATGAGGTTTAGATATGGTTTAGATATGTTGACCAAAAGCTCATGTGTGAGACAAAACAAGAAAGTTTAGAGGTGAAATGATTGGGTTATGAGAGCTTTAACCTAGTAAGTATATTGATATGGATTAACTGGGTGGTAACTGTTGACAGGTAGGGAGTAGTTAGATGAGTAGGTTACTCGGGCATGTCTTTGGGGTTTATATTTTGTTGCTGGTGAATAGACTCTCTGTGTTGCCTTATCACCATGTTCTGAGCTGTCTTCCTTTACCATGTTCTTCCTCCACAATGTTCTGCCTCATTTCAGGTCCAGAGCAATGGAGTCAGACATCAATGGATTGAGACCTCCTAAACTGTGTGTCCCAAATAAATTTTCCTCTCTCTTCATTGTTCTTGTCAGTTCCTTTTAGTCAGACATGAAAAAGTTGACTAAAACAGGGGCTGGGGAGATAGCTCAGACGGTATCAGAGTGCTTGCCTTGTAAGCACAAGGCCCTGGGTTCGATCCCCAGCACCCCCAAAAAAAAAAAAAAAAAAAAAAAAAGTTGACTAAAACAGGTTTCCTGTACTATGTACTGCTGCCATGAAGTTCTGTGCTACTATAGGCCCAAACCAATGGGTGTAAGTAACCATAAATTGAAGCCTATGAAACTGTGAGCCAAAATAAACCTTTTTCTCCTTTTATTTTTATTATCTCAGGTATTTTATAATAGTAATGGAAAACAAACACATGTGGTAAAAAAAAGAAATGGTCCTTAAGAGACCCTGTCCATACTACATCTTATATATAAATCTTATTTAGTTCTAAAGAAATCATTTTACTTCTTATAAAAAGCATTTTAAAAACCAAAAGGGATTGACTATGATTTATATGATTCAGACAGAAAATGCTACATGAGATCCCTTTGTTATGCCTATGTAGTTGGAAACTCTTCTGCCAGGCAGGTGGGGCAATAGTCCCAGTAGCACCTCCTTGGCAGTGTGGTCCAGAAGTGTGGTGTAGGCAGCAGCTCTTGTCCCTAAGGATAGTGGGTGTGGCTTTTGTTATCCTGGGACAGTAGAAGTAATAATTTCTTTTGAATGTTTGTTATGTACCAGTCATTAGGTTACCTGCTTTATATTTAATTTTCAGAAGAAATACAAGATTAAAGTATTCCCCATTTCACAGATGGTAAAAAGTACAAAGGGGATAACATAACTTGTTTGAGGTCACACATAGGCTTAAGTGATACACAGTTTGAACAGGACTTATTTGAAACCAAAATCTATGTCCTAACCTAACTTTTCCCTATGTGAACTCAAAGGGAGAATTTTAATCTTTGACTCAGTAGTAATGGAGGAATTCTATTTTCTGAGCATGAAAAGAGAAGTATGCCCCATCAAAATGACAGAGAAGCATGAAGTACAAAGATAGATGGAAGTTTTCCCATTACCTTTCAAATTGAGGACATCTCAAGTCCCAGTAACCTTCCACCTTGCTTCTTTTTTTCTCCTTTCTTCTAAGAATTGATCCTTGAAGGGAGTGGGGTTGATTCTGATACAGGGAGTAGGGAGAAAAAAGGAAGACAAGATTTCTTCTTTTGGGGATATTTCTCTTGTCACATATGATATGTCCATAGAGGGAAAAATCAACTTGATATTTAAGTTCTTTCAAGTACCTTGATTTAATAATTGAAATGGAGAGGTTTATAATTGATCAAGCCATCACTTTTGTCCATCTTAACTTTAAAAAAAAATCACTATTCAGGAGTTTTGAAAAGTCAAATTAGATAAAATGCTTAGTGTTTTAGTCAATTTTTTTGATGCTGTGATGAAAAGACATGACAAGAACAATTAGAGGAAGAAAAGACAGGGCTATCTTATTTAAAGACCATACATTCCTCTGCTGGTCATATAATTTCACCTAGTTAATTCTCTTACTCATTTGGGATAATCTGAAATTATTTATTTACTGGTTCATTGTCTCTCCTCAATAGAGTGCTATGATCATAAGAGCAGGGACATTTTGCACTTATTTACTATTCTTCAGGGTTTATATGAGAACCAGTCACATATGAAATGCTCAACAAATTGACTAAGGAGGGGTCATAATAGGGTACACATTTTAGGAATAAAGGCATATTCTGTTCAGTGTCCCATGACAGTTTATTTCTGTAATTGGAACAAGATTATTAAATAGAATTAGAATACCACCATTTTATGCTTCCTAGTGAAATAATGGATCTTGGCCAAGATCATCAGCACTACTAACATCACAGAGACCAACCAAGTAGCATGATATGGTTCTTCTGGTGTGATTCACATAATCCTTTATAAAGTATTTTTGTGAAAAAAATTTAAAAATTAACCTGATTCATATGTTTCCAAATTTAACAGGTTTACGGAAAACACTGAACAAAGGTTAAGAGCACCATGGCAATTTAATCAACCAAATCATGAAAGATCTCTTTAGGACAGATAATTCTGTACCTTTACTGAATAAACTGAAAGGAAAAAAAGGTGGGTGGGGAAGGACACAATACCTTAAGGCAATTAAGAGATATTGCCGTTGACCAAATTGTGAACTTCGGCTCCTATCAGAACAAATCAGGTTTTTTTTTCTTTAATAATTTTACTTTTTTCACATTTGTAACATGATTTTTAAAATTTATTTGACTGATTATAAAAACATAAAAATTGGACATACTGATGGGGTATCATGTAATGTTTCGATACATATAAATATTATATAATGTTTAAATCTAGTTAAGCATATCTCAAATGTCCTTTATGGTGAAAAATCCTCTCTCCTAGCTTTTTAAAAGGTATAGTTCATCATTATCTATATTTACCCCATCACGTAAAACTATACCAGAACTTCTTTTTCCAATCTATTAGTAACTTAGTATCCACTGGCCAACCTTTCCATCTCTCCCTGTCCAACATCCTTCCCCAGCCACCCCAGCCACTGTTAACCACCATTCTACTCTGAATTTTATAAGATGAGCTGTTTTAGATTCTTACATATGAATGAGATCATACAGTACTTGTCTTTTGGTGCCTGGTATATTTTGCTTAATATAATCATCTTGAGTTCTGTTCATGTTACTGAAAATAATAGGTTATCATTTTTTTTTTAATGGAGGAACAAACCAATTATTGAAACTAATTTTGAGTATGCAGAGAAATGTGAACACTGACTATGTTTTTTCTATCATTGTGGGATTTTTACAATTTTTTTTTATTATTTTATTTTATTTTATTTATTTTTTTTTATTATAAAATTGTAAACAAATGGGATACATGTTGTTTCTCTGTCTGTACATGGCGTAAAGGCATACCATTTGTGTAATCATAAATCTACATAGGGTAATGTTGTTTGATTCATTCTGCCATTTTTTCCCTTCCCCCCCTCCCCTCCCACCCTTCCCCTCCATCTATACAGTCCTTCCTTCCTCCATTCCTGCCCCCCTCCCTAAACCCAACTCCAACCCCAACATTAACCCTTCCCACCCCCCATTATGTGTCATCATCCACTTATTAGCGATATCATTCTTCCTTTGGTTTTTTGAGATTGGCTTATCTCACTTAGCATGATATTCTCCAGTTTCATCCATTTGCCTGCAAATGCCATAATTTTATCGTTCTTTATGGCTGAGTAATATTCCATTGTATATATATACCACATTTTCTTTATCCATTCATCAATTGAAGGACATCTAGGTTGGTTCCACAATCTGGCTATTGTGAACTGAGCAGCTATGAACATTGATGTGGCTGTATATCTGTAATATGCTGATTTAAGTCCTTTGGGTATAGGCCAAGGAGTGGGATAGCTGGGTCAAATGGTGTTTCCATTCCAAGTTTTCTAAGGAATCTCCACACTGCTTTCCAGAGTGGCTGCACTAATTTGCAGCCCCACCAGCAATGTAAGAGTGTACCTTTCTCCCCACATCCTCGCCAACACCTGTTGTTGCTTGTATTCTTGATAATTGCCATTCTAATTGGGGTGAGATGGAATCTTAGGGTGGTTTTGATTTGCATTTCTCTTATTACTAGAGATGTTGAACATTTTTCCATATGTTTGTTGATTGCTTGTATATCTTCTTCTGTGAAGTGTCTATTCATTTCCTTAGCCCATTTGTCGATTGGATTATTTACATTCTTGGTGTAGAGTTTTTTGAGTTCTTTATAGATTCTGGAGATTAGCGCTCTATCTGAAGTATGATTGGCAAAGATTTTCTCCCACTCTGTAGGCTCTTTCTTTGCATTGCTGATAGTTTCCTTTGCTGAGAGAAAGCTTTTTAGTTTGAATCTATCCCAGTTATTAATTCTTGCTTTTATTTCTTGTGCTATGGGAGTCCTGTTGAGGAAGTCTGGTCCTAAGCCGACATGTTGAAGCTCTGGACCTACTTTTTCTTCTATAAGATGCAAGGTCTCTGGTCTGATTCCGAGATCCTTAATCCATTTTGAGTTTAGTTTCATGCATGGTGAGAGATATGGGTTTAGTTTCATTCTGTTGCATATGGATTTCCAATTCTCCCAGCACCATTTGTTGAAGAGGCTATCTTTTCTCCATTGCATATTTTTGGCCCCTTTGTCTAGTATGAGAAAATTGTATTTATTTGGGTTTGTGTCCGTGTCCTCTATTCTGTACCATTGATCCACCTTTCTATTTTGGTACCAATACCATGCCGTTTTTGTTACTATTGCTTTGTAGTAGAGTTGAAGATCTGGTATTGCGATACCCCCTGCTTCACTCTTTCTGCCAAGGATTGCTTTAGCTATTCTGGGTTTTTTATTCTTCCAGATGAATTTCAAAATTTCTTGCTCTATTTCTGTAAGGTACATCATTGGGATTTTAATTGGAATTGCATTGAATCTGTATAGCACTTTTGGTAGTATGGCCATTTTGACAATATTAATTCTTCCTATCCAAGAACATGGGAGATCTTTCCATCTTCTAAGGTTTTCTTGAATTTCTTTCTTTAGTGTTCTGTAGTTCTCATTGTAGAGGTCTTTCACCTCTTTTGTGAGATTGATTCCCAAATACTTTATTTTTTTCGAAGCTATTGTGAATGGGGTAGTTTTCCTAATTTCTCTTTCTGAAGATTCATCGCTTATATATAAAAATGCCTTAGATTTATGTGCATTGATCTTATATCCCGCTACTTTACTGAATTCACTTATGAGATCTAAAAGTTTTCTGGTGGAATTTCCTGGTTCCTCTAAGTACACCATCATATCATCAGCAAATAGGGATAGTTTGAGTTCTTCTTTTCCTATTCGTATCCCTTTAATTTCTTTGGTCTGTCTAATTGCTCTGGCTAGAGTTTCAAGGACGATAATGAATAGAAGTGGTGAAAGAGGGCATCCCTGCCTTGTTCCAGTTTTTAGAGGGAATGCTTTCAGTTTTTCACCATTTAGAATGATATTAGCCATGGGTTTAGCGTAGATGGCCTTTACAATGTTAAGGAATGTTCCCACTATCCCTATTTTTTCTAGTGTTTTGAGCATGAAGGGGTGCTGTATTTTATCAAATGCTTTTTCTGCATCTATCGAAATAATCATGTGATTCTTGACTTTAAGTCTATTGATATGGTGAATGACATTTATTGATTTTCTGATGTTGAACCAACCTTGCATCCCTGGGATGAAACCCACTTGATCATGGTGCACTATCTTTTTAATATGTTTTTGTATGCGATTTGCTAAAATTTTGTTTAGAATTTTTGCGTTGATGTTCATTAAGGATATTGGTCTGAAATTTTCTTTCCTCGATGTGTCTCTGTCTGGTTTAGGAATCAGGGTAATATTGGCTTCATAGAATGAGTTTACAATTTTTTTTTTTTTTGAAATTTGGAAGGTTGTCCTTGGAGAACTCAATGCTGTAAATGGGTTTCAAAGCAATTCAGTTAATAGTTTCAGCTTGGCCCCAGGTGAGCTCAACGAGTATCTCGGTATTTTGCCACTCTACAGTCTCTTTTAATCTCTACTAATACTTTTCCTCTTGTCTACTTTTTCTGACAGATTTTTCCAGACTTCTTTTTGCAAGCTTATGCATGGCATCTCTATTTTCATCATTTCAACTTCTCTTGTTTTCAATTTTGATTTCAAACTGCATGTATTTGGGTTTATTTTTTTATCCAATTTTTCCATTTTTCTTTTTATTAGATTAAGTTGAATTATATGTAAATGATTACTGATATATTAGAATTTAAACATACCATGTTTTGCCTATTTCTTTCTTGTCTTTTTATCTTCCCTTTTGAATCTTCTTTTGGATTGAGTGATTTTTCATTTACTTTCTTTAACATCTGGGATATTTTATACATATTTATTCTAGTCTTAGGTCTCACACTAGATATTATGATACAAATTCTTAGCATATCAAAGATGGTTATAAATTCATGATTTTACTTCTCAAACATTCCAAGGATCTCTGACCATTTTAACATGATGGTACTTCTATTAGCATTTGTTATAATGTAGGTTTGCCAGAGAAAAGTTCTCTAACCTTTGCTAGTCAGAAATTGTCCTTATTTATTTTTATTTTTGAAGAATAAGTTCCCTGGATATAGTGTGAACATTTTAAATTCCTCCTTAGCATGTTAACAATGTTATACCTCAATTCTCGCACTCACTGTGCCTGATAACTACACATTTTTATCACAAAAAAGGTCTACACAATCTGATTTGTTTGCTTTTGACTGCTTTTAAGATTTTCTCCCTGAGTTTTTTTTAGCAATTTGAATATGATGTGCTTAAATGTAGTTTTCTTTCTGTTTCTTTGTAGTTTTCTTGGAGTTTTCAGAACCTATTAGATCCATGAGCTCATGTCTTTAATATATTTTAAAAATTTCCTGGCAATTACTCTTCAAGCTTCTTTTCTTCACTCATTTTTTTTCTCCCTGTCTTCTGGAGTGCCAATTTTACTTATATAATATGATTTGATATTGATTTAGGATGCTTTGTTAATTTTTTTCACTCATTTTTGTCTTTAAGTTTCAATTTCAATAATTCTACTGGCTATGTTAAATTCTCCCATCCCTTCCTATGTATCTAGTCTATCATAGATAGACTGGCAAATCCATTTGATGGATTCTTCATTTTTAATATATTTTCTCTTAGTAACTTTCTATTTTGCTTTTTAAAAAATGATTGTATAGTGGAGGAGGGTGAGCAAAGGGAGGTTGGATTTGATCAGTGTACAGTGCATCCTTGTATTGAAATATCAGGCTGAATCCCATTAATATAATTCATATGTTGATCAAAAATAAGACTCATATATTATTTTTGAAATCTTCTATCATTTAAATGTTTGGTACACATATTTGTGATAGTTGTTTTACAGTTCCTGTCTTACAGTTCCATCATCCGTGCTGTCTTTAGGTTTATTTCTACTATCTTTCATCATTTTTAACCAGAGTTCACATTTTCTTGCTTTCATATGTATCTCATATCTTTCGATTTTGTGTGAGACTCTAGACAAAATGAGCAGAGCCAGTAGTTGATAGCATTTACTTCTGAAGTAAGGTGCAGTCCTTTGGCCAGGCCACTGGCATAGGGGGCTGAACGAGTCCTCTTTAGATCCACTGGTTCTGGGTTTTGCCCCAGTTTTAATTTAGTTCAGTGTGCTAGTGTCTTTGGGTAGTTTGAAGGTGGGGTCAGGACTTTCCCTTCTGATAGACTTGGGATGTCAGTTCTTGTGAAACTCTGAAGATCTCTTTGTTACACAGCCCAGACTGGGCATTTTCTGCCCCACATCTTGTCTGTGGTCCTTTGGGTTGCTTGGAAACATCTTTTCTCTTCGTCCTTCCTTCAGTGTCTCTGGAGATTTCCCTCTCTCATCTGCATTCACTCTTTGAACTGTGGCTGTCTTGCATCTGGGGAGGGTTCAGTGCACTTGGAGAGATGGGGGATAGTTTTTCTGCTTTGCCCCTAGTCTTTAGAAGCTACTTCCTTCTTCTCAGGCTGGGGAAGGCCCAGTCTGCCCCCGCAGGGTATTTCTCTCAGCAATCACATCCTGCATTCAACACCTACTCCATGTGTTTATTGAATTTCACAGGCTAAGATCCATTCCTTGGCTTGGCTGAGCTCAGTTACTCTGATCCATCACAGTAGCACAGGATCTATGAAAGAGTCTTCTTCCTCTAGTCGATTCTTTAGGGATGATAGGAACTGTGAGTCTTGTCTTTTCTAGCCTGTCATCTTTCTAGGACTTATTTTATTTATGTTATTTTTTAAAATCATGCTTGAATCCAATTTTGTAGCTTGTTTGTTTTCATTGTCAGTGAAAGCAATAGTTTCTTGAAATATTTTGTACCCTAAGCAGATGCAAATATTTCCATGTCTCTTTGAACTGTATCCCACAAGTATCAACATGTAGAACTTTAAGTTTTGTGTAGATCATTGGGATTAAGGTTTAAAATTTCCAACCAAATTATTTCTCATTGTTGATTTTTGACTTAATTGTATTTTAGTAAAATAATGTAGCCTATATGGTGTTTTAGTTTTCAAATTTATTGAGATTTACTTTATGACCTTGTACATATTCAATTTTTATAAAACTCTACTGAATACTTTAAAAGAGTACTGGTTCTATTTCTCAGATGCAGGATTTTTTCTCTCTTTACTAATTATCCATTTGCTTCTGGGCTGGATTCATTTTTCATTTATTTTTTATATTAATGACTGCTTTATTTTCAAGAAATGAAATGAATCAGTTCATTTTCATATTTATTTGTCTTTATTTCATAATTTCTAGTTCTGATTTATTTGGCATTATGTCCCAATTTACTCTATTTTAATAGTACTTGTGATACTTTTATTTCATCTGCAGCCAATTTGCATTTAAATTATTGATTTTTGCCTGCTTCCCAGCACTAGTGAAGATGGATAGCATATCTTCACATGTTTAGGTAGGCGTATTTTATGGGAGATTTGTGGGTTTCTTCTAGTTTTCCTCCCTCCTCTTTTCTTTGCATTCTCCCTGTCTCAGGGGCTTGTCCCCATCTCCCCACTACCAAACCACGGGATCAGTAGCAAGGTTTTAAAATGTGTTGTACCGCTGCACCAATGGGTATTAGAGATATTACAGATCTAGAAATACAACAGTAGTGGCTTCACTTATTCTAGCTCACAAGGTTGTGTCTGTGTCCTTCAGAAGTCTCCTATTTTTATTTAAATTGATTTCTGGCTCTTTTCAGGTGCTGGGAAGTCCTCTTTGGTATTCTGCATTTTGGTAATGAGTTTGACTTTGCTTTCCATCTCCGAAGTGGTTCTTGGCCTTGGTTACTGAGAAGCCAAACTCCCACCAGCTACGGCCTCTCTCTCTGGACAATGAGACCCTTTGATTTGCTCCAACCTCTCCCACCTCTTAACTGTATTCTCTATTTGTTCAATTTCTAATTGCTTTGAGTCAAGCAATGCCATTTGTGTTTTCCCTTTTTAGTAGTTTTCTATTTTCATTACTAATATTACCGTTATCATTTCTTTGTAACTCTTGCCTTGGAGGGACTCACTGTTCCTTTGGGATGTTGGATACTTGCCTAATGTCTCAACATTGGTGTGTAAACACTATTATTGAATGCTGCAGATACACTATTTGACTCTTATTGTGTTCCAAAGCTAGCATATTTTTCTTAGTTTAAATAAACTGAAAGGATTTGTTGATTCTATAATATTGGCTTCTCAGATGATGGAACTGTGGCTAGTATTAGGAAAGAGACCAGAGCTATCAGTTTTCATTTTCATTTATGTTGAAATTTCTTTTGTTGGTTTTCCCCATTATTCTCTAAACATTATGCGGCCTAAAGCCTTTTGAAAAGAAATAGTGAAGGTCTTTGTACACATAAAAAGTCTGTTCTTTTATACAAATTTATTTCCAGAATGGGCTAAGTGTAATTTTCTGCTACTAAGAGTAAAATAGCCAATTCTTTGGGAAAATTGTTTTTGTAAAAATTTATTTCCTTCCCAGACGTTGGCTTTCAGCCTGAGAAAAACAGAGAATCTTTTTTTTTTTTTTTTTTTTTTAATTTTCTTTCTTTACACAGGGTGGGACTTTCCCTTTTTTCCTTTGCACCACTTAGCAAATTTGTAAAGGTGGATTAGTAATTTAGTGTTTTCAAAAGGTGTTTAGACCACTGCCCAGGATACTAATGAAGCATCTCCGGCTTGCAGGGAGAGGTTTACTGTCTTCAGTGTTATTTCCTAAAGCCCTCAGAAGCCCATCCAGAAAAAGGATGTATATTCCTTCTGTAGTCCTGTGTCAGTGAGTCCTTTAGCTACAACTTGCTACTGACTAACTTCCTAGGTCAAGTTTTTTTTTTTTTCATATTTGGGAAAGTGGCTGCCTTGGACTTTCACTTGAAAAAGACTAAGGAGCCTGCATGCAACTCAGTTTGTTCCCTGATGGTCTGAACAGATTCCTGTCATTAGACTCATCTGAAGGGAGGGAGACAAGAACTGTGTTTCCATTCTTCAGTGTCTTGGGTAAGGTGTCCTGTGACCAAATGCTTAAATTAAGCATACAAGTCAGTGGTAATTTGACAATTCTGAGTGAGTGATCCTTGAAGCCCATTTGTTGCTGCGGTTCCATAACAGTCCCATTTCATATGCTGAAATCATTCTTAGGCAAATCATATTTAGACCTTGCAGTGGAAAGCTATGGAAATTCTACTTTATGATGACCCTTAAAAAACTCAACCCATATAGCAGAAAGGATGATTGTTTCCCCTTTAAATCTGTGCTTTTCATAATGACATAATTAAACATTGAGAGGAACTTGGATATTATTGCATTATATTTTCTTGCATGAATACAAAACACATGTATTTCTTCATGCTTACAGAAAGGTGTGAGGGAAGACTGAAATGCCTTTTACAAATAGATACAAAACCAAAATTCATTTCTTAGAATTTGCTTCTCATATTTACCATTTTGAAAGCCACCACCATAATAGTGCCATTGAAAAATTATGAAAGAATAATATGAACAAACAATAGGAATGACTAGCATTCTTTATTATTAATATACAGTCAAATGTTTATTAAATTCTCTTTTGTGTTTAAACTAGAACAAATGGTTTTTTAAAAAACTTAATTCCTTCAAACAAAGGTTTTCAGGTTTTCTATTGTGTTGGCAATTAATATGCCAGTGTCACTAAATGAGTTTCTCCAAATCCCTGAGGTTCTCAGAAGCCTCTGACAAAGGATTGTCCCGATTGCTCCTGTTCTGGTACGATAAGAAACTGACACAAATAGTACAAAGCAGTGCTAAGGATACCCGCCTTTCCTGCTGACTGATGGATCTAGGGAGACAATGAGCCTCCCTAGAAGAATCCATTAATAAATGACCACATTGGCTTTACAGAGATAATTTGACATGGATTTCAAAATCAGCTAAAATTAAAAGGATCAAATGGTCTCATTTTATAGCCCAAGTTCAAATAATTTTTTATTGATGCTAAGATCATTAATTGTGAATAGTCAGTAGACACAGGTAAATATAGAGTAACATCCTCATTATAGGATGTTACTCTTAAATATGAATATATGTTGGTGAGTAGGAGAATAATTCTATTTTTGATAAAAAAAATGATTTGGGATGTTTGGAGCTGAGGCAAGAGGATGAATACGTGAAATTATTTCACTGTCAATAGTAACTAATAGAGGTCCAGAGAATAGGCTTATGATTATATGAACATGAATTGACCCTACAGAACATGGTAATTCCATCACAAAGGACTTCAAGCTCCTAGAAGGTGTTCTGGTTTGTTTGAAAAAATAGATTCAGTAGAAAAATCTTTCTTCTAACATGCTTGACTCATATCATGAGCATTGTGTTAAAATATTTTACCTCATTTCATTGCCTTAATCAGATAAAGATTTTTGTTCCATATTTCCTTCAAGTTAATTATTAGTATAAGAACATCCTGTTTAGAGCATTAACTCTCTTGCCTCCTTGGTCATTATAAATTTACCCTGTTCTGTGATACTCCTTCTCTGAACTTGCAAATGACTGACTGCATAAGATTTTTCAGCAAGTGTTCTTTTTTTTTAGATATCAGAAGTTTAGAATTGAAAGGGAGGTTTAGGGATCATGAAGCACACTATATTTAATTCATTTGTGAATAAATAAGGATTAAGGATATGAACAACATGTCTAAGGGTATAAAACCTGGCAAGTGATACTGATGAGTTTTTTTTTTTTCTTTCTTTTTTTTTACAAAAATTTGTATGAATCTCAATCAAGTATGGGCCAATCCTGGTTGAGATAAAATAATTTTTAGACAAGTTCATTCTGATGGCAATTTTGTTTAGTTTCCCTAGATCTTTTCCTATTTTGTCTTTCATGTATCCTCTTCTGTTCTTTTTTTCTTTTTGTCCTATAAAATTATTCTTTTGTGCCCTTTTACCTGTATGTGAAACATGAAATGTAGATCTAGATTGTTTGGGTATAAATATTGGCTGTGTCATTTACTAGCTGTGTGACCTAAGGCAAATTAACAGACCTCTCTCTGCCTGTTTCTTCTTGTGAAAAAGGGAGATGACGACAGATATGAAGATTATACAGAATACTGCATATGAAATAGTACAGATGTTGTTTATGGTAGATAATAGGCAGTGATAACTGTGATAACTGCTTTTATTCTTATTATCATTTTCAAGTTAGCACCCTACGGACACCTTAAATTTTTACATTCTATGTCAGGCCTGTATCTTCTACATCTCCAAATTTGGTTGATGGCAACATTATCTACATGTAGGAGTCAGTAGTGATTTCTGATTTTTTTCAATCCTCTGTTGTGATCCAGTAACAACTTATTGAACAAATATTTTTTAACTTAAGCTTCTAAATGTCTGTTAAATCTGTCCTTACCTCTCCAAGTGTATTTCTATTGCTTCACCAGGGTCCCCATTGGTTCTTTAAAACAATTTTAGAAAATCACTTTAAAATTTTTACAAATATGGAATATAAATGAAAACTTATCTGTTCCAAAAATAGATTGTCCTAATAAATCACACAACCATCAGTTAAAGATGTCTGACTTTTCTATTAATAAAATAATGTGAATATTTATCACATATATTTACAAATAACCACAGATAAAATTGTGACCATGGTTTGTGTGAAAAAAAATCAAATATAAGGTTTTGAATCTATTTTAGTATCTTCATGATGCTATAACAAAATGCCTGAGGCTAGGTAAGTTATAAGAACATAATTCCATTTCTTACAGTTCTGGAGGTCAGAAAATCTATAATCAAGGTGCCAGCAGATTTTATGTCTGACGAGGACTTCTGAGCTTCCAAGGTGTTGCCTTATTCCTGCATCCTCACATGGAAGAATGGTGAATACTGTATTCTCACATGGTAGGAAGCAAAAGGGCAAAAAAGGCCTGGCAGTTCTCTGCAGCCTGTTTTATGAACATTGATCCCATTCATTAGGTTGGATCCCTTATGACTTAATCACTTTTCAAATAGCCCCTCTGAATACTGTTGCATTGGGGATTATGTTTCAACGTAAATTTTGGAGAGGACACTTTCGAACCATTCTCTTTAATGTCACTCCATCTTGAACTTTCAGGGAACTAATAATTCAGTTATCTCATATTCCCATGACTCGTGTAAAAAAAAGATCCATGAAGTTCTGAAAAGCCCCTTTCTATATAAAAAACCACTTGGTCAAGAAGATTTTTAAATTCAGTATTGGGGATATCACCCATGATGTAACTGCAAGGTGTTTATTTGAAGAAAAACAAATTTAAAAGTACTTGTTTTATTAGGTTTAATAGCCATCTTTCTAGGAGAAATTGTAGATTTGGTGCCTAAGGAAATTGTGTGGATGAATAAAGGCATATTTCTGGAGGCGACAGATACTCCAGAGCTTGTTGACATGAGGGGTGTAAGCTGATTCTGCATGACCTGTTCATCTCCTGTGGTTCTATTAGCTGAAATGTAGGCAAGAGGTTGGCTCTGGGACTTCACCTATTCAATAATTAGGGGCTTGGCTGCTATGGAAACAGGCTTATTTGTATTTAAGACCTAACTTTTAGGAAAAAATAACTTCTGTTTTTAAATCCAAAAAAATGTGTTTTTGAAGAAGTCTTATTTTTATGGAGATTCAAAATTGATTTCACTGGAGATTCAAGATTGATTTCACTGGATTTTCAAGACCCTTTTGAAAAATGCTGAATGTTATACTAGTGATGGGCAGCACACTGCAGTCTACCAGATGAATGAACTGTTGGAGGATGTGGAGTCACAGATGAACCGATGGACCTGTGGATATTAAGGTGTGGTATCTCTGTTTATATCCCTGTTGGGCTGAAGTGTTTGATCAAAGATTAGATGTGAAGCAAGGAATCCAGGGACCAGTTTGTAAAATTAATAGATATGCTTAGGTACTAGGGATTAAACTGAGATAGCTATTTAGCATGCTTCCTGTGTCTGTTGAATAGTAAGGTAATATGGTGCCTAATATAGAAATTAAGATGAACCTGTCCCATTGAGTATATGTGGGGGTATACGTTATGTATGGGAAAAACTATTTTAGTATTATGACCAGTCTGGATAGTCAGGCTAAAGTAACTATGTGATTACATATGAGAATGTGTTGAGAAAAAGATAGGTCATTGACTAAGTGAAATAAAAAATGTGGTATCAGATGTTCCAGAAAATTTAAAAATATTAAAGCGTTTAGGAACCTGAACTGGTGCTGTCTGAGGTTCTTGTTGAAATAGTTCATTATTGGCCAGATGAGCTTGCTCTTGCTCTTCACTGCTGCTGTGTGTCCTACTTCAATTTACTACTTCCTTCTCTTCCATGGTTAGCATTATGTCACTGCTGATCCAAGTGGAGAGAAGTCATATTAATATGTAGGCTAGAAATTCCAGAATTGCTCCCAAAATTCAACTCTCCTTCACTTTTAGCTCCATTTTATGTATTCTCCTTAAAGTAAATTGCATGGTAGTCATTGGGGTTGTTATAAATTTGTTATCTAGATACAAATTGTTACCTCAGGAAAGTTTTGCAATGGTCATGTGAAAATTGGGAGTAAATTTGTTTCTTCAGACATTTTTAAAATGTGGTTCTGGGAATTAGACCCAGGACATGCTGACACTGAGACACATTGCCAACCCTACTCCTGGTTTCATGAACTATGTCAAGACAACTTCTTGCTAAGTTGTAGAGGCTGGCCTCAAATTTGCGATCATGTTGCCTCAGCATCTCAAGTTACTGGGATTATAGCATGTGCTACTGTGCCCGACTTGGACAATTTTGATATTGCCTAATGAGGACCACTGAGAAGGCAATTTAGGCCTTAGTAGAACTATTACTTATCATTTATTTGCACAGAATTTCTGAAATTAGAAAATTCAAATTATAGCTATTCTTGGTTTTTTTTTTCAATATGTCTGAAACAAATTTATTAGAAACATCTCAGAAGAATAGGAGAAAGGAGAGAGAGGGGCAGGGCAGGTGAAGTGTCCTGGGCAGAACAGTCTCTGGTGTCTTTGGCAGGTGGGAGCAGAGGGGACTCACGCTGGGCGCTGGTTCTGTGTAGCTCAGCTCTCCACTTGCTTGTGGCCACCACTTGCTTATGGGTCCAGCGCATCTCTTTTCTCTGCCATTGGAACAACCGCATTGGTGGCACGTGGCAGGCAGCAGCAGAGTTTTCGTACACAGGTGGAAATCCTCCCAGTCCAGCGCTTCCTGTTGTCTGTGGATGAATCTTGGGAGGAGTTTCTGTGATCTCTTCTGAGCAGCCTAAGTAGCATCCTCCAGCGTTTCGGTAAGTAGGACACAGAGTCCGAGTGGGTGGCTCTGCTGGGAGTGGGGTCCTTTGCAGGCAGGCAGCCGAGAGGAATAGCGGGCAGGCTGGCCCTTCTGGTGACCTCCTGTGCAGGCTGTTTGTCCTCCTTGGGCAGCTGAAGCTCACAGGGCGAGGGGCAGTGGTGAGGAGTAGGCTCACTCTTGCTCCTCCTTGGGAGGCCAGGGAAAGAGGAAAGATGGGTGGCGCGTGGGCGAGGCACAAACCTGGGAAGCACAGGCTTCCTCGGGAGCACGCACCCTACCCCCTGCCTTTTCTGGTGCTGGACAATCAAGTAGGTGGCCATGGGCGCGTCAAACTTTCTCTGGAGCAGTGATAACCAGGTTTGGTATGGATCCAAACCCATGTCCAGCAGGAGCGTCATGATTTCGGGGTCTGGGTGTTTGGGGACTACCTCCCTCCATGGAGGGGGTAAGTCATCCTCACCCTGCTTCAGCCACGGGTGCTGGGAGATTTGCTTGGCCGTGGGTCGTTTCTTGGGCTGCACGGTCAGCATGCGGCTGATGAGCCTTCGGGCTTTGACGGGCACAGAGAGAGGGATGTCGTAGCTTGCCTGGACGATGAGCTTCAGTATCTTCCTGGAGGTGGGTGCCATAAACGGCAGGGTGTGTGTCAACATGAAGTAGAGGATGACCCCCAGGCTCCAGACGTCCACTGGGGGTCCCTCGTACTCTTCCTGCACGATGGTTTCGGGGGCCAAGTATGGGACTGTCCCCCAGAGCCTCCTCACCTTCTGGCCTGCCCGGAACCTGGTGGCGGTGCCAAAGTCGATGAGCTTGATGCGGCCTCTGGCGTCCAGCAGGATGTTCTCTGGCTTCAGGTCCCGGTGCACGATGCCCCTGTCGTGGCAGTAGCCCACGGCACACACTATCTGCCTGAAGACCCTGCGGGCCTCCTCCTCCTGCATGCCACGTGCGACGCGCATCAGCAGCTCTCCCCCACCTGCGTGCTCCATCACCATGTAGATGTGCTTCTCGGTGCCAATGACCTGAAAGAGCTGGGCCACACTGGGGTGCTCCAGGCTCATCAGCACGCTTGGCTCGGAGAGGACCGGGATGTTCTCTGGCACCAGTTCCAGGACTTTCACCGCCACATCTGCCCCCGTGGGGCGATGGCGGGCCAGGGCCACCTGGCCATAGGAGCCACGCCCAATGGCCCTCACGAACTCGTAGTGGTCCGTGAAGGCACACTCACGCCAGGTGCTGGGCCCTGGCGGTGAGGCTGACCTACTCTCACTCTCACTACTCTGGCTAAACATCCTAAGCAGGAACACCACCTAAGGATGCTAGCTTAAAAAAAAATAACAAGCCAAAACAACAAACCCAAATCAAAAACCAAACAAGACAAAACAACAAACCCAAATCAAAGAACCAATATCCCAAGACCACAGTCACCAACCGCCAACCGCCAACCACCAAACGCACTAACTAGCTGGGAGTCCGACAGGTCACCACCAAGAGATTCCTGTACTTGTGGACAAAAGCCCAGTTGCAGCCCACCCTCTTATATACCTGCCCTTTCAAAATGCCTCACAATGGCTCCTTGTGAGGTCAGAGCAAGAAATGGCAGAGTCATGCCTGGCCATGACCCCCAGTGGTCAGCTCCCTTCTGGGCCTCCAGAAGGTTTTCCACCATCAGAAACAGAAGGAATTAAAAAGAACTTTTTTCCTTCTGTGTGTTTTGAGACTCTTTACAAATTAAAACGTGTACAGTACTCCAAAGGACTTGCCATTTCAAGTAAAACTTTTCTAACAATTCTGGACTTTGAAACACCTTATCGTATCTACACTCAAGGTATTCAATTGTTTTTTCTTCCAAAAGAAAGCGATGGCACCTCACTCCTACTGTGGTACTCTAACCAAATGCCCTGTTCCTAAGACACTGTAGAGGACATTCAAACACCTATGGGGTCAAGAGGGAGGAAGGCTTCACCATAATTTCCGCATGCAGTCCTCTCAGCAATGAATCAATACAAGCTCTGGAGTTCCAAACAAAATGGGTTGATATAGTCAGAGTGATAAGGGACAAAATGTGGAAACCAAGGATCCCAGAACTTGCCAAAGTGTCTTCCTGTAAGGGAGAAGAAATGGAGGCATTCCCAGATGAATGTGTCCCTTCTTGCTGCTGTAACAAAATACCTTAGACTGGGTAATGTATTAGCAGGACTTAACTTCCCCCAGTTGAAGATCAAAGTATTTTGTTGCCCTATCCTCACATGATGGAGGGGAAGAAGGATGGAACTTAATTCCTCAAACACTTTTTTTTGTTATTGTTGCCGGGACAGAGAGGGCATTCTGTTGATTAATTGCAGGGCCTTACATTCTCAGGCAAGTACCCTAACCTAGAGGTACATGTCCAGCCATTTATTGATCTATTTATCTATTAATTAACTTATTTGAGATACATTTTTGCTAAGTTGCTCACGCTGGGCAGAAATATATGATTGTCCTGCCTCAGTAAACAGAGGAGGTAGCTTATTCTCTGTTATCCTATGAATATGAGGGGATCCCCAAGCTCCCGTGTTCATGCAGAAGTAGTCAGTGTTAAAGGTATTGGATTGTGGGAGCTGTCAACTAACTATACCATCTAAATTTCAGTGGAATAACTGGGTGTTCAGTATAGGTATGTCAGGTGTGGCTGGAGGTGGTGGGTCACTGGCGTCAAGTCCTGGAAGGCTGCTCCTTTCCTGTGACCACTTATTCTCTCTCTGACTCCTTACTGCTGTGAGGGAGTAGTTGCCTCCACTGGGCCCTCCACTCATGGTGTGCTGACTCACCTTGGGCCCAGAGAAATGGAGTTGGCCATGTAAGGACTGAACCTGATCCCAGTAATCAACTGTCCATCCTTTCAGTTGATTTACTCAGAGTAACATGAAAGATAACTGAAACAGAAATCAGTATAGTGAGAATAAACTCATCATTTGCATCAGAAAGCTTGAATCTGGTTTTGAGTAAGAATTTTTAATGCCATAGAGAGGAAAGCTGGAAAACTTTAGATTCTAGTAAGAAGACTTTACAGGGACTCTGGTACTCAGTAGACCAGAGTACCAAACAGATATGCAGACCTGAGCTTTTAGAAGGAAATGAGGAACCTCTAACTAGAGTTGGACTCTACCAATTATGTTCTAATCTGGTAAAGCTTTGATTACATTTTATCCATGTCCAGAGATTCTACTGAGGCTGAATTTTAAAGCCACGGGCTAAGAATATGTTGGAGGAAATTTCAACACAGCACAGCATATAGTCACTGGCACAGATATTGCCCAGTTTTCCATAGATGAGGGAGAAAAACGAGAACAAAGACATCGTTATCAAAATCTCTGGGACACTATGAAAGCAGTACTTAGAGGAAAATTTATTTCATGGAGCGCATTCAACAAAAGAAGAAAAAAATCAACAAATAAACAACACTACAGCTCAAAGCCCTAGAAAAAGAAGAGCAGACCAACACCAAAAGTAGTAGAAGACAGGAAATAGGTAAAATCAGAGCTGAAACCAACAAAATTGAAACAAAAGAAACAATCAAAAAATTAACAAAATAAAGAGTTGGTTCTTTAAAAAATAAACAAAATTGATAAATGCTTAGTCACACCCACAAAGAGAAAGAGAGAGAAAACTCAAATTACTAAAATTCAGAATGAACAAGGAAATATCACTACAGACATGAGTGAAATACAAAACATAATTAGAAGCTATTTTGAAAATCTATACTCCAACAAAACAGAAAACCTCGAGGACATCAACAAGTTTCTAGAGACATATGAATTATCTCATCTGAGCCAGGAGGACATACACAACTTAAATAAATCAATTTCAAGCAATGCAATAGAAGAAGTTATCAAAAGCCTACCAACAAAGAAAAGTCCAGGACAAGATGTGTTCTCAGCCGAGTTCTACAAAACCTTTAAAGAAGAGCTCATTCCAATACTCCTCAAAGTATTCCATAAAATAGAAGAGGAGGGAACCCTCCCAAACTCATTCTACGAAGCCAATATCACCCTGATACCTAAACCAGACAGAGACACATCGAGGAAAGAAAATTTCAGACCAATATCCTTAATGAACATCAATGCAAAAATTCTCAACAAAATTTTAGCAAATCGCATACAAAAATATATTAAAAAGATAGTGCACCACGATCAAGTGGGTTTTATCCCAGAGATGAAAGGTTGGTTCAACATCCGGAAATCAATAAGTGTAATTCACCATATCAACAGACTTAAAGTCAAGAATCACATGATTATTTTGATAGATGCAGAAAAAGCATTTGATAAAATACAGCATTCCTTCATACTCAAAACACTAGAAAAAATAGGGATAGTGGGAACATTCCTTAACATTGTAAAGGCCATCTACGCTAAGCCCATGGCTAATATCATTCTAAATGGTGAAAAACTAAAAGAATTCCCCCTAAAAACTGGAACAAGGCAGGGATGCCCTCTTTCACCACTTCTATTCAATATTGTCCTTCAAACTCTAGCCAGAGCAATTAGACAAACGAAAGAAATTAAAGGGATACGAAAAGGAAAAGAAGAACTCAAACTATCCCTGTTTGCTGATGACATGATTATATTTTTAGAGGAACCCGGAAATTCCACCAGAAAACTTTTAGAACTCATAAGTGAATTCAGTAAAGTAGCAGGTTACAAGATCAATGCTCATAAATCCAATGCATTTTTATACATAAGTGATGAATCTTCAGAAAGAGAAGTTAGGAAAACTCCCCTATTCATAATAGCCTCAAAAAAAATAAAATACTTGGGAATCAATCTAACAAAAGAGGTGAAAGACCTCTACAATGAGAACTACAGAACACTAAAGAAAGAAATTAAAGAAAACCTTAGAAGATGGAAAGATCTCCCATGTTCTTGGATAGGCAGAATTAATATTGTCAAAATGGCTATACTACCAAAAGTGCTATACAGATTTGATGCAATTCCAATTAAAATCCCAATGACATATCTTACAGAAAAGGAGCAAGCAATCATGAAATTCATCTGGAAGAATAAAAAAACCCAGAATAGCTAAACCAATCCTCAGTAGAAAGAGCAAAGCAGGGGGTATCACAATACCAGATCTTCAACTATACTACAAAGCAGTAGTAACAAAAATGGCATGGTATTGGTACCAAAATAGACAGGTAGATCAATGGTACAGAATAGAGGACATGGACACAAACCCAAATAAATACAATTTTCTCATACTAGACAAAGGGGCCAAAAATATGCAATGGAGAAAAGATAGCCTCTTCAATAAATGGTGCTGGGAAAACTGGAAAACCGTATGCAACAGAATGAAATTAAACCGATATCTCTCACCCTGCACAAAACTCAACTTAAAATGGATCAAGGATCTTGGAATCAGACCAGAGACCCTGCATCTTATAGAAGAAAAAGTAGGTCCAAATCTTCAACATGTCGGCTTAGGATCAGACTTCCTTAACAGGACTCCCATAGCACAAGAAATAAAAGCAAGAATCAATAACTGGGATAGATTCAAACTAAAAAGCTTTCTCTCAGTTAAGAAAACTATCAGAAATGTGAAGAGAGAGCCTACAGAGTGGGAGAAAATCTTTGCCACTCATACTTCAGATAGAGCCTTAATTTCCAGAATATGTAAAGAACTCAAAAAACTCTACACAAAAATACAAATAACCCAATCAATAAATGGGCTAAGGAAATGAACAGACACTTCACAGAAGATCTACAAGCAATCAACAGATATATGAAAAAATATTCAACACCTTTAGTAATAAGAGAAATGCAAATCAAAACTACCCTAAGATTCTGTCTTATCCTAATTAGAATGGCGATTATCAAGAACACAAGGAACAATAGGTGTTGGCGAGGATGTGGGGAAAAAGGCACACTCATATTTGCTGGTGGAGTTGCAAATTAGTGCAGCCACTCTGGAAAGCAGTATGGAGATTCCTCAGAAAGCTGGGAATGGAACCACCATTTGACCCAGCTATCCCACTCCTCGGCCTATACCCAAAGGACTTAAAATCAGCATACTACAGATATACAGCCACATCAATGTTCATAGCTGCTCAATTCACAATAGCCAGATTGTGGAACCAAACTAGATGTCATTCAATTGATGAATGGATGAAGAAACTGCGGTATATACATATAATGGAATATTACTCAGCCATAAAGAATGATAAAATTATGGCATTTGCAGGCAAATGGATGGAGTTGGAGAATATCATGCTAAGTAAGATAAGCCAATCTCAAAAAACCAAAGGATGAATGATCTCACTGATAAGCGGATGATGACACATAATGGGTGGTGGGAGGGGGGCAAGAATGGAGGAAGGAAGGACTGTATAGAGGGAAAAGAGGGGTGGGAGGGGTGGGGGGAAGGGAAAAAATAACAGAATGAATCAAACAACATTACCCTATGTAAATTTATGATTACACAAATGGTATGCCTTTACTCCATGTACAAAGAGAGAAAAAACATGTATCCCATTTGTTTACAATAAAAAAAAAAACACACACACACACACAAAAAATGAATGAGTGCTGTCTTTGGCAAAGGCATTTCCTGCATTTGTCCATGGTATCCTCTGATTTTTGTCCAGAACTCTGTTTACATGGTGAACTACACTGATTTATTTGCATATGTCCTCTACTGATATTTCCATTATTACTTTTCTGTATGACCTTGAGGTGTAACAGTAGTTTGTTTATTTGACACCTTGGTATTTTACAAGTTTTTTACAATTTGAGACCAGCCCCTTGGTAGAAAAGTTTATCTTAGAATTGCCTTCACACAGTCACATAGATTCTTATTCATTGTACTTTTGTCCTGATTTGTTTCTTGTTTTTTTTTTTTTAATTTCTCTACTGAGTTCTTTCTGCAAGTCTTTTCTGCTTTTAAGTGTGTGGTTTTTAATGTCCTGTTGTAGGTGCTAGAATTTTTTCTTGTTGATTTCTTTTTTTTTTTTTTATTTTTTATTTTTGCGGTGCTGGGGATTGAACTCAGGGCCTTAGTGCTTGCAAGGGGAGCACTCTACTTACTGAGCTATCTCCCCAACCCTCTTGTTGATTTCTAATTGCAATCCATTCTTATCTAACAAATTCAAAGAGGTCCCTGTCCTTATTTGTTTTGGCTAACATGTGCTTCATCCCATAACCTGTGATATCTTTTATGAATATCCAAAGTGCTGTGAGTAAAAAGCAAATTGTCAAGTCGATACATGAAAAATTTTACGAATACTTTTAAGGACCTTCCAATTAATAATCTGTTATACTGAATTTTTAATTCAATTTGTTGATTTAATTCTCATTTTCCAGAATTTCCTTTGTTTCCTTTTCAGAATCTTTATCTCTTCATTAAAAACAATCAAATTTAAAAGAATTGAAAATATACTTGGTGTTTAATGGACTTAAATTAGAAAACAGTGAGATGCCGAAAATATCCAGGACCTGAGAAAGTAAGCACACTTCCAAGTAACCTATGGGTAAAGGAAGTTTAAGAGGTGGAAGAAGTGAATGTGTTTTTGGTCACTGGGCATGAGGAATTTGCAGGACCATATATGCTCTAAGGATATGCACTTCACCAACAAGCCAGGAAGTCCCATGATTGCATGGATGGTGTAGTATTATCACATGACAAAATCCAACACTCAATGGATAAAAACGCCCCATGTGGGGTGAGAGAGTGCTATGAGTTAAATTATATCCCCCAGATCATTTGCTGAAGTCCTAAACCCACCCTAGATATAAGTGGTTATTTTTTTTTTCTTGAAATGACTATACTATGATGTAATTACCTTAGATGGTGTCATAAAGGAGTAGGTCAAGTTCGTGCTTCAGTAGGACTTGTGTCCTTATAAGGCAACCAGGATATGCTGCTCATTGAGTGGCCCTTTTGTCCTTGTGAGGAGAGCAGGATGGCCTGCTGGTTCAATGGGGGTCCTCATAGGGAGAAGAGGGCAAAGCAGCTCATTCACTCCATCTTATGTCCTGTTAAGGAGAGCCAAGCATGCTTATCTTTCCTCCTAGTTGATTTTTGAAGGGAAATATTGGGCTTTCCAACCTTCTCATTTTAGGAAAATTCTACATCTATTTCTGTGCAGTCCCTTTAACATGAGCAAGAGAAATAACTGTGTTGTGAACCTGTAGCAGCATAACTGCAGCTACATGGAGAATGCTGTTCTTGAACATCTCCAACCTCAACTCCCTCAGCTACTGACTTCACAATGGAGCATATATGCATTGTGTGCGGAATCAAGGCAGAGGTGGCCTCTGAGGGCCTGTGTGCCTCAGCAAGGAGAACAAGCTTTTAGACATACCCAGGGCCATCAGTGTCCCACAGTCTCTTTTCAAAGATATATTCTCTGCTGAATCCAAAACCTGTACTGGCAATGGTCTTGCAAAATCCTGAGATGCTGTCAGGTCTTGTTTTTGCTGTGTTTGTGCAAAGTTCCTGGCATCCCTTTAGGAACTCTATTCTCTTCAACAAGCACATCTTCCTGAGGCTCAGCTTCTAAGCACAAGTTGGACAAACTGCAAGCTTTTGAAATCATTCTGCTCTTTTTTTCTTTTTCTCCCTGTCTAGAGTGTGACTTTTTATCACACACATTATAATTAAGTATGGTGAGCTCTTTTGAACTGGATATTTATTTTCCAGAGCAAGTGCAGGAACTTCAGTTTCCAACTAGGGCTGAGCAGAAAGGACATGAGATTAATCAACTAAAGCTGGTTGGTGTAACAGTTCCCAGATCTGGGGCTCCATAACAGTGTTGTGCCTCCTTTTATTCTCCTGTCCTGTTCTTCCTCCTTTCTCCTTAACTTTCTCAGTGGTCCTTTGTATGGCTTCTTGTGGACCCTTTACTAAAGACCTCTAACTTGTCTTCTTGACTTTGATGTAACTCCTCAAATCCATGCTTCACACCAGCAGAAATTTGATTTCTTCAAAGGTGGAAATATAACTCTAACTTCCCTGTTTACCTCTATTGTTCTCTTACTACCTATAGAATCTTATCCTTATTCTAATGTATAACCTATAAGGCAGGCAGCCCCTTGTAATCCTCTTGTTTATCTCTGAATCTTTTTCTACTCTTGTCCTATTATAGTATCATGGTAAATGCATAGCATTTAATACATCTTTAAAACTAATAGGATTAACTTAAAACCTAGATAAAGCAGGAAAAACCAATAGAGGAAAATAATATTAGTTCACATTGAAGTCTAAGCAAATTTGGTTTTGATTGAAGAGCAATACATTTAATCTTAATTTTTGTCAGAGTAATGAGGACATATGGAACATGACTTCTGAACAAAGATTCCTCTATAAACTTGGGGAAAAGCATCTGTGACCTATGAGATTTTTCTAATTTATATCTTTCTCTTAAAAGCTTCATGATAATTTTATCTTCTAGAAATATTTTATTTTATTTTCTTAACTATAGTTACAAATGATTGAAATCTGGAGAATAAATGTCAGTGTTTGTTGTCTGACCAAAACAAATGATTTCATCTGCCCAAAACTCAGTCACCAATGTATATTAGAGGCAATATATAATTTTGTATTTCAATTTACATGCTTTTAGTATTACTCATGATAGGAATCTCCTTCATTGAGCTTTAGCTAGATGGCAATTTCATTAAAAAATATGTGTTATACCATTTGTCTAGAAAAGCATAAGGGGTTAGGACCTTACTCAATTGCCAGCAAAATGTCATCAAAAACAGCACTGCACTGTAAATCCTAGTTACTACTGTAAGCCCCACTGGGGAGCATAAATTCATAGATGATATCTAAATTTAAAAAATAACTTCAACCAGTGTAACTTGCTTCAACAACTTTGGTAAAGATACAGTGCCACATAAACAATATGTATTCAGTTTTTCTTTGAAAGTGAAGATCCTGATTTAAATATTCCTTTAAATCTTGATGCAAATTGCCAAATTGCCTTCAGTTCTTTTGGATTGATAGCCACATTATCTATGAAAGTTTATGTCTATACTTAATAACCTTATAGTTATGAAAACAAACTTCTTAAAAGTAACTGAAATTTCAAATCCTTGCCAATCTGTTGGTGAAAAAAATCATGTTTCATTTTTAGTTTTCTAATCGGTACTGAAATAACCAAAGTTAAAAAGGCATAAATATATGAGGTATAATTTTAAATAGAGTAAAATTTGCCCTTTTAGGTGTGCAGCGTGGTAAATTTTGATAAATGTATCCAGTTGAGTAATTACCACACAATGAAGATATGAAGCATTTACCCTTCTGCCTATCAATATTCAACCTTCTGCACCTGCTCCGGCTGCTGTCATCCTCTTGACCAATCACAAAAACCCTGTGGGAAATATAATTCAGAATTCTGGTCTCAATGAAATGCTTTACCCTTCTCTCTCTGATTTTCTCATCATGGTTACCTTATCAGTTTTTTGGTGTCTTTTGCTTTTTAAAATTTTATCTATCATCTTAACCTAGTTTTTCTTGGTGGGTGTGAGTTTTTCTGATAATATAAGAACATAATTTTTTTTAAATTACTAGTTTTCTTACTTCTGGACAATTTTTGTTTCAGCATGGGTTATGATGTCATTAACAGATTCCAGACCTAAGTGTCTTATCACAATAGTAAAAGTGCATTGCTTCCTTATACCTGTACACATCTAAGCTGGGTTTAATGGAAAGTTGCTATATATGGTCTCTCAGAGATCTGGGTGATGGAGACCTTTCCATCTTGTTACTCCAATTTGTGGAATCCAAGGCTTCATGGATTATACTGACAGAAGAGACTTAGTTGAGCTCATATTCCCAGTCTTCTGTGTTTTAACCAACACGTTTGCTCATAGCCTGTTGCTCAAACTAGTCACATGGTACTGCCTAACTGAAAAAGGGGTGGGTAACATACTTTTTGTATTCTTGTAAGGAGAAGAAATTTGGTACATAATTACCATTGAAATTAATATTCATTAAGTGTCTTTTACTACTATATGTCAGACCCTGTGATAAGAAATTTACATATGTTATTCCTTCCATTTCTTACAAGGATCCTTTGGGACAGTAATTAATAATTTTACTTTTAAAAGAAGGAAACTAAGGACTAAACATGCTTGGTGTTTAACTGTAGGTCACACAGGCCTACAGTAGTGATACACTCAGGATTTGAATCCAGTATATTTCTTATTTGGAAGTCTGTTCTTTCTCCACTAGGACATATATTACACATGCAACACATATTTGCTGAATTAAGTAAATAATATATATTATAGTAGATGGCAGTCTTGTTCAGTTTCTTTTTCTTTGAAAAAAATATTGCTGATTCAAAACTCAGTGGTGAAAAATGTCAAAGAATCTGTCATCAGTGGGCTGAAATACTAGGTTTCTGGACTGAATTCTGGAACTGGTTACCTGTTTTATTTTTATTTAAAAATTTGTCTTGATATCTGTCACTATGGAAAATAAAAGGCACTTGAAGAAAAGGTTTGTAGACTGAAAACATGGGGATTATAAAATGTAATCAAAACAAGCATATATTCTCTGGGTAACTGTCACATATTTTATAGGAGATTTTCAATCCAAGTAGTGTATATAGCAGCAGGATCTGATTGACAGCATTCTTTGTTTTTAATGATTAAAACACCAAGAGGTTTTGGTCTCAAACAAATAAATTTTGGAAGAAGACATATTAGGTCTGATATAGAACATGTAGAGTAAATGGGAGAATGTGGTTTAGAAAAACATGACAGTAAGAAACTACTTTCTCATTTCTCTTATGTCTAGGAGAAATGTGTTCTGACAGCTGAAAAGGTGATTTGGAGGTTGTCCTGTTTGCTAAACATTTCTTATTATGTAAAGATTAATTGTTATTGGACCAAAGTCTGAAATATGAAATTATGACTTATGATGAATGCATTCTGTGTTATAGGACAAGGGATAGGGGAGTCTCATGTACCAGACACTGGGCAAAACCACCTTTCCTAACCACCTAATTGGAGTTTTAGAAAAACAAGTTCAGTAATTCAAATTAATTTTTAACCATTATGCAACTTCAATATTTTAGCACTTAAGAGTTATGGAAAAGACTGCTTAAGGTTGATAAAGTTAAGTTTAAGAAAACTGAGGAAGTTTCTGTGAAATTTAATCAAATGTCAAAAGCGTCCTTGGGGAGGAAAAATGAGAAGTCACTGCTGCTGTGACCCTTCTAGGCCAGTATTATAAATGGATTTATAGTTTTGGAATTAACTAACCTGTTGAGACTGGAGCCTGCAATTTTTAAGTGTTTCAACATCATTTTATTTACAAAAATCTTTTCAAATGTATCTTCTGAGATGAATGTGTATTCCCTAAAAGTTTTGCAATCCTATTTCTTCCTTTTGGTTCTTTAGACTGGTCACGACAGAGAACTGCTGTCAATAAAAGAGCATTTCATCTTTTGTACCACATTCAAATCAAAGATTCTTTTGCTGCCACTAGATATCGATTGTAGCCTGAAGTGCTCACCCCTTCTTTTCTAAGATCTTGCAACCTTTGCTTTCTGCTGTTAACGAGACTAAATTCCACTCTATTCCTTCTGTGTGACTCCCAGTGACATACAACTCTGAAGAGTGAATTTTTCTCCAAGATGTATCATGTAATTCCCTGGTCTGTCCTGCTCGGTTATTAGAGGGTTATACGTGCAGAGAAATTTGAATTTTCTTTGTGGACTGTTTATAAAATGGGTAACTTTAATACATTTTTGTAACATGATTTCCAACTAAAAATTGTATTTGAAAGGGTTCCTTTTGTGTTCACATGTATTTCAAAGAATCGACATGAGAGATTTTATTCTATGATTGTGACAAGATGGATCAGTTTATGCTGCACTAAGATCCCTAAGCTTTACTGACTTAAGACAACAAGGTTTACTTCTTATCTATGCTGTATGCTCATTATGGATCTGAGGGAGCTCTCCCTAGTCACTGACATTCCAGGACTCAGACTGTTGTAACTGTCACCATTCTTAACTTTGAGTTGTCATAGCAAATAAACAGGAATGTGACTGCCATTTTAAAGTTACTTTTTAAAATTAAAATAAAAAAATGTTTCAAATTATGTTTCCAAAAAATTTCATAAATTATAAAAAATATAAAATTAAAATTGATTTTCAGTTGACACAGTAATTGTACATTTTTATCGGGTAAAATATGATATTTTCATTCTTGTATGCTTTGTATAATGACCAAATCAGGACAAATAGCATTTTTGTTACCTTAAACTTTCATTATTTCTTTAGGGTGAGCACATCAAAACATACATTTTCCAGTTATTTTAAGATATACAATGCACAATTGTTAACTTAGTCACTCTACTGTGCAATAGAACACCAGAGACTATTCTTTCTATCCAATGGTCACATTGTTCCTGTTGCTCAGCTTCTCCCCACCCCACTCCACTTTTCTTACTACGACCTGGTAACCACTGTTCTATCTAACTTCTATGAGATAAACTCTTTTATATTCCACATAAAAGTGAGAGAGTTTATTTCTTAAAACTTCTTGAAGTGACAGATATCATTTCTGCCCACATTTCACTGGGCAAAGCAAGTTATTTGTTTTATTTTAAACAGGGATGGAGATTGTAATCCTATGGTGTTTCCCCAAAGAGATATAGAATATTTTTGATAGTTCCAATGATCCTTGTAGTAATCACCCCCTCATATACATTTTAAGAATTACTTTATAGGTCATAACATAATTTTGGTTAATTTTTGTATAGGTTATTTATATACCTAAAGTTATAGAAGGATTATTTTTAAAACTTAAGCTATGTGAGTTTATAAATACATAAACTTCAATAGTCTTTATTCAAGGACCATTAGTAACCTGTGGTGATTTTCAGATCTGTCCAATGTGGGCACAAAATCTTGTTAATGACAGCCATTGGATTAACCTGTTTTTCTTCTGCAGTATTTTATTGTGGAAAAAATTTCAAACATACAGAAAAGTTGAAATAATTTAATATGGAACAAACATATACCCACTAGGTTCTATCATTGGCATTTTTTATTCTTATTTTATCGTGTCTACCATCTATCCATTCCTCTATCAATCCACCATTCTATCTTAATTTTGAGGTATTTCAGAATGAGTTCCAGAAATCAATATTCCATCTAAACATCTTAGCAGCCAGATTTCTATATTTATATATAGTCTTTTTCTTCCTTTGGATAGTGCAAAGTCATGAATATACTATTCAATGAGCCTTGACAAAAGCGATATTTGTTTATATCAAAGGCCTCTCAATACGTAAAGCATAGATATCCCTTTAACCTCTCTGCTTCTCCCTTCCCACTTTTCTTGCTAGTGTGTGGTAACACTATTTTATTTTACTTAACTTCTATGAGAAGTTGCTCCTCCTTACTAAATTCCCATTCCACTCCACCTTCTCTGCCAAGCCAATCATTCAACTTATTTTTTTTCCCCCCATAAAACGTTAGTGTTGCCTGCTTAAGGGTTTTATGTAAAAGAAATGACATAGTGTGTACTCTTTTATTTGAGTTTCAGCATTTTTTTTGTAGATTCACCTATTCTGTTTCATGTCCTTTTATTATTGATTAGTATTACACTACATACCATATTTTCTTATTAACACCCTCCTGCGTCCTTTGCAGCTTTTGGATCTTCTGAGCAAAACTGCTAAAATATTCTTGTACAAGTCTGCTTGTGGGTATATTTTCATTTCTTTTAAGAAAGTGTCTTTGATTAAATTTGTTGGGTTGTAAGTTACGGGTATTACGTTTGTCAGGGTTCTCCAGAGGAGCAAAACCAACAGAAAAATAAATATGTTTGATTATAAGAGGAGATTTACTAGGTTGGTTTACACTATCAGAAGCTGAATACTCTCACAGTGACTATCTGTAAGCTGGAGAGTCCTAGAAGTTGCTCAGTCCAAGAAGATGGAAGACTCAGAATAAGGGAGACCAATCATGCAGCCCTGGTCTGAGGCTGAAGGTTTAGAAGTCCCCTGGAAAAATCACTAGTACAAGCGCACATTCAAAGGCTGAAGAATCTGGAGTCTGATGTCCACCAACAGTGGCAACAGCAGAAGGTATACCTACTCAAGAGTCAAGAGTGCACAGGTTCAAGCTTTACCCTTTCACTTTTTGTTCCATTTAGGCCTCCAGCCTACTGGAGAGTGCTGCTCAGGTTCAGGGTGGGTCTTCCCTCCTCAGTTTACATGCCCACATGCCAATTCTGGAAATACCCTCACAGGCAAACCCAGAAGTGTGCTTTACCAATTTTCTAGGTCTCCCTCTATCCAGTCTAATTGACAACCAAGAGTAACCATCATACTTACTTTTATTTTTGTGCGTGTGTGAAATTGCCAGAACTTTTAATCATATTGCAATTCCATTGTCAAAGTATGAACATTTTTGTTTTGCCACACCCTACCCAACATTTAGTGTTGCCAGTCTTTGATTCCAGCCCTCCCATGAGTATATGCAGGTATCTCACGGTGGTTTCAACGTGCATTTACCTGGATATTGATGCCGCTACTTATTTCTTTCCATTTTTATTTTTTGGCTTTACATATACCTCTTCTTGAGAAGTATATGCTTCAATATTTTGCTCATAAAGGATTTTGTTGTATCTTAGTTTTTAAGTTATAGGAGTTCTTCATATTTCTTGGATATCTGTTGTTGGTCAGATACATATTTGGAAGGTATTTTCTTTCAGTCTGTATCTCACCAACCTTAATTCTCTTTAAAAAGTTTGAAGGTTTAATTTTATTTCTAATCTTCTCCTGATTTTTCAGTTTTGGATTTCTGTATATCAAAGATTTAATTACAGAATGAGCACATAATGCTCTGGGTCTTCTACACTCACAACTGATGTGTGCTTGGGGACATAGATGAACTTTTGATGTGGCCTGCCATGAAACCATCTGAGTTTGTCCTGGCTGGCACCTGGTCTGTGGTGTCATTTTCCTTGCCAGGGCTCACCTTCTTCCCTTGTCAGGACAAGTTTTGCTGAGAGCATAGGTGCCTCTTAGTCTCTTTCTACCCAGATGGCGTCTAAGATTGGGCCATGCTAGTTTAAATTCTAATTGATAACTTTGGAAGAGTGAAATGCTTTAATCAAGATTTTCAGATTTTATAAGTGAATTTACTCTGATTATGCAAAGGTATTTTTTCCCCCCAAAGGCTTTATACATTGAACTTTTAGGGTTAAGCCTATGGTCTACTTAGATCAAATTTCTGTGTATAGTGTGAGGTAGGGCTTGGTGAAATTTTATTTTTCCATGTGGATATCAAGTTGTTCTAGGAGACTGTTGAAAAAAAATCCTTCTGGATTGCTTTGATGTCTTTTCAATTTTTAGTATATTTTTCTAAAATATTGAATGGCAGCATGAATGTCAGTCTATTTCGGGTCTCTTTATTCCGTTTTTTTTTTTTTTTTTGATACTGGGGATTGAACTCAGGGGCACTTAACCACTGAGCCACATTCCCAGTCCTAGTTTGTATTTTATTTAGAGACAGGTCTTACTGAGTTGCTTAGTACCTCACAATTGCTGAGGTTGGCTTTGAACTTGTGATCCTTCTGCCTCAGACTCCTGAGCTGCTGGGATTACAGACATGCACCACCATGCCTGGTGCTCATTTATCAATCTTTATGTTAGTACCATACCTCTGAATATCTGGCTTTACAATAATTCTTTTTTTTTAAATTCATTTTTATTGTAAACAAATGGGAAACATCTTGTTTCTCTGTTTGTACATGAAGTAGAGGCATACCATTTGTTTAATCATACATTTACCTAGGGTAATGGTTTTTGATTCATTCTGTTATTTTTTTCTTCCCCCCAACCCCTCCCACCCTTCTTATCCTTCTATACAGTCCCTCCTCCCTCCATTCTTGCCCCCCTCCAACCACCCATTACGTGTCCTTATCCACTTATCAGCG
Source organism: Sciurus carolinensis (assembly GCF_902686445.1). Lineage (NCBI taxonomy): Eukaryota > Metazoa > Chordata > Mammalia > Rodentia > Sciuridae > Sciurus > Sciurus carolinensis. The sequence goes on along the minus strand of NC_062217.1, from coordinate 110,225,802 downwards.
AGATCATTCGTCCTTTGTTTTTTTGAGATTGGCTTATTTCACTTAGCATGATATTCTCCAATTTCATCCATTTGCCTGCAAATTCCATAATTATATCATTCTTTATGACTGAGTAATATTCCATTGTATATATATACCACAATTTCTTTATCCATTCATCAATTGAAGGACATCTAGGTTGGTTCCACAATCTGGCTATTGTGAATTGAGCAGCTATGAACATTGATGTGGCTGTATCTCTGTAGTATGCTGATTTTAAATCCTTTGGGTATAGGCCAAGGAGTGGGATAGCTGGGTCAAATGGTTGTTCCATTCCAAGTATTCTAAGGAATCTCCACACTGCTTTCCAGAGTGGCTGCATTAATTTGTAACCCCACCAGCAATGTATGAGTGTACCTTTTTCCCCCACATCTTCACCAACACCTATTGTTCCTTGATGATCGCCATTCTAATTGGGGTGAGATGGAATCTTAGGGTAGTTTTGATTTGAATTTCTCTTTTTACTAAAGATGTTGAACATTTTTTTATATGTTTATTGATTGCTTGTAGATCTTTTTCTGTGAAGTGTTTGTTCATATTTTTAGCCCATTTGTCGATTGGATTATTTGCATTCTTGGTGTAGAGTTTTTTGAGTTCTTTATAGATTCTGGAGATTAGTGCTCTATCTGAAGTATGATTGGCAAAGATTTTCTCCCACTCTGTAGTCTCTTTCTTCGCATTGCTGATAGTTTCCTTTGCTGAGAGAAAGCTATTTAGTTTGAATCTATCCCAGTTGTTGATTCTTGCTTTTATTTCTTGTGCAACGGGAGTCCTGTTAAGGAAGTCTGGTCCTAAGCCGACATTTTGAAGATCTGGACCTACTTTTTCTTCTATAAGATCTCACCCAACCACCAGGCCAAGCACAGATGCCATCACTGAGGGACCCTGCCTGACTCCTGCACCAGGAGGTACAATAAATCTTGAAGTTAGGTAGCCAAGTCCTTCATGATCATCATTTTATAAAATTCTTTTGGATTTATTAGGTTTTTGACTGCTCTATATAAATTATAAAACATACTTATCAATTTCTATATGAAAGTTTTCTAGAATATTGAAGAATTGTATGGAATTTACAAATCTGTTTGGAGAGACTTGACATCTAAATAATAGTGAATCATTTGATTGATAAACATGGTTTATCTCTCCAATTATTTAAATTCTCTTTAATCTGTTTCAGTTAGTGGTCTGTATTTGCTTGATCAAACTGCAACTAACCTTTTGGTAGTAGCTCAGTTCAGTTCCTTTAACTTCAGTTATACTGCTTGAAATCATCCTGTGCATTCATTCTTCAGGGGTTCAACAGAGATTTGGGCAAAATATATTTACTAGAATTTTGGGCTTCTTTGGCTTTCTCTCTTTCACTCTTTCCTTCTTATTTTGCATGAGTCTTTGGAATTCTGCCCTCTGAATCTTCAAGTGAGAAAGGCAGTGGGTTTTTTATTTGGATTTTAGCTACCAAGTATGGCACTGGCAGGCTAAAAACTTTGAGAGTAAGGAATTCACCCAGTGCTAGTCCCTGCTTTGAAATGGCAATTCCTGGGAAGAAAATGCCTGCTATTGTTTGCACTCAAAAAAAAAAAAAAAAAAAACCAAACAAAAAAACCTTATATAATTAAAAACAATTATTCTAGAGTTTATAGTTGTTATCTGTGGGAAGGTCAGTCCCCCAACACCTACTACTATAAGTATAGTTCACTTAATTTTATGTGGACATTTGATTTTTTTTTTTTTTTAATTTTTTTTTCTTTTTATTGTAAATGGACATTTGATTTTTAACAATGCATGAGTAGATTCTTTAAGTGTGACTTAATGTTGAAGAGAAAAAAAAGGATTCATTGTGACATTAATCAGAAATTCTATATGAACTGTGCATAGATTACTGAATATTAATTTTAATAGACACATGCATATAATCAGAACATGAAGTTCAGTGCTTTCTTAATTGCATAATTCAGTAAAAACCTCTGATTAAGGTGGCTATAGGAGAGTCCTCTGTCCTTATCTTAGTATTCCTTTATTTTTCTGATTCTACATGTGGCACATTGCTTCCCTTCTGTATTCTTTGTCTTCTCTTTACCATTGCACATATTATTTCAAGGATCTCAGTATTAATTTAAAATTTCTTATTTTAAACCTGTGCTGTCATTCAAAACTTGCAGGTAGGTGCCAAGAATAATTTTTATGGACTGTATTTCCTTTTCTATTAATTGAAAACAAAAAAAGTTTAAGACTAGTAGATACTGAAATATGCCTGTGTTTTTTTTCCCTCCTCTATGTTTCTTCTTGTTTCCTTTCTTTATTCTTGTTGAACTCCATTATATTCTTTGACACCTGATAGAAATCAAACTCAGTTGGAACATGACCTCACAATGACTTTGATACTTTGTATGTTGCAAAATCAAACACCTTTACGGACTACAAACATTTCAGAAGTTTATTGTACATTCGTTCCCTAATATTATAGATAGATTCCATTTGTTCTTAATATTATAGATAGATTCCATTTGTTCTTTAATCTAGTTAAGTAGTTCACAAAATATTGTAAACTTTAGAAGTAACCTATTAATATAAGAAATCACTTCCCAAACCCTCAGTCCCAGAGATTTTGGTGAACTAGATATTGAATTAAGCACTGGAATATGGATCTTCATTTCTTTGCGTAGAGATTTTCATATGACAGTATGTTATATTGATTTATCTGGTTCACATACCTTAACAAATTATTAGGTGGGGGTAGATGCAACTGTACTCCCACCATAGATGGAGAAATCAAGACACAGGTAAAAATAAAACCATGATGATGAGTTAAAGAGCAAAAATGTTTTCATGTTCTAGATCACCTTCTCTGGTTACACTGCTGGAATTCCACTGGGGACTCTGGCCAGTGGCCCCCATCATGCTCTTCATACCATTGGTGGGCTAGGTCTATTGGGAGAAATTCCACCAAAGAGAAAACTACTGGATCCTATGATGTAGTCTGTAAGCCATCATCTACTAATGGAGACCTACCTACAGAGGAGACTTAAAAATACTTGTTTAATGAATGCAAAAGCATCCTTCCAAAAAAATCAAATTCTCATCATTTCCTGGTTCTTGTACTGAGTCTCTTTGATAATGTAGTCTGTAAGCCATCATCTACTAATGGAGACCTACCTACAGAGGAGACTTAAAAATACTTGTTTAATGAATGCAAAAGCATCCTTCCAAAAAAATCAAATTCTCATCATTTCCTGGTTCTTGTACTGAGTCTCTTTGGGGAGCACTTATCCCTTTGACCTTTGGAAGAAATGCAGACTCCTGGATTTTTTTTTTTTAAGTACTGTAGATTCATTGAGACAATAAAAGACCTCCACAAGTTGGATAATTAGTTTCACCAACTGGTTGCTACCTGCAATTTGAGAGTGATTAGCTGAAATGAATAATGCTTATGCATGTGGTATTTTGTGGAATTATGGATGGACTCTCTCAGATGATCACCTATAAACTTTTCTTGCAAATCTTGAATGCACAGGCTAAACTCCCAGTTTAGCCCTTATATCAAATCTGCCATATGTTTGTTTTACAATGGCATCCTGTTTTTTTAGGATCCCAAGCTCTGCAAAAGGTGTTTTAAGTGATGGTTGTTTCTCTGATCCTATTCTCATTCTTATATAATACCTCTATTCATTTTACTAGATTAAACACCTAGAGGCATAAACTTAAGCAACAGAATAAGCCCTACTACCTTGAGTTCTTCCTCCTTGCTTTGCTTACCTTTTCTTGGGTCTTGACTTTTCATTCTATTTCCCAAAATAACTACTACAAGTAATTTGCAGTATTCATTGAGCACTATGTACTAGACACTGTGCTATGTTTTGCATTACCTCACATAAAACTCTCAACTTACAAGGTAGGCCCTATTATTTTCATAATACACAAAGACTATTATTTTAGAATGTAGGGGATGCACCCTAATGGTGGCTGCACCCTCGTGGCAACCTCCTCCTCATACATGGCACTGCCTGATCCGTCAACAGTTTACCCGGACTTCTTTGTACTGCCACTCTCCCCCGGAAACTGAGGAATGTGTTCTTACCCAGCAACTCCCTGATTGGCCTGCTCATCTCCACCCCCTACTGTCAGGGATTGGTTAGCAGCAGTTCCGTGAACGTGATCAGCTCGTGCTTGCCATTTAGTCCTATGGGACTCTCCCCTGCCCTGATTCCCCTGTGCCTTGCTGACCTTTAGGCTAATTGGTTCCCACCTAGCCCCCACCCTACATAAAAGCTGTGTAACTTCCTCAATAAACAAGTTGCTTCGATTGCTGACAGACCTCCTGGCTCTGGTGGGTTTCCATTGCCGCAGACACTCATCATCCTGCTTGGCCCCATATTCTCCTCAGGCGGGCCTTGAGGAGATACATCGGACCTTGTTGCTCGACAGGGAGCAACATTAGAACAGTCATTTGAGATAGGGCTACTATGTTAAGTCATTTCCTGATAGCACAGATAATTCCTGTGGAAAACAGTTGAGGGAAACCAACTAAGTAGTGACAGACAGTCAAAATCCATTTTGGCAGGGGGTGGTATAGGTGAACTGTGTAATATATCAATGATGGAACGGATAGGCCCAGATGAAAGCTGTTATCTACATGAGCCAGTGACAGATTTATTTGTTTTATTTGGGAAAAATTGACAAAGTAGGAGGCAGTTTGGTTTTAGAATGTGGCATTAACTCAGAATATGCAATGACTTTACACCACCCATACTTTTTTATAATAGTAGATGGAAAATGGGCTGTCATTTCTGATATATAGAACATTATCACCATGCTTGTACACTGGTTGTGAGATTCACAATAATGTAATTTATTTCTTGAATCATTTGACTTCTGGCTGGCACTAATTAAAATGGAGCTACAGTAGAAATTATTTTGCAGGCAATTTTTATGTTATGTGTCACAATGGTATGACAGATTCTAAAAACAAGTATTCTAATATTACTCTTTGTAAAGGTTTCCTATGTAATATTCTTAAGTGTATATTTTTAGCGGGAAGCATATTGATGCATGCCTTCAAGGAGTTTATAATTTGAGAGCATGAAGACATTTAAGCTGTGATAGTATTTTATCAGATATCTCTAAAATTATTTTGTGTATATGATTTAATGAAAGTTTCTCGGTCATCTCTTATCAAGTTCTCTCAAATGATCTGGCTCATCTCTTTAGAATATGTGGTACTTAACACTGTTTACTTTTATACAGCTTTAAAGTTCCAGTGTAAAATCTGAGTTCTTGGGAAAAGTCTGATTCTATATCTTGCATTAGTAGCCTGCATACTTCAGCTAAATATCAGGAACTTGATAGGCAAGAAAATGCTTTCACATGGCTTTTGTATTAATAGAAAATAAATATTACATATAAACTTTAAAGTGTATTTTATTTAGAAAACAAATATTTTTATCAAAATAATACACAGTTTTGAATTAAATAGTTCAAAAGCTCTAAAAACATTAGACCCTCTTCTCTAACCCCTCCCTAATCCTGTCTCCCTCATGACAACCATTTTTTACTCCTTAAGCTATCTCTTTTTGTATTTAATTGTATTTTTTAAATGTTACATGTATTCTTTCCTTTTGATTTATTAATTTTAGACATGTCTATTATCCTTTTATACCACCCACACAGAGGGAGATTATTAGGTTGAACAGATGCCAATACAAATAACGATTTTTTAAATCAATATTGATTTTTGACCTATGAAAATGCAATGTTGTACAGTTCAGCTTAATGATAATTACTTAATATTTTCTTTGGTTTAGCTTTTTTTTGAGCCTATGATTGTCTCATAAATTTTACCAGTAAAAAATATTTTGAAAAATTTAAATAGTCAAAACTGCTCTTTATGAGTTCCACTTGTTCTGGAGACCACCTTGTCATCCTCCTGCATCGATATGGAGTATGTGAAGCCCTTAATCAAAGAATATTTTTTTCCTCATTTTGTTTCCTGGGTCCCTTTGTTTTTCAAGGGGACAGAATACAAAATTCTTTTGTGCCCTTGCATCTCTAAAATACCTCTATTATGCTCTCTTATTTGAATCATACTTTGACTGCTTATCACATAATTTTTAGGATTGTGGAGGTATTTTTTTCCCCCAATGTTTAATTGATTTCCATATGTTTGAACTATACTTACATCCCTGGCTGAATCTCACTTGGTCATAGGGAAAAAGCCTTTTGATTTGGTTTGCAAGTATTTTGTTTAGGATTTCTCCATCTTTGTTAATCAGGGATATTAGTCTATCGTTGTCTTTGTTTCTTCTTTTCTCTTCCCCTTCTACCACCATCATCATCATCTCTTCTTACCCTGCCCCTTCCTATTCCTCTTCTTCTTCTTTTCTTTTTCTTTCATTTTTGGGAGGTGGAGGTGGGGGCTGATGCTGACATCATAACATGAGTTTGAAAGTATTCCCTTCACTTCAATTTTTTGGAATAGTTTAAGAATAATTGACATTAGGATGGAAGATGGTGAACTATTGGGAAGGGCATTTCCAGTAACTTGGCGACCTAGGATTCAAGCAGTGAGAATACTAATTCTCTGTAAGGTGGGTGAAAGAGGGATTTCACTAAAACTCAATACTGGACAGCCAGAGTGCCTTAGAGACTTAGAAATTTGAGGCACATTAAACAAGGAAAAGGAACAAAAATAGAACTGGGCTGCTGGCAGGAGCAGCAGAATTGGCATCCCTGGGACAGAAAAAGTTGAGAAATACTACAGACAGTCTTAGTGTGAAAAATTCTGAGTTTGGAGGGGCATCCTGCCCTAGGTTGTTGGGCACAATAAATTGGTACGCAAAAGATGCCCATATTTAACAATCGTCCACAGAGAGCCAAGACAGGAGCTATCTTGAACCTAACACACTGTAGCAGATGTTGGAAACAGGAACCGAGAACTGGGATCCAGGAATCCTAGGGCTGGCTCTGATACACAGTCCATGCAGACACCAGCCATGAAACCTAGACTGAGCCTAGTAAAATCTGAAGAAAATTTGGCATGGAGTGTATATTGATTGGGGCAATACCAGACAGGGAGGCCAGGGAGAACCCTGCTCCCTCTCTCCTTCGAGTCTGAAGGCTCCCACAACAAGCTACGTGGGGGTCGGGGGACAGGGGAGGCAGTATGTGCACTCCGTGACTGACCTCGGGAAGCTGGGAAGGACACTGGATCAGCTTCAGCAGGTCGGAATCTGAACAGGTGGGTGTGACTGCACTGCAGGGAGGGTGGTGGGGGCAGACCCTGGAAGACCACAAAGGGTGGTATCCAGAGCAACAGAAGTAGTGAAGGACTGGTTCCTGGTCCCATAAGTGGATTCCTGAGAGTCTCCTAGAGTACAGTCTCCCAGGGTAGATGGGCATCTAATGGGCTCTAAAGGTGCATGTATTTAATATATTCAGATAACCAACTGTGGCTCCCTAGACCTAAGCCTCACCCCCGACCCCTGAGGCCTCCACCTACAGGAACTCATCTCACAGAACTCAGCTGCAGCATTACCCTGGAAGAGAACTGATAGTATATCCCATCTGAAACTTCATCTTGCCATCTAGAAAGGAAGCAGAGAAGCTTTTGAACTTCAACCAGCATTTTGGTAAGAAGCACAACAAAAAGAGGATTTGACAACTTGCAGCACTTGCACATAATACATACCTCAAGAAGAAGTGGAAAGAGCAAATTTTGATTTTGTTTTGCATTGTCTTCCTCACACAAGACGTTTGCACCGTCTATTCTGTTCCCTTTTCTCCTTCTCACTTTTCTCATGCTAACAAATTCTATTATTTCTTTCACTCTTCTTTTAATTTTTTTCTTCTATTTTTTCTCCTCCCTCCTTATAGCTATAACATCCAATGTCACTTTTGCATTTCCCACATTCACCTATTAAAATTGACAACCTTTTTCTGTCTACCTATCTCTTCTTCTTTCCTCTTAATTAACTCTCTTCTTAATACCTCTTAATACTAATTGGTTTATATAACACCAACTCCACCACTAATGCTGGAGTAATAATACGGTGGAAGTCAGAGATAATACCTATTGTTGAATTTTATGCCAGACATAATACATGATCACTTACTAGTCTCACTGATGGAAATTGCTGATCCTACCAATTCTGTTTATTGTGCTAATTAACACTGTAGATGTCATAATAGGAACCAAGTACTTAGTTTATTGCTATATATTGTTTACATAGGTTGCTGCTACTCTTTGGCTCCCCCTAATCTGAGGTACTAAAACCAACAGGGACATTATAAGATTATGAGGTATGTAATGGTTAATTTGAATTGTCAACTTGATTGGATTAAGAGATACCTAAGATTATGAGGTTTCTGAGTGTGTCAGTGATGGTGTATCTAGGAATGACTGGCATGTGGGATAGCAAGCTTAAGTGGAGACCCTCCCTAAGTATGGCGTAGCACCATTCAATAGGTTGTTGGTTTGGAGAAATAAAAATTGGAAGAACAAGGATGCAGCAGTAGATGAAAGCTTGATTCTTGATTGATGCTGTGATTGCTGATGACATCAGATTTCAGCTCCTTTGCTCTTCCAAAGTGGACTCTGCCAGTGATTCTCCAGGAAATTCTCAGAAATCTTTGGTCCTGGGCTGGGGTAGCATCATTGATCCCTCTTGTTCTGAGGCTTAGCATCTTGGACTGCATAGCTACTGGTTCCTCCAGCTCTCTAGTCTGCAGATGGCTATGTGGGACTATCCATCTTCTGGTTGTGTAAGCCAATCTAATAAATGCCCTTTTTATAATCATATGCATCTATTATCATATTTTAAGTCACATATATGTACATATTTATGCATGTAAATATATATGTGTGTGTGTGTATATATATATATATATATATATATATATATATCTTCTGTTGATTCTGTTCCTCTAGAGAACCCTGACTAATACAGGATAGAAACTTAGCTGCTTCAGATCTATTCAGATAGATGGGTAGACACATAAACAACACTGAAAAAGCAAGGGAAAAAACCACCCAGAACAACCCAGAATGCCTCAACAAAAGACTCCATTGACAACACAGTGGAGGAAACATCAAAGAAGTTATCTAGAAAGTTCATAGTTAAACTGACCTATATGGTAAAATGATGTAAGTAGTGAAATCAGAGAGAAAATATAGGGAGTGAAAAATCACTTCAATAAAGAGAGATCCTGAAGAAGAATCAATTGGAAATACTCAAAATGAAGGAATCAACAAATCCAGTTAAAAACTCAATGAAAGCATCACCTATAGACTAGACCACTTGGAAGATAGAGTCTGAAGCAATGAAGATAAGCATATAATCTTGAAAGTAAAGTTAATAATGGAGAAAAGATGTTAAGAGACATTGATCAGAAACTTTGAGAAATATGGGATAATATAAAAAGGCCAAGTATAAGATTCATTGGGAAAGATGAAGGTTCTGAAGTACAAACTAAAGGAATGCATGATCTTGTCAATGAAATAATATCAGAAAATTTCCCAAACCTTAAAAATGTAATGGAAAATCAATAACAGAAGGAAGACTGGACTCCATATATAAAAAAATGACAACAGACCTACTCCAAGTGACATTATTATGAAAATGCATAGTGTATACTATAAGGATAGAATTTTAAAAGCTTAAAATTCTTAAAGAAAAACAATTGGTCACATTTAGCAGTAAACTGACCTGGATCTCAGCAGAAGTTTCAACCTTCACCCTAAAAGATGGTCTTGGAATAATATATAGCAAACTCTGAAGGAAAATGGATGTCACACAAGAATACTATACTCAGCAAAATTAAGCTTCAGATTTGAACATGAGGTAAATACCTGCAATTCCCATCAAAATTCCAATAGTATTTCTCACAGAAATTAAAAAGGCAGTCATAAAATTCATCTTAAAAAATTAGAACCCAGAATAGCCAAAGCAATCCTCAGCAAAAAAAGTGAAGCAGGAGGCATCACAATACTAGGCCTTAATTTATACTACAGAGCTATGGTAACAAAACCAGCATGATGTTGGCATCAAAACAGGCAAGAAGACCGATAGAGCAGAACAGAATACACAGAGACAAACCCACAAAAATATAGTTACCTCATACTAGACAAAGTCTCCAAAACAAACACTGGAGAAAATATAGCTTCTTCATCAAATGGTGCTGGGAAAACTGGAAATTCATATGTAGTAGAATGAAATTGAACCCCTATTTCTCACCCTACACAAAACTCAACTCAAAGTGGATCAAAGACTTAGAAATTAGACCAGAAGTCCTGCATGTACTAGGAGAAAAATGTGGGCCCAGCACTCCAACGTACCAGCTCAGAAACTGATTGAATCTCAATATCGTGTACATCCAAAAGAATGGACTCCTAAGTAGAATAAGATATATTACATACTTGTATAATTATATAAAAAATTAATTCTATCATGTATAACTAAAAAGAACTAATCAAAATGAAAAAGCATGATTGATATTACAGATGCTTCTAAACATATGAAGGCATTACAACCATTGTAATTTTGAAATATTAAAATCTGAATCTGCATTTAATATACTTCGTTTATTTAACATGGTGACTTTGTAATCCAGTACACTGTCAGAGTATTCTGTGTACCCCCACAATGGTGTGACTGACTTGGAACCATGTCTCTCTATTGCTGCCCAGCATTATGAGAGGGTATCTTACTGCACATACTCACCTGAATAAAAATAAAAATTCAGAATTTGAAGTATATTTTTCTGAATGTGTGTTTCATTTCACCATTATAAAGTTGAAAAATTCTACATCAAAGCATTGAGAGTCTGGGACTGTTTAGAGTTCTTTTCTGTTTAATAGAATTCAGCAGTGAAACCATTAGGCTTGGGATTTTCATTGGGAAAATTTTGTGGTTGATTTAGTCTTCTTACTCATTGTTGGTCTACTAAGTTTTACTATTGCTTCCAAATTTAATCTTAGTAAGTTGTGTCAAGGAATTTATCCATTTCTTCTAGTTTATCCAATTGGTAGGTATTATAATTGTTCATAATAGTTTCTTCTATTTTTTTTTTTTATTTCTGTTGTGGCTGCTATAACATGTCTCCTTTTTATTTTCCAATTTTAAAAATTTTAGTCTTTTTTTTCTCTTAATTAGTATAGGTAAAGATTTGTCATTTTTTTTTATCTTATCAAAGAGCCAACTCAGTTTTGATTGTCTTCTCTCTCTCTTATATCTGCTTTGATTTTTATTATTTCCTTCTTTATAGTAATTTTGGGATTAGTTTCTTCTTGCTTTCCTAATTTTTTGAAGTTCAACATCAGGTCACTTGAGATCTTTTTTGCTATAGACATTTATACCTATAAACATCTTAGAACTGCCTTTGCTATATTCTATAGGTTTTGGTATGTTTCTTTCATTTTTTATATTGAGACATTTCCCTTTAATTTCTCTGTTGGTTGTTCAGGAGTATGTTGGCACTAGTCTAGTCCCATTCATGTGAGGTGTACTAGATCTCATGACCCAATTACCCACAAAGGACCTGCCTCCTAATATCATATTAGAAGTTAGGATTTCAATATGTGAACTTGAGGAGGATATAGACACAGTCTATAGCAGTGGGGGAAATTTTTCTCAGAAAATAAATAAATTAGATCTCTCCAAAATGCCTGATTTTAAATTCTGTAAACCAAAGTAACTATATCAGTTCAAACTTTCAATGTCAAACTAATTCAATGTGAATAGCTATAGTAGTTATTTTATTCCATGTAAGATCATATTGATTAAAAAGTTTCTTCGTTATGCTTTGAGATCTATGGAATATACAAAGATACAAGGAGATACAAGCTTAAAAAAAGAAAATACTTATTTAGGTCTAAGTTGGAGAAGTTTTAGAAATATGGGCTTTCATATATGTTCTTTGGAAATATTTGTAAATTTGCACTCGTATGTCTTAATATATTTTCTTACCACATCTCATAGTAAGAAATGTTTTCTCTGAGCCTAATAATAAAACGGAGTCAATGTTTCAGCATATGATATTTATCCTCTTTCTATTTTATATAATCTTTTCTTGTTGAGAAAAATATCTACCTGTGATTCTGAGGAGTCATTCTCATTTCCAAACAGGTCAACACTGTATGAGATAATCCCAAGACTGGAGATGATGTGTAAGGCAATAAACTCCTTCTGTTTTATAAACAATAAGATGTGAAACCTGAGTGTTTATGACAGCAGGACACATTTACTGCTGAGTAACAGTTTCTACCACTCTGGGAATACTGTGAAAATAAACAAAAAGATTATCAGAACAAGGATGTGAAGATTTTTGTTTTACTCTTTTAAATATTTTGTTTTGTAGCCAAAATTTGAGGAAATATATTCAAAGAAATAGGATTAATCAGCATGTTATTGCACAAAAGGATTGGATGAGGTGTCTTCAACCAGGATGTCAGGGGCAAAAATTGAGATCCACTGTGAGAGGAATAGGAAGATGAATGGGTCACTTACACATAGTTACCAGGAACATCATCCAATGCTTAGGAAAGGTCAGACAGAGAAGGAAGAATGAGCAAATACAGTACATATTCCAAGGTACAACATCAGATTGCATATTTAAAATATATTGATTAATAAAAGATTTTAGGAATTCCCTGTGATTCTGCCACCCCAAAATATTTCATTTGGAAGTATATCTTTTGTCTTTAACTGTTTTAGATTGCAATAACAAAAACACAGGAGACAGGGTACTTTATAAAATAAAAACAGATTTATTTTTCTTACAGTTTTGGGGGCTGAAATTCCAAGATTTGGGTAGTTCTATCTGTTTGGCTTCTGGTGAGGACCTTCTGACTGTGTCACATGGCAGATGGCATCACAGTGACAAGATTGCCTTCTGAAAAAATAAATCGCAAAAGAGGAACAATGATGATGAAAGGGGCTAGGCTTGCTCTTCTAAGGAACTAATCTACTCCTATAAGAACCAACCCACTTTGGGAGACCAGTAGCAATCCTTTCCAAGCACATTCATAATCCAGTCACTCCAGCAGGGACTTTCTTCCTAAAGGTCCCATTGCCTTTCAATACCATTATATTGGGGACTACATTTCCAGTACATGAAACTTTGGGGAAAAACTATATCCAAACCGTAGTATCTTTCCTCTGTACTTTTAAATATGTATAGGTTTTGAAAGATTTTTTTTCATAAAAATATCGTAAAGATAATATATTTTTATCGCAATAAATCAAATAGACATATATTTGATAAAAATTAAAAAATCCCTTAGTTTCCTAAATTTCTCTCCTTAGTTAAATTTTGTTTGCACTTTTAAACATTATGTCTATGTAGTTGATATCCAGTATATAATAAAATATGTGAGTTATATATATTTATAATCACACTATATGCAAGAGCTATAAATCTTGACTCTAGAGTTTCAGACATAAAACCTGATTACCTTTTTGTGGTGTCGTTGCTCCCAGTCCTTTCAAAAGCAACGTTTTTCTCCTCAACCATTCTAGCATCTTGCCACCTTGGTCCATATATATTCCGTTTCTTTCTCTCCAAGGTAGCAGGCTCTATTTATTTTGTTCTTGTGACAGGCCATGGATAATCTAATTATACACTTGAATTTCTGGTGGATCACACAAAGATAAATTGTGTACATCTCATCATGTATTGATTCATGCACCATTTGCCATGCAGTTGACCCAGAGAAACACAATTACTGTTGTTACAGTTCATTTAAAAGAGTTTTCAACAGTTTAAGATGTTATCATTTTAGAATTGATGGTCTTTTGGGTGATAGTATAACAAACACACACACATACACACACGCACTTGCCAGAACCTAACAGAATTGAAAAACTGAATTGTTTGTAATTTTCTAGATCAGAAGAGAAAATTCTCTTTAATCTTTAAGGTTCAGTTTTACTGTTAAAAAATGAGGAAATTTTTTTTAATCAGTTTTGTTGACGTCATCTAAAGTGTAGTAGGTAACACAGTTGACCCTGCATGTCCATGGTTCTGTATCCATGGGTTCAATCAACTTTGGATTGAAAGTGTTTGGAAAAAAATTTGGCTCTATATTAACCATGTGCATGCTTCTTTTCCTTGTCATTATTCCCTTAAATAATGCATTATAATAATTATTTATGAAGTTATATTTTATTAGGTATTATAAGTAATCTGAGATTAGTTAAAGTATATGGAAGAATGTGCTCAGGTTTTGTTGCAAATACTTTGCCAATTTATGTAAGGGATTCAACATCCATGATTTTGGTATCAATAGTGGTTTCTGAAAACAATTCCTCATGGGTACTGAGGGACAACTATATATTATGGTGTGTGAAAACTTTGACTTAATTTTTCCTATCATAACTTATTTTAAGTTAAAATTTCTCCTTTGTTGCATAACCACTCTGAAATAAATCACACATATACACATACACAAATGTAAAGGTTGAGTTTTGACAATAATGTCTAATAGAAATTTTGTTTTTACCAGTACACTATTTTTGGTATAGTGCTGGGTTTTTAGATTCAATTATATTTAGAGATGACCAAATACAAGTTCCTGTTCTTACTTATATCCAGTAAGTAATATAATTGAGAATTATCAGATGAAGTTATATAAAATCTTTAAATAAATGTCCAAAGTTACTAGTTTCTGTGCCTTTTATGTTTTATAAATATTTCTTCATCAATGTTACTATAATCATGTAATTAACATTGTTAATATTCTTCTTTCTTCCTAGTAAATAATAATTTCTGTTAAGAGCTTAAATGACACAATCATATTGGAAACATGTAATATTTGACCACCATATTCTCCTAAAAACAACCTTTAGGACATATCTTAATAAAATTCTCAACTTTTTAGTTAACATTAAAATTTTTATTTGGAAAAAATTTAAACATTTATACATTTAAAAAATCTACTTTAGAACTTTATTTTACATTTTGGGAGTAGGTGTGAGGGAAGATTCTGAGCAAATATAATTTTTCAGGTGTGAAGCAGATATGAATATTGATGTGTAAGGCTAAAGACTTGAAGACTATATATTTATGATAAATA
The DNA here is from genome assembly GCF_902686445.1 of Sciurus carolinensis. Classification (NCBI taxonomy): domain Eukaryota; kingdom Metazoa; phylum Chordata; class Mammalia; order Rodentia; family Sciuridae; genus Sciurus; species Sciurus carolinensis. Next base: position 110,210,699 of record NC_062217.1, on the reverse strand, counting down.
AGATTGTGGTAGAAATGCAAAAATTGGATCTTGAAAAACAACTATGACGGCAAATGAGCAATTCCTCAACCCAAGTGCTTTGGAGCTGAGTATAATAAAAAGCTGGATAGTAAGCATGTGGCAGTGGGCTAACATGGTTAAGTCTTGTCTGGAAATATTCCTGAGAAGGAAGGAGCATCAGCACATATAAGCAGTGCACTCCTGATGGCCTGAGGCTGGGGGAAGAGCTGATGATAGTGATAGCTCCGGTACCTTAGATGGGCAAAGTAGACCAGTACGGTTTCCCCTATGGATTTAATCTAGTTAAGAAAGTCAAAGCTTCTTCCCATCTTTTCCATATCATAAGGAGTTACTGACATTCACCATGATCCAAGATAGATTTGGCTAGGCCTCTTAACTCATATTGGTAATAATATTATTGCAAGAGACCTCGACTGTATTGCAAGTGGGATGAGTGATAGCTCCAGCTGAGATGAGATTCTATCACTGATGATATTTGAAATGTTTTCATGCAGTGATTATGTAAAGCAAAGATCTCCTTTGAGAATCCTTTCATACATTTTGTTCTTACCCATAGAATTTAGTTTCTGGGTAGATTTGCATTTCTCCTGTTATCTTATTTTGTTGTTTTTTTTCTGTCTTGAGACTTTTAACTATTCATGTGCAATTAAATGAAGAGTTAGTGCCAAATGATAGATGAAAGAGTAGTTATTATATTTCATAAATGCCAATTATGAATAGGAAGACATGACTTAAAAACATTGGTTAATCTGTAATTTAAAAACACCCCAATTCTTATGGGTCATGGATGGTCAAGTCCTTCCTTTTTATTGTGTTGCTCACCAAGTTGAAGGTTGAGGTTTAAGAATCTCTTACTAGATAAAGGTACCATAAACATACATTGGAGAAAAGATAGCCTCTTCAACAAATGATGCTGGGAAAACTGGAAATCCATATGTAGTAGAAAGAAATTTAACCTTCATCTCTCACCCTGAACAAAACTCAACTCGAAGTAGATCAAGGACCTAGGCATTAAACCAGGGAAACTATATCTACTAGAAGAAATTATAGACCCAACTCTCTATCATGTCGACTTAGGAACCGACTTCCTCAACAAACCTCCTACAGCACAGTAAGTAAAATCAAGAATCAAGAAGTGGGATGGTATCAAACTAAAAAGTTTCTTCACAGCAAGAAATAATCAAGAATGTAAAGAGAAAACCTACAGAATGGGAGAAAATCATTGCCACCTGCACCTCAGATAGAGCATTAATCTCCAGGATATACAAAGAATTTGAAAAACTTAACACCAAAGATACAAACAACCCAATCAATAAATGGGAAAAGGAACTGAAAAGGTACTTCACAGAAGAAAATATATGATCTATCAACAAATATATGGAAAAATACTTAACATCTCTAGCAATTAGAGAAATACAAATTAAAACTACACTGAGATTCCATCTTGCTCCAGTAAGAATGGCAATTATCAAGAATAAAATTAACAATAAATGTTGGTGAGGATTTGGGGAAAAGATTCACTCATACATTGCTGGTGGTACGGCAAATTGGTGCATCCACTCTGGAAAGCAGTATGGAAAAATTCCCCAGAAAACTTGGAATGGAATCACCATTTGACCCAGTATTCCCACTCCTTGGCATTTACTCAAAGGACTTAAAATCAGCATACTATAGTGATGCAACCACATCAATGTTTACAGCAGCTCAAGTCACAATAACTAAGCTCCAGAACCAACCTAGGTGTCCTTCAACTGATGAATGGATAGAGAAAATGTAGTACATGCATTCAGTGAAATATTATTCAGTCACAAAGAGGAATGAAATCATGGCATTTGTTAGTAAATGAATGGAACTGGAGACTATCATACTAAGTGAAATAATCCAATTCCACCAAATCAAAGGCTGAATATTCTTTCTGATATGTGGATGCCAACACACAATGCGGGAGAGAGAAGAATAGTTGTTCGTGGGATTAGACAAAGGATAATGAAGGGAAGGGAGAGAGGAGGAGTAAGGGCAATAGGAAAGACAGTAGAATACATGGGACATAACTGTCCTATGTTCATATATGAATACACGACCACTATAATTCTGCTTTATGTAGAACCACAAGATGGGATTCTAATTAGAATAAGGTATACTCTATGTATGTGTGATATGTCAAAATACACTCTATTGTCATGCATATCTAAAAGAACAACAGCAAAAACACCCCAATTGTTTAAAATAGATTTTATCAGAAGCCAAAGCTACATTGGGAATGAGACCAAATTAAATTTTCATTTATGAATGGCATATTATAAAAAAAGCATAAGATTACAGTTTAAATTGGTCATATGCACTGTAGGTCAAGATCTTTATAGAAAATTTTATATTTACCCAAAATTTTAAAAAAAGGACATCGTGACATAGATAAAAATGAAATTCTAAGTGAACTGCTTTACAAAAGATCTTTATATGAGGAATGTCTATATATCCAGTTTTCATAGAATTGCTTTTGAATTGTCTCTATTGTGTACAAGACTCTTTTGATGGCATCTTTCCTACTCATGTGGTGTACTCAGTTTAAAATTTAAGAATAATGTGTTCCCCCAATAGTAAAGTATATTTATTGGGTGTTGAAGAGAAAACAGGAACACATAGTATAGCAGTAGTCATCTTCTTATGCCTTATCTCCAACTTTTCTGGAAAGAACATTTTATTTTTCCTCAAGACATTCATGACTCATAGTAACTGTATAGAAGAACTTCTTGATTTCTTCTGGAACCCCATTATTTCACTGGTTTTCATAGGAGATGTTTAAGGTTAAGCTGTATCTCAAATGATGCTCTGAAAAGCAATGTGTCCTCTGAAGACAGTACAAGATATGAAACTCCACTTCTTTTCATTAGTTTGAGTGCAGATTTTCCTAGCTGGTCCTTTCTCCTTAAGACTAATAATTAGAGAATGAGCTTATTTTATTCAGTACCTTTTTTATCCTTAAGATGCAGTCTAAGTGGTTCACAGATTTACATATTAAATTGCTTCTCAGACTTACATTTCTTAGTCTCACATCATCTTTGGTTGTTCATTGTGAGCCCAAGATACTCAATTTCTAAATTCTAAACACTTTTTCTAGTCTTCTTCCAAAGTGCAAAATACATTAACATTCTGTTGTAAAAATTCCCATGCCTGGTGTGGGTATCCGCTTTATTTTTATTCCAACTTCCCAAATTTTAGAATCTTTAGAAATAGTATCTATATTAGAAAATACTACTTTAAGTATGAGCGAACTTGATTTTAAAATGATTATTTTAATTGCACAAGTTTATGGGGTACAGTGTGATAATTATATACATGTGTACAGTATATAATGATCAAATCAGGATAGTTAACATTTTCCTGTTAAGTGGGTAAGAGCATAGTTTGGGAGTCAGATAGATATTGTTCAAACAATGTTTTAACTACTCAAACTACATGGCCATGTATAAAATATTTAACATTTCTGAGATTCTGTTTCTTACCTATATAATACAGGAGTTGATTTTGCATATCTCATAGAGTGATTCATTACAATGGTGCATGTCAAGTGCTTGACTCAGCATCAGACATGTGATGTGCACAATAAATATTACTATTAATTCATTACAGTTTATTAAATCATATTATTACAAAAAATTTAGGTATACAGTGATACTATTGAGCCTATACATGTACTTATTTCCCATTAATGGGTTTGGGATATGTGCTTAAAATCTGCAGTTGATTTTAAGGGTCAGGCTCTTAAGTGATTTTGTTTCTCACACTGGATAGTCCAGGGCAGGGCTGCAGTAGGTTTTCCTCAGTAAAGTTACTTGTAGACTGGGCCCATTTGCTCTGGTGGCTCCACCAACCTCCAGGGCCTTGTGTCCTCTGCCTATGGCTGACCATGGAGACCATGCAGGATGTCTTTGGAAGTCGGGCCTAAATGTGGCATACATCACTTATGTTCTCTTTCCATTGGAGACACAAATTATTGATCAAATTTACTTCTGCAGGTGATAGCTCAGAAATGTTCAATTTCATTAATTAAACCTATCACTGAAATAATCCATATAAGTATATTATTGCCATTTAAGAATTACATGCTCATGAGTCCCATATTTCCATGCTATTCATAGTCCAATATTTATTTCAGTAAAAAGTTGGAAAATTAAGAATTAATGAATTTTCCTAAAATCTCTCAGTTAGCATAGTTCAAGTGTGGAACTACCATTTTTGAACCAAAAGTAGGGAACGTAGTGTATCTGGAAATGGGATATGGTGAGTACATGGCATTGAGCCTGAAACATCTAAAGTACAGGGCAACACATTTACTCACATAGGAGAAAATCATCCTGTGCTTTACAAAGCTTGATACCGTTTGAGCCTCACATCACAGTGATACTGGTACATGCCATTAAATGAAGAAACAGATGTGTGTGTGATTTTGTTTAGATGTTGTGATTTGTTTCACTTGGCTTAAATAATGAGGTAATGAATGAAGAACTATCCTTGTGTTTTTCATATTTACAAAATTAAAATTTTAAACTGAAACCCATGTTTATTTTAAAAGTTCATAAGAGATTTCATGAATCCAGTGTTTTGCAAACTATTCCTAACTGCCTTTGTAGATATTAACTTATATTTGTTTCCTGAATAAAATTTCACTTTGGATGGCATGCCTTATTTGTCTCAATTTTATTAGACAAGTAAATACTTAAGATGGTTTAATGTTTTGAAACTTATCCTTAGTTAATTAATCTTCAATATCTTTCTGATGGACCCTTCTAAAAATGGCAATACTGTACTTCATCTTTTCTAATTGATGGACTTTAGGGAAATTTATTGAATTATTTTCAAACTTTTTTATTAAGTAAAAATTGAACTATGAATTGCATACAATTCAGCACCCATAAACATGAATTTCTAAATTGCAGTAACAAATATGTGAATATCTCAATGATTTTTTAAATTAATAAACTTGCAAACTGCTGAGCAGAAACCTAAAAGTGAATTTGAACTTTATCTTTTATTATTTCAAGAATTTAACTTAATCATGTGTTTATTTATTGAACTTTTATGAATACTAGAATATTAACAATCTAGATTGAAAGTGAGACAAAGTTGACTCCTAATTAAATTTTTATGTACATTTTTATGTCAGTATGTGCATATTTATAGAATATAAATAGCAGTTATTTCTAAAACTAATTAAAATTTCAGAAATTTTACCAGAGATTTTTATTTCATAGCAATATTTTTGTTTATTTATCTAAATCCTTCTGTGTATATTATTGTTCTGAGTTTATTACCCACAGTTGGGTGATGTGCTTTGCAAATATATTCCTTGAAGTTTCTTTGAGGATCATTTTGCTGTGTGATTTAGTGATTTTGTGTTTCTTTGAAGGGCTTGGAAGATGAAACCCCTATAACAATCAGGCATTAGGGAAACATTTCCTACTTCCTCTAGTCTTTTTATAATCTAGATCTCTGAGTCCATCAGTGCTTGGTGCAAATCCTTGTTTATGTTAAATATTCGTAAATAGGTATAGAGAGTTCCATGAAAGAGGTAGTATTTGGTCATTTCACATGTTGCGGAAGGATCGTGTAAAATGATGACCACAGTGATTTACAGATAAAAATGGAATTAGTAGTTTAAATCTCCCACAATTTATATGTCAGAGATTCAATCTCAGCTCCTAAATTCTGCAAGAGGGAATGATTGGGCCCATTAAATTGAGAGACAAGACTGGATGCCAGAGGAGAAGTAAGTGACTTTGAAGGGAGGGAAAGGGAGAGGACCAGAGGAGATTTGTAGAAATGAGTACACAGAAGAACAGAAATAGCTATAATGGCATTCTGAGTCCTGGGCTTTAGTTTGTTTTGGTGGTCTTGTCCCATTCCTCAACTTGTGTTTGTTTGTTTGTTTGTTTATTTTTGAGGTGCTGGGAATTGAACCCTGGGCATACATAAGCTAGGGAAGCACTCTATCACTGAGCCACATTACCAGTCCTCAGTTTGGGTTTTCTGAGGCAATCAGCACCCTTATGATTAATATGATTTCTGCTGAAACTTGTTTGAAATGAGTAACTGTCACTTGCAATAAATAGTCTAAAAAATGTGGCACCTCTCTTGCTTTAAAAAATCAATAAAGTAATTCATTGGGAGAGGATCTGCTTGATGACAACATCCAATATTGTATATTTCAATAAAGTCTTGGAATCTACCAAAACTGTCATGAGGTCATTTCCTCTGTCCTCATTAAGTTTGGAAGAAAAACCTTAAATTTAGATAAATCTGCTAAAGGATTTGCTTCTGCAGGAAGATCTGAGAGTTCTTCTTTACCCATTTGTCTTTGATATGGCTTTTTCCTTATCCAGTTAACGTGTATGTCATATTTTGCTGACTATAATGGAAAGAAATATAATTGGCCATAAATAATATGTTCTAAGTATATCTTTTCTAAGTAATATTTTTATAATATACTGCTCTGTGTCTATTATAATTATATATCAAAAGGAATCTGGTCTCATACCTTGTGACACAGTTACATGGAAAAATTTTTTGTTTTTTTAAGCTTTGTTGCTTTTAAAGTACAGGAAATTCTCAGTTTTCCTTACAGGATGAACTGTGGCCCCAAGAATATCAGTAGTGGGAAAAAAATTTTTGTGGCATCAGACTGAGATTAGAATTCACAATTGTATAAAGGATGAAATTTGTCCAAGTGGCCTCTTTCCACTTAAAACTTAATTATAAAACTTAATTATAATCTATACACACACATATAGAGTCTCTCTCTCTCTCTCTATACACACACACACACACACACACACACACACTTTATGCTATTTACATGAACAAAATAAAGACACTAGATTTTGTTATTCACTGCCCTCTCCATCATTTAGGAGAGGAAACAATCAGAATCATTGACATTAGGAAAAATTGTGATTGGTGTTTCAGCAAAAACTAAGCCTTAGAAAATATATTTCTGATTTTTCATTATATTATTCAGTCTAGTAATTGGTTCTCTCCTTATGTACACAGAAAATTGATAGGATCAATTAAAATCAATTGTTTTAATTTGAGAGGGGATGATTAGCTATGTATTTCTTTGGGTAATTACTGGCAATGGTAATTCATATGTGTACAGTGTCCCAATACACAAGTCACTGGCAAAAGGTACAATCAAAAAAAAAAAAAAATTCCAAATCTCCCAAGCTCCAAACTGATATCCTTCAAATGAAGAGGCTTACACATTATCTGTCTAGTTCTCATACTTGCTTTCAGGTTCCTTTGTGAAATGGGAAGACAGATAGTTTAGTGTTTTATTTTTAAAAAGTGTTCTAATGTAAATTAATGAACTTCTTTCCTGACTGTTTCTAGTGAGACTTACACTCATAATCCAAAGTTGTTTGTAAATTGCATGAAAGCAGAAAGGTCATGCTTTCTCTTCCTTCTCACTTGTATTTTCCCAGCACACCTATAATTTTTTTCCCCTTAAGATTCTGAATTTCATATTTTAGTACTAAAAGAGAGGATTTAAAAATGTCTTTCATGCCTCAAATCTTTTATTATTTTCTACTATTGTTATTTTAATGATACAATTCCTTTTGTATATATGAATAGATTTTATGAAAAACTGTAATTCTAACATCTCATAAAATATTTACATTATGAAGCCAAACTGAGTTAAACACAACTTGTTTTTAAGAAATGATCCTGACAGCACTACAAAACTGATCTTGGAATGAGACTAACAGGTTCAAATCAAATGTATTCAGGCGTTTTTCAGCTGTTGCTTCTTGTGAAAAATTGCTGACAGTTTTAGACGCTGAATGTTTACTGCATCAAATGATGATAAATGTTCTGGGTAACAGTACTTTTTCCTTCAGTGTTGCTCCCTTTAGGCTAGATGTTTGTTTCTTCCCTTTGCTACTCTCAATGGTCTTAATTTGTTGAGTTCAGCAACAAGCATCAGCAAAAAGCTCAGCGTATAACAATTTAAAATCATCTCCAGGTTAAAGAGGGCAATTTTATCATGGTGTGTTGGAGAGACATTGGAATTGAGCCCTGCCATTTTGATTTTTTAATTGATAGTGGTAACTATTATTTATAGATTTTGAGTGATACCACAAAAATATATGAGATTCTGAGTCAGTAAGACTGTCCATAATATACTGTATTGTAAAAGGGAGGATGGGTAAATTATCTACAAATATTTTTCTTATCGTAGGACTCCTGTAATACATTCACAATTTGTTTTTTGTGTGAGGATGTTTAGTCATTTTAACAAGTCTTTCTCATTAAATCATTAGGGAAATGTTGAAAAGGTAATGATTTGGGGGATGAGATTATGGAGTTCATAATATTATCTCTATTTATGTGACTGAACAAAAATAAATATTGAGCTGGATGGTGATATTTTCAAAATAAGACTACTAAGATAAGCCAAGCTATTCAAGGAACAAATTGCTCTTGACTGTTCAGTCAATCAGAACAAATGTCAAATTGCAATGAGCTCTCAGAAAATGTGCTATTAATCTTCATGTGAATATGTTTACAGCAAAGTGATCTTTTTTCCTTATCTATCGAAAATGATTACAGGTGATTAAATGCAGTACTCTCAGAACTAACGTTGTTAATGTAACACTGCTGAATTAGACATCAATCAAGTTTGGCAATTATTACTGTTAAGGTTAGAAACAGCACAAGTTGCCATATCTAGCAAAATGAAACATAATGTCCTCTTAAACTTGGTATTGGTTCTAATCATATCTACTAAATATCTGTTTCTATTCATTGAGATGCTGCCATGATTATTGATTTGTAGCACCACTTCAATTTTCAAAACATGAATAAATAATATGAGCAATATAAAGAGGAAAGAATACTTATTATAAATAAAAATCCTAGGTAGTTTTTTCTTGTAATAGCTACCTTTCCTTGTCCTTTCTGTACAGAGCATAAACTCCTTGAAGACAGAAGTGTTTTTCTTGTTCAAAACAAAATCCACACAATCCAGAACAATACCTGGCATGTGGATGCTTGGGGAAGAATAGATAAATGAAAGTCCATTCAGAAAACTGATAAGCATTCTTTATTTTCCGAAAGTATTAAAATAGTCCTTATATTGATTTACTGAATAGTCATAACCACCAATATGCTTTAAATCTAGACATGCATATTTTATATGAATTAAGAATCCTTATGTCTTCTAAATCTTGATTTGTCCAGAAAATTAAAATTTAAACCAGACAGAGTGATGTATGCCTATAATCTCAGCCACTTGGTTAACTGAAGCAGGAGGATCCAGCCTGGGCAACATAGCGAAACCTTGTCTCAGAAGAGAGAGAGAGAGAGAGAGAGAGAAGGAAGGATTAAAATTTGGATCCTACAAATAGTAAAATTGATAAATCTGAGATACTTCTTTTTATTTTGAAGTAAAAAATAATATATGCAAGGTAGTTTAATGAACATCTTATATCTAATGTGAATTAATCATCAACAAATTGGCATATTCTAACCTTTTTTAGTTTCTAAACTGCCAACACTGGTACAACTCAATTAATCTTCGTCAACATTTCAATTAAATCTTAATGACTCCAGAAATGATACTCTATCAGCATTATAACTAAAATATCAGAATCTATTAACATTTACTTTCAGTGTTTAGTAGATGGTGAATGGACGTAGCTCTGACATTTCATTCACTACTTCTAAGTAGCTGAATATTATTCTATGCCACATCCGAATGAATGTATATAATTGCATATAAAATAAAACCAGTCACTTGTGGGTGGTGGTGTTGGATTTTAAAATTTCAATTGATCATAAACTTTTAAGTTGATTCTGTCTTTATAATTCAAGATGTGTTTGATATTGTTTGAGAACCGTCATAAAAAGCCCTGGTGACAAGCTGGAAACAGTTATCTTAAGTCATAATCAGAGTAGTCACATGAAGAGGATCAGCGAGTTGTGGAGACTTTCAAGACAAATGGAGGAGAAAGTCCTGGGGACCTTGGACTTTGGCTGATCAAGAAGCGATGAGAAGCCAGATGACCACTTCTCAAGAAATAAGGCAACATCTGTTCACTGTCATCCTTAGCATTCACTGTAGACAGACAACAATTTACATGTCTCTGTGTTAATCCGTGTTCTGAGGGATCACTGCAGAGACAAAGCTCTCCGTCTTCCTTGATGGGTCATTGGAAATTTGTGTATCCCCCACATTAGTCCTCCTATTTGGGACCAGAAATGCCATATTATTCCTTGTGTGCAGAGATGGGGCATTTTTGTTAGAACAATGTACGCAGATTCATGAAAGCGTTTATTACCAGATGGTAAAGTTGTGACAGAAGGGTGAGTGCTTCCATGCATAAAAAAGGAGCTGCAACAAACTCGCCTTGGAATTTTCTTCATGTTCAGAGGATTAACTAAGGCAACATGAAGCTCATATGTTGCTTTGTGGGAACTGATGGAGGAATAAGCAGATGCTCAAATTCAAAGCTATCTGGCATAAGTTCTGGCTCTGGGAGCAGTGATGGGCCAAGAAAGAAACAGCTAGTGTTGTGCAAGCCAGGGACAACATTCTGGATTTCCAGTCTAATAGCCTCTGTGGGGATACATATTATTTATTCTTCTATTTTTGTGTAATTAGAATCAATTCCTTAGTTCATATTTGCCTATTGGTGGACACATTTTTGGCAATTAGGTGGCGGAGATGGGAAGGGGAAGGTTCTGTGTTTCTTTGTAGGATGATTTACATGCATTATCTCCTTTAATTCTCAGAAACATCTTTTAGGGAAGATGTTGTTTTAAAATTTAATAGATGAGTAAACAGAAGCCTCGGGAGGTGACACATATTGCTAAGGTCAGGAGACGGCAGAAGAGGCAGCAAATCACTAGTGCCTGAAAACATTGCTGTGGAGTGACACTACCCACCTTGAGGCTGGGATCTGAACACTGAGCTCTTGTGACCTCCGGCAAGAATCATGCCTTTTGGAAACGTAAATGTCTTTACCTATGGAACGCAAATACTAAAAATCTTTTCTTAAAGAACTGTGGTCAAGGTGAAAAAGGATAACGTATACCATGTGCATGTTGATATTTAGTCAGCCTTCCATTACTGTGACAAACACTTGAGATAATTGACTTAGAAAAGATTTATTTTGACTCAAAGCTTTGAAAGTTCTAGTCCAGTTGACTTGGTTGCTTTGAGTCTGTGGCAAGGTAGTGCATCATGGTGGGATAGTGGCAGAGCAAACAAACCCAGTCAACTCATGACTGGGACAAGAAAGAAAAGGAAAAGGAAAAGACTGGGGTTCCAATATCCCCTTTAAGGACACACCCGCAGTGACCTGAAGACCTCCCACTAGACCTCCCCTCTTAAAGATTCCACCACCTCCCAATTTGGTCTTTAACATATTGGCTTTTGGCAGACATTTCAGATCCAAACTACATAATATGTGTATCACAGAAAGGTTATCATTAAAATGATGAAGTTAGGAATCAAAATTGTGGACTTTTGAGGACACCACTTTGTTTTCTATTAGAAATTGAGGACTTACATCAATCTGATAAACTTCTGAAAACTCAAGGAGGTTTCCTAACTGGTCATATGGTAATATGCTACATTTTTAATAGGCATAATATGCCAGAATCTAAGTTTACAAAACAAGTAAAATTTTCTTTACAAAAAGATATACCCAGCCTTGTGGTAAACAGGTCAATTCTCCTTGGCAACTATCAAATGGTTCACTTTAAAAAATAAGTGAAGTTTCAAATTGGGGGGAGGTGTATCTCTCACTTTGTGAAATACTGTCTATATGAGACAACCCACCTAAAATATATTATAGAAGTTTATTAGCTTCTGATATTTAGTTTTAAAAAAATGAGAACAGTTTGTGTTGTTCGAATGTATGTTTAAGGTTTTGCTTTTAGCTTTTGGACCTTGGGCAAGTTGCTTAATCTTTTTAAGTCTTGATTTCCTCATCTGAAAAGTGATAAGAACACCTATGCTATAGAGTTATTGTGAATATCAAATAAAAGCATTTGTTAAATGTTAGTAAGGAGTGAAGCCAGCTAGCTTGGATTCTGATCTTTAAATATCTCTGAAACATCACTGGAATACATCAGATATGTGGCACCTTAAAATTAAGTGCCCAAGTAAATTGGGTGCCCAAGTATCATTTCAAACTTGACTTGTAATATGTAAAGGTCATTCTCCTATGGAACAAAATATTCCAGAAGTTTTGAAAAAAATCAAGTGAATTTCCATGTCACCATTATTCAACCTATCCCTGTTGAATATTGTGTGAGTGTGTGTGTGTGTGTGTGTGTGTGTGTGTGTGTGTGTGAGAGAGAGAGAGAGAGAGAGAGAGAGAGAGAAATTAAGAGTGAGAGAAGTCCCTTCTGTTTCAGTGAATGGATATTTAGCAGTAAACCGTCATTGTAAATAGAAATAAAACCTGTGCTACTATCAGAACAAATACAACAAACATAAATACAAGTCATAGTTAATTTTGATAAATTATTACTATGTGCCAACTTTATACCAACTGCTTTACATGCATTCCTTCATTCGGTACTCATACCACTCAGTGATTTAGATACTATGCTTGTTCTCATTTATAATAGGAGGTATTAGAGGTGTTAAATAACTCCCTGAAGATAACACAGCCAAAAAGTAGCAAAGACTGAATTTAAAACTCGTTCCTCTGCTCAAACTCTCATGTTCTTAATCACTATGCTGTGATATGGTGCTATTTACAGTGATTTATTTTTATATAGACTGTAAGCCCTTCCAAAGAAATGATCTGGTTCAGACTATTGCAAACAAAATTAGACTACAGGAATTACAGAAAAGTGAGCTCAGTTTCAAAATAATTGTTAAACTGATTTTGCTTCATTTCATACATTTCTATGTAGTGGGTTTTTTTTTTTTTTTTGAGTATTCATTACCTTTGTTTTACATTGTATGTTTATTTTGAGATAATTGTAGATTCCCATGCCATTGTAGGAATGATACAGGGAGATCCACTGTACCCTTTTTCTGCTTTCCTAGTAACTATATTTTGCAAACTCTAAGTACAACATCACAACCAGCATATCAATGTTGATCCCATCAGCTGATCTCATTCTGATTTCTTTCTTTTTACTTGGGCTTATTTAAGTGTGACTTGTGGGTGTTTTTAGCTCTGTGTAATTTTAGATTTTTTTTCCTTTGTTATTGGGGATTGAATCCAGGGTTACTTTACAATTGAGCTACACCTCCAGTTTTTGTTATTGTTTTTAATTAAACAAAGTTGACCAAACAGAGAAGATGGTAAGAAATCATGAACAGAACCTCCAAGAATTATGGGATATCATGAAAAGACCAAATTTAAGAATTTTTGGGATTGAGGAAGGCACAGGGTTACAAACCCATAGGAATGAATAATCTGTTTGATAAAATAATATCAGAAAATTTCCCAAATCTGATGAACGAACTGGAAAATCAAATATAAGAGGCTTATAGGACACCAAATGTACAAAATTACAAAGGATCCACACCAAGGCACATTATAATGAAAATACATAACATACAAAATAAAGGATAGAATGTTAAAGGTGGTGAGAGAAAAGCATCAGATTACATATAGGAGGAAACCAATATGGATATTAGCAGATTTCTCAGTCCAGACCCTAAAAGCTAGAAGGGCCTAGAACAGCATATTTCAAGCTCTGAAAGAAAATGGATGCCAACCAAGAATCTTATACCCAGCAAAACTTACCTTCAGATGTGATGATGAAATAAAATCCTTTCATGATAAACAAAGGTTAAAAGAACTTACAAATAGAAATCCTACACTACAGAACATTCTCAGCAAAATAGTCCATGAGGAAGAGATGAAAAACAACCATGTAAGTCAGCAAAGGGAGGAACCACCCTCAAGGAAAAGCCAATTAAAGGAGAAAACAAGTCAAATAAGCCAAAATTACCAGGAATACAAATCATATCTCAATAACCCTGGATGTTAATGACCTAAACTCATCAATCAAAAGACAGAGATTGGCAGATTGGATTAAAAAGAAACAACCAACAATATGCTGCCTTCAAGAGACTCATCTCAGAGAAAAAGATACCCATAGACTAAATGTGAAAGGATGGAAAAAAACATACCACGCACATGGACTCAGTAAAAAAGTGGGGGTTTCCATCCTCATCTCAGATAAAGTGAACTTTAAGCCAAAGTTAGTCAGAAGGGATAAAGAAGGACATTTCATACTGCTTAATGGAAGTATAAATGAGCAAGACATAACAATCATAACTATTTATGCCCCACACAGTGGCACCTTCATGTATGTCAAACAAATCCTTCTCAATTCCAGGAACCAAATAGACCACAACACAATAATACCAGATGACTTTAACACACCTCTCTCACCATTGGATAGCTCTTCAAAACAAATATTAAACAAAAAAACATAGAACTCAAGAGCACAAACAATAACTTAGGCCTATCAGAAATATATAGAATATTGCATCCATCATTGAGTGAATATACTTTCTTCTCAGCAGCACATGGATCCTTCTCTAAAATAGGCCATATGTTAAGCTATAAAGCTACTCTTAGCAAATACAAAAAAAAAAAAGAGATGCTATCTTTTCTATCATATCACAATGGGATGAAATTATAAATCAATGACAAAATAAAAAACAGAAACTACTCCAACACCTGGAGACTAAATACTATGCTATTGAATGATGCATGGATAGCAAAAGATATCAGGGAGGAGATAAAAAATTCTTAGAGGTAAACGAGAATAACTATACAACATATTGAAATCTCTGCGATGCTATGAAAGGAAAACTCATTGCATGGAAAACATTCAATAAAAGAAGAAAAATTCAACAAATAAATGACCTAACATTACAGTTCAAAGCCCTAGAAAAAGAAAAACAAATCAACACCAAAAGTAGTAGAAGCAGGAAATAATTAAAATCAGAGCTGAAATCAATGAAATGTTAAACAATTCAAAAAGTTGACAAAACAAAAATTTGGTTCTTTCAAGAAGTAAACAAAATTGATAAGCCCTTAGCCACACTAACAAAGAGAAGGAGAGAGAAAACTCAAATTATAGAATTTGTGATGCAAAAAAAAAAAAAAAAAAAAAAAAAATCACAACAGACACTATTGAAATACAAAACATAATTAGAAGCTATTTTGAAAACTTATACTCCAACAAAATAGAAAATCTCAAAGACATCAATAAGTTTCTAGAGACATATGAATAAACCTAAACTGAACCAGGAGGACATACACAATTTAAATAGTTAAATTTCAAGCAATGAAATAGAAGAAGCCATCAAAAGCCTACCAACCAAGAAATGTCAGGGACCAGATGGATTCTCAGTTGAGTTCTACAAGACCTTCAAGGAAAGATCCATTCCAATACTCCTCAAAGTATTCCATGAAGTATAAAAGGAGGGAACACTTCCAAACTCATTCTATGAAGCTGGTATCACTCTGATACCAAAACCAGACAAAGACACATGGAGGAAAGATAAGTTCAGACCAATATTTCTAATGAATATAGATACAAAAATTCTTAACAAAATTTTAGCAAATAACATACAAAAACATATTAAAAAGATAGTGCACCATGATCAAGGGGTTTTATCCCACTTGATGCAAGTTTGGTTCAACATCTGGAAAATCAATGAATGTAATTCACCACATCAACAGGCTTAAAATTAAGAATCATATGATGATTTCTATAGGTCCAGAAAAGCATTTGATAAAATACAGCACCTCTTCATGCTGAAAACACTAGAAAAAATAGGAATAGTAGGAACATACCTCAACATTGTAAAGGCTAAGCCCATGGCCAACATCATTCTAAATGGAGAAAAACTGAAAGTCTCTAAAAACTGGAACAAGGCAGGGATGCCCTCTTTCACCACTTCTTTCAACATCATCCTTGAAACTCTAACCAGAGCAATTAGACAGACCAAAGAAATTAAAGGGATATGAATAGGAAAAGAAGAATTCAAACTATCACTATTTGTTGATGACATGATTCTATATTTAGAGGAGCCAAAAAATTCTACCAGAAATGAATAAATGAATTCATAGTAATTTAATGAATAAATGAATTCATTAAAGTAGCAGGATAAAAATTAACACTTATAAACCTAATGCATTTTTATTCATAAGTGATGACTCCTCTGAAAGAGAAATTAGGAAAACTACCCCTTTCACAATGGCCTCAAAATAAAAAAAAATTGGGAATCAATATAAAAAGAGGGGGGAAAGACCTCTACAATGAAAACTACAGAACACTAAAGAAAGAAATTGAAGAAAACCTTAGAAGATGGAAAGATCGCCCATATTCTTGAATAGGCAGAATTAATATTGTCAAAATAGATATACTACCAATAGTGCTACAAATTCAATGCAATTCCAATTAAAATCTCAATGACATACCTCATATACCTCATAAAAATAGAAAAAGAAATCATTAAATTCATTTGGAAGAATAAGAGAACCAGAATAGCCATAGCAATCCTTAGCAGAAGAATAAAGCAGGAGGTATTACAATATCAGAACTTCAACCATACTACAGAGCAAGAGTAACAAAAATGGCATGGTATTGGCACCAAAATAGACAGGCAGACCAATGTTACAGACTAGAAGACACAGAGAGAAACCCACATACATACAATTATCTCATACTAGACAAAGGTGCCGAAAACATACAATGGAGAAAAGATAGTCTGTCAACAAACGGTGCTGTAGAATGAAACTAAACCCCTACCTCTCACCCTGAACAAAACTCAATTCAAAATGGATCAAGGACCTAGGAATTAGACCAGAGACCCTGCACCTAGTAGAATAAAAATCTTCATCATGTCAGCTTAGCATCAAACTTCCTTTACATGACTCCCAAAGCACAAAAAATAAAAGCAGGAATCAATATTTGGGATAGATTCAAACTAAAATGTTTTTTTCTCAGCAAAGGAAACAATCAACAATGTGAAGAGAGAGCTACAGAGTGGGAGAAAATATTTTCCACACACACTTCAGATAGAGCACTAATCTCCAGAATTTATAAAGAATTCAAAAAACTTTACACCAAGAATTCAAATAACCCAGTCAACAAATGGGCTAAGAAAATGAACAGACACTTCACAGAAGAAGATCTACGAGTAATCAACAGACATATGAAAAAATGTTCAACATCTCTAGTAATAGAAATGCAAATCAAAACTACCCTAAGATTTCACCTCACCCCAATTAAAATGTCTATCATCAAGAATACAAGCAACAATAGGTGTTGGAGAGGATGTGGGGTTGCAAATTGGTACGGCCACTATGTAAAGCAGTATAGAGACTCCTTAGAAAATTTGGAATGGAATCACCCTTTGATCCAGCTATCCCACTCCTTGGCCTATACCCAAAGGACATTAAATCAGCATACTACAGAGATACAGCCACATCAATGTTTATAGCTGCTCAATTTACAATATCTAGATTTTGGAACCAACCTAGATGTCCTTTAATAGATGAATGGATAGAGGAAAATGAGAGGGGGTTGGGGGAAAGGAAAGATAATAGAATTGGACAAACATCATTACCCACCTATGTACATTTATGATTACACAAACAGTGTGACTCTACTTGGTGCACAACCAAAGAAATGAAAGTTATACCCCATTTGTGTACAATGAATCAAAATAATAAAAAAGAAGGTAAATATGCAAATTTTTGAAACAATTCTGCAATGGTTTCAGTTTGCTTTTGGAACATACCTTAAGATCTTCATTTCTTCATTTGCTTTCACCCAATTTTCTTTTTTTTTTTAAATTATTTTTATTGTAAACCAATGGGATACATCTTGTTTCCCTGGTTGTACATGAGGTAAAGGCATACCATTTGTGTAATCACACATTTACATAGGGTAGTGGTGTTTGATTCATTCTGCTATTTTTTTAATCCCTCCAACCCCTCCCACCCCTCTTATCCTCTTATCCCCTCCTTCCTCCATTCTTGCCCCCCTCTCACTCTCCATTATGTGTCATCATCCACTTATCAGTGAGATCATTCGTCCTTTGGTTTTTTGAGATTGACTTATCTCACTTAGCATGATATTCTCCAATTTCATCCATTTGTCTGCAAATGCCATAATTATATCATTCTTTATGGCTGAGTAATATTCCATTGTATATATATATCACTGTTTCTTTATCCATTCATCAATTGAAGGACATCTAGGTTGGTTCCACAATCTGGTTATTGTGAATTGAGCAGCTATGAACATTGATGTGACTGCATCTCTGTAGTATGCTGATTTTAAGTCCTTTGGGTATAGGCCAAGGAGTGGGATAGCTGGGTCAAATGGTGGTTCCATTCCCAGCTTTCTGAGGAATCTCCATACTGCTTTCCAGAGTGGCTGCATTAATTTGCAACCCCACCAGCAATGTATGAGTGTACTTTTTCCCCACATCCTCACCAACACCTATTTTTCCTTGATGATCGCCATTTTAATTGGGGTGAGATGGAATCTTAGGGTAATTTTGATTTGCATTTCTCTTATTACTAGAGAAGTGGAACATTTTTTCATATGTCTGTTGATTGCTTGTAGATCTTTTCTGTGAAGTGTCTGTTCATTTCCTTAGCCCATTTGTTGATTGGATAATTTGTATTTTTGGTGTAGAGTTTTTTGAGTTCTTTTCAGATTCTGGAAGTATGAGCAGCAAAGATTTTCTCCCACTCTGTAGGCTCTCTCTTCGCAATGCTGACAGTTTTCTTTGCTGAGAGAAAACTTTTTAGTTTGAATCTATCCCAGTTATTGATTCTTGCTTTTATTTCTTGTG
The DNA here is from genome assembly GCF_902686445.1 of Sciurus carolinensis. Lineage (NCBI taxonomy): Eukaryota > Metazoa > Chordata > Mammalia > Rodentia > Sciuridae > Sciurus > Sciurus carolinensis. The sequence goes on along the minus strand of NC_062217.1, from coordinate 110,191,816 downwards.
CTAAGGGTGTCCTGTTAAGGAAATCTGATCCTAGGCCGACATGTTGATGATTTGGACCTACTTTATCTTCTATAAGATGCAGGGTCTCTGGTCTGATTCCGAGGTTCTTGATCCATTTTGAGTTGAGTTTTGTGCAGGGTGAGAGATAGGGGTTTAGTTTCATTCTGTTGCATATGGATTTCCAGTTTTCCCAGCACCATTTGTTGAAGAGGCTATCTTTTCTCCATTGCATATTTTTGGAACCTTTGTCTAGTATGAGAAAATTGTATTTATTTGGGTTTGTTTCCATGTCCTCTATTCTGTACCATTGATCTACCTGTCTATTTTGGTACCAATACCATGCCATTTTTGTTGCTATTGCTTTGTAGTATAGTTGAAGTTGTGGTATTGTGATACCCCCTGCTTCGCTCTTGCTGCTAAGGATTGCTTTAGCTACTCTGGATTTCTTATTCTTCCAGAATTTCATGATTGCTTGCTCTATTTCTGTGGGGTAAGTCATTGGGATTTTAATTGGAATTGCATTGAATCTGTATAGCACTTTTGGTAGTATGGCCATTTTGACAATATTAACTCTGCCTATCCAAGAACATGGGAGATCTTTCCATCTTCTAAGGTTTTCTTTAATTTCTTTCTTTAGTGTTCTGTAGTTCTCATTGTAGAGGTCTTTCACCTCTTTTGTTAGATTGATTCCCAAGTATTTTATTTTTTTCGAGGCTATTGTGAATGGGACGGGGGTTTCCTAACTTCTCTTTCTGAGGATTCATCACTTATGAATAAAAATACATTAGATATATGAGCATTGATCTTGTAACCTGCTACTTTACTGAATTCACTTATGAGTTCTAAAAGTTTTTTGGTGGAATATCCTGGTTATCTAAATATATAATCATGTCATCAGCAAATAGGGATAGTTTGAGTTCTTATTTTCCTATTTGTATCCCTTTAATTTCTTTGGTCTGTCTAATTGCTCTGGCTAGAGTTTCAAGGATGATATTGAATAGAAGTGGTGAAAGAGGGCATCCCTGCCTTGTTCCAGTTTTTAGGGGAAATGCTTTCAGTTTTTCACCATTTAGAATGATATTGGCCATGGGCTTAGCGTAGATGGCGTTTACGTTGTTAAGGAATGTTCCCACTATCCCTATTTTTTCTAGTGTTTTGAGCATGAAGGGGTGCTGTATTTTATCAAATGCTTTTTCTGCATCTATTGAAATAATCATGTGATTCTTGACTTTAAGTCTGTTGATATGGTGAATTACATTTATTGATTTCTGGATGTTGAACCAACCTTGCATCCCTGGGATAAAACCCACTTGATTGTGATGCACTATATATATATATATATATATATATTTTTTTTTTTTTTTTTTTTTTTTTTTTTTTTTTTTTTTTTTTGGGGGTGGTGGGGAAATCGAACCCAGGGCCTTGTGCTTACAAGGCAAGCACTCTACCGACTGAGCAATCTCCCCAGCCCTGGTGCACTATATTTTAAATATATTTTTGTATGCAATTTGCTAAAATTTTGTTGAGAAATTTTGCATCGATGTTTATTAAGGATATTGGTCTGAAATTTTCTTCCCTGAATGTGTCTCTGTCTGGTTTAGGTATCAGGGTGATATTGGCTTCATAGAAAGAGTTTGGGAGGGTACCCTGCTCTTCTATTTTATGAAATACTTTGAGGAGTATTGTAATGGATATTTCCTTGAAGGTCTTGGAGAACTCAGCTGAGAACGCTTCTGGTCCTGGACTTTTTTTGTTGGTAGGCTTTTGATGACTTCTTCTATTTCGTTACTTGAAATTAATCTATTTAAATTGTGTATGTCCCCCTGGTTCAGTTTAGGTAATTCATATGCCTCTAGAAACTTGTTGATGTCTTCGAGATATTCTGCTTTGTTGGAGTATAGATTTTCAATATAGTTTCTAATTATGTTTTGTATTTCATTTGGGTCTGTTGTGATATTTCCTTGTTCATTCTGAATTTTAGTAATTTGGGTTTTCTCTCTTCTTCTCTTTGTTAGTGTGGCTAAGGGTTTATCAATTTTGTTTATTTTTTCAAAGAACCAACTTTTTGTTTTGTCAACTTTTTGAGTTGTTTAACATTTCAATGATTTCAGCTCTGATTTTAACTGTTTTCTGTCTTTTAGTACTTTTGGTGTTGCTCTGTTCTTCTTTTTCTAGGGTTTTGAGCCATAGTGTTAGGTCATTTATTTGTTGATTTTTTCTTCTTTTCTTGAATGCACTCCATGAAATAAATTTTCCTCTAAGAACTACTTTCATAGTGTCCGTGAGATTTTGATATGTGTTTCCTTGTTCTCATTTACCTCTAAGAATTTTTTAATTTCCTTCCTGATATATTCTGTTATCCATTCATCATACAATAGTGTATTATTTAATCTCCAGGTGTTGGAGTAGTTTCTGTATTTTCCTCTGTCATTTATTTCTAATTTCAATCCATTATGATCTGATAGAATACAAGGTATTATCTCTATCTTCTTGTATTTGCTAACAGTAGCTTTCTGGCATAATATATTGTCTATTTTAGAGAAGGATCCATGTGCTGCTGAGAAGAAAGTGTATTCGCTCTTTGTTGGATGGTATATTCTATAAATGTCCGTTAAGTCTAAATTATTGATTGTGTTTTTGAGATCTATGGTTTCTTTATTCAATTTTTGTTTGGAGGATCTGTCCAGTGGTGAGAGAGGTATGTTAAAATCACCTAGTATTATTGTGTTGTGGTCTATTTTATTTCTGGAATTGAGAAGGATTTGTTTGACGTATATGGATGAGCCACTGTTTGGGGCATAGATATTTATGATTGTTATCTCTTGTTGATTTATTCTTTCCTTAAGCAGTATGAAATGTCCTTCTTTATCCCTTCTGACTAACTTTGGCTTGAAGTCCACATTATCTGATATGAGGATGGATACTCCAACTTTTTTGCTGGGTCCATGTGCATGGTATGTTTTTCCCCATCCTTTCACCTTTAGTCTGTTGGTATCTGTTTCTATGAGATGAGTCTCTTGCAGGCAGCAAATTGTTGGATCTTTCTTTTTAATCCAATCTGCCATTCTATGTCTTTTGATTGTTGAATTCAGGCCATTAACATTCAGGGTTATTGAGATATGATTTGTATTCCCTGTCATTTGGCTCATTTTTTTTTTTTTTGACATGACTTGATTTCTCCTTTATTTGGTTGTTCCTTTAGGGTAGTTCCTCCCTTTACTGATTTACATCATTGTTTTTCATCTCTTCCTCATGGAATATTTTGCTGAGAATGTTCTGTAATGCTGGCTTTCTTTTAGTAAATTCTTTTAGCTTTTGTTTATCATGGAAGGATTTTATTTCGCTGTCAAACCTGAAGGTAAGTTTTGCTGGGTATAAGATTCTTGGTTGGCATCCCTTTTCTTTCAGGGCTTGAAAAATGTTCCAGGGTTAGGGTTCATGATTTCTTACCATCTTCTCTGTTTGCTTTCAAGATTAAATATTTTGTCTTCAATGTCTGAGGTTCTGTCTTCCAGGTGTTGTATCCTATTGGTTATGCTTTCTATGGAGTTTTTAATTTGGTTTATTGTTTCTTTCATTTCAAAGATTTCTGGTTGTTTTTTTTTTTTTCAGTATCTCTCTTTATTGAAATGTTCTTTTGCTTCCTATATTTGCTCTTTTAACTGTTGATTGGTATGATCATTCAATGCCTGCCTTTGCTCTTTCATCTCATTATTCAATGCCTGCATTTGCTCTTTCATTTCATTATTCAATGCCTGCATTTGCTCTTTCATCTCCTTGTTTGCTTCCCTGATCATTTTAATTATGTACATTTGGAACTCACTTTCTGACATTTCTTCTGCCATGCTGTCATTGGGTTTTATTGATATATCATCTAAGTTTGTTTGGGACATTTTCTTCCCTAGTTTTCTCATATTGGTCAGGTATCAGTGGAACTCTGAGATATTACAGATTTCCTCTATTGGCTTATAATGTCCCTGTAGATTTCCAGTATATCACCTCCCAGCCTTCGGTAGCCTGAAGTCTTGGAGGAACTTGATAATGCAGTGCTCCACAAGAAAGCTGCCCCTCTAGGGGTGGTGGCCTTCAAGACGGGTATATTCCCTGCTAGCGGCAGAGGCGCTTCCACTTGTTGACAGATGTTCTGCCAAAGGGGAACTAGACTGCGGGCTAGGGCATGGCTGGTCTGGGCCTGTGTTCAGCCTGCTGCCCCGCCAGGGGAGCCTAATTGTGCGTAGAAGCCTCTCCCTGCCCAGCAGTGCTCCGAGAAGCTGCCTGCTGTCCAGGCCCACTGCTGGGTCTGGGAGTGGGGGCTGGTTGTGCGTGGAAGGGGGAGAATGGCTGTTCACAGAAGCCTCTTGCTGCCCAGTCCTGTTCCAACAAGCTGCCTGCGGTCCAGGCCTGCCGCACTGGCCTGCCGCCCTGGCCTGCCGCCCTGGCCGAGCCTTGCCCAGTGGGAGAGACTCTCCTAGCGACTCTGATTTGGTCCTGAGTCTCTCAATACCTCCTCTTCTTGGATCCTGAGTTCTGGAGTGATATGAGATGCAGTCACCCTCTAGTCCACCATCTTGGTCTCCCCTCACCCAATTTTCAACAAAACTTTTATATTTGGTGTTTTTCTGTACCACCTGTGCATAGACTTGGACTCTAAGCCAGTGGGTATTGTTCCTATAATTTTCTATAGGACAATTATTTCCTACTCTTTATCTAGGCTCTAACCTGTCTTAATTTGGGTTCCCACAGATCTCAACATAAGGATCCAAATGCAAGTAGTTTACTTGGAGTATTATCACAGGTAACACCACAAGGGGAACGGAAAAGTGAGATAGAAAATGGTAGAAAAGTAACAAAGCCTGATAAGTAATTAGGTAATTACGGTGGGCAACTGGCACACAATCCTGCTGGATATAGAATAAAATATATCCCAGAGTTATTTCAGTTGAAAAGATGAATGATGAGATGTTTAGATACAAACCCTCTGGTTGGGACTTTTCTAAAGGCATTTCCTCTTAGCTCTTTAAACTTGCCCTATTAACCCCCCACGCCAAAAATCTATACCAAACCCTTAGGAAATTATACTAGGCCAGAGTCTCAGGTATGTGCTGTCAGCATCCTAGGGATATGGACAGGGTCTTGAGGGCATCTGCCATTTCTTTATTGTCTCTGGTCAGTGGATTGAGAAATTTTGTGTTTCTTGCACTTTGCTTATAACACTTCTAGAGTCTTCTAGTGCTGAGTTCCAATCTCCTACCTAGTACAGGCCTTAGGGTTGCTTTTCTGTTTTGTGGAAGTGCTAAATCCTTTAACCATTGCTAACTGAGTATCTTCTTAGAATTCCTTCATCATTATAAAATATGCCCACAAATCTGTTTCCAGCTTCCTCTTTTCTCTCTCTCTCTCCTTTCCTTCCTTCTTTCCTTCTTTCTTTCTTTCCTTCTTTTTTTTTCTTTCTTTCTTTCTTTCTTTCTTTCTTTCTTTCTTTCTTTCTTTTTTTCTTTCTTTCTTTCTTTCTTTCTTTCTTTCTTTCTTTCTTTCTTTCTTTCTTTCTTTCTTTCTTTCTTCTTCCTTCCTTCCTTCCTTCCTTCCTTCCTTCCTTCCTTCCTTCCTTCCTTCCTTCCTTCCTTTCTTCCTTTCTCTTTTTCTTCTGGAGATTATTACTGGTTTTCTTTTCTTTGTTTTCTGCTGCTTCTGCTTCTTATTCTTTTCACCGGTCTTGAAAAGCAGCTTCCTCTTTTGGTTAACTGCATAAAGTATTGTGGAATGGAAGCACATTTATTCAAACTATTCACTTGGTGATGAATATTAACTGTTTTGTGTTTAGACTTTTGTTTTTGCACTGTAAACTTCCTTTTACATGTATCTTTGTGCCTTTATCTCTGGCATAATGATCCAGCAATAATATAACATCACAGAAATTTTAATTGATTTATTCTTAACTGCATTTCAAAAAGACTATAATTATTTATATTTCCACCAGCAATGCATTCTGGTGAAAAGATTTATTGGTCTTATAAATATGTCAGAAATTAAAGTATTTTTCTTAGAGTATTAATGCTTTAATTCTCTATCTCTTCAGCAAAGGAAATAATTTTGCCATTCATTTAAACAGACTAAGTTGTATAGTAACAATAAAACCAAAGCACAAGGATTGAACAATAAATCTGCAAACTTTTGTGTCTGACAAACCAGCAAAGTTGAGAATAAATGTACTATAACTTATACCTGAACCAGAGAAAAAGAAATAATAAATCCTGAATTCTAACTAAAGCCATGGAGAGCTATTACTTATTAGCTAATGAGGGGTCATTCAGGAACATGGTATGAATCCTTAGGGAGCTATAGCCTGGGGTCACAGCTGCCTGAACACATCAGTATTGTAATTAAGACATGCTCATGAAATCTGATGAAATAACAGCTTCCTTGGAATTTGATAAATGCTGCCTCTTAGGATATATATTGTCAAAGTTATCTTGGGGATACTTGAGTTCACAAAGTTCTGGCCCTGTCGACTGACTAGGAAGGCTTCTCTAAAACTAGCCTGGTTAATTCTGTTGAAATGAACTTCTCTTTCTGAGACATTTCAACTGACAAAGACCTCCCAAACTCTATGTGGCCATGGCTCTGCATTTGCCATCTTTCTGTGTGAACTGAGAAATGTTTAGATGAAGAAGATCAAATTTGATGGCAGTAGGGTTTTATTCCTTTAAAGTAAAATTTTCATGAAATTTTTTTTATTAAAAAAAGATACTCTGAAAGAAATATAACTAATTATGGTATTATTTGCTATGTCTTAAATTTAGAATTTTTAATTTGAAAAGCAGTAGTATTACTGAAGATCTTCATTGTGTTCTTGTAGGAGACGATTTCAAGCAGGACATGAAATGTGGTAAAAGAAGTGCAGAGTTTATAAGAAGGGAAAGAGTGAGGAGAAAAAGACACTCTTGAGAAAGAGAGTGGGTCCTCTCAGACAGGACAGTGACAACACACTTCCTTGTGTCCCAACTTTTATTGGGGTAGGAGAGAGATTGTTGAAAGGTCCTGTCCAAGTATCACCTTGACTCTGGATTGGATGGACTACATGAACTAACAACATAAGGGCAGCTTTTGGTCATCTTGGCCTCACTGACAGCCCCTAACTGGAATGGGTTTTACAGGATCTATGGTTTGTGGCTCTGGTCTTAATCATCCTGCTTTCCTAGGTCTGGGAATCTCTATTGTTTGTGCAGAATCTTGCTTAAGATGTTTTAGAAAGTAGGCTTTCTAAAGCAAGCATACATTTCCCTTTAGTTTTTGCCTCCTGAGTTTATCTGTTTTTCTCCTATTCTAAGAAGAATAGTTTATAGAGTTGAGACCTGGCAAGGGTCCTGAAATAGTTATCTTGTCAGACCTTTCTGTTCCACTGAGGCAAGAGTTTTCATTAACTGATTCATTCTGCAATCAGCATTTTTTAAGCCCATGTCTACTTATGTCTAACTGCTACCTCAATTGCACTGACATTTGCTTTGATATTATTTGTAGAGAAAAGATTGGCTAAAATATCAAAGATATGAAGAAAACAAAGGAAATATTTAAAACTACCACAGAGAATAATTTTCAGGTACCAGAAGTTTTCTCTTTTTCATAGTTTTCTCTTTTTCAATCCCTAATACTACCCCCTTATACATAATTCTAATAATTATTCTTAAAAATTCAGTCTGCCATTTTATTTGGAATGGGACCAGTAGGAGAACAAAAGAAGGTTCAGTCAGAAAGAGAGTCTTATAACTTTCTGTGGTCTAACATCTCTCGGAAAGGTTATGGAGATACCTCTTTTTTTTTTTTTTTTTAATGAAAAAGTAGGTAAATTCCAGTGACTTTTAGCTGATAGGGATTATTTATTATAGGTTTATTTTCAACTTTTTGCCTTGTTACAATCAAATTCAGCCCATACCAGGGATGTTTCTTATTGTTGGTACCAGCAAAACAAGCTGTCTATCTACTGAACTTCTGTAGCAATTATTTTGTGTATTTCTCTGTACATATCATGTGGTGAGTTATACCTTAACTTTTCATGTAAACTACTTGAGGTATGTGAATGTGAAATAAATATTTTTATACTTACTTATCTTTAAAACCAAGGTAATTAGCAAAAAAATTTGCACCTAGTTAGTAAAAAATATATGTGTGACTATGAGATGTTCCAGGTGGTGTTTCTCAAAGGATAGAAACACAGGATTGTGCTAACATAAAGAAATAACTCTTGACAGAAAACTTCAGAATAAGCAGATCCATGTAACATAATTATAAGTTGCACATCTCGAAATAAGTTGCATGTGTCAGAAGGTGACATATGAGCCAATACTTGAATGTGATAATGAAGTGAATCATGTAGATATCTGCATTTTTCCCCCTGGTTAACTGAGCTGTTTAGGGTGCCAGTTGGTATATTAAGTTTTGGGAATAAAATAATTGGCACATTCTGCTCTATTTCCTCCAAATTTGTGGCCAAAACTAAAATAAAACAAATAATCATATGTAGCTAGATGATTAAAAGTTAAAGAGAGTTCCAGTTGAAGGAATATCAGGAGCAAAGGGCCAGCAGCAGAGTGACGCAAGACATGGGAGATACTGAAGGGAGATGGCTTGTAGCTGGAGCTCTGAGGTTGAAGGGCTGAGTGGTGGGTTATGAGAGTCTTGGGGGCAGGTACGAGACAGACCAGAGAGGCTTGCCATATTTATTGCTATGGGTTTATTATTATCAAATGCTTAGGCATTTTCAAAGCATATTCATTTCAATTTTCTCATTTTATTTTTACTTAATCTACATGATGTAGATGGTCAGGAAGCCTATAGTTGACAGAGTTGGAGAGAGATTCAGGTGATATTTTGAGGCTCCATGAATAGCTAATGGAAGAAACCAAATAATATGAGTTCTGTTCCTAGGGATATTCTCCCAGGCTGTGATAAACATTATTCCCTTGTAGTGTCTGTTCTTTCCTTGAATGTGGTCTTGTCTTGATAGTTGATTGTTGTATCTAAAACATTCATCACATGTGTTAACTTGGCTTAGTTTTGATTTGTGAGAAGATTTCAAATTTTAATGATTTTGTCTGGTCCTTCTTATTTAATTTTAAACCCACAGAGGGATATTACATCATATGCCATATTTATATATTCAAAACAAAATACCTCATAAAATAAATCACATTTTATAATATTCCATTTCAATTTGTGATGCTATTTTTAATATGATTGTTAATATTCTCTTTTCCTATTATTATGAACTTTCATTTCACATATTATTTATTCCAGAAGAATTCCCTTAATATTTATTTATGTAAATGTGTCATTGATATTGCCTTCAAAGTGCACTACACATTTAAAGAAGCACAAAACATCTTTCAGGAATGATAGAAATATCTGGAGACAGGCTATAAAAAGAATTCAACAAGACCAATTTGTGCTACTTTAATATTCTCTTTTGAAGATAAAGAATTCCCTAAAATCTACTTGGAAAAATTTCATATTAGATTGTCATTTCCAACTTATTCTTATATGACTTGTTCAGAGGAATGTTTTACTCCCTTAACATCAACTAGCAATTCTACATAACCTCTCTCAGAAATCATGCATATTCATCAAATACAAATAAAAAATTGCCTGTATTGAATTATCTTTTAAAAAGTGAATGCTTACAATAAAACAAGTATGATAATACCATATTACATCTGTGAGTTACCATATTATTAAAGTTTCAACCATATTATCTTGAAGTTATATTTCTCTAGTAAAGTTTATAAATTTTCAGTATTATATTTTGTAAATATTTAATAAAAAGTCTCCGATCCATCTTTTCCTAAATAATGATTTTGGTATAATACTAATTTCTCAGAAGATGCTTGCAAGTGTTTTGTATTCCCTTTTACTATTCTTTTTATTGGTCAACTTTTTATTTTCCATATTTTTTAATGGTGCTTTCTAGTTTACATATTGATGAAATTGTTACAGATTTTGTACTTGCACATAATATAACAAAATACTTTGGCCAATGTCACTCCCCAGCACTTCCCCAATCCCTCCCTCCTCCCACCCCTTGGTCCCTTTCCTCTACGGATTTCTCTTTGATTTTTATGAAAGCCACCGCCACCTGTATTTTCCTTTTCCCTTTCTAGCTTCCCCAAATGAGAAGAAACATGTGACCCTTAACCTTCTGAGTTTGACTTATTTCATTTAACATGAAATAAATACATAGCTACATCCATGTTCCTGCAAATGCCATAATTTCATTTTTCTTTATGACTGAATAAAATTCCATTATGTATACATACCACATTTTCTTTATGTATTAATCTGTTGATGGACACCTAGGCTGGCTCCATAGTTTGCTTGTTGTGAATTTTGCTTCTGTAAACATGGGTATGCATGTATCACTGTAGTAAGATGACTTTAATTCTTCAGGATAAATGTTGAGAAATGGTATAGCTGGGTCATATGTTGGTTCCATGCCTAATCTCTTGAGGAGCCTCTGTACTGATTTTCATAGTGGTTTTACTCATTTGCAGTCCTACCATCAGTGTAAAAGTATTCATTTTTCTCCACATCCTCTCCAGCAATTATTATGAGTTGTATTCTTCTTTTTTAATATATATTTTTAGTTGTATATGGACACAATGCCTTTATTTATTTTCACATGGTGCTAAGGATTGAACTCAGTGCCTCACATGTGCTAGGCAAGTGCTCTACTGCAGAGTTACAACTCCAGCCCTACGAATTGTAGTCTTGATGACTGCCATTCTGATTGGTGTGAGATGAAATCTAGGTACAGTTTTTATTTTCATTTCCCTAATTGCTAATGACATCGAACATTTTTTTGAAATGTATTTTTTGGCCATTTGTATTTAAAGTAAAGTATTGACATGGCTCCCCAGCTACCTGTTGGTTCCTGCCAAGAAGTAGCAGCCAAGTGGTGACTTGGGTGGGTTGGAGTATGTGTGCTGAGCATGGGCAATGCCTGCACAGAGCCTATTAAAAAGGCACAGTGGGCCTGAGGCAATGTGAGCCAAGGCACAGCAGCCTGTCATCCCACAGGAGCCAGGCCTGTGCATGGAGTAGACGTCTGCTATGGAACCCCACTCTGTGCAGTGGGTCAGCCAGGAACCTATAAGCATAGACGATCCTGTGACCTCAACATCCCGCCGCCGGATCTGTAGTGAGGCAGACCTGAATGGAAGTTCAGATACAAGAGTTGACCAGTATGCTTGCAAAACTGGTTATCCATAGGTAGAAGAATGACACTAGACCCTTATCTCTCACCCTGCCCAGAAATCAACTCAAAATAAATAAAAGATCTTGGAATTAGACAAGAAATGATGCAACTTCTAGAAGAAAATGTAAGGTCAATACTACAGCTTTTAGGCATAGCAGTAACTTTCTCAGTAGGACCTCTAAAGCTCAGAAAATAATGCTGTTAATAAATAGAATAGCATCAAATTAAAAAACTTTTGCACAGCAAAGGAAACAATTTGAAATGTCAAGAGAATCCTCAGAATAGGAGAAAATCTTTGCTAGATACTCTTTTGACAGAGGACTAATGTCTAGACTATACAAAGAGCTTTTTGGAGTAAAAATCTTTATACTAAAAAATAATAAAATAAATAACCCATCTAATAAATGAGCAAATGAACTATATGGACACTTTTCAAAAGAAGAAATACAAATGGCCAACAAATACATAAAAAATCCCTTTTACTTTTAAATTATGCCTTCCTCCTTTAGTCACTGAGTCATTTTGTCTGGTCCCTTAAGTTCTGATATGCAGTTCTATCCCAAGTCCCCAATGAACCCTGAAAATATTCTATCAATATAGTTCAGGTGCTGCTGACTTCTTGGAATATCTGTTATTATCTGTACCCCAGTTACAAAAGAGTTTGTAAACAGAAGCCGAATATGTGAAGTGACTGCAATAGAGATAGAAAAATGAGGTGGTTAAAAGAATAGTTCCAGAGGAAACCCAGGAGAAGACAGGAAATCAGAGCAAGGCAGACATGTTAAGAATCTTGTGAGCCTTAAGCAGACTGGCAAGGATAGTATATTTCAATTCCGCAATCAGTGTTATTGGTGGAATTTTGGCTATATACAAATAATTAAGGCTTAAAGCAAACAAGAAATTTGTAATCCCAAAAGTCCTCTAATAAAGACATAGTACTATGAAAATAAGGAGAAGAAAGAGAAGACAAAATGCTTATTTGATGTTGATGGCAAGATCGTAGGGAGCAGAATTTAATGGATGATCTTAACTTTCTATCCAGGAACTTTTGGTGTTGCATATTAAACTGAAAAACTTGCATTTGTGTGTTTGTGTGCAATGTACTTTCTACTCATTACTATGTTCTCAAGAGATGATAAAAGCCCTGACATTGTATATGAAGATTCACATATTACCTAGATATGAATAATGCTTAAACTATTTTAGTGATGCTGTCATGGGCACTGGTACAAAGTAAGTTCCTCTTCCAAGGTTACAGAACTCTAATATCTACCTAGCTTACCTGTCTGCCTAAATATTTAATCCTGTTGTATTCCACTGTTATGTGTCAGGCTATATGGACAAAGACCAAACAGACTCCATTTTACCTGAGACTCCATGTCAGGTAGGAAATGCTTCTCCCATGGGAACTCCCTGCCTCCATACCCATCAATAGTTGCTTAGCATAGCATGTTTGGCAACACAAAATGGCAATTCTTATACGATGTAAACTTGTTCTCTTTTTGGTTCCCATTTTTCTTGGACAAGTTACCCTGTCAAAGAATGATTGTATAGATGTTAGTAACCATTCTTTAACTTGTACTCAACTCGGGTCATTTTGACCTATTTCCTCTTCTGCTTATGATTTTAGATCCCATGATGTTTGTAGTTTTGAATCATAGCAACAAACACTTATGATTAATGTTCTGGCATTCTTTACTTATAGTAATAAAGGTGTACTTTAACTCCTGAAGAGAGTTGAAGGGTGTAGACTTGCAGCCTGCCCCTCCATCCCACCAGCTGGTGAATCCAGATGCCAGCTGGTGAATAAAGAGGGTTCTGTCTCCTACTTGAAGATCAACTCAGTGATTTATTGCAATCTCACTATAACACCACAAGCTGTAATACAAAATAAAGACAACTTTTTTTGTAGGACTCTCATCTACTATTCTTATCTTTTGACAAAATATCTGCAGCGAACCACTATAAAAATTATGGTGAAGATGTAACTTTGTTCTGTATTTCTGGTGGTCTAAAAGTTGTGTTTATCAGGAAGTGCAGTACATCCATGGTAACCCATGTCTATATTATAAAACTACAGTTTTATTAAAAGGAAAAGAGCAGTGATTCCATGGTAGGAGATGCTGAGGAAAAAGTAAACTCAAGAGTCATAGTCAAATTCAGAGCAACAACCATAACTACCACAACAAAATTTTAATTTTCAGTGAAAATGCTATTGATACTCAGTGTTATTGAGACCTTTATCCAGGACTTTCCATGTGTGATCCTCTGTGCTAGGATATACAAAATGAGCAATGTAGTAGACTTAGGAAATAAACCTGAGGATGCATTTGAGGAAGGGTGGTATAATAGATGAGCCTCTAAAAGTAATGCCTATGACAGAGATTTATGTGTTAATGATTTAAAGGAGTGCTTTCAATAGAACTTTGTAAGGGAATGACAGAAGTGGGAGAGAAAATAACCAAAGAGGAGGTCTTTTAGGTGAAATCTAGCTTTAGTCTAATCCTTTTGGGAGTTCTTAACTGAAAATGATTCTGTAAATGGAGTTGGGCTCTTATATTCTGTATCTACAATCATTACTCCAACTCATTGCCTACTAGATGTAACTTCCAATGGATTTCCAGGCAAGACAGTTTTCATCACCCAAGGTTAAGCCTCTGAAGGTGGCAGGTGAAAACTATTAGTGTCATCACGCACAGTAACTGGTAAAGAGATTCAAAGGACCTGGGTATGACACCAATAGTGTCTGTTTTATGTAGTTAACTAAAGATGAATTGTGGATGCATATAAGGAAACTCATTGTTAGATTTGAGAAAAGAGGTAGTGGGGTATACTCTCCACTTCAGTGTTGGTGATAGCAAGAAGGCAGAAGGGATTCTATCTGATGATCCATTCAATACAGTGTCCTGTACCAACAAATGCCTAAAACAGTCTGAATAATCACCCTTCAGAGATGATTTGTTTCTGAAATGGGTAATTCAGCTGATCTATAAGGCAATTTTCAACTCTGTGTGGTAGATACATATCTCCATGTATTTCTGCATACCAGTTAGCAAAATTTTTATACAGCACCATTTTAGACTTAATATTTATACCTATGATTTTAATTAAAAAATAAAGTATCATCAACAACTTTTAACCATCTAGAATTTTCCTGGAATCTTGGCTCAACAAATTGTTCAATAGCTTTTATAGTCTGCATAGGGAGGTAAATATATTTGGTAACAAGCTACAAACCAGTAACAGACTGGGGTTAAGTATTATTAAATATAGTGGGTATTGAATTAGTTTCTCAAGGTGAGTCAACATCTTTTTGCTGTGATCAGGCACTCCTATGCAATCTTGCCATCTTGTTCAGAGATTTTTTGTTTACAAACAAAGTTACAGTTTGAATCCTCCTATAATATTGAAGCCAGAATGCCACTAGAGGATGAAAAGTCAATCATTGCACCTGCTGCAGAGGAGGGTCATGGAAAAGGGAGACACCCCTGATACTTCCAAAGAAAGCCACCTTATCGAGGTGACCCTGCCTACCCAATGGCACTGGTGGAGCTAAGAAGCTGCTCTTAAGTTCTCTACAAGTGAGCCCTGTGGTAACTCAGCTGACTCTTTAACAAGACAGGAACAGGTTAGTTTGACCAACTTGATCTTAGACACCCAGCAAAACAGCTAAAACCAAAATATAGCCATTCTTGGGCATTTAAAAGAAATAATAGTTAAATATAACTTAAGATGTACACTTGTGTTAGTCCACTAGAATAAAGACTAAAAGCTACAAAAGAGAGATTCGTAGGCAAATGTGCCTGATAACTATCAAGAGAAACGGACAGAGTAAGAAGTATTCCGTCAATTTAAAACCTGCAGACCTTCCTAAGCTACACAGGTAGACTTAATCTATGTTTGTTCATATGATTATCTAGCCCTAAGTAACAGAAGTGTAGAGCTCTCCACTAAATGTTGTGTTTACATTCCTGATAACCTGGACAATGTTAAAGTTCCCAAATAAAGGCCTTGTTCTCTCCAGCCTTTGTTAGGCCTTGTTAAGAACTTCTCAGTTCTTCCACCCCCTGGTGAGGAATTATAGACTTCTGTCATCTTTATGACATTCATTGGCATGTTCCAGATTCTGCAACATTTATATTATATTAATCTCATTTCAGTACTCATGTCTTTTTGTTCTTCTATCATAGAAGCACCTACCCCAGATGACTTTACAACCTGATCTTCCCCAACCAGACTTCTACCTTGGACCCTTCGATTGACCTGATTTTAAAAGGGAACTCCAAACTGCTTGCCCCTTGCTGCCCACTTCCAGCTTCGAAGCAGCCAGAACAATCGGCGTCCCCTTTTCCTTACAGCAGTTAGGAGTTCCTAAAGCAAAAGGGGGCGGGGGATGAAGCCAGAATTAAGGACAGGTAGTTAGTGTAGAAATAGGGGACCAGGTCAAATCAAGGAAATGAAGCCATGAAGCCATCTGCCTCTGGAAGTTGGAGACTGCCCCTGGGAGAATGAAATGTCAAGGATCTCCGGAGCCCATTGATTACCAAATTTACCTGCCTTTATCAAGGACTGCAAGCATGGAACTGCTAATTAATGCCCCTTGGGCCCTTATCTGCCTGAATCACCCTGGCCCTCCCCCTGCCCATGGCTTCTCACTTAATGCAAAACCAGGCCTAGTCACATAGGCAGGAAGGAGAGATAAGCGGGGAGAGAACTGGAGAACAAAAGAGACTTTAACCTATAAAAGATGGAGGGTGCGCTCACTTCTGGGGACTTTAGAACATCAGCCATGGCCCTCTTCTTCTTGCCAGGAGAAGTCTGTATTATTACCTTTAAATAAAACCTGCTTAATATGCTTGCTTTGACGTGCTTCTCTAGTGTTCAATCTTCAACATTAGAAGGAGGAGAACTCATCACCATTAAAAGGTGGTATCAATATGACTTCCCCACTTGGCCAGGAGCTGAGGTACTTGTTCTAAAGTAAGCAGCTAGGCTTCTGGCCTTTTGGTTTGATGAGGACCCTTCCAATCTTGTGAAAGCTGCTATTTTGCACAGGCCCAGGTCCTGTGATGTGGCCTTGGGAATCCATCCTGGAAGTTCAGTCCATAGTCTATTATTGCAGTCAACTAATGATTCCGTAAATGCTTCAGTGCTGTATCTATTTAAATCAGCTGAGAAGTGTTAGGTATAAAGCAACCTTTCTCCAGAGCTAACTCAGCCTCCCAACTCACCTGTCAATCTGCCATTAAGCCTGCCTCTCCCGTTACAGGAATTTCCGGCTTACTTTGCCATAACCTTCCTGCCCCCTACATTACGTTCCAATATGTCATTGGTCCATCAGTCAGTCTGTAATAATTCTCCTCCATGATTGGTTCCTCCCAGCCCGCGAAATTCCAATACAAGGAACCCTGCGCCATCTTCTTCTGCTCTCTTTCCCTTTCCCCTTTCCCCCGAGCGGACACGTTTTGTCCGCTTAGAATAAAAGTTCCTCGTGTGAGACCTGTATCTGCGGAGCGTCTTTTCTGGGAGTTATCGACGAACCAAAACTGCCCCTTTACATCTAACTAACATCTGGTGCCGAAAGACCCGGGGTGGGTTTTTTTCTGCTGACTAAGCAAGTGGAAACCCATCTGATTGCTCCTACGCCCGCAGATTCAGGCTCACCTTCCATTTACCTGGATGCCCAGTTTTCTGCATACAACACCGGACTCCAAAATTGGTGAGTTCCCTTAGGCAGGCCCCTGACCATTTAAACACATCTCGGCTACCCGCAGCTCCACCTGCAGTCTGCTGCAGTCCCCTCCTTATTTAAGCAGCCAGCCCCAGCTCCCTCCGCCGGCTTGCAGCCTTTCGCTGTTCGCCCTGCGGCTTCATCTCTCGCTGCCCTGCGGCTTCACCCCTCGTGGCTCCTGCCACTCAATTGCCGAGGTGTGGGGGTACCTCCTTGGTCCTCATAATTGGTCTTAGTTGTTGAGTGGATGTCTGAATTTTATGGTGCTGTGATTCTTTCTCAGGGTTTGAAGCTCACTCACTTCTGCCGCTACTAGTCCCTCTCGCTGCCCTGCGGCTTTTCCCCCCCCCTCTCGCGGCTCTTGCTCGAAATCCTGGCCAGGTCTTCAAACCCTCTCTTGGCTTTTTTGCCCGGTTAAACAGTGATTTCGGGTGACGACCTAATCATTGTTTTTAACCTCTCGTTGCCTGGCACCGTGGATTCATGGGACGCCAAATCCACTACCCAGGTGGGTCTCAGATTACCATGAAATTCAAAACGTCCAACCCAGCAAACTCGCCCCTGAGATTAAATCATCTCAAACCCCTTCACCTATTCCCTGAATCAGAGCTAAATTGTCCTTTAGATAGTAAGTCAGAATGGTCTATTTATGACACCCTAAATTCTAGCTTTATACTAGGTAAAATTGTATGCCTAATTATGCTAGTTATAATTAAGTACATATATGGGCAACCTGGTGAATGGAAAGGAACTTTTCCCCTTCTTGTTTTTCCTTTCTTTCTTGCTAAACCTCTCTTGGCTTCTCCCCCACCTTTTAACCCTTCTTTTTCTTCTGAGTTCACCTCATTCTGTTTCTCCTTCCACTCTTCCATTCAGCCCTCCAAGTTCCCCAACCATGCGGTCTTGTACACACATTCTAGCTCCTTTACTGGAGGTGGCTGACATGGAGGGAGTAAAACCTGAACACATTCTCTTGGATAATTCCTTATTTTCAAATCTTTTCTTTCTTATCTTAGCTCTTCCTAAAGGCTCAGTAGGAGACCAGTTTCAACCCCCCCCCCCCCAAAAGTGTCCATTTTAAATTTCTCCTGGGCTACAACTCAGAATACTTTTCTCCCTTTCAACTTTTCTCTCCTTCTTATTTTCTCATGCTTTAATTAATAACCATTATCATTTTTCTTCCAGGACTTTGTTTTTCTTAAATGCTGTATTTTTGAGCTCACAATTTTGACCCTACAGACCTAGGTTAATGATTTTTAATCAGTTCTTTTTATCCAACTTGAGTTATTTTTGAACATCTGTTACATTGCAATGGAGATAAATATTACAAGGCCTTTGCTTTTGTGTTAAATATAAGCACGCATAAAAATTAAATTTTTAAAAATGGATCCAAATATTTTTAATTCACGAGATTTAATGAGGTTCAATTTAAATTGGGTATACTAATAAAAGTAAAATGTCCTTAAAATTAACTCACAAGTCTCTAAATGGTCAAACTGATAAAATATTAATGTTTATAAAATGTCTAACATCAACTTTTCTAGGAATTTTCTTCAACAGAAAAGAGACAGCAAATACTATTGGTACACTTGTCTAATATCTTGGTTTTTCTACAATAAGATGAGTGAATTGGAGTCAACATGTATGGAATTACTCAAATGTGTTTGTTAGAGACATCTAATTAATTTATAAGGTTATTCCGTGGAGTAACATACTTAAAAACATTATTCTTTGTATATTAAATGTGTTCATATTTTCCAGGTATACAAGCCTTTAAAGCAGAAAATTTATCAAGCTGCTATTCTCCAAATTAAACTTGTCTATAATGGTAACCCTATCATTTAATATTCTGTTATAGGACCTGTCATCAATAGGGTATATGTAAAATGACATTTAAGAAAGAGTGTAATATGCAGTAGCAAAAATGGAACTCAACCAAAATTCAAGATAGCTATTGCACAAACTGAATGTTTTACAGTTGCTAATTCTATTTTGTATTTTCCTTGTAAACTCTAATTGTTGCCTGATCAATATTTTGCAGAAGTACTGCTTCAAGAGCGAACACCGTAAATTAACTTGGAATAGTAGGCCGTCACCTATACAACACATAATGTAAACCCCAATTTAAAAAAAGGGGGTAAATAACTGTAAAGTTATAGACATTAAAGCTAAAGCCCAGTACTCTTACTTTATGACTGGTGAGACTGACCTGCTTGATGGTTAAGATCAAACTTAGAGATAGAAATTAAATACAGAGGTCAAGAAAAACTCCATATTTGGGTCTTGCCCTCAAAGTCAGCCTGAACCCAGGGAATAAGAAGACTTCTCCAAGGAGCTTTGCAACTCTAGGTCACACAACCTCCTGAGCAAGGAGATTGATGAGACCGCTAGAGAAAAAGCCACTCAGTGCATCTGCTGCAGAGGAGGGTCATGGAAAAAGGGAGACATCCCTAGCACTTTCAAGGAAAGCCACGTCATTGAAAAGACCCTGCCTAATCAATTGCACTAATGGAGCTAAGAAACTGCTCTTAAGTTCTCTATGAGTGACCCCTGTGGAAACTTAGCTGACTCTTTAACAGATAGGAACAGGTCACTTTGACCAGTTTGATCTTAAACACCTAGCAAATCAGTTAAAACCAAAGTATAGCCATTCTTGGGCATTTAAAAATAATAGTAACTATCAAGAGAAACTGCTAGAGTCAGAATTTCTGTTTTTAGTCAGTTTAAGGCCTACAGACACAAATAGGCTTAATCTATGTTTGCTAGTACTAAATGTTGTGTTCACATTCCTGATGACCTAGACAATGTTGAAGCTCCCAAATGAAGGCCTGTACTCTCCAGCCTTTGCTAGGCCTTGTTATGGGAACAACTTCTCAGTTCTTCCACCCCCTGTCTTTTACTTCCATGTCAATTAATCAACTTGTATTGCAGAAATATCAGGATCTCACAAAAATTGGAGCCTGGCTGCAGATGTGCCTCCAGGATTGGAGCCTGGCTGCAGATGTGCCTCCAGAGAAACTATCAAGTCTCCAGTTCTTCCTGTCACAATGATACCAGCTCTACGTCCACACCCCAGCAGGAAGTAATTACAGAAGACTGACCTTCATCCATGTACCCAAAAAATTATTATTATTATTATTTTTTATAAAAAAGGAAATGGGGGAATGTTAGGTATAAAGCAACCTTTCTCCAGAGCTAACTCAGCCTCCCAACCCACCTGTCAATCTGCCGTTAAGCCCGCCTCTCCCGTTATAGGAATTTTTGGCTTACGTCGCCATAACCTTCCTGCCCCCTACATTACGTTCCAATATGTCATTGGTCCATCAGTCAGTCTGTAATAATTCTCCTCCGTGATTGGTTCCTCCCAGCCCGCGAAATTCCAATACAAGGAACCCTGCGCCATCTTCTTTTCTCTCTTTCCCTTTCCCCTTTCCCCCGAGCGGACACGTTTTGTCCACTTAGAATAAAAGTTCCTCGTGTGAGACCTGTATCTGTGGAGCGTCTTTTCGGGAGTTATCGACGAACCAAAACTGCCCCCTTTACTTCTAACTAACAAGAAGCATTTTGTTTTCAATAATTAAACCCTGCTCAATAACTTTTAGATTGGAGTTTAATGATTATTAGATGCAAGGTATACAGGTGGGTTAACTTTTATAACTCATCAAGTCAAGATACCAGTTTTTCTCTTTTTAACAGTTAAGCATCTGTATATTGGATTTTACACCTCAGGTGAAACATTTTATAAAAAGTTTGCTGACTAAAATATGATTAGAAAAATTTCCCACATTATTCAAAAGGTGAAAATTATGTGCAAAAGTACTAGATTGCTTAAACTATTTTTCAAATCTCATTGTAAAAATGACATTCATGACAAGAAAGAATTTATATAAAGCTAGATGCACTTTAAATCTGCCTTTTTTGCTCCAGTCAGGTCATATCTTGCCCTTGAAAATCCTGCATTTTGTAGAGACAGACTGTAGTTTACTCATGTGACACAACATGAATATTGACCAGTGACTTTTTCATACAAGCATAAAATTAACTTTTACTAGCCACATTTGTCAGTGACTTGATAACTTTAAATTGTACATATATTCAAGTGCTTAGTATTTCTTTTTCTTTGTGAAAATTAACTCATCTAAGATATTTTTCTCTACTGCAGTATATCATGTCTCAAGCTTGGCAATTAAATTCAAAAGCGGACATTGCTAGTGAATTATTTATTTTCATGAGCCACCTATAATAGTGTATTCTCAGGAATATGATGGAAATAATTCCCAAGAGAATACTTTTAACATGATATACATTTCAATGTTATTTTACATCAGATAATTTGATTTCTAAACCAAGCAAAACTTTAAGCAGACTTTCTCTTTTTAATAAAATAGGGCAATGGGTTGGAGGAGTTTTTCTACTTTCTTGATTAAAGTTTAAGGAATTATTTGCAGTCCTGATGTGACATAATGAGGGTTCTTTGAGAATGCCTCATAAAATGACAACACAAATCTGTCAGTGTGTTTGGTATGATATTGCCAATGACTTGACTCCATTTCAGTGGTGTAGGATTTCCTATCTCTTGGGGTGATGATATGCTTCATATTCAGACTCCAAATCTTCAGAAGTTGACTTTGTTCATGTTTCTGAAGAATTGATAATAGTCACTCACCCAACTAAGAAACCACAGAATTGCTTCTGTTCTCTGATAGAAACAAGTTGCCTGAAGGCAAAAGTACTGTTACATAATTAATGTCATCTAGGAAATGAACACAGTGCCTACAACTTTGAGTTCAAAACCACGTCTGAGGGGTGACTGTTGTAATGATTGATGCTGTGTATCATGGAACTGATTCACTTGTGGTGTTTAGGGATAGAAAATTAATGCACTTGATGGATTGGTTCTTTTATGGTTAAAGAGAAAGCAATTAGTAAAACCATTTTTACCAAGTTATTTTATACAGGATTTGCATATCAATTCAGTATTCACTAGTGAAGTACTTGGAAGGCAGGCTATTCTTGTTCTCTCTGGCTCCCTTAATAAAATTGATTGGTGTCAACAGTGATTTAGTGAGACAATGAACTTTAATAATTAAATCATACTATCTTGATAGCAATGACAATAATTATACTAAAGGAAATCCCATTTTAAATAGGTAGATTATTTTGAACTTTTAAAAGTGTCTTTGTGATTTTTCTTCCAATGTACTCTGTATAACTATGAGATAGGGCAAGATAACCTTATCTGTATTCTAGATGAACAAACTGAAATCCAGCAAGACTTACTCAAATTGTAAAGTCCTATGACAGAAAAATGGGAAGGAGAAATAATCTAAACATATGCATTTTCAAAGGTTATATCTCTATCTGCAATTTATTGGTGTTTAAAAAGGAAGCACAGATACAGAATTTTAAATTCACTGAGACAGAAAACAAGGAAGTACATATTAAAGAAATAACATTTTTCTATATATGGGCAACTTAACTAATAACTCATATTTAATAAACATATATGAAGCATGTTCATGTATAAGAGTAATTGCCCAGAGATATAGTGTGGGAGACATTGTAATTCTAAGGGTATTATTTTAATGCATTTATTCTCCAAGATTATGTCTCCCTGGGGAGGATGTGTGTTTTACCCAGTGTGTCACTGTTGCTGATGGAGCAGGTCATTTGTTGCAAGTGACTGAGAACCAAATGAATTTTGCAAACCAGGCAATGCATCAACCACCGAACTTCATACCTGATTAGTCAGCAGAATCTGGTGATTTTTTTTTTTTTTTTTTTTTTTTGGTACTGTTTGATCCTAAGGGTGCTTTACCAGTGAGCTGCATTCCCAGCCCTTTTTAGTTTTTATTTTGTTTCAGAGTCTTGCTAAGTTGCTGAGGGTGACCTTGAACTTACCATCCTCCTGCTTTAGTGTCCCTCTTTGCTGGGATTACAGGTATGCTGCAAGAATCTGGTAATTCTGAAAACTAGAGAAATTTGGGTGTCACTGAAATACACATGTGGCTTATCATTTAAGCAAAGGTGATGCTATTGTTGCCACATTTTGATTGTACTACATTTTAAAGAGGAAGACTCCTATGAACTTCTCAAAGAAAGAACAACAGTTCAAAAGAACAGAAGAGGCTCAGGGACACTAGGAATTTGGTGATCGAACTCAGGTTCCCAATATTGAACCTTTGTGTTCTCTGACAACCTTGACTGTAACTCATTCTCATTTTAGTCAGTTTTGCTTTGACATGACATTAGAACAGTTCTCTCCCTAGATTCAAATCCTATGTCTATCCAACTTGGCATCATCTTCGTCTGAGATGGGAAGAGTATTTTTGAGGGCATTCTCAGTCATATATGTGGTAGGATGGGACATACTCTCAGCTCTAACACCTGGAACTTTGACTTGTCACCTAGTGGGAAGTGATGTCAGTCAGTTACATAGGTTTAACTGGCATGTTACTACTGAGGGTCAACACAGCTATTGACATTAAGGTTGGCCTTCACAATCAAATAGAATTATATCCATTTGTGGATAGAGCTTAAAAAAAAAAAAAAGAGTAATCCAGGGTTGCTTTAGGGAAGTCTCTGAGCAGATTATTAAACCTCAGCCAGTATTTAGGAAGGGGATGTAAAGTATTTAGAAAAGAGGATGCAAAGTTTGAGTCTTAAAGCCATCAGTGTACTGAGTATGTGCAAAGGAGAAGACCCAGTGGAAATTCATTTTTAAAAGTCAGTCCTTAGGGCTAACGATGTGGTTTGTTGGTGGGACACATACCTAGCAAGCATGAGGCCCTGGGTTTGATCCCCAGCACTGTGAAAAATAAACTAAACTAGCTACAGGTTGTCCTTAGCTAAAGGTTGAAAATCCATATGACCTGCTGCCTACTGAACATGTAAGACTCCGTGTATTACTGGCATCTCAAATTTAAACAATTATATTAACTGCCATGCTTCTTCCTAAAGGCTTCTGCTGCAAGAAAAAGCAGAAACTTCTGTCCAAGTGCCAGGTCGTGGGTGAAGCCAACTTCTTGAATATTTATATCAGTAGTTATTAGTCTGTTTTATTTTAGCTTGTAACTCTGAATACAGAGAAGTTTGTTATAATGATAATCCTTAGTTAGTGATTATCATGTATGAAATACTGTTTTGAAAGATTTATATGGGGACCTCATTTAATTTTCTGCAACAGTTTTATGAGGTAATTCTTATTATCATTGCACTTGAGGAAAGCAAGACAGAGATGTTAAGAAACTTGGTGAAGGGCACACAGCTAGCAGATGGAAAGTGGAATTTCAGCCTAGGTGGTTCATCTTCTCAGCTTTTCCATTCTCTTGTTTGCTATATTGCCTCTTAATTCTATTCTACTGCTAAGATATTAATAAATATTGCCTATTAACCTAAAGGTTTAGTGCAAACAAGAGTAGAGGTATCTAATTCATTATGCAAATCTTGGGACTGTTAATTTGTGATGAGGATGAATGGATTTGGTGGAATATGTCCAGGAGTCAGAATTCTGCAAAATACATTTCAGGAAAAGCTGACACTAGTTATTAAGGCAGTCAGATTTTGCATGTATGGGTATGATTGCCAGAGAGAAGTTTTATAGATAGGCTGAAATGCTGATCTTCTGGCAGAGAACAGTTATTAAATCTACCCAATTGCTTATGCTAATGGTTCTATAAGTTCTGTGTAAATCAGGCTTAAGACTGCAATTCAGTTAGGTGGAAATTCGAAATTCTTTCATTCCTAAAATTATCTGAGATCATCTCCATCTCTCAAGGACTAGATTGGAAGTTTGTCCCTTTGTGAAGCATACTTCTGTCCTTCAGTGCAGGCGTTCCTTTGTCCACTTTTGAAATACAGAATTACTTTGGTTCAGTAGTTCACATTAAAACTTTTACATGTTCTTCCTAGGAAGGTAGTAATTTTTGTATATGCTCTTTAATCTCCTTTATTATATCATACACTCCTACGGGTCATGTTTAGACCTCACAGTGAATTCCATCTGTGGCAGGCAAGATGGTTCAGTGAATGAAAAAGACTTTTCATGTTGATTTGCTGTAGGTAGATATTTACTTCCTTTCAGGTATGAATGTAATGTTCTATTAGTGGTGACATTAGTTAATGAAAAAAGAAGTCCATCTATCAGGTTCATCAAACAATTTTCCATTTTCTCTGATGGTGCTTATCATGCTTGTACATGTCACATGTAATTTTTGTAGTTTTGATTACAATGCAGACATATATTTAATCTTAACTTTAAAATGTAGGATACAGAACATATTTTACACATATTTATAAGTTTCTCCTGAGGCTTATATTTATTATCTATATGCAATTTTATTCAGGTGATGTCTTCCACCAATATCAGATAACCATATCGTGCCCTCCTTTTCCTACTAATTAAAACAAAAGTTAAATCTGTGTGATAATAACACACACATGCAACAGGCATGGCTGGAAGCAATGTGGTCAATGCTGAACTAAATTATTGGAGTCTTTTCTGGAAAAAAATTATTTTGCTTAATTTAGCATAAATATGGAAAAGAAAGTTAACAGAAGAAATTCCATGGTGCCAAAATGACAAGATCTGCTAACTGAAGTATGAAAAGCCCATTTAGGTAATTGATTTTTTCTCTCAAAATTTGAAATGAAAAATGGAAAGAAATTATTTAAATAGAATCTTATTTTAGATGCAAATATCTGGGTTGAGAAAGGTTGTGAGGCATAAATAAAAGAAAATAATAAATAATAAACAAGAAGACGAATACTTGAACCCAGCAGGAATCAATGAATTGTTGAATAGAATAGAACCTAAGCATGCCTATACACACATACAAAGCGGGAGGGAAAGTGGGAGGGAAGTAGGGAGAGAGAAATAGAGAGTGGGAGGAAGTCCCCAACACAAGTAGTCCTGCTACACGTACAGCAGACTTCCCTAAGGGGAATAGCCATGCATCTAAAACCTAAAGTGAGATTTTAAAACTTGGGCAGGGTAAGGGAGATGCCTTGAGAGTTCACATGGTTTTAGCAATTTCAAAAGAGGTTGGACTGACCTCAACTATTATCTGTTTATTGGTTTTTCTTCCTACTTTCTTTTATTTTTCTTTTTTCCACCTTTCTCTCCTTTCTTTCTGCCCTCTTACTGTTGAGGTTGCACTGTATGCCTGCCCCTGTTCTAGGAACTGGAGATGAAACAAAGAACAAAACAACATAAATCCTTTCTTTCATGGATCTTCTGGAAAAGGGAGTCATAAAACACAAATATACACAGAAGCACAGAGGAAAACTTGCTCTGATAATGATAGAGAGAATGTGTGTCACAACTTTAAATAATCTGTAAAAGCTACTTTGAAGCACTAAAGAAAAGCTAAGACTACGGAGTACTAACTAACAAGAATCATTAATAAGAAGAACACAAGTAGAAACTTCAGTGCAGAGTAAATAGCAAATACAAATATACAGGAATGAATTTGGGGGTCTGAGAAGCCCATTGTGGCAGAATATTGTATACCATACTTGGAGAGAATTCAAGAACTACCTTTCTTCTGAGAGAGAAAAAATGGAAACCTCTATGGGAATCAGAGACTGCATCAACCCACACCTTTATGGTAGGACTGAATGGGATGGTTATAAAGAACTTGAAATGGCTACTGAAGCATGAAAGAAGAGCTTGGCTTGCCATTCTTCAACTGTGCATCAAGAAGAATCATTCTTCCCATTGGACAAAACTTATATTCTCAAACTGGATTAGATGACAAGTTAATAGAGAGCTTATAGAAGTTTGATGCCTAAAGTGTTGTATTCGTCATGCCAGAATGAACAGACTGAATAATGCTTGTAAAATTTAATTGTTCACTAGGAAAGAATTCCTTGATGGCATAGTTGATATTTAATTTAACAAGTTAATTGAAGAATAACTCGGGCTTACATTTTAGAAAATCAATTTACCATTCAAATCATTAAGGCAAAGGAAATGAAAGTGTCTGATTATGGGATGAGAAAAACATGAACAAATGGGATTGGAAGCTATCTTGTTTTCAGATACTTGGCAAAGAAAATCCAGAGAGAATATTTTCTTGTTTGGAGCTCTTAAAATTCTCAAAAAGTATTTGAATTAAAATATATGATTATTTACATGAGTAATTGATTCAATTTGTGAAAGAACATTAAATCTTCAAGTTCTTTCATGCTTTTGAAGAAAAGTTGGCTGGTACCTATGGAAAATGAGTCACAGAATTACTATCAATGCAAAAACTTCTTTCAGTTGAATTTTGTATAATTCTCTTCAACATCACCTGATTTGATGAAAAACCATAGTAATTTGTCTGTACAGTTGTTTATAAATTTTCATGTATCACTTTATCTGGACCCACTTAATTAGATTTCAAAGTTCTTGAAGGTGGAGAACATACATAATCTATTTCATTTTTGTGATGTTCTATAGCATCTAGACTGAAGATAATAGCAACCTTGGTAAGCTATCATGACTCTTACTGGAGTTTCTGTTAGATCCCTGGATAGAAAAATATGTGCAGCCAAAACTGGCTTTTTATTGTAAATAAATGTTTACTGGAACACAATCATTCCGATCACTGTCTATTGTGACTTTGTTGCTACCACAATAGTGTTAAGTAGATGCAGCAAAAACTGTGGGTCTCAAAATCTTAATATGTAGCCCTTTATGCGTAGGTTTGCTTGAAATAGTCTTTTACCTTTTGTTTGTGCCTTGCTGTGATTAAAAAAAATATATAAATACTTATCTATATTTCCAATGAGTGATTTAATGATTTTACTTTTACATTTTCACTTATTTTGGTTAATGTAAAAGATTAACTGAATTACTTTTCTATATGAGTACCTCTATACCACTGAATGCATAATTCATTAGCTCATCCCTAATATGAAATACCACATTTATTGAATATCCAGGTAGTAAATTAGAGTATCAGTATTACTTAACATATGTTACGATTTTATTATATCATAAGCACTTTATTAAGCATTTTACTTTTATAATTTTATTTATTACAGTAATCCTACAGTGTCTGTACTTTTATTACCCCTGTTTTACAGATGAACAAACTGAGGTGTACAGATGGTAAATAACCTATTCAAGATGACACCATTTAGAAGTTGAAGAGAAAGCAGATTTCACAGATCTTAAGTGAAAGTAGCAATTATCAAATGCATTTTGAATGAAATTTAAATGAATATATACAATTGTTATATTTTGTTTTGTTTGTTTCTTCTGTGGTACTGTGACTTGAACCCTGGGCCTCACGTATGCACTTTACCACTAAGCTATATTCTCAGCTCTCTTATACATGTTTTGATCATGACTTACTATTGTGTTTCTTTTAATGTATAATAAACGTTGATATGCCATCAAGCTCTGTTCTAAGCTTATTATAAATATTAACTCATTTAAACCCCAAAACAACCTTATAAAGTAGGTATTATTATAGTCAATATATTGAGAGTAAAAATTTGAGGAACTCTCAGATTAAGTGGTTTTCTGATGGTCACACAACAAGGAAATGTCAGACCTGGGATTTAAATGTTGAGGACTTTAGCATCTCTGTTTTTTCTCTAGGCTCTTCTTCTGTCGTTTGAGTTGTTACAGCAAGCACAGAAATGGATGTAACAAAATATTTAAAAAATGAGCAGATGCTGACCTGCCAGAAGACCAGCAATTCAAGATGGAGACAAGTTTGGAATGTAATTATACAAGTAGAAATCTCCAGAAAATCATCTACATCAAGTCATATTAATAAAAAAAAGCCTTGCTTTATATTCCTCAGCACTACAGAATATGAGAAGTGGCCTACTTGGTTTAGAGAGACATATTTACATGATATAGTGTTATGGAAACAGGAAAAAGAGCTAGTTGTGTTAATAGCCAATCTAGAAAAGTTGTCTAAAACCTATAAACATAAACTTCCATGATGAAAGAACTCATTGTATTTTAAAGCATTTAATATGGGACTTATTTTTCCTATGCAAAATCAACTTTACTTTTCCCCTCTAATTCTTTTTTTAGAACTGGTTTTGAAAGGAATAATTCTGTCTCTAAGCTTTTAAAAGTATATGACACATTCCCTAGGGAGTAAATCTCCTTATCTTCCTTATTTGGGCTTGGATGTGTCAAATAAAATGACATGGAATTTTAAACTTTACCAGACAAATCACCTGTGGATTCTGCACGAACTGGATTGATTTAAACATGGAATAATTTTATCCTGACTTTTGTATCTGAGGACAGAGGTGCCTCTCCTGGCTCAGTGCACCTCAGCAGTTATTACATTAGGAAAAGCACCACTCTGGGATTCAGAACTGTTTCCTAGAAGCAAACCGAATGAAGCAGAATGATATATATTTGTATTGCCTAATTGGTTATACTTATACAGTGGAACTTGAATTTTTCCCAGGAAAGTGTCAGTATTGGCAACATCCAAATTGTGTTCTGAATAGGGTCAGAGTTCTTGTCAGTAGAAATTAACTTGGGGTGTATTATTGAGGGAAATCTTGGCAGAGACAATGCATTGCAGACAGCCTGTTTGGCTTTGTACCATTCATGACTTCTGACCTCTTGGGATCCAAGACCTAAATTGGTTTTAAATGGTTGGCCTAACTTAAAATTGGGTTTGAAGAAGATGATTTCTTGGGTCACTGGCTAAGGACCAACTTGAAAAGAATTTCATTTGCTAACACGGTTTGGTGCTAGTTGCTGTTGTGAGCAGTCCCTGTATGGGCTGAGTCAACATTCTGATGAGATGTCAGATCTTGAGTTTTTGAAGTGCTGAATCTTTATTTTTTCTTCAATGATGAGAAAGTTTTATTAATTAAAAAAAATTATTACCCAATGTTTGGTTCCCAAACATGAAATGAAAAATGAGTGAATGAACACATTTGTAATAGGCAGATAGATACACATCATTCTTTGCATTTTTATGTCAAATGAGCTCTGATAGTGGGGAATGATTGTGAAAAATGTGTGTTACTTTTAGTACAAATTCTTAAAATACTAAAATTAGGTTTTAAAAAAAAACTTTGATGCCAATAGTACAATTTAATTTGATAAGGGATAAAATTTCATATCACAATATCTAATAAATATATTTGAATCGTAGCACTTTAGAATCAGTCTTAGTAAAGTCTAAGGAAACTCATGAAAGAATAAGGGGAGGAATGAGAGGCCTCAGTAAGTGAATTGTTTCTTTATGTTTAACAAATATCTTTAAAATGCAAGACCTAACTACAGCTCCTCTATTTGGGATCAATCTATTCTTTAAGTAATGACATGATTATACTTACTTTTTGCCCTTTAATGGAACATTTGTTTATTTATTACTCAATCCAAGAGAATATTTGTGTCGAGAGGACTGATAGGCTAGTGCCAATATCCCTATATTTTATGCAGAACCTCTTTATTGCAGCAAACCTAGAGTATTTGGAAGACTTGGAAATGCATAGTTACAATTCATGGCATTTTTGTCACTAAACCAACAGCAGACATTTGATACATACTGAGTAAGGAATAATAGGACTTGTCCCAACATTTATATATCAGAACCAGGGAACCAACCTTAATGCCATATCATTAAATTACAATGGACTTTGTTTTTTCCTTTCTGTGAATATGTCCATAAGCCACTTGGATATCTGCTTAATAGCTGTGTGAGCTTAGAGGATTTGCAGAGATCCTAGAATCTTTTGGGTGAAATACATTTTAAAGGTTATCTTGCCAGTGGCTCATAGGAGCCTAGCAATTCCTCTTCAGCATCAGCACAAAGTAGTTAGACAGCTTCTGTTTACGCCTCGTAATTATGGGGAGCTTGGTATTAACCAAGGGAATGCAAACTATTAAGACAACTCTAAGTATTAGTGAGATATCTAGATACTGAGTTGTTTTGCTTTCAGATATATAAATGCAAATGAATATAATGACCTTCTTATCTCATAAACTTCTTGTAAGGATAAAATATGTTGAGATACATACATATAAATATATATATGAGTACGGTGTACTCTCTGAAGTGAGAGAAGTGAGACCTACTGGAAGATATCATCTTCATTTCTCCAAGTGTGCTAGACGGGGTGATTAGTCATGCCTTCTGGGTTAAGGATTGTAATTCCCCATCCAAATGGCATTAGGCTTGCCTATGAGCTTAAATATGAATAGAGGTGACATGTATCACATCTGGATAATAGGTTTAAGAGCCAGCATGTGACCCCAAGCTCTCCTCCTCTTCTATAACCATTAATATCCCAGAAAGAAGCTGCTTTAACAGTGTGAATCCGAGTGAAGGTGACATGTGGCTGAGTCACCGCCTATTGGCATGGGCATGTTGCATGCATCAGAAATAAATCTTGGTTGTTGTAAGCCACTGAAATATTGAGATCATTTTTCATCACAATCTAACTTGGGCTTTCCTGACTGGTATATCTTTTCCTGGTTCAGGCCTGAATTAAAGATCATTTTCTTGTGGACTCTTGAGTGTTCCCTTTTGCTGATAACTCTGCAGGGACTTTATTTATTTGTTTGTTTGTTTGTTTCTTGCAGCAGTCACTGTCAAAGGTAATGCTTTTATCCTGGTCTGATCATGTAATAATTCAAAAGTATTACGGAATAAAGCAAAGTTTTTTGGGAACTTAGAATCTTTTAACCTAATGATATTTCTTTTCATGAACATTCCTAGTTATCAATTTTACTTTTTTGTAAGTTGAAACTGTGAATATTTTTTGGAACTCATTCTTTTTCAAAACTTTTTTTTCACAAGACTGTTTTAGAATATTTTCACCTACTCACCCCCATGAAACTGATATCATAGATACAATGTATATCAGTTTGTATTTGCTCTCTTTTAGACATTTATCATACAGCCAAAACCATATCTATAATCTGTCCTTTAAAACTACAAGAGTAGGATTTTTCACTCCTAAGACCAGTGTTTGCCTTCATTGAGAATGGAAGCTCTGCCTGAGGAGTAGACAAACAAACTAGGAAAGCCAGTTTCTGAACCTTCAGATGATTGTAGGAAATAGCACCAGTGTGATCCTAAGCAGATGGGGGATGAAATGAGCTGAATGGCATTCTGAATAAATGTTTTCCTCTTTATAAATTAGACAGTTTTGAGAGCTGGCATACAATGTATGTTGTTTTAAAAAGTTACCATAATTCAGCAATATCAAAGTTGAGTGAATTGAAGACAAGATGGAGTGGTACTACTGAATAGAACAGAGAATGACAAAAACAGTCCATAGCAAGCATTTAATAGGCATTTACTGTGTACTTCACTTTTACTTGCTTTCTTTCATTTAACTCTTACAGCAAATTTCTGAATTTCTACTATTATGAAGTTTATAGATGAAACAATTTCATCTTAGGGCAGGTTGTGAATGTGTGGAGAGGCTTAGAGAGGCAGAATTAGGATCTGCAACCAACGCTGATGTGACCAACTCTTCACTGGAGGGTGACCTACTGCCCTCTAGAGTTGAGAAGTAGATTTGTCTGGGGATTAACTCATTGTAGGCAAGGCAAGGAAGTGGGAAGGACAATCAGGTATCATTATTATTCTTGGTTTGATTACTTTTTTTTTTGTTAAAGAAAATTCTGTTCCTTTGTTTTCTGGGTAACTGGCTAGCAACTGTAAGTGGTGTAGAAAAGCTTGCTCTGAGACTGAGTCAAATGGAATATATATACCTTATATACTTTTTACAGATGTTGCTCAACTTATGATGGGCTATACCCCACTAAACCCATCATAAGTTGAAAATATAAATTCTTTTGTGTTGTCTATAGTCCAGTTGTGCTAGGACAATGGGTTGGGTTGCTGAGAGACCAAAGAAAATATCCAGAGACGGTGTGCAAGACATAGTTTACTGAAAAATGCTTACAGAGAAGTTCCAGTGGTGACAGGCTAGATAAATAGCACCTCTGTTCTTTATGGTACTTTGCCAGAAATATAGAGGCTTTGCCAATCATGACACCTAGCTGTGACTGGGTTGACAAATGGCCCTTATCCTCTCCACAGTGCCCTCAATTACACACTACTTATATAGGGAGAGTGGTTTCAGAAGCTAGCTAGGCTTCAGAAGCAGTGACATCATTAACTAGCTTAGTTTGTCCCATTTGTATAACCACACCCCAGGGAACTTGTTATTTAGGCAAGAAGGCAGCTCTCTACAGATAACACTATCTCTCCCAAATTCCTACCATACATGAAAGCCAGTGTCCTTCGAGATAATATTTATCTGGACATTTCAGTCCAGACTTGCTCTCATTCTTCCCTTAGCTTGGCTAACTTCTTGGGAATAAGAAGGAATGATTCAGGGTCCTGCTGTTTTACTGTCCTTTTTTTCTTCAAGGATGACACAAAATTTAATACTTAATGAATGTCATAGATTTGCAGCACAGTACACTGGAATATTGGTTGTCTGCTCTTGTGATTGCACTGCTGATTGGGAGCTGTGGTTCACTGCCACTGTCCAGCATCATGAGAGAGCACAGAAGTACATATTGCAAATCCTGAGAAAGATCTAAATTAAAAAGTTGATATTTCTAATAAATATGTATAACTTTTGTACCATCGTAAAGTCAGAACATTGTAGGTCAAACCGTCATAAATTGGTGACTGTATTAGTTTTACAATGTGCATGATTTGTCTGTTTGCAAGCAGTCCCATAAATTTCTCTCCAGCCCACTTTATCAGTAGGAAAGTGACATTGGATTAACCTCTCTCCATGTCCCCAGACTGCTTTTAGCTACTGGTATGTGATTTTTCCCATTCCAGGATAGTCCTCAGAGTTATGGTATCCCAATGTCTATAAGATAAAATTCTTGGGACATACCATAATTTTAGCCTGTTTTATTCAACTTTGTATCCCTAACACTCATAATAGTTTTTGACATATAGGAAAGATGGCATGAAATCTTGCTGAATGAATAAATGGATGACAAACCTATAGAGGACTACTTAGATTCCTGCCTTTACCATGGGAGTTCCTATTTATAAATGCAGCCATACGACTGTAATGCCAGTAGTTAGGAAGGCTGGGGCAGGAGGATAGCAAGTTCAAGACCAGCCTCAGCAATTTAGCAAGACTCTAACCAATTTAGTGAGACCTTGTCTCAAAATTAAAAAAAAAATAATGAAAGAGCTGGGGATGTGGCTCAGTGATAAAGTACCCCCTGGGTTCAATCCCTGGTACCCAAAAAAAAAAAAAAAGTAAACTATAACTTCAATAATACATTGTTTAGTGGCCACTTTGTCTTATTTCTCCAGTGAAATTGGCCATGAACTTTGGCTATCCATGCCTTTTTTTGGTTCTGCTTTAATTGAAATCACAACTGGAGTGGAATGTTAGTAAAGAAGTCTCAAAGGTGATAAAACATTTAATAGTAAAGGGTTAACAGCTGAAAGAGTTGTCGATAGAATTTCTGGGAACCTTATTTCAAAAACCTTATGAAGGCATGTTGTGCATAAAACACCTGGAGAGATGCACAGAGGTGCTATGTGAGAGGTGATTTTCTTAGAGACAGCTGTCACATGGGTGTGGTGGGAGTCAGCTGTCACACGAACCTGCAGTCATGTACCTATTACCAAGTTTGAGCTAAGAGATGTCATGTTGCTAGCTTGAAAATGGCCATGCTGGGAGTACAAATCAGAGTTTCTCTTAACTGATTACTTGGTTGTTAAGCATTTGTCAGCACATCACTGTAAAGAAACCCATAGAAAATCTGAGCTTCAGGTAATGTAGTTCAAAATGCAAGAGTGAAGAGTGGGGATCGAAAAATGGAGCAGGGTAATTAAAGTTCTTGACTAGCTGTGCCAATCAGTCCTCATTCCTTTTACCCTACTTCTGCTTATCGCTCAGTATTTGCCTCAGTGTAAGACCTTAGGGATCTCTTTGAAAGCAGTTCTCAGACTGCATCAGAATCACACGGAAGCTTGTTAAAACAGATTGTTGGTCCTCATTTCTAGTTACCGATTTAGTATTTCTGTGGTGTCTGAAAAAATTTATAACTCTGAAGTGTTCCATATGATGCTGCTGCTAGTGTTCTGGAGGCCACATGTTGAGAACCACTGTTCTAAGAAAGTGAAGGAGATCTTTAGGCTAGATGTTGGCATTGTAGGGTGAAGCGCTTCTCATTTTGACATGGGGTTGTGGGGGGCCATCTATCAGCTAACTTTCTGCTTCTGCATTGAAGTTATAAACTCCTTCCATTAGAAACAGCCTAATTTAGCTTTACCACTCAGCTGGGAGAAAACAAAGCTAATTCAATAGCTTCCTGGAATAATCAACCTAAACTTTTCTTTAGGGATCAAGCATTATATATATGCCAATATAACATCTACTTATTATTTTTCAACTTTGCAATGAACCCACAGTCAAAATGTGGATAATATAATTATATTTACAAATAAAATGTACTATTAGGGTTAACAATGTGAAAATAGAGAAAAAAACAGATATCGGGGTGGATCAAAATTGGAAAGACAGGTGGAAAGGAAAAAAGAACAATAGGATAAATATTTTACATAGTGAATATTTAAGCTATTGTTTGAAGTTAATATTATACTGAATTTTAGGTATATTATTCAATTTTATCAAGGCTATCAATAAAAGAACTGGACATTTTTATCTCTCAAAAAGTGAGATGAGGAAGGTCAAAGTATCATAAAGATATAAATCCTCCTCTTATTATTAATAGTGGGCCATAGAGTTTGATGAAAGTAGGTAAAGAACAGAATGGAGAAATAAGCATATTATTTAGTGTTTTAGAGGTAATTACATGAAGACAGAAATGGTAAAATTATTGACCTCTGAGGGGTGGAATTGTTGGCATGGAATTTGAGGAGAATACTGGTGCTTTTTATCATAAAAATCTGTGCTGTCTTATATTCAAATTGATATATGAATGCATTGTTCTTTTAAAAAACTCATTTACAATAAGGTGGCTTCTTGTTGATATGAACAGTCTCTAGTATTTTTAGTTTATAGCTTAGTTCACACATGCAAAATGAATACACATGCCTTGATATAGGAATGCTGGCAGAAAACATGGTATACTTTGTAAATAAAATCCTGTCTTGCTCACAGAAGATCACCTGAAGTGAAATTATTACCTGCTGACTGATAATTGACTGAGAAACTTCATTTTTCATCTAGCTCTTTGGGAGACTGCCAGTAATAATACAAGTAAATAAAAAAATGCTGATTGCTTCTTTGTTAGTGGCTTCTAATAGACATAAAACCAGATTACATGTGAACTTTAACACTCAGATAAGCTGTATAAAAACAGAACTCCACATATCAACAGCTTGGGGTATGTCAGTAATCTGTTGTCCCATGAACTGCTATGGTATGATGGAAATATTATGTTCAGTCTGATGATTTTCCAGCTGTAGAGATGTGAATTTCATTCAACATTATTTGTTTTTCACTGGGCAAGTAATCTTTTTAATTAAAAAATTTGAGTGAGAGGGGTAAAAACTATGAAAATGAAATTATTTCAAATTGCCTTTCAGTTGGCTGAATTTTTTTTAAAAAACATTTATCATTAAC
Organism: Sciurus carolinensis; assembly: GCF_902686445.1. Taxonomy (NCBI): domain Eukaryota; kingdom Metazoa; phylum Chordata; class Mammalia; order Rodentia; family Sciuridae; genus Sciurus; species Sciurus carolinensis. The sequence continues at coordinate 110,155,271 of NC_062217.1, read as the reverse complement.
GAAAAAAATCATCCAGCTTTCATTGTTAAATGCAGAATTTCTAATATGTATATGTGATTAAATGTCCTTTTTATGACAGAAAATGTAGTTATTCATCAACTTCATGAGCAGTTATCGATTAGGGATGAGTTATGTCACAATATCTTTAGTCATCAAAACCCCAATACATTCATAATAATTGCTGTTTGCAAAGGTATTTGTTATTTAGCATGATGACAATTTACAATGAAGATAATGGAGAAAAAGTTTTCTATGAACTAAGACAGTCTGGCAGAGTAAAACTGGAAGTATGTATTTCATTTTTCTCTATTACTAAGGATAAGACATAGAGATACAGGTAGGCAAGCTGATATTCATTACTACTGACTATTCCTGAGACTACGACAATGACTTTAAAAAAAAATCTACTGGTACAAAGTAGAAAGTACCATACATTTTATTATTTTGTCAATAATGGGAGACTGAAGGAGAATTACTCCTGTCTGGAAGGAGATTCTGGATGAAACCTGAAATTGCCTTGAATTTCTTATGTAATGTAGTTAATGAAACACTCCTTAGATTATTAGTAATCATATTTTAGAAAAATTCCTTCCACAAGTTTGCTCCTCTTAATCTTATGGAGTAAATTGAAAAAGAGAAACAATTGATGGGAAAATTTAAACACAAAAATAATTTAATTTTTCAGAAAACTGAATCAGATTTGTTATTTTCACAGTGGATAATTACTTTAGTTTTTCACTCTAGGAAGTGTTTCTGATTTTCACTAGAATTAAATGTATGTGTACAAATCTAAAAATCAAAGATTCACTGCACTTGACTCTGCTAAAGCAATATTCTGTAAAGCAATATTCTATTCCCAATTTAATGCTTCTCGTTAAGTGGAAAGTAACAGTCTACTTTTTATCTCCAGAAATGCTTCTTATAAGCTTGAGAAAAATGCTTTCAAAAGGATCTGGGAAAGATAAGGGTATTGAACGACCACCAAAGTGGTTCAGTAACAGTAACAGAAAACTACTATTAGTAACTTTTTGGATTAGGTTTCTGAATGTTCTTTCATAACACTTTTGTTTTCAATTTGTACATTTGCAAAAAGTTTAAATATAGTAGATGATTTCCAAGGATTCTTTTGATTCTAAAATTTTAGGGGTTGTCAAGAAATTAGATAGCTGTGATAGTAAAGATGATTCTGAAATAAATCCGTTTTGATTACCAGTGGATGCTACAGAACTGTGCTTAATTTATCTGTCTGGTTTGTCAGCTTACAGAGGACAAACATGGTTACCGTCTTTTGCTGGTAGCCCATTCCGGCATTGGTTAAAACTCACTGCATTGTTGATGATTGGTGTTGCTTAGTCAGTATACCTTCAAATCCTCTGGGGTACTTTAGTAACCTGTGAGATCCTTGTGTTGTATGTTTTCTGTAGCATTATGGGATTCATAGGGCATGAGGGAAAAAGAGTTCACCCTTTAGTTTCTGTATTTTTAAGAATAATTAAGATTTTGATTTGCCATATTTTTTCATGATAATTAGGATAAGGCCTAATAGATTTTCAGGAAGAAAACTAAGTGTTGATCTTTGCAGTTTCACCTGGGGGTGGCTGGGGTTGGGTCACACACCTTCAGATCTAGGTTTAATTGGGTAAGTGTATGGACAAATAATAGCACTGTGGCTACTAAGAAAATGCTGTCCAAGAAACTGGTGAAAATCAAATTACGCAGGGGAGATTATTCCTGTGTCTCTGAATTCCTACAGTTTTGATTATCACCTCATCTCATTATTTCCAGAAGATCCTCCTCCTTCTTTTCTCCTTCTGTTCTTAATTTATAATTCCATTGGCTCATTTCACTCCTCAGAAATAAATGAGTATATGTACCCTTCAAAATAGGGCAACTAAATTCAACCATTCTTTTGACCTTTATCTTATTAAAAATATAATTGGGGATGGATGCAAACCTCCCAAAGAGATTTGATTTAAAAAATACATACAATGGTTATAAAAAGGGGAGATTCATAATAGCAAATATAAGTTATGAATTGACAAAGCAGAAGGTGACTTCTAGTGAGAGCAGACCAGAAATTAGATTTGCCCTGACACAGCGAGAATGCCATCAAAATGTGCAGTGGCATTTGTATATGTCACAAAGGTGATTATTCTGCATCTAAGCCCTGGAGAGGTTAGACCTCAGATGCTGTCTTTCAGATTAAGAAAATTGGTATTGACAGCAGGTAGCCTGGGTTTTAAAGGAATCCAAATGTTTAAGTGTCCTGGAGAATGAGTTTTGAGACAATATTACAGGGACAGGCAATGCAATTATGATGCACAGATTCACTGTGAATGAGTAGGAAGGAAAGTGTTATGTGAGAGTAGTTTAATATGCAGGGCAATGGTATGTACTATAATACGCAAACCATAAATATTTAAGATACCAAAGGACTTAGTTATGTTTAAAAGTAAATATAAAGGGATAATTTCACAGAACCAAAAGACAGTGCTGTGTCTCTGCCTCTGCATCTTCTTATTTATTGATTCAATCTTATGAAAACATCAGAGTAAAGGCTAATACAAATGAGTTTAATGTAATAAAAATGCATTGGCAGCTAGAGTTAAAATTAAGACTATATCAAAACAATTTCATGAAAGCAGAACCAAGCTGGAGACCCAATATTACCTGATCTCAAGGATTATTATAAAGTTGCAGTAACCCAGATAATACGTTGACATGCAGATAGACATAGATCTGTGAAGCAGAATTGAGAGGCATAGATTTGTCAGTTGATTTTTATCAAAGGAGACAAGACAAATAAGAATGGGAGAGCTGAATTAAAAATGGTGTTGAAACAATTTGATATCCAAGTGGAAAAAATGAATATAAATGCTAACCTCATCTAATACACAATTAACAAACCAAATAAACAATAGACAAAAATATAAAAGTAAATATTAAAAAATCTTCTAAAAAGAAACATACAGGAAAATCTTCCTTACCTTGTGATAGGCAAATATTTTTTAGAGAGCACAAAAAACACAAACTCCAAAAGAGCTAATGATAAATAGTACATCTATATGAAAACCTTCTGTACTTCTAATGACATCATCAAAGAATAAAAAATATAATCCACAGATTGGAAGAAAACTTTTGCAATATATATACACCTGTCTAAGGATTTGTATCCAGAAACATCAGAGACACTTGAAATTCAATAATATGAAGTAACTTAAGCAATGTATAATCAGAAAAATGAGAGATTTTATACTCTATGCTTGCTCTATCAAAATATATAAATGCATTCTACTGACATATACAACTAATTAGAACAAATTTAAAAAATTTTTAAAAATGGGAAGAAGATTTGAACAGACACCTCATAACAAGAGCTATACAATTATCCAGTTAATACATAAAACAATATTCAACATCATTAGTAATCAGAAAAATACAAATAAAAACTACAATGAAATACCTGTATACACCACTAGATGTCTGCAATTAAAACAACTGAAAGTACTAAATAATTGTAGGAGTGTGGAAACAACTAGAACTTTGCTACATTGCTTTCTGAAATTTAAAATGGTAAATACCTTTTAAAAAGTTGGAATATTCTTTTAATGTTAAATGTATACATACCGCTTGACCCACTAATCCCACTATATAAGTATTTACCCAAGAGAAATGAAAATAAATGTCTTCACAAATACTTGTATACACACACACACACACACACACACACACACACATCTATATGGCAACTGTTTTAGTCAGCTTTTTCATTGCTATGACCAAAACATCTGATAAGAACAACTCAGAGGAGGAAAAGTTTATTTGGGGTTCAGGGTTTCAGAGGTCTTAGTCCATAGATGGTTCACTCCATTGCTCTGGGTCCAAGATGAGGCACCATAGCATGGGGTAGGGGCCCCATAGAGGAAATAATAAGCTAATGGCAGGGACAGGAAGTGGGGGATGGGGGGGCTGGGGTGGTGGGGAAGGTCACAGGGAAGATAGGGAAGATGCAAACTTTAGGACACAACCCCAGTGACCCACCTCCTCCAGTCATTTAAAATGTCCATGTTTTAATCAATAGGAAAAGAAACTGTGATATATCCACAAAATAGGATATTATTCAATAGTAAAACAGAAAAATCTATTAGTATACACGATATTGTGGATGAATCTGAGATATTACTCTGATAGTTACTTTTATAGTTACTTTTATGTATCACTTTGGCTGGGCCATGGTGCCCAGATATTTGGTCAAATATTATTCTGGATGTTTTTCTAAGTTTTTTTTTTTTTTAAATGAGATTAACATTTAAATTGGTGAACTGTGAGCAAAGCAGATTGCACTCTGTAATGTAAGTGGGCCTTATTCAATGAGTTAGAGGATTTGTAGAATAAAAACTGGTCTTTTAAGCAGGAAGTAAGTCACCAGCAGATGGGCTTGGGACATGAACTCTAACCTCCTCTCTTCCCTAGGTGTCCAGCTTGCTTTTCTATCCTGTAGAGTTTGAATTTTCCAGCTTCTAGTATTGTGAGAGCCAATTCAATAAATCTCTGTCTTTATATGTACACACCCTGTTGATTCTGTTTCTCTGGAGAACCTAATAGAATTATACTGAGCAAGAGACGCTATACACAAAAGCATACATACTATATAATTCTATTTATATGAACCTGTAGAAAAGACAAATTTAATCTGCAGTGACAGGAAACAAACTAAAGGTATCCTGGGGGCTGGAGCTTGGGGAGAATTGAATGGAATGGGGCACCAGGGGACATTTGGGAAATGTTCTATATTTTGATAGAGGTGGTACCACAGGTGTAAAACATTGTCAGAAGTCATCAAAAGGCACACTTGAAGTGGGTACATTTATTGTAAATAAATTATGCCTATGCAAGGTTGATTTTAAAAACATAAAGGTTGTAAATATTGCATGTGAGGAGAAAGGGGAATTTTTGCACAGGCTTGTGGTCGTTTGGTGGGAAGGAAATGCAGGGGTTTCTAGATGGTAAAACGTGTAGGACAAGATCTTTTTCATGTCATGAGAACACCAAGGCACTGGAGTTTATCTAGCACTTGAAGTCTAGTAATGGAGAAAACATCCGTAAGATTGTCCCATGGATGTTTTTGAAAAGCACTGGGGACACTGAACACTGCCATCAAGTAGGGGTGACTTTATAGTAGATGCTTTCTGAACAGAACTTCCAGAACGACCGCAGAGACCACTGGTAGAGAATTTGGGTTATCCAGAAAAAGTGCTAGTTAGTTAACAAGGAATTCAGATCTAATCTGGCACAACCCCAGTCCATGGGCCTGCTATCAGGTCCCCCTGGGGGCCTTTTAAAAATAATACCTAATGATTTTAGATCTTGGCTGAGGCCTAAAAATCTATTTTTTTCTCAAATGTTTTTCTGGTGTTCTGATGAGCCATTAGGCTTGAGGAACAGTTTCTAGACAATTCTAAAGTGAAGAAACAGTTGCTGATGGCAGGCAATAGGTGACAAGAGAACAAAGGCTGGCCGCCTGACATTCAGGCTCTTCAATGACACTGACCTATTTTCATAAACTGGAATAAGGAAGACTTGACAAAACGCAATGAAGAAAAGGTCTCTGTGGTTGTATTGTGTTCTTGCCTGGCTTAATTAGGAACTGCAGAGTTTGTCTGGGGATGCTCTGCTGATTAAGTCAGTATTTACTTTATGTGGCACAATTGCAGGTGAAACTCAAATAGGCAGCTTTAAGAAATGTTCACATTATTAAAGAACCAATTCCCAGATTCTTGTGAGTTGATTTTATTATAATACAAAAGGCCCATTTATCAAATTATTTTTCACTGACCAAAAAATATGAGCTTAAAAATATAAAAGCGTTCCTCATAGATGTTCATCTACTTCAAGCACCTGTACATAATTAAAATTTAGCAGGAACAATTATATGTTATCAAACATTGGTAAGCTAAATGCAAACCTGAGAACTCGTCACATTTGGAATGAAAAATGACAAGACCAACATACTTTCTGACCTCAATCTCCATGGAAAATGATTCAAGAAAGATAAATTAGACTATGAGGAATATAGTGACAAGATTCTGGTTAAAGAACATAGCCATGTTATAAACCTAGATTGAGTGAAGGCAGTTTTAAAATCCTTGAATATAATTGACTTTACATCTTTGTGGAGTGAAGGCTAAAATATCCTTAACATCAGGAAATAGATTTTAAAGAGGACTAAACTGTTTTATCTATAATTTAGGAACTTTCCCTTTTTTATAATTGTAGATTTAAATCTCAGTCTCTAAAGTCTGAGAAGTACTTTAAATGTTGAAACTTGGTTTATAAATGTATTTCTATTAAACCACTGAGGCCTGGAAACTGCTTGTGAAAAGATTATGTCAGAGTTAATTTTGAATTTTGTTATAGATATTTAAATACTCAGTATCGATGGATCACATAATATCCTAGCATTCTGAAGTAGAGAAGAAATAGAAAATCTTATCTGAGTTTGAGGAAGTATGATTGGTTGTCTTTTACTTCCTGCATCTTCTTTTTCTAGTGAGACTTATATAGGCAAATACAGCCTCTACTTTAATCCACTTGTGGTAAGAAACTCAGTTACCTAATAATGCTGTTTCATTGCTGGAGATCCTTAGGAAGCAAAAGTTCTTCTTTATTTATAGCATTTCTTTAAATCCCACAGATTGTCTCTACTTAAGTCTTATGAAATATCACAGGAATGCTATGCTTCTGCATTTTAGCTCACATATCTGAAAAGCATCATGTTTCCCATGAAGTCTCTTTTCCCTTGGTTGAAAATTCCCTGCTCCCCATCAATTTATGGATTTTTTTCCCACAACCACAACATAAAATTCTTAGTGTGGCGAGCCTGGTCATTCTCTGATACCTCTTCAATGTTCAAACCATGCCAAGTTACCCATGGTTTACCAAATGCAACTTGCTCATTCCCACTAGCGTATTCTGACATATCCTTTTTCCTACTCAGCAACTCCTGTCATTTTGTAGATGATGTGCTACAACCATGAATGCTAGAACTGAGTTATTTTGGCTACATAGATCATCTACCTCTGGCCCACAAGTCCAGATTTATTCTTTGTAATTTATGGCCTCTTTGGAAACTTCGACTCTACTTTTTCTTGGTTCCCTCCTTGCACTTTTGGTTCTTGGCCTTTCACATATTTCTGACCTCTGTCTTTGTTGTCTTTTTGATGCCAAATGCTGGCATTTGTCTCCTGGTTCTAACTATGACCCAATTATTTCCGTCTTCTGTTTCTGTTCACGTTTTGGCATGATGTTTTCCTTTCAGGCCATGTTGATAATACTGCCTCAGCTAGTGTTGGTCATAAAAGTGGCAGAACATACAGTGAGTGTAAAATAAGAACTGGGATAAGGATACCTGCAAGTAGTAACCAAGAGAGAAGAAGGGTTCTAGAATCAGATACTCAGTCTGCAGGTTAGCACAAGTGCACTGGACAGAGCCAGGTGGATGGCACATGCACACATCATAAGAATCAGAACATCCAGCAGGGGAAAAACCCAAGAAGGACAATGCATCATAAGCCAGAACAGCATACGTGCCAGAAGACTTACAATGCTATTGGTGGAAGCCCAAGCACATAACCACTTACTGGTCCCTTTCTACATGAGTGGCAGGGGCTGTGCTATTCGCTTTACATTGAGGGATGAACAAGGGAATCACAACCCCTGCTCACTAGTCACTTATGCTGAGTCCAGGGTCATGTTAAGAATAAAGATCCTTTCTGAGAAAAGTTGTGATGGGGCATTACACTATGCATGGGAACACATAGCAGGACACCTAGACTGCTATTCGTACCCTGTCTCAGTGCTCTGGCTGGGCATTCCGAGTTGGCGTCTTTCTCCATAACCTCAGGCTTTCTTTTTGGTTCCTGTGTCCACCTTGATGTTCCCCTACTTCTGGGTCCCCACAATCTTCTTTTATCCATTCAAGCCTCAGATTGCAGTATTTGACCAAGTAACACCACTGCTGCTCTCTCTACTACTTAGTGATTCTTTTATTTATTTCACGTTCACTCCCTAATGCATCCCCTGAGTGGCTGCTCCAGTCCTGTCCCTTCCAATCAACCTCAAATCTCTTTACTCTCAGCACTTGACCTTGTCTCTGATTTTCTTGAGCAGATTGAGGTCATTGAATGAGAACTCCTTCGTTCCTCCACTCTTGCTACCTGTCAAAACACCATCTCTGCTGCCTCTAATTATTCCTGCACTTTTACCGATCCTCTTTTCTTTCTTCCTGACGTGGATAAAAAGGCAACCTGCTTCCCTTATAATGCTGACATCTCTTCCTGTGCTTTTGGCCGCCCTCCTTTTTCCTTCCTGGAAACTTAGCTTTCTCTTTCCCTCGTTGGCATTTTCAGTTGCTTCCTCCCTGTTCTCTTCTTTCCCAGGACCAGAATACATGCACAGATGCTAGACTTTATTTACAAAGATATTTCCACATCAAATTTCCTTTTATCTTCTAAAGTAGTGCTTCCTTACTTCATCACAAAATGTGTGCAAGTGGAAACATCTCATGCTTACTTAGCTATAGGTTGATAACTTAAAAAAGGGGACATCAGTTTGTATATCTCTGTTGTTCCTATTTCTTCACAGATTTAGTCCTCTTTTCTTCAATTGAGATTATTATTGTCAGTCTTAGTGATGGTATTTTCATCAGCTTCTTTTGCAGATTTTCCTTGTTGACAAATGCCTGCAGATAATTATCAGATCTCTTGGTTTGGTGCATGTGCTCAGGCTACCTGTATTCAAATCCTAGTCATGTAAGGTGGGCAAGCACTCAACCAACCCAAATCTCAGGTTCCTTGCTTGTAAAATTAGGAACCATACCTACCTATCTGGGTAGCTGTAATATTAAATAAATAATAACACTTTAAAAGAAGTAGCAGTTTGCCTAGTCAAAAGAAATCATTTGATAAATAAAAATTTCAGACATATTGTTTTTATCCAATCCCTTTCCAATGTCTATAATTGTCAGGAATTTCTGTTTAACTCAAGTTGCTACTTTTGTGCTTTGCACATCATGAGCTGCCAGGTGTGGAGATGGTCGATTGGAATGAGCTGATCTCAATGAAAGTAACAATTAAGGTTTTACTCACATATTGCAACAGCGCAGGCAAAAGACAAAAAAAAGAGAGGACTTGGTCCATCAGTACAGTATTGCATTTTCCTCAAGGAACAGCACAGGGTGAGGCTAAAATGAATACCCAACAAACATGGAGAAATCATCTCACTACCAAGGAGCACAGAACAAAAGGCTCTGGTGTGGTCTGCTCACCCTAGTCAGCATATCCATCAAGTCACAATCTCACAATGTTATGTTTGTTTTTTTCTTTTTTTGTGAGGACTTTTAAGATCTAGGTTCTTGGCAAATTTCGAGTATGCAGTACAGTATGGTTAACTCTCATTTCCACGCTGTTTGTGAGCTCTCTAGAACTTACACCCTTGAACCCGCATCTCTCCTCCCAGACACTGGAAACCATTACTGCTTTTCTCTGCTTCTGGAAGATTCCAATAGAGAATAAGAAAAAGAGCTCAACATCATTAATTATCATGAAATTTCAAATCAAAGCCACAATGAGATATCACTTCACACCAGTTGTAATGGCCATCTGAAAAGACACGATATAATAAGGGTTGGAGAGAAAGTAGAGAACCCTGTACACCTTTGATGAGAATATAAAATGGTACAGTCACTATGGAAAACAGTAGGGAACTCCTTCAAAATGTTAAAAATAGAACTGCCTTTCTCCCTCCTGAGTATCCCAAGGAATAGAATGCTTGTATTAGAGATTATCTCCACTCTCATGTTCATTACAGCATTACTCACAATAACCAAGATCAGGAAATAACCTAAAAATCTAAAGATGGATGAATGAATAAAGAAACTGTGGTATAAAACACAGTGGAATACCATGCAGCTTTTTAAAAGAAGGGAATCTTGCCATTTTGGGCAATGTGGTTGAAACTGGAGAACACTGTGTTATGGGAAATAAGTCCAACACAGAGAGACAAATACTCCTTGATCTTATATGTGGAATCTGAAGTGGGCTCCTGTACTTCTATGAATCTCAGTTACCAGGGCAGGGAAAGGGTGAAGGACTGGGGTGGAAAAGTATTGAGTCAGAGTGGAATAAAGTTCCTTAGCCAAGGTTCTCTCCCCTCACCTTATCATAAGAGCATGTGGATTAGGAATGCAGAAGTGCACGTGAACCTAGCTAGGAATGTGGACAAAACAACACCTGCCCAGTCCTTGATGGCACCACCCTCCCGAATGCTGCAATGAAAGAGTAAGTAAGGTCTTAACACCAGTCAAAAGAATTATGGCATTTGCAGAAATTCTCACAAATCCAAAAGAGATGAATTTGGATATCCTTCAAAACATGGAGTAAAAATCTTAATAAAATATATTCACAATTGTATCTCCAAACTCTTAACTCCCTAACGGTCTTAATATCTTTAAATTCAACACCTATTACTACCAAAAAGGTTTAAAAAAGAGTATTTGAAAAGTAAAATCAACAATTTAAGAAGAATATTGTAAGAAGACTGACTTATATACAAAACAGATATTTTCTTTTTCCCAGACATAAATTACTTGCTTCTGCGCAAAAACCTTCAAGTTAACTTCAGCCCACTCAGACTTGTAAATTATTCAGACAATAAAAAATCAAGTCTAGCACTACACTTGAAATAACAAAACAAACACAAATCAAGAAATCTGTTTTGCCTGTTTCCAAGTTTCAGATACTTTGGCATATTATGAAATGTGGTTATTCTGACTTACCTGTCAGGGTTGTATTAAATATTGTATGATAAGCTCATAGCAAATTATACAGCAATTACTCAAATGCCATGTGCCGTTCTGTCATCAGATAGTCATTGTTCCTCCTCTATAGTCTTTGTAGTCTGACTCTTCTTATCAATTGAAATATTGGAATGATTAATCCAATAGCTAATTTAATTAGCCTACTTTGGGATATTGTCATCACTTTTTTGTTTTTTTCCCTAGTATTTTGCCCAAATAGTCATCCCCTATTTCTTGAAACTCTCCCCTTTGGTTTCTTTCTCCTTACTCTACTGTCTCTCACTAAATCTCTCTCTCTCTCTCTCTCTTTTTTTTTTCTGACTTTTCTTCTTCCTATTAGCTTTTAAATGTGAACACCCATGAAATGCTTCAGTTTTCCTTATGCTTCTTTTTCTAATTTTCTCTACATTTTAATATCTCTTTCCCCCAACATAGCACATTTTCAAATATATTTGAGAAATTTCCACCTATGTATTTCATCTCTATTTTACACTAAACACATCCATTTTATAACAATGCTTCCTGGTCTTAGAATTAATTCTCGTTTAATTTTTTAAAAAGAAACAATATTCTAACATTTGGGCTTAACAGTATTTGGCATAACTTTTGACTTATTCCTCTTCTTTATTCCTTATATTTTTAGTGAACTGCTCAAACATATAAACTTTTACCTTAAAATATTTCTCACATTGTGGTTGACTGTTACTTTGGTGGCACCACATGAATTATGTCTACAATATTCATGCCTTATGTAGTCCCAGTGGTGTACTTCATAAAATCAAAACTCTAGATGATAAGGAAATTAAAACTAGTAATTGCAAACAGTGGGCTGTTGCCGGGCAATTAAAGGTGCTATATATGCACAGAGAAAGTAAAGTCAACCTTGGTAAATGAGTGATATAAAAGGCTTACTAAGAAAGAGACAATAGAATCTGAGGGTGACTAGGGACCAGTCAGAGAGGGAAATGAAAGGGACTTTATGCATAACAGTCTAGGGACTAGAGAAAGCAGAGAGCAGTTTGGAAGAACTGAGTAAAGTACTTTTTAGAATAGTCTTGCCGAAATGTCAAACACACACATACACAACCATAAATATAGAAAATTATATGATGTTTTATTCAAATAATCAAAGGTGATGATTATATCTGTTGTCTTATTCATCCTACACAATCTTCTACTTTGTATCCTCTATCTTCCCATTTCCACTCTTCTACCTCATCACACCTGGTAACCATTATTTTATTCTCTACCTCTGCGTATTGGACTTTCCTCCCCTGGTAGATTCCACATAAAAGACAGATCATGCAATATTTTTTGTTAGAAAATTTTCACTTAGCCTAATGTTCCCCACATTCATTGCTTACTTTAATATACACAGTAAAATGTATTTAAAAAATGTGATGTTCATGAAGAAAGTTGGAGAATTGTTATTGTTTGGTTCTCTACTACATCTTTGTGCTTATCCTGCTTTGTCCATTTCAGTGGAATGGCTAATTCATTCAGAAAGGACCAAAAGCTACAGAGAGTGTTGGTGATTTGTATGCTGAGATAAAAAGAATAGGACTTGACATCTAGTAATAAGAAGGCACATAATAGGTGAGTTCAGTATTGTGCTAAGGACTACCTACCAAGAGCTTATGTACTAGATTGATTATGGATACACTGGGCTTTAGGGGCACAGAGGAGAGCACTTTGCTTAGCCTCAGAGGCCAGGGGACTTGCCAGAAAAGTTAATGCATGAACAGAGTCATGAATTTGCTCCATTCAGCATTAAATTATCAACTAGATGAAAACTTAGAAATCTACACAGAGTAAAGTTTATGAATGCAAGGGATCAATTAATCTGAATTTGTAGCCATGTGTGAAACACAGGAAATATTAAATGACACTTTTGTTATATACTTATAATGAAAAACAACAAAAAAAGTAAAATTAAAATGCAATATTTTTTTCAGATTTGAATAATTCTCCTTAGCAATAGAAAGTTTAATCATGAAAAATATGAGTTGTGCTAGTTTCATATAATCAAATGTCTAGGGAAAAGAGTGTAGAGATGAAACCTTCTTTGTTTGCAGTTTTATTTCTTTATTAGGCTTCTCAATTTGTTCGTGTATTTTTCTAACTGATATTTTATTTTCTTGCATCTCATTGAGCTCTTTAAGATGATTAATTTGAATTCTTTTTCAGGTAATTCCTACATGTTTATTTCTTTGCTGTTAGTTATTGGAAATTTTTATTAGGTACCATTGCTAATGCCTCATTAGCATGATTCTTTGTTACCATGTAGCCTTGCATTGGTGTCTATGCATCTGAAAGAGCAACCACCTTTTTCAGTCTTTAGAATTGATCTGGATCACATGGCTGCCACTGGCTCCACAGTTGGATCTGAAGTTGGTAGGCTCTTACTAGTGTCTCTAGTGGTAATGCATCCTATCTGGTTCCTGAGTGGACTGAACTGTCTCTAGGACCGTGGTCCATGGATTGATGCTGGGATGAGAATCAGCTTTGGGATTTACAGATGAGAGGCCAGTTATCAGGTGAACTGATGGGTATGGCCATCTCTGGTCTCTGGTTAGAACACTGGGTGAGTTCCTGGACAGTCTGTACTGCTCTGGCCATGCCTAAGAGGCCTAAAACTAAATCACAGGGTTGCTTTAGTGTCTGCAGTCAAAATGATCTATCAGGGATCATATAGATGGGCATGTCTCCCAGGGGCTTCTTGGGTGAGCAGACCTACTCTCAGATTATGGTTGAGAAGGGCGGGAACCCATTTATGGTACCCTTTCAAGATCCAGAATGGGACCAAAGTTGACAACTCAACCCACTGGGGCACTACTGAATGGGCTACACTTTCTCAAAATGAGTCCACAGTATGATGTCAAAGAAGGCCAAGATATTATTTATTTATTTATTTATTTATTTATTTATTTATTTATTTATTGTTTTGGTACTGGAGATTGAACTCAGGGGCACTCAACCACTGAACCACTGCACCAGCCCTATTTTGTATTTTTTAATTTAGAGACAGGGTCCCACTGAGTTGCTTAGTGCCTCACTTTTGCTGAGGCTGACTTTGAACTTGTGATCCTCCTGCTTAAGTTTCCTAAGGAGATTATAGGCATGAACCACTGTGCCTGGATAAAGATATTATTTAGATTGAAGGAGTATGTACAATATGAAGAAATGGATGATTCTACTGGTCTCATTGCTTTTATCAGAACCTCTCTGTATCATTGTTTCTAGTTCATAGTAAAATATTTTAAATAGTTACTATGACAAAACTGATGTGTTTGCAAGAAGGTGGTTAGAGCAATAAAAATTTAGAAACTATTTAACATGAAGAATGCAGTGACCTATTGCAGCTCTCAAATTATGTGGTTCTTTAGGATTAGAGAAATTATTTTTGTTGGAGAAAACAATTTTCTTCAAGAAGAATAGCAATTTTTTTTTCTTTTCTTTTTTTTTGGTTAGTGAGATGTGAGACTACAGGTCTTGGCCTTGTGGATTTGGGGAATTCATTATGCATGCATAATTTATAACTTAGAGGAATAGGAAAATGATTTATGAACAATGTGCGGGGGTTGCTAAAATTTTGCTTTATAAAGCAATTTCTTATCTTTTGTTTGGTTCAAGTCCTGATTTAATATATAACCACATATATTCATACATTGGTAGTACTTTATAAGTTTTAAAGTAGTACTTTGTTAGCTCAAAAATTAAGGATATATAGTGAGCACAGATATATTTCCATTGCTTGAAATCTCCCCTTCCCCCAAAATAATGGAACATCCTTAGGTTTAGAAACAAGTTCTAAAAAGTCTTGATACTTAAAACATTTTGAGTGAAAGAGAAAAAGCTTTGAGACTGCCCATGTTATAATTGCTCTTTAAAAAGTTCATAATATGATATTCAAAATATGTATAATATAATAATGGTTTGGTATACTTATTTCTTAATATTTTCAAAATGATTGTATAATAAATTTATGTTATCTATCAAACTAGGTAAAAGGGACTGTGGTTGTAGCTCAGTGGTAGAGTCCTTACCTAGCATGTGTGAAGCACTGAGTTTGATCCTCAGCACCACATAAAAAAATAAATAAAATAAAATAATTTTAAAAACAGGTAAAAGTGGGAAGGGCAATGATAAAGATATAATCCACCTATGATATTTAATGATAAACGTATTCTATAAATTAAGAAACTTGTTTTCCTGAAAAAATTTCTTTCAAATGAACAGCTTGTATTTTTAAGTAATTTGTTTGAACTATTAAGTTAGTACCAGAAGCAAAGTGCCTATGTCTTCTTGAGTTTTTCTTCCTTAAGAAAATAGGAAGTGAAAAATATGAGAATTATACAATAAAGAGTGGTATATTGAATTCCAAAGCATGCTTCAGTACATAATGAATAGCTATCAATTCTCCAATTTAAAAAAGACACAAATGAAATAATTTAAGATAGGGTATGATTTGTACTATATATCATTGAGATATGCCTTATATTATAGAAACTTTAAATATATGTATTAAGGGAGTATACACATAAACTAAAATGTAAGTAAATGAAACATTAAACTACAGAATTCTGGATCACCAGGGTAAAATTTTACTGTGATTAAATCCAAGTCTTTACCTTTCTTGGATCTGCAGTAGCATTGTGGAACATGACTGGTCAGTTATCAACTTCAGGTTTTGCCTTATTGCTGCTTGAAAAGCCTACTTCATCTCCCTAGTTACTTTCCTACTTTCCTAGGCAGCTATTCATACATTCTTCTCTTCCTTTAAATCTCTAATAATTCCTCTTCCATCCTTATACACATGTGTCCTGTCCACAGTTTTATCCAAGATAAACCACATAAACTATAACTTCTTGCCTTTGCCCACACAGAAACTGGTTCCAGTAACCCTGCCTCCTTTATGTTATACAAATGTTACCTGCTTATTGAATTTTTTCCACTACCGTTCACTAGCATCAATAGACCATAAAACTCCACATTTCTCATTATGTATGAGAAAATGGTTTCCAGTCATGATGGAGTAACAGGATTTTAAATTATCCTTCCATCACAAACAAATTGAAATCTGCAAAACCTGTAGAAAACAAGCCTTTTAACATACTGGAGAACAAGCAGCAGGAGACAGTGATCCCTGGGATGGAGAGAAAAAAAAAATCCCTACATAGAAAGACCAGAATTTCTGCTAATGGTAATTTCCAGACTATGGTGGAAGACGGGAGAACCTAAACAGAAGGTGCAGAGAACAGAGTTTTGTGAGGCCAAGACAGAATCCTGAGGACAATAGGAGAGAGTTACACAAAGTAAAAGTATGAGAAAACTGTGTAGAGGCCCCTGGAAACTTTGGACACATACAAATACGTGTGTGCATAGGGTTAAACCCGCCCTATGTGATCAGACAAGGAAAAGTGTTAAGAAAAGAATACCTGAGGTGCTGAAAGTGGAACAATTCCTAGGTGGAGAGATCTTATTGAATACATGGGGCATTATAATGGTTAATTTGAATTGTCGACTTGATTGGATTAGGAGATGCTGATGATGATTAAGAGACTTCTGGGTGTCAATGAGGGTGTGTCTAGGAATGGTTGGAATGTGGGATAGGAACTGAAGGGGAGACCCTCCCTAAGCGTGGGAGACACTGCCCAATAGGATGGACTAAAAGTTGGAAGAACAAGGAAACATGCCAATGCAAACTCAGTTCTTCTTGAACAGGTTCTGGATTGCTGCTTGGATCTTCTGAGGATATCGGACTCTCACTTCTTCACTCTTCCAAAGAAGACTCTGCCAGTGATTCTCCAGGTAGGTTCCAGAAGCCTTGTTCTCAGACTAGGGTAGCACTGTTGATCCTTCTTGTTCTGGGGCTTCTGTATCTTGGACTGTGCAACTGCTGGTTCTTCCAGCCCTCCAGCTACAGATGACCATTGTGGACTATCCAGCTTCCGGTCGTGTAAGCCAATTCCCTTTTTATAATCATACTTCCTGTTGATTCTGTTCCTCTAGAGAACCCTAATGCAGGCATTTAGTATAGACTATAGGACAGTCATGACCTATGAGTGAACTTGATCCTAAAGTCCTCTTTTGAGCTGCCCTACAGATTAGACTCCTAAAGGGGAAAACTAACAATAACAAAAACAAACAAACAAATACCAAGCTTTTAGAGTGAGACTTTGCCATACCCATTAGCAACTTGGAAGAAAATAGTATTGCCATAAAATACCAGCATAAAAGACTTTCTAGTACATTCCTGCTCTTTTCAAAGTCTAAAGCCAGGTCCATGGGGTATAACTGGAGTAAGCCTTGTTGGAGTAGAGCTGGGATCCTCAGCTCAAAGAAGTCTGTAGTAGTCAGTCTCCCATTACTACAACAAATACCCGAGATAATCAGCTTACCAACAGAAGCAGTATGTTTTGATGCACAATTCCAATCCATGATTGGGCAGACCTGTGACTTTTAGGCCTCTGGTAGAGGTGCTGGATGGTAATGGTGGGGACTGTGAGAGCAAAACTTTTCATCCCATGGACAGGGAGCAAAAGGAGAAGAGCTCCAACATTCCTACAAGGGCTTTCCAATATACTGGGAACTCCCATTAGGTCCCATCTCCCCAGCAAGTCTTTAACACACGGACCTCTGAGGAACATGTAGGATCCAAACTATAGCAACTCTTATACATGCATCTGGTAACTGTCATGTTTCCTGAGTTTTCTATGATTTGGTTGGTATTAGTTGATTTAAGTTTATTTTGCTTACAAAGACCCATCCTTAGAAAATATTTTTATTTTTGAATGTTTCAATAATTTAAATACAGAAAAGTAAAATAATATGAAAACCAGAATGTAAACTTTATAAACTTGGGTGTATTTCTCTATTTTATTCTCCATTTATTCATTTTACTAAGAAGGATGAATGGCTTTTAGTATGTATAAATGTATCTAGTTTGAATAAATGAATAAAACATAAGCACTATAGTTCTACCACTCTGAATTTCAGCAGTATTTCATTGTTCTATCATTTCTTAAAGAAAATAAATATATAAATGCAATTAAAATTCATTTTTAACAACAACTTGGTTTTAATCCCTTTCCTTCTATTCCTAGAAGCATGCTTACCATGAATTTGGTATATTTTTTTCCGGTCATTGTTGCTCCCTGTCGAGCAACAAGGTCCGATGTATCTCCTCAGGGCCCGCCTGAGGAGAATACAGGGCCGAGCAGGATGATGAGTGTCGTTGGCAATGGAAACCCACCAGAGCCGGGAGGTCTGTCAGCGCACGAAGCACAGCAAGAACTCGTTTATTGAGGAAGTTACACAGCTTTTATGTAGGGTGGGGGCTAGATGGGAACCAATCAGCTTAAAGGTCAACAAGGCAGGGGGAATTCACGAGGGAGAGAGTCCCATAGGACTAAATGGCAAGCAAGAGTTGATCACATTCACGGAACTGCTGCTAACCAATCCCAGACAGTAGGGGGTGGAGATGAGCAGGCCGATCAGGGAGTTGCTGGGTAAGAACACATTTTCAGTTTCTGGGGGAGAGTGGCAGTACAAAGAAGTCCGGGTAAACTGTTGGTGGATCAGGCAGTGCCACGTATGAGGAAGAGGTTGTCAAGAGGGTGCAGCCGACATTAGGGTGCATCCCCTACAGGTCATGATTATTCTTGCAGATAGATATAAAAACAGAGATATAGTTATACAGATATACACACTTAGACACAAACTACTTAGATTCTTTCCTTCCTTCCATTCATCTATCCATCCATGTATCAAGAGAGTCTATTTAACAAATTTCTACAAATAACATTCAAAGCACTGTATAATTCTAGAGAAAGTCTTTCATTTGATACTCATGTGATTATATTTTACACCATACTAGACATATTCTTTGGTATCTATTTTCATGCAATGTTTTTTTTTTTTTTTTACTTACTTTGTTCCTTTTAGTTGCTGAGTAATATTCCATTATACAAGCTGGCCATATTTAATTTACCTGTTTCCTGAGTAAAGAACTTCTATGCTATTTCTAATTCTTATATGACAAAAACAATGTGGAAAAGAATATATTTAAATATACATCCTGTACAAGGTTCTGTGTTAAAAAATCTCTGATGATGTGTTATCAGAAAGGAAACAACTAAATCATGGGGGATATTCATTTGTAATTTTTTTTTTTGGATTTTACTAAATTATTCTCCAACTCACAATAGAATTGAACCATTTCAGAGTCCCACAGTCATTAAAGCACAATTTCGATATTTTCTTGCCAGTATTTTCTAGGATCAAATGTTATTTTTTTTTTGCCAGTGTAAAAAAATGAAAACTGTTCTCTCATTATTGTTTGAATCTACCTCCTTTAATGACAAAGAGGTTGAACATGTTTTCAAGGGTTTAGTTAGTATTTCTTCTCTTTGTACAAAGAATTAGCTATTCTTGTCTTTTGCCTTTTGTCCTTTATGCTTTGATTTCTCTTTAGAATAAAGCAACGTTCTGGTTACATAGTGACAATAAATAAATATTTATTGAATTTAATTAGCAGAGTGTGGAAAATGTCATATTAGTTTTCAAAGAGATTCTTTTTCCTTCCTGTTTCTGTGTGCTGTTTTCTTAATCCTTGTATGACAGGATTTGGGTAGAAGGATGCTTGAATGTCAAAGCCTGTGCTTGGGAGTCAGTTAGATTTGGGTTTTTAGTCCTGCATCTTTCCTGAAATCACTGTGTAATTTTGGGAAATTTACTCAGACTTTCTGAAACTGGGATACTAATTAATGACTCATAAAGCTCCAACTATTAGTGGGAAAATAAGTGTAAAGCACAGCACAGTTACTGTCACCTAGAAGATGCTAATATGTATTAGTTATTTTTTCACACCCTTCATCCCAAACTGCACATGAAAATAAACATCATTTTGGTTGATGAGATGTCCAGTTAATCTTTCTCATTGAATGTTACATAAAATTCCACCAAGTATCTGGAGGGCTGTTTTAGTCACCTCTTCATGGCAGTGACCAAAATACCTAGCAAGAAAAACTTAGAGGAAGAAATGTTTGGCTCACAAGCGTTCTGTCCATGATCAGTTTGCCCCACCAACCTGGGTCTGAGGTGAAGCAAGACGGTACAGAAGAGGGTGTGGCAGAGAAAAGCTGCTCAGTTGACACCTGGGAAGCAGAGAGGGCAAAGAAAGAGCCAGCATATAGGGTACAGTCCCGATGACCCACTCCTCTAGCCGAGGCCCCATCTGCCTGCAGTCACCACCCAGTACAGTAGTCCTTTCAACTTGTTAATCCATCAAATGAATTAATCCTCCACCATTTGATGGTGACAGCTCTCACAATCTAATCATCTCACCTCTGAATGTTCCTGTATTAACGTAGGAGCTTTTGTGGGACACTCCTATCCCAAATCACAACAACAGCCTACTAATATACGCAATCTACCAATAAGTGTACTTTTCTTTATGTGGGGAAAGTTGTGTTAACTTCTGAGTTTGAACTAAGAAATCTAAATAACCAATTAAAAGAGGGTTTTCAGTTGTGGTAGGTGTCATTTCTTAGTGTTCCCTTTTCAACTTAATATATTGAGATATTCTTTTTATATTATAATCTTAGTCATAGATAAAAAGGGGCAGGAGAGGAACAGAGACAATCACCACTGCTAATCTGTAGGAGAGCTTTGAGGGAAAACAGAGTTATCACATGTTGATACATTTGCGCTTCCTTTAAGTTTTGCTGAATTGCCTCTTTATTCAGACATATTTTAAAATCCTGCTTTGGTCTTCATCCTAGTGGCATTTTTAAATCAGAAGCACAAAGAATAGTCGATAACACTATAAAGCTTTGTCTTGAAAATCTGAATGTGCAAATACATGTGGACAGTAGGGGTCACAGTTGTCTTAGACTAACATTAGAAATTTGGCATGCACATCAAATTTTGTTTTGTTATGTTTGGCCTTTGTTTTTAGATTTGTAGAATAATAATTACCAAAGCTAAATATGGTTTGAAAATGCACTCTTTGGCCATATTTAAAAGTTTTAAAATCTTTTCTTTCTTCTTTTTGCATATTTGCATAATTGGCTTCAACATCCCTTTCCAGAGACAAGAATTTTTCATTTGTAGACAGCTATGTTCTGAGTGATGGTATTCTTTTAATCATTGTCAGACTAGAAAAGAATTCTCATTAGGGCCTTTTAAATTTTCTAATCAAAGTTCCTGAAACATTTTTTGAATAAATGAGAATCATATTTTACAGTGTGATAAAAATTATTTCTCCTTTCTATTCTGAAGGAACAAATGAGGCTTCTAGATTTCCCATTTTGATTTAAAACTCTAATTGCTAAGAAATTATTGTTGTAATTTATTTGCTAGTGACTGGTTACAATACATAGTTTTACTTAAGTCTCTGCATCATTTACTGTAATATATCATGAGAGCTCATATAGCACTGGTAATCTAATTCAATATTTGATATACCAAATTAAGTATATGGTTCATGATTTTCTATTTAAAATATATGGTAGATCAATGTACTAGGTAAACACAAAGGGTCATACTATTTATTATAGATTAAAATAAAATAATAAAAAACTGCTGAAAATATGCAGTAGTTGTAACTCATATTGTTCATGAGAGTACAAACCAGTACAACCCTTGACAGACCTGTTTTTGGTAGAACCTACTAAAGCTGATCATACTCATACATAGTCACTGTAGTTCTAAAAATACGTACCCCCAAAGTGATAACATAACTATTTATAACTGTTCCAAATCAGAACCTATCTGAAAGCCCATCAAAAGAACAATTGTTCAATAAATAATGATATAGTTGTAAAATGGAATACCATACAACAATAAAAATTGGCAACAGCAGGGAACAACATGGAATCTTACTAACAAGAGTGAAAGAAGTCAGACACAAAAGAAAACATACTACATAATTTATGAGAAGTCTATTAATTACTTGTTCTTGTAGGGGAGTTGTTGACTGGAATGGAGTTTGTGAGTTGCTGAATGTTATACCTTTACCTGGCTGGTTAGATATAAATGGTCGAATGCTGCTTACATATTTATGTTCAGTTTATGAAAACTGATCAAGCATCATAGTTGTGAAGAATCCTTTCTATATATATAAAATACATTCCTATAAGGTTAAAAGATAGATTAAGGATGAGTTGATTTTATCAGTAGAGATAGTTGATATGTCTCAGTGACTGATAATATATTCATAGCGTTGTAACATTTAATTTATATGGGCATGGTTGTATTTTTGCTAAGGTATTTTCTGCTACCTGGATTATGAAAAAGTTATTTTAACTCATGGAAGACTATGAATAAAATAAGGTAGATGCATTATTTTACCATAAGAAATATTCTTTACCATGAACTGGAATATTCAAGTTGTGTGTTTAGGCCAACTCCTCTATTATTGTCAAATCAATACCTGGAAGGAATTTGGCGAGTATAACATGAATGCTGAAGCAGGGGAATAATAATGAGGAGATTTTCTTTAGAATATGGTGATGCTCAGTGATTTATTGTGTTTACATAGCAGAGTTTTCCTTTCTGATGCCTGTGTGTCTCCCAGATGTCGTTTTTCATTCTGGAGGATGCTGTGTAAACCATGATTGCTCTTATTGTAAGTGTTTCTCATTCCTTATTTTTAGGCTGACCATTCTCCTTCTGGTTCTATATATACATATCACATTTTTATTTGTTCTTTCATTGCCTTTAGAGGACAATGCAGATCATGTAGTGTCAGACAATTACAAATAACCTTAGTTCTACTTACCTGAGATGGTTACCAATCACTTTTTCTCATGTTTGGAGACTTTCAGCATTTTTCATCCCAAATTTGCTCATGATTTCTTAATGCACTTTCCCACACGATTAATTATAACCTTTGCTTTTTGGTGTGTTCAAAGGACCTTTTCAAGTCCAAGTTGTTTAGAGCTACCCTGAGTTCTTTCTGATGTTATTAAAGTAGTTAATCAAACTATGATCACTTCTTTGTAATGTATCATAAGACTGGAAAAATATTAAAACATCATTGTTTCCTGCTGTTTGGACTCCATTAACACAAGCCCATTCAACTAGATGAGAATATAGTCTCTTTTGAAGAAATATTTGCAGGGAAGATAACATTGTTACTCACAAAACCCATCTTGTTTTTTGACTTGTCCTAGAGGGGAGGAGAAAAAGCAATAGCACAAACTGTGAAGACAGAGCAATACCATTAGTGATTTTGTTAGGAGAAACTCAAGAGTTTTCACTGTTTGGAGAAGTACTTGATAATTTGAAAAACAACAGACAAATTCTGTCTTACTATGCATAGCCTTTTGCTCTTCCATTTTTAAATTCAAGCAACTGTAAAGTGCAGGACATGAGATTGAGGGGCTGATTGCAAACCCATATGCTGAGGTTTTGGTGTTTTCCGAATATGCCCCAGCAGAGACTCCTAACTGCAGCCTGAGATCTGTAGACACACACTCAGGCAGTTGAGCCCTACCCTAGACCAGGGTGTGCTTTCTTTTTACAGAACTAACTACACACAGACATGGAGTCAAAGTCAGCAGGAGGTGACAGCGTTACATTCAAGCCTGCTGCCCTTGCCACGTTTTTACAAGATGAAACTAGAGCAACTAGTTAAAATCATCTTGAGGATAAAGTTGAAATGCAGCAGGGTCAGGTACCCATGGCTAAAGAGCAGACATAAAAGGCAGGACAGATAAAATTTGCCTTTTACAGGATTTTGAATATAGAACACTTAACATTTTCATTGAAGTTCATGCTGATGCATAACAATTAGTGAAGGAAATTGATTTTAAACATTTGAATGTTTGAATATAAAATCATATCATAAAAGTGGAGAAAGATTATTAAACTGGTTTCTTGTTGATGTGGTTACATGGGTATATAGAAACATTGATAAATTTGATAATATTATTTACAAAAAATTATTCTAGCCTTGTACTACATCATTGCACCACAAAAGAAAATTTCAAACATCTTTTATAAAACATTTTATGCTTTTATGAATACTGTATTTCTGATTTCAGGTTTTTTATTTAATGAAGAGCCCCTCATTCATTCAGTGTCTATTTTAAATGCATAAAGTGCCATTGGGCGGCACATAGATAACTAAGAAATAATCCATATGCTTTAGGCATTTATGACTTGGTAGGTGATAGAGAATAAATTACCAAATAAGTATTGATTTAAGTCTAAGTGAAATTCATGCTAGAAGTGTTACATGAGTATTTTGTGTTCGAAAAGACATGAGTTCTTGTGATTAGGAAAAGTTGCAGGGAGACTGATGTTTTAACTGGGCTCGAAGTATAAACAAGAGTAATAAGGATTTCAGTAGAAGGAAATGGTGCCAAGGACATTCTTTACTGAGAGAACAGTGGTATTCAGGACACAGAGAAATGTTCCCTTTATGCCTAGTAGGACGTATGATAGTCTGATAGTCTATATTAGATGTTCAGTATAGAATGAGATGGAGTGATATGGGAGGAAGTTAGTTTGGAAATAGGCCATTTGTGTGTGTGTGTGTGTGTGTGTGTGTGTGTGTGTGTGAAGAGAGAAGCTGAAGTCATTTCTCTGACATTTAATTCTGAATCTATCAACATAACTGAAAACACTGTGTTTTACAACACGTTTGACCTGGACAGTATCTGAAAGATGATACAATTTGCCAACCAAAGGCTCATAGACAAGTTATGGTTTCCGTCAAGATTACCGGACTAGGTGGGTTGTGTGGAAAACACCTCAGGTTTCTAGAGCCGATCTGTAGGTATGTCACCATAGCAGGTGGAAAGGAGACTGCTGGGCTATGAAGCAGAGGAGAAAGTTCAGGCAGAGATATTCCTCATTGCTGATGTAAATCTTAAAGCACAAGATATAAAATAAAAAAATCAATAAGTGGGATGCCATCAAATTATAAAACTTCTGCACAGCAAAGGAAACAATCAAAGCATGAAGAGAGGGTCAACAGAATGGAGAAAATCTTTGCCACCTGATCCTCATATAGGCAATGATATAAAGAACTCACAAAACTTAACAACCCCCCCGAAAAAAAAGCAACAAACAAAAAACAAATAACCCAATCAATAAATGGGCAAAGGAACTAAACAGACACTTCTCAAAAGAAGAAATAAACAGGGTCAACAAATAGATGAAAACATATTCAACATCTCCAGCAATTAGAGAAATGCAAATTAAAACTACACTGAGATTTCATTTCACTACAGTCAGGATGACAATTATCAAGAATACAAGCAACAGGACTGGGGAGATAGCTCAGTTGGTAGAGTGCTTGCCTTGCAAGCACAAGGCCCCGTGTTCGATCCCTAGTACCGCAAAAACAAAACAACAACAACAACAAAAAAGAATACAAGCAACAATAAAAGTTGGCAAGGGTATGAGGGAAAAGGTTCACCCATACATTGTTGGTGGGACTGCAAGTTATTGTAACCACTCTTGAAGCAGTATGGAGATTCCTCAAAAAAACTAGGAATGGAATCACCCACATGACCCAGCTATCCCTTAGTATATCTAAAATGTTGAAAATCAGCATATTACAATTGCACAGCCATATCAATGTTTATAGCAGCAAATTTATAGTAGCCAACCTAGGTGCCCTTCAATAATAAAGAAAATGTGGTGTATATATATATATATATATATATATATATATACACACACACACACACACACACAATGGAGTATTCCTCAGTCATAGAAAATGATTTTAATGGCCTTTGCCAGCTAGTGGATGGAAATGCAGACTACCATGCTAAGTGAAATAAGTCAGTCCCCAAAAGTCAAAGCTCTAATGTTTTCTCTAATAAGCAGAAGCTAATCTAAAATAAAGTGGGGGTGGGTAGACAAAAAAGAATAGAAGAAAGATCAGTGGGATAGACAAAGGGGAATGAAGGGAAGGGAGAGGAATGGGATAGGGAAAGACAGTGAAATGAATTTGTCCTAACTTTCCTATGTACATATATAAATATATACCACAGTGCATCTCACCATCTTGTATATCCACAAGACACGAATTGAAAAAATCCTATATGTTAATAGCAGAAAGATCCGTAGAGTAGAGGGAAGGGGAATAGGAGAAGGAGAGGGGGAGGGAAAGGAGGAGTACTGGGAACTGAATTAAAACAAACTATATTCCATGCTTTTATAATTTTGTCAAAATGAATCCTCTTGATATGTATAACTAAAAAATAACCAATAAAAATAAATAAAACAGAAGGTGGTAATTTCTTAATTTTCTAATTAGGTGGTGGGCCTAAATTTATGCAGTGACTCCACAGTACAGTAGACCTGTAGGGAGGTGCATTTTCTGGTTCCTGAATTGAACCACTTAAAGTAACCGCAGCTTAGTGCACCATGTTTAATTTGACATGACCTATTTTTCTTCTCTGTCCGGAGCTTTGATCAGAAAATTTATTACTATATGAGTTTTGATTCAAAATGTTTAACAATCTCTCTTGATTTCCCTTTGATTCATATTTTCTCTGCCTTGCTTCCACTTTTGAATAAAACAAAGCAAAAACTTTAAAACAAAAATCAAAGTCCTTACCTTATCTATTTTGTTATTTGGGGTAAAATGCTTACTTCTTCCTTCTCATTTAGATCTGCTGAGTCAAGATTTCTTCATTAAATTACTACAGGTCAATAGAAACTGTCTGACTCACCCTTGAATCTTTCCTGCCTGCACACGACTAGTGTGTGTTACACAGAAGGCTTGAACTGCCACAGCAGCTTGCCTCCCTCCGTCTGCTGCATGTCACCTTCCATTTGAATGACCAACTTGAAAATCTGAATATCTGAACTTGAAAATCTGCACTATCCTTAAAGGTTTTCTTTTCCCTCTTCATCACTCCATTGTCATTCAAAGGGCAATGGATCTTGACGGATAAGCTGAGATAAGCACTCTCTGTAAGAAGGAAAAGATAGGCGTGGACACCAGAAACAGCTTTCCTGCTGTCCAGAACTTCTTTAAGATGATGAACCATCATAAAGCTTCCAAACTGGGAAGAAGTATGCATGTAACTAGTTGAGATGAAAATAGACATAGGGAGTATATTTCAATTTTATAATGCAGCTCTTTTTGTACACATTAATGTATACATCTCATAAGTTTATAATTCATTTATTTTAAAATTCTAAATGAATTTATAAGACATTTCACAACCACCCAAAATGATTTCGTTAAGGGAGTACGGTGCTTCCTATTTTTAGTAAGATTTGACTTGCCTCTTGCTTTTTGAAAGAACTGCTTTTTCTTTCTTTCATTTTTTAAAATTTTCAAATAAAGGAACAAATAGGAAAGGAGTTGAACAGGCTATGATATTCAAGATGTTCAGTGACTGGATTCTTAGAGCAGATTCTTGGGTTTGGGAAGACCAAGAAACAATATAATCAAGTCCCTCAGGTTCTTGGAAAGAAGGAGGCTTAGAAGGGAGATTTGTGCTGGGAGTGGGGATCTGGGAACACGGTGCAGCCAGCTCATCCACTCTGCCCTGTTTTAGACAGGGCACACTGCGGGTTAATACTCATATCCTTTTCTTTGCTGAGAGGAAAGAATCACCTGCGAGCCTCATTAGTCTCATGCCACCATCAATACCTACAGATCAAGGACTACCTGTGGGTGACTTTCATCAGGCAAAATAAAAGCAGAGTCTGTCTAGGGACCCCAGCTCAGCAGGGAGCTCACAGCGCTGTTGCCGACTCTACCTAGATGCTTAGCTCTGGGCACCTTTGAGAACTGACCTTCCTGCTTTAGCCAAAATCCCCAAGGTCAAACCTTGGCTTTACATGATCCTGTGTCGAACTTTTCCTTTTCTTCTGAATTCAAAGTCTATCCTTTCCTAACCAGCTGCCTCTCTGACATCTATCCTGAGATAGAAACACCAGGAAAAAGGAATTAATCTTCAAATGTTGATTTCCACATTTAATTTAATTCCCTAGAACATCGATGAGTCTTTTTGGGTCTCATTCTCTTCATTTGTAAAATAGAAAAATGAAAACTTTCATGCACAATTTCTCTAAGAAGTAGATATAATATATACTGGATAAAATGCATGAAGTTCCTAAAACAATAGCAGAAGTTTGGTCATATAAGTAAGTTGGCTCAAGTCTCAGAGTGTCTATTATTATTATTGTTATGCCATAACTAAAAACACATGGTCTGCTGGGCATGGTGGTACACACCTGTAATCCCATGACTCAGGAAGCTGAGGCAGGAGGATCACAAGTTTGAGACCAACATTAGCAACTTAGAACTTGACCCTCTCTCAAAAAAAAAAAAAAAAAAAAAAGTGCTGGGGATGTAGCTCAGTGACAAAGTGATTCTGGATTCATCCCCAGTACCCTGGTACCAGAAAAATTTTTTAAAAAAGATATGAGCTTCACATTTTCACATTTGCTGAAGAATAAGTAGAGCAATGTTGAAAATGTGTGTACAAAGTACATCTCCTGCTCTAGGCCCTGATTTAAATAATTACTTTAGGTTTCATTGAATACCCAAGCCTAATTTTGTAGAATAAGCTTACTAATATGAGACTTAAAAAATACTGGCTCAGCATTTGAATGCATTCTTTCCCCCCCTAAAATAATAGTTATAAATACACAATGGAAGTGAAAAATGATATTAAGGGGAAGGTTGCAGCTTTGTGGTCTCTGTTCTTTCATAAAAGAAGCATCTGCTTTTTATGCCCTTAGAATCACACCTCCTTCTTGCTGAATACTGAAAAGCTGTCTTTTATTTGAGGAAATAAAAAGTTAAGATTGTAAGTCTATTAGCATAAAGGGAACATAAGCTTGTTCAAATTATGAAATGCTAAGAAAATAAATTTGAGTTAATTTAAAGTCACTTTAGTCCTCACTGGCTTTGGTTGGAGTATAATTTAAACTGCTTCTATACATGTGGCAACAATTCTTGCTGGACCTGCCTTAGGTCCAGGGTTGTGACTATTGATAAAAAGTGATTTAAATGCAGAGATGTGCAGCCTAGATAGGTTCTTAGAATTTATTGTCCAAAGAGAGGCCTGTGACTAATAGAAGAGAAATGGTCCCTCTATTCCTCTGTCATCTCCCTTCACTGGGAGAATTAGAGTCCTAAATGCATACATCATAGTGTCCCAGAAAGAACATGGAGACTTAACTTGGAGTCTGAATGACAGTGGTCTGAGCTCATCTCTGTCACTTATCACTGCACATCTGTGGATCCTGGGGATTTTAAATTGATCTTTGTGTTTGAGTTGCTGACAGAACGGGGTTTTCATTATCTAATTCCACTGTCAGAATTTTGAGAGTGCATTTAGATCTGAATCCTCATTACATTACTCTTATGGGTTGAACTGTTTCCTCAATATTCACTCATATGTTTAATTCCTAATCCTTCATTCCTCAGAATTAGACTTTGGAGACAGTGTCTTTACAGAGATAGTTAATATGAGGTCGTTAAGGGTAGCCCTAATCTGAAATGATTGGGTACTCAAAGGTGGAAATTGGCAGTGGATATGAATTCAGAGAGAATGCCCTGTGAACATGAAGATGTTCATGTACAGCCAAGGATAGAGGCCTGGAGCAGATCCTTCCCTCATACCCTGGGGGGTAGGGAGGGGGTGACCAAGGCTGCTAACCATGATATTGGACTTCTGGTCTCCAGAATTGTGAGATGATAAATTTCTGTTATTTAACCACTCTGTTTTATGTACTTTGTTATGACAACCCTAGGAAGCTAATACAATTACCTATTAAATCTTAGTTCTCCCTATTGTAAATCAGGAACAATAAAAACAGAGTGTCTAAGAGAATGAGCTCTGAAGTGAGTCCTTGGGTTCATACTGCAGCTCTACCAGTTCATAGATGAGCAACTTGGAGCAAATTCCTTCACCTCTGTCTACCTCATTGTTTTCAGTTGTAAAATGAGGATAACAATAATTCTTACCTTATAGGTTTGATGTGAGAATTGAATGAGTTAATGTTTGGAAAGCATTTAGAACAACAGTATTTGGTACTTGGCAAGTGCTCAATAATATTAGCAGTTATTAACCATTTGTAGACTACAAAATGCAACATAGTGCCTGATACAGAACAAATGCCCAATAAATGTTTATTATTAATTTCTTCTTAACAATCATCTTAAATGGTTCTTAAAACATGAAAAAGAATG
Organism: Sciurus carolinensis; assembly: GCF_902686445.1. NCBI lineage: Eukaryota > Metazoa > Chordata > Mammalia > Rodentia > Sciuridae > Sciurus > Sciurus carolinensis. The sequence goes on along the minus strand of NC_062217.1, from coordinate 110,125,230 downwards.
AAAATTTCTCATTTAAAGCAAACTTTTGAACACTCAAAATTATAAAAGACAATGATGGACCAAATTCTATATTGAGGTTTTTTATGAATGCATACATATTTTTCATATTGCCTATAAAATCTTAAAAAGCTGCTATTGTTTTTTTTTTTTTGTTTAACAGTAAAAATCTATACTCATCTTTGAAGACTTATGTCCCTACTTTTGCTTTTATGTGTTTCTTTAGGTTAACGTGCCAGGGTCTTTACACTTTTCTTTAGTAGAGTTAGTTTTCTAGAAATAATATTTCATTTTGAAAGGAAATCTTCAATATTATGCTATATAGGAAAATGATGATTTCCTTTACCTTTTCTCTTTTCTCATTTTCATCCATTTCCCTTTTCTGCCTTCTTCATAGAAGTTGTGTTAAAATTGGAAATAGCCTCACCCTCCCTTGCAGCTATACCTGATGAAATTAAAATATGAAAAAGTTTATGATCCATTAAGGTGAATCTATGTAATTAAGGCAACAATAATTCTTAGGGACTTCAACTACCAAAAATGAAGTGACTTTTTAAATGATTCAAATGAGAACAATAGAATCTATTTGTGGTGACTAAATTCTCAATTCATATCTCAGCTAAGTATCAAAGTTCTGTTCAGAAAAAAGTTCATTATAACACAAAGGTACAGGAAATGGATTGTGAAATTAAACCTAGTGGCTCTCAGGTGGATCACAGGTGCAATTAGTGAGCCTAAGGAAGAAGGACAAACACTTGGAGACTCCATGGTGAACATATGATGCTTTTTGTATTAAGAGTGGAAAAGAACACCTTAGAAGATGGAAAGATCTCCCATGTTCCTGGATAGGCAGAATTAATATTGTCAAAATGGCCATACTACCAAAAGTGCTATACAGATTCAATGCAATTCCAATTAAAATCCCAATGATGTACCTTGCAGAAATAGAGCAAGCAATTATGAAATTCATCTGGAAGAATAAGAAACCCAGAATTGCTAAAGCAATCCTTCGCAGGAAAAATGAAGCAGGGGGTATTGCAATACCTGAACTTCAACTTTACTACAAAGCAATAGTAACAAAAACAGCATGGTATTGGTACCAAAATAGACAGGTAGATCAATGGTACAGAATAGAAGACACGGACACAAACCCAAACAAATATAATTTCCTCATACTAGACAAAGGGGCCAAAAATATGCAATGGAGAAAAGATAGCCTCTTCAACAAATGGTGCTGGGAGAATTGGAAATCCATATGCAACAAAATGAAAATAAACCCATATCTCTCACCGTGCACAAAACTAAACTCAAAATGGATTAAGGACCTCGGAATCAGACCAGAGACCCTGCATCTTATAGAAGAAAATGTAGGTCCAGATCTTCAACATGTCGGCTTAGGACCAGACTTTCTCAACAGGACTCCCATAGCACAAGAAATAAAAGTAAGAATCAACAACTGGGATAGATTCAAACTAAAAAGCTTTCTCTCAGCAAAGGAAACTATCAGCAATGTGAAGAAAGAGCCTACAGAGTGGGAGAAAATCTTTGCCAATCATACTTCAGATAGAGCACTAATCTCCAGAATCTATAAAGAACTCAAAAAACTCAACACCAAGACTACAAATAATCCAATCGACAAATGGTCTAAGGAAATGAACAGACACTTCACAGAAGAAGACCTACAAACAATCAACAAACATATGGAAAAATGTTCAACATCTCTAGTAATAAAAGAAATGCAAATCAAAACCACCCTAAGATTCCATCTCACCCCAATCAGAATGGCGATTATCAAGAACACAAGCAACAACAGGTGTTGGCGAGGATGTGGGGAAAAAGGTACACTCATACATTGCTGGTGGGGTTGCAAATTAGTGCAACCACTCTGGAAGGCAGTATGGAGATTCCTTAAAAAACTTGGAATGGAACTACCATTTGACCCAGCTATCCCACTCCTTGGCCTATACCCAAAGGACTTAAAATCAGCATACTACAGAGATACAGCCACATCAATGTTCATTGCTGCTCAATTCACCATAGCCAGATTGTGGAACCAACCTAGATGCCCTTCAGTTGATGAATGGATAAAGAAACTGTGGCATATATATACAATGGAATATTACTCAGCCATAAAGAATGATAAAATTATGGCATTTGCAAGCAAATGGACGAAATTGGAGAATATCATGCTAAGTGAGATAAGCCAATCTCAAAAAACCAAAGGAAGAATGATCTCGCTGATAAGTGGATGATGATACATAATGGGGTGTGGGAGGGGTTAGTTTTAGGGTTAGAGTGAGGGTTAGGGAGGGGAGCAAGAATGGGGGAAGGAAGGACTGTATAGAGGGAAAAGAGGGATGGGAGGGGTGGGGGGAAGGGGAAAAAAATAACAGAATGAATCAACCAACATCACCCTATGTAAACGTATGATTACACAAATGGTATGCCTTTACTCTATGTACAAACAGTGAAAGAACATGTATCCCATTTGTTCACAATAAAAAATAAAAAAAAAAAAAAAAAAAAAAAAAAAAAAAAAAGAGTGGAAATTAATTTCTGTTGTGGAAAGGAGATGTGATTGGATTACTTATTACTTTTGTTTTTTTAAAACAAGAAACTATTGGTCAGGGTTCTGACTGGAGCACAGATGCTTTAATCAAAGGGATATCCATAGAGTTTAATTGAGAGATGTCCACTTGTAAGTGTGAACAGAAAAAAGGAAAGCAATAAGAAACAGTGAACTACCCCAGTACAAGTGAAAAGCTGTTGCCATTTCCAGGTATAAAATGACAAGGGGAGGGAGCAGTTCCCAGAACTGGCAGGAGATACAGCTCTGACAAGAGTCCTGTCTGTGCATAAGAAGAAGGAACCACTGTCAAACAGCATTCTGACAAGGAAGGAGGTGTGGGACAAATTCCTTGATCTATCTATGTTTCTACTTCATGATCCCCTACCAGACCTCTCTTACCCACAGGGGTTGAACACTGGAAGCCAGAGAACAAGGGAGGTTAGGGATATAGCCCTTGGTGCTCAGCTTCCTGAAGCACAAAACTCAGCACTGAGTGACTGAGGATGCATCTTGGAGGGTAAACCAAGAGTAAGCTGTCTGCACAGCTTTTGCTATTCTAAGATAAAACTGCTAAATATGAGACAAGAGGCAGGTTGATTTGAGCAAAAGTCATCATTTCTCAATTACCCAAATGTGGCATTTAATTCGTTTTTTATGCTTGATAATAATTTTGATGCATAAAAATAATCTTTGTAATCTCTGTTCAAATGTTTTCTTCATTGGCTATTAAATATTAACAAAATATTTGTTATAACCAGTACTGTACTGTTTATGCAGTTGAATATTCAGGCTCATTTAATGATTCGCAATACACATGGAAAGTCATTGATATCAGATATAATCATCCTTGTTGGGAGAAACAGACAAAAATGATGTGTGTTGAGGAGTGAGACTTGAGTGACAGATTGAACATCAATATTGCATTAATTATTTCTGTTTTCTTAGTCATCACATCAAATTAATCACTTTAGTCTTGGTGGCTTGGTATTGAACTGCTGGGACTACTTAAAAACTAACTAGCCATATGGTGAGTGGTTAAGACTCTGGCTCTGGAGTACCATTGCCAGGTTTAAACTGCAGCTCAACAACTAGCTAGTGGAGTAAGCTTGGGCAAGTGCCTCAACATTTTAAAATTTCTCCTTTTGATTTATAAAATTGATTTGAAATATTATTCTGATTACAATATCCCTCTGATTATAAGTATTAAGCAAATATGTAAATGTCAAAAACATTTAGCATAACATTCAGTGCATAAAATAATTATTTCTTAGTTGGGCTGCATAATAAAGTACTGTAGACTGCGTGAACAAGGATTTACTTCTCAGTTCTGAAGGCTGAAAGTCTGAGATCCGGTGCTAGCATCGTTGGGTTGTGTTGAGGTCCCTTTTCTGGGTGGTTGATTGCCAACTTTTCTTTGTAGCTTCACATGGCAGACCCAGGTCTAGCTAGCTCTCTGGTCTCATAAAGGCACTAATCCCATTCATTAGTGCTTCACTCTCATGACCTAATTACTTCCCAAAGGTCCTACTGTCAAATACCATCACATTGGGATTAGAGTTTCAACATAAGAATTTGAAACATAAATGTTCTGTCCACTGCAAATTGTAATTCTGAGAATGAACTGGATTTATAATCTGGACAGAACCTGTGATAAATATAATTAGAGTTAATATTTGGCTTACATTGTTAAGAAGAGCGTCCTTATTAATGTGAAATTATATACACAGTAGAAAACATTCCCTACTCTTGAGGCAGCCTGATCCATGGTAGGAGGAAGAGAGAAAAATAAACAAGAAAGGGAAGCAAACAGAATTTTTTTATAGCCACTTTCTTATTCTTCAGAAGTCCACTCATTTGATCACTTAATAAAGGATAAATATAAAGATTTTTTCACTATAATATTAAAAAAAATTAAGATTTCAGATGAAACAAATTGGAAGTCTTCTCAAAACTAACCAAGAGGTGGGCTCAAGTCTGAGAAGGAATATGAAAATGGTTTTACTTCTAGAAGCAGAAAACTTGGACCCTAAGGTTGGTTCTACCTGTGATTTAAAATAAACCACATCTCTGAAATTCATTTTCCTATTGTGTAAAGGGTTAGTTGGACAGAAGTTAACACTTTTCAAAACATCTTCTGGAAAGTTGTGTTCCTTAGGTGAATTTTGGAGATAGTGCATTTTGTGTCTTCTCAAATTCCTATAGTCTTGTAATTCATTAAAATTTGGAATGGTTTGCAAGTATTTTCTCTCACTCTGCAAGTTGTCCCTTCACTCTGATGATTGTTTCCTTTGCTGTCCAGAACCTTTTAGTTTGATACAATCTCATTTGTCTATTTGTCTGTGCTTTTGATCATATCCAAAAACTTTACCAAAACTAACGTCCTGAAACATTTCCCCAATTTTTCTTCTAGTTGTTCAATAGTTTTGGGTCTTACATTTAAGTTTTTAATTGATTTTTGAGTTTAGTAAAAGATGAGGTTTTGTTTCACTTTTCTAAATATCATCCAAGCCTGGGAAGGTTAGGAAGGAGAAGGGGAAAGTGAAAAGTTGGTTAACAGTAATGAAACTACAGTTAGGAGCAGCTCTAGTGTCCTATAGTATAGCAGGGTAAGTATAGTTAAAAATAATTTATTAAATATTTTCTGAATGCTTATTATTGTCTATTTCAAAATAGCTAGAAGAGATAATTTTTAGTGTCCCCAACACAAAGAAACAATAAATGTTTGAGGTGATGGATTTGTTAATTACCCTGATTTGAATATTATCCATTGCATACATGCAACAAAATATCACATTATACCCCATAAATATATATAATTATTAAGTACCAGTTAAAATTATTTAATTGCTTTAAGATAAAAATATAAAATGTTCCATAGCAAAATAGAAAAGAAAGGCCCTTCAGTCTTGTTCAACCTCATTATTTTAAATGCATTCTTCCATGGGATCATTTCTCCACATTTATCATCTTCAAAGATCCTATAAAATGATCGGAATATAAAATCCACTTCAAAGTCAAGAGAATAATAGTTTATTAATGGATTTCCATCTTCTCCCATGTCTTAGAATCTAATTCCTAAACTATTTCTATGACATGGTAACTATGTAATAACCTTGATATAAAACTCCGATTAATTAAATATTCTTACCTCATTTCTGTGAACTAAGGGTTAAAGAACTGGAGAATGCTTGGAGAATTCATTTTTTCCCTCTTCTACCTGTTATCCAAAGGGAAGTAGAAAGATAATTAGGTCTGATTCCCTGGAGTAGAATAAATTGTTTTTGTTGTTGTTCAATACTACACTGTGTGAAATTCTTAGAAGACTAAAGATGATTGAATGTATATGCATTTGAATAAATTACCTACAATGAACATGGAGTGTACTGAGTATCTAAATCAGTAGTTAATATTTGCCACAATGGTTTCAAAAAATCTACTTTTTATATCACAGTTTGATATAGTTATTATTTTTCTTGTACAAGTGCATAAATAAAAGTAAAAGAGAAGACATGAGAGAATTATTTTTACTTGTGAACTTTGAAACAGACTCTCTCTCACTCTAGAATGATATTTGTCTTCAGAAATAATAATATAAATTATTGTGACTAATATTTGGTCTCGTGATTGGACCCAAAGATTCAAAATATATGGGGATATGATTGCAGTATTGGATTCTTAGCTACCAAGTTCTTTCTTACCATTTTTATTTCTTCCACAAATAAATAATAGAAGAATGTATTTGAAATAATTCAGATCTACAATGTATTATTGACTTTTTCTATTGATGAATTTGGAGTGTTAATCAGACTATTCTTTAAAAGTTCAATCAACTCTCTTATAGAGATGTCAATTGGTATAGGGCTAAATGCAATGTGTGGTGGTGTGTGTTTATGTGTGTGTGTGTGTGTTTTGAGTATTCCTCTAGAACTTGGGTACTAACCTCTTTCAGATGCAATATAAGATAATTTTTAAGTTCCATTCTGTGTAAATATATGAAGTAGCCACCACATTTCTTTGCAAACCATTTTTTCTTGGTTCTTTCTCCCTGCTTGTGTTTTCAATTCTGGAAGCATAACTTGTTATTACTTCAGATTTTTCTCATATCACATTTTTTTATTTCATTGGTTGTCATCTCATCATTTAGATTAGACATGTGTTTACTACTTGCTTCATAGGTAAAATAAGTAAATAGGAATGACTACTTCTGGGTGTTCATGATAATGATGATAGTTATCTTCTATTGAGTGTTTCTGGTTTTACAGAACCTATACTAAAATATGTTATTTTGAGTTCTTTTCAACAGTCTGTGAAGTAGGTACTATTATCACCCACAACCTCAGAGAGCTTGACTAGTTTGTTCAAATTTTAAGATAAACTAAATGTCTAAGTCATGATTCAAATCCAAGGCTATCCCCATCTTCTCCTTCTAAATCAATAAACCAAATGACACCACCATGACAATGCACATGGTCACCCCGATACTACACATGATGTAGCTCATGGTGTAGCATATGATATATTCTAGAAAATGTTCTATGTGTACTTGTAAAGAGTATATATTCTCCACTGTTTTGGAGTATGTGCTTTATATGTCAGTTGTATTAGTTGATAGGGTTGTTCAAGTTTTTTATATACTTATGCATTTTATATCTAAATGTTCTTTCAGTTATGAAGAGGGGTATTGAAATATTCAACTACAGTGTAAGCATTGAATTACCTGTTTTTCTCCTTAATTATGAAGTGTTTTGCTTCATATATTTTGGAACTCAGTAGTCAAAAAAGTATAGTTTTAAAAAATGCCTTCCTAATATATTGACCATTTTATCTTATGATAATGGTGTTTTGTTTCTAGGAATGTTTTAAAAATTCTGGTGTAAATATTAATATGACTTCAGTCCTTTTTTGTTGTTGTTTGTTTGTTTGTTTGTTTTGTGGTGCTGGGATTTAACTCAGGGTGTTGCACATGCTAGGCAAGCTTTCTGCCACTAAGCCCCATCCCCAGATCCTATTTCTTTTTATGGTTTTAGTTTGCATGGTTTGTCTTTTTCATCTTTTTTTTTTCTTTCTTTTTTTTTTTTTTGCTTTTCACTTATTTATGTTTGCTCTTATAGACAGTATATAGTTAAAACTTGGTTATCAAATTTTTCATGTTTGATAATCTCCTCCAGATTGGAATATTTCTTCCATTCATATTTAATATGATTGTTGCTATGTTTAGATTTGTGTGTTCCATTTTATATTTTTCTGTATGCCTCATGTCATTTTACCCTTTTAAAAATATTTTCCTTTTTTGTGTAATGAATGTTTTTCTGTGTTTCATTTTCACTGTTGATTTTGATTTTTTAACTATATGTTTTTTAGTTGTTTAGTGGTTTCTCTAGGAGTTGTATGCTTTATTTTATTACAATATTTTCAGGTCAATACTGATGTGATATAGCAAATATAGCAAATTTACACCAATATAAGCACCTTTTCCCCCTTATCATTTGTTCTAATATTATATACTTTGCACTTATAAACCTAATATAACACTATTATAATTATTGCTTTATACCAAGTTCTTTTCCACAACAGCTAAGAGAAGGAAAGAGGATGTATATATTTGCCCATGTATTTTTCATTTATAATGCTCTATATTTTCCCTGTGAATTTAAGATTCTGTTTGTTGTCATTTTTTTTTTTTCAGTCTGAAACACTTTCCATAGTATTTCTCATAAGGTAGGCTTGCTGGAAATGAATCATCCCAGTCTTTATTTATGTTTGATTGTCTTTGTTTCACCTTCATTTTTGAAGGGCAGTTTTACTTAGTTGACAGGTTTTTGTTTTGTTTTGTTTTGTTTTTCCCCCTCCAGCATTTTGAATATGTCACTCCTCTGACTCTTAGTTCCCATTGTTCCTGTTGGGGAGTCAGTCATTAATAATATTGTTGTTCCCTGGTATGTTATGACTAATTTTTCTTTCGCCACTTTCAAGATCTTCCTCTGTCTTTCACTTTCAGCTGCTTGACTGTGATGTTGCATAGGTTTGTATCTCTGTGCTTATTCCATTGGGATTCCTTGAAATTTTATATCTACCAAATACTATTTTCACCAAATTCGGGAATTTTTCAGCCACTATTTCTTTAAATTATTTTCTATTTCTTTTCCTCCATTCTATGATTCCTACTATATGTAAGCTGGTACTTTTAAATTTGTCCCACAGTTGTCTGAGCTTCTGTTCGATTTTCTTCTATCATTTTTACTTCCCGTTTTTCAGATTGGGCAATTTCTTTTGACATATCTGCATTAATGAGAATCTTTCAAAGTAAATTTGATAATGGAGATTGTATCTCTTTCCCCCTTTCCCCATTTTTTCCCTGCTCATATCACTTGGACTTAAAGAACACTGGTAAAAAATCAATTAATTTCTAAGCAGGAGATAAATACTGGCAGCAGAAACATGCCCCTAAAACCTAAGTATTCTCCGTAACTGGAATGAATAGCATGGCTTGAATCAATTTAACTGGTTCAAGATTAGCCTACTCAGCAAAATAAAGAGGATGCTCCATCCTTTTGAGATGATAATTAGTGACCATTTATTATTTTTCTAGCAAGGCCTAAGTAATCTTACTTCCTACATCAAGTGTCTGTTCAAAGTGTTTCTTCCAAAATCGGAAAACACTTGCTGTGAGAGGGATTCTGGTAAATGCAACATTTTCCGTGGATAAGTAACTTTCTTTTGTATGCTAGGTTCTCATAATTTGTAAATGGGGATAATAGGATGTACCATGTGGATCTGTTGTAAGGATTAAATAAATTAAATATTTTAGAAAATGTCTCTCACATAGCAAGCACCCATTATGTATTAGTCTTTATAATGGTGTTATGGTTTAGATGTGGTGTTTCCAAAAAGCTCATGTGTGAGACAATGCAAGGTTTGAGGGAAAACGATTGGGTTATAACCTTCAATGAACCTGATGGAATTAACTGAGTGGTAACTGGAGGCAGTGGATTGTGACTGGAGGAAGTGGTTCACTGGGGGCATGGCTATGGGGCATATATTGGGGTATATATTTTGCATCTAGCAAGTGGAGTCTCTCCCTCTGCTTCCAGATCACCATGTGAGCTGCTTCCCTCTGCCACATTCTTCAGACATAATGCTGTGCCTCACCTCAAGCCCTGAAAAATGGAGCCAGACTTTTATGGACTAGACCTCAAAAACCGTGAGCCCCCAAATAAACCTTTCCTCCTTTACAGTTTTTCTGGTCGGGTCCCTTAGTCACAGCAGTGAAAAAACTGACTAAAACATATGGTAATTGTTTTATAACATTTACATGGTGCTTTAGAACTTCAGAGATGTACTAGTACACTGACCAAAAGGGTATCCTAGGCTGTTTCTCAGCGTAGCCCTGGGTCAACTTTGTTTCTTTGGTACTTGTGTATTACTCATGGTAGGAGGATGGTTTCAATAATAATTTCTTTGAAAGCTCATCATAACAATATTTGTCATGTATGAAATTTCTAGTAATTCTTAAATAGCATCGATACATAGTAATAGTATAAGTGCTTAGAGTGGCATTTCATTTTGGTTATTTTCAAAGAACAGTCCACCCAATCACTGGAAAGTTTATACATCAGATCCTGACTTTTAAATGCAACTGTGTGATTCAGTTAACAAATTTGAGTTCTTACCTGTGTGATTCGGTTAACAAATTTGAGTTCTTATCAGTTATCTACACTCCAGAAGCCCTTTCCTCACTTTCAACAGTTAAATTGAAGCAGGAATGGCTTATGTTGAGTCCACGTCAAAGTCCTGAATCAACCTTACAGCTACCATTAAAACAAATTAGCTAACTGACAAAAATATTTGGCAAAGTGACCAGAACCATTGACATAGTTTTTGACTGACCAGTAGAAAATACAAATTACTTTGCTGAAAGTGATATTTATTTTGAAAGCACAGAATTTGAGTCTTCTGTGAAAGTCACATCTAAAAAAAAAATCAGGATAAATATTCCCTTAACTAAGAAACCCCAACTAAGTCTAATTAGAGCAATTAAATTGGGTTTTACTACAAATTCAGGTTCCCACAGAGGGCTTAATTAACCCTTGTGCATAATGAACACTCAGTCAAGTTAAAGTATAATTTATGTGAGCAAAGGGCATGGGAAAGATGCTCTCCCCAAAGACTGGCTCTTCACAGACTAACTCAGAACTAACAAAGATCTAAAGAAAACTCTGCCTGTCAGTCTGAGTAGTTCTAATGCGAGTATCTTAGATACTTCTGTTATATCTAATGTAAATTCTGACATGATTTCAGGGCATTCAGGCCTTAGATCATGATTTTTATGTAGCATTTGCAATGCTTAGAATTTTGTAGAGAATAGCTGTCAGACACCTTTTCAGAGCTGACTTCCTTTGCTAAAAATCAAAGATGTTGTGCCAACATTACATTCAATAAGACTGAGAAATTATTAAAAATAATTTTGTTATTGTTTATATATACAAACATTTTTCATGATCATTTGAATGAATCCCCTCAAAGTTAAGGGGTCTCCTAAACCAAGTGGTAAATAGGTGCAATCACAAAGCTCCTCTATAAACTCTGTGGACTGACTGGCTATTTGAAGTATATTCTATTTTGAGTAATTCTTAATAACATGGTCTTGATCATTGTTCCACAGATCAGGCATCTTAAAAATGTCTTTGTCTTAATGTTAGACTTTGTGCAGAAAGAAATGAGGGTAATCCAGTTATTGAATACTCAGGTCAACTTCTATGGTTTGCTGAGTTGTCTGTGTCAAGTATGAAATTAAAATCACAGGTAAGACAGACCATTTACTCTGATTAGCTGAACAGTAATCACCAGTAATTTATATGACCTCCACCCAATTTACCCTTTTCTATTTGAACACAACTTAAAAGTAGGATTCTGAGAGTGCTATTTCCTATGATTTGAGTTGACTCCTCCAATTTTTTTTGGTATGAGATATTGAATCCAGGGGTGCTGAACCACTGAGTCACATTTCCAGCCCTTTTAATTTTTTTGAGACAGGTCCTTGCTGAATTGCTTAGGGCCTCACTAAGTTGCCAAGAGTGACTTTAAATTTGTGGTCCTCCTGATTCAGCCTCCAGAATCATTATAGGTATGCACCACTGCATCTGGTGAAGTACCCAAAATTTGATCATGAAGTTCATTTCCTGTGAATGTGTTCTTTGACTTGGTTTACAAGTTACATATTTCTTTTGTCTGTCCCTTTATTTATACTCTTGACATCCCTGGAACAAATCCTTATATGACTATGGTATTTATTTGGCTTTTATTTATAATTCATATTGATCTTACTATTTACAGTTAATATTATAGGCTTTACTGTAGCCTGGCAGTGTCAAGTGCCTTGGAGGAGCCATCTCATTTAGTACCCTCAATGACAGGTACCATTATTATCTCTATTCAGTAGGTCATAAACTGATACTCTAAGAGGCTAAGTACATTATTCTAGGATACATAGGTTTCACCTTCACCTGGTGGTACTGAGATTTTAGCCTATCATTGTCTCAGTCTAGATTTCAACACTGAAGCCCTATGATAAATTGACCCATCCTCACATTATTCCTTTTATCCTAGTAATACTTGACTTGGAGAACTATGCTTATGGGAGATAAGGTAGCAGTAGTAATAGGTCATGGTGCTTTTAAATTCTAAAAGCATTTAAAAAAATATACCTCTCAGATTTTTCTTCCCAGAAATTCTGTTCTGCCCTTGGGTAGTAGGAAGGATCTGTGATTTCATTTGAAAGAACACTTCAGGGAATTTTGCTTCATCCTGTCACTGAGAATAATCGGATAACTGTTAACATTGACTGCATTCTGGACTTCAGCCTTCCATGCATCTGATTTCCATTTGAGATGCCTTGTTTGTTTCTGACTTTGATTTTCTTTCTTTGGTCTGGCATCTGCCTCTCTTCCTCAGCCCCACATTAGATAGATCTATGTGGATCTCTCTGTGATCTCTGTCTCTCTTCACCTGCTCCCCAGAACACTCCCTTATGGTATCTTTCTGACCACAGTAAGAAAAGGTTTTCTCCAGTTCCAATATTTCTTCCCTTGGGGATTTGAGTAAGTTTCAATAGGCAGGGAGTCATTCATTATAGCATGATGAATTTAGGACAAATTGGTTGTAAAAAAGAGATCCTAAAAGATGTATGATCAGAAGCTAATTCCTCCTGTCAGTTATCCAGTTGGAATTTTTCAGGTAACTTCTGAACTATGTGAACATTTGTTGGGAAAACAGCAGAAAAAATCATCTCCTGACTGAAAATTGTATGATTTCTTGGCATTATTTAATTAGATACAATAAGGAGTTACTCAGTTTTTACTTCATAGAGCACTTTGGTAGGTCTCACGGGTGATATCCAGTGAGTGGTATACATAAGGACTGCTCTAAAAGAAGCTCAGAAGAAAAACACTTGAAACTAACGACAAATATCTATAGTGATGGGAACTACAGCCGAGGTTTACAGCAATGTTTGCAGAATTCTTAGGAGTTATTAACTTTTAAGTTGTTAGTGTCTTTGGAGTAAAGAACCCCATGTCAGCCAAGCCTCATAGAAAATGAAACTGCTGAGCACTTTAACTGAAGTAGAATAGGATGGCGGGGGGAGCAGCAGGCAGAGAGGCTGGAGAGGAAGGAAAGGACCAAGTCATTCAGTGTTGCCTATCATTTAGGCTCAGTGTCATCTACTCTTGGGCTCAAGTCATGCAATGTATTTCGTGTGAGGAGTTGATGAATCTGATAGGAAATAGCTCATTTGGATTTCCTCTGATAGAGCCTTGGCAGGTTATCTATTCTCTTGGTCATCCAAGGGACTGATTTTAAATGTGTTTTCCCAAGGGTATTCACAGAAAAGCACAACTTTTTTTGATTTATCAGTCAGCAACTCTGTGTGGCTCATGTCAATCTCAGGGCAGAATGGCAATCAAGAGAGTTAGGTAGCTTCCGTCAGTCAGCATTTATGGATTATAAGCCATGATACCAAAAAGAAAAAACAAAAAAACACAAAAATAGATCCTACTTTTAAAAATGATTGCTATCCCTGCTAAGTAGGATAATTGACTTGTAGTAATTTGAAACCTTTAATAATAGCCAAAATCCCATGTTCAGCATCAAAAAGGTATAGTTGTGTCTTTCTTTCATACATACTCAACCTGCTAAAAACATCATGACATATCATTGTTATCCTCAGCCCCAACCCACCCTCTCCCCTTTAGTAGATATCCTAACTTAAGTCTGCTGTGTTAACCTGGGAAAAGGGAATCTAAATTGGTCAATCTTTTGTATGAAGTAAAACTCTTTCTCCAGCAACCTCCTTTCTATTGTTCTTTCTGAGGCTTGAGTTACGCCAGTTTTGCCATAGTATCTATTTCTCCTTCTCAAATATGCCTGTTAGCTACATTTTCTCAAGGAGACCATTTATCACCCTTCTTGAGCACAGAATAAAATTTAGTTTTTCCTTCAAATGTCAGGAATCCAGGATTCCATTCGGATCAGTGACTTTGAAATGATTGCAAGTACATAAACTGCAATTTATTGCCACTTTCAAAAATATAATCGGACAAAAGGGGCACGAAGTCACTTATCACAAACTATGCAATGAATTACATCTATCTACCTATCCATATATTCAACAAACTTTTAGTGAAATTTCCTTAGCCACTTTATTGGGATACATGGGTGAATATTAATTGTAGTTGATTTACTTTATTCATTGCTGAAAACATTTACATTATAATATTCACAAGAAAATAATTATAATAAAGAAAATGCATTCTTAAACCTGTTTTCTTTAGAAATGAATCAATTACAAGACAGTGAGTTTGGGTTGGTTGATATTGATTCTAAGTCCAAAAGCAACTCATGGATGAGAGAAAGCAGTGTGAGCTTTGGTAATTAGGGAAAGATTAGCAGAGAAGCTGGGACTGTATAGAAGCCTTGAAGGAGGATTAGTAATTAGATAAATTAAGCAAAGAGAGATGTCTTCTACTAATTGGAAGAAGGATAAGATAAGTTTTCCATTTTATTTCGGGGATCTGAGTACCTTTGGGATATCCCAGTTGCTGACCCTTGTTCAGAACTTTAGATAAGGGATTCTAAACAAAGTGGTTTTCTGAGGAAACAGAAACGTCAGTTCTCTTTGCATTTCAGGCATTTTATAGGCCTTATTATATCAAGATCTTCTTTTAACAATCAAAGCTTGTTTCAGTTAAATTTTACCTCAACTTCACCCTTTTCCCAAATCTTACAATAAATAACCCTGCCTCTTTGTTTGATGAGATACATTACAGTTTCTTTGATATACCTTCCCTGTTGCAGTAAGAAAATAAACCTAAATTGATTAAATGACAAGTTTGTTTCTATGATCTCTTTCACATGGGTGTTACCAAACTATCAAACTTTAATATTTTAGGTCAAGATTTTAGGGAAAAAGGAGAGTCTTTTTTTCCCACCAGCTCAACAGTATTTGTTTTAAAGGTAATCTGATTCAACAAATTATTATTTTTTTGCTCAATATAGTTAATTCATGCTAGAGCAACTTTAGGCAAATTATTCCTACTGAAGCACATATACTATAATATTTTGGTCATGCCATTATTTAATGATATAAAAAATTAGAAAATTCCCCACTGACAGAGAACAGGTTTTAATTTTTTTTCTGTCTTTTTTGGTTTCTGGTCTATCCCAAGTACCTAACAATGTCTGGCATGTATGTTGTTCTCAATTTGTATTTATTGAATCAATCTCTCTTTCAATCTCTCTCTCTCTCTCTCTCTCTCTCTCTCTCTCTCACACACACACACACACACACACACACACACACCCACACACACACACACACAAATGAGTTTGCGTGAAGCATCAGGGAGGATAAAGTAAACAATAAATTTCAGTCTTGAAGAAACAGAATTGGGGAAATTGTATCATCCAATTTTTTCTGTTATAACCTGGCATATGGAGTTTTACCCTATTCACACTCTCATTTATTATGCCTTCTGTACTATTATATTCTTTATTTTTATTTATTTATTTTTTTTTGTATTTTTTTTTCTTTTTATTGTAAACAAATGGGATACATGTTGTTTCTCTGTCTGTACATGGCTAAAGGCATACCATTTGTGTAATCATAAATTTACATAGGGTAATGTTTGATTCATTCTGCCATTTTTTCCCTTCCCCCCTCCCCTCCCACCCTTCCCCTCCATCTGTACAGTCCTTCCTTCCTCCATTCCTGCCCCCCTCCCTAAACCCAAGTCCAACCCCAACACTAACCCTTCCCACCCCCCATTATGTGTCATCATCCACTTATTAGAGATATCATTCTTCCTTTGGATTTTTGAGATTGGCTTATCTCACTTAGCATGATATTCTCCAGTTTCATCCATTTGCCTGCAAATGCCATAATTTTATCGTTCTTTATGGCTGAGTAATATTCCATTGTATATATATACCACATTTTCTTTATCCATTCATCAATTGAAGGACATCTAGGTTGGTTCCACAATCCGGCTATTGTGAACTGAGCAGCTATGAACATTGATGTGGCTGTATCTCTATAATATGCTGATTTTAAGTCCTTTGGGTATAGGCCAAGGAGTGGGATAGCTGGGTCAAATGGTGGTTCCATTCCAAGTTTTCTAAGGAATCTCCACACTGCTTTCCAGAGTGGCTGCACTAATTTGCAGCCCCACCAGCAATGTAAGAGTGTACCTTTCTCCCCACACCCTCGCCAACACCTGTTGTTGGTTGTATTCTTGATAATTGCCATTCTAATTGGGGTGAGATGGAATCTTAGGGTGGTTTTGGATATTCTTTAATTACTTTTACTTACCAAACCAAATCCTCAGCTTGCTATTAAAAGATCCCCAGAATTTGACTCGAACTATCTTTTCCTGACCATATCCTATAACATGCTCATTAGAACAAGAAATTCCTTTTAGAAAACTCAATTGGTGGAGAAAGCATTTGCTCTCCAGATACTTGTGTTCCATCCTGACATTTATCTCTCCCAGTGTGGCCCAATGACCAATTTCAGGCAAGGAATTATGAACAAAGTGATGTGTCACTTCCAAGTTAAGGAAAGAAGATGTTTTTGTACCTCTTTATTCTCTTTCTCTAAGGGATGTATTTGGAGGCTACATGTTATAAATGGAATAGCTACATGATAGACAAGCAGAGAATACCTCTATCAGAATTTAGGTAAGGAACATGTGTTACAAAGTTCTATTGGGTTAACTCATTTTTATTGGTTTTTTTTTGGTGTGTATTATAGCAGTTAACATTATTTATCCTGAATGATACAGTATTCCTATTCAATTCAATGTTTCTCCAATCTGGGGTACCATCCTTCCTACCTATGTTTAAATGCCCCCAAATGACTCTGCCAACATTGAGAAGCATGCCTAGTCTCTCCAAGTCAAAGGAAAGACTAATCTTTCTGATGACCCACAGCATATCTAGTCTGCGTATAATACTTACTTTGAATTAACTGCTAATGACTCAGTGATTATGGTATGATTATTGTTTCTCTCTATTATTTTATATGTATATGACATGAGCATATTTTTGACATCTTATACATCCATGGAGTATAACTTATTCTAACTAGGATCCCATTCTTGTGGTTGTACATGATGTGGAGTTTCACTGTGGTACATTCATATATGAACACAGGAAAGTTCTTTCAGTGTAGTTGTAACTTGTATCTTAGCTTCATTATGAGTTCTTCCTCTTTTATTGCACTGTGATACCCATAAGACATAGGAAAACATGCTTGCCAGCTACTCCTAGTGATTAATTCCATAATATATTTTATCTTTTGTACATTTGAACAAATAATTGTTTTATTGGCAAAGTCCAACCTGTTGAGGTAAATACTTTTCTGACATTTTTCGAATAAAACTCTTTTCTAAAGCCAGTTTTATTCCAATTCAAGTAAAGAGAAATGGATTTAAGAAATTATAATAGATGACCATGAATTAATTTAAACATTGCTTCTAAGGAGTGGTAATTTAAATAATAATCTAGAGATCGTCACTAAGGAAAACTATCTTCTCTAGATCTCAAGATACCTTGCTTTAACCAGGAATATTTGGGAATGTTCTGGGGACATCCCGCCCTCCATGCTGTGGGCATACACACCTCTACCTGATAGTTTATCCAGGTTTGCCCCATATCATTCACACATCAGATGTTACCCTGTGATTGTAGAACATGCACTGTTGAGGGAGCTGTGGAGGACAAGATTATCCACCCTAAGGAGGTTTTGTCTCTGAGAATATTAGAGATAAAATTACAGCTGAACTGTTTGAAAATTACTGACATTAAAAATGCTCTTTACTCTAGAATTATATTTTGAGGTACTAAGCCCTTTGAAAGTATTTCTGTTTGAGATCAGGTTGGCTTGTTATTAGTCTCATCTGGCCATCTTATGCTAATTGAGCTGATAGGTGTTTACTTTTTTTCTTAACTTCTCTTCTGAATAGATCAGAAGTTTTAGAAATGACCCACCAGGAAACCTCCTAATCTATGCTTACACAGAAATAAGATGAGAAAGGTCCAGATACCAGGCATGAATCAAAGATGATGAGGCCTTGTCCTCCCCATCACATCCACTCCCCACTCCCCCATAATGAGGCAGACAGAACACATGAAATTCTGCATACTCACTTGCAAGGTCAATGTGTCTGTTGCTGACCAATAACAAACTTCTCCCTAAGTCTATCTGAAAACATGAATCTTTTTCCAAATTGAATTATAGAGACTAAGTTGACTGGAGGTTTATTTTGTTATATAGGCTTGCTTCGAAAAGTCAGGTGTAAGTCAAACTTTATTTGAAATACACAAGAGAAATTGGCTATACAGAGACCTCAGGTTAATGCTTTCATCGTTTGGATAATCACCATTGTATCAATTGGGAATTTTATGGATTGGCTTCTGAAAGCAAGGACTGCCTGCAGTGAGTTACCAGGAGTTCCATGGAAATTGCATTTGTTGTACCTATTCTGATATGCATGAGCTGACATAAAATACATGTTCTCCTTTTCTCCTCAGGTTTTCTATGTTTTTTTAGAGGTCCATCAATTGTTACTATTATTTTATCACGAAGTTTGCCAGAGTTTTTTGATAATGACATTCACCACTGGGAGAAATTCTGCGACTGTAAAACCAATTAAAAGACACTTTTAACAATAAGACAACCTAGGTGACAGTCTGGTTACAAAAGTCCAAATTGTTGCTACTTCAATAGTATTGCATTAAAAGGAAACAAAATACATGAGAGACTGTTTTTTTTTTTTTAAATGGGCTAGTTATTAACCTCTTACTGTATCTATAAATTAAAATTCTGAATTGAACTCAACATTAACTTCAGCTTCCACTAGAAGCTGAAGAATTCTCATTTCAGATATGTTTTAATAGATTAGAAAAGTGATAGTTACAGATTAGTAAACTGAGAGAAGGAGAGATGAGTCAAATAGCTATATTCCTCAGAACAATATATGGTTCATATTCAGCTCTCAATGTGTCTTAATTTAATGAATGAATGAACTTGCTTGAGATTCAGCATCTGTTAAGTGACAAGACAACATCTGATTTCTAAGTCCTTACTAATACCTGTACTGTCTTTAAGCCCAAACCTGATGAATTAGAAATTGTTTGTTTTGGATTCATAGAGGTTTTATAATACTTTAATTTTCTTTATCATTATTTTGACCAAGTTAAGTGACAGTTGATAATAATATAAAAATATGCTTAAGGGAAGACATGATTGTGATTTCTACTGATGCAAACCAAAACTGTTTTAATCAAAGAGAAAATGCTTCTATATTAGCAAAAATTAAAAGTGAAAGTTCATTAATTTTAGGTTTCAAATGGTACTGAAAGACAAAAAGTACATTGTGCATAAAAATAGATGAACAGGAGGGATTAGGATCTTGTGTTTTCCTGCTATATTAAGCGGCACTTAAAGAGACATTGTATTATTGAATTGCATTCATACAAAGTCAGCAGAATCAAGCTCATCCAGAATTCGAACATCCAGAAAGTCCACGTAGTGAAAATACTTGACTTTGGTGAAGACTAGTGATGTAGAGACAGCTTAATACAAAGGAAATTCCAAATAAGAGCTTAAACTAGCCAAACTGATTCATAGAATAACAGATTTTCAACACACATTGAACAAGTGTTGGCTATTACTGCTACTAATTGAGAGAAAAATTTAAGAAGATGGTCCTTCTTGATTTCCATGTCAGCCCCTACAGAGCTTTATTTCCTAATGGTCCATGTTGAAGACTCTCTTATAACAACTGACACCTCACCCCAGAACTTAGCATAGTGCTTTGTACATGGTATTTGAGGTAAGAAAAATCAGAAAAGGAAGGATATGAAACCCATGGAAAAAAATGATATTCGAAATAATGACTTTAATGTATTCGGTTTTTGATACATCCCAAGTTCTTCATGTCCACGGCCTAATTTAATCCTGGAGATAAGTCTGTGATGTAGGCATTATTAAGAATATTTTGTGGATGAAAGAGTTGAAGTTTCAAGAGGATAAATAATTTGTAGAACATATCAGTTAGTAAATTGCATTTTTTCATCCAAAAATTCATGTTTCATCCAATATTAAATGCTGCTTCTGAGGAAAGGAATTAAGGAAGGGTGAAGGAGGAAAACGAGTCAGAAGAAAGAGGGGGAAGAAAGACACTAAGAAGTCAAGGAGGCAGGAATGAGAAGAGGGAATCCATTTTGGAACCATTCTGTAATTAGGGATAGGCTTTGATTGGTCAGGAGCTATTGTCATATTTACACATATACATGAAAAGTCTCAGATGATATTGTAGTTACAGGATAGAGGTGTGTTCCTGAAACATTGCCTTGAGGAAATACAATTTCAATGAATTCTGCAACATAAATCTCTCTAGGGGAAGAGGACTTAATGGAAGATGACTTCCATTTAAACAAAATTAAATTTAGAGAAGGATCAGTCACCTTACATGGGCCAGGATGGTGGCCATGGAAAAAGAATGAAAATTTAATTGCCTTCAACCAACCAAGAAGTAGAAACCAGTATAGAATTTTTGCCTCTTTGATGCCTAATGGTAATGTCATGACACATCACCATGACCAAGACACTGTCAGAATCTGAAAATTCTAGTTTAATATTGTATCCTTCCACAGGGGGATTTGTTATAATTTTCAGCATAAAACTTAAGATATTAAGAAGTGTTTTTTAGGAAGACCTTGATAAGGGTTTGGTCTTCGTTCTATATAACCTCATTGTGGCTTAAGGAAATTTTGTTGTCAGAGAAATAAGAAAAGCTGGCCCCTTTTAGAGTCTACATTTGGTTCAAATGTCTTCATAGTTCTTTACTTACCCTTAATGGCTTGCACAAGTCCACTGACTTAAATGCCTTGTGGAACATAAGCTCTTCACTGTTTAGAAATTATTTTGATTGCAGATGAGATAGATTAAGGTTAGGAATAAAAGATCTGGAGAGACATGCAAATTATTTTTCTTAAATGTGATCACTTTAATTAAAAGAATATTAAATATACATTTTTGTTTTACTTAGTCCCACAGTAATTGCTGAAGTAAACACTTATTTAAATTACTAATTGAAAATAGACCAAAATGAAACAAAAAGACATAGAAATTGAGAAGGAATAGATAAATAATATGTTAACAGAAAGATGATCTTTCACTGAGAAGCATGGACAACTGAAGACCTCTTAAAGAATTAAGAGAAGTTCCCTCTCTATCCCGAACACTTGTTTTGGAGAGTGACAAAGATAATGAGAATGACTGACGTCACTGTAATGCTACACACTGATGATATTTATTCATTTTATGCACGTTGGAGAAGGCCAGTTACCATCATTCAACTTTCAAACTCCTGTCATACACAAGAAGCAGAAAAGTGACACAACCATTTCAAATGCACATCCTAAGTGAGGGCCGGAGCACAATATAATGCTTAAAAAAAACCCAGGTTGGTTCTGGAGCACGAGAAGTGAAGGAAGTTTCAAGGATGGAAGAAAGTACAATATATCGTGATATGAAGAGAATTCTCTGCCATTAGTCTTCAGGTGGAACTGGCATAAGACCAAGGTGACGTAAGATAAGAGAATGCGTGTCTGGTAGAAATGGAGACAATAGGCATCCTTTGCTCTTTAACATTTGATGAGGCATTGTGACGACCAAAGGGATTGTGTTCAAAGCACAAATGTTTTTCATTAATAACTTTTAAATGAAAGAATTGCAAAAATCTTATCATGTGCTTTGAAGACAAAATTAAAATCAAATATACACCATTGACCTGGTAAAGATCTCATGTTGTGTTTCCTTGTGATCTTAAGTTCTTAATCCTTTTTTTTTTAGGTGGGGGAGAAAGATTATAAGAACTTATGATTTTTTTCAAACCAAATTATTTCTAATGAATTTCAAAAACAGTAAAACAAATGTCAGAAAGGCTACGGCTACTCTTATTACCTGATGCCCTTGTATTACACTCTGCATTTAAGAGTAATGTACCTTTAAAGAAAATTCAGTGTCAGTTTGTGATAGGAGTTATTTCAAAGGAAATAAAATACCTCATGCATAGAATTCAGGGAGAAGAACATCTCAGAAACATCACTGAAAAATTACACTTTGTACTTCATATATTCATTTGATCAGGAAAATCTATTCAGCGGATTGGAATTTGAATTGTCTGGAAATTTTAAAAAGTGAAAATGTATACAAGCAGAACTGAAAACTGATGAGTGTAGCCCAACTGAATGAACTGGTGATAGGGCCTGTGGAGTGGTGACACATAGCAGGCTGAGGCCCATACCCAGATTCAAGTCCTTATTCTGTCACCTGCTGGTTATATGGTTGAGAAACTTAACCTTTATGCCTTCTTACTTCATCTGTAGCCTGGGATTAATGACAGTATCTACTTCATATGATAGTTACAAGAATGAAAGGAAATAGATGATACCTGGGAGTGTTTGACACAAAATATGTCATTATCTATTTTAATTGACACATAGTAATCGTACATATGTATGGGGTTCCATGTGATGTTTTCTTAGATGTATACAATGTACAATGCTCAAATTGAGGTAAACATCTATATTCTTAAATATTTATCATTTCTTCATAGTAAAGACATTCAAAATCCTTTCTTCTAGTTTTCAAAATAACATATAATATGTTATCATTTTCTAGTCACCCTGCTGTGAGTGCTAATTGCTATTGTAATCTGAGAGGTATTGAGTGGTGGAAGATGGATGGAAAGCTGAAGAGCAGATAGAGGAGATAACAAGAGATAAAACATTTATTGTACCTCTACTGTGGGAAGGCAAAGTGGGATTAAGCAAATATAAGCCCTCAGTTCATTTTACACACACAACACAACCATTGTCCACATGTAATAAAGGAAGTAACAGTACGATAAGATGGCTAGGAGCAGACACATGCCTGAAGAGTTCTCACTAAAATATATAAAAGAAAAAATTCAAAGATGTATTATACAATTAAAAGTCATTTTTAAAAGATTATAAAATATTTCCTCAATAGAGAACAATGTGAAAGTAAGTTTAAGCCTTCTGATACAGAATAAAATTTGCATATATTTTCATAACTTATAGATATTGGTGGAGTTTTAGTCCTCTGTGAATTTTAACATGGCATGTGTCCTTCGAATGTCAGGTTATTTGC
The DNA here is from genome assembly GCF_902686445.1 of Sciurus carolinensis. NCBI lineage: Eukaryota > Metazoa > Chordata > Mammalia > Rodentia > Sciuridae > Sciurus > Sciurus carolinensis. Next base: position 110,101,927 of record NC_062217.1, on the reverse strand, counting down.
TTTTATTTTAGTTTTCATTCTCAGTGTTCACTGCTGTCACCTTCCTAAATGGAGGGCTTCCTAGAAGGTTACCATTAAACTCCAACTCAGTAAAATGAATATTCTCTCTTCCCTAAGAAAACACTGGACATAAATGCTTACCATAAATTTTAGAAGTATGGAGCAGGATAAAGACAGGGATGGAAGGAAGAGGAGCTGATTTGAGAAGAAATGATTGAATATGCACGCTATGTAATAGAAATGGTTGCTTTAACCCCTGAGGAGAGTTCAAGTGAATCCCCAATAGCAGAGACTGAAAATAGCTTTGAAAGTTAACAGACCACTGGGCAAAATAAATACTTAGGATATCAATTAGAACTGCGAGGAAATAAATTATGTGTAAACCAAGTGAAAGTTGCCTGGAATGAAAGACTCTGAAAGTAATTAAAATGAAATAAAGCCTGCTGTTTGAACAAGAATAGTGGCCTTTGATTATTTCTAAAAAGTTAGAGAAGAATTTAAATAAACGTTCTGGTTTGAGACTTAATTTTAATTCAGACATGACCTTTGTTACAGTCTGTCTGAAATAGCCTCCTATAAAGGGAGGTTCCTTTAGACTGGGAAAGTGTTGAATTATCAAGAGTAGCGATGCACAGAAAAGAAGTAGTTGGTGGCTGGAGATGGGAAGTGGTGGGGTGGAGTTGATGTAAGTTAAGAGGGAATAGGAAGGCGCTGGCCACTGCCCATCCCAGGAGAATCACCATGCTTGTAGAAACATGGCTTCTCCCTTTGTTCCCCTTGTCTTTGGCTCACCCATAATTTTGGGCTAATTTAATAGCTAGAGAGTAAAATTGTTAATTGATTCTTAGCCACTGCCCTTTGGAATTACAAGTGGGTCTTTAGCTTAAAATTCTATTGCAGTTAATGTATTGTCTGCTTCAAAATAACAAGGCAAGAAAAATGAATTTGAAAAGGCAGAACTATTGCACTTCTGAAAAGTCCACTCACTGATGTTCTTAAGAACCTAAGCTGAGAATCCTGAAGAGAAGTTAACTGAAGACACCTGGAATTTATAGTTTTAAAAATGTAAACCACAAAATAGCTCAGTTTTCCTTGTAAAAAAACAAAAAACAAAAACAAAAACCAAAACAATGCAACCTCCCCTCTTGATGTTTAAACCTTGAGATTCAGATTAATTTCAGAGTAAAGGAACATGTTTGAGGCTCCATATTTCATTAGTTATTATTATTTTTTTGCACCCACTTGGTAAACAGATGTGAGCACTCCCTTTAAAGGAACAAAAGATAATTCCACATCTTTTACCACTTTTTTCCTCAGTGCAGTCTGATTTACCTGATTAATTTTCAGTCTGACCTAATTTCTTTCAAAGACAAGTTTTGTCATCTAAATCTCTAATTACTGACAGAATAGAAAGCTTCTATCTCGTGCTATTTGAAAGGTGCACAAGGCTTTCTTCTTCCCTAATTGTTATCCACAAGCCTTTAAATGAAACCCTGTGCCTCCATTGTCTGGGATAAAATTTTGAGCATTAGAATATTTGCTTTGGGTTTATCAATGCAAATAATGGCATCTCCATAATGTCACTTTAGAAATGCATGTGCATTGTCATGAGTGAAAACGGCTTGGGGATTGCCAAAGCTTTTTCCTACTAGAAAATAAACACTTTCAAGTATCCTGTTCATTTCCTCTTGGAAGTTATATAGAGGTTAACTCTAAGAGAATGAGTATTATCAATCCTACTGATAAGGATGGATGTGAGGATTATTTGTAAAAGGGAGCCTTTATTATTACTATTTTGTAGTACTGGGATTGAAAAACTCAGGACCTCACACAGACCGGGCAATTGCCCTATCCCCAGCCCCTGGGATTATTTCAAGTGGAACAAATAGAATAATCCCAAGGAGAATCCTCAGGAAGAGCTCTAGATCGGGGCCTTGAGGTTTCTGTTCCATACCTACTGACTTTCATAGCACATATCTACATATAAAATTTGAGAGGAAGGGTTAATGACAAGTGTTCATACAACAAATACTTAATGGGCAACAATAGTGGAAACTTCTTTGCTAGGAACTATGTATTTAAAGATGAATAATCTGTCATTCTTGATCTTGAGAAGTTTGATTGGATACACAAATGCTTCAAAAAAACTTTCACAAAATGTGGTGAGTGCCATGCATCAAGGATGAGAACAGATGTGAGAAATGTTAGCATCCATTGTGCACAGGCTGTTCTTCCCAGAGAAGTTTATCTGAATCTCGAAGGGTGGACAGTAGTTCATTAGAGAAGGAAGTGGGGACATTCCTGCTAGGGACATGGAAAGAAAACCCAAATGTTATTCAGGAAAGATTGGATTGTTCTGTATGATGTTGAATGGTACCAGAGCTAGGCACTTAGGACTGGGACTTGAGTCTTTTCTCAACACACAGGCTTGGACCTCAAGTTTCTTGTGCGTTGAGATCAATGTGCAGAGGTGCTTCCTGCAGCAGTGGGGAGCCTGAATTTCAGAAGAAAAGTGTGGGTGAAAAAATTGAGGAAATTATGTTTTTTTCCCCCAAACTGATAAATTTTTAAACACAGAATGTAAGAAACTCAGTGATACTAAAGAAAAAGAAAACTGAACAGAAACAAGAGCAAAACCACACCAAAGTGTATCATCATCAAACAATTTAGCAAAGAAAAATCTTTGAGCAATTAGATTAAAAACATTAGAAATGTTGTCCAAGAGACAACTATTTTGTCCCATATTGTGAGTTGCCCTTTTACTCTGATGATGATAACAGGTATTTTGAAAAGCTCCAATGGTGGTAAACCTCAAAGGTTTTTTTAAAAAGGTATTCAATTAGTTTCTATCTGCATTTGATCAAATGTTATCTATATGCTAATTACTTCAAATTTAAATCTTTAATCAAGGCTCCCTTCAACTTGGTTGCCTTCTTGACATCTCTTCTTTGGTGACAAATAACACTTTAACTTAACCTGTCCAAATGAAATCTCCAGATATTCTCCCTGAACCAGTTTTTCTTCATTCTTTTATTTTCGCCAATCCCAATTTCTGGTGTCATCTTTGATTCTTCTCTTTTTTCCACCACGCTTCATCTTATTTATTGACTTTCTACTTGGAATAAATCCAGAATTTGACCACTTCAGTGCTCAAGCCATAGTTGTTTTTTGCCTACATGGCTGTAACCCCTTTTTCTATTCTTGATCTTCTCTAGTCTATCAACAATACAGCCGGAATGGTCTTGGTGCAATGTGAGCCAGATCATGTGTTATGAGCAGCTTCATATCACAATCACAGAAACATTCACAGATGTTACTATGACCTCTCAGTCTCTAAGATCTGATTCCCCACAATTTTTTTTATTCTTTATATATATTTTTTTCTCCTCTTTAGCCACACTGTTCTCTTACTTTTAATTCATATGTGACAAGCATGGTCTCTTCTCAGAACCTTGGTTTTCTGTCTGTCTTCTTTGAATGCTCCTTTCCTTGCCCCCTCCTCCATGGGCCTACATTTCTTCATATTCTCCCAATTACCTTTTCCATGAATGTTTTGGGCCACCCAAGTATACCTTATACTATGCCCACAATTTTTCACACCCTGTCCTATGTCAGTCTCCCCCAGTAGAATGTGAGCTCCATCGTGACAGGAATTTTGTCTGTTTACTTTGTAACCCCAGCACCTGAAATAGTGCCTTACACACAGGAGGTACCCAGTGAATATTTGTGAAAAGAATAGGAAAAAAGCAAAACAGGAAAGAACAAAACATAACATTCCATGCAGAGGAGCAAAGAAAATGATGACAACAGACTTTTTGTTGCAAACAAGGTGGCAAAACAGTGATGCAATATTTTTAAAGTATTGGAAGGGAAAACAAACACCATCAACATAGAATTCTTTGCCAATGAGATGTCTTTTAAAAATGAAGATACAACAAGATTTTTTTTTTAGACAGCCAAAAGCAAAAATAGACCTCCATTGTACCCATTCTAGAAGGTAGATGATAGGAAGTCTTACAGAAGAATAATGGTAACAAGTAGAAATATGAACATATAAAAAGGAACGAAGAGCAAGGGAAATGAAAACTGTATGTGGAAACATATCTGTACTTATTCTCTTAACAATTCCTGTAGATGATAACAGATTAGGAAAATCAAAATTGGACAACTGCAATATGGGAGTGAAAATGTTTTAAAAATTAAATGTATGACAACAGTAGCATAGTATTAGGGAAGGAGACTTGAAGGTCAAGGGTGATAAGTTTGAAATATATATAATAAACCCTAAGGTATCAAATAAGAAAGCAGCTATGCCTAATTAGTCTACTCAGGGATAAAATATAATCATAAAGTTCTTCAATCAATCCCATTTCTAGTAGGCAGGAAAAGAAGAAAGAGGGTACAAAACATAGGAGGAATAACTAGGAAACAACCAGACGATAATATAAACTTAACCATATGAGCAGTCATAGTAAATGACATGATGTCAATTAATAAAGATTGTCAGATAAGATTAAAAATCTGCTTTTAAGAAAAATACATCAAATATACCGGTAAAGAAAGGTTAAAAATAAAGGGTGATATAATATGCTAAGAATAATCAATACAAAGTTGCAGTGCTACAGATTACCCAAAAAAGATTTCAGAGATAAGAAATAATTTTCTAATGACAAAAGGTTAACTCAATAAGAGGACACAATATTCCTACACGCCACACATGATACAGCTTTCAAATACATAAGACAAAAAAAAAAAAAAGGAGAAAGAAAAGAAAAAAGAAACAGGTAAGGAGAAACAAACAAATTCACAATTATAGTTGGAGATTTCAGTGACATTATTTTAATGATTGATAAGCCGGGAAGAGTAATCTGTAAGAATATTACAACATGGGGCATAGATGACGACCAATAAGGAAAGAAACACCTCACTGCAGGTCCTCAGCATGAGACTCACAATGCCAGAAGACTGCTTCTGAGTGAGGTAAACACCAAAGGGAACTCAATGAAACTTGGTACTGAACTGTTAAGATGTTAAGAAAATTAAAATTATACAGATGCACAATCAGAAACTTGAATGTTAAGAAATAATTATTAGAGAAGTTATGAGTAATAACATATTAGAGAAGTTCAGTCTGGGCACCAGGGAGTGAAAGGGGTACCACAGACAAAGGAGCCAATAGGGCTAGAAGAAAGAAAAATGGGCTGCTCATAACACTCAGAAAACCTGAGTGTTAGAAAGACTGATTTTAATGGACAGGGAGTCCATAGGATCATCCTCTTAGTGTATGCAAATGGAAAATTAGTTCCCTGGGGCTGGGAAATTCTCTGGGTGCAGAAAATGCTTCTGGGTTAAAAAAAGAAGAGGATGCAGAGCTCTGAGTGTTTCAATGCTTGGCACAAAATATTGCCAAGGCTGTAATCAGCACCCACTACAGTAACCATTCACCCCATGTGACCCCTTACAGGGAACTCCACCTGTGGCACCGGCACCTCCAACAGTAAAAGCCATGGCAGTTGCAATCTGTGCATGTCCCCAACAGGAAAAAAGAACTGCCCCACCCCGCCCCCCACACATTTGCTTGGCAGACAAGCCTCCACTTCCACCAAGGTCTGTGCAAATGTTAGTTGGGGCAGAAAATTGCCTCTGGTGCCATTGCCTTGGGCAACCCAGTTGGGGGCCAACTTGAGTGCTTGCCAGCACAACTGCTAGCAGTGACTGGCAATTGGGAACACCCGCAGCCAATTAAAGAAAAAATCCCAGAAGACCCCTGAACCTGGGAGACTGAAATGGGCACACAGAAAATTGTAAGTGGACCATTTAGGTTCTGAATCCCAGGGGCAAACTTTACCTTTATTGCTGGTGCTGTAATGAACAAACAGGAGCATCTGCACTCCAGGGCGGATATCCAGTATTTCAAAAGCAAAGAGATGAAATTGAAACCTGTGGAGGTTTTGCCCCTATGCCCTAAAAGTGGATTTTACTGGAAAACCTGGAAATTCATCCTGCAGTGAATGCATACCCTCCCACTTCATAATAGGGGAGAATATCAATTCTCAAACTCCCTCCCACAGAGTTCCAAAGTTCAGTTGAGACTACACTCTAATTATTAGAATCTCCAATTTAAAACACTATACTACCACTGCCTCAGAAGCACACAATTTGCAGCACCCAAATAGTGAAATCCCTTCATATATTTGGAGAGTGGAAACTGAAATCTGTTATAACTGGGACTCCTAACCATAAAGAGGCAGCACCTCTCTGCCCAACCCCTACAAAACCAAAAGGAAACAAGAAGATTGAAATTCCATTCCTGCCAACCATTTTGACCACCTCAGCAGAAACAATCTCCTTATTTCCCCGTAAGATTTTTTTCCTTTTTTCTCCTTTTAATTTTTTTCTTTCTTTTTACTTTTTTCTCACTTCCGTTTTTTCTTTAATCCAGACTTCCATTTTTACTCTATTATAGTCTTCCTTTTTTTAAAAAAAAAAACTATTTTAAAAGTTTTTTCCAAGCATTATTTCATTACATATTGCATTAGTTTTTGCTTTTTAAAATTATGCATGATTTTGTGCATGTGTGCGGGGGTTACTCCATGGATAAGCATGAAAAAATATATTCTTATAATTTGCCCTTCACATTAATTTCTTTCTTCTGCATTTGTTTTTTATGTAGGATTAATTTGTCTTAGTAAGGGTTCAAGTAGGGTTTGAGTTGATTAGATCTTACAGTTGCTTGTTTGCTCATTCCTTTGTTATGGCCCCTCCTGTCTCCCCTTCTTCATCTTCTTAACCTATTAACCAAAATTTCCTGTTCCTACTTCCTCTTTTCTTTCTTTTATCATGTTTAATTAATCTTTTATTCCTTCTGCTTTATAGCCGTCATCTGCTACCTACCTCCTGCCTCTCCTCTGATCACTTAAAAAATTTGCCCACCTTCTCATTCTATTTCATCTTTAAGAAATGGTAACCCCACTGAATAATAGAAGTATATGGTTTATGCAATTCATACCCCATTTATGTTGAGGTGATTATTAATTCAGTGGTTGACATAGTGGACACTTGATGTTGAATGCCAGATCTAGTTCACAGTTTTGTTTTGCTGGTACATTGATGTTAATTACTGACCCACCATTCCTGTATAGGTGGCAATTAATGTTACAGATGTCAAAGTAGACACTGGTCATTTTTCTTCATATATCAGTTACTGACATTAGTGCTACTCCTAGCTTATCCCTCCTTTTAAGAGGGGCTAGAAAGTAAAGTGGGACACTTCAAAATTAGAGTAGAGCCCCTGCTGCTGAGAAATTCTTGCAACCTAGCCAAACAACAGTGAATCTCACCCCACACAAGATCTAACCCCACCTGAGCCTAAACATAAGTTTAAGTTATAGAATTGGGGAAACAGGAGCCCCACAATAAAAAACAGGATCCAAAAAAGAAAAAACAGAGGGAAAATACTAGAATTAAAAAAAAAATCATGTAAGGACCCATATATAAAAGAGGGGAATCCACCTCGTTTGATGCACAAACCCATGCCCTCTGAAAACATGAAGAAACGTGAAAATTTCCCCAAAACTCATAACTCCTTCCCCCCCAAATGATCTCAAAGTGGATAAAATTCCAAGGAAACATTATATAAAACTCATTATTAAAATGTTGAGTGAATTAAAAGAAGAGCTTCGGAATGAATTAAGAACGAAGGAATGAATTAAGAGCAAATTCAGATGAAAGATTATTTCAATAAAGAAATAGAACTGTTTCAAAGAAACCAATCAGAATTCCTGGATGTGAAAGACAATGAATCCAATTAAAAATTCATTTGAAAGCATTGCAAACAGATTAGATTGTGTAAAAAATAGAACTTCAGTGCTTGAATATAGAACCTTAGGACTTGAAGACAGGACATATGAATTTGAGTACATGGAATATAGTAAAGGAAAAAGAAAAAAAAGAACATGACCAGAATGATATAAGAACTCTGTGACAACATCAAGAGAGCAAACCTGAGAATCACTGGAATAGAAGAGAACATGGAGATACAAGCTAAAGGCTTTAAGAACATTTGCAATGAGATAGTCACGGAAAACTTTTTCTATTTCAGAAATTGGTAGACATACATACCCAAGAGGCACACAGGACCCCAAATAGACCAGACCAGAAGAGAATTTATCCAAGACACATCATAATGAAAATGCCTAACACAGAAAATAAGGAAAGAATTTTAAAAACTGCAAGAGAAAAAAATAAGGTCACATTTCCAGGAAAACCAATAAGGCTCACTTATGACTTCTCAACACAGACACTGAAATCAGGAAGGATGTAGAATGAGATATTCCAAATTACAAAGAAAACATTTGCCAACACAGATTGCTGTACCAAGCAAAAACTCTCTTTTATATTCAAAAAGGAAATAAAAAATATTCATGGCAAAGATAAACTAAAAGAATACATGACAACCAAGACAGAACTATAAAGACTCCTTAAACATAAATTGCAGACAGAAGAAACTAAAAACAAAATCCAAAACTCTCACATAAATGCAAATTAATAGAAGACTAATCAACTAAACAAGAATCAAGACAGAATTAAAAAAACAAAAAATCAAAATGGCAACATACTACAAACATATATCTATAATAATACTGAGTATAAATGGTCTCAACTCCCCAAATTAAAACACATAGATTAGAAGAATGAATGAAAAAATAAGTTACAACTATAAGCTTTGCAAAAGACTTGTCTCATAGACAAAGGCACTTACAGGGTGAAGGTAAAAGATGGAAAAAAGTGTTCCATGCAAATGGAGTTTAAAAACAACAAACCAGAGCAGATATGCTTATATCTGACAAAGCTGAATCAAGCAAAATTAATCATAAGAGAAAAAGAAGGCCATTATATCCCAGTAAAGGGAAAAATCCAACAAGAATATAGAGCAATAGTAAATATATATGCTCCAAATCTCAATATACTCAATTACATTAAAAATGATCCATGACATTAAATTCCAGATAAAGCTCAATACAGTAATACTTGGTGATTTTCAAAACACCCTCATCACTGATAGGTCTTCAAATTGTATAATCAGTAAAGATATAGCCAACCTAAATAATAATATAAACCAAATAGATTTAATAGACATCTACAGAATATTTTACCCCCAAACAGCTGAATTATTCTTCTCAGCAGTTCAGGGAACATTTCCCAAAATAGATCATATTCTAGGTCACAATATAAGTCTTAGCAAATACAAAAAGATTGATATAATTCCATGCATTCTATCAAACCATAATGGAATGAAACTAGAAATCAATAGCAAGAAAAAGAATATTAACCACACAAACACATGGGGACTAAACAATACTCTTTTAAATAAAAAAAAGTATCAAAAAAGAAATGAAAGAATAAATCCTTAGAAACAAATGAAAATAAAGATGCAACCTATCAAAACCTTTGGGACAATATGAAAGCATTGAATTGAGTGCCTACTTCAAAAAAATTGAGAGTGAGATCCCAAATATATAAGCTTATCCTGCACCTAAAAGTCTTAGGAAAAGAAGAACAAAATGACTCCAATTTCTGTAGAAGACACAAATAATAAGAATCCGATCCAAAATTAATGAAATTAAGAATAAAAGAAAGCAATCACAGAATCAATGCAGCAAAGAGTTGTATCTTCAAAAAAGTAAATAAGAGTGATAAACCCTTAGCCAAACTAGTCAAAAGAAAGAATGACCCAAATCAACAAGAAGAGAAATTTAAAAGGGGATATTACCATAGACGATTCTTAAATCTACAGGACCATTAAAAATTATTTTGAAAATTTATACTTTAATAAACTGAAAAATCTAGAAGACATTAACAGATTTCTAGACACATACAACTCGCCCAAACTTAACCAGGAAGATATAAAAATTTAAACAGACCAATATCAAGACCAATATTAAAAGTCTACCAACAAAGAAAAGCCAGGACCACATGGATTCTCATTAGGGTTCTACTAGACCTTTAAAGAAGAACTAATTCCAGTCTTTCTCAAATTCTTCCATGAAATTGAAAGGGAAAGAACACTCCTAAACACACTCTATGAAGCCACTATAATCCTGATGCCAAAATCAGAGAAAGATGCATCTAGGAAAGAAAACTAGAGATCAATATCTCCATTGAACATAGATACAAAAATCTTTAATAAAGTATTAACAAACTGCATTAAAAACATATTAAGAAGATAATACATCATGGTCAAGTGAGCTTCATTCCAGGGATGCAAAGTTGATTCAACATACAGAAATCAATAAATATAATTTACCACTTAAATAAAATTAAGAACAAGAGTAATACAATCATTCAGTAGATGCAGAAAAGACCTTTGATACAATATAGCATCCATTCATGTTAAAAACACTGAAGAAACTAGGGATAGAAGGAACTTACCTCAACATCACACTAAATGGAGAAAAACTGAAAGCATTTTTTCTAAAATCAGGAACAAAACAAAGATGTCCACCCTCTCTCTTCTATTAAATATCGTTCTTGAAATTCTAGTTAGGGTAATCAGCTGAGAGAATGAAATTAGAGGAATACAAATTGGGAAAGAAGAAGTCAAACTGTTTGCTGAAGACATTATTATGTATCTAGAAGGTCAAAAAAATTCTACCAGACTTCTAGAGTTGATAAATCAATTTAGCAAAGTAGTAGGGTACAAGATCAACACTCATAAATGAATAGCTTTTCTATACTTCAACAATGATTCAACTGAGAAAGATATCAGAAAACCATCCTCTTCATGATAACCTCAAAAACAAAACAATCAAACAAACAAACCAACCCTGAGAATTAATCTGACTGAGAAGGTGAAAGAACCCTACTATGAAAACTATAGAACACAAAAGAAAGAAATTGAAGAGAACTTCATAAAATGGAAAGACCATGTTCTTGGAAAGGTGGAATTAATATCATCAAAATGGCCATGCTACCAAAAGCAGTATATGCAGTCAGGGTAATTCCCATCAAAATACCAACAACATTCTTCAAAGAACTAGGAAGAAACAGCTCCTAAAATTCATTTGGAAGAATAAGAGACCCAAAATAGACAAAACATTTGTAATCAAGAAAAATGTTGCATGAGGCATCACAATACCAGATCTCAAATTACACTACAGAGCTTTAGTAGCAAAAAAGAACATCACATTGGCATCAAAATAGACATGAAGACCAATGGAATAGAACAGAAGACACAGAGACAAACCCAAATTTATAACCCAAATTTATGCAGTCATCCAATACTTGACAAAGGTGCCAAAAATGTATATTGGGGAAAAGACAGGCTTTTCAATAAATCATGCCAGAAAACTAGAAATTCATATGTAGAAAAATAAATTTAGATACCTATTTTTCACCTTGTCAAAAGTGAAATCAAAATGGATCAAAGACTTAGAAATTAGAAAAGAAACATAGAGGAAAAAATAAGGTCAATACTCCATCATATAAGTTCAAGCACCACTCCTTCAAAAGACCCCTAAAGTTTAAGAAATAAATCTAAGAATAAGTGGGATGCCATTAAATTAAGAAGCTTCTGCACAGCAACAGAAATGATTGAGTGAAGAAAGATCATACAGAATGGAAGAAAATCTTTACCAGTCACTCCCTTGACAGAGGATTAAAATCCAGAGTATACAAAAAAACTAAAAAAAAATCTCAAAGCCCAAAATAAAACAATAACAACAAAATTACCCAATCACTAAATGGGTAAAAGAACTAAACAGAAGTTTCTAAAATAAATAAATAAATAAATAAATAAATAAATAAATAAATAAACACAAATGGTCCAGAAATAAATGAAAAAATGTTCACCATCTCTAGTGAAATGGAAAAGAACCAAAGCAATGCCATTTTGTTCTGACCTGATTCCATTTTATGCTTAAAATGTTTTAAGCCTCCTGAAGCTTTATCTATGTTTACAGTACAGTAGAACCTTCTCGTGGCCCTGTCGCCCTGATGTATAACAAAATGACTCTGAAATGTATAATCAAAACAGTTCTCTCATGTAATCAAAATATCTGTTTCGACAGGGTCTTTCTGATCTACACGTGCCTCATTATTCTTGTGGTTTTGTCTTTATAAATTCTGTACTTCCAAAATTCAGGTGCTGCTGGGGAGTTCTTTGAGGTGTTAGCCCACTCCCAGTGACTTGCCTGGCATGCTCATTAAAGGACTTTTTTTCCCTTTCAATTTTGCCCGGTACACATGGTGGTCTGTAGTTCTCAAGTACTCTGTGACACCAGCAATTAGGGAAATGCAAATCAAAACTACACTAAGATTTCATCTCCCTCCAGTAAGAATGACAATTATCAAGAACATCAATAATGGTAAATACTGGTGAGGATGTGGGGAAAAGGTACACTCTTACATTGTTGATGTGACTGCAAATTAATACCACCACTTTGGGAAAGCAGTGTGGAGATTCCTCCAAAAAACAAAAGCAAAATACAAAAAAACAAAACTAGGAATGGAACCACCATATGATCCACTTCTCAGTATTTATCCAAAAGATCTCAAAGTGGCATAGTGGAGTGATATAGTCACCTCAATGTTTATAGCAGCACAGTTCATAATGACCAAATTATGGAATCAACAAAGGTGGTTCTCCATACATGAATGGATTAAGAAAATGTGATATATACACACAACGGGAGTTTTACAAAACCATAAAGAAGAATGAAATCATGGCAGTTTTCAGTATATGGATGGAAATGGAGAAAATCATGCTAAATGAAATAAAGCAAAGTCAGAAAACCAAGGGTCAAATGTTTTCTCCTATACGTGGAAGCTAGAGCCAAATAAGGAAACACTGCGGTTGAGAGGTGATGGGGAATCATAAAGATATAGGTAACATCAATGGATTAGCAGGAGAACAAGAGTGAGGGAGGAAGGAATGGAAAGGGGAAGAGAAACGGAGTGAATTTTAAAAAATCATGTTATATTCATATGTAAAGTTACCAAAGGGAATTTCACCTTTATGTATATGTAAAAGAAAGGAATTTTAGTAGAGTAGAGAAAGGAAAATAGAAAAAAGGAAGGAGGGAAGAAACGGGATGGGGTGGGAATTGAAATCAAAATTCCTTGTCAAAATGAACCTGAATACTATGTATAATTATAATGCTCTAACAGAATATTTCAACATATCAACCAAGTTCAATGACCTCATTGACAGTTATAAAATACTTTATCCAGTACCAGAAGATTGTACATTTAAAAAAATTTTTAAAGGACTATATACCAAGATAATGTTAAAATATTTTGGGTCAAAAATATTTCAATAAATTTAAAAGTATTCAAGCTATACAAAATGTGTTCTCTCACATCGATGGAAATAAATTGGAAATCAAAAATAGAAAACTAGGGAAACCCCAAATAGTTGAAACTAATTTCTACACTTGTAAATAAGCCAGGAGGCAGAGGAGAAATCCAAAATAAATTACAGTGTATGTTATACTGAGAATTAAAATTTCAGCATAGCAATGTTTGTGGGATGCTGCTAAACCATACTTAGTAAAAATGTATAACACTGTATACCTGGATTAGAAGGCAAGAGGATGTCATATTAGTGGTCTCAATTTCTATATTAGGAAACTAGAAAAAAAAGAGCAAACTAAACCAAAAATTTCATGGGATAATGGAAGTAAGAAAGATAATAGTAAAAGTCAAGGAAAAACAAATACAATGTACAAAGTCAATAAAACTAAAGGCTGATTCTTTGAGAAAAACCTTAAAATTTATAAATATCTAGATAGGCTGATCATAAAAACAAATAAATGGATAGACAAATAAATAAGACACAAACTACCATGTAAATAATGAGAGAAGTGAAATCACTAGAGATCCTGAAGTCACGAAGAGGATTTCAAGGAAATAAATAATTTATGCCAATAAACTTAATGACTTAGAAAAATCAATTCCTTGAAAAAAATGAACAAATACCTTCTATGAAGTGAATTGTCACAATTCACCCACAAATGTAGATAACCTGTGTAGTCCTATATAATCTATTAAAGAAATTGAAATTGTAGTTGAAAACTTTCCTACAAAGAAAACTCCTAGTCCACTGGTGAATGCTACCAAACATTAGAGGAAGAAATACCAAAATCATATATGGAAGAGGAAGGAACATTTCCCACTCATTCTGCAAAGCTAGCATTACCAGAACAGTCATCAGCCAAAGATACTGCAAGAAAAGAATATACTCCAATATTCATCATGAATAAAATTTTCTAAAGAAAATTGTTGCCAATTGAAATCCTCAATATTTAAAAAGGATATTGCATTGTGGTCATGTGGGTTTATACAAAAGATGCAAGATTTGCTTAATATTATAATACAAGGTAACGCATTGTAATTACAAACAAAAAAGGAAAATTGTGATCATCTAAAAGATATAGAGGACATATATGAAAAAATCCATTCATTCTTGAGAAAAATTCTCAGAAACTAGGAGCAAAAGGGAATTGGCTAAAACCAATAAAAGGCACATGATAAAATCTGAAAGCTAACATGATAATAAATGGTGAATGACTGTATATTTTATCTCTAAGATCAGGTACAAGACAAGGATGACTACTCTTTTCATGTCTATTTAATATTATACTAGAGAATCTAGGTAGCATTAAGGACAGGGATAAAAAGAATATGTACAAATAGAGGAGAAATAGGTAAAATTGTCTTTTTTCCTCCACAGATGATACAATCATGTAAGGTAGCAAATGTGAACAGTATACCGAAACAAACAAAAGTTACAAGAGCTAGTGAGTTTACCGAAGTTGCAGGATGAAAGATCAATATAAAAGTTATATTTTATTTCTGCATACTGGCAATAAAGAATAAAAAATTGTAATAAAATATGCTATTTATAGTAGCATAAAATAAATAAATTTGAAATGGCAGTGAACTTCTATATTGAAAATTGCAAAGCATTTCTGAGTGCAATGGAGAAAATATACTGAGTTCATGATTTGAAGAATTTATTATCAAAATTTTGAATTTCCCTGAGTTGATTTACAGATTGAAAATTTTAATCAAAATCCCATAATTACACATTAAAAATTGCCCATTAAAAGTATCATGTTAGATACTTGCTTACCTTTTAATCTAAAGTTAAAAAAGTTGATCATACCAGATGTCAAGGTTGTGGAGCAATTGGAATTCTCTTAGATTCTGGGCAGGATGGTGAAATAGTGTAATATATTAATCTGCTTAGCAGTTTCATAAAAAGTTAAATGCATATTCAACACATGATTCAGTCATTCCTTGCCTAAAAGCATATGACTATACAAAGATTACACACAACGTTCCTAACTGCTTTGTTCGTAGTAGCCCCAAACTGGAAACAACTCTGATGTCCATCAAGAGGCAAGTGAATAAACTGCTATTTGTCTACATGATAGAATGAGCTCTTGGTATGTGTTATAAAATGGAAGGATCTCAAATACTTACGTTGAGAGAAAGAAGTACACATACACCACATAATGTATGAAAACATGAAAAAATGTGAATTTTCATATGTGAAAATGTGGAATATGCACATTCATGTTTAGCATCTGATGACAGATCAGGGCTTGCTTGTACATGGGGGATAACAAAGGATGGAATAGAAGGATTTCTAATGGGTAAATTTTGGGTAGTAAAGGATATGTAGATTATCTTGGTTGTGGTGATGCTTTTGTGGGCTTTACATGTGTCTAAACATCACACTGTAAATGATAATTATCTGTAGTTTATTGTATGTTGATTACTTAATTACTTCAATGATACTACTTTTTAAAAAGAGAATCTTCTTGGATGAAAAAATAATTATGCTTAAGAGTCTGAAGCAAGCCTTTGCTTTTAAAAGACTTTAAAATTGTCTATTCGTAAACCTTTGTAGATGTATAAAAATACAAAAGGACTCAGTCAGAGATTTGATTTTCTGCTAATAGTGCACCTGAAGCACTGATACACTATTTAAAAATGAGACAAAGCAGAGGTGAAAACAGAGGTCATGAATTCAGGGCAGGCTAATTCAAAATCTAATTTTGACATTTAGTTGAGATAAATATCTTTCCTTTTGCATTTGCACAGAATTGAAATGGGCTAGAACATTAGTGAGAACACACAAGACTATTTACTAGAGCTGAAATGTAAAACGGAAGTGGCAAAGCATCAAAAACTTATGAATACAGCCTGGTTCATTAAAAGGAGAAGTGAATTTAAAAATCTCAGGCATATACACTGCTAAATAATTTCTCACTGTAAAACTGATGCCATAGACTGAAAATTGGTCTGAAAGAAACATAAAAACCAGTATCCAGGAAAAGTTAAGAGGACAATTAGTCCCTCCCTTGTCAGTAGATTTTTCTTTATTATGTACTCACTTTTATTTGACCTAATGTGATTTGAAAAAAAAAATCCTTATAAATGGATTTTCATCTAGTCTCATTTCAATCACTTCCTTCAGGAATCTGTGCTTGAATTTTATAGTGTTGGATGTCAGTAAAACCTTGATCTTTAGCATATTTAGTTCTCAATTTTATATAATCAACTGTACCTCATCCATTGATGCTTTAGACCTATCTTGCAGTTGCACTTTACTGATGTTATCCACTCAGGTGGTCCACATTCTCCAGGCTCATGAGAGCCTCTTTCTCCCCTGTGACTCTTTCCTATCAGCTATTTCTCTTGTGGCGTAAAACTTGTGTGTATTTGTGTGTGTGTGTGTGTGTGTGTGTGTATTCACCCTTCTTCCTTTGGTATTAGATATGGTAAATACCACGTAGTATGATGACTTCTTGTGGCCAGCTTAATGAACACTTTTAGTAGGGTGAAAGTGAAGAAGAACAATTAAAATAAGTTTGGTGTTCCTCTGCCATAGTCATTTGAAGCTTGCCTTTTCCCATTTATGGGTTGAGTTGTGGTTGGTTTTCACTTAAGACATGTGATGATCTCCTTTGAAAAAATCATCCTCATTTCTTCATATTAATCATCAGGTATTCTGCCTCTCTACCTGTCTGTATTGATTGCTCCCAGAGACCAAGATTCCATCATCAAGAGAGATGATGCCTAGTGATAGAATAATAATTCTACAGTGCTTTTGCTGTGTGCTAATAACAAATTTGGGCAGTGGTGAGGAAGGGCATAGCAAAAGATGGTCAATTAAATATGTATTTGTTCATTACTTTCATCATTAAAAATTCTCTGATATCCACTTTCGATGAGATTAAATATTATTTAGAAGGGCTAGTAAGTACACTGGTGTCACCAAAATGAAGCAAGACCTAACTGAACTGATTTTTTTTTTTTAAATAATCTTTTGACTTTGTAAGTGTTCCTGGAAGCTATAGGACCAACCAAGAGAGCAAATTTTTGGAAATTATCTGGATATTTTAGACTGTGACATACCAGTAACTTAAACTCATTAATGTGAAATAGTCTTTGATGTTCTGTAGAATTAAGTAAGCCTGATCTTTCTTTTTATTGTATTAGGAGACAATGCTTTCCTAAGAATGCTGCTCTTTTCCAGTGTTACAGAAATTTATTCTGAATAAAAGTGCAATTTACTCCCATCAACAACAACTAATGAGATAACTACATTTGCACTTAATTTGGTGACCAGTGAAGAGCCCAAAACATAGAGACCTTCAATATGTGAGGCAGAAATTAATTGCCTTTTCAGATTAGACTTCATGAGTTAATTTAGGTGAAAATCAAATTCTTACATTTGGTTCACTACCATGGTTTCACTGGGTGTTTTGATAAACTAGGGTTTATAATTTGGTTGTGAAACTGCCTAATCAGTTAGAGGGAAATATACAGTCCAAAATCCTTTGGAGGGTGAGCAATCAAACCATTGTATAGACAATGTGCTTAACCTTAGAAATTTCTCACTATGACAGTGTTTAATCTGACTTCCTTTCCTTCTCCCTTCTTCTTGTACATAGCACAAACAGAAAAGATGGAGACATAATATTCTTGTAATTTGGACACATTTTTGTGAATGTACCAATCTTTTACATTTTAATAGCCAATATTAATGTTAGCAAACTCATTTATGTTTTAGGAATAGGAAAGAAATCCATCACAGTACAGGTTATTTATATTTGGATTGGGTAATAAGTGTAATACATACTAACACAAGTGTAATACTAAAACTTACTGAGTTCTTAATAATGCTATGTACCTTTCTAATCACCTTACATATGCGAATTTACATAGTGCTCTCAACAATTCTATGGAGTAATTACTTTTATTCTTTCTGCTTACTATATAAGACACTGAGGCACAGAAAAATTAAAAGATTTTGTTAGCAACAGAGCTGGCAACTGGTGGAGCCTAGATTGAAACCCAGATAATCCAACTGTGATTGAAACCACCAGGGTATACTTGTCTGTGAGTATACTATAGATCCAGACACTTCTTCCAAAAATGATAACTAAATAAAATAAAAGACAAATAAAGTATAGTACTTCTTATTAATAAAGCATCCAATAGTTGTTCTGTTTCTAAGAAAGTAATAAGCTTTGCCGTGAATTATGATTTAATATATTTTAAAAGAATTCTTCTGTACTTAACTTATTTGGATATTTTGAACATTTCCTAGAAGGAATATTGTTCTAATTCTATTTCAACCAAAGTAAAGGAATTGCTAACACAATATGCTAAATTGTTGTATATTAATACAATTTAAATTTGAGGTATTTGGGTATTTTAATATAACCCTAAGTAAACATAACAAGACTAATGGAGAATCTGAGAATTAACTGCTTCACATTGCCTTGGTCAACTTGCATCTTTACACTGTACATAAGCATGTATTATAACTGAACTAATGGTCACATGGTTAACTTATATTCTAGTCACCACGGCATGGGCCTAGATGGCTATGCAAGATTCAGGCAAAATAATATATTCCAGTACATGGGGGCGTGAAGACAGCAGGAGGGACAGAATCATTTTCCATTCTGGGAGTCACATATGAGATTCTTCTGCTTACATTCTTTGGCCAGACCATACTTTCGTGCCACACCTGGCTAAGAAGACATAAATAAAATGCACTTTTCTTCTGAATGGTTGACTACTCAGCTAGAAAGTGTTTTGTTTTTCAAAGGAAGATGAAGATGGAGAAGAGATATTTAGAGATGACTTGGTTTCTGATGTACATTCATAAATTTCTAGGATAAGTAGCACTCCCTGTTTTCCCAGTGGCATATGAACTTATCAAACTATTCACGTGATATTCCTCAACCGTTAGGCAAAAAAGAAGAGGAAGGTAGAGAGCCATTGCTTCAATAAAACTTAGTCTTACTTAGTTTTGCTACATTTACATTTGGATGTCTACTGAAAGAAAAATTCAGCTGAAATTTTATGATTTCTGGGATGCACGTTTATATAATGGTGTTGTTAGACCTAATGTAGTTGTAATACAAAACAGTGCATTAAATAGTCATTTCGATCACACTTAATAAAAACCCATAGGAAGTGCTTAAGTTATAAACTTGAAAACTGCATGCTCAACTAAAATTTACTTTTGAAAAAGAAACTTGCAATCTGAAAACTTTAGTAAAACAATGTTTCTCATTTTATAATAAATAATGAGGAAGACACTTCATGGCAAATGAATTTAAAAGTGTTCTACCCTACTGGATACTGGACCTCTTTCAACATGGACATGCATTATGTAAATAAAAAATTCAAATAAGGTACAGAATAATTAATCACAAGCTACATTAATTTGAACTAAAAGTCTATACCTTTTAAAAAGTTATCTAAGGAAGTGAGAAAAATATTAATGTAATATGTAATGGGAATGTAACTTCTGTTTTGGATATTTAAGACATTATAGGCTGTTATTTTAGGGAAATGTGTGATGGAATTTTAAAAGCTAGAGAATAAATTGACAGCATTGTAATTTTCTGAGAGAACTGCTCAAGTGGCAGCAATTATTTTAAAAGACTATTGTGGAATATGTGGAACCTGGAGGGTGCTCGATGAATTCACCATCTGTCTGCAAATGCACTTCTCAGGATATGGGATGATGCCCTTTACATCCAGCCTCAGCAGTTGTGACACATCAGCACTATTCCATCCCTTCTGACTGCCTCAGTTCTGGAATGGCACACAGAACAGGGAGCTTTTTAGGATTATCTCATTGGTTTTCAGACCCTTGAATGCTACAAGGAACATCCACCAAACCTGATCTAGGAGCAACTAATATTCTTGGGGCTGGCCAGCATTGAGTGGGATTAACCAACTGCCTAAAAGTTGTACAAATTATGTATATAAAAAATATAGAGATCATAGTTACATTATTCTGAAGGTACCCTGTATCAAATCACAGTGATGTCATGTTTTCTGAGTCAAAATGGTAGCCCAGTTTTTATTTTCCAATTCTATTTCTTATTCAAACGAATAAATCTTACTCAATCTTTACCCTACAACTTTGACAGTCTATTTCAGTCCAAAACAATGTTTTTTATTTCCTTTTGAGTTGTTAGAATTGCCATTTGTTGAGCCTTTATTATATGTGCTAGAAATGATAAAAATAATATTGAAAGCTAACAACCTTTATTTGGATTTTTAGATGGTAAATTGAGAGTCAGTAAAATTAGGTAACTTCCCCAAATTGGTAAATTAGAAAATTCTACTTTGATACTAGGTTTATCTGACATTGTGGGTCACACAGATTTTTTAAAACAAGGAATTTTAGATAAAATGACCCTTTAGAGGACTCCATGACAATGAAAGGATTTAGGCCTGGTAAAATATCTTAGGTTTCATATACAAGTTTCCTCCTCCTCCCTTTAGTTAGATGCATGTTTATTTAAATTACTCTAGCAAAAACTTAAATTCCACGTGGTAGTCACCTTATTAATGTATAAACTTCATTGGCTGCCCAGTGAAGTTTAAGTGGCATTATTATTTTTAATTGCTGCCTAATAGTTATACATATTGGTGGGTTTCATTGTGGCACATTTGTCCATGTACATAATATACTTTTATCAATTTCATTCACCCGTATCTTCCTTTGCTCTCCTCTCTTCCCTTCCCCAATCTCTTTCCTCTATCCTATCTTCCCTCTTCTATTTTCATGAGATCCTGTTTTCCTCTTTTTTTCTATCTAGCTTGCCTTTTCACTGGAGTAAAATGAAAACTCAGCATAGTTTTGATTGGCATTTTCTTGATGGCCAAAGTTGTGGAATACTTTTTTCACATCATTGTTGACCTTTTGTACTTTTTCTTATGAGAAGCATCTGCTTAAGCTCATTTCCTCATTTATTGAATAGGTTATTTGTTTTTATTTGTGTTGATTTCGAGTTCTATAAATATTCTGGATATTAATCCTTTGTTGAAAGAGCCATTAGCACAGATTTTCTCCCTTTCTGTGGGATCTCTTTGTGCTGTTCATTGTTTTCTTTTGCTGTTCAGAATCTTTTTGACTTGATGCCACACTATTAACTGATTCTTGGTGTTATTTCCTGAGCTATAGAAGTCTTACTGAGAAAGTTGCTGCCTGTCTCTTTATGTTGGAGTGTTCTTTTTCAGCAGTTGTAAATGTTTTTGGTCTCATTCTAAGGTTTGTGACTCATTTTGAGTTGACTTCTGTCTCCAACCTTTACCTAGCATCTTTGTTAAAGAGGATGTCTTTGCTTTAGTATAAGCTTTTGGCATCTTTGGGAAGAGTTAGATGACGGAAGCTGTGTGAGCATGTCTCCATGACTTCTATTTTATTCTAATAGTCTACTTGTCTATTTCTATACCAGTACCAACCTGTTTGTTAGTAAGATTTTGTAGTATAATGTGAAGTTGAGTTTACTCTTTTTGTTCAGGATTTCATTGACTCTTCTGGGTCTTTTGTTCTTCCACATGAAATTTAGGATTGCTTTTTCTAGTTCTGTGAAGATTGTCATTGGTGTTTTGATGGTGATTCCTTTGAATCTGTGTATTTCTTTTGGCAATATGACCATTTAACAATATTAATTCTGGCTATCCATGAATATTGGGGTTCTTTTCATTTTCTAGCGTTCTCTTTAATGTCTTTCTTCAGTATTTTATTCTTTTCGTCATAGAGGGTTTTTACCTCCTTGGTTAGGTTTATTCCTAGGCATCTTATTGTTTTGGAAGTTATTGTGAATGGCATTATTTCCCTGACAACTTTTGCAGTAGATTCATTATTGGTATATAGAAAAGTTATTAATTTTTGTATTTGGCTACTCTGCTGAATTTGCTTATCAACTGTAGAATTCTTCTGGTGGAACATTTAGAATCTTGTAAGTATAGGATCGGTTATCATCTGCAAATAAGAATAATTTAATTTCTTCCTTGGCTATTTGTATCATTTTTATTTCCTTCTTTTGCCTAATTGCTCTGGCTAATATCTCAAGAACTATATTGAATAGGAGTGGTAAAGAGTGGACATCTTTGTCTTGTTCCTGATTTTATTTTTTATTTTTTAAAAATTTTTTTTGATGCTAGAGATCGAATCCAGGCCCTTGTGCTTACAAGGCAAACACTCTACCGACTGAGCTATCTCCTCAGCCCCATTCCTGATTTTATTTATTTATTTATTTATTTTATTTTTTTTATTGTAAACAAATGGGATACATGTTGTTTCTCTGTTTGTACATGGCATAAAGGCATACCATTTGTGTAATCATAAATTTACATAGGGTAATGTTGTTTGATTCATTCTGTTATTTTTCCCCTTCCCTCCCACCCCTTCTACCCCTCTTTTCCCTCTATACAGTCCTTCCTTCCTCCATTCTTGCCCCCCTCCCTAACCCTAACTCTAACCCTCACACTAACCCCTCCCATCCCCCATTATATGTCATCATCCACTTATCAGTGAGATCATTTGTCCTTTGGTTTTTTGAGATTGACTTATCTCACTTAGCATGATATTCTCCAATTTCATCCATTTGCCTGCAAATGCCATAATTTTATCATTCTTTATGACTGAGTAATATTCCATTGTATACATATACCACAGTTTCTTTATCCATTCATCAATTGAAGGACATCTAGGTTGGTTCCACAATCTGGTTATTGTGAACTGAGTAGCTATGAACATTGATGTGGCTGTATCTCTGTAATATGCTGATTTTAGGTCCTTTGGGTATAGGCCAAGGAGTGGGATAGCTGGGTCAAATGGTGGTTCCATTCCAAGTTTTCTAAGGAGTCTCCATACTGCTTTCCAGAGTGGCTGCACTAATTTGCAGCCCCACCAGCAATGTATGAGTGTACCTTTCTCCCCACATCCTGGCCAACACCTGTTGTTGCTTGTATTCTTGATAATCGCCATTCTAATTGGGGTGAGATGGAATCTTAGGGTGGTTTTGATTTGCATTTCTCTTATTACTAGAGATGTAGAACATTTTTCCATATGTTTGTTGATTGCTTGTAGATCTTCTTCTGTGAAGTGTCTATTCATTTCCTTAGCCCATCCGTTCCTGATTTTAGAGGAAATGTTTTTAGTTTGTCTCCATTCAGTATGTTAGTGACTTTACATTTGTCATATATAGCTTTTATGAGGTTGAGGTAAGGTCCTTCTATTTCTAGTTTCTTCAGGATTTCTATCATGAAAGGGTTTTAATTTCACAGAAACTTCTTCTACCTCCATTGAGATGATTGTGTCATTTTTGTCCTTTGTTCTATTTATGGGGTGAAATGCATTTACTGATTTTTATCACATGTGGAACCACTCTTGCATCCCTGGGTTGAAAACAACTTAATCATAATGTGTGATCATTTTAAGTATTGTTGAATTTGATTTGCTAGCATTTTATTAAGGATTTTTATATGTATATTTTTCAACAATGCTGGTGTCTAATTTTCATTTCTTGAAGTATCCCTACCCAATTTTGATATCAGTGTAATAATGCAGGCTTCACCAAATAAGTTTAGAATCATTGCTTCAATGATCCAAAACTTGGATCATTGCTTTTCAATTTCATGGAAAATTTTAGAAGTATTGGTGTTAGTTATTCTTTTAATATCTAGTAAAATTTAGCTGTGAATCCATCTGATTCTGGCCTTTTCTTTACTTGGGAGGCTTTTTATTACTGCTTCATCTCATTGCTAGTTATTGATCTACACAGATTTTCTACATCCTTTTAGTTCAGTTTTGGTAGGTCATATGTGTCTAGAATTTTATCCATTTCTTCCTAAATGTTCCAATATATTGGAATATACTTTTAAAAATATTCCCTAATAATATTTTGAATTTCATCTGTGTCTGTTGTAATATCCCCAATTTTTTTGTCTCTTATTTTTGAAAAACGTTTCTTCTCTCTCTCTTTTGGTTAGTTTGGCTAAAGTTTATCAATCTTGTTAATTTTTGTTTGTTTGTTTTTTGTTTTTTTGGTGCTGGGGATTGAACCCAGGGCCTTGTGCATGCAAAGCAGGCACTCTACCAACTAAGCTATATCCCCAACCCTATCAATCTTGTTAAATTTTTCCAAAGAGCCAATTCTTTGGTTCTTTGTATTTTGTTTCTATTTCATTAGTTTCAGCTTTAATCATCATTTGTTTTAGAGTTGATTTATTCTTGTTTTCTAAGACCTTAAGTTGCATTATATGAGATTTCTCTGAATTTTTAGATAAATGTACTAAAGACTATAAGTGTCTATTCTTACAACTTCTTTTGCTGTACTCTAGATATTCTGATATGTTGTGTTTTATTCTTCAGTTGCTTCTAAGAGTTTGTAATTTCCTCAATAATTTCTTCAATGACTGATTCATCATTCAAAAGTGTATTGTTCAATCTCCATGAATTTGTATAGTCTCTGTAGTTTTTTCTTGTTTCTGTTTCATTCCATCATTATCTGAAAATATGTAAGAGATTATTTTAACTTCTTTTGTATTTGCTAAGACTTACTTCATGCCTTAATATATAATCAATTTTGTAGAGAGTTCCATGAGTGTCTGAAAAGAAAGTGTTTTCAGTTATTGTTGAACATAATATTCTGTAGTCTCTTAAGTGCAGTTCATAGTACAGTTTAATTCTGATGTGTCTTTGTTGATTTTCTGTCTGAAAGATCTGGCCATTAATGGGAGTGGTGTTTTGAATTCCCTTACTATTATTGTATGTAGGTAATAAGTTCCGTTCTGTCAAGTAGTGTTTCTTTTATGCAGTTGGGTGCACTGATATTCAGAGCATAATTATTTACAACCATTATATTTTCTTGTTCGATTTTTCCCTTCACTAGTATGTAATGGTCTTCTTTGTGTCTTTTGATTAATTTGGATGGAAATCTTATTTTTCATTTTAGTCTGTGACTATATTTCCTTGTGATTTGTATTACTTGGAGATAACATACAATTGTATCTCATTTAAAAATTCAAATTGCTAGTCTGTCTTTTAGAGGATTAAGACCATTCATGTTCCAAGTCATTATAGAGAAGTGTATGTTACTTCCTATCCTTGTTTTATTTATTTTTGTTTTATATATATTTAAATTGTTCCTACTTTTCATCTTCTTATTTGTTTTTCTGATGTGATTTATTCTTTCCCCTGCTCTTATCATTATTTTTATCTTCCTCTTCTATTTACATGGTTCCTTTAAGTAGCTTATGCAATATTGGCTTTGTGGTCCATGAATGCCTTTTGTGCATGCTTACCTTGGAAGGTTTTGATTTCTCTTTTGTTTCTGAAGAATAACTTGGCTGCATATAGTAATCTAGGTTGAAGTTGATTGTCTTTCAGGGCTTAAAATACATCATTCCCTTCCCTCCTTGCCTTTACAGTTTCTGCTGAGAAATCTGCTGTTTTATAACTTGGTTTACTTTTATAAGTGAGTAGGCACTTCTCTCTTGCTGCTTTTAAAATTTTCTCTTTATTTTGAATTTTTGGCATTTTACATATAATACCTAATGGAGTGGTTCTCCTCTGGTTCTATTTGGAGTTCTAAATACCTTCAGTACCTGCTTACACATCAAATTCCAAAGATTTTGGAAGTTTTGTGCTTTTAGTTTAATGAATTAATTTTCTTTCTATATCATTTATCTATATCTCCTCTCCTTTAAAACCGGAGTGTTAAGTTTGACCTTCTAATGTTGTCCCAGAGCTTTACCATATTCTATTCACAGTTCCTAATTTTTTTCATTACTACTATCTGAATGTTCACTTTTGCACCTTTTCTTCAAGCCCTTATATTCTTTATTCTGTATGATCTAGTCTGATGGTGAGACTCTCTACTGAGTTTTTATTTTTAATAATTGAAATTTTCATTTCCATGATTTGTTTGATTTTTAGTCTATATCTCTGTATTAAAGTGCTTTTTCATAGTCTACATTTTATTCCTTAGTTCATTCCTTAGATCTTCTTTTACTTCATTGATCATTTTAGCACTCATGTTTTAAAATTCTTTGTCCAGCATCCCTCCACTTCAGCATCTCTGGGCAGATTTAAATTTTCAGAGGCATCTCGTTGCCTTGTTTGATTATGTTTTCTCTTTCTGTGTTGAAATTTTCTCTTCTGTTGTGATAGATAGCTGTACCATTGTTACATGAAAGTCTTTTTAGTGAGAGGCTTACTCTGTACTATGTGCTCTGGGTTGGGTGTATATCTCAATCCAAAACATCCACTCAGTTTGATCACAGTACTATGCTCAATCTCTGCAGTGCTTTGAGGGGAGATAATAATTTTCAGTAACTGTTACAATTTCAGAGCAAACCATATATTAACAAACAATAAAAACATACTGAAAATATTTTCCATGATTCCATTAGTCCAAAAGTGGAAAAGAGGAGAAAACTACTCTAGAATTGACTAAAAAATTCAGTTATGAAAGAAAACAAAAAATGCTATTAAACTATATAGAGCATGGAAGGAAAGAGAAATAAGGAAACAAAGGTTGGGTAGACCTAAGCAGATAATGCAGGAAGATAACAGATACAAAAGAGAGGAGAGTAGAAAAATGATCAAGAAAAAAGTTAGATATCCAATTAACACATTAAAACATTAACAGATTATACATAAAAATTGAATTAAATTGTGTAGTGTCAATGATATGGAGAAACCTATCAAATCAAGAATAAGACAAATACCAGTGAAATAACAAACAACTTCTTAAATTATTTTTTACCAAGCTATTTGAGGTGGATCTTTCTTGCTCTCCCTCTCTCCCTCCCTCCATCCCTCCCTGCCTCACTTCCTTTTTTCCTTCCTTCTGTTTTTGAAACCAAGGATTGAACCCAGGGGCACTTAAACACTGAGCCACATCCCGAGTTCTTTTTTTATTTTTTATTTTGAGACAGTGCTTAAGACCTTGCTAAATTGCTGAGACTGGTTTTCAACTTGTCCTCCTGCCTCAGTTTCCCAGTCACTGGGGATTACATAGGTGTGTGCCACCATGTCCAGCTGAGGTGTATATATTTCTTATTGGATTTCTGAATGTGAATTCCAACAGTTTTGAGGAGTCATAGTAAATGCCCACATCTCTTCAGCTTGTCCTCTAAGTTACTATGCAGTGTTTAGAAGCTGTATATTTAGTTTTTCTAATTGTCTAGTATAACTTTCTCCTTCAAAAACTACAGAACTTAGGTCTTGGTATCTATTTAGTCAGAACTGTTTCACCTACCTCTGGGGTGAACATTGGGGAAATCCCATGTTCCTTGGTGTGTCCAGGCACATAATAGTTCTCTGAAGGGCCAGAGAAAATGGTCCCTGATTGTATGAGGCCTCGTGGTCATGTGTATTCCTTGTTGGGATTGCAGCCTTGTGTACCTGTCTATAGAAATGCTTCATGTGCCCAGGGCAATTAAAACAGGTATAACTTCACTCCTGTGGATTTATAGGTGTGTGTGGTGTGGGGGCCTTTGGAAGAGGAGGTGTGGCAACAACGACAGTAGCATGGGGTGGTCTACTGCTGAGGTGCATGTGGCAGTGGTTTCTGGCCAGGGTGAGAGCAGTGGTGAGCTGCTGCTTCTGGAGCACATGTCTGGTGGTGGGTGGCTGAGCCCTGTGCTGCTCCCTGGGTGATGCACTCCCTGGAAGTGCCAAGCTTTGTGTTGACTCCTCCCACCCCTGTGGTCAGTGATGGGGGGGTTGTTCAGAAACCTTCAGGTCGCAGCTTTCATACTATGCAGGTTATTCAAAAGCCCCTTTCAAAAGCATTCCTCACGACAGTATATGCTGGTAGGATGCAGCTGATGAGGTTTAAGTTCTTCCTCAACCCAGACTTAGGCATGGTATCTATATAATGACTTTCCCACTAGCAAATTGAAAGTAGCAGGGCACTTTGTGCTCATCAAATGGCTTTGCAGCTCTTGTCTAAGCTTAGCTCAGTCTGACTTTCTCTTCTGCCAGTGTGTGTGAAGTAAGCTTGTAAGCTTTGCCTCTGTGTGTCTATTTGTTACCCCACCCCTCAGATTGTCCCTAGCACTGCAGGTGCTGGTTCAGGGTTACCAAATATTTTCTCATTTTGAGTAAGCAGAATTTCCAAGTCCCTCTAAGTCTCTGACTGGCCGATATTATGTGTCTGTGGGTTCCTTCTGTCTTCCACCTTTCTAAGTAGTTTTCTTAATGCTTCAGTTCCAAACTGCAGAGTAGTGAAGCTTTGTCACCTACCTCTACTCCCGCATCTTGCCTACCTTCTCTTCCATGTTTTTTTTTTTTTTTAATTATTGATAGTCATTTCCTTTTAGTACTGAATAATATCCTATTGTGTGGATGTACCAGAGTCTATTAATCCATTCACTTACTGAAAAAAATCTTAGTTGCTTCTCAGCTTTGGCTGCTATAAATGTTCATGTATAGGTTTTTGCAAGCACATGTTTCCAACTGTCTTGGGTAACTATGAAAGAGCTTAATTATTTGATCATGAGGTAAGAATCTTTTTAGTTTTGTCAGAAACCATTAAACTGTTCTGCAAATTGACTGTACCATTTTGTATTTTGACCAACAATTAATGAGAGTTCCTGCTGTTCCATGTCCTCACCAACATTTGGTATATAGTGTCTTTTAACATTGTTTTAATCTTCATTTCCTTGAAGACATATGATGTGGATTATGTTTTCATGTTTATTTGCCATCTGTATGTCTTCTTTGGTGAGGTATTTTTAAAGATATTTGACCCATTTTAAAAATGGTTACTTGTTTTCTTATTGGGTTTTGAGAGTTCTTGGTATATTTTGAATAATAGTATTTTATCAAATGTGTCTTGTGAAATTATTTTTTCCTGGACTGTGGCTTGTCTTCTCATTCTCTCTTGGCTTGGCTTGCACAGAGGTAAGGTTTTCACTTTTACTGAAGTCCAATTTTTCTTTATTTCTTTCATGAATCATGCCTTTGATTTTGTATCTACAAAGTCATCTCATTCCCAGGTCATCTAGGTTTTCTCCAATATTATTTTCTAGGAGTTTTATAGTTTTGCATTTTACATGTCTAAGATGCATCTTCAGTTAATGGTGGCAAAGATTATAACATCTGTAATCTATACGTTTTGTGCAATGATATCCTGTTGTTTTAGCAGCCTTTGTTGTAAAGAGTATCCCTGCTCCATTGTATTACCTTTGTTCTTTTGTGAAAGATAAATTGTACATATTTATTTGAGTCTTTTTCTGGGCTCTTTATCTGTTCCATTGATCTACTCCTGTGTTCTTTCACTAATACTCCACTGAATTGCTTACTGTAGTTACAGTAAGTCTTGAGGGTGGGTACTGTTAGTCTTCTGACTTGTTCTTCTTCAATATTATGTTCACTGTTCTCAGAATTTTGACTCTTCAAATGCATTTTAAAATTAGTTTGTGCATATCCATAAAATATCTCACCAGGATTTTGGTTGGGATTGCATCATATCTGCAGATCAGGTTGGGAAGACCTGCCATGTTGAAAATATTGAGATTTTTTTTTTTTTTTATTCATGAACAGAGGATATCTCTCAATTTATTTCTTTAATTTCAAGTTTTATAATTTCCCTCATGCCAATCTTTATTTTTATAGGTGCATCATAATCATACGTACTAGTAGGTTTCATTGTTACATATTCATACATGCACGCATGCATATCATTTTGTCAATTTCATTCTCATATCAATCTTGAATGTATTTTGTTTGATTTCTACCTAAGTCTTTCATTTTTGGATATGCTAATGTAAATGTCATTATGTTTTTAATTTTAAATTTCACTTATTAATTACTGGCATAAAGTGATTGACTTTGGTATAGCAACCTTGTATCCTATAATACTGATATAATGATGTATTAGTTTCACAAGTAATTTTGTTGATTCTTTAGGGTCTTCTGATGAGATAGGTGATCATGCCATTCATTAACAAAAATAGTCCTGTTTCTTCCTTCCCAATTTGTATACATTTTATTTCTTTTTATTATCTTACTCATTAGTTGGTACTTCCTGGCAGTGTTGAAAAGAAATGGTGAGAAGGATATCTTTGCTTTGTTTCTAATCTTAGTGAGAAAGCATCAAGTTTATCACCAAAAAAGCAGGATATCAGCAGTAGGTTACCTGTAGATCTGTCAAGTTGAGTTTAGGAAATACAGGTGTTGACTGAGAATTCTTTTTTAAAAATTTGAAAGTTGGACTTTGTCTAATATTTTTTCTGTACATACTGATATGATTATGTGATTTTTCTATTTTTGAATGTTGATGTGTTAAATTACATTAATTGATTTTTGAATGGTACACTCGCCTTTCTTACCTGGGATAACTCATTTGGTAGTGGTGTAGATTTTAAAATATATCGTTAGCTTCAATTTGCTCATATTTTGTTGAGGATTTTTACATCTATATTCATGACAGAGATGGTTTGTAGAATTCACCAGTGAAGCCATATGGTCCAGGTGCTTTTTGTTTTGGACAGTTATTCTTAAGTTTCTTTAGTAGGTATGAACCTATTCAGATTTTCTATTTCTTCATTTGAGAATTTTGGTAAATTATGTCTTTCAATGAATTGACCCATTTTATCTACATTATGAAATTTGTGGGCATAGAGTTGTTCATAATATTCCTATAAAATTTTTTAACATAAGTAGGATCTATAGTGATATCCTTTGTTTTATTTTTAATATTAGGTATCCTCACTCTTTTTTTCCTATGTAGCCTGGCTAGTGGTTTATCAATTTTACTTATTTTTTCAAAGGACCAGTTTTGCTTTTGTTGTTTCTCTATTTCCTATTGTAATTTCATTGATGTTGTCACTTAGTTTATTGTTGTGCTTACTTTGGCTTTAATTTCCTCTTCTTTTTCTAGTTCCTTAAGGTGGAGACTTAGATTTCTAATTTTAAATCTTTTCTAGTGTGTGCACTGGATGCTATAAACTTCTAAGGACTGCTTTTGCTGCAGGTCAAATTTTTTTTATAAATTGTATTTTCCTTTTCATTTAGTTCAAAATATGTTTAGATTTCTTTTGACAGTTTTTCTTGAACCAATGTGTTATTTAGGACTATGTTGTTTTATCACCATATAGTTTCTTTCTGTTATTGAATTCTAGATTAATTCTGTTGTGGTCTGAGAGCAGATATTGTATGTTCATATTCTGTTAAATTTATTATATTTTGTTTTATGGCTGAGAATTCATTCTATCCTGGTGAATGTTTCACATATTTATTACTTAATTAGAGTGTAGAATCTATGTTGTAGGGGAATTTCCAGGTCATGGCACATAAAATAACACAAGTCACCCACAGTTTCTCAGGGATTTAATGCATTCAGGACCAGTAAGGAGATTAGCTTCTCATGCCTGAGTGTAATCACCAACAATTTGGTTGTTATTGTTAAGAATGATGCATAATTCTGTGAGATTGAGCTTCTGGACGGTGTTGAAGTCACTAGTGATCCTACTACCATGGCTGAAAAGTTTAAAACAATTCAATTCCTATCTACATACACTCAATAAAGAACTGTAAATTCCAGAGGTCATTATTGTGCTTAGATGCATTGGTACTCTTGGTCCATGCCGGAATCATATGGACTTCTGAGTGGTTCAGGAGCAAGTTTTGCTGTTGTATTGGAGGTTTTGTGTCAGCTGCTCTGAGTTGACCCTGAGATCTGGAAGAAGATAAGGTGTATGCTTTGTGAGAAAGCAATGGAATATTACTCAGCCTTAAAGAAGAATAAAATTATGACATTTGCAGGTAAATGGATGAAACTAGAGAATATCATGCTACATAATCCCCAAAAACCAAAGTCTGAATGTTTTCGCCAATCCCCAAAAACCAAAGACTGAATGTTTTTGCTGATAAATGGATGCTGATTCATAGTGGGTGGTGGGTAGGGAAGAGTGAAGGAACTTTGGATTACGCAGAGGGGAGTGAGAAGTGGGGTGGGGTAGTGGGGATAGGAAAGATGGTAGAATGAGACAGACATTATTACTTTATATACATGTATGTTTACACTACTGGTGTGACCCTGCACCATGTGCAGTCAGAGGAATGAGAAGTTGTGCTCCATTTGTGTGTAGTGTGTCAAAATGCATTCTACAGTCATGTACAACCAATTAGAACAAATTTTAAAAATTAAAAAAAAGATCTGTGAGAAAGGATGAATAAAATTTAACACATCTCAAATTCTTGGTAATATAGAAGTCTATTGATGGACTCAAGATTAATTCCATAGGAAAAATATATTCTATATCTTAAAAATATTCTCTACTTCTGGCTGCTTGTAGGAGGCAGTGTTCTGGAGTGGAAAGCATACAACCTTGGGACTGTGGAACTGGGGACCCTGGTCCAGAGCCTCACCCATTCTAAGATGATTTCTTCAATAATTAATTTATCACATCAATAATAAATGCAATCATGGGGTTGCTGGAAAGTCTAAGAAGAATCAAATAAAGCTTCTCTTTAAATTCAAAGGTATATTCCAAAGACTGACTGCCTCTGAGGCTTTGTTGGGAAAAGGATTAGCAACATAAATCCAAAAGAAAATATCTCACTGTTGATAATTGGTTACTCTACTTCTCTATAGACAGTGTTCAGAGTCAATGTTAACTAAAGGAAAATCTTGCAATGGTTTGCAATAGTAACATAGAAGGTGGTAATATTGTTACAGATTCAGGGAGGTCTACAAAAACTATATTCAGTAATATATTTAAGAAAAATTAAAGGCTGTAGAAAGCAGGCATATCACACAGCTAAATCAACTCTTTTCTTCAAAACTGTGAGAAGAAATTCTTGTATATTTTTTGAGGAAT
Organism: Sciurus carolinensis; assembly: GCF_902686445.1. Classification (NCBI taxonomy): domain Eukaryota; kingdom Metazoa; phylum Chordata; class Mammalia; order Rodentia; family Sciuridae; genus Sciurus; species Sciurus carolinensis. The sequence goes on along the minus strand of NC_062217.1, from coordinate 110,068,753 downwards.
AGTCTTCTGGGTCAGTGTGATGGGTTGGAAAAATGTGATTTATATTATCTGTAAAATTAAAATGTATTTTATATATAATACTGCAGTACATGAAAATTACTGGATTTATGTGAAAAGAAAATTTGATGAGTGTGATTGATATTTTCTGACAAAATATTGGTCACATGAATGTATGCTGTTCTCTTCAGAGGACCCTGTGCCGGGCTGCTGACAGTGTTAGGCATGCTTTGCCCCAGGTAGTTGAAACTGTACTCTTATCTAAAGAGATGTGCCCTCCATTTTGGGCAAGACATGCCCTACATATTAGATGTCAAAATGACTAATCGTTTTATCACTAGTAGTGATAAAACTAATAACTGATACTAAATTGTTAAGAAATCGAGTATGTCTTTAAGTTCCAGAATTTGACTTCACACTTTCCTACTACTAAAATCAAATTAGAGCCAATATACAAATACTCTAGAAAAATGAAACATCCAGACTTGACATTTAATAAATCTCAAGAGGTTGCAATATGAGAGGATGTGTACTTGTGGCAGTGGCCATTTCCTTTGCTTTTTTTTTTTTTTTTTTTAATGCTACTCATTTTCTGTGAAATAACTACAATTCCCAAGGTATGTCATGAGTGTTGATAAGTTGCAAAGGCAGATGTGCTGATCTGCAGGGACTGATTTGTGAACAAGCTGTTTTGCACACAGGCAACTTCGGGCTACATGGAACAAGACAAATAGTAGCTGCATGAATTAATTCATCTTTGTCCTACATAATAGAAAAAGAAATATGTCATTTGAAAATAAAGTTTTGCTCTGAAGTAAAAATTTATGTAAGACTGTATTAATTATTAAAATGACAAATGATTTTAATTGTATCAGCAATATTATAATATTACTAGTGAAATGTAAATTTTTTATAGATCATTATAAATCAGTTCCTTGAACAACTCTGGTGATAGAGCCAACTAATAGTGATAAAACTAACTACTGATACATACTAAATTTATACTGTATGCCAGACTCTATGCTGAGTATTTTATTGGCTTTATTGATAGTTATCATGCATGATATGCCAAGGTTTTGAACAATTAGGCCATTTGCTTATGACTGCTATTCAGTTGGGATTATTCTGAGACACAGGCTGACTTTTCTGCATCATCTACTTCTTGCCACATGGTTTCTGCTTTGGTTTTTATAAGCAAAGGGATGTGTACAGAAGTAAAAAGCATTGGTGATATACAGTAATACTCTTATCTGTGATTTCACTTTCCATGGTTTCAATTGCCTTGATCAATCACAGTAGGCATAGTATGATACAAAATATTTTGAGAGGACATAGTCACATAACTTTTATTATAGTATATTGTTACAATTATTTCATTTTATTACTAGATATTGTGAATATGTTAGAGTGCCTAATTTATAATTTAAACTCTATTCTAGATATATGTAGAAAAAAAAAGTCCCCTAGAATATAGCCTCTGCAAGTACACATCCCCTCATATTGCATCCTGTTGAAATTTCTGAATTTCAGTGATTTCAGGTATTTACTGGGCATCTTGGAGCATTTCCTCTCAGGTCAGGAGGGACTAGAATATTCACCAAAAGTGGGTTATATTTGTAAGTGTGAGCAGGATCAGATATGCCTTACCCAGGGAGGATGCTATTTGAATAATGACTCAAAGCAATCTTTTATCTTTTTTTCCATTGATTCTCCCCAAAGTCACTGTGATCAGCACAAGGCTGAGTTGGAAATAGAATCTATAATTTAATTTTTCAATTAGAAGCTGCTGTTTTGGTTTAGATATTAGGTGACCCCCAAAAGCTCATGGGTGGGGCAACACAAGAAAGCTTAGAGGTGAAAGAATTGGGTTGGGAGCCCTAACTTAATCAGTGCATTAACCCACCGCTAGGGATTAACTGTAGGCCTGTAAGGTGTGGCTGGAGGAGGACCATCATTGGGGTTATGCCTTTGGAGTACATAGTTTGTCCCTGGTGAAGGGAGGCACTCTCTCTGCTCCTTGGTGCCATGTCCTGAGCTGTTTTCCTCCACCACACTTTACTTTCATGAAGTTCTGCCACACCTCGGCGCAGAGTAAGAGAGTTGGCTATCTATGAACTGAGACTGATAAAACTATAAGCCCCAAATTAAGCTTTTCCTACTCTAAAATTGTTCTTGTTAGGTTTTTTGGTCACAGAAGTGAAAAGTTGACTAAAACAATTGCATACCCAGCCAGGATGTTAAGCACGTGCAAAGCAGTATGGCAGTTGTTGGGAGGGAGCTGGGTAATGTAGGTGTTTAATCTGTAGTAATTTTCTTTATATGCTGGTCATACCTGAAACCAAAGTTGAGCATTACTTTTAGTGTGGGCTCTGTCATACTTTGTTCCCCAGTGGCACATCTGCGCATGCTTTCTTCTACAATGGAAAAGGCTATTCCCAATAGATTTCAGCCATATATACCCTGAATGCTGCTGAAGATTCTAACCAGGTCCAAGGATTCTTTACCAGTTCACATTGATATTTTTCCTATCTCAATTCTTATTATCCTCCATGCCTCTAAGCCTTCACTTTATAATGTTCTTATATTGGTTTTACTTCTTAAAAAGAAAAAAAAAAAATTCCTGCAAGCTCAGGAACAGTGTTGGGGACATTGTATTCATTTATATATCTTGGCAATAGTACCCATGTACTCCCAGGCATACAATTAAGATGAAGACTTTTTGATTGGTGCGGTTTTGTAAATTGTGCTCATTTAAATGTTTATTTTAAAAATTGACTCCTATTTGCTTCCTCTCCAACCCCCAGGTGATTTAGGCATCAGTCGTATAGACTTCCTAAGATCTGATTTAACACAAAGATTGCAATATCATGAATAGCTCACAAAGCCTGCAATCTCATGAATAGCTGTTTTTTTTTTATTAAGAAATGCCTTTAAAATTGATGCAATATAAAAGTTATATTCCTTCTTTACTGTTTTCTCTTTCTGAATAGACTGTTAATGTATATTTGTGTATTGGGATGACCCTGTCTCCTGCAATTTTTTCCCACCTACACAGTTCACTGTATTCTCTATATAAACAACTGTCAATCTCTAGGAAGAGTTAGTATGTTTAAAATTAAGAATACTTATAGAGATCATGTATATGAGGAAGATAATTTTCCCCCTTTCAAGTAGGTAGTGTAATAAATTTCATTTTATCGTGATTCTCCAGGCTCCATTTACATTAAACACTTGCAGCTGTTCTCCTCTCAATATATTTGAGTGCTTGACTTTTCAAATCTGCTGAGTTGGAAAGTCCATGGAGTTACTCATGGCTCAATACCAGTGCAGTGATAAACAGTCTTCAGATTTGTTTTATGGTTGCTAAAGGAACACAGTATTTTCCTTCCTGGGCATCCCCTTTCCTCACCATCATTCATTCATTTATTGAGAGTTTCTAATGAGTTGTTAGCTGTTCTGGGATGTGGGGATATGGCCATTTGAATCTGAAAAGTTGCTCCCCTCACAGAATTTAAGTGTGGCCAGACAATCAATGACAACTAAATTATGGTAAAACTCTACATTTTCTTATGCATAATTCTGAAATCAAAAATTTCTATTCCCAACTTATCTGCTAGCAAAGGTTGAAAAATTTATGAAAAGACAGTTTGTAATCTTTATTCCTCACATTTTGAGTCTTCCCTTTCTTGAATTTTATGTCACTGGAATTCCATTGTTTTCATAGCTCTCTGGTGTTTTAAAAGTCAGATTTGCTTTTGTTTTTCATGACTTTTTGGTTCATTGGTGGGAACTTTGGCCTACTGTATCCTACAATCTCACTTAGAAGCAGATCCTGACACTTACTTCTTTGAAAATATGTCAAAAATATGGAAAAGTAAATATTCTCAAAACCAATCACAACAACTGTCTGGAAAAGTAAATATTCTCAAAACCAATCACAACAACAATATATGTGTATACATATATTGAAATGTTTATTTTAGAACACTATCCCAGGACAATGTTAATTCACAATGTTTTTGGTTTTGTTTATCACTATTCCGATGACAAAGTAAAAGGACAGTAGACTTAGTCTATTTTCTCCCTTGTTCCTGTGATATTATTTCTCTTTATTCCTTAGCAAGGATCAGCCTCTCACAGGTCTTCTGGGTGATATGGATAAGTACATATTTTTTTCCCTTTGTACTCATGATTGGAAACATCACAATGCATTTTTAGCACTTTGCCATCATAAAATATTTCAAAATTTATTCTGAAAATGGATTTATTCTATAAAATCTTGTTTTAACATTTAAGTTGGAATGTACAGAGCATATAAGAATATATATTTGATCTTGGATGATTTAAAGTCTGAACTTTTAAAAAATTAATTTTAAAAATTGGAATGATGAATAATCTTGCCTGTCAATATTACTCTATTGTCAGTGCCATTATCTTTTTTTTCAAGGATTTCTCCCTCACTGGATTGTTTTGAATATCTAATGCATTAGTAGATATGAAAACTGTTTAAAGTACTAACATCTATGTAGTGTTATTTATGAATCCGTTTTTAGTGGAATAAGTAGATGACTTACCTAGGAGTATTCTGAAAGAGAATTAAAATAAATAATAATTATCTAAAAGAAACATATAAATTCTAGGAAAAAATGGCATAAACTCACATTTGCAAATATGTGAAATTTAATAGTAGAAAAATATCAAACTTGATGTCAGGAGTTAAAGGTTATTAAATCAGAAAACTTACCAAAATTGGACATAAATATAAAGTACCTTAACAAAATTGGACATGATTGTAATTCTGCTCTGATGATAAAAAGATCAAAATTGTAATAAAAATAAGAAGGATACAAAGGACTTTTTCATTCATTATTCCTCGGGTAATTAGTTTAATTGAAAAGCTTTAAAATAGCATATATCAAAGATAAAATATTAAAGATCATGTCTGAAAAATGTCTTATAAAATTTCTTTTATTGTCATATTAAACATTACAATTTAAAATCAAATTTACTCTAGATTGATTTTCCACCTAATTTTAGTGTATATTAGATAAGATTGGTGATAAAATATTCAAAGGTGGTTTTAACTATTTGTTTTGAGTTGTGTTAATAATAAAATGCCCCTTTTATTGCCTATACCAAATACAGAAGTAAAAAGTACTTGTATCACTCACATTGTATATTTTAAACATTCATTGAAACATTATAACAAATTGACATGCTGTAACTGCCCAACTTTCAAGCTTGCATGAGTAAATTCAGTTTCCAGAGAACTGTTTATATTTTGAAATGGTAATTTGTATTGCATAAATACTAATATAGCTTTTATAGTGACAGTGAGGTAGTCTAATGAAGTAGAAAGATATTTAAATGAGAAAACAGGACACCGAATTCCGATTCTGCCTCTGCCATCAATTATATTGGTAAGTGTGTGCAAATCTCTTAACCACACCATACTCTTTCTTCTTCATTGACCAAATGACAAATTTGAAGTAGATAACTTCTAAGGTTCCTTGTTCAAAAATATTTTATCAATCATGTACCCAGTTGTACAAAATTTTTTGTCCTATAAACCAAGTTAAATTCCATTAAATGCTTCATTTGCCTGATACTAAACAATATAGTTTGGATTTATGCTAACTTCTATTTCATTAACTGTGCCTTGAGTGGCAGTTAAACTGCTTTAATGTCAGTGGTTTTGGTCTGCCTATGGCATTTGCCAAGGTGTGTGCAGTCTCCCCATCTGGTTCATGGGTATTGCAGGCTCCTACAGTGATATCCTTCTAAGACATCTGGATGCAGTCACGCATAGTGCAAGTCACTTTTCCTGTAGCTTCCTTGTTATGGCCAAAGACATTTTGAGGTGTGTTGAGGGTGGCCTTATTCTCTTTCTCTTCTATCTGCAAGTTTCTTGGTGGCAACACAGAAAAGAAAAAAAAAAAAAAAAAAAAAAAAAAAGATTAAAAAATCTACTCTCCCATACACTCAGTTTCATGGAAACATCTGTACATTGCCTGGGCCAATCTGGCTTACACATGCCTCATTTTCATATCTTTCACCATGAAGTTCTGGTGAAAATTCCTCATGAACAGAACTCAGGAAGTAAAGTTCTTTTCACTCAGATCATCATTCCTAACCAAGTTGTATTATGTCTTTTATCCAGAACATGACTGGAAGGGTGGGCAAAATATACTCTGTTCAGTTGATTTTCTTGCTCCATCTCCAGCCCCTCCTCCTTTTTCTTCTTCTTTGAACATTATCTAATTTCATAAAAGAGAGGAAGGTGATGAGAATAATATGGCATTCTGCAATATCTATCATTAGATAAGAATTGGACCCAAGAACAAAAAAGGTCTGGGCATTTGTTACTCAAAATACTCTTTGTTCTCAAAAGTATTGCCATGAACGTCAAAATTCTACCTTAAAACTCAGTACAGAGTACTGACCCATGAATTCCTCCTTATATTTTTGCAGTAAAGACACTTTCAAAATTTGTCATCATTAAACATATATAAGTCTCATAAATGTGGGACATGAGGAAATGCTATACTTTAGACTTTGAACTTAGAAATCTGTGTGGTAAACTATGACCTTTCTGGAAAAGAGAGGCCATGGCAGGGGCCATTGATTGTGATTTATTGAAGCTTCCACTTTGCATTAAAAGGTTGTTTAGTCAGATGCTCAAAAGAGTAAGAAAACTTGAATTTTCTGAAAAATCTAGTGATCTAGTTACTGGTAATTTCCTGTTCAAATATTCACAAGAATGAGAGAAATTCTATTTCTAAAATTTCAGAGCAAAGTAAGTTAGATGAATTAAAATAATGAGACTGATACTTGTTTGGAAATTTAAGTCAATATCAAAATATAAATGGATAAAGTAAAATGTTTGAACACATCAGGTAGGAGAATGAAGAACAGAAAGAGATAGTACAGAAAAAGAGAAACAGAACAATTAAAAGAATAGTTTTACCTCTATTTCTTTCAATTTCCTATGGATTGAGACATACTTAAAAATGAACTGAACTTAAGTATCATAACTGTGCTCTGGGCATGTTCTTTTATAGCAAAAGGTAGCTACTCACTGACTCTCAAATAGAAGGAATTATGTGTTGAATATCTGTCTGAAAGGCAATTGATAGTCCTATGCAATTTCTTTACATCATATGGCAATACATTTTAGTGAAATAATCGGAGAGACTTTGAATGCCAAATATGTCCCTGGATTATAAGAATATCCATATTTCTTCATGTGCAGAATCAGTGATAATGGTAATAACAATGAAAATATGACTACAACAAGAACATCAAAAGTAGTAAGACTACAGATTGTAAGCAATCTGGTTTCACAACATTAGCTTCTTATGCAGTGGTGTGGGAAGAAATTTGACTCCAATGTTTTAATTTTCTGTGTATTTTATCTTAATTAACTATCATCCTAAGTTAAATGAACTGTAGAATGGGAAAGAGTAACACCTCATATGGCTATTGTGAATATTTGAAAAACATGTATAAATATATATAGCATGTAGTATTGTAACAGTTATTTAATGCATACCAATTACAAAACAGTAGCTTCAAATAAAAAGAATTTATGAACCACAGGCAAGGGATCAGTTGACCTTGGTACCTGTGATCTTTGATGGGAACATCTAGCCTAGCATGGCCTTGACTAGGGACATTTGGTTATGCTCCATGTTTCTCATTTTTCAGAAGACATGACCCATGACAATGGCCATGGCAAAGACCCAAGGGAGCAGGCAGAAACTCAAAAACTCTCTTGAAACCTAGGGATGGAAATGTCAACTGTCAGCTCTGCCATATTCTGTTGGCAAGTTACATGGAAACCAAGATACACAGGTTGAGAAAACAGACTTTCTTATTGAGAGGAACTAAAAAGTCACATAAAAGGGCATAAATACTGAATGATGCAAAGAAATAAGTCAGGAAAGAGAAATGGATACAAGAGTATGTTTGGATAGAAGGAATAACTTCAAATATCCTATTGCACAGCAGGGTAACTATCACTGACAATAATTAGTTGAATATTTCAAAATAACTAGTAGAACTTTTAATGTTCTTAATGTTAAAGAAAAAAATATCTGAAGTGATAGAAAATTAGGAATATCATACTGTACACTGTATATATGTACAATTACTTTGAGTTTATTAAAAATAAAAATATAAAAAAGAAAGAAATGGGGCCATTAATACAATCTGTCTACCATAGTTACAGAAAAGTGCTCAAGAAATGGTAACTACTGTTCCTACAGAAATAGGGTATTCAATAAAGCATATACCTTTTGAAAAATATGGCAAACTGCTTAAAATTTTTATAAAAATTATGTATATATATATGTATATGTATATATGTATATGTGTTTGGTACCACGGATTGAACCTAGGGGCACTTAACCACTGAGCCACATCCCCAACCCTTTTCATATTTTATTTAGAGATAGGGTCTCACTAAATTGCTTAGGGCCTTGCTAAATTGCTGAGACTGACTTTTAATTTATGTTCCTCCTGTCTCAACCTCCCAAACTGCTGGGATTACAGGTGTGAAACACAGTGCCTAGCTATAAAAAATAAAATTCTATAAAAATTAATTTTCATTGCATTTTTAATTGGCATTTCTATTTACTAGTGCATATATATATATGTATATATATACTTTTTTTTTTTTCCTAGAAAGTATTCATTTCTGGTGTATGAGAGGAAAAAGTACGATCCCTACACCCTGCCTCCATGGGAGGTTTACAGTGGAAGGAGCTAGAGTCTGTGCTTCTGTTATTGTAGGACTGAGTCCCTTATCTTGGGTAATAAACTTTTCAGGCCTAGGCAGGGAGGAAGGTTGGATTGGCACCCTTGCTGTTTAATTTTGTCCCTACCTGGGAATTAATCCCAGGAGTCTGAGCCTCAGGTTTTTTTTTTTTTTTTAGTAGAAACCAAGTCTTTATACAAAAATCAATTTTGTTTTTATAATTGTGAAAATCAGAGTGTAGAGTATTTACGTATGTTCTCTTATGCAACAAGCAATAGCAAGTGCCACACAAAATGGGTTAAACCATAAGGAAAATCCCATTACAAGTCTGACAGTAAGGTGGTTATAGGGTTCATTAGACCAGTCTCTCGATACCATCCTGGTGGTCATGGTTACTTCCAGCTGTCAATTCTGCCATCCATAAAGCAGCAGTCTTCTTTTTTCATTAGATTCTTTCATGATCATAACATGGCTACAAACTGTTCCTGGTACTACATGCAAACAAAACCATCTAGCAGAGGAAGTATTGATACCTCTGTATAACTGTTTTAAAGTTAGAAAAACGTTCCCACAAATTACCCAACAGACTCCCTCTTATATCACAACCAGCCCAAATTGGATCATATGTCCTTGCCTAAACCAGTCATTGGCGAGAAGAATCAGGTTGAGCCTCAGGATTTTGAGAAAGAAAAAAAGAAAGTAGTCACTTTTAAGGAATATCAGTTGGCTGGAACATAGTAGGTATGGAAGAAAGTGATATAATATGAAATTTATAAAGTTTAAGAGGACTAAGCATATATAATTTATAAATCCAGTTCAGGGTTTTAGATTGTATTGAAATGAGGGACTATTTATTGTAAGAGTGACATAAATATATAAATGCTGAGAGATACTCTGGCTGCAGTGGGGGGAATGATTTAGACGGAAGTAAAGTAGATCAGAAGAACCTATTTTGAGAACGTTGTTGCAATAATCATATCACGGGAAGGTTGCAGCTAAAACTAGAGTAGTAGTAGTGGATGTGAGTAGAAATGTGAGCATTTGAGAGCTGGGCTGACTCAATGATTTGTTGGAGGAGAGAGTAAATACAGATATGTATCAAGTATCAAGGATGCTGCACCCTAGATTTCTGAAGAGAGAATAGTATCATTTTGTGACTTGGGAAATACTTATGGAAAACCTGCTTTTGAGAAAGAGTTTTATTGGAGTTTTGAGTTTGAGATATAAGGTGTCCACAGGGTCCACTGCAATGTCAGATCCCATTGCTAGCTATACTATGGAGCTCAGAAAAGAGAGCTAAGTTGATGATATTAATCTAGAATTCAGTAGGCCTTGGTTATCATAAAAAGTTTGAATTCATGAAAATGGGCACATAGTTAGGATTACTTTGGATACAAGATAGGGTTCAAAAACTGTGGTTTAGGGTTAAGTCATGAGGAATTCCAACATTTACAACTCAGGTAGTAGATAATGAACTTACAAAAATGATTGATAAGTTAGCAAATAGCCTGGGAAGATGTGGGGTCCTAAGAGTCTGCCAGCTCAAAAAGAGGCAGGAGAAGACTGAAACAGTAAGTCGGAGGGAAAAAAAAAACCTTATCATCCCTGAAATCACAGTATCTGTAATAATAGAAGAAGCAGTGAGACTAGACCTTTGCTATGAAGACTGTAGAGATTCGTAGCCTGGGGGACATGAACAGTTGTAATTCTTATCATGTTCTATAAAAGAAAGGAGACCCTCTTGAGTGAGCAGGAGTGTTCTGGGAAATTTTTGCTGATAAGGAGATTTTCACACATTCAAGGGTGTTTTTAGAGAATGGGAAAGAAAAAAGGAAAAAGCTTGAGATGTTTTTTTCTTGAATCACAAGAGGTAAATGGGGCCTGAGATTTCTTTCCAGCTTCTCTAGGCCTACTTAATAGAAGAAAATCCATTTTAAATTCAGACCAGAGGCCATTTTAGGAATAGCATTGATATTTGTTTTGGCATATTTTCTAAGTAACATTTTTAAAGAATCTGTGTTTGATATGTTATTTACATTTATTATGGAGAAACCAAATTAAAAGAGTTTAATTTTATTGACAGCTTTTGATATTCCTGATATTTGGGGCAAATTATTATTATTTTTTGGTGGATAAAATTTTTAATCAGGTAAAGATCTTTGGGAATCAGTTAAATTAATATAATTTATATAGGAGAGAAGAGAAATTATATGGCACCTCATCTGGGCCAGGCACTGCAGAACAATTTTGAACATAGAGGTACCCCTTGAATTTGTGTCTGTGAACTGTGCATGCATGTGAGTGACCTTCTGAGACTGAAAAGAAACACTGAAAAGGAGTAGGCAGAACAGTCCCTGTGATCCACAAAGACACAGAGATACAAATAATCTGTTTCCACCAACCAGAGTGGAAAGAGGTTTTAATACATGGGGCATCTAATCTAGTAGTCTTGGCCATATGTTTAGTGGGTCTTCAGAAGTTAAACATAGACTTATTATAGGACCCTCTGTAATTTCCTGTTGCTACTGTAACAAATTGCTACCAATGGCCTTATCAACACAAATTTATTGTCTTGTTGTTCTGTGTATCAATTACCACATAGATCTCACAAGGATAAAATCTGGGTATTGGCAAGTCTGCAATTCCTACTAAAGCTCTAGGGATATTTCATTTCCTTGACTTTTTCAACTTTTAAAGGCTCGCCATACTCCTTGGCTCATGCCTTTTGCCCCATCTTCAAAGTTAGCAATTACAGTGTCCTTCTCACACTGAATCATGTTCACTTCTTCTGCTCCTTCCATTTTTATGGACTCTTGTGACTCTATTGAATCTACTTGGATAACTGTGAATTATTTTCCTATTTTTTAAAGTCAGCTGTAGAATCTTCAATTTCATTCGCCACTTTATCTTTTATTTTAACATATTTACAGCTTCTGGAGATTAAGATGTAGACATATTCAGCGGACCTTTATTCTGCCAATCACAGCTGCAATTCCATTTCTAGGTGCATACCTAGGAGCCATGAAAACATATGTTTATATAAAAATTTATATACAAATGTGCCAAAGAGTGGATATAACCCAAATCTCTATCAACTGATGAATGGATAAACAACAAAGAGATAGCACTGTCAATGTAGTGTGTGGAGAAAATTGATGTCTGATATTTAATATTAGAAAAGTAACTGTTCTTCAAGGAGTAGCTGAAATTCAATCTGAACCTTAGAACACATATAAGACACATGGTAGAAATAGAATTAGTGAATTTTTTTTTCTCTTAACATGCTTATACATTTAAATTATAAGGTATAGTCAATCCAATTACTACTTTAGTAAGTCCCTCAACAATGATTTGGTGGTTTAGGGCATTATTTAATTTCAGTAGACACTTGTCTTCTTCAAGAGAATGGTGTATTATTATCCTCATCAATCAAATAAGATGTGTTTTCTGCTGTAAAAAAGAATGTATTGAATGATAGAAGCCAGAGCAGGTTCTGTACATGAAACTTTCAGATTCTATTTCCTTTAATATTAAAACTAAGAGAGAAAAATAGCCAATTTACACTAAATACAAAGTTCACAGAATTTACTCTTCATTCAAATCATTGATTTCATATTTTGATCAGTTTGATTTTTTTTTTTTTTTTTTTTGGCAGAAGCCTGTGAGACTGACAGTTGCAGCTAAATATTTGTGCCTGCCCTTTCTGTGCTCCTATTTCATGTCTTCTCAAACAAGCAGCAAGTCTACCCTCTTGTCCTACAGGGATCAAGCACAGATTACTTTATCCACAACCTCTTGTATTTTGGCTCTTTCAAATAGTATAGCCTCCCTTAATTGTGTTCCTTTCGTAGCACTGTAAATACTTCTGAAATTTTCTATTCAAAAGATGAGAAAATAACCTATTATTGTCTTTGCACAATCTTGGAAAGAGCAAAAGTGTGTTCCTTTTTCTTTATTTTAAAAGGTGATGAAGGCATAAGGCAAAGCCTGAGTTTGCATTTATATTTCAGGAATTGGTAATGGCTACATGTTGTTCTGTTCTTTCCTAAATGGTATTCCATCCAATTCCTTTACTATTTCTTAAAAATTTTTAAAAAAGCAGAATTCATCAAAATGGAGTAGTAAAAAGAGACACACATCACAACAAGATCTGAAGATCTTGAAGTAATTCAAGATCTGAGATCTGAAGTAATTCATTGGCTCATTCTCTCTGAGGAAAGGAAACAGTTATTATTTCTGGCAGATTACCTAACCCTGCAGAAAATGTGCAGTGTGTGTGTTTGAAATCCAAATGAGTGTTCCAAATATTCATCACTGAGGTTGGTTGAAGAAAAGGCTCATCAGTATTCAGTGCCTCTGTCTTAAGATGAAAGAGGAGAAAAAACTCCTCGGGTGGAAAGAAAATAGAAGGAGCTTTATCTGAGAGCGAAAGCTGCCATCGTTTACACATTCCCAACTCTTATTGACTTCAATCAACTTCTGCCTCTCAGCAGGAAGAGCGTGCTGGAGGAGAGAAATTTGAACTTTGCTAATAGTATTACAAGGGGATCAAGGCTTTCATAATAAGTTTAATAAATTGAATGCAGAAAGGATCATTGGACGTCAGACTCCTAAATGTTCTGTTGGCTTAGTAAATTAGATCTTTTTTGGAAGAAGGAAAGTTTTAAAGTAAGTGAGTCTGTTTGTACAGATGTGAAGTTACTGGAACTCAAAGTAAATGTGAGACCATCATGATGTTATATAAATTTTCTCCACTCGTGTTGAAAAATTAAGGTATTTGGATCTCAAAATATTGAATTTGAGTGATAATTAATTTGATATTGGGAATAAGAGAATTCTTAAATTTGACTCACTAGCATCCTTATTTCTTTTCTCTTTCCTGTATTGCTCCCAATTTCTGAAGAGTCATTAAGAAAAATAATAATTAAGAATTTGTGTGTTCACTGTGTGTCAAGTAATAAGTTATTTGGTTTTACATGCATTGTCTCATTATTTCTTTTTAAATGATGATTAAAGAGGCTATTAGACCAGGACAGCTCAGGTACCTTGGGATCCTACTTAAGCAAATTAATTAATTAATTAATTAAAAAATAAAAAAAAACAAAAAACCCAACTCAGTGTTAACCATCTTAGTCTTTCAGAAACTCCAATTAATCTTTAACTATGGCTTATCCACTGGAATGGCCTAAATAAAGCTACTCTTCCACTTGAGCAAGTCATTTTTTTTTTTTTTTTTTTTTTTTTTTTACCATTCATCCTTATAAATGTCATTCCATCATAGCTATTTGGTAAAGCCTGGAACCACTTCTAACTTGGAGCAACTTGATGCATGAATTTCTCTGATGAAGTTGTTTAAGATTTCAATGTGCCTCAGTTTATCTTTTAACAGTTCTTACTATAGTCACTGGATACAAGAAACTCATGTTTAAATACTAGTTTTTAGATAGTGTTAAATAAAATGTTATGAAAAATTAATTTAATCTATTTTTAACATCAAAAGAAGTTTAAATTAAAAAAAGAACCTCAGGGCAAAAAAAGTTTAAGCAACTTCTCTAAGTCATACACCTAGAATGGTAGAATATGGGAAATTGAACTCAGATTTACCATCTGATCCAGCAATTCTATTTCAGGGTATATATACAAAGGAACTGGAATTGGTTTATCAAAGAGACGTCTACACTCCCATATTCATTTCAGCATTATTCACAATAACTGAGAGGTGGAAACAACCTAATTTCTATCAGCAAATGAATGGGTAAAGAAAGTGTGTGTACGTATACAATGGAACACTATGTGCCCTCAAAAGAAGGAGATTTTATCATTTGTGACAATATGATCAGCCAGACACAGACAATGGTTTCACTTAGATGTGAACTCTAAGAAAGTTTGTTTCATAGAAACAGAGTAGAAGTGTGGTTTTCAGAGACTGGAGCAGGGAAGGGAGAGATGGAGACAGGGAAGATGTTGATCTATCACACTGTGTGGTGACCACAGTTAATAATGTGTGAAATAACAAATTACCTAGTCCATAAATGACCTAAGGAACTAAGCAGACACTTCACAGAAGATATATGATTGATCAATAAATATATGAAAAAAAAGTTCAACATCTCTAGTAATTAGAAAAATGCAAATCAAAACTACTCTAAGATATTATCTCAGTCAGAATGGCAATGATGAAGAATGAAAGCAACAATAAGTGTTGGCAAGAATGTGGGGGAAAATGTGCACTCATACATTTCTGGTGCAAGTGCAAATTAGTGTAACCACTCTGGAAAGCAGTATGGAGATTCCTTAGAAAACTTGGAATGGAACCTCCCTTTGACCCAGCTATTCCACTCCTTGACCTATACCAAAAAGACTTAAAATCTGCATATGACAGTGATGCAGCCATATCAATGTTTATAGCAGCTCAATTCACAATAGCTAAACAATGGAACCAACCTAGATGCCCTTTAATTGATGAATGGATCAAGAAACCATGGCATATATTACTGTGGCATTACGATGGAATATTACTCAGTCTTAAAGGAGAATAAAATTATGGCATTTGTAGGTAAATGGATGAAGTTGGAGGGTATCATGCTAAGCACAATAAGCCAATCCCCCAAAACCAAAGGCCAAATGTTTTCTCTGGTATGTGGATGCTGATTCATAATGGGGATGGGAATGAATGGAGAACTTTGGATTGTACAGAGGGGAGGAAGGGGGCAAGGGGTAGGAAAGATGGTGGAATGAGATTAACATCATTAACCTAAGTTCTTGTATGGTCACATGAATAGTATGAACTCTACATCATGTACAAACAGATAAATGAATAGTTGTGCTCCACTCATGTACAATGAATCGAAATGCATTCTGCTGCCATGTATAACTATTTAGAGCAAATAAAAATTTAAAAAAAGTTTCCCAGAAGCTGTCTTGCTAAAAAAATAAAAATAAAATAAATAATGTGTTGCGTCATAATCATTAAAACAGATTCTTAACATTTTCATTTCATACATGCACAAAGATAATTCGAGGTTAACAATATGTTAGTTTGTGTGAGTCCTTCTATAATATGTAAGTAGGGTAAAACATCACATCATACCCCATAATCTGACAGGCTATAGTAACTTCTCATTATTCGTAATCTGTTCTTATTATTTTAACTTTTGTTTAGTGTAAACCCCGATAAGACAGGAACCTTCTACTCATTCCTCTGCCTCCAGTTTTGTACTTTTCTACTTTATTCTCTCCACTGCTGCCAGTAGAATCTTCCTAATACTAAAATCTTGGCATATGTTTTTATGCTACTGAGAGTCTGTCAGTAATTCTCACCTGCCTCCTGAATGAGTGCACACTCCTTCTAGCAGGAAACACAAGGCCTAGGGGTCCCATTTGCTCTTACAGACCTGTATCCTGCAACCCTCTTCCTCACCAACTAAGCTTCACCAACATGAATTCCTACTTAAAAGACTTGTGATTGTGTCCTGCTTCCACTCTTCTGAAAGTGTTTTTTCTCTTCTTGAAGTGTATTTCTATATTTGTTTGTTTTAAAACAGGTGAAACCTCATTATCCTGTAACATGGGATTTATGACTAAACCTGACCTTCCTCAGAATGGTCCATATTTTAATTATGTCCCTCTGTATCTATTAACGTAGTGTTGCCTGCATCCTTTGTGGGAACAGTTTGTCTTTCTATTATGTACTTAGTGTTGTGGTGATCGGTTGTATTTCTCTCTCCTTCACTAGTCTTATCCATGAGTGTATGGTAGGTATAATGATGAATGGTAACAACTTCTAAACAGCTCACAGTTTGGGGGTATGAACAAAAATTGAAACACAAGAGCTATGTAAAACATGCGATCATCAAGGCGAGTGGAAAATGACTTTACCGGGAAGCTGGGTATGTCATACAGATGCTTTGAAGTGTGAATTGTTCTTAAGAATGAAATAGAGTTAGGCAAGCAAGGAAAGACATGAATGAGGGGGAGAGGCAAGAGATTTCCCAAAACGGAGTATCAAAATGTAAAAGTCAATAGAGCATAGTTCATATAGGCAATAATTCTGAAAGGTCAGAGTATAGCATGCCTTTGGAAGAAGAGGAGAAATTGACTCTGGAAAACAGAGGCAGGATTGAGAAGAACCTCATTGTCCTTATAGGATATTCTCCAAATAGGAGGAAGGGGTCTAAGGATGAGCTTAAGATGAGGGTATTTTAAATCTTCATCAAACAGATCAAAATAAGGCTATTGTAGTAGTCTGAGAAGGTCACATATGATCCTAAATATGGCAGTAGAAATGGGGTGCAGGAGAGTAGAATTAATATGAAATATTTAGGAATTTTATTGCATAGCATATAGGTGTTAAAAAGGCAAGGGATCCAGGAAAAATTTCTTTCCTTCTTTTTTTTTTTTTTTTTTTTGTATGACTTTAGTGGTTGTAAGTACCAAGATAGTGAATTCAAAAGAAGTAGTTTGAATGCATAGAATATTATTAATCTATTTGAAATGTTAAATATATGATGCTCAAGAAAACTTCAGGTATGTATGTGCAATACACAGTTGGTGGTAAGTGGCTAGATCTACTAAGGTTGGGCTGAAGTTACTGATTGGATTCATCAGAATATCGTGATAACTAAGGAATGGGTCAGCCTACTCAGCTCATGAGAAAAAATGCAGATCAGGGTAGAATTGTAAGAAAGAACATTTAAAAGGTGATGGTAGATAAATGTTTACTAGTGACTGCAAAACAACCATCAAATAATTAGAAAAGACAGGCTGGAAAGGAAGTCAAAGAATGGGCACACCTTTAAATAGGAATTAGTTCACAACAGTGTGAAATCCCTCAACTCAAAAGTAAGATAATAATTGAAAAGACTCAGTAGGTGTGGTAACAAATACGTCACTGATCTTCTTGGTGAGGGTAAGACCAGGAGAATGAAATGAACAGAAAATTGATAGCAGTGTTTGAGAAGAAACCAGAGGGGAGAGGAGTTGGAAATATGAAAGCAGATCACTATTTTTCAAGAAATTTAATAAAATGGGAAGGAGAAAGGGTCCACTAATTAGAAGAAACCTCACAGTTGAAGGATATGATTTTTTCTCTTATCAAGTTCATAGGCTAAGGGAGGCGGACTGTGGGGGAATAAATTTAAATAAGGATAATGCATTGTTTTCCATCCATCATCCACTCATTCTCTTACCAAATATTCCCCCATTCTCCTTCCAGTCTTTCCTTTTCTTCTTTCTGCATTGATGGGCCCCCCTCTCCCTGGCTTTCACATTTTATACTTGTCTGTTGACATGGCCATCTATCTGGACCTTTCCTACTCTCTCAGTTGTTATTTTAGGGATTTTTCAGGATCACTGTGCCTATTTTGACAAAGTGGTTCTACAGATGTGATACTACTGTTGGTAAGGCTGAATTGGTGGTTTTGGATTTTACTCAGATAACATGTGGGAACTTTATTAGGAGTCACAAATGGTTGAATTCAGTGGCATGACCTAAGGAGAAACCCAGGTCTAACCTGTGTGAAGCGGGAGTACATCTGTTTGTGCACTGTTTTGGTGCTATTTAACTAAGAGTTTTTTAAGAGTGAAGGCACAAAGTAAAGTATACACTACTTTCAGCCTCAATTGCACAGATCGGGAAAGAACCAAACTTTTATGACCCGAAATAGAAATCTCAAGGTCTGAAATTGTGTAACAACTCAAGCTTACTGACTCTCCTTTCATTTTCCTATTATCTTTTTGGAAAGCAAATGGCATCTTCAAGCTATGAATCACTTAAACCATCAGGGGGAAAATTGAAAGCTCCAAGTAGAAGCCCATTTTATGAATGTCTCAGAAAATAATGTTGTTAACATGCTCTTGTCTGTGCAATTGTGAACTCCTGATGTAGATGGAAATCAAATAGACTGTTTTTTATTTCTGGGTCAATGTACTACACATTGAGTACACTAAGTATCTTTTACCATTGAAACAAGAAAGGAATTGGAGGGTGTTTTCTTAGAGTCAGACCAGACATCCCATCACCATCAGAGCCCCCTTTACATCATCCCTAGGAAAGTGAAATGCTCCATGTGGTTCAGTTTCCGCAGGCTGTGTCTGCTGGCAGCAGGCTCACATTGGGCTATTGTGACCAGACACTGTGTTACCTGGAGGAGAAGCTGGTAACACAAGAAAAC
The DNA here is from genome assembly GCF_902686445.1 of Sciurus carolinensis. NCBI lineage: Eukaryota > Metazoa > Chordata > Mammalia > Rodentia > Sciuridae > Sciurus > Sciurus carolinensis. The sequence goes on along the minus strand of NC_062217.1, from coordinate 110,049,826 downwards.
AAAAACCATATCTTTGATGAAAAAACATTCTTGAACAAATTTGCCTTAAATATATATATATAATATATATTTAAGGCAAAGTTATTAAAATATATATATATATATATATATATATATATTTTTTTTTTTTTTTTTGTTAAGGAAATCCATTTTAAAAGACCTCAAATTTATGATCCCGGAAAGAAGGGTAAAAATCAGGTCTAGATCACAGGTTTTATATTCACATAGACCTAGTTTGTTTGCAACATGAATCTTGGCTCTTATGTATTGTGTGATGGAGGGCAAGCTTTCTAGACTTTCTGTACTGTAGTTTCCTTACCTATAAATAAGTCAACAATGTCTGTCTCATAGGGCTGTAGTGAGCATTATTACCTAGTATACATTAAATTCCTGTTGTTATTCCTGACTGTTCCTTGATTTCTCCTAAGTTATCCAGGGACATATACATATATGAGGGGAGAGGATGGTATGGTTTGACTCAGGAGACCAGGGAGTTGACCTATGAGACTTACTTCAGAAGCCAATGTGCTAGTCACACAAAAACAGAAATGATCATTTTTGTGTAACTTTTTACATCTGTTTTTCTAATAGTTTAATTGTAAATAGTAATTTTCCTGTGTAAATAACATTATTTTGAGCTTCTTACATTAGAAGACTGACTTCGATCTTTTCTATTTTGTTGGGCTAATGATATCCTGGCCTTGATCTCTCTAGGATGTATTATTACCTCCTAATTCCCTGTAGCAGGTACCAAAGAAACACCCTTGTCCTGGGAGTAGAAGGATCAAGTCCATTCTCCCCAAATGAAATGGTGGAATAAATCAAATCAAGCCCTTGTATCACTCAGGATCTCACAACAGAAAACTGTTTATTGGAACTGAGGGGTATAATTTCTGTCCATTGCCTTGTTCATAATGTGTGATATCATAGTCTGAGTATCTCTCTTTTCCCAGTGGATGTGTCTGATGGTTTGTTGATACAGTGGTAGTAAGTCCTCCAATTAAATTCAAAATAGCATATAAATGAATAAAATTTTGACTATACTAACCCCAGCTGTGGACTTTGTAGAAAGCTGAGTTTTATAGTACCTGTTCAATATTCATTTCATAATTCCTCTCTCTCTGTTCCTCTGGTCCATCTTCCTGTCCAACTTCATATGTAAAATAACAAAGATTAATTTTTACAGGGCCTAATTGTTTTTCTTGCTAAAGGTTAATAGCATTGGAGATGGATCCCTCCCCCTGCCTCTTTATTCAACAGGTGCTAAGCAGAATTTTACACTTGTAAAGCATTATTTAGAGCTTATAAGCATATTTGACGCATGTTCCTCTTAATTTTTTTCCCAAGGTGAAGACTTTCCTCCCACATGTACTATGACATACCAGTTGCTCAATACATCTCAATTATTGTTTTTCACATTTTTTCAGGTGAAACTCCTTAAAGGTTAATTGCTTCTTACAGTAATTACCTATGGATAATAACCCTGTTCTCCTAAATGCAAAATGAATAGATTAATAAATTCTAGGAGGTCAGTATGTTGTAGCTTTGGTGAGGTAAGGATAATAGGGGACTATTGTTTGGTGAGATCCATAGTTGCAATGGGCATGTGGTCTCTATTACTGGATAATTTGGAGGTGTAATTAATTAAGATATAGGTACTAGAGCATATAGATACAAGGGAAATCAGGGAAGAGTCAGGGATAGGGGAAAAAAAGTCGAGGGTGAATAGTTCAAATAAACCATAGAAATCAGGCTATAAAACCAATTGATAGTTAGGGTTTCTGCCTCCCAACTAAGTGGGTTTCCAACAAACTACTCAAGCTCAATGGAGTCTTATCCTTGAGACTAAGTAAATTAGGTAATTTACATCTTAGAAAAGTTGGGTGAGCAATGGGTATTCAATGAATATTCTATGAAATACAACTTATTCTTCCTATAGTAGAGGAAAGGCCTCCCCCCATCCTCACTGGGAATTGAACCCACAGGTCTTCTACCACTGAGTTATATCCCCAGGCCTTTTTATTTCTTTTATTTTGAGACAAGGCTAAGGATCTCACTAAGTTGTTGAGGCTGGCCTCCTCTTACCTCACTTTCCTGAGTCACTGGGATTATAGGTGTATGCCACCATGTCTGGCTAGGGGAAAGGCCTTTGGGTTCCTCTCGATGAGTCCCCTATTCTCCTTTATGCTCCACTCCCTTCTCCACCTAGGGAGAAATGAGTCCTCTGCAGGAATAGTGTGTAACTATATTCCACATATAAATATTGCTACTTTGCCTACTGGTACATTGCTGTAGCTCTGTTGATGGCACATTGGGAACCCCCACATCCTCAGTTTCTCCTACCCCAACACTTTGAAATTTCAAATACAAATCTAGTTGCCAACCTTCAATCCACCAAAGTCCAGTTCATCAAATGGATACTCTCTGAAAGACACATAGCTAAATTTGCATGATTCTTTAAATATTTATAGACTTAGAGTAACTTATTGGATAGTTCATTCCAGAAATGGGGCATTTGGTAAAGTAGGTTTTGAGTGAATTGGCTTTTGGTAAGTTAATTCTGTGAACTGACTTGTTTTCTGCAACTTTGGAAACTAAATCTAAAAGGTTGCCTGCAGCTTTTCAGAGGTGAATTCTTTTCCCTAAATAAAAATCAGTCTCCCAGCAAGTAGAATAAAATCATGCTAAAGGAAGAAAATCCACACAGCAGGGGAACTTGTATACTGCTTGTGGTTATTTACAATTAGAGAAAGCTATATTTGCATGAAAACTTGTTTAAAATGTATAGAACCATGTGCTTAAGGAACCAATATGGAGATGGTAGGGATAACTTAAAATAAGTTGTGCTTGTAATTAAAAAATAATTCTATGAAAGTAGCAATATAAATCCTAGCAAGAATGATTTCAGGGCTCACTGAAAAGCAGGATCTTTTCCATTACAAAGGAATTGTTTTTCTTCTGCTAGCTAAAGAAAATCCTGTTGGAGAAGTGACAGTGCTGAGTTATTCAGCCAGCATGAGACTGTCAGAATACAGCAGCTATTGCTAGGAGCAAGAGAAGGTACAGACAAAATTGATCAGAGTTCGGATGGTGACGACAGCTTCGAAAGGAAGTCCTCCTTCTGGAAGGGCTCACCCGCTCTTAGAAGTGAGAACATTCAGAGATGAAGGAGACACATACCAGTTCTCTTCTTTACTACAAGTAAATTGTTAGCATAATGGTTAGACTTCATCCATATGCAAATTTATTTTCCTTTTGCTATAATCTCTCTCTTTCCCTATACAATTGATGGGTGGGCATAAAAGAAAATTGAAATGCAAAACAAATCAATTTAGAAGTTAGTGCTATTGCTGATATAAGAGGCAAATAAGCTTTTAAAGTACTATGGAATTATTTACTGATTGAATGTGACTTAAAAAAAGAAAGTTTATTTCATAACAAATATATATGTAGTTCTACCCATTGTCTGTTGTGCCCATTCTAAAAGGGTCAGAATAGAAACATAAGAGGTTTTATAAAAACTAACTTTTACAAAGAGGAAAAAAAAATGGACAAATTTAAGGAGTCAATTGGGCAGAAGAGTTTAAAAAATTCCATTTAGAAATCAGCATGCTGCCTGACTATACAGTTTAAATTGATTGCACAATCTCTTATGAGCATAAGAAAACCTAGAGTGGTTATGTAGAACATATGCTATGGTTTGGATAAATGTCCCCTAAAGGCTGTGTGTTAAAGGTTTGACTGCCTGACTGTGGTACTATTAGGAGGTGTGGAATCTTTAAGAGGTACCACCTACCAGGGGAAAGTTAGATTACTGAAAACGTGGCCTAGAAGATGATACTGGGACTCCAGTATCTTCCTCTGTCTCTTTACCTTCTGGCCACCTAAATAAGCAGCTTTCTCTACCATGTGCTCCTGCCATGATACACTGCTTTACCACAGACCCAAAAGCAATGGACCTATGGACAGTGCGCTGAAACCACGAGTCAAAATAAACATTTTCCTCTTTTTGGGGGGCAGGTGGGGAGTTCTGGGAACTGAATTCATGAGCACTTGACCATTGAGTCACATCCCCAGCCCTATTTTGTATTTTATTTAGAGACAGGGTCACACTGAGTTGTTTAGCACCTTGCTTTTGCTGAGGCTGGCTTTGAACTCGCAATCCTCTTGCTTCAGCCTCCTGAGCCACTGGGATTACAGGTGAGTGCCACCCTGACTAGCGGTTTTCCTCTTTTTAAGTCAATTTATCTCAAGTGTTTTTTTACAGTGACAGAAACCCAACTAACACAACGTAGTTCAAAGTGAAAACCCGCAGGAAAAATTTCATAAAGTAAAGAAAGCTTCATCGGGTCCCTTAGAAATTCAGTAACTGGTTCATTACGTCAAATTATAAAAGAACAATTTTCTTCTTTTATTGCCTTTACTTTGATGATAAGACATGTCTATAACTAAAATGATACTGCCATTTATGATTATTAGAGTGAGAGCAGCATTGAGTTTTTCCCCAATCTGGAACTTTGGCTATGCCTGTAGAGATTTCTAACATTTATGTTTGTCATTTTTTGATTTGATTTGGCTTACATACTTAGTCATGCTACACATACTCTTACATACATTTTTGTGAGTACTTATGTCAGTTCTTTGAGTGTTATTTCCCATCAGTTTCAAGTCTGAGCTTATAATAAAGCTTTTGTTTGTTTCATTTAATTTAAACTTGACTTTTTGAAAGAGAAGTTCTTCTTAAACCTGTATACCTGTACTTCATTGTTCTCTTGCTGAATTGTTTTATTGTTATTAATGGACTCCAAGGACTTTTCTCATCTTTTTCTTTTCTATTAGTCTTCTCCACATCTTGTACTATCCCTTAGATGTTTTATATTCTCTCGGTATCCAGCATTTTGAATTTTAATGGTATATTTATTCTGGGCTTATTTCTTCTATCTCTTGAAGAGTGTCTCATGAAGAGTTATGGATATGGTCATAAAATCCAATAAAGATGCATTTATCAAACTGATTTATTTTCCAAACCCTGTCCCTGTTAAATTCAAAAAAGAAACCAGATTTTCGCAGATATTTAACTACTGTAGTGGAAATGATAAGAAGTGCAAGAGTCATCCAGGCACAGATATTAAAAAGAGCCACACTAGGAAAGGATCTGATGCTTACATTAAATTGTTCTTTCTCAAAGTGTGAGGCAATCCCTTAAGTAGAAGAATTAATCATAAAGCATGTTAAATCATCAGGCATGAGAAAAGTTGGGTTTTATGATTCATAATAATTAGTTGGAGGAACTAGAAGGAATAACTAAATAGACTTGTGAGAACTCACAACTGAGTAAGTTTATTTTTAAATTCAGAGGTCAAGATGGATGCTTTCCAAAAAAAAAAAAGTCACTTATTTATTTGGTCATGATTATAAAACCTATATTTTTAACCCACAAAGACTCAGCACCATAGAGTGATTCTTATACATCACTTGGTAAGTATACAAATGATTTTGGGCAAATCCACAAAATATGAGTTTGTCTTCAATTTTCTTTTATCCCCTTTCCTGGCCATATTTCCACAAATTTCATTACCTTTTAAAAAAATATCAGACTTGAATTTTTCCTTTCCAGTTCAAGGGAGTAACTCAAATGTCTTACATTGCTTATACTCAACAGCAGCTATCAGTTTTTCCAGTTTATATTTGTCTTTTCTTCTGCTACTAAAGACCTCATCCACCCATTCTCTGGTCAGTATGCTCCTATCTAGTGGAGAATGTGTTCCCAGTGGGACTCCTTCACCATCCCAGGGGTTCCCAGATGAGGACAGATTGAGGACTTATTGCTTATGATTTGGTTGAGCTCTTCTTTTGCTCTACTTCAACACACTCCTTGTCATAACCAGTGTTTCTGTTTGCTCTTCCCCTTGCATTTTGAATAACCTTTTGAAAACACAGATCTTTGACGTATTCCTTCCTCTCTCCCCTTCTCACAAATTGTTCTGAACAACACAGTGTACTATAACACAATTAACCCTTCTTTTAGACCCTTTTACATTATCCATACACCAGTCTTTCTGCATCTTTTCTCTTTATCCTCAGTCACATTTCTATTCATCTTATGGATTAGAGGTATGTGTCCTGAGGACTAGGCATTGCTGGTGATATATAACCAGTTGTTGGTAAGAAGGTTAGTAAGTTTTATTGCTTTTCTTCTTTTTGGTCACATAGTAAGGCAACAATCAAAGATCAGACCTAATTCTCTGGTAACTATATTCATAGACATTACCAAGTTGAAACCAGAAATCTTTGTTTATTATTAAAACATTTCCAGGGGCTTTACATATATATAATTGATGCCTCCTTCACTTTATGATCACATGAAAAATGGCTGATTTTCACAAATGTCCATATTTTTCCTTAATACAAATCATAAAATATCCTTTGGAATTCATGCCCATCTTTTTATATGACAGACTAGACCTAATTTACAGTAAGATAGAACTGTGAATTGAAAAACTACAATATTATACTCAGGTTGTTTTTGAAAAACTTGAGACCCTTGTCTGTTTTTTTTTGACCTTTATCTTATTTACTTTTGTGTGGTGCTGAGGATGGAACCCAGTGCCACACGTGTTACCATCCTTAGCTTTTATCATTAAAAAAAATCTCTTTTTATCAAAATAATATAAAATTAGAATATCCTTGTTGATATTCATTTTGTTCATAAGGAAATAAATGAGGGACAGATAACAGTTGAGGGACTCATCTGGGATTACATAGGTCAATGGTAAAGTTGAGAGAGAAAATGTTACCACTCCCCAGGGACCTTTGTTATTTAGCTTATCTAGTAGCTACTGAACAGCAATGTCATCTAATATAATGGACAAACATTGCTTTATAATTTAGTTATATTCTAAATACAATGCCATAGTACTGTGATCATTAGATGTACTTTAAGAGATTTATTGAAGTCATTGTGCAGTGGAGCCTCTGTGTCTACCGTCTACCTTTTTGCAGCTAATACATATAGGGAGATCACAATCATCCAGATTCTTATGGGATCAGTAGAACAAATTTAGGAAAACATCTCAGGCAGTTGTTGCTTCAGTGAATACATGTGTAAATATGACAATTTTATAAATTTATTCTTTATCCAAATATTTATTAAACATCTATTATGTGTAGATATTAGATATTATTCCAGGCATTTGGTACTGGAAAAATATGTACTCAGAAAAATCTTTCCAAATTGGAGGAAATTAGAATTTGGGGCATCTTGAGAGTCAGTTTTGTATAAATTTTGTTGATTATTTTTTTGTGCTCCTTTTGATTTTGATTTTTCTCATTTATAAGGTCATCTTCAAACAATTGATTAAAATGCCTCCCTCCTGCTTCTATTCTGGATGTTGTCTTTTGTACCATGTTAGAAAATTTGTGAACTTATTTTCCTTTTACAGTGTTTAATATCTCAATTGTCAATTCCCAATTATATTATTCTTCTGGTTCTGACTTATGATTTCAATTTTCATCTTCTTATTAGCTTTGTTTCAGATTATCTATTCTATTTTATCTTGGCTTTTGTTCTTTTTTGATGAATATTTCTTTGAAATAATCCTTAGATCAAGGCAAAAACACTTGACTTGATGGCCCAGAGATTGGCTAGAAGTCTGTTTCTTTTTGAAAAATAGCCATTTATGCAAAGTGTCATTCAAGTCAAAGAAAACCAGAACTGAACAGAAGTTAAAGTAGGAAAGAGAAATTTGATTCTGGACTAGCAATAAGGGAAGAGAGACCCCAGGATAGAACTGGATTCCATTCTGAAAACACCAGGGAGAAAGGGGGATTTAAGACCAAAGAACAAGAGGTCAGTGGATGAAAATTAGAAAGAAGAGACATATTCATCAAATGCAATGAATGTTCCTAGTTTGAACTTGATTTGTTTGTATCTAACTACAAAATTTATTTGAAATAGCTGGAGAAATCTGTATATTAATTGGGAATTTGATATTAAGGAATTTTCATGATTATTTTCAATTGTATTAAAGAGTTCTTTCCATTAAAAAAAAAAAAAAAGAAGAAGAAAGAAGAGACATCAAGTATGGGTGAATTCTGGCTGAATCAACCTAATAGGATTCCTACTTAAGGCAGGCTGGGCTGATCAGACAGCAAGGGCAGGAAGTGAGGAGCATTGAGGGTAACCAGGTAGCCAGAGCAGGGAATTCTTGCTGAACTGTTTTCCCAGCATTTGTTAAAACTGGATTTTACAAGATAGTGCAAATGTGGGCCTAAGAGAAGGTTCAAAAGCCTAAACAAAGTTTAGCCAAGTGAACAATCTTAATAATTATTAGGGCATAATATTGATATAATACTTACATCTTAATAGAGTCTAGTGTAATTCAATACATGTACACAATGTGTAATTATCAAATAAAAAAATCTTTATTGATCATAAAACCAACCTTTGCTCCTTAGTGAGTTGTTAGGAGGTCACTTTGCATGAAGTGTATTTTAGAAGTTCATGGTGCTTCCTAATAAATTGTAAGCATTCATTTATTTTCTTGTACTGGGGGAAAACAAATATCTATTAAATGATTTATAGAACCTACACAGAGACTTCTTTCTCTTGTGCTCAGGTGGAAAAAAATCTGAGTCTCCTTGAACCAACTGAGAAAATAAATTTATGATTTATTAAAGATATATCAGAGTTTACTAACATGACTTCAGTAAAATGAATATCTTTTTTCATTTTTGTGAATTTTAAAGGAATAGACATAATTGCATTTCATATTATCTTGGAACACATTGTAAAAGAAGACTAAAATATATACAATTTTTATTTATAAAAAAATATTAGATCCAACATTTAAAAAAAGGACTGAATAAAAGATTCATGGCAGGATACATTACTTTTCTTATAAAGCTACCAATAATAGTAATTACTGATAAAATACTTTCTTCAAAACCATATTGAGTTATTTGATGGCTACTTTAGAAATAAATGGGCAATTTTATATCCATTGTTATAAACCAACATTTCTACTTCATATCAATTGAAGTTCTTATAATAGCAGATTTTATAAATACAAAAAGGAAATACTTTAAATGACTTTTAATAAAATAAGGACAGAATATAAAAAATTATGCACATTCTTTGTTTTCAAAAGGTATTCCACCTTAAGATAATGCATCCTTATGTATGACACCTGAATCAAAAGATTGAACATTGTCAGCATATATGTATTATTTACCTTCTGAGATTTTTAAGATAAATAAGGTCACTGTTATAAATTCATTATTTTGAATGCTTCTTATCTATCTTATAAATGCTTATTTATCTTCTGAAGCTATTAAAAGTTGAATTATGATGAAAGCACTGATATGCACAAATATGCTCATGACAATGGCTTTTTAAATATTATCTGAGTTGGAGGAAGACTTGAAATCATACCACTCTTTTCCTTCAATTCCTCTTTTATGCAGTTTCCATTATGAATTAAAGTTTTCATTGGTTGAGTAATATTTTGTTTTAGTCTACTTTTTGTCATGGTTACCAAAAGACTTGACAAGAACAACTTAGAGGAGGAAAAGTTCATCTTAACTCATTGTTTCAGAGGTTCAGTTCATGGTTTTGCCCAAGGTTGGGCAGAATATCATGATGGAAGTGTGTGGTGGAGGACAGGTGCTCAGTTCATGACAGCCAGGAAGCAGAGAGAGAGAGACAGAGTGAAGTGCCAGAACAAAATATAAACCCCAATGGCAAGCACCTGTGACCTACTTCTTCCAACTACATCCTACTTGCCTATAGTCACTATTAAGTTAATCCAATCAAGTGGATTAATCTACAGAGTAGGTTGCAGTTGTCACACTCTAATGTTTTTGCCTCTGAACATATTTGCATTGTCTCACACATGAACTTTGGGGAGACACCTTAGATCCAAATGATAACATATTTCATTCAAACATCTTTCCGTTGTCTTTCCTGATCCCTCTATCTGATCCCTACAAACTTTAGGTTTTTTATATAAACATGACAGTCATTTTTTTTTTTTTTTGGTCAGTTTTTGAATTGCTCTCCTGTTATACACTTCATGAGAAGACTTAACTGAAAATGTTCTCTACTTTGAAGATGGTGCTCTTATTTAAGTCCATTGCCAAATATGGTTAGTTGCTGTAGATCTTTTTTCTTATTTCTCCCCTTGGTCCTTCCTCTTTCTCTAGTTTGGAAACTGATACTCATGATTTTGCTAGTTTTGTCTAGAAAGACCAGGTCTTTGTGTTGGTTCAGCTTTGTCTCCGTCTAGGGCTGTCTCATTGGCCTGAGTGAGACTCCTAGTCACATCTTTAAAATTCATCTCTTCTTGTAAGCAGGGAATTTCTGGACTACAGTCTTCTTGTTCCTCCCTGTCTCCTCTGGGCACTGTAGGTCTTGAGGACTCAAGTCTTGCTGCTTTGAAAGCTTCCATTCAGGGTTCGCAGGCTGAACTTGCCCAGGCCTGACACTTTCAAACAGTGCCTGTGTTTTGCCCCACCCCCATCATTAGATTATGACTGCACGTGTACCATTTGGAGTCATCTCTAATTCTAACCTATTTACCTTAAGGTATTATTCACAAAATTTAATATTTTTGACAGCTTATTTTCACTTGGGGTCAGTTGCTTGGTAAATAATCTTTTAATTTCATATGAACACTATTATACAACTTTACATTGAATATTAAAAAAAAATTGAACAGTATATTTTTCAACCTCCATTAAAAAGAATTACTATTTAAATATGTATCTCTTCTGTTAATTTATGTATGAACTTGCCCTGTCAAATTAGAGATATGTGAAACAAGAAGGAAAAGTCACCATATTTAATTTGAAATACATGCATTCTGGAGGTGAACATATACCTTTTTATTGAAGATCTTGGTGTGGTTAAGCATTTCCTTAGATATCATTTGGAATGGGGAAAAATAAAGAAGAAATAAGAGAAAGAAGTGAAGCAAGATACTTTTAAAGATGGCTATGAGCACTATAAGACAGGTATGAGGCCTAAGCTGATGTTAGAACATGTGCCCTGATTTTTACATGCTGTAACTCCAGCCTCTTTGTGAGTTTTGCTGTTTAAAATTACTAGGTATAACTTATTTATTTTTATTTTATTTATTTACTTTTTAATGTTTTCTTTTTAAATTTTTTTTTAGTTGTTGATAGACTTTTTTTTAAAAAAAATTATTGATTGATTTATCTGTGGTGCTGAGAATTGAACCCAGTGCCTCATGCGTGCTAGGCAAGCACTCTACCACTGAGCCCCGACCCTAGCCCTAGAATTTAAATTGATAATTTTTCCACCCCCAATTGAGCAAAGACTTTGGTAATGTAAAAATTAATTATCATATCAGATGAGAACAACGTGAAATAAAATTTAATATTTTTTAATTGTTTCGACCTGAATATTTCAAGTTCTTTGTCTTACCTGTTAATTTCATTTGTTCTTAAAACAATCTTGGTATACAGTAAGAGCAAACTATATTCCCATTTTATATTTGGTGTGAAAGAAGTGAAATGACCTTCTCTAGGCTAATGTATGTTAGAGACCACCAGTCTCAGCCTTGCAATCTTAATGAGTTGGACATAAAGCTGCAGAAATGTCCTTTTTTTTTTTCAGTGTGTCATTATGGGTTTATTTCATGCTGAAAATGCTCTTAGAGAGTAATCCTGATGCAGTGAGAGAGAAAGACTTGCTCTTCTTTCTAGGCTGTTGAGTCAGGATGGGCAGATTAATCAGTGACTGACCTGGCAGAAGTAGCAGGATGTAATGATCCAAACCTCTGTATTTCTGATGCTTGCAGAAAAGGAGAGGTATTTAATGTGGAGGTAACCTTCAGTCCTAGGGGAGAGATTCTGGCTTCTGGTCCTCTAGCAAGTGCTGAGAGGACCAAGAACTGACCAACCAAAGTCCTTCCCCTGCAGTGGACTGAAGGCTGGTTCTGTATTCAGCATTTAACTTACGTTGGAAGCCCCCACATAGCTATGGCACTAAGGGTTGTCTTGAGGGAAGGGTTGTCTGTGAGGGAAGTAGACAGGCTGGCTTCACTGATACCTGTAAGTCCTGCACTGCAGTGGACATCTATGATACCTGAAGGGAGGTGATTCCTTCTCCTTTCTCCTCCCCACCCAAACAAAACACAAAGTTGGTGCCTTGAGTATTCAGGATTCAAAAAATGGATAGAGTTTCACCTATCACTCTAGGTTTAGCTCAATCCATTTAGGTTCATTACCATGCACATTGTATCACTGTGATCCTATTTTACACTCCAGAAAATGCAGCTATTGTATAAATGAAACTACGTAAACGGGCCTTACCTGTCAACTCTGTAGTCTCCAAATTTCAGGTCAGATTTTCTATGGTTCATGTTTGCCCCAAATTTTTTAAACCCTTGTCTTAGCAGAAATACCATGCAAGGCAACATCATCATGAGTAGAGGAGGGAGACCTCTACTAGGTCAATCTAACTTTCTGGTCACTTCTCCGCAAGGCAATATTAACCAGGCTCAGTCCTGCTTGGGCTGGGTAATCACAATTGGGTTTAGGGAAGCTCTAGGTTTAGCTCAATCCATTTAGGTTCATTACCATGCACATTGTATCACTGTGATCCTATTTTACACTCCAGAAAATGCAGCTATTGTATAAATTATATAATGAATACCATGTTTACTTATTTGATGAGAACAGCCCTTTTATAAGTTTCTTAAGAACTGGTTACTAAATGTAAGAAAATTGAAATCTTTGAGGAAATATGTATAATATTTTTTCTTGGCGATTTTAGCAATTTTGACAAATTAACTATAAATCCTACTTATAATAAGTGTAATTATACCCCCTTCCTCTAAAGTAGAAATTCTCTGAGCTGACATTTCTTTATGAAATGCTTTTTATGAGGGTTTATGAGGTATTAATTTTGTCAAGTGTTATAACTTTATAAGTCATATTTCTGTATGTATTTTGATGACTTGGAATTTTTTTTTGCTTAAACTATTTTTAGAATAATTGATTGGTGATAAATAACCATTATTTATTAATACCTGCCAATTTTTGGAAGCCAAAGAATAATTTTTAACCCAAATGGAAAAGATAACTAAGATCAGATTGAAATATGTTGTCAGGTGGAAAGAAGGAATTGAGAAATTACAGTTGCTCTCCTGTGTTATTTTTACTTGGAATTAATTTGGGATTCAGGTCTGCTGTCTTGATCACATGAGGTATTAACTATTCCATATGTGATTTGTGATTTATGATTTATGGCATGTATATTAAGCTTTATCACATATATATTTGACATGAATAAGTGTAATTTCAAATATTCTTCTCCATCAAAGTTATCAGCTTCAACTGGCAAAATTTTCCTTGAATTCTTAGACACATTTTGGAAAGCTTTGAATCATATTTGAGGGGATATTATTTACTACTTTATAAGCTGGCGAGCAATTCCATCTAAAAACTGAGAGGAAGAACTGTAAGTGTTACAGTTTAAAAACTTTTTTAAGGTCAAGGACACATATGGATATTGTTGATAATTTTTTATTATTCTTACTTGGCAGGAGATGGTTTTCTGAAATTCTGGAAGAGAAGAGAGGCTTAAGAACTAATATATAAGGCTTAAAACTTCTTCAAGTGATTATTCCATTCTATGGAAACTTTAATTGTTTTAGGTCAAGGAAAAAAAAACAGTACAGTTTTATGTTCTGTGTTTTCAATGCAATTGCAATGTGGGCCTGTTACATTTAGGTACATTCTAAAGAACTGACATTGTAGATATTTTTCTTGTTTGTTCTGTTTAGTTATACATGACAGTAGAATGCATTTTGATTCATTGTACATAAATGGAGTACAACTTTTCATTTTTCTGGTTGTACACAGTATAGACTCACACCATTTGTGTAATCATACATGTACATAGGGTAATGATGTTTCCAACATTCCACCATGTTTCCTTCCCCCTTCTCCCTCGCCTCCTCTCATTTCCCTTTACACAATCCAGCATTCCTCCATTCTTCCCTTACACCCTCCCAATTCCCCCATTCTCCACTTTTCAGAGAAAACGTTCAGTTTTTGGTTTTTGGGACTAGCTTATTTCATTCCATCCATTTACCTACAAAAGTCATAATTTTAATCTTTATGGCTGAGTAATATTCCATTGTGTACATATACCATAGTTTCTTTATCCATTCATCTGTTGAAGGGCATCTAGGTTGGTTTCACAATCTAGCTATTGTGAAGTGAGCTGCTATAAACATTGATGTGACTGTGTCATTGTAGTTTGCTGATTTTAAGTCCTTTGGGTATAGGAATGGGATAGCTGGGTCAAATGGTGGTCCATTCCAACTTTTCTGAGGAATTTCTATACTGGTTTCCAGAGTGACTGCACCAATTTGCAAAATAACAAATTTAGATTTTTGAAGATTAATAGACCTGCTTGTCCTCTTTCAACTGAGACCAGATTTGAAAAAAAATTTTTAAATTTTATAGTGAGCAACTTTTCTGTCTACTTTTGATTGAGACCCCAAGTTATTTGTTGAATCTCATGAAGTCTTTCAGAGACAGAGTTCTCAGGGGGAGGTGTTTGTGCTTCTACTCTTAAAGTTAAAGTAAAGTCTAGTGGTTAAGAGCTTGGGCTTTGAAGTCAAAAAGCTGGAGTTTGCATCCTAACTTTATCACTTAGCAGCCAGCAGACTTTGGCTAATTTCTAAACTTAAATCTCTTCATCTGTGAAGAAGGGGGAGGTTGAGAAAGAAAGATGATTATAAGGCTAAAATGAATCCTTTGGAGTTTGGTTAGAATTGCAAATACCAGTATGAAATGATGATTTTATTCATGAATTTAGTAGATAGAGACAAGTGTTTGTAAACACGTAAAATGTGTGTGTGCTGTATTAACTCTGAGAGTCTAGGAGCAATGAAATTCTAGTACCAATGAGTATACCTAGAGTCCATAACTTATTTTCTAAGTTTTATTCTCCAATAAGTGGTACTAAATTTGCTTAGAGAGAAATAGCTAATATTAGAACGGAGGCATAGAAAGCATAAAGATGAACCTGGAACATCTTACACCAAATGAATAAGAAGTGCTTTTTAAAAAGTGATGAGAGAAACATCAAAAGAACATAGGGGCCAACTCAAAGGATCTCTCAGTGGCCAAATATGAAACAAAAGAAAACAACACAAATCAACAAAAACAGACAGGCAGACCAGTGAAGCAGAATAGAGAGTCTAGAAGTAATCTCACATATCTATCACCAACTGATTTTCAACAAATGTACTAAGAACACTCTTTGGAGAAAGGACCTTTGTTTTTTGATAAATGCTACTACAAAAATTGAATATACACATATAGAGTAAAACCAGATCCCCATCTCTCATCATTTACAAAACCAACTAAAATATGAATTAATGAGTTAAATGTGAGATCTGAAATTATGAAGGTACTAAAAGAAAAAAGGATAAGTGTTCAAGGTATTGAAATAACCAAGGAATTTTTTGGAAATAACTCCCAAACCCCAAAAGCAAAAATAGAAAAATGGAATTACATCCAACAAAAAAAAATCTTCTGCTCAGTCAAGTAAACAATTAGCAGAGTGAAGAGACAAACTACAGAATGGGATAAAATATTTGTGAATTATATATCTGACAGGGGGTTAATATCCATAATATACAAGGAAGCATCAAACTCAATAGCAAATTGTACCAAACATAAAAGCAATTAAAAAAATGAGAAATAGATCTAAAAATGTCTCAAAAATACACAAATGGCTAGCAGATATCTGAAAAAATGCTTAATATCACTAATCATCAAAAGATGCAAATCCGAATCATAATGAGAAAACTTCTCCACTCCAGCAGGAATGGTTATTACCAAATAGACAAAAGATAACAGGTGTTGTTGAGGATGTGAAGGCAAAGGAAAGCTTGCATGACATTAGTGGGAATGCAAATTAGTATAGCCATTGTGAAAAACAGCGTAAGAATCTCTCACAAAGTAAAAAAGAGAACTATCATATGATTCAGCAATCTCACCACTGGGTATATATCCAAAGGAGAAGAAATCAGTATGTTAAAGAGATATCCATACTCCCAGGTTTACTATAGCACTGTTCACAATGGCCAAGACGTAGAAACAACCTTTGTATCCATAAAAAAATGAATGGATAAAGAAAATGTGGTAAGTATACACCAGGAAATACTGTTTTACCATTAAAAAAAATGAAGTCCTGTCATTTGCAACAACATGAATGGAATTGGGGATTATAAAGCTGAGTGAAATAGGTCAGGCATAGGAATAAAGGAATTTAAAAAAACTTGACAACAAAAAGATAAATTACTCAATTAAAAAATGGATGAAGGAATTAAACAGACACTTCTCAAATGAAGAAATGCAGCCAGGTACAGGGGCACATGCCTGAAATTCTAGCAGCTCAGGAAGCCGAGGCAGGAGAACTGCAAGTTCAAAGCCAGCCTGATCAACTTAGCAAGGCCCTAAGCAACCTAGTGAAACCCTGCCTCAAAATAAGACATAAAAAGCGCTGTCGATGTGGTTCATGGGTTGAGTGCCCCTGGGTTCAATCCCTGGCACACACACACACACAAAAAGAAAGATGGATCAGGTACCAAGTTATAGTAAGATAGTAACAAGAAGTTCTGATGTGCTATTATCCAGTGGAGAGACTACAGAGAATGACAATTCCTGTAAATTTCAAAAGCTAGAAGAACAGATTTGGAATGTTTTCACCATGAAGAAATCATAAATGTTTGATGAGATGGATCTGTGCAAGTTGACTTAAACATTGCAAAATGTACCCTGTATCAAAATATCATATGGTACTACATAGATAGGTACAATTTTATGTTTTTACATATCAAAGTTAAATAAACATAAAGTCATATACTCTCAACTGATTTGAAAAAAATGGTCATCTATGAGTTCATGTTTATATATATAGAAATGAATCACAGATAAATGGGGTAAAGGAAAAACTTTGCTTGCAGTGGAATATAGAAATCATGATAATAGAAAAATAGCTAATCATCACATAAACTCAAGATAAAAAGGGGTTATAGATAAGATAAAGGGAACCTATATGAAAACTTTTTAGGGAGAGCGTGGCTAGAGTGACTCTAGGATTAGGAAAGATATTTCATAGTGATTAAAAGGTCAGGACACCAGAGGGATATCATAATTTTAAACTGGTAGGCATTCAATAACATAGTTTCAAATTATATAAGGAAGAGCTTAACTAAAAACAAACAAACAAACAAAAACACCTTTAATTTCATTTTGTTACATATGGCTTTCCAGTTTTCCCAGTACCATTTGCTGAATAGGCTATGTTTTCTCCTGTGAATATTTTTGTCTAGTATGAGATACCTGTATTTATGTGAGTTTGTCTCTGTATCTTCTATTCTGTACCATTGGTCTACATGTCTGTTTTGGTGCCAATACCATGCTGTTTTAATTACTATAGCTCTGTAATATAGTTTGAAGTCTGGTATTGTGATGCCTCCTGCTTCACTTTTCTTGCTAAGAATTGCTTTGGCTATTCTGGGTCTCTTATTTTTCCAAATGAATTTCTTGATTGCTTTTTCTAGTTCTATGAAGAATGACATTGGGATTTTTAATAGGAATTACATTAAATTTGTATAATCCTTTAGGTAGTATGGCCATTTTGACAAAATTAATTCTTCCTATCCAGGAGGTCTTTCCATCTTCTAAGGTCTTCTTCAATTTCTTTCTTTAGTGTTCTGTAGTTTTCATTGTAGAGGTCTTTCACCTATTTTGTTAGATTGATTCTCAAGGGCTTTTTTTTTTTTTTTTTGAGGCTACTGTGAATGGGATAGTTTTCTAAATTTCTCTTTCAGTGGATTCATTACTGATGTATAAAAATATGTTTGATTTATGGGTATTGATTTTATATCTTGCTACTTTGCAGAATTCATTTATTAGTCTAGAAGTTTTTTGGTGGAATTTTTTGGATCTTCCAAATACAGAATCATGTCATGGGCAAATATTGATAGTTTGAGTTCTTCTTTACCTATTTGTATACCTGTAATGTCTTTCTTCTGTCTAATTGCTCTGGCTAGAGTTTCAAGGATGATGTTGAATAAAAGTTGTGAAAGAGGGCATCCTTTACTTGTTCCAGTTTTTAGAGGGAATACTTTCAATTTTTCTCCATTTAGAATTATGATGGTCTTGGGTTTAGCATAATATGACTTTAACAATGTTGAGGTCTGTTCCTACTATCCCTAGTTTTTCGAGTGTTTGCAACATGAAGGGGTGCCGTATTATGTCAAAAGCTTTTTCTGCATCCTTTGAGATCATCATACGATTCTTGTTTTTAAGCCTATTGATATGATGAATTATGTTTATTGATTTTCATATGTTGAAACAACCTTGCATCCCTGGGTGAATCCCACTTGATTGTGGTGCACTATCTTTTTAATATGTTTTTGTACATTATTAGCCAGAATTTTATTGAGAATTTTTTATTCTATGTTCATCAGGGATATTGGTCTGAATTTTCTTTCCTTGATGTGTCTTTGTCTGGTTTTGGTATCAAGGTGATATTAGCCTCATAGAATGAGTTTGGAAGGTTTCCCTTCTTTTGTATTTCATGGAATAATTTGAGGACTATTGGTGTTAATTCTTCTTTGAAGGTCTTGAAGAATTTGACTGAAAATCTTGGAAAAAGATAGGGTATTCAACAAATGGTGCTAGATAAAATGGAAAGCCACATGTAACAAAATGAAATTAAACCCTTATCTCTCACCCTGCATGAAACTCAACTCAAAGTGGATCAAAGACGTAGGCACTAGAACAGAGACCCTGTACCCACTAGAAGAAAAAGTAGGCCCAAATCTTCACCATGTTGCCTAAGATCTGACTTCCTTAACAAGACTCCTAAAGTGCAAGAAGTAAAATTAAGAATCAATAAGTGGGATGGGCTCAAACTAAAAAGCTTCTCAGCAAAAGAAACAATTAATGGTGTGACAAGAGAACCTATAGGTTGGGAGAAAATCTTTAGTACATGCACCTCAGATAAAGCATTAATCTGTAGGATATATAAAGAACTCAAAAAACTTAACACCAGAAAAAGAAGAACAATCAATCAGTAAATGGGCTAAGGAACTGAACAGACACTTCACAGAATTAGAAATAAGGTCAATCAATAAATGTATGAAAAAATGTTCAACATCTCTGGCAATTAGAAAAATGCAAATCAGGGCTACTCTTGGATTTCATCTCACTCCAGTCAGAATGGAATTATCAAGTATACAGGCAGCAATGGATGTTGGCAAGGATAAGGGGGTGGGGGAAAGGTACACTCATACATTGCTGATGGAAATGCAAATTCATGGAAAGCAGTATGGAGATTCATCAGAAAATTTGGAATGGAACCACCATTGACCCAGCTGTTCCACTCCTTGGTTTATACCCAAAGGACTTAAAATCAGCATATTATAGTGATGCAGTCACATCAAGGTTTATAGCAGCTCAATTCACAATAGCCAAACTATGGAAACAACCTACATGCCTTTAAACAAATAAATGAATAAAGAAAATGTGGTACGTATACACAGTGGAATATCACTCAGTCTTAAAGAAGAATAAAATTATGGCATTTGCAGGTAAATGGATGGGGCTGGAGAATATCATGCTAAGTGAAATAAGCCAATCCCCCAAGACCAAAGCCTAAGTGTTTTCTCTGATATTCAGATAGCTAATTCACAATAAGGGGGTGGGGCTAGGGAAAAATAGAGGTACTTTACATTGGCAGAGGGGAGTGAAGGGAGTAGATATGGGGGTAGGAAGGATAGTAGAATGAATCAGACTTTATTACCCTATGCACATATATGATTACATGACCAGTGTGATTCTACATCATGTGCAACTAGAAGAATGAGAAGTTATGCTCCATTTATGTATGATGTGTCAAAATGCATTCTATTGTCTATTGTCTATTGAACAAATTCTTTTAAAAAGAGATTAAACAGATGTGATAACTATATGCAATACTTGGTCCTGAATTAGATCCTGGCCTTGAATAGAAATAGTCTTGTGACAATTAGCTAAAATTGAAAAGGCCCACACATTAGATAATATTATCCTATCAATGACATTCTCTTGATTTTCACCATTTTACTATTAATGTTGCAGATGTTAACATTTGGAGAATCTGGGTAACAAGTACTAGTTTTACAAATTCTGAAAGTTTAAAATTAATTCAAAATGGAAAGTTACAAAGTTAATATTTGTTTCAGGGAATGGTAAGTGAATGAATGACATAACATATGCAAATAGCCTAGCAGAGAATCCATCACATAGGAAGTGCTTATCACTGTTGTGATTTTCTTTTCTTCCAAGGTATTTATTTACATATTCTCCAGAGGACTCCAGAGAGACAGATGAAAATGAGGGAATGCAAATTTAGCAGTTTATTGACTTCCTTTATGAAACTTGAATTTGTGAAGAGAATCAAAAAATTAGAATACATTGAAATTGTGCTCTCAAGGAACTTATAAGGAAGTACTTTTATTTTTGTTATCTTGAGTTTCTATCATTAATGTATGAGATCGTCTATAATCCTCTTTCATAATTTATAATGCCACCAAATTCTCTTTCTTAATTATAAAGACTCTTTAACAAAACAACTTTAAATAATGTCATTTACATAGTACACTTTAGTAAAGACTAGTAGTCATCCACCCTGGTGTGCATTTATAAGTATATTAACAAAGCCTTTATATGTTACCATATAGTAATAAGAAACATGATCTGTGTTTACATAGTACCAGACAATATTCTTGAGGATGGGTATTTATGTTTCAATACTCTTCATTCTCATAATGAGATATAATTGTATTCTCTGTTTATACATGAGAAGAATGAAGCACAGAGAGATTAAGCAACATACAAAATGTCACAGAGTTCAAAATGTTGAGGTGGGTTTTGAGTCCAAGTAGTTTTTTTTTTTTCTAGAACCTATCCTCACAACCAATGTACTAGTCTGGGAATCAGAAAAGCAGTTAAAAAATACAACATAAAACAGTATAATATAACTAACTGCACTCATTTTTCAGTGCTGTATGACAAGTTGCTACTAATAGTGACTTAAAATGAACTTTTTTTTATTTCAGAGTTTTTGTGGGTCAAGAATATGTTACATTTTAGCTAGAGTCCCAGTTCAGGGTAGAACAAGATCATAATGAAAATATTTCACCATCTCTGTCCTCATTTGGAGACTTGTGTGGGCATGTCTTTCCTGGTGGAGGTATGACAGAGGCCCCTGTTGTCTTGTTGAGGTCCAAGGGACCTCACCTCATTACCCTCTCCAGACTTTCTTTCTCATACTTCCATCTAATCTGATTTCAGGAAGAAATCCCTTTTAAGTGTTTATCTAGGTTATCTATCTACATTAACTATTCTGATGAACTCAAATCAGCAGTTTAATAATATTTATAGGTTGAATTTTATCAGCTGTATATTTTCCCCACCCCCTGTACTTCAGAATATGACTGTATTTGGACATAGAATTTATAAAGAGATAATTTAGGTAAAGTGCCGGTATATGTCTAAGACCTAATTCAATAGGACTGCAGCCCTTAAAGGAAATGGAGATTAAAATATCCACAAGAAACAGAGGAATAACCATGGGAGGATGGCCATCTGCAAGCCAGGAGAAAGTACTCACAATGAAACTAAACCCCCTGACATCTTCATCTACCAGCCTCAAGAACTGTGAGACACAATTGTCTGTTGTTTAATCTCCAATCTGGAGAATTTTGTTATGAGAGCTCAAGCAAATAATATGGAAATCTAATCACAGAATATTTTTCATGGCATTTAACTGTTCTGCCCATACCCAAGTGAAAATGATCATACAAACTATGAATCAATGGATGAGAAATGGCAGGAATTAGGCCTACCACACTGTGCATAGATGCTGCTAAGTATATATTCATTTCAATTGATATTCAGAAGAGTAGCCCTATCTGAATAAGACAATTGTGGGTGGATCTATGGAGGAGTTAGGGTTTAACATGAAATTTGATGAAAAAAATAACATGTAAAAAGGATATTCAGGGCTGGAATTGTGGCTCAGTGATAGAGCCCTTGCCTAGCATGCAAGAGGCACTGGGTTGAATCTTCAGCACTGCATGTAAATAAATAAAAAAATTAAAAAAGGATATTCAAAACAATGTCCTATAGTCTCAGGTCATTAAAAAAAAGCCAAAAACCTTTAGAGCAATAGCAGGACTTTCCATTTAAACTGCTTTCACAAGACAGTGCTTACTTATTAGGTTAGTCAAGTTATAATGATTTTGAAATTCTTCATAATAAGAATTTCATGTATTAGCCTAATATTTCAGTGTGCATACTGTACTTTGTAGGCCCAGTCTAGCCTATAAGTCATGCATTAACCAGATTGTGTCTTCTATTCTTGTTTGCCAAACATATCTACTGTATTCTATAAGCATTGTGCATAGATTTGAATCCTCCTTGAAAGTGATTTTCCAGGAAATTATAGAAAGGAGAGGAATAAGCTAAATTGGATTCAGAAAAAGTGATAAATTAGGTAATGTTTGCACTGATGTCTCAATGTTCCTTCTCTATCTCAATTCTATGTTGAGGGTGTTTCTTCCCACTATCTTCTCCTCTATTAGTCAGCTTTTTATTGTGATTACCAAGATACTTGACAAGAATGACTTACAGGAGGAAAAGTTTAATTTTGGACTCATGTTTTAGAGGATTGATTCATGGTCAGCTGGTTCCATTGCTTTAGGCTAGTGGTGAGACAGAGCTTCATGGCAGAAGGCTGCTCAGCCAATGGCAGTCAGGAAGCAGAGATGATAAATGGATGGATAGATAGATACCAGGGACAAAATATAAACCCCAGGGACCTACTTCCTGCAGCCACACCCTACCTGTCTACAATTACCACCCCGTTAGTCCACTAAAATTATTAACTCATCAAATGGGTTCATCCAGTGAATCGGTTATAACTCTCATAACCTAATCCTTTCACCTCTGATATCCCTGCATTGTCTCACACATGAACTTTTGGGGGACAACTCCTATCCAAGTCATAACATCCCCTTCTTTCTTTCTCTCCAAAGCCATCAACTTATTCTCATAGGGATGCAATAGTAGTCACTGACAGCATTATTTCAATTAAAGTTTTATGACCTCTCCAAGAGATTTGCTATTTAAGACTTCTTTCTTGCTAAGAAATCCTAAATAGAATTTTAATGAAAATCTCATATGTCTGCCTAATGGGTGCAAGTTTTCTGGTATTACTTTTCTGTTATATTTGTATGCAGATACTGAGCAAGCTCATTGACTAATTATTTGGTATTTAGGCCACACAGGTTTAGATCTGCTTCCATATGGATATGATATTTGACATAAAATGTGACAAAGTCAACAGAAAAACAATAGTTCACCCACAAAGGATGGCTATTTGATTTTATATTTTCTGCAAAACCATTTAGGTTTTAATGTTCAATATCTAATTAAGAATTTTGTATCAGATAAAATCTACAATGTATCAATGCCTACAGAAGAATGAAACTACTCTACATAACCTATACAACAACTAAGATCAACCACAGATATGATTCACATTTCAGTGTTTGTCTCTGGCTAACAGTTAACTATGACTTGCTAGTTATAGAGTGATTCCACAAATGTTAAATGTAGAAATGAGTCCAAAAGATGCTATGAAACCATGAAAGCACAAAAAATATTGTAGAATTTAGGAAAAGATAAGTCAAACGCTGAGGAACTCTTACAAGTAGTTTTTGTCTCATTACTTGCTTGAATAGTGGTGGGGTAGTGAAAGGTCTGGTGGGGTAATGAGGCAACATTCTGTAAGGTTTAAATTTGTTTCCATGGGTGGAAAATGAAGAACTGATTTGGAAGCTCTGACACACATATTCATGAAAATTAGTGCTTTAGAAAATTCTCAGAAACACATATTTGCCTCTATAGGATTAGAGTTTCATTCTGTATGTTCATAAATCTTAGAATTGCTTTCTTCTGTTCATTTACTTTTAAGTATCTTAGAGGAAAAGAGATAGCTGAGCTACTTTGTTAGTCCCATTATAGCTTTATTAAGAGCAATGACAGTAATAATAAAAGCAAAAATAATTTACAACTGTGAAGTGCTTCATAGTTTTCATCGTATATTCACAGAAATATGGGAGAATAGACTTAAATGTCTTTGACTATCCCCTTGGGGAAGTTAAAGTGAGTTATAAATAACCTTATATTACATGAAAAGAATGTAAGACTCAGAGAGAATAAGTGCTCAAATTTCTATAGCTTATAAAAATTTGAGCTAAGCCTAGGCTCCAAGTATTTTGACTCTTGAAGCAGATATGTTTATATTGTAGACATATGGTTTATATCTATTTTAATAATAGTAACATAGAAGAGCTTCCAATAGTCATCCTCTTTTAAAAAGATATTTAAAAATATCTGTGTTTAGTAAGAATTTGACTTGAGTTGGTGTCATTGTCATGCAATATCCAAAAGTAGGGGTGTGTGTGTGTGTGTGTGTGTGTGTGTGTCCATGAATGTGTGTGCTTTCAGTGGAAAGAGGGGTCAACCTATTCCTGTCTCCTTCTTCATAATTTCTCTTAGCAATGGAGGCACAGGGAAAAAGAATAATTTTGTAATTGGAATTTTTTTTCAATTTCAGTAGAGCTAACATCTCAATTTATCCACTAGTACCAAAGACTATGTAATAGAAATAGTGCAACTGCACCAGACCTAGAAGTCTTCATGACTATAATACACAGACTTTTCTAATTCTCTTGGTGACTGTAGAATTTGAGAAACTAATAAGTAAAGGTGAAAACAAAGAAGTAGGATAATTATAGCAAGAACTAATGAAAGAATAAAGAAACAAGACTGATTGGAAGTAACTTTTCAAGTGAACCTTTGCCCACAATTTACCTGAGCCTGAAGTAGGTTTAGAAATTCACCTTGGTTATCTCACAGTGAAAGAGAGTGTGTGTATAGAAAAGTTTGCTATCCATGGTAGTGAAGACAGACAGGGACTTGGAATTGGGAAGAGCAGTATGCTTTGCAATCTTTCTCCTTTTTCATTGTTGGCAGGGGAAATACAGTATCCTTTAGACAGCCTTTCATAGTTCAGCTTTATGGGATTCATTCTAACTATCACATCATTTGTACTGAATGCAGTACTGAAATTTACTAGCTAAGATTATTGTTGAATGAACTAATTTTATCCAAACAAAACTATTTTTTTTTAAAAGTAAATGGCAGAGATTTATTTCTTACAGTTCTGGAGGCTGGGGAGTTCAAGATTCAAGCAGATTTTGTGTCTGGTGAGGGCCTGATCCCTTAAAGTTGACTTCTCTCTTGGGTCTCTTTTATAAAGGTGCTAATTAAGTAATTGGGATCTCTTTGTCCCCTAATCACCTTATAATATCATTACCACCTTGATAATCCAAAAAGTATTCTAGGGTTGCTATAGAGTGTCAATTTTGTTGGGGAAGAAATTGTAGTAGAGGTTTCATTACTTGCTTGAGATCCCACAGCCTAAGGTAAGGGGTAAAACTGGGAAATAAATTCAGTTGGGTCACTTTAATTATTCAACTATTCAAAAAACATTTCTTGAGAAAAGGCCATGTGCCATGTTTTGCTTTGGGTGAGCTAGTATTGTGAGTCCTCTGCTCTCAAGGAGACAGCATTCTGTTTGGGGTAATAGATAAGTAAGAAAAGTAAGTAAAAAATTAAGATATTTTGAAGGTTCTGGTTAGTTCAAATGCAGATGATTAGCATGTAAATACTTTAGGTAAGATGGTCAAGAGAAGGCTTCTCTGTTGAATATATGTTTTGATCTCATCCTTGGCACCTGAGGAAGAACCAGCTTGATTGAATGAAGACCCCAGGGCATAGCATATGTCAGAACCTTGAGGAGGAATGAGCTTGCATGGCATATAAATAACAAAAAGTGGTCACTGAGGATAGAATATATGAGCAAAGGGGGGAGTATATGAAATAAAATGAGGCTAGGTAAGAAGGGGCTAAACCATGCTGAGGAGGAATTTGGAATTTTATTGTAGAAATTCTATTAAAATAGGAGACTTAGTGAAGGGAAAATTAATGGATAGTTGTTTTAAAACTGGGAAACCAAGGCAAAACTATTTGTGAAAGAGAATCTGGAATACAAGGTCTCTCTTGTGTTACTCACATATCATTTCTATTGTGATATTCCCTTCTCCTAGATTAATTGGCAATAAGCTTAGGTCAGCCAGCTGGGTCTTTATCCTGGATGAATTAGAAAAATGCCTGTTTAGAAAAGGAGAGCTCTTTTTAATTCTACAAGTTCAAATCCAGGAAATTGCTCCTCTTGTTTGTCCACCCAAGAGTGAAATGGGGCATAGCAGGGAAATGCATAGGACAGTCTATATACCCTAATTCTTGACTATTTTCATTACCTTTTAATCCTAATGTAACTTTCTTTAAGCAAAGTATTCTTTGTCTGTTTTGGAAATGAAGCTTCAGGTACTCAAATTCTATGATCATTCTTAACAAAGTGGCACTGTAAAATTAAAAGGAACTAAAGATAATTACTGTATCACTTATTAATTATGGACTAAATAGAATTGTTGACATGTGTCCATCTTATTTGTATGAGAGTCATAATTTTACTTTTTTTCTTACAAAATATGTTTTTATAATTCTTTCTTAAAATGAAACTCAAGGATAAAATTACTGTGAATTTAATAGTTTACAGTTTTTTGAGTGGGTGGGAGTGTATATGTGTCCTCCTAAGGTTGAAAGAAGAAATTATTGACTTTTTCTAAATCTTAAATATTTCAGAAGATGGAATATAATCTAAGTAGCCGTGTTTACAGAGTGAATGCCAAAATAACACTTTATTGCTATGATGAAAAATAGTTTCTTCTTTATGCTTGTATTTTGATGTTTTCAAAGTCCACTCATCTGACTACAATTGCTATAAAGACAGGGACCATTTACATCTTTTGTGTGTTGTTGTGAATTACTTTCTCCATAAAAGCAAAATGATAAAAGAGCTATGGCCACAATTTTCTCTCTGCTTTTGGAAATCTCTGCCTTCCTATGTGCTAGATACCACACATGCCCCATTTCCTGGAACTGTCCTTCAGAAATAAAGCCCAGGGGTCAGAATTAACCTTGGATTGAATTTGCCTCTCAAAATTCCCCCATATTAGTGCTTCTCAGTTTGTTCTTGTGAATATCTACTTTTATTGGTCTCCCTAGGAACCAAATGACCACAAATGTGGCCCCATGTTATCATTTGGGTAGGTCTATAGATTTTAACTAATATCCCTTGAGACTTAAAACATTAAGCTTTAGGGCCTGGGGATATAGATTTGTGGTAGAGAACTATCCTAGAATGTGCAAAGACCTGGGTTCAATTTCCACATATGCAGAGAGTGGTAATAGAGAATGGAAGAGCAGTGACTGAGATTGGGGTCTCTGATGACTTCATGGCTGTGGCATGACTGCTCCCTGGGAATGTTTCTGTGCAAGGGTATAGGATGCCCAGTTGCTATTGTGATGCTCTGCTGGAAGAGGCTCTGTGCAAGAGTCTTATCAGTTTGCATCTTAATCTCAGGCACATAGCTTCCAGGGATAGAGGAATTCTGAGGATGTAAGACAACAACAATATTTCACCAAGACTGCTACTCCTGAGCTTCACTGCTCAAAAGTAACTTTAGAAAATGGGCTTCTTGAGTGGTACACAAAGCTCCTAATATTGCACATTGCAACTGTGGAAAAGCTACATAGACATTTCTAGTCCTGTAACTTTCTTGAGCACAAAGGATAATGCTTCTATAGTCTTTAATTTGATTATGAGACATATATAAATTAATTTACTGGAACAGCTCTTCAGACACAGCTTCTCCATCAGAGAGCAGTGTTCCACCTGATTCCAGCTATCTACGTGTGTGTGTGTGTGTGTGTGTGTGTGTGTGTGTGTGTGTGTATGTGTATTTTAATCCCCCATTACCCCTCACTGGTACTGCGAGTTTGGCCGTGCTGGTCACAGCACACATACACATAAAAGGGTGAAGTTCTAATGACAGAATTGCAGGCCACTTGCAGGGCTGATATGTGGCGAGCAGTTCTCAGTTTGACTTTCCACCTAGATCACACTGGTGCTGGTTCATGCTATTTGCTTGTAATATTCCTCCTGCTAAATGACACTTTCTAAGGCTGATGAGTAAACCAAATAACTATAGCCTTAATTAGAACAGCCAAAAAGGAAACAATGAGATTGAGTGACATATACATAATATATATTATATATTAATATTGATATATATTAATACATCATATTAATATATATAATTGATATAGTCACACATTATATTATATTGCTTTTATATCAATGTTAATATATATTAATTAAATATATTAATATTCTCTTTTATTTTAGAATAGTAAATTCTAGTAGAGATGACTTACTTTTTTGTCATCTTTAAAATAATGAATTCTAGCAGTTTCCCTATATTTTTATACAGTGAGCTGGATCTCGGAGCCTATATGTATCTGTGAACACATATTCACCTCTGAATGACCATGTGTGTATAGTTGTGCACGTTCTAATAGACACAGTGTGCAGGTCAAAGTATATAGCAGAGAGAGAGAGAGACTAAAATACTTGGCTGCTTGTCAGAAGTTAGCTGCTTTAGTTTATTGATTTTGAAATCACATGAAACATGTTTGATAATCATCTTCCAGGAAAATGGAATGGGAGATATTGCTGCTCAGTACCTTATCCATTCATCCCTCACCCTCTAGGCTCAGGAAGCTGCACATCATCCTAGTGTTGAGTGTACACCATAGTGAGTGTTCTCCTGAAAAAGGAGGGAAACAATCAAGAAAGTACATGTGTAGGAAGCAGCACAATAGAAATCATAGCTATTCTGTAACTGAATTGAATAGAATAGTCTATGACATAGACCTCACCTTTAGAGTAGACTGCTTATTATTGGATTTGGAAACACAAAAAGAAAATAAATGTAAAGCCTTTAGAAAGGAGAATCTTTTAGAACTTCAGTGTAAATTTTTGAATAAATTATGAAAGTCAGATTTCCTCATAGATATTGAGATATAAGGGCAAATACAAATTAAAAATGAAGGCTTATATATCCCTGTTAAAAATAAGGTAAAAGACTCCTTATTTGCATAAAAGCTTTAAAGTATACACTAATCATGGCTAATATTCATTTAGTACTTAGTGATATTTTGGTTCTATATTTTTCAAGGGCAATACTTACAAGGACATAGTAAGTTTTTTAACCAGGATTTGTAATCCAGGCAGAATGAATCTCCTGCACATATTTTACAAGTATCTCCATCTCCACAGATAACATTGGTGATATCTGGTGTTACCTGAATCCCTGGGTGAAGGCCCTGTATGAGGGGTCCCAACAGAACAGGTTTGCACACCCATACCAATATGCCAATCAAACCTAGGAACAGTGGAGTAGTTGTGTAAGACCAGAAAGGAGCTTCAATCAGCATGGCCAGGCTGGGAAAAACAGACCTGGGATAGAGTGAATAAAGATGTCTTTAAGGGACTGACAAAAAATTGAGGGTTTTATAGAAAATGGGTATAAAGGTTAAAGCTAGGGATTTGTGTGATTGGGGAGTTTGCATAGTTAGTAGAGTAGGTCATCATGGTTAGGTCATAGTCTGGTTGATCATTAACTTAGGGCTGTTTCTGTGAGGTGACTCTGGACAAGTCCTTATTGTTTGATGAAGTAATCTGGTTTCCATTAGATGATTGCTCCTGCTTGGCAGCTTCAGCTCCTATCATGGGGTAACTGTTCCCATTTAGTGGGGTGATCTCATCATGGGGTGATATGCCTGCAATATTGTGCTGTTCCTGGAATCCAAGGTGACTGCAAGTTTAGAGCAGTGAGTGGAGATCTTCTAGGCACTGTTCCAGGGAGTGGGAAGAAGAGTAAAAGTTGGCTACTGAAGATCCTTGCAAATTTTGAAAATGTCTTGGTTACTCTTATCTTGGTGTCTTTAGTCTTGAAGGGGGACAAGATGGGTTAGGCAAATTTAGGGGTAATAAACCTGTATTATGCTCTTTGAGTGATTAACATGCCTATGTGCAGAGTTAAGCAGGGATAGACTCAAAGTTTAAAGGGATAAAAGAGACTGATAGAAAAATGAACACTGAGATTGCAAGCTTTATGCTGTTTTTAGTTACCTGTTGGGGATCTATAGACCCAAGTGAAGGCTCAGTGTTTTTTCCAAAAGCGATTTCTAGTTCTCTGTTACACTGGTTCACCACCACTTGTTGAACCATCAAAGCTAATACAAAAGTAAAAATAAAATGCAGATGTTAACAATTCAATTCCAGATTAAAAAGACTAAAGAACCATTATATCTACTTTAGTTTTAGTAGATTTACATAATAATAATAACAATAATAATAAGGTAAACACTTTATTTACAATTATTTAATAATTAGGTAAGCAAGTTATTCCCATTAGGGTAGCTATGTATTAGGCTTGCATAATGTAATGGTTGGAATTTTCATTTACTTTAATAACTTTGAAAGACAGTCTCCTTAAAGTGTGAATTACTTTGACTTGTTGGCAGTCAATTTGGTGCTACAGGTTACTTCTAATTATATAACACTTTAAACCTATATTGGTTATACTGGTCTCCTGAAATCTTTTGTTGCAGAAGCCAGGTTCTTGGATCCAGAAAAAAGTGTAGATAAGACAGACCTAGAGGAAATTCAAATATATATGGTATTCTGCTTGAGTAAGAACTTAATCAGTGGTACATTTTTAATAATGTGGAAAAGCATCCTGGCTTCAATGATGCAGGTTGATATAAGGAGGAACACATCGCATATTATAATGTGCAGTGAATCTTGGGTTAAGGTGGGACAGCAGGAAAAGCTCACAATGGTTGACAGCCTATGACATAAGGTCCTGGGAGTGAGTGTATTTGCCCTTTTCTATGGGGATCCCTGACTGTCTCACTTGCAGATTGTGTTCTTTTCTTATTTTAAAAGTTTTAGTATGCATGTAATAGTTCACTCTAATTTCCTTTTGGTCAGCATTTTTCTCTTTGGCTGAATATTAGGAAAAACCAAGCCTCAAGAGTTGCTGCTTTATGTGTTGGTTGTGGATATGTTAATGAGACTCAGGACCAGAGTCCTGGCATAGGTTAACATGCCCACCTTATCACTAACAGGGTCACTCTCTAAGTGTGAGATATTGAAAAGTATCAATAGTTTTCCCACTTTTCCAAGTTGTATGATGAGAAGGGAATTGGGGTGAATGAGGTGTTTTTAAAGTCTTGTTTAGTGATGATAGGTGGGGGGGTGGGTTAGGAAGGTTGAGCTATATAATCTTATAGAAGGAGAACCTCTAAAAATCAGCAGGTTAAGTACAGAAGTGAAATAGTACTTTGACTTTTGCCTTTCAGGTGCCCCCTCAGTTCCTCCTGATAGCAGCCTTCTTAGTAACAACATGCTATTATTCAGGTATCATAATCTGTTGTCTCATTTTCACAATAATGGCTCTTTTTCTACAATAATGGTCATTTTTCACAATAATGGATATTTCCTCACAATAATGTCTATTTTCCCATGATAATTGCTACTTTATCCTCTTTTCCCTATCAGTTCTTCCTTTGGAAATTTAGAGAAGTTTCCTTTGTCTTTAGTCCAAAACATGTTTATTCTTCTACAATTATTTTCTAAAATATCAACCCATTCTTTTTAATTTCAAGCAACATAAATCAAGCAAATGCTTGATTATTTAGAGTGAATTCTCACTATTTGAGGTAGCCATGTTCTATAAAGACTTGGTAAACACTGAATTAGCATACAGTGGACCATTGCTTCTAGGAGAATTAGGATGTTAGGTTCCCGAAAGCTGCTGCTGATCATATTTTCATCGACTGATTAACATATAACCTTGCTCCAGGTGTGTTTAAGTTTAAATATTTAACATGCATTGTTAATTCATCAACTTTTAGCTCATGGCCAAAAGTACACTAAATCATGTCTGAAAGAAGCTGATCTAATGGTTCTATCTTCTCCCTAAGGCACATTAGAGCCTTCTGTTACTTAGGAATGCTAGACAACACTTGAGCACTATTTGGGACCATTTTAAGTAGCAACATAACCATAAAAAAATTGCAAAAATCAGAAAAGTGTGAAAATAGACCATGAAAGGTATACTTGTTTACAGGATGAGAGTTGGGATAGGAAGGCAGATTGTCACCTGGTTCAGCCTCATCTGGCAACATGAACATGGTGCTATTCATATTTTTCTCTGCTGTGTGTGTGTCTGTGAATGACCACAAATGCACTGGGAGTATTGTGAGTCGGTAGATGAATTAGTAAATTTGAGATGCTTCAATAATGAGGACAGACTGCATTTATGTACTGACCTGAAGGTTACTACTCCAGTACACTGTAAACTCTATCAGGGCAGAAAATAGGTATATCATTTTCACTGAAACATTTTAAGAGCTGACACTAATTAAAATATTGAAGCACCAATATTTGGTCTCAAAATTTAGCCAAATTCTATGATTTGGCATCAGTCTTGGTATCAGATGTAGGAGGGCTAAATTGCTAGGTGTTTACTTCAACATTTCTGACATCTCTGTCTTGTAAATGATAAACAATGGTATAATTAGATAGGTTAGCATCAGACTTAATCAGTGTAATATTTTCAGTAATGTGAATAAGGTAAATCATTGGGATTTATTGTTAAATTGATTATTCCATTTAAACACAGAAAAATATACTATATATATATGTATATATGTGTGTGTGTGTGTTTGTGTGTGTGTGTGTGTATAGTGAAAATCTCCTATATCAAAATTGTGTTTTTTGAAGTAAAATGTATAATTATAATTGCAATAGCATAATTCTTCAACAATTGATGGTTATGGAAGTCCATTTTATATACTGAGAAACCATTAATACATGTAGATTTTTGGTATGACTCTCAAGGTATATTAGCTGGGTAACTTATGAAAACTAATTTTTGAACTATTTATAAAATTCAAATAATTTAGGTAGAAAAATAAGATTAATTTACAACTGTTAATTTGTTGAGTTCATGCTACACTAGCATTTTAGATAATAAACACATGGTCTGTATGAACAGAACTTACTTTTACATTACTTAATTAATTTTAAGTCATGAGTCATGAGTCCTGGGTATAGAAATTGTCACTCCACTGAGGATATTATATGTACTTCTCAGGGTCTTGAATTTTATTCTGCAGGGAGTCTTCAAAGAATTTAAACAAAGGGGTAACATGAACAGATATTTTATATTGATTACTTTGACTTCAGTATGGAAGAAAATTTCATTTGACAAAGACAATATTCTAGGGTACCAATTATTAGGTTATGCTATGGTTCATGTAAAACATGTTGAGAATGGTTCATGAGGTAGAAATAGCACGCATTCTACTTAATTCAGGATAAAGGAATAAGTCAAAGATGATTCTAGCTTCTGACTTCTGTAATAAAGTATAAACAAATTTGGTTAATTGAGAGTCAATTAAAATTAGAAAAATTTGGTATATAGCAATCTGACAATTTGAGTTTTGGATTCAAATGTGAGGTATTAATGGAAAGCCAATGGATACGTTTAGAGGTAGATTTTATTTATGATATGTATCTTATGAAGTATTCATAATGTAGACACAAATATAGATTGGAAAATTATCAATGTATAATTATTTAAATAATTAAAGTGAATTAGCTAAACACTAATAGCACAAACGTTAACAACTGTAAGGAAAAAGTCACCCTGCCACTAAAGATAGAGCAAAAAGAAGAGAGTTACTTTAGATTAGGTAGAGGGGAGTGAAGGGAGGGGAAGGAGTATGGGGGTAGGAAGGATAGTAGAGTGAAGCAGACATTATTACCTCTTGTACATATACAACTGCATGACCAATGTGATCCTACAACATGTATAATCAGAAAAATGAGAAATTATACTCCATTTATGTACGATTAATCAAAATGCATAAATGCATTCTACTGTCATATATAACCAAGTAGAACAAATTTTCAAAATAAAAAAGAAAACCTCCATAAAGGCAATTGAATTAAAGCATTCTTTAGAGAAATAGAAGAATGAGGAGAACATGGTATCATGAACTATTAGAGAAGGCAGAGAATCTGAAACATCAGAAGGATCCAGAAAGATAACTCAAGAAGGTTTCATCGAATCGATCCATAAGACAGGTATTGTAAATATTGAAGAGTATGGTTTACAACAATAGTGAGGAACAGGATTAAAAATGAAATGTCCATGGATCAAGCTGTGGGAGATTAAAAAGTGGACATCCTAAAGAAAATTTTCTTTTCAATGTGTTTTGCTAAGGAAAAAAAGAATTTTCGTGCTGGTCACCTTTCTGTCTTATGTGACAAAATACCTGAGTAAAACGACTTAAAGGGGGAAAGATTATTTTTGGTTCATGGTTTCAGAACTTTTATTCCATGGTCACTCAGTCTCATGGCTTTGGGTCTCTGACCAGGTGGAGTATCATGGCAGAGAGCATGTGATAGAGCAAAGCTATTCACCTCATGGTGGCAAGGAAACAGAGGTTAAGAGGGAAACCAGGGATAAGATATAGCCATCCAGGACATGAAACCCAAGAACCCACTTCCTCCAACTAGACGCCATCGCTTAAGGTTTCCACTACCTACAGATAGCCCCTGAAATTGTGAATCTATCAATGGATTAATTTATTGGTGAGTTAGAGTTCTCATAATTCAATTACCTCTGAATGGCTCTATCTCTGATTACTACTATCTTGGGGATCAAGCCTTCAACCCATGAGTTGACATCGCAGGTCCAAGCCACATCAGTTCCTAAATTCTTTAGAGTTTTTTCCTAATGTACCTGATATTTGCCTTTGAAAAAAAAATCATCCATCACCAGTCTCTTTTGGTTTCCCTCTGCCTCTGGCCTTAACTACTCAGTAACATGTTGTTTGGTTCTAAAGTTCTCACTCTCCCCTTTCCACCAAACTACTGCTGCCTGAGCAATGTTCCTAAAATGCTGCTGCCATATGATCTACTGAAAAGCTTTAGTAACTCCTCCATTTCCATAGAACCCCAGTCTGTTTTTTTCATATGTCATTGGGATCTTTTAAAATTTGATCCCAGTTTTCTTTTCCAGAATAATCATCAGTATTATTCAATATGTCATATTAGGTGAGTCAAATTCAATTATTTGTTCTGTGCTCAGCAGCCATTTTCAGCCTTTTTCTCTGTCTATGCTTATACTAAACTCAATTTTATGCCTCAAAAGTTTACATACTCTTCAGATATTTCTTATTTCTAGGTCTTTCTACAACTACTTTCATGAAGTCTTTTCTGAGTTTGTTTGGAGACTAATTTATATACTTCCTGTAGGTTACATCCTACTCAATCTCTAATAGTAATTTGTTGACTCTTTGAGGTCAAGGCGCTATATCTATATATGGATATGTGTGTCTGTAAATCTGCATGAACATACAGGTAACCACAGAAAGCTGTATCTGCATATCCTACTCCTCTATGGGATCCCTGTGGAGGGATACTAAACAGTGCTTACTGAAGTGAAAAAAGAAAAAGGATGAATAAGACAGAGCACTGCAGGTGGTGGTGATAAGGGGAGGGGAGGGCTTTGCCTATCCCAGCAACCCTGTGGATTGAAGTCCTTAGGAGAAAGGTAATATTCTAATCCTACAAAATATCTGTATGAAAGCATGTCTCCTAGAATTTTCTGAGATTGTTACATTCTATGAAGATCCTGCTATCAACTATTTGTTCAAAAAGTTACGTTGACCTACAAGAAAAACAGAAGCTCACACAACTTTATCATCTCTTCTTGGAGGGTGTGTACCCCATACCTTACAGCATGCCAGGGCAGTATGCAATCCCTGTTTCAGGTGTCACCTTGGTAGTACTCTAACATGTATCCTTGTTTTGTTTTTGTGGACTTTATTCCCTTTGGTAACAGCAATGCAGATTCCTCCTGATAATAGCATAGCAGATTTCCTATTAAAAAACACATCTTTCCCACGCATAGTCTATGTATATGTTAATGCAACTCACCCACCTCCAACTCCAAATGAACATGTGACCCAGAACATGCCAACCAGAGCAGCGCATCTTGTCAGCACAGGCAGGACCCAGACAATCCCAAGACTTAGACTGAAAAAAAAAAAAATGAAATTTTTCTTAACTAAATTTGCTAACATCACAGGGTCAATATTTGAGGTTGTTTTTGTTCTTCTTATCCCATTGTGCAGAGATTCCAATTTGAAAACCAATATTACAGGGGAAATGAGAGCAGACATGAAGACAGATGCCTAATGACATCTGAGCACCTGGATTGTACTTTCACTGAATCAGAATGTGAGACTATAATTTACCTTTTTTGTTAGCATCTTGAAACTGCAAGACTCTTACACAATAATCACAGCTATGCTATATCTACAAGAATAAAACTTCAAAAGTAAGGAAAAATTTGGTTATGTCAATTCACACACAAAAAAGGGTAGAATCAATTTAAGGGCAAGTG
This sequence comes from Sciurus carolinensis, assembly GCF_902686445.1. Classification (NCBI taxonomy): domain Eukaryota; kingdom Metazoa; phylum Chordata; class Mammalia; order Rodentia; family Sciuridae; genus Sciurus; species Sciurus carolinensis. The sequence goes on along the minus strand of NC_062217.1, from coordinate 110,013,197 downwards.
ACAAAAAGAACTACTTGGGATAACCTCCATGAAGTATCTCAACAATAACTTTCTTTAAAATGTGCAATAGTAGTTACCTTAAGAGGGAAAAAGCCCAGGAGACCTAGAATAATACAGAAAAACCACAGAGCTCTTTGCAATTCTGTGCTTCCACACAAAGGTCTGAATTGTTTATCAGAGTATCTATAGTTCCTATCAAAGTGTTGGACACAGGGTAAATGCTTGATGAATGAATACCTGAATCAATGAACCTGGGCGTATTGCCAACTAGATAGAAAATTTAGCAAGGAAGAGGGAATTGTTAGAGAAACAGAACTTGAGAAATAGTATCATATTTTTCTCAGTGGGGGAGAGAGAGGGAGAGAAAGAGACATAAAGAGGGACAGGGAGAAGGAAAGGAAAAGAAGAAACACGTATGTTCCACTATACCATGTGGTAGCTGCTCACATAAAGGATTTGGAACTACACTCCTAGTGCGTTAATTTATCCTGTGCTATTTCATTAAAGTACACTCCTGAGTAACTATTAAAGTACACTCCAGAGTAATTTTATGATTTAAGGAGAAACAATGAGAATCTTAGGAAGGTGGGAAAGGGTGGATAGACTTATTTAACTGACGGCACTAGGAAAAGTGGGGTTCATTTTTCTCATGAGTTATTTTATAGGAGAACATAGTTTAATGAAGGATATGCCTACAAAAGAAATAAAATAAGGGTCTGCATTGGGATTAAATAAGAAATATGGACTTAGATAAGGAGAGATTATATGCAAAAATACTATTGCATTAGAACTCTCTAAAAATTCTTTATGCATCTCAAACATCAAATAGAAAAAAGTCATTTTTAAAAAATTGGGTGTAACAGAAACTATGAAGTGTACTTTGGGCAAGAAGCGAGAGTGAGCAGATAGCTTGAGCTGTGCAGGCTGACAACAATGCTGTATCCCTGTGATCCTTGGATTCCCTGGATGAACTTTGACCGATGCCTTGACTTTCAGTCCTTGCTCAGGACTGGTAACAAGCCAATGTTCAGGGACCTGTTGGAAGGAGAGAAGCCTGACTAGTTAGGTCAAGATGAGGTGGAAGATATTTTTAAGAGATATTTTGCTGAGGATATAGTAAAACACTAAGAAATGCTTCTAGTCCACTGCAGAAAATCCTTTCTGCTGACCAAATAACTCATATCTCCAGACTGAGCATTGAGCCCAGGATCGTTTCTGTACTATATTAAGAAAAAATATTCAAACTAGGAACTAAGAGAATAAATGATTGTAGATAGCAAAAATATCATACTGGAATATCTGAAGCACCCACCCAAGGATTATTCAGTTCTCTTATCTCCTGTGATGTGAAATGCTCTGAAGTTTCATGTTAACTTGCAGATTTTTGTCTAGTATAGATATAAATGCTTTTTGTCCAGTAAAAGGGTAACCCTGGATATTGCAATTTTATTACCCTATAAAATATTATGTTTTATGTATCAGACACAATCACATTTTACCTTTATTTCTTTCATTGAAAATAAACACCATTGTCTCAAATTCTTCCTTAAACTAGAATACTAGCTAACTGACTCCTTTATTAGTAAATTTGTAAATCTTTGGCATCTACTTCCTGTTTGTGTGACAGTAACTTGTTTAACGTTTTCAAAAATTATAATTTTAGTATATTTAATTCTCTGGTTTTCCTTTTTGAGCAGATCATTCACTTTTGGGTATTGCGTTTCTTCTTTAGTTGAGACTGTGACTGAGATATAGCTAAACCTTATGAAACATCTCTTTACTGAACATTGCTTTTATTAGTTTAGCTCAGAGAACTTTATTTCCATTTCCAAGTTTCCTTAAAATCTGCTTTGCCTTGTATAAAATGGAGATAAGAATGGGAAATATTTGTGAATGAATTGTGACAAGTTATGCAGAAACTCTGATTTAGAGGGCCTGAGCTGGGGTCCAGTAAACTGCATCTTAATGAGCACTGGGTGTCTTCTCTTACTTACCTTGGCACTCAAAGGTCCTGTTTGTCTCCTGACCTGATCTGAACCCCTGCTGTTACTAACTGAATGAAATCCAGAATAATTCTCTAGTTACACTGCAGTTAAAGTAACAATTGTTCCATTGGATCAAAAAGCTATTTCTGGGTCACACTGTGGGTAGCCTCAAGTTCGAAAAGGCCAGGCTTTAAACCACATTATTGTATATGAGCACATTTGTAGTCCAATTGGTACTGTAGGGGTTGTTTTTCACAGAACTGCACTGGGCAAGGAGCATAAATAGTTTTCATTTTCTTTTTTCTAACAGATTGACCTCTCTCTGTATGTTCTATCTATATGGAACTCTATAGTGTCAATATGTAGTGGTTTCTGATTGTGAGAGACTAGGATCAGGCAATGGTTTCAGTTGGTGCCACAGCCAGTAGGAGGCTCATGATTTGATCTCAGTCCACAACTGCTGGTCTTCTCACCTGGATTTAAGCAGCTCTCAGGATATGAGCAACTAGGGACAAATAAATTCCTGTTGCTCTACAGAGCAAGGCAGGGTTTTCTGGGTGAAGAGATACCTTTGAATGTCTAGTGTTTTTAGAAAGCTCTCATAGTTAAAGTTGATGATTTTAGTTCATTCGCCCAGTATCTCTAGCTTCTACAGTTGCCTCATAGTATTATTTTGAAAAATTTAATCCTTAACAAGAATTTATTTTCTAATTTTCAAAAAGGACAAACAAGAACGACATGACGTTAATTATTCAATAAAATTTCTGGTTCTTTTTTATTTGGTTTCTTTTAGAATTGTTTTAATAAAATAGCCTTATCTCTAAAAGATGACCCTAACGATGTAGGACAGATGAGGCCGGACACCCGACGAATTTTCAGGAAGCAGGTCTATTTAGCTGCAGCTGTCCAGAGGGGAACAATACCTAAAAATCTCTTACCCTGAGTCTGAAAATTCTTTTTAAAATTATACTCAGGTGTTGGTTACATGGCAATAGGTGGGAAGTTACTCCTTGTCTCACATTCTTAGGCTAGACAGAGGCTTCACAAGTTTTTTTCTGCAAACCTGGCATTTACAAGAAAGAGGAAACTACATACCACAATGCCCTCTGCATAATATTTTTGCTGATATCTTGTTAACACCCTTTGTAGAAATCTTTCTGACAAGAAAAGAAACTTAATTATGGTGAGGGTCTTTTGGGTGGGGCTACCTGGTCTGCTTCACTAATATTTGTGAAAAATATGATATAGAAATTTTACTAGTTTGGATTTAAATCAGGTTAAAAACTATTTATTTAGACTATAATCACTAATGTTTTTACAATTGAGGAAAAAATTTTAGAATAGAAGGTTGAGAATTATAAAACCTACCAGTAGGATTGAATGCATTTTAAATTTTCTTTCAGTCCAAATTTTATTAGTTTGATTCTCTGTTCTTTAAACTTTTCTCTGTCTTTATTTTCTCAGTATTTGGTCAGCAAGCTATATTTTTCACTTTTATGCTCACCCTACAAAAGCAGGTTCAGATATGATGTTGGTGTTTCTGTTTTATTTTTGTAACATCCTATTGACAAGATAATTGAATCAGAAAAAAATATTTAGACCAGTTTTTTCCCTTTTGATTAATGTGCATTTTCAGATCTAATTCAACTTTTCTCTTTATTTCTATTCATTTTTTTTATTTGCTTTTTAAGTTATTTAATTATCTCTTGAATTGACTCATTTGTTTAGTGCTGATTATGTCCTGTCCCAACTATTTAGTTTTTGGAAATAGTCAAGTGACTAAAAACTGAAAAAAAAAAAAAAATAAATAAGTGGGGGGTTACTGGGATAATCATACCATTCACTGATACAGCAAGGTTCGCCCAAACCATTCTGCCTTTGCATGAAATAGATAAATTATTCACTTCCTGCTTCTGCTAGTATGCCTGGATCCTGTTGATTTTCTCAGGGCTTCTCCTGACCATTAAATCAGTACTCATTTTCACTACATATGTTTTCTCTTTGGTGGAAACCTGACTAAACACATAGCCCGTTTTTTGAGACTGAGATGGAAATCCCAGCAGGGAAGATAAAGCAGGACCTGACTGGGATCACTAGCCATTTCCAGTTGGTTCTCCATCTCTGCCATCCAAGTGTTCTTTCCCTATGATTTTAACTCAAAAGGCTATGAATGAACTCTTAAGTATTAACCCATCGAGAGGTATTCAATAAGCACTGAGTACTTACTTCTTCCAGGAACTGCTTATACACTATGACCTCAGTGTGACTGGATATCTGCATGCATGAGCTCTGATATTGTTGCGTGGGTCCAAAGCCCCTTACTACCATTTAAGATCTATATAGTAATTTGGGCAATTCATTGAAATGTTCTCCATTCTTTAGAAAGTTTTCATGCATTGTAGGATCAACTTACATCCCATGGTATCTAATTCATGGAAAGACTCAAAAAATGTTTGTTTTGTTTTATATTGTACTACCTGTAAAACATGATGACACTGAATGTGAGGAATCCAAATTTCTTCCAGAAAGTCCCCTATCTATTATAGGTAGTATATTGTTTGAATAGGAGATGTACGTGAATAATATCTGTTATCTCAACATGACTGGCAGCTTTGGCTTTTACCTCTTACCTACCTTGAAGTTTATATGTATATATTATATGTAATAATATGTATATTATTTATTTATTATCATATTATATATATATAAAATCTACCTTAAAGCTTAAAGTTTATGTATTTAGTTGTTGATGGACTTTGTTTTATTTATTTATATGTGGTGCTGAGAAACAAACCTAGGACCTCACACATGCTAGGCAAGCACTCTACCACTGAGCCACAACCCAATCCCCTTAAAGTTTTTAGTTTTCTTTTAGTTGCATTCTTCCCTCCTCTCACCAAAATGTGCCAAAAACTGATTCCAAAGATATTGGTACTTCTTGTTGATTTGATTAAAGTTTCCTTTAAATATGAAGAAGAATGTTATATGAAACATTTCAAAGTCACTAGTTAGCCACTTGTCTTCTTAAGATTTTTTCTTCAACTATGAGTGTGGCAGGTCTTCCCCTCTCATTTTCTTCTCTTTTGTAGATTGTCTACAAATTCTTTTTCTGGGCTATCTGTTTTGGTTCACAGTCACATATCTCACTCAGCAAAGCAAAATCCCAGAAATGAGTAAATACTATCTCTTGTTCCACAAGTATGTTCCATAGGTATATCAATTCATCAAGTCCAGGCAAAACAAGGTAAAAGGTGATATAACAAAAGTAGAAATAAGTGCTGTGTGACTTCACTGCTGGAAGTGCATATTTCTGGATGGGACTGTGGGTTTCAGGAACAAATGACAATTCACCTGGACGGTGAAAAACGAGTCTGATTTAAGATAGGGAAATGGGTGGGTGGAGAATGGGAGGGTATTTAAAATGGAAAGTACTGGAAGAGGGTGAAAACAAAGTGAAATGTGCTACTTATGTAAGGATCAATGTGCAGCTCATCCAAGCACTGCATTACACGATTAAGCTTACACCATAGTAAAAAGTAAGACACAAATAAAAGAATATTATAAGGCAGTAAGTAGATGACTAGTGATAGGGGGCAAGGAGATCTGAGAAGGAAGAGATAAATGTGAGTTGGAGTACTCTAAGAAGACATAATGGAAGTCTTGAGTTAGCTTTGAAGGATGGTTAAGGTGTGGAAGGTTAACAGCAGGTCAGTCTCAAAGGCAGTGATTCCCTACCCTTCCCCAAGGAATCCTAATTTTCTAGATTCTCCATACCTAGGATGTATTAATATCCTATGGCTGCTATAATAAATTGCAGAAACTTGGATGAATTAAAAAGACAAATGCATTCTCTCTGGTTCTTGGGGCTGGAAGTATAAAGTCCTGATGTTGGCAGGTTGTGCTTCCTCTACAGGCTCTAGGGAAGCACCTCTCTGCCTCTCTCAGCTTCTGGTAGTTATTTGCATCTGTGACATTCCTTTGCTTTCAGCACTTCCTGGAGCCTTTGCCTCTGTCTCTTCGTGGTTGTCTTCCCTCTGTGTGTGTTGGTGTTCAAGTTGCCCTCCTCTTATTAAGATACTCAGTCATTGGATTAGAGTTAGAATAAGTCCTGTATCTTAACTTGGTTACTTCTACTGTCTGTGTCAGCTAGAGCTGCTATCAAAAATGCTGCAGATTGCCTTATAAAACAGAAATTTATTTTCTCACAGTTCTGTAGGCCAGGAAGTCAGGATCACAGTGCTGGATGATTCTGTGTCCAGTGCAGGAGTGCCTTCTGACCTGCAGACTGCAGCTCTCCCTCAGTGTCCTCACATGGCAGAGAGCAAGAGGGAGCACATGAGGATGGGAGAGGGCCTCTGAGGTCTCTCCTCATAAATGCTTTAAGCCTCCTGGACTAGGTTTCCAGCCTTATGACCTTGTGTAAACTTAATTACTTCCTTACTCTGATAGAGACACAACAGAGACTAGGAGTTCAATGTACAGTTTTTAAAGGGGCACAATTCGGTTTATGGCAACTACAAAGACTCTGAGTAAGTTAGCTTTCCATCACTGTGATAAAATACGTGAGAAAATCAGCGTAAGGGAGGAAAGATGCATTTTGGATCCTAGTTTCAGATTTGCAATTCATGGTCACTTGGCTCCAGTGTTTCTGGGCTTGTGCTGAAGCAGAACATTATGGTAGGGAATCTGTGGTGGAGTAAAACTGCTCACCTCATGGTGACCAGGAAGCAAAGAGAGGACGCAGCTGGGGACAAATTATACCCTTTGAGGGCACACCTCTAAAGACCCATTTCACTCCAACTAGGCCCACCCCCTAAAATTCCTACTACCTCCCAATTACCCATTGAACTATCAATCTACAGGTAGAGTAACCCTTTCATGAGGTTACAGCTTTCTGATCCAATCACCTTCCAAAGGCCCCACGATTGCACACTGCTGCAGTGGGGAACCCAGCGTTCTACACAGGAGCTTCTGGGGAACATTAGGATCCAAACCATAACAAAGTCTGTTTCTAACAAGATAAGTACTGGGATTGGATTTCAATAAATCTTTTTGAGGACACAATTCTACCTGTAACTCTGATTCAAGAAACCTTGGTCTGAGAAGAAAAAAAATGTACCCTGGAAAAGGCTGTCTTGAGATATTTCAAAATATGGAGACTTGTTCTTCTCGTACTTCAGTGAGGGGAGAAATAGGTGTGAAATTGAGCACAGGTGTGAAATAACCATGAGAAACAAGCAGACATGCTATAAATACAAAACTCCTCCTCCTGTAGCCACTCTGTCATCAATGTCAAGCTCAGGGGAGCAGCCACCTGCCTGATAAGCCCTTTTCCCACCAGATTCTCACAGATATCCCTCAGATCAGAAGACACTGTCTTAAAATGGCACTGTCTTCTCATTTCTGCTTTCACATGTTGCCGCCCGCAGCAACAATCCCGTGGGAATTTATCGGAGGCGGACTGGACTACTTCTATTTCTGGGCTGCTTTTTTGCTTGTTTGCTAGTTTATAGAAGAAGAGAGACTTGCTTGATTTTAGAGGTCCTATGCTTTCAGAGAGGCTACACTTTCAGAGGTGCTACTTCTTAGAGGTCTGCAGCTTCTTCTTAGAGGTGAGTCTTAGAGGTGCGTCCAGAGGTGCGTCCTACGTCCTATCAGAGGTGCTGCTTATCAGAGGTGCTTCCTATAGGTGCGTTCTTAGTCCTCCTCCCAGGTGAAGAGAATGTCTTATATACACTAAGGCAGCCAATCAGCTTAGGCTTATTAGCACGATTAGAGCACGCGCCATGGTACCAATCAAAAAAGAATAAGGAACATGTGTTGACCTTGAGTGCTGAAGAGACATCAACCAATCAGGCAAAAGGTCATGAGAGATCACGCCATGTTAATACTAATTATGCGCCACCTCTTGGCCCAACACCAGCCACCATCCTAGAGCCACTTAAACATGTCTCCGCATTCACATACATTTTTGTTCGCAAAGGGTTTTTGGGAACCTTTTTGGTTGTGGAAATTGAGGACAAGGATTAAATTTCCTGGCTATTTTGATATCATGAGCAAACAGAAAGAGATGACAGGAAAACACAGGCAGCAGGCTCTGGGAAGGGATCAGGCAAGGTTGGAGTCTATCATTCTTACATCTCAAGGGACACAGAGGTTTCATGAGACATCTGGATTTCAGAAAATGAAGCTAGCGAAAGTTGGACTTGATTGAGAAGGTCCTTTAAGAGATAACGTTCTAAGTCAATTCCCCATACCCAAGGTTGAATGTTTTCTCTGATATGTGGAAGCTAACCTGCAATAAGGGGGCAAGGAAGAATGGAAGATCAGTGAATTATAAAAGGAGAATGAAGGGAAGAAACGGGAATGGGGAAAGAAAAGACAGTGGAATGAATGAGACACAACATATATGAATTTATACCACAGTGAATCTCACCATCATGTACATCCACCATAAATTATTTAAACAAATAACTATGGACAAATGGCAGAAAAAACCATAAATGGGAGGGAGCAGGGGTGGGGAAGGGGAAGGGGAAGAAGAGGTACTGAGGACTGAGTTAGAATAAGATATTCCATATATATACATATTCCAATAATGTGGTCCATGTTTATATAATTATATCGAAATGAATTCTGCTGTCATGTATACTAAAAAAGAACCAATAAAATATTAAAAAAGAGATAACATTCTGTGACTTCTTCATCCCTTGATCAGATTGAACTAATGGAAGAATTACGTTAAGAAAATTACTTGGACTAAGACCGTGATGATGCTCGGTTTTCCTAGTTTCACGTAACTGTGACTAGAATCTCCCCGGTAACTGTCGTACATGTTTGTCATTTTCAAAGAGCCAGCTCAGCTTTTCTTAACCTGTAAGAATAAATGGTTAACTTTGGCTTCTGTCCTATTAACCATAAGTAAATACTGGTAATCAATTGGAAAACACTGAGAGAGCATGAGTCACTGGTAAAAATTAGAACTAGCTGGGTATAGACACATTCATCTTCCAAAGTAGTGAATTAGAAAGTCATGTTTTTAAGGTAGAAGCTAATTCAGTTAAGATAATTCTTTGCTAGCATAATAAAGCACCAAATGTCTCATGCAGTACCATATTCTAGTGAAAAAATGTCAGAAATAAGGTACTTGTTATACCTAGCCCAGTCCATCTCTGAAGAGAGGACAGAGCAAATAGAAAATGTCAAGGAATTGACTCTCCAAAGTGCAAATGAATTCATCACTAGTAATTAGAATGCACAAATTTGGAAGAGGAGTGTACCTAGGGAGTCATTTAGCCTAATTCTCTAAATTATAGAGATGAGAACAAACCCAGAGAGGATAATGAAATTAGTATACATTTACTGAATATTTGTCTGTGTCTGACATTGTTCTAAAGTGTCTTCTGTTTTTCGTATTACTGTATAAAGTTGCTACAGCTATGTAAGTTTTACAGAGGAAGAATTTAATTTCTAATTTTTTTTTTTAGTTTGTACACCAGAGTCAAAACATGAATTTGAGCCTAATTTCTCTTCTTCCAAATATTCTCCCCGTTTTAAGATGTATTTTGCCCAAGGCCTGAACAAGCACATTTGTCCCCTGAGTTCTTGTCTCAGTTTTCATTTTCTGGCTTGCTGCACTATTTGAAGATTGTGATGCTCAATTATTGATCCAAGACCATTCCACTAAATCACGTACTCCATGGACCCAATAAAACTTTATATAAAGAACACATGTTAAGTATTTTATTGGTAACATGTAAGCAACAATTTTAAAGAAAGGAAGTAGTAAAAGTGCATGATGAAATGCTATATGTTGGAGGGAATGTACAAATGATATATCCTGTTGTGAAATACCAAGTGTGGATTTCAAGTATATCTGCTTTCCAGTGTGGCCTATGAAACACAGCTAGCTTAAGTAAATAAATGCCTGTCTTTAAAACTGTTTTTTGGCACATTGTTATTTTGGCCTTTATGTTCCCTGCTTAACAAAATATCATATAATTTTATACAAAAGTCTTACCTATTACTGGGTAAGTACTTGATATTTATACATGAAACAGTAATTGATGGTTCTATTGAGGCTAATTTAGAGTTTTCTGCTGACTTTATACATTATAAGAATATTATCTGAAAATTTTATGACTACCTTGAAAATCCTAAGGCTAAATTTAAAGCTCTGGAGGATACCCCTTATGAATATATTTTCCAGAATATTTTACAAGATTCTTAGAATTTGTCATCTAAGAAGTTATATATTTGTTGCATAAGGACAATGTTAGTCTTATGTAACAACTTGAGTAGTCTAGAGTATGGGGTTGTTTAATAAAAATCTTACTGTTTCCATAAAGGTGTTTTATAGATGTGGTGACATCTGTAATCAGTTAACTTTAAAGCAGATTGCCTGTCATAATGTGGGTGGGCCTTACCTAACCAGGTGAAGGACTGTAGAGCAAAATTAAGGTTTCTTAGAGAAAAAGGAATCCTCCAAAATGAAACATCAAACACTTTCTAAGTTTTTAGACTGCCGGCTGGTGCGCATGCGTGCACACACATGCATAGAGAATTCTGAAATAGCATAAAATTCTTAGAATATATTCAAAGAAGAGAATTATTTTATAAGTGTTTTGAAATCTATTAGTCATAATAAATTTACACACATTAAACCAAATTTTAATTTTAAATTGAAACCAAATTTAAAAGTGGGAAATTGTTGGTCCCTACCACTAGAAGTATAGTGAGTGATACAATTAGTCCTCAGTAGCCCATGGGAATAGGTTGGGTGGGCTGAGACTCATGTTCCACTCATAACCCTGCGTTTCTATGCAAGTGCTATTTTATCAAATAGACGTGGGCCACCTTCATCCAGGTGGTAGGGAATGCTACCTCCAGCATTCTTGAGCACCGTATCTCACAGTGTCCACCTGGGCTGAGTCTCTGTTCTCATTTCTGGTTAGTAAAAACCTTGACAAATGTTCTTGGTTGACTTAACTCACATTTGCCAGTTCAACTGTGGCCAGAGGTGGAGTCACCTATGTGACAGAAATATGGATGAGGAAAGGAGTGACCTTTAGCTGACAGCACAGGAGGATCTTGAACCGGAATGTGAATTCTCTGATTTTGTTCTGGGTTTGTGTAAAAACACAGATTGATTACTCGAAATATAAAGATTATTAGCTCTATCTAGAAAAGTTATATGTGAGATATATATAGTCTAACCAAAAGAAGATCATCAAGTAGTTCTCTTCCTAAACCCCAATTAAAGAAATCTTGAATCAAAATATATATTTTAACTTTATTTTGTTTGCATCTGGCTAGATGAAGAGAGAAAGTACTTTCCTGTCTTTCAACCCACTTGGTCAGTTCCTGATCTATCTCTTTACTCTTCATTAGATGCTTTTATTTCTCGGAGTTACCCTTCATCATGGCAGTGTTGTTCACTCTGCCTCTTAAGCAATGTCTTCTCCTTCCTGCTTTTTACCAAAAGGTGGACATAATTTCAAGGATAAAATTAAGTTGAATTATTCACTGTGGGCAAGATACAATAAGGAAAATGTTTTTTGAATTTGGATTTACATACACTACCTTCTTTATGAACAGAATACTAACTTCTTATATTCCTAGTAAACTTAATACCTCTCCCAAGATTGTTTCCAAGCATGAACTCCTCTTTATATTTTAATTATTTATGGAGGCACTTATTTTCCTCCATTGTAGCTACTTGAGGACAGGATTTTGATGCTAGTGATCTTGTCTCAGTATTAAGTACAATGTCCTAAAGATAGAATGTTTGACAATGACCAATGCAGTTTAGTTTTTGTTTGCATCAGGGTCACCTACAAAGGCACAGAGTTATGAAAAAATAGGAAGTTTTCAGGCACCAAAAACAGAGTAAAGTCATGAGACTCAAGAAATTCAGAGTGATGCCTGAAAGGTAAAATGGCTTATATATCACGTTAAAGAAGTTGAACTTGAACCTTAAGGCTCTGGGTCAGATTTTACTCAGGATTTTCACTTGGAAACCCAGTGGTAGGCTAGGATCATGCTAGCTCTGGTCAAATAAGTCTGGGCCAAATGAATGTGTTGGATTTGCATATGCAGAATGAGCAGAAAAAGGTCTTTTGGCAAGTGAAAATGTTTTGTTTGGATTCTCTCTTCTTCCTTCCCATGTGTTGAGTGAAGGATGCTGGCTGTGGGGAATAGTCCTGGGGTTTATTATGGTTTAATACCTGAATTTATGTGGGGAAAATAACCTGCAGCAACAAGGAGTGGAAAATGTCAGAGGGAAGATATTTGAGAAAACACTGTAGATCAATCTGGGAAAATCGAGATTAGTTGCCAAGTCTAAAGAACAGGAGACATGAAAAAAGTTCACCATTACCAAAAACAACTGGAAATAAAGATCAGGAACATAAAGAAAGATTGATTACAAAATGAGGGAGGTGGAATGGGCTGTGCTCAGCTGCAATGGGTCAGGCAGACTGAAAGAGTAGAATGAGGCCTGGCGTTTGAGAATTAAAGAATCCTTGTGAAAACACAGGCGTGAGTCATAATTACAATGGGCATATGCTCTATGAAGTCTATTTTGCAGATTTTAGCAGGAGAGGGTGACATCCTATAATTGTAAAGCTAAGCAAATAACATGGTTCACATTTACTCATTAAGCCATGATACTAAACAGAAAGACTAAATTATCAACTGCTTATTTGATTTTCTCACTTATGAGATAATCTTAAAATACAAGGGCACTCTCACAACGTCAGACACAGGGGTAGGCGAATATGTAAATCAGTTTGAGGATGGCATGTGACAAGCTCCAAATGGATTAGCAACCACAATAATAATAGCATATTGCTTCTTCAATTTTCATTGAACAGCAGGATGGGGGGAAACTGCTTTTGACACTATGTATCAGTGATGAGGCCTGAGAGCCACATGTAATGACATAATGATATTTTACATCCACACGGGGACTTTCACATCAACAGCACAAATGAATCCTCAGTGGCAGCATCATTATCCCCAATTTGCAGAGCAGAGGGGTTGTGCAAGTGCCTGGGAGAACAGATGGTTTTTATGACTTGAGTCGATAGTGACGGCTTCAGTTTATTTGGAGAATGAATTTCTTTCAACCCTGTAGCTTGTTCTCTTGACTCAGGTTCATTTTCCTGCTCCTAAAATTCTCCTCATTAACATGCTGAATTGAAACTGTTTCTGGATCTTCAGCAACTACATTTGAGTGTCTGTTATGGAGGAGTATGTATTACATATATATATGCATGCATATATACAACAGATTTAAAGATTTTTTCCTTTTATAGAGCTAGGGATTGAATTCAGGAATACTCTACATCCCCAGCCCTTTTAATTTTTTTTTTTTTTTTTTTTTCCTTTTTGGAGACAGGGTCTCATTAAATTACCCAGACTGGCCTTGAACTTGTGATTCTCTTGCCTCAGCCTCCTAAGTAGCTGTAATTATAGCTGTGTACCACTGTACCTGGCTAAAATGGATTTATTGAGATAAAATATATGTTCCATATAGTAGGTACCATGTCAAGTGTTCAATTCATTATTTTTTTCATGATATTCATGGAATCGTGCAAGTAGCAGAATGTGTGTTTACTTTTGAAATTGACTTTTTTCAGGTTCTAAAGTATAGAATATATACATATATATATATAAAATCTAGAAAAATGAAAGTTAAAAATAATAGTAATCATAGTTTGAATCTTTCTGGTGGTTTCAAACACATCACTTCATTTAAATATCTAGCAGCTACACTCAAAGGGTATTAATTCAATTTTAAGTGAAGAACACTAGTATAAAAAATAAAATAGCATGTCTGAGGTTAAAATATTTGTCAGAACCAAGATATGATCTAATGTCAGTGCTATGTGGAAGTTCCTCATCCTTCTACCTCAAGGACTGTAGGCATCTTATGTGATATGATGATTCACTCTACAGAATTTACTGGTCTACGATATCTATTATTGTAATATCTCCTCACTGCATTTATTACTGTGTCTGTCTTGTCCAATTGATCAGTTAAAGTTTATTTTGAAGACAGCCAACATGCTTCTTCTTCTAGGGGTTATCGAAAATGTTTGATGTTATTTAGAATTCACTTCTAAAAGCAAGTAACTTTCTCAGACGACAGGGTTTTAGCCAGGCCAGGTGAGATGGGGCCTGTGAGCAGATGAAGGCCCACTTGGAGTAAGTCCCGAAGTCCTTGTAGTGGTTTGTGAGTTATGGGATGGGAGTTTCCTACACCTTGTGTGTCTGATGAACTCTGTGAAAGCAAGGAGGACAGAAGCTCAAGGTGCTGCCATCTTGTCATCCTGACAGTACCACAAATGCATTGTCATGTAGGGTCAGAAAATCAGCATGATCGAAAGCTCACTATCATTCATTCCTCTGCACCTGTTGGATATAGTCAATATTCTCCTTTGTCTACTCTGTCTCACATATTTCATCTACTGAAACTTGCATTCCTATGGCCTTCCTGATTCCACTCTATAGATCCCTCTCTTTGATTGATGTGCATAAGCAGAATGTGCAGCAGCTCAGCACAGGTTCATTCTGTGCTAAGGAAACTTAGGTCATGATAATGGACAGCTCATATCCACTAAGGTCTCATGTCATGATGATGAATATTAATTTGAATATCAAGTATTGTATTGTTTTGACTTCTCTCTATTCATAATATTCAATTAATTTTGAATTTAATATATTAAGGATTTATAAGTGATCTTATGGAATGCATTAAGAGAAATCCAGAAAATGTTGAGAAACATTGACCTGAATTCCCTGATCCTGAGAAACTAGAGAGGGTTTCACTGCACAGGATCTAGAGATGTGTGCGTGTGTGTGTGTGTGTGTGTGTGCTGAGAACTGAATGATGCTAAGAACATGGTCTACCACTAAGTTGCACCCCAGCAATAAGTAATGTTTGAGCACCTTCATTTTTCCCCCTCTTTCTTTTATTTAAAGATCTTTTTTTCTGTTAGGTTTTTTAAATAGCACTAAGTTCCTCCCACCATTTATGATAATACTTACTTTATTCAATCAGATATGCTAACCTACATTTAGTGATACTGACATTTAAGAAGAGAAACATAACATCTTAAAAGCTCAGACCGTACCCCATTTGTGTGCAATGAATCAAAATGCAGTCTGTAAAAAATAAAAAAAATAAATAATTTAAAAAAAAAGCTCAGATCATGAGTTGTCTAAACATTAGGTGTGTTTAAAAAATATGGGAGAGGCCTGATATCTATGTCTGAGAAGATGGAGGACACTCTCATGAAGATAGTCATCTTCAACAAAAAGAAGATACATTAGCTTGATGCAAGGAAGACAAACCACTGCATAGGGAAGCAACAGTTTTAAATTCAGCAGTATACACCAAACAACATACCTTCCAACATAACTTTTCCCTGAAAACAAAACAAAACTAAAAATGCTTTTGCTAAGACCATGAAGAAAGAAAAGTGTAAAGAAAACAAGTTTTAACTTATCAAGTCTCTTAGATATTCAGAGCACGTAATAGTGCTGTTTGTTCAATATTCAGTGTGAAGGGCATGTTCCCATTTCAGGGAGGGAACTGCTGGAGTTCAGTCTAAAGAAGGACAGGCTGGGAAGAAAGCCTGGTATGAAGAGTGAGGGTACCATCATCATACAATCAGTTGTCTGGTAGCTGGGGATCCAAAGGGTCAGCCTCAGGGGCAGAAGCGCCACATCTGTTCACATTCTGGAGCACTACAGATTGCCCGACAGAGAGGAGAGGTGGAACTTCTCGCACATGAGGATGACAGGTGATGGAATCACTACTCTTGGAGTCAAGGAGGCCATGAAGTAGTATCCAAGGGGTGAAGAAGACAATGGGAATGGGCCCACTGTAGTTCTCAAATGGTGAAAGACCACACGAAGTTTGCTGTTCAGACAAAGGCAGAAATAGCAGTGGAGAGAGTACACTCATTCATTCATCTAGATGACAAAAATTACATTAATATATATTGTACTACAGCATTGAAGGATTGCATTGATAGGAATGTTAGAGCAGTCAATCCTGAGGAGGAAATTATCTTATCACATAAAGTACATACAACCCTTGATGTAGAGGGATAAGAAATTGTCATACTGCACAGATACTAGATCATATCCCACACAGAGGTGGGGTTTGGTCTTAGGTAGGAACATCAGCAATAATTCCATGATAATAGAAAAGAAAGCGGAACAGCATGGACACTTGTGGGAAGCCCTTGGGGACTTAAGAAATCTATTGAAATGAGAGTTCCTACAATCCTGTGAGTGGAGTTTAAACCCAGGAAATATGATTTGATTACTATTGTGGGAATGGCAGCCTTAACCTAATCAGTTCATTAATTCTATAATAGTGATTAATTGGGTGGTAACTGTAGGCAGGTAGGGTGTGGTTAGAGTAGGTGGGTCCCTGGGGGTGTTCCTTTTGGGTATATATTTTGTCCATGGTGATGGGTGTACTCTCTCTTTCTCTTTCTACTTCCTGGACTATGTTCTCTGCTGCTCGTTCATTTATTTATCCACTCATTTATGGAAGAAAACTCCATGTTAGGCATTTTCTAATTGCTGGGTATAGAGTGGTGAAAAGTTAAAGACTAGAATAACTTGGCAAAATGATTTTCATGTAGTCATGTCTAAAAATTCTCATGGGCAAATGTTATTTACAACATTTTGTTTAATGAAAACTTTCAACAGTTTTTATGATGCATATCATTGCTAAATGATAAACCAAGGATAAAAAGGAATTTTAAAAAGGCTGAAAAGGAGTTTTTAGAAAAGAATTTAAAAATTATTTGTGGACGATTCATGGATAAGGCAAACATTTTTATGACAGAGGGACATTATCATTTTAAATTTTATGTCTATACTTTTTCCACTATTAATATTTGAAATACTACCCCTTGGAAGAGCAACATAATAAAGAAATACATTTTGAAGGCTGTGCAAATATAAATTTAGGTGCTAAATGTGTCAGAATCCTTTAGCAGAACATGTGGTGGGGTGATGCCTACAGCAGAAGAAAGAAGCACATTTGTGACCACACACACACACACACACACACATACATACACACACACACTCACACACACTCACACACACACACACACACACACACACACACATGCGCACACACACACAATTAATGTAGGTCTCCTGTGCTCCTAATCTTATTTTCTGTTGTGTGTGTCACTTTCACTTCAGATATTTGTGTCAGTCAGCTTTTTTGCTGACCGGACAGGAGTGATTTAAAGAGGAAAAGTTTTTGGGTGGCTCACAATTTCAGAGCCATTCCTCTAGGCTCAAGGTGTGTGTGTGTGAGTGTGTGTGTGTGTGTGTGTGAGAGAGAGAGAGAGAGAGAGAGAGAGAGAGAGAGAGAGAGAGAGAGAGAGAGAGAGAAAGAGAGCAAGCGCTCCCCTCCACATGGACAAAATATATACATCAAAGGCACAGCCCCAGGGACCCACCTCCTCCAACCACACCCTGCCTGACTACAGTTACCATCCAGTTAATCCCTATCAGAGGATTAATGTACTGACCAGTTAAGGCTCTCATAACCTAATCATCTCACCTCTGAACTTTCTTGCATTGTCTCACACCCGAACTTTTAGGGGACATCTAATATCTAGACCATAACAATATGGAATTAAAATCAGCCAGCCAAACCAACCAAAACACGGCAACTAAAGGAGGCAACAAGTTCAAACTTCTAGTTTATTTCCCCCCTTTTATGAAAAATACTCTTCAGAAGCATAATATAGGAATTACTTCTCAGAGTAAAACTTTTCTCTTGCAGCCACAAAGCCGACAGATCAGACAAGAGACACTTTTCCTATCTCATGCTGCCTGGGGCCATGTGTGTCCTGTGCAAATGTGACTAAAGAGACCCATTTAGGCTAGGCTGACTCCAGGTCATGGTTTATGTACATCCCCTGGTTCTCACCACTTGTTAGAACTGGAAGAATTAAGAATTCAGCTTAAAAACTCCCTCTGCCTTTTTAAGTGAAGAAGGCACAACTTTATCTTCAGCTCCATGATAAAATGACAAATTTTCCACTGAGTTAAACTGACTATTGACCAAAATTTAGAATCACCAACTCTTTGGGAAAATTTCAGTTTCCTTCCTGAAAATTAGTTTCTCTTCTATCATGGTGATGCCATTTGTTGCTGTTCAACAGTTTCTTGATTTTACATATATTTTGGATTTAGTGACATTAAGTGAGATTTGCATCTATCTCATTGCATGAAGAAGTTCAATTTCTACAAAGTTGCCTCAGATTGTGATTGAATCTTAACAAAGGGAAGAGTTAAGATCTTTACTGATAAATATGAGAGGTGGATTCAGGTAATTCTGACTCCAATTTTGCTACTGAAATTTAGAAGATGATTGTCAAGCATCCATTAATAAATATTATTATGCGATATCAGTATTGTTTTGCTTTTTGTTATTGAAACTGGCTTTGTGTCACAGTGAAATGCAAAAAACACATGGTCTGCTGATTATTTTAACACATGATATGGTTAGAAAAACACACAAAGAATTTTTTAAATAGTGCAATGTCTTATTTAGATATTATAATACCTTTTCAGAGTAGTTACTGGCATTCATATTTTGTTGATCAAGGACCTGAGTCCTTGGCGTAATTGATTTTATCAAGTTTCTTTCTGAGTAGTCAGTATAATAGGAATTTTCACTTGATCTTTGATTCTAAGTCTATACCCTTTTTCACTTTAATGTATTTACATTTTTTTAAACACAATTTAGTCAACTGTCTGCCAAGAAATTTACCTATTATGATTCAAAAGTAGAGTACAGAGGTGTTGTCATAAACTTATGTCCCACATACCAATATGGGATAAAAATAAAATTCTATTTGTTTTGATAATCTGATTGATGACTTCACATTTTAACATCACTCTGAGGAACGTCCTCTTCTTATCCAGGCCAGTTTGTCTGGCAAAATAAGTCTTCACAGGCCCCAACATTTTGATCCTTCCTACCCACTGGAGTAGGTACACAGGCCCATCACGTTATCAAAGTAAAAGACCACTAGCTAAGCCAGAGACTTGCTGTTGACAGGTAGAAAATGAGCAGACACCCCTTCTACCCACCCACAACCTCAGGGGACACCCTTGAGATATAACATTGAGACTACTGACTTTCTAAAAATTGTAGGCTTCGGTGTTTTGTAAAACTGAATAGAAACATGTTTTAACAAGACTCAGTTTCAAAACAACTAAAAGAGGCTGAGACTCAGCTAAGTTTGGTCTATAGCAGGGGACATGAAATCCCAATGTCACAGTTCTGAATTTCACTTGATGTGGTACCTCAGAAATCCAAGTTTGCCAGCAGTGCCAGGGTATCTGGAGAAGGTAGTTTTGCAGTCTCAGTCACATGCTAAGCCTGGAACTGGCCCTTGGGTCCTGATCCTTCTACCTTGAGCATGGAAGGAGAAGGCACTGCTAACCTTCCTGCATAAGGATCCCATTTGGGGCTATTTTAAGCCTTCAGAGAAGTTCTATAACATTGAACTTTTGAAAGAAAACGGGATTTGGATGCTATACATTCTTCTTCTACAAAAGAATCTTTGGTCTTAAGGAAAAGTTCCTGGCATTGGTGGTATAGTGGGTAGCTTAGTGGTAAGAGTACTTGGTTATCATGTGTGAAGCCTTAGGTTCAATCCCCAGCACTATTTAAAAAAATTTTTTTTTCTACTTTTCGTCAAGTAGCAATAGAGGGAAAAGATCTTAACCAAGTTAAAAACAATATTTCTAGGGGCATATACAATGTATTATGTGTCTGTAATCAGTTGCTTTCTAAATTTGGAAAATTTTAATAAATGTAGTACATGTTTAAAATGGACTTTGATTTTAAGAAAATTATTTATTAGGAACCAAGAGTTTTAGAAACCACATTTGTTAATTTTGGATTAAATTTTTCTCTAATACTGGCAACTGGAAATGTAACAATAGTTTACAGTTCGATTGTGGTTACTTATTGACTTATAATACATTTCCAACATTCCCTATTGAATATATAATTACTTATTGATACAGTAATAGCTCTCTTAAAATATAAAAAAATTTTTTCTTAAGGAAATTAAATTTTTCCCGAGTAACAATAGTTAATTTAGAAGAAAATAAAGTGCTAAATTAGAAAATAGAAAATTTTCACACCAAAAAAATATATTTGACTCAATTTCTCAGAATATCAAAATTTTATTTAATTAAATATTTCACCATATTGAATTTGAGCACCTTTGACAATACAGTACTGAGAAGAGGTTACACAGCAATTATCTGGCAATACATTTTGGAGAGACATTTTATCTTAACTTGTTAGTCCTTGGTAATTGGCAATTAATGTGTTTGATCTTGTGCCTTAATTTTGCTGGTGGGAAAAAAAAAAGATTTTGAAAGTCTACTGTCTCATTAAGTAGGATCCTTTGAGAATCCATTGCTTGCTGGTTGGTTAGTAGCTTTTGTATTAAGAAAGAAATTAATGTCATTGGGTTTTAGGATAGAAAGCAGGGTGTTCTCTCTTGAAGCAAGCACTGGTGAGTGAATATGTGGTTTTGTGTTCAGTTTGAGGCTGCTGTTTCTTCACATTAGGACATTTGAGAACAGACGACACATGAGGGTTGGCCAAATCAGTTGTTTCTGTGCGAAGCAGTAGCCACCAGAACAGTTACATCATGGCCATGCAGAATACTGATCAGGCCAAAATGAAAGAGGAAAGTTATTCTCACCAATTAATAGAATGCTGCTATTAATGGGGCTTTAAAAAAACATATGGAAAGGTTTTAATAGAAAAGAAGATTTATCCTGAAGTATAGTGGTTGAAATTTAGCCTGAATTGCCACTTACCCCACCAAAGGACGTTAGAGTGGTTCACGCATGAACTTCCATTTTAAAGCTACTTCTTCGCATCCACCCCTAGCCTTCTGAAGTGGTCTCCAGACACCCTCCACCTCTGAGTTTCTTTACTGATTCACTTAGCCACTCCTGGGTCTTTTGCTCTACATGGTCATTCAGAGTTAGAGTCTGATTCCATGTCAGCGTTTCCACATGGCTGTTGTGTCAAGTGGGAAATGGCTACACATGGAGCTTTTCCAAAAGCTTTCAGTTCCCCTACTAAATCCAGCCCAGTTTTACTAAACCCAACGTTTTGGACTATCCCATGTCCATATGAATGTTACAGAGTAAATATCACTGCCCTTGCCGATGCACACATGTCAGGATGAGAGAGAAACCTGGAATCTGATACCATTCTTCTTTTATTTCTCTTCTCACTAAAATAAAGAAGAAACTTACAGGGAGAGCTATGGATTTTTCATCTCTGAATTTTGTATTTTCCTTCTTGGATTCTGGGGGTATAATAACATTTCAAAATATAATTCTGAAGTCTATCTTTATACGAAGTGATATAACTGGATTAAAATTCATCAAATTGTTGCTGAGTATCTAAAATTTTTATATGGTATATCAGTAACTAAATATTAATTTTATTTCTTTTTGCATTATAGTTTGAATAATTCTATCAAATTCTTATCCCATTCTTAAATAAATAAAGGCCACTTGATCATTGAGAAAAAGACTGAGCACATGAATATACAAAATAGTAAAGCATATTGATATATTTTGAAACTTTTTTATAGTTTAAACATATATAGCAATTGTTTATAAGGACTTTTAGTAGCAGTATATTGAAAACAATTTGAAATTTTATTAAAGATAGAAAGGTTGAACAACTTTACTATATCTACAACGAATGTTATTGTCTTAGTCTATTTTCTGTTGCTATAACAAAACACCCAAAGGCTAGATAATTTATAAAGAAAAAAGACTTATTTAGCTCACAGTTTTGGAGGCTAAAAGTTCCAAATCAGAAGGCTTCATTTGATTTGGTGAAGCTCTTTTGGCTATATCACAACATGATCAATGGCATCATTGCAGGAACATGAGAAAGAGAGAGAATATCATATGGCAAATCAGGAAGCAAGAGGGATTTATGAACCAGGATTGCTCTTTTTATAACAGCTTGCTCTTGTGGAAACTGTGGCCCCTGGGAAGTGCATTAATCCTTTCTGAAGATAGTATTCCAATCAGCTAACCACCCACCACTGGGTTCCATTTTAAAAAGTACCACAACCTTTCAATATTGCCACACTAGAGACCAAGTTTTCAGTACATGAACCTTTTTTGGGGGACAGAAGAGTTGCCAGGAATTGAACTCAAGGGCACTCGATCACTGATCCACATCCCCAGTCCTTTTGTGTATTTTATTTAGTTAGAGTGTCTCACTGAGTTGCTTAGTGCCTCATTTTTGTTGAGGCTGTCTTTGAACTCTCGATTCTCCTGCCTCAGCCTCCTGAGCCCCTGGGATTACAGGCATGTGCCACCATGCCTGACGGCTCAGTACTTGAACATTTATAGAACATACTTAAACCATATCCAAACCATAGCAATTATAGAACTTTACACTATCTCAGGGGTAAGTAGAAATATTTTCTTCAAAAAATAAAACCAAAAGGAATGTCATATTTCAGTTACAAGGAAGTGAGGAACTAAGATGTGCTTCAAGATTTCAATTCGGGGATAGTATTTATTAAGTTGCTAAAGCTTGCAAATCTGCATTTGTTGATAATGTTGATAAATTTGTAATAAATGGTCGATATAACTTTTGAATGAAATGAAGCCCTCGAAGACTCTGAAGGTTTTCCTGTAACTGATAAGAAAAAAGTATACCTAACACAGTTGCCTATACTAACAGTTGGTAGGTTGATAAAATAGCTAGAGAGAAAATTGTCAGTAAAACTATCCCTTACTCCTAACAGAAACTTGCCTGTCTAGGGAGTGGAGGATACCTGTGCAGAAGGGAGAGCTAAGTAGAGCTGTGGTCTATTCATCACAGATCCTCTAGGACTACAGATACAGACGAAATGCTGTGCCCATGAATATTTCTATTTCCTGAGGGACATAGTTGTGTTTGCTTTTCCTCTTGTATTTCCAAGATCCTTACAACATATTTCCATTTGTAGAATGCATATTTGGGTATGTCTTCCTTGCAAAATAAGATATCACAGTTTTATAAAATAAACATCAGTGCAGTAGCATTTCTTTGGGAGAAAATAGCAAATTTGTGTATTCAATTCATTTTTGGATTATGTATTATTCTTGATTAGCCTAATTGACTTATATTGCTGGTTGTTCCTGAATGCTGTTTTCTAACTTGATCAAATTTACATAATCAATGTATGGCATATAACTTATGTTAGCCTCAGTTTTTGTGTTTATTTTCTTTGATTTTGTTTCCAGGTCAATTTAGAAATATTATCAACTGATAAGTTAACAAAAGGAGTTAGGATCAGGCCAGTTAAATTTATATTGAGATATTTCATTGTTTTCAAATGTTGTATCTGAAGACAAAAGTAAATTATGATAGGTTAATTTTTATAAAAGTCCCCAAATTTACTGTTCTCTATAAACTTCATAATCAGCATCTTTTTCAATCTTATGGGAAACAGAGCCTTTTGTGACAAAAGTATTGGATTTCTATTTTTTTCTTGATTATTGGCTCTGAGTCTTTCTCAAAGACTAATCTGACTTAGTTTGATAAATTATGAATTAGAAGTAATCATTCTCATTTGGCATATGGATAGCATTTTGCAGAAATATATTGCACTTAATATAAATACTCCATTTTATGTGGTTAACATAATCCTGTGATTCTACATTTAAAGATGGCCTAAACCATGCTTTGAAAAGATTGTCTTTTTTTCAGCAAAATGAATTGTATTTAAATGTAAATTCAGTTTTATGAAGCTTAGAAAATATAATTTTTGACACATAGAAATTTGAAAAAGATAATGAAATGAACTGCTACAGGAGCAGAAATAATCCTTCAAGTCTTAATTAAAGAAAAGGTATGTTAGTACTGAATCTGTCATAGTTATGACAGATTCAGAAATAAGTTAATTGTAATAAAGAAAAAGAAAAGGAAAAAGTATGCCATTGTCAAATTCATGTGAAAGGAAGAAATTAGCTGATTCAAAGGTAGTAAGGGAAACCTGCTGCTGGCAGTTTGAAAAGATCTCTTTAGCAACCCTATTCATTGTTTTACATGCTCCTTTCAGAAACCTGGAACTTCTGTAAGATAAATAAGACTTGCTTTAATTAATTAGATTAAGATGAATTTTTGTTAATGATATGAACCAAATATGTCACGCATAACAGTCTGGATTTTTTAAGGAAGGGGTTTATACTTGAGAAATACTGGAGACAATCCCCTGAGATAGTCCATAGTGCCAATAACTAGAACTAGCCAGTGTGTGGGATATAGAAAAAATATTTTTGGCTTTCCTTAGAGTTGGGGCTTTTGAATATATTTTGCTGAAAACCTAGGATCCTTGGCTAAGAGCAGACCTTGGGAGTCAATTCGGAACTGTATAGGTAGTGAAAGAATGCTGGAAAAACTTCTCTAACTTCTGAGGTATGTGTGGATCTCTCAAAGGAAAATGAGTCTCTGGGTCATGAAGACACCTCTATACTAGAAAATTCAGAGGCACTGGATAATCTGTCCATTGGACATGTGCCTTTGTATCCCAAATGCTGAGTGTGAGATCTTGGTATTCTTTCCATCCAATCTCCAAAGAGCAAAGGTTTTCCCTCATTTTGAGAAGGGAGGAGAAGAGGCAATTGCCTTTTCCTTCTGTATATAAGCAGATAAAAAAAATTCAACATTTCCCCTTCCTCATTTGGAATAAAGATTTTGCAGATTTTATATGTGGTATATTTGACCTGGCTATTATTTATCACGCTACTGGTAAGAATTGAGATGAGGAACCGAGCAGTCATTATTACATTTTAAGTGAATAATGATAACCTGTATTTGATCCAGAGCACCTCCCATGCACATTCAGGTTAAAAAATTAATAAAGTTAAGCATTATAGCAAACAAAGACAAGTAAAGAACTGACCAAAATAAAATACATGATGCTTAATATCCAGTTCAGGGATAGAGTCAGTGAGTTTGATAATATCAAAGTTTTGAAAAGCCCTGTTTTTGAACTTGTATATGTACCAACTTATTAGAACATTTTTTTTTACAATATTTACATATGATATAAACTGCTAATGTTGGCTTATTTACATGTAACCTAAATTGAACTGAATATAACTTATTGTAATCATCAAAGGTACTAAAGTGCTATCTCACTAAAGTGACTTCTTTATTAGGCCTTGTAGGTGTAGCTCATTGTTTTAAGTTGAAATTCCAGCTTTATAGAGATTAATTTTACATTATTAATGCTGATGATAGATTTCCACTTTGTAGAAACTTCACATTAAACTGCATGTAATTTCTTAAAAGGGTAGAAAAGTTGTGTCTCATCACTTTTTACTGATCGTTTAGTATTTGTTTTCTTATGTAGCAGATCCAGTGTAAATCCTACCAGGAAACGATAATCAATAAAGCTATACCTGTGACACTGGACCTTCACTTCTTGGTTTCTTGTTGACTAGTATTTATTGGCAGCTGAAACAAAGTGTAATTTGAAGATCCTACTCCTGTGGACTGGGGTTTGAACAAGTGAGGTTTGCTGTTTTCAAAAAGTAAGAGGAATGAATTTTAAATGAAATTTTAAAAAGTTCAAACAGATGTTGGCTTAAATACTACAAAAGAGTTGGAGAATGTTTTTCCATAGAAATAACTGCCATTTAATGACACTGAAGAGGATTTTAAAGATCACACAGCTGCTAGAATCCAGTTTCCACTTTTCAGTCCTGTGGTAAGAAATCCTATTAGCAAAATATTTGAAATTTATCTAAAATGTATAACTTCAAAGCATCCATATTGACCACAACATGAAGTTACTTAAGAAATGTGTCAAATGCACTTCACAGAAAGTGTCTGCACAAAATGAGAAACATTAAAACCATGCATATGTATTCACGTCCTACATCTTGTAACATTTTATAAAGCATGGATATTAATTCACACTTTTGCATTTATGAGAAATAAAGTCAGAGCCAACAGCTGGTGCCTCATAATTTCCATTTTCAAGATAGTGATACTGCACAGGATTTAATCACCCTTCCTGTAACTGATGCTTTTCCCCTCTGAGCTTATTTTTTCTGGTATGAAAAGATCTATGGATTCTGCATTTACTAGGGCTTCTGGGAAACATAACAGATTAACAGATAGATTTAATGAATAGAGTTTTGGTGGAAAGTTTACAAGAGCACCTCTGAATTGATTGGATTTCCTGATGTTGGAATGTGGCACTGGGGGAAATGCCTGAGCTTAAGCCCCGGAGTGTTCTTGCCAATGTTGTGGGACTTTAAGAAAGTTAGGTTGAGACTTTAGGTTTTAAAAGGGGTTTGGACAGACACAGTTATCCCTGTTCTTTCAAGAAATCACAAGAAAGTGAGAAAATAAAATTTTTTAAAGATGCTTATTGTGACAGTGACAAAGACAATAAAAGAAGAGAATAGATATAAAAGTCTGGGAAATCAGAAATAAGATACTGAGAATGTCCAAGAAAATTGAATCCTATCCTGGGAGTGCTTAAAATCAAACTGTTTCCTCCCAGCGCCCCTCCCCCACCACAGGCCTAGAAATTGATAGTTCAGGACCTTCATAAAAGATAAATAAAAGTAAGGCTAACAATAGGAGAATTTTCAAGGTGTATTTGCAAAACACTGCTGTCCATATTGCTTTCCTACTCTAGAACTTGAATGTCTGTCCCCTCTTATTCTGCTAGATTTCTGGAGATTTGTTATTTGAAGAGAATAAACAGAAGTCTCTGGAATGGGTGACAGAAGACAGAATGGAAAGTAAAGGTTATATACCGGAAACGGGGATAAAATGAGCATTTACATAGTAAATAGGGAAACCCTATGTCATTTGATTTCCAAAACACTGTAAGCAAAGGTTGTATCATCAGGATAAGAGAATAAAATAATTTTTTGCATGGGAATATCTCAGCAGTCCAAGAAAACACTGAACAATATAGAGATAGGGAATTCTATCATGAATCAAATAGTTCAGCAAAGCTCAGAATCAATATCACCCAACCATGGACATGGGGACTTTAATCTACTTTTAATAGACCCACACATAGAAAGCAAATAAGTAAAGATTACCAGCCACTGGAAGAAACTAGAGAAATGAACAACAAAATATCTGTTTGGAATAAACAGAAATGCAGGGAAAAGGAGGCGTGTGAGAGAGAGAGAAAGGAAATCTAGTGTAGGTTCATTTTCTGTTTGCAGAATATGCGGACGGTAAAGGACAAGGGGAAGCTATTTATCCTACAAAGGCATGCCTAATGAGTTGCTTGATCATTATAGTTTTATTGGTTGATTGAACAGCATCTGGATGTTACAAGAATTTCTTCCTGCACTAATGTTGTAGAGAGTCTAGACTGGTCTAGATATTCCCTCTTCTTTAGCATTTCAGTCATAGGATAACTAAGGGAATGCAGATATGGCAAGATGGCGAAACCCAGGAGGCCATGATTCATAGATGTATTATCTTAATTTCATAGGCAATTTGTACAATTTTGAGATCTTCTTTTGTCCCTGGCTTCCAGACAGTCTTTCCAGTCCAAATCAGTCTTTTTGTGCCAGTTCCTTAGTAATCATTGGATGAGTACTGTATGTGCTGGCATATGTGTCTGTGTGTATATGCACATGCACATGACACACTTGTATGCACATGCTTTCCCTCACTGGTGGTTAAGCACACCAAAATATTCTATTTTCAGGTAATTTTATTTTGCTCTAGATTAATTTTTAGAGAATGAACGGGACTGGTTCTTGTGAGCAACTAATGGTTGCATATATTAAAGACTGGCTGTATTGCACCAAATGGAGTTTTCTCTTCTTTAAGGCTAGTCATTTTCATCTGCACCCTCAATTCACTTCTAGGAAGATGTAGCTTCTTAGTCAGATATGCATCTCTCCTTCCTGACATAAATGAGGAGACATGGCAAGAGGGCACATACACTAAACATGTGGGAGCAGGATTTATCAGGGAATACTGATGGAGATGGAAGTGGTAGCCAGCGTCTGAATCCTCCTTTGCTCATTTCATTCTAGGTCAGTGCTGAGGCTGGGCTGGAAAGCAGATTCTGCAGAGGCATGCTGAAAGTTCATTAGTACCGTTTTAAGATGCACTACAGGGAAGCATCACCTCTTTCTTTGGAGTTGTTACTGAATAGGAAACAATAGTAATATGGTGTGAAAGAAACTGGGTTTCATCACTGTTTTGACTGAAGTCTGGGTGCTCTTTTTGCCAAGGGATGCAAGAAGTCTAAAAGTACTATTGTATATGGGAGGACTACTTGGTGATGCCCTTGCTCAGGAATATACCCCAATTAACTTTTACTTTGTTTTCTGTAATAATGTATTTCTAGGTCCAAGCATTCTGCTATATAAAGAACATACTGACTTTTCTCATGCTGGTACAAATACCAATATGTATACTTCAAACCATGTCAGGGGTATTGGGGGGGCGATTAGTGTTGTGGCAATAGGAAAACACTGGTCCCTATTGAGGTAACCATTCTACCTATGTGTCAGAAGCTGTAGAAAAATCCAAAAGAAGAAAAAGTTCCTCACTCAGTGAGAAAGAAATATTGAATTTATCAGAGGCTGGGAGTGGGTATACAGAGTCTTGTACTTAGATTTGTTAAGGAAAGCTGCCACAGAGTGCAGCCCAGATTCTTCCTTGTAATTTTCATGGGTAGGGGTGGTTTTCATTTTTGTAATCTGTATTTGACTTTGTAACCATTAAGAGGGAGAGCACACTTTCAGGACCTGCTAATACCTCTGCTCTGCTCCTGGAACTTCTGATCAAACTCAATGACTCTTAGTTCCCAAATTATTTAGAATGGCTCCTTCTTTAAGAGTGGTAGGAATTGTTAGGAGATACTTGGGAGAAACCTTAGAGACTTTCCTAAGACTTTCTCAATCTGTGGATGCCAGCCTTATTCACATATTCAATACCAGATAGAGTATGCCTTTTGGACTGTTCATAAAAATGGTAATACAAAATCTTGAGGAGAAATAATCTGCATCCTTAGGGTAGTAATCCTTCAGTTTTTCTTTTGGCATATTTAGTTCTTACTCTCACAGCTCATAGGAGATTGATAAAGGAATTGGAATATTTTGCTTAGAGAACACAGTGTGTGATCAGGGTAGTAGATTGAAAGAATAGGTCAATATGCTTAACACTGATTTCCCTTAAAACTGCCTTTGTGGAAAAGGAATTAATTGGAAACTCCATGGAAACTGGCTAATGTCCAGTAATTTATCCTGGTCAACCACAAGACTTGGGACCATAGATTAGATTATGCCAGTGAAGATACATCAAATTAGTCATGTCTACTTAATATACCCCAAGGCTTGCTGGCTCAAAACAGCCACCATTTCCTATTTTTCAGTCTATGTATGGGACAGCTTGGCATTTCTGTTTATTTGGCTGAGATTGATTGGTTTTGTTTGTGTTCTCTCACTTATTTTGGGGCCTGCTGGTCATTGGTTTGCCTAAAATTACCTCAACATTCTTTTCCCAAATGCCTGTTATATACCTCTGGCAGACTTGCTTGTTCTTATCATGATGCCAGGGGTCAAGAAAAGCAAGCATGATTATATAAAATAGTAAATAGAAATGCATATGTACTTTTCAGTTCTCTTATTACTCTATACTTGCTAATGTTGCACTGGCCGAAGCAGGTCACGGGCAGATATCAGATTTAGAAAGGGACAAGACTAGAACAAGGGATTGTGTGTATGAGCACTTGCATAACTGATGGCATTAATGAAGTCAATCTATCATAGTTCACTTTGTTTGAAATTGCTTATGTGCCTCCCAAATGTAAAAGAAAAGTCATCTCCTGCAAAGTCCCCTCAAAAATCTCACCCAATAGCAGCCTCAGACTGAGTCTAGTATCTTACATCATACTTCAAATCAGGAAGTGTTCTTCTTAATCCAGAGATCTATGAACATGGTTATCAATACCACCTATACCCAATGTAGAGCAGACATCTGCATTCAAAAAAGGGAAGAACGAGAAACACATGGTAGTCATTTGCCCAAAACAATTCTGAAATCTAGATGGGCAAATGCTACTCTGGGGTTACAGACTATTCCTGGATTAGACCTAGTTGCGCTATTGGGAGTGGCTCATTAGTTCACATTCTCCAAATCTCTTTGCTGAACCCTCTGGGATGTACTTAGTTTTCCAAGGTCTTCGATCACTTTAAATAGAGCATGACTGCACTCTGAGTGGTTTGGTCTCATGCAATCACAGCTTTCAACTGAGTCCAGTATCTTATGTTATACTCAAACAGACAGTATTAATATAGAAAGTTGGTGCACATTTAAAAAAGGAGCAAAC
This sequence comes from Sciurus carolinensis, assembly GCF_902686445.1. Lineage (NCBI taxonomy): Eukaryota > Metazoa > Chordata > Mammalia > Rodentia > Sciuridae > Sciurus > Sciurus carolinensis. The sequence goes on along the minus strand of NC_062217.1, from coordinate 109,982,770 downwards.
GAACCACTGAAAGTTTAAGCTGTATCTCTATGATTGCACAGTTCAATGTGATGGTTTTATGCAAATTTTAAAATGTAAAAATGTATGCTGTTGTTATTCATTATACAAAATTGTGATTCTAGGAAGTAATCTCATTTTGTTGGTTTTTAAAATTTTAGCATATTTTATATTAAAATTTTTCATGGACAAAAGAGCCAAACAACATTGCCTGGAGTTATTGTGCTGCCATGGTAACTGGCTTCTGCCAAAGAAGTACATTATTCAACACTATTTTTTTTTTTCACATATTGCTGTGCCTATACCCCAAGGCATTGTCCTTTCCAGTTTGAACATGGGAAATTGAGAATATTATGGAACAGTAATAAGGGGTCATTTCTTATGGACATTACTTGTTAGCATGTATCTCACTATAGTTTCCTTAATTATGCTTTTTGATCAAGAAACTTTTAACCCAACTATCTTAAATATCCTTAAGTGAATGACAATAGTTTATAGGCCTTGAATTTGTTCATAGGGAGTAATTTTTTCCATTATATAAAGGCCTATTAGATACACAATGGATGTTTGTAATTTCAAGAAAACTTAGATTAAAATTATCCCCTAATTGAAATCTTCCTCATATTTTACACTAAAATCCAATAAATTTATGGCAGTTTAGTATGTTTTAAATACTTACTTCAAGAGCCACATAATTCTAAATTATTTTTCTCACTTTGGCCATATTCTGCTAAATGATTTTCTCTAACTTCATTCTAATATTTTTATAACCTTTTTCCTCTATGTGAAGGTTATGGAAACCAATGATATTTTCCGGGGATGATTAAAAAACATAGGTAGTATTTAAGTTTAATTGAGAAAAATTGTCATCAATATATTATATAATTGTTATTTTAATAATATCTGTTGATTTACACCAATATAACCTAACTGCTTCTCAAATTTCAGGTAAGAAAATCATTTGAGGAAATATGCATGTAAATGAGCTATTGCAAAAGAGGAATAAACATCAATAAGTGTAAGCAATTATATTTACTCTAAAGTTCCAAAAGGGGGAAAATACACAAGTTTTAATAACATCAGTAACAGTATAATCATATCTACAAGAAAAATACATTAGGAGGTAGGGGAATAAGAAAAGGATATTATAAAAATATAAACAGATTAAAACAGACAAAAAATTAAAATTCCTATGCCAGGTCTTTAAGAATTGGAAGACAGATTGCCTCCTTCCCTCTCTCCCTCCCTTTTCTCTTCCCTACCTTTCTCCTTCTGCAACATGCAATGATAAACAGCCTAACATTTATTACATGTAAACAAGGTGGGATTGATTTGTAGATGTCATGAGAGGAAATACCCCAGCTGCCCTTTTCAGTTCCTGTTGTAATGGATAGAAAGAGCAGCTAGAATACAAGTCAAGCAGAATTTTCTACACTTTCTGATTTACTCTTAGGGATAAATTCAGTAGATTGCTCTTGGTAAATGCTCAAAAAATGTTGTTTAATAAAACAGCATTTATTTACTAAAAAAAAAAAAAAAAGACAAAAGACTTCATTTGCACTGCATTTTAATTATCCCACTGAAGCGACTGGAAAGGATGTATGATCTGAATATTAATGGAGGTAGGTTCACAAACTAGCAGCCTATTATCAGATCATGGAAGTTCTCATGACCTCAAATTTCACATGTGTAACACTCCAGGGCAGACCTAGAAAACTTCTAAAAGGTTTTCATTTTTATGGCTCTCGAGAAATATTTTTGAAAATCTGAAAATCTATTTGCCAATTATTGTGACTTAATTCTATTTCCTTTCTTAAGATTCAATCTATGCTTTTGAAATGCTAACTTTATGCAGGTATGATGTGAAACTCCAGGATGGAAAAATGAATAAGACAAACTTTTTCTCAAGAGTTTGTAATCTAGTTGAAAAAGACACAGAAGAAATTGTTACTGTAATAAAACTATGCTGGTGATGTGACTGAAGATTCTTATGAGATTGATCCTATTTTTGCTTAGTAAAACAGTGGCTGGTGAGTCAGGAGACACCAAGTGTTCTGGGTCCTGAGAGATGATAGTTTCTGCTTAGTAATTTTAAGATTTAAAGAGAACATGAAAGGACAAATATGTGGATGTCATCATGTTATAATCTGATGCCAAAGTGAACATATTTTGTTTCTTCATGTTTTTCTTCCACTAAACTAATGACTTTCGTGTTTAAAAAAAAAAAAACTTGGTTCTGGGAAGGTAATCAGGACTTTATGTAGAAAACTTTGTCATGTTAACAAAGTTACATTTTAGTTTAAAAGGGTCTTAGTCTTGAAAGTAGAAATAGACAGATTGAAGGAGAGAATTAAACTAGTTGGTGAGTTACACTGACACTGACATATCCGTCTTCTTGGGTTTTTCTTTTCCTTTTTTTTTTTATGGACACATTATTCTTAGAGCTGTATTTACTATTTCAGTTTCTCTTATTTAACTGTTTCTCTTTTATGAGCTTAAAAGAGATCTTGAAGAGTTAATTAGCATTGAACTTGGCCAAATCACTTCTTAGCATTTGTACTCCTACTCATGGTTATTTCTTCACTGGGGTCATTTCCCTGAGTACATGCAATATTTTGGCACTGAGTAAGCCTTGAGGTGAGTAACAAGCATTGGTGGAATGGAAAGGGTGTGCTCCAAATCAGTTCTGCTCTTAAACTGAAGAGGGTTTCCAATGTGTGGCTGTGGATATTTCTGATTCTTCCACTGAGTGAACAAATAAAGATATCTAAGAACCAGGTAAAATGTGTACTCTGAAATAAATGCCAGAGATTTGATAAGGCAGGCTACAGAGCTAAAATAGCAATTTAATAATTATTGGTATGCTTTCTGATATATATTTGGATTAATAAGACGATGTAAAGAAACTTTCAAAAATGAAGCATATCTGACAAAATGTACCATCATGGCTGAGTTCAAAGAAAATGTCATCTAATAGTTTTGTAGAAATATTCTTGATGGTCAGCATTATATGTGAAACTGAAGTTTAAAAAGTAACCATCTTCAAATACTCTGCTTTTCTTGATGACTCTAAAACTGATATGTCCCAGGTGACATTTGAGTAAAATGAAGTACATTTTGAAGCTGCCACAGAAATCTGTTGAAATCTGGAAATTGTATGTTGAAATGCTGCAGTAATAAGTCTAATACAAATTAGAAGAGTGGGAACTTTGTGTTTTACATCAGTTGGTTGTTAAGATGGATTTCTGGATTTTGTGGGATTTCTTTTTTTCAAATAAAGTTATTGAATAGCTATTTGGAGGTATAATTGAATTTGAGTCTCATCCAAATAGTCAAAAAGCTCTTATGGAGAAGCAAAATCCCAGGAGCAACATGAGATTACAGCTTAAAAATAAGGATGGGGTCATGGGAATTTCTGCTTCTGAGGACTAAGAAGTGAGCACAGTTCTCATGTGTTTTACTAGTTCAAGTAGACCAGCATCTTCATGACACATAGCTAATATAGCTAAAAAAAAATTATTCTAAATGTTTTGGGAAATCTCTTTAGGGCTGCCCACTATTTGCATATATAAAATGTTTGCATCCATAACTTCTGTGTTCATTTTCCATCCTAACCAATACACATTACTTGCTGAACAAACCATTGAGTGGAGAAGAAACACCCTGGAATCCATAGTGGAATAGTATGTTTCTCTCTTTTATATCACTCCAAGGAGTTATAAATGATCTTTAAATATTCCTGCTTTTTTTGTCTTTATCATCAGAGTTTCAAAATTTTGCTGAAATGATGTATACTCTTAGTGTTTTTCATAGGGTTGATGTATTTAAGGACTGAAATAGACCACAAGAATTGTCTAACAAAGTGGTCATTGTATTTTGGGGAGTCACTCACACCCCTATACCTGACCCTTTTATTAGAGTTTACAGACATAAAGCCCCACTGTGTCTTTAGTTTTAATTACAAATATAATTACTTTGTCTATTATTTGTGGAGTCTGAGGCCAAAGTTAAATAACTTGCTTAAATTACACTTCTAATTAATCTCAGTCTTTGCAAATGTAACCCTGCTAACCTGATTTTAAATTGATGTTTTTGTAATACCAGGTGGCCTCCCAAAAGTCAAACTTTAATTGTCTAAATCTCTAATTATCACATTGGCCCATGGCTCATATGACTTTGCATTATGCCCTTATAGGCCTTTGATCAAACTATTTATCAGTGTTTGCTCTATTTCTTAGATGGTGGTTCAATTAATTCCTTTATTCATTTTCTGTTTTCTACATTTGAAACTGGGGTTTGAGACAAAACTCAGTTCTCTGCTTCTGGTGGTCGGTGGGGCTTTTCCAAACTGAAGGCCTCTGCAGAGGAGAAATCCTGTTTTAGTGTTAACACTAATCACAGCAGGGGATATCTACTGGTGTCAACTCCAAGGGTCACAGTTGGCAAAGCTGGATTCTTGTTCACTACTATTGAGTTGCCATGTTGCATCTCTAAATGGTGCACTGTGCCCTCCAGTGTTGCAATAGACTCAGCAGCCCATTGCCAACTTCTTTCCAGGTTCTTGTCTTGCAAATCTGAAGTGGGACATTCGTGGGACAACAGAAGGCAAGAGTAAATGGAGTAGGATTTATTCAAGTGTGAAGAGTAGAAACAGAACTCTGTCAGGGGTAAGAGGGGACCCTGGTAAGGGTTGCCATCTTGATTGCACTAGTCTTCAGGTCCAAATTTATGCTAATCAGGGTTTGGAAAAGTACCAACCCTATTGGTTAATCCTTGAGTCTGCACTTCCTTTCTGGTCTGCCCCATTTTCATTTTCTTACCTCTTATTTGGAAGAGAGATTGAGGTCATGGGACTGTGGATATTGAGGAGTTCTGGACAGCAATGCTATGTGGAGCAGGCATGTGCACTGGGCACTGGACCTGGACTGGGCTGCCTCAGTCACATAGGTGACCCTGGCTTGGCTCAGGTCGACTCCCCAGGGCCTGAGGCCGGAGTTGGCTTGGTGAGCTCCCCCGCCCCTCGCACTCCTGTGTTCTTGGTCTGTCCTTCTTTTACTCAAGGACAAGGACTTGGCTTCATACTGATCACCATCATTTCATCTTTGTTAGAGTAATGTGAGACTTCGGGTAAGTGAGTGTAAATAATCAGATGGATATAAAAGAAAGCTAATTTCACATCTTATATTTAAATACAGTATATTTAGCTTATAGACATAGCTCAGGAGAAAGAAAAAAAGAAATTTATCCCAGAAAAAAATGCATTCTTGGTGTTAGTTTTCAAGGTTTCAGATCTTGTTTTCTTTTCATATGGATTCTAAAATTGGGTTTAAATAAATACTATTGCCATTTACAGGGACCTTTTCTTGGAAGAGACAAACAGCAAACCATTCCTTTATCGTCCTTTTTTAAAAACTTATTTTAAAAGACTAGCTTTTATCTGTATATTTTTAAAGACTACAGAAGTTCTTTGGGTTTTTAAATAAATTGTGACGTCTGAGTGTGCTCTATATAGCAAGTTTAACAGAAGAGACAAAAATAATACCAGACCTTCCTCATTAGTTTTTTTTCTTTTACCTTTTAACAGAAATCTTACATGCTTATGAAGAATCATGCATGCCCAGCTCTATGAGACTGAATTCAATACTTGCTCAATCAATGTTGAGTTGATGAAGCTGTGTGGGCTGGAACAAAAAGGACAGAATGTTCAAATAGCTTGAATTTAGTCCTTGTAATTTTTATTCAGGATTTTAATCTATTTTCAACTATTCAATTTGTATTGGACTTCAAATAATTTTTTAATAATGAGAATAGAGATAAAACTACACAAATGGTCAATTTATATATTAGAAAAGATATTTCAAAGTAACTCCTGATGAAAATGTTTCACCATATAATTAAAATTTCTTATCTTTCAGTAACTGAAAGCAACAGCGGCATAAAAAAAATAAGTTTGGAGTCTTTTATCAAACAACCGTTGTTGTTTAAAATGCTGTACACATTAAATCTGAAGAAATATGCCATTTAAATACTCTGAACTAAAAATATCCATGGCACTGATCTCATTTCCATTGCAAATTTCAATCTGCAAGGAATTAAGAGACAGAGATTATTTGGAGGCAGGTGGGCTTTTCCTTGGATACTTGAATTTAGTTGCTTAATTAGGTTTCCTCCAATGCTAAATACATATCCTAAGGGATGCAGAGATAGGGGTCTGTACATCTTCAAGTCAGTCAATGAGGGAAAAAAGTGAGTTGGAGTTCTGACTTTAGGTATCTGGCCTTGTTCATCTAATGGCCACAAAAATTGTAAAAGCTAGGAAAGCCCACTTACATTGGTTCAGGCTAAATTATGTTAACTATAGAAGGTCATGGCTGGGAGGAATTAAGGAAAGAGAAAACAACCAGCTATTAAGCATGATTCCATTACCCAGCTGCTGTGCTAAGTGCATAACACCCAGCATCTCATTTAATCCTCATAACAATTCCATGAGATAGGTGCTATTGAAATTTTCATCTTTTAGCTAAGGAAACTAAGATTTTCAAGGGACAATAATTTTCCCAAGGTAATTAGTGAAGCCAGATGTTGAATTCAGATTGTTCTACACAGTATTTTCTGTTAAACAACTCTAATATATTCTCATTTTAAGGAATCGCATTTCAGAGCTTAAGTGAATTTCTTAATATCCCAACAGCTCTTTGGCAGGAGAGCTGGGGTTTGTATCCAATTCTTTAGCTAGTCAAGTCAAAGGAAGTAAAATCAGAGATTTACTGAGAAGTGTGTTCTTGAAATGGTCACATAATGTTTAAATGGATCAGAGCAGGGCAAGAATTCATTCCAGTTTGTGGAGCTGGGCAGGCTGCCAGCTTCTCAGTGATCAATTCCTTTGATGGAAATGCTTACAAACGTCCTCATTATGAAGACTCGGAAACTCTGCCAATAGACTGTAATGCAACTATGCTACCTGTAGGTGGTGCTCTCTGTATTCAAGAAAATTCACAGCTGACCATACAGGCATTAGCCCTAAACAAAGTGAGAGTTGCTCTGACCACTTTCCATCCTTTCATCTTTTCCTGTCTCACTTCATCTCTCCAGAGCCCTCTTCCTAGCTTCTAAAAAAATCAGATACGACTAATAAATAGAAAACTGATCAATGTAGGCTTTGTGGTTTATAAGTGCTCTGTAGATCCAGTTGCTGATCTCAATGTCGACCTGAGATACTCACCTGGACCATAGTCCCATTCAACTGAATTTGCAACAGAATGAATTCTGCATTTTAATTTTACCTGACTTCTGGGTCTTTGAAGCCAGGTCTCCCAATTCTCAACAGTAGTCATTCTAGATAGAGAGTTTTAGCACAAGTACTTTAACATGAGTAAATGAAAACCCTGAGTACTTAAGTGACCACAAGTATGCAGGGACAGGTGCTGGATCTGAATTCAAGCTTCTGACACAAAAACCAATTGTCTTGTCCCATTCCAGGTAGGATGACTGTTGTGGTTTTGATGTGGGGTGTCCCCAAAAAGCCCATGTGTAAGACAGTGCATGAAAGTTTGGAGGAGAAATGCTTGAATCATAGTCTTAACCTAATCAGTGGATTGATTCCCGATGGGATTAACTGAGTGTTAAATGGATGCAGGGGGGTTGTGGCTAGAGGAGGTTCATTGCGGAGTGGCTTTGGGGTATGTATTTGTATCTGGCAGGGGTAGACTTCTCTCTGTCTGCTTCCTGTTCACCACGTGAGCTGCTTCCCTCTGCCACACTCTTCCACCATGATGTTCTGCCTCACCTTGAATCCTAAGGAATGGAGCCATCCTTCCATGGGCTAAGACTTCTGAAACCATGAACCCTCAAATAAGCTTTTCCTCTCCTAATATTGCTCTGGTCAGATCCTTTAGTCACAGTGACAAAAAAGCTAACTAAACAATGACCTTACATTGTCTGGGACAGTCATCATTTATGTCTGCTGCCTTGGCATAATTATTATTTGTATACTTTTTTATTTTTAGAGGGTCCCAACTTGAATGCAAAGTCACTTAGTCTACTTTGGTGAATACTTTTCTTTCTGTAAAGAAAGCCATCAATAAATAGGGGAGGAATTCTTGCTATTTTTCTAAAATTTTATGAATAGTTCCATGACCTTTCAAGTCAAAGACAGGGAGGAGACTAACACCTCTTGAACTTTCTGAGATGTAACTGGGCCAGAACCTGCTTTATACTGTTTTGGTCTGAGCATAGTTGTGCTGCTTCTGTGAGTTAGGATGCAAGATTTTCAAGTCACATAGTCCCTTTTCAAAGCTTGCTTAAGCCATTTGTGGCAAGTATCAGCAACTGGTACATATCATATTTGGTATCAGTTAAAAGTTCTGAATTGACTTGGGTTCCATGTTTTCTCTGGAACGAATCACTTTAGTCAAAGGCTTAGAATTGACCTAATTAACTAGATGATTTGTCACAGCCCCAAAACATAGATACAGACCTGGAGAGATAAGAATGAAGAATAAGATAAGAATGAAGAATGGGCAATGGAGAGCAAATAAAACACCACTACAAAATAAAACAAGCACAAATTCCCCATGATGCTGAGTTGCTCAGCTAAATAAATATGAATGAGGGCAGGTTGTGTAAAAAGGAGTTATTTTTCTACAAGTGACATTAATGTACTCCTACCATGGTACTCTGGAAGAGAAACTGGGATTTCTAGTATTTTCTCAAATTTATGAGAGCTACTTCAGGTCTCTTGCTTTAAAATCAGGTACATGCATGTGGACTAATGCTGCTGAAGCAAATTGCCACAAGGAGAGTATCATAAAACAACACAAATTTATTATCTAACAGTCCCAAGGTTAGAAATCCAACATTAGTCATGTGGCTAAAATCCCATGTCTTTAGGGCTGTGCTCCTCTGAAAGCTCCAGAAGAGTCTGTTTCCTTGCCATTTCTAGCTTCCATAGGCTGACTGCATGCCTTGGTTCACGGCCCCTTCCTTCATCTTTGAAGTGCATACCTCCAACTCTGCTTCCATACACACACATTTGTGACTTTGACATGCTAGCCTCCCTCTTCTGAGGCCTTCTGTGATCACTATAGGCCTATTTGGATTACCTGGGTTATCTAGGATAATCTCCCAATCATCTAGATGCTTAATTTATTCACATCTCCAAGTCCCTTTTGCTATAAGGTAACATACTCACGGGGTTCAGAATGTAGATTGTCAACTCTATCCCAGCTTACTTTTCTGAATTCGAAATAATCATCATTGTTTCAGCCACTAGTCTGGCTCCAAACAGAGAAGTTTTGGTGAGGAAATACTCTGCTTTCTATCCATAGTGAGACATGTGGACACAAGTTGTCGAGGATTCATGAATACCCAAAGTCTCCTTAAAGACTGATTCTTTGACTTATAGTTTAAGCTTCCTGTCCCACCATGTATCCTGCCTCTCTAAGTTCTTTCATTGGACATTAACTGTTGTGGATAAATAGAAAATATAGGTTGAAGTGGAAAATGTCTTAAGGGTTAGAGGTCCTTTCTCTATAAAAAAATTTGAGATAATTCCTTATCCTAGGGTCAATGCTAGATTTTAATGAAATACATGCCAGCACTATGAATTCTATTATTTGCTCATGGCTAGAATAATTGACAACAAGGTCCATAAGTTTCTCATGCATAAATGACATATCACTTATATAGTCATTCATATTAGAAATATTTATTGAGTGCCTATGATGTGCTAGCCATTGGATTATTCATCTGCTTTATAAAGAACTCTTAGTCCTACAGTACAGTTTATCTTTATCTTTGTTGAGATACCTTTATAAAGAAAACCAATGAATGTGTGGCAGGTGTTTTTAAACAGGGATGAAAAATGGAGTCACTCAAAGAGCTTTACCATACAAATGCTCACAGATTTAAAAGTTCTGGATTGGGACCTGAGGAGTATATCCTTTTAAAACATTTTAGGTGGTTTTTGACACATATACACCTGATTAACATTGAACATTTTATTCTAAGGCACTCTCTTGGGGTGGCTCCAAGGTTCTCTTTTTTCCCCTAATTCTACATCCCATCACAGTGAACCGTAGATCAAAAATAAAGAGCTACCAGGGTAATGATGCAATCGAAGGTTAAGGTGCATTCAGTTGAGGTGCATTGGGTTTTGGGGGCATGGAGTGATTTCACAGCATATATGATGTCTTAGTTTTGTTGGGACACAACACTCAGGAGTGTGTAAGTGGTGAATGGTTAACATGTTAGTTTCTTAGAAAGAAAGCAAATCCATGGAATTTATTTCTGTGGCAGTTTTTAATGTGGATGTAACATAATTCTTAACTTTTTCTGGTATGACTATTTTTATGCTTCCTCCTCCTCCTTCTTCACAGTGATGGAAACCAGATCGATACTTGTTTAGACAAACTGCTAATGTATTAACTCATGGCATTTGGAAAGATATGAGTGGTAAAGTTTTCCAGTACCATCTGATACAGGACTTAGTGCAATGTTTGTTCTCTCTCTTTCTCTTTCTGTCTCTCTGTATTTCTTTCTCCTAACTTTGTGTAGGTCTGTGAATAGTAAAGAATTTGGCTGGTACAAATTTAGGGCAGAAGCTTTAGGTCAGGTGGTTTCAGTCTACCTGGAGGCTGATATCAGCTACATGGGCAACCAATTGTGCCTGTGCAATGGATCCCCAGTAAAAATTCTAAACACCCAGAGCTCACTGGTTGACACTGCTCGGTGTGTGTTGTCACACATTGATGCTGGATGCCAGGAGGGTAAAGCATCCTGACTCCAAGGGGAAAGAACAACAGAAGCTCTGCACTTCAAAATTTCCTGAACTCTGCCTGATATACTTCTTTCCTTGGATGATTTTAATCTGTATTATTTCCTTTTATTAAATTAAAACCATGAGAATAATTGCTTTCAGTGACTTCTATGAGTTCTTCAATGTTCAAAAATGATAGTGCTTTTGCGAATGCTTCAAACTTGGCAATTGGTGTCAGAAATAAAGGCAGTCATATGGAGGACTGTGTTTCTTTTAGCTAGGTATTTGACTAAGTCTTAGAGTCAGTTCTAAAATCTTTCCACCCTTGGATTCTTCTGTTGCAGAAAAACTATTTCAATAAAAAAAGCATATAGAAGGGAGGAAATGGACACAGACGACTCTAAGCTTACATTATTATAGCTCTTTAGTCTCAGAGCAAAGAGAGATTTCTTTCTCAGATTCATTATATAAAAATGTGGGAAAAGAGGTCTAAATGGACTTGAGACATAAACCCCATTTTCATGGTTATAGAGTATGGTAAATTGATTGGGAGCCCCACCAGAATAATAATATGAGTATCAGTGATGTGGGGGAAGCAAGTTCTTTAAAAAAAAAAAAAAATGAACTTGTGTGTGTGTAAGAGAGAGAGGGACAGGGGAGAGAATATATTAGAAAGATTTTGATTTTGAAGTTCATCTATACAGAAAAAAAGTTGGGACAAAATAAATAACCTTCATCATTGACATCTTTCCTGAGTACTAAAATCAAATAAAATATGGGTTGTAAGTAGCTTCCCTATCCAAGATTAAGTTTTAGCAAAGTTAGATTTCACTGATCTGTAAATTCATGTCTCTGAAACATTGGAATATTCTCAGGAAAATATTTGCTTAATTATAAATGTATACATACAGCAACAACAAAATCATACCCTAATGTTTTATTTAGCATATTAAAATGATATTGTAGAGTTTTATTTTTTTGCAGTTTTGAGTATAACCAGGATAGTTGCAACTGTTACATTGTAATAATATTCCCAACCACATTCCCAGCCCTTTTCATTTTTTATTTTGAAACAGGTTCTTGCTAAGTTGCTTAGGGCCTCACTAAGTTGCTGAGTCTGGTCTTGAACTTGCCATCTTTCTGCCTCAGTATCCTGAGCCCCTGAGATTACAGGTATGTACCATACTGTTGTTATGGTTTATGATGCTAGAAATTATGATGTTCTTTGGTTATTGCATGACATAAATGGAAAGCCCTGGGGCATGAAGTGTTTTCCTCTACTTTGCACCTTCTTCTTCCCCCTCTTCCTTCTCCATGATTTTATTCTTCCCTCTTAATAAGAAAAAAGAAATTAGATTTACTTTGAATTTTTATGGTTAAGTAAGGTGACATTTTAGTTCAAGTGATTGGTATGGCAACCATTTCATTTTTTTTTTACTAAAACGCCGAACATGTAAAAATATATTTGCACCATTTTTTGAACACTTTTAAATTTTACATTTGAAATTTTCTGTAACCAGGATTCATCAAAAAAAAAATATATATGCTGGATGAAACATTCCTGCTGAGTTCTCCAATTTTTATTTTTCCCAAAAAAAAACATTAATTAACTTTAAGTTTCACTCTACAATTGATATCATTTTCATATTTCAAGCAGGTCTGATCAGGAGAGGCAGAAGAGAGAACTTGAGCCACAGAAACCAGAGACAGATTCTTCTGGGAGTAGAGAGGGTCTCTGCTTCTATTTCTTACTGGTTTTGCAAATTTGGTCAAGCTGTTTAATCTTTCTGTGTCTCAGCTTCTTCATTTCTCATATAGCTGTTGAGAGACTTAAATAGGTCAATATTTGCAAATGCTTGGAATTGTGCTTGACATGTAATAAATATATGTGGTAGTTATCATCATTATTGTTTTAAAATTATTAGAATTATGGAAAAACTATACACATTTTAGTCTTTTAATTTGCAGAGAAAAACATTCATAAAAGCATTAAACAAGCAAATTCTCAACTTCAACATTGAAATAATTTAAATGTTTATTAAATTCAAGGACAGGTTGCTAAAGTCTTATGCCAGAACAAGTGTTTGGTTAAGCTTTGCTTAAAATGACCTTGTGTTTCATTTTAAAGAATGAAATTCTAAATGAACTAAGAGTACTATAGAAATTTTTAATTCTTATTTTAAAGGTCAACTCAAGTTACTTTTCTATCTTCATTTGTAAGAAACTCAAAAATAAATTATAATTGGAATTTCTTGATACCTAAATGGCATGATTGTTTATGATCAAACACAAATGTATTGAGAGGAAATGAGGTATTTTTAAATGCAATTAGAGAATTAGTTGAAACGAGAACACATCTGGAAACAAGATGAAATTATAACAGTAGGAGAACTTGATTACTGAAAATTGATTGAATTTCCTACTCCAGAGACTTGATGCAAAATAATTGAAAAAAAAATTGCTAAAGGTCACGATGCCTTAAGAGAAGCCATCACAGGTAATAGTGCCAATTCTAGGGGGTTATTTCTAAAGAAAGAAGACTGATCTTTTTAAAGTTGTTTATTTTAAGAAAAGTAAATTTATTATTTAAAGACAACTTTGTAGGTGTTGGGCCATTTTTCTATGAAATTGACAGTAGATTTTTTTCTAGATTTTATAGAAGCATTCAGGTATTAGGTGATTTTTTTTATTTTCATATTTTTTTCTTGTAAATTTTTCTAATGTAAATACTGGTCAAAGAGAGTAATCTATTGGTTTTTCTATTATGTTCATAGGAGAGATTTTTGTCTAGAAATTGGTCAGATCAAGTGTGTTTGAGTGTGGGTTGCCATAATTACAGTAAATAGAGAACAAATGTACAATTGGCAAAAGAATGTGGTATCTGCTTTCTACATTCAAGGTCTGTGAAACACTTAATATTTGTATATGAGTGTGTGTGCATGTGTGTGTACCCATAAATGTGTTTCTATACAATCATAGATATATAGGAAGAGTGAAATTTTGCTTTGGATATTTTGTCTAAATACCTGGTTATTACTTTTGTTGTAAAAGGGATTGATAACCTTGATGGCGCCCAAAAGACAACACAAGCAGTCATCCACATCTTTTGCTATAAGACAAAAATAAGCTTTGTCAGGATGTGATGCCATGAAGAAGCCTGCTTACCTAGCGTTGATGTATGTGGGCACTGGGCTCTGTAGTCTATACCTAGTGTTAGCACCTTCTCATGGTGATGCTTGAAGGGTTTCTTGAAATCTTAAAGAACATGTGGAAAGAGCTTATGAAAGTAACATTACCTAACCTCCATAGAGATAACTGTGTATTGTTTAGAGCACAGACTTATTCATTTGCTGCATCAAGGAGATGTATTGACTTATCTTTGGCTTCAGGTCCTCCTTACTTGGGATTAATGATGATCTTTAACAAGTAATTGAAGGACTCACCTAAACTGGACTCATTTCTGCCTCTTTGTTTACATTTACTTATCATAAAGACATTTACTATAGCAAATTTTTATGACAGAAACTTTTACAATTACTTTATAGAAAGGTTTTGCTGCATTCTGTTACAGTATTAATTGCTGGATGCCCATGCTTGGCTAGTCTTAAGACTATCTATGTGAAGCTTCAGCTCTTTGAATCTTATTGACCAGTTAGGTTTTCTCTTTCCCTTATCATCATCTTCTGCACACAAGACTGATAATAATGCTGTATTTTTAAATCTTTGATGTGAAGAAGTCACTTCTTTGAAGTTAGTACTAAAAAGTATTTGACCATGATACTTCATCTGAATTCTCATTAGACATTTCTATAGCTAATGTTTATTATATTCTGAATACTTCATACTCAACATTATATTGGGGAGAAGTTCTAAGGCCTAGGAACTGAGGAGAGTAATGCTACTCTTTAATGAACAAAATAGTACTAGCTATGCTTAATTGCTGAACTTTGGTTATATAATTAAATATTTCACACCTGCATTCATGCTGGGAGACATAAAGATCAGTTACTAAGTATATTAGTTTTGTAGCGCTACCCAAACAAAGTACCACATTGTGAATGGCTTAAACAACAATTTATTTTCTCACAATCTGGAGGCTGAAGTCTGGAATAAGGTATGGGCAGGGCAGATTTCTTCTGGATCTGCTGTCTTTGAATCTATTGAGGCATCACATTCCTGTATCTTCATACTACCTTTTCTTGTTCAGATTTACTATTCTTATAAGGACAACAATTACATTGGATTAGAGGCCATCCTGTAGACATCATTGCAATTTGATTACCTCTTTAAAGGCCCTGTCTCCAAATGTAGGCACATTCTAAGGTACTGCAGATTAGGAGTTAACAAATGAGTTTTGGCAGCATATAATGCAACCTGTAATATTAAGATGCTTTAGAATATTAACAGAGTGAGTAAAGAGCTTAAAGAGTCTGAAAACAAAGGAGATAATGTTAGACTCTTATCTTTTCACCTTCATTGATATTTTCCATCATTTGCATCTTCACATTGCACCAGTAGACAACATAACAGGATGAGAAAGCCAAACACAATTTTTATTAAGAAGAAAATGAAAATGAAAAATGGATGTAATATTTAAGTATAAGTGGTTTTTAGGTGGAAAGTCTATTTGACTTATCATAGCCAGGACACTATTATGGTCACTTAGGACACTGGCACATCACACTAAAACTGTCTTAGGAAAACCAGGTATATAGTAAACCTAGTTTCAGACCAACAGTGAACCTCTTTGAATATTCTAAACACAAGTGTTTTTATGTTTGCCTTTAAGGATCAATGGAGAACATCCAGATCTTTCTTAAAGTTTTCAAAGGGGCCTATTTCCAAGGAAAGGGTAAGAACTGGTTTGAGCTATTCTGCGATCAAGAAATGGAAGATTATTGGAATGTCAGGGAAGAATACTCTGAAAATATGAATGAGTTAAAGAAGCAGAGCAAATGATTGACTACAAAGAAATTTTTATATGAACATATGAACTACAGAGAATCTGCACAATTATCCACTCTTTTTAGATATCTAATTTACCAGTCCCTAAATTTTCACCAATTCAGTCAACATCACAGATAAATTCTGTTGAATATATAAGTTTAGAAAATAGAATTACATAGGGCTTGGTTCAAATCCTTTTTTTATCCTTTACCTACATGTGCAGCCTTGGGTAAGTTATTCTTCATCGTAAGTCTTAGTTTTCATATCTATGGTATTGGAAGGAGATGAAGAATTTCTTCAAATGATTGTTGCAGAGATTAAATAAGATGATGTGGAAATGCTGTGCTGGAAATAATTACAATTTGGTAGACTCACTAAAATATTATATCTCCACATTTTCATTATGAACATACAAACTGTGCTGTTTTCCAAAGGTTTTCTGAGAATGGACAATTTCTGTTAGGATGACAAGCACTACTAATGCATTTTGCAAAATCCATGGTCAAATTTACAAGGACTGTGGGAGGATAATTTATGGTTAAAATATTGGACCATATGCAACTGAAACAACATTAGGTGATAGTGTGAGATGAATACAGTTTTAAAACATGTTAAAACATCTTGATACTAACTTGTGCTTATTGAGAAAATTTTGGAAATTAATCCTTCTTTGGCTGTGCAATGACTATGACAATTACCAGAACATACTCTCATGATTCCCATCATCAAGCTCAAGAATTATAATATTTTCAAGGCTTAATATCTCACTAGTTTGATATGTCATATTTTGGAAAGAAATCTAAAATAAAACATGACAAGCAGATCTGATATTTATAGTTCAGGCACCTAATTTCAGGTATAATATGTTTTGTTTCATATTGGTTTTTAAGGAAACTGTTTTTTATGCCTTCAAATTATGATACATCCCTTAATCATTTTATATCTCCATTTTATAACATTAATAAAATATTTGTAATTATTTTTTCTACTTCTGTTTTACCTAGTGCATAATAATAATTATGAGAGCAGATTAAAACATGACCTTATTCTATACTGCATTCACAGTGTAGCTCAGCTTATGATATACAGCAGTAGCTCAAAAAATGGTTGTCAAATAAAGATTGATATCATTCTGCTTTTCTAACATGTACCTTTAAATGCTTCAAAGACACTTAAAGCTCAATATATGGCTGGAGCTGTGAGATGCCAGTCTTCTCCTGGTATCTAGTTTCCACAAAGAAATCTTCCTATTGTCTTCTTTTCTCCATCTCCTCCATCCTGAAACCTGGGAATCATTCACTCTTTGATTTGTTCCTCCCAAACTTCCCTTCTTTTCCAAGTGTGTTGAGACATTTCTGTATCTCTTTACCCGCCGCTGCCACTTGTTAATGCCTTTTCTTCTTGATGGAATGGTCTTTTGACTGGACACATTGCTGTCCTGGGCACCCCAACCTTAGGCAGATTGATGTTGTTAATAAAATGCAGATGCAATACTTTCACCATCTTCCTTAAAAATATATTTTGTGTCTTCCTATCTGCTAAAGGTTGGGTCCAAACTCCTAAACCCAGCTCATTGACTACTTCTCCATCTAGTCTCTGTTTCTCTTCCTCCATTAATACCTCTCCAAATTTCTTCTACTCTCGTTCTCATGAGCCTGAGGTGCCATGGCATGGTCTTTCAGATGTTGGTGTCATGGAATACACTTTTCTCTTAGCCATATCCCATGTGAGTGAGAGAATAGGAACCCCCTGGAGGGTTGAAATGTCTGAGAAATAAATACTATGAAAATAATATATCAGAAATAAGACAAAAAGGCAAGAATATTTTTAAAGCAGGGGTTTGGATGTTTGAGTCAACCAGAGGGGTTTGGCTCTAACACAGAAGAAGTCCACACTTGCTTTATTTATAGTGGTACAGATTAAAGGGGATTGGTAGGTATGAAGTTTCAGTGTGGGAGGAGTCTTGTTTGGTGCTTACTTCTTGGTGTGGCAGGGGTCTTGCAGTAAACAGAGTATTTGGTGTTTGGTTCTTGGTGGGTTACTCCCATGAACTTGAGATGTGAACTAGGTCAGGGTGCCACCTTGAGTTGGGGATTCTTGTACCAGGGGGTTCTGCCTGCCTGGGAGTTCCCAAATCAGGGGTTCCCTGTCTAATGGCTTGAAGAGTTTGCTCATTTCACACATGGTTCATAGATGGCTTCCTGCACTTTTCATACACTTTTCCCTTGCCTTCACTGTTGTCTTTCCATTAATTAGTACTGCTTCTTCAATAGAGCTTTCACCCACTTTCCAGGTGAAGGGTAGGTGCTCTTTTTATATGTATTGATCTTTATTTCAATTCAGCATTTCATTTTAATTACCTCTTCTTTGTGTCTCACTTTGTATTGTAACATTAGAGTAGAGGCTGTATCTACCTAATTCATTGTGTTATACCCCAAGTATGAAACATGGTAGGTATTTAAATATTTAAATTAATAAAGGATAAGATAGATCCTAGGGATGTGGTATTTCAGTTTTTTCCACATTCTAACTTGGGGGTTATATACTCAATAGTATTTTAATGTATACCTAAGAGGGTTTTTTCTTTTTAAATTTTAACCATTGTATTAAACTCTTCAGGTTACCTTAATAGAATACCAAAGAGTATGTGACTTTGATGATAGAAATTTATTTTCTTTCATATCTGGAGACTAGGAAGTCCAAGTTCAAGATGTCAGCAGAATTTAGTTTTTGGTGCATGTGTGTGTATATGACACAAAATAGAATTAACTTAAGATTGTCTCAAGAGACAAATGAAGACATTATACAATGAAAAAGAGTGAATTCTACTTGAAGATATAATTAATATTAATATATAGGCATCCAACATCAGAACTCAAAAATTATGAAATCAAACATTGACAGAACTGAAAGGAGAAATAGACAGTAGTATTCTCCTGGTACACTATCACGGATGTGAAATAAGTGGTGAGATTGAAGATAAATTACTTGAGTTTTGATTTAGAAAATAAATTGTTGGCCTTGATTAGAAAGATATTGTGGAGATGTGCTTTTATTAAAAGCAGGATAATAATAGTAGGAAACTTCAATATCTGAGTTTCAGTAATGTATAGAACATACAGACAGAAAATTAATAAACAGTGAACTTAAACAAAATTGAAGCCATGGACCTAACAGATAAATACAAATATCCTTTCCAATAGTATGCACATTCCAGTAGAATGTACATTGTTTTCAAGGAAACATTCTGTAAGATAGACCACATGTTAGGCCACATAACAAATCTTAATATTTTTTTCTAATTTTTAAGTATTATTTTGATTATTTATCATTGCACTTTGGTTTATAGATATAGAAAGACTAAATCTCTTTTCAAAAACATATTTTCATAGTGCTTTAATGGTTTACAACATGTTTTATAATTATGAGCACATTTATTTATTTTTTTAAATTTTTATCTATCAAGTCAAAAAATTTAAGAGGATAAAAATCATACCAAGTATCTCTTTGGACCATAATGGAATGAAACTACAAATCAACGATAGATGGAAAATTAGAAAATTCTAACTACGTGGAAGTAAAACAGTGTATTTGCTATAGTTTGTATCTGGAACACCTTCTAAAGGCCCATGTCTTAAAGGTTTGGTCCTCAAGCACGGAATCCTATGAAATAGTGGAACCTTTGAGTGGTGGTAGGTTAGTAGGAAGTTTTAGGTCCTTGGGGACATACCTTTGGAGGTGGTAATGGAACTCCAACCGCTTCCTCTTCTATTTCCTCCATGAAGCTAGTAGCTTGCTTTACCACATGTTCCCTACCATTATTTTACTACCTTTCTACAGGCCCCAAAGTAACAGGGTCAACTTACCATGATCCGTAACAAATGTTTTCTCTTTATAGGTTGATTATCTTAGGAATTTTGTTACTGTCATGGAAAACTCATTAACACAACACTTTAAAATAATCAATGTGCCAAAGATAAAACAAAAATGGAAATTAGAAAATTCCTTGAGCAAACAAAAGTGAGACCACAACATGCCAGAACACACTGGCTGCCTCAAAAGCACAACAAAGAGGGAAGTTTATAATGGTAAACATTTACATTTTACAAGGTGACAGATCTCAAGGAAACAACCTAATTTTGTATCTTAGTATCTGGAAAAGAGCAAACTAAGACTAAAGTTATTAGAAGAAAGGGAATGCAACTAAGAAAAAGGAGAAATACTTAAGTAAATAAAATTAAAATGAAAGAGGAGACATTATAGCCAATGCTTTAGAAATGAAAAGGAATTAAGAGATTACTTTGAAAAGTTATACATCAACAAACTGTACAATCTATAAGCTATTCCTAGATACACACATTTTTTCAAAAGTGTTATAGTTTGGATTTGAAATGTTTCCTAAGGGTTTGTGCTAAATGCTTGGTTGCCAGTCTGTGGTATTATTGGGAAGTGGTAGAACCTTTAAAAGGTGGGACATATGGGGAGGAAGTTAGGTCATTGGGGTTTTGCCCTTGAAGAGAATATTGGGACACTGTTTCCTCCCTCCTTCTCTCTCTCTCTCTCTCTCTCTCTCTCTTTGCTTTCTGGGTGCCTTGAGGTGCCCAAGTTTCCTTGACCACATATCCTCTGCTATGTTAAACTATGTGGCTATAGGCTCAAAGGCAAGGTGGTAAGCAACCAAGGACTGAAACCTCTGAAACCATGAGCCAAAATAAGTCTTTCCTTCTAAGTTTATCTCAGGTATTTTGTCATAGTGGTGAAAATCCAACAAACACATGATGAAAATCTAAACAGGATACAAGGAAACTTGGGAAGAGTTGGTTATGTCGATTACTTTGTACACACATCACAGGTGTTTGCATGTTACTCACCAAATGTATTTCTTTGTTCTGTATATGAATTCTACCTCAATAAAACTGTTAAAAATAGGAAATCAGGGAGAAGAGTATAGAAGGCAGACAAACACATGAACCATCAGATCCCTCTTAGTTTACTCACAGGAAGTGTTTGTGTACTGTTTCTGGGAAATCAACAAGATTTTGTATTTTTCTTGCTCATACCCATGAACATACTTATAATCAACAGGCTAAAGATGGTGGTAAGGAGTGTCTAAGCAGGCAATTTAAGAACAGATTCATGGCACAAAGCCATCTCTCTTCCAGATTGACTCTACTGCTGTTATGGTTTGGATGTGTGGTGTCCCCCAAAAGTTCACATGTGAGACAATACAAGAAAGTTTAGAGGAGAAATAATTGGGTTATAGCCTCAACCTAATCAGTAAATTACTCCCTGATGGGATTAATTGAGTGGTGACTGGAAGCAGATGGATTGTGACTGGAGAAAGTGGTTCATTGGGGTTTGGCTATGTGTATATATTTTGTATCTGGAGAGTGGAGTCTCACTCTCTTTCCTGATCACCATATGAGTTGCTTCCATCTGCTACACTCGTCCACCATGATGTCTGCCTCACCTCAAACCCCAAGGAATGGAACTGGCCTTTTATGCACTGAAATCTCTGAAGCCCTGAGCCCCTGAGTAAACCTTTCCTACTTTAAAATTGTTCTGGTTTGGTGCTGTTAGTCACAGCAGTGGAAAGCTAACTAAAACAGCTGCCACCAGTACCCTTTATTCACTGTTTTCTGGTGGTTCTACATGGTGAAGAGATAAATAAGGAACTCTCGTGGGCATATCAAAATCCACTTATTTATAGCTGTGTTAGTACCCTTTGACCACTGGTTAAAAGTTTAAAAAATAATATTGCAATATTTTAATTTCAACTTTGATATAGGTTTTAATTTTCCCACAGTATGCAAGCCTATAACAATATTATATCAATTGGATGTTCACTTTTTTCACATTCTTCTAACAATGTCTAAACTTTCTATGAAAGCAGGGTCTTTTTCCTTTAAACAGCTAGGTTTGACTAAGGTAGAGAGCAGTACTAAGTGTTATCACTCTTGGATGACTAGTGCCTACTTGAAGTACTGTGCGTTTGATATTCTTGTTCTGTGCTTTAAAGAATAGTTGCCAGTGCAAAACACACACACACACACACACACACACACACACACACACACCCCAAAGCAACAACAAAAGCAAATATATGTGCTATTTAAGGAAAGGAACCAAATTATAAATGATTCTAGGAGAGGATCATGAACCCAAAGGGCTTGACTTAAGGATGTATGACATTGGAGCAAGAAACTTGAAATCACCAGGAGACATGATTTGATGTCCTGACTCTGTTAGTAGTTAGCCCTGTGGTTTAATTTCCATTTCTAACCAAGTGTGGTGTCCATAATAGTGGTATCTAATACCTTTGCCTGCACAGGATTTCTGTGATTAGGACAGGAGACACTTGCATCTGTTATTTAGATTATGGTTTTGAAAATTTGCTTGATAATTAAAACCCTTGGGACCTTTGTTAAAACACTGATTCTCAGTCTCTAAATAGATTGATTCATTCAATAAGGATGGGACTTAGAAATGTGTACTTAAAAACAAAAATAAACTATTCCTAGAGAATATCCAGGTTATGTAACATATAGATCTAACTCAAACTATGAGATGTAAAGTCTAGAGCAGCTGTTTAATCCTCAGACTAAGCTTTAAATTTATTTACTTTTTACTTTAAGGTAAAACTTGAGCTATCAGAAACTTAGAAAATACAATAGTGAAACAAAATAAATCTTAAAATCTTTTATAGCACTATTATCTACAGCTAGCATGTAGTATTTTTGCATATTTACTTTTAGCCACTTTTTCATAAATATGTGCATGAGTGTGTTTGTGTGTGCCCACACACATGTATATACACATATCTATATTCACATTTTAAATGCACACATTATTTTTCTATCTAATTGCATTTTATGTCACATTCTATGGTTTTATTTTATTTTTAAATTTAAATATGAATGATTTCCAAGTCATTAACCATTCTTTTTTTCATTTTTACAATTTGTTCTATTTAGTTATACATGACAAGCAGAATGCATTTTGATTCATTATACACACATGGAGTACAAACTTTGATTTCTCTAGTTGTACATGACATAGAGTCACAACATTAATGCAATCACACATGTATATAGGGTAATGAAATCTGTCTCATTCCACCATCTTTCCCACCTCCTGCCCCCTCCCCTACCTTCATTCCCCTCTGCAGAATCTAAAGTTCCTCCATTCTTCTCTCACCCCCCCCCCCCATTATAGATTGGCATCCACTTATCAGAGAAAATATTTTGCCTTTGGTTTTTTGGGATTGGTTTAACTCACTTAGCATGATATTTTATGTTGTATGAAATAATTGAACACATCATCTCTGATTATTACAACAAAACTGTTAACATCTTAATAGGGGATATTTGGTTTAAGGCTCCATATAATTTGCATTGGATGTCACAATAAGGTCTACAATTTCTAATGGTGGACAAAGAGAGAATAGGAGAGGGGTGTAGGAGGTGATGTTAATGAGGGAAGAGGTAAGAATATAGAGGTACTAGATCATAGGAAGGGTGAAAGAGGAATCAAAGAAATTTGTTGTTAGCAGGAGAAAAGAGAGAAAGAGACTCTCAGGAAACAAATATATAAAAGGAAAATAGAGAAAGCAAGTTGAAAAAAAGAAAAATAAAAGAAATATTTAAAAAAAATCTACAACAAAACTCTAATATACTATTCAAACCTCCCAGTCCTCAGTAGCCTGATGCTTGATGATTATTTGATTTCAAAGATGTTGAGGATGTGAGAGTGGGAAACAAAAAAAGAAAAAAAGAAGGGGGGGGGAAGAGTCTTGAAGGAAAATGGAACAATTGTTTCTGTTGGAGTTCAATATCTTCTCTGCTTCCCTTCTCTTCTGATAGATGGGTTTGTTTGCTGGTGACTCCACTCTCAGTATGGAGAATGTTACTAAGGTATTTGACTTGGAGGCAGAACTCCTGGAGGCAGGGTATAATAATTGCCTGTCCCACTAGAAGACTGCACCCTAGGACTCTCCTTTGGGGTCCACTCATGTGACACAGGAGCCTGGTCTTGGTCCCTTCATCACTTCACCCCACAACTCGTGGTCTGAATTTAGTCTCTAAATTGTATCTCTCCTGCCTCTCTCTTTAGATTTCCCAACCAGGAACCTCTCTCCCTGGAGGTCCTGAGGACTGGGACCTATATGCCTGTTGTGGAAAACTGTTCTGTATTGGGCAGATCAGGACCAGGTGTTGAGAGCATGGGACAGCCATGGACCTGCAAGTTCTGGGCTGGGTTGGTGGCTAGAGGGTAGTTGGGAGACTGTTGATTGAGGAGCCAGAGGACCCTGTTGATTGCCAAACTGTCGGGACCATGTAATCAGTGGGTGCCTTATTGGGGAGAGAGTTGTGGACCAGGCTGATGTTAGGTCCTAGCAAGTGTTGCCAGAGTTGTCTCTGGGATCTCGGTGGGTGCCAAACTGGTTGGCTGGATGAACTGGGATCAAGATGCCCTCATACCTTTTCCCAACCTACTGATCACATGCAAGGCTCCCTCCTGCCTCTGAAGCAAGATGGTGAATATTAGCACACCTATCAGGGATACCTCAGAAGTAACCATGCCTGCAGGGACCTCGTTGATGTTCTTTTAGGTCCTGATTTTTATCCCTAGATGGAAGAGATCACATCCCTAGTTGGTGGTAATGACAGCAGCTAACCTGTAGGTAACTTGATATTGGGCTTTTTGTCTCCGGCAGGTGTCCCAAGATGGAAGCTGCCCCAAATAAAGATGGCAGTGGCAGCAGTGGAGGTAACCCAAGATGGTGGTGGAGGTGTCCCAAGATGGAGGCTGTCATGCATTCATAGATGGGGAGCTGAGGTGCATGTGTGGTGTGTCACTGGCTAGGTCCTTGGAGGCAAAGAATTCATTTAAAATACAATTTTATCACGATTTCATTGCTGTGCATGAAAATATAATTTTCACCATTTAATGTCTAACTTTCTACAAGACAAACAAAAGACTTAAATATATATCATTGTATGTAAAAGTTAGTTTTAAAATTTTATCATATCCTCAATATTGAACCTTAAATATGGACTTACAAGATCGGAGGACTACATTAAATGAAATTGGTCATGAGAAATGTAGTCAGAAACTGAGCTCGTTTTGAAGTTGGAAAGTTAAGAAAGAATGTATGGACCTGAGTTTGTGTGGGAAAGTGATTTAAGAATTACCAATTGGGCTTTAGTTTTGTTTTTTTTTTTCCTATCTCAAACAAGGCTGTATTTCTCCTTTTTCCAGGAAGTTTCCTTCTCTTTTTCTTTCCCTTTCTTCTCCTATCACATATCCATACATATATGCATACAGTCATGTGTATGCACACATGCAAATACATGCATGTCTAATATATTAAAAACTCAAAATGATAGGGGAATACTAAACTTCTGAACTCAAAATTAATCTCTTAATACTGTGTTATTGTAACAAATCTACAGTTGGAGCAATCCTGGCATTATAATAAGCGGGGACATTGTGAAGTGAACTTAAGATGATAGGTCAACAACAGTTTAAGTGAATACTTATGTAGACACCAACTAAAACAGATGTTACTTTAAATTAGAAAAATGAACCCAACTGGTTGGAAGGAACTAGGAACTAAAAGGAGAGTTAAAATAAAATCAACAATTCTCTATTATGAATCTTAGGCTAGCATATTAATAATGATCCCACTTTAATTTCTAAGTAGAAGTTTCAGGCTTGTTGTGAGCTAAGCACTTGTGTACACCCTTTAACTAGACTGATGTAAGTAGAGAGCAGAGCTCTTGATAGACCATCCATCTGCAACCTTTTTGAATTATCACTTGGGCTAGGCTCAATTCAGTGAGTGCTGAAAATACCAAGTGTTTGAGATGGTGAAATTTTAGAACCAGAGGGTTTTCAGTATTCTCTATTTTTAATCTTTTTATTTGTCCTAATTGGTTTTACATGACAGTGCAATGCATTTATACATTTTGATAGATCATTATCAAATTTACTCTGTCAACACTGCTGACAATTAAACCATTTGCCATACAGCAGAGTTGTTATTTCAAATTTTAAGTGGTCTCCATGTTCCCTCTTTCCCTCAACTTTCTTCTTTGACAACCAATTGGAAAGAGAAAAGGGAAGTAGTGTTTATTAAAGAGAAATTATTTTGTGATTTTAATGAGTTCCTTCACCTTAATATTTGTGAGTCAAAGGATAATTTGAGATCTAATTTATGAGCAATAAACTTTTATATGCATAATAAATTTGTAATTTCAGAATATAAACCAAAGTTCATAGAAGTTATGTGACTTACTTAAGGACAAATAGCTAATTTGTGGTAGAAATGGAGCTCAGGTCTCTTTGTCTCTAGTCTAATGTCATTATGTCCTACCATAATGACATTTCTTTGGTGCATGTTTAGAGAAGAATATGGCATGTGCAACTCCAATTCACAAAATCAAGGGCAGTCTTTGGATAGTAATGAAGGCTAGTGAACACTGACAGGGTCTTAATTCAAACAAGTGACAACCACCACCGCCACCATCCAGTATCTCACTTTCAATAACACATCAAAAGAAATTTGAAGCAAGTTTTCTATTACCAGTAGTTCACATTTTATAAATACAATTTCATGAATATATTTTCTATATATCTTAGAAGATATATAGTCACATTACATAATCTTTTTTTAAAATAAAATCTCATTTTACCTAAAATGCCTCACTTGAGATGCAGTGGCTCCACTGTTTTCTGTGTATATCATTATCTCTCATTACCAATCAAGATCTCCAAGCCTAGTCCTCCTGCCACCTCTGGGGTGTAGGACTCCAGTAACTCCATGTGCTCACACCCAAAGAGAGACCAAGTCAGGAGATTTTATACTAAATTTAAAAAGTGCCAAATTCATTTGAGCAGTATTCTTTTTCTGGATCAAATCCATTTTCTTCATGTATTTCTCTTAGCTTGCAGCAAAGAGTCATTGCTTCCTTTTCAATGTAATGAAAAAAATAAAAATGCCCAGAAGTTATGGTCTTAATACTCTAAGAATTTAACATTTTTCTCATCATTGCAGTTTCTCCAAGTCATCAATCTAGTTCACAGTTGTTAATATATTTTGTGTATTTAACACTTTTTCCCCCCAAAAGTCTTTATGGTCTGTGTCTGTAAATGAAATTTGGGAGTATTCTGTCAGTGCAGCTTAACATGAACAATACTTTACTGTTATAGATGATTTATTTTTGTATGAGTAAGTAATCTATTCTGACAAGATTCAAAACCACTTTGCTAGCAAATGAAGTACTTGGGAAAATATAGTAAGTCTATCAGGCTTGATGAAGTTACTACTTAATTTAATAAGTGAGTGCTGTATTCAATAGGATTAAAATGAACAAGTGTCTAAACATACTCCTATAAACAATTCTTATAGAATGACTTGGACACTGGGAAAAATAAAGATTATAATTGCCTTCACTTCTGTAACTTTTTCACAAAAAATAATATTTCTATAAATTTAAGTGATAAAACACAAATGATAGATATTAATAAACCCAATCACATGGGGCCACTTTCTTGTTATACTGAGGTACTTTTACTTGTATCCTCTTAACTACTTCCTCTTTACATTTTATTAGCTACTGAATCTCTCATCCAGTCTGCCCACACCCAAGACTAACTGGTTTTTACTCACACTGTGTGCCTTAGCATCAATCACTCTCTACCTTGCCACTAAATGCCAGTGAAAGATGGGTGTTATATTTATGTGCTCCTATAGAACTCAGTTACAACATTTTCCATGCTAATATAATTGCCTATTAAATGGTGGTCATTGATAGGAAATAAGGGATGAACAAATAGCATTATTCCCCTAAACCCTAGCTCCAAGAATGCAGGAACCATGTAATTTTTCAAGTTATATTCCAGGTGTTAAGCATAATTACCACCATATAACGGAGGCTCAATATATACATATATGTTATATAATGTGTTCATAAATATGTGTGCATATACTCTACACATACATATGCATACTTACATAAATATAATATATATGTGTGTGTAGTGTGTATATAGTATGCAAATATACTATGCACACAGAGATGCATATATATAATATCTGTGTGTGCATATATAAAGCAAGGTGATGTGAAGATTTTGTATATATACTACACAAACAGATATATATATGATATATATTTTCTTTTAATTTTTTCTTTGTTTCTTTTTTATCTTTTAATTTGTTCTAATTAGTTATACATGACAGTAGAATGCACTTTGACATATTGTACACAAATGGATCACAACTTCTCATTCCTCTGACTGTACATGTTGCATAGTCACACTGGAAGTGTAGTCACACATGTACATAGGGTAAGAATCCATCTCATTCCACCATTCTCCTCACCACACACCCCTACCTCCCTTCACTCCCTTCTGCCCAATACAAACTTCTTCATTCTTCCATACCCTCCCATTATGGATCAGTATCTGCTTATCAGAGAAAACATTTGGCCTTTGGTTTTGGTTTATTTTGCTTAGCATGATATTCTCTAGCTCCATTCATTTACCTACAGATGACATAATTTTATTCTCCTTTAAAGATGAGTAAAATTCCATTGTGTATATATACCACAGTTTCTTGATCCATTCATCTATTGAAGGGCATCTAGGTTGATTCCACAATCTAGCTATTGTGAATTGAGGTGCTGTAAACATTGATGTGGCTTCACCAGTGTAGTATGCTGATGTTAAATCCTTTGGGTATAGGTCAAGGAGTGGGACAGTTGGGTCAAATGGTGGTTCCATTTCAAGTTTTCTAAGGAATCTGCATACTGCTTTCACAGTTGTTGCACCAACTAGGAGTCCCACCAGCAATTTTCCCCACATTCTTGCCAACATTTATTATTGCTTCTATTCTTGATAATAGTCATTCTTACTGGAGTGAGATGAAATCTTAGAGTAGTCTCTATTTGCATTTTTCTAATTGCTAGAGATGATGAACATTTTTTCATATGTTGATCAATTGTGTTTCTTCTGTGAAGTGTCTGTTCAATTTTGATATTTTTCTTAGGACAAATACTGATAACACATCAACTTTATAATGTAAAATTGAATTATATTTGAAACCTTTAACATACTTTCTAAAGTGTGATTTTAAAAAGTGTTTGTGGTAGTGCTAACAAGTATTCCACCTCTTGGTCCAAAAGAATGAATTCCAAAATCATCCCATTTATGTTGTTCATGAATTAACTAGTTGCCTCAGATCACCAAAACTTATCACTTCTTGTATTGGAACAAATGCAGAAATTTTACTACTTCGAAAGAGGTGAAGTGCACCCAAAGACCCAAAGACCATGTACACATTGCTTGAAGTTTACACTTTTCATATATCAAGATGTAATCAAATGTCTGTGCTAGAAATCTTTAAATTTGTCTTGAGCTTTGTAATTCATTTAATATGATAAAGGTCAATTCATTACTTTAACAACAAGAATAACTGAACAGTAGAAATTTTTGGGTATAGATGCTTACCAGTTCTTGTTACGGGCTAATGCATGCGTGATCTAATATCTATTAATTAGAAATCTGTTCATAAAAGTAAGAATGTGTGACAGCCAGCATGGTAATGGGTTTTTTCCTTTTGCTACCACAGCATTCATTAGATCATTTACTCATTAAACATATTCACTGAGTTTTTATGTCAGGTGCTACATTGTTTTGCTTGGATTACAAAAATGATTCAGAGGCATGTTTCTCTACCCGGAAGGAGCTTTCATTCTAGAGAATGGGGACAGAGCAAGGCTAACAAGTCCTGAAAGGAGCAAGGTGAAGTTAACATAGCAAGATGATGGGAAGGGTGTGCAAAGCAGGAAGAGGTGCTCATTGTTGAGGTGTCAGGAAAGTTGTGTCTAACAAGGTGGCATTTTTGCTGACACTTAAATTTCAAGGAGGCATGGAGGGGACTTGGTCAAGGCAGAGTAAAGGCCAGAGTAAAGTTCTCGGGTGGGAAGGGTTTTCCTATGTATGAAAGACAGAATCAAATGTAATGTTTCTATACATCATGGCAAAAGACAGTACAGAGAGGTAGAAAAGGTGGGCAGGAACTGGGTAAACTGTAGTTTTAGATTTTAATTTGAAAGCAACGTGAAATCATTGGTGCTGTGTAACCAGTGTTGCTGTGTTGGTAGTGGTTATTGTATACTCTGGAGCCTCAGGTATTGAGAGTTTGAATTAATTATAGTCATTAGTAATTAAAATGAAAGATTGCTCTCTTCACTAAATTATAAGTCTCATTTTCTGACCTCCATTTTTCTCCACATCCAAAACCTCCACTCTAATTCTTTGGTTAAGATTATTTTTATTAAAGAATAACAACTATTCAGAAATGTTCAAAAATCACAATTAGTCAATGATTGCATAAGGAAAACACATCTGTGTAATAGAATGAAAGAAACCACAAAGTGTTAGAAAATATTTACAAATTACATTTCTGAGAAAGTACTTGTTTCTAGACTGTATGAAGAACTCTAAAGACTAAATAGCAATAAAACAATCTGATTCAAAAATGGGCACCAGATTTGAATACACTCCTCACAAAAGAAAATTTATGGTGTTAAGTTTTTTTCATTTCTTTATATATTCTGGAGATTGATGCTCTATCTGAGGTTCAGATGGCAAAGATTTTCTCCCATTCTGTAGGCTCTCTCTTCACATCTTGATTGTTTCCTTTACTGTGAAGAAACTTTTTAGTTTGATAAAATCCCATTTGTTGAATCTTGATTTTAATTCTTGCTCTTTAGGAGTCTTGTTAAGTAAGTTGGCTCCTAAGCTGACATAAGGAGGAGTTGGGCCTGCTTTTTCTTTGATTAGGTGCAGGGTCTGTGATCTAATGCCTAGGTATTGATCCACTTTGAGTTCAGTTTTGAGCAGGATGAGAGATAGGGGTTTGCTACATATGGATTTCCAGTTTTCCCAGCACCATTTGGTGAAGAAGCTATCTTTTCACCAATGTATATTTTATCGCTTTTGTCTAGTATGAGACAACTGTATTTATGTGGGTATGTATCTATGTCTTCTATTCTACAGCATGTCTGTTTTAGTGCCAATACCATGCCATTTTTGTTAAATGCAAATTAAAACTACACTGAGATTTCATCTCACTTCAGTCAGAATGGCAATTATCAAGAATACAAGCAATAATAAATGTTCATGAGAATGTGGGGGGAAAGGTACACTCATTTATTGCAAGTGGGACTGCAAATTTGTGTGACCACTCCAGAAAGCTGTATGAAGATTCCTCAGCAAACTTGGAATGTAACCACCATTTGACTTAGTTTTCCCACTCCTCACTTTATACTCAAAGTACTTAAAATAAGCCACATCAATGTTTCTAGCAGCTCAATTCACAATAGCTAAACTATGGAACCAAACTAGATGTCCTTGAACAGATGAATGGAGAAAGAAAATGTGGTACATATACACAATACAATATTACTCAGCCATAAAGATGAAATGAAATTATGGCATTTGCCAGTAAATGAATGAAGACTATCATGTTAAATGAAATAAGCCAATCCCAAAAAACCAAAGGCCAGATGTTCTCTCTGATATGCCAATGCTAACTCACAATCAGGTGGGGAGGCATTTGGGAAGAATAGAAGTACTTTGGATTAGATAAAGGGGAATGATGGGAAGGGAGGGGGAATTAGAATAGGAAAGATAGTAGAATGAATTGGACATTCCATCCCTATGTTCATATATGAATACACGACCAATGTACATCATATACAACTAGAGGAATGGGAGGTTGTACTCCATATACATATAATATGACAAAATACATTCTATTGTCATGAATAACTAAAAAGAATAAAACAACAACAAAAACAACAAAAAAAATAAACCATTTTTGAGTGCAAGTGTAGAAAGAATGGCTCTAAGTTATAAGTATAGAAATAAAATCACATCATATAAGTTAATAATGCAAAATTGTTTTCCAAATTTTTGAACCAATTTATTATACTAATAGTTTATTATTGCTCATTGTATTCACTGATGCTTGCTAATGTCGAAGTTTTTAATTCCTATCAATCTGAAGTATGTAAAATGTTCTCTCGTGACTTTAATTTTCATATCCCTGATTAAAAGTGAGAATGGACATGTTTTTCACTTATGAAAAAAAGATCTATGAATAAAAAATGAGCTTATGTAAAAGTTAACAATATCATCAATATTTAGGGAAATGAAAATTAAAACCACATTGAATTAGTATTACATACCTCTAAGAATGTCTAAAATAAAAAGTAAAACTAAATTTTTCAAAACTGGTCAACATGTGGAGTTTTTAGAACACTCAAATATTGCCAATAAAAATGCTAAATTATACAGCCACTTTGAAAAATGGTTTGGTAGTGTCTTATAAACATATACTTACCATATGACCCAGAAATATGATTCCAAAGGGTAATGAAAACTTATAAAAGCCTCTGTGGAAATGTTCATACACACTTTATTTATAGCCACCAAAAATTGGAAACAGTGCAAACAACCTTCCACCACTGTTGGATCCCTTCAACCTCAAACTTCCAGAAATGTACCACAGTGACCTGTGAGATGTCTCAGTAAAAGGGTGTCAGAAAGACCTATTACATTGGATTGGGTATTTTGGGGAAGGTTTAAGGAAATAGAGGTTCACTCTATATTAAGTGTAATAAGTGAAGGCAATGTCATGATTATATATCTCAATACATCTTAATTATAGGGAAGGCATTCATGAGTATGGTAAAAGCAAAAATTGATATATAATTAGCAATTACTCATTTAATGATAAAGAGGGATGTTTTGTATTTTGTGGCCTGCATAGTCAGTTTTTTTGAAGTAGATATTTGTGAGACTGTTTATATTCAGTTGGAGAATGATCTGACTTAGTCATAAACACAAGATCAATTAATAATAAATAACCTTGAGGCCTAGCTGTGAATGTCAGATCAGTTCCTGGACTTAAGAGGCTGCTTTTAAAAATCTTTTTCAGGATAAACAAACTGTGGTAGGTCTATACAAGTGAATACTACTTACAAAGAAGAATAAATGAACTATCAATTCACATATCAACATGAATTTGCATTTTTCTGAGCAAAAGAAGCTAGACTGAAAAACCTATATATATTGCCTGATTTTATTTATGTGAGACACTAGGAAAGATAAAACAATAGAGGAGAGAATATATCACTGATTTCCAGGGATTAATAATGGGGAAAACAGTTGGCAGAATAGTGTAGCATGGGAGAATTTTAGGGGTGATGGGATTAGATGGTCGACACATGACTATACATTTGTTAAAACTCAGAGAACTGCTCACCGTAAAATGTGAGTTTTACCAATTGGAAAAACAAAACAAAAGAAAACAAGAAAGTGTATATGTGGAAGGGAAAAGAAGGAGTTTGTGATAAATAAATCTAATTTTTCTATAAGTGAATTGCATAGTCTCACTTAAGCAGATGGAAAAGAAAGAAACTGACCTAAGTATCTTTGGCAGTCTTTTGCCTTATCCACTCAATCACCTTGTCTTAATCCTTTGAAAAGCAGTGTTTTGACTGGATACTATAAGGCTAAAGGCATATATAGTCAAATGACTCTGGTTTGTTAGTATATTTTTCTCAGGAATATGTGCTGGAAATTATGAAACTTTATTTATATGCTAGAATTGAGCAAATAAAATAAATATATTATGGGAGGACAGTTTCTCATTGCTAGAGAGAGAAGTTATAAAAAAAAAGGAAATACCAGAATTGAATTTATGCGATACTGGCATTAGAGGTATCTGTATGAACTCATTTAAAAATTACATATAGTTAATATGTAGACACAAAGCATATGTAGAAATAATGTGAATATGTTTCTGTAGGCAAATTTGTATACATACTTACATATTCTGGCTCTGTCTAAAAGAAGGTCTTAAAGCAATGACCTAATAGCTGCAATATGCACACTAAGAACCAAGATTTTATTTTTAAATACTATGCAACAGTAAAGGAACCAGGAATCTTTGGAGAAATGATTGATTCCAGCACTGGGTGGAGAAAATATAATGATGATTTTGGAGCATCTTGTGATCTTAGAATGCAAGGAAGTCTTAAAAAGATGTATATGTATCTAGAGGGCACAAGAACAAACCTTAATGGCATAGCTGAAACAACATGAGCAACACAGTAGGTATGGTAATGGATTATAAGCCAAGAAATGAAGTTAATATATAATTATATATTGATGTAAACAAGTGCATAATGGGTGGAAAATAAAAAATATTCCTTAAGAAAAATTTCAATTAATATAAAAGTAATGAGGAAAATGTAAAATACCATGAGAACCCCACAGTAATAATTATCATAGGCAAGATCCATTCAGAGAAGCTAAAAGATACAGGCTATACGCATAGTCCTACATTTTTTCCCTGAAATATTTATTAATTACAAGGGGAAAAGGAGAATTTTTGCAGATACCACCTTAACCAAATGATCAATATCACCAACACTATCAATAATACATAAAAACATATGACACTTGATATGATGCCTTGGAAAGCGCATATCTCTTCAATGCCATCCTTCCCATTAATGCAAAATTTGATACGAAATTAAGGAATAACTACAAAATAATGAAAGATAAGACATGGAAGAGAAGAAAAGTTTGGGGGAATGTCACAGATTTGAGATTAAGAAGACATGAAAAGTAAATGCCATGCAGGACTCTAAATTGAATAATGGAGAAGAAAAAGAGATATTAGAAGAAAAAATGGTGAAAACCAAGTTCTACACTTTGATTAATTATATTGCACCAATAATGTCTTAGTTCTTCAGTTCCTCTGAGAGTCTCAGCACCCAACTTCTCTCCACCATATTTGAGTGCTTATTTATCAATACAGGTATTAAAACCAGAGTCAGGATTCCTGGAGTCACATTTGTAAGAAGTGAGCATGGGTCCACGTGGGAAGAGAGGAGGTCTTAGCAACTTACATCAGCTGGCATTTCTGAACACTTGGCTATGTTCCAAATATTTTTATACACTCCCTTTTAATCCTTAGAACAATCATGAGGGGTAAATTCTATTATTTTCCTCCTCTTA
This sequence comes from Sciurus carolinensis, assembly GCF_902686445.1. Lineage (NCBI taxonomy): Eukaryota > Metazoa > Chordata > Mammalia > Rodentia > Sciuridae > Sciurus > Sciurus carolinensis. Next base: position 109,947,966 of record NC_062217.1, on the reverse strand, counting down.
AAATGGGAACCTAAAGATGAGAAATATTAAATTGCATGTCTGAGACGTATATGTAGCTAGAGGCTGTGTTCAAACCCAGTTCATCTGACTCTGTGTTTAATTGCCTGCATTGGTCACTCTAATTAACAATGTCTAGGAAGGGAACCACAGACTTCCTTTTCAGGATTTATAGGTTATCTTGGTTGTACATTCTCTCATATTTCACATTTTAGTAGAGTATTCATCTCTTCCAGCTGTTTTTGCTTCTTTTGCTACTATGCCACTTCATAGCTTACTGGTACTACTATAATTTGTAGTACTCAAAGAGGCTGAAATTCTTCTGGATATATTTTTTTATTATACTTTCTCAGCATGATATAATATTATGGATCCATAATATTGATTTTGATAATAAGGTCCAGTCCATCCAATTCTAAAATCAATACCATGTTTTAGAGGATTTCCAAAATGCAGGACATTATGAAGCAAATCATAAAAATAACTGAAACTAATCACTGAAGAACTATGCACATTCTATAGCCTTTATCATACACAATGAAATATAAATGATATAAAATTGTTCTGAAATTAGTGCTCCTGTGTATCAATCAGTATACATTCAAAACATCTTTTTTCTTCTTAGGCTTAATTTTATTCAAATAATTTAGCTTGAAAATGATTTCAATGCTTGTCTACTGGAAGTTCTTACCCAAGTCTACTAGATAGGTAAATGTGTGCTGATACATCTGCATTTGCTTTGAGCCTGCATTACCAAGTCTTATCTTTGCATGAGTATTTGCTTAGAGTACAGATTTTAGTAATGATTATGTTATAATTGATTTCTCATGAAGAGTTTGCTTTCCTTCATTAAATATGTCCCCTGGCAATTGTAATTCAGGATATTAGTTTTAGTCATTAAATGTCCCTGAAATGGGACACTCATGCTTTACAAAATATTTGCTGCATCTTTTCAGAATAGCTTTTTCTTTTCATTTGACTCAGAGGTTGAAAATTAGGAAATGTCTTTAAACTATCTTGACTTTGATTTTTAAAACTCTGCTTGTTTGATGATAAAGTAACTGATTCTATTTTATTTTCAGACTAAATATATCATCACTGTCTAAATTTTCGAAATAATTTTGCTATTTACATCATGCCAGGTATGTATTTGGATCACTCTAGCAAGGACTGGATCAACAATGGCAAGTGAAGTTCAATTATAGGAAGAGTATTAGCTATTAGGGATCCACAGCTTAGTTCAAGTTCAAATAACAGAGTGGCAAGATCTATTTTTTACCACACACACAAAAAAAAGTAAGGACAAAGTGGCAACTTGCATGTATTAGCTATCCCTGTAGGGGTCTCCCAATGTTTCACTTTCTTGTTTAAATTTACACCTCTATAATTTAACAGTGTTAATGCGTTATGGTCTATATATGCCAATTTTATATTGTACAATTTGAAATTTGAGTTGTCTAATAACAACAAAAAATTGTACTGTGTAATGTGTACTGAGAAAAAGTAAAGAAATGCTGAGTCTTTGAACCATATATGCTGCTACTATGGAGCCAAGGCCAATGATCACCTGAACAAGGAGAGTGTCAATCTGTCAGTCACAAGTTCAACTCTGGAAAAGAGAGGAAAAAAAGAAGAGTAAAACTTGGGTGTTTGTCTCACCAAGATGGAGCAGGCAAATCATCTATTGTTTCTGATGAGAATCGGTCATGATAGGATCTTAACTGATTCTTTTCTTCTTCCTAATGGTGGGTGCTCCATCTCTGCTTGGAGACTTCCCACCAGCACTGAAAGTGGGCCTTCCTATGACAGGCTCTAGTTATTCCATTGTTCAATGTATAAAGAGCATAGCAAACATGTATGAGCTAAATCAAGCTAATATGGATATCACAGTCTCTGACATGGAAATCCTTAATTAAGTTAAAAGGAAAGTAAATTGGAAAACATAATTTGTTGTGTGATCTTTCACTTTTTTCTAAGATAACACCAACCTGTTGCATAAAAATCTGAACATACTCCATGTCGCCAAAGTGTACAGTTAAAAATAGTTAAAACATTAAGTGCTGCTTATTTTACCACAATAAAAATAAAAGATAACTCCAAGTAACTCCTAATCAGTTATCTCATTTTAGAAATGCTACCCTTAGGGAATTCATCAATAAATAGTTTCTCAGAGCTCTTAGATGATAAATATAATATGTTTCAGTAGAAAACATTAATAATATTATAATTTATTAATATTATAATTTATCTAATAATACTAGATAAATGGCCATAAGATTTTAGTTTTATCGTAGTGTCTAATGAGAAGGTGGTTGTACAGCTCAAAAGTGTTTATGGATATGATCAACATGGATTGTTGACTAATCACTCTTGACTCAGGTCTACTCAAAAGCTGTGTTCATCATTTATGTGCTGTGTGGCCTTGGACAAATTACTTGATCTAAGGTTAAATTTCTACATATGTAAAAGCAGGATATCAATAATCCCTTACACCATTGGAATATTGTAATGATGAGATAAGTTAATAATCACTTAACACAGTACTTGATGGATAGCAAAAATTCAGAAAAAGGAAAATTGTTATACATACCTCTAAAGATACTTTTTAGGATTTTATGATATATTGTATACAAAATGGCATGGTCCCAGTCATATTATAACAACTCAGTGGATGCCAATTGCCAATACCATTAATGTACATGTAAAACCGTCTGGTAGGTTAGTGTATCATGATTAGTCATTTCCATAATCCTGCATTATTGCAGCAGTATCAGAATGCCCACTTCCATCTTAAGATTCCTTGTTTTGCATATTGATTTTTTGCAATACCATTTTTCTCATCACCTTTTTGGAATTTTTTGGCAATTTCTTCTTGCTTAACAAACAAAACATAAAATCTTGGGGGCAGAGTCACAGGTAGATTCATGACCTTAGAATCAGCCTCATAAATTCTGCCTCTATCATAAATTAGCCATAGGAACTAGAGTTGTGCAAGTCACTTTTTTTTTTAAATCTAAATTTCAGTTACCTTATCTGTAAAAATAGGACAATAGTAATCTCTATTCTGCAAGTTATAGATGAAAGAAGATACTAAGGGTCTTAAAAATATTCAGGGACATATGGCTAATTTTCAGTAAAAGTCAGCTCATTTTCTCATATTGTTGGATAGCATCAATTATTAGAAGTTTTGAAGAAGAATTTCACTGGAAAAGCCAAACAGGAAAAGAAGATGCTATGCAAGGTTATTACATTAAGGATGAGAAAATGATCTCAACTTTGCTGTAATAAAGGGCTTAACAGGTTAAGAACCTGTGGAGAACCACAGGTCTCTTATGTTAGTTAATTAGTCTTACCTAAAGGAAAGCAAATTTTATCATATGTTCATGACAAAGGTAGTTGTATAATTTAGGACCAGGTACTTACGAGAGTTAGGGTATGCTCTTCCCTAAACGCTATAGATATGAAAATTACCTTCTATTATGATTGTATTTCAATGAAATGTGTCCTGTGCTTGAAAAAAGCACTTCCCAAAACTGGAAAGAGGCTTTTAAGGGAATTGTATAGTCATCCCATTGAATCTGTAGGTGATTGGCTTCAGGACCCCTCACAGATACTAAAATCTGTTGATATTTGAGGCCCTTATATAAAATGACATAGTATTTGCAAATAAATCCTCCCCTGTTCCTTAAATCATCACTAGAGAACTTATCCTAGCTAATACACTGTAAATTCCATAAAATAGGTATTATGCTGTATTGTTTAGAGAATAATAAGGACAACTGCAATGTCTAATCTAGTTGCCATTTAAAAGATACTTTTGATCTATAATTGGTTGAATCTGTGGATGTGGAACCCATGGATATGAAGGGCTAACTATATTTTTCAAAGAGGCAGAGAAAAAAAATTAATCACAAGTTTTCTAAAGAAAATTCTCCAAGAAAAGGAAAGTCAAGTGCCTATAGACAGGAAGAACCCTATCTAAAGTTTTGTCAAGTGGAGGGAACTCTAAGGTTTACAAGATTAGGATCTTCTTCACCTGCTCACAAGCCTTTCAACTTCTCCCATCTACTCTTTGATTCAAAAAATTGTCCTCTGAAGCAACACTGAGTGAGTTTATATTCTAGCCTGACTTGAATCTCTTGATCATGCCCTATTTGATTTGAGCTAAGGTAAGCCCAATTCAAGAATTCAGAGTTCCCTTGAGTGTTTTCTCTAGGGTTTTTAATGCCTGATCACTCAAAGGAGGACAATATAGCTAGTGGAAATCTGTTAAATACAAGGCTCCAGATAGAGTAAGTCAATAGAGCATTTTTTTATTGCTGTTTTTCAGGCAGCATGAAATTCTTAGTTGCATTTACATGAGCAAAGAACAGCAAAAATTCCAAATCTTTGTTATATTGGAAAATTCTTTATGGTTCCATCATTAATTGGGAAGAGCAAAAATTCTCTCTCTAGGAGCAATTCACTTGGTCAGAAGACAAGCTTAATGAGGAATTATAGTCACTCATTATTGATTTGTTCATGGCTTACTTATTAAGTTACCCCAACTGTACTCTAGGACTAAAACCAGTCATACTAAGGTATAGCATACATATATTTGTCCTTTGTTTTCTTGCTCTATGACCATAAACCAATTATTTAACCTTTCAAATCCCCCATAAATATCAATGAGGCTTAACAATGTGGCTACCCATTATAGACTGAATTGAGTCTCCTTAAAATTGATATTTCAAAGTCTTAATCCCCAAAACCTCTGAATATGACTTTATTGGAAATTAGGCCTTTATAGAGGTAATTAAGATAAAATGAGACAGAGGAGATCACTTTCCTGACATTTTGTATGGTGTGAAAGCAAGAAAGCAGAAAGGCAGCTTTTCAGTAAGGTGGGCTAACAAAAAAAAATGAGGATGACTTTACTGGAATTTAAAACTGGATATTCAAAGAAGAACAGGGACTTAGGAGGTTGGATATAATAAAAAAGGAAGAAATCCCCAGCAGCATAGTCACTACCATGCTCCAGACAACCCCACCTAAAACTGCTGAAAAGAGAAGCTGAGAATCTTTTGAATGCCAGTGGAAGAATTCTTTCACTTTTCATCAATTTTTTTTTCTTTCTCTTTTCTTTTTTCTCTTTTCTTTGTGTAATTGTGACCTTAATTGTACATAAACATTCGTACATATTCATATTTGTTTTTTTCTCATTTCTAACATTTTTGAAGCCAGTTATTTTCATGGATTAATTTTTTTGAGGACTAGGATGCTTGATTTGTATATTTTAGTTTTGTTTTGTATTCTTTAATTTTTATTTTGAATTTAAAAAAAAAATACTTTATATATTTTCTTTTTCTCTTACCTGTTTCCCCTGATTCTCTTCCTCTCTCCTCTTCCACTAACAGCCAACCTCTATTGTTGTGTTTTTCACTCTTCTTTTAATTTTTTACTACTATCTTTTCTCTTCTTCCCTCATAATCAAATCATCACTTCCTTTATCACTTCTGTTCTCTCCTTGTCCAAAATTTGAAATTGTAAACCCTTTGCAAACTTGCTGTTTTATTGCAGGCAGTAACTGATCATGTAAGTTTTGATTATTGGGATAATTAACACTGTAGATGTCATAGTAGGAACTATTGGATTTAATGCAAACAACATAGTTTGCATTGGTTGTTATTTGCTTTCCCCAAACAGTGAGGAACTGGAAACCTTCAGGCACACTATATGTCCACAGGAGAGAAACTCTGCTGCCTCACATCCATACTATTAGATGGGTAGACACACAAACAACATAAAAAAGCAAGGAAATGATTCACCCCAAACAAACAAAGATCCCCAATAAGAGAATCCATTGACACACACTAGAAGAAATGTCAGAGGAGTTTAGAATGTATACAGTTAAACTGATCTACAAAGTAAAGGATGGTATAAGGAGTGAAATCAGAGAAAATACAGGAAGTGAAAGATCATTTCAATAAAGAGTTAGAGGAGAAAAAAAAACAAGAAGAACTCCTCAAAAGGGAGTAATATATAAATCAAATTAAAAATTCAATTGAAAGTATCATCAATAGACTAGATGACTTGGAAGACAGAATTTCAGGCAATGAAGACAAAATATATAATATTAAAAAGAAAGTTGACCATGGAAAAAAGATGTTAAGAGACAGGAACAGAACTTCCAAAAAAACTGGGATAACCTGAAAAGATCAAATTTAAGATTTATGTGGATAGATGAAGTCTCAAGATACAAACAAAAGGAATGCATAAATCTTTTCAAATAAAATCAGAAAATTTCCCAAAACTTAAGAATGAAATGGAAAATAAGATACAGGATTCTTTAGGACCCCAAATATACAAATTTACAATAGATTCACAATAAGACACATTATTAAGAAAATACCTAACATACAAGGTAAGGATAGAATTTTAAAGGCTACAGAGAAAATAGGTAACATTTGGAGGGAAACCGATCCAGATCTCAGTTGATTTCTCAACCCAGACACGCAAAGTTAGGAGGTCTTAGAATACTATATACCAAGCTCTGAAAGGATATGGATAGTCAAAAATACAAAACCCAGAAAAATTAAGCTTCAGAATTGATGATGAAATAAAAACCTTTCATGGTAAAAAAGTTAGAATAATTCACAACTAGAAAGTCTTCACTCAAAACATACTCAATAAGATATTTCATGAAGAAGAAATAAAAAGTAAAAGTGAAAACCAGCAAAAGGAGGAACTAAACTAAAATAACAGTGACTCAATGGAGAAACACATTCAAATTAGAAATCAGAAATAAATAAAAATAACAGGGAATAAATATCATATTTCAATAATCACATTGAATGTACATGGCCAAAACTCATCAATCAAAAGACATAGACTGGCAGATTGGATTAAAGAATAAAACCAAACAATATGTGGTCTCTATGAGACTCACTTCATAGGCAAAGACATCTACAGATTGAAGGTGAAAGGATTGGAAAAAATATATCACTCGCATGGATCAAGTAAACAAGCAGGGGTTTCTATCCTCATATCAGATAAAGTGGACTTCAAGCCAAAGTTAATCAGAAGGGATAAAAAAGGACATTTCATATGGCTTAAGGGAATTATGCATCAACAAGACATAACAATTATAAATATTCATATAAGACATAACAATTTAAATATTTATACCCTCCAAACTGAGCATCTACATACACTAAACAAACCCTTCTCAAATTCAAGAACCAAAGAGACCACAACAAAACAATACAGGGTGACTTTAACACATTTCTCTCACCACCTGATAGTTCCTCCAAATAAAAACTAAACAAAGAAACTATAGAACTAAAAAATACAATTTAAAATTTAGACATAATAGAATATTTCATCCATCATTGAATGAATGCAGTTTCTTCTCAGCACATCTCTAAAATATACCACATCTTAGACCACAAAGCAATTCTTAGCACATACAAAATAATAGAGATAATACCTCTCATCCTATCAAATCATAATAGAATAAAATTGGAAATCAAAGAAAAAAATAGAAGCTACTCTAACACCTGGAGACTAAATAATACACTACTTATTGATGAATGGATAGCAGACGAAATCAGGGTTGAAAAAAAGGACTTAGAGGTAAATGAGAAAAGTGATACAACATATCAAAATCTCTAGGACACTATGAAGACAGTACTAAGAGAAAAGTCCATTGCACTGAGCTCATTCATTAAAAGAATATAAAGTCATTGAATGAAAACCTAACATTACATCTCAAAGTCCTAGAGAAAGAGGGAAAAATCAACACCAAAAGCAGTAGAAGACAGGAAATAATTAAAATCAGAGCTGAAATCAATAAAATTGAAACAGAAGAAATAATCCAAAAACTCAGTTGAGTTCTACCAGAACTTCAAAGAAGAAAACACACTTATACTCCACATATTATTCCATAAGGCAGAAAAGGAGGGAACCCTTCCAAACTCATTCTATGAAGTTAGTATCACCCTGATGCCAAAACCAGACCAAGACACATTAAGGAAAGAAAACTTCAAACCAATATCCAAGAATGAATATAGATGTAAAAATTCTTAAACTATACTATAGATCAATAGTAACAAAAGTGACATGTTTTTTGGCACCAAAATAGGCATGTAGAGCAATGATACAGAATAGAAGACACAGAGACAAACCTCCAAAAATGCAGTTATCTCATACTACACACAGGTGCCAAAAACATACATTAGAGAAAAGATAGCCTCTTCAACAAATGGTGCCGTGAAAACTGGAAATCCATATGCAGCAAGATGAATTAAACCCCTATCTCACACACTGAACAAAAATCAACTCAAAGTAGATTAAAGACTTAGGAACTAGAACAGAGACCTTGTGTCTAATAGAAGAAAAAGTAGGACCAAATCTCCACCATGTCAGCTTAGGAACTGACTTTCTTAACCAGAATCCTAAAGCAAGAAGTAAAATCAAGAAACAATAAATGGAATGGACTCAAACTAAAAAGCTTCTCACCAAAGGAAATATTCAATAACATAAAGAGAGAGCCTACAGAATGAGAGAAAATCTTTACTGCATGCACCTCAGATAGAACACTAATCTCCAGGATATATAAAGAACTCAAGAAACTTAACACCAAAAAAACCCACAAATAACCCCATCAATAAATGGGCTATTTTGTTGGAGTATAAGCTAAGCAAACACAGTAATCTGAAAGTCGCTTCCCTGAGCCTCAGTTTCCTCATCTATAATACAGGAGATGATCTCTAAATTACCCTTCACCTGAAGACTTTTCTAATTACATCCAGATGATTTACTGAACCTCTGCTGGGGAGCGTGGACTCTGCAATCCATTTATAATGCTCCAGGATTTTGTCTGTCCATACAAAACTCCACTCGTTGGTTCTTCCCATTCCATCTGACCTTGTACTATTGAGCAGGGAAACTGAGAGCCACCTCAACCAGCTGTAGTCTCAGGCTGCTCCAGCTGGCAGCTTGGTGGCAATGCAAGAGGAGGAGGGGCTTATCAAACCCAGCCCTTGCTCTATCTAAGGGGGGCACAGCCAAGAAGGAACTGAAAGAAGGGTCACCTGGCTTAATACCAGTGATTTGAGAGACTGAGGCAGGAGGATTGAAAGTTCAAAGCCAACCTCAGCAACTTAGCAAGACCCTAAGCAACTTCACAACACCCTGTCTCAAAATAAAATATAAAAAGGGCCGGAGATGTGGCTCAGTGGTTAAATGCCTTTGGGTTCAATTCCTGGTACCAAAAATAAATAAATAAATGGGCTAAGGAACTGAATAGACACTTCACAGAAGAAGAAATACAATCAATCAACAAACATGAAAAAATGTTCATCATCTCCAGCAATTAGAAATAGTTTGGGGGACACATCATCTTGACCTAGGGGTGACTACCTCTTTTCTTCTTTCATCTTCTTCAACTGTCCCATAAACTTTCCTGGGAAAGTCCAAAAGGTAAACTAAAGGAAAGATGGGAGAACAGCTTATGAGTCTGATTATCATGTGTATGCTTTGATTAAACAGTCTTTCTCCTCAGTAAATTGGAATAAATTACCTTTACTCTAGTAAATTACCTGTAAGTGATTTATCAGTGTAGGTGAAACTGAAACAGTACAAAGATTGTATGGCAGACTGAATAATGTTCTTTCCAACAATATTCCCATGTAATCCCTACAACTTTGAATAGGTTGCTTAAATGGCAAAAGGAACTTTCCAGATGTAATTATGGCTACTACCCCTTAAATAGGGCAATCATAGTAAATTATCCAGGTGGGCCAAATCTAATTCCATAAGTACAGAATTTTCTCTGACTGGAGTCAGAGAAACATGGCAGATTCTAAGCTTGAGTAAGACTTGAGCCACCACTGATGGTTCTCAGAGTTAGGGGTCACATGTAAGGACAGTAGAGAGGCCTTTAGGAACTCATGGAAGGTAAGAGCAAACACTAACTCCTGCCTGTTAACCAAAGAGAAGATGGGGATCCCACTCTTACAATTGCAATTAACTGAATTAGATTAAGAGTTTGAGTGAACACTAGTTTACTTTCAAGTGCTCTTGAAACTGGATCCTTTCCCAGATTTTCCAGTAAGGAAGACAGACCTGCCAAAACCTTAACTTTAGCACAGAGAGATCTATGTCAGACTTCTAACATACAGATCTGTGAGAGAATAAGTGAGGGGTTGAAGCTGTGGTAATGTTTTTTTCATGACAGCAATAGAAAATTAATTCAGAGAGTAAGGAAACATAGTTATCATTTGAGCATGTGACTGTCTCTGTGTCTCTACATCCCCATTTGTAAAGTGGGCAGGATAAAGGTATCTAACTCATTGTACTGTTGTACTAGAGCTAATGATGCTCTAGTTAGGCAGAAACAGATAATGCCAAAATGGTGATCAGAGTGTAATAAAATAAAATAAACGACATAAAAGAAGTAAATGTCATATTTCCTTAAACTGAATGCAAATAAGAGAGGAAACACATTTTCAGATAAACAGTGGTCACAGTTCATTTCAGGTAATGGAATCCTAACCAATTTTTTATATCAGAAAAACTGGAGATCTGCGTGGGGGTGGTTGGGCCTATGCCTGGGCTGTGCAGTGATAAGATTTCATCTCACCCCAATATGGCGATTATCAAGAATACAAGCAATAATAAGTGTTGGCAAGGATGTGGGGAAAAAGGTACACTCATACATTGCTGTTGGGACTTCAAATTGGTGCAACCATTCTGGAAAGCAGTATGGAGTTTCCTCAGAAAACTAGGAATGGAACCACCATTTGACCTAGCTATCCCATTCCTCAGTTTATACCCCAAGAACTTAAAATTAGCATACTACAGTGATATAGTCACATCAGTATTTATAGCAGTTCATTTCACAATAGCTAAACTATGGAACCAATATAAATGCCCTTCAACAGATAAATGGATAAAGAAAATGTGGTATATATACACAATAGAATATTACTCACCCTTAAAGAAGAATGTAATTATGGCTGATGGTGAAAGGAAGGAGCTGGAGAATATCATGCTAAGTGAAATAAGCCAAACCCAAAAAACCAAAGGCCAAATGTTTTCTCTGATAAACAGATGCTGATCCATAATTGGGAAGGATTGAGAAGAATGAAGGAACTTTGTATTGGGTAGAGGTGAGTGAGGGGTGGGGAGGGGAGTGGGTGGGGAGAACAGTGGAATGAGACAGACATTATTATCCTATGTACATGTGTGACTACATAACTGGTGTAACTGCACCATGTGTAGTCAGAGGAATGAGAAGTTGTGTTCCACTTGTGTACAACGTGTCAAAGTGCATTCTACTGTCATGTGTAACTAATTAGACAAATTAAAAAATAAAAAAGAAACACAGAAAGTGAAAACACACTATAGTGGTGCTGCAAATCAATGTTCATAGTAGCTCAATTCTCAATAGCTAGGCTAGGGAACCATCCCAGTTTCCCTTCAATAAATGAATGTATAAAGAACACATTGGAATACTACTTAGTCTTAAAGAAGAATTAAATTATGGCATTTTCTGGTAAATGGATGGAACTGGAAGCTGTCATGCTAAGTGAAAGAAGCCAATTCTTAAAAACGAGGACTGGGGTTGTGGCTCAGTGGTAGAGTGTTTGCCTAGCATGTGGGAGGCACTGGGTTCAATTCTCAGCACCACATATAAAGAAATAAAATAAAGGTCCATCAACAACTAAAAAATATATATTAAACAAACAAACAAACATTAAAACATTAAAACAAACAAACCAACCAAAGACTGAAAATTCTCTGTGATACGTGGATGCTGACTCACAATTGGTGGGTGGGAGGGAGGAGTGAATGTTCACAAGATTGGACAGGGTGCAGTGGAAGAAGGGAGAAGGGATGGGAATGGGAAAGACAGTAGAATGAATTGGACATAACTTTCCTGTGTTCACATATGCATACACAACCAGTGTAACTCCACATCATGTACAACCACAAGAATGGAAAGATATACTCCATATATGTATGATATGTCAAAATACATTCTATTGTCATGTGTTACAAAAAGAATAAATAAAAAAGAAAACAAAAGATAAAATGAGGTCATATGGGTGGGTCCTGATTCAAAAGGACAAGTGTTATATAAAAAGAGGATATTAAATACTCAGAGGGAAGACTGTGTGAAGACATGGTGTGAAGACAGTCATATACAGGCCACAGAGAGAAGCCCTTTTTTATGGTAGCCCTAGCAAACCAATATACTACCTCACAGAACAAGCATTACATGAGAAAAAACCTGTAAACATATTTCAAGGTCTGAAAACCAGACTCCATACTTCTATCTTCCTCCAGCCTACCCTGCACTTTTCTGTCAGATAAGGACCTCTTCATAAAACTTGAAGGCTTGCTTCTTTCCCGAGTGGAATTCTTTACTATGGGTTTTTCAAGGTTGATAAAGGTCCCAGACATTCTTGTCTCCTTTTCTTACATAAATGCACACACTTCCAGTCTTAACTATTACTACTGTTTTTGAACGTTATGCTGATTTCGAAGTACCCGTCTCACAGCCCCATGCTTTCGGCCTCACTACTCTCTCTGGCTAACCTACCCCATCACTTCCTTGTAAGCCGCTGAAGTTCTGTTATTCACTGTTCAGTAGAAATGCCATCCTTCTAATAGAATGATGTGAAGCTCCAAAAGTGTGTGATTTTCTCCACTTTTTATCCAAAGAATAGCAGTGTGTATTGACCTCTTTTAAGACATATTCTTACTCTGCTTGTATTTTTCTCTCTTCCAGTACCCAGAGTCTAAAGATGCTCCTAGAGGTGAGGCATGTAGCTAACTTTATCTTTGAATCCTCTTCAGCAACTAACCCAGGATATTTCAAAGAGCTCACAAAAATTTCTGGGTTTTGTCAAATTCAACTGAAGCACTTAATTTGTTCATGCTGATGCAGAGATAACAGTCAGAAATTGTAGAATTATAATCATTGTGATTGGGATTTCCTAGATGTTCCCAGTTCTCATTTACTTTTACCAGCAAATGGACACCAAGCAGAATCATTAGACTAATTTCCAAGAGTTGAATGCAATTGCCTTTATAAATAGTCATCAGTACTCTCTGGGCAAAAGTGTTAAAATGTCTTTTTGTGTTATGCACAGAATCAGAGAAATGATCATTGAAGGTAATGGAGAAAGAGAGTGATTGAATAACTTTTCTATTTATTCTTCACATGATATTTTATAAGTGTATCTATTGATAGGGCAATGTTGCATACAGGCAAATCATTTCTATATTTATGATGACTTTATTAGAATACTTCTATTAAAAAGAATTGTAAAATATATTTCATATTTAAATTTTGTCAAAAAGAGCAAAAAAAAAAACTACATGCATTTATTTGTGCACATTCTCACCACCTTTGAGGATGGGGGTTTTTCATCATGTATAATGTAGTGGGTATGCCAGGGCAAAGTGAAATGATAGTACTTCTTCAATTTCTGCTTTCTGGTTTTAATGCCTTTTCATTATATAAGCACAGAATGAATATCCAAAATCATTTTAAATGGATTTCCAGGGAGAAAGCAATACCATAAATAGCATTAGGCATTTACCTGATTGAAACTCTTCTGTGGTTATTGAATTTGGTCTCTAGTTTCAGGCAAAATTTAATATGACTATTTTATAACTTATAAACTTAGTAATCTTCTGAAGCCTTGATATTAGTACATTTTTTAAAAAGTAGGTGCCATTTTTAGTAAGAATGTAACTTTTGTATTTTCTGTTTACAAGCTGGCTTACTTAGCATTTTAGAACTTAAAATCCAGGAAGGTGCATTCTCAGTCTTTTTCTATGAATCTCATTATAAGCTGGAATTTTTAAAAATGTTTTCTGGATGGTAGTATTGTATCTCTTATTGTTGAGTTAGAATAAATCTGATATCATAAATTACTCAGTCACTGATCTTAGGTTTGTTGGGGGTTTTCTGTAATAGAATTTATTCTATGATAATCTGCAAAACTTCTTTCATTGGTTTTTGATTATTTTCTTAAAAACTCCATGGGAGGCTCCCTTTAATACATAAATGAAATGAAAATTATTTATCAAAGTTTAAAATGATGAAATATTTCTGAAGTCAAGGAGAGAAATAAATGAACACTTTGACTCTGGCATAGATTTGCAAATTGTTGCAGAGTAGTTTGATAATATCTATTAAATAAAGAAGTGTTATTTTTTAATCTAATATCTGTAACTGTAGTAAAACTTTATAGAAAATCAATTCATAATGACACACATATAAGATAAACATGCTATTTACTCCATTGTTTGTGATAGGGAAAGATTGGAAATAATTTAAATTTCCATTGATAGGGGAAGGGCAAACTATATTATGTATAGTCATTATGTAAATTATTCAATAAATGATAACAATGCAAAGTAGATCTTTATATACCATGCTGTAAAATTTTTCCAAATAAAATATAGACATTTAAAAATTTACTTAGGTAATACTTAAGTTACTTCAAGTGTTAAGATAATTTGAACAGAGCAAAGAGAGGGAACTTTTTCTTGACCATCCCCTGATATCTGAATAACTATATGTGGTATATCGATTATCCATTAGACATACAACTCATTAAACTTCGTCTATACATTTACATACATTTGTCTGCATTAAATATTTTTGCTAAATACTTTAACAATCAAATGATATTATTTATATTATTCTGTAATGTTTTTCATTAATATATCTTATAAGAATTTGATTTCAAAGTATGTGTATATTCTTCATTCTTTATAATTATTCCATAGTTTTACAAAATTTATTCCATTTGGAATAAGTTGGAATATAGATTAATTCTACCTATTTAATTTGAAATAAATTTCAAATATTACAATTGACTTATTTATAAAACAATCACACATGTGTGTTAGATCATTTTTAAGGAAAAGTTGTTTTATGGTTTTTGACTTATGATTTTTATAAACTAAAGTTTGATAATAATATATGGTATTTGTTTAAAGTGGGATATAAAGCATTTTATCCAAACCATTATCCATGATTATTTTATGGGAGAATTGGAGAACATTTTTTTGATTTCTATATTATGTATTCCTCTAGTATGTTATGTGCACATATTAATCATTGATTTTGCAATCATGAAATATATAAGCAAGAGAGATTTTTTTGTCTTTAAAATAACACAACTTTTGAAGGCTTTATGTTTTCAAAATCAGTCTTTCAGATGCCAGAACTCATTTTCCCTCATTTTTCCTACAATTTCCACACTTGCCTAAGAATAGGTTTTAATATTTAGGATTCAGACATTTTTATGTAGTAAGAAACTACTCTAGCATATTATTTATCCTTCTTTTAATAATGTTTAGCAATGACATGATTACCTAGTTATTAGCTACCTTTCTCAGTCTCCAACAGTTTCATGTCAAAACATTCTGTTCATGTAAGAGAGGTTCATTGTAAAGAAAAGAAAGTAAAATCAATATATCTTTGTTTTCTTCTTAGACATTGACTCCTACCTTGACTGATTTTACACCACAACTGAGAATAGTAACCATTCAAGTGACTCTTTGGGTTAAGGAAAAGAAGCTACTTGGAAGTGGAGGACTTAATTTGCTTGGTTGAGTCTCTGGGTAACATTGTGGAGTAGAACTGCTTATCTACATTAAACTTCACAACTACCAAATGCATTACTACAAATTCTGTTTCTAAAGCATTTTACTTTACATTTTTAAGAACACTTTAGTTAATGCATTGATTTATTGTTACTGAAACAGCTTACAAAGGAGGGCATAGGAATATGCATTTTTTTGGTAAATGTATAAGTTGGTCTATTATGATTGGATTAAAAATTATGCTGAAGTTTCTATGTTAATTTGCCCAGTACTAGATAAATGCATAGCTGAATTCACAGTCAAGCGTGGCTTATTTCCTAATCATTATAATATTGCCAATTCTTTGGCTGTAGCTGTAGCTCAGTGGTAGAGCACTTGCCTGGCATATGTGAGGCCCTGGGTTCAATCCTCAGCATCACATAAAAATAAATACATAAAATAATATTGCCAATTCTAAGGTAAGGAAAAAATTAGTAGCAATGTTAAAAAATTAAATACAGATATGCATATATTTTAAAAATTACTTGAAATATGAATTTATGTTAACTTCTTTCCAGACTATTATGACCATCGTTTAAAAGAAAATCTAAATTTTAAAACTATAGTAAACAACAGAAAAATTGCAAATAGACTGAAAAAAATGATCCATTGTTTCCCTAATCCTTGTTTGTTAGAAAAACTGACCTCTTGGAATGGAGGGAAAATTATAAAAATTTGAAGCATTGTTTCAATGCAAAGAACTGAGTTGGTAAGCATATTCCTGTTATCCCTATGCACTGCAGTTTGAGCTGCTAACATATGCTTTGCATGCTCAGGCCTATGTGAGGAGACATATACATGTCTTGAATGCCAAGAAACCTGGAAAAATATCCACTCTGACATGATTTTGACATACCTAATTATTTTTTTTTAAATCACAGCAGATTAGAAGTGGCAGCATGATAAATTTGAAATATTAAATCTTTCTTATGATTAGGACTTTGGTATGCACTGTTGTTTGATACTCATGTTTTTCTCTGTAGGGTAGGTTATACCTCCAATTTTATGCATAAAGACATTGAGTCTTATCAGGATGATGAAATGGCCCCAAGTCTGTCAGAGGAGGCATTAAACCATGTTCTGATTCTATGTGCAACATTGCCATTTTCCATGCTGACTTTCTAGCAGCAGAAATTGGAAGATGGGGATCCCAGATTTAGATACTGAACAGCACAACAAGTTATATCTGAGAGCAAGGAAAAGTCAAAAGCAAGGAAAAACCTAGACAAGATATTCAAACCACGGTAGAGTAGAAGTAAGAGCTTCTGAGAGCATTATATATAGTAGATCCCAAATGACCCTAAATCATCAAGCATAGTTACTATTAACAACTCTCTAAGAATACTGATAATATCAGTCTAAATAAGAAAGATTTCCACTGGGAAAGGTGAAAATGCAGATTAAAACATAGGAATGCTCAGCACCAAGTACCTGAACAGCTCCTCATTCAGTGCAGCTTGCTCAGTGGTTTTACCCTACACAGTATCTTGTATTTGAAAGTAGAATGCTACTGAATTTGCTGCCCTAGTAGTTGTGAAGTTCTTTAGTTAATAGATAGTTCTATATTTTAAAATTACACTTTGCTGTTCTAGATTGAAGCAATTTTCCTTACAATTTTCTCCATGTCATCAGACTTCCAACATGAGCACCATGTCCATTCCCAAATTTCACTTTTCCTTTAATAAGAATTTCAGTACAACTCTGAGTTCAGGGTTTAAAACTATATCCATAAACTTGAGAAATACTGATCTATTGCGTGTGGTGTTTAAATTTTATTTTGCATTTTCACAACAATTCTTGAAAATATTTTTAAAGATAAGAGTTAAACTATTAGTCAAATATCTATGGTCATTCAAGCTTCATTAATATTCATTTACATTTAGAGATGCAAATGCTAAAAGCTTAGAGAAAATGTATTCTGTAAATGAAAATTGTGGCACAACGTGAGCAATTTTTACCAACGATCATTTTTTTCTAGGCCCGAAGCTGAATTTTATTAGTCATGTATGCTTTCTGTTTTGTTTGGAAAGAAGATAGAAAGGAAGAATATAAATGGGAACCACTTTATTTCTTCAGTTATTTATCTGTTTTGAGTAATTTCATTGAGAGATTGCAAAGACTTGAAAAGTCAATTTCCTTACTTCCTCTTAAACAATATCAAGGTTCTTAGCATTACTTGTTTTAGATCTGGCTGGTAAGAAAGACTTTTAAGAAATGTAGTATGAGTACTTTCAGAGGAAATCATATAGTTAGTTCCCAAATTTCAACTTCTTTGAATTTTCCTCAAGATGTGCTGTATTTGTTATTGGTAAATATTAATAGAAATCATATTTACATATATGCTAGTTCCATGATTTAAAATTATGTTATTTTAGATTGAAGTAATATGCTTTACAGTTTTCTTCACACTTTATTTATTGATGAATTTCTTAACTTGGCTATTGTAAATTGCACTGCTGTTAATATTGATGTTGCTGTATCGCTATAGTATGCTGATTTAAGTTCTTTTGTATAAACACTGAGAGTGGGATATCTGGGTCATATGGTGTTTCATTCCTAGTTTTCTGAGGAGTCTCCACATTGCTTTCCAGAGTGGTTTTACTAATTATAGTCCCATCAACAAGGTACAAATATACCTTTCTCCCCACATCCTCATTAGTATTTATTATTTTTTGTATTCCTAATTTTCCTTCTAACTGGAGTGAAATGAAATCTCAATATAGTTTTGATTTGCATTTCCCTGATTGCTAGGGATGTTGGACATTTTTCCATATACTTGTTGACCATTTGCATTTCTTCTTTTGAGAAATATCTGCTTAGTTCTTTTGCCCATTTATTGATTTTTTTAAATTTTGGGGTTAATTTTTTGAGATATTTATATATTCTCATGCTAATCCCCTGTCAGAGAAGCAGACTGCACAATGAAATAGGCAAAACTATGTTAGTACATACGTGAATATACCACAATCAATTTCACCCTTATGTATATTTCTGAAGAAATAATTAAAAATTTAAAAACACCTATAAAATAGATAAAAGATCAGTACAATAGAGGAAGGAGAACAGGGGGAGGAATTAGAGGAGGAAAAGGGAAAGTATTGGGAACTGAAATGGAGCAAATTACATGTACATATATAAATTTGCATGTATGTGTATGTCAAAATGAATCCCAATATTATGAATAATTATAATGTAGTAATAAAAACATAAAATAAATTGAAGTAGGATAGAAGAGGTTGAACACCTGAGCAATTTTCAGGAAGCAGGTTTATTGACGACAGGGTTCAGAGGTGGCTCTTGCCTAAGAATTCTTTCTCTGAACAAAGATTTTGGAAATTCTTTGAACTTTATATGCCGTGTGAGGAGGGGTTTGGAGGTTTTACGTGACAAGTGCTTCCTGTTCCATGCTCTAAACCAGACACAGGTTTCACAATTTTTTTCTCTTTTCTTTTTACCAAGAAAACAGAGATAATATCTTTTCACACAACACGCTTGCAGACTCTTCTCCATCACAACTTTTGTGTGCAAACCTGGCATTTACAAGAAAGAGGAAACTTCCAACCATAATAGCCTCTGCAGTTGTCCTGCTGATCTGACAAGAGGAGAAGCTTAATTATGACAACGGTCTTTTGGGTGGGGGTATCTGGTCTGCTTCAGTACCATTATAAAAGTCACATGTATGTCCAGCACTATTAACATAGCAAAGAAGTACAAGATAAAATAGCCAAGATGTACATCTTATTTACTATTTGCATTTTTAAAAAGTGAGTCTTTCAAAATCATGATACTTCCATGTATGAATAACTGGATTCAAGACTCAAACATATGTTTATTGGCTTTAGTTCTATATTCTTTTATTGTAGATAATGTTAAGACAATACTTTATTGTTAATTTCATTACCCTCATTATCAGACATTGTCATTCCTGCAGAATTTGTGTCTCGAGATCTTGTTGCATTAGGGGTTCATAAAACTCCTTGGATGAGTAAAATGGTAGTTTTTCAAATATCACAAGGATGATTTGATACTTTTTTCTAAGCTTTTACAACATTTGTTCAACGTGTGCCCAATCAACCAACACACAATGTCAGTGGAAGTCATTCTCATTTATGACTCCTTATGCTTATACTTTCAGAGAGAGACAAGAAATCTGGGAAAGTCACTAGAAACTAAAATTCTTCTTTCTTGAATTCATTTTTCTTTGTTGTCCTGCTATATGACTGGAAGTTCCAACATTATTAATATTTTATGAATAAGGAATGAAAAATCCTTCTTAAATATTATTTTGTATAAGAGACAACACTTAATATAATTTTGTCAAATGAAAAACAAAGAGGGGGGCGATCCAAGATGGCGGCCTAGAGGGAGACTGCACCCCCAGTCGCTCCAGAACCCTGGAGTTAAGAAGGGGAGGCATTGAGAGACTCGGACTGAAATAGAGCCACGGGTGAGTCTGCCCACTGGGTAAAGCTCGGCCCGGGTGGCAGGCCCAGATAGAGGTGGCTTATCGGAGCCGGGCAGGGCAGCTAGAGTCATTCACAGGCAGCCCTGCGCACTCCGGCGGTGGGCCCCGCCCACACAGCCAGCTTCTCCAGGTTCTCAGAACGGAACTGGCCCGCTAGTGAGAGCCTTTCTGACCAGAACAAGCTCCGAGTCCCAGAGCCCCTGCAGCGCAGCGTACTCCAGCAACGAACCAGCGGAGAGCCGCGATCCGGCAAACAGCCTCTGGGATTAGGGCAGGGCAGCCAGAGACCTCTTCAGGCGGCTCTGCCCACTCCGGCTGCAGGCTCTCTTCATGGGGCGATCCAAGATGGCGGCCTAGAGGGAGACTGCACCCCCAGTCGCTCCAGAACCCAGGAGTTAAGAAGGGGAGGCATTGAGAGACTCAGACTGAAATAGAACCACGGGTGAGTCTGCCCACTGGGTAAAGCTCGGCCCGGGTGGCAGGCCCAGATAGAGGTGGCTTATTGGAGCCGGGCAGGGCAGCTAGAGTCTTCCCAAGGTAGCCTTCCACACTCCGGCAGTGGGCTCCTCCCACACGGCCAGCTGCACGGCGCAGGCCCACAGTGAGAGCATTTCTGCACAGAGTCAGTTCCAAACCGTGGAACCAGTAGGGGGCTAGGGGCAGTTTTCTTCGGATGAGCTGCTTTATCAGATTCCTCCAAGACATCAGGCTACTGAAGGCTGGGAGGTGATACACTGGAAATCTACTGGAACACTATAAGCCAGTAGCGGAAAACTGCAATATCTCAGGGTCCCACTGACAACTGACCAATATGAGAAAACAAGGGAAGAAAATGTCCCAAACAAACCTAGATACTACATCAATAAAACCCAATGACAGCACAGCAGAAGAAATGTCAGAAAGGGAGTTCAGAATGTACGTAATTAAAACGATCAGGGAAGCTAATGAGGAGATGAAAGAGCAAATACAGGCATTGAAGGAGGAGATGAAAGAGCAAATGCAGGCATTAAATGATCGCACCAATCAACAGTTAAAAGAGCAAATACGGGAAGCAAGAGATCATTTCAATAAAGAGTTAGAGATACTGAAAAAAAAACAAACTGAAATCCTTGAAATGAAGGAAACAATAAACCAAGTTAAAAACTCCATAGAAAGCATAACTAATAGGATAGAACACCTGGAAGACAGAACCTCAGACATTGAAGACAAATTATTTAATCTTGAAAACAAGTTGGCCAAACAGAAAGATGGTAAGAAATCATGAACAGAATCTACAAGAATTATGGGATATCATGAAAAGGCCAAATTTAAGAATTATTGGGATTGAGGAAGGCTTAGAGAAACAAACCAAAGGAATGAACAATCTATTCAATGAAATAATAACAGAAAATTTCCCAAATCTGAAGAATGAAATGGAAAACCAAGTACAAGAGGCTTATAGAACTCCAAACATACAAAATTACAACAGACCCACACCAAGGCACATTATTATGAAAATACCTAACATACAAAGTAAAGACAGAATTTTAAAGGCCGCGAGAGAAAAGAATCAAATTACATTCAGAGGGAAACCAATAAGAATATCAGCAGATTTTTCAATCCAGACCCTAAAAGCTAGAAGGGCCTGGAACAACATATACCAAGCCCTGAAAGAAAATGGATGCCAACCAAGAATCTTATACCCAGCAAAACTTACCTTCAAATGTGACAATGAAATAAGATCCTTCCATGATAAACAAAAGCTAAAGGAATTTACAAAAAGAAAGCCAGCATTACAGAACATTCTCAGCAAAATATTCCATGAGGAAGAGATGAAAACAACGATGCAAATCAGCAACAGGAGGCGCTAGCCTAAAGGAATAGCCAAATAAAGGAGAAACCAAATCATGTCAAAAACAAATATGAGTCAATTGACTGGGAATACAAATCATATCACAATAATAACCCTGAATGTCAATGGCCTGAATTCATCAATCAAAAGACACAGACTGGCAGATTGGATTAAAAAGAAAAATCCAACAATATGCTGCCTGCAAGAGACTCACCTCATAGAAAGAGACACCCATAGACTAAAGGTGAAAGGATGGGGAAAAACATACCATGCACACGGACACAGCAAAAAACCTGGAGTATCCATCCTCATCTCAGATAATGTGGACTTCAAACCAAAACTAGTCAGAAGGGATAAAGAAGGACATTACATGCTGCTTAAGGGAAGCATAAATCAGCAAGACATAACAATCCTAAATATCTATGCCCCGAACATTGGTTCATCCATGTACGTCAAACAAATCCTTCTCAATTACAGAATTCAAATAGACCACAACACAATAATACTAGGTGATTTTAACACACCTCTCTCACAACTGGATAGATCGTCCAAACAAAAATTGAATAAAGAAACTATAGATCTCAACAACACAATCAGCAATTTAGACTTAACGGACATATATAGAATATACCATCCAACAAAGAACGAATACACTTTCTTCTCAGCAGCACATGGATCCTTCTCTAAAATAGACCATATTTTATGCCACAAAGCTACTGTTAGCAAATACAAGAAGATAGAGATACTACCTTGTACTCTATCAGATCATAATGGATTGAAATTAGAAATAAATGACAGAATAAAAACAGAAACTTCTCCAATACCTGGAGACTAAATAATACACTATTATATGATGAATGGATAACAGAAGACATCAGGAGGGAAATAAAAAAATTCTTAGAAGTAAACGAGAACAAAGACACATCATATCAAAATCTCTGGGACACTATGAAAGCAGTACTTAGAGGAAGATTTATTTCATGGGGTGCATTCAAAAAAGAAGTAGAAATCAACAAATAAACGACTTAACACTACAGCTCAAAGCACTAGAAAAAGAAGAGCAGACCAATACCAAAAGTAGTAGAAGACAGGAAATAGTTAAAATCAGAGCCGAAATCAACGAAATCGAAACAAAAGAAACAATTGGAAAAATTAACAAAATAAATAGTTGGTTCTTTGAAAAATAAATAAAATTGATAAACCCTTAGCCACACTAACAAAGAGAAAGAGGGAGAAAACTCAAATTACTAAAATTCGGAATGAACAAGGAAACATCACAACAGACACGAGTGAAATACAAAACATAATTAGAAGCTATTTCGAAAATCTATACTCCAACAAAACAGAAAACCTCGAAGACATCAATAAATTTCTAGAGACATATGAATTACCTAAACTGAACGAGGAGGACATACACAACTTAAATAAACCAATTTCAAGCAATGAAATAGAAGAGGTCATCAAAAGCCTACCAACAAAGAAAAGTCCAGGACCAGATGGGTTCTCAGCCGAGTTCTACAAAATGTTTAAAGAAGAGCTCATTCCAATACTCCTCAAACTATTCCATGAAATAGAAGAGGAGGGAACCCTACCAAACTCGTTCTATGAAGCCAATATCACCCTGATACCTAAACCAGACAGAGACACATCGAGGAAAGAAAATTTCAGACCAATATCCTTAATGAATATCGATGCAAAAATTCTCAACAAAATTTTAGCAAATCGCATACAAATATATATTAAAAAGATAGTGCACCATGATCAAGTGGGTTTTATCCCAGGGATGCAAGGTTGGTTCAACATTTGGAAATCAATAAATGTCATTCACCATATCAACAGACTTAAAGTTAAGAATCACATGATTATTTCAATAGATGCAGAAAAAGCATTTGATAAAATACAGCATCCCTTCATGCTCAAAACACTAGGAAAAATTGGGGTAGTGGGAACATTCCTAAACATTATAAAGGCCATCTACGCTAAGCCCATGGCTAATATCATTCTAAATGGTGAAAAACTGAAAGCGTTCCCCCTAAAAACTGGAACAAGGCAGGGATGCCCTCTTTCACCGCTTCTATTCAACATCGTCCTTGAGACTCTAGCCAGAGCAATCAGACAAACCAAAGAAATTAAAGGGATACGAATAGGAAAAGAAGAACTCAAACTATCCCTGTTCGCTGATGACATGATATATATTTAGAGGAACCTGGAAATTCCACCAGAAAACTTTTAGAACTCATAAGTGAATTCAGTAAAGTAGCAGGTTACAAGATCAATGCTCATAAATCCAATGCATTTTTATACATAAGTGATGAATCTTCAGAAAGAGAAATTAGGAAAACTACCCCATTCACAATAGCTTCGAAAAAAATAAAATACTTGGGAATCAATCTCACAAAAGAGGTGAAAGACCTCTACAATGAGAACTACAGAACACTAAAGAAAGAAATTAAAGAAAACCTTAGAAGATGGAAAGATCTCCCATGTTCCTGGATAGGCAGAATTAATATTGTCAAAATGGCTATACTACCTAAAGTGCTATACAGATTCAATGCAATTCCAATTAAAATCCCAATGATGTACCTTGCAGAAATAGAGCAAGCAATTATGAAATTCATCTGGAAGAATAAAAAACCTAGAAGAGCTAAAGCAATCCTCAGTAGCAAGAGCGAAGCAGGGGGTATTGCAATACCAGATCTTCAACTCTACTACAAAGCAATAGTAACAAAAACGGCATGGTATTGGTACCAAATAGACAGGTAGATCAATGGTACAGAATAGAGGACATGAACACAAACCCAAATAAATACAATTTTCTCATACTAGACAAAGGTTCCAACAATATGCAATGGAGAAAAGATAGCCTCTTCAACAAATGGTGCTGGGAAAACTGGAAAACCATATGTAATAGAATAAAATTAAACCCCTATCTCTCACCCTACACAAACTCAACTCAAAATGGGTCAAGGACCTCGGAATCAGACCAGAGACCCTGCATCTTATAAAGAAAAAGTAGGTCCAAATCTTCAACTTGTTGGCTCAGAATCAGATTTTCTTAACAGGACTCCCATAGCACAAGAAATAAAAGCAAGAATCAACAACTGGGATAGATTCAAACTTAAAAGCTTTCTCTCAGCAAAGGAAACTATCAGAAATGTGAAGAGAGAGCCTACAGAGTGGGAGAATATCTTTGCCAACCATACCTCAGATAGAGCGCTAATTTCCAGAATCTATAAAGAACTCAAAAAACTCTACACGAAGAATACAAATAATCCAATCAACAAATGGGCTAAGGAAATGAACAGACACTTCACAGAAGAAGATGTACAAGTAATCAACAGATATATGAAAAAATGTTCAACATCCCTAGTAATAAGGGAAATGCAAATCAAAACTACCCTAAGATTTCATCTCACCCCAATTAGAATGGCGATTATCAAGAATACAAGCAACAATAGGTGTTGGCGAGGATGTGGTGAAAAAGGAACACTCATATATTGCTGGTGGGGTTGCAAATTAGTGCAGCCACTCTGGAAAGCAGTGTGGAGATTCCTCAGAAAGCTTGGAATGGAAACACCATTTGAACCAGCTATCCCACTCCTTGGCCTATACCCAAAGGACTTAAAATCAGCATACTACAGAGATACAGCCACATCAGTGTTCATTGCTGCTCAATTCATCATAGCCAGATTGTGGAACCAACCTAGATGCCCTTCAGTTGATGAATGGATAAAGAAACTGTGGCATATATATACAATGGAATATTACTCCGCAATGAAGAATGATAAAATTATGGCATTTGTAGGCAAATGGTCGAAATTGGAGAATATCATGCTAAGTGAGATAAGCCAATCTCAAAAAACTAAAGGTCGAATGATCTCGCTGATAAGCGGATGAGGACATATAATAGGGGTTGGGAGGGGCTAGCATTAGGTTTAGGGTTAGGTTTAGAGTTAGGCTAAGGACAGCGGCAAGAATGAAGGAAAGAAGCACTGTGTAGAGGGAAAAGAGGGGTGGGAGGGGTGGGAGGAGGGGAAAAATAAAATAAACATCATTACCCTATGTAAATGTAAAAAAAAAAAAATAAAAAAAAAAAAGAAACAAAAAAAAAAAAACAAAGAGGATTAAAATGGCCTTGAAGGGTTGGTATAGGATTGACATGGTATGCAGGTTGAGTCTCAAGCATGTATTACCCAGTCTGAGCAGGTGGCATACATGTCTGTGAACACAGGGGTGAGGGAATGGAAATATGCAAGATAAATGTCTTTATAGCACAACATAAAGTAAGATTGAGAGACAAATCTTCAAAGATCTAAAACATTAACTATATAAGATACCCTGGATGTATAGAATTTACTTTAGAAGCAATAATGCTCTGGGGGTGGATTAGCAAATGCAGATTTGGAAACTGTATATGAATAAATTTCAAGCTTCCATTGAAATAAAGTTCTAAGACTAGTCTACAGTATTAGAAATCAGAACAGTGATTACCCTTGTAGACACAGAGACTAAAATTGCACATGGATGAAATTTTTTGATATACTGGAAATGGTCTTATTCATGATTGAGGTGATGTATTCACTCTGTAAAATTTAACAAGTCCTTCATGTGTGATTTGAGTACTTTTCTGCATGTGCAGTATAACTTCAATAAAGATTTTCATGTAAGATAGCAAAAATTAAATTCTCAGAAATGCACTTGCTTTTCCTTCCACCTCAATTTTTATTTTGGACCTATGTTTTCAAACTCACAATGTGTTAGAAGGAGAATAACTTTAAAAAAATATCAGTGGTGTTTCTTTAGATTTAAAATAGTGTGTATTGAAGCTGTATTAGAAATTTCATGAAACAGAAGTCAGAACGTGAGTGCTAATTTTGCTTTTGCCATTAAATTACTCTGAGCATCCACTTCCCTGTTTGTCAGATGAGAAAAGTAAGCTTGTCCTGAAACATGGTTTTGTTTTGAGGCTCAAAGGAGATACTATCATTAAAAATACCTTGTCAACCATAAAACCAAACAACTATAAAGCACATTTGTGTCTTAGTCACACATACCAAAGATAAAACTGTGTTTCTTAGTTTCTAAAATGCATATTTTGATTAAGTGAACTTTTAAAACATGTTATTTTCCAGGGCCTTCTGTTACAAAACATTCAAAGACCACTTTTCTGTGGATTCAATATGTAAATGACCTAGTTCTTCCTAGATTGGCTCTCTGTGCACTTCTCCTTTGTGATTCTGTGGAACTGGAAGATTAAGCTGACTGGTAACAAACAAGAGACTCTCTCTTTTCTGCTTTGTTGCTCTCTGTATAGTTACTACTTTCTGCAAATGTATTAAGTAAAAGTAGAAAGAACTGTGAGGCATTTAAATAAATTGATGCCTCCTTCAACTTTGCCAAAGAGCCTGAACATTTATTTTCTCTTGCCAACAATATTGCATTGATGTCTTATGCTGCTTTATCATTCTATTCAAACTTCATTATTAATCCAAAAGAGGATTGTTAATTCCTCTCCCCTTTTTGCTATTTGGTAGAGATGTTTTTCTGAAATATAATATATTCGTTACTCAGGAATTTTATTCTAAGTAAACATGAAATTATGCACAGGAGGATATAACAAGTACAAAATCAAGGCATTTGTAAAATGTTTTGAGAAGACTGAAATAAGCAAATTTTGTTCAGTGGAACTAAATTTAATTGATTTTCAGCTACAAATGACACTCCCTGTCTCTCCTCCCATTTCTACCTTTTCTCTGTCTCTCAATCTCTTTCCCTAAATTTTCCGTGGTCTTTTGTTTCTCTCTATTTTTATTAGAACAGATATTAGAACAAGCTACACCAAATCCTTTCTCTCTCCTCTTGCCTTACAAATGAGTTATTTTATTACAACAAAGCTGGCTGATGACGCAGTTCTAAAGTTGACATGCAAAATGAGGCTTTGTATTGTGCCCAGTCAACAGAATTTATTAAGATAATGCATGTTGGAAACCTTGAGCTAAGAATAATGAAAAAAAAAAAGTCTGGAAGAATTTCATAATCTAGTTTAATTGGATGAAAGGAATTTTGCCTTGTAATCTGGAAAATAATTTTAGTTGAGCAATAGATAAAGACAAGTTTAAAAAAGTTGTCATGTTCTATTTGGTTGATGGAGAATTTTCTTTAGTTGTGGAGAGACAGCAATTCAAAATGAACTATTCTGCAGACAGAAATCACTCATTTAAAAGGTAACTTCTTCCACCAAGAAAGCAGTCAGCCATGAAGGTAATGATAATGATGAATATCAGTAGCTGAATATAACAACAGCCTGGTTCTTTCAAGGTACCCAAAATGTTACAGTGAAGTTTCATGCAGATTATGCTTAGAAGAAAACAGATATTGATTCTGTCTTATTGGTGCTTTGAATAGTGTGGTTTTAGAATAATTCAGGCTACTACTTCAGACTTATTTGAGCCCTCCAAGGATTGTAAAGAAAAGAAAAACCCTCAAAGGTTTGTGAAATAATAGATGCTACAGAACACAAGTCCTGAACCAGAGTATAGATTCAATGTGTATATACTAAATATATAGGTCCTATAGTGATTAAAAAATATAACAGTAACCAGGATGATTATTAGGATTACTTGTGAAACTATTAAAACATAAACAACAGATATCAAGTTTTGATGCTATTCTTATAAGTGTTAATTCAATAAGTTTGGGCCCAGTGTATTTCTAATGACTAAACATGATAGAGATCATAGTTTAGAAAGTTTTGGTTCATTAACATGCCCATCAGAAGCTTTTTTTTTTTTTTTTTTTTTTTTGTGCTAGGGGATTGAACCCTGGGCCTTGTGCTTGCAAGGCAGGCACTCTACCAACTGAGCTACATCCCCAGCTCCCCCATCAGAAGCATTTTCTAACATGGTCTTCCTTATCTAGTATTTAACATTGTACCTATTCCTTTGGTAAATTAGGAGTTGACCAAAAGTATATGCCAGAGGGTTCATTAGTAGCACATTGACATTTCTGTCAGAGGATTCCCTTTGAAATGTGGGGGAGGGGTTGACCCAACCTGAAAGGGAATGAAAGAAGCCATATTTTCTTGTATCTAATAGGAACTGAACTTGGAACATCTGTATTGAAAATGGGGTAGGAATTAGGTAGTATGAGACCTGAGAAAGAAACAAATCCCCAAATAGAAGATGTAGAGAATTATCATTAGACTGGTTAATACTATTTTTAATACAGAAAATTAATAATAATAATATAACTGCACCCATTCCGAGATGAAGACATTGAATCCTAGAGCAGTCAAGAAGTTCTTTGCTGTTATTTTTTTCTCCCCTAGATCATATTAGTGTATGACAGTAATGGAATTCAGAGAGATGTTAATGCTTCTCATTGCAACCCACTACCTCCTGTACACTATGTTTTCCTTAATATAATGCTTTTAAGTTTTCAAAATACAATGCCAGCAGTGATCTAAAATTTAGAGACTGATTTATGAAGGCATAATGAGAATTTAGAATATATCAAAAGCTCTACTACAAGTAGTTTTTCAAAGTGTTAACAGTATGACTCATAAGACCATAAAATGATTATGAGTCAAAATTTTACTTGACTGATTAGTAAGAGTATAAATTTTATTCCAAGAGCATGTGAGGACCTGGGTTTTTATAGAAATAAATAAAAATAATGCTATAATAAGATTGGTAGATTATATCTAAAATTGGTTTGTGCCCTATAAGGCAACATCACAATTTTTAGGGTTATCATTTTTGCTATCCTGAACTGAAGTTACTCAAATGGAAATTATCAAAGTAAAAATGCTTAACAGAGTCTGGTAAATGATATCTGTGTATGACATTGAAAGATTATAGTCCCCTACTCAATTTCCTTATTGCTACTTATTAGATAATTTCTCATAACTTTATACAAAAGAAGAAATCAAACATCATCCATCATCCAGAGATAACCTTTGTATTTCTTTCTTGTCCTTTTGCTATCCTTATACCAATATGAAATGGGTTCATTTCTCTTTACATAAAACTGGAATCATATTGTATGTGCAGTTTTATTTCCATCCTTTTAACTTACTATTCTCTGAACATGTCCTCAAAGTTTAATGACTTAAGTGATGATTTAATGGGAATTTGAAACCACTTGAGGAGGAAGATCAGAAATGATATTCCTGTCTTGGAAAAGAGGAAATGACATGCACAAATTCCTCTCGGAAAACAAGAAATAATGTGCATAAATTATAACTTCCTAGCTAATGACAGAGGCCAAAAAAAAAAAATCTGACTGCTGACCTTAATTTCTTACCACTAAGCTATGTTGCTGAATTTGATCTCTTTTCTTCTTATCTTGAATTATCAGTTCAAAACAATCTCACTAATCTTAGTGCTTCTCAATAAATGGTGTTTTTTTTCTAGTGAAAATTATCTTTGGGTATTAATATATATACTAAATTGTCATAATTTTAACTTCATCATGGAGATTAGGGCAAAGTGATTTAAAATGTTATTTAAATCAAGTATGTCTATATTTTGTTTGGCCACTTAAATTGCATTGATTTTATTCAGTGTCAATGAGTTTACATTTGAATGAAATGGAGTAATGTTTGAATGGAGATTTTAATAGCATTGACTTTAGGTTATTTTTTTTTTGATCAGCTTAGTATTCAGTATTTTTAGAAGTCTGTAAGACAAAACAGAAAGACACATATTTGCTGACATACTTACTGTTAATTATATAATTATACACAATAGGCATATTATCATGAAATCAACTTCAAATATTTTATAATAAAGGGGGAACATTTTGCAGTATTCAATTTGAGGTAACTGAGAAACTTAAATATCATTTTAGATATTGTGCTCTAGTGATTTTCTTCTCAGAGAAACCTACTGATCCCACTATGTTGATGAGTAATGTTGTAAATAAGGTCATGACTTTTCCATACTTAATACAAGGAAAATCTCTAGGAACTGGAATCAGCATGCTCTTTATAATGTGGGGGGTTTCAAATAAAACTGCAGTTGAGTATTGAGCTTCCATGAAAATCATTCCAGAGTAATCAGTGCTCTTCAAAATGCAGTGAGAAACAGTGTGTCCCAAACATAAATAGGTTCCAAAGGATAACTAGTAATTATTTTCTTAGGTCTAATGGACCTTTTGGCCAGCTTTCCTTCAAACTATCACCTCTGAATATGTTGTTAGGAATTTTGCACTATAAATCATATGGTTTATAATTTACTTGCTTATCAAAACTATGTAAAGCAACCAACAGCAATTAGTATAAAAGTGTTTGCTTCTCATAACAGCATGGTTCGGTTGATCTGGCAGACAGCCCAAAGCAACATTGTAACAATTTGGTTTAGCAATTTCTCTTGTCTGAGCTCTTCAGCTATATAGATGCTTAGATTATAGATACATACACAGGCACACCAAAAATATATCTGTATCTTTTCCATATGATTATATTATATTCATAGTTCTTTCCTAAAGCACACACACACACACACACACACACACACACATTATATGTGTGTGTGTGTGTGTGTGTGTGTGTCCGTACATAGGTATAGGTTTATGTATATATGTATATATATATATATATCTGTGTATATATATATACATTATATATATACACATACACATATACATACACATACACATACACAAACATACTTGTAGCATTTAATTTCTTCCAAATTTATAGAGTAGTTTTTTTGTATTAGAAGTGGGAATGAAATATTGGATGAAATGAAGGGAATTTTGTCCAAACCCTCAATTACAGTTATTAAACAGTAATTATTCTTCCCTACTCCAAATATTTGGCTTAAATCACTCTAAAATTCTAATTAAACTGATAATTTCTCATGAAAACAGAACATAGTTTATGCAAATTTAAAGACACTGAAAGAATAAAAGATTGGTGTGGTTTTTCTGACTCATTTATGCTTTATCAGGTTCAGAAGACTTTTTGGCAGGGACAGGAAAAAGTAATAGTAGAAACTATTTACTGTCTTCATTGAGGAAATCTGGGCCTAAAGTATGCTTATTTTAGAGTCAGAATATGTTTTAGTCTGCTTTTTCACTGCTGTCACTAAAGGACACAATGGTAGAAGAGGAAAAGTTTATTTGGGTGTTCACATTTCAGAGGTCTTAGCCCACAGAAGGTCAGTTTCGTTGCTCTGGTCTTCAGGTGAGGCTGAACATCGTGGGGAAAAGTGAGGCAGAGGGAAGCAGCTCACCTCATAATCAGGAAGCAGAGAGAGTCTCCACTCACCAGATACAAATATATACCCAAAGCCACACCCCAATTCCCACCTCCTCTAGCCACACCCTACTATTTCAGTTATCATTCACTTAATACCTATCAGGGAATTAAGTCACTGATTGGGTTAAGACTCTTACAACCCAATCATTTCTCCTCTGAACCTTCTTGCATTGTTTCACACGTGAGCTTTTGGGGAACACATCACATCCAAATCATAACAGAATATTTCTTGAAACATCAAAGTATGTTCCTAGTTCTTTCCTGAAGAGCATGCAATGATTGGTGGTCCTGATTCCTCCCATGGCGAATGCACTGCTTCTAATTAATTCCTTTAGGTTTAAGAAGGGAGGAGAGATACAAGAAAATCAGGACCAAGCAGAAAATCCATTAACATAGTTCATGAGTATGTTATTATTGTATGTCACATCATCTGACTGGGCAGATTTCCAAACATCAAATTTCTCTTTGGAAGGTTTAATGGATTCTTTTATTATATATATATAATATATATAATACATATATTATAATAATATATATATATTTATCTTTTAATTTTTTACAGACTGCATTTTGATTCATTGTACACAAATGGGGTACATCATTTCGTTTCTTAAGTTGTGCATGATGGATTCTATTTTTTTTATTCTTATTCTTTTTAATTTATTTATTTATTTATTGTAAACAAATGGGATACATGTTCTTTATTTGTACATGGAGTCAAGGCATACCATTTGTGTAATCATAAATTTACATAGGGTAATGTTGTTTGACTCATTCTGTTATTTTTTTTCCCTTACCCCCCACCCCTCCATCCCTCTTTTCCCTCTATACAGTCCTTCCTTCCTCCATTCTTACCACCCTCCTTATCCCTAATCCTAAACCTAACCCTAACCCTAACGCTAACCCCTCCTACCCCCCATTATATGTCCTCATCCGCTTATCAGTGAGATCATTCGTCCTTTAGTTTTTTGAGATTGGCTTATCTCAAGTAGCATGATATTCTCCAATTTCATCCATTTGCCTGCAAATGACATAATTTTATCATTCTTCATGGCGGAGTAATATTCCATTGTATATATATGCCACAGTTTCTTTATCCATTCATCAACTGAAGGGCATCTAGGTTGGTTCCACAATCTGGATATGGTGAATTGAGCAACAATGAACATTGATATGGCTGTATCTCTGTAGTATGCTGATTTTAAGTCCTTTGGGTATAGGCCAAGGAGTGGGATAGCTGGGTCAAATGGTTGTTCCATTCCAAGCTTTCTGAGGAATCTCCATACTGCTTTCCAGAGTGGCTGCACTAATTTGAAACCCCACCAGCAATGTATGAGTGTACCTTTTTCCCCACATCCTCGCCAACACCTATTGTTTCTGTTCTTGATAATCGCCATGCTAATTGGAGTGAGATGGAAAGATAGTGCACCACGATCAAGTGGGTTTTATCCCAGGGATGCAAGGTTGGTTCAACATCTGGAAATCAATAAATTCATTCACCATATCAACAGACATAAAGTTAAGAATCACATGATTATTTCAATAGATGCAGAAAAAGCATTTGATAAAATACAGCATCCCTTCATGCTCAAAACACTAGAAAAAATTGGGGTAGTGGGAACATTCCTTAACATTGTAAAGGCCATCTACACTAAGCCCATGTCCAATATCATTCTAAATGGTGAAAAACTGAAAGCATTCCCCCTAAAAACTGGATCGAGGCAGGGATGCCCTCTTTCACCACTTCTATTCAACATCGTCCTTGAGACTCTAGCCAGAGCAATTAGACAAACCAAAGAAATTAAAGGGATATAAATTGGAAAAGAACTCAAACTATCCCTGTTCGCTGATGACATGATTATATATTTAGAGGAACCTGGAAATTCCACCAGAAAATTTTAGAACTCATAAGTGAATTCAGTAAAGTAGCAGGTTACAAGATCAATGCTCATAAATCCAATGCATTTTTATACATAAGTGATGAATCTTCAGAAAGAGAAATTAGGAAAACTACCCCATTCACAATACCATCGAAAAAAATAAAATTCTTGGGAATCAATCTCACAAAAGAGGTGAAAGACCTCTACAATGACAACTACAGAACACTAAAGAAAGAAATTAAAGAAAACCTTAGAAGATAGAAAGATCTCCCATATATGAGAGATCTTGGATAGGCAGAATTAATATTGTCAAAATGGCCATACTACCTAAAGTGCTATACAGATTCAATGCAATTCCAATTAAAATCCCAATGATGTACCTTACAGAAATAGAGCAAGCAATCATGAAATTCATCTGGAAGAATAAGAAACTCAGAATAGCTAAAGCAATCCTCAGTAGCAAGAGCAAAACAGGGGGTATTGCAATACCAGATCTTCAACTCTACTACAAAGTAATAGTAACAAAAACGGCATGGTATTGGTACCAAAATAGGCAGGTAGATCAATGGTACAGAATAGAGGACATGGACACAAACACAAATAAAAACAATTTTCTCATACTAGACAAAGTTTCCAAAAATATGCAATGGAGAAAAGATAGCCTCTTCAACAAATGGTGCTGGGAAAACTGGAAAACCATATGCAACAGAATGAAATTAAACCCCTATCTCTCACCTGCACAAAATGCAACTCAAAATGGATCAAGGACCTTGGAATCAGACCAGAGACCCTGCATCTTATAGAAGAAAAAGTAGGTCCAAATCTTCAACTTGTTGGCTTACGATGGATTCTTTAGGAACCCAAACCTCTCTTTCAAATTGGAATCTTGCATTACACAATTAAATAAATTCACAGGTGTCACACTTTCTGGTGATTTTCTTATAACTCCATGACCTTTCTCTCTGCCTTTAATATACCACAGATATTTTCTACTGCAATCCCTTCACCTCACTGCAACACAGACTTCTACAAGATTCTACCAAGTTATAGTTGGTTGAAGCAGGAATATTATGCATTTGTTCATAGCCCTCCATCTGAAATGTAAAACATTTTGGTCTTGTGTCTGTCAAAGTATAGGGCATTCCAAATATCTTTTATTGATAAAATTAGCAGCACTGAATAGTCCTAGTCTATGTATGACCTTATAGCTCTTTCCCTTCCTCCCTCTCTCTCTTATCTATTTCTAAAAACATCATCTATTTCTTTCTATGTCAGAATTCTAAAAATGACTTCCTCCCAGTCCCCAACTGTCTCTTAATTGTTCAATCAAACATTAATCTAGGTACTGCTGTGAAGAGATTTCACAGATGTAAATAAAGTCCCAGATCAGTCGGCCTTAAAGATGCAGCCTTATTCTTGTGAGTCTGACCTAACTACTTAAGTTCCCTCAAAGTCAGAGGTCAGAGACATGTGTCAAAGGGAAGATCAGAGATATTCAAAATGTGAGGATACCAACATTCATGGTGAATTTGAAGATGGATCATAGTTAATAAAGGTGAGTGGCTCTATAGAGTTGAAACAAAATTTCCTGACTGAGAGTCTGCAAAAATTTTGACCTCAATCTATAAGTACAAAAAATTGAATTCTGTCAACAACATCAATGAGATTAGAAGGGACAACTTCAATGAAACTAGAAGCAAATGTTTCCTTCCTTCTGAAAGAAGGCAGCTTTGTTGATGCCTTGATGTAGGCGAAGTGAGATCCTAAGCAGAGGACTTAGTTGAGCCTTTGTGGACCTCTGACCTACACCATGTGGTCAGAATCAGTGATGTTGTTTTAAGATATAGTATTTAAACAAATCAAGAATACAAAGAGAGAGCTTACAGAATGGGAGAAAATCTTTGCCACCTGCACCTCTGAGAGAGCATTAATCCTCAGGATTACAAAGAACTCAAAAAAACTTTACATCGAAACAAACAAACCAAAAAACCAATAACTCAATCAAAAATTGGGCAAAGGAACTGAATAGGCACTTCACAGAGGAAGAAATATGAATGGTTAACAAATATATGAAAAAGTGTTCAACATCACTAGCAATTAGAGAAATGCAAATTCAAACTACACTGAAATTCCATCTCACTTTGGTCAGAATGGCAGTTTTCAAGAATTCAACTAACAATAAATGTTGTTGAGGATATGGGGGCAAAGGCAACTGATACATTACTGGTGGTAGTGCAAATTGGTACAACCACTCTAGAAAGCAGTATGGAGATTCTTCAGAAAACTTGGAACGGAACAACCATTTCACCCACTTATCCCATTCCTTATTATATACCCAAAGAACTTAAAATCAGCAAACTACAGTGACACAGCCACAACAATGTTTATAGCAGTTCCATTCACAATAGCTAAGCTATGGAACCAACCTAGGTGCCCTTCAACAGATTAATGGATAAATAAAATGTGGAATATGTATACAATGGAATATTACTTAGTCATAAAGAAGAATAAAATTATGGCATTTGCTGGTAAATGTATGGAACTGGGGCTATCATGCTAAGTGAAATAAGGCAATCCCCAAAACCAAAGTTTGAATATTCTCTCTGGTATGCAGATGCTGACACATGGTAAGGGGTAGGAGGGAAGAATAGAAGTTCATTGGATTAGACAAAGCAGAATGAAGGGAAGGGAGAAGGAATGGAAATAGGAAAGACAATAGAATAAATCTGATATAGTTTTCCTATGTTCGTATTTGAATATAGGACCAGTGAAACTCCACATCATGTATAACCACGAAAATAAGATCCTAATTAGAAGAAGTTATACTACATGTATGTATAATATGTAAAAATGTACTCTACTGTCATGTAACTCTAAAAAGAAACAAAATGAGATAAGATATATGGTAATTTATTATGTAGCAATAGGAAACTACTATACTTATCAGTCTTTATCAGTACCATTTGAGAATAAGTGATAAATATTATATCCCCTAGATAAAGGGTATTTCCTAAGAATAAGGTTACTCTTTTACATAAGAGTATAGTTTCATCTTAAGTAAATTATCCTGGATATGATACTTTTATAAAAAAAAAAGTTACCCATGTGTCAGTTTTTGACCTAGGCAATGTCCTGAGTTGCTTATTTTTTTCCTTCCACTTAGAATCCTGACCCAGATCACATACTGCGTTGGATTGTACCACACTAACTGAAGGCATAATGAGCCTTTCCTTGTTTTATTACATTAATATTTGAAAAATACAGTCATCTTTTAAAGTAACATTTTCCTCATTTTGGATTTTTCTGATGTTTTCCCATAATTAGATTCATTTTTCTTTGCATATATGATGCAACACTTAAGTGATACTGTGTATTTATTAAGGTATCCTATCTGAAATTTAACAATGTCAATTTGCCCCTTTTTGGTGGATATTAACTTTGATCATCTTATTAAGGTGCTGTCCTTTATAAGGTATAGTTACTAATTTTCCCCTTGCAACTAATGAGCGATCTGTCAAGAGATACTTTAGAAATACGTAAATATTCTGTTCACTACCAAAATTTCCCCCCAGGTTTAGCATCTGTTGATGATGCACATGTGAAATAATAATTGCTATGGTAATTACAAAGTGATGATTTTCCAACTTGAGCATGCTCTCTGTATTTATCAATCAGCATTGGCTATTCTACAAGAAGTGGTTCTCACCTGCTTCTGCCCTCTTAGTTTATGTTATAGCTCTCTGTTGATGCAAATTCATGTTTTCTATACTTTTTCCTAATTGTATATTTTATTCTGCTTCTTAGGTTTTTTTTTTTTTTTTTTTTTTTTTTTTTTTTTTTTTTTTTTTAATTGGGGGGAGAGATCAATTGTCTCAGATTTGGCAAGTGGGATTCCCTTCAAGTTAACTACTATGTCCTTTGACTCTTCCACTGTTTTGAGACTTTCTTACTTTTTGACAGAACAAGAAGACTAGGTTCATCTTACTGACACAGCCT
This sequence comes from Sciurus carolinensis, assembly GCF_902686445.1. NCBI lineage: Eukaryota > Metazoa > Chordata > Mammalia > Rodentia > Sciuridae > Sciurus > Sciurus carolinensis. The sequence goes on along the minus strand of NC_062217.1, from coordinate 109,909,879 downwards.
GGAATCAGATCATTCTCCAAAAATACTTTGCAATTGTAGATATTTTAACTTGAAGGATTACACAAGTGGAATTGTACTGTAAGAATATTAGTCCAGTTAAAATTGAAATATATCATGAAAGGCATTGGAAGTCATTTAGTAAGATCCAAAACTTTGAAAGTTGATCAATTTTTTTTCTTTACCTTTGATCTTAGTAAATTCCCGGGGCTGAATTTTGTTCATTTCAGAAGATGGGAGCAAAATACTTCTCCTTTCCACCGTATCATAAAATGAAGATCACTTTATGGTCTTACTCTGGCAATTTCTTAAAAAAAATGTTGTCTACACATTTCTTTGATCTCTCTGTTCCAGCTATGGATCTCATAAAAATAAAACATAAGAACACATCTTCCTAAATAATCATAAAGTTAGCAGTTTGAAAAGAAGAGCTTTTGGCAGACAGTAAGATCTTGTTAAACTCAGTGGGCAAAGGTAGTAACATAATGTGTGCTAAGAAACAGCAGAGAACACGGAGGGCGAATCCAGGTTTATAGTACTATGTACTGGAAATTGAGACTTGATTTCACACTGAAGTCAGTGTTCAGTAGAAACATGAAAATGTTTTTCTCTGAGTTTTCAACAAAAGCAAATAAAACTTGAGCAGTTGTTTCTTTCTGAGAAATAAATTGTTGAGGCTGGATTAGAGACATAAGGAACCATTGTAGGTCTCATTGTGCTTTTGATGGCTAAAATAAGGTTCTGGACTTTATCTCATAAATACTTATGAATATTTGTCTAATAAATATAAGACCTTTGCAATACTCTTAGGGTTTTCCCAGTATTGGAATGGAGGCCAATATAAATTGAATATTTTAAGTATCACTTGGAATTTATCAAGTCTAGAAGGAACTGGAGAGGAATAAATTGAGGGCTACTTAGTCTTATAATAGCCAGAAGAGTGGACTTTCTGAGCATCATTTGCACTCAGCAAAATAATTTTGGATTAGAATTAGATGCAAAAACAGATGTGAAATTAAGTCCAATGTCCAAGAGGATGAAGAAACCTGAAATAGCATCAAAATAGTTGCCATTTGTATTAAAGAGACTATTAATAATAATTTTTACTAAATTACTTAACTATGTACAAAACAGGTAAAATGCTTCAATTTGCATTGAGCTATTTAATTCTTAACCAAACAAGATAGGTGCTATTATTATCATTCCTACTTTGTAGACAAGGAGACAGGGTAGTTTGATTCCACAATTTTAGGATTAGAGTTGGGATGTTTGATTCTCAACAATTCCATCATCTTCACTTATTAAAATATTTTATGCATATTTTCAATAATGGCTCCTCAGTGATTCATCTTGAGACTTTAAAACAAGGAGTAAATTTTAAAAATAGACATAACTAAGAAAATGTAATAAAAAATGGATTTTTTTTTTGAGAGAATCCTGACAGCTATGGACAGTGTTTGTCATTCAGTTATAGCTCCAAAGAAGTTAACAACATATTTAGGTGCGTAACAGAAGGAAAATTCAGACAAAACATTCCATCTTTTATAATCAGTGATAAATTGTTTGATAGAGAAAACATAATAATTTAACTAAAATTAATGATGGGTCTTAAGAGAATCCGGTTCCCATATGATTGCAAAGAATTATAGGCTAGGAATTTGAAACAACATACATGATGTAACTGGAGTGTTCAGATTCTTTAAAAATCTCAGGGCAAACAGTGTGCTCTGAAATAAGAAAAATCAACATGAAAACAAATCTTAATATTTGAACTTGGAAGGTGACTTTCTGTTAAAAAGCAAGAAGGTAGAGATCTCACTAAATAACAAGTAAGTGAAATGTGAAACATTAGAGCATTCGTTTTCCATATCTGTTTTCAATAAAGCTTCAAAGTTGTGGTGGTTTTGTTATCAGAATTCCACCCTTCCCTCTGACTCATTCATAGAGCTGTTTTCTCCATCTTGATGGACAAAGGTGGGAAAATCAGACTAAGAAAAGAAATTTATCATAATAAAATAATACTGGTGAAATGAAGAAAGTACTTAGCTTCTGGTGGATTTAAGTGTTCAAAGAAAACTTGTTTCATGTATGCTGCCAAATTCAGTGTAGTCCTGGGTGAAGGCAAAAATGTGAATGCTTAAGAGATCTGGGTTGACAAGAGACCATTCTATATATAACCTTTCACAGCACATCTGATTGTATTGAGCTCAGAGTCTCTTCTTCCCTGAGTCTCATCCCTCCAGTCCTGACTCAATTCACAGGCAGATTAAAATCATGGACAGTGCTTATCATAGCAGTTCAGAACATCACAAATTTGCATGTGTCCACATTTACAATGTTTATTTGTGACTCTTTTGTTTACTTAACTGGAGCAAGCTTCACAACTGGTCATCAGTGATGTATTCGTTATGGTAATAATACCTGTTTATTTTCTTGAGCATTTCTCATTCCAGACATTATGATAAGCATTTGGTCAGGGCCCTTTCCTGAGAAATAAAATTGTTTTATTATGACTTACCATGGTCAAATCAGTAACTCATGGTCATTCAGCTAGTTAAATGACACAACTCACGCCCAACACACAACCCCCAAAGATTGTGTTAAAAAATGCAACACAGTCTGTGGTACTCTTTTTAGAAGTAATCTATCCTCCCAAAAAAAATATGTTTGTATATATTGTGCACTGTGTGTATTATGTACATTTACAGATAGTCCTGATTTATTCAACAATGTTTTCTCAAGTTTGCAATGGTGAGGAAGTGTTAGACAATATAAAATGTATGTTGTCTTTATTTTGATCTTTTCCAGGCTAAGGATATATTTTAGAATAGTCAGTTGAAATGCTGGGTGGTAACATCGAGTCACAGAACCCAAGTCAGGCACATGAAACTATAATGTAATGTGTTATCAGGCTATGATGTTTAGTTGGCTAGGTGCACTAATTAAATGCATTTTCGATTAACGTATTTTCATCTTATGATAGGTTTATCAAGATTAAGCCCATTTTAAGTTGAGCATTATTTCTATGTATGTGCATTTAAATGTGTGTATATGTAAATATATGTGTATTTATAAATATGCATATGCACAGAGAAAGAAGAAAATAGATGATATAGTGATCATGGACACATGAGGATTTTAAGTACTAATGAGAAGTGTAAAAATGTTGCTTGTTCTCATAATCTGATGTGATAACTTAATGTATCATGAATTACTTGTTCAATTTTATTTTATTATGTGTGGTCACCAAAGACAAGTTTACTAACATTTCTCCAGAGAAGATACTTCTCTAGATGTGCATTATTTCCTTTTAAATCCATTTATATAGGCAATATTCTACTTGAGCTTTAATTCAAGTGAGTACAGATGACACTTAAGCAATAAAGTTTGAGTTGTGTCGGCCTAGTTATAAGTAGTTTCTTTCTTTTTTTTTTTTTGAGATTTCTGACAGTTTGAAAAAAATCTTACAGATTGTATGGGCCAAAAATGAAAAAAAAAAAGTAATATTATCTATGTATCTTTCATACATTCTTGACATACCATTTACTTAGTCTATTTTATCACTTACTACCATAAAACCACAGATGCAATACAAAAATTTGAAATCTATTAAAAGGATGCCAACAAATATTTACAGACTGTACATGGTGCCATTCAGAGTTGAGAGAAGTGTAAACAAACATAAACATGTAGTAAGAAATCACAACAGCAGAAAATTAGCTGTAACTTCAATGGACTACTGTAATAATTTCACAGCTGCCCCCATGCTATTGAGGTGGGCTCAAATGTTCTGAGTATCTGCTTAAAATCTAAATAACACTAATCTCCATGTGAGCAGTTGGTCTCTCCAGTAAGTTTTATATGACAGTGAAAGTTGATCTTTCCTAGTTCTTGTATATTTTTCACCATATATAACATATATGAAACAAGAGTTGACTGTATATTTTAGAGATAAGACTTCCAGTTAACAGCAGATTTTGTGGGTTGTTCTGGAGGAATTAAAAGTTAATGCAGATTTTCAACATACATAGATAAGGTGTTGGGGAGTGTCTTACATGTTTAAAGGTCAATGGAATATATTGGACTTTCTGAAAAAAAGGAATTAATATTAGATACAAATGGATTATTTTAAAATTAATGTACTCTTTGAATCTATATTATTAAATATCACTAAATAAATGAGTAGTGGTATTTCTATTCATTTATGCAAGAGAAAATGTCCTGGATTATCAAAAGTACTGATGCTGGAAGGATGGTCTTTCCTATGATCTGTGAACTAACTGTTTATTACCAGTCCATGATATAAATTTAGGAGATGAGAGTTAATATTTAGAAACTTCTATTGTGATTAACATTTCCATGCTATACAGATGAGAACATGTATTTAGTAATTTATTTTTATTATATGTCAAAAGCATCAAGTCCACCATGGATGGAAATTGGGGGGATAATAATTAACAACAATGTCTATGTATTTCAAAATAGCTGGAATAGAGAATTCTGAATATTTTCACCACAAAAAATGTGGTGATGATTTTTTTCATTTGAGGTGATGATTATGCTAATTACCTTAAATTGATCATTACAAAATGTATATATGTATTGAGACAGCAAATTGTATAACCATATACATGTGCAATTAATATGTGTCAATTTTCAAAAACATGAAGAAAACGAAAGCAGAAATAGATGGACCTTCCATTGTAGCTTGTATTGTACTGATTAAAATATAGAGAATTAATCCAAAATAAAGTCTACCTACTGTATCTAGAACATAGATTTTTTTAAAATTATGTTTTAATATTTAAATTTTTTGAACCAATTTCTCATTTTCTTTTTTCTAAGAAATAGTTTTATGTATATAAAAATAATAGCCTTACTTCCTGCCTGCCAAATCTCCCTGGCCTTTTCTCAATGCAATTGTCTGAGGAAAATCAATTTTTATTTCAATATTGAAAAAGAGTCATGATTACCCATGCTCCGTAGCTCCCTCTGAATCTAATTCAAAGTCTGTCTTATAGTGTCAGGAGTTCAGAGAACTAGTTCTTGTCTAATTCATAGGCACTTTGTGATTTAGAACTTTAGAAACATCAAGGACACAGAGTTCACTGAAAAAATTAACCAATGTCTTGTGAATAAGATATTGTCACAAAGCATTCAGCAATATCAAATTGAGTTAGGCACTTGGCAAGATGAGGGGCGATCAATAGCATTTTGGCATATTGGTGAAAAATGCTGACTAACGTAGCATCATTCTGAGATCTAGGCATCAGTTATTGCACATCTATTTTTCATTTTTATTTATTTAATAATGATATTTTTATTATTGAAGTATCATCATAGAAATTTTAAAATTATAGTGATACTGTGATTAAAATAAAAATCACATGTTTATACCATTCAAGGATAACTCCTTGCAAGATTGTACCCAATTTCACAAAGGAATTTCTTCTTTGTCAGTTGATGTTATATGAATACATAAACTTTGATAGTGATCTTTTTGTTTACTCTTTTATAGTTATTTATTTCTCATGTAATTTGAAATTCTTTAAGTACACAATTCTAAAGGTCTGCATTGTTTTTCATAATATAGTTAATAGTTTCCTCCATGCTGAACATTTTTATGATCTTAATAAAAATTGTCACAAACTTTATTACATGCATATTTGTCTACCTTTCAGATTATTGCTTATGATTGATTTGTAAAATGGTATAGCTTTATCAAATTATAGTTATTCCCTGTTATAACATTATTTCATATTTATTGTATGTCATATATTTCATTTTACTCAAATGTGTACAATGAATTACAAAATGCATATACATCTTTCAATTCAACTTATGAAATTGAAATTATACGTCTGTATTTTAATAGAAATATAATACAGAAACACATATCAAATATACTTGTCAGTAAAAATTTAAAAGAAAAAATATACTTAACCAATACTTATGCCTACAATCAAGACTATCATAAATTATTATGTTTACTGCTATAAAATATGTTACATTTACTTCTTGTTCTTATTGCTAGACATGAGGATTTTTGTCTCATGATTATCTCACCTGCTTCCCCTGTTTTTGAGAGTTGTGTTATTTTTCCCTTTTTATTGATTATCTCTATAACTCTACAGTGTATTAATTTTTTTGTATTCTCAATTATAGCTATTTTTGTAGCTGTGAATGACATGGATATTTACCCTTAGAATTCCACCAAGTTTTGACCATTTTGAAATTTCTCCCTTCTGTCTTTTGTACTTTTAACATTTCATTCTCAAGGATGAAATGGTTTACATTCCATTCCCTATACACTATTCACTCTTCTGAGCTCTCTGTATGTTAATGCCAAAAGATGTCAAATAGAAATGAAATTTTATTTTCTATGGAAAGAATGAAAGAATAAAGAGATTGCATATATGCAAGAAAGTATGATATATTCTAGAATGTCTAATACCAGTCACATGGGAGTTTCAGAAAAATAAGACTGAGAAGATGAGAATGAACGAAAATAGATATGGAGGGACATAGCAAGGGCAAAAATTGCTAAAAAATACATGTTTTTCAAAGTTGTTATGATATTCTAGGTCTCCACATTTCTGTTATGAATTTGGCATGAATTTAACAATTTCTACCAAAAAATTCTGCTATAATATTTATTTGTATTGTGCTAAATCTTTAGATCAATTTGGAAAGAAGTGTTTTCTTGAAATTTTGAGATTTTTATCCCATAAGCAAATTATTTATCTTGATTTGTTTTAGTTATCTTAAATTCATCTACAAAAACTTTCAAGTTTTCATTTTAAAGGTGTCCCTCATTTTATGGAAGATTTAACCTTAAGAATTAATTTTGGTATAATCATAAGTGACATTTAAAAATTTTTATTTCCATTTGTTATGAATGCTCAGATCTATTGATAGTAAAATATGGATCCTAAATTCTGAAAAATTTGCTTAACTTAAACTTTATTTTCAGAAGTAAATTCATAAATGTTATAGGATTTTATACATTGGTAATGATGTCATCACTAAATAAATAATATTGTCTTTCTAATCTTTTATTTCTTTTTCTTTTCTTATTGCATTGTCTAGAAGGTACAGTATTGCATACAAATGGTAAAAGCACACATTACTGTCTTCTGATAGTAAGGACAATATAATCTTTCAATATTCAGTACAATGTTACCTACACAATTCTTTTATTTTATTTTTTTGATGTTCATTATCAGGCTAAGGAAATTAACGTTTATGCCTAGATTTCTGAATTAAAAAAAAATCAGGGATGGACAAAAGATTCTAAAATTGTTTTTGAAAATGTTTGATGGTTGTTTCTCCCAAACCTTTTATGTCATCTTTTCTATCAGAGAAGAAATCTAGATATTAATATTTATACTCATAGTGTCTGAGATCTAATAGAATTATATACATGTACATTCTTATGGAGGTCAGAGAAAAATATCCACCAGACAAAGTTAAACAGTCAAAGATGTTATTCAAAGATATTATAGTATTACAGAGAACCAGAATTGAAGTCTGATCTCAGATCCACTGAAACAAAACAAGAGGATTTTTAAGCTCTGGGGCAAGTTAGTGGGAAGGTACTAGTGCTTTCTTGTGGGAGGTTAGTCAGTTGATTGTGTTCAATGCATTGAGAAATCCTGAGTGTTTACAAGTTTTTTCTTTCATTCTATGATTAGCCCTTTGATGCTTACTTATTGAAAACCACATGATATGGGTGTCTACTTGCAGAGACCAAGAGAGCATATAGTGTCTCTCTCTTTCTTGATGATTACATTTCAAAGCAGTGGTCACCAGGTCCTTTGAAGCAGACAGTCCTGGTCATAAAGATGATAAGAGACTTTTTTCCCCTCAGTTATTTATTGGTGCATTATAATTGTACATAATGATGGAATTTCTTGTTACAAATTTGTACTAGTCTCAAAAAGACCAAAAATTAATTTACAGAAACAAGTCTCTTTTTTTTTTCTTTTCTTGGTTAAAATGTTTTATATAGTAACGAGTTTTATTAAGGACATACTCTAATAAAAGAGAAAGCACGAGACTAGAGTCAGGAAGAAATATATTTAGTTTATCTAAAGTTTGGGAAATGTTTTGCCTCTTTTGGTCAAACTAAATGGTCTTTATTGGGCATGTTAAACAATATTCCTAAGCAACTTTGAAATGATGTGTTGTATTTACTTTTAATATAAAAGTTTTGAATAATTTTTCATAGCATAGACTATTACAGCAGTCACATCAGGTGCCACATGATTATTTCTCTGTTTCTGTAACAGTACACGAAAGGAGGATGGGATCCCAGTCCCCAAGTGGTCTAAAAGGTGAAGGCCTCCTTCCAAGAGAAGGGGTCACAGTAAGCCAACAGGATTTGCTTAGAGTGAGAACAAAGTCAATGATGACCTAAGGATTCTTTTTTTAAATCTACACAATGGGAAAGTGGAGTTTCATGAATTTTGTTTTGATGGAGTCAGTCAAGTGATTAGCAACCAAACGATGTCCTATCTTAGAGACTACTTAAAGGTTGTTTATACACCTTTATATGTTAGTCACTTGGAATATTTCCTCTTCATCATTTCTATCTAATGCTTAGTCTATATTAAAGAAACTGGTCTTATGCTATCTTTTTAATAAAATAATTCATTGTATTCCCAGATATTGTGGGGACAGTATTATTGATGCTGCTGCTGTTATGACCGACATTTTTGTGGCTATTATACCCTGTGCTTGGTACTTTTAAAAGGCACATACATTAATTACATAATGTAAATTTTATAGTAACTCACAGAGATATTATTATGATGATTTATTTTTAAAACGAGAATATCAAGGCTTATAAGTGAATGTTCTTACTCTCAGAGATAAGGATACAAAATTAGAAGTGATGGCATCAGTATATAAATTTAGTTCTGTCTGGCTCCAGAGGACCAATCTCTTAAATTTCTAGAATGATTTATTAAATGCAATTATTGATGAATGACTACTTGTTCTTTTGCCTGTGTTTAGTTCCCCCTGAGGTAATTGGATTTGTAATTTAATTAATCCTGTGCATCCATCCTTTCTCTCTACCAATTACCCCTGTGGTTACTATTGCTATATATTCTCCAATTCTTTTTGTTTTATAGTTCTCTATTGAATCATATATAAAAAGGAGATTGTTTCTTTATTCCAAATAATGTAGCAAAATCCCCTGGCAGATTACTTATACAAAGCAAGTAGTTTTATTAAAGGTCACATTTACCTAACTGCCATTTTTTTAATCTACTCACATTGCTCATTATCTAAATATTTATTTATTGACTTATGTTAATACTTTCTTTTTTCATACTGAGAATAATAGACTTAGAATTGGGGAATTAGAGCCAGGAGGAACTTGAATATCATTAGGTACAAACTTTTACCCAAAGGAAAATTCCCTGCATACCTTTCCTGACAAAACATTACTCTAATTCTGATTAATTATGGCAGCAAAAGGTAAAACAGAATGCCTCAATGCAGTGAATTTCATTGCATGAATATGTGTGTTCAAATGGTATCTCTAATAGCTAGCATAAATAATTTTCTTTGCAACTTTAGAACCATTGCTTGCTTCTAGTTATACCTTCTTTTTTTCTTTATTTTATTTTATTTTTTTAATTTATTTTTATTGTAAACAAATGGGATACATATTGTTTCTCTGTTTGTACATGGAGTAAAGGCATACCATTTGTGTAATCATACATTTACATAGGGTAATGGTGTTTGATTCATTCTGTTATTTTTCCCTTCCCCTCACCCCTCTTTTCCCTCTATACAGACCCTCTTTCCTCCATTCTTGCCTCCTCCCACCCACATACATTTCTTAAGGAATAAAAATAAGTTTAAGATACTCAATAACACTCTTTCAGCATGTCACATGCTCAAACACTTTAAGAAGCCCATCCGAAATCTTCCAAGATTCCCTTTTTTTCCCTTTTTTTTTTTTTTTTGCCAGATCAGCTCTTCTCAAATCCCTCAAATGCTAAGCTGACAGTCTTTCTTCTTTTCAATGGACTTCAATTGTCTTTCCCCAGTAAGATGGAGAAATATTCATTCCTATGAGTTGCTATATTGGGAGTCATTCCCTTGGATGATGAGCAAGTTTCTAAATCATGAATCCTTCCACATGTTAATTCTAGTTGGTAAATTATGGATTCATGAAAAAGTGTCATTTTAACAATGTCCATCTCATAGGTTCTATGATTTCTTTGATAAACAAGCTCTGCTCTTCCCCATTGAGCTCTTCCTTTCCCTTTTGCATAAATGAAAGCAAACTCTTCCAGCCGTCTCAGAATTGGTGCTAATAAAGAACATTACCTCCCTTCTATATATCTTAAAATACTTTTTTATTTCTTTTGTTGTGGTTTTTCTAATTAATGACATTAGCAAGAAATGATATCATAGCTTGGTTAACTTAGAAAGGGAATTATAAAGTTTAGTTTTAGTGGGAACTTCTGTATATATAGTCAATTCTCATTATTTGCCACAGTTCTAGAAAGTTATCACAAACTTTGAATTAGCAAGCACTGAACTATTTACATTAGGGGAAATGTAGAGTTAGGTTTCAAATAGCCTCTGGTCATATTCTTATCATCTGAAATGCCATATATGTTATATAGGTTTATTGGTCAACGACATCCTTGTGAAGCAAGCTAGTCTCTTCACCCTTGATCACCTACTGCCCCACAAAACCCTTTTTGAATTTAACACTTGCCATGTATTTTTAGAATTCTTTCACAGTCTCCTGATTTGCAGATTCTACTTTACCTACAAGTATTTTTATTTTTTTGTGCTGCATTACATTTTGAAAAATGCAAGTCAGCCAGCCAGTCCTAACTTGAGAATGGTTTGCTTTTATAACCCTGGATAATGTGACCATTAATTTCTTTTGTTTCAGTTTCACAACAGTGAGTCATCATCTCATGAATCCTGGAATTCAGCCACTTTCCATCTCTTACAAAGCTTTATAATGCACTAGAGATGTATCTTAACCCTTTCCACAGTAGTCACACATACAGATTAGTGTATTTTATTTTATTTTTTCTGGATGTATTTTATTATTGATTCATTAATATTGAACTCATAGCCAACAGCACTAAAATTCATGCATGAATGAATCCTATCTAACACATCTATTTTTTTCCTGCAAATCATATTTTAACCTTCTATACTAGTAATGCTGAGAGCATTTCAGCACTATGCTTGGGGCCATTTTAAACAGTTAAATTATTAGCAAAAAGTACAAAATGTGAAAAACATGGCACTAGATAGACTGAAAACCTTATTTACTATATGAGAGCTAATACAGTAGGGCAGACGTTGTGTTGTATGACCTCAGTTGGGAATGTGGCAATCTGACCACCACTTTTAGTGCTTTGTGCAAGTCCTCAAAGACCCTAGACATGCCATGAATACTTAAGAGTTATAAATAAATTTTAATAAATTTATTATAAATGCACAATCATGAATAATGAGGGTTAAATATATTAGAGTTGAACTATCTGAGCTTTCTGAATGAGGTTACCACACAACAAATTTGTGGTGGTAGACTCTGAATGGAAGAATCTACCACAACAAATCCCCAGCACAACTCCCATATCGTTTTAAACCAGAGACAAGAAAATGGAAAGACAATCTACATTCAAGCATTGGAATAATTAATATTTTTAAGGTGCCCATACTACCCAAAGCAATCTCTTAATTCAATGCAATCCCCAGCAAAATTCCAATGGCATTATTTCAGAAATATGAGAAAATGCTGAAATTCCTGTGGAATCCAAAGAGATCACAAATAGCCAAAACAAATTTAAGGAAGAACAAGTTGCTGACATCAAGTATTTTTAATTTCAAAATGTATTACAAAGTAATCAAAGCAGTCTGATACCTGCATAAAAACAGACACATAAAACAATGGAATAGAAGAGAGTACCTTGAAATAAAACCATTCATATATGGTGAACTGGTCTACAAGGAAGCCAAGAATTCCATGGGGGAAGGACAGTCTCTTCAATATTGATGTTGAGGAAACTGGGTACTCACATACAGACAAATGAAATTAGACTATTATTTTACACTATGTCCCCCAAAACAAACCTCAAAATGGATTCAAGACATAATTGTAAGCCTTGAAACTATTAACCTTTTAGAGGAAGAGAGGGAAAAATCTTCATGACTTAGGTGATGGCAATCATTTCTTAATAAAGGAATAAAAATCACAAATATATCAGTGGGATTGCATCAAATTAAAAAGCTTCTGCATAGCAAAGAAAATAATGAACAAAACAAGAAAAGTAACAAGGAATGGAAAATATTGACAAATCAAATATCTGATAAAGGGTATTTCTTTTTTTCTTTTTTCTTTTTTTGGTACTGGGGATTGAACCCAGGGGAGTTTAACTGCTGAACTACACTCCCAGTCCTTTTTTATATTTTGTTAGAGACACCGTCTTGCTGAGTTGCTTAGGACCTCACTAAGTTAATTAGACTGACTTTGAACCTATGTTCCTCCTGCCCCAGCCTACTGAGCTGCTGGGATTACAGGCATGCTCTACCATGCCTGGTGATAAAGGGTTTTCTACAACCAAATAGAAAAATTCCTCTCCTTCTTCTCCTCCTCTTCTTCGTCTTTCTCCTCCTCCTTCTCCTCTTGTCTTGTTCATCATTATCATCATCATCATCATCACCATCATCATCACCATCTGATCAAAAAATCAGATGGGCCCTGAATAGATATTTCTTCTGAAGAAATAAAGATGACCTATAGATGTATGGAAAGGGGCTCAATATCACTAATCATTACGGAAATGCAAATCAAAATCACAATAAGATGTCACTTGATAGGACAGCTATTAATAAAAATACTAGAGATAACAAGTGTTGTTGAGGATAGGGAGAAGAGAATCCTTGTGCTCTTGTTGGGAATATAAATTGGCATAGTCACTATGGAAAGAAATATGGAGCTTCCTTAAAAGAGAGAGATGACTAAGTAGAAATATAATACTTCACATAGAAAAATATCCAAATGACCAATGAAATGAATTTAAAAACTCCTCAACTTCATTTGTAACCAGGGAAATTGATGATGTTTATTCAAATGTGGAGCACTGGAATCTCTCATATACTGCTCTGTGGTTTTGTAACTCTTTGTAGCTCCCATGGTACACAGTGGGGCATTGTCTAGTTACGTGGAAATAATGCATATATTCTGATCCAACTGTTCCAAACCTGGGTGTAGATGACAGACAAACTAATATATGTTATAGACTAGACTCACAAGAGAAAGACCTCTGATCTGTTAGAATGTTTGGACCCATCACTTTTTGCTAGTGTGTACATTTTTGATCAATGGTATTATTATTTTCCCACCAAGAAAAAAATGGAATTAAAATTTGGTACTTTGTCAATTTGTCATCTGTATAGAGGATGAGCCTGAATAAATGTGAAAGGTTACATTGATTCCAGTTTATGAAGAGATCTGGATGTAAAGAAAACTGTACACTTAATTATTATACAAGAAAGTATGAAATGCAAAAGAGAAAAGGCAGGGGGAGGTTTGAATAAAATTAATGACTTTAAAATATCTAACAGCAGAAAAAGTCACTATAATGGTTAAAAGCAAACTAACCATCTGTTGCAATTTTTCTTATCTTGGTGTGGCAGTACAAATAATGTGCTAGAATATCAACCACAAGTTACAGTTTTATCTTCTGAAATAAATCAAATACCATATTTTGCCAAAGTCTCATGCAGTTTCTCTTAGCATAATACTTCTTTCCAGAAATAAGGATGTGGAACTAACTCAATGTCTGCATATTTTTTGAATATTTAGCCAATGAAGCTTTTCTAAGATGTTACTTTTATTGTGAATTAACAAAATACTGGTTCCCTTGATCACTAACTCATTCTATAAATTTACACAGTGATTCAAACTGTTTAGTATCCTGTCTTCAAAATTTATACATACATTAATCATAAGAAATAATGGATAAGTGGTAAAATACATAAATGTAAAGAGAATTGTGAGTTCAGAGTAAGTAATATTACTTTCATTGTGGAGAAGCGATAGTAGGTTCAGGTTGAAGGAAAGTAACAGAAGAAGTTTAATGTTTAAGCAAAGAAACTTTAAGGGACAAATCTGTAAAAGCTGAAGATTATTAATAATTTCAAAGAAAATATGAGTGGGGTATGTAAGTGAAGAAAACTCTTTATTAGAATATATATAGGGTTATAATTACTATAAAATTATCTCATAATCGAATGAGTCATAAGAGGTATTTGATGTTTTCGAAAGAATATCTGTACAATTCAAGATAATACATGTATAAATAACAACACATACACTTTTACCACTTTTCAGTTAGTCCAGAACTTTCTGAGTGTGGACCATGAACAGAATGTAGAACCTTAACACGGATGTGTAAAGGAAACCATGAAAGAAAGTTTACATTCTCAACTTGCCATTTCACCATTCTCATCAGTATTTAAATCCTGAATTCCTTGATATTTCTTTATTTCTTCAATAATATTACTCTCTAATTACAATTTATTTATTCTCATGGAAAAAAACCAAAAAGTATAGTTTTACCAACTTCAGAAGTATTCAAAATTAAATGAAGAGTGGATGTGGAAGTATATTGAACAGAAAAAGCAACAATGTTGAATTGATAAATTAATAAAAGGGTAGTCATTTTTGTTGCTTTGAGGTGGTGTTTAATCAATGAATAAAACTATACCACTTCTCCTCTTATAAATAATTGAGAAAAAATGGCTAATGTGAGTTCAGATTAGTTCTTTGTGTCCATGTCCATATCGTCTATCAAATGAGGCAGTATTATTGGCTTTACATGGACCTTATGGGTCAAGTCTAAGCCCTTAGAATTGTTTATCTTTTTTATAGGTAGAATGTCTCTCTTCAAAATTGCTTGCATTTTATAATTGACTTGTGCAAGTTATAATCAGCATTATGGATGTACATACTCTATACTTGCATACCAGGGAGAAACAAAAAGGTTCATTGAGAAAATTATCATGCATTTCTTTCTGTTCTTCTTGAAATATTTTACAGTTTAAAAAGTGCAGATTCTGCAAAGAAAAGGTGAAGTCAATTTTATGGGGTACAGAATGGTTCATTCAAGGTTCATTCAACCAAGTGATATGCCATTATGCTGCAGTGAACAAGATAGACAAGAACCCTTATCTCAAGTGCTGGCATTTTATTGGAGGGAGGCAGACAAGAAATAAGAAAATAAATAGTTTTGGAGAGTACTAAGTGCTAGGAAGAAAATAAATCAGAATGACTAGTAGTAATGGAAGAGCATCTACTTCAGTTACGATGTTCTGGGAATGACCTTAGCTGCTCAAGGAAGAACTTTCTGAGGAGGAGGTGAAGTTTGAGCTCAAATAAAAAAATGGAGAGGAGTCTGCCTCAAAGAGTAGTGGCAGGATGTGCCCAGAACCCATGATGGGAGGAGATTGGCATACATGAGTGATAATTTTTCCTTAAGTGCATGTGCTATAATCCAAAAGAAATTCCTGCCAAAGAGGACAAATTCAGTTAATAATTTAGCATAATTTACATATATGTATATATATATGAATTGTTTTCTTTCTAGTTATATATAACAGTAGAATCCATTTTGATAAAATTATACAAGCATAGATTGTATCTTACAGTAATTAGGACTCCATTCTTGTGAATGTATATGATGGTGGGATTTACTTAGGTGTTTTCATATATGTACATAGAAAAATTATGTCAGATTCATCCTACTGTCTTTCCTATTCCTATTCCCCCTCCCTTCCCTTCATTCCCCTTTTTCTACTCTACTGAACTTATCTTCTTCTCTTATTTGTGAGGAACACAGAAAGCTAAGAAGTAGCATTGGAAATATTTTGTAAAAGTCTAATGGGAAAAATTAAAGAAATATATATTATTTATATGCTGCTTTCCAAATCTCACCTTTTGGTGTAGTCAACATGAGTTTTGTCAACCTATAGTTTAGTTCTTAATTCACATTCACACACAGACATACAAAACCTGCTCACAAGAGGATATTGATATTCAACATAGAATATCACACATTAAAATTGTAGGTAATTAAGTCCAAGCAGATGGCTGCCCAAAACATTTATATCTTTGATTAACTTTTATTTTGATGTATTAATGGAACTATAAAATTCCTTAATGAAGCATTTTCCCAAAAAGCCAAAGCACAGTAGATTATTAGCTAGGCTTGTATTACTGAGGTCATAAGAATTAGCAAGTAAACAAAGAAAATGTAACTGTCAAGTTATTTATGGGCTTTTCTTTAACATAAAGATTTTTAAGGATGCCTGTATATTTCCAGGTAGATTTGACAGCAAATGCAATGAAGCAATTCAATTAGAAAATATATAAACAGTTCCCCAAACCCCAGATTATTTGGCAAGAGCATACTGGGATGTGCAGGGCAAGGAGGATTCAGTGTAAGCTGTCAATCAAAGAATATGGAAGGAGGGAAGAACATCTGGATGTTGTGAGTTAGGAACAAATGAGAATTTAGAATATAAGTTTATAGGACCAAGGCTAAAACCTTTATATGTAGAAAAACTTATAAAGAGGTAGAACTCTAAAAGCAGAGACAAATTTCAATGAAAAGAGCAAGAGGAGTTATTGGTTTTAAATATTTTAAAGTCCTGTATTTATGGCCTGATGGGGAGAATGATTCAGAGACTCAGTGAGGAATGGAAAAGGAATTTCAAACTAGCAGCTTCCTCTGAAACTTTTTGAAAATGAAGGTTGGACCTACTGTCAAAGTGAAAATGCCTGTGAGTCGCAAGGAGTGAACTCTACAAGGTGAAAGTCATTACTAACAGTGGGAATACAGAGATGTGTTAATGTAGACAAGGGAAAAGGTCAGAAAGAAGAGACCTGATATTACATATAGCTAGGTTCTAATAAATCTATTTCTCCCATTTTTTATTTTAAAAAGATCTGTATCACGTCCTTTCCCCGTCAGCCCTGCCTTTTTTAAAAGCTAGGACAACAAATGTTTTCCCTTTATTAGGTTTTTTTTTTTTTTTTTTTTTTTTTTTTGGGGGGGGGAAGCACTTAAAATGCCTTTGGAATCCTTTATTCTATTTTTGAAAGATAAATACAAGTCCCTCCCCACTAAGTTCTGAAAAAAAAGTGTTTGAGAAAAAAAAGAAGTGCTTCAAAGGTCGAGGTGAAAAGTGAATCTTTAAAGGACTTTTGAAGAAAGTAATGAATACTAAATACGGCAAAGTCCATAGAGTGTTAAAAAAATTAAACCAGTTAGTCTGCATGGTTTTGTGATCCCTGCGAAATCTTCCTCATCAACTCTCTAACCAGCTTTAGAGAGGTTCTCAAAAAGGACCAAATAGGAAAATCTCTTGTCACACCTGATTTTCTATTTGATATTGGTAGATTCATCTCCTGTTGAGTTTGGTCAGTATTTCTGTAACTATTGCTCATTTATGTTAATGTTTTATCTCTCATTTACTTTTTAAATTTTTTATTTGTTCTAATTAGTTATACATGACAGTAGAATGCATTTATGCATTTTGATAAATCATACATAAGTGGAGTGTAATTTCTCATTTTTCTGATTGTATATACTGTAGGATCACATCTGTTATGCAGTCATCTATGTACATGAGGTAATAATGTCTGTTTCACTCTACTTACTATACTTCCTGCCCCCATACCCTTTCTCCTTTCTTCACTCCCCTCAACCTAATCTAAAGAAAACTCCATTCTTCCCTAGCATCCCCCACCCCTTATTGTGAATTAGCATTCACATATCAGGACAAACATTTGGACTTAGGTTTTGAAGGATTTGGATTATTTCACTTAGCATGACATTCTTCAGCTCCATTCATTTACCAGCAAATGCCATAATTTCATTATTCTTTAAAACTGGGTAATATTTCATCTTATATATATGCCACATTTGCTTTATCCATTCTTCTGTTGATGGACACCTAGTTTGATTCATTTTAAGTTTGTTGTTAAGAATAGAGCCTAGGGCTGGGGATATAGCTCAGTTGGTAGAGTGCCTGCCTCGCAAGCACAAGGCCCTGGGTTGAATCCCCAGCACCGCAAAAAAACAACAACAACAACAACAACAAAAAAGAATAGAGCCTATATTTGATTCATGTATGCATTCTTTCTCTGAGCACATATAAAAATTCTGCTTAATACCATTAAAATATTTAAAATTGTCCAATATCGAAGTGCTATGACAGTGTTTTAGTCATTCCAAAGCAGACTGATGATTTTTCTTATTACTATGAAAATATTCATGATCAGAGAGCCCTGAAGTCATTAGGATGCATTCAGTTTTGTTACTTTGTAAGCACAATGTTGACCACAACACATTAGTGGGTAAACTTTTATTTAACTTCCTCTTGGAAATTGCAGTATTGTGTTCAAGAGGTATTAGAAACACAAAATAGTCCCTCATTTTTTTAGATTATTTTAAATTAACAGATTACCTACATTTTTTGGAAGATTTATGTTAGACACTGCAAAGTACTTTATAACATGAAACTGTGGTTTAGTGCTTTCTTGTAGAACTTCATGTGTTTTGAAATAAGATGGAATCATTCATTGTTTTGTCTTTTTGCATCTGTTCTATACATTTAATTTTATATTGTAATGAAAATGGAGAAATGTTGAAAATTAATACACATAAGGATAATACACGTATCTATCTGCACGTATAACCAAATAAAAATATTTTTAAAACATTTTTTTCTCAGTAAGTCTGTGTTTTTTCCCAGATCGTAGTAAGAGGAGCTTTAAGATATTCATCTTTGATTTTGTTAGCTGTGGGCTTTTCATATCTGACTTTTGTTACATTAACACACTTTCCTTCTCTTCCTGGTTTGCTGAGATTTTTTATAATGATTTGTTGAGATTTTTTTATACTTCACTGAATACAATCTTATGACACCTCTTCTCATATCTAGTGCTGCAGAAGAGAAGGTTACTATAAAATTATTTTATTGATAATATGCCTTTTCCCTACTCTGATTGTTTTTAAAGTTCTCCCTTTTCTTCAATATACAGCATTTCAATATAATGTGTCTAGGTGTAGATTTATTTGGATCATTTTGTGCTCCTTAAAATTGTGGATTCATGTTTTCCACTAAAAAGCAAAAGCAATCACAATTGCTGGGCATGCCTGTAATCTCAGCAGCTCAGAAGACTGAGGTAGGAGGATCATGAGTTCAAAGCCAGCCTCACCAACTCAGTGAGGCCCTAAGCAACTCAGTGAGACCCTAAAAGGGATGGGTATGTGTCTCAGTGCTTAAGTGCCCCTAAGTTCTATCCCTGGTCCCCAAAACAAACAAATGAACAAACGAACAAACAAAACACACACACACACACAAATATGAATTATTTCTTCAGATTTAAAGTGCCATTAATTTCCTCTGTTCTATTTCTGTGGAACTACTTTTTAAAAAATTTTTAAAGATTTGTTCTAATTGATTATACATGACAGTAGAATGCATTTTGACACATTGTACACAAATGGATCATAACTACTCATTCCTCTGACTGTACATGGTGCTGAGTCAACCAGTAGTGTAATCATGCATGTATACAACGTACTAATGTCCGTCTCATTCTACTGTCCTTCCCGTCCCCACTGAATCACCCCTCTTCTCATTCCCCTCTGCACAATCCAAACTTACTTCATTCTTCCCTACCCATCCCCTCTCAACTATGGATCGGCATCCACTTATCAGAGAAAACATTTGGCCTTTGGTTTGGGGCATGGGCTTATTTCACTTAGCATGAGGTTCTCTAGTTCCATCCATTAGGCAAATGTCACAATTTCATTCTTAAGACTGAGTAATATTCCATTGTGTATATGTACCACATTTTCTTTATCCATTCATCTATTGAAGGGCATCTAGTTGGTTTCACAGTTTAGCTGTTGTGAATTGAGATGCTATAAACATTTATATGACTGTGTCACTATAGTAGGCTAATTTTAACTCCTTCGGGTATAAATCAAAGAGTGGGTCAAATGGTGGCTCCATTTCAAGTTTCCTGAAGACTCTACATACTGTTTTTCATAATGGTTGCAACAATTTGCAGTCCCACCAGCAATATATGAATGCACCATTTTCCCCACATAACCATCAACACTTATTATTGCTTGTATTTTTGATAATTGACATTCTAACTAGAGTGAGATGAAAGAGTAGTATTAATTTGCATTCCTCTGATAGAGATGATGAACAGTTTTTCACATTTTTGTTGATCGATCGTATTTCTTCTTCTATGAAGTGTCTGTTCAGTTCTTAGCCCATTTGTTGATTGGGTTTTTTTTTTTTTTTTTTTTTTTTGGTGTTAAGGTTTTTGAGCAGTGCCAAGAGGAAAGTTCCTTGCATTGAGTTCATACATTAAAAGAATAAAAAGTCAACAAATAAATGATCTAACTTTACCCCTCAAAGCCTTAGAAAAAGAAGAAGAAATAAATACCAAAAGCAATAGAAGACAGGAAATAATTAAAATCAGAGCTACAATAAATGAAATTGAAACAAAAGAAACAATTCAAAAAATTGACAAACAATGTTGGTTCTTTGAAAAATAAAATTGATAAACCCTTAGCTATATAAGGAAGAGAAATAGAGAAAATTCAAATTACTAAAATGAAATTTATAATGAAAAAGGAAGTATCGTGATGGACACTACTGAAATTCAGAAGATAATTAGAAACTATTTTGAAAATTTATACTCAAATAAAATAGAAAATCTCCAGGACATCAACAAATTTCTAGAGACATATGATCCTCCCAAAGTGAATCAGGAGAACATACACAATTTAAGCAGATAAAATTCAAGCGATAAAATAGAAGACGCCATCAAAAGTCTACCAACTGGGGCTGCAAATTAGTGCAGTCACTCTGGAAAGCAGTGTGGGGATTCCTTAGAAAACTTGGAATGGAACCACCATTTGACCCAGCTATCCCACTCCTTGGCCTATACCCAAAGGACTTAAAATCAGCATACTACAGAGATACAGCCACATCAATGTTCATAGCTGCTCAATTCACAATAGCCTGATTGTGGAACCAAACTAGATGCCCTTCAATTGATGAATGGATAAAGAAACTGTGGTATATATATACACACACACACACACACACACACACAATGGAATATTACTCAGCCATAAAAAATAATAAAATTATGGCATTTGCAGGCAAATGGATGAAATTGGAGAATATCATGCTGAGATAAGCCAATCTCAAAAAACCAAAGGAAGAATGATCTTGCTGATAAGTGGATGATGACACAAAATGGGAGGTGGGAGGGGGGCAAGAATGGAGGAATAAGGGACTGTATAGAGGGAAAAAAGGGGGGGAGGGGTGGGAGGGAAGGAAAAAAATAACAGAATCAAAAATATTACCCTAGGTAAATGTATGATTACACAAATGGTATACCTCTACTTCATGTACAGAGAAACAAGATATATCCCATTTGTTTACAATAAAAATAAATTTAAAAAATGAATATGAAGAGAGAGCCTACAGAATAGGAGAAAATTTTTGCCACCTGTACCTCAGATAGAGCATTAATCTCCAGGGTATATAAAGAACTCAAAAAACTTAACACCAAAAAACCAAATAACCCAATCAATAAATGGGCAAAGGAACTGAACAGAAGAAGAAATTCCATTGGTCAACAAATATATAAAAAAATTTCAACATCTCTAGCAATTGGAGAACTGCAAATTAAACTACACTGGGATTGTATCTCACTCTAGTCAGAAGGGCAATTATCAAGAACAAGCAACAATAAATGTTGGCAAGTATGTGGGGGAAAAGGTACACTCATACATTCCTAGTGGGACTGCAAACTGGTGCAACCACTCTGGAAAGCAGTACAGAGAGTCCTCAGAAAACTTGGAATGGAACCTCCATTTGACCTGACTCAGTTATCCCACTCCTCAGCATATACCCAAAGGACTTCAAATCAGCATACTACAGTGACACAGTCATATCAATGTTTATAGCAGCTCAATTCACAGTAGCTAAACTATGGAACCAACCTAGGTGCCTTTCAACAGAAGAACAGATAAAGAAAATGTGGTATGTATGCACAATTGAATATTACTCAGTCATAAAGAAGAGCAAAATTATGACATTTGTCACTAAATGGATGGAACTGGAGAATATCATGCTAAGTAAAATAAGCCAATTCCAAAGAACCAAAGACTGAATGTTTTCTCAGATATGTGGTTTGCTAATTCACAATAACTAGGGGGACACTAGGGAAGAGTAGAGTTACTTTGGATTAGATAGAGAAGAGTGAAGGGATGGGAGTGGGTATTGGGTAGAAAGGACAGTAGAAAGAATCATACATTATTACCCTGCATGCATTGATGATTATACAACCAGTGTAATACTACATCATGTACAATCAGAAGAAAGAGAAATTATACTCCATTATGTATGATGTGTCAAAATGCTGTCATGTATATAGCTAATTAGAACAAATTAAAAAAAAAAAAAAGGCTACCAACCAAGTAAAGCCCAGGACTCGACAGATTTCTCAGCCAAGTTCTACAAGACTGTCAAAGAATTAACACCAACATTCCTCAAATTATTCCATGAAATGGGAAAGGAGGGAACCCTTCCAATCTCATTCAGTAAGACTAATTTCCCTAATGAACACGGACACAAAAATCCTCGATAAAATTATGGCAAATTGCATACAAAAGTATATTAAAAAGATAGTTCACCACCATCAGGTGGGGTTCATCCCAGGGATGAAAGATTTGCTCAGCATTCGGAAATCAATAAATGTAATACATCACATCAATAGACTTAAAGACAAGAATCATGATTTTCTCAATAGACACAGAGAAAACATTTGACAAAATACAGCACTCCTTCATGTTCAAAACACTAGAAAAACTAATGGATAGTAGGAACATACCTCAACATTGTAAAGGCTATCTATGCTAAGCCCAAGGCTAATATCATTCTAAGTGGAGAAAAGTTGAAAGCATTCTTTCTAAACACTGTAACAAGACAGGGATGCCCTCTTTCACCTTCTCTATTCCACACTGTCCTTGAAACTCTAGCCATAGCAATCAGACAGAGGAAAGAAATTAAAGGGATACAAATAGGAACTACTTTTAAACGCATATTTTTGTTTCTTTTTCTATTTCTCATTTCTTGTGTTAAGAACTTTCAAATCTACTACTGCTTCATGTTTCCAAATCTTCAAGTTTACAGTCTTGTTTCCAACTATATTTAATCAGTCATTTAACTCATTGAACTTTTACTTTCAATGTTTTATTTTAATTTTTGGCAAATCTTTGCTTTTCTAGCCAGCTCTTTATATTTCAATGAATTCTGTTTTTCATGATGTTTATTCTTTGTTTCTCTTCTTGCTCAGTTTCATCACTGGGAAAAGATTTTCTTTCCCTGAGGAATGAATATTTTACAAGTCTATTAAATTCCCAGTTTATCTGTAAGATGTTTTAAGATGTTTTGATTAACTCCTAGGTAAAAAAAAGCAATCAAGTTTTGTTTTCTTGTCAAGTCCCTTTGGAAGAGTTTAACTCATTGAAGACAGATGGGGAGAGCAGGGACCAAACTACACAAAGTCTCTGCTCATAATTTCTGAACAGAATAAAATAATTGGTAATTAGACTAGGCTATTATAAAATATAGTTTGTCAATATTTTAAATTCAGAGTTCAAGGAACCCCCCCATTTTACAGACCATCAAATTACCTTTCATTCATAATACAAGACATACTTCCTAATCTTTAGTTTAATTCTCTGGAGTCTAATTAAACATCTAGTATGGATAGGATCATTTTTACATTATTAGTCATAGAATTAAATACCCAATATTCAAAATCATGATTACTGCTCAACATTTAAATTAAAACATCTGCTTTTAAGATTTAAAAGCTAAAATTTAGCCTTTGAAACAAATGGTGTTTGTGTGTTTGTGTATGTGTGTGTGTGTGTATGTGTGTGTGTTTTATACTATTGATGATCACTGTTATGGTGCGGATGTGAGGTATCTCCCAAAAGCTCACATGTGAGACAATGCATGAAGGTTCAGAGGACAAATGATTGGGTTGTAGGAGTCTTAACCCAATCAGTGAATTAATCTCCTGATAGGGATTAACTGAGTGGTAACTGAAGTGGTAGGTTGTGGCTGGAGGAGGTGGAAATTTGGGGCATGACTTTGGGGTATATATTTGTATCTAGCAATTGGGAATTTCTCGTTCTGCTTCCTCATTATCATGTGAGCTGCTTCCCTCTGCCACACTCTCCTGCCATGATGTTCAGCCTCACCTTGAGCCCCAAGGAATGGAGTCAGGCTTCTATGGACTAAGACCTCTGAAACTGTGAGTCCTCAAATAAACCTTTACTCTTCTTCAAATGTTTGGTAGGGTCCTTTAGTCACACCAATGAAAAAGTTGACTAAAACAGGTTATTGATACCAGTTTTTATTTATAATCTTTATGAATACTTTCCAAGTGTCAATAAAAAGTTTAGAAACCATTAATTTAATAATAAATCATCTAACAGCCTTGCCAGAGCCTTGATTTTAATCCACCTCTAGTGAGAAGAAAAATTCTAATGGTTCTTAACCAATGCATTTTTGCCTGCTAGAAAATGCCTCTTTATATTGCATGAATATATCTGTATTTGTCTAATTTTTACCTAGTAGAATCATTTCTCTCTCTGAAAATATGTGAAGTTATGAGGGAATTCTATAGATAAAAATATTTTTACTGTCTCTATTTCTTTACCTATGTATTATGTATTTGTTTTGCAGTCTGTATAGGATCATAAGATCAAATAGGGCAAATGAATGTTATTGTAGATGGATCTACGTTTCTGGTTTAGGGAAAGTTTGATCAAAGAACTGGCTTTCAGGGAAATAAGCATCAAGATTTTTAGGAGAATTCAGTGAACTTTTTGAGAAAAAAAAGGATGCAAATTTTTGTTGGGTAGCAACCATTCCTTTTCTCATGCAGAAATAATGGTGCTCTCCTTTCACTGCAAGTAAATTATATAGTAGAAAAGAACTTGTTTGCCTTTTAGCTATTGTACAATGAGGAAAGTACTTGAATTATTCAGTTTCAAGTATATATCTCAGCTGTTTTAAAACTCATTTTTTTTTTTTTTTTTTTTTTTTGCAGGAAGATTTAACCATTGAGCAGAGAACAATCCTTTTTAGCATTCCTATCCTTCCTATGACAATTGCTTAAGAAGAGGGACTTTGACTTTTGGCTGTTAAACAATTCACATTCTCCTAGAAATTATGATTTAAAAATCAAACTGCTTTACAATGGTTCTAATTTTTCTAACATAAGTATTGAATTTGTCTTCTAGGATAAAATAAATAGTACTAGGATCTATAATATCTTATGCCTGTTATATGTGAATATTTCTTGATTGTGAAATAAAATGTGAAAGCCCATCTTAATGAACAGACTCTAAAACACAGGTGTTACCCTAGATGTGTGTGTTGTAGGCTGTAGCTACAGCTCCCTATCCCTATTCTCAAAACTTGGGAAACCTTTTTTGTCAGGGGTCAGAGAGAAAATATTTTAACTTTTTCAGAAAACAGAGAGTTTCTCTCAGGCATTATTCTTTCAACAAATGTTAAAATTGTAAAAATGATTATTAGTTACTGGGGCATTAAAAATATTAGGGTGTGAGCTGCATTGGGCCTATTGGCCATAGCTTTTAGCTCCTTAAGGTGAGCAGAAGAAAATTATTCATTTGTAAATATTTATCAAAACAAAAAATATGTGTATATGACAGAGACTGTAAATGACTGGCAAAATTTTTAATATTTTCTATGTGGATATTTACATAAAAATATTTGCTAATCTCTGCTCTAGTGTGTGTAGGTCACCTTCTTCTATGTCTGTCAGTTGATTTTGTATTTTATCCAAGACATTGTTCATGAAGTGCACTAGGTTTTGCTGTGTTCTTTTGGATAATACTTACTGTTGTTTCAGTAGACAATAACATGCATGAGTTCTAACTGCAAATTCTGTTTTCAGAATCAACTCAAATATCAGATCAGGTGAATTTACCTGGATTCTATCTCTCCTTAGAAATTTCTTCATCAACAAAGGGTTGTATGGTATTATAGTCAATATTTGGGCCTTTCTCTTTCTGGAATTTCATTTCAGCTGCTGAGGAGTTGTCTCAAACTCTGACAACCTGGAAGAGTATGAGTTTTCTGTTGAAGTTTTATACAGACTCTATAGCCGGCGACCTTACATCCTTCTGGCAGAAAAGCTGTCAAAGCAGGAAAGACTTCTTGGTAGCATTTCTTTTATTCAGGTTTTGACTCTTGTCCAGAATCTGTTCATGTTTTGTAATTCCTAGGACTTTCCAGTAATTCAGCCCCCACCTCCCCATTCATAGATGTTAATAATTCTTTACAGGGTGATTGGTCCAATGGGATCTTATCATGCCATATTAGAAGCAGAAATTTTTTTTTTGTTTGTTTTTATCTATTTGTATTCAACTAAGAATTCTTCCAACTTCCCTCTTGCCCTGCACATACATCATTGAGGTTATAGATGGTCCCTGACTTACTGTGGTTCAGTTTTGATGGTTTGATAGTAATACTCATTCAGTAGAAACTGTACTTCAAATTTTGAATTTTGATCTTTTCCTAAACTAGCATTCTGCCATAGGTACTTTCTTGAAATATTGGGTAGCAAAACCATAGCTTCCAGTGAGCCATGTGACTGCAAAGTTAAGCAACTGATACTCTACAGCGTGCTGTGTTTTTAGCATTTTGGGGATATTGTACTTTATAATTTTGTATTCTATTATCTAGATAAAATATCATCTATGAGTTATTCAACACTTTATTGTAAAGTTGAAATTATGTTTATAAATAGTTTTTTAAAACTTTTTTTTGATGATTTTACCCAACTCTGGGCTAATGTAAATGTTCTGAGCCCATTTAAGGTAGGTTAGGATAAATTGTGATGTTCACTAGGTCAGGTGTATTATGTGCATATTTGACTTTGGATATTTTAAAGTACAGATGAGACTATTAGAAGTAACCCCATTAAAGTTGAGGGACATTTGCATTATCTTTTGTCCATGGTACCTCCTATGCTATGGTGCCTTTAGGGCCACATTATACCTGGTTTGCCCAGAAAATCCTATTTTATTTTTGTCCTGCTGTGAATATCAATAGTACTTCTTTCACTTTTAAAATGCCTTAATTTAGTGATTAAATCCGTGGTCATTTCAATCACTACCATGAAATGTCACTTTAAAAATTTTTTGAAGCAGTTTGTTAGTAATTTTACAACCCAAAATACAACAGGTCACTTTGGGATAGCACAGGAATGAACAAAAGGAATGTTATTGACTTGAAGTTGAGATCTGATGAAACTGGAGTAATTCACTGGGGCTGTTGACTTCTTTGGGTTTGATTATAGTATTACAGTATTATAGTATTTTTTTTCTCCTACAAGTTAAGGAAGTTATAGGATAGAAAGTCTATTAGGAATTCAGGCTTTCTCTGGAATTATGTTCCTAAATAGTTTTATAAAAAATATCATTACTGGGAAAGAGGTAATTTTATCACCTTTGGCATCTGTTTCCATGTAATAGAAATGGAGACTGCTGGTGCTGTATACCTTACTGCTTGCATTTATCAAGTCTGACTTTTTAAAAATACTATAAGTAGTATAACATGTCACTCAATATCTTTAATAGTAAAGGTGGGCTGGAGATGTAGTTCAGTGTTACAATGCTTATCTGTATAGAAAACAAGTATAGAGCAAGGTCCTTTGTTTGATCACTACCATGAGGAAAGTAAGAAAGAAAGATAGAAAGAAAATATATTTTGAAAAATTTGTTTTCATTTACATTTTAATTATTATAAATGGAAACTGGAGCTTGAATGTCATTTACACTTTGTACTGCCTCTCTAGCTGATACCTTTTTTCCTACATGTATCCTTTAAGCAAGTAGACTTTGGTGTTAGATAATTTGGGTCAAAATGTCAGCTCTGATAATTTCGTAGCTGAGTAACTTTGAGAAATTCATTTCCCAGAGTTTCCATTTTATCCTTTCAAAAAAATGGGTGTAAGAATTAAATAAGTTACAATATGTTATATCTATCATAGTTCCTTTTACACAGTAAGTTTTAAGAAATGGAGACTATTATTATTATGAATGTATATTTTAATGGAGATTTAGAAGAAGGGATTCCTGGAATGTTTGCTTATTTCAGTGTCTTCCCAGAAGCCTCCAATGAATATTCATCTTCCTCAAAATAAAATGAGAATATGGGTCATTTAAAAGTAATTTAGAAGGACTGAATATTATTTGTTCCAGGTCATGAATAAAAGGAATAAAATAATAGCAATACTTTGAAATAGTTTTAGTTTCCTTGAAGTGACAGCCCAATGTGTAGAGAAAGAAACATTTGTGCTTATGCAGAGAAATTAGGTATTCTAAGATGGTACTATGAGAAAGGTTCCATTATCAATGAAGACAATCTGATTAAAGAATTGGTGCTGAGACTGCTATGCATCTACTGCTTATAATGCAAAATGGCATTTGCCTTAAGAGTTATTGCCAGATCTTAGAGGACGTGGAATTTACAAATGTCTCTCTGGGGGAGATGGTGAATTACAAAGAGAATCTGACATTTTCTTCCTTTTTCTCCACAATCACCATATACCACCTTAAATGATCATGAGTTGTTACCTGTCCAGTTTTGTAGGAAGTTAAAAAGAGGTAGGTCAGAAAACCAACGTGCATATAATGACAATTTTGGTTTGAGTGTTAAAATATTTTATGAATCCTTAATAAATCTTAACATTACTTGATATTATCAAAGCATTTTTTCTGATACTGTTTTTAGGGTTCACAGATGAAAATCCAAAATTAGATTTATGATCTGATTAAATCACTTTAAAACAATAGCATTTACCTTTAAAATATACATTTTATGCTATGTTTTAATTAAGGAAAACTGCTAATGATCTAAAGCTCAGGAAAAATTTTGCCACTTTAATGTTGTTTTGTATTAAAATAAAAATAGTTGTTGGATTTATTAGAAATGAAATACCCAAAATCAAATTTACATATTAGTAATAGTAATAGTCCAAAGAGATTTAGTTCGATAGACAAACACTTTAAATTTGACTCTTCTAGAATACAATAATGTCAATTGAAAGAAATATTAAAACACAGACAAACACTCTAAATTTGACTCTTCTAGAATACAATAATGTTAATGTTTAAATATTTCTTCATCATTTATTGATAACTTCTATAGTATTGATTTTCTGTATGGAAAAAATTCAAAGTGATAGTTTTATAAGCGCAAGTAATTTCCAGTAATTATGAGAGTGGAAAAGATGACTAACCTAGGCCAGAATTTATCATTAGTTATTTGTATGCTAAATAAAAGCCAAATAAAACCTGGTGCTTACATAGGTTTTACTTTTTCAGTAAAGTTGCCGGATCTTGATGTGATTATGTCAGGTTGAATGATGACCTTCCAAATGTGTCCACACCCTCCTCTCCAGAATCAATGAATCTGTTACCTTTTTGGATATGATTAAGGATCTTCAGAAGGGGAAATGATCCTGGTGGGCCTGAAGTATCACAGGGAGGTAGGTCAAAGTCAGAGGATGCAAGAATGTAGAGATGAAGGATGGAAGTGGAGATGGTGTGTGTGTTACATTGCTGGCTTTGAACACTAAACAACTAAATGAGGCACTAAACAACTCAGTGAGACCCGGTCTCTAAAAAAAGTAACAAGCAGAGAAGATAACTTCCAACTAAGAGAAATTGCACTTAAAAGAAATTACTCATCACTTTTGCTTACCAAAAGTGGGGTTCAAGCCACAGAATGAGCAGCCTCTAAATGGACAAGGCAAGGACATGTTTGCTCCTTAAATCCCTGGAAGGAGGACAGCCTTGTTGGCATGTTGATTTTAGACTCTCACTTTTGGATGGAGAATAATTTCTATTGTATAAAGCTCCTCCAGTTTTATTACTTATAACAGAAATAGGAAACTAATACAGTGCTGAACAATTATAATTTTTTTCTCTCTCTGATGCACCTCTTGAATTTTCATAGTGGTGTTTGAAAAAGCATGCTTAATACACTTAACATTTCTGTCCTTGAATACAGAATATAAAATTCATTGACTCTATCTTGGTTTATGGAGCTATTTAGAAGATAAAGTTAGCCACTGAATGAATTAAAATACTAGGTAATGTCAACTTCAAGATTCTTGTATGTCATTAAAAGTCTTTAATGAACTACTTGAACCTGTTTAAAAAGTTATTTTAGTTATGGAACAGCTTCAGCTAATTATTTTGTGTTAATATTGGTAACCCAAAATGTTTCCTATGGTTTGCATTTATTCTACATCTTGGTGTTCTGTACAAACAGGCTGTAATGGTCTTATTTTACAACCATAAACACATACAAAGACCTTCCTTATTCCAAACTCTACACAATGTGCCATCCCAAATGCCAGAAATAATAAAATAACTTAAAAGGGTTTATTAGTTTGGACAATAACCAATTAATGATCATGGCCCATAAAATGAGAATGTCTTAGACAAGTATTACTAAATGAGTTTGTTGTCATGAATAGATCAAACTGATGAATTTTGGAGTTTGTAAATTTTCCTCCAAGTTTATTTCTAGGATATTAAATAAGACTGTGCTCACAAGGAACCCTAATCGTCACCTTCAGCTACACCAGCAAAGTCACTATCAATTTGGTTCTGATATATTTTAGTATATAAATAAACATGCATTTACAATGTAGTGTGTGCTGAAGTGAGAATTTTAGAACTTTTCAGCTAAAACTAAGTTTTATTCTGTATAATTAAAGGCAACTTGTTCTCTTATTTTACATTTCTATATTTTTAAAGTAAACAAACAAAATAATCTCAAGCAGAGAAAACAATTCCTGGAAAATAAAAGCTTTTCCCGATGTCACAGACAAGAAGAGAACCATGAGTCATAATTCAGAACTGGTTATTTTACTTTTAATTTGGTTATTGTTTTAATATTTTTCTTACATTAGTAGCACAGATTTTCATTCAGGTTTTGAGAGGAGATTCTAAAGAACTGGTGATTCTAAAGAATTAGTAGCTAGGAAAATTGGTAAGCAAAAGTGATGAGTAATTTCTCTTAAGTGCAATTTCTCTTAGTCGGAAGTTATCTTCTCTGCTTGTTAATATTTCTAGTCAGTTAGCAGTGAGGTTTTGCTTATCATTTTGACAAATAAATATAGTAAGGTTTTAATAACCAACAGAGATGAGTTTCAATTTCACTTGCCTCATGTGTATATCATGTAAATTGAGTATTCCTATTTGAAGAGTATGGGGTCTTTAAGAAAGATTGCTCTTAAGTATTATAGTTACTTAATATAGTGAGAATAATTATTTGAAAATAGAATAAAGTTTAAATTATGCACAATAAAATAATAATTCAATTTAAAAGAGAAGTTCAGTAATTTCATACCTTAGTACTATTTTTATCGTTGTATTTATTTTTTTGTTGGGTTGCACCAGGGATTGAACTCAGGGCACCCAACCACTGAGCCACATCACCAGCCCTATTTTATATTTTTTTTAGAGACCGGGTCTCACTGAGTTGTTTAGTGCCTCATTGCTGAGGCTGGCTTTGAGCTCACTGTCCTCCTACCTCAGCCTCTGAAGCCCCTGGGATCATAGTGTGTGCTACAGCGCCTGCTCATAGTTGTATCTTTTTTCCCACAATTTTATCTATACACAGAAATCACATAGAACACACACACACACACACACACACACATACACAATTTTGTGTGCTGCTTTATTTCTCTATAATATTACATCAAAAGGATGTTGCTACTTTTCATTATGTATCATTTTAATGAGATGTGACTTATATGCTCTTTGCATGCAAAGGTATTCTGTCCAGGTGTCATCATACTCAATTATTTTATATCTTTAAAGGCTGTTCAAATATTGATAACTCAAAAGACTTCTTTTCATCAACCTGTTTGAAATAGATCACCTCTGTCCCAGTTTCTTATCTCTGTGTAGTCCTGCTTTTCCTTCTCCATAGCACTGACTCTCTACAATTGATCGATTTATTTATTTATTTTTGTCACTGGAATGTAAACTCCATGGAGCATGATTCTTTCTCCTTTTACTCAAACCTGTATCTTAGAACAAAGTTTACAATGTATTAATCATCCAATAACTACGTGCTCAACAATAAATGAGTTTTTCAGGGCAATGATGCCAAATTTTAATTTTTTCAGATTCTTAGTATTGCATTCTTTATGATGGACCACCTCAAGAAAGTTCAACTCCAGAGAGAAGTTCTTTTTTTCTCCTCCATGATTCTTTTTGAGTTCCTAACCAAGGCTAATGACAGGGCCTGTGGAGATTGCCCAATTTGTCGCACTGTGGGAAAGTCCCTACTTTCCTGTTAGAAGAGAATTGACTACATTTATGAAAACAACTACTTAATTCATACTGTTGTCAGTGGTTAACTTATTAGCATTCTTCTTCAATCAAAGGGCACTTGCAGGTCTAGTGACAATTCCAACTCCTCTCAACTGATATAATACAAATGGGTCACAAAAATCAGGGCACTGAGCTCCTTTATTTTGGAAATTAAGAATACGAGAAGAAATCAGCAATGATGCTTTCTTTTTTTTATTTCAAATTATTAGTTATCCTCTGCCCTTTCTATGCTCCTGTCATTACATAATTGGAGAAGATATTAAAGTTTCCATACACTTAAACGTACCCTTCTGTGATATGAAAACTGATAAAAATAAGATTCATCTCTCTAATGCTATGCATTTAGTAAGCTGCTCCATGCAACATAGTCATGTCATCTCCAAAGAAAACCCAAATTTTGTGTAAAGTAGGAATTAGTCTCTTCCTTCCTTCCTTTCTCTCTTCCTTCTTTCCTTCCTATGATGAAACTGAGGCTTTTAAACCTTAATAAGGTTGCATATGGTTCCAATGCTTCTGATAGCAGGACCATGATTTTAACTGAGAATCATTCATTTCCAAACCCAGGATGTTTCTTTCCCAAAGGGCCTTTTTCCTTGTCTAACAAGAGAAGTTTGTGTATGTATTATCCAATATTATTGATTTACTCAGCTGTTTATATCAATTCTATACAGATTGATGGACACAATTAAATGAAGACCAATTCCAAACATCAAGTCAAGAAATATTGCTATAGGAAAATAGATACTTGACATGATAAAAGGATAGAACTGTAAGCTTAAAAAGAATTTCATGGTGGGAAGAAGAGAAAACAATTCAGACTTCTACACTTAAAATAATTCAAAATCAGAAACAAAGGCACTTTCAGAGGGCAAAACTTTCTCAAAGTGATTTCTTCTCTAGAATTAAGGGTTTAGGCTAAAAAAAACCATTACTTATTTATAATTAATTATATCTAAGTTATTTTTTCATTATTATGCAGAGTTTGAGAGCTTGTGTAATTTGTTATTTAGATTAGAATCATTTTTAAAGTAAAAGGGGAAAGGGAACATGTTATATGTGTTTCTGGGGCTATTTACTAGGCATTTATCATGCTGCTCTGTTGCTCGTAGCATGTGGAGAGCCATTCTTAGTGTATTTCAATCTTTTTTTTTTAATGTTTATAATCGCAAGAGTTGACTCTTTTTTAAATACCTTTATTTTTATGTGGTTCTGAGGATTGAACACAGTGCCTCACATATGGTAGGCAAGTGCTGTACCATTGAGCCAACCCCCAGTCCAGGGAATCTCAATCTTACAGCAACTTGTAACTCTGTAGCATATCTTCTTATCTGTTATCCCTCTCAGATTGTTACGTCATAGCATGATAACAGCCATTCAGAGAGAGCCAGTACTTTCCTCTCCCTTCCTCTCTCTAATTAGGAAACAGGTACAGTTCCTATCATCTAAGCATTTTGCTTTCCCTTGACAGATAAATCAGGTTGGAAACAGAAAATAACATGAAATTTGCACTGATTTTTTTAAAAAGTAAGAGACAAAAATATAACACTCCTAGATATCTATTAGAAGATAAAATCAAATGTTTATATTTTAAAAGTAATAAACATGATCCTTCAATGATCAAATCTCATGAAAATCCCATTTCCCCCCCATACTTTATAATGGGAGAAACTGATTTGGGCCTTTTTAGAGAAAATATAAGAGATGACTAACTCATAAATGCACACTGATCTCTCATCCGTATATGCTGACTGAGAATTGAAGGTCTTTTAGCATGTTACTGTCAAAAGTGACTTACTGTTGTATTACTAGGGAATTTCCTAGTCAATTTGAATATTGTCATTCAAGAAATTACATGGCATTTAGGAACTCCATGTCAGGAACTGAGGTCAAAGTCTATATATTATAACGAAAGATTCTCCTAGAACCCCTATTTCTCAGAAAATACATAAGGTTTTAGAGGTTTCATGTCAGGGGGCAGAGACCAATATAGTCACACATCGCTTAATGACGGAAAAGCATTTTCAGAATTATTCCTGGCCATTTGTCATAGTGTCAACCTCATAGAATACTAGGCATGCTTGTGTAGGACAGGCAGGGAGCTTGCAGGACAGGAAGTAGCTCTGGGTGTGAATGAGTGAGTGTTGTGCGAATGCCAAGCCTTAAGGCATGACTGTATATTACTGCACACTCTATAAACACTCTACACTTAGTCTACACTAAATTAATATAAAATTTTTTTCTTCCATAAGAAATTTAACCTTGCTTTACTATAACATATTTCTTTATAAATGTTTAATTTTGAAAAGCTTTCTTACTCTTTTATAAAGACACTTAGATCAAAATACAAACACACTGTATAGCTCGGCAATCATATTTTAAGTCCTGATTCTATAAACTATTTTTTCTCTTGTATTCTTATATTTAATTTTTCAAACATTGTTGTTAAATGACTAAGTCATGAATAGACACACTAGACTAGCCTGCACAGGGTGAGGTCATCAGCATCATGTGTATCTCCTCCATACCTTGTCCCACTGGAAGGTCATCAAGAGCAGAAACAGCATGAAGGTCATCTTCCCTATGATGACAGTGCTTCTGAAATACCTCCTGAAGGACCTGTCTGGGTTCTTCACAAGGTGTCACTCTTTTCAGAAATATGTCTGTGGTGGTGGTTTTCTTCGGTTGTTTGTTTCTTTTCTTTTATTTCTTTTTTTCTGTTGTTGTCATAGATTTTCTTAGAAGCAGAACATGCACCACAAATATTTCTCTGTGTTAATGAAAACCTTTTCACATTGGGGTCTATGTTTTCAAGTTTTCATGGAGCTTGGTGAGGTCTTCAAATTTTTTTTGCTAAATCCCTCACTGTGAGTTTTCATGGGAGTTCCTTTTCTTCTCCAGCAGTTTCCTATTCTCTTGTCTCTTCTTGTGTTACTTTTGCTTTTCTGATTATCTCAACCACAGTCTTGTTGATTTTTTCAAATTCGTCATATTTGGCAAAATATTTGTAGTCATGGGTGGACCTCCTGAGTGTCTCCTTCCAGATGCCATTCATAGACTGATTGATAGCATTATCCAGAGTTCGAGCTGTTCTTGATGCAATCATAGATGTTGTAATCCCATAGTATACATGTCTTCTCAGTGCCTTCCTCAGTTGCAGCATAGCCTGGGCAAAGGTTGTCTTGGGTGTTTGACCTTATAAGCTGCTATCTCCTCAATCTATTGGTTGGATAAAAAAGAGGCGATAGTGGAGAAGGATGCAGATTTTTTTATATCAAAATAAAGATAACCAATAATAAGAGGATGCATGGAACCTCAGTCAGTAATAATCAAAATTGCCAAAGCTACATTACTCTCCAAATAGTCCCTCTCCATTTTGCAGGCACAGCAGCTCAGAAGGACATCTTGGAAGAGGAGCTGGGTTGCCCATGACTTTATTGGTCCTATAGTACATTGGCAGCATTTGTTCATATATAGGCTCAAAAACTGTGGGTTTCTCACTGTGCCAGACCACAAATGGATTCCATTTGTCACTTGTACCATTGTCCTTAAAAGACTTGAAAACTGTCACCAACTTGGCTCCTTTATGGATGAAAGTTTTTATAGGCAACCTCTTTGAGGTTAGGGAGGTTTCATTCATATTGAAGATTTGTTCTGGCAAGTAATTTTTTTCCCACAATCAGCTTATCTTAGAGTTTCTGAAAGTTCTTAAGCTGTCTTCACATTAGCATTTGCAGACTCGATACTCATTTTCACATTGTTCATTGCAGTGAATAATGATTCTTGATTCGAAGCCACTCAGAACTAATCAGTAAGTTCAGTATTGGACACCGGCCCAGTCTTTTCTTTATTCCACAAACATTTTGGGCTGTGATTCTTATGGTACTGAAAGGGTGCACTCGGTGTGCCTGGTCTTCAGTGCAGATCATAGAGATCTTGTCAGTCTTGTTGCCTTCCATGAAGCAGGTACTTTCAACAGCTTCCATTACTTTGTTTGTGTTCTTCACAATTGCAGCTATGGTGGGAAGGTGCATGCTTGACTGGCAAGCAATAACTATCACAAATATTTCACTTTTGTAGTCTTTAGTGTTTTTTTCCAGGTTAATCACTCAATGTGGAGTTTACTGGCAATATTAGCAAAAGATTTTGAATGCTTGGGGGAAATTATGATCAAAACAACACTAAAGGGTGACAAAAGTTAGAAAATTTTTAACTCTATTTTTCTTCAAATGGGCTAAATAATTGCTTTCTCAGAAATAGCATATACAGTATTTATATAGCAATTGAGGTACATATCCTCTGTGGTTTTCGTTAAGTGAGAAAAATAATTTTAGTTTGGTTCACCAAAATAAATGCTTCAAAGACATTAATCAAAGGCACCACGTTTCTTTATTTTTATTCCTCTAGGCAATAATCTTATAGGTAGCAAAAAATAAGATGAATTATAGATCTATAGAATACAGTGAGATAAGAATCACATAATTACGAAACACAGATAACATTTTCCTGAACTGCTATCACCTCTCACAATTGAGACCCACCATTTTTGAAATTGTCCTATTTTTCTCTACCAGTGAGCTATGATCAAATTCAGAGAACAGTCTGAGAGTTGAAAAGGTATTTTACAAATGAATGTCTGGTTTTTGTTTGCAGTTCTACTGTATAAAACCAGGCATACAAAATATTATATCTCCTTATATTGTTTACTATTTGATGCATACATAAAGGTTAGTTTCAATGAAATTGTTATAATTACTTGATTTGCTCTCAAGGAATGTGACTAATATCAAGGCTTGGAGAGCTGTGACATTAGAAATAGGATTCTGAATGTCATTTGTTAAATACTGGGAATATTGAGCAGGTTGCAACTTCCCTGACATAGTTTACTCTAAGAGGGCACCCAAGATTTTGGCCACCATCTGCTTTATATAGTGATGGGAAAACTGCAATGAGAGCAAAATAGTCTGCAATGAGAGCAAAACTATGTTTATTCACTCCAAACAAAATTTCTAGACAAACCACAAACCAAAGAGAAAGAAATGTTTAGACATTGAAACCTCTAAGTCTACATTTTGGATCTATATTATATTCTCCAAGGTTGTTCTTTTGTTTTAAAAGAATTTAACTTAATTTTTTTAAATTTGTTTTTCCTGTGGTGCCAAGGATCAAATTCAGTGCTACCACTGAGCTACAACCCCAGCTCAAGGTTTATTCTTTTGACTTAGTAAGTATAGCTGTTATGGCTGATACCTCAATTGTCCTCTAACAGCTGCTGTATTAGTGCAGGAATAGTCAGAGGTAAAATGATTAGTTCATGAAAATGTAATCTAGTTGTTCATTCTAGTTTGAATAAATTGTTGGGTGTTAACCATGGGCAGGTAGGTTATGGCTGGAGGAGTGGGTCACTGAGGGTGTGTCCTGGAAGGGTTTATCTCCCTGTAGCTCCTTTCCCCTTCCTTGTTTGCTTTCTGATCAACATAAGATAGGCTGCTTTCCTCTACCCTGCCTTTTGGCCTTGATGTTCTCTTTCACTTTGGGTTCAGAGCAATGGATTTAGTCCACCATGAACTAAATATTTGGAAGTACAGGTCAAAATAAACTTCCTCCTCCAAGCTGCTCTTTTTGGGTATTTTGGTCAATGAAACAAAAAAGCTGACTAACACAGTAGCCTAAATATCCTGAGGTTTAGATATTTCAAAAGTTACCTTCATGTAATCCTGTAAGAAAACTGGAGAAGTTATTATTTTTCCAATTTAGAGATGAGAAGCCTTGTGCTTAGAGACATTAAGGGGCTTGACCAATAATTGACACCTAATAACAATATAAATGAATATGCAATTATAGCATGTAATAAATGTAATGAATGGATGACAAAGAACTTTTCAAATAGTGACTTCTGAGTAGAAACTAAAGTTGGCTGACTTGCAGTTGTTCAATAATTCACTTTGAGCCCAGGAGACTATCCAATACCTTCTGGGTGGGTCTTTACAATCCATCACAAGATCCCTAACAGTGAGAGGGAGGTAGCATAATCAGTGACAGAATGATTTAACATAAAAAATACCAGATCAGCCGTTGCTGGCTTTGATGAAGGAAGTGAGCTACAGGCCCAGGAGTGTAGCCTCTAGAAAAAAAAGCACAGAAAATCAAGGAAATAGAATCTCTCTTTGAGCTTCCGGAAGGAATTCAGCCTTAACAACATCTTGATTTGAGCATGAAGTGCAATAGGTGAGACCTATTGCAGACCTGTGACTTCCAGGATAATAAGATAATGCATTTGTGTTGTTTTTAAGCCTTCAAATTTTTGATAATTTATTAGAGTGGGGAAAAGCTAGATTATTATATGATGTGTGGAGATAGAATATATGTCTCATAGTGAAAGAGTAGTTTTCCTGAACAACCCATCAAATCTGTTGAGTAAGACTGGGTCCAGCTTAATTGCAGAAAAGGATTTGTCATCTCTGAGAACTCAAGCTTTTTAAAATTTTATTTTAAATTGAAAAATGATAATTGTATATGTTTATGGGATACCATGCCTGTGTTATGTGGGAAGAGCCAGAGTTATATTGTTAAGGGGTAGTTGCTAATGACAAATCTTGAACTGGAGATACTCTCTCTACCTGGAACTTTTTGGCTGTCTGGTTTAGATGTGGCGTCTCCCCAAAGTTCATGTGTGAGACAATGTAAGAAGGTTTGGAGGTGAAATGATTGCATTATAGTCTTAACCTAATCAGTGAATTAATCCTCATGGGATTAACTGAGTGGTAACTGGAGGCAGGTTGGGTGTGGCTGGAGGAAGTCGTTAACTGGGGGTGTGGCTATAGGGTATATATTTTGTATCTGGAGAGTATGTTTTTTTCTCTCTCTGCTTCCTGATTCTCATGTGAGCCGCTTGCCTCTGCCACACTCTTCTGCCATTATATTCTGCCTCACCTTGAGCCCCGAATGCAGCCTGCTGTCTGTGGATTGAGACCTCTGAAACCGTGAGCCCCCAAATAAACTTTTTCTCCCCTACAGTTGTTCTGATTGGGTCCTTTCGCACTTGCCCTCTTATTAGTCCTTCTTTCCCTTAATAATGGAAACACATGCTAAATTGTCATATGTCACTCATGCCATCTTTTTACTGAATATTCTGTCTCATTTTGTATTTTAGGCACACATTCTCTTGAACAAAATATCAGTATCATATCAACAAAATGTTTTTGAGGGTTTCAGTGAAGTACTTTATAAACACTATATATTACTTTAAAAGCAACATTTTAATATCAGTCTTTCTTACCCATTCTCTTCCAATCTCTTCTTCTGTTCCTTTCTTTCTCCATTTCCCGTCTTTCATCTCTTCCTCTAACTTGTACCATTTACCATTGTTTCTAACACTCTTTCCGTCTCTTCTCTCCCTCTCATTCCTCTCATTCTCCTTCCCCCATCCCTCTTCCTTTCTCTTTCTTTCCATAGATTTATTCTCACCTTTGCTTTCATTTCCTTCCTAGCTGTGCCTCTCTCTTCCCTTGTCCTTTCCTTCCTAAGGTTTTCCTCCTTCTCACAGTAATTTTTTTTTTTTTTTTTTTTTTTTTTTTTGCAGTGCTGGGGATTGAACCCAGGGCCTTATGCTCATGAGGCAAGCACTCTACCAACTGAGCTATATCCCCAGCTCACAGTAATTTTTCCTCACATAAAATTTTTCCTTTTTAAAAATTTGATGCTCCTTATGAACTGTTATATTAACAGTTATTTATTTATTTAGTTGGCAGATGATAATGGTAGATATTTGTAGGTTACAGTATGATTTTTTCATTGCACTGATGCAGAACTTTCTGCATGCATTGTTTTGAAAATCATTAGAGTGGTTCATCACCATCTTATCTATAGTCTTCATTAAGATAATATCACATTGATAGTATTCATTTTTAACTGATTTAAATTTGTTTATCATCACTCTGGTAACAGCCTTTCTCGGTAGGAGTTTTAATCATTTCTACATGTTTTATATTTTAGGACTTCTAAACTGAGCTAATCATCCAGCAAAAGCTATGATGGATTCTCATCCTAGATTTTGTTTCTACTCTACTCTAAAGAGGAATATACTTGAGAGAAGCCAATTTTACTGGCAGCTGGGGTTTCAATTCAGCTTGTATGTTGTATGTGAGCATATCGGATATTTAGTTGTTAGGAGGATATGATGGAGACTATAAGTCCCACATTGCTCCAAAGATTTCTTTATCACGTGGTAGTCTCATCTCTCTTAGTTGGTATGGGGTTCTGCCCATTAAAACCAGTATTTTCTGCAAGATGAATCTGTAGTCATCACTCAACAAATCCAGGGTTGGTGAGATTGAAATTAGTTTGTAATGACTCACTAGGAATTATCCATTGAATTTTCTGATTTAGAATATGTAGATTTTAGTCTCTGATTTTAACCAACAAGACATTTTGTGTTCCATTTCTTTAATGGAAAATTTTTTTTAATTACCTGATTGCCTGTTCTGTGAAATTGTAAGCCATAGTGTACACTTCATTGTTTTTATACAATCATTTTGTGGCTAAAATTCTCATGAAACAAAATGCAACCTTTATTAATTATTCCATTGGATGAATTTTGAAAATATATGTAGACTTGAAGTCACCATCAAAGTGAAGATATAGCAGTTTTTGTCTTTTCACAATATTCACTCATGCCCTTTACAGTCAATCCTCCATAGCCACTGTCCCAGGTAACCACTGACTTACTTTCTGTTACATAAATTAACCCTGCCACTCTAGGATTCCATATTAAGGCAATCTTTTACTGTATTCATTTCTGTGGTGGTTTGTATCAATATAAAGTATTTATGTTTTTGTTTATTAATATTATTCCATTGAATTAATATAGATTATTGATTCACCTCTGGATGATTGTCTGTGTTCTTTACATTTTGGATTAATAAGACTAAAGCTGCTTGTATGGTTATACTACTGGTGTTACTCAGCACCATGTATAGCCAGAGGAATGAGAAGTCATGCTCCATTTGTGTACAATATGTCAGGCATTCTGCTGTCATGTATAACCAATTACAAAAAAAAACAATTTAAAAAAATTTTAAAAACACTAAAACCACTGAAGGCATTATTGTAGAAGTTCTTATGTGAGCATATATATAGATTTTTCTAGTGTAAACGCTAAAGAATAGAATGGGTGGTTCATATAGTTATGTTTGATATAACTTTATAAGAGACTAACAAATTATTTCCAAAGTGACTGTGCCATTTTACATTCCCACCCAACAATGCATAAAGTTTCTGGAATTTTAATATGTTCTTGGAATTTACAGTGATATTTTGTTATTTTAATTCACATTTCTCTGATGATTGAGATTATTGGATTTATTTTCATGTCCTAATAGTTTGAACTTCTTTTTGAAGTACCTCCTTACTCTTTTGCCCATTTATATTGTTGCTATTATTTTTATTGTATGGTATTATTATGCACTGAAACTTAAAAATGCCTTATATTTTCTGGATACAAGCCTTTGTCTGATATATGTATTGTAAGCATTTTATTCCTTTATTTTGTTTTTAATTTCTGAATGATGGCTTTTGAAAAATGGACGATTTGAATTTTGGTGAACTTCAATTTGTGATTTCTTTCTTTTATGGTTTGTGTTCTTTTTTTTTCTCTAAGATACCTTTCTCTATCCCAGGAAGATTCTTTTCTGCTTTATTTTGGAAGTCTATAGTTTTAGTTTTTAAGCTCAAGTATGTGAACTTGTGATAGCCAGCTTCTGATTAGTGACACAATACCTGAGATAATCAATCTAAAAGGATGCAAAGTTTATTTTAGCTCATATTTTCAGAAGTTTTAGTCCATGATTGCTTGACTTTTTCCTTTGGGCTTGTGGCAGCCTAGTACATTATAATAGGAGCATGTGGCAGAGGAGACAAATTCACCCCATGTCAGCCAGAAGCAAAGAGAGACAGAAGGGACTGGGGATCTAATATCCATGTAAAAGGCTTACACTTTTCAATGATCTTACTTATTCCCACTAGGATCCTTTTCTTAAAAGTTCCCCCACCTCCCAGTAGTGCCACAGACTGACACCTAAACCTTTAACACAGGGGCCTTATGGACATTCCATATTCAAAGTTTACCATTAATTTTTTTTTTTTTTTTTTTTTTTTTTGGTGTGCTTTGAGGTACAGGTTGAGGTTCACATTTTTCTTCAAAGATATTCAGTTGTTTTAGCATAATTTAGTACAAAACTATCTATTCCTTGTTGGATGATTCCAGTACCTCTGTTAAAAATCAATTGACCATATTTAGGACTAGTTCTATACTTTAACCCATTAATCTCTATGTCCATTCTCATGATGATATTATATTATTTTGATCACTGTAGCTACATAAAAAGTCAGGGGTGTAAGTCTTCCAATTTTGCTCTTTATTGAAACTGCTTTCTTGTTTATGCC
This sequence comes from Sciurus carolinensis, assembly GCF_902686445.1. Classification (NCBI taxonomy): domain Eukaryota; kingdom Metazoa; phylum Chordata; class Mammalia; order Rodentia; family Sciuridae; genus Sciurus; species Sciurus carolinensis. Next base: position 109,866,875 of record NC_062217.1, on the reverse strand, counting down.
ATTTGCATTTACATATAATTTTTAGAATTTTTCAATGAAAAAGAAATCCTACTGGTTTTGACTAGTATTTCACCAAAAATATGAATTAGCATGGGATGAGCTGATAATAATACAGAATGTACCAACTATGAACCTGGCATATCTACTCACATATATTTTCTTTAATTACTTTTTGTAATTTTTCAGTTTTCAGTCTACAGGTCCTTCACAGATTTCACTAATTTAGGTGTTTCATTGCACCTATGTGATTTCTATTATAAATCTTATGATTTTGTAATTCATTTTGTAATTATTGATTGTTTATGTGCAAAAATGAAAGTATTATTATTATTATTATTAATATTTTGCTTTGTGTCTGGTGACCTTTTAAAATCCACTTATTAAATCTGAGGTTTCTTATATAGAGATTCTATTAGATTTTCTGATAGATCAACATGTTGTCTAAGGATAAACATGAACTCTTTTTCAATATTCGTCTTTTACTTTTTTCATGACGTTTGCACTGGTTAGATCTCCAATAGAGTATTAAAAAGAAATGAGGCAAATGAATGTCCTGCCTTGTTCTTAAAAAGGGGAAATACTTTTGATGCTCTTAACTAGAATATTTCTGTATTCTGTTCTTTTTCTTTTCCTTTTCTCTCTTTCTTCCTTGTGTATTCATTTCCCAGATATCCCAGGAGCCCTAAATTGTGGCCTTCAACTTCCTAGATAAATAGTACTGCTGCTTCTTGCAGACAAATATAATTACTTTCTTTTAGTGGATAGTCTTCCAGTTTTGCCTGCTTTCAAAGACCTGTGTCTTCAGAAGCAGAAAGTATATCCAGTCAGTCCTCAATTTTCATAGATTCTGTGCTTGTGAATTACCCTAGGTAATTTGTAGTCCCAAAGTCAACACATAGTGCCTTCTGAGACATTAGTGATGTACAAAGTGCTGAAAAATTTAAGTTGACAATGTTCATATTCCTGAGGGAGAAGAAGCCTATACTTTGTCTTCTGACTTCAGCTTTCATTCAGAGATGAGAGACAGTAAGGGTACAGTACAGAATTTTGCAAGAAGCTCCAGCTTTAAGGTCAATTGAATGATACTTGAATCCCCACTTTGGCACCTGACAGTATATACTGTCCTAGGAAAGTCACTTAACTCTTCTAATTTTCTTTTTTAAAATAAAGAAAATAGAATCTACTTGAATGAGTTGTTTCTAGAATTCAACCAATATGATATACAAGTTTTAAAGTTAAGAAAAAATCTTTTATATACTTTTCTACATTAACTGCATACCATTGTAGACCATTGAATCTTATTGGGCAATAAAATGATGAACTGCTTGTAAAAAAAAAAAAGAAGAAAAAAAAGCAATATAGTCTTCCTCTCTTTATATATACGCATACACACATGTATATATACATATTTATGTATACATATATACATATATACACATATATAAATATACTTACATATTTCCTATAGGCAGAATGATTCAATATTTATTAATTTAATGTTCACAGTGACTTTATACAACATTAATACTGGGGATATTTAGAATTGACCATATATCTAAAATTTATACTGGTTATTGATAGGATATTAACATTAGATCATTCTTTCATTAACAAAGGAGGAAATTCTCTGCTGTTTCTTATTTTTCAAACATGCCCTAGCACTACCACATTATATTTTCCTATATGTTCATAGTCTATATATAATCACATCATTATATTCAACTGTAAGTGATTTGAAAATATATTTTTTAGCTTAGCAAAAAATATGCTATTGGTTTTCATAATAAAGAAGAGGAAGTAAGATAAAAGGAGACAACTATAGTCTGTGCCATAAAGGTGGATGTAGGAATAATTCAAAGAAATTCTCATAGACTATCTCAAATCTATTTGAGAAATGTAGTGATACAGTTTGGATCTGAAATGTTCTACAAAGACACATGTGTCAAGTGTTCATTCCCAGCATGGTGCTTTTGGGAGGTAAAAGAAATTTTAAAATGTGGTTCTAGGGAGAGGTATTAGATCATTAGTGGTATGATCTTAAAGGGGATTTGGGCGCCCCAGTTTTTCCCCTCTCTGATTCCTGGCCATGAGTTGAACAAGCTTCCTTTGCCATATACTCCCACCGTGATACAAGCCTTGCCACAAGCCTAAATGCAATGGAACTAATTGGCCAGGGCACTAAAACCTCTGAAACTGTTACCTGAAATAAACCTTTTATCTTTTAGACTGATTTTCTTAGACATTTGTTACAGTGACAGAAACCTGACTAACACATATGTCTTAACTGTAAAGATTAATAGGAGCATTTGCAATGTAATCTAATGGTATGGATTTTAAGGCACTAAGCAATTGAAGAAGAAAAAAGACAACCTAACCATAATGAGAAGATAAGTAAGTAATGAATAAATATTTATTAAGTAAAAGAATAATCGTGTAAATAAATCAACAATTCAAAAATTAAGTATCATTACTAGAAGAAATAATTTAGCACTCCTCCTTTATATAATTAACATAAGATGAACTTAATGTCAGTTCAATCTTTATCAAGATAGGGAAAAACATTATGTGTCTTGGTACACAATCTTTATGGAATGATACTCTATATGGTAAAACTAAGCAAAACCATAAATTTCACTTGTAGTTTCATTTTAGCCTGATAGTAATGTTTCCATTTCAGAAATGAATCTTACATATCTTTTCTTATGTTCTTTTATTTGTTGTACATGACGGCAGAATGCATTTTGATGCATTGTGCAAATGGAACACAACTTCTCATTCCTCTGACTGTACATGATGCATAGTCATACTAATCATGCAATCATACATGTACATAGGGTAATAATGTCCTTCTGATTCTACCATTCTGGAAAGTAGTATGGAGAATCCTCAGAAAACTTGGAATGGAACTACCATTTGACCCAGGTATCCCACTCCTTGGAATATACCTAAAAGGATTTTAAATCAGCATACTATAGTGATGCAGTCATATCAACATTTATAGCAGCTCAATTCACAATAGCTAAACTATGGAATCAACCTAGATGCCCTTCAACAGATGAATGGATAAAGAAAATGTGGCATATATAGACAATGGAATATTACTCAATCTTAAAGAAGAATGTAATTATGGCATTTGCAGGTAAATGGATGGAAGTGGAGACTATCATGCTAAGAAAAATAAGCCAATCCCTAAAAACCAAAGGCTGAATGTTCTCTCTGATATGTGGATGCTGATCCATAATGGGGGTGAGGGCTAGCAAAGAATGGAGGAACTCTGAATTGGGCAGAGGGGGTTGAGGGGAGGGGTAGCGTGGGGGTGACAAGGATGATGGAATGAATCTTACATATGTTATCTATGGGAAATCTCAATTTCTCACTAGGAATTTTTCTTAAATTCTCACTAGGAATCAGATAAGATTGATTTTTTTACAGTAACTTTTGCATTCCATTGCTTATAAACATGTTAACTCTTTAAGAGCTTTGGATGATAATTTATGTAAAGCAAACAATTTTTAAAGTTTGTGCTTCATCCTTTCTTAAAAGGAATAAAGGTGAAGTGTTTCAAGTATTTCAGGGGCAGCTCAACCATAAATTAGAAAGTAATGTCTCAGGTACACATGTTTCCTCTCTACCAGACAACATTCTTCCTTGTAAAACTTATAGATACTGACTCTCTAGAAAAAAGGCCAACCATTTCCTATGTAGAAAGATAAAAACAAAAATTCTCTTTAAAATCAGAACTCTTTAATATTTCTGATAATGTCTGTGTAAGTCCTGGCATAGATTTCATACAATGTGAGAGCTTCAGGAGAAAAAAATATTAAGAGGAAAATTAGAACTTAATAGGCTATTTCTTTTGTCTTTGTGCATTCTTTTCGAAAGGGAAGAAAATAATAGGCCTTCTACCAAATGAAGAGCAACTTGCAGAGGTAGCAAAATGATATACTGTAACTAGTAGTTTTATTTTTGAAAATATCCCCATTTACTTAGAAACTCTCCAGCATCGTTAGGTCATTTATGGTGTTCCTTTGTGCTGATTACATTATTTTTTTTTAAGGTGACTGATGATTATAGCACTAATTGAAGTACCAAGAATTGGTTTATTACCTGGGCTTTGGAATGATTTAATGGGAACAATTCCTATTAAGTACAGAGAACAAAAATGCTTTTGCAATAAGGTGAAAATTTGAGGTGCTAATAAATCTGAGATTGCATTGCTTGAGGCCAAACTTTTTAGCTAACAACTTTGTGCAATGTGACTTAGAGTTCTACATCGGCTCCACTGCAGGTTCAAAAATGTGTTTTCTGTAGCATTCTTGATAGAATGTTCTGAACTTATAAAGGGGAAACTGTCAGAATGGGAGAAAAATGAAGAATAATAGAATTGTAAGTTGTTAGAGCCTAAAGTACTTTTAAAGGTCATTCAGTTTCTTTCGCTCATTTTACACTTGACGAAACAGTCTGTGCCGGTGAAGAAAGTGGAGTGGATCTTCCAAAGTCATGGGCCAGGACTTAGTACCCATTATCTTCATCATTAATCCAGGTTCCATTCTCTAACAAGGTCTTTCAATGAAAGAATGTCAATACCAAAATCAATTCAAATGATAGACACTGACAAGATCAAGGGTGGTATTAGAAACATTGCCCCCCAGTTCCTAAAAAATAAATTTGGAAAAGGTGTTCTTGTGTGAACTACAAATCCTCTGATCTTTGCCTTTTGTCCTTCCTTTAATCTTTCTGAGTTTACTACATTTCTTAGGGTTTTCTCAACTGAAGAACCTATGTCTAAATTGGGATTAGAACTAGAATGTAATTGCATGTAAAATAATATGGATAATCATGAATTGCAAAAATATGGTTCCAAATTTTCTCTTTGATTTTTCTACCTTGACTTTCAGCTTCTAATGTAGAACTTATTTTTTTTTTTATCTTTAAAATGTCATAAATCTGAGTAGTACCTTCCTTATCTAATCTCTCTGCTGCTGTCATTCCAAGTTCTACACTACACATTGCCACCTATCCTTAAGGTTATATTCTAATTTAATTTCTTTTGATTTGGTTTTCTAATTTTGTGTATATTTATAAACACATATTTGTTATCAGCTGGAAGTTCCTTCAGTTCTTCTCAGAAGAAACATTTCAGTCAAGAGATTAAGATAGAAAAGCACAAGGGGTTTATTTAGTGAAATGGAAATACACTCAGATGCCTGGAGCAGACTATCCCAAGAGAGGAAAGGGTCTGGGGTTTCCCATGAGTCAGGGTTTTATATTTGGTCTGGGAATCTCCCTCTTCACATATTATGTGTTTGGGGAAGTTACTGTGGTTTCCTGACATGGCTTATTGTGTCTGCAAGAGTCATTCCATGTTGAAAATATTTAGACACTATCCATTTTCTCCAGATTGACAGGGGAACTTTGTGACTACAAGAGGACAGTCCCTGGGCAGTATAATGGCCAATTGGGCACTACCTAGAAGGAGAACCTGAATTTTCTTTCCCTACCTCCTTTGTTCATGTGTATCTATTTACCTATTCATATTCATAAATACATGTAGTATGTTTATAGATATTAATGAACTGTATTTTAATTAAAATATATTCTAATATTTTTGAGCGATGCATACAATATATGTAGCCATTCAGAATGTGAATTCCTTAAATATACATTTTTTCAAATTTTGTCTTTGTATTCCATCTAAGTTGACTGATAAACAGAAAAGTATTCATTAGATGTCTAGATAGCTACATATATTTGCGTATTAGTGTTCGCTAGAGAAATGGATAGTTTGCATGTGTACATATATATACAGACATAAATGCACAGAAAGAGGAGGACACAAAGATGTCTTATGAGAAGTTGTTTTATATGATTGTTTCAGGAAAGTCCTTGCCTCCATAGCTTCCTGCCTCTACAATCCTGTGCAAACTGAAAACTCAGGAAGCAGGGATATAATTCAGTGTAAGTGTAAAAGCCTGAGAACCAGGAGAGCCATTGACCTAAATTCCAGGCCAGGCCAAGAACCAGAGAGGATGAAATGAAATGTCTCAGCTCAAACAATGAAGCAGGAGAAAAGGGGTGAATTCTCTCTTCTTTAGTCTTTGTTCTATCCAGACCCTCCATGAAAGGGCAATCTCCTTGTGTTCATTGATTCAAAGGCTATTCTCACTGGGAAACACTCACAGACACACTCATAAATATGTTTAATATGAACATTCCATACCCACTCATACACAGAAAAAATTAACTATTACCTTGTGTACATAATTTCCACACTTTTTTTTTATATTTGTATGCATTCAAAAGTAAAGGTGCACTGAGTCCTACATAAACTACATATTTTTATATTTGGTATCAATTTCAAAAATGAGAAATCACATTAACTACCTTAGAAAATAACCTAACTAGATTTCATGATCTTTATTGTATTCCTTTTTCTCTAGGGATGAAATATCCTCCCCCTACGTCTTGATTCATATTGAAATAATTGTATTCCTTTTCTTAGCCTAAATTGTTTCTCTGAAGGGAGATAATATTAAATTCATTATTAACTTAGATTTTAAATTTGTAATTTACAACATGCTTTGTTTTCCATATACTTGCTATTCTGAAGAAGGAAATACTATACATGCACATAAATATAAACACTAATATACACACAGATGTGTACATCTCTACAACTCAGTATTTTGTTTATTTTTGGTAAAATAATGGATTTAATTAAGTGAAAGAAAGTTAAGAAAAATTATGTCCCCTGGTATTAATATAAATATTTAGTTGATTTAATGTCCTATGTTTTATCCTTGAACAGGGAAATAAAATAAAGCATTATATTTACCTTTAAAAGTAACTTAAAATATACCCTCAAAAACAGACTAAAAATGGAAAAATAAACTTTGTGAAAAAAAAAATTAATTACTAAATAAAAGAAAAAAACAGGTCGTCTTCTGAAATCTGATTAGATAATGGTAGATAAATTGTTGACTCAGTGAAGTATGGGCTTAAAATCATAAAGTGCTGTTTTTTCCAATGTAATTCAATAGAAAAGATTATAACATGCAAGTGAGATCAGTAATCTTGAGTTATTCAGTTGCACATGTATGTACTTAAGAATTGTACATCCTGAGTTCATTCCTCACATGGATGGATTGTGTTTATATATTTCTACAAACTGTAGCGGGGATCCCTATGATACAAATAGCACAATGAGAAAAACATGAAATGTTTGAACTTCTACAGTTTTTATCATCAAAAAATAGTATTTAATTACAGTGTTCAATAACTTACAGCCAACGTATCACTTGATCCCATTCTATTACATGGATGTAATTATTATCAATATTTTGCAAATAAAAAACTATGCTTAGAGAATTCAAATAACTGGGCCTGTTCCATCACTTGATGCAGTAGGGCCCATCGGAATTTCCACATATAGTTGTGCATATTGTATGTGCAGTGCCAAAGACAGAAGATAATTTGCACCACTATACAGAATATCATAAAGCCTGAGAACTGATAACTCTGGGTACAGAGAAAATGAACTCCACTAGGCAATAGCATTTTATATTTCTTGTGAAACCAAGACTTAGCATCATATTTTGAAAACATGAAATTTTAGCTTACTTGAAAGCAACAGAAATTTTTAAAATAGGCAAACAGCAGAAATATTGGGAAAAATAAAAAGAACTTCCATAGGTAGAAAATCTTTTTTTTTCCCAATTTATAAGTTGCTTATTCAATTACGTTCCTCCATATCCATAATGTCTGGGTAAATACCTCTTAATGCTTTCATAAGAGGCTCTGTTTTTTCTACCAAAAAGTACATAATGTATATGCATGTTCACATATATGTGTTATGCACATCTGTCTTCCTCAATTAACTATAATTCTGTGAAGACCATGAGCCATTCAGACTTTATGCTCAGAGCCTAGAGAAGTTTCTGAAGCATTAAAGGCAAAGACATATTAAAGACCAGGGATAAATAATTCTAGAGTTTAATTAAATTGAATTACATTGATATGTTGAACAAATAGAAAGATAAATTACCATACATAGTAATAAAATGAACTTTATATTTTATCATCCTCTTTTCTTTATTGGCCTTTATTTGGTGAAAAGCATTTTAAAGTAAATTTAATGAATTTTGAGGGATAATTATTTTAAAAGTATAACCGGGTAGTATTTTGAGGCAAACTGTTGAATTTATCACTCTGTTCATAAAATAGATTATTCTGTTTATGAAGTGTCTCCCAGGTTTGGGGAAAGCAAATAAAATAATATATTGGTGTAAGCTTACATGGGAGAGAGCAACTAGTTGGAAAACATGGATTAATATCTAACTTTCACAACATGTTAAAATTAAACCAAACTATAAAATATGTTTAAGACCACAAGGAAATTTAGAACAGGAAACTGGACAATAGCAAAGGAGAAGAAAGATGAAAAATCAATACAGCTGTAGTAGCAGGCTTACTAGAGGAAACTAAAACTTAAATTCTTGATGGAGGACCAAGTAAGAAAATACTAGCTGATCTGTGAAAGAGAAAAATTGAAAATCAGAAACTGTAAGAACCACATAAATTTGAAGTGCACCAAAATTCCTGTTCTCCAGAAATCCCCATGGTGGGGTGGAGGGCACAACCTTATAGTCGGGAGATGTTCTCTGCTCAGTAACGTCAATAACAACTGAGGTTCTGTTGGAGAAACCATACCACAAATAAGAGAATTATGTTGAAGTCAATGTACTGTAAAATAAAATCCCCAGAGTTCTTCCTTAGTTTGGTTGTAGAATTTTGGCAACAATCTTTATGTTTTCCATTCAGGAGATTAAATTTTTTGCTCAGAAACTTAATAGTTCTGAGCAAAAAATAGAGGTTTACTAATAGTGATCTTGGGAATCTCCAAAAAAGAAGACATGTCCCCATCTGATCATCTTCCAGTGAGGTCTCCTATCTGATAATGCTCCACTACCATAGTAAGATATTCACTTTTTAAGAGTTTCATTCTTTGATATGAATGTTTATGCAGTAATTGCAGATATTTGAGATCAGTGCCTTCCCTATCACTGTAGACTGACAACGCATAAATCCTATATGGAGGGACAAGATGCTGATCTTTCCCAATTTCTTGCAGCTTAGACCATGAGACCTGATTCCAGAAAATGAGATGTGATATGGATTTTCTAGGCAAGCTTTCTTGAATTTTTTTAAAGTATTGGCTCAGCTAATGAAGTTTTTATCCTCTATGCCAATTCCCATTTCTGCTAATCTATAATGCAAACATAACCCCTTGGAGATACAAGAGCTGTCTTGATACCTGGAGAAACAAAGTCACACTCTAAGAATGTGAAGCAGGAGGGTAGCAAATCCGGATCTTATGGCATCCTTGAGCAATAGCACTAGCCGTGGACTATTCTTCAGGAAATTCAAGTAAATTTCTATGAGTTACTCCCATAATTGGGAAAGTATGGCTATTATTGTGGCTTACTACTGAAGCAGAATGCTTCACAAAGCAACACAGACTCAGAGAAATCCCAGAAGATTCTGGAAAAAGAAAATCTTTAAAAGTGAATTAAAATTCGAAAAATAAGTAGAGATGCTATCACAAAGTAACAAGAGAATGATATGAAATTGCATATGAAATTACAGGGAAGTGTTCTTGTTAGTTAAATTTGCATTCTTTTTTTTTTTTTTTTTTTTTTTTTTTATGGTACTAGGGATTGAACCCAGGGCCTTGTGCTTGTGAGGTAAGCACTCTACCAATTGAGCTATATCCCCAGCACTTTGTCAGTTAAATTTGATGGAAGAAATTTTAATGTAAGTGCTGAAAGATAAAGATGTCAAATTATCCTGGTGAGAAAGAGAGAGAGACAGAGAGAGAATCTATATACCTATATACCTGTATCTAAAAACTAGAATAACAATGTGAAAACTTATTAGTTAGGACAAGGCTAACCTGCTGAAATAAATAAGCATAACTGATGTGATCCTGTCATATGTATAATCAGGAAAATGAGAGATTACACTCTTTTTATGTATGATACATCAAAAGGTATAAATGCATTCTACTGTCATGTACAACTAATTAGAACATATAAAATAAAATAATTTTTCTAAAAAGCAGAGAGATCCAGACACAGTGGTGCATGGCAGTAATCCCAGAAATTTGGGAGGTTGAGGCAGGATTGCAAGTTCTAGGCCAACCTCAAACTCAGGAAGGCTCTAAGCAACTTAGTAAGACCTTGTTTCAAAACAAAATTAAGGCTGAACCTTCAGTGGCAGCCCCTTGTGGACTCAGCACCACACTATGGCTCCCCATCTACCAAAGCAATCAGAAGCTTCTGCAGCCATCTTTAGGTGGGGCAGCTCCCATCCTGGGATACCTGCTGAAGACTAGAGCTCATTATCAAGTACCTCTCATGCATCAGGCTACTGAAGACTGAAAGGTTTGAATAGTACATCACAATTATGGTGTAGATTTTGTTTTTTTAATTCTTATTTTTTAATTTTTAATTTTTTGTTTTTCTCACTCTATTTTCCTCTTATTTACCCATTTCCTTGGCATCTCATTCGCCCTTTTCTCATGCTAACAACCAACTTCTTTTGATTCTGCCTTCTCTCTTCCTATGATCTAGTACCTCCATATACTCACTTCTTTCCCATTAACATTACATCCTACACTCCTCCCCATCCTCTTTGTCCACCATTAGAAATTGTAGACCTATTGCAAACTTTTTGTTTTTACTGTAGATAATCAAGTGCATCCTCTCTGTTTATTATGGCAATACTATTAACATCTTAATAGAGGCTACTTGATTTAAGGCTGCATATTGTTTGTATAGGGTGTTGCTATTATTGATCTCCCCCTTAAAGGTGAGGTATTAAAAACCTATAGGGACACTGTAAACCTATGGGGGGAACTGTAATACTTCAAATCTGCACTGGTAGAAAGGAAGATAAATAAACAACATGAAAAAACAAAGGAAGAAAAGCACACCAAACAAAACAAGATTCTATATTAATAGAATTCATTGACAGCACTGTAGAAGAAATGTCAGAAAACGAGTTCAGAATGTACATAATTAAAATGATCTGCTGAGTAAAGGATAATATAAGACAGCAAATGTAGGCAATGAATTATCACTCCAATAAGCAGTTAAAAGAGCAAATGCAGAAAGCAAAAAACATTTCAATAGACAGAGATTCTAAAAAACAAAAAACAAAACACCAGAAATTCTTGAAATGAAGAAAGCAGTAAACCAAATTAACAACTCAATAGAAAGCATTACCAATAGACTAGATCACTTGGAAGAGAGAAGCTTAGACAATGAAGAAAAAATATTTAATCTTGAAAATAAAGTTGATCAAACAGAAAGATGATAAGAAATCATGCATGGAAACTCCAAGAACTATGGGATATCATGAAAAGACCAAATTTAAGATTATTGGAATTGAGGAAGGCATGGTGATACAAACCAAAGGGAATCGACAATCTATTCAATGAAATAATATCAGAAAATTTCCCAAATCTGAAAATCAAATACAAGAGGCTTACAAGACACCAAATGTACAAAATTACAACAGATTCACACCAAGGTACATTATAATGAAAATGCCCAACATATAAAATAAAGATAAAATTTTAAAGGCTGTGAGAGAAAAGCATCAGATTACATATAGAGGGAAATAAATACATATATCAGCAGATTTCTCAGCCCAGAACCTAAAAGTTAGAAGGGCATAGAACAACATGCTTCAGGCTCTAAAAGAACATGGATGCCAACCAAGAATCTTATACCCAGCAAAACTAAACTTCAGATTTGAGAATGAAATAAAATCCTTCCATGAAAAACAATAGTTAAAAGAATTTACAAAGAGAAAGCCTGCACTACAGAACATTCTCAACAAAATATCCCATGAGGAGGAAATAGAAAACAACATTGTAAGTCAGCAGAGGGAGGAACTACCCTGAAGGAAAAGTCAATCAAAGGAGAAACCAAGTGAAGTTAAAAATCAAAAATAAGTCAAAATGACTGGGAATACAAGTCATATCTCAATAATAACCCTGAAAGTTAATGGCCTAAACTCATTAATCAAATGATATAGACTGGCAGATTGGAATAAAAAGAAGGATCCAACAATATGCTGCCTTCAAGAGACTCATCTCATAAGAAAAGACATCCATAGATCAAAGGTGAAAGGATGGGAAAAAACATACCATGCACACAAACACAGTAAAAAAGCAGGGTTTTCCATCCCCACATCAGATAAAGTCAAAGTCAGTCAGAAGGGAAAGGACTTTTCTTACTGTATAAAGGAACCATAAATCAACAAGACACAACAATCATAAATATTTATGCTCCAAACAATGGAGCATCATCCAAGTATGTCAAACAAATAGTTCTCAATTTCAGGAATCATGAACCACAACACAATAATACTGGGTGACTTTAACACACCTCTCTCACCACTGGATAGATCTTCCAAACAAAAAACTAAAAAAAGAAACTACAGAACTCAATAATTCAATTAATAATTTAGAATTAACCAACATATATAGAATATTCCATCCATTATGGACCAAATGCACTTTTTTCTCAGCAGCATGTGGATCTTTCTCTAAAATAGAACATATGTTATGCCACAAAGCAACTCTCAGTAAGTACTGAAAAATAGAGATACTACCTTGTATTCTATCAGATCATAATGGAATGAAATTAGAAATTAATGATAAAATAAACAAACAGGAATTACTCCAACACCTGGAGACTAAATAATATGCTGTTGAATGATGCATGGATAGCAGAAGATATCAGGGATGATATTTTAAAAATTCTTAGAGGTAAACGAGAAAAACAACACAACATATCAAAATCTCTGGGACACTATGTCATTGCATGGAGCAATTACTTAACAAGACTCCCAGAGAGCAAGAAATAAAAGCAAGAATAAATAAGTGGTATGGATTCAAACTAAAAAGCTTTTTCTCAGCAAAGGAAACAATCAATAATGTGAAAAGAGAGGTTACAGAGTGGGAGAAAGTCTTTTCCACACACACTTCAGATAGAGCACTAATCTCCAGAATTTATAAAGAAGTTTAAAAACTTTATGCAAAAGATAAAAAAGAACTCAATAAATGGAGAGTCCTCAGAAAACTCAAAATGAACTCACCATTTGACCCAATTATCCCATTCCTTGGTTTATACCCAAAGGACTTAAAATTAGCATACTACAGTGATGCAGCCACATCAATGTTTATAGCAGTTCAATTCACAATAACTAATTGTGGAACCAACCTAGTTGCCCTTCAGTAGATGAATGGATAAAAAACTGTGATGTATATACACAATGGAATATTACTTGGCCATAAAGAAGAATAAAATTATGGCATTTGCAAGTAAATAGATGGAGTTGGAGAATATCATGCTAAATGAAAAAGTCAATTCCAAAAACCAAAGGCAGAATGTTTTCTCTGATAAGAGGATCCTAATACATAATGGGGGATGGGGAGGATAAGGGAAGGACCAAGGAACATTTGATTATGTAGAAGAAAATGAGGGGAGAGAAGGGGTTGAGGGTAGGAAGGAAAGATGGTGGATATGATTACACAAAAGGTTGACTCTACATCATATACAACCAGAGAATTGAAAAGTTTTACCTCATTTGTGTACAATGAATCAAAATGCAAACTGTAAAAATAAAAAAACAATAAAATAAGAAAAGAAATCAAATACTTTTGTACATTCAAGAATACTATTAATGACAACCTGAAGAATGGGGTAAAATTTTTGCAAGTCATACATCTGACAAGAGACTTTTATGCAGAATACATTCATAATTCTTACAACCCAACAACAAAAACAGTTTAATTAAAACATGAACAAAGGACTTGGATAGACATTTCCAAAGAAGATACACAAATGGCCCTAAGTATGTCCTAAGATACTCAGCATCACTAATCATCAAGAAAATGCAAATAAAAAACAAAGAGATATCACTTTACACCCATTAATATGACTATTATTATTATTATTAATATTATTTTAAGAAAACAAAAAGCATTGACAAAGATGTTGAGAAACTGGTGCCTTTGTGCCTTGCTAATGGAAAGAAAAATGGTGCAACCACAGTGGAAGGCAGTTTGGCAATTCTTCAAAAAGTTAAAACATATAATTAACATTACCCAGTAATATGTCAATATACTGGGAATATACCCCAAGGAGTTAAATGCAGGACACAAATAGATAAACACCAATATTGTAGCAGCACCACTTATAATAGTCAAAGGTAGAAACACCCCAATATCCACCAACTGATGAATGGATAAACACTGTGCTGAATACATACAGTGGAATATTATATAGCACTTAAAGGGAATTAAATTCTGGTACATGTTAGAACACGGATGAACCTTGAAAACATTGTGCTAAGTGAAATAAGTCAGATGCATATTATATAATTCCATTCATGTCAGCTACTGAGATTGAGAAAATTAATAGAGACAGAATAGTGTTTAACTGTGGTAATGGGGTATTACTGTCTAATAGATACAGAGTTCTGTTTGGGATGATGGAAACTTCTGGGAAGAGTGATGCTGGTTGCACAGCATTGTGAATGTACTCGATGAACTGTATGCTTAAAAGTGGTTAAAATGGAAATATTTATGTTATATATATTTTACCAAATAAAAATCTCTATCGACTAAAAAATACATTAAAAAAATAAAATTAAGAAGGGCTGGGAAGGTAATTCAGTAGTAGAGTGTCCCTGGGTTCAATCCCAAGTCCCAAAGAATATATAAATATAGAAATCAGAAGGGAGCTTGTTTTCCTGTGTTAAGAAATAATCCTGGGTAGGCATATTAGGTTGGCTGGAAGTTTTGTTCTGTTAGTCTTTGGGGACCCTAAGAGCATTATCTTTTCTATCTCAAGGATTTCTTTTCTTAGAATGCTATACATTTCTGATACATTTAAACTCAAGTTTCTTTCATAATTTTTAAATTTCACAATCATTTATTATGTAGCCCACATCATGCTAAGAGCATTGCATACATTTTCTCATTTTAACAGTAAGGACCATTTCTCTGAAGCATGTTTATGTTCACTGATGGATTGCTAACACACCATTTCATCTGCCAGATGGGGTGTTCACATTTTATTGCTCGGTGGTATGGGTAAAGCCCCCTAAACTGGGTGTTAGGTTATTTGGGTGCCAGGAGTTATATCCTGGATGATCATTTAATAGCTATATGACCTTGATCGAGTCTTTATTATCCCTTTGATATGATTTTGTTGTTGTAAAATGAAAATTTTACACCAAAAGATCTCCAAGGTTCCTTATAGGTCTAAAGTTCTGCTTAAAGTAGTTTGCATTTTTCTAAATATTTTATTTTATTTGTTATTGAGTTCATCATTATATAAATATATAAGTATATAAATCAAAACAGCACATTGTACTTCATAGATATGTATAGATATTATGTGTTTAATATTTATATATATGTATAAATCAAAACAACACATTGTAATTCATAGATGTGTACAAATATTGTATGTTAAGCATGATCATGGGTTTCTTGAGACCTAAATAACCTTACTGAAGCAGGTTTTTTAAGGGTATGTGCCACTAAATAAGAAATTAATGAAGAGAGAGGAATATATGAGTATAGAAATGAGAGCATCAATATGGGAGATACAAATGCAATTCTTAAGCTAATAGTAAATTCTGTCCAGGATGCAAGTTTTTAGTATTTCTAAAAGGAACTGGTCCAGACTGGTAAAAGAAGATTGTTACTAGGTGAGATTAATCATAAAATGAGAAACTAAAAGTTACCTGATGTGTTTATTTGTATTCAGGAATATTTTATAGCTTGATTATGGAGTCCTATGGCTGAATTAGAGATTAGATTACATTGAAAACCTAGTATAAGAGAAAAGTAAGCATATTTTAACTTCAGCAAATATAAAAGATAGTGCCTTATGTTGGTTGAAATTTCTGAGAAGGTCCAATAAATATCCCTGTGTTCCTTAGCTGAGTTCAAACCAAATAAGTGAAAGATCAAAGAATTCACGAGACAGAATCAAAATAAATCACTAGTCTTTAAAAACAAGTGACTTCCTCTCAAGTACAGAAAGGCAGCTGGTAAAATCCCGAACACTCCATCAATAAAAACAACACAACTGCAATAATAATAGAATACAACTTTTACATTAATATTTGATAAATATATAATAGGTAAAGTATGCAGTAACTATGCAAAGAGAGTTAATTAGGAATACAATAAAAATCCTATTTACCATAAATGAAAGCACATGATACATAGAAATAACCCTGACAAAATAAATATAGAATTTCCATGATAAAAATCTACAAACTTTGGTCAAGTAAAATTTTAATGGAATTCTATAATATGTGTTTCACAGGGAAAGATTATTGCTAAAATGATGATGGATTCTTTGTTCAATAATTTACTTAATGTAGTTTAAATTCAAACTCATTTGAAATTTTAGAGATCTGACAGATTTATACTAACATTATTTTTTAGAAAAAAATTATTATAGCCAGAAATACTCCTAAGTAATAAAAATATTGTAAAGAGAGGGATGTTTCATCTTCACTAAATATTAAAAAACATTACAAAATAAAAATTAGAAAAACAAGTCATTAAAATAAAAAATAAATAATTATTTGTGTTTAAGGATATTCTGTTATTTACAATAATAAAAGAGGTAAAAAGAAAAACCAGAAACTGCCCAGTCTAAAATTGAAGATTATAAATACTAAGTTCATTAGATACATATGAAAGAATAGTCTTTATTCTTTAAAAATATTGATTTTTGGAAGTATATTATGGATAATCTGATAGAATAGTTTGTCATATAAAATGCTCATAATGGTATATGTGTCTATATACATGAAATCACACATAATTTTAACTTAATTCTCAAAAGCACACAATTTTATCAAAGGGTATTATGTGTGTGGGAATTATTAATCCTCTGGCAAGGTAATCTCTGAAAACCTATAGAATTTGAAGAATATTTTTTACTTTTGCTCTGAATGCATTTCACAATAAACATTTGTATATCTATTTATACACTGATTTTTTAAAATCTCCATTTCTTTTAGTGTTGATCACATACATATGTAATATATGTTACTGGAGAAAACTGCACTATAATTTTTATTAGCTTTACCTCATGGTTATGAGATTATGCATATTTGTTGTTTATGCAACAATGAATTTTGAAATAATATAATAATTGTGGCTTACTTTTATCACATAAAATAGTATACAATAAATATGCAATATAAATATAACAGTTTTAAAAGAATGTCATAAATCTATCAAAAGATGATTTTTAAAACTTCATGAGTTATTTATGACCTACTTAAAAACTCCTTATGTTTTAACCTCCCAGATTCATTACAATTTTGTTAAGAGAACTATGTTATATGTTAACAATAAATCCTGGTAAATAAATAGATATGTATTATAAATCAATGAAGTACTTCAATTGAAATATACTTACTTCTTTGGTGTAGCAACTTTAGGACAAAATACATACTGGCTTTAATTTTTGTTGTATTGTCTTAATTTTGAACAGGATATATTGTAGAGTTTTTTTGGGAATGAGTAAGAAAATGGGATAATTTATAGTACTCTTTGGAAGTGAGTTCTTGAGAAATGAACTCCAGATCATCATCAAGTGTATTGTCTGGTTACTTATTGAAAATTCCTGTCCTACCATTCAGAGGTGGGTCAGTACCTCTGAGGGTGAATGTCAGCAACTTGGGTCTTAAAAAACCTTTCATGTTATTCTCAGGTACTCTAAAGTTTAAGTACATATTCAGAGTATACCGTCACCAGTTTAGCTCAAATTCTGAAAACAAACAACATCCCAAAATATGCAGTATCAATGGAAGATGGGAATATTGTTACAATTATTTTAACAAGATGATAAGTTTATAATTAATGAATGGAGAAAAGTACCTTCTCCGTAATTGTTAAGTTTATTATTATTCTGTGATAAAAGTGAAAGCTATAGCAACAGCTATAGGAAGTGCCAGTTATTAATGGATTGCATTTTATATAGAGATGCATGAGAAAACTTGTGAGGGTGATGAATATGTTCATTAATTTCATGGTGTCAATCACTTCAAGGCTAGATGTACTTGTGGAAAAACCAACCAAAAGGTACACTTTAAATAAGCACATCTCCTTTCTGCTAGTTATTACCTCAGTAAAGCTATCTTTAGACAGGGAAGGGAGAGAACTATTGAACTACACAGCAGCATGGATAAATATACAAATTTGAATATTTATAATATAGTTTTAAAAAAATCATGTTCCATTCATTATGATTGACCATGTAATTCAACTCTCATGCCTGCATTTGTGTTCATGATAGTATTTATTCCAAGAGAAGGTGAAAGGTGAAAGGATATTATCGAGAACTATTTTTAGTAATTTAAATAGAGAAAAGTTATGGGAGAAGCCTGTGCTGCAGCCTTTGGTTCCCCATTTACTATGCAAGCACGCCTTTGGCTTCTTCTGTTCCTTGGACTCTGACAGTTTATTAGTTGTAAAGATGCCAATAAAATACTGAAGACTCTTTTGCTCTTGATTCCAGTAATTATTGGTTTATGTATCAGTTGAAGACAGAATTCAATAATGGTACAATGAGGGATAAATCTTCAAGTGAACAAAAACATTTATAGGATTATTAAATGAAACACCATTAAATTCATATTGAAGATGGTTCTGTTAAATTTTTCATTAATGTGATATCTGATCTTAGGAAACTAGCAAACTAAGCCTTGAGATAATTTTTTACTTTTTGCCTAACATTGCTTAGCCAGAGAATTCTTTATATTAGAATTATTGAAGAAAATGTGTAGAAAGAAATTAACTGTGATTGTTGCCTGAGGCTACATGTTTCTTTTGTGACATATAATAGCAGTGATTTTGACAAATAAATCTTTCATTTTAAATTAATATTCTTTAGGTAGATTTTATGGGCTTGGAGCTATTTGTAGGTGTATTTGACTTTATATATGATAAAGAATCCTAATTTTTAGAAAATTTTACTTAGATGCAAAAATTAAACCTAAGAAAAGGTGGTTAGTCACACCAGTAGGCCATATTTTTATTTATGTTTGAGTAATTTTTTTAAAAAAATTTTAAAATTTTTTACAGACTGCATTTTGATTCATTGTACACAAATGGGGTACATCATTTTGTTTCTATGGTTGTACATGAAGTAGATTCAGGAGGAACTTTAGATTATGTAGAGGAAAATGAAAGGGAGAAGGGTATGAAAAATGGTGGAATGAGACAGACATCATTACCATATTAAGAATTACATGGCAGTATGGCAGTACAGAAATTTGAAAAAGTTTTAACCAGGGACAAATTTTAAATTTGTGCCATTACAACCTTTTTCTCTGGGGTAACATTCTATGGATGAGTTACTGAGGCAGGGATTGGTCCAATTGGTCAAATTGAAAATATTCATCTACATTTTTAATTTACTACTTATTTCAGGATACTGGGGGTGCTAAGCCCTTAGGGATTCCAAAAGAGGGGCCTGAATTTTGCAGTTTCTTAGTGACACAAATCACACATATCCTAAAAAATTATCTAGCTGTTAGTCTGAGCACAGTTCTCCCTGTTAAATATTTTCTCTTCTATCTATGTAACTATAGCAAATAATTCTCTAATCTGTTCTTTTTTAAAAACTGAGAGGGTGTTATTGTGTTAAAATCTTTCATTAAATAAAAATATTTTTTGTGAAATAATATCCAGCACATCACTGCTTTTACTTGTTACAAATTGATCTGAAGAGAGACCCAGACAATTCCTGAGTGTAGATACTGGCTGTGTCTCTGTGTCTCATGTGGTAGAAATATCAAGTGTTTTCAGAAAAGTCACACTAACCAGACTTTTAAACATCATATTGTGGTTAAAAAGAATGTATACTATTATTAGAATGCCTTTAGAATTTTTAATTCGCTTAAATAAAATCATCTTATTAATTGGAAAGTGCTAATGTGAGCATAGGAAAGAGATTATATTCTAGAGATGAGTGCTCCATCTGTTTTCTTCTAACAACGATGTTCAAACAGATAAACAAGTCATGTGATAGTAAAAGTCACAATGGCATGCAACTTGTCATGATTAGTCTGTCAATGAGTCAATCTAATCCAGGTAAAATGTCTTAGCTTAGAACTTCATTATAAGCAATAGTCACTTTGAAATAAGTATGCTCATGCATAGATTTCTCATTTTAATACTAGACAAAGCATTTTATTCAAGGTGAGATGCTGTGTTGTTCAGGAAGGAGAATCTTCATGCTGAAACCCTGAATATCATGGCACTGGTTACCTGTGCCCTGGGCTCTGGGGGAAGCCAATGGTCTAAACTGGTCCAGTAAAGGAGAGATCAAGCCTGTATCCTCAGAAATTCAGAGCTGATTTCTGTAGGAGCAAATTTAATTGTAGTTTACTTCTATTATTAGCAGAGACTTCTGGGGATTCTCTGAGACAGAAAGCAAGCTGAGGTTTGGTTACCGGATATGCATTTGTTCATCCAATTTCCCTCTAGAATCTTCGCTGTTTTTACTTTTATTCAGTCTGGTTCATTTCTTGCTTATTCACTTCATGCCTTGTACTTTCTGTTCTTGATGGCAAATTTGCATGTCCCAGTCTTCACTGCCTGTGAGATTGCTTCAGATATTGTCCTCTCTTTCCTCTCAACCAAGATCCCATATTGACACCAACAACATCTTGAGGCAGTCAGACATCCATGAGGTTCATTTGCAAGGCCTTGAATGTCTATATTACTACAGATATCCTAAATTGGTTGCAAAATTATTGAAATTCAGAACTTCTGCTTCTAAGGGCAGGATGGATATGCCTGCAGAAGGCATAAAATTTATTTTTAGTTTTTTAAAAAAAAAAAAAGTTCTTTTTTGCCTTCTAAGTAGAAAAAGCACACCTCCAAACAAATGCAGAGTATTTGTGTCACTTGTCAACCTGGGGACAAATGGAACAGATAGTAGACAATATATTACAAAGAGTATGGGATGGGTGTGTGGGAAGGCTGTTTTGAGGAAATTGAAGGAAGTGACTCCATAGCTCTCTCCGGGGAAAGTATTTGCTGCTTACCCTTTAGGGACTATTAGTTAACTAATACTCTCCATCTGGGAAGTCTTTTATTTTTATTTTTTGACTAAAAAATGATTTATTTTTGCAACATGGTTCCTGTTATAAAGTCATAGTTCCCAGTTTAGGTAGCAAAACTGTATATCTGTACATTTTTTGGAGGACACACACACACACACACACACACACACACCACACACACAAATTTTGTAAGTATCCAAGTCCTCAAATTTCTCAACACTTTCTGATGTGATCTCTGGTGATTAAGGCAGGATTGCACAGAGCTGTCTTCTAGGGTCTGGGTATTTTTCCCTTTAACTAAAATTTTCCATCTTATTAAAGAAACTGCACAATGATAATTTTCTTTAGAAAAACACTACCGATACTGTAAGTTGTCAGATCAATCAAGATGATATAAAGCAAGAGTTATGTTTTCTTTTTTTTTTCTATATGACTTCCTTTAAGCAGAATGCTTCTGTTATAAACTGACTACATAACTATTTGTTAAGACACAAAAATAGAACAGGAAATTTGATTTAAAAATTTTTTTTTGATATTGATAGTAATCTACTTAAGCTCTAAAAATTCGGTTTTACTTTATAAATACACATGCATGCATACACATACACCTACACTGTAGACATTCGTTGACCATGTATTAAACATATTCTTTATACTCTGTGAGGTCTTTGAGTTTTTTCCTCACCTTTTGAACATTGTGTTAGTCTGTAATTACTGAGGGTGACCCACAGCCACTGAGCAAGGGGAGATTCTACCAGGAGTCAATCTTTGCTGTGGAGCTCCTGGTTGGGCTGGCAAAGAATTCACCAGGTCTGAACCACTGTGTGGGGACAGTCCCAGCCCCATCCTACTTCCTTTCTCTTTAGCTTCACAGGTGTTATTTCCCAATAAAATCATTTGCATTCCTACTTCTTCTCAGCACTTCCTTCCCTGTTATTATATCTAGTTATAATAAATGAGAATAATGATTTATGTCTCACTTTTCTCTGAAACTATGGGATAAGAAAAATTCTCATCCTATATTCAATTCACCCTAAACAAAAATGAAAACAAAACAGATCATTTTTGTAGTGCAGAAATTGTGAATGTGTCAGATCTAAGGTGATCCTTCATAATGCCCTCTCTTGTGTACGTATCCACTAGAGTCTATTGGCTAATTCTGGGTCTACTAGCTCCTTGTGAGATATTTCAGAACAAGATGAACAGGAGGGAAACCACCTGCTTGACCCTAGCTCCATAATTGATCCCCAGTAAATATCTGTTCAAGGCTTAATATTGTGTTAGTCTATAACGTATCTTGTAGGCTCAACATCCTGTACTTCTCAAGAATTTTTTGTGTGTGATTTTTGTAATATCTTAGATTAAAGTGTTCTTTCAGATAGTCAGATATTATATCTATTTTATTTATGTTTCTCTCACTAACCACTATATTTATGCCAATTTCCATATCCATATTGACAACTGTAATTGTTCCAGACCTTTTTATTGCTGTTAATCATTGCTATTATATTTTGAAATTGTTATGAGTCTTATTACTAAATTGGAAGCCTAAATAAACACATATATCCACACATATATATATACATTTACCTCCTATTTATAATACAATTTAAATAATACAGTAGACTACTAATTCTTTTAATTTTAAAATCCATCAATATTTGACTGTCAGGTGATTAATACAATTTGTTTGAAAAGCTTTAGAAAAATATTCAAAGCCCAAAGATGTAATATTCAATATAAAATAATTACTGCTGCAAATGAGACATTAAATCATAATTTAATGGATTATAAAGGAAGTGATGGTCAGATGTATTGTATTTCATAATTGTAATTTAATTTAATTTTGTAGCATAAGTAAAATTAAAAGGTATTACAATGTACAATATTTATAATCAATGCTTTTATTAAGTAGTGAATTTCATTACCTCTTTGGTTAGGTAATTACATCATTAAGGTTAAATGTTAAATGTCATTTTAATATTGTACCAAATGAGCCAGATTCAATTTCTCTATTACATCATAGGAAAGATTTTTGCCTGATAGAAATTGTATTACAAAGGTTAAAATTACTTAGCAAATTTCACTCATGGGAAGGAGATTTGAAATTGCTCATTTATGTAAATGATGATTATAACCACAAGACTGGAAATCTCACAGGAATGAAATAATATAATGTTTATTGTAGCACTTTACTCTTCCTAACACTTATGTGTCACTTGGTACATGTCACCTTATATTATCATGTCTTTCTTAACATACATTTCTGTCCTGACAATCAAAGCAATGATTGGGGTAAAGAATATATCATGCCCTAGAGCTTAATGTAAATTTCCCTGTTCTTCACAAAGAATTAAAATTTTTGGAATTTGTAATGGTTGTGATTATTTTGATTATTTTTTTTTTATGGCAACAAATATTAAGAAAAGCCATAAGAACCTGGTGAAGCTTATGAGAACCACAGGGAAATGGATTTTGTCCTCAACAGAACCGTATGAATTGTAGCCAATTTAAATGACTGGAAGTTTATTCATGTCAGTTTCTATTACAGTTTTTAAGTGACAGCATATGTCCTTTCAATTCTTCAAATATTCGTTGCATATCTATTATGCACTGATGATTATGTCAGGCTCAGGCAATTAAAAACACAAATCATCCATGGCTTCTGCCTCAAGTTGATGACAACCAGTTCATAAGTGGAAGCAGTGTGACGCAATAAATGCTGTGGTTGACATATGGTGCAGAAACCGCAGAGCCAGTGTGGGAGGGAGGCAAATGCATTTGTCAGGTTTCCAGTAAATGTAGCCCAACAGGGCAGGTTTTCAGTGGTCCTAGGAAATAACCAGTCTAGACTGATAAAAAAGGATGTTACCTGAGAGAAATCAATGATAAAAGGGGGAGTGAAAAAGGTGCCTAAAATATTGGTGCTTTTTGGAGATTAATTTAAAACCAGGTCACAGAATTAGGGGATGGAACTGTATTTATGCATGTTAAAAACCTACCATAGGAAAAATAGGAGTATTTTAATTTCAATAAATATGAAGGTGTGTGAAATGGAGAGTCTAAACAGAACCCTTATGCTGAGATTTCTGTGACAGATAGGTAGCATTTCTTTTCTTCGCCTGAGTTTGTAACCAGACAAATGAAAGGTTAAATAATTCAACAAATGGAATCCAAATTATCACCAGTCATTGGAATTTGGTGTTTTATACTTCAAGTTAATTTTTGGTAATGAATCCAAGAATTAAATACACTCACCCATCCATTTCCAAATAGCTTTGGATGGAGCATGCCTCCACACCTTTTTTTATTTAAATTTTAATAGTCACTCACATTTTTTTTTTTTCTCTTTTCTTTCACAGATTCCAAAAGAACCTCCTCAATGACTTGTTCCATCTTGGAGAAATGTTTTTACTTAAAATAAATGGGGGACTCTGTTGGAACAAAGAATCCTGCAGCAGTGTCCACAGGGAATTATATACATAGTCCATTTTGGTAGAGACTGAAGGGTTATGGAAAATAATATTCCTGCAAGATAGCCCCCCAAAGAAAAATGGAGAGAGGTGAGGCTTAGAAGGAGGGAGGGGAAGCTAGCCAAGGAGCAATGGGCCCTGGGGGAAAGGGGTGGATACTGAATGCTGGGCCCTAACCCTCCCCCATGGCAAATTAGTCCTAAATGGAAGCACAGCAAATACCAATGAGCAGGATTTGAGTATTCAACCCTTGGGATCTGGACTCTTATGTCCCCAGACAACAATGAGTTTCCACCTTTTTACAACTACACTCCTAAATTAAAGTTTTAACCTGTTCAACTAACCTGACAGTCAAAACTGCACATACATGGCTTCCAGTGATTACATCATTGTACCTATAAAACCAAAATCTCCTCTGTAACTGACTGCCATTTTCCATCAGGAAAGTGAGCCCCCACTGTGAAGGAATAAAGGCTTCTCTGAATCCCTTGAAGTCTGCATCCTGTCCTTTTGCGCTTACAGAGATGAGGTGCAGAAGTGGTATGGAGAATGGTAGGGATGTGTCCAAGGGAAGGAGCAGGTTATAGAAAGAGGAAGGGAAAGAGAGAGAGGGGCAGCACATCAATAGTAGAACTGTGAGCGCTGATGATAAGAACAGCTGATTTCAAGTCTTGCCTTCAAGACGGTAAAACTGTTAATGTTTGGGCAACAGCATTTTAGAAAATTGAAAGGAAATATGAAGTGGATTGTAAAATTCACAGGTTTTTATGGCTGGTGCTAAGTTGTGAAATTCTGAAAGAGTGCAAAGAATATTTTTTTTTCTTTTATTAGTGCATTATAATTATATATAATAGTTGGAATCATTTTGACAAAATCATACATGCATGGAATTTGATTTACTCCTTTTCAGTTCCTGGTACCCACCCATCTCTCCTTCCCCATCTTCTTCTACTGTACTGGTCTTGCTTTCACTTGTTTATTTATGTTTGATACTTTGTAGATATATGTAAGTAATTCACTATGATACATAGTGTGATTTTATTACATTCATTCTGCATTTCCACCTCTTTTCCATTCCTCTTCCCTCCCTCTTGATCTTCTTCTATTCCACTCATCTTCCTTATGACTTTGTGATGTCTGATTCAATCCCACTGTTTTTTCCCTCTGTTTGCTCTGGTTCTCTGGCTTTCATATGAAAACATTTGACCCTTGATTTTCTGAGTCTGGCTTATTTTACTTAGCATTATGTTATCTAGTTCCATCCATTTACCAGCACATTCTATAATTTCATTCTTCTTTGTGGTTGAGTAAAACTCAATTGTGTATATATATCACATTTTCTTTGTCCATTCATCTTTTGATGGGTATGTGGGTTGGTTTCATAATATGACTACTGTTAATTGAACTGCTATAAATATTAAAACATTAATGCTATAAATATTAATGTGGCTGTATCACTATAGTTTGATGATTTTAATTATTTTGAATAAATACCAAGGAGTGGGATAGCTGAGTCATCTGGTGGTTCCATTTCCAAATTTTTGAGGAATCTCCACACTGCTTTCCAGACTCTGCTAATTTGCAGTCCCATCAACAAGGTATGAGTGTAGCTTTTACCCACATCCTCACCAACATTTATTATTATTTGTATTCTTGATAACTGCCATTTTAACTGGAGTGAAATGAGCTAGAGATTTGCTAGAGATTGATAGAGATTTTGAACATTTTTTTCGTACAGTGATTGGCTATTTGTTTCCTCTTTTGAGAAGTGTCTGTTTAATTTTTTTTTTTAATTTTTAAAAAATTTTTTACAGACTGCATTTTGCCCATTTATTGATTGGGTTATTATTGTTTTGCTGTTAAGTTTTGGGGAGATTCTTTATATTTGAGATATTAACCCCTGTTGAGGAGTAACTGGCCCAGATTTTCACCCATTTTGTAGGCTCTACCTTCATGCTCTTAGTTGTTTCCTTTGCTGTGCAGATGCTTTCTTGTTTGATGCCATAGCACTTATTGATTCTTGGTTTCATTCCTTGAACTTTAGGGGTCTTGTTAGGTAAGCTGTTGTCTGCACCAATAGTTTGGAGTGTTGACCCTGTTTTCTTCTAGAAGTGTGCAAAGGATTTTAAAGCATTCCTATTTGTTAATAACTTAATAAAATTATTACCAATATGTAAATTAATAAAATTATTCTATTTATCTGTTTTTCCATTATTTATTAGGTGATCTTGGCATGTAACAGCTCTAATATACATATATACAGCTCTAATAGCTTCCAATTCTAGAATAGCCTATTCAATTGGCAAAAAGTTCCAAAGGCAAGAGATGCAATTTCTAACATAACAAAGGCATATTTTCCTATTTTGTTACAAATGTATTTCTTATCTCATTATTATGTATTGGGGGCTATGCCATGCAAACTCGCCGAAGATGGCGCCTGGCAGCTAGCCAGAAGCTGTTTTGATCACTTTGAAGGTACATGTGCACAGGTGTTCTCAAGTGCTCCTGCTTGCGCCTGCTCATGATTGGGCAGCTGGCTCCTCGCCTGATCTCAACTGGCGTGGCTCCGCCCTCCGCCTCTTGGAGGGAATATAAGCGGACAGTAGGTAGTAGAGAGAGAGCAGCAGCATGCAGAGAAAAGTGACAAGGAGCAGCAGCAGGCAGAGAAAAGTGACAAGGAGTAAGGAGCCACAGTAAGAGGAGCAGCTAACAGAAAGAAACAGAGAAGCCATT
Organism: Sciurus carolinensis; assembly: GCF_902686445.1. Taxonomy (NCBI): domain Eukaryota; kingdom Metazoa; phylum Chordata; class Mammalia; order Rodentia; family Sciuridae; genus Sciurus; species Sciurus carolinensis. The sequence continues at coordinate 109,839,486 of NC_062217.1, read as the reverse complement.
AGCAGAAAGGAAGAAGAAGAAGCGGCAAGCAGATAGAAACAGCGAGTAGGGGCAGCGGTGGAAGATAGAGCGGAGAGCGGAGAACTGAGAACACATCTTTAGGTTGCAGATCACAGATTGCAGTACGCGGGACACATCCCTAAAGCACCTTAGGTAGATGGACCCTTAGTTCACAGGATGCAGGACGCACCTTTAAGAAGCAGCAGCAAAACTGAGAAGACATGGATTTCTGAAAGTGTAGTCTCTCTTAAGCAAAGTCTTTCTCTCTTATGCAAAGCCTCTCTCTCTCTCTCTCTCTCTCCTCTCAAAGCAAGCAAATCTCAGTTCCTTTATCCTCTATACCCGCGCAAAGTGTTGCTGCAGGCGGTGACAAATTGCCATGGGCGGCGACAGTTATGTTTATTTAATTCTCCACAAAACAATAGTAAATTTGCCCCCTGCACACTCTATGACTTTCCAAAAAAAAAAAAAAAAAGTTGATTTTTGAGTGCTAGAGGCTAATGTAAGTAACATTTTCAGAACTCTTTCCCAAGTGCTACAATAATTATTTCAGAATAAATGATAAACTTTGCTATTTACAAAATGGATGGTTTTTATTTATATTGTACAGTTTCTCAATGGTTCTGAGAAGATATTTCTATTTTAATAATTAAAAAAAGTCTATATCAATTACATGCTTAGAGGAATTCTCCTTCCTTCTCCACTGGTTATGCTATTTTCTGCATCAGAAAAAAAATTTATTGAGTAGCAAAGAAGTTTTGTTTTGACATTTGATATATAGGGCCATTAGAACTTGATGAGCTACAAACAGATGTCTTTTTCTTTTTTCTTTTTTTTTTTTTGAACATGTAGACTTAATTCCTTCTTAAAAAATTGAAAATATTCAACCTCAGAACCAAACAGTAGAATTGTGGACTAGTCAGGGACTAGAATTAATTAGTTGTTAATTAGCTGGCATAAAGATCTAAGATGAATATGTTCTAGTAATCTGTTGTTGACATTGTTCTTCCAATTAGTGGTATTGAATTATACACTTAGATTTTGTTAAGTGGGTAGATCTCACGTGGTGTTCTTATGGCAATGAAGTATGCTAAAGCGATGTCTGCACTCCCATGTTCCTTTCAGCATTACAATAGCCAAGACATGGAAACAACTGAAGTGACCATCAGTGGATGATCAAACACAACTCACGATGGGATACTATTTATCCTTAAAAAAAAAAGAAGCCAGGAAATTCTGTCATTCACAACAACACAGGTAGAACCAGATATTTGATTCTTTGAAATATTTGGATACTTGGGTATTTGGTTATGTGAAGTAAGTCAGGCACAGAGAGATAAACACCAAATATCTAACTGATATAATGGAATCAAAAACAGTCAAATTTACAGAAGCAGAGAATAGAATGGTGGTTACCAGAGGCTAGGAGTGGGGTGGGGTGGATGAGGTAGTGAAGAGACTGGTCAATGGCTACGGAGTTACAGTTAGAAGTAACTGGTGTTTTATTGCACAGCACAATGACAACAGTCTAATAATGTACAGTTCAAAATAGCTGAAAGAGAGGATTTGGAATGTCCTTCCACAAATAAATGATATATATTTGAGATGATGAATATGGTAATTAGCCTGATTCAATCATTCCACAACATATACATGCATCAAAATATCACACTGTATCCCATAAATATATACAGTTATAACTTGTTGATCAAAGGTAAAATTACACTAAAAAAAAATTTAAAAAACAATTTTTTAGTAAATGTGGTTTGACATTTGAGATCTTTGAGGCAGGCTTATTAATATTTAAATTTTAATAGTTTATCCATAATAGGAACTTATACTATTAAATGGGATAGTATGACATTATCAATGAATGAATTAAAGAGATAGGTAAAACCAGGATTTGTACCTGTAGTAAGCTGAATTTTAAGATGCAGGCATTATTCCCCAATCAAGATTTCTCATTCTTAGTCTCAGAACTATGATTTCAATGAGCTATCAGACCCATGATTATGTTACACTATGTGGCAAAAGAAATTTTGAAGATATAATTGAAGTTATGATGACCAGGTTATTCTAAGATTACTTAGAAGGCCTCATTTAACCATTCAGGCATTTTAAAACCAGTGTGCTTTCTTCATCCAATGGAAGCAGCAGGAGGCAGAGAGATTCCTACACCAGAGGGATTCACTGTGCTATTGCTGGCTCTAAGGTGGAGGGGTTCATGTGGGACAGTCAGTAGAAACTAAGAGCACTCCATGCTAAACAGCTAGGAAGAAAATGGGGAGTTGAGTCCTAAACTGTAGGGAATTGAGTTCTGCCCGAAACCTGAATAAGTTTAGAAGTAGATTCCTCAATATCCATGTTGTGCTGGGGCAGTGGGCTTTGTTCCTGAGAGACCAGAGAAAGTACCTGGGGCTGTAGGGCAAGACATGTTTTGTAGGGGAAAGTTTACAAGAAGATTGACAAGTCTAGGAGGATCTCGGTCCCTCCTGATACAGTTCCAAGGAGAGTTCAGTAGTGATACTCTGAACAGTTAGCACTTCCATCCCTCACAGTGCCTTGCCAAACAAAGCCTGTGTCCCTCAGGATGCTGCTTCAGAAGACAATGTCTCTTTCCATTATGGTGTCTTATGTGGTGGTGGTTCACTAGACCAGTGGCACTTGTCTTCTCAATGTCCTCAGCTCTGTACCAGCCACCACAGGAGGGTTTCATAGGTTAGTTTGAAGAAGCAATAATATCATTAGCTTGCTTAGTTTTCTTGTTCCTTGTATGACCACCAGTTCAAGGGGCAGCTATTCCAGCATTCATGCAGTTTTACAGATAATATTAGCTTGTTTTAGTTCCCAGCTTTTGTAAGAAAAGGCAATGTCCTTCAAATAATACTTATCTAGGCATTCATGCTTGGTCTCACTCTCATTGTTTCCTTAACTGTTGGGACTAATGACATGTTAACTAACTCAGGCTGACTCCTTACTCCCTGGCGAGTGAGCAAGATCAAGGCCTCACAGGCGATTTCAATAGTTAATGATGATAAATCGGACCACTGTCAGGGATTGGTTAACAATAGTTTGACGAACGTGATAAGCTTGTGCTTGCCATATAGCCCTAATGGGACTATCGCCTGCGTGAACCTCCCATGCCTTGCTGACCTTTAAGCTGATTGGTTCCTGCCTAGCCTCCACCCTACATAAAAGCTCTGTGATTTCCTCAATAAACGAGATTCCTGCTGTCCCTCCTGTGCTGACAGACGACCCGGCTCTGGTGTGTTTCCTTTGCCCCCGACACTCATCATCCTGCTTGGCCCCGTATTCTCCTCAGGCGGGCCCTGAGGAGGTACATCGGACTTTGTTGCCCTACAGGGAGCAACACTTGACCTGGCTCATATGCTAGGAACAAAAGAACATCTGGAAATTAAGGTGTTCTTTTTGTTGCTATCTTTTTTTTTTTTTTTATCATTTTTGGCTTTATATGTTATCGTTAAGAGTTATGGAACAAAAAGGTACATGGAATTTCTCTTTATGGCTTATTAGAACTTCATGTGACTCTACAATTATCTCAAAATAAAAGGAGGAAAATATATGCCTACCTACTTATTGGCTCACAGTTAAGAAGATCAGATGTTCAGGGCTTGATTAGGTCTTTTTCTCAGGTATCAGAAAACACAAATCAAGCTTTCAGTCCAGTTGTGCTTTTATTTGGTGTATCATCCTTGGGACGTTATAGAGTATTTCCATTACCAGAAGGAACTTTTATATTGTCCTTCTATAACCACACCTACATCTGTCTTGCATCCTCTTTCCCCTGTTGTCTCTAGCCCTTGGCGACCACTAATCTCTTCTCCATTTCTAGAACTTAGTCATTTTGAGAATGTTAAGATGAAATCACACAGTATCTAACCTTTGGGACTGGCTTTTCATGAGATTTACTCAAGCTATTGTGTGAATAGTTCCTTTTTTGTCTCTAAGTAGTATTCTGTGGGGTGGATGTACACAAACTTTTTAACCATTACCCATATGTGTTAGTCAGTTCGGACTTATAGCAACATTGAATGATGTCAAGGTTGATTCTAATTTTTGGTTGTTATAAATAAATCTTGTATACACATTTGCATAGGAAGTTGTATGTGAATATAAGTGAATTCGTTTCCTATGGCTGATGTAACAAGTTATTATGGATTCAGGGGCTTAAAACAGAAGTTTATTCTCTTACAGTTCTGGAGGACCAAAGAGTGACATGACTATCACTGAGCTAAAATATACAATTCAGCAGGACCATTCTGCTCTGGGGGAGAATCCACTCCTTGCTTCTTCTGTCTCTGGAGACAGCTCACATTCCTTTCTCTGCTTCTATGATTGTACAGTCTCTTCCACTTTTTAAAAGCCTTAACTTAATCACACCTGCGAAGAATTTTCCTGAATCAGGCAACCTTTATAGCTTCCATAAATTAGAATATGGATATCTTTTTGGTTGGGAGAAGGCCTGTGTTAGCCTGCTACAATAAGTTTTGATTTCTCTGAGATCAATGCTCAAGAATGCAATTTCTAGGTCTTATGGTAGTTGCATATTTAGTTTTGTGAGAAACTGTCAAAATATTTTCCAGAATGGCTATACAATTTTACATTGCCCCCAGCAAGGTATGAGTAATCCAGTCTTTCTACATTTTATATTTTAAGCTAAATTTGTGATACTTTGTTATAAGGCAGCATAAACTATACAAAATCAGTGTATTTGGGATGGCAATATATTTTACATCTTTTCATATGTCCAAGTATCGAAAATTACAGATAACCATTGGAAATACAGAAAACCAATCAGAATGTTTTTAAAGCTTATCAACTAGGAATAACTTATCTTTAAGCAAGATGATGGTATATGATACATAGTCCTCATTATTAAGGATGTATGTGTATGAAAAACACAATAACATAGGGTATGAAAATGGTAATGACTTTATCTTATGAAGATTTTTGATTAGGGGAAGATTGTTCAAATCGGAATCAGTGAAACTGTGCTCATTCATTTTGCCAAATTTCTGTGAAAATATCTATATTTTGATTCGTTTTTCCCTCAATTTGTCTACTTTTTACTTTTCAACCCACTCCAACATAGCATCTACCTTAATAATATAGAAAAAGAGCTCTCATCTCTGGCTAAATCCAATTAATCTTTTTCAGTCATGGTGTTCATTGACCTCTTGATCTATTTGACACCTTTCTTCCTTTTGAAAATCTCTTGAAACATCCTCCAGCACACACTTTCCTGTATATTTCTGGTACGGTTACTTCTGACCTTTTATAGGCACATCCTTTCCCCACTTCTTTTAAATTCTGTAGTTTTTCATGTGTTGGTCTTTCTTTTTGCTCACTGCTAAATTTTCTAGGTGACCTCACACATGTACAAGGCTTTAAATTCCTCTACGCAATGTCTGTGGAATTTATGTGTCTTTTCAAGTTTCTAATCCACATACCCACTTGCAATTTTAATACCTATGCTTAGATTATACCACAAAATTGGTATTCAAATAATAACTATGATCCAAATCATAGTAAAAATAAAACATGAAAACTACCATCTTTCCCCCTGGCAATCTTAAATTTGATCATCTAACAATAATAATGATCTGGAAAAATTATAACCCATTCTTGACCATTCATTACAGAGCAATAAACATTGGAAATATTATTGGTTCAAATTTTACACAAACCCTCCCCCACATTAACAACCTGACTTTGAGTTGTACTGATTTTATTAGTTTAACCCTTTCAATTATTTCCATTTCCCTTGCCATGTTTCCATCAAGGTCATATGAGACACAAGCTCACTCACTTTTCATTGGGGCCTCAGAAGCAATGTCCTAAATGGTCACTCATAATATCCTTCAATCTTTTATTCCCCAGGCATACAGGATGATCTTTTTAATATTTATATATTACTTTTCATGCATATATAAATGTTATTCAGTAGTTTTCCTTTTTTTCTTACCATAAAACCTTACTGTATAATCTTTCCTGTAGGACCTGGCATGATCATTCTCATATCATGTGTGTTTATTGAACATTTATTTATTATTATTAGTGGGAGACACAGACAATTGAATAATTTTGCAGTCAAGGTAAGCTGCAACTGGGTCAAGTATTTTGAAGTACACAGGACTATGATTATAAGTCTTAGAGATGACTTTAAAATAGAGTAATTCGGTTTGATAACTGCCAAATGTCAAGACACACTCCATTATTTTGCAAGAACATTTCATTTTACATTATTTTTACAGTAGTCATTCTGCTAATTGTTGATTGTTGTATACTTCATATACAAAATCGTAAAAAATGAATATGTGCAGTGTAAAGAATAATTATTAAATAAATACCCATCTATTCACCACCTCAGCAGAGAGAGTACTGGTTCCTTGCCAGTTCCTCGTGTACATAGAACTAGTTATTTCTACACCCCTCCTCTTCCCTATCAGAAGTAACTACTTTGCTATTGTTTTACTTTTCTCTGTACTTTTGCAATTTATATGAAGAGTCCTAAAAATCTCGGTTTAGTTTTACTAGTTTTGATTTTTTAAAATAGAAAAAATATGATGCACCTTCTTGTGATATTTGTTCCTTTTATTGACATTGTGTTTTGAGATACATGCATCTTTGTGGATGTGAGGCTATATCTGCTCTACTCACAGATACATCGCAATTTGTATTTAGTTTTTATTCATAATGAAGTGTGCAGCTCTGAGTATTCCCATTCATGCCACGTAGTGAATACAATTTTAATATTACCCTCAAGAGATAAAATATACCTAAGATAAATCTGTACAGTCAAAAAGTACGTGTCCAATTAGTATCCAAAATTACTGGGTGAATTTTCTCTTCTACCAGAAAAGTATTTCTGTTTTCTACAGTCTCATCAACTCTAGGTATTTTCAGAACTAAATGTATTCCAAATGGGCAGGTGTAAAGTTCTCACTGTGGCCTTTATTTGCATTAAATTTAAAACCTCCCTCGGTTTTCAAGATAATTGAAAATAATATCCAAATTTTGTATTTTTGTGGGGAGGGGTCTACACTTCCTATTTTCTACCCTATTACACTCTCTCTGTGGTCTTGAGCTCACTGCTTCCTTATCTGCTGTGCTTGGCTTCTGATTTTACACAGTTACACCTTTCTGATGGTTTCCCCTTTAAATAATATCTCCTCATGAGGCTTGATTTGTACACTCAGGGTAAATTAAGCCCTCACCCATACAGGGTAACTTAAGCTACTCTTCTATATATTGTTTTTTACATATATCTTAATAATTATCCCCCAAATATATCATTTATTTTACTAGTTTGTTTTTTTTCTTTTTGAGAAGAGAATCCTAGAAGAACAAGAGACCTTTTTATCTTGCTAAGGATGTATCCACAACCCCCAAAACATTTGTTAATAAATAGTAAGCATTAAGAAATACTGATGCGATGAGTAAAATCTAACTTGAGATTTTAGATAAGAGATGAGTGCCTAAATGAAGGCAAGAAACAAAAGAGACAGAGAAGAGTAAGGTACCAGAAATGCTTAGCAGATAGAATTGATGAGATTAAGTGATCAGTTAGTAATGTGGAAATGTGAGAGGAATTTCTTGGATAACATTCAAAATCTTGTATGAAAAATGAAGAACTGAGGCCCAGAAAGATTAAGTGACTTTCTCAGGATCAGAGTGCTGGTTATATCTGCTTTTGAGCTAGTGATCACCACCTCTTGAAAGTCAGAGTATTGTTCCTTCTATTACCCTGGGCATTTTTTATGCTTAGATAATTGTTTTGTACCAACTTTTCTTTTTTAGTGTTGCTGTTAAAAGTAGAGGATAAAGTAAAAACTAGAAACACATTTCTTTTTTTATTATTTGATCTTATTAGTTCTGCATGACAATGTATTTTGAGATATTATACATATATGAAGAATACTTTCTCATTCTTCTGGGTGTACATGATGTAGAATCACATTGATTGTGTAATCATATATGCACATAGGAAAGTTATGTTCCATTCATTCAACTATCTTTCTTATTCCCGTTCCTCCTCCCTTCCCTTCGTTCCCCTTTGCCTAATCCAAAGTACTTCTATTCTTCCCTTGGGCTCTCCACCTTATTGTGAGTTAGCATCTTTTTTTCAGAGAGAACATTTGCTCTTTGGTTTTTTTGGGGATTGACTTATTTCACTTAGCATGATATTCTCCAGTTCCATTCATTTACCTGCACATGCAATCATTTCATTCTTCTTTAAAACTGAGTAATATTCCACTGTGTATATGCACCACATTTTCTTTATCCATTCATCTGTTGAAGGACACATAGTTTGGTTCCATAGTTTAGCTATTGTGAATTGAGCTGCTATAAACAGTGATGTGGTTGCATCACTGTAATATGTTGATTGTAAGTCTTTTGGGTATAAATTGAGGAGTGAGATACCTGGGTCAAAAGGTGGTTCCATTCCAAGTTTAGAAGCACATTTCTTCGACTACAAATTTTTAAAAAGTACAGTCTTCTTTCATGAGTTCTTTTGACAAATGTTGATATTTATCAAGTGTTTCTCAAAGCATCCAAATTTGAAATATTTTCATCATTCTTTTTTCACTGGAAAATCATTTCAAATATTACACATGCCAGAAATAAAATCAGATAAAATTGAGAAAAAAATTTAAAATTTATTGTGTTACAAAAGGACAAATCACAGACTGAGACCTCAGATTCCCTGGTTGCCATTTTGACCTTGGCATGTTATTGTCATGATTCCTTCCTTTCCTGTGATGGTTAATTACTGCCACTTTGTGTCTGCTATTCTGGAGTCCCGTCTTTCCAAGTGACACTAGAGATTCAAGTTCTATGGCAAATTCTGGTACTATTAAGTCTGATTTATGAGTGGGAACCACTACTGTGGTCTTACCAGTGCCAGGTCCTTTCTTGGTTCTGTATTTCTTACTGCTGTGAGGATGTGGAACTCAGTCTTCTAGGGAAGCCGACAGGGAGGAGCATAGAAGACAGTTTTGATTTGCCCCCAGTCAAGGGGATGAGGAGGCTTATCACTCACTCCCATCTGTTTTGGTTTGAATGATGGGCACTAGTACACTGCTTATATGGTTAAAAATCAGCTCCCTGAATAATTACCCTGATTTACAGCTTTGGCCAACAACCATGGCGGAAGTACTCTCACCAGAGCCAGTGTCAAGCTGTAACACGATATTGCAGAATGTGGACTTGGGAAGAGAGGGACAGTAACTCACCATCACAAAGAATCTCCACCCCACAGATACAAACAGAACTTAAAACATTCCTGGAAGAGATGAGTGAAATAAAAGATTATCAGGAAGTTAAGAGTTTTGTACATAATTTACTCTCATGTTAAATATATTTTATTTATAAGTTTTTATAGATTGAAAAAATTAATTCTAATAGTTTTACATGATATTAAAAATGTATTTTGGCATATAAATATATGGAGTAAAACTTCTCATTCTTCTGGTTAAGTTTATATAGATTTTAATAGTGGCCATGTGTAAGAACCAGCTTGCAATAATCTGAAAACATAGTCATCAGTACTTGTGTACCAGTATACACAGATCCAACACACCACTGCCTCTGTAGAGCCTCAAGTTCCCAGAACTTTTCCCCCAACTTTCACAAGAACTAAGAATCTCCCTTAGCCATTGGGAGGAACTGTTAACTGTTTAGATATTGTCAACTACTTGTAACAAGAAGTTAGTTGGTATGCCTGGGAGTGGGAAGTGCCAAGGTTCTGTTGATAGGGTATCAAAAGCATCTGCTAATTTACTTTTCCTTAAGAGTTCATGAAAAATTACATGATGGAACTTATAATGTTTGTTTTATATACAATAGAGGAGGAATTTCTCATTTATTGCATATCAAAAATTTGTTAAATGATCTTAATCTTTACCTGTGTGTAGGCTGAGTTATCTACCATCCAAAAGAAAGGCATTATCTTCAGGGTCTCAGAGCAGTAACCAGCTAAGCACTGCTTTTAACCCACGTTTGTGTGACTCTAAAGGCTGAGCTATTTATTTCAGGGTCATGTGATGATTTCCATTATGTTGTATTATGCAAGTTGAACAGAAACATAGTCTGTTGTAGGCAAATGGATGAAATTGGAGAATATCATGCTAAGTGAGATAAGCCAATCTCAAAAAACTAAAGGACAAATGATCTCGCTGATAAGCGGATGAGGACATATAATGGGGGGTGAGAGGGGTTAGCATTAGGTTTAGGGTTAGGTTTAGGGTTAGGGATAAGGAGAGCGGTAAGAATGAAGGAAAGAAGGACTGTATAGAGGGAAAAGAGGTGTGGGAGGGGTGGGGGGGAAGGGAAAAAACAAATAAACATCATTGCCCTATGTAAACGTATGATTACACAAATGGTATGCCTTGACTCTATGTACAAATAGAGAAACAACATGTATCCCATTTGTATACAATTAAAAAAAAAAAAGAAAGAAATCAAAAGGCCAAAAAAAAAAAAAAAAATTCTGAGGACGACCACAAAACAAAAAACAAAACATCAACAACAAATACTTGAGGATAAGAAATATGTATTTAACCTAGATTTCCTGATGTGAAATATTTAGCAAAAAATTAGACCCTGTTTATGATTGTTGATGGAGTAAAATGAATTTGGGCTGAAATATCCTGCCCATCCACTCAGCAAAGATCCTCTCCATCTACCCAGCAAAGGTCACAAGTTTCCAAGAGGAAGAACAGTCTTCATGAAATGTCTAAGGAGAATGTGAAAAGGATTGGTTTGGGCAAGAAACTCTCTGAAGGAAAATTTAAAATGAAATAAAACCCCCTTATTCAAATAACATTTCTCTTAAGTTGTTTTCAAATTTGGAAACGAAGTATCCTCAGATGTTTTCTCTGTGCATCACCATCACCTTAAGAAAAACCCTGATTACATAACAGAAATAAATGATGAGGAGGAGCCTCTGCAGGCCTGTGGCCTGCTCTGAAGTGGAGCAACTTGCACTGGGCTCTTCGTGATTAACCCTGCTTTCCTTTCTGAAGCTAACATCAGTTTCTGTCAACTTCCAGCTTTACTTTGATGTGACTATAAAAATGGAAAAGCAGTAATGCAAGGAAAAAAGAAATGTGAGAAATTAAGCAACAATTTTACAATTTAGGCCAAAACTTGGCAAAATTTCCCTAAAGCATCTCTAAAATATATTTTATACTTTCCTAGCTATAATCACTCTTGGCATTTCCTAAAAGCAGCTATAGACAATAATAAATGAATAAGTGTGAGCCTGTATTGTAATAAAACTTTTCTTACAAAAATGGGAGTGAGGGCAAATATAGCCCCTGGACCACAATTCACACGTCCTTGATTTAGGTTAATGAACTTTATTACTATGTTCCTGATCATTCTGATTTTCTTAAATGATATAAAAATGAAAACAAAGGATTCATTGTGTTTTTTTTTTCAATATATATTGAGTTGGTGCTCAATATTATTATCCAGCACTGGTGATGGAGCAATGAGTCATAGACGTCCCTCCTACTGAGCTGCTATCAAGTGTAAGTGACGTATGGAAATGAGAAAAACAGAGAATATTATGTCAGGCAGTGCTATGAAGAGAAAAAGATGAAATCGGGAAAGCTGGTAGGAAGAAAACTACTTCATATTAGAAAAATGATATGAACAATGTGACTGATAAGCTGATATTGCAGCTGACACCTAAATAAAGTGAGACAGAATCCCACATAAATAGCTGGGAGAATACTCTCCTGGAAAGCAAAAGCTCTTGAGATAAGGTGCTGAGAGTGGAAAGAGTACTGCCTGTGTCGGTGGCACAGTGAGAAGTCCTCCACGGTTAGAGCAGGGACAACGAGAGAGAGAGAGAGAGGGAAGGAAGGATGTCAGAAAGAAAGACAAGGCCCAGGTCCTATGGGCTCCATAGTTCAAGGTGGGCAGTCTGGATTTTATTCTGAAAGGGTCAGGAAGCCATGTGGGATGGTGAGCAAGAGTGAAATGATCTGAGCCATATTTTAAACAGTCATTATGCATGCTGTGCAGAGAAGGTGAGCAAGAGAGGAGATGGAGCATCCGAGGAGCACTGCAGCATTCTAGGGGAGAGAGAACTGAGGCCGGGATTACCGTGGGATCTGTCAGGTAGAGAGAAATGGCCTGGCTATGGATATTTTGTGAGAGCAGAGCTGACAGGATGTGCTTCTCACAGATTTCTGGCATCCTCGTAGCCGTATTAATGTTCTCTAGTGAACTGGAGGTCTGCTGTGACCCTGTCTAATTTGACAGAATTTACTTAACCAGGACCTTGATTTCCTTCCAATACCTCTCCTGACACCAGGTGGCACATCTAAAATAATAAATATGATGAGCTAAAAGAGCTGGCAAGAGGAAAACAAAATAGAGGCATTTTTCATGGAGTACCTTGTCACAAAGAAGGAGGATAAAGCTGATGCAGCTTAAGACAACATCAGGCCTTGGCTGTCAAGGCTGCCTCTTATTTCATAATGCTGGAGATGCTCCAGTTTGTCCATGATTTTGTGTCCTTTTCTGATTTAATGCTCCAGGATTGCACAGGGTGGATTCTGAGAAATGCGAACCCACAGTCATTTAGATAGGCTGTGTTGGAGAGAGGGCCCGCTAAGCTTCAGAACTTCAGGTGGGGGTCAGCTCCAACATTTGCCCTCATTAGCATGGAAGCCACAGCTCTCGCTGACATATCACACACTTCAAGGGATGTCAGGTGCTCCAATTTGCAAGCTCACAGAATCCCAAATTTATGAGCGGGAAGTTGTCTTAAAGGCTGTTTTAACTAATAGTCAGCCAAAGGCAAGAGGTCTCTTATCTTACCCAAGGCAGCCAAAGCAAAGGTAATTGCCTATCAATACACAATTGCATAGTGGCAGAGCTGTGTCTGAATTTGTAAAGATTCTTCAGTAAAAGTTAGGGATAAAGAGGCATTGCAACTATTTTCCTTCTATAACATCAGTGGAAACAGTTATTTTGCTTGGCTTTTTATTCCCATGACAAATAGAGCAACCTCCATTTCTCAAGTTTGAGCAAGAAAGTGAAAACGTTTTCTCCTTCTGTTGTAATTGGTCAGTTTACCACTTTTGACACTGAAGTAATCTTAAAATAAGGGTTTAGATTATTACTATTGTTTTAAAATATTCAATGTCAGAACATAGGGGCAATTTTATACCTATTGATTGGTCTGAATCAAACTGAATATATGTTCCTAGTTCACTTTCAAATACTTTAATGTTGGAAGTGGCAGAAAAGTGATGCTCTCCACACTCTTAAGTTAATTCACTTTTTCTCAGTCCTAGAACTTCTCACAGATGACTGCTATTAATATTGATTCTTAATTTCCAATGCCCAAGAGAATTGGTAGGGCCATTACTCCTGATGCAAGAACTCAAGGGGATATGTACTTGTCTCCACACTAGATTCTTAATGTGTTTCCCAGAAATGTGTCATTAATTTATTGAGGCTTTAGTTCACCATCGCTATTACAAGACATGCAGAAGGTATTGGGAGGAAATTAGTATTTGTCGATCAAAATCTGTACTGCCTGTTTTACATATTTTAATTTAGCAAATTAAAATTTTATGCAGATTAAGTAGTATATCCTACCTATATATTTGTCTTCATCTTCTTCTGTACTTTAATCAACAAGTATTTATAAAATATCTGTTATGTGGTGGGTTATTTTATACACGTTGAAGATGTGTCAGGGAACAAAATTTGTAAAAACTCTACCAGAATGGAGAGTTGGAGAATGGAGACATTAGATCAAACACAAAGATGCTCAGCACTCAGATGGTAGTAACTGCTATGAAGAAACACGTACCAGGGAAGGGGAGCGGAAGTGGCATTTAGAGAGAAGAGTTGTTAGCTGGAATGCAGAATTTCATTTGAAACTAGGTGGGGAGGAAAGGTGCCTCTGGGAATGAGACTTTTGAGCAAAACCTTAAAGAAGGTGATGTGCCAGGCATGCAAATGTATATAAGAACAAGGCTACAGGCACTGAGAAGAGAGGTCCTAGCCTATTAGAGGAAGATCGAGGAAGCCAGTGTGAAGAGTAGGGCGAAGTGGGAGATGAGTTAGATCAAAGTAAAGGGGCTGGCAGGTCATTGTAAAAACCTTACCTCTCACTTGAAGTGAGATGGAAAGTCACTGAAGAGATGAGAGACATTTGGAGCAGAGGAGTTACATTGGCTGGATCACTCCAGCTTATGTGTTGACAGTGAGGTGCAAGTTAACAAAGGAGCAAGAGTGAGATGAGTTAGAAGGCTATTCCAGTGATATAGGTAAGAGCTGTTGAGTCAGGTTAATGGTCCTTGAAGTGGTAAGAAATAGTAAGGTTCTTAATACAGTTTGTACCGAATTGGACATTTTGATATGTTGGATAAAGATATAAGAGAAGTAATCAAGAATGACTCCATTTTTTAACCTATTACACTGATAAGGTGGAGTTCTTATGTGATAAGATAAAGAAGAGTGTAAGATGAACATATCTAAAGTGGAGATTAAATGTTCACTTTGGGAACTTGTCCAAGTTGTCAGGGTAGCATTTTGCTTAATAATATACCTGGAGTTCAGAGAAGAGGTTCAGGTTGGGAATATAACTCAGAGCATCTGTGTATAGACAGTGTTTAAACTCATGAGAATGTGTAAGATTACCAAGGGAGAGAATATAGGTACAAAAGAAACAAAGGAAAGGGGCACCTAGGGTACTCCATCACTTGGAAGTTGGTGAGAGGTGGAGGAATCAGCAAAGTAGAAAAATGAAGAGGGGCTAGAAAAGCAGATGGTAGTGAGTGTGTGATATCCTACATATCATGTTAAGAGAGTTTTTCAGGGAGAATGAAATGATCAACCGTCAGATGCTACAGAAGAACCATATAAATGAATTGAGAAATAAATTTGTACTTTGCAGCATGGAAAATTTCAGCAGCAGTTTTGGTGGATGTTGATATTCAAGCCTAATTACAATATGCTCAAGGGTAAAAGAAAGAAGTGGATTAGGATATCATTTAGGAGTTTGATTTAGGAACAAACAATAATAAAGCACTAACAATAGCAACAAATGGGAAAATAGTTTAAAGTAGACATAGAGCTAAGAAAGGGCTACAAAAAAGTTTTGGAAGGGTAAGAAATGGGATTTGAGCAACAAGCAGAAGATATGCCCTTAGAAAGGGACACAGGGAGCTGCTTAATGAGGAGGTATGGAAAGAAGGCTGTGCAGGTGCACAGAAGTGGAGGGAAGTTTCTGTGGAAGGTAATGTAAATTCTTTTCAGATCATTCATATTCCTCCAATGAACATCTCATCTGCTGTATGTATTTAAATGTACTTCACAAAAGTAATTAAAATAAACTGAATTATGGAGAACCTATCTGTTGAAAAAGAAGATTGAAACTTAGTGTAGGTTTGAGGATGGATAAGTTTTGGAGTGGTTGTTGAAACACAGAAGAATGAATAAACAGTAGAAAACTAGTAAGAATGATGGGCAGCCCTAAGCCTTGTGAGATTAGCCTTAGTACATTTAGCAATAAACCTGTCAGCTCTGTTTGCAGGTGCAGAGGAGACTGAGAGCTGAATTTAATAAGATTGTGCTTTTTTCCCCCACTAAAACACAACAAAGAAAGTGGGATAGAGGATGGGACTAAGTATGTATACATGGTATTTATCATAATACTGAACTGTTGAATCTAGCAGTGTTAAGAAGTGATACAAGAAGATGATGCGGTATAAGTGGTAATGAAGCAGTCATGATCAACCAGTAGATTTTAGGTTCTTATGGGGTTGAAAAATTGTATCTGGGTATTAAAGAGAATGAACTGGGAATAGAAAACACTGTGTCAGAGGATGGAATACACGAAAATGAGGTTGAAGATGGAGTTTCTGATCAGATAAATAAGTTTGTGTAGCAGACACTAGTACTCAATGGAATTTCCTCTTTCTTCTCCTTCCTTACCCTACAGGAAGATTCCACTTTCACATTCCTTGAGTTTAGTTATATTCGTGTAACTTAAACTGGTCAAAGAAAGGAAAGCAAATGGTTCACCTCCAGGTAGATTCATTTAAAAAATTAGTTTCCTTTTTCTTTTATGCTGTTTTCTCAAGATGCAATTGTGGAGATATTGAAATAATTCAACAAATGAAATATGCAAAGTCTTTTGTGACCCATAGCAGGTGATGCCTCTAACCCAAAGACAGGCAGAACCTGGCAATAAGGCAAAGTCAAGCCTTACTCATGGTTAACACATTACTGAGCACTCAGCAACCACAGGGAATCCAGCTGCTCTGGAGAACTTTGTGGATCCACAGAGTATTTACAAGGGTGAGAAGTACACTTCTTGTTGTTTTTTTTTTTTTTTAATGTTAATTGGAGTTTGGTGAGCTTTGTTACCACAGCAAAATTTGGGGTGTGTGGTCCACCACAAGGCATGTTCTGGAATGCTTGAGGTGGGATGGATGGCATGATCACTGGTGGGGAGAAGGTCAACCGAAGCAGAGCCAAGGTGCAGGACAGTCTGCAGGAAAAATTACATCAGCACAGGTTATGGGAGGATAAATTAAAGGAGAATAGGAATATGCCAAGAGCTAAAATTTTAAGAAATGAGGAGCAATGCATTGGTGGTCTTAAAAGACTGCAAGGGAGATAGCTGGTGGTGTGGTATGAGGACATGAAAACCAAAGCTGGGAGATTTGGAACAAGGAAGAAGAAACCTGAAAAATAGCTATAAAAAGAAAATTGAGATCTGGATATTTTAAACAATACACATGTACACATAGTAATTTCTCATTAGACAACCACAGCATTCTTCAAATAAAATGTGTTCTAATGTAATTTTCCTTTTGAAGAACTTTAAAGCCCACAATTTCTTCTACTCCCCTCTCCACCCCTCCCCTCCCAGCTGTCTCTTTCTTTTAAATAAGCCTTTTCCTAAACCCACCTCTGACCATGGGAATCACATTAAAGTAAATTGAAAATGAACTTAATATTCTGGAATCCCCATGCATTAGGGGATTATGGGAACTTAATTTCTAATCCTCTCATATAGTTTATAAATCATGAACTTCACTATTTTTTGCTTCTAGTTTTCCTCACTTTAGTTTCAATATTTGTCTTTGTTATTAATAAATTAAGAAATGTAATTTTCTTCAATATTTGAAATGATATGCCTGACTTACTTTTACATGAATGTACATATTTCCATTTTACCTTTTCAAAAACTATGGGTCACATATTTGATTAATATTTTGGCTACTTTCCAGTTAAAGGCTTAAATAGTTTGGGCAGTAAATTTTAATATTTTCATAAGTTTGTTTTTGTTGCTTATTTTATTAAGTACTTGACAACTTTAGGAACATGAGGAATAATTATGAATTAATATTGAGGACTTACTTCATGTCCTAGACAATCCTCAGTATCATATGTTTAAACTTCATAAAAATATTTTGAGGGAAAATTTAATTCACATACTTAAAGGGTAATTGTTACACTTGAAATACGTTGCAATGTAAAGAGGGAGAAGAGATCATTGTCATTAATGGTAATTAGAGGTCAGAATTCCTTTCGACCTTAAAATAATAAACATCTCTTTACTTTGTAAATAGAAAATTACTTTAAACATTCCTTTTTGAAAAATATATGTGAGGTTTATTATAATATTAACCAAATTGAATAATTAGAGAAACTGAAAATGCTCAGTATAATATAATGTGAGGACTAATATTTTACTGAATTTATTAAATTTTTACTGCTTTTATTGTCAACTATAAAAATGCCTCTATGTTATACTATATTTCTATTTGTTTTTGTACTTTTGCTTTTGGCTATCCTTACTGGCAAAAATGCATGTTGTAGTTTAAGTTTGATCTCCCTGTTTTTTTCTTTTATGAGTTAAAGTATAAATTTATTATTTGTTATGGAAATATTCCAAACTTAAATTTTAAACTCTTTTAAATTTGTTTTTTTTCTCTTTTTTAATATGTGTACATATTAAATATGAAATATTCTTTTGGAAAATATAAATTTTGGAACTCATCTGTGAATATTTAATGGTTCCTCCTTCTATACCTCAAATATTTGTATCCACCATATCTCACAAGATTATTAAATCATCAAATCATTGAGTCCTTCTTATATCTTTAGTTATATATCCACTATCCCTTCTTTTGTCATTTTCAGAAATACAGGAAACAAGTTATATGAACTCTGTTTTTGCTTTATGAAGTCACTCCCAGAGACTAAATATCCTTCATCTAATGTTTATAACATGTTGTAAAAAGTTTGTTAACAAATCAGAGTAAAGTAATATTCTTAATCTTGCCAATTGGAATGAGGAAAAGAAGCATAATAATTTCCCTAACTCACCATTAGCTCTAATCTAATAATAAAGTTTAATTTCTGTGAGCAAATGTTACAGATATGCCATGCACTATTTTTTTTATTTAATCCTATGACAATCTTGTGAGTTAGAATTTATTATGATTTTATTGTGGGAAACTGTGATAGTGGAATTTAAGTAATTTGATCAAAGTTACTCAGTATATGGAGGTATCAGTAGACAATTGAGGGTCTGTTTCCAAATACTATTTCCTAACCACCAACCATTTTTCAAGTATGGTCCTCAGATGACTTCTCATGCTTTTTAAAAAATAATCCAGGGCGTCAGTCTGGGTGATGAACCAGAATCTCCATTTTTACCGTGCTATTCAAGGAATTATACTTTGAGAAACTTATAATTTGAGAAACTTTACAGTAATAATTACAGTTGGCCTTTTTGGCCTGGTTTTTGGATGCTCTTGTTACTTGTTACTTTTTGGATGCTATTGTTACTTTCAATAACCAGTTTTCAATAACCAGCTTTCCTCTATTCTCTAGACTCAATTTCTACATGAGACACAAACAATGAAACAATGAAGGTCTGTAGCTTTAAGGTGATTAGCACTAAGTCAACACTTAGGTTATGTGTTTCTACTGCTTCTTTTACGCCATTCAAAGCATAGGGAATTGGATCCTCCACCCCTTTTTCAAAAGGGATATATATATATATATGGTATGTGTATATATATACCTCCTTTTATATATTTATAATATATATTATTATATATATTTACAATATATATTGTAAATGAATCTTTTTTTAAAATTTATTTATATGTGGTACTGAGCGTCTAACCCAGGGCCTCACATGCCAGCAAGCACTCTACCACTAAGCCACAACTCCAACTCTCCACACTTTTTTTAAAGCTCAACTTTTACATACTTTTATTAAAGAATTACAGGTATACATAATATTGGCATCCCTTTTGACATGATAGTACAAGCATGGAATGTAATTTGCTCCCCTTTAGTCCTTAGTACTTCCCATTTCCGTCCCCTCTTCCTTATCCATGTTCCCATTCCTCTACATTATTGGTTCTCCTTTTATAATTCTTTTTTTTTAAATTAGTGCTTTGTATATATACATAAAAGTGAAATTCACTGTGGTATATTCATATACCATAGTTTAGTCAATTTCATCCCACCTTTCCTCCCATTTGCTGTCCCCTCCTTCCTCCCCCTCTATTCCCTTCCTCTATTCTGATGATCTCCCTTCCATTTTCATGGGATCCTCTGCCTCATATTTGTTTTTCTTATTTTGGTAAAATTTACACATGAGAGAAAACATTTGACCCTTGACTTTCTTAGCCAAGAAAAATGATGACAAAATAATGACAGAAGTATATTTCACTTAGTATGATGTTCTCCAGTTCAATCCATTTACCAGCAAGTGCCATAATTTCATTATTCTTCATGGCTGAATAAAACCTCTTGTGTATATACCACATTTTCTTAATCCATTCATCTGTTGATAGCACCGGGGTGGGCTGGTTTTATAACTTGGCTATTGTGAGTTGCACAGTTGTAAACATTGATGTGGCTGTGTCACAATAGTAGCTCAACCTTTTTGACTAGTCATGTTCAGAACTCTTACTTTCTATCAGACACAGATAATGCTACTCTATTGAATTGTGACCCATTTACTTCCAGATTTCTTCCCGACAAGTACTGTCAATCTTTGGTTTAAAGCTCCCATTTGCCATCTTATAGTTTGGATCTGGAATGTCCTCCCCCCCAGAAATTCATATTTTGAAAATATGTTCTCCAATATTCAAAGGTGGGGGGTTCTGGGCAATGACTGGGACTCTGGCCTTATCAGTGAATTCATTCATTTGCTGGATTAATCCATAAGAACTGAAAGGACTATTGGATGGTAATTGTTGGCAGGTAAACTGGAGAAAGTGTGTCACTGGGAAGGGATGTGTGCCTGAAATTGGAGTATAGCTGTCCCAGGCCCCTTCTTTCTCTCTCTGCTTCCTGGCTGCTATGAAGTTAGCTGCTTTCTTCTGCTGTGTTTCTCCTTGTAGCCAACTGACCATGGACTGAAACTCTGAAACCATAAGCCCAAATAAACTCTTCCTTCTTTAAATTTTTTTTGTCAGGCATTTTGGTCACAGTGATGTAAAACTGGCTAACACACCATGCGTCACAGAAACCTTTATATACTTATGACATTATTTTGTGGACTTTTATTTCTTTACAAAAACTTCAGCTGAATATGAAGTAGTCCACATACTCTATTCCAAAGAACAGGTTTGTTTTCTGGACTATTCCAGTGACCTGGATATATTTTGTCCTGAAATACAGTCTGCATAATTTTTAAAATAATACAGCAAATCTATCATATAGGATTATGACATGTAATCCATGTAAGTTTATTAGATGTGACTATGACATATATTGTGTACATTCTTAAATATCATCTCAAATATTCAAATCCCAGTGCCAAAAAAATCTCTTCTGGTGTTTTTGCTTTAGTGATTCCATAATTACATGATGTACATTACACCTTTTTCTGAAGACAATACGAGATATCTATTTGTTGGGAAAAAATGTTTCCTTTTAGAACTTAATTCAAGAGGGAGAATTATCTTGAAAACTAAGATGTCCTAGCCCTGAATTATAAAGGGAGTATTTCAGTCTTATAGACTCTTAAATTAACCTCTTTTCACTATTTTCTGTTTGTTTGTCTGACTCTGCTCTTCAAATGACCATAAATTCCATGAGTATCAATAGATCACCACTTCCTTTGCAATTCCTTGACTATCTGTTTCTATTATGTATACTGTTCCTTCTGACATTCCCCTTCTGTTAGATATTTCATTTCTTTGGCTTCATTAACATTGACTCTAAGCCGTTTGTCAATAGGATGAATAAAACATATTAAGGAACCCCTAAGCCAGCTCAAGATTTTATTTCTGATGATCACTCAGGTTGAATTAATTAGCATGCCTTTTGTGAATAATTTATAAACCAAGAATGAATAGTATCATTAATTGGAATGAGTTCCTGTGGGTTGGTAAATCATTATTCATGACCAATAGTTATATAAAGAAAGGACTTTATACCTCATTGGTGTATTATCACATAACTCTCCAGCAGCGATTGAGAAAGAGTAATTGAGTGAATGGCACTATTTGGAACAGCATCCTATAATTATAAAATTTAGGACAAGTGTGGAAAGAAATGTATTTAACTTCTTGACAGTTACCAAGGAAGTTCATATTGTTTCTTCTGCCTTTCTGTTTAGTACACAGCAAAACAGGGAGTGAGAAGAGTTTGGGGGACACATCATCTTGACCTAGGGGTGACTACCTCTTTTCTTCTTTCATCTTCTTCAACTGTCCCATAAACTTTCCTGGGAAAGTCCAAAAGGTAAACTAAAGGAAAGATGGGAGAACAGCTTATGAGTCTGATTATCATGCGTATGCTTTGATTAAACAGTCTTTCTCCTCAGTAAATTGGAATAAATTACCTTTACTCTAGTAAATTACCTGTAAGTGATTTATCAGTGTAGGTGAAACTGAAACAGTACAAAGATTGTATGGCAGACTGAATAATGTTCTTTCCAACAATATTCCCATGTAATCCCTACAACTTTGAATAGGTTGCTTAAATGGCAAAAGGAACTTTCCAGATGTAATTATGGCTACTACCCCTTAAATAGGGCAATCATAGTAAATTATCCAGGTGGGCCAAATCTAATTCCATAAGTACAGAATTTTCTCTGACTGGAGTCAGAGAAACATGGCAGATTCTAAGCTTGAGTAAGACTTGAGCCACCACTGATGGTTCTCAGAGTTAGGGGTCACATGTAAGGACAGTAGAGAGGCCTTTAGGAACTCATGGAAGGTAAGAGCAAACACTAACTCCTGCCTGTTAACCAAAGAGAAGATGGGGATCCCACTCTTACAATTGCAATTAACTGAATTAGATTAAGAGTTTGAGTGAACACTAGTTTACTTTCAAGTGCTCTTGAAACTGGATCCTTTCCCAGATTTTCCAGTAAGGAAGACAGACCTGCCAAAACCTTAACTTTAGCACAGAGAGATCTATGTCAGACTTCTAACATACAGATCTGTGAGAGAATAAGTGAGGGGTTGAAGCTGTGGTAATGTTTTTTCATGACAGCAATAGAAAATTAATTCAGAGAGTAAGGAAACATAGTTTATCATTTGAGCATGTGACTGTCTCTGTGTCTCTACATCCCCATTTGTAAAGTGGGCAGGATAAAGGTATCTAACTCATTGTACTGTTGTACTAGAGCTAATGATGCTCTAGTTAGGCAGAAACAGATAATGCCAAAATGGTGATCAGAGTGTAATAAAATAAAATAAACGACATAAAAGAAGTAAATGTCATATTTCCTTAAACTGAATGCAAATAAGAGAGGAAACACATTTTCAGATAAACAGTGGTCACAGTTCATTTCAGGTAATGGAATCCTAACCAATTTTTTATATCAGAAAAACTGGAGATCTGCGTGGGGGTGGTTGGGCCTATGCCTGGGCTGTGCAGTGATAAGATTTCATCTCACCCCAATATGGCGATTATCAAGAATACAAGCAACAAGAGGTGTTGGCGAGGATGTGGGGAAAAAGACACACTCATACATTGCTGGGGGGACTGCAAATTGGTGCAGTCACTCTGGAAAGCAGTGTGGAGATTCCTTAGAAAACTTGGAATGGAACCACCATTTAACCCAGCTATTCCACTCCTTGGCCTATACCCAAAGGACTTAAAATCAGCATACTACAGAGATACAGCCACATCAATGTTTATAACTGCTCAATTCACAATAGATAGATTGTGAAACCAACCTAGATGCCCTTCAGTAGATGAATGGATAAAGGAATTGTGGTATATATACACAATAGAATATTATTTAGCCATAAAGAAGAATTAAATTATGGCACTTGCAGGTAAATGGATGGAGTTGGAGAATATCATGCTAAGTGAAGTAGGCCAATCCCAATAAACCAAAGGCTGAATGATTTCTCTGATAAATGGATGATGATACATAATGGGAGGGGGGTAAGGGAGGAATGGAGGAAGGATAGATTGTGTAGGGGAAATGAGGGGTGGGGAGAGGGTAGGGGGAAGGAAAGATAATAGACTGAGACAAACATCATTACTCTATGTGTATATATGATTACACAAATGGTGTGGCTCTACTTTGTATAAAACCAGAGAAATGAAACTTGTACCCCATTTGTGTACAATGAATCACAAAATTTAAAATATTTTAATAAAAGAAAAACTGTCCAGGTTTACTCCTCTCAGAAAACAGAGCACTTTGTTCTCTTACTAGAATTGGGCCCCAATTTGTCAAGTGTTGAAATGTCTTATGCTTCAGTCATTTAAGAAACTTCAAAAGGATGCAATTACCCACTTTTGGGCAGGCACTATAATTATATAAAACTTATGCATGAAGTAAATTTAATATTATATCAGATCAATATAGCAATTTGATTGGCATTTAATTCAGTCACGCTACTCAAGGTGGTCCTTTCCAAATGGGTTTACACGGAGCCAACTTCATCACAGGAGCACTGAGTGCAAGTACTCTGTGCCAGAGTAGTTTGAAGCCTTGTAATACAGACACTAAATCCCTTTACCTGTTGAGATTTTGTGTCCTTCACATGGTCTGATTAATTAATGATACATATGAATTATTGCTAAGTTCTTCAACTCACATGAATTTGGTTTATGGAAGTATTGTTTTGCAGTTCTGAAAAGGATACCTAAAGATGTTATCTCTGGGAAAATTACCTTGGTCACTTTAAAAACCTTTAGATTTAAATCTTATTAGTGTGTTCTTTTCTACTTGCAACCACTGGCTTATAACCCAATTAGACTGCCAAAATATAGATAAAAAAATATGATCTCAGGGAGAAGTGGAAAAGTCGTTTTCAATAATTTATCCACAAATTCTCCAGTGTAGCTAAATCAAGGAGAAGGGGAAAAATATCTAACACTAAATTATCAATGCTCTTTGACAGACATTTACATGGAAACCAAAAAAAAAAAAGCTAAAAATAAAACAAAATTGAGGATGTGCTCCTTTGCCTCAAGATCCAAACATTTCTGGAACAAACTATAAAAGAATTCAGATGTTTTTCTATAACCCTAATCAAAGACTGACATGAGAGGATGGTTGTTACCTCTTTCCTGAACTTTCTCTTGATGAACCTTCTTTGGAATTGAGCTCCTTTGGATACAAATAATTAGCAAACTTAAGTACAGTCATGAATCACTTATGGATGGTGATATATTCTGAGACATAGAATATACCTACACAAACCTAGAATGTGTAGGTCAGTCACTTGACATAGCTCCTTAATGACTCAACAGACATGGTAAACATGAGACGCAGTTGGGTAACATGGCATATTGTTTTACTTTAAGCTTGTATTTTTATAAATAGAAGTCATGCACTCTAAAAAAGCAAAAATGTATAGCAAATACATAAACCAGTGATAGTCACTTACTGTGATTATCAATTATCATATATTGTACCTAGTTATCGGTGATATACTTTTACATGACTGGTGACACATAGGCTTGTTTACATCATCCTCATCACCACAAACACTTATGAGACTAGTGCATGGCTCCTATCATGTTACATTGACTGTCATGTCACTAGGTTATTGAAATGTTTCAGTCCATTATAATCTTATGGGATCACTGTTGTATACACTGCCCGTCATTGACTGAAGCATTGTTACGTGGCACATTTCTATTGGTAAAAGTGAAGATGTTATTAAGTTCATTCATGTGATATCCCATGTTCTATACAGAATTTAAATTTAAACATATGTTGACTAAGATCCCAGAATAGTTAGATAATCACCCACTTGAGTGATGGGGGACGAAATCTCATGCTGCAGTGTCACTAGACAATATATTAATACAATTCCATCTGAATTCTGAAAAATTGTAATAGTGTAAACTGGGTTTTTATAATTCATGTATGCTTGAATATAAAAATACCCTTCTTTTAGGAGGAAAAACTTGAAAACAAATGGAATAACAGGTAAGTAAGGAGTATAAATCCATACAATGATTCTCTATGATGAAGATTAAGTCAGCCAAAGCTCAATGACTAAAACTATTTTAGGAACATGGACTTGGTTTATGAAGACAGACTCCATCCTTGTTTTATATGCATAATGTATGCTTAGTAGAGTGATGATGATAATAGTAGCTGTTGTTTATTGAGAGTCAATGTATGTCAGTCATTACCTTTAATAAAATTCAAATCTATGGAAAAACAACTATTGTTCTCAATGAGAGATAAGGGAAATTGAATTTCTATAGGTCAAATAACATGTGTACAGTCATGTATTTAACATTTTCATTTTAAAGACAAAAGCATGATAGTAAACACATTATCAGACTGTAAAAACTACCCATATCTGCCATAATTCCTGATGAGCTGTTTTGTCAGTTGTGAAGTTAAAGAGAACAGTCTACATTTTAGATGTTGCAAGGTAAAATCTATTTTACTTCCCCTTCAGTTTGGGGTGACCTTAGTGACTTGTTTTGACCAATAGAATGAGGTGGAACTCCATACTCTGTCATTACCAAGATTTAAGTCAGTAGAATTCCTTCAGCTTTCATCTGGTCACTTCTCTCAGAGAAACTAGATTCTACAGAAGAATTCAAACTACTATACTATAGTAGCCTGTGAGAACTTCAAGCTAGCTATGTGGGGAGACAGGGGAGACAGCAAGATGCGTGACCAGACTTTTCTGGTCCAACTATCCCCAGGCCAGGCACCAACTGAGTGAAGAAACCTTCATGGGTATTTAAAGGCCAAAACAGACATAAAAAATGATGTGGAGAAGAACTGAGAAAACTAACCAGCAAACAAAACTGTGGGCTCAAGACGCAAAGTACCAGTCAAGCCCTCCATACCACCTCCAAGCATCTGAGTCACTCTGGGTGAGACCCCAGGCTTCATGGAGCACAGATGAACTATATTTTCTGTACTTTGCCCAAATTCATAATCAATAAAATTGAAAGCATAATTATATTATTGTATTGTATAGTGGGGCATATGAGGACCAGATTCCAAATATGCTACCATAGTTGACTTAAAAGAAAAGTACATATTGTCATGATGTTTGTTAAATTAAAATGAATTTGGCCTAAGACTGCTTCTGTATCTCCAGTCCCTACATAATGAACAGCAACCTATGTCGGTACATAAACACTTTGTTGACTAATAGCTGAGTCTCAGCCAATCACAGCAGCCAAGCTTCAGCCAATCAGTAGCTGCCATTCTGTCAGACTTTTCACACAAGGCAAACACTGAACTGTAACAACTCAAGCTGCCTCTGTTTATCACATCCCTTTTCTGTCTTCCCCTTTCTGTTTCTTGTGAAGCAGAATTCTTTGAGCCTCTTCCAGTTCTGAGGGCTGTCAGTTTGGTGAATCATTTTTAGCTCAGTTAAGCTCTGTTAAATGTGAAGTTTTTCTTTCAAACACCTTCACCAAGGGATTTGAACTCTCTGGTAGAAATTCTGTACCACTTAGGAAACAGATCTCTAAATGCATAAATGGAGGCACATATTCAATTGGATTTAAATAATAAAATCAATAGCCATCCTTCTCAAAATGATGTAAGGATAGCATGTCACAAATTATTAGTGCAAAGGCATGTAAAATTCTATTAATATCATAATATATTATTTCCTTTCTTCTTAAATGATACTACTTAAAGAATCATATTGTCCCAGAAAGCAAAACTCTAGGTTATTTAGGTCAAGTTCCATTGATTCCTTCAATTATCTTCTGAAGGACCAGGTCCTTGTTAAGATAAATAGATAGTCAGTAAACCCAAGAGACCTTCAATTTGGGCACAATATTTTATTGATTGCCTTATTTGAATTTTGATTTTATTGGTTTACTGGAGGAAGAAGTTATAATAGCAACTGCCTGTTACATAAGGAAAAGGATACTGATTCTTTTTAACTAATTATAACATAAGTAATCATATGGACAATGACATAAACTTGTATAACTTCAAAAGAGTGTCTTATTTTTCTTTAAAATCCACATGTTCTCTCCAGAATTCTCTAGTCACTGATGATCTCTCTCTCTATATATATTTTTTTCATATATATATATATATATATATATATATATATATGAAAATAAACTGGTATACCAAAGATTTGCATCATGTAAATCTTTAGTGTTTATGTAAGTTTTTGAGATTCCTGTATTCCTGGAAAGATACTATTCCATACATTTGCTGGTCATTAAAAACATGATAAACTGGTTTAACTCCAGTTGCTGCCAAGTGAAGGCAGATCTTAAACGTAACAATTAGGGGATGTCAGGCTGCAGGGAATGGTTGATATTAACCACATTAACACTTGCAATTTATCACTAACAGGCATAGTTTACATTGAAAATTTATGATTAAATTACCATGCCCAGAATAGAAGGGACAATTGTGCATCCCTGTTTTCCATCATTTTTGGGTCCTCATAATGTTGTCTTGGCTTAAGAATTTGAACTGCTTCGTGATTACAGATATCAAGTAATTAAGACAGAAGACAAAGAGAACTTGCCATTTTAAGCACTTATAATGATGTCTGGCAGTTAAGTATCAATGAGTTTTGTCAGGAGCAAATCAGATTCAAACTGTAGCATTGCCACTGTTTTTAATAATTTCACTGACTTTTTAAATTTTCAACAAAGATTACAGAAGGTGAAATTTACCTGAAACCAAAATTTGGAAACAGAAATAAACCCTTCAAACTTAAGTATAATATTTCATCCACGGTTTCTAATAATTTCTTTAAAAATGAAATTAATACATAATCTGAAAAAAATTTATAGCAAAGGCAGTGCTATATCTCCTCTAGGTTATATTGCTGTAAGAAATTTGATACTCAAGAAATCTGGTGTCCCTATGACTGATGGTTAAATGTAATACTTCCTTTGACAGAGGTGCCTCTAGAATGCAGAAGATAGAAATGAATTAATTTACAAAGTTGCTATTAGACCACTTTTCAGGGTCAAGCTACCCAAACCTGTAATACTTACTTTAAGGTTAATTTTTATTTAGCTCAGACTAAATACTACACAAATAATCAGGATTTCCCAGAAGGATATGTCATATCCCCAGATGAACAGCTCTGTTCTGAAATTTAGCCCGGAAGGAATTCTGCCTTTTTTAATAAGTCCTCATCCATGGGCTTTGTACCCCTGTGAATTATAGTGCTTTTCTGCATCACACTGTGTATACTTGTGTATTTCTTCAGCTATTTCCTTCCAGCAAATTTCTGTTCTAATTTGCTAAGTAAGCTAAGTAATGGGTTATCTGCATGTCTTGTTTTTAAATGAGCTACACATTAGGCTATCTGTGGATTGTGGAGCTTCAAGAGTCCACTTATGAAAGTCATGCTTTCCTGTGATGTCCGGTCCCGGAGGCAGTGTGTGCTATGCATAAGACATGAATTCCATGTTTTAGGCTGATAGTGCAGCATGGGAGCCTTTGAGAGTGAACTCCTTTGCTATTCTTCTGCACCTCACCACCATCCAAGAGAGCTGTGCCTTCTCACTCATTAATTGGATGTTTTGGACAAAATGCATTGAAAGATCAACTTCTTTGAGCATGGGATGGGAAACTCAAATAAAATTGTTCTTGCAAATTGAAGGCAATGGGAGCATGTATTTATGATTCCCTCCTCAGGGAGTAGCATGCTCTGCTAGGCTTCTACTGGCTACCTAAATGCTTTAGTGGCCAATGCATGCCTGCCATATGGGTATGCTGCTATAGACACTGAGATTTAATAAACACAGAGACCCAAAGTCCACTAGTTCATTCTCTCCATCTCTTTTTCTTTCTTTCTTTTTCCCTTATTAAAAAAAATAAATAAATAAATTGGCTAGGTGTGGTGGCGTAGTACTATAATTTCAGGATCTGGGGGTGGGTAGCTGAAGCAGTGGTATCACAAGTTTAAAGTCAGCCTCAGCAACTTAGCAAGGCACTAAGCAAGTCAGTGAGACCTGTCTTTAAATAAAATATTTTAAAAAATGGTTGGAGATGTAGCTCAGTGGTTAAGTGCCCCTTGGGTTCAATTCCCAGTACAAAAAATAAAAAATAAAATAAAAATATATAATAAAAATAAATTGTATCTCCTAAAGCCAAAGTGAATTCTTTTAGTTCCCATTTTCCAACCCAAACCAAGAATGAATGAATGACTAAGGACTCATTGCAGAAATACAAATTTGCTTTTTCTAATCTCAGGGAAAGATTGTGGCTATTTATTTGAAAAGAATTATAAACACCTACAAAGAAAAGCTTTGATATCACTGAAAGTTTGTCACATCCTCTTTGCCAAGTACAATTCTTTGCACATAAAAACTACTCAATAGTTTTGTTCATCTGATTTTTTTGTTTGATTGTTTGATAATTGCAATCATGTCACTGAAGTGGAAAAATAAAGTGATACTTAAGCCAAGAAGGAAGGCCACATCTCCCAGCACAGAACTATTTTAAAATATTGAGTGCAGGTTTCATCTAGATGCAAATGTGAATCAAATTTGACTCATTCGTTGAGTCTGTTGGTACCCCCTATCCCAGTATCACATGGTATGCCATACAGTTAATCAGGCAGGATGAAAATACAAGAGATTGTGTTAATATAAAGCAGAACTACCAGATATTCTTGAAGAGATTTGAGCAGTAGCTTTTCATCTTTAAAACCTGCTAATAGTTAGTACTCACATTTACACTTAAGCAAAGTAAGTACAATGATTGCCTACAGGAATATCAGAATGTAATTGTTTTTCAAACAAAATATAAAGTTACACAATGGTTTGCTGTCATCATGATGACATAAAAATTCATTGAGTGCCATTTATCCAGAATATAGAAGAAAGACATTTTATATAAGCAGCATTTTGTGTATATACTAGCATATTATTCTTTATATTGATTGTCCATAAGCCTGAAAACTTTTAAAGTGTTTTGAGAAGATTATAAAAAAGAAAAAATAAGTGTGAAATGCATTTGGTTTCATTTCTGAATTAAGTGCATTTATTGAATGTCAACACTGCATTGAATAGCGACTTTAGAATTGTGTTTAATCAGGAAACATGTATTGATTCCCTTCTCTGCACAAGGCAAAATGCTAGTTCTGCAGCAACAACGTTATATCCAGATAACTTTATCTTCCAGGTTGTCTACATTATACTAAAATGTATAAATAAATGCATAAATTTTTGTACATTAAAGCTTTCTTAATCATTTGGAATAATATAATCTAATTTAATTAATCTAAGTTGAATTTTGGTTAATTTTTTTGATGATGAAAAAGAATTTTGAATTATTTTCTTAAAGCAAATTTTAATCAGGTCTCAAATAAATAACTTTTAAAAGGTATATTATTTATTTCAAAATTAAATTTCCCCATTGTATATTAAAGGTATTTTATATTATGAACTATTTTCCATCACCATCTCCTGAGACTTCCCTCTGTATATACCAGATACTTTAGAATTTTTCTTTCTATCCTTGAATACACGGCAGGCCTTCATGCTTTGGTATCTTTGTCTATTCCTTTTCCAGTTCCTGAGATGTTCCTATTTACCAGTAATTAAGTACATTTTTCATGAATACATTTGTGAAGGATTTTCTAATCTCCCTATAAGTCCTTCCTCAAAATCTTAATTATGTTTTTCTTGAATTCTCTCCTATGTCACTGATTTTGTAAAGTTAAAAAGTTTTGAGATATTTGTGTTTTTAATATTCACCCTACTGAGCTGATAGCTCATTGTTTATTTATGTTTTTATTAGTGTATTATACATATAGTAAGCTTCATTTTTACATAATCATAAATGTTTCTAATATACTTTTCTCATTCTCATTTCCCAGTGTATCACCTTTCTCTCCCTTACCCCCTTCTTGTGTTGCTCTTCCTCTACTTGTTTTCCTTCTGTTTACCTAGTGTTTTTTAAATTGGTGCATTAAAGTTGAACATAAAAGTGGAATTTATTATAATATGTATATAGCATAAGTTGATCAATTTTGTTTCAAAATTTTTCCCCTTACCCATTCTCTTCCATTCTATCCTCCTCCTCTACTCCACTGTATTTCTTTTTCATGATATCCCCCCTCATTTTAATGATTTTAATTTCCTTTTTTTTCTCTCTAGCTTTTGAAAATGAGAAAGAATATTTGGCTCTTGATTTTCTTAGTCTGGCTTATTTTATTTGGCATGATATTCTCCATTTCTATCAATTTACCAGTGAATATTTTAATTTTATTTTTCTTAAAGTCTGAGTTAAGACTCCATTGTGTTTACATACATTGGAGAAAAGATAGCCTTTTTAACAAATGGTGCTGTGGAAAGTGAATATCTATATGTAGACAAATGAAGCTAGATCCCTATCTATCTCCCTGCACAAAAATCAACTCAAAGTAGATCAAATACAACATAAGGGCAAAATTCCTACATATAGGTGCAGACTCCAAAGTTCTTCATAGACTCCTAATGCTCAAGAAATACAAACAAGAATCAATAAGGGGGATGACATCAAATTAAAAAATCATAGCAAAGCAACAATTAAGAGTATTGAAGAGAGAATCTACAGAATGGGAGAAAATCTTTTTTAAGTTACTTTTTTGCTTTTGGTACCAGGCATTGAACCCAAGGGTGCTTAACCACTGAGCCACATCCCCAGCTCTTTTTATATTTTTGTTTTTAGACAGGGTCTTGCTACCACAACTCAGCTTTTAGTTACTCTTTAGACAGGAAATTAGCATGCAGAATATATAAAGAACTCTGCTTAACACCAAAAAGTCAAGCAACCAACTAAACAAACAAACAAACAAAAAAGCTCCAAAGAAACCAATCAATAAATGACCCAAACCAACTTTTCTGAAGAGAAGAAATACAAATGGCAAACAACTACACACACAAAAAAAAGTCAACATCCTAAGCAATCCTAAGCAATGAAAATCAAAAGTACACTGAGATTTTATCTTAGTTCAGTTAGAATGGCAATCATCAAGAATACAAATAACAAGGATTACTGGCAAAGGTGCAGGAAAAGATACACTTAGACATTGTTGGTGGGATTGCAAATTAATATAACCATTTTGGAAAATAGAATGGAGATTCCTCAAAAGGCCAGGAATGAACCATCATATGACTCAGCAATTCCACTCCTTGGTGTTTATCCAAAAGAACTAAAACCAGCATACTGTAGTCAAACATGTATGCTAACGTTTGTAGCAATGCAACTCACAAGAGCTGTTACGGAACCAGTCCAGGTGCCTGTCAACAGATGAATGGATAAAGAAAATCAATCTCTTTTTCTTTCTCTCAAACACACACACACATACACACACACACACACACACACACACACACACACAAACACACTGGAGTTTTAGTCATTGTGATTTTGGTTTGTATTTCCCAAGTGAGTATAAATATGAGTGTGTTGCCTCTCCCTTTGGTTTTGAGGAGTCAAACTGCTGGTTAAAAATCTAAGTGACTTTTCAGTCCTCATCAAAGGCACATATGAGGCATGATATCTAGTCTATACATTAGAGTCTCTGAAAGGAATTACTGTCAAGGATTCATAGTCCCTACCCAGTCATGTCCAGCCATGTGGCTGCATTCCTGGTTTAGGAACTTCCATTTGGAGGTCTGTTAGTGTGGAACTTTCAGCAGTATCCTCAGGTGCTTCTGCTAAGACTTCCTACAGGGAGAGGTGAGGGACCTGGAGAACACTTTTCTTCATTCCACTCTGACTCAAGTACTTGGAGTACATCCATTCTTAGAGCCCTCCCACTCCCATCCCCCTGCATTATCCTTATACCCTGGATTCAAAAGACTGCAGGAACCTTTTGTTCCCTAGAGCTCCTTCACAGTGAGACAATTTCCTACATTTGTGCAGATCCACTTGATTGTCTATGGACATGCCATTCCATAGGAAAAACGTGGACAGTGAGGGGACTCGGCTTTCTCCAGTTTAGCTTCATTACTATTTTAGGAAATGATTAAAGGCTTGACTATTTCTTTCATTTTGGCTTGATGTCTTAATCTGTTATTTTGATACTTGATATCTCAACATGGTCTGGTTCAGCTGAGCTCTGGGTACTTTTCATCTTTCTTTCCTTGAGATTTCAAGTATTTGGTAAGTGGCCACTGTGTGTCAAGCACTTTGTTCAATGCTAAACAGCAACAAGAAACTAAGGGTATCCTATTAGCAACACTCAAATCAATTTTTGCAGGTTAATATAATAAGAGCTGTAACTGACAGTGCAATGGGAGTAAGGAGAATCAAAATAAGTCAAACCATGATCAAAGACACCATCCTGGCTAAAAAGGTTGGAATGTGAAGAACAAATAGATCTTGCAACTGTGCTAAGAAAAGTGAATTCTCGGCAGAAGAAACAATATAAGCAAAGGGGAAAAGTCGTGAATCAGCTCCATGACTATCAGAAATATCACATAACTGCAATAGAATGAAGGATGTATTTTCAGGTTGGAAGAAATGAAGTTGGAGGGAATGTTAGAGCAAGGTCAGTGATGTCCCTTTGCAATAAACAACCATCTATAAAGGTACCTGAAATATTTTTTGAATTTTTCAAGATAAAGTTTACATAGTATAAAATTTGCCATTATAAAATTTTAAAAATACAGTTGAGATACACAAAGAGAGTTCTGCATGGTTTCACTCTTTTGCAGAAACCAAAATGTTGATCTCATAAAAACTATGGAGTGGAATAATGGTCAATAGAAATTGAGAAAGACAGGTGGAAGGAGAGATGGAAAAAAGTTAGATATAGGGCCCCCCAAACACAGAGAGGAAGAATTACTCCCAGTTTTTGATAGCATGGTTGGGTAAGTATTTGTTACAATAATCCATGATATATCTTAAAATAACTAGAAAAGAGCATAAACATTCCCTGTACATAACAATGGTTACTATTTTAGGAGGCACAGGTGCTTATTATCCTGATTGTATCATAACACATTGTATGCATGTATCAATTATGGTAAACCTATAAAGATACATAGTCTCAATAAAAATTTTAAAAAGTGGTGTTTATTATATTCAAGATAGTTATAGAACTATCAACACTTCTAATTCCAGAATATATGCTACCCTCAAAAGTTTCCTCACACCTCCCAAATGCCCGTCTATCTCTTGGAAAATACTGGCCTACTTTCTGTCTATGAATTTGCCTATTCTGGACATGTTTTTCTTAATATAAATGGAATCTTACCATGTGTGGTGTTTTGTGACAGACTTCTTTTACTTAGCATAAAGTTCTCAAAACTCATCCATATTGTGATACATCCATATTTCATTCCTTTAAAAGACAGCATAATATTTCATTGTATGATATAACACATTTTTTCTATTACTCAATTCTTGCATTTTGACAATTTATATTTTGGATATTATGAATCATGCTGCTTGAACTTTTGTATACAAGTTTTCATGTGAACATATGTTTTAAGTTTTCTTAAGAATGAAAGTGCTGGATCACATAGTAGCCTATGCTTAATTTTTGGAGAAATGACTAAATATTTCCACAGCATCTACAACATTTTACATTCCTACTAACGATGCAGGAAGGTTGTTTTTTTCATGTCTTCACCAGTGCTTATTTTCCATTTTTTAAAAAATATTATAATCATCTGAGTGGATGTGAACTGATACCACACCATGGTTTATTTGCATTTCTCTAATGACTAATGAGTTTGAACATCTTTCACATGCTTATTGAATTCTTTGGTGAAAAGTCTACCCCAACTCCTTGTTTGTTTTCTAATTGAATCATTTATCTTTTGATTATTGAATTATAAAATTCATATTTATGTATGTTTATGTATATTTGTGATAGTAGCCCCTTGTCAATCATGTAATTTATAAATATTTCTCCCATTCAGTGTATTGCCTTTTCACTGTTGATAGTAACTTTAATACACACATGTTCTGAATTAAAATGAGTCTAATTTATATGTTTTTCTTTTATTGCTTGTGCCTTTAGTGTCATAGCTAAGGAACTGTTGCCTAATCTAACTTTATGAATTTATACCTATTTTTCTAGGAGTTTCATAGTTTCATGCTTACATTTATATTTTCTGATTCTTTTATGTTAATTTTGCTTATGATGTTGAGGGAAGGGTGACAATTTTTAAGGGGGGCATGGAGATATCAATTTATCACTGCAACATTAGTTGAAAAACAATTATTTCCTTCCATTGAATAGTTTTGGTACCCTTCTCAAAATCAACTGACTATAGAAATATTTATTTCTGGACTTAATTCTTTTCTATTTTATAAATCTGTTCTGCTGGTACCACATTGTTTTGATTACTATAGCTTTGTGCTAGATTTCAAATTAGGAAGGGTATCCTCCTGCATTTTTGTTTCTTTCCCTCAAGATTGCTATAGCTATTCTAGGTCCCTTGCATTTCTTTGTAAAACTTTTATTTAGCTTTCCAATTTCTCAAAATGGGAAATGGATTGTGTTGGATCTGTAAGTCAATCTTATATTCCTTCTCAGAGTTTTCAGTCAACCATGGGTATTACTATTGATTTGTTCTTCTGTTTGACTCATAGAATTGTACTTTTAGAATTTAAAAAGTACATGGGTCATGTCTGTCAAAATATCATACTTTAGAGTTCAATACATATTAAAGTTTTAATAATTTTACAAAGAAACTTTTGGATGAATGTATGTGTCCTGATTGTCCTTAAGTTTCCTTAATATCTATCACAGATTCTGGTTTAGGTACCTCATATACTGTCCTTAAACAGAAGACTTTATAATAAGTTTATAATTTTTAAGAATATTTACCTGCCTATGACCTAAAATTCTTGAACTTCACTATGCATACTGTAAGTTGACAAACAATTTTTAGCTAATACTGAAAATAAAATTATCAACTTTCCTTTTTAATTGTTGATATTGTCTATATTCTATCATTTTTTCTTTAACATACTTGATGTTTGAAAGTTTAAAGAGATACATTCAGTTATGTTAATACAGCATAAACTTTCCTGGATTTGGAACTTATATATATGAATTTTATAAATTTATAGGTACAATATGAGGTGCCCTATTTTTTTTCCACCACACAAGGTATCTGAAATTTACATCATCAATCAATGTGCCATATACAAAATATCTGTACCTAAAAATGGCCTGTTAGATTGATATGTACCTTGGCAAAAACAGACAAGTACTTAAAATGAGAATTATTTATTACAAAATGGATACTCAAACAAGAATTAAATATTACAAAAATAGACATATTCCATGAGAATTAGTTATTACAAGATTATTAATTGAACATGTAGTTTTAATTCTGTACAAATTTTAACTTTAAAATGATTTATGCATATGTACATAAACTAATTATGTTGTTCCAGTAATTATGTATTTTTATTTCTAGATTGATTATATTTTTCCCCAAGTCTATGATTACAACTATGTAGATTGCCAGATAATTTTGCCAATATGTTTAGATAGTGACATCCATGATATTTTAATTGGTAGTTTAATAAAGGATTTGTGGATAAACCTCTGCAAAAGCCAAATGAATTGTTGGCCTATCACCTTGGACCACATGTAGGGTTTAGAAAACTGAGGCTGGTGCACAGAAAGCTCAAGTGTTAAGTCTAAGCAAACTATCTTTCCACAGAGAGACGACTAATTCCATTTGCTCTCTTTAATCAACCACAATGCTAAGGAGTGATGTGTTGGGGTAAAATGGACTCAGTTTTTTATTTTTAATCAGAGATTTTGAGAAGGATGATAATTGTGATATAATTGTCCCTATCTTCCTTTTAATTTCTATACAAATTTTTAAAATTATATAAAATCAAAACCATTAAGAGGCAAATTGTAATTATTTTATTTTGATAATTAATTTTTGGAAAATCACCACACAGTGATAAAAATATTGTTTGAACATGAAGTGTATGTTTGTTTTTATTTTAACTTGAAGAACGTTGCCATAGAAATTGGACATGCTGTTGAAGACAATTACAGTCGTCCGTCCCTTGGATTAGTTTGCCAGGCCCTGAGTTCAACTGAGCAAAGAAATGAATTCAAGTTATTGTAAACTAATAAAAAATGTGAAATGTATTGCATTGGCAAGATGTCTATTTAAAGAAGACACACATTGGAAGCTAATAGCAATTCATTATATGCAGCAGATGGGAATGTGTAATTGTTCTACCAACTGCAGCTCCTTGTAAAATTATTTGTATTTTTAAGGGAATAAGATTCACTATTTATCATAGAGGTAAAGAGTGACTTCGAGCAGTCTCTTAATTAATTTGTGTCTTCTAAAAGATAGAGTCCCTACATATAAAGGAGGAATTTAAGGTAGATCTTTCTTCTTTCTAAATCATAAGTATTATCAAAAGATGTACCCTTTAGTGAAATTAAAACAATTAGATGAAGAAAGGATTATATTACTTATTGAATCAATCCTTAAGACTTTAGCTATTTCTTATTGACTTCAGAGAAATAACAACTACATTAACTGATTGGTATTGCACAGAATGAAAAGCATTTCACCTGGATATAGCTGGATACAGGGAAATAAGCCCTGGGGTTTTGTATCATACAGATATATTTGCATCTTTGCCCCAGCACTCACTTTTTATCTCGAACATGTAAACTACTTTCTGAGTAACAATTTCTTCATTTAGCCAGGACAGATAATAAAATGTACCTTATGAAGTTGTTGAACTATTACATGAGAAAATGTTAGGTTACCCACCTAGCAAAGTCCTTCAGGAAAATAATCCTAGGATCAGACTTCCTACTTATTTAGGGTCAAAATTGCTTTTGTATAATGTTGTCTTTTGACTTATTTTTGTCCCCTGAAACACACAGAAGCTGTTGAGTATTTGGAGACAGGAACTCCAAACTGTCAAATCTTCCTTTTTTCCATTTAAACATTTCTCAAAGGATAAACCAACATGACTAAAAAGTATTTCTCAAAATATGAAGGAGTCTCCTTGGAAGTAAAATGGAAGCAGGTAAAACCAAACTAAACCAAGAGAACTGGGGGGTCTGGGACACCCAGTGGTGGTCTCTAGGTTCCTTGCAATATATGAGAAGAGTTGATGTTTGCAATAACTAATCTAGTCCTTGCCTCGTTTATCATTCTGAATTACACCATCACATGCAAAACAAATGGCAGTTTCACATTTTCTCCACTTCTTACTATTTAGACT
Source organism: Sciurus carolinensis (assembly GCF_902686445.1). Classification (NCBI taxonomy): domain Eukaryota; kingdom Metazoa; phylum Chordata; class Mammalia; order Rodentia; family Sciuridae; genus Sciurus; species Sciurus carolinensis. Next base: position 109,800,827 of record NC_062217.1, on the reverse strand, counting down.
TCTCATCAAATCTTTTTTCAGAAAATCATTTTGTTGAAATACTCTCTCTGTGTTTTGGTGCTATATTGAGTATACTGTTACTTCTTGCAATAAATGAGAGTTGCTTGTTTTTAAAATTCAACAATGGAAAAGGAAAAACCTTTCCTTATATGACTGACAGAGGATGAATTTTACAAGAATTTTATCCATGGAATTTTTACTGAATGGGTAAAATAATAAGGGAAAGTATAATCACTGAAAATTCTAGAATTAGTTCAGAGGTGCTGGGACAGAACACATGGCTTGGGCATGCTTTCATTTCCTAACAAAATACATATTTAGGAAAAATATATTGTTTACATTTGTGATCATGTCTTTGAACATCCTGAAATTTTAGATGATCATCCTGGAAGGTGAGATGGATTTCTTGGCTTTAATGGTTTTCCAAAAAGGAATTGCCCAAATTGGTGCTGGTCATCTTTAATCTAAATTTGCCTTTTTTAGAATATGAAAGTAAGTCAGATAACATCATTTCCTTGTGAAGTTAATACATATCAGGGCAGCACAAACATTACACTAAAAAAAATCTTAAGGTGTACTGCATTACAATCAAATAAATTTGGGTACATTTAAATGAAAAGGAAAGGAGAGAGAAAAGCAATATTTTAAAGAGTTTTAAAAATAAGATATCATCTATTATCCTTGTAAGGTGCCATTTATGTGTGTTGTGTGTGCATATTTATATATATTTGTATATAAGTGATAGATATATATAAATTTCTTAATTTATATAGCACATTCTTTAATTTTTAGATTTTTGTTCTTTTAGGAGAAACATCTGTTCATCTAATTCTATGTAATGAAGTCTTCTATGGAAGAGTGACTTGGGAAATGAGGGGGTCCTGGGCTTAAAGTTAGGAATGAGTTTGGCTCTTCCCTCTACTTCTTAAAGCTAGGGGTGAAGACAGATACTTGATCTAAGTGTATATACTGTATTAAACAAATGTGATTGTAAAGATTATTCAAGTACATATATAAAGCTAATATATGATGCCCAGAAAACAGTAGCAGTAATTATTAAATATAAAAAAGTAAAGAAAGATACATTCAGATATGTGTTTTGCTTCATATATAAATAAATTTTCAGAAGGTTAAATACTAAACTGTTAATAGGAAAATGATATATATATGTGTATATATATGCATATACATATATATGTAGTACCTGATGGGTATAAATTTAGGGGTTGGAAACTTGAAATGAGTGCCATTGAAATATATGATTGCTATAGAAATAAAATTCATTTATCTTCCAGAGAATCTTCTGAGACAATAGAGGTGTTTGAGTTCATTAAAGCACAAATATCATAGCACAAATATGTTCTATAAATAAGAATTCAACATAGTTAACAAATATTTTTGCAAATCTGAACTCAAAATTGATTTAGTCTGTTAAAACATTTATAAAATGTATGTTTGTTTATTCTTTTATTGTTAAAGATATTCACCCTCTACCCAATAATGTGATAACTATTTTTAGAATTCATTTTTGTTTTGCTTTGGTTGTTAGAATTATTAATGAGCAAAAGAATTTTAGGTTCCACAAGGGCTTAAATTTCATGTCATGTATTTTCCAGCCAAAGGCAGATACTTTCCCAGGTTATTAACTCTAATCAATACTGCAGTACTTACCTAAATAATTTAGTCAGAGAAATAGAAATGTAAACTACAATGTAAGGAGCTCAGTTGTTCTTAAGCCTTTGCTAGCATGAGACTGTATAGACAGTTATTTTCTTCTTCTGTTAAGACTCGTCTATATTCTGATTGTTCTACCAGGAGTGGTACAATCCCTTTACTTACTAAGGGAGAATGGAGAGGCTTACCCTCCAGGAGAATTTGCATTTTGTATTTTCCTAATGGAGTCATGTTTTTATTTTGTTTTGTTTTCTGTGTGTTGGGGATAAAACCCAGTACCTCAAACATGCTAGGCAAACATTCTACCACTGAGTTACACACCAACCCAAATCAAGCGTTTAACTGAATCTTATAGCAAGTAATGTAGATAAGAAGACAATCAGTCTTTTTTATAACAAAAACAACCAAATAAATAATTTTATTGTTTTTGTTTTGCATTTCTTGTCAACAAAATTGCATTATCATTCTAATATACAGAATTCATTATCTTCAGTAAAATGGAAGAAGGAAATTGTTCAAACAGTCCAAACTTAAAAATAATTTATTATTTGTTTATGATAATTTAACGTTTCATGAAAATAACAGAATTTTAAACTAATATTACTCATATCCAAAATAAATATTTTCTTATATAAAAGATATTTGCATTTGTTCAACTCTTTATCATTCTTCTAAAATAAAGGTTAGTAAGAAATTTATATATATACATTAATGAGTTTCTGTTTTAAAATTTAAGCTATTTAAGTTGTAAATGGGCAATTACACTTCCCTTCATTGTATAAAATTTTCATTATCATTCTGTTACAGATATTTAGAAGCTATACAAGAGCAGGGTTATATATTCAGGTAAGAAGAATAAAACATATCATACAGTATTTGAATCAAACTACTTTTGTTTCAGTAAATATGCATTTTCAAGCATATCTGAGAATATTATAGAATTCAAGGATTCAACTGGATAATCAATGACTTAAAATACTATTGAAAGATTGATTTCAAAGTTGAGTAAGAGAGATTTAAGATACCTGAAATTCCAATTCTTTACAATCCCCACTCGGATTAACTGTCTCTTTCATGTTCTACATATTCCCTCAGAACATATCACAGAGTAAAAGAAACTAACTGTGATCCATAAAGTCCTTAGACTAAAGTTGAGTGAAGTTTTCATACTTTATAAAGGGAATATTGCTCTTTAATACTGACATTATGATAGAGAACAACATCCTGTCAGATGAGGAATCAATCCAGTGAAGGTAATTAAGTTGCATCACAGTCAGGTGCAGTGGCCCACACCTGTAATTCCAGTGCCTTGGGAGGCTGAAGCAAGAGGATTGAGAATTCAAAGTCAGCCTCAGAAAAAGAAAGGCACTAAGCAACTCAGTGAGACCCTGTCTCTAAAAAAAATACAAAATAGGACTAGGGATATGACTCAGTGGTCGAGTGCTCCTGAGTTCAATCCCTGGTACCCCACCCCCAAAAATGTTGCATTATAAACAGTACATTTTTCCTTCCTTTTGATTTATTTTCAAAGGAACAACTTACGACAATACTTTGAAAAGAAATACCCTGTGTGTTTGGAAGATTAGTCATGGCAGTATCAGGAACAGAAAAGTTCAGTTCTAACCCATTCATAGAATTTTCTAAAATAATGTCCTTTCTGGCTTTTCATATCAAAATCCTCTTTAATATTATCAATATTTTTAGTATTAGCTTCTCTAATAGGTGTGTAGTAGTGTCTCGTGGTGATTTTAATTTTCAATTTCCTAATTATTGATAAAATTGAACAGCTTCAGGCTGGGGATACAGCTCAGTTGGTAGAGTGCTTGCCTTCTAAGCACAAGGCCCTGGGTTCGGTCCCCGGTACCGCAAAAAAAAAAAAAAAAAAAAAAAATTAATTAATTAATTAATTTTAAAAAATAATTGAACAACTTCACAATTGCTTACTTCTTGTTTGGTGACAAGTCCCTTTAAAACTGATTTCCCCCTTTTAAATGTGTTTTTGCATATTATTGAATTTTTGGAGTTTTTAATTTTAAAATATATATCCTGATACAATTTCTTTATTGGATATGTTATGTCCAGACATGTTCTCCCAGTTTATGGTTTGACTTTCCATTTTTGTTGTAATGCCTTTCAAAAATGTTTTCAATTTTGATTAATTCTCATATGCCAGTGTTTTCTTTTATGATTGTGCTTTTGTTTCTGTCCCTACACAGCTTTGTCTAATACAAAGTTTTCACCCATACTTTCTTTCTGCAGTTTTATTTTTGGTTAGTATTTGTATATCATGTAATATGTTGATTGAATTCTACTGAACAGAAGTGGAAGGGCTGACTTCCTTCTCTTGTTCCTTAGGAGGAAACATTTCAGTACATATGTCAGCTATGGGTTTTTCATAGATGCCCTTTTCAGGTTGAAAAAAAAATCCCTTTCATTCCTGGTTTGCTGAGAGTTTTTTAAAAATCAGAAATGGAGTTTGAATTTTGTCAAGTCCAAGTCCATTGAGATGATTTATTTATTTTTTGATTTCTAAAGATCATTTGCAAAAAAGAAGAAAGATGAATTCTTTCAACTGGTTTTCAAACTAGACTTATATCCTTATGATAAACATGACTTGGTCATTCTTTACTATCTTTTAATATATTGTTGATTTTCATTTGCTCAACATGCATTTAGAACATTCTACCTATGTTTTAAAAGGTTTTTGAATGTTCTTTTCTTGTAAATATCTTCCTCAGGTTTTGATAACTGATCTTTTCCATTTTTCTGTAATAGTTGTATAGAATTGATACTATTTGTTGCTTAAATATAGGTCTTTTTAGTTGATCTGGTGCTTTCAGAGTGAGCTTTGATGGTTTGCATATTTCTAGGAATTTGTTTCCAAAATTCACTGGTAAAAAGTTGTGCATAATTTTATGTTATTAACCTAATACTATATCTACAATGGTTAGTGTTGGCAATCATCTCATGCTTGATTTTGATGATTTGTATGATTTTTATACAATCATATAATTGTCAATTTCATGATCAATCATGAAATTTTATTTGTCTTCTAAAAGAATCATCTTTTTCAGTGCCAATACTATGCCATTTTTGTTACTGTACTTCTGTAGTATAGTTAAGGTCTGGTATTGTGATGCCTGCTGTTTCAATCTTCTTGCTAAGGATTGCTTTGGCTATTCTGGGTCTCTTATTTTTCCAAATGAATTTCACGATTACCTTTTTTAGTTCTATAAATGATGTCATTGGGATTTTAATAGAAACTTCATTAAATCTGCATAATATTTTTGGTAGTATGGTCATATTAACAATATTAATTCTGCCAATTTAGGAAAATGGAAGATTTTTCCATCTTCTAAGGTCTTTTCAATTTCTTTCTTTAGTGTTCTGTAGTTTTCCTTGTAGAGGTATTTCACTTCTTTTGTTGGATTGATTCCCAAGGTTTTTTTTTTTTTTTTTGAGGCTATTATGAATGGGATATTTTGGGGTAAATTTCCTAATTTATCTTTCAGTAGATTCATCACTGATGTATACAAACATATTTGATTTGCGGGTGTTGATTTTATATCCTGCTACTTTGCAGAAGTCATTGATGAGTTCTAGAAGTTTACTGCTGGAATTTTTTGGATCTTCTAAATATAGAAACATGTCATCAGCAAACAGTGATAGTTTGAATCTTTCTTTTCCTATTTGCTTAATTTATTTCTTCTTACTAATTTTTCTGGCTAGAGTTTCAAGGATGATATTAAATAGAAGTGGTGAAAGAGGACATCCTTGTTTTATTCCAGTTTTTAGAGAAAAGATTTTCAATTTTTCTCCATTTAGAATTATGTCGGCCATGCTTTTAGCATATATAGCTTTTAGGATGTTGAGGTATGTTCCTACTACCTCTAGTTTTTTTTAAGTGTTTAAACATGAAGGGGTGCTATATTTTGTCAAATGCTTTTTCTGCATCTATTGTGATGGTCATATGAAACTTGTTAAGTCTATTGATGTGATGAATTACATTTATTGATTTCCCTATTTTGAACTAACCTTGCATCACTGGGATGAATCCCACTTGATCATGTTGCACTATCTTTTTAATATGATTTTGTACATGATTTGCCAGAGTTTTATTGAGAATTTTTGCATCTATGTTCATTAGGGATATTGGTCCTAAGCTTTCTTTCCTTGATGTGTCTTTGTCTGGTATTGGTATCAGGATGACACTAGCCTCATTGAATGAGTTTGGAAAGTCCTTCCTTTTCTATTTCATGGAATAATTTGAGGAGTAGTGGTGTTAATTATTCTTTGAAGATCTTGTAGAACTTGGTTGGGGATGCATCTCGTTCTGGACTTTTCTTGATTGGTAGGCTTTTAATGGAATATTCTATTTCATTACTTGGAATTGGTTTGTTTAAATTGTGTATGTCCTACTGATTCAGTTTGGGTAGGTCATATGTGTCTAGAAATTGTCCATGTCTTCAATATTTTCTATTTTAGTGGAAATTAAATTTTTAACATAGCTTCTAATTATCTTCTAAATTTCAGTCATGTTCTTTTTTATATTTCCTTTTTCTCATGTATTTTAGTAATTTGAGTTTTTTTTTCTATTTTTCTCTTTGTTAGTGAAGGTAGGAATTCATCAATTTTATTTATTTTTTTCAAAGAACCAACTTTTTGTTTTGTTAATTTTTTGAGTTGTTGCTTTTATTTCAATTTTATTGATTTCAGCTCTGATATTATTTCCTATCTTTTACTGTTTTCTGGTGGTTGCTTGTTCTTCTTTTCCTAGTAGACCAATGGTACAGAACAGAAAACACAGAGACAAACCCACATAAATACAATTATCTCTTACTAGACAAAGGCGACTAAAACATTCACTGGAGAAAAGATAGCCTATTCAACAAATGGTGCTTGAAAAATTGGAAAGCTACAAGTAAAAAAATGAAATTAAACCTTCTCTCTCACCCTGCATGAAACTCAGCTCAAAGTGGATCAAAGACATTAGAACAGAGACATTAGAACAGAGAACCTGTGCCTAATAGACCAAAATGTAGGCCCAAATCTTCACCATATTGGCCTAGGATCTGACTTCCTGAAACACAAGAGGTAAAATCCAGAATTAATAAATGAAATGGATTCAAACTAAAAAGCTTCTTCTCAGCAAAGGAAACAATCAATAACATGAAGAGAGAGCCTACAGAATGGAGAAAATCTTTACCACATGAACCTCAGATAAAGAATTAATCCCAGCATATGTAAAGAACTCAAAAAACTTAACACCAAGAAAAGAAATAACCCAATCAATAAATGGGTTAAGGAACTGAGTTGACACTTCACAAAAAAAGAAATACAATGATCAACAAATATATGAGAAAATGTCCAACATCTTTAGTAATTAGAGAAATGCAAATCAAAACTACTCTCACTCCAGTCAGAATGGCAATTATCAAGAGTACAAGCAAAAATAAGTGTTGACAAGGATATGGGGGAAAAGGTCCACTCATACATTGCTGATGGGACTGCAAATTGGTGCAACCACTATGGAAAGCAGTATGGAGATTCCTCACAAAACCTGGAATGGAATCACCATTTGACCCAGTTTTCTCACTCCTCAATTTATACCCAAAGGACTTAAAGTCAGCATTTTATAGTGATGCAGTCATATACAGGTTTATAGCAGCTCAACTCAAAATAACTAAATTATGCAACAATCTATATGCCCTTCAACAGATGAATGGATAAAGAAAATGTGGTACATATACACCATGGAATATTACTCAGCCTTAAAGAAGAATGAAATTATGGCATTTTTTGGTAAATGCATGGAGCTGGAGAATATCATGGAAAGCAAAATAAGTCAATCCCAATAAAGCAAATGTCAAATATTTTCTCTGGTATGTGGATGCTAATTTACAATAAGGGTAGGGGTCAGAGGGGGCCAGGGAAGAAATAGAGGTATTTTGGATTAGGCAGAGGGGAATGAAGGGAGGAGAGGGGTTGGGGGATTAGGAAGAATATACATATATGACTAAACAACTGGTGGGATACTACATTATGTACAACCAGAAGAATGACAACTTATACTCCATCTGTGTATGATGTATCAAAGTGCATTCTGCTATCATGGATAAATAATTAGAACAGTTTTTTAAAAAGCATAAAAATATAATTGTCTTAGTTTTCCTCTATTTTGTCTACTACTTTTCGGTTTTTTGTATCTCTGATTTCCACCCTAATCTCAACTTATTTCTTTGGAGGAATTATTTCTTAAATTGGAAGGTGAGATCATTGGCTTGTGATCATTTTCGTTCTCTAAAATGAGTATTTATAGCTATAAACAATAATTCTTCTTTAGTGTTAATTTAGTGATATTCAGAAATTTTATATGTTGAATTTTCATTGTCCTTCAACTCAAAAAACTATTGATTTTTCTTTCTCATTGATTTATTGACCCTGAGTCATTAGTACTTTGTTAATTTGTTTCCAGTATTTAGTTATTTTCTGTAAGTGGATATTTCAGTGATTTCTAATTTAACTTGGTTTTGGTCAAAGAAAGTACTTTGAATGAACAGAAACTTTTGAAATACATGGAGACTTTGCTATGGTACAAAATATTGTCCATCTTGGTAAATGTTTCAGGTGTAATTGGAAGAAACATACATATTTGTTAAAATTAGTTAAATATCAATTAGTTCAAATTAGTCTTTAATGTTGTTCAAATCTTGTATCCATTACTAATCTTTTGTCTATATTTCTAAAAATTATTGATAAAGGGGTATTGAAATCATCAAGTGTAACTATGTATTTTTCTCTTGCACCTTGTGGTTTTATCAGTGTTTGCTTCATGTATTTTAAGCTTCTCTAATTGAATATTTAAGCATTGAGAAGTCCTCTTGATAAATTCATCCCTTTATCATGATGAAATGAGTTTCTTTATTCCATATTATATTGTTTGCTCCAAAATATGTTTTGACTGATGTTAATGTAGCCATCATTCAGGCTTTTATGGATTAGTGTTAACATATGCAAGCTTTTACCTTTTTACTTTCAGCACTTTTGTGTCTATGCACTTTGAGATTTTGGTAAGACAGTGTGTGCTTTAGGAAAAAACACAACTATAACCTTACCCTCTTGTCTTCTATTTGAGGGTGTTTTAGTCAGGGTTCTCTAGAGGAACAGAATCAACAGAAAGTATGATTACAAAAAGGGAATTTATTAGATTGGCTTCATGACCAGAACCTGGATAGTTCACAATTTCAATCTGCAGGCTGGTAAGCTTGAGGGACCAGTAGCTGTGCAGTCCAAGAAGCTGAAGCTTCAGAACAAGAGGGATCAATGTTGCTTTCCTAGTCTGAGACCAAAGACTTCTGGAAACTTCCTGTGGAATTGCCCACAGAGTTTCTACTTTGGAAGAGCTAAAGAGTGAGAATCTGATATCCTCATGTGATGGCAGCACCAATCAAGAACCTGTTCAAGGAAAATCGAGTTTACATCTGCTGCTTCCCTGTTCTTCCAACTTTTATTCCATCCAAGTCACTATCCTAAGGTGCTGCCACGCTTAGGGAGCATCTCCACTTCAGTTCACTATCCCACATGCCAGCCATTCCTAGACACACCCTCAGTGACACACCCAGGAACCTCTTAATCTTTGGCATCTCTTAATACAATAAAGTTGACAATTCAAATTAACCATTGCAGGGAAAATTCAGATTATTTACTTTTGATGTTATTAATAAGATTAGTTGAAATCCTTCATCACCCACAATTTGCTATATGCTTCATCTATTATTTGTCCCCTTCTTCTGCTTTGTTTTTGGGTTGACATAGATTATCTCCTAGTTGCAGCCAAATTATCTTTTACCTTTTATTTTCATTCTTGGCAATTTTTTTATTGGATGTTCAATATTATAAATTTTTGTTTTCATTTCCTTTTCTTTTTAAAGATATTAGATATGCTTGCATTCTTATAAATATCTTAAACTTTCTTTTGGGACTTAGTTACCTGGAAACAGTTTGAATCTTTTGGATCTTGCTTTTAAGATATGTGCATAATCAAAGCAATACTGTCTCTTTGTCTAAGCCCTGAAGCAAGAGTCTTCTATGTATTCTATACCATGCTGTGAATTAAAATTTTTCTAGTTTGACTATGAAAGGAGCCATTTCCTACCAAGGGCAAATGCTAGGCACTGTTTTATCTAATATATATATATATATATATATATATATTTTTTTTTTTATTTGTTTTCTCCAACATCAGGTAGGTATTTCACACACACATACACTGATCAGTACTCAACAAAGTACTCAAGTGTAGACCCTTTATAGATATCACAAGTTTTCTGTCTGTGTAGTGCTGTTCTTTTTGGTACTCTGTGCAGAAGTTAGCTGCCTTGTTCTCATTGTACATACTTAGCTCATCTCTTCAAGCCAAGGAGTGTGTAGCTTCCACTTGGGTTCCCCTCCCTTTGCTGTCCTCTGGAAACTCTCTCAATATAATAGGCAGAGGCAATCATAGATGATACCTGCTTTGTTTCCTGTCTCTTAGGGATCCCTGTATTACTGCTTGATATTTAAAGCCTTGCAAATCATTGCTCTCATGTTCTGTTCCACTTTTTTGTCCTTTCAGGAGATAGAATAAATCTGGACCTGTTACTTCATCTTGATTAGAAATGGAGTTTATTTCTTTTAAAGAACGATTAACTGTGATTAAGAAATTATGTAATATTTCCAAACAATTCTGATGATCTGGTAATTACCAGAGTAGAGAGTCTAAGAAATAAATTTTGACTTTTAAGAACTAACACCAAAATGATGATGTCAAACTAGATTAAAGATATTTCACTGATGCTATTTCTGGTGTGTTTTGGCCCTTTAGTCTAAATTGATGCTCCTTTGGAATAGAATAAAGGATTCAATTTCTCCACTGACTCATATATAAAATGCTTATGTAATTTAGGCCTAAAACTAATTTCATTATTAATTGTTTGTGGTGGTGTTCAATTGATCTCATCTTAGATTTTCACTTTGACTGGAAAGGATGAGGACTGAAAGTTTGATCGAGAAGAACGCTACTTCCCACAATCCATCCCACAGTTCAATGCTTGAGAAATCTAAAATTAAAGGCATTTATAATCTTAAATTTGGCTTCAGATTTGGTGCTTGTACACTTGGATCCAGTAGAAACAATAGGTTCAACACAGGTTCAACACATGTTCTAAGTACACGGAATGGTAGTATTCAATATAACCATAGAAAGAAAGGCATATCTGAGACAATCCGCTATGGAGACATGGAGTGAAGAATTATCTGTCTCATACATAGTCTGAGAATTTGAAAACAGGGGAGGCAAGTTAGTAATATCAAGGAAGCAATAGTAAGCAACAAGATTTGATGGTGGAGCAAAACTTCCGCCAAAAAAAAGGACTCACTTTAAATTTCTTTTTTGAGCATGAAATCATGGGTAGTTCTCACTAGCTTGTTTCCTTGTGAAATGATCTTCCATGAAGGCAGGAGCCACATCTGTGTTGTTCAAACTCATTGCTAAACTGGATGTGATGGGCTATGCCTGTAATCCCAGCTGCTTGGGAGGCTGAGGCAGGAGGATGACAAATTCAAAGCCAGCCTCAGCAACATAAAGAGGCTTTTTCTCTAAATAAAATATGAAAAAAGGACTGGGGATGTGATTCAGAGGTTAAGCACTACTGAATTTAATCCTAAAAAAATATTGCTAGTTTTGACCACAGTGATTTTAGCCCTGATGATTTTATTGAATGAATAGTTGATTAGAGGAATGATAAAGAAGGCTATATAAGTACAACATGAGAATTAGAGCATCACAACCTCCAAGACTAGGAATGGGGGTTGGAAATCATTTTGGTTAAGGTATTTTCATTTCACTAATATAAAATCTGAACATTAGAACAATTCAGGTTCTAGTTCTGCGTTGACAGTATTCTTGGAATATATGTTTATGTCTGTGACATAGTGCAGGTTTTAAGATACAAATTTCTCTAATTTCAAAACCATGACTTAATTCAATTACACTTAATTAACTTGACACTTAATTCCCATATGAAAAAGTGAATCTATAAAATATTATAGATTTTGAGGAAAAAATAATTTCATTATATATAATCGCATTTAACCTTGTGCAATTATAATCACTGGCATGATTATGGTTACTTTGGGTTTTATAATTCAATTAGATTATAATGTTTAATTCTTCATAATCCTGATTAATTCTTCATAATCTTACACATAAAGGACCACATTTTTAAAGCTTTTAGCTATTTTTAAGCTTATTTTATATGAGTATAAACTACCTAATTAAAACTAAAAATCATTCACCTGTACAGAAAACCACCCAGGCACAAGTATTTCTTAACAAATTTGTAATTTCTTTAAACAAACTGCTTCATATGATAACACATGTATACAAACTATTTTCTCATAGAACTCAGCAACTATGGCTTTTGAAGCTGTTTTTTTAAAATACAGTCTTTTCAGAACACAGCCTAGCCCATTGATTTACTTATTTTCTTCAGCTACTTTCATGTTACAACAACAACAGAGCTGAAGAATTGTGACAAAGTCTAATGGTCAGCAAAGCTGAAAATATTTATTATTGTCCTATTATAGAAAAATGTTTGCTGATCTCTGCTTAACATGATGGAGAAATAAGAAAAATCCAACTTCTCCTTGTAATGTTAAGTTTTTAGATAAAATAAGGAATAATGCTTCTTAAATCAACTCAGTTTTTAGAGATTAAACGTTCTTTTTCTGTTTTATTTTGGTTCATAGGGCTACAGAGGCCTGCACATGGTAAGCAATTTCTCCACCACTGAACTTCATCCTCAGCCCTAAAAACTGAAAGCTTTTAATGTTACTTTCCTGGAAAGTCAGTGTATCTTGGTATCATGCTTAGAATTGAATTTTTGAGCTAGCAGTTTACTCTTTACAAGTTATCATGAAGATTTAGTAGTTATAACTGTAGTCAATTAAAATGACCACATATTCTCTGACTCCCTTGTCTTCCCTTTTATCTGGGAAGAAACCATGATTGATTAGATAACTAGGCTGTGCAGAAGTGACTACTTGCATTTTCTGGACACAGGTCTTAGAACATGGCAGCTTCAACTTCTAGTCTTGGGATATTGCTTTTGGAGCTCTGAATCAAATAGGAGAAAGACTTTGGAGGAAATTAAAATAATTTTTAAGGCATGAAATGTTGGGGTGATATACAACAAAATTAGCTCTATTTTTTTTTTTTGTATTGGGATTGAATGTAGGGGCATTTGACCACTGAGCCCTATCCCCAACTCTATTTTGTATTTTATTTAGAGGCATGGTCCAAATGAGGTGCCTAGTGCCTCATTTTTGCTCAGGCTAGCTTTGAACTCATGATCCTTCTGCCTCAGCTTCCCAAGTCACTGGGATTACTGGTGTGCACCACTGCACCCAGCCACTAAATTATTTTTTTATAGTCTTTTACTACCTCTATTTTTATTTATTTATTTTATGTGATGCTGAGGATAGAACCCAGTGCCTCACTTGTGCTAGGCAAGCACTCTACCACTGAGCTACCATCCCAGCCCCTCTGACACTAAATTCTTGAAGGGAGTTAGTGAACTTTCAGTAGAGGCTCATGTTCTAAAGTCCCACTGTTATACATTCCATTACCATCTCTGCCCCTGAGGAAAGGAACTTATTCTTTTATTTATATGCAATCACAGATTTCTAACAAATGTTGGCTAGTTAGAATGACAGAAGATTAACAGTTGTCCCTCCCAAACAGGTAATATTACCTGTTATTATTATTAATATTATTATTAATATTATTGTCATAGTTACTTCCTTGACAAGTATATTCTTTGGTTCATATAATCTAATTATGATGAATGTATAATATACTTGTATGGTTATCATCAATTATATTAATTCAAATTTTTGGTATGGACATTCAATAATTTTCAGTTCCATACCTTTGGCTATATATTGATTGTGCATGTATGTCAATACACTCCCAAGAGAATTTGGGGGAAAAGTCTTGACAAACATCCAGGTAGTAGACATAACTTAAAAGACCTAGATAACTAAAATTAATTTTCCTTATTTATTACAGATGAATATTATTATTTTTCATTATCCTTTTTATTAATTTTATAATGACATAAAAAGTATATCTTATATATTATCTGGGATTTCAAATATTTGGAGGAGAATTTAAACCTGGATGAGAAAGACAGATACCGGTTAAATAAACTTAACTCTGGGGAAGGTGTTAGGGGAGAAATTTCAGGGTGGAGATGAAGACTGTCCCTCAAATATATGTTAGGATTTATTTCTTTTGAAAAACTGAAGTACACATAAACAGTGGTTAGGTTTGTGTGGGCAGTATAGGGATACTAATATTATTTATAATTGAAATGAAATTTATCTATCAAACAGGTTCAAGTCTACTATCTTTAGAGTGCTGGGGAGTAGAGAGAACGCAAAGATTATTATGTCCCAGTAAGTCAAAGATTTAGAAGTTCATCTCCTTAGACCTCCTACTTTATCTTTTATTGTAATAATATCATAATTATATTCTTTAGGGAATTTTCCATTATGTCAATTCAAATTCTAATAATTATTGCTTTAAACATCTCAAATGCCACATAAAATGTCATTCATAAGTCTCATATATTCTTTGAATATAACTAAAGGACAAATAATAATAAACATCCATTGACAGCTAAGTGAGATATCCTAGATTCTTCCTTTGGACAGGTGGAGAAAATAGATCAGATCCAAAGATCCCAATACTGCTTATAGAGATATTAAAGATCCTAACACTGCTTATAGAGATTTTAATAAGAAAGACTTGATAAACTTTTATAAAGTATAGCCTGCTTTTAAGGGAGAAGTTTGTATAAATTTATATAAAGGATAAGAATAATATGATTTACATTTGGCGTTCTCTCATTTTTCATTCGAAAGCTTGCTACTTGTAAAGAAAGAAAGTTTTTATTCTATATTCATGAATCAAAGAAAGCAATCATTTAATTGTTTGTGACAAAACACAAACAATTAAAAAAAATAGAAATAAAAGCCTGGATTCATAGGCATTAGAGTAAAGGAAATCCATTCCCTGCTTGTCAGATCACATAATTCAAGATTTGCTTTAGTGACTCTGACCCTATCATTCTCGACTAAGACACAACAATAGTAGTCCATTTTCCAGCAGGTCACCCTGAATATTACTAATTTTTCTGAAAGAAATCCAAGAAGTTCCAGTGAGATAAAAATGGTTTGCCATCCTGCCATATGTCATCATCTCTGATACTCATTTATCAAAGGATGTGCATGGATCTATCCTTAGGGAATAGTTAGAATGATCAGATTCATAAAAATCTGGAAGTGTCTTTTTCTTCTCTGCTTATCTATTTGCCTTTGTTTTTGGAAAAGTGTATTTCTGACCTTGAAGTCATTATGTTAAATCAAATTAGCCAAGCACAAAAATCCTTTGGAATGAACTGACTTATATTAAATGTCCAGAATAAGCCAATTCATACAAAAAAAGATAGACTGATCATTTTCAGGATTTAGAGAGTAACTACTAACAGGTATAGGGTCTGTCTTTGAAGTGATAAAATGTACTATAATTACAAAGTGATAATCACAGCTCTGTGAATATTTGTATAACTGTGGATCAACTGAAGAGCACTGAATTGTACACTTTAAAAAGTAAGTTTTATAATGGATGAATTATACTCAATTTTTAATATCCAAAAAAAACCAGTTCTAACCTTTTGTCATACTAATAGTAATGACTGATGCATTTTAAAATATAAGATATTATGCTATATAAAATTAGAAGTGGAAATTAGAACATTCTTTATTTCTTAGTCCCTGTAGCTAAAGGCTTATTTTCTCACATGGTTCTGGAGGCTGGAAGTTCAATGTCAATTTGTCAGCAGGTTTGGTTTCTTCTTCTTCTGAGATCTCTGTCTTTGGCTTACAACTGGTTGCCCTCTTGCTGTGTCCTCATATGGTCTTCTCCCTGCGAGTATAACCTGGTGTTTCTCTGTGTCCTGATTTCCTCTTCTTGTCAGGACACCAGTCAAATTGGATTAGGCCCTTAACAACCTTATTCGAACTTGTTCATCCCTTTATAGCCCCATCTCCAAATACAGTCACATTCTGAGGTGCTAGTGTTTGAGATTTCAACATATGGATATTGAAGGAACTCACTCTAACCTTTAACAATAAATATACACATTTATTCATTTTCTAACAATCCATTGTAATAATAATTATAATATGTTAGATCACAAAGCAAAGCTTACTGATTTGCACTGTCAAATTATTTTAGCATCCTTTGTCAACTATTCTAAAATTTCAGTCTTCTCTCTTATCCCAGAGATTACTTCTCACAAGCTACAGTTGTCCTGTTTTTTAGGACCAGACAACTTTTCTTTATAGTAATAGAAATTTGAAAGATCAACTATTCACATTTCTTAATAATTATTTGTAAATTAATGAAAGGGGATCTCCAGATATGTGGTCTCAAAACTTTTTTCTGAAAAAAATTTCATTTACATTTTGATACACACACACACACACACACACACACACACAAAAAAAAAGGATATATATAATTTTCTTTCTAGGCTGGCAAGAGCCATTTCTTTTATATTGTAATAACTGTCAAGTTTTAGTACTGTTTGAAGCATATTGGTTGGTTGACTATAGGAGTTACTATCATAACTATACAATTATAGGAAGGCATTTTTAATTTGAGCTTGCTAAGTCCTTCTGCATATGTTTCAATGATATGTGCTTTGGTTTTAATTCCTTGGTATCTGAGGATATTATCTACATTTAGTTTTTAGGGAATTTGAAAATGAGTGTTTAACTTTTCTAACTTAATTTAAAAAGTAAATATCAGCACTGAGATAATAAAATGAATTTTATTGACCAGGTATCAGATTAGTAAATATCACATACCAAATATAGTATCAGATATATTTAACACATCAAGGTATTATTAGAATATTATTGGAATACATTTTACCACATAGCACTTAGTATATCAAATATTAGTGAAGGAGCCTAGAATTAAATATCTTTCAAAAAGTATGTATTATACATATTAATAGAAGAAACACCATGTAGAATATTTGTTAACAATGATTGTTGAAGATTAAAACTGATGAGAATTTTAATTTTAGTTTATATGTGTAAAATATCTGTATAATTTAGAAATTTCAGATTCCTTTGGACTATAATATTTCTTCCATCTACAAGTCAGAATATAGTAATTATAAAATCAAGTGAAATCGTACCAATTCATGGCCTAAACAAAATACATATTGCAAAGATTATACAATCTGATCCTTTTGTATGCACATATCTGCTAACTTTCACAATTTTTATCAGGAAGTTAAATACAGGGGTGAAATATGTATTATACCTCCAAAAGAAATTGCCTTGTCCTGTGCTATATCACTTACATATATGTGATCACTCACATTTAGTTAATGAATTGAATGTGGAAATTTTTTAAGAAGGAAAAAGGATGCTAAACTTAAGCAACATGGTATAAAATTTTATCCCCAATACACTCTAATATGATGCTCATAAAAGAAATCTGCTTTTTGTTTTATTATCACTGCTGGACCCTTTGGGAACTGATGTATGATGCATACTAAATCTAACGACAAGGTAAGCAAAGTTTTAAAAATAAAACAAAATGCTTAAAAGCAAAAGGTTATTGAAATATGAAAGGAAAATAGCACAAAATGTCAATTGGATTTTGAGATTTGTATAAAAAGCTATCAACCAATGGGTGTCCATGCAAACTTGCCATTTGTGCTTATATTGATTAATTGCAAGATAAATAAAATGTAAGCATTTTAGATCTAGACAGGAAAATGCTGTTAACCTTATGCTGAATTTTATAAAGCTGTTTCTAACTATGCTAATCTTGCTGAAATTAAAAAGATAATAACCTTGTCTGGCCCAAATCTACTCTGTGACTGGGGAAAAGGATTAGTAATGCTGTCATGAATCTGTCAGTCATGGGATAAGTAACAGTGTGTGGGTGGGCAGTGGCACCTCACTGAATGATGAACAGGTAATTAAATGAAAGAGTATAAAACAATTGAATGAGCTGCTTTTTTCTAAAATGCACTATCCAGGGATTCTCCCTATGAAGAATATTAAACCTCTAATATATATTGTTTTATAACACAACAAGTTCATCACCTCATTAAAATATACACCCAGTACTTTCATTCTTTTCTTTTTTTATCATGGTTTTAATAAAAAGTGCATTTGCCATTATGGGCAAGGATGAAAAAAAAAAAAAAAAAAGAGCGATCTTTTCAGAAAGTAAATATATCGGTGGGATGGGGAGCACAAAGTCCAACAAAACCCTAAGGAAAATGGAAGGGGTATTAAGGTATAAGGAAGAGCACTCCATTAGACAAGTCATGCTACTACAATAAAATTTCACGTGCTTGATAATTTATATAAAAAAAAAAAAGTAGCGTAATTGGGTCCTGGTTTCTGAGGTTTGGAAGTCCAAGATGAGAGGATTGAATCTGGAGAGGACCTTTTTGATGGGTCTTTCCATGGCAGAAGGTGGAATGGAAATGGGCAAGAGGAGTCTTGAGAGAGGCATGAGAGATGACAAAAGGAGTCTAAATTTGCTTTAGTAACAAACCTCCTCCCACAATAATAAGCAGACTCTCATGAAATGAAATTAATTCATTTGTGAGAGTAGAGTCTTCATAACCTGCTCACCTCTTAAAACTTACCTCTTAAAAACATTGCAGGGAGCAAATTAAGTTTTCAACACGTTGATTTGGGGGGACACAGTCATAGCAAAGAACTATGAAAGAAGTGCAAGGAAGACGGTTTTTATTTTTGCCTGTCTTATTCAAATTTTGAGTAATTAGATACAGGAAAACTCTGCAATACATAGTCAAGAGTCCCAAAACTTAAATATGACATAGGTGGCCAAGAAGCTAATTATAGCTCATGTGTAAATGACAAATAATGAATCAGTCAAAATTGCATATTTTTTTCTGCAACTGATAAGTTTATGACCAATATTAAAGGAAACAATTTTAAAAATTTAAGAAGTAACATAAATTCATATTAAATTATTTGTTGATATCTGATTATTATTTCCAAGGCACTGATACATTACTCATAAGTGCATTAAAATTCATTATGCCATAATCTGAGAGATTTACCACCATTTTAAAATGAAGTCTACAGTATTGGTAAAGCTACCATCTTGAACAAATTTAAATACATTCAACAGGTATAAGGGCAGAAAATTATTTCATGCTAAATACTACATAAATCCCATGTAGCTCTTCATTCCTTCTAACCAGAGTGTCCAAGTTATAAAGGAAGATAATACTATTCCCGGCAGTCTTTGTTCACATTTTACTCTATCTGAAAACACTTCCAACATTCTTAAAAAGAAATAATCTGTCTGTATTTCTGCATATTACATATTCCTCTTTGTTTTAATCTGTTTTTTGCCACTGTGACCAAAAGACCTGACAAGAACAATTTTAGATGAGGAAAAAGTTTATTTGGTGCTTGTGGTTTCAGAGGTCTCAGTTCATACAAGGCCAATTCCATTGCTCTGGGCCTGAGGCAGGACACTGTGGTGGAATGTGTGGAAGAAAGCAGCTTAGTACATGGCCACCAGGAAGCAGAAAGAGACTAATCTTAACTCGCCAGGGACAAAAAATATAAACCCATAATGCATACCCCCAGAGACATACCTCCTCCAGCCACACCCTACCTGCCTGTGGTTATACCATAGTTAATCTATTCAATAAATGGATTAATGTACTGATTAATCCACTGTTAATGTACTGTTAATATTTTCATAACACTTTCATCTTATTGTGATTTTTTTTTTTTTAAATCAGGGATTGAACTCAGGGGTGCTTAACCATTGAGCCACATCCCCAGCCCGTTTTTGTATTCTATTTGAGACAGGGTTTTGCTGAGTTGCTTAGGGCCTCACTAAGTCACTGAGGCTGGCTTTGAACTTGTGATCCTTCTGCCTCAGCCTCTGGAGCTGCTGGGATTATAGATGTGGGCCACCATGCCCCACCTGAACTTTTTTGCATTGCCTCTCACATGAACTTTTGGGAGACAGCTAATATATAAACCATAACACTCTTACTACAAGAGTCTTTATATAGTTTGTGTGTGTGTGTGTGTGTGTGTGTGTGTGTGTGTTCCTTTCTTTCTAGGTTGCATGCTCCAGGAAGGAAGGAGTTACAACTGATTTTATGTTGTTCTTATATATGACATATTAAAGGCAGCTCAAACATACCAATGAAGTAGCTATGTGTAGCTGGCAATTTTAAGTCTGAAATAAATTACTCCTTACTCATTCTTTCAGCACTGTTTTGCTTTTCTGCATTTTATGACTGAGGTAATACATGAAAAATGGTTAGTGTAATGCTTGGCACAGTGTAAACACTCGTTAAATAATCAGAGTCATATAATTAAGTCACTGTCTGAGTTGTAGGTAATTCTTCATTTGTTTCCGTAAAACACCCAGAGGTTCCTATTCTGATACTGAAGCCTGAACCTTCACAGGTAGCATTCTGATCTCAAAGCAGATAGGTAACAGTAGCATTTTCAAGTACAAGTAAAACTATCAGGATGAAGTTAGCACAAAGGTATTGAATTCTCAACTATTAAAAGTCATTCCTTCTGAGTGCTCTCAAAATATACCTTCTAAATTGCATGTGTTGACTGTGCAATAAATGAGAAACTTGGAACCTTCTGTGATAAATATAGGCATGAATTGCTAAAAGAACACAAAACAAAGTCAAATCTAGATCATAAAGTAAGGCATCACAATTAGTTTTTAGCAAAGTTTTCCAAGTTGAGAAGAAAGGTGAATTAACAGAACTTAAGCAAAAATTGAAAACCATGATAGAATCTGAATGATCAAATCATGGAGTTGGTAAAGGGAAAGGTATAAAAGATATGAGGCTTCCAAGCAGAAAGTGGGCATGCAACACGTGAATTAAAAGGGCAATAAATGTTTATTGAAGAATAACCTATTGTTGACAAAGCCTATGTGAAAATATTCAAGTTCTAAAACAGTAACTAAATGGAAAAATTGATTTCAGATAGTACAAAATAGTCGTAAAGCTGTTGGAATGGAACATTAATAACATGATGAGGCCATGTAATCATGGGTATGAAAGCATGGAAAGACACAAGAACATTTTTATTTATGACTCCATTTTCAAGTTTTGGGATCCCTAAATCACCCTCAGGTTCAATAATTTGCTAGAAGAACACAACAAAATGAATTGACAGATTTTATATGCATAACAACGATTTATTACTGGGAAAGTATATGAATTAAAATCAGTCAATGGAAGAAACTGATAGGACAGAAAATAAGAAGGTTCCAAACATGAGCTTCCAGGTATTTTCTCCCTATGGAGTCATGAAAGTGTTAACCAGTGGCAACAATGTATGGCTATATATTTCTAAACAAGGAAGTTCACCTGAGTGTTGATAGCTCCATTGCGTAGACAGCTTGATTGTCTAAGTGGTTGTTCTCACTTTGCGTCTCTAAGCTGAGCTGATATCATGTGATCCAAACTTCCCAATAAATCACATTGTCTGACTTCCTAGCATAGTAAAACCCACCTTTTAACACAATCCTATCAAGCATAACATTTCAAGGTTTAGAGATTACCTCCAAGGAGTCAAGTAAAATCCAGACATCTCTTCGGGAAAGCCTAAATTCCTTACCACACAAGTATTAACAGGATGTGATTTTAACAGCAGAGGGTAAATGAATGTTTGTAACAACCCGAAAGAATTTTTAATTCCTAAATTCTGTAAGGCACTAGCTACCTTCTTAACATTTGAAGATAAATGGAAAGTTTTTTAGGAATTTGTAGTAAGAAATTGGTTTTAAAATTCAATGGAATCCAAAATTTACAAAAATTCCCAATATTGGGGTTTTGACTCCAGTTGGATTAATAGATAGTGTGTCAAAATAAGAAAATGAAGACATCGGCAGAGAGAAATAAATAAAAATAGAGAATGAGAGAATATTTAAATATAGTTGCCACCATAAGATAGAAACTAATTGTCTTAACTATTAATGAATGGCATGCATTAACCTTATTCATAGCAATTGTATTGTGAGTGATTATTGTACACTCTTCTAATCATCCAGATATAACAGCAAATAGGACAAACTTTTGCTCCATGATACCTATATGAATCAATGATATCATCATATGTATTTTTACTATCAAATAAATATTTAAGATATACATTATCAACAAATTTAAAATTAGTCCAATGACCTTCAATATATTAAATTCAATCTTATTTTTAACTTCAAGTGACAGAATCTGAAATAAATATTAGGAAAAGAAGATATAGCAACATCAAGTCTTGCCTAAAAAAATAAATTAATAGATAGATAAAGGTTAAATATGAAGATTGGTGGGTAGGTAAAAAAAAAAAAAAAATTACAACATGTTTTTTGAAATTTACTACAAAATACACAGTCAACTAAAAACTATTGATGTACTTCAGTGTATTAAATATTTAGTTTCAGAGAATGAGGAAATATAAGATATTGAACCCATTTTTAAATATTTAGAATTATGAATGGTGATTCTTGTTAATAAACAAAATGAACAAGGAAAATGAGAGTGCTTATAAATAAGTGACATGATTAATGACCAGAAGGCATACAAACATTGTCTACTCTAAATCATTGGAGCTTTCATTTCCTTTTCTCCTTTACAGTTTGGGGCAATATTCTCTACATTTGTCTTACTGAAGTTGTCCTAATTCCCCCAATCAAAGATGAATACCCTCTGGTATAATGTTATATCTTCTCTGCTGCCCTTTACCTCTCTGTCAACCAAATCAGTCTCAATTCCTCAAGCAGTAAAATTCCTGTATAAGTCTCTGGAAAGTAAAATATTCACTGGTCTTATTTTTTTTAATCAACTTTTTTGAGAAATGATTTTCCATTTTAACTCTACCCTTCAATTGACCTTCACAACTCTACATACCCTAAGATCTTTTCTATAGACACAATATAGGATATTTCTATTACACTTCTATTCTGGGATCAATCTGTACTCCCAGTTCCTGTCCCCCAACTGAATTATTGTCACTGAAGAATAGTTTTCAGTCTGTAAAATTTCATAGAAATTGAACCATAGTATGCTCCCTTTTGTCCCTCTTCCTTTTACTTTTAAATGCTAATTAACATATCATTACATCATGGATTTTATTGCTGAATAATATTCTGCTGTATAGATATGGCAAACTATGTCAGTCTTTCAAATTTTAGGACTTCTATAGTGGTGTTTCATCATTAATTTACCTTATCCTGATAAAAGGATATAGACTAATTTTTCATGTTTCAAGGTCATGTGAATATCTTCTTTAATAAACTAGTGTACTAAACATTTCCCATTTTAAAAATTGTGTTGTTTGTCTTGTTGTTCTGTTTGTATTGTGCTTTATATATTCTGGATAAAGGTATTCTTCCAGATAAATATCTTGCAGATGTTTTCTACCAATCTGTAGCATGCCTTTAATTTTCTTAATGGTGTTTTTCTTTAAAAACAACAACAACAACACTTATTTGGTGCATAATAATTATACATAATAGTGGGGTTCATTGTGACATATTTGAGCATGCACATAAAATAATTTGATCAGTTTCATTCCCTACTATCTCCCTTTACCCTGTTCTCCCTCTCCCTGTCTTCCTCTATCCTAGTTGTCTCCTTGTTTACATGAGATGTCACTTTCTCCGTTTTTCTCTCTAGTTTCCAAATATATATATATGTTAAAAAAAACATATATATATGTTAAAAAAAAACCCCGTAGGACCTAATGATATTTTTCAAAGAGCTTTTTTTAAAAACTGTTAATGAAATCCAATTGATAATTATTATTTCTATAATCCTAAAAGTCTTTGCCTGCTCCAACATCACTAAGGTTTCCTTCTTCAACATTATAATTTTAGTTCTTATGTTCAGGTCTGCAATTCATTTGGAGTTGACTTTTATGTATAGTGTGAGGTAAAAACCCAGGTTCATATTTTCCACAAGGATATTTAGTTGTTCTAGAACTAATACTTCCTTGCATTAGTTTGTCAATATTCAGTTCTCAAATTGTGATGTGATGAGAACTATGTGACCCCTGCATATGCAATAAATTATATTATAGGGTAATTTGAGCCTTAATTAATACCCCAGTAGGCATGCCTAATCCTTGCTCATGAGAGAGATTTTAAATAGATTTTCTAAAGTAATTTTCTATACAATCATCCTTTACAAAGAGCTAAGAAAAGGCATTTGATGATAAAACATACAGAATTATGAGACCCTAGAGGATTATTTATTTTAGCTTCTTTTCTTGGTTTCTCATGATTTCAGGTTTCTGCAATTCTTGATCTGCATTTATTTGTTTTTTATAAAATCTGGAATTTGTTGACTATTATTTTTTCTGATTTTTTTGTTTTATTTCATCTTTTCTTTCTGTTTTCAGTCATGGACTGCATTTGTACATTTGTAAAGCAGCATAAAAATTTCTCACAGCTCACCATTGCTTTGCTTATTTTTTTCCAATTTTTTTTTCTGCATCATACTCTCTATTTTGGATAATTTCTTTTGTAATGTGTTTAAATTCACTTTTTTCTTCTGCAATGAGAAAAACAAGTGGTAGAAAAACTGGTCAAGTTTAAAAGATAAAAACATGTAAATTTTTTTCCATATAACAGGTACACTTTGAGGAGATTTTTGAAATTTGGACATATGCTAATCTTTTTAATATTAGGAGATTATCGTTAATATTCTTGGAAGAAATAATGAGACTGAGATTACATACTTGGTTTTTACATGAGGAAGCTGAATTACTTTGGAGGATAAAGTGTTAATAGTGTCTGGATCTTATTTTTATTGATTTACTAAAAAAGAAATAATTAAAAGTTCTGCATTTATAGCTCTCTGGATAGATAGACAAGTAAATATAATTAATCTAGGTGGTAGATGCATATTCATGGTACTACATTTCAGATTTTTCTGAAAATTCTCAAAATTTTAAAGCATTCATGAATGAAATTGAAGAGGACACAAAGAAATGGGAAGACATTGATGCTCATGGATCAGAAAAATCAATATTGTTAAGATGTATACTACTCAAATCAATCTATAGATTTAATGCAATACCTATCAAAATATCAATGACATTTCTCACAGAACCCAAGAAAACAACCTTAAAGTTAATATGGCACTACAAAAACCCTGAATAAGGAAAGCAATCTTTAGCAAAAAGAACAAAGTTGGAAGCATTACAACACCTGACTTCCAAATATACTGCAAAGTTATAGTAATTAAGACAGCATAGCATTTGACATAAATATACACACATAGACCAAGATACAGACTGAAGGGTTTAGAAATAAAATGATGTTTCTAAAGTCATGTGATTTTTGACACACATGCTAAAACTTATATTGGAAAAACAACAGTCTTTTCAATAAATGATGCTTGTAAAACTGGATATCACATACAGATAAATTAAACTGAACCTCTATCTCTCACCATCTACAAAAATCAACTAAAAATGGATTCAGGACATTACTGTGAGACATGAAACTATGAAACTACTATAAGAAAACAGGGAAAATGCTTCAGAAAATTTAAATGGGCAAGGAATTTTTTTTTTTGAAAAGATCCCAAAACATAGGAAATAAAAGGATTAAATCTGAAAAACTGAAAAGTTTTTCACAGCAAAGGAAGTCATTAACAGAATAAATAGACAGAATGAGACAATTTTCAGAAATTCTTACCCTACTTTGGCAATTGAACAGTAAAAGATGTTATAATTACAACTTTGTCATTAGAACTTTATTATTATAAGGAAAAATATTCTTTGTGCCAATTCATAAAGAAGCGCATCATATGTATGTCGTAGAAACCTGTCATGTGTACATATTCATTTCCTTTCAGGGTTAAAGTAATTTTTAGAGTACTCTTTCCTCACCATCTCTATTCCTTTCCCTAAATCATTCTATCTCTCATTTAATTTAAGAAAGAATTAAATGAAAAGTTCTTTAAAACAGTTACCATGTCTACTCATGAGCATGTGATGTAATAGGAAGTCATATGCTTTATAAAAAGTAATTTGGTTTTCCATATCCAGTTTTTTTTATTTGTTGTTTTTACCTATATATGACTGTAGGGTGTATTTTGACATATTAAACACACATGGAGTGCAACCCATTCCAACTTTGACCCCATTATTGTGGATATACATGATGTGGAGTTATACTGGTCATGTGTTCATATATGAGCATAGGAAAAGTATGTTCGATTCATTCTATTGTCTTTCCTATTCCCATCCCCCCTCCTTTCCCTTTGTTCTTCTTTGTCTAATCCAAAGAACTTCTATAGTTCCCATCCTTACCTTTCCTTGTTATGGGTTAGCAACCACATATCAGAAGGAACATGTGACCTTTGTTTTTATGGGATTAGCTTATTTCACTTAGCATGATATTCTCTCGTTTTCTCCTTTTACTGGCAAATGTGACAATTTCATTTTTATTTATGGTGAAGTAATATTCCATTGTGTATATATACCACATTTTCTTTATCCATTCATCTGTTGAAGGACACCTAGTTTAGTTCCATAGCTTGGTTATTGTGAATTGAGCTGCTATAATCAATGAAGTGGCTGTGTCACTGTAATGTGCTGATTTTAAGCCCTTTGGGTATAAACCAAGGAGTGGGATAACTGGACCATATCCAGATTTTATTTCAAAAAGTTTATATACTATAATAACCTCTAGAAATGTAGTATCCACTTCTAAAAATCTGCTAAATAAACAAAAACCAAAAAGATCAAAATTCAATTTAAAACATACATTATTTGCAGTATGGCAGATATGTGGCAAACAACACAAATTATAAATAGAGGAGATAATTACAAAAATCAGTTTATAATCATTAAATTTTAATATTTTGACAACTAAAATAACATTTCAGAACAATTTTATTCATATAAAAAGGAAACAAATATAAAAAGAGAACAGAAAAAGACTGTGTAGTCCATAAGATTCCATTTCTGTCTCATATTCTTGTGAAGAAAAAAAAACTGGTAAATATATTAATTTATATATAATATTTTATCTATAGGTGGAAAAGCTGTGGGTAATATATATTTCACTCTTTTTTTCTTTTTTTAAATAATTCAGAGCTTTTTCAAACACTTGAAAATGTGTTGAAATACTTTTCATATATCCTTTAGCCGGGGCTGTAGATTATTCTCTACAGGCAAATCCAATCAGGTCCCCAAAGCTGGAAACACACTCTGGTCCTTTGTAGAAGTTTTTGGTTTCACAGTTTCCTTGTTTAATTTTCAAACCAATTAAGATTCCTTTTAAAACAAACAAACAAACAAATATTGTTCCAGGAAGTGGAACATTTATTATACATATCAGACAAATTTATTTAAATTTTTTTACTCCTAAAATTGTGATTTCATTTAATCATTTCTTGAAAGCAAAGACTCATGTGCCTCAGATTGAAGAAACAGACTTCAAATTACTCTTTCTGAGAAAGTAAAAGTTTCAAATGCAAAAGCAAGGTTTTTTAATCCTTACCTTCACATTGCATCTCTTTAAAGAAATAAGAGAGACTACCCATTAAAAATGATCCCATCTTGAAACTGGCAGATCCTTCAATTATGGTCACTATTAAAGGAGGAACAGAGCTTAGGGCAAAGAACTCACTTGCGTCTCCTTTCTTTGACTGTTATTTCTGTCTTACTTTGGGTCCTAAGGTAATAAGAAAAGATAGTAACTTCCTAACTATGTAAACCACAAGGTTCTTTGTGATTCACAATATAGTAGTGCTGTTAAAAAAATAAAAGGGACTCATGGACAACGGGGATGAAATCAATACATTGTGTCAACGGATAAAGGCCTAAACTCAAAGCTCTCAACTGAAAGTACAAGATTCTATAAATGCTTTAGGAGTTCCTTTTAGTATAGTGTTGCCTAGATATTATGATTGATTTTCTAAAGAGGGCTTTTGAAGCCTTGATTATCTGGAATGTAATTCTTCAGTTTTCTCAAATTCATAATATATTTCTTTTCCTTCTCTTTCCACTATAATTCTAACTTTCTGACTTGCCAGTGTACTCTCATTCCTTCCTTAAGAAGGGCTTGACCCACTTTGGCAGAACAAATGATGTAAGAGAACACCGTAATCATCAAACTGCAGCCCACGCTGTGTGCTGCCGTCCCCAGACACTTCATGCAGGCCACCAGGGGAGCAGTGGCTGTTCTTTCTCAGGTTAGATTCTTGCTTTCTTCTCCATCTCTTTCATTTCTGGAACATTGTTGACAGGTGGGAAAAGTGGGGCCACAGGATATACAAAAAGTATGATTAACTTGGAATGACTTATATTCAAATAAACAGAAGAAATAATACATCTGCATTTGTACTCATGAAGTTGTCATGCACACAGGCTCAGTGTATGCACATATATACACACACTGTTTATATATAATATATATTATATTAGAAGCTACTGGGTCCATCCCATCCTTCCCATGTGAACTCTTCTTTGGTGCACCTCACCACATCCCTACCCTGTCCCCAAATTCTTGTCTGTACCCAGGAATAGTGTTTTGTGAAATCCAGTCTTTACCTAGAAGGCTTTTCAGCTTGGCTGGGTTCCTACCAGTGACTTTAGTACATCACAAAATTATGACCAGATGCACATGTAAAGATAATGTAGATTTATATTCTTGATTCTGCAAGGCAACTATATAAATTTTTTCCTCTTAAATTTACTGACCATGGCAACTTAGCATAAAACATAAAACATTTTTAAATACTCAGATAACATGTTTAGCATCCATAGTGTGGAAGACACTCTATAGATAAAATATCATAATAAATAATTATATACTTTATACATGTATGAAACACACACATTTCACAACATAATACTAGTAATTTCATTTTGAATCACTGAATTCTATCATTAATATACATTAATCCCAACCAATCCAGTTTACACAAAACTGAAATATATTTTCTGCTATCTTTTGTGACAATTTTCTTAGTAGATTAATTCCACAACTCTCTCCTTCATATTTTTTATGAAACCCTAAAACTGCCATCTTCCTTTCTCCACAGTACCTATTTAAATGTACTACTTGAATACATTTTTCTTTTCAATATACTTCCTTCTTCTGAATCAACATATATAACTTTTCTCTCATCACAATATGTGTGTTGTTATCTTATGCTATCTTATTTTGATCTAAAGGGATAGAAAATATTTTCTAAAGGGCTAGTAAGTATTTTTATTTTACTTAGGGCTAAAGCATACTGAGGAAATAGAATTAAAAACAAAATCTCCAGCCAAGCCTGAAAACCTTTCTGCATATGCAAGAAGAAGAAAAATTTACTGAATAACCATTGAATAAGAATGTGTTACGCATCATAGGGATACACAGAAAGATTCTTCACTCTTTTCTGTTACCAAGAAGATGAAGTTCAAAATAAATATGTCCTTAAGAGAGACAATAACTAGCTTTCAAGTATGAATACTAGACACCAATATTCCTACATAGATCAACCTAAGTTTATTTTGTAATCCAGGTGACCAATCTGCATTAGATAATAGGCTTTTTACAAAATATAAATAAACTTATCTTTGTGAGGGATAATTTTCAAGCAAGGCACTAGTGAAGTTAGACTCCCACCCTCTCACAGAAACTGGGAAACAGGGAACACTATCTATCTTTTTTTTTTTTAATTTGTTTTCATTAGTTATACATGACAGTAGAATGTATTGTGACACATCATATATAAATGGAGCATAACTTCTCATTCTTCTGGTTGTACATGGTGCATCGGTTGTGTAATCATATATGCACATAGGGTAATAATGTTCAATTCGCTCTACTATCCTTCCTACCCGCAAACTCACTCCCCTCCCTTTGCTCCTCTGTCTAATCCAAAGTAACTCTATTGTTGCCTAACCTGCCCACTTATTGTGAATTAGCATCCGCTTATTGGAGAAAAGATTTGGCTTTTGATTCTTTGGGATTGGCTTATTTCGCTTAGCATGAAATAAGCCAGTTCCATGCATTTTCCTACAAATGCCATAATTTCATTCTTCTTTAAGGCTGAGTAATGTCCCATTGTGTATTGTACCACATTTTCTTTATCCATTCACCTTTTGAAGGGTACCTAGGTTGGTTCCATAGTTTAGCTACTGTGAATTGAGCTGCTATAAACATTGATGAGGCTGTGTCACTGTAGTGTGCTGATTTTAAGTCCTTTGGGTATAAACTGAGGAGTAGGATAACCGGGTCAAATGGTGGTTCCATTCCAAGTTTCCTGAGGAATCTCCATACTGCTTTCCAGAGTCAATATATGAGTGTACCTCTTCCCCCTCACCCTTGTCAACACTTATGGTTAGTTGTATTCTTTTTTTTTTTTTTAATATTTTTATTTGTTCTAATTAGTTGTACATGACAGTAGAATGCATTTATGCATTTTGATAAATCGTACATAAGTGGAGTATAATTTCTCATTTTTCTGATTGTACATATTGCAGGATCACATCAGTCATGTAGTCACACATGTACATGAGGTAATAATGTCTGTTTCACTCTACTATCCTTTCTACACCCATACCCCTTCCTCTCCCTTCATTCCCCTCTACCTAATCCAAAGTACCTCTATTCCTCTCCAGCCCCACACCACTTACTGTGAATTAGCATCTGCATATTAGAGAAAGCATTCGACCTCTGGTCTTTTGGGTTTGGCTTACTTCACTTAGCATAATATTCTCTAACTCCATCCATTTATCAGTAAATGTCATAATCTCATTTTTTTTAATTAAAATATTTTTAATTTTAATTTTTGTATTCTTTTTTTGTTGGTGGTTGGTGGGAGTGTTCAGGAATTGAACTCAAGGGCACTCAACCAATGAGCCACATCTCCAACCTTTATTTTCTAATGTTTTTGGAGACAGGGTCTCACTGAGTTGCTTAGCACCTCGATTTTGCTGAGGCTAGCTTTGAATCTGATCCTCCTGCCTCAGCCTTGGAGTGCTGGGATTACAGATGTGCACCACCACGCCCTACTGTTAGTTGTATTCTTGATAATTACCATTCTGTGTGGAGTGAGATGGAATCTCAATGCACTTTTAATTTCCATTTTTCTACTTGCTAGAGATGTTGAACGTTTTTCATGTATTTATTGATATATTGCCTTTCTTCATCTGTGAATTATCTCCTTAGTTCCTTAGCCCATTTATTGATTGGGTTTTTTTTTTTTTTTGGTGTTAAGATTTTTGAGCTCATAAAAAACTCAGGATATAAAGTATCTTGGAGATTAATGCTCTATCTGAGGTACATGTAGTAAAGATTTTCCCTGTTCTGTAGTCTCTCTGCTCATGTTCTTGATTATTTCCTTTGCTGTAAAGTTTTTGGTTTGATTCCATTCCATTTATTGATTCTTGATTTTACTTACTGACTTTAAGAGTTTTGTTAAGGAAGTTAGTTCCTAAGCCAACAAGGTGGAGATTTGGGCCCAGAGGTGCAGAGTCTCTGTTCTAATGTCTAAGTCCTTGATCCACTTTGAGTTGAATTATTGCAGGATGAGAGATAGAGGTTTAATTACATTTTGCTACATATGAATTTCCAGTTTTTCCAGCACCATTTGTTGAAGAGGTTATATTTTCTCCAACGTACATTTTTGGCACCTTGGTCTGGTATGAGAAAATTATATTTATGAGGATTTGTCTCTGTGTTTTCTATTGTGTTGTATTATAATTTAAGCTCTGTTATTGTGATGCCTCCCACTTCATTTTCCTTGCTAAGGATTTCTTTGGATATTCTGGGGCTTTTATTTTTTTTCCAAATGAATTTAATGGCTGCTTTTTCTAGTTCTATAAAGAATGTAATTGGAATTTCAACAGAAATTGTGTTAAATGTATGTAACACTTTTAGTAATATGACCATTTTGACAATGTTAATTCTGTCTATACAAGAGCATGGGAGATCTTTCCATCTTCTAATGTCTTCTTCAATTTCTTTCTTTAGTGTTCTGTAGTTTTTATTGTAGAGGCCTTTCACCTCTTTTGTTAGATTGATTCGCAGATTTTTGTTTTTTAGGATATCGTAAATGGAGTAGTGTTCCTAATTTCTCTTTTGATGTATTCCTTACCAATGTAAGGGAACACATTTGATTTATGGTATTAATTTTATATCCTGCTACTTTGCTGAATTCATTTATGAGTTCTAGAAGTTTTCTTCTGGATTTTTTTTTTTTTGGATCTTCTAAATATAGAATCAGGTCTTCTGCAAATAGTGAGAGTTTGAGTTCTTCTTTTCCTATTCATATCTTTTTAATTTCTTCCACCTGACTGATTGCTCTGACTAGGGTTTCAAAGACAGTGTTGAATGAAAGTGGTGAAAGAGGGCATTCTTTCCTTGTTCCATATCTTAGGGGGAATGCTCTCAATTTTTCTCTATTTAGAATGAAGTTGGCCTTGGATTTAGCATATGTAACTTTTACAATGTTGAGGTAAGTTCCTACTATCCCTAGTTTTCTAGTGTTTTAACATGAAGAGGTGCTGTATGTTGTTAAATGCTTTTTCTGCATCTATTGAGATGGCCATAGGAAACTTATCTTTAAGTCTATTGATGTGATGAATTACATTTATCAATTTCTCTATGTTGAACCAACCTTGAATCCCTTGGAAGAACCCTACTTGATTGTCCTGCACTATCTTTTTAATATATTTTTGTATGGGATTTGCCAGAATTTTATCAAGAATTTTTGCATCTATGTTTATCAGGAATATTAGTCTGAAGTTTTCTTTCCTTGATGTGTCTTTATCTGATTTTGGTATCAAGGTGACACTAGCTTCATAGTATGAATTTGAATGGTTTCCCTCCTTTTCTATTTCCTGGAATACATTGAGCACTATTGGTATTAATTCTTTGAAGAGTTTATAGAATGCAGCTGAGAATTCATTTGGTTCTTGGCTTTTTTTGACTGGTACATTTTTGATGGCATCTTCTATTTCATTGCTTGAAATTTATTTGCTTAAATTGTGTATTTCTTCCTGATTCAATTTGGGTAGTTCATATATCTCTAGAAATTTGTGGATGCCTTCAAGATTTTCTCTTTTATTGGAGTATACATTTTCAAAATTGTTTCTGATAATCTTCTGAATTTCAATAGTGTCTGTCCTGATATTTTCTTTTGCATCACAAATTTAAGTTTCTTTCACTTTATCTTTATTAATATTGCTAAATATTTATGAATTTTATTTATTTTTTGAAAGAACTAACTTTTTGTTTTGTTTTTTAAATTGTTTCTTTGGGATAGGCAGAATTAATATTGTCAAAATGGCCATACTACCAAAAGTGCTATACAGATTCAATGCAATTCCAATTAAAATCCCAATGATGTACCTTACAGAAATAGAGCAAGCGATCATGAAATTCATCTGGAAGAATAAGAAACTCAGAATAGCTAAAGCAATCCTCAGCAGGAAGAGTGAACCAGGGGGTATCGCAATACCAGATCTTCAACTATACTACAAAGCAAAAGTAACAAAAACGATATGGTATTGGTACCAAAATAGACAGGTAGATCAATGGTACAGAATAGAGGACATGGACACAAACCCAAGTAAATACAGTTTTCTTATACTAGACAAAGGTGCCAAAAACATTCAACGGAGAAAAGACAGCCTCTTCGACAAATGGTGCTGGGAAAACTGGAAATCCATATGCAGCAGAATGAAACTAAACCCCTATCTCTCACCCTGCACAAAACTCAACTCAAAATGTATCAAGGACCTGGGAATCAGACCAGAGACCCTGCATCTTATAGAAGAAAAAGTAGGTCCAAATCTTCCACATGTTGGCGTAGGATCAGACTTCCTTAACAGACTCCCTTAGCACAAGAAATAAAAGCAAGAATCAATAAGTGGGATAGATTCAAACTAAACAGCTTTCTCTCAGCAAAGGAAACTATCAGTAATGTGAAGAGAGGGCCTACAGAGTGGGAGAAAATCTTTGCCACTCATACTTCAGATACAGCACTAACTTCCAGAACATATAAAGAACTCAAAAAACTCTACACCAAAAATACAAATAACCCAATCAACAAATGGGCTAAGGAAATGAACAGACAACTTCACAGAAGAAGATCTACAAGCAATCAACAGATACATGAAGAAATATTCAACATCTCTGGTAATAAGAGAAATGCAAATCAAAACTACCCTAAGATTCCATCTCACCCCAATTAGAATGGGGATTATCAAGAATACAAGCAACAATAGGTGTTGGCGAGGATGTGGAGGAAAAGGTACACTCATACATTGCTGGTGGGGTTGCAAATCAGTGCAGCCACTCTGGAAAGAAGTCTGGAGATTCCTCAGAAAGCTTGGAATGGTCAAAACCACCATTTGACCCAGCTATCCCACTCCTTGGCCTATACCCAAAGGACTTAAAATCAGCATACTGCAGAGATGCAGTTCTTTATATGTTCTGGAAGTTAGTGCTGTATCTGAAGTATGAGTGGCAAAGATTTTCTCCCACTCTGTAGGCCCTCTCTTCACATTACTGATAGTTTCCTTTGCTGAGAGAAAGCTGTTTAGTTTGAATCTATCCCACTTATTGATTCTTGCTTTTATTTCTTGTGCTAAGGGAGTCTGTTAAGGAAGTCTGATCCTACGCCAACATGTGGAAGATTTGGACCTACTTTTTCTTCTATAAGATGCAGGGTCTCTGGTCTGATTCCCAGGTCCTTGATACATTTTGAGTTGAGTTTTGTGCAGGGTGAGAGATAGGGGTTTAGTTTCATTCTGCTGCATATGGATTTCCAGTTTTCCCAGCACCATTTGTCGAAGAGGCTGTCTTTTCTCCGTTGAATGTTTTTGGCACCTTTGTCTAGTATAAGAAAACTGTATTTACTTGGGTTTGTGTCCATGTCCTCTATTCTGTACCATTGATCTACCTGTCTATTTTGGTACCAATACCATATCGTTTTTGTTACTTTTGCTTTGTAGTATAGTTGAAGATCTGGTATTGCGATACCCCCTGGTTCACTCTTCCTGCTGAGGATTGCTTTAGCTATTCTGAGTTTCTTATTCTTCCAGATGAATTTCATGATCGCTTGCTCTATTTCTGTAAGGTACATCATTGGGATTTTAATTGGAATTGCATTGAATCTGTATAGCACTTTTGGTAGTATGGCCATTTTGACAATATTAATTCTGCCTATCCAAGAACATGGGAGATCTTTTCATCTTCTAAGGTTTTCTTTAATTTCTTTCTTTAGTGTTCTGTAGTTCTCATTGTAGAGGTCTTTCACCTCTTTTGTGAGATTGATTCCCAAGTATTTTATTTTTTTGGATGCTTTTGTGAATGGGGTAGTTTTCCTAACTTCTCCTTCTGAGGATTCATCACTTATGTATAAAAATGCATTGGATTTATGAGCATTGATCTTGTAACCTGCTACTTTACTGAATTCACTTATGAGTTCTAAAAGTTTTCTGGTGGAATTTCCAGGTTCCTCTAAATATATAATCATGTCATCAGCAAACAGGGATAGTTTGAGTTCTTCTTTTCCTATTCGTATCCCTTTAATTTCTTGGGTTTGTCTAATTGCTCTGGCTAGAGTTTTAAGGACGATTTTGAATAGAAGTGGTAAAAGAGGGCATCCCTGCCTTGTTCCAGTTTTTAGAGAGAACGCTTTCAGTTTTTCATCATTTAGAATGATATTGGCCATGGGTTTAGTGTAGATGGCCTTTACAATGTTAAGGAATGTTCCCACTATCCCTATTTTTTCTAGTGTTTTGAGCATGAAGGGATGCTGTATTTTATGGAATGCTTTTTCTGCATCTATTGCAATAATCATGTGATTCTTGACTTTAAGTCTATTGATATGGTGAATTACATTTATTGATTTCCAGATGTTGAACCAACCCTGCATCCCTGGGATAAAATCCACT
The DNA here is from genome assembly GCF_902686445.1 of Sciurus carolinensis. NCBI lineage: Eukaryota > Metazoa > Chordata > Mammalia > Rodentia > Sciuridae > Sciurus > Sciurus carolinensis. Next base: position 109,765,067 of record NC_062217.1, on the reverse strand, counting down.
TGATCGTGGTGCACTATCTTTTTAATATATTTTTGGATGTGATTTGCTAAAGTTTTGTTGAAAATTTTTGCATCAATTTTCATTAAGTATTTTCGTCTGAAATTTTCTTTCCTCGATGTGTCTCTGTCTGGTTTAGGTATCAGGGTGATATTGGCTTCATAGAATGAGGAGTTTTGGAGTTCTCTCCTCTTCTATTTCATGGAATACTTTGAGGAGTATTGGAATGATCTCTTCTTTACAGGTTTTGTAGAACTCGACTGAGAACCCATCTGGTCCTGGACTTTTCTTCCTTGGTAGGCTTTTGATAACTTCATCTATTTCATTACTTGAAATTGATCTATTTAAATTGTTTATGTCCTCCTGGGTCAGTTTAGGTAATTCATATGTGTCTAGAAACCTGTTGATGTCTTCAATATTTTCTATTTTGTTGGAGTATAGATTTTCAAAATAGCTTCTAATTATGTTTTGTACTTTAATTGTGTCTGTTGTGATATTTCCTTGTTTATTCCAAATTTTAATAAGTCTTCTCTCTCCTACTCTTTGTTAGTGTGGCCAAGGGTTTATCAATTTTGTTTAGTTTTGTCAATTTTTTCAATTGTTTGTTTTGTTTCAACTTCATTGATTTCAGCTCTGATTTTAACTATTTCCTGTCTTCTACTACTTTTGATATTGCTCTGTTCTCCTTTTTCTAGGACTTTCAGCTGTAGTGTGAGGACGTTTATTTGTTGATTTTTTTCTTCTTTTATTGAATGTGTTCCATGAAATAACTCTTCCTGTAAGTATTGCTTTCATACTGTCCCTGAAATTTGATATGATGTTTCTTTGTTCTTGTTTACCTCTATGAATTTTTTTTATTTCCCCCCTGATGTCTTTTGCTATCCATTCATCTTTCAATAGCGAATTATTTAATCTCCAAGTGTTGGAGTAGTTTCTGTTTTTTACTCTGTCATTTATTTCTAATTTCAATTCATTATGATCTGATAGAATACAAGGTATTATCTCTGCCTTCTTGTATTTGCTAACAGTAGCTTTGTGGGATAATATGTGGTCTATTTTAGAGAAGGATCCATGTGCTGCTGAGATGAAAGTATGTTCACTCTTTTTTGGATGGTATATTCTATATATGTCTGTTAAGTCTAAATTATTGATTGTGTTATTGAGATCTATGGTTTCTTTGTTCAATTTTTCTTTGGAAGATCTTTACAGTGGTGAGAGAGGTGTGTTAAAGTCACCCAGTATTCTTGTGTTGTGGTCTGTTTGATTCCTGGAATTGAGAAGGATTTGTTTGATGTACATGGATGAGCCACTGTTTGGGGCATAGATATTTATGATTGTTATGTCTTGATGATTTATGCTTCCCTTAAGCAGTATGAAATGTCCTTCTTTATTCTGAGTAACTTTGACCTGGAGTCCACATTATTTGACATGAGGATGGGCTATGTGCTTGGTATGTTTTTTCACATTCTTTCACCTTTAGTCTTTGGGAATCTCTTTCTATGAGATGAGTCTCTTGCAGGCAGCATATCATTGGGTCTTTCTTTTTAATACAACCTGCCAGTCTATGTCTTTTGATTGACAAGTTCAGGTCATTAACATTCAGGGTTATTATTGAGATAAGATTTGTATTCCCAGTCATTTGGCTCATTTTTGTTTTTTAACACAACTTGGTTTCTCCATTATTTGGCTATTCCTTTAGGGTAGTTCCTCCCTTTGCTGATTTGCATCATTTTTCATCTCTTCCTCATGGAATATTTTTGCTGAGAATGTTCTGTAGTGCTGGCTTTCTTTTTGGCGAAAATTCTTTTAGCTTTTGTTCATCATGGAAGGATTTTATTTTGTCATTAAAATGAAGGTAAGTTTTTCTGGGTATAAGATTCTTGGTTGGCATCTATTTTCTTTCAGAGATTGAAAAATGTTTTTCAGGTCCTTCTAGCTTTTAAGGTCTGGGTTGAAAAATCTGCTGATATCCATATTGGTTTCCCCCTGAAGGTAATTTGATTTTTTTCTCCTGCAGCCTTTAAAATTCTGTCTTTATTTTTGTATGTTAGGTATTTTCATTTTATTGTGCCTTGGTGTGGGTCTATTGTAATTTTGTATATTTGGAGCACTATAAGCCTCTTGTATTTGATTTTCCATTTCATTCTTCAGATTTGGGAAATTTTCTGATATTATTTCATTGTATAGATTATTTCATCCCTTTGGTTTGTTTCTCTGTGCCTCCCTAACCCCAATAATTCTTAAATTTGTCCTTTTCATGATATCCCATAATTCTTGTAGTTTCTGTTCATGATTTCTTACCATCTTCTCTTTTTAGTCAACATTGTTTTCAAGATTAAATATTTTGTCTTCAATATCTTCCAGGTGTTCTATCCTATTGGTTATGCTTTCTATGGAGTTTTTAATTTGATTTATTGTTTCCGTCACTTCAGGGATTTCTGTTTGTTTGTTTGTTTTACAGTATCTCTAACTCTTTATTGAAATGATCTTTTGCTTTCCACATTTGCTCTTTTAATTGTTGATTGGTTCAATCTTTCAAAGTCTGCATTTGTTGTTCATGTCATCATTTGCTTCTCTGATTATTTTAATTAAGTACATTCTGAACACCCTTCCTGACATTTTTTTGCCATGCTGTCATTGGATTTTATTGATGTAGAATCTAGGTTTGTTTGGGACATTTTCTTCCCTTGTTTTCTCATATTGCTCAGGTATCTTCCCCTCTAGTAGTGAAACTTTGAAATATTGCAGATTTCCCCTATTGACTTATAGTATCCCTATAGATTTCCAATAAGTTACCTCCTAGACTTTAGTAGCCTGAAGTCTTGGAGGAATTTGATAATGCAGTGCTCCACAAAGATGCTGCCCCTCTAGCGCTGGTGGTCTTCAGGTGGAGTATAATTCCTGCTAGTGGGTAGAGGCACCTCCACTTGCTGTCCTATGGTCAGCCAAAGGGGGACTAGACTGCAGGCTGTGGCATGGTTGGTCTGGGCTTGGGTTTCTGGTTCTACTGCCCTGGTGCGAATGCCTCGCACAGTGGGGAAGTCTCACCTGGTGGAGAAGTCTCGCTGGGCAGCTCTCTTCTGAGAAGTGCACTTCAGTTCGGAACTATCATCTGGGCTAGGGGATCCTCACCCTGCGAGGAAGCCTCTTGCTGAGCAGCCCTCCTCTGTGACATTCCCTGTGGTCCAGAACTATCACCAGGGCCAGGGTGCCTCGTTCTGCACAGAAGTCTCTCAATGGGCAGCCCTCCTCCAAGAAGTTTCCTGCAGTCCAGGTGCACTGCTCCAATGGGGGAGTGTTGCTGGGCAACTTCTCCACAAAGTTCCCTGTGTTCCAGGACTACCGCCCTGGCTAGGGAGCCTTGCCCAGTGAGAGAGTCTCACCCAGCAGCTCTGAGTTGGTCCTGAGTCTCTCAATATCTCCTCCTCTTGAATCCTGAGTCCTCGCAGGTCACCAGCAACCAGGCTCTGTCAGTACGTTGAATTTTCCAAAGGAAGTAGTAAAATATCTTTGGTGATCCTGGATGCCTTCTTAAAAAGAAGAGTGAAAAAAATCATTAAAAGTCTTCATTTTATAAATAACTGAAATTTTAAAATAGGAAGGTATATATACCACAATTTCTTTATCCGTTCATCTTTAGAAGGGCATCTAGGTTGGTTCCACCATCTTGCTAGTATGAATTGAACCACTATAAACATTGTTGTGGCTCTGTTACTGTAGTATGCTGATTTTAAGTCTTTTGGGTATAAACCCAGGAGTAGGATAACTGTGTGAAAAGGTGGGTGCATTACAAGTTTTCTGAGGAATCCCCACCCTGCTTTCCAGAGTGGCTGCACCAATTTGCAACTCCACCAGCAATGTAGAAGTGTGCAATTTTTCCCACATCCATGTCAACATCTATTATTGTTTGTATTCTTGATAATAGTCATTCTCATTGGAGTAAGAAGAAATCTTAAAGTTGTTTTAATTTGCATTTCTCTAATTACTAGAAATGTTGAACACTTTTTCATATATTTATTATTTACCTGTATATCTCCTTCTATCAAGTATCTGTCTAGTTCCTTGGCCAGACACTTGATTTATTGATTGGGTTCTTCGTATTTTTTGGTGTAAAGTTTTGTAAGTTCTTTATAAATTTTGGAAGATTAGTACTCCATCTGAAGTGTGTGTGGAATAGATTTTCTTCCACTCTGTAGGTTCTCTTTTTAAATTATTGATTATATTCTTTACTGAGGATACAAAGGAATACTATTTTGTCATAAAGACGAATAATATTTTGGCATTTGCAGATAAATGGATGGAATTGGAGAATATCATGCTAAATGAAATAAGCCAATCCCAAAAAACCAAAGACTGAATGTTCTCCCTGATAAGTGGATGATGATACATAATGGGGGTGTGGGGGTGGGGGGTGAGAGAAGAATGGAGGAACTTTGGATTATGTAGAGGGAAATGAGAGAGAACAGTGTGGGGGTATGAAAGATAGTGGAATGAGACAGACATCATTACCCTATGTACATGTATGATTAAACAAATGATATGAATCTATAGCATACACAACCATAGAAATGAAAAGTTGTACCCCATTTGTGTACAACAAACCAAAATGCAGTCCATAAAAATAAATAAATTAATAAATAAAAAAATAAAATAGAAAGGTAATTTCTTCCCTTTTCTTTTTTTTCAAAGTGTTAAAACAATTGTTAGCTTGTATTTTATTAACTTCATGATATATTTAGCATTATTTGAGGGAAAACATTTATTATTAATTATATAAAAATTTTTGTCTTTCCAGTATTTTTAATTTTTTTAATTATTATTATTTTGATTCGTTGTACACAAGTGGAGTACAATTTTCATTTCCCTTCTTGTACAGAAAGTAGAGTCACACCATTTGTGTAATCATACATGTACATAGGATAATGATGTTTGTCTCATTCCCTTATTTTCAATAGAAAGTTTTCTTTACTAATTTGTTTTACCTTTGCAAGCTATAATGACTAATAATGTCTAGAAGTTAACTCCTTTGGAACATATCTATATTTATCTTTGGGATACATGTAGATAATTTTAAGCCAAAGAAGTGATATTTGTGTATTAAAAATTGAAATTATGATCTTTTGATGATATGGTAGCCCTAAAATGAGAGAGTATGATAAATATAATTTAATAAATTTGCTTTTTAAATATAACATCTAAGTTGGAACAGTACATACACAAACACACACACACACACACAAAGTGAAATGGTGAGTGTATTGGAAATTTATATCCAGGGAAATTAGATTAAATTTTTATGTTGCAGTGGCTCAGAGGTTTATAACATCCTCATATAAAATTAATAGTTTTGAAATCCACTGAGAGAAAAGACACAGCTTATGGCCATTCACAGGAGGAAATCCACCAAGAGAAGTCAGCAATAAGAAACTAAAAGTAAACTACTTGAGGCAGAGCTTACATAACAGGTGATAAGTTAGCTGTGAATATATTACTCGTTTCAGTTTGTGTCAAGTAACTGTAGTGGACAGGATTTTCAAGGAGTATCTGAAAAACTCATGGATGCATTGTTGAACTGGAAACCCTATCAAACAAGTTGTTTTAGTCAGTTTTTTCACTGCTGTGACTAAAAGCACCCACCAGAACAATTGTAGAGGAGGAAGAGTCTATTCGAAGGCTCTCAGTTTCAGAGGTTTTAGTCCATAGAAGCTCAGCTTCATTCTGCAGGGCTCAAAGTGGGGCAGAACATTGTGGCAGTAGGGTGTACCAGAGAGAAGCAGCTCACAAGATGATCAGAAAACAGAGAGCGGCTCCACTCACCAGATACAAGTAAATGTCCCAAAGCCACATTCACAATGCCCACCTCCTCCAGTTACCACTCATTTAATCCCATCTGGGGATTAATTCACCCAATCATATCTTCTCTGAACTTTCTTGCATTGTCCTACATGTAAGCCTTTGGGGGATTCCTCACATCCAAACTATAACACGAGTGATGTAGTGAGGGGTGGTTTTGTTTGAGGTATGTTCCTTAGGAGCCTGGAAGCAAAGGATTTGGGAAGATGAATTATTAGCATAAAGAGAAGAAATATACCTTCAAAGATAATACCAGTGTTTGTTCCTCCATAGCATTATTAATATAGAATGGTTTCATTAGAACCTAAATCATGTTTGATTTATTTTCCTTTTCTTAAAATGTGACAACTGTACAAATTTAGCATGAGAATCTATTTCTCAATCTTTAAAAAAGTAAAACTCACCAAGACATGTTAGTATTTATGTTTTTTTTTTTTTTGATGAATTTTACTTTTGTTTTGGAAAAGATACATGACGAGAAAGTTTTTCATTTGAAATGAGATATGTAGATCACTTGACTATCTTTCCTGTGAATGGCAAATCTTAGTTAAAAAGAAACTTATATGTTAAATAGGAACTTCAAAGTATTGAAATATTCTTTTCACCTAAAACTACAGCACATCATACTAATATTGTGAAAATCTACCAAGTAAACATTTTTAATCTTGAAAGGTGAAATGCTTTTTCTTTCACATCAGGAAAAAGGCAAGATATTTAGCCTCAACATATTTATCCAACATTATATTTGAGATTGTCTTTCAAATAAGGCAAGGGTAAGAAATATATGTAAAGAATATGTAGAGGGAAATGAGAGGGAGGAGGGAGTGTATGAAAAATGGTGGGATGAGACAGACATCATTACCCTATGGACATGTATGATTACACGAATGATATGAATCTACATTGTGCACAACCATAGAAACAAAAATGCACCCCATTTGTGAACAAAAAATATTTCTAAGTGAAAAAAAGTTACCGAGTAATAAGTAATAATGTTCCCACTCCTCGGTTTATACCCAAAGGACCTAACAGCAAACTACAGTAACACAGCCACGTCAACGTTTATAGCAGCTCAGTTCAAATAGCTAGATTGTGGAACGCACCTAGATGCCCTTCAACAGATGAGTTGATAAAGAAACTCTGGTATATATACACAGTGGAATACTATTCAGGGGATAAAGAAGAAAAATATTATGGCATTTTCAAATAAATGGATGGAATTGGAGAATATTATGCTAAGTGAAATAAGCCAAGCCCAAAAACCCAAAGGCCGAATGTTTTCCCTGCTAAGTGGAGAATGATATATATAATAGGGGTGGGAGTGGGGGAATGAGAGAATAATGGGGGAACTTTAGAATATGTAGAAGGAGATGAGAGGGTGGGGGTATGAAAAATGGTGAAATGAGACAGACATCATTACCCTACATACAAGTATGATTACACGAATGGTATGAATCTACATTGTGTACAACCATAGAAATAAAATTATATACCCCATTTGTGTACAATGAATCAAAATGCAGTCTGTAAAAAATTAAAACCTAAATAAAAATAATAATAATAAAGAAGAAAAAAGTAATAATGTTTCTATTGAAAACATGGCAAAATTGGTTACATAGAAAATTGTAGAAAATCTGCAAAGCAAATATTTGACCTAGTAACTACATTTAGAAAGGTAACAATAATGAAAGTCAAATGCACAAAATTCAAGGGTAATTTTTAATACTAACAGTAAGAATTTGGAGTATATATTTAAAAATTTTTCCTTTATAATAGTGTCAAAGGAAAATAATTAGTAATACATTCAAGAAAATAAATGCTTTCCCTTTACTCAAATAGGGAGAGGAATATACCATGTTCATAGATCAAGAGATTGAGTATTATTGAGATGTCAATTCCACCTCAATTTGAGCTAGAGATTTGAAGCCATTCTGAGCATGACAATGTCAATGTTATTTTATTCAGTTTCCTGGAAGTTTATAGACAGATTCTAAAGTATACATCAAAATTGAAAAAATAAGTAAAGGAATCAGATTTATAAACTAATAAAGACAGAGTAATACTGGTTTAAGAACTGATAAAATTGATCAGTATAACAGAATAGAGAACTCAGAAATAGATACAGGTTTAAATAATTATTTGATTCTTGGCAAAGGTGAAAGAAATTCAATGGGCCATACTACCAAAAGTACTAAACAGATTCAATGCAATTTAGATTCAATGCAATTTCCATCAAAATTTCAATGGCATTCTTCACAGAAATAGAAATGCAGTCATGAAATTCATTTGGAAAAATAGAAAGCCCAGGAGAGTCAATGCAATCCCTAGCAAAATAAATAAATAAATAAATAAGAAGAAGAAGGAGGAGGAGGAGGAGGAGGAGGAGGAGGAGGAGGAGGAGGAGGCTTCATGATGCTAGAACTCAAATTATATTACAGAGTTACAGTAACAAAAACAGCATGGTACTGACACCGAAACAACCATGAAGACCAATGGAATAGAATGGAAGACACAGAGACAAACCTACATAAATACAGTTGTCTCATACTAGACAAGGGTGCCAAAAATGTACATTGGACAAAAGATAGTCTTTTTCAACAAATGGTACTGAGAAAAAGTGCAAATTCGTATGTAGTACAATAAAATTTAACCCCTATCTCTCACCCTGCACAAAACTCAACTCAAAGAGTATCAAAGACTTAGGAATTAGACCAGAAACCCTGTATCTGCTAGAAGAAAATGTAGGCCCAACACTCCAACATGTCAGCACAGAAACTGACTTCCTCAGCAAGACTCCTGAAGCGTAAGAAGTAAAATAAGAAATCGGTAAGTGGTAATAATCAATCTTGATGAGGATGTAAAGTAAAAGGGTGCACTTACACTTTGTAGGTAGGACTACAAATTGGTGCAACCACTTTGGAAAGCAATATGAAAATTCCTCAAAATCTAGGAATGGGGTCACCATATGACCCAGATATCCCACTCCCCAATATTTATCCAAAGAATTTAGAATCAGCATACTACAGTGATGTAGCCACATAAATGTTTATAGCAGCTCAATTCAAAATAGTCAAACTTGGGTGCCAACCTAGGTGTCCTTCATACATGCACACAATGGAGTATTACCCAGCCATAAGGAAAAATGATTTTATGGTATTTGCCAGCAAATGAATGGAACTGGAGACCCTCGTGCTAAGCAAAACAAGCCAGTCCCCAAAAGTCCAAAGTTGAATGTTTTCTCTGATATGTGGAAGCTAATCCAAAATAAGGGGTGAGATTTAAAAAAAAAAAAAAAGGAATACAATATCAGTGGAGTAGAAAAAGGGGAATGAAAGGAAGAAAGGGGGGATGGAATAGGGAAAGACTGTTGTTATGTTTTGGATGTGAGGGGTCCCCCAAAAGCTCAAGTGTGAGACAACACAAGATGGTTCAGAGGAGAAATGATTGGGTTGTAAGAGTCTTAAACCAATCAGTGAATTAATCCCTTTATAGGGATTAACTGAGTGGTAACTGAAGTTGTATGATGTGGCAGAAGGAGGTGGGAATTGGGGCATGTCTTTGGAGTATTTTTATCTAGAAAATGGAGAACTCTGTGCTTCCTGACCACCATGTGAGCTGCTTTCCTCTGTCACACACTCTGCTATGATGTTTAGCCTCACCTGGAGACCCAAAGAATATAGCCTGCTGTCTATAGACCGAGATCTCTGAAACCATGAGCCCCTGAATAAAACTTTTCTCCTCTCCAGTTGTGATTGTTGGGTTCTTTAGTTATAGCAGTGAAAAAACTGACTAAAACAACCATGAATTGAATCTGACCTAAATTTCCTATGTACATGTACCACAGGTAATCTCACCATCATATACACACACAAGACACTAATCTAAAAAACAAAAACAAACAACAACAACGACAACAAATAGCAGAAAGATCAGTAGAGTAGGAGGAAAGATGGGGAAGGGAAATACCAGGAACTGAGTCAGAACACAGTATATTCCATGCTTTTATAATTATGTCAAAATGAATTCTACTGTCAGATTAACTAAAAAGAACCAATAAAAATGATTAAAAAAAGAAAAAGAAAAGAATTCAATGGTGATAGAAGAGGTTTTTCAACAAATCATAAAACATGATTTCCATATGGTAAAACATGCAGCTCTACCTGTACCTAATTTATTCCAAATTGTTAATTCAATGTAAATACAAAACCTTAAAGCTATGCATTAAAATAGGATATTTTCACAACTTGGAAGTACATAATATTTCTCTGATATCTACTCATCAAGACATCACTTGGAAAATCAATAGACAAGCCATGAACTGAGAGAAAAAATTGCAAAACATTTATCTGAAAAAGAACTTGTGCCCAAGTTGTGATTTCTATATTTCAATAAGATAATGACAAAGCAAGATAATTTTAAAAGGTGGATAAAGTTTGATAAAAATACATAAATTACTAATAATACACATGAAACAACATATATTATTTTTAGTCAATAAGAAGAGCAATATAAAAACCATAGTAAGATCCCATAGCATACCTATAATTATGGCAACATCAAAACTGATGAAGCCAAATGATGGGGAGGATGTGTAATAAGAGAAACTCTCATATATTAAAGGTATGAATATACATAATATCATCCCTTTGCAAAAAGTTTTAGTTTTAGAAAATTAATCACGTATCTAGCCTATGACAACAGTATCACTCCTAGATAATTATCCAAGAGAAAAAAGTCCATAGAAATGAATCTTTAAGATCTTCACAGAATTTTTTCATAACAGTCCGAGACTATAAACAGTCCAGGTGCCCATCAATAATATTAACCGTGGCATTTATTTCACCAGTAAAATGAACAATTTGCTGGTAAAACAATAGAGATGAGACTTAAAACATCTTAAGATGCTAAAGAAATTTTAATAAAATTATTTCATGCTTTATGATTTGGTTTAAATATTTTATATCTAAAACAGGTTGAATGCATAATGTTTATCTTGGCATGAATGGTAGGATTTTACTGAGAAGAGGATATGAAGATTCCTGAGTTGATAATAGTGATTTATTTCTTGATATGGGTTCGGTTTATACAAGGGTATGTAAATGCCAGAACCTACTGTGACAAACTTATAACTTATGAATTTAAAAGTATGTAAATTTTCCATCAAGGGAAATGAAATTAACCAAAAGATAATATTGAACTCAAATTTATAATCTGTACACTGATGTATTTGGGTGAAAACTTTCTGATAATGGCATCTTTCTTACAAATGCATTAAGGATGGATGAAAAGCAATCGAAAGATGGATATGTCATAAATCAGCTTTGCATCTGGTTGGTGATTTTGTACATGCTTACTATGAAAATCTTTAAAATTTTCCATGTTCTCTTAGAATTTTTACTATTAATTTATATGGAGTTATAGAGAGGCTAAAATGTCTCTATTTTATACCTAGACTATTAGAGCCAGAAGACATAATTTTTCTCCTCCATCTTTATTTAGGTATAAAGGACAAAAATGTATATATTTAATTACACAATGACATGTTTTGAAATGTATGTATAGAATAAAATATTACCATGATCAAGGTAATTAATATTTATCTTTGCATATAGCTAAATTTCTCTTTTAATTTTGGGAGTGATAATATATAAATATCTGCTCTCTTGAAGAAATCCACTTCTAATCTTTCCTTTCATAAATGAGAGATTAAAATGCTTGACAATCAAATGACTTGGTTAAACTTAAAGAGATCAAAAAAGTAGACTTAACTATTTATTTTTTCTTCACCATTCTTACATAAAACACCAGATATCAACCCACATTTTCATTTTCACCTATTATAGAAACAATATAACTTTTATACAATAACAAAATCTTTTATGCAAAAATAACTGCAAATTAGTGTATAATTAGTTCATTTAAATGTACCACGGCAGCATTTCAAGACTAATACCATCAAATCCATCTCATATTTTATAAGGATACTAATTTCATGGTTATTTTATAAACATTCCCATGTAACCTCTTCATATAAACTCTTTTAAAAAAAAATTTTATTTAGCTTTTAATTTTTTACAGACTGCATTTTGATTTGTTGTACACAAATGGGGTACATAATTTCATCTATGGTTGTACACAATATAGATTCATATTATTCATGTAATCATACATGTACATAGGGTAATTATGTCGATTTCATTCCACCAATTTTCATACCCCCTCCCTCTCATTTCCTTCTATATATTCTAAATTTCCCCCATTATTTTCTCATTCCCCACCTCCACCCCCATTTTGTAACACTCTCCACTTATCATAGAAAACATTTAACCTTAGGTTTTTTTGGGTTGACTTATCTCACTTAGCATGATATTCTCCAATATTCTCCAAAACCATCCATTTACATGCAAATGCCATAATTTTATTCTTCTTTATGGTTGAATAATATTCCATGGCATATATATACTAGTTTCTTTATCCATTCATCTGTTGAAGGGCATCTAGGTTGGTTTCACAATCTAGTTATTGTGAACTCAGCTGCTATAAACATTGATGTGGCTGTGTTACTGTAGTTTGCTGATTTTAGATCCTTTGGGTATAAACTGAGGAGTTGGATAACTGGGTCAAAAAGTGGGTCCATTCCAAGTTTTCTTAGGATTCTGCATACTGCTGTCCAGAGTGGCTGTACCAATTTGCAACTCCACCAGCATTGTAAAAGTGTGCCTTTTTCCCCATATCTACGCCAACATCTATTATTGTTTGTGTTCTTGATAAAAGCCATTCTAATTGGAGTAAGATGAAATCTTAAAGTTGTTTTGATTTGCATTGCTCTAATTACTAGAGATTCTGAACACTTTTTCATATATTTATTAATTTCCTGTGTATCTTCTTTTGTAAAATGTCTGTCCAGTTCCTTGGCCCATTTATTGATTGGGTTCTTTGTATTTTTGTTGTAAAGTTTTGTAAGTTCTTTATAAATTTTGGAGATAAGTGCTCTATCTGAAGTGTGTGTGGCTCTCTATTCACATTCTTGATTGTATCCTTTGCTGAGAAAAGCTTTTTAGTTTGAGTCCATCCCATTTATTGATTTTTTCTTTGATTTCTTGATCTATGGGAGTCTTATTGAGGACGTCTGATCCTAAGCCAAAATGATGAAGATTTGGGCCTAATTTGTCTTCTATTAGGTGCAGGGTCTCTGGTCTAATTTCTATGTCGTTGATCCATTTTGAATTGAGTTTTGTGCAGGGTGAGAGATAGAGGTTTAATTTCATTTTCTTGCATATGGATTTCCAGTTTTGCCAGCACCATTTGTTGAACAGGTTATCTTTTCTCTATTGAATGTTTTTGGCTCCTTTATCTAGTGTGAGGTGACTGTTTTTATGTGGTTTTGTCTCTGTGTCTTCTATTCTGTACCATTGGTCTGCCTGTCTATTTTGGTACCAATACCAAGCTCTTTTTGTTACTATTGCTCTGTAGTATAGTTTAATGTCCTGTTTCACTTTTTCTATTCAGGATTGTTTTGGTTATTCGAGGTCTCTTGTTCTTCCAGATGAAGTTCATGATTCCTTTCTCTATTTCTATGAGGAATATCATTGTGATTTTAATTGGAATTGCATTGAATCTATACAGTGCCTTTGGTAGAATGACCATTTTGACAATGTTAATTCTGCCTATCCAAGAATATGGGAGATTTTTCCATCTTCAAAGGTTTTCTTCAATTTCTTTCTTTAATGTTCTGTAGTTTTCATTGTAGGGATCCTTCACCTCTTTTGTTAGATTAATTCCCAAGTATTTTTATTTTCTTTGAGGCTACTATGAATGGAGTGGTTTTCCTAATTTCTCTTTCAGAGGATTCATCACTTATGAATAGAAATGCATTAGATTTACGCGTATTGATTTTATATCTGCTACTTTGCTGAATTCATTCATTAGATCTGGAAGTTTTCTAGTGGACTTTTTTGGATCTTCTAAATATAGGATAATGTCTTCATCAAATAGTGACAGCTTTAGTTCTTCTTTTCCTATTTGTATGCCTTTAATTTCTTTGATCTGTCTAATTGCTCTGGCTAGTGTTTCAAGGACAATGTTGAATAGAACTGTTGAAAGAGGGCATCCCTGTCTTGTTCCAGTTTTTAAAGGAACTGCTTTCAGTTTTTATCCATTAAGAATGATGTTGGCATGGGCTTAGCATAGATAGCCTTTACAATGTTGAAGTATGTTCCTACTATTCTTATTTTTTCTAGTGTTTTAAGCATGAAGTGGTGCTGTATTTTATCAAACGCTTTCTCAGCATCTATTGAAATAATCATATGATTCTTAACTTTGGGTCTCTTGGTGTGATGAATTACATTTATTGATTTCTGGATGTTGAACCAACCTTGCATCCCTGGGATAAACCCCACTTGATCATGTTGCACTATCTTTTTAATATATTTTTATATGTGATTTGCCAGTATTTTGTTAAGTATTTTTGCATCTAAGTTCATCAGAGATATTGGTCTAGAGTTTTCTTTCCTTGATGTGTCTTTGTCTGGTTTTGGTATCAGAGTGATACTAGCCTCATAGAATGAATTTGGAAGTGTTCCCTCCTTTTCTATTTTCTGTAATATTTTGAGGAGTATTGGTTCTTCTTTAAAGGTCTTGTAGAATTTGGCTGAGAATCCATCTGGTCCTGGGCTTTTCTTCGTTGGTAGGCTTTTGATGGCTTCTTCTATTTTGGTCCTTGAAATTGATCTGTTTAGATTGTGTTCGTCTTCCTGATTCAGTTTGGGAAGATCATGTCTCTAAAAATTTGACAATGTCTTCAATAATTTCTATTTTGTTGGAGTATAGATTTTCAAAGTAGCTTCTAATTATGTAATGTATTTCAATGGTGTCTGTTGTGATCTTTCCTCTGTCATCATGAATTCTAGTAATTTGAGTTTTCTCTCTCCTTCTATTAGTTAGTGTGGCTAGGGGTTTATCAATTTTGTTTACTTTTTCAAAGAATCAACTTTTTGTTTTGTCAATTTTTTGAATTGTTTCTCTTGTTTCAATTTCATTGATTTCAGCTCTGATTTTAATTATTTCCTGTCTTCTACTATTTTTGGTGTTGATCTGTTCTTCTTTTACTAGGGCTTTGAGGTGTAATGTTAGGTCATTTAGTTGTTGATTTTTTATTTTTTCAATGTATGAGCTCAATGCAATGAACTTTCCTCTTAGTACTGCTTTCTTAGTGTCCCAGACATTTTGATATGTTGTGTCACTGTTCTCATTTACTTCTAAGAATTTTTTAAAATTTCTTCCCTGATGTCTTCTGTTATCATTGCATCATTCAGTAGCATATTATTTAGTCTCCAGGTATATGAGGAGTTTTTGTTTGTTATTTTATCATTCATTTCTAATTGTATTCCATTATGATCTGATAGGATACAGTATAAGATCTCTATTTTTTTGTATTTACTAATGGCTTTCTTGTGGCATAGCATATGGTCTATTTTGGAGAAGGATCCATAAGCTGCTGAGAAGAAAGTATATTCGCTTGACAATAGATGTAATACTCTGTAAATATCCATTGTCTATATCATTAATTATATTATTTAGTTCTATAGTTTCTTTGTTTGGTTTTTGTTTGGAGGATCTAGTCAGTGGTGAGAGTAGTGTGTTAAAGTCCCCACAATTAATGTGTTTTGGTCTATTCGATTCTTAAAATTCAGAAAGGTTTGTTTGATATATGTAAATGCTCCATTGTTTGGGGCATAAATATTTAAAATTGTTATATCTAGCTGTTTTATGCTTCCCTTAAGCAGTATGAAATGTCCTTTTTTATTCCTTCTGACTAACTTAGGTTTGAAGTTCACTTTATCTGATACGAGAATGGAGACCCCTGTTTTTTTACTGGATCCATGTGCCTGGTATGTTTTTCTTCATCCTTTCACCTTTAGTCTGTGGATGTCTTTTTCTATGAGGTGAGTCTCTTGAAGGCAGCATATTGTTGGGTCTTTCTTTTTAATCCAATTTGCTAGTCTCTGTCTTTTGATTATTGAATTTAGGCCATCGATATTCAAGGTTATTATTGAGAAATGATTTGTATTACTGCTCATTTTGAATTATTTTTGGTTTTTTACTTGTCCTTTGATTGGCTTTTCCTTTAGGGTAGTTCCTCCCTTTACTGACTTGTGCTGTTGTTTTTCACTTTCTCCTCACAATATATTTTGCTGAGAAATTTCTGAAGGGCAGGTTTTCTATTTGTAAATTCTTTTAACTTTTGTTTATCATGGAAAAATTTTATTTCATTGTCAAATCTGAATGTTAGTTTTGCTGGGTATAGTATTCTTGGTTGGCATCTATGTTCTTTCAGAACTCGAAATATATTGTTCCAGGCTCTTCTTGCTTTTAGAGTCTGGGCTGAGAAATCTGCTGATATCCGTATTGGTTTCCCCTTATATATAATCTAACACTTTTCTTTCTAAGCCTTTAAAATCCTATCTTTATTTTGTATGTGAGATATTTACATTATGATGTGTTTTGGTGTGGATCTGTTGTAGTTTTGTGCACCTGGTGTTCTGTAAGCCTCTTGTATTTGATTTTCCATTTCATTTTTCAGGTCTGGGAAATTTTCTGATATTATTTCATTGAACAGGTTGTTCATGCCTTTGGTTTGTATCTCTGTGCCTTCCTCAACCCCAATAATTCTTAAATTTGGTCTTTTCATGATATCCCATAATTCTTGGAGGTTCCATTCATGACTTCTTAACATCTTCTCAGTTTGTTCAACTTTATTTTCAAGATTAAATATTTTGTCTTTATTGTCTGAGATTCTGTCTTCCACCAGGTCTACTCTGTTGGTGATGCTTTCTATTGAGCTTTTAATTTGGTTTATCATTTCTTTCATTTCAAGTATTTCTGTTATTTATTTATTTATTTTTTTTCAGAGTCTCTATCTCTTTATTGAAGTGTTTTTTTGCTTCTTGCATTTGCTCTTTTAACTGTCTACTGGAATGGTCATGCATTGCCTACATTTGCTCTCTTATCTCATCTTTTGCTTCATGGATCATTTTAAGTATGCAGATTCTAAACTCTTTTTTTTGTCATTTCTACTGCCATGCTATTATTGGAGTTATCACAATAGCAACTCAAGTGTTTTTTTAGGAACACTTTCTTCCCCTGTTTTTTCTTATTGTTTCTGTATATTCCCCTCTAGCAGTGAAGATCAGAGATAGTGAAGTTCCCCCCCTGCAGGCTAATTATGACCCTGCAGTTTTCCACTACCTCTCCTTTGAAGGGGAGATCAATACCAATAGCACCCAATACAAAGAAAATGTAGCCCTGAATCAGATAGCCCCTATAAAGACTTTAACATTTTTAAAATAAACAGGATCAGTTCAATTACTATTTACAATATTTCTAATTGTGAACAAGATGGGGAAAGGGTGTAGGATATAAGTGAGTAAATAGAGGTACCTGTCAAAGGGGCTCTAGTCTACTGTAGGTGTCTCAGGAAGGGAGCCGCCCCTCCAATGATGATGACCAAACCTCAGGAATAATTCAAAATGCCTGCACCAGCCTCCAAAAGGAGCTGGGGAGTACCAGTGAGGGTGCACTGAGCACGGAGACAGGCGCAGTGTCCCTCAGCAGTAGGGGGGCAGGCGGGCAGGCAGGCTCAGCTACAAATGTCCTTACCAATTAGTCATGATAAAAGCTACCTTGGGCTCAAGAACCCTATGAAGGCTGTTGACTGGAAGGGAGCTTTGAATGAATTTGCAGAAACACTGATTGTAGTTTACTGATTGAGGTGCTTTTACTTGGATGTAATCGGTTTCTTAAAATAAATTGAACTCCACATATGGGTAATGTTCACTCTTGTATGTGTGTATTGTATATCCAAGATACAACTCTTCCCTGACTTATAATAATGAACTCACTGGAAATTAAAAGTATTATTAAGTCAAGAATGCATTTAATGCACTAAGCCCTCCTGTCCCCTCACCGTGGACGGAGACCAGTAACTGAGCCCACTCTTTTTTGTTTGTTTGTTTGGCACAGTACAAAGCTAATTATAGCACAGTTAGTTCATGGACTTTTAGAGTGATAAGAAACAAGAAAAGAGGTGACTGATTTCAATTGCTACACTTTCCTTGATTAATGTGGATAATAAATGACACGGCATGGGCAGAATTATTAAGGTGTAATTAGTTCCTACTCCATTTAAGTACTAGTTGAAGAGGCCCACGGAACTGGACATGTATATTTCTACTTTATCCTTATAACCACAACCCCGGTTCAAGTGCCTAGCACATAGTAGAGACTAATCAGTTTTATTTAATTAATTAGTCACAGTGTATATTTGATACTGGGTTTATATTCAGGTACTATTTAAGGAGAAATTCTCTGTTTGCTATGTAGATGTATATGTCTATAATGTTCATTTTCTTATCTGCTTCCTCCAATCATACCATACCTGCCTACAGTTAACACCCATTTAATAAATATCAGTCAGTTAATTCACTGATTAGGTTATACTTCTCATAATCTAGTTGTGTAGCATCTAAACCTTTTTGCATTATCTTACACATGAGCTTTTGGGGGACAATGCATATCTAAACCATTACACTTGTTTATCTTTATTTTATGTTTCTTGTTTTCCTATGTTGATATTTGTCATCTGGTGGATAAAATGTGTTTATCAGTTTTATAGGATAGGTTTAATGATAAAAGACTTTCTCCCAGTGATGCGTCCTAAGGTCATCCTAAGATGACTTCCAGTAGTCTCTATGAACCAATCATCTTGCAGTATGCTTTCTGGGGTCAACAGTGTGTGGTTGGGCCTTCCTGTCTGTTTCTCAGGGCCTTGTAGTAGAAGCTGCTCAGGTCAATCTATTTGGTTGCTTCATAAGTTGTGAAAAATGGATAGGACAGCTCATTTTCTCCCAGGAGTTTCTGTGTGTAGAACCACACTGGGCAGGTTGACTCCCTGGCTACATCCTGGGCTGTGGGTAGGTGAGCACCATTACTCAGAAGGAGCTGATTCCTTGGGATGAAAGTGTTTGGCAGGGTTACTCATCTGTTTCCTGGGGGCCCGGGCAGTCCCAAACACTCATCAGGCTCTCTCTGGGAAAATGGGAGAGACCATATAGCTCAGACTGGACCCAGAGACTCTGAAGGCTGCAGGATTCCCAGCAGAAACTATATAACATATATATATATATATATATATATATATATTATAACATATATATATAACATATAATATATGTTATATATATTATAAATATATATTTATATATATTTATATATATAAATAGTCAGAAACTATAAACTATTAATATATAATTTCTGACATGAGGCTGCTGGGGATCTCCTGTTTACCCTTTTCCCTTTGTGGTATAGGGTTGATCAGAGAGACAGGATGGTGGATATTGTATGCTCAATTCCCTTCTGCATAACACCATCGTGTATCACCATGCTCCTAGATGTCTCTGGCATATTTTCATTCACTCACATGAAACATTCACACAACAGTTTTGCTGGGAGAGTACCTAATACCATCTCCAATGTAAAAATAGCACAAAAGAAGAAATAAAAATTAAACAGCTCTCTTTAAGAGCAGAGCAGAATAAGCCATGAATTCTGTTCTATTATCACTAAAGCATATCATTTTCTTATTCTTTTGCTCTTTACAAAGATTATAATTATTTTCTCAATCAAAAAAGTTGAATAGAGAGAAACATAAAAAAGTCACTCAGAATGACACCTCTCAGATTGTTTATATCATTTTATATGTGTTCTTCTATTTTTTCTATTATGCAAATATAAAATACATCCAATTTATTATTATATTTTGCATAAATGAACCATGTAAGTTCTTTCTATTTTTAAAAATCTGAAATCAACATATTTCTCTGTCATTCTATGTTCTTGGCTACATATAAAATAGAGAAAGAGGAATACAGACAAAGAACTTTCTCTAAGTGATGGCAATGTTAGGGTATGGGACTTTGCTTCTCATATGTCAGATAATTTTGTCCCCTGTGGAAAATTTGGGAATATTTAGAGATAAAGCAGGGAAGTCGTAGGTAAAGGGTTTTGGCTAAATCTCCTGCAATGCATAGAACAATTTCCCCAAACCAAGAGTTAAGTAGTTCAAAATGTTAATAGTTCCAAGATTGAACATACCTGGTTTGGAATAATAGAAGTGCACAGTAGAAGAGGCAAGCCAAGACCCTTTCCTTGTTAGTTTTATCTGATATTGGCTAGGAAAGGCAACACATCACATACAAGTAGATACATAATATAAAATCAAAAGTTATAGATATAAAAGTACTATAGAAAAAAATTACAGAAAATTTTAGAGTAAGCCTCGTGGGGGTAAAGAGGAGAAATTATAGCTAAAGTGACTTTAGTTCAGAGACCTGAACCAAGGGAGGGAGGGAACTATATGGTAATCTGAGGATGAGGCACTTGAAGAAGAGGCACTCTTGAAGCACAGCACATCTGGAAAATTCAGCAAATAATTCTGTTCAACTAGAGTAGAATTAACAGAGATACACTAGGATATACATTTTAAAAAGATGGGCAAACAGCAAAACGTGTGGGAAGTTATAGAACTTGGTAAGAATGTAGGTTTTATTATAAGTGTGATGAGAATCTTTTGTGGAATTTCAAAAGGTAGAATGATAACATCATTTAATTTTTAAAAAAACATTGTGGCTCCTTTATGGAGAAGAAAAAATGAAAATCAAATATTAATTAAAAAGTTGTTGCTTTCTTCTAGTGTTATGGTTTAGATATTAGGTGTACCCCAAAGTTCATGTGTGATACAACACAAAATTTAGAGATGAAATGATTGGGTTGTAAGGAGTTTACCCTAATGTAATAGGAATTAACTAGGTGGAAGCTACAAGCAGGTAGGGTGTGGCAGGAGGAGGTGGGTCCCTGGGGGCATGTCTTAGGGGGTTATATTTTATCCTTGCTGAGCAGAGCTCTCTCTCTGCTTCCTGATCATCATGTCTTGATGTGCTTTCCTCCACCACATTCTTCCACCATGATGGTCTCCCTCATCTCAGGCCCAGAAGGATGGAGTTGGCCATCTATGGACCTAGACCTCTGAAACTGTGAGCCCCCAAAAAACTTTTCCTCCTCTAAAATTGTTCTGTGATGGGCTGACATATTTGACTCCATAGAAATGGTATAGGCCAGGCTACATGGGCAATGACTAAACAGACTCCATTTTGCTCTGAGACTCCAAGTTATGTAGGAAATGCTTCTCCCATAGGAGTACCCCACCTCTGTACCTGTCATCAGTTATTTAGCATGGCATGTTTGGCAATACAAAATGAAAAATGACAATTCTTATATAATGGAAAATGGTTCTCTTTTTGATTCCTATTGTTCCTAAACAATGTACTATGTTAACAGTGATGTCAACAGTGATTGCTTAGATGTTAGTGACCATTCTTTAGTTTGTACATAAGTAAGGTCATTTTGACCCACTTCCCCCTCTGCTAATGATTTCAGCTCTCATTATGTTAGTTTGTAATTTTAACTCATAGCAATAGACACTTATGATTCATGTACTGATTTATGGTATAAAAATCCCTGCAACCCTATAGTCAGGGTTGTTCTCTAAATAGCCATTTTTGGGGCATTGTGTGAGACAGTCAGCCAGCCGGCTATTAAAGACTCTCAAGTTTGGACTTCTCAGTGATGATCATTCTGTTTTTAAGTTACGTCCCACAACAGTTCTTGTCAGGTCTTTTGGTTATATCAGCAAAACAACTGACTCAAACATCTAGGTTTCAGGTGATGGTAATTGGATCTCAGTTGGTGACAACAGAAAAGTGGCAAAAATGATCAGATCCAGGATTTATGTTGAAGAAGAAGCCAGCATTGATTGTTGATGATTAATGTATTAGGCAAAAAAGAGAAAGCTAAAGTAGCTTCTAGGTTTTGCAATGGATAAAACTTTTACTGGACTGAGAATTAGCAAAAAGAAAAACACTAGAATTTCTTAAGGATAGACTGGTTTGACACATCTATTGGCCATCCAGATGAAGATATGTAATGCTAAAAAGTATATGAATTTAAGGGAAGAAATCAGAGCTGGATCTATCAACTTAATAATGAAACATGTAATAATGACTTTAGAAATACTAAAGGAGAGGAGAAATAGAAACAATGTCTAAATAAATTGAGCCATCCTTCTAATACAACAACAATAACAATAATAATAATCATTATCATTATCATCCTGTGGATGTAGTAGAAAGTTTTTGTATGTAGAACATTCTATAGTGCAAAACAAATGGGAAGTTATAAAGTGCAAACTATAACTTAATGCTGGGTAAAGGATTTTAGTAAGAATTTTCTTCCCTCTACTGAGTATATGCTATCTAACCTCTGCAAAGAATCTATTCCAGAGAACATCATTTCCACTCAATTATATTAAAACAGAAAAAAGGGCAAACAGGGAATTGAAATGCATGCACTTTAGAAAAGGCACATAAAGCAGAACAATTTTTAACTTTAAAAGAGCAATTCTCATCTGTGGCACTAATGTTTATTCAATAATTTCCATTTTTACAACCTGCAAGACTGAGGTCACCTTATTTTAAAAGATTAGGAAATAAAGGATAACACAGCATCAAGAGACTAAGTATATCTATTGAAACCAGGAGAGGAAGCACTGGGATATGTAAAAAGGACCTTTAAAAGTCATTTCTTTTTCTATGCTATTCTTTTTTTTTTTTTTTTTTCCAAATGGGATTAATCTTTTATAAGGATACTTTAGCTCAGCCTAAACATCTGAGTGATATGTAAAGTAATCCAAAGTTCTTGGGAGGTACCTGTGGCCGTGATTTCTTCCTTTGTTCTTTGATATTTTTTTTCTGACATGTCTGGAGTTATGTGAGGCTCTGACCAACTATGCAATTCTACTCCAGTCCATAATGGGTCCAGGTCAACTTAAACTAGCTTAAGAGAATGATTTATTCCACTTATGAGGAATAGTGATAAGCAATGATATTTCCAAGGTTTTGGGTCTCTGATAAATAAGGAGTCAATGTTAATGGTCATGAAAGTTATATTATTTTCTTTAGTGTAAATAACGTGAAACGAAGAAAACTCATTCTCATTGGTGGATACCCTTGTGATGTCGAGCCCTGGATTCTTAAAACACAAAGAGAATCAGCCCTGAATGTTCACCAGCCCCACATCATTTTACCCATCTGTCCCCCATCTCAGTCAGAAGGGAGAAGGAAGAGGTTATAGGTGCATCTACTCAGTTTACATCTCTACAGACTAAATTAATATCTGTAAGGAACATTTTTAAGAATAATTAGGCATGTAAAATTTCTAGTGTTGTAATTTGGAACCTTGCACTTCACAGATTCAGAATCATTTATTCCTCAGTTTCTATTTTGTGAATTTTTGTCATCAGAAGTCTCAATTTTCCTTGTAGGCTGCTACTGCTAAATTTTTGCTGATTTTATTATTATATTTTGATTTTAAAATAAGGCAGGCTGTGCAATTTTATATCATTTTAACATTTTTATTTTTTATTTCCCTCCAATTATCTTGTTGTGGATGTAACAGATGTTGTAAACAAATGTTAGAAAATAAAAGTCTTTGAAAGTAAGCAATGAACTTGGAAGTAAGGTACTAAAATAGAAAGTATGGTAGCTTTTGAGTCTGCCAGATTTGGATCTCATGCTTTTCCAAGTAATGATTGTGTGACTTTGACAAATAACCTCTTTGAGCTCCAAATTTATCATAGTGTTCAGGTAAAACAACTCAATGAACTATAGGATGAAATTCTGCATCACAGTGTTTGACACATAAGTTTCAAGAAACATACTAACTATATGTAAATATGCCATGTTCAGCTTTTCCATTATTTTACTGTGTGTTAAACAAGATAGAATATTTTGACTTAATTTAAAAGTTTTAAAACAATTTCAAACTTGCATTCAGCCGGAAATTGTTGTCTATTTTAAAGATAGTCAGCTATCTATTCTATGTAAGATGCTTTTCTCTGAAACGCTTCAGATCAACCCAAGCTCATCTATAACTGTAGCAATAACTTCAGAGGACACCACCTTTGGAACTTTAATTGATATTATACCTATGACAGTTCATATAGAGACAGAATTCTGATCAGCAGAATGTTTTCTCTTCATTTCTTATTACTAAGGAAAATCAAAACCAGCTCATTGTTACATTAGAAGGACTATAGGAAACATTAACCATCATACCCAGTTTATGTTAACTATAATAACCTTGGTCACAATCTGGTTTATAGGACCTTTGCTTTCTTGGCTTTCTGAAACATATCACACTAGTCCATCTCATGATATCATCAAGTTTATTGACTCTAGCAATGGCAATCACATATAAGAAAGACACAAGATAGAACTTGGGAGAAAAATGCACAGAGTTTGAAGTCCTGACTCTTCCAAAGGTAGGTTCAGTGTTCTAAAGCATATCACAACATTCCCTCAAAAGTAGACAAGTCATTGCAACTTGAACCTCTACAAAAGAGGGACAATGCTCAGTAGGTTTCTTCAGATATTGGAGACAATATTTACTGTATTTGGGTAAATTGACCAAAAAATTTACAGATACAGAAAAAATACCTGTTTTGAGTGGTACCTAGAAAACAATGGGCTCTGCATTAGGACAGACTGCACTATAAGCTGTTCTGAACTTAAACCATATTACTCAGGTTGTCTAAAAATGCTCAAGTATCTTCATTGTTTTAGATATTCATGATGAATGATACTGCTTTATGGAGTCATTGTCATGCCTTAACAGAACTGCAGAGAAAAGTCATGTCATTTGCAGCAGAAAACTACTTACCAGATTCACAACAGTGTTCCTAATGAGCTCTTGGATCCTAGTAGCATTCTGAAGTTAAACACAGCTGCCTGTGATGTTGGGAAGCATCAGATACTCTATGATTTAAAGTCACGAAGTTAAAATAGCAATCTTTTGTATAATAGAAAATTTCCATTCTATATTAGCCTTAGCAAGTAAATGTTCACAATGTTACATAAAGTAGTGGTAGTCCAGACTCAATGCCTCTTTTATACTAATGCCTCTTTTTAAACTATGTCTGTGTTCTCATAGGGAATTCTCTATAACTATCTAATAGAAGTGTAAAATATCTTGGGTATAGATAACAGATGGGTTTACTTGATGTATTGATGGAAGCTAAAATTACAAGCCTGGAACATTACATTTCCTTCCCGGTGTCACTCTAAATGATAGTATGCTGGAGGTGAGACTCTGTCCATTGCACATTGCTGTGAGCAGGCCACATGGTCTTTCCCACTTATGGGGGAAACATTGTCTAAGGTAATGATATACCTGCACTCAAACAGAGGGGAATGACTTAACTATAAAATAGGCTAGATTAAAAGACTAACAAGAAAGACTAAGAAGAGAAATGTAGATAGACCTATGGGAGTGAGCATGAAGCATGTACATGTTTAGTCTCCTGCAAATACCCACCACAGAGAAGTCACTTACTAACAGGTGGACATACTGATTTATCGATAATTGTCAACCAGCCTATCATCTCAATTACTTCTTGTTCAAAAGTAGTGTGAATGCAGGACACATCGTAGCAGGCAGGTTATGTAAACCATGTCTCCGATAGCATAGAGAACTTCTCATTAAGAGCAATCTAGGGTGGGAGATCAAGATGGTGAACTAGAGGGAGGATGCATTCCTCATTGCTCCCTGACTAGGTATTCAAGCAGAGGAAATAGTGTTCCTCTGCGAGGCAGCTATCACTGCCCACCAATCCCCTACTGTTTACCCCCTGTTTGTCAGTATATCGCCTGCATTTTGAGTGCAGATGGCTCACTGACCACCGCCTATCATCATCCATTTGCCCATTTGCCTGCCTCTTGCCTGCCCATTGCCTGCCATCATCCACTTCCCAACATCCACTTGCTGTTTGCCTGCTGTTAGCCTGCAGAATACCCCCAGACCACCAGCATATCACCCAGGGCCTGCTGCCTGTTGCTGCCTGAAAGTCCATTGTCACGGTACCTCCCTGTTTGATTACACATGGCCACCACCATCTTGGGGCACCTGCCAAGGCCTTCAGGTTTGCCACCACCACCACCATCTTGGGGCTCAGCCACGTCAGTCTGGGGAGACTAGTGAGGACCTGGAGATATATTGTCAGTTTACCTGCAGGTCTGGTTGAACCTGAGGTCTTTCTGCTGGTGTGCTAATGGCTGTAATCTGGCTGCCTCTTTGATAGGTCACTCCTTTCTATGAGCACATCCTTGCTGGTCTGTCTGCAATTTGAAAGGGCATTGAGATCTTGGGACTGCAGTAAGGCAGAGCCTGGGGAAACTGAAGCTCAGGTCACCATATGCAGCTGGGTTTGTGTGAGCCAGTCTGGGTCTGGCAAGTCTGTCAGAGATTAGGGGCAGTTCCCTGGTCACCCTTCACCCGCACAGGTTAGAGAAACTGGAGAAAAACTGGTACTCTGTAGCTCAGTGAGTCCTAAAGAGCTCTGTGATGGAAAGAGCCAGCTACAATGGGTAGGAAGACTGGAAGAGGGTGTGAGGATATCTTGCTATCCACTCACCCATCCAATTGGTCTGGCATCCACCAGATTGAAGCCAACATCAAACTTCAGAAAATGCCACCTATCCGTGGAGAAGAGAAGCTGAGAAAAATTTTGAAAGCCAACGGAAGCAGTAGTTCAATTTTCCATTGAGACTTCCTCTTTTTTTTTCTCTCTCTCTCACACACCTCTATCATCTATGAATCCAAATATTTTTCATGCATCAATTTATTGAGGAATGGGATGTCTGAATAGTATATTGCAGTTTTGTTATGAATTCTTACAGTTTTACTTTTTTTTCTTTTTTATAAATCTGTATATGATTTTTTTTCTCTTTCCTATCTTCTCCCTGGATTCTCATTCTAATTTTTCTCATACTAACAGCCAACCTCTATTAATTCCTCCATCTTGCTTACTATAAATTTTTACCTCTATCTCCTCTCCTTCTTTTGCATAAACATCACATCTTATAAATTTTTACCTCTATCTTCTCTCCTTCTTTCTCATAAACATCACATCTTATACTCCTTCTGTTCCCTCGTTGTCTATAATTTGAAATGCTAAACACTTTTAGCAAACTTACTGTTTGTTTTGTAGACAATAATTGAACATTTCATTTCTCTTTATTTTGACAAAACTGTAGACACATTAACAGGAGTTATTAGGTATAAGGTTGTATATTGTTTGCAGTGGGTGCTGTTAATCTTGGTCTCTCCATTAGGTGCAGTATGGGAAGCCTTCAGGGACACCATAAGACTACAGGGTAGAGACAATACTGCCTTAGATCCATACCACTAGATGGGAAGGCACACAAAAAAACACAAAAAAGCAAGGGAACAAAGCACCTCAAATAAATCAAGATGTTACAACAACAGAATTCATAGAAAACACAGTAGAAGAAATGTCAAAGAAGGAACTTAGAAGGTACATAGTTAGCTGATCTGTGAAATAAAGGATGGTGTCAGAAAAAAACTATAGGAAGTGAAAGATTACTTCAATAAAGAGACAGAGATCATAAAAACAAATCAAGCAGAAATTGTTGAAATGAAGGAAACAAACCAAATTAAAAATACAATGGAAAGTACCATCAACAGACTAGACCACATGGAAGACATAACCTCAGACAATGAAGACCAAATAAATACCCTTGAAAATACAGCTGACTGCACAGAGAAGATGGTAGAAAACCATGAGTAGAAATTCCAAGAAATATGGGACAACAGGAAAAGACCAAACTTAAGAATTATCAGAATAGATGAAGGTATGGAGATACAAACCAAAGGAATGCACAATCTTTTCAGAGACATAATATCAGAAAATGTCCCAAATCTAAAATATGAAGTGGAATATCAACTACAAGAGGCTTATAGAAACTCAAATGTATAAAATTACAGCAGACCCACACCAAGGCACATTATAATGAGAATGACTAACATACAGAATTAAGACAGAATTTTAAAAACTATGAGAGAAAAAAATCAAATTACATATAGGGGGAAACTGATTCAGATTTCAGTTGACTTCTCAACCCAGACCCTCAAAGTCAGGAGATCATGGAATAACATATATCAAGCTCTGAAACAAAATGGGTGTCAACTGAGAATTTTATATACGGCAAAATTAAGCTTCAGATGTGAAGATGAAATTAAAACTTTCCATGAAAAATAAAAGTTAAAAGAATTCACAACTGGAAAGCCTACACTACAGAACATTCTCAGCAAAATAGTCCATGAGGAGGAAATGAAAAAACAAAACAAAACAAAAAATGAAAACCAGCAAGGGGAGGAAGGGAGGAACTACACTAAAGGAAAAGTCACTTAATGGAGAAAAGAAGTCAAATTAAAAAACAAAAATAAACCAAAATGACCAGGAATACAAATCATATCACAATAATAACCCTGAATGTTAATGACCTAAACTCATCAATCAAAAGACATAGACTTGCAGATTAGATTAAAAAGTGACCCAACAATATGCTCTCTTCAAGAGAGTCACCTCCTGGGAAAAGATATCCAGAAACTGAAGAAGAAAGGTAGGGAAAAAACATGTTACTCACATGGACTAATTAAGGGAGCATGGGTTTCCATCCTCATATCAGACAAAATGGACTAAACCAAAGTTAGTCAGAAGGGATAAAAAAGAATATTTCATACTGTTTAAGGGAATGATACATCAATAAGACATAAAAATTGTAAATATATATGCCCCAAACAATGGAGCATCTACGTACATCAAACAAACCCTTTTCAATTTCAAGAATCAAATAGATCACAACAATAATACTAGGTGACTTTAACACACCTTTCTCACCACTGGATAAATCTTCCAAATGAAAGCTAAACAAAGAACCTATAGAACTAAATAATACAATTATTTAGACTTAACAGACATATATACATAGTATTTCATCCATCATCAAGAGAATACATTTTTTTCTCAGCAGCAAATGGATCCTTCTGTAAAATAGACCATATGTTATGCCAAAAAAAAAAAAAAAAAGCTCAATATCATGCTAAGTGAAATAAGCCAATCACATAAAACCAAAGTCCAAATGTTTTGTCTGATAAGTGAATGCTGATCCATATGGGGGTTGAGTAGGGAAATAAAAAGAAACTTTGGGTTATGGAAAGGTAGATGAGGAGAGGGATGGGGCTGTGGGAATGGGAAGGATGGTAGAATGAGACAGACATTATTATCCTATATACATGTATGAAAAAAATTTAAAAAGCAAATCTCAGTAAATACAAAAAATAGTAAAACTATCCTGCATTCTAACAGATCATAGTGGAATGAAAACAGAAATCAATGACAAAATTAAAAATAGAAACTACTTCATACTATTGAATGATGAATGGATTGCAGAATAAATCAGGTAAGAAATTAAAAAAAACAAAACAAAACACTTAGAGGTAAACGAGAACACTGATACAACATACAAAATCTCTGGGACACTGTGAAGGCAGTGCTAAGTTCATGACATTGAGTATATACATTAAAAGAATACAACATCAACAAATAAATGACCTAACATTACATCTCAAACCCCTAGAAAAAGAATAAATCAACACCAAAAGCAATAGAAGACAAGAAATAATTAAAATCAGAACTGAAATCAATAAAAAAAAGAAACAAAAGAAACAAAAGAATTTACAAAACAAAAAGTTGGTTCTTTCAAAAAATAAATAACTTTGATAAAACCTCAGCCACACTAATGAAGAGGAGAGAGAAAATTCAAATTACTAAAATTTTTTATGAAAAAGGAAATAATTAGAAACTATTTTGAAGATTTGTACTCCAATAAAATAGAAAATCTTGAAGACATCATCAAATTTCTAGAGACATATGGTCTACCCAAACTGAATCAGGAAGAAATATACAATTTAAACAAATCAATTTCAAGCAATGAAATAGAAGATGCCATTCAAAGTCTACCAATCAAGAAAAGCTCAGGACCATATGGATTCTCAGCTGAGTTCCACAAGCTCTTCAAAGAATTACTGCCAATACTCCTCAAAGAATTCCATGAAACAAAAAAGGAAGAATCATTCAAAATTCATTCTATGAAGCTAGTATTACTCTGATACCAAAACAAGACAAAGACACATTCAATAAAGAAAACACCAGGCCAATATCCCTGATGAACATAGATGCAAAAATTCTCAATAAAATTCTGGCAAATTGCATGCAAATGCATATTAAAAAGATAGTGCACCATGATCAAGTGGGGTTCATCCCAGGAATGTAAGGTTGGTTTAACACACAGAAATCAATAAATGTAATTCATCACATCAGTAGATTTAAAGACAAGAATCATGATTATCTCAACAGATGCAGAAAATGCATTTGGCAAAATATAGCAACTCTTTATGTTCAAAACACGAGAAAACCAGGGATGGTAGGAACATACGTCAACATGGTAAAAGCTATCTATGCTAAGCCCAAGGCCAACATCATTCTAAATGGAGAAAAATTGAAAGCATTCCCTCTAACAACTGGAACAAGACAGGGATGCCCTCTTTCCCTACTTCTACTTAACATAGTCTTTGAAACTCTAGCCAGAACAGATGAAAGAAATTAAAGGGATATAAATAGGAAAAGAAGAACTCAAATTATCAATATTTGCCAATGACATGATTCTATTTCAGAAGGTTCAAAAAACTCCACCAAAAAACTTCTAGAACTAATAAACGAATTCAGCAAAGTAGCAGGATAGCAAATCAATACCCATAAATCAAATGAATTTCTATACATAAGCAACAAATCCATTGCAGGAGAGATTAGGAATATTACCCCATTCACAATAGCCTCAAAAAAAAAAATAAAATACTTGAGAAATTTATCTAACAAAAGAGGTGAAAGACTTCTACAGTGAAAACTACAGAACACTAAAGAAAGAAATTAAAGAAAACCTTAGAAGATGGAAAGATCTCCCATGTTCTTGAATAGGCTGAATTAACATTGTCAAAATTACCATACTACCAAAAGTGTTATATAGACTTAATGCAATTTCTGTTGAAATTCCAATGACATTCTTCATAGAACTAGAAAAAGCAATCATGAAATTCATTTGGAAAAATAAGAGACCCAGAATAGCCAAAGCAATCCTGAGCAAGAAGAGTGAAGCAGGGGCATCACAATACCAGATCTTAAACTACACTACAGAGCAATAGTAATAAAAACTGCATGGTATTGGCAACAAAAGAGACACGGGTACAAAACAGAAGACACAGAGACAAACAAACATAAATATGATTATTTCATAACAAAGATGCCAAAAACATACATTGGAGAAGAGAGAGCTTATTCAACAAATGATGCTGTGAAAACTGGAAATCTGTATGTAACAAAATGAAATTAAACCTCTATCTCTCACCCTGCAAAAAAATCAACTCAAAGTGGACCAAAGACTTAGGCACTAGAACAGAGAGCCTGTGCCTAATAGAAGAAATATAGGCTCAAACCGTCATCATGTTAGCTTAGGATCTGTCTTCCTTAACAACATTCTTAAATGGCAAGAAGTAAAATTAAGAATCAATAAATGGGATGGACTCAAACTAAAGAGCTTCTTCTCAGCAAAGGAAACAATTGGTTATTTGAAGAGAGAGTCTACAGAATGGGAGTAAATCTTTACCACATGTACCTCAGATAAAGAATTAATCTCTCGAATATATAAAGAACTCAAGAAACTTAATACCAAAACTCAAATAACCCAATCAATAAATGGTCTAAGGAACTGAACAGACACTTCACAGAAAAACAGAAATACTATCAATGAACATATGAAAAAATATTCATCATCTCTAGCAATTAGAGAAATGCAAATCAAAACTATGCTAAAATTTCATCTCACTCTAGTCAGAATGGCAATTATTAAGAATACAAGTGATAATAAATGTTGGCAAGAATGTGGGGAAAAATGTACACTCATACATTGCTGGTGGGACTGCAAATTGGTACAACCACTCTGGAAATCAGTATGGAGACTCCTCAGAAAACTTGGAATGGAACCATCTTTTGACCCAGCTATTCCACTTTTAAAATCAGTATACTACAGTGATTCAGTCACATCAATTTTTATAGCAGCTCAATTCAAAATAACTAAACTATGGAACCAACCTAGATATTCTTGAACAGATGAATGTACAAAGAAAACATGGTACATATACATAATGGAATATTACTCTGCCTTAAAGAATAATGAAATTATGGCATTTGCAGGTAAATGAATGGAACTAAAGAATATCATGCTAAGTGAAATAAGCCAATCCTATAAAACCAAAGGCTGCAAGTTTTCTCTTATAAGCACATGCTGATCTATAGTGTGGGATGAGTAGAAAAGACTGAAGGAACTTTGGATTGTGCGGAGGGGAGTGAAAGGAGTTGGAGCAGTGAGAAAGAAATTTTAAAAAAGAACGATCTAGTTAATTTCATAACAGATTACTCTGTCTGCCCAAGCCATTGTCAATGATGAGTCTTCAATATGGTACCATTAGTCAGACAGAAGTCAGCCAAATATTGAGAAGCTAGTAACTGCAGACCTATTTTACCTTGGAGCCTGCACGCATTCACATTATGCGATTTCCTTAACTTCTATACCTCTGTCTGCAACTCATTCTGAGTGTTTATGGATCGTCTGACGTTCTGACAAGAGATGCAACATAACATCATCTCAGAACAAGAGACCATAAATAGGTAAAAGAGGTATGACAATGAGTGACAAATCAGAGATTCAATCTACCCTTCCCTACACTATATAACCTACAAGAGAAAAAAGAAACCTAGCTTAATAGAACAATGGAATAACCTCTTAAAAGCTTTGCTAAATTACTGTCTTGGAGACTGCACTCACTGTGTGTTCTAATACATGTACGAAACCAATAGTTAACATATGAGTCTACTTTCTTTTTTTGTTTTTGAATATATAGCACATTTATTTTGTTTTTGAAAGAGCTTTTTATGAGACATCATAATAATATACATGAATTCAAACTGCACAATTTCTTATGTTTTGATATCAGTTATAGTCATAAAACCATTATCACATCAAAGTAGTGAGCATATCCATTACCCTCAAAGGGCTCTTCGTGCCCATTTTATAAATACTAGCTTTGTCCCTCGTCAGCTCCCATGATCACATAACCACTGGTATATTTTTTGTTACTATTGCTTGTTAAGGGGTCTTCAAGTTTTTGGAAATGCATTCACATAGTTTACACTCTTTTTGTGCTCTATTCATAAGAATTTATATATATTTATATATATTGTTATATATATTGATGCTTCATTACTTCTATTACTTAGTCATCTTCCATCACCTGCTAAACCACAATTTGTTTAACCATTCATTTTCAGATAGACTTTGGATTACTTCTAGCTTGTGGCTATTACAAATAAAACTACTATAAATATTTGTGTATGTATCTTTTTATAGACCTATCTTTTTCTTGGATAAATAACTAAGCATGAAATGGCTTAACATTTTTAGGCAACTGTAAAAGTTTTATCAGTTTGCATTCCCATTAGCAGTTTATGAATATTCCAGTTCCTCCATACCTATAAACACTTATTATGAATAACATTTTTTAATTTTTATCCCAAGATGTGTTTAATGCTATGCCATTGTATTTTATTTTGCTTGACTGCTTTCTTAATATCTAGAATTGCAGGTACATAATAACCCATTATGTACCATCTACCCTTTAATGGAAAACTCAAAAGACTTAAACAACAGATGTGCCACTTATGGTAACTTTGAGATATTTATGATTTTAGAATTCTGCTCCTTTGAGAAAAGTTGAATGATTACTAATAATATTTATTAATGACATCATGAATATTATTGATAATAAACTATATAATAAGCTCTAGACATTTTTTTTCTCACCTTTTAAATACAACTTTGTCAATTTCATTGAAATGTTCACAGAATTGAAAACTTGGGACATAATGGGTTAAAGGAAGCAAAAGTTAAAGGAAAAATCCCTCCTATCATCACTTTCAGAAATCTACTTGGAGAATTTATGATTCCCAACTTGTAAATTTATGCTCTGCTGCATTAGAAGGCCTGTTTCCAAGCAGGTAAGGTTTTCTTCCAATATAATATAAAGCAAGTTTTTCACTAAATTTGGAGTTATGACTACTGTCCACTCATTATAAAATCCTTATTCTGATGGACTTGTTTTTTGTGAAGTAATATAAGCTAAGGAATACCTTTTTTTTATACAATGTCAAGATTATATGATTATATAATTTCCCTCTTGGGGAAATTATCATTTCAGGAAAGCTTACAGATAACAAAACTCATTACAATCTGTTGCAAATTTCAACTATACACACAATAAAATTATTCCCTTAAAGTTTACCATACATGTTGAATAAAAGTACCATTCTAAGTGATTAAAGTATAGAATTTACTTTATCACTAGGTTAGCACTAAGTGTAAATAGAACACCTGGTCTTACTAATATTAGTTCACTAAGGTAATTCTTTTGCCAATATTTTGTTAAGATATAATTGTTTGCAGTTTTATAGGATAACACATTTCACTCACCAAATCTGTCACTATCCAACAATCTCTTTCTAAATTACTGACTTTTCAACGTTTTAACTACAATGTAAATCAAAAACTACATTTTACTTCTTTCAAACTTACACACAAACATGCACACACACATAAATACACATATCAAAGCTTCTTTAAATAGTTCTTACCTTTCTGACTTGTAACTAGCAGCAGGAATCAGAACTAGATTGTGAGATAAAATTCACAATAGAATCAGCAACTTCTTTTTTAGCACTGAATCTAAAATTTCCAGCCAAATGCTTTTTTCCCATGAAAAGGAATTCCATAGTTATTAGAATGCATGAGAAACTCATTCAAGTGACAAGATACCTTCATTCCTAAAGACTTACATGTACCTTATTTATGGAAAAATTAAGTAATTTTCCCTGAACCACTTTAGTTGCCTAATTCTTCCAAGGAAACTTCCCTCAGTTTAAATACAGAAGAGAATGTCCTGTAGCATAATACATAATTTTTTTTTTCATGGAAATAATAGCAGTCAATAATCAGCCTGGAGTAAGTGCTGTCTTTTTTTAATCTCTGAAATTTGTAATGCCTGTATTTAGATCTATGTTTAAAGTCCTCTTGAAGTGATAGGACACAATGTGATATCTGTGGTATAATACAACATAAATAGGTCTTCTTCCTCTACATTATACCCTGATTTGTATAAGATAAAGTAAATGTTCCTTGCATAAAATAAGTCTGTACAAGCTATGCAAAATTGATTTTCTTTACCTCCTCTTCTGACAGTTCATTTGACTATCAACAAATGAGTCCAAGTCTGAGAGATAAAAGGACATGCTTCTTTTGATCATTGTTTCCTTCTTCTTGAAGTTTTTAGATTTATTACACATATTTGAGCTCTTACTTCACTTGAACAGCAATGGGTAGATGCCATAAATGCTAATGAAATTAAAATTAGCTACAGTATGATGAAAACAATTTGAAAATGGTTATAGAAGACATCTTTGTACAATGGCAGCAGTAACAAATAGCCCACTGTCTGAATATGAACTCCACAAAAAAGGTGAAATACAAGAATTCTGACAAATCACTCTTCAATTTATAAGTGTCTCATTAATCACCCAGTAAGTAATGTTCTGACAATAAAAAAATTATTAATAGATATTTAGATAGATAGTATAAAATTTTTTTTTGCCTTATTTCCTTGAAGTAATCTGTCCACATTTTAAAATTGGTACGTTATGCTTGTACATAATGGTGGGGTTTTTGTTCTTACATATTTATACATGCACACAATATATAACAATATAATTTCTTCAACATCATTCCCTGGATTTTTTGTTTCCCTTCTCTCCTCCCTCCCCCAATCCCTTTTTTCTATTCTAATTATCTCCATTTGAATTTTTTATTGATTCTTTTTGTCATACATAACTGTAGAATCCATATAATCATTTGGATTGTGTTGACATTTATTATGAACCATTCAACAGTGACCCACTTCTCCTGCCATTGGATGGGGCAAGTTGCTAATTTCTCTTTTAATTTATTTCATGAAAAATACTTCCTCAAGATCTCTTCTTAACAATGTTGTCATCCAAAAAATGGCATGAATATTTTGATTTAGTTCTTGAAATCTTTGACTCATTACTCACAAGTACATGTAAACATTTTTAATGAAAATTCTTGCATAGATATTTTTTCACGTTTTATTTTCTACCCTAAAATTATATTGACGAGTTTATCTTCCCAAATATAATTTAAGCTCACTGAATGCATTTGTTATTCCTTAATTTCTGTTAGATTTTCTCTGTATAGCTGGTGGCTATTTTGTATTAGACACTTAATAGATGTATATTGGATACATTATTCAGGGTTAGAAATGTGAAAGAGCTAAATTATTTTTTTTTCATTTCTAAAATTAACAGAAAGTAACAATTTTTTCTACCCAATTTGACTGTTAAAACCAATAATAAACAAACCATAAAAAAATGTCTACAAAGAATGAAAGACAGAAATGCATTAACTGTTTCAACATTTGTTATTTTTGTATTTAGTCTGAGAGCATTAAATCATATAATATGCTAAAAAGTTACTTAGGTAAGCCCACTATCCTGTATCTTTATTAATTTGATTTATTCTATTTTTGAGTGTATGAGCAACTCATAAAATCCCAAATGATAGATACAATCCATATTATATGTTCAGGTAACTGTCATACCTTTCCCCTGTTATTTTTTCTTTACTACTTCTACCCTCTTCTACCAAGTTCCACTTTCTACCTCTATGAATAATCAGTCTCATCAATTTTTTATTTATTCTGTGTGTATGTCTATAGTTTTTCTTATCTGCACAAAAAAAGAGCACAGTATAGATATTCCATTGCAATTAGCTTACTTTATTTAATAATATAGCCTGGAAATCATTCCATTCAGGTCATAGAGATCTTATTTAATAGCTAGACAGTAGCCCACTATGTGGTCGGATCAGATTTTTTCAACTACTCTTCTATATTTGAACATTTAAGTTGTTTACTGCACCTTGGAATTATGAACTTTACTGCTATGAATATTTTGCATAGATATATTTTTATATTATTGAACCATGTCTTCATGACAAACCTCTAGACATAGACCAAAAGTGAAGCCCATCTGTATATTTACTAAATTTTGTGAAATATGCCTTCACAAGAGTTTTCTAATTTCTATTACCATAGGATTTGCATGAACTTCCTGTTGCCTCATTTTTGCCAATAATTGTAATAATTTTTATTATTTAACCAGTTTTGGAGATAAGGAATGACATCTTTATGTAATTGAAATTATGACTGAACAACTTTTAAATAGTTTTAAGGATTTGATTGGTGACCTCATATTTTTCTATCACAAACCTATTAATTTTTAAATAATAAAATATTTAATTATTCAAATAAGCTTTCTGTGGATATTCATTTTCTGAAACTCATTGTCAGATAGTTAATTTGCAAAGGTATCTAATCTAGTAATCTGAATAAGTTTGTTTGTAGATTCTGCAGAAGTTATGTAAGTTACTCAGTATCATTTGTACTGCTGAATAGAGCCAAAGAACACATTATGAGTCAATCTATATTCAAATTTAGAGCTCTCCCAGACATGAAATATTCATATTGCACACAAACACTCTTTAGGAAGACTAAGCCATTAATACATTATCTCTTTCTGATGGGCAATAAGACATCCATGTTCCAGTAACTGCATATGAATTAATAGGTATAAATATATTAATGTAAAATTTGAGTAATGGTGTGCATGTTAGAAAGTTCTAACTGTGTAATATAAATGAAATTCAGTATGTGGTCAGAAAGTGTGATTAATCTTTTGAATTATGTTGCTTATGTTATCATTCACAGCATAACATTTTATTAGTATCACAATCTCCTATTAATTATTTATCGGCTATTTATCCATATCCTCACAAAACTAA
This sequence comes from Sciurus carolinensis, assembly GCF_902686445.1. Classification (NCBI taxonomy): domain Eukaryota; kingdom Metazoa; phylum Chordata; class Mammalia; order Rodentia; family Sciuridae; genus Sciurus; species Sciurus carolinensis. Next base: position 109,727,169 of record NC_062217.1, on the reverse strand, counting down.
CCAAACAGTGGGATTTCTTATTTTTAATTTTTATGTTTGGTGCAGAGGATTGAACCCAGGTCTTCATGCATGCTGAGCCTATACTCTACAAATTGAGCTACACTCCAGTCTTAGAATATTATATTTTTTCATATGATATCCTAAAATAATTTTGCATTTACTCATTTGAGAAGACAATATTGAAAAATGTGCAAATTATCTAGAAATATGTGTATTTTCCAATGTCAGTAAAAATATGTGGGTACATTTTCCCCAAAATTAAAGTCCTTGAAGTAATAGAAGTATTTGTAAAGACAAAACCTGAGAGCTGCCTCGAGACTTGAACAAATAATACAGAGAATAAACATATGTATTTCACATTATTAGAGCACAATTAGGATTGTTCCTGTAATGGTTATATTATGAAGAAAGATACTTTTGTTTTTGCAAAGTAGGCATTGTTCTTCTGGTCATTGACTCCAGTGGATAGTTGAGTTTAAAGGAAAGATTCCTGGATTTAAAATTGTTATATCAGAATAGACTCCTGGTTTAGTTAGCTTTTTCACTGCTGTGACTAAGAAACCTTATGAGAACAATTATAGAGGAGGAAAAGTTTATTTGGGGACTCACAGTTTCAGAGGTCTCAGTCCATAGACAGCAGGTCACATTCCTTGTGGCTTGAGGTGAGGCAGAACATCATGGCAGAAGAGTATGGTGGAGGGAAGTGGCTCCCACGATGATCAGAGGCAGAGAGCAAGACTCCACTTGCTAGATCCAAAATAATACACCAAAGGCAAGCCCTTAAAACCCACCTCCTCCAACCATGCCCTACCCACCTTCAGTTTCCACTCAGTTAATCCCATCAGGGGATTAATTCACTGATTGGGTTTTGGCTCTCATAACCCAGGCATTTCTCCTCTAGACCTTCTTGCATTGTCTCACGCATGAGCTTTTGGGGGACACCTCACATCCAGACCATAACAACTGCAGATGCAGCAAACTAGAAATTGTGTTCCTTAAAAAAGTTTGACATTTTCCTTAAATTAGACCCTCTTTAGGTATTTGAAAATTGTGATGTGAGCATTGGTTTTGATTGATTAAATCAGCTATGTGATCAGATAGTGGTCAGAGTGTGATTTAAATAGGAAAACCATGTTTTCTTAATACTATATTTATTAGCTAAAATGTTATATGCTTCATAGAGTTTTTCAAAATATAATTCAGATAATGTTTTTAATATGATGGTCATATATGAAAATAAATGGTAGGGACTTTTGTTATATTACCAAATATCAGGATTGTCATTGTGATTTTAAGTTTTTAGGCATTGCTGTATTAGGAATATGGTCACTCTGGAAGTTAGGTTTATATGTATAATAGATATGTATTATATGAAATATATAATATAGAATATATAAAAATACATTTGTATATATCTATGAAATATGTTTATATGTAAAATATGAAATATAGGATACATATAAAATATGTAAAATATAAGCATATATGTATATATACGCCTGTGTGTGTGTGTATTTATATATATATAATTTAACCAAGCCCGTTTTTGCTCTAGAGTGAGTAATTTTTAGGATACATTTTTTTTTGGTGGACTTAGAAGGGCAGCTATAAATAATGGCTACATATTTTAAAAACTATAAATAAGAAATAGAAGTGATCAATTGGGCTATTGATTACAGAAAACTTTTGGATATTCTCCCATTTTTGTTTTCCAAAGTTTAATTATCAGACATCCTGATGTAGAGGATGAGACTAGGAAGAAACAGTATTTTTCCCAAACCCTTCCTGTGCTCTACTTAGAGCAGACAAGTAAGTATAAATTTACTTTTCTCAGAAAGCTAAGTTTAATCAGAACTGGTGGCTGCCAAGAAGCCAGCACTGTGAGGTGAAGCAGGCAATTTTCTCCGTGAGTGGTCCTCTGGGCAATGTTTTCTGAGAGGTCTGTTTGGCTTAAGCAAGTCTCTGAAGCACTGTCTCTCTGGCCTGTTCTACTCCTTGAAAGAGTTCCCTTCCATCTGATCTAAGTGAGGTGGCCTCCATAAAAAGGAAGCAAGCTTCCTGGGGGAGACTCTGTACTGATTGAACTGTGTTCACAACTGCTTCTCTCTGCTCCCTGTTCACCTTCTCTCTTGTAAATCTTTCTTTCCCATTCCTACCACATCTTCCCTCTACCTCCTTTCATTCTCCAGCACTGTCTTATTTTAGATTTTAAGTTTACTCATACCCAAGTTGGTGATATTCTAATTTAAACACTGTCTTTCCTCTATGAGGTGGCATTGTTAAGAATTAATAATTCAAAAGCAACTCCTCTAGAAAGCGATGTTCAGAGTGTTTATGACCCTAGGTCAAGGCGACTGCAGAGAGGCATGCTTGAGCTCTGTAATGGACTTTGACATTTAAATGAGTGGACAGTAAACTTTTCTGTAAAGGTCCAGATAGCAAATATTTTACACTTATAGGCCATAGGTCTCTGGTCTCTGTTATAACCACTCGTCAGAAATATTGCAGCTGAATACAATCATCAAACTGACTGCGTTTCCATAAGATTTTATTTAAAGAAACAGGTGAAGACCAGATTTGCTTATCTCTAATTTAAAAAGTTCTGCAGTTATGGAATGTTAATTTTACTAGAAGAGTCAAAGTTGAAAGGATAAAACCGAAGAAACTAAATTTAAAAATATTTTAACAAACAAATCAACTTATTCTGTGGTTTTAAAATTATTTTAAAAATCCATATAATTCATTTTGAAATTTAGCAATCTTTATGAAATATTCTAAACTCCTCACACTGCTCAGGTTTTGAGTCAGTCAGAGGATATTTGTCTCACATCCTTTCTCTGAAGGTGAGACTATAGACTATCACTCATTCCTCTTCCTCTGGGGCACATCACAGAATCAAATCTACCTCTCAAGATGATTTAGAGACAAAGTAAGTCCAAGAAAAATTGTGAAGTAATTGAATTTTCAATTTAATTCTGTCCACTTTTCCTTTTTTTTTTTTCTTTTCTTCCCAATTTTAGTGCACAAGTTTGTTCTGCCAGGTCCATATGTCATGTGACAGCACCCTGGCACCCTGAGGCATGCTGCCAATGTCTGGGAAGCATTCCTCCCTGCATTCTCCTTCTCTGTCTGAAAATCTTAACTAGTAACATCCACTTGTTGAAGTGAGTTTTCCAAGCGGGCTGTTAGTTACATGAGAGTCATATAGCATATTATCATTTTAATAAGAGATTGCTTAAATTGAAATAATTGATCAAAGAAATGAGTCTGTTCATTGTCTTTTATATTACCATAGAGGAAAAGGATCTGCAAGTAATTTCTTATAAACCATATTCTTTTGCGAGCATTCTATTTTATTTACGTATTATGACCATCCTATTCAGACACTTTTTAAAAATCAAACCAATTTCTAAGATTCCCCTAACTACCCATCTAGTAAGTAGGGAGAAAAAGAGAGGTAGTGGTCAACCCCAAAAGCTGTCCATTTATTTATTAAACATTTTATTTTTCTTATTTGTGAATGTGCGTACTATGGTCATATGCATGACTCTGCAGAGTGACTTAATATAGATCTTAGGAAGGACCTTCTTTTTCCCAGGGATGTTGGTGCAAGAACATTTAAATGACAATGATAAGAAAAGAGTGAAAGAATAGATGACATTCTCAGACCTTCCAAGTAACCTAAAGGGACACAGCCAGGGCAACCAGGTGATAATCACTTCCTGTGCAGAACACTTAAAGAATATAAATACCAAAAGAGGTGGCAGAAGTTTGAGCAACTGCCAGAGAGAAAATGAGATCTTTGCACTTGATATGTCTACCTATGTACAGAATGACTAATCAATATAAGACTCATAAACTGAGAGCAGAAACTCAGGACTAAGATAATAATTGGATCTGGACTGACCTCAGGCAGGGCCCCTAACCTACTTATCTTTTGGTAAGGGCTGAACAGATATCCAAGAGAAGAAGGGTTAGTAGATTGTACCAGCATTTTACTATAGTTCTAACTCTGTGCATTATAATTCCTAGTACCTGTAAAATTCTTAACCTATACATTTTTCTATTTGGTTTACATATATTGTTGATTTCCAATTTTCCACTGATGACTTAAAGCAGTATCACTGTGGTTCATGCTTATAGATGCATGCTCTTGCATATCAAGGAATTCTGAACCAGAATCTGATAAGCTGTAACCCACATAATCTGTATTTAAGTTTGTCTTCCACGTGATTCATAGACAGACCAAAGATGTCAAACTACTGGCATATCTCTTTTAAATTCTTATCTATGTAGAGAAAACTCTTTTTAAAAATTTTTTTTAATTTTTAAATTTTTTTTATTTTTTAAAATATTTTTGAGTTTTACAGACACTTTTTGATTCATTGTATACAAATGGGGAACAACTTTTCATTTCTATGGTTGTACACAGTGTAGATTCATTCCATTCATGTAATCATACATATATATAGGGTAATACTGTCTGTTTCATTCCACTGTTTTTTCATCCTCACCCCCTCTCACCCATATTTCCTCTATACCATTCAAAGTTCCTTCATTCTTCTCTTCCCCTGCCACCCCCTATCGTTATATATTGTCATGCACTCATCAGAGAAAACATTTGGCCTTTGGTTTTCTGGACTTGGTCTTTTTCACTTAGTATGATATTTTCCAGCTTCATCCATTTACCAGCAAATGCCATAATTTTGTTCTTCTTTATGGCTTAGTAATATTCCATTGTCTATATATACCACAATTTCTTTATTCATTCATCAATTGAAGGGCATCTAGGTTAGTTCCACAATCTAGCTATTGTGAATTGAGCTGCTATGAACATTAATGTGGCTGTTTCACTGTAGTATGCTGATTTTAAGTCCTTTGGATATAAACTGAGGAGTGGGATAGCTGGGTCAAATGGTGGGTCCATTCCAAGATTTCTGAGGAATCTCCATACTGCTTTCCAGAGTGGCTGTACCAATTTGCAACTCCACCAGCAATGTATGAGTGTGCCTTTTTCCCCACATCCACGCCAACACTTATTATTGCTTGTGTTCTTGATAATAGCCATTCTAATTGGAGTTAGATGAAATCTTACCGTGGTTTTAATTTACATTTCTCTAATTACTAGGGATGATGAGCACTTCTTCATGTATTTGTTGATCACCTGTATATCTTCTTCTGTGAAGTGTCTGCCCATTTCCTTAGCCCATTTATTGATTGGGTTCTTTGTATTTTGGGTGTAAAGTTTTTTAAGTTCTTTATAAACTTTGGAGATGAGTGCTCTGTCTGAAGTATATGTGGAAAAGATTTTCTCCCACTCTGTAGGCTCTCTTTTCACATTGTTGATTGTTTCCTGTGCTGAGAAAAAACTTTTTAGTTCGAATCTATCCCATTTATTGATTCTTACTTTTATTTCTTGCGCTATGGGGGTCTTGTTAAGGAAGTCTGGTCCTAAGCCAACATGATGGAGATTCAGGCCTATTTTTTTCTTCTATTTGGTAAAGGGTCTCAGGTCTAATTCCTAGATCCTTGATCCATTTTGAGTTGAGTTTTGTACAGGGTGAGAGATAGGGGTTTAGTTTCATTTTACTGCATATGGATTTCCAGTTTTCCCAGCACCATTTGTTGAAGAGACTATCTTTTCTCCCTTATAAGTTTTTGGCACCCTGGTCTAGTATGAGGTTACGGTACTTAGGTGGGTATGTCTCTGTGTCTTCTATCCTGTACCATTGGTCTACCTGTCTATTTTGGTGCCAGTACCATGCTGCTTTTGTTACTATTGCCCTATGGTAGAGTTTAAGGTTTGGTATAGTGATACCTCTTGCATCACTCTTCCTGCCCAGGATTGCTTTGGCTATTCTGGGTCTTTTGTTTTTCCAGATGAATTTCATGATTGCTTTTTCTGTTTCTATAAGAAATGTCATAGGGATTTTAATTGGAATTGCATTGAATCTGTATAGCACTTTTGGTAGTATGGGCATTTTGACAATATTAATTCTGCCTATCCAAGGACATGGGAGATCTTTTACATCTTCTAAGGTCTTCCTCAGTTTCTTTCTTCAATGTTTTGTAGTTTTCATTGTAGAGATCTTTTACCTCTTTGGTTAGATTGATTCCCAAATATTTTTGTTTATTTGAGGCTATTGCAAATAGAGTTGTTTTCCTCATTTCCCTTTCAGATGTTTCATTGCTTATGTATAAAAATGCTTTAGATTTATGCATGTTGATTTTATAACCTGCTATTTTGCTGAATTCATTGATATTGTCTTGAAGTTTTCTGGAGGAGTTTTTTGGATCCTCTAAATAATCAAGTCATCAGCAAATAGTGACAGCTTTAGTTCCTCTTTTCCTATTCGTAACCCTTTAATTTCTTTAGTCTGTCTAATTGCTCTGGGTAGTATTTCAAGTATGATATTGAACAGAAGTGGTGAAAGAGGGCATCCCATTTGTTCCTGTTTTTAAAGGGAATACTTTCAATTTTTCTCCATTAAGAGTGATATTGGCTGTGGACTTAGCACAAATAGCCTTTACAATGTTGAGGTATGTTCCTACTATCCCTATTTTTCTAGTGTTTTGAGCATGAAGGGGTGTTGCATTTTGTTGAAGGCTTTTTCTGCGTCAATTGAAATAATCATATGATTCTTATCCTTAAGTCTATTGACATGATGGATTACGTTTATTGATTTATGGATGTTAAGCCATCCTTGCATTCCAGGGATGAACCCCACTTGATCGTGGTGCACAATTTTCTTGATATGCTTTTGGATATGGTTTGCCAGTATTTTGTTAAGGATCTTTGCATCTATATTCATCAAGGATATTGGCCTAAAATTTTTTTTCCTTTATGTGTCTTTGCCTGGTTTGGGTATGAGGGTGATATTAGCTTCATGGAATGAGTTTGGCAGGGTTTCCTCCTTTCCTACCTCCTGGAATATTTTGAGAAGTATTGGAATGAGTTCTTTGAAGGTCTTGTAGAACTTGGCTGAGAATCCATCTGGTCCTGGGCTTTTCTTGGATGGTAGGGTTTTAATGTCTTCTTCTATGTCATTGCTTGTTATTGATCAGTTTAAATTGTGTATGTCCTCCTGGTTCAGTTTGGGAAGAGCATATGTCTCTAGAAATTTGTCGATGTCTTTGGTATTTTCTATTTTATTGGAATATAGATTTTCAAAGTAGCTTCTCATTATCTTATGTATTTCAGTGGTGTCTGTCATGATATTTTCTTTTTCATCACAAATTTTATTAAGTTGAGTTTGCTCTCTCCTCTTTGTTAGTGTGGCTAAGGGTTTGTCTATTTTGTTTACTTTTTCAAAGAACTGACTTTTTGTTTTGTTAATTTTTTGAATTGTTTCTTTTGTTTCAATTTCATTGATTTCAACCCTGATTTTAATTATACTCTTATACTCAGTTTTAGATGAAAAGTTTGAAGAGTAATATCTCTATAAGTGAGAATCTACTCCAATGTTTGAACAAGGACTGTTTTCCAAAATGACAAAAAACTCTCTGACATAGTGGATAATCTGTGAAGTTTTTGTTAATTGTTTGACAAATTGCAAAGAAATATTTTAAGGTAAACATAAAGATCACAAATTTTAAAATTTTAACTTGCTTGCCTCTTGCTTATGTGTCATTTCAAAATATTTATATTCTTAAGAACTGATCTTTTTTAAAATAACAAAGTGGATTCTTTTCATGATGTATTTCAATAGGGAAAAAGAGATCTCAGTTTAATACTGGATTTAATTTTGGAGTGGGGGAATCCTAGAAAGGAATTCAGGAATGTTTTCTTTATCTCTGAACCACATCCCCAGTCCTTTAATCTGAATTATTTTTTTTATTTTTTACAGACTGCATTTTGATTCATTGTACACTAATGGGGTACATCATTTCATTTCTACGGTTGTACACGATGTAGATTCATACTGTTTGTGTAATTGTACACGTACATAGGGTAATGGTGTTTATTCAGTTGCCTTGAAGTAAAATAATATTGGCACGTTGGAAATTTTATCTTTTTTTCCTAAGAGCCTATTTGCACACCATTTGATAGCTAAGAATTTTCCAAGGGAAAATAATATGTATTAACTATGTGAATTAAAAACTATGTTTGCTTTCAAAAAAAAAAAAGAACTCATCTTTTTGTTTCAAGTTCAATCTATCAAATCAGGTGTAGGTATTATTAAATAGATAAAGAGGCACAAATGTCAAGCTATTCCTGACTGTCTGACAAAGGTACATGTTTCTTATACAGGCAGGTCAGAAACTGGCCCTCCGACATACATAAAGCAACAGAGAGTAGAGACTGCCATTTACTTCTTTCATTTAAAAAGTGATCCAGAAGGGAGAGAAATTCAATAATGTCTTGGAAAAACATGGAATTAGTAGTGAAGCCAGCTGCTTCATGCAGCTGCCAGAGAGCGACTAGCTGACAAAGCAGTGTTGTGACAATGGGTACTTCCTTGTCTTTACTGGACAGAATGTTAAGTGGCAATTGCATTTTTGTGCTACAAAGGGCAGGTCCTACCACTTTCAATCTGTTTACTTCAGTATCGGGCATGTGACACTGACCAAGAGAGTTAACATTCCAGGCAATGCAATTATGTCAGAACAGAAGCCATTTCTAAAAAGGGTTTGGGCTTCACATGTATAAGGTTAAAGGTATTTAATTGGCAATGTCCAGAAGGCTAAGGAACAGAGGAAATTCGTTGACTATGCTCTTTACATTCAGATCGCTATCTCCCACATTGCAGAAGACAAGTTTTGAACAAGAAAATAATGTCCTTTATGCATGACCTTGAGCCTAGTGCACGGATAAACAAACCATAATAATGGAATACTAGAGTTTTCAGAATATGATGTATCTTTGCCCTTCCCTATGTGAAATGGAGTAGTAATAAATACTTCTGTATGGGATGAGTAAAATAATCTAAGATGAAGTCTCTAAATTGCTCATATCCATGTTACCTGTTTTATTTCTAGTTAGTGGAGCTACTAAGCAAATGCTCTTTTTATATTCAACATCACTTCTTATTGACAAGAGATAAACAGAAAGGAGTTCTTGGTTAAGCTTAATAATCACTGACTGAAACATAAATTTAAATTAAACAGATCTGGCAAAGAAGGGAAAGAGCCTTTCCATATTAGTAACCGTCAGACCCAGAGAGTTATGTACTTAATAACCTAATTGTTTTAGAGAGATTTTCTGTGATCACTAAGGAAAGGGAATTGGGGCGAATCATTTGGATACTGTAGATATTTTGAGACAAAACCATTTGTTTTCCCCTTTACTAATAATTGCAAGTTTTTAGAAATGTGAAATACATAACATCTATTATTTAACATTTCATTAAATCTGTCTAAAAGAATGCTCCTTACTTTTGTTAATGAGTGTTCTTGTGGAGATATCTACCCACTAACATGTTCCAAATACAGATCTTGGATGAAATAAATATGTGCATATAAAATTTAAAGGGAAACATGAACTAAACAAGATAAATATCTTCATGGTCCAGAAACTAATAGATATAAAATAAAATGCTAAATCCACAAGTTCTCCTTAATCTATGAGAGACTCCCTTCTGGAGTATGTAGCACTATAAAAATAGAAATAGAAATCTCTGAAATTTTAAAGTCCTCTATATACAAATAGCAGAGAATCCTACAGAGTCCTATAGCACAAAACTACCCCCATCTACATAGACCTCACCAGTTTCACTTCCTGAAATGGAATTTCTACTCACAGCTTGAAACAGGAACCAGAATAGCTCTGAAGAAATAGCTTGGTCTAAATTGTCCATTGGCTCAAATATTGCCTTTTTTCTTATAAAAAGGCAGTACTCAGGGCTGGCTATTAACTTACTAGGCCCTAATGCAAAATGAAAGGTCAAAACTTCATTCAGCAGGGGTCCTGGTTCAAACCCCCCAAAAAAGTGCTAGTAAATATACCAAAATCTAAACTTTTTTTCCTCTCATCCGTGGTCTCTTTCTCAATATGTCATGCATTTTTTGGGCTTTGTTTTGCTATTCAACTTTCTTCTATGTAAAGAACAATACTTTTTAAATTATGAGAATGAAATTTTGCCTTCATCTTTATATTGTGCAATGGCAATTTCAAATGCAGATATAAAATTATTTAACTTATTCCCAGAATCATCAAAATTACACAATTCATAGTTCACAGAATGTACTTGCATATATATTTTTCTATTACCAATAGTGAAAACACTACACAAAACTAACTCAATTGTTATACTCAACTCATCAATATGCACACTTAATAGAAACATGTTCATGCTTACTAGTGGATAAGGAAGGACTAAAAGAAAGGGGAAATATGAGTTGCCTTATCTTTCCATTCCCTTCTATATATCAGTTATCAATGTATGTAGTTGCTTAATGTAGAGAAGAAGTACCTAAGAAAGGATATGATAAACTTCCTCTGTTGCTCATGTTTCTTAGAAAACTATTGTCCTCTTTCTGTGTTTGAACAAAGTTCTGGTTGGATGTTAAATATATGTGGGACCACATTGGTGTTCTTCTCTATTGAAAAATATCCAAAATTTCAGAAAAAAATGTATTATAACACAAGACGGCATCACTTATCACTTGTAAAATGTGCTCTACAGATTGAGACTTTGCCTGTGAGACTCCAGGCAGGATATTACTGTGGTAGAGTCAGTTATCCTTAGAAGCTGTGATCCTTACTGCAGGAAAGGCAGACTCGCGCAAAGCTGAGTGTTTTCGGAGGAGGATGACATAGACCACAATTTCCACCTGATGACATGTAAGTAAATATGTTTCTGTTTCAGTTCAGAAAACAACCAGACCATTTTATTGCCTCCATCTGTAAAAAGCTGTATTTACTTTAAGTGACTCATATAATGATATATAAATTCCATTTTGCATTACATTTTAGGTCCAAGTGTTTTCTGGTCTCTTCCTCTAGATATTGTTGGGTTGGAAAATCATGGGCTTACTTTATATGAACTTATAATATTTGCACTTTTACCCATAAACCCTCATTTTTGCTTTACACACCTTCACAACATTTTAAATCTCTTGCTTTGACATTTGAAAAGACTTTTCAGAGTGTTTGCTGGCACGCATTTTGTTTCAAGATCAAACTAATTTAACTAATTTTTTAAAATAAGAGATATTTACAATTTTTTCACTTTATATTTATTATGATTTATTAGGGTCATATCAAATAACAAATAGTCACTAAATTATCCTAAATGTGTTAAAGGACAAACAAATAGAGGATGCCTCTAACCTGGTGTCTTCAGAACACCTGGGGAGTTTTTAAATTTACCATGGATAGAAGTTGATAATCCCAAGGAGAAGAGGGTGATTATTCATAATGGCAGGAAGACCAAAGGATACATAATTTGACTGGATTATTCTAACTGTGTAATCTGGGGATAGGTGACCTGAAATGGGTGCTTACCTAGTAAGTTGGGAAAAGAATATGACTTCATTTAGTTTTTCTAACTTGCATTATGAAAAATCTGCATTATTGTTTCTTTTTTTACCTGAGCAGGTAAGGCAGACACAGTCATGATGGAAGATATCCCTGGGAAGACAGATTTCACATGTGCTCTAAGTCAGCAGAGGTCTTCAACTAGCTTATAATGCAACTCCATTGTACAATTATTTTCCAGATTTTAGCAGGACCCTTTAATAGAGCTCTAATTTTAAGCTTCATTTCATTCTCTTCTATTGCTTTCCTTAATGCTTGCAACACAAAATCTTTGATTTACCACTGCCCTGTGCATATGTGAATATTATGAAACGCAGGTCAGATGCTGAGCATTATTTAAAAATGTTCTCTTGTGCGTGAATGAACAGGCATTAAGAATGAGAAAGCTGCAAAGATGCTACTCAGTGGAGAGGAATAACTTTTACATGAATAAAATCAATGAATTCTTAAAATCTCTGCCACCAGGTGATCAAATTCAATGGGATTGTTAAATGTTAAATAAAACATCTGCACTCAGATCATTGCATCAAAGCCCAAATAAAATATTATTCTGGAAATGTGAGATGTTAGTAAAATAAATGCAATTTTGCAACTAAGTGAATAAAAAATTACTCATTATTATTGTTTTCTTTAAATGATTTCCATGCTTAACATTGCAGTCATTTTAATAATACAAAAGATATTTTTATGGATTATGTAATAATTTTAAAATACTGATTTTTCATTCTGTTTAATATTGATTTGGTAGATATTTATTTTGCTCTGTATATGCATATATATATTTGCTAAAAATTTTGTGTACTTAGACTTCTAACTGGCATCCTTGATGTTTCTTTTTCCTGTAGCCCCTGGCATTTCATCAATCACCAAAACCTGATAGTTCTGCTTCATAAATATTCCTCAAGTTCAGTCATTTATTTCCATTTCCACTTACAATATCTCTCTACGAGCCACAATTATTTCTCACCAGAACTACTGGAAGTCTCCAAACTAATTGCTGATGCTGTGAAATATGGCCCTGCTGGCAAATAGGCTATGATGGGAGAACTTAGAATTGAATATAAATCACAACTTGTAAAACATTACTATGAGTCACAAAACAGATAAATTTTTACCAAACCAGGACATTCAGGACACATTCAGCACAAACTCTTTTTTAATTCCCATACATTAATGATAAAACCTCAGACAAGTCAATCTAACAGAAATGTGGCATGAGGTCACATGTTCTAAAGATAAGGACACTATTTCAGCAAATCCCTCAGTTTACAAATGATGGCCAAACCCTGTCAAAATGGTGTGACTAACTGTAGACCCCAGGACCTCTAAGTTTACTTTCTTAACAGTCAATTTTTGAGAAGTCCGTTTTTCTCACAGATTGCTTTCTATCTTGCAAGTCTTGCAGTAAAGGTAAGTTTGCAGCCAGTGTAACCCTGGTGATCTTTGTTTAGTAGGTTTTAACAAGTAGAGGTATGAAAAGAATTTACCAAGTCCCTCAATGCTATGGAACATAACACTTTTCTTAGTAACTGGTTGATTTTATGTGTTGACTTGACTAGGCTAGTTAGTATTGACTAATGCTCAGGTAACTGGTCAAAACCATTTCTGGGTGTGTCTGTCAGTGTTTCCAGAAGAAGTTGATATTCGAATCAGTACACTTGAGTAAAGAAGGTCCACCTTCACTGATGGAGGCCAGTGTTATCTAATTCACTGAGAACACAAATAGAACAAAAAGGTAGAGAAGAGGTGAATTCTCTCTCTCTTCTTGAGATGTGGCATCCATTTTCACCTACCCTTTGATACTGGAGCTCCTGGTTCTCAGGACTTTTGCCTTGGGGGTCTTATGACCCTAACCAGTGTCCAGGCCTTCAGTCTGAGACTGGGAGTTACACCACTAGCTTCCTAGTTCTACAGCTTCTCTCTCACCAGAATTATGTGAGCCAATTTCAACAATTTATCTTCTCTATAAAATATTTTAATAATTAATATGTCATACATTTATATATACAAATATTTAATATTTATTTTAATATATTGTGTATGACTATATAATACATATTTATTATTAAAATACATGTTCTGTTTTCTGAAAATCCCTGACTAATGCATTAACAATTTATATATCTCAGAGTGCCTCAATTATTTTTCCTTGAGACTCCTAATGACTGCAACTATGAGGAGTGACCATTACTGATGTTCATTAATGGTTGGTAGTTGTTGAAAACTTGACAGAGGCCTTGAACTCTATCTTAGGAACTTCACAGATATACTGTCATTTGATCTTGACAATGACCTTATAAGATAGATAATACAACTAATCCTTTTTTACAGAAAAAAAATGAGATACATAAAGAATAAGTATCATACTGAGAGTTATAGATTATTTTAGTTTTTATTCTCATAATCAATAATTATGAAGAGTTTTTTGAGCATGGAATTTAAGGTTTTACAGACCTGGTATTATGCCTTGCCCCACTTTTAAGCACAGTACTTATCTAAGTGGTCTACAAATGACAGAGATACATGTAGGACTTGTAAAAAATAAATTAAGGTGTTTATCTACTCTCTGAAAATATTCTGATTCATGGGACATTTGGAGAGTCATGAACTGTTAGTCACACAGACATAAGGTGAATAAATGATTAAAAAGAATATCTATTTTTTTCTTTTAATGTCTGTGTGATGCATGAATGCCTAAGCATTTTAAATATGTTTTTACATGAGACCTGAAATATTTGCAAGTGGTAATAATCATTAGCCTTTAATTCTAACCACTGAAGACTTCAAATAGATTTTGTATGTCAAAAGAATGATACAAAGTCTGGTTTGATTTCTGGTTCCCTGTGTTTCTTCTCATTTTTCTTTTCTCCAATAATCTTTTAAATACACTTTTACTTTCCTCTTATGTACTATTTTCCATCAATTTCTACTATGTTTTACTTTTCACCAAAGAATAACATGGGAAGTTAGAGCTCATAAATGTTCTTTTTCATAGGTGTGCATAATTTTAAGGAAGACTATTATATCAAAATGTGCAAAATGGTATCTTTGCTTAAAATCAGTGTGAAAAGAGAATAGAGGAGTGAAATGTTAATAATAGACTTACCTTCTGCAGAACATGTCTGTATCTGTGTTGTATTGATAATCCAGATTGTATACATTTTCATTTACTTGGTCCTGAATAGAAATTGCCAATAGACTGATGAATGTGAGGTTAACAAAAATATTTATATATATATATATAATTTATAAATATAAATATGTAATTACATATATATGTGTGTATATACATATACATATATATTATATATAGAGAGATATATATATGTTATACTGGAACTGACAAAATATATAATAAGTATATGACCTCCTTGCTTGATTTTATATATGTCCGTATTTCAAGCATGCAGTCCTTTATAGACTCAAGGCTATTGCTTGGGGACTGAGCCTGCCCATTGCAGAGAGCTAATTTATTTCCCTTTCCAAAATGGATTTCATTTTCCTTTGTGCATCATCAGCACATTTTAAAAAGTTCTGATGGTAAATTTTATAGTAGCAATGTGCAGAAGAATTTAATTTAATTTTGAGTTCCCAGGTTGACTTGCAGTGCTAGTGGGAGTTTTATTATTATTATTTTATTTTCAAAAATGCATTACTATTTCAAAATAGTACAAACTATCCAAAAACATCAACTTCTTTCAGAGTAATGGAAGAGTGAGTGGAAGAAAAAACCCCAAATAGCAAATCAAAGTATTTTTTTCGGCATTTTTGAAGCACAGAAAATGTTAGTAGGTATTTTGGGTAAGTAATGGAATAAAATGCAGCTATTGTCTACATGTTATATATACTATTCTTGCTTTCCAAGAATTTGAGAGGTTTATTTTTAAATGCATTTTTAGGATCTAACATTATTGGAATGCAAAAATCAAAAACAAGAAGAGGCCAAGCATAAAATATAAACAATGTAAAAATAAACAAAACAAAGAAAGACATAGTGTCATGGGTTCAAACTATCCTTGTGGGGCAGAAACCAACATATGTCTCCACTCCATAGTAATAAAATGACATTATGTACTTTTATTTTGAAAATGGAGAGAATGATTCTTAACTTGGGAAACTGAGACCCAGGAAAACTAAGGAGCTTGATTGATCTTTAATTCACAGGCAGCCAAGCTTGTTGTATCACTTAATGGCTACAGGGTCCTGCTTCTGACAATATTGACTACATGATTTTACCAAGGTTTGTACAATGCACATGCTAGGTTATAACTTGGGATGTAGGCATTTCTTAGGGATAGGGCCTTCTGGGACATAATGAATAAATGCTTCCTGGGAGAAGGAATATGAATCCTTGATTTAATAAACTATCCAGTGTGCAGGAGGAGACTTTTAGGTTATTGAGGGGTATTGAGGGGTTCAGAAAAGGATAGGAATAACAACTCTTCAAAAGCACAGTGAGCAACATCAGAGCTATGGTTGAGGGAGACAAGTTTGAACACTCAAGAAAGGTCATCTGTTTCTAATCCTTAGAACCTTTGATTATTTTATGTTACCTGGTAAAATATAATTTTAAAATTATACTACAGTGATGCAGCACATCAATGTTGATAGCAACTCAGCTATAATAGCTAAACTATGGAACCAACCTAGGTGTCCTTCAACAGATGATAGATAAAGAAAATGTGTGTATATATATATATATATATATATATATATATGATGGAATATTACTCAACTTTAAAGAAGAATGAAATTATAGCATTTGTTGGTAAATGAATGGAGTTGGAGAATATCATGCTAAGTGAAATAAGTCAAACCCAAACAACCAAAGGCCAAATGTTTTCTCTTATATGAGAATGCTAATTCACAATGGGCAGCGGGGTGCGCCATAGAAGAATATCGTTACTTTAGATTAGGTAGAGGGAAGTGAACTGAGGGGAAGGTGTATGGGAGTAGGAAGGATAGTAGAGTGAAACAGACATTACTACCTCATGTACATATATGACTACTTGACCAATGTGATCCTACAATATGTGCAATCAGAAAAATGACAAATTACTTCATTTTTGTATGATTTATCAAAATGCATAAATGTACAATCAGAACAATATTCAGAGAGGCTGGTCAGAGAGATGTGACATGAGAAGGACCTGATTTGCTATTACTTCCTTTGATGCAGAGGAAGGGACCCAAGGGTCAAGAAATGTGGGAGACTCAAGGCAGGAAAGGAATTTCCCTTTATAACCAGTAAGCAAACAGGGAACTTGGCCCTTTGACTAACTACAAGCAACTGAATTCTACCAACCAAATGAATGAGCAAAAAATGGACTCTTTTATGGAGTCTCCAGAAAGAAATGCAACTTCTGGTACCTTGATTTTGTAAATTTCTGACCTACAGAATCATAAATCTAAATTTGTGTTGCTTTAAGTCAAGAAGTTGGAGAATACTTTTTATTCCAGTAGTAGAAAACTAATACACATGTTGGCAGATATTTGGCAGTGGGTGGGAAGAAGATATAAAGTAGAAAAAAAAGACCTCAAAATTGTTTTGCTTTTAGAATAGCAGATGTTAAACTAAATGCCAACATTTATCATTATGTAGATACGTTATTTGGAAATAGGCAGATCCTGTGAAAACACTCAAGTCCACCATTAGTTACTCATTAATCTCTTTTATAATTTATTTTATAGTCAAGTCTGCCTTCTTTTTGTATTTCACATGGAAAATTTCTCATTTGGATAAATTCAGGAAAAATCTTTTATAGTTGTAATGACATTTTATTCATTAAGAATCAGGTTGAACTTATTCTAATGAGAATTGACTTGTGGGCTGGGAAAACATTATACTGAAGGTAAAACAGGGAAGGCTTATACAGTGAATTTAGGATATTTCACCAGACTTAGTGTATTTTTCATTTTATAGGAGCAAAGCAACATCTGAACCAAATGCAAACTCCATCATAAAGAATTTTAATAAATGTTGTAAGTAATGCTATTACAATGTCCTCTAACATCTTCAGTTATCAGTTATATTTCCCAACTTAAAAGAAGCAGTGCTAGCCTATGTTAACAAGGAGTGGGAAGGGAAAAGAAGAGGAAGGTACTATTGGCAGGAAAGACAGGGCTTGCTTTCCAACTTAAACCATTTGTTGTAAGTGTTCCTTTCTCATCCTTGTGAACTTTTGTACTTGATGGCAGTGAACATTCCCCCATATACAATAATAAATTCTAACTATGAGAAAAGTTAGTACCCCAATCCAAACTTCAAAAATGATATTGCATATATTATTCAATTTTTATGCCTATAACCTTCTCCTAAGAGGACAGTTTTGTAGCAAGTTCTGGAAGATGATTTATCTAGTATAATCCATCTAACCTGATCGCAAAAAAGAGAGAAACATTATAAAGATACAAGGTCACCCTAAGGTTTGAAAGGTTTGATACCCTTCCTGATTAATGATAATTATATTTTAATATTTGACTTCCATTTCATAATTCATGTGAACAGTAAGTTCCTACAAAATAATTTACTTTGTGCTTAGATAAATTTACACAATAAATAACCTCTATTTTTGGTGAAAACATTATTTGACCATGAAATTTAAGAATTTAGCATTCTTCTCTATAACTAATGATTCTTCTGTTATGGTTGTTTTTCAATAAAATTATTCATGTATCATTTTGAAGTAATCTTGTTAGTGTACATAATCAAAATACCCAGTGAGCTGACCAAACAAAATAGTTTGCTTGCATATGAAAAAAAATTATAAGAGATGTATTGTTATGGTTTGAATAAGTTTTCCCCCAAAAGCCTATGTCTTAAAGATTTGGTTCATAACCTGTGGTGTTATTGGGAGGCTCTTGGACCTTTGGAAGGTGGGTCTGTTTGAGGTCTTCAGGTCTCTGGGGGTGTGCCCTAAAAGGGTAGTGGGGAACCCTGGTTCCTTCCTCTTTCTCTTTCTTTTGCTTTTGGGCCATAAAATGAGCAGGTCTTTTTTTTTTTTTTTCCTTGCCATGTGCCCCAGCTGTGATGCCTACCTCTTCACAGTCCTAAAAACAACAAGGATAACTTATTATGGACTGAAACCTCTAAAACCATAAAACAAAATAAACTTTTTCTTTTTATAAGGTTCATTATCTCAGATATTTGTTACAGTAATAGAAACCTTACGGATGTGTTTAAATGAATTTATTATTTTCTTTTAAAATAAATAATTTTTCTGATACGGTAGAATTTTAAGACACATTTTAGGATAAGCAGTGTGTTGCTTGATTTTGTGTTGATACAAATAATACAAATGAAAATAATAAAAAATATTTTAAAAATGGAATCCAAATATTAATGAATTTTAAGATTTCATAGAATATGCAATGTCAATAATTATGTATGGAGAAAATTTTAATTTAGAAGCACAAAATACAAAATCAAGCCAGCAAAAATGTGTAAGGTCAAGCTATGAGGTGTTATGAGTGGTTAAAATAAAAAAAAAAATACATATGTCCGATGACTGCTAACTTCAAGGAAATTCTTATTTGGTTTTGAAGAAGAAAGATAAGTAAAAACACAAATCTTAGTAAAAATTAAATACACTGCCTGCAACCTAGGGAGTAAACTATTTCAGTTTGAGACAGACTAATTAAAATAATACTAATAATATAAACCCTTTTTATATTTAGATAGTTGTTTCAAAGGCTTATTTAAGAAAATATTCCATACTTAAATATGCCCTCAATTGTTTACCAAAAACTGGCTCCTGAATGAGATTACAATGAATAATGGCAGGTGGCCTCTGGGAATTTTTGCTATTTTATTTTACTCATCTGCCTTAGGACTCTATTCATGCGTAGAAAATGCATATAAATTAAAATTAATAGGAAAAGTTGATGCTTTCACTCTTATCATATACACACATATTTATTTGTATATATATATATGTATACGTGATAAATCATATCCAACTTGTATATGGTTTATTACTATTAACTAAACCTATACGTTTTTAAGATTTTATTAGTTTTTCCCTAATGTTCTTTTTCTGTTCCAGAATCCCTTCTAGGATAACACATTATATTCCGTTATTATATCTCCTTAGGCTCTTCTTGACTGTGATAGTTTCTCAGCTTCTTTGTTT
Source organism: Sciurus carolinensis (assembly GCF_902686445.1). NCBI lineage: Eukaryota > Metazoa > Chordata > Mammalia > Rodentia > Sciuridae > Sciurus > Sciurus carolinensis. The sequence continues at coordinate 109,707,558 of NC_062217.1, read as the reverse complement.
TTGATGACTGACAGTTTTAAAGATTGCTGGTAGGTATATTGCTGAATGTCATTCAGTCTGGATTTTTTTTTTTTTTTTTCAAGTTAGATGTGAATTATTATTTGGGGGCACAAGACCAAAAAATAACTGTAAAGTGATATTTTCATCACATTTTAACAAGGGTGGCCTGCAGTGTATGTGACTTATCACTCGTGAGGGTAATTAACATCACTGGGCCAACATAATGATTGCTAGGTGCATCTCTATTTGATTTTTTGTGTGTTTGTTTGTTTGTTTATTCTTTAAAAACTTTTTTTTGGAACCAAGTCACCAAGCAAAATCTACCTTCAAGTGATGAGTAGTCAAGTTTCATCTCTCTCCTGGAGGGAGAGGTATCTACAGAAATTATATCTCTAATAGCACTTGTTATTGTTATTTATTTATTTTGGACTTTAGCTATTCTAATAGACATTTAAATGTTAAATTGTATATATATGTATGTGTATATGTATAATGACCTACTTAAAATAAAATTTGAATATAGAAATCACTATTAATGACTTTTGATAATATGTGTCATTTAAAATTATATTCTTATTCTTCACAAAAAGAAACTAAAATATATTAAAAAATAAACACATTTTGTGAAGGTTTTTCATGATAATTATTAGTCATTCTTTTGAAATGTAGGGTGTTTGGTAGATTGATGAAATCTAATGACCAGAATTCCTCAGTTTCCCTCTATTCCTACCAGTTGCCACACAACATTCTTGTAGCCACCCATTCTGCCAGCTACACCCTGTGATTGGCAGTGAGATGGTCACAAGGGCGATATAAGAAGAGGCTTGGAAAATCATTTGCGTATTTCAACTTGCATTCTTGGTTCTTTGTCATGTCCTTAAGCACATGTCCAGGCAAGACTCTAGAGTCTATTAGAGTCTATTAAAGTAGAGGAGAGGTAAGTTGCCTGGTCAGGCAAGCTGAGGGCATTTTAGGTTTGCTGCCAGTCAGGTCACTTCTAGATATGTAAGTGAACCCCACTGAGATTTGTTGTGTATAGCCCAGGTCAGCTGAACCTCATAATTCCATGAGCTAATTAAAGATTTGTTGTAAACTACTGAACTTTTAAAATTTTGTTGTTGCTGCCGCTATATGGCACTACTACCAGAATGAATAACTGATATAAGGTCTTTATAATAACAATAAGATAATATAGCTTTGGTAATTCGATTTTCTCATGTGAAAGTGTGTATGTGACATTTCAAGTATGGCAAGAAATGAGCATTAGTTGCATGGCATATTTTGGTTGAAAAATGACCTGATAATGTTATCTAGTTTACCCCCCAGGGAGTGAACAACAACCTGCACAACAGCTCGGGTCTCCCAGAGCTCCCTGTTGGAAATCCCCTGAAGACTCTATCTCATCAGGGAGAAAATCATTAGTCTTTCCTTAGGTCAAGGTTTGGTCTCCTGGAAACTGTGCCTCTTAATCCCATTCATTCCTCTCAAATGACACAGAATAAAGGCTGTTCCTCTTCTGTGATCATATTTAAAGCAACTCTCAAGGTCTCCTTTGAAAATCATATATTCTATTCTCATTTGTAATAAATTTATACTAACAACTCTTACTCTAAATCACTTTTTAGTGGTCTGTTTTATAATTTTTAATATCTTTAGGGTAGAGAGGAAGATCCAAAATGAAACCTGACAACTGAAATATTTTGTAATACATTACCTTTCTCTGTTAATGTTATCGATGTGTTCTCAACCTGGTAAAACTAGGTTTTAAAGTGTTTTCAAGGAGACTGACATCATTAAAAGAACCACTTATATCCTCATTTATAAGAAAAAAGCTAAGTTTGATACCTGAGGAACAATCCATTTGGAATTTATAATTGTTCTTTGTATTTTGAATCTTTACCCCTTCTATCTACATCGATTTTTAACTTCTCAAGTGTTTGACCAGTCCTAAGTGCATTTCATTATGTGAAAATTTTGAAAATGGTATGAGATAATCAAAGAGACAATATCTTGAACTATTCAACTTTGTGTGGTTTTCTGCATATCTGATTTTACCCTGTCTTCCAGAAACATCCACAAAATTTTGAGTTCTATAATTATTTCTAGTCTTTACTTCTAAAGGAGGTATTAAAACTCATATCACATAAAAATTTACTTATACTTGAGTTTTTGAAACAAGGATTGTATTAACAAGAAACATGATCTAGTATATGTTATATAAGAAAATTAGAAAAAAGTAAAAGAGGAAGCAGAGGACTTGACTCTGGAGGTTATTGCTAAAAGCTCTGTTCATTAACGAGGACACAGTTTTGAGAATAAGGAGAAACACAGGGAATTCCTGTCCCAAAGGCTGTGATTCTGTCCATCAGCAGGAACAGGGGACTTTTAAAGAGGTCACTCAAAGGCTACATTCTATGTGGAATTATAATTGGAGTTGTAATTCACTGCTTAATTTGGGAGATAGTCATTTCTAAGATCTTCTGGTACCATCCACAAAGTCTGGTTTACTTCTTTCCTATGGTGGGTATGTACTCAGGGACAGAAAACTCTGCTTAGGATGGGGAAGAAAGGTGATGCTGTTTTCCCTGAGATTAGAGAGCAGGAGAGATTAGGGAGGAGCAAGGAGAGAGGAAGAGAAAGAAACTTGTCCATTTAAAAAATAAGTTGCAGTGGCTGAGCAGCAAGGGTTATATTCAAAGCATAAAGTGGACCACTGTTACAAGGTGATGAGGTAAGGGTGGTTTGGTAGTTGAGTCCTGTGTGTGAAGGGATAATCTAGGAGCAGGGGAGGTGGAACTCAACCTGCAGCATGCTGGTCCTGGACCAAAGGTAAGTGGAGTTGTGTACACTGTAGTTGTAAGAGTTTTAAGTATTTAAAAGTTGTAAGTCAAGCAAGCAAACTAATTTGAAAAACATATTGTAATCTATTGTCTTCACAAATATACCTTTATAATCTCTGGATGACCAGGCTCACCCCTATAGTTCCTCAGCGTTAACGCACATCAGTGTTTTTAATTAAAGCAGAAAATAAAAAGTTGATCTGACTAGACATTTTCAGCTAAGCTACAGATAGCCTTGCTTTTCATTCTCCTCTGCTCAGAGCAGTCTTGAGCAACGCCCTGCAAATGTCAGACACTTCTCTCTTTTTCTCCATGTTCCAAGAGCTGTTCTAGAAGAGTCCAGAAAGATGTGTTCTTATCTGTGGCAGTGCCAGAACAGAAAAGGTAGTGCCACTTTTCTAAGGCATCAGTAGGGGATTGGGTAATTGCCGGTTTCATCAAGAGATGAATTTAAGTTGCTCTTTATTTGTCCATCAAGCATGAAATCTGTGTGCAGTTAAGGATCCAACCCCCTTGAACTCTCCAGAAAGAGTGAGAAGTCACTGGTGATGAGAGGCTTGTTGTTAGAACAGTATGGAAAATAAACCCCCAAATAACCTGGATTTCAATGACAAAAAATAGAGAGTAAAACATGCTTATTCACATCTCAAAACATAAATTCACACGTGGGGCCACAGTATCATTTTCATTATTTATTTAGTTGTGATATCTAAAGTCTGAAAACAGAACAAATCTTATTTACTTTGTACAAAATACCTTATTTTATATCCAAAAGAGAGAAAATGAAAGGGGGAGTTATCTGGGAAAGACCACAAAGATCATTCAATTCAGGGATACTTAGCACTAAGAGATTTTGGTATCTTGGATTTTATATAGATTTTCATGTGTATGTGAACATGCCCAATTTTTTCCACCAAATTCATTCCAAGACCTGTAACCCCAGAAGGATAAAGGGTGCTGATGTTTTTATTGCACAGATGTAGATACTTAAGTGGAGCTGTGCCAGGGATTTGCCAGGGAGACAGTGCCTCTTACCTGCAACCATGGTGCTTCCCGTTTCACCATAGCTGTTCTTCCTTCCGAGGGTTGAGGTTGACATCCCTTCAGCTTTCCTTGCCAGCCATAGTGTGTGCACCAAGACATCACCATCCAGTATGTGGAGCCTTTTGTTTTTATCCTTTGTGGCTTGATGTTACTACTTTGGCTACACAGAAGAACATTTTTACCCCCTTGACTCTACTCTGAGCTTAGACTTCAGACAAGCATGAGTTGCAAATCTGTTTTTCAAGTTGTCTGTACAGAAACAGATTTTATGAGTGATTTTATTTAGCTGTTTTCTTGTGCTGTGTGCTTTATAAGAAGAACATTTTATGAGTATGTCAGCATCCACCTTGGCCTAATAAATGCTTTTACTAAGCAGAGTACAAGGTGAATTTTCAGCCTTCATAATCCTATTCAAAAAATAGCACTTTTAGAATTAGATAGTCAAGGATATTTTAACCACAGGTATTTTTTTCCAGTTTTTAATGATAAAATTCCAGTATAATTTTTGTACCATTTCAAAATGAGGAGAATGTGATGATAGTCTATTGAGTTATAGAGGATATACACAAATCTATTAATTTCTAGATGCTAGGTAGATATGTTCATTTCTATATATTTTATCTATAAATATTCATTCAGATAAAGGCAGAGAGAGAAAGTGACAAAGATATTTTTCCACAAATGCAATCTAGAAAGCTCTGGTCAGGAAGAGCCTCATTAAAATAACACTTGTCAATAAAACTCAAAATATCTGTATATTTAGGGATTAGGGAATAAAAACTTTACACTCAGAGCTAATTTTGAATCATGGTCCACTGCTTGATCTGAATTATTTTAGATGTGGCACATAATTTCTCAGCTTTTTCATAAATAAAATACAATGCAGTGACCACTTCATCAGGTTGTTGAGAGTTTTACATGAGACACTCTCCATAAAGCAAGTAGGATAATGCTAAAAATACAACAGCCCTGGCCAAATTAGTCGTTATTGTTAATTATCATTGTTACCATTGATTTTTTTTTTTTTTTTTTTCCCCAGAAAGAGGATGCAGTTACTTTTAACTCCACACTGAGTCTGCTTCCCTTGGTCCTTTGCACAGAGAAGGTGACTAATCTTATGTCAAGAATACCAATTGCCTTTTGACACATTCCAGGCTCAGAATGAAGTCAAGTTTTCTCTTTGATCTGAGATGACAAAAGGATTTCATCTCTAGACACCAACTCACACTCATTGTCAGGGAGTTATGGGCCAAGTGTGAAGGTTTGAGCTCAGTAGGAGCTATCTCCATTCTCTTCTTGTTGCTCTTCCTTTCTTCTAGGACATGCTATTTCAAAAGAGGAAACATCCCTGGCAGCTGAGTTGCTCCTGGTGTTGTTCAGCTTTTCTGAAATAAAACTTTCTCTGTTATATTTCTCAGTTTTGAATTGCTAATTTTTCTCCTTCCATAATTTCTTGAACCAAATGAGTTTATATAACAGAAGTTCTAAACAATTTTATTTGGTCTGAAAGTACTTTGACTCTTTAGCTTTTGCTTGGCCTAAGAATCCAGATTTGTTTTTCTAGGTATCAAAGAAGAGTAACAGCTGTCCTCCATTAGTCAAGTGTGAAAAGTTGCAAAGTAAATCAAATCTTCTTTTGGGAATATCACGCAGGTTTTCTCATATTTGTATTCCTGTCTACTGATACTTATTTTATACCTTATGTCTTGACCGTATCAGTTAGATATCTAATGATCCATACCATTCTGCCACATTTCAATTCCCATTTTAATGGAATGTCATATCCCAAAGTAATGCATGCCTAATTGTGACACAAGAAAAATCAGAACAGTGTTTAATGGGAATAGACTTTTTCTAATGCACCTCAAATTATACAGTGTGAGCAATTAACTCCACATCTAACTAATCATGTCATCAGTTCTTCCATGCTTCATAAGACATTGAGTGTTTTAATAAAACCACCTACATAGTGGCTGAGACTTACTGGAATATGGATACCCTCACACATTTGTGTGTTTTTGTGCATGTTGTTTAATGTCTTATAGTTTCCATTTCTTTATCTGTAAAACAGGAATAAAAAGTCTCAATGTTGCAAAAATTAATAAATTGCAATTTTCAACTAAATATTTCAACTTCCCATTGTAGTTAGAAATATATTTTGTTTGCTAACTTAGTACCTGTATCTCCCAGGGCCCATTTTGATCTTTCTCTGTGTGTGTGTTTGTGTGTGTGTGTGTGTATGTGTGTGCACGCACATGCACATGCATTAAGGATCTATTTTAACCATGCCATGCATGCAGGCTGCAGGGAATGCCAGGGATATTAGCATGAAGATCTTAATATAAGAAGTATTAAAAAATAAACAGTAGAGAAAGAAAAGATTGGAGCACAGCCTAGGATTTGTATTGGTTATTGCCAGATTGGTAATTCCATAAGAATTTTGTTAAATTTTAAGTGAATCTTCTTTTCTTGCTTAAAGTTGTATAAATGATATTAGGTGTGAATTGTCCAGGCCTTAACATATGACATTTTGGAAATGGTGCCATAATGAATTAATCTCATTCTTCCTCATTTTGTTTATTTTATTTTCCATGACAAATGACTGGGATCCTAAATTGTAAGTAGGATTTCCAAAGTTCTCCTTGCACTATAATTGTGGACAATAAGTTTGGAAAAATAGATACCTGTATGCCTCTATGGGGAAAGATTCGCACACCTCATTTTTTAAATTTGTTGTTTTTAGATGTTATGACATGACAGTATAGTGTATTTTACATGTTATACATACTTGGGGTGTACCTCTTTACAATATTGATCCTATTCTTGTGGTTGAACTTGATGTGGAGTTACACTGGTCACAAATTCACATATGAGCATAGGAAAGTCATATCCAAGTCATTCTCCTGTCTTTCCTATTCCCATTTCCCCTCCCTTTGCTTCATTCCCCTTCATCTAATCCAATGGACTTCACACCTCATTTTGATTGCTTTCCCTATCCCAGCTTTGTGCACCCCTAGAAGGAGATATATAATGCACAATTCGTTAGGTTTACAGATTATAGATGCATAGCTTGAAAGGAGGGTCCTGAATTGCTGTTTATAGGGGTTTAGGTTAGAGACAGCCTGGGAGTGGCATTAATGTACATGGTTTCTCCCATGACAGTAATGAGTTAATATGGGTATAGAATCCCATGGATGGTCTAAGAAAGCTGATCTCTAGGTCTTTGTGGTATTTTTTGTTCTATTTTCTGCATTTTTAAGCTGGATCTTTTCTTAGGCTCATCTTACTGTTATATCTGATTAGTAAAATGTGAAAGCAAAATGAAAAAATAGGTTAAAATGGTCAAGCATTCGTTCTATGTGTTTTCTCTATCTTAGGAATACATCTATAACCTGGGCACCTTATGATCTGTCAGTTCTCCTTTTCTTCTATACATAAAAATGCAAATTAATTCTCAATTGGATCAAGATATATCGTTCCATGACCATGTAAATCAGACACCATTAATAAATATGTTATTTAATATTTATAATAATGTAATTATTTGAGTTTCACAATGTATTGCATTTTTAATCATATATTTTAGAACTCAGACTAAAACATTCAAAAGCAATCTCCATGAGGAGATGAAATAAAAACATTTTCGAATCACCAACAAAACTTTGAAAGTGACTGATGAATGATGTTACTGTTAGTTTCACCACGAATGTTGAATTTTGAAAGAAACATTGCAGGACCCAGCATTGATGTGTGACAACTTGTAGAATTATCCATAATCCCACTAATACTGAAATGGGGACAGTGACTTTTGATGACATTTTCCTATGGGCACATTTTTTTTCAATATTTTACAAATGAATTATTAGGTATATAAATCTGAGTTCTTTGTAATAATTTCTTTCTTTCTAGCCAAAAATATTGCCTTTGAAGGTATTTATAGTTTCTATAGTAAATATTTTGTGAAATGTTTGTTTTAGGTTTAGTAGTTGTTTAAGTCAGATTTTTTTTTTTTCTGCTGTGACTAAAACAATCTGACCAGAACAATTTTAGAGGAGGAAAAGTTTATTTGAGAGTTCATGGGTTCAGAGGCCTTAGTCCACAGAAGGCCAGCTCCATTTCTCAGGACTTGAGGTGAGGCTGAACATCATGGTGGAAGAGTTTGGGGAAGGCAAGCAACTCACATGTAGAAAGCAGAGAGATAGACTCCACTCTCAAAATGTAAAAAATATATCCAAAGCCATGCCCCCCATTCCCACCCCCTCCAGCCACAATCAACACTTCAGTTACCACTCAGTTAATCCCTATTAGGGGATTAATTCACTGGTTGGGTTAAGACTCTTACAACCCAATCATTTCTCCTTTGAACCTTCTTGCATTGTCTCACATGTGAGTTTTGGGGGAACACCTCACCTCCAAACCATAGCAGTAGCTTTAAAAGATATTTGCCTTTTACTGAAAAATAAGTGTTTTTCATTTTGTATTCTTAAAATTTTAACTAGTCTGTAAAGCTTATGTACTTTTCATAAAATAATTTAATCTCAAATCAATTCAAAATGCACTAAGAAAACATGGCTTTTTGTACTTGCATTTAGACTTCAATATATGCAGTATGGTATTTTTCAATTTACTTTTTATTTTAATCAAATTTATACATGTAGGTAATTTAAACAGTGAAGTGGTTCCATTAGGTTTACTACTAAAAAAGCAATTTCCTGTGTTCTTTTTGTAACCCTTTTTCTGTCACACAGATGCAACCACTTTCAATTATATTGGCTGATTCTTTTATGGTATCGCTATACAATATGCTTATGTTGCTATTTCTTGATTTTTTTTATTAATAGGAAATAAGAAAAATTTTATTAATAGGAAATAGGAATAGGAAAGACAGTAGAATGAATTGGATGTAACTTTCCTATGTTCATATGTGAGTACATGACCAGTGTAAATCTACATCGTGTACAAGAAGAATGGGATTCTAACTGGAATGGGTACTCCATGTAAGAATAATATGTCAAAATACATGCTATTGTCATGAATAGTGAAAAACAACAATTAAATATATATATATATATATATGTATATATATATATATATATAAGACTTTTTGAATATTGTATTAAGATGACTGATTTTATGATCTCTGCTTTGCAAATTTACATGCCAACTAGATTGTATATTTTGGGTGAGTTGCTCACATTTATTTTCTTCATCTTTCTTTCTTTGTTGTTGTTGATATAGTTTAGTGCTGGCCTCAAACCCAGAGCCTTGTGCATGTGGGGTAAGTGCTCTATTACTAAGTTACTCACCTTGTCACACATTTATCTTCTGACTCTTCAGTTTATTGTTGAATTTCTACTTTATCATTAAAATTTCAAGAATATTTTCTGTAATATAAATGCACTTTTGAGCTTTTTAGTTTCTATAAATAAAGAAATAAAAGTAAAATTTCCTTCTTGAAGAGTCTGTGTTTATGAAATATATAGGAACTTTTTGTTTCTTTGATTGTATAGACCTAATAAAGATAATGTCCCTGTCATAGGAAATACAAATTGAGTTTTCAGAAATAAAAGGGTAATGAAACTTCATTTCTGAAATGTTTCAGGAAAAGAAGTTCTTTATTTTATTCTTACATCTTTTAAGTAATTTGGAAATTAGTTCAAAGAGTGAGTAAACAGCAAAACTGTATACCTTTCAGCAAAAATATGAGTCAAAAGGTACTGGGATGGGAAGTAAAAATTATATTTTTGCAGTTTTTGCTCTTACCACTAAATTGCTATAGAGTTGAAGGGAAGAGAGAACTCAGTAAAGCTTTCTGAATTTATAATTTCTCATGCACTTTATCACTTCATGCTGTATAAATAAAAATAGAGGAGTTAGAAGAAGTAGGAATTCCTTATATCACAGTGACTTGCTTATAGAAATTGGAGTTAAAACACCATTTACCTTGTTAGGTGTTAGATTTTCTGTTTGAAAATGTATTGGAAGCCCCAGACTTCACTAACTCATTCCTGCTACACAGTAGATACCAATAAACATTTGTTTAATATGTTATATGAAGTCCTTAGCACAGTATCCTGTCTCTCAAAATATCAAATAATAGATGCTGTCCTTCTTATTGCTGTTAAAATATGAAAATACCCCACATTGTCAGTAATATGCTCTACACTGAGTTGTTTAATTGTATTAAAAATTTGACTTCTATGTTAATATCTTTGAATTCTCCCTCTTTCAACTAATTAACTTATGGAATAAAATAGAAATATCTCCTGGGAGCTTCTGCATAGCAATGACCTTGTTTTATTCAATTTTTCTTATTATAGAATCTAGGATTGTCCCTCATATATGAGCTACACTCAACAGGTCTTTATTGAATGAAAAATTACAAAGTAAAGATGTGAGGGCTGGGGATATAGCGCGGTTGATAGAGCACTTGCCTTGCAAGCACAAGACCCTGGGTTCAAATCCCCAGCACCTCAAAACAAAAACAAAAACAAAGTAAAGATGTGTGTGTGTGTGTGTGTGTGTGTGTGTGTGTGTGTGTGTATGTACAGACACACTAATATAGATTCATGCAGTATTACCTACTATTGAGGAAACAAATTCTGAAGTTGATCAGAAGTGTTATAAACAGTTTTAAGTCCCCTTATCTGAACTGGGAAAGACGAATAAACTATCTGGCCATTCGCTTTGACTTTCATGGTCACTGAGTACCCAGAACCCCACCTCATCAAAATTCTTCATTTTAATAGATGACCCAAAGAATATTTGCATTACTACACTAACATTTAAATAACCCCAAACAAATAAAAGACACTGATTAGAAGGTACTTAGATCTTCCAGAAAATTGCTATGCACTCTTTGATTCTCTTTTATTTTAAATGTTTGATCTGGGAATTAACTGATCTACAAAGGTTGGCAGATCTCAAACAGTATTGTTGACAATTTCCTTCTGGTGAGTCATAGCATGACTGTCAGCACCATAGATTTGTCACTGTTGAGCTCTGACAGCATCAGAGAGCCTGAGATGAGGTTCCATTCATAACCTTGTGTGTCCTGCTGAGTGTGCAAGCTGGACTGAAGACTGAGGCAGGGATAAGTCCATCCCACAGGGTGATACTTTATTCACAATCACTTTTATTTCTCTTTTGGATGTTATTTTTTATTTATTTAGCTCTTTTTCTTAAAATATTTCCAGGGCAGGAAAGAACTCAATCAATTTAATAGACAGTCATTTTATTTTGCATTTATTTCATCTGAATTAAATTAGTTAGACTATTCCTGCTAAGTGATTCACACTGACAAGTTGATTTCATCCTTTCTCTTGGGGAGATCATGTAAAACATTTTCTGATGACATTGCTGTGGCTGATTATTCACAGTCTCAAAGACAGAAGTATCTGACTGGATAGTTTAGAACAAGGGTGAACTATATCTAGGTTTGAGAAATGTCGTCCACATATGAAACTCTTCCTGGTATCTTTTGAAATACTTTGTTAAAGACATTTTAGTTTTAGAATAAAAAATTCATTGTATTAAATCATACTCAGTTTCTTGAACTTCAAGTTACACATGTAAAAATCAAAAAATCTTAAACCCTCTACTCCTTGTTTACATATATACTTTTTGTTTTTGCCTGAAGATATGCATATTATTGAAAAATGTGAGTCCACAATCCTGTGATATAACAGCAGGGGTCCAGTTATTGTGAGTTGTTTTCTGTTTTTATGAAACATTTTTTGTACATATTTTTTCTACATTTTACAGTCTTTCTTCAATTTATACAGATTCAAGGTAAATAAATAAAAAGCTATGTATTTAAGTTTTTCCTTTTCCATTGGAGAAGAGATACTTAAAAAATAATAACAAAGAACACTAAATCATGGATTTTACTGTGATACTTTTTCAAAATAAACTAATTATGTTTATTATTGAAGTCATGTAATTGTTAGTTGTTGCTGTATTTTTACCCAAGATTCTAAATTCTCCACATTAAAAAAAAAAATAAATCAGTCCTTTTGACTTCCAGTTTTTATTTTCATAGAGACATATGATACTTCTGAAATAAAATGTAAGTACTCCTTAAATGGAGTAAAAGATTGCTATTCATTCTGGAAATTTGGGTGGGAGGCAGAGGCTCCTGTCCCTCCCCAGGCTCTCTCCCTGAGTCTAATTTCACAAGTCATCAGCACTTGGAAAGGAGAAATCAATTGGAATGTCTGTTATATTATAGAAGTATTGGTAAATATTTCCAGGTGGTCTTAGAAAAAATAGATCCACAAGGTTATGTTAAAAGGAGGAGACCATCTTGTGAAAGGTAGAATTTTCTTTCAATATTTATAAATGGTTTTATTTTATTTTTTCCTAAGTGTCCTTCATGGATTACTAGGTCAAATTTCAAAAAACAGTATTTAGTACAGAAAGCTCTCCAAATGAACTCAGGGATAAATTAGAACTTGTACAAAATATGGAATGAGATGAATGCAGTATAGAGGGACGTGAAATTGTAGAATTAGGGCCAGCGATACTAAAATATGGAAGGCTGTGTCCTTCCTTGTGTACATTTTCCAAGACCATTAAGTATCCTCTTAATCATATCCACCAAATAAAAGAACAACTTTGTGATTAGTGCATAGATGAAAAAGATAAAACATAAATTTGCTAATTTCTATTTTTTAAAAATTTTTTTAAGGAAAAAGACCCCTTAGTGTGTCTAAATCAGAAGCAGCAAACATTAAATCTAAACTGAGAGATTCACTGTGAAAGCAAATGGTGAATTCAGGGATCAGTTAGAAAAATAAATTGTTCTAAAACAAATAATTGCTGTTTGAAACAAGTTGTAATAACAATAATAGTGACAATGGCAGTGACATTGACATACTTTATTAATAATAACTATTATCCCTTTGTGAACACATAGACGATTACAAATGAGAGCCAGAATGTTACGTCAAGCCTGTCACTCTCAACCTCCTCTCCATATTGATGGTGAAGGCGAATCTTGGAGAAGGCTCAGTGATCTGCCTGAACCAGAGGTTTCCATGCTTGTCCTGAACCTGGCAGCTCCCTCTGGGAACAATCTTTTGCTTCTTTACTCATGCCTTCCTATAGGAACCTTTCTAAACACTACTGGTGACCACACTTATACATAGCTGGGGTAGGAGGACTCTTAAGATTGCTAGTTGCATAATCTTTTTCTGAGAGAAAGATGTCTCATATTAAAAATTAATTAATGCATTTAGTTCTTTCTGCTAACGCCAAAATTAAATCCCTGATGGTTCCATGAATCAATTTTAGAAACAACAATTACAAAAACAAAACAATACTTATTTTGTCAGATTGTGGTTCTCTTTTTTTCTTTCTTTCTTCCTTATTTTTAAAATGTACCTGAAAATTATGACTTGGTTTCTGAAATTAGACAACAAAAAGTTACGAGTTTTGTGAGCTAGATATTGTAAAGATACTTCTTGATCATCTTTATTACCAGGAATTAACATTGCTATTTAGACAAAGTTCATGCTATTATTTTTTAAGTGTGACAGCTTTTTCCTTTACAGTCATGTTTTATGTAATTCAAACTTCATTTTCCAGTTAAGGAGTCCACAGGAAGACAAGTTCTTGTAGAATATTCATGTTTGTGCTGCTGAATATTATGACCTTGCAGGACCATTGTTAATGAATAATGAGGTTGATGGATGCATAACAGTGTATATGTAGTGCCTGCTTGGCCCACTGGGCTTAATATGGATAGCTAACCCTCTCCTATCACTCAGCAAATTCTAGATAATATTCAAAATACTTTATGTATATTGACTCATTTAATATTCACAACAACCTTAAAAGATGAGTTTCATTACCATCCCCTTTATAAACATGATGAAACTGAGGTAGAGATATATCAATAACTTGCCTGATATTTCAAGATAGCACAGCTCTTAAATAGCAGAGCCAGGATTCAAATCTAAGCATTTTGGCCCTCAGATCACTACTCTGAATCATTACTCTATAGTGCTTCTCTTAAAGCCAAGCAGTCTCATTACAACCTAGATTGAAATGCAAATACCATCGACTTTTTAAAATATTTTTTTTAGATAAAAGAACTAGAGGTCAATAGAAAGCTACATTTTAGAAGAAGATTGTGCTAAAACACTTAAATGTATAATCAAATGTACCCTACTAGTGAGGAAAAGAACAAATTTGAAACTTTCTTTCATCATTTTTTGTTTCTTTGAACATGTCATATGATGGGCTTTGAGGTTACCTATTAGAGATAACTGCAACTCAGTTTTCAAGTTGTTTGACTCTTTAACCACAGTCCATATAGACAATCCTTTGACACAATAGAATTCAGATTTTCTTTTTATTTATGATTACAACAATCTGGATATGTCAAATCATATGACACAAAAACACTTTAGACCACAGTAGATCTTGCATAGACAAAATCTAAAATCTAAACCAATACTTCCTGTACATTAAATACCTTTGAGCAATCTAAGTGTAATAGAACTGAATCAAGGACTTTGAAGTTTTGATTCTTCCTCATGGTATCAAACTGCATATGATACCATGCACAGTGCATAGTTCACATATGAACTCTGCTAATTTTCACTTGAATTTAATCAATGTATTGAGAGTATAATAAATACTGAACTATTTAATATACTTCAATATATTAAATGAACCCAATTGTCATTTTTCAGTGAACTCAATTTCTTGGGAAGTTCCTTGAACAGTTCCATGACATAATATTTGAAAAAAAAATTCAGTCTGAGAAAATGTAATATCACAAAAGAGGGAGTTATCAATTATCTAGATTGGCAGTGATAGTTTGAGTTAAGAGTTTGGCAGGGGAAGGAGAAGTCAGTTAGGTCAAGAAAACAATTGGAAGTATAAGAAACAAGAGTTATGGAAATGCTGGGAAATGGCCCAAAGTGCTACAGCGTAAGATTCATAAGGGGACGGGTGATAAAAGGTCTAAATGTATGTTGGATTTGAATTTGGTAAGCCTTGTATGTCATATCAATGTTTGAATATTATATTGAAGTTTTAAAACATTTTCCAAGGATTTAAAATAGTTGAATGACAAAACCAGTGGTTTTTTAGAGATTATTTTATAACAGGATATGAATACAGGGTGTGTTCTTGGTATAAATGACAGCAAGGGAAAAAATCTAGAGATAACATTTCCATGTTCTTGGAAAATAGAGAAAGAAGTCAGTGTAAACAGAGGGAAAGGGGAGGAGAAAGGACAATAAGAAATAAGGTCTATGGGCTCAGGAGAGATCACACAGGACTTCCTAGAGCACAATAAAGGATTTAGATTATTTTATATGTGGGAGGAAAGGAAGACATGGGGAGATTGATCCAGGAAGAGAATGGTGACTGGCCATAAGCTTATAGAACCAACTTCATTACTTTAAGAAAAATCAGGTGTTTCTTGGTAAATGGGTCATGTCCGTTCTCAAATAAACCCTGAGGTAGACTTATAAAATATCACTCAAGAGTTCTGAGAACTTGAGACTGGAGGTTAGTGAAGCCAGAATTAAGGACAGGTAGTTAGTGTAGAAATAGGGAATCAGGTCAATTCGAGGAAATGAAGCCATGAAGCCATCTGCCTTTGGAAGTTGGAGACTGCCCCTGGAAGAATGGAATGTCAAGGATCTCCGGAGCCCATTGATTACCAAATTTACCTGCCTTTATCAAGGACTGCAAGCATGGAGCTGCTAATTAATGCCCCCTGGGCCCTTACCTGCCTGAATCACCTTGGCCCTCCCCCTGCCCATGGTTTCTCAGTAATGCAAAACCAGGCCTAGTCACGTAGGCAGGAAGGAGAGAGATAAGGAGGGAGAGAATTGGAGAACAAAAGAGACTTTAACCTATAAAAGATGTAGGGTGCGCTCACTTCTTGGGACTTTTAGAACATCAGCCATGGCCCCCTTCTTCCTGCAGGGAGAAGTCTGTATTATTCCCTTTAAATAAACCTGCTTAATATGCTTGCCTTGGCGTGCTTCTCTAGTGTTCAATCTTCAACATTAGAAGGAGCAGAACTCGTCACCGGTAAACGGCGGTATCATTAGGATGTCATATGTTAAGGTAAATTGTGTCTTTAATTAAATTTCAAATTAAATATACAAATAAGAACACTAAAATAAAGACAAAAACACATAAAAATTAAAGGGAAGAACAGAATGAGAGCCTTATTTGGATGACTCTCTCTTATTTGGATAACATTCATGAAAAGATTGGAACAAAGTCTAGTTCATGCCTCTGTTCTCTAGACATACCAAAACGCCCAAGAAAATCTCTCAATATACGTCAGCTTAAAATTAACTAAACTCTTTTTGTTTCTTTTGACTGCCAACATGCTGACCCCATTTCTGACTGTAGAACCCATTCATTTCCCTTGGTCTCTGTTGCTTTTTCTCATCTCTGTACTTCTGGAATTTCTCACTATTCAAATCTAAGGTTAAGTATCAATCCCAAAGACCTACTGATACCGCCGTTTACCGGTGACGAGTTCTGCTCCTTCTAACGTTGAAGATTGAACACTAGAGAAGTACGCCAAGGCAAGCATATTAAGCAGGTTTATTTAAAGATAATAATACAGACTTCTCCCGGCAGGAAGAAGGGGGCCATGGCTGATGTTCTAAAGTCCCAAGAAGTGAGCGCACCCTACATCTTTTATAGGTTAAAGTCTCTTTTGTTCTCCAGTTTTCTCCCCCCTTATCTTTCCTTCCTTCCTGCCTACATGACTAGGCCTGGTTTTGCATTAAGTGAGAAGCCATGGGCAGGGGGAGGGCCAAGGTGACTCAGGCAGGCAAGGGCCCAGGGGGCATTAATTAGCAGCTCCATGCTTGCAGTCCTTGATAAAGGCAGGTAAATTTGGTAATCAATGGGCTCCGGAGATCCTTGACATTCCATTCTTCCAGGGGCAGTCTCCAACTTCCAAAGGCAGATGGCTTCATGGCTTCATTTCCTCGAATTGACCCGATTCCCTATTTCTACACTAACTACCTGTCCTTAATTCTGGCTTCACTACTCTCTATTATGCCACAAGATTCATTCCTTTCAAAGTACTTACACATTCTGAAACAACAACATTTCTTTATTTGTATAAAAACGAACAGTGAAATAGAAACTGTTTGAATGTAGAGTTTTTTGTTTATTTTTCCAGTGCTGGGGATTGAACACAGGGATGCTCTCCCACTGAGCTACATTCCCAGCATGGATTTGGCCAATCTTGATCCCATTGTGTCTCTGTTGCCTGGAATATACCTCGTACATAGGAGGGTCTCAAAAACAGAACAAAACAAACAAACAAAAATTAAAAACTGACTAAATAAACAAAAATACTTGTTAAAAGATTTTTAAATTAGTGCAAATACAGTACAATTATATAAGCAAGAAGAAATAAAAGCCTGGTGCCGTGGCACATCCCTGTAATCACAGCAGCTCCCAAGGATGAGGCAGGAGGATCCAGAGTTCCAAAGCCAGACTCAGCAAAAGTGAGGCACTAAGTAACTCAGTGAGACCCTGTCTCTAAATAAAATACAAAATAGGTGTGGGGATGTGGCTCAGTGGTCGAGTGCCCCTGAGTTTAATCCCTGTACCAAAAAAAAAAAAAAAGAAGAAGAAGAAGACAGAAGCCAGAAGTGGGGACAGGCAGTTAGTGTAGAAACAGGGGATCAGGTCAAATCAAGGAAAAGGAGGCCATGAAAGCCATCTGCATCTGGACGTTGCAGACCCTCCTGGGAGACTGGAATATCAGTGTCTCTAGAGCCCTTTTGATCACCAAGATTACCTGCCTAACTACCCCTCCCAAAATGCTGCAGACAGGGAATTGCTAATTAATGTCCCCTGGGCCCCTACTGAATCTCCATTTGGCCCTTCCCCCTGCCATCTGCTCACCTTTTTTGCTCTGTCACCAGCAACTCCTGGACCTAGTCACATAGTCAGCAAGGAGAGGTAAGTGGGGAGAGAACAGAACAAAGAAGACCATAATCTATAAGAGTTGCAGGGCGCTCTCATTTCTTGGGATTCTAGAACATCAGCCATGGCCCCTTTCTCCCTCTTTGCAGAAGTCTGTATTATTACCTTTAAATAAAACCTGCTTAATATGCTTGCCTTGGCGTGCTTCTCTGATGTTATACTTCAACACCTGAGGAAACAGAACTCTCACCTTTAAACAGCGGTACCAAGAAGAAATAAACTGGGTCAAAATGTGGGTCCATTCCAAGTTTTCTGAGGATTCTCCACATGCTTTCCAGAGTGGCCGCACCGATTTGCAACTCCACTAGCAATGTACAAGTGTGCCTTTTTCCTCACATCCACGCCAACATCTATTATTGTTTGTGTTCTTGATAATAGTCATTCTAAGAGGCATAAGATGAAATCTTAGAGTTGTTTTAATTTACATTTCTCTAATTACTAGAGATGTTGAACACTTTTTCATATATTTATTAATCATCTATATGTCTTTTTCTGAAAAGTGTCCAGTTCCTTGGATCATTTATTGATTGGATTATTTGTGTTTTTGGTGTAAAGTTTTGTAAGTCCTTTATAAATTTTGGAGATAACTCAGTTTATACCCAAAGGACTTAAAATCAGCATACTACAGTAACACAGCCACATCAATGTTTATAGCAGTTCAATTTGTAATTGCTAGACTGTGGAACCAACCTAGATGCCCTTCAACAGATGAATGAATAAAGAAACTGTGGTATATATACACAATGGAATATTATTCGGTCATAAAGAAAAATAATATTATGGTGTTTGCAAATAAATGGATGGAATTGGAGAATATCATGCTAAGTGAAATAAGCCAAGCCCAAAAAACCAAAGACCAAATGTTTTCCCTGATAAGTGGAGGATGATACATAATAGGGTTGGGGGGTGGGGAGTAAGAGAAGAATGGAGGAACTTAAGATTATGTAGAAGGAAATGAGAGGGAGGTGGGTATGAAAAATGGTGGAATGAGACAGACATCATTACCCTAAATACATGTATGATTATATAAGTGGTATGAATCTACATCGTGTACAACCATAGAACGAAATGATGTACCCCATTTGTGTACAATGAATCAAAATGCAGTTTGTAAATATAAAAAAATAAAAAAAATAATAATAAATAAATAAATAAAGAAGAAATAAAAACCTATGCTACAGATTGTGTAAAGTGTCAGAAAGAGGCAACTAACTATTGTTAGGTCGGAATTTGGGCGACTATATGATGGAGAGCGGAGCAACTGAGGCAAAGGGCAGCGCACCACACAGCGACCAATCAAACAGGCAGGAAAACTCCACTCACCCTTACATCCACCTGTCACTCAGCAGGACCCCCGCCCATTCCGACTTATAATGACCCTGAGCAACCCGGGCCATGTGCGATTTTCTCTGGCTCTCTACCCTGACCTGTCCAGGAGGAGGGGAGCTGGGAATTTCACCCAAGAGCCAAATTCCAATAAAATTTGCTTCAACTGCTTTCTGTCCAATTTTATTTGGCCACTAAGCATGCCCCTGAGCTGTATTCAGAACACATAAAATTATGAAACATTTTTAGGACTAAGATATAGGAAATATTTTCTTCCTAACAATCATTAAGAAAATCTATAGTTTTTAAAAATAATTATGTAAAGTGAATTATATGAAACCAGGAGCCAGGAGCCATGTCTAAAATAGTTTTGTTTTTAAAAATCTCTGACTTGTATCCAGAGATTATGTATTATGATACATATAACTGAATTTTTAAATTAATAAATATTGAAAAGTAATTATTTAAGACTGATATATTTATAGTGACCTCCTTGCTCTTAATGCTTCAAATATTGCTGTCTCATGACTCAGTCTGACTGGAGTACTGTCTAATTGAACTGACCATTTTCCTAGTGTTTTAATAATTAATTTACAAATTATAAACTTTGTCCTACCAAGTAAAGTATAAATCACTTTAAGAATAGTCTTAATACTTTATCTAATAATCTCTCCTGGGGCTCGCCAGGAGACAGCCTGCTTAGGCTGTTTTTGTGTACATTAGCTTTCCTGGGGCTCTTTCTGGCCTGCAGTACCTCTTCTATCCTCAGGTACTTCAGATCTCTTTTCCCCAAAGAGCAGCTAAGTTCTGTAAGTTTTAACTCAGGTGAATTGAGGTGTGACTACCTTGAAAAGCATTATAATTTTATAAGACTTCAAAAACAAAGTAAGAAAAAGAAATACTCTAGGCCCAAGGCAGAGGGAAGTTATTGCAGTGATATTTGGTCTTGTGATGCACATGAAGAAGGACTTGAGGTCTGAGATGATCCAGTATGTTTCTAAAAAGCATGTCATTTATTTGGTAATTATTTTATTCACATGTAAATAAGACTGTAAAGGTTTTAGGAATCTGGTATATTTGCCCGAAAGGCTTTATAGGGAAATTCAATACGTTGGATCCTGTTCCTCTTTTATCCAACATTTCAAAATATGAATTTAGGCAGAACTACCAATTACAACTTACTAATACAAATTATTGTTGTGGAGTAGAATTTCTGTTGTTGTGATGTGACGTTCAAATGACTGTACCACTGACTACTTCTTTCCACACTCTGTAATGAGACAAGGAAATAATAGGAATTGCTATAGTTGTGTGTTATGCAGTAATGATAAGCTGCATTTAGTATTTGCCTGAACTTATAAAACTAAAATAAAGGCACCTGGTGACAAACTTGCTGTATGGCAGGATGACACTCCTGAACAATGCTGATATGAACCTTTATGATTTGTGTGGTGGCTCCTAGTATAGTGGTGTTCTCTTCTTTATCAATGAAGACCAGAGCATGACTGGGCTGAAAATCACTACTTAAACCCCTGGACTTTTGGAGCAAACTGTCAGTAGCACCGTGACCAGAGGACTCCACATTGCTCTGTCTCTTGAGTGTCCACTCCATCACTGATTGCTGATTGACCGGTGTCACTGAGGCCAGACGACTGACCACGTCTCCCATTGGGAAGACTGCCACCCAGCCTCCGGCTTATCAGACACCCAAGGCCAGCCAAAGACATCCGAGGAGGTGAGAGAGGCTATGGCTGAGAAGAATCCCCTCGGTCTTGCTGACTACTTCTTGGCTAAGAGACGTTGCATTGAGTAAGTCCATGGGGATTTGACTGTAGATGAACAAGGGAGTGAATCTTCAATGCATTTGTGACTTGCTATTTTTAGGAATGTTAAGTTGAATGTGCATTGCATGAATAAAATACACTTGGTGGAACCAAACTTGATTCCTCTCTTACTCACTGCTCTCGACACTTCCCCACTCCACACTGTTAAGAAAAAAAAAAAAAAAATGCCTTCGCCAAAAAGGCAAATGATAAGTAGAGACAGAGGAAGCATGACTTCATTGTTACAAACCAGTGATATATGAACTAAATTTAAAACGTTTTTATATTTCTTGGGAACAATGTAAGAAGAATGTACACTGCAAATTTCCTACTTGGAAGATCCCTGCTGAGATTTACAAAACTGTGTATTTTTCTTCCCGTCAAGTAAAAATTGCTGAAATTCACTTTTTTATATACTTCAATCTTTATATTTTTAAAGTTGGTTTAAAAAAAGAAACACTAAAACTATATAGATACAAATTTTAAAATGTATCTTTGAATTATGATTTCTAGGATAGTTTCAACCAATTACTATTTACTGATTAATAATACTGCAAATAATAAGTTATGTAATAGCAGTAAGATTTTTAGCTTCTATTAAACAATATTTAATTTGTGAAGGTTTTTAGCTTCTATTAAACAATATTTAATTTGTGAAGGTTTCCCAGTGAAAAGTTAAGATTAAATAAACTTCTAAGATCCTATTCTTTTCCATGTTTCTAAAAGATCCCAACACAAACTTTTAAATAATTTTGGATATTTCCATATCCAAGTGTATCCAAGTGACAAAAACCTCAAGCTGGCTACTTTTAATGAATTTTATTGAAGCATAACTTATAATAACATAATACTTTTTAATGGATAAGTCATGCAACATAATGTGAGTCACAGACAGATAAAAAAGAGATCATAGTAAGGACTTCAGTCTTATGAATTTTTACTTTATTCTTAAGGTTTGGTGAATAAAAAAAAAACCTAAATTAACAAAATACATATTTTTACTTGTTTTTCTGTCTAAACTTTTAATTATTAGCTAGTCTCACTCAGATTTTACCTCTTTTCTGATTTATAAAGACAAGAAAAACCAAGCAGGAATACAATTATCTTCTGGTAGATGTAGATTACTTGAAGAACCCACCATTTCCTAAGGCAAATTCCATAGAATATAATCTTATCTGTCCCTGTTCAAAGTCAATATGGTTAATTGTAAAAACACCACAAAATTGAATCCAGATAGCACATATTCATCTGTGGTCTTATACATAGGCATATAGAAACTCATACTTATTAACATCACACTCCAAAACCTTCTCATCTAAGGACATGGTGTCCAGGCAGCCCTTGAAAGACTGAATTACCAAAGGTCTCTAGAGTTCCATCCATTTAAGACTCACTGAATCATTATTAATTATTAACCTTGACCCTTTTCATAGCCCATCAATAGATGATAGAGGGATGAGTGTGAACCCAGTAAGCTGATTATTATGTATAGTTTCACTTATAGGATGTGAGTTTCAATGATTTTCCCCAAGAATTGATCTTTTCTATCACTAAGAATTCAATTCCACACTCGAATTTCTGTTAGAGGCATAGATAGTACAATTCTGAGTACTTGTTTAAAAGTTCAGGAAGGAGAAATGTGCTATTTATATTTACATTCTCCAAACCAAGAATTCCTGCTATAAAGTGAGGACATAATCATCCACTGAGCATATGACATCAGAAAGGGCGGAAGGAGTTGTGGAATGGTACATAGCATGAAAGGCATCTTGCCAGTCAGCCACACCAATAGGTAGAACTCCAGAGATCTTTGGGGTTACCATGGCATCAGCCATGACAATGTCCTTGCACAAGTAAAGGAAGCTGAATTTGGAATCAGAAGGTATGAGTGAGGAATTAAAGTAGAGGTAGATCTTCATTATTTCTGCCCAGCATCGCCACCTTTGTGCAAATTTTTCTACCCTATTTGATGTGAATTTACTGGATAACCTATGTCCACCTGTCATCCAGGATTCAGGAGTTGTCAAGTGGTACAGATTTGTCAAGTTCAGGTATTGCATATTCCTGACATCAGTGAGTATTTTAGGATTGGCAAATGATGAGGCAAAGCCAATAACTTGAGTTGATATAATATCACTGGGAGAAAATTGCTTTTCACGGCTTTTCCTATACCAGTAACCAAGATTACTAATGGCCATATTCAAGCTTTATGGAACAATGCACAGAGCACAAGCAGAGAACAGGTTATCACAAGGAGGGAAACAGGAAAAAAGATAAAACTCATGACAAAGTTTGAGCCCCTGGATCAAGATGAGCATTATATCTCAATCTTCCAAGAGACAAAATAATTTCTTTTTCATAAAATTTCAAGCGGGATATATATTCTCTGATACTAAAACACAAAATCAATTTAAGAACCTATGAATTTCTACATAATTTGACTACAATTAACAGTCTGTCTTCAATTACTTTAATTGTCCACTCATGTATCTTGCTCTCTCCATGCTGACTCCTTGGTGTTCCTTGAAAAACTATGACATTCCAATGTAAATGCCAGTATACAGGATGCTCCATTGCCTGATCTTCTCCAAGATACCTTCAGTTATGTGCATGTACTCCATCTCATTCTTCAAATCTTTGTTCAAAGTCTGAGTTTTTCATGAGGGTCCTTTGGACCACTGTATATGACCTTGCAAACTGCTTTCACACCAGTTCTCTCTTACCCTGTTCTAATATTTAATGTTTTCTAAAATACTATGTAATCTATGTATTTGTATATGTATTATTAACTTCTCTCTACTACACCAATAACAATGGTGGATTTAACTGCTCCCCTTCTCCACACCAATAATAATAGTAGATTTATATTTAAGTATTCTATGTTAATAATACATATGCAAATGTTTCTTACCTATAGAAATATATATTACAAGGTGACATTCATAATTTTCTTTTTCTTTTTCACAACTTTGCCTGCAATGGTGGAGAATAGAGCTTGGCATATACATTGATCTCAATAAATATTTGGTAAATCAATTGCATGAATCATCCAAACATATAACTAAATTTGGCATTGAGTAAGTCATGTAAATTCTCTGAGCAACATATCTATGTTTACTAAACATCAACAGGGACACCCACTATCTTCTTTTTATATTTTATTGATCTATTAGGTGTACAAGTCATCTTAGCAAGTTCGTGAACGTGGTTGAAAAGCTTAATCCATTTGTGGTGTTTAGTGGTGGGGCATTCAGGAAGTGATTAGTGTTATATAAATTCATTAGGGTGGAGCCCATGTTTGAATCTTGCTGCCTTTATATGCAGACAGGCACGTACAGAGAAGTGTACTTCCTATTTCTTGCCAGGAGATGTCCTGGTACCCTGCCAGTGAGAAGGTCATCACCAGATTGGGCCTCTTGATCACATCCAGAATTGCAAGCCAAAATAAACTCTGTGTTTTGTAAATAGCCTGCCTCAGGCATTTCATTAGTATTCTAACACTATAAAATGGACCAATGCAGAAAGTTGGCAATGAAGAAAGACCCTTACTATAACTGTACCTAAAATGTAGAAACAGATTTGGATTTAGGTAACTGATAGAGGTCAGAAGATTTTGGAGGAGCAGACTAGAAAATGCCTAGAATTCTGTAAGTGAAATGTTATGGGCAGTTCTAGTTAAGGTTCCAGAAGATGAGACTAGGAGAGAGTTGGAACATATAAGAGATTGTCTAAGTGATTGTGACTAGGATGCTGATAGAAATGTGGAGAGTAAGGGCCGTGTTGATGACATGTCTGATGGAAGAGGACTCAGTTGGAAATTGAACTATAGGTCACCTGTTCTATGACAAAGAACTTGACTGAACTATGATCTGAAGTTTTCTGGAAGGTTCAGTTTTAAGGTGATGAACTGGCATATCTGGCAGAGGAAGTATCTGCACAACAAAGCATTAAAGCCACTACTTGGTTACTTTTAACTGCATATAGCCGGATTCAGAAGCAATGATATGACTTAAAAGTGAAATATGTAGTCAATAAGGGAGAAGTATAAAAATATTTGGAAAATTTACAGGCCAGATAGGGAAAGAATGTGTAAAGATGTGGAAGAGAAACCACCTAATGAAAAGATTAGCGCAAATAATAGGAAGAGAATTGCTTTGTATTGACACAGTTTGAAAAAAAGACCTCAAGGGCATCCCATAAATATTTTAGGCTACCTTTTTCATCACAGGTTCAGAGGTCTAAAAAATACAAATCGATTTCAAGAACCAAGGCCACTGTGGCATCTGGGTTATGGCTTCCTGGAGAAGTGCTCTGCAGACTTGGTTCAAGCAGAGCCAGGCATGACTTAGTCCATGTGACGTTGATCTGCAGATGTGAAGGATGCAAGAGTTCTGGGGTTATGGTGGCTTTCACCAAGATTTCAAATGATGACCTGGGAGATCAACCAAATGTTTTCTGCATATTTGGAGCCCTTATACGGAGTTCCCAATAAAGTGATGCTTAGTGAGAGCTGTGGAAATGGAGCCAAAGCAGAGAGTCCTAAAAGTAGAGGAAGCAGCAACATGATAAGTTCTCCATAAGAAGATGCCAACATCAGTGTGCAGCCAGAGAGAAGTTATGTGGACAGAAACCCACAAAGTCATAGGGGCTGGGCTACCTAAGACCTTAGGGTCCACCCCTCACTGCACTGTGCACAAGACACCAGACTTAGAACTTTAGTATTGTCCATCTGTTTTGCTAGGTTTCAGTCTTGCTTTGAATCCGTTGTTTCTTTCTACTTGCCCATTCCTCTGTTTGGAATGGGAATGTATATCCTATGCCTTTCCCACCACTGTATATTGGAAATAGATGACATGTTTTCATTTTATAGACTCATAAATGCAAGGAGGTTACCTTGAGTCTCAGATAAGATGAATTGAGACTTTGGGACTACTGGAGATAAATGGATTGCATTTTGTGTTGGGAGAAGGACATTATTCTTGGTGACCAAAAGTGGCATGCTATGCTTTGTATATGGTTTAAGTGTCTCCCTACCCTCATGTGTTGAACTTTAATCCTCATTGTGAAGAATTAAGAGCGTGGGAACTTAGTATGGCTCTGAGGTGGGGGTCTTTAGGTAGGGATTAGCATTGGCTAAGGTCGTCGTGAGAGTGGAGTCACATGATTGAATCCTGCTGGCCTTATATGAAGAGGAAAAGACATCAGAAACCATGCACATGCACTCACACACACGCATGCACGCACACACACACACACACACACACACACACACACACACCCAGAGAGAGAAAGATGAAAGAGAGAGAAGGAGAAAAAGAGAAAGAGAGAGAGAAAGAGGGAGAGGGATGGAGAGACCTATTCCCTGCCTCTTGCCAAAGGATGCCCTGGGACTGGAAAAATTTGTTAAATATATAGCAATATAAAAGTAATATGTATATTAAAATGCCATTTTGTTACATATTTTTCATCATCCAAGCCTTTTCTGCTCATCCTTAGCACTCACCTGTTCATGAAAGAGCCAAGACTTGTGTTTATATGATGATTCAAAATGAGAGTCTTATGGATGGCACTTTAGGATGGCAGTAATTTAGCATTTGAAGGATATGCCTGGGCACTTTTATACTATAAGCATCAGTAATTCAAAACATTAGGTTTCTTACTACTTTATTTTTATTGGCAAAAGCATGAACCAATATTCATCTCTGGATATTTTCTCATAGATAGTTATTTCAAAGAATACAAAATGTTAGGTATTAATTGAGTGAAGAGATGACTTTATATGATTAGATTAACAATAGTAATTCTTTAAAGTCATTTAGTGTTAATAAACTGGAAAATTATTAGGTCTTACTGAAATGAGAGTTAAAATACATTGATCACTTTAATAGTAATTACTCAAATTCCACTGTCCTCATAGGATCTCAGCACAGACCTCTCTTGACTTCTTTCCACCAGTCCTACTAAAGTATATTAGGGAGTTCCTGTCATACTTTGCAGATGGTAGCACATGTTATCTTCCAGGTAAAGTTGTTCTTGGTGTTAGAAATCACATGCACATCATCAACCACTGCAGCTTCTCTCAGTGATTCCATTTCTACTGGACATCTAATGTCCTCAAAACATCAGAGGATACTGAATAGAATATATCAAGTACAAGGTGAAGGAAGTGAATCAAATGAGCAAAAAAATACATAAATAAAAAATAAGTGTGGTAGATTTCATTGTTGGTCACAGGTGATCACTGCCCAGCATGGGATTATACTACCCTATTATATTGACATTTGACTTGGGACATATTATGTGTTTTGTCAATGAAATGGGAGCAAATGTGATTTCTATCACTTTCAAGCAGAAAGTTCTGGAGACTGCTATCTGGTAGTTTACTATACATTTTCATTCTCAATAGAAATAACAGTGTTCCAGAAAGAGACTGCTCTGTCATTTTAGCTTAGGAAATGGAAAGTAATGTTGGAGAGCTGAGCCAGCTCATGAAGAACTTTTAGTAATGTGACTAAGATATAAAATTTTGTTGTTATAAGTCACGTGGATTTCATTTGATTGTTTAGCAAAATAAAATTCATTTGATTCTGGGGAGTATTGAGGGATTGTTTATTATTTCAACAAAATTTAACCTATCCTGATTATGCAGCAGATTTGAGAATCAATTAGATAAATTCAAGTTCTGTCTCAGACAGATGGTAAATATTGTGACCTTGGAAATTTGCTTATTCTCTTTCATCCTCAATTAATCTGCCTTCAATAAAGGGGTAATAAATATCTATTTTATAGATATTCCTGTGAGAGAATTTGATGGTTTATCATTCATCAAGGATCTATTAAATAAGGTATCCTCATTAAATATTAGTGTCTTTCATTTTATTTTCCAAGATTTCTCCTCAGGCATTTACTGAATCATCAGATCATAGGACACTGTGTTCTGAATATACATGGGCATAAGATATATGGGTGAGATATTGACAGTTTTTAAATATTTTCTTGGAGACAGCAGAGATATATGAAAAGACAGGTTCCATTTAGTACCACAACAATATGATTTTTTTTTTAAAGATTTAGAGTGTTCTTTATAAAGATATTTCTTTTTCCCTGGAAAAAAGTAATAGAGGATTATTAAGAGAAAAATATTCTGAACACCTCCAAATGAAAATATGAAATAGACTTTTGGAGAGTAATATATCTAGATTCAAGTTATGTCCATTTTTCCAATCACAGTATTATCGATAGGGTCCTAGAGCAATCATGCATTTATAAGTGCATCCTCCTATAGTTATAGAAAACATTTGTATAAATATGTTTTTAAATGGGTGTGTGTAGGGTAGAGGAGAAATATGCAATGTGAACAGCTCCCCTGGAGAGATGAGGTCTATTCGTTTTACTACATTTGAATGTACAGTCCTATGACATATTCCAGCATAGAGTGTGGCATAGATAATTCTATGGCAATTCCAGTTCTATCCTGTAACAAGAACAGTTTCTGCTTTCTATCACTCAGGATACTACTTTGGAGATCTGAGTCAAGAGGTGAGATGTCAAAGAACCCTGCTGGAGATATCATGCAAAGACACCTTTGAGCCACATGAGGAGTAAAAGTATCCCCTTAAAGCCAAGTATTCCTATGGTTTCCACCAAGGCAGTATGTATGAGTAGTGAAGTCATTCTGGAACCTAATCCCACTCACAGCTACTCCAGTTCACAGTGTGCAGTTCTGAGACAGAAGGTCAGCCAAGCCTTTCCAGAACCCATAGTCAACCAAATTGTAGATCATATTTTAGGTACAAAATCATATTTTAGGACACTAAGGTTTGAGGTAGTTTGATAGATAGCAGTATGTAACCAAAACATACAAAATATGCTTCTCAAGTATGAAATGATTATTATTTTCTATCTCCTTTTTATAAAAGTACAACTTTACATACTTTTGCATTTCAAATGTTGCTCTGGTTTCTGCTGGAACTTTGGTAGGTGCACCTGCCACACCCTTATTATAGCCCTCAGGTACTTTTCCACCAGGAAGGTCTTTTCCTGGACATGTGAAAGGAGAAGCATTAACTGTGACATAAAGATACCAATTTTAGAATCATATATACAACCATATTTATTTGTGCCATTAGAAACAATTTAAAATTAAGTAAAAGGCACACATAAATATTCTAATTTTATTTCATATTCAAAATAATTCTTAATTAGAGAATTATTATAGGAAGAGAATAAATTATGAAATATTTATATAGTTTATTGCCAGTAATTACAAATGTAAAAGAGGAAAAAAGCAATTAGGACTCTATGTGCACTTTGAAATCTGTGAACATCATTCAACTAACGTGAGACCATTTAAATTATTCATACATGATTATTTTCCTCAAAGTTAATCATTCTTTTGGATTTTCCAAAATGTTCTGAATTCTAAGGTGTTTATCATACTAAAAATTTTAAGTCTTAGGGCCGTTCCAGCCTGAGAACACAGACTTTATTATGAAGCAGTTTCTCATTTTAAAAAGAAAGAATGGTGCACTGGGGCACATCCCTTCTCTTTAACTTCAGGAAATTGAAAACCATTCATTTAAGGCTTCCTCTTCTCCTTGAAATAAAGTTTCAATGGTTCAATCAACTACAGTTTTTGAGATTTTGAATCATTCCAGGCCAATTCTACATTTCAAGTTTTGAGTTTTCTAAAAAGCACCTCTTTTGTTTACATGCAATATAAATAAAAGAGTTTCACTCTAAATATCCGTTTTGACATAAAGAGAACAATAGCCAAGGGAATGTGAAAAACACTGGTTTTATATGGAGAATACAAATGCAAGTTAACTTATCTAAATGTCCTTGTACAGTCAGCAGGTCTTGATTTGTGTGATCTATTAATAATTGTAATTTTATTTGAACATCAAATTATGCTAATTAAGGAATTAGATGCAGCCTAAAGAATAAAATTATCATTTTCCCTTTTGAGCACTCTTTTACAAAGTTTCAAGACTTTTTATTCTGATGTTATATGTTCTCATTAACTATATATTGACAGCAACACGGATATGACTTCAGCTTTGGCTAAATAATAGATTTAAAATTTTCTGGTATAATTGACTAGAAATTTTATGCTATAGTCTCCACATTTCCTTCTGTGAAGACCATTGGAAGAGTCAGCATTTATCATCACTAATTTTTTTTTTTTTTTGGTATTGGGAATTATCCCCAGGGATGTTTTGTTACTGAGCTACATTCCTAGTCCTCTTTATTTTTTATTTTGAGACAGGGTTTCACTAAGTTGGTTAAGGCCTCACTAAGTAACTGAGGCTAGCCTCAACTTTGTGTTCTTCCTGCCTCAGCCTCCTGAGTTGCTGGGATTAGAGGTGTGCACCTCTACACCGATCTTATCATTACATTTTTTTTTCATGTCTCTCTCTTTTATATATATGTGGCTTCTATGGCTGGTTGGAGGGAAAGTATGTTAGCTATAGATGATGCTTTTTTTCTGTGATTGGGGATTGAATCCAGGGATGCTTTACCACTGAGGTACATCCACAATCCTTTTTATTTTATTTTGTTTTATTATTTTGAGACAGGCTCTCACTTACTTGCTGAGGGTGTTGCTAAGTTTTCTGTGCTGACCTCAAACTTGCAATCCTCCTGCTTCATCCTCCCAAGTCACCAGTTTTATAGGTGTGTGTCACCATGCAAGGCTGTTAGTCATAGCATACTTCACTAAACACAGTGCTGTGTTGCATTTGAATAAACCAGGAGACCAACACTTAAACTAAATAAATGGAGGTAAAATTATTAGTCTAATTCTCCTATGGAATTTTTAGCACATGGAAATAAAAGAAACAAAGACAAAGAGGGTGGGTAGATAGAGATTGAGACAGGCAGAGTTAGATGAGGAAGGGTAAGGAGGAAAAGAAGAATGAAGCAAGAAGAACATAAATAAATTAAGAAAAATAAGAGAAAAGGGAGAAGGGAGAACAGAAGACAATGAAATGAGAGAAACCAAAAAGAAGGGTGAAGAAGAGAGGAGGCTTGGAAGAGCTGGAACAGAGGAAGATAAAGGAAAAGGGAAGTCAGAAAATTTTATCCTGAATAATTAAACTTCAAGCCATTCAGTTCTATAAAATACAGTTTCATGAAGTTTTGTTCAACTGTCATCCAAATTTCTTCTTCTGGACCATTTGAAGGACCACCCTTGGCCTTAACCGTGTATCTTGATATCATTCCTTTCTAAGGCTCTGAGTTTTTCCCCCCAAACCCAAGTCTGGCAGAATTGAAGAAATCTGCATGATTGGTCTAAAAGGGGGGAAAATTATAGCCAACTTACAAGTTATCCTCAGAATGCAAGAGCTGATTAATGTTCACAAGTGTTAAAAGGTTAATATGCTATAAATCTTTTCCTTGTCTAAACTTCCGTGATTTTTAAAAAAAAAAATTTATGGACTTTCATCATTGTCTTATTTTTAGAGGAATTCATGTTTTTTTCTTGGATTCTCCCAAAAGCATTTCTTACATTGTATCTAAAAAAAAAAAAAAAAACAACTTGTTTGTTAAAACATGACATACTTAACTAGTCATGTACATGTTTTGGTGTGTGTGTGTGTGTGTGTGTGTGTGTGTACTTGTAAATCAAAACACTGTAATTAAAAAATGTGTTTGATACACTTAGCTGCCAAACATCACAGCTTACCAACACAGTAGTTTAACCTCATGATCACATAACTGGCTAAGGATCTAAGGCTTGTTGCCTCTGCCCGTCATTGAGAGAAATTAGTGCACTGCCTATAGCTTACCTGGGAAAAATATCAAGTTCAAATTATGAAACACAATTTCCTCCCTATGTGTGTTCTTACTACACCATAGTAAAGTCAAAAAAATTAGTAAGTTGAGCCATTGTAAATGGGGTGATATCTGTATTTTAAAATAATAATGCCCAAATATAGTTTGAGCATGAAGGATTTTTCTTTTAGGTAAACAAGCTTTCCTCTTGACAGCTTAATATTAAGTAATGTTTAATAGTTATATCAAAATAAAACCTAAGGGCATGCTACTCAAGTAAAACATCCACACAGCAAAGCAAAAACATGAGACTATGACGGTGTCATACAAAACTAAAGGGTGCCTAGTGCTTTGTAAACCAGGCAGATTCTTGTCAGTTTCTACCCACAGTTCCTGTGTGGAGAGAAAACTTTTGTAATTTTATTTAAATGTGGATATCATGAGATGTGGGATACATGAGTTCAGGACAGTGAGACAGGGTTCTTGAAGCTCTTATATCTTATGGGTGAGTGTAGACTCTGTAACATATGTTCTCTACAAGTCATATTGAAGCATACAAATCACCTGATTCCATGAGTTATAAATTGCAGAAATTAACATGGGGGGAGTGATTCATGACCTATACTGCAACTAATAAAATGATGCAAGAATCTATTTAAAGGGGAAAATTACTAAAATTTAATCTAAAATTGCTAAATTTATCAAAAAGAATATATTGTCTCATTTCTTTTTAAGGAGTAGATTTATTATTTATTTATTATTCCTTTATTTACTGTCAAAGAAATGTCTGTGAAACTCATGATGACAAGTGTTTCACAAAAGTGAGAAAGTTTGAGGGGTTTTTGAAAAAAATGAGGATCCCAGATAACTTCCCATTTTTCTATCAAGTGTAACTCTTGGATGGTCTAAATCTTCATTTCTGTGATGATTGGGAAAGTAGTTTTAGAGAAGACCACACATGACCAAGTTAAGGGCTTTACACATGCACAAAGAAAAAGAGATATTGAAAATATTTGTGTAACTACTAATATGAAGAGATTTGAGGAGAAGACACATGAGAGTAATATAGGACACCACTGAAGAGGGTTGCTTTGGGGTCAGACAGAAAAAGTGGGGGAGTAATAATGAGAAATTTGTGATTGTAGAGATCAATTACAGTGGTCATTCTCAATTAGGACAGGAGAATCAAAATTTATGGAGAGGTGGTTAAATAGAATCCTCCATGAGAGGGAACATACAGAAGCAGATCTGGAGAGGTAATCACATAATGAGTTTAGTTTGGGAGTATTGCAATTGATATTCCATGGGGTATACAGAATCCAGGCCACTTGGGAATTTGAATACTTTCAGTCAAGGAGAGTATAAGTAGATTAACACTAAAGTTTAAGAGCATTTAAGGTATGAAAAAATAAATTTTGTAAAAGCAAAAATAGTCTCGTTTTGGTTTCATGATCATTAGGGGGAGCCCCAGCACCTTTAATGTTTTCTTAGTTTATACCCAGATCAGAAAACTTGCTACAGTTTCAGGGGAAAAATGTTATTTTACTCACAAAGTTAGAATTTTATAAAACTTGGCTGCACATCAGAGTTTCAAATGCGCCGGCAGTGTTTGCGAGATATACTCAGTGTTTGCGATATATACTCAAAATGTGCCTTTTGAATTGCCAGTTGTGCCTTTTTTTTTTTTTTCCTGGAGTATGTAATAGGAACTAAGTTTCTGGACAACACTAAGTATACTACATATCTCTTGAAATACTGAGGGATTTCTCAAGATAGAGATCAAAGCATAAAAGTCTCCAACATCACCATCTCTCTACCTCCTTCAGTTTGAAGGAGAAGTACCACAGAATAAAAGACAATAACATATGTGCATTCTTCTTTTCTTTGGCCTAGAATTGCTTAGGTTTAAGAGCAACATGAATGCTTCCTTATTTATCCTGAAATGCAAATAATAGCTTTTCTCTGAATTTCTATGTTTTGGCTACTAAATTTCTGTAGGAAGCATATACTATAAGTGATGCAAAACTTGAACCTTTCACTGTATGTTATTTGTAGGCAAAAATATCAATTTAAACTGGATATGTGCCAGTCCCTGATAATAGCATTGTGTATTGGGGAAGGCATGAATTGTTGCAGTGTCTTAAACCTTTAATGAGCCCTTTGATGTGCTGGTGATCAAACCTAACGAGTATGACCAAGGTCTTGGACAATAGCCAAAGAATGCATGCCAGAAGCATGAATGGGAAGTCAGCTTGGCACAGTGGGTCTAGGTAAAGGGCAAGGAAACACCTCCCAAAATTCGGAAGTGTATATTCAGGTTTGCAACACGGGAGAGTTTGCCTAGATCCATGTTTTGCTTTGTGATCATCTATAATTAGGAAAAAAAAAAAGGAAATTCTGAGTAAAAATAACATAGATAAGACTTTGATTAATCATCACAGAGAAAAAACACCACAGGAGAAGTGGTTTCCAGGATGGTTGGCCTCTTTACAAACTCTGTTAGATGTAAGACTTATAGCCAGATCATGATGACTATTCCTATAATAGAGGCCAGTTGCCTTTTTCCTAGTCTTATAATTAAGATGCTTATAGTTAGATGTACTCATTTGCTAGGGCTGCCATGTGCCTTAAACAACAGAAATTTATTTCTTCACATTTCTAGAGGCTGGAAGTCCAAGAACCGTGTATTGGCAAGCTTACTGTGTCCAGAGACCTCTCTTATTGGCATGCAGATGACTATCTCTAGCTGTGTCCTCAAGTGGCCTTTCTTTACTACATGGGCAACCCTAGTATCTCCCTTCTTTTGTATGAAGACCAGTCAGACTGGATTGGGGCCTACTTCTATGAATTATTCCAAACTCTGTCTTTAAATACAGTGACATTATGAAGGCTAAGACTTCAGCACAGGAATTTTTTTTGAGGGGGGATTCACAATTGAGTTCATAACTGTTGTCGAGGTTGGGCAGGACACAGTAGAGAAAAAGATAGTTTATCTCCTTCCAAGTCTTGGAAGAAAAAAGTGGCAAAACTTCATGACTGCAAAATGTAAATGCCCTGAGAAGTTTTACTTTTATTATAAGCATTAAAATATTTTCTCATTATAGAATATTTATGCGTTTTTGAAAATAGAATCATGGGAATTAAATGAAATAAGATTGTCTCTCCCCTTGAAATGTTTTTTTGTACAAATATTATTTGGATACAAAGACATTGAAGAATGGGACATATAGAAAAGACAAGGGAAATTAATGAAATTGGAACAAACCAGCTTAACATATCTGCTTCTTAAAATATAAATTTATTGGAAATTATATTTTAACTTAATTCTATACATTTTGATTTGCAAATTATTTAAAATATTGACTATTTTTAACCATAAACCTAATACACTCCTTTCAAGGAGCAATTTATTGAACATTATGTCAATTAATTCTATGAATTTTCTTTATTTACTTAGAAATTTATTGATGTATTTTCTATTCAATCAAAAAGCAGTATAAGATATTGGGCCATAAGTTAGGAACTTCAGATTTCCTTTTATGTTACTCTGGAAGACTTTACACAAATTATTCAACATATTTAAATATGAATTCCGTTGACCAAATAAACTTAGCTGTGTACAAATTTTGAAAGCACAATGCCTTACAAATACTAGTATTGTAATAGCTGTTTCATTTTTATAAGAACAGGTTCCATTTGCTTTACTGTACTTCTTTATCATTAAAGAAGATTAAGCAAAATGATTCTTTTTTATGTTCAAAATTATCAGCATACTCTCTGATGTGCTATGTATCTGCATTGCCAATATTAAAGTAAAAAAATTCTGTCTGATTCAAATAACAAGTACTGCTGAGAAACTGTCATAGCATTAGAGTTATTACTACTTTCTAACATGGTTCATCTTAAAACTGCAGTTGAAAAATCTCAGTGGATACAGCATCCTTAAACACTAATATCTTTTGGAAAATATTCTGAGTGTTTCATTATATGGGAAGAGGGCCAAAATACTGTAGTTATATTGAGGAAAATTCCTTATGAAAAAATCTATATTACATAGTCATAGTGTGCTTATATTTTAATGAGCCCTACGGCAATTACACACTAGCATTAATTTCTTATGCAATTCCTTTCCACGGTAATATCCCAGCCCTTCCCAGATTCCTGCCAAATAACCCAAGCATCATTCCTCAAGTCAGATACCTCATGCCATTTCTCTTAGATCTCCTTTCTTCTGTTCCTTCATTAGCTTTGCAGACTAGTGATGGTGTGAACAAAATTATCAGCGTACTCTGTGATGTGCTGAATGCACAGAGCAAATGTAAGTTAGTTATCTTCCTTCTGAATAAGGCCATGCCTTCTAGTTATGTAAAGTTCTTGCCCAATTTCTGTGCTATAACTTTCTTCTATTGCTGTTATGAATTTTAATGTACTTACTAGATATTGGGATTGTGAGTAGATGACAGACATACAAGCCTTAAGAGGAATCATCATGCTTAAAAACAGGGAGGGGAATTATCACTACATAGTTCCCTTATTTTGGTTTTCAAATTTTTATGTAAAACATTCATTAAATGTCTGTCACACACCCAGTATTATGCCAGGTCATGGCTACATTACATTAAAAAGGAAGAAGTGGTCTCTGTTCTCATGGGGTTTATAGTCTAGAGGGACCCAGTAAACATCAAACTGGTGAAACACAATTAGGATATGGGACAAAGGACATAAACAGGGTGCTCTCTGGTAAAGGAGTTAGAGCAATCAACTGAAAAAATGGTCACAATCCCTTCTACTTCCGTACCCTTTTATAATATGCCTGTAGCATCCTTCATTAAGTGCTGAAGTCTATTCCCTTTTCCTTTGATTCTGGGCTGCCTTGTAGATTTCAGTGACCAATAGATTGCAGTGTAATGTAGTGACAGAGTGCTCAAAGCACACACCTTAAGGTCTCTCTCTCTCCTCCTTTTCACCATGTGAACAAGTTAGCCTTCTTGCCTTTGAGATTATGAGAAATGCATGGACCAGAGATAAGTCTTCCTAACTGAAGTTACCACAGAGAATCCAGCCCTCAGTGACACATAGCTGGGGAAGTCAAAAGCAGGATTCAACCCAGAACCAGAGAATTGCCTGCCTAAGTCCAACTAAAATTGTTGATTTAAAGAATAGTGAGCTGAAACATAGTTATTGTTTCAAACTATAACTGGAGTGACTGATGAAGTAAGCCTAACTGATCAGGTTAAAAATAGGATACTTCAAGAAAGGTCTTAAAAATGGACTTAAGCTCAGACCCAGAGAATGAGAGTCATTCCTGTGAAGGGTGATTGAAAGAGCATGCCAGTAGAGGGAAGAGTTTGTGCAGAAGACTTTCAGCTGAGTTAGGTTGCTACATGTTATGAACTCAGAGTTGGACCACATGGATGAAATATATTATGCAAATAATGGGACAGGATATGATTGCAGATATAAACATGAGCCACATTACAAGACTTTGCAGATTACGAGCATGGTGTGGCCTTTATCCATATGTACAGGGGATGTTAATGAACAATTTTAGGAAGGGAGGTAATACAATTTAATTTATATTTTATAAAAATTATTGAAGTATGGAAAAGAGATGTAAATAATTCACAGCTACCTTCTATGTTTCCCCCTAGTAGCTATGAGAATGATATGAGTTTCTTTAAATTGTTTCTTGTGCTGAACTCTGACTGCTTCTACTGGGCTCTGGGGGTGTTTTGCATAGTCTCATCCACCTGAGCATCAGACAGCAGGGATGTTGGAGGGGACTATAGAAGCACTTTCTAAGCACAGACTTTCACTCTTTGTTTTATGAAAAGGTCACATTTCTAAACAGCAGAAAATACTTTTCTAGTCTTTTCATTTCCTACTTTAAATGCACTTACGTCTGATGTTTGCTTTATTCTTTTGTATATCTGATTTCCAATTTCAACCCAACATTATCAACATCTTATTCAAAAGTTTCCATTCTCTCATATTTTTAAAAATTGTCTTGTCATTTCAAAGAAATTTAAGACAATCAGGTCAGATACTAAATACTCCTTTCTTGTTTATTTTTAGAGGCTTATCTTTTTGTTTTCTATACAAAAATCAAAATATATGAATATGCATCTCTTTTCCATAATTATGTATTAACCTCTACCAGAATTTCACCATGATAATTTTTATAAAATATAAGTCAAATTTTATTAACTACCTTTTAAAAATCATTAATTAATGTCCCTCATCCTTAGAGACAAAGGCCACATCCTCTTCATAACCTATAAAACCTTTTGTAATCCTTGTGTTCTATGGTCTTCAATTCTCCCATATAGATTTCTTCTTTATTCACATAAATTATGTTACTTTTCTTTTGCTCAATAAGATCATAGTTATTAAGATTTTGTATAATAGTTATAGAGAAATAACATTCAGCTAGCAGCTGCAACATGATAATATGGAATTGAAGCTAAAAGGGAATTCAGATATTGATTGTATTCAACTTTTGTATTTATAGAGAAATATAACTGACAAACATCAAAATCAAGAATATGTAAAACCATTGTGTCCTCTGGTATTGTGAGCTATCTACTAGGAAAACATAAAAATATTGTAGTTATATATAAATCAGATTATTAAGTGGGTATTTAGGTTTTGGTTCTAAATTAAATGGTGTAGGTATTTATGAGAATTTGTGATTGGAAAAATAATCAGTTAGAAATATCTTTATGAAAAATTCCAGTTATTCATGAATTATAGGCTTCCAAATTTTTAGCTATAACTTGATTTTCACTACAACTTTATCAAATACTGATTTTAAGATGATTCCATATCCTGTTCTTTTGAGTTCCATCACCTGTTCAATTGTAGTTTAAAGAAGAGATGACAATGATGATGTCAAAAATAATAGACAACATTAAAGCCTTTCATTAAATTTGTTTTTCTGTGTAGTCAGCTATTTCCTCCTTAAGGGGAGATGCCATTTTCTGTGACAGTAAGCTAACTGAAGCATAAATTTGCCTATAGTATTGTTATTAGTTAAATCAGATTCGAAGTCTCCAGTAAAGATTTCCTGATGGTAATGTGATTTTAATAGCTACCTAATAACTATTATTTGCATTAGAAAATCACAACAGCATTGATGAGAGTCAATATAAAAGGAATAGAAAATAAAACAAAAAGTATAAAGAGAATATTTAAATAAATTACAAAAAAATACATGTTTTCATTAATTTTTAAAACTTTTTGAAGATTCTGCTTTTAATGAACAAGGAATTAAAGGAAAAATGGGAACTTATATAAGAGATTATTTTAATCAGCTTTTAAATCACTGTGACTAAAAGACTGACCAGAACAATTATAGATGGGGAAAAGTTTATTTGGGGACTCCCAGTTTTAGAGGTTTCAGTCCATAGACAGCAGGCTCCATTCCCTGGGGTTTGAG
The DNA here is from genome assembly GCF_902686445.1 of Sciurus carolinensis. Taxonomy (NCBI): domain Eukaryota; kingdom Metazoa; phylum Chordata; class Mammalia; order Rodentia; family Sciuridae; genus Sciurus; species Sciurus carolinensis. Next base: position 109,668,322 of record NC_062217.1, on the reverse strand, counting down.
GTGAGGCAGAACATCATGGCAGGAGAGTGTGGTGAAAGAAGCAGCTCACATATTGATCAGAAAGCAAAGAACAAGACTCCACTCAAGATACAAAATAGATATCCCAAAGGTATTCCCCAAAAGACCCACCCCCCCAGCAGCCACACCCTACCCACCTTCAGTTTCCACTCAATTAATGCATTGATTGGGTTATGGCTCTCAACTCAACCACGTCTCCTCTAAACCTACTTGCATTGTCCACATGTGAGCTTTTGGGGGACAGCTCACATCCAAACCATAACAGAGATACCAAAAGCTTTGATTGTCTACTCCTGAAAGTACAGAAAAATATCAGTGAAATGATAAAACAAAGGAATCATCCTTTTGACTCTACAGTTGTTTGATTTCTTTTCAATTTTAAACTGATCAATGAATTCATAATAGCAAACGAAGATACAGGAACTGTGCAAAGGGAATGGAAAGTGACTAAAATAAAGATGTTTGTAAAACAAGAGAATCTCTGTAGCATAGTCTGAACAACTGTTCAAACATTAGCATGCTTATGAAATCTGTATTAAAATCTCTTGTGCTTCCTTATCTTTCATTCACTTTTACTTAATTAAAAGCTTTCATAACCTGAATGAAAAGGACCTGACAGGTTGTGTCCATAGGTTAAGGAAATATGATTACCCACTTCCCTTAAACAGTTTTTGTTGAATGAATGTTTAACAAAATGAATGTTTACCAAAATGACTGTTTAATTCAGTGAGGGAAATTACCAATCCCAAATACTGTATTCAAATGTATTAAAATAGTGCAAAATATTTCCTGGACAAATTTTCCCTTAGCAGCTTAGTCATATATTTGTTATTATTTTTATATAGTATGGTTTTGTGAGAGCACATTTCTATTGTTAATTGAACATTTTTTGAAGTATTATTCTCAATCTCCTGAACTAGACTATTGTCTCATTGAAGAAGATGCTTATGACTGCTGGGGATTCTAGTTTTCATAGTCCACAAGTCTTATCATAAAGCATTAAGTTACTCACTTAACAAAATTCATTACATTCTTATATGAAAGACTACAAGTAATTAAAAAAAATCTTTGTTATTCTTTTTTTGTGAGGGGAGGGTACTAGGGATTGAACTCAGGGGCACTTGACAACTCAGCCACATCCTCAGCCCTATTTTGTATCTCAGCCCTATTTTGTATTTAATTTAGAGACAATCTCTCACTAAGTTGCTTAGTGCCTCACTTTTGCTGAGGCTGGCTTTGAACTCATGATCCTGTTGCCTTAGCTTCCTGAGCAACTGGGATTGCAGGAATGTACCACTCCACCAAACTTTTTGTTTGTTGAAGATCAAACCTACAGAGTAAAATCAACAAATACTTTAAAAAGTATTTTTATTGTATTTGTTGCTGTCAATCTTATTTTATATAAGGGGAGAGAGATACTACAAAAGCTAGAATTTCCTAAGTTTTTGGTATACTTTCTTTTGACTCAAAATTCTTGAATTCTGTGCAGAAATAGTTTAGTTGTGCTCCACCATACACCCGAGAACTTCAGTGAGCACCCAGGTTCCCCATCTACCAACACCTTCAGAAGCCTCTGCAGCCATCTTGGATTATTTCCAAAGCAGTAGCCACCATCTTTAAGTGGGGCAGCTCCCATCCTGAGACACCTACCAGAGACTAGAAGTTCATTGTCAGGTACCTCTCATGCATCAGGCTGCTGAAGACTGAGAGCTTTGACTAGTATGTGACAGTTATATTGTAGAATTTTTTCTTTTTCTTTTTAATTTTTATTTATTTACTTATTTATTTTATTTTCCTCACTCTTTGTTTTCCTCTTTTTTATCTATTTCCTTGGAGTCTTTTTCTCCCTTCTCTCATGCTAACAACCAACTTTTTCTGATTCTGCTTTCCCTCTTCCTATGATCTACTACATCTATATACTCACTTCTTATCCCATTAACATCCTACACAACACCCCATCCTCTGTTCACAATTAGAAGTTGTAGACCTCATTGCAAACCTAATGGTTATACTGTAGATAATATACTGTAGCTAATAATAAAGAAACTGTGGTATATATACACAATGGAATATTATTCAGCCGTAAAGAAGAATAAAATTATACCATTTGCAGGTTAATGGATGTAGTTGGAGTATATCATGCTAAGTGAAATAAGTCAATCCCCAAAATACAAAGGCCAAATGTTTTCTCTGATAAATGTATGATAATACATAACAGGGCAGGTGCTAGGAAAAGAATGGAGGAACTTTACGTAGAGGGAAATGAGGGGAAAGAGGGATCAGAAGGAAAGATGGTGGAATGAGACAAACATCATTACCCTATGTACATGTATGACTGTGCGAATGCTGTGAATCTTCACTGTGTACATCCACAGAAGTGAAAAGTTGAACCCCATTTGTGTATGATGAATCAAAATGCAGTCTGTAAAAATAAAAATAAAAAATTAAAATTAAGCACAATCACAAAAAAAAGAGTTTAGTTGTGCTTACATTTGCTAATGAATATTTCTGTTCCTTATTATAAAAAATGTGCTGGTAAATGAAATATATAGGAATTTGGCCTTCCTGAATCCTCTTTCCCTTTGCACATGTTTGTAGAGTGGGCAGAAAACATATATTTAAAGAAACATGTGTATGTGTTTCTGTACATACATGTACATCATAGTCATATATAAAGGATATATATGCTTATAAATTGTAATAAGTGCTATAAATAAGTAGAGTTCTACTCTCAATATTAATAAGGAAGGATCAACATTAGACAAAATGATCAAATAAAAGGTAATATTCAAATTGTACCTTGAAATCCCTTGACATTTATTTATATAATGCATATTGTGATTTTAGTTGCATATCTCACAGATCATTCTACTTTCTGTGTAAAGAATGAATTAATGAGAAGCAAAATTGGACAAAGAAAAAAAAATTCTATGTTTTTAGAAGCCATCCTAGTCACTCATTGATGAATCCCCAGTGAAAAAGCCATGTATGATGTAAAAAGAAAATGGATTTAGAGTAGTTTTAGAGGGAGACACCAGTTTTGCAGATCTAAGACATCAAAAAAATCATGAAATGATTCTTCTCTTTGGCCTCCCAGTATCTTTGAATTTTTTTCAGTTCTAGTTTGTGAAAAAAAAAATTTAGTAAAACTTATTAAATTACTTTGTTTTTGTTTTTTGCATACTGGGGTTCAAAATCAGGGATATTTTACCACTGGGTCACAACTTTATCCCTTTGATTTATTTTTAATTTGGGAAAGGGTCTCACTAAGTTGCCAGAGGTGTCCTAGAACTTGCAATTCTCCTGCCTCAGCTTCCAGCATCGCTAGGGTTATAGGTATGTGCCACCATGTGAGGTAAGATTTACTGAGTTGTTGCACTGGTTAAAATAAAAATGTGTAATAGCATGGTCTGCAACATGTCAGAAAATTTTTCCGAACTGAGCAATCAAAAGCCAATAATTTATATAGTTGGAACTCTTCAGATCTCATGAAACCGGCCTGTGAATTCTAATGCCAAGGTTAGTTACAACATTTTAAATTCAAACTCCAGCATTGAATCTCTTCTTTCCTCTCATTTTCTTTCAGTATACAGCATCTTTGTGTTTCTAAGAGTACATCAGAAATGCTTTTCTATTTCTAATTGCCTGTAAATCCTATACAGCATAATACTGCCTCATCCAGAAAGAGCAACATTTCTTGCTGACCCTTTGAACTTGAAATTCTCATGAAAGACACGGGAAAAATGAGAGGACATTATATTTTCACCCAGGAGATCAAGGTAGATTCCTTTCTCAGACTCAGTTTGTAGTCCTCTGAAATTCTTTGTTCTTCAGTTGCATCTTTATTCAGCGATGGACAACACGAAGAAAGATAATTCCTAAATCACTGTTGTTTGGGGAAAATGGCATTAACAGTGTCATCTTGGGTTACTGAAGTGTTTTCTTCTAAATATAGATGTTAAACCAAATAAGTTAAACACTTTTTATTATGCATCCTAAAGATAACAGAATAAATATCTCCATATATTTCTGTTTAAAAACTATGGTAACCCAAGGAGGAAAAGCAAAGGAATTACACATGTGTGAGAACAGATATTTTTCTCTCCAGATTCCAGATCTGACAGAGATTTTCATTTCTCTCTAGTATAGTGTGAATAAATGGACCAAAGGATTTATGCCTAAGGTTCTCTTCTAAGACCAAGGACTTATGTTAAATAAAGATTGCCTTAATGCAAAAGCTAATATGTGAAATCTGAAGAAAGATTTAATGTTTGTCACAAAAGGTCACTTTTCATGTTCTCATTCTATCAGTGATATTGTGTATTGTTGGAGTAGATCTGCACAGCTTGACTAATATTCTTTTCTTCCTTTAAAAAATTAAGGGCCAGTTTGCAATGTATTCTTTTAAAATAAGAATTTGAGCACAATGGGAACAAAATCGTCTATCAATATACTGTTGAACTTATCTCTTTATTACAAAATCATCATTCACCCTGAATGCATTTATTACTCTGATATAAAGATTGTCAGAGACATGAATAGGTGATAAGTCACTAAGACTGCAGAATCCTCTGCTCATAAAATATAAAAAGATTAGCTAAGATTAAAAATATTCTATTTTGATAGGAATATAGCATACAGATAATTTTGAATCTTGACAATGTTTGTTGCATTTATTATGCACTGAAGAGTTCAGTGGCAGGATTATTCCGTTACTACTGGAACAACTTAGAGTATATAATATGTACTACCAATGTTATTCAGCCTGTCTTAGGGGCATTTAGACAATAAAATATTCTTGATTAATGCACTATCCCTCCTACTCTGCTGATCACTATAAAATATTCATAATGGTGTCTTGAAGCATATATAAATTCACTTTATAAAATACAGCATGCCCATTTGCTAAATGGTATTTAAAGTCTTTGGTTGGATTTTGTAATATTTTCAACTATTCAAGTGCAGATTTTTCCTAAAGCAGTTTATTCTTTAAATTTTAATTTTTAAATTAAAAATCTATCTTAGAATTGCATTTTAATGATCTTTTAATGTAAAATGTATCCTATAGTAGGATTTTACACCATTGATCCTTTAGCCAATACATAGAAATGATGTTTTTTAATGACAAATTAAAGATTAAATTTCTACTGGAATTCATGTATTTTCTGTCCATTTAAAATATGTATTAAGGTTTCTCTAGATCATACAGTGTTGTAATAATTATGCCTACCAAGCTAGTCACAGTGGGTTCATCCTGAGGAATAGTACATTCATTGGTAGTCTACTGCAGAAGTCCTTGGAGAACTCCCCAAAATGTCTTCCTGCTATATGAGGCTATTGGTTTAGATAAAGTGAGAAAGGCAGACTAAATAAAATTCTTAAACTAGTTTCATGTTTGTGGAAACTTTTATTGAGACTTTAAAGAGGCCAAAGTTTAGTACTGGTACTCAGTGGTAAAAAGCATAAAACCAGAAAATATTATCTTTTATCAAAAGGTGGTGTGAATTGTGGAACAAAATTTGTGACTCTTATTTTCTTTATTATTTCTTTATTTTGCGACAAATATCTTCTCGGTCTTGCAGGTGCATTCATAGAGTGGAGTGAATGTAAAAAACTGCCAGTGTTTATTAAGATAAACCATTAGGGTCAAGTAATCATTTTATTCGGTTTCTGTAAATGCCATTTTGACTATTTAATTAGGCTTTGAAACTCTACTACAAGAAAAGAATGACTTTACTTTGTAATTACCATTCCCCATGGTGTGTTAGTATATTGACTTCTGGTGTTTGTACATGTGTGCATTGTGTGTCCATGTCCATTTCTATTGGTAAGTATATTTTTATACTGAGCAATGAGTGCATTCATGAAAAAAAATAAATCTACTTCTGAAGAAAATATTTTGTAGAAAATAAAATTTTTTTTTAAACAGAACAAAATGATTTTGTTTAAAAATCGTTATTTGGTAGACATGATCATGTAACTGTCAAGTAACTCATTATTTTTGACCTATCGGCCCATAAACACATAACTTTCAAGGTCAGGTTTTGTTTCTTTTTCAAAAGTACAAAATAAAGATATCACAAGTGAGAAAACTTTTGTTGCCCTAATTTTCATAACAAAAGAGTATGACTTAAACATCACTCTGATAGTCTAATATTGTAGAGGAAAACCAGATAATTTCTTTACATATGGTTGTATGTATTTTATGTATTTACTTTTAATTATAATTATTAATCCATATTGACTAGATAAATTAATAGGTCTCAGTGTGTCATTTCCATGTAAATATCATGCTTTAGTCTCTACTCCCCTACCTTCCCCTCCACTCCCTCCCTGCTCCTCCAGAGTTCCTTCCACTTTCGTTAATAGCCCCTCTTGTACTTTCAGATCATTTTTAAACTAATCAATTAAATTGATTTGTTTATTTGGTGCCCACATATAAGAGAGGCGATATTTATCCTTCTATGTCTAGTTTCTCTAGTTCCATCTACTTCTTCTGAAAATGACATGATTGCATTCTTATTTATGGCTGAATGTGTATAATAGTCCATTGTGTATATATAACATATATTTTCTATTCACTTATTGGTGGGCACCTAGGATGAATCCACATCTTGATTATTATGAATAGTGCCAAGATGAACTTGGGTATGTACATACTTCTTTTGTATGATGACTTCATTTCCTTTGGGTATATACCCAGGAGCAATGTAGCTGGATCATATTGCAGTTAAGCTTTTAGCTTATAAAAAGAAATGTAGATCAACAATTAGTATTCATTTTTTTTCTCTCATTAATGCAATAGAGAGATTATCTTTTTCTTTTCCTGGCCAACTTTTTGACTAATATGATAACTTCTAGGTGCCCAGATGACATTGTACAAGAAAAAAGTTGTATTAATTATAACTGTTGTCTAACAAACACTAATACATCACTATTTGGTGGTGATGTTGTAGAAATACTCACTTACAACTTATTAAAGTTTATGTCTATACCAGAAGAGTCCTATGTGAACCAGAAATTTAACTTTTCATAGGGCCAGGAATGCATACCAGTGATCGCTACATTCTTCTCTTTCATGTGCTATTTCCTCGTGCAGTAAGTCTCAGAGGAAATTATTTGTCTTCTTGAAATGACCCCATCTTTCACCTTCTCTTTAAGTCACTGAAAATTAGTTTAAGTATTTGAAATAAGGGAAAAACTTCATATGGTAGTCGTTGCTTTGGAGACTGAATGATTCTAGTGTCTTCTGTCTATTTCTGGGTCTTAATTGATTCATTAAGTCCAAAGAAAGAGGAGAATTTGTGAAGTTGTGTACACGGAAGTAGCAAAATGAGTTATGATGTGACACCAAAAACATATTTTACAAAAGTTAAAGAAATAAACTGTACTTCATCAAAATTAAAATATGTATCAAAGAATACTATCAAAGACAACTACAAAATAGTAGAAAACATATGCAAATTAAAATCTGATAAGGGAATGAATACTCATAATATATAAAGAAAACTTTACAACTCAACAACAAAAACTGAATAGACTTTTAATGTACTTTAAGATATATGAGTGACCAATGAATAAATGAAAATTTTTGCTCGATATAACTAGTAGAGAAATTCAAATTAAACTCCCAATGACACATCAATTTATACCCACTAAAATAACTATCATCAAAAAGAAAGAGAGAAAGAAATTTAACAAATAATGATAAGAATAAGGTAAATTGGAAATGGGTACATTGATAGTGGGACTGAAAAATGGTGTGGAATACATTATGACTTTTTATAAAAGTTAGAATGAACCATATGACCCAGTAATCCTAGTTTTAGGTATATATTCAAAATAATTGAAAGTAGGAACTCAAATAGATACTTGTGACAAAATATTCATAACAGTATTATTTGCAATAGTTAAAAACTAGAAACAATGAAAATGTTCATTAATAGATGAATGAATAAACAAAATATGATATGTTCGTGCAGTGGAACATTATTTAGTCTTGTAAAATTCTGATATATGCTCCAATGTGAATGAACCTTAAAACATTATGCTAGGTGAACCCAAAGGGCAGTACTGTATGATTCCATTTAGGGGAGGTACATAGAATAGACAAATTTATAGAGACATGAAGAATAACCTCAGGAGCTTGGAGAGAAGGGAGAACAGACACTTACTATTTAATGGATACAGAATTTCCATTTGGTATAAGGAAAGATAAAAAAGTTCTGAAAATGAACAGTGTTTGTGACTACAAAATTGTGATTTGTAAAAGTAAAATAATTACTTAAATTAATTAAAATAGTAAATTTTACTTTATACATTATTCTAGTCAACTCAGGTTGCCATAACAAAATACTAAGACTGGGTGACTTAAACAAGAGAGTTATGGAGGCTGAGCAGTTCAAAATGAATGTGCCAGCAGATTTAATTCTTGAAGAATGCCTTCTCCCTACCTTGCACTCAACCTCTGATTGTGTTCTCACACTGTGCACAGAGGAGACTCCAGAGTTCCTTTTTGCCCTACAAAGGGCCCGATCCCATTGTACATCCTCATAACATCATCCAATTATTTCCTTTTTTTTTTTTTTTGACTCTGATGGGAATTACTTTACTGTTTGAACATTTATATGATATTTACTGTTAATTTTTTAAAATTTATTTTGATTCATTGTACACAAATGGAGTACAACTGTTGTTTCTTCTCTGGTTGTACACGAAGTAGAGTCACACCATTTGCATAATCATACATGTTCGTAGGGTAATGATGTTTGTGTCATTTGTTATTTTTTCTTCCCCACAACCCCTCCCCAGCCCTCCTTTTCCTCTATACAATCCATCCTTCCTCCATTCTTGCCTCCCTCTCACTCCCTGTTATATGTCATCATCTACTTATGAGAGAGATCATTTGGCCTTTGTTTTTTTGGGATTGGTTTTTCTCACTTAGCAAGTTATTCTCCAAATGCATCCGTTTACCTGCAAATGCCATAATTTTATTCTTCTTTATGACTGAATAATATTCGATTGTGTATATGTATTGCAGTTTCTTTATCCATTCATCAATTGAAAGGGCTTCTAGGTTGGTTCCACAATCTAGCTATTGGGAATTGGACTCCTGTAAATATTGATGTGGCTGCATCACTGTAGTATGCTGATTTTAAGTCCTCTGGGTATAGGCCAAGGAGTGGGATAGCTGGGTCAAATGGTGTTCCATTCCAAGTTTTCTAAGGAATCTCCACACTGTTTTCCAGAGTGGCTGCACTAATTTGTAATCCCACCAGCAATGTATGAGTGTACCTTTTTCCCCACATCCTCATCAACACCTATTGTTGCTTGTATTCTTGATAATAGACATTCTAATTGGAGTGAGATGGAATCTTAGGGTAGTTTTGATTTGCATTTCTCTTATTACTAGAGATGTTGAACATTTTTTTTCATATATTTGTTGATTGCTTGTAGATCTTCTTCTGTGAATTGTCTGCTCATTTCCTTAGCCCATTTATTGATTGGGTTCTTTGCATTCTTGGGTGTAAAGTTTTTTGAGTTCACAAAACTCAACTCAAAATGGATCAAGGACCTAAGAATTATACCAGAGACCCTGCACCTAATGGAAGAAAAAGTAGGTCCAATTCTTCATCATGTCAACTTAGGACCAGACTTCCTTAACATGACTCCCAAAGCACAAGAAATAAAAGTAGGAATCAATAACTGGGATAGATTCAAACTAAAAAGGTTTTTTTCACAGCAAAGGAAACAATCACTCCTGTTTTTCACCTATTTATAAGTTCAGATTATTTCCCTTTTATTTTAAAATGTAGGGGCCAACTGAGTCTGAAAGACAGAAATAAACATCTTTAAAATGTTATGAATTTTATTCAGTTTTCAACTATTCTGTAAAATACTTTATTGTTTCTCACTGACTATTTCTAGGACGTATGCTAGAAATACTTTTGCTGTAAGGTATATTTTGCATATCTTATTTCTGAAGGAAATTTTCTAAACAAAGAAAGTATAATTCTACATTTCCAGTGTGTTTGCTACTTTTAAATTTATTAATATTTGACAAATTTCATGAAGAAAGTCAGAATTTTTGTATATTAATAACATAAGCATCTTCAGTTAACATGTCATTCACATTAGCCAAAAGGGCAAACTTACTTTCAAATTGGAATAAATTGAAATATAAAAAAAGAGAGCGCTGGACCAAGGGAGCTACGTCTCATGTTGGGTCACTGATAGTCTCTTTAATTAAAAGTTAATATTTTTAACATGCCTAAACCTATTTTTTAAATCACTGATACAAGAATGAGCCCAGATGATGTATAAATTTATTTGATTAAATGAATATGACTCTGTACCAACAAAACTTTATTCACAAGGCAATTAGTAAGTCAGATTTTGCCAATGGGTTACAATTTGCCCACCCCTAATTTTAATGTCGTCAATATTTTTGAAGTCAACATGATGTTATCATGGAATCTGTTCTGTTCACAGCCTCACTATGCTAGGCTGTGAGATAGGTTGCCAAGACACCCAAGAGAGTACCTGGAGAAAAACAAGATTTATTGAAACACACTTAAAGGGAAAGTCCCTTGGTGGCAGGCTGGTTAGACCTCTGCCCTCATGATGCTTCAACTAGGAATGACTCCATCCATCACAATGTTACTCCAGAAAAGGACATCTCCAGCCCTCATGACACCTTGTGTAGTGGCAATCAGCTGGGCAAGTGACACAAGTCTCCACAGTGCCCTCTATTCTGCACCAGATACATTAGGGAGAGGAGTTTTATAAGCCAGGCTACAGAAGCAGTGACATCATTATGCTTTGTGCCATCGCATGACCAGCTTTCAAAAGAGTTAAACATGCATGCAAGAAGGCAACTCTCTACAGATAACACAAACTTGCTCTAATTCCCAGCATTATGATAGAAAACCAGTGTGTCCTTCAAGATAATATTTATCTGTATGCAGACTTGCTCTCATTGTATCTGGCGCAGACTTGCTCTCATTGTTTCCTTAACTTGGCTAGGTTCTTGACAATGGAGAGCGACACTTCAGGGACATGGTGTTTCACTGCCCTTCTTTTTTCCAAAGATGACACAAAATCACAAAGAACTGTATTCTAGATATTATTTTAAGTAAACCATTTAAAATCATGGAAGAATGGCACTGTTTAATTTTTTTCTCTTTCAGATGCCAAAGTAATTAAAATGAAAATATTAGAAAAAAGTAGGACCATACTATAATTTCCACTGAAGTTCTTGAAAGTTTATTTCACATTTGGATATTAAAGATGTATATACATAATAATAAAATTTGGCTTTCAAACTGGGCAAATTGGGCAAATTGAACATCTAATTTCTACTAAGAAGGAATAAATAAAATATTTTTAAATGCAGATTAGTTGGACTAATACTAAGAAATTTATGTGCAAGATATTATTTTCAATGGTTTTAGCTCTTTTGTCTTTTAAATTATCACAGAGCAGTAACATAAAGCAGGAATATTTACTATAGTCTAGACATGGTGTTAAGAAATTCAACTGATATTATTATTTAATTGACAAATAACATTTCAAGGTCTGTGATAATATGTTTATTTTTCAAATGAGGAAACTGTACATTAGAAGACCCCATTCATAAGTGTAGGTATATCACTTTCAAAGCTTTGTCTGCATAACTTCAAAGCCCACAATTACCATTTTATACAGTTTAGAAGATTTTGGATCCTTTGATGGTGAAAGCCCATGTTGACATTTTGTTCTTCCTTTCTCATTCTTAACCACTTTCTCATTCGTACTCTCTGGAATCATCTTTCAAATAAGTAACCTATACACAGGTCTTCATCTCAGGGTTCATTTTTGAGGGAAACTCAAGCAAGGACATACTTCTAAATAGATTTGCTATTAGCACTCCTAATCCCTAGACTACTTCAGATGTTCCTTCTGGGAGCAAGTGAAGCAACCATGACTTCTTTAATAAAATTCTAAAGTTTGATATTCATATTTGAATCTTACCTACTGATTTTTGTTATATGGTATTCTACAAGTGTTATGATTCATTGGTTTTCCATTTTCTGACCTTGTACTCTACCCACTGATGACACCTTCCTTTGAACATTTCATTATTTCCTGACTCTCCATGTTTCATCTCTTCTTTAACTTCCCACATAATTGAGTCATAACCACCTCATACATTTTCTCTTTTTCTGATATTAAATACTCACAAAGTTACTGTAGGTCACTAGATATTGACTCACTGGTGTGTCATGGTTCCTCTAAAAGCTACGTAGCCCTTGAAAATGAAGCATAGAGTTTAAACTCAGAATTCAAACAGGAAGTTTCTCTTTGTGCCATATGAATTTGAAATTTCTGTAATTATGACACAATACAGAATGATATACAGAACAGAAGTTATTATTTGAAAAGAGTAGGTGGAGCAACACATATCCATTTTTACCAACAAGTGAACAGAGGCAGCCAGCCAAGAGGAGATGCAGCCAGCTTCAGAATCCCAAGGTCACATCTACTTTCACCAACTATGCTTCCTACAGACTCAGGGAGGTTAGTTTTCTTGGAAACTAAACTCAGAGATGGAGACCACACGTAGGAAATTAATTAGAAAGTGTTCTCAGAATTTATACCCCCATGAGGAAATAAAGGAAGACATAATCAGGGAGGGGATTGCAACAAGTGCTGAGGCAATTCCACAGGGCATGTGAAGCTACAAATTCCCTACAGAGTGCCTGTGTTGGAGGATGAACTAGACTTTCACATTCAGCATTGCCCAGTATTCACTGTAACTGAAGGTTACATTTATTAGAGAAAGGAAAAAAAATTATTTTATCAGCATATTTTTATCTACTTTTTAGACCAACACATTTATCTCTAAATTTTCTGAGGACTAAGATTCTGTGTTCTAAAGCAAAAGTCAATAATAAGGTAGAAAGATAGAGGTTGTAAATATTTGCTAAAATGTACTGCTCACATATATACATTCATAGCTAACCTTTCTAGAAGAAAGGATTGAAGGTTTTCTAAAGCCACTCAACTTGACTTTAAGATTTTTCCTCATAAATGTACAGATAAATTACAACTTTAGTAAATAAATTAGTTATAAACTATAATTATATAATCATAAATTATTAATAAAGCCCATGGTAGGAATATGAAAAGTCAGATTTAGCTCATTAACTGAAACTTTTTATAAATTTTAATAGTTTTATCAGCTAAAGAACATAATAGGGAAAAGAAGGTGTCTTACATCCATATTGAATAGTCTTCTTTATTTCTGGGTTATATGGTGGATCTCAACTTTTAATAACAGTAAAGTATACTTACTCTTAATGAATCATTTTGGAATAGTTTGTGCTGGATGCAGATAATAAATAATCTACTTTTGATGTGATATGTTAGTACCTGTCAACATTCCTGTTAGTAAGTTCATATTCTACCACAACTTGCTAAGAAATTTTCAGTGATATAACATCTGTTTTAGCCAAAAATGCATTTTTTATAATTTTAAAAAATCATTTAATGCTTTTCAAAGTAGTTTGTTACTCTGCCACTATATATTGTTTCCATTTTGTGAAATCAGTATCTCGAGTTATGTGAAAATTAAACAGAAAAATTCCTGCTCCAAAAAAATATCCTGAGAAGATTCAAGATGGCGGACTAGAGGGTGACTGCATCTCCTGTCACTCCAGAATCCAGGATTCAAGAAGGGGAGATATTGAGAGACTCCGACCAACTTAGAGCCGTGGGGTGAGTCTCTCCCACCAGGTGAAGCTCAGCCCAGGCAGCAGGCCCAGACAGGGGCAGCTTCTCTGAGCAGGGCAGGACAGCTAGAGTCTTCACCAAGCAGCCCTGCTTTCTCTGGCAGCAGGCTCCATCCACAGCCAGCTTCTAGGAGGAAGCCCGCCCAGTGAAAGCTTTTCCGCACAGAGCCAACCCCAAGCCCCGGACCCAGTGGTGGGCCCCAGACCACAGGAGGCTTCTGGGACCAGGGCAGGGCAGCCACAGACTTCCCCAAGCAGCCCTGCTCCCTCTGGCGGCAGGAAGGGTCCACAACCAGCTTCTTGGAGCAGGCTGCCCAGTGAAAGCTTTTCCGCACAAGCCAACCCCAAGCCCTGAACCCAGGGGCGGGCCCCGGCCTGCAGGCAGCTTCTAGGACCAAGGCAGGACATAGAGAGGCTTTCCCCTAGTGACCTGGCTCTCTCAGGTGGGGGCAGGCCCTGTCTATAGCCAGCTTCTAGGAGCAGGACCTCCCAGTGAGAGGATTTCCATGCAGAACCAGCCCCCAGCCCTGGACCTAGTAGCGGGCTAGGGGCAGCTTTCTTTGGAAGCACCGCATCATCAAGTTTCTCCAAGACTTCAGACTACTGAAGGCTGGGAGGGGATATACTGGAAATCTACAGGGACATTATGAGCCAAAGAGGAAATCTGCAATATCTCAGAGTCCCACTAATATCTGACCAATTGAGAAAACAAGGGAAGAAAATGTCCCAAACAAACCTAGATACTATGTCAATAAAACCCAATGACAGCACAGCAGAAGAAATGTCAGAAAGGGAGTTCAGAATGTACACAATTAAAACAATCAGGGAAGCAAACGAGGAGATGAAAGAGCAAATGCAGGCATTGAAGGAAGAGATGAAAGAGCAAATGCAGGCATTAAATGATTGCACCAATCAACAGTTAAAAGAGCAAATGCAGGAAGCAAAAGATCATTTCAATGAAGAATTAGAGATACTGAAAAAAAAAAAAAAAGCAAAGAGAAATCCTTGAAATGAAGGAAACAATAAACCAAGTTAAAACTCCATAGAAAGCATAACCAATAGGATAGAACACCTGGAAGACAGAACCTCAGACATTGAAGACAAAATATTTAATCTTGAAAACAAAGTTGACCAAACAGAGAAGATGGTAAAAAATCATGAACAGAATCTACAAGAATTATGGGATATCATGAAAAGGTCAAATTTAAGAATTATTGGGGTTGAGGAAGACACAGAGAAACAAATCAAAGGAATGAAACACTCTATTCAATGAAATAATATTAGAAAATTTCCCAAATCTAAAGAATGAAATGGAAAACCAGGTATGAGACTTATATGACTCCAAACATACAAAATTACAACAGACCCACACGAAGGCACATTATTATGAAAATAACTAACATACAAAATAAAGACAGAATTCTAAAGGCTGCCAGAGAAAATAATCAAATTACATTCAGGGGGAAACCAATAAGAATATCAGCAGATTTTTCAGTCCAGACCCTAAATGTTAGAAGGGCCGGGAACAACATTTACCAAGCCCTAAAAGAAAATGGATGCCAACCAAGATCTTATACCCAGCAAAACTTACTTTCAGATTTGACATCGAAATAAAATCCTTCCATGATAAACAAAAGATAAAAGAACTTACAAAAAGAAAGCCAGCATTACACAACATTCTCAGCAAAATATTCCATGAGGAAGAGATGAAAAACAATGATGCAAATCAGAAAAGGGAGGAAATAGCCTAAAGGAATAGCCAAATAAAGGAGAACCCAAACCATGTCAAAAAACAAAAATGAGTCAAATGACTGGGAATACAAATCATATCACAAAAATAAACCTGAATGTTAATGGCCTGCACGCATCAATCAAAAGACATAGACTGGCAGATTGGATTAAAAAGAAAAATCCAACAATATGCTGCCTGCAAGAGACTCACCTCATAGAAAGAGATACCCATAGACTAAAGGTGAAAGGATGGGAAAAAACACACCATGCACATGGACACAGCAAAGAAGCTGGAGTATTCATCCTCATTTCAGATAATGCGGACTTCAAACCAAAACTAGTCAGAAGGGATAAAGAAGGACATTACATGCTGCTTAAGGGAAGCATAAATCAGCAAGACATAACAATCATAAATATCTATGCCCCAAACATTGGCTCATCCACGTACGTCAAACAAATCCTTCTCAATTCCACAAATCAAATAGACCACAACACAATCATACTAGGCGATTTTAACACACCTCTCTCACCACTGGATAAATCTTCCAAACAAAAATTGAATAAAGAAACCATAGATCTCAATAACACAATCAACAATTTAGACTTAACAGACATATATAGAATATACCAACCAACAAAGAACGAATACACTTTCTTCTCAGCAGTACATGGATTCTTCTCTAAAATAGAACATATTTTATGCCACAAAGCTACTGATAGCAAATACAAGAAGATAGAGATACTACCTTGTATTCTATCAGATCATAATGGATTGAAACTAGAAATAAATGACCAGAAACTTCTCCAATACCTGGAGATTAAATAATACACTATTATATAATGAATGGATAATAGAAGACATCAGGAGGGAAATAAAAAAATTCTTAGAAGTAAACGAGAACAAAGACACATCATATCAAAATCTCTGGGACACTCTGAAAGCAGTACTTAGAGGAAGATTTATTACATGGGGCGCATTCAAAAAAAGAAGTAAAAATCAACAAATAAACGACCTAATACTACAACTTGAAGACCTAGAAAAAGAAGAACATAGCAACACAAAAAGTACTAGAAGACAGGAAATAGATAAAATCAGAGCCGAAATCAAAAAATTGAAACAAAAGAAACAATCAAAAAAATTAACAAAATAAATAGTTGGTTCTTTGAAAAAATAAACAAAATTGATAAACTCTTAGCCATACTAACAAAGAGAAAGAGGGAGAAAACACACATTACTAAAATTCAGAATGAACAAGGAAATATCACAACAGACACGAGTGAAATACAAAACATAATTAGAAGCTATTTTGAAAATCTATATTCCAACATAAAAGAAAACCTCGAAAATAACAACATGTTTATAGATATATGAATTACCTAAACTGAACCAGGAGGACATACACAACTTAAATAAATCAATTTCAAGCAATGAAATAGAAGAGGTCATCAAAAGCCTACCAACAAAGAAAAGTCCGGACCAGATGGGTTCTCAGCCGAGTTCTACAAAACCTTTAAAGAAGAGCTCATTCCGATACTCCTCAAACTATTCCATGAAATAGAAGAGGAGGGAACCCTCCCAAACTCCTCATTCTATGAAGCCAATATCACCCTGATACCTAAACCAGACAGAGACACATCGAGGAAAGAAAATTTCAGACCAATATCCTTAATGAACATCGACCCAAAAATTCTCAACAAAATCTTAGCAAATCGCATCCAAAAATATATTAAAAGATAGTGCACCACGATCAAGTGGATTTTATCCCAGGGATACAGAGTTTGTTCAACATCCAGAAATCAATAAATGTCATTCACCATATCAACAGACTTAAAGTCAAGAATCACATGATTATTGCAATAGATGCAGAAAAAGCATTCCATAAAATGCAGCATCCCTTCATGCTCAAAACACTAGAAAAAATAGGGATAGTGGGAATTTCCCTCACATTGTAAAGGCCATCTATGCTAAGCCCATGGTCAATATCATTCTAAAGGTTGAAAAACTGAAAGTGTTCCCCCTAAAAACTGGAACAAGGCAGGGATGCCCTCTTTCACCACTTCTATTCAACATCATCCTTGAGACTCTAGCCAGAGCAATTAGACAAACCAAAGAAATTAAAGGGATACGAATAGGAAAAGAACTCAAACTATCCCTGTTCGCTGATGACATGATTACATATTTAGAGGAACAATAAAATTCCACCAGAAAATTTTCAGAACTCATAAGTGAATTCAGTAAAGTAGCAGGTTACAAGATCAATGCTCATAAATCCAATGCACTTTTATATATAAGTGATGAATCTTCAGAAAGAGAAGTTAGGAAAACTCCCCCATTCACAATATCCTCGAAAAAAAAATACTTGGGAATCAATCTTACAAAAGAGGTGAAAGACCTCTACAATGAGAACTACAGAACAGTAAAGAAAGAAATGAAAGCAAACCTTAGAAGATGGAAAGATCTCCCATGTTCTTGGATAGGCAGAATTAATATTGTCAAAATGGCCATACTGCGAAAAGTGCTATACAGATTCAATGCAATGCCAATTCAAATCCCAATGACGTACCTTACAGAAATAGAGCAAGCAATTATGAAATTCATCTGGAAGCAAAAGAAACCCACAATAGCTAAAGCAATCCTCAGTAGAAAGAGCGAAGCAGGGGATATCACAATACCAGATCTTCAAATATACTACAAAGCAATAGTAACAATAATGGCATGGTATTTGTACCAAAATAGACAGGTAGATCAATGGTACAGAACAGAGGACATGGACACAAACCCAAATAAATACAATTTTCTCATATTAGACAAAGGGGCCAAAAATATGCAATGGAGAAAAGATAGCCTCTTCAATAAATGGTGCTGGGAAAACTAGAAAACCATATGCAACACAATAAAATTAAACCCCTATCTCTCACCTTGCACAACACTCAACTCAAAATGGATCAAGGACCTTGGAATCAGACCGGAGACTGTTCATCTCATAGAAGAAAAAGTAGGTCCAAATCTTCAACATGTCAGCTTAGGATCAGACTTCCTTAACAGGACTCCCATAGTACAAGAAATAAAAGCAAGAATCAACAACAGGGATAGATTCAAACTAAAAAGCTTTCTCTCAGCAAAGGAAACTATCAGTAATGTGAAGAGAGAGCCTACAGAGTGGGAGAAAATCTTTGCCAGTAATACATCAGAGAGCTAATTTCCAGAATCTATAAAGAACTCAAAAAACTCTACACCAAGAATACAAATAATCCAATCAACAAATGGGCTAAGGAAATGAAGAGACACTTCACAGAAGATCTACAAGCAATCAACAGATATATGAAAAAATGTTCAACATCTCTAGTAATAAGGGAAATGCAATTCAAAACTACCCTAAGATTCCATCTCACCCCAATTAAAATGGCAATTATCAAGAATACAAGCAACAATATGTGTTGGCGAGGATGTGGGGAAAAAGGTCCACTCATACATTGCTGGTGGGGTTGCAAATTAGTGCAGCCACTCTGGAAAGCAGTATGGAGATTCCTCAGACAGCTTGGAATGGAACTACCATTTGGCCCAGCTTTCCCACTCCTTGGTCTATACCCACAGGACTTAAAATCAGCATACTACAGAGATACAGCCACATCAATGTTCATAGCTGCTCAATTCACAATAGCCAGATTGTGGAACCAACCTAGATGCCCTTCAGTTGATGAATGGATAAAGAAACTGTGGCATATATATACAATGGAATATTACTCAGCCATAAAGAATAATAAAATTATTGCGTTTGCGGCAAATGCATGAAATTGGAGAACACCATGCTAAGTGAAGTAAGCAATCTCAAAAAAGCAAAGGAAGAATGATCTTGCTGATAAGCGGATGATGACACATAATGGGAAGTGAGAGGGGTTAGTGTTAGGATTAGGGTTAGGTTTAGTGTTAGGGTTAGAGAGGGTGGCAAGAATGGAGGAAGGAAGGACTGTATAGAGGGAAAAGAAGGATGGGAGGGGTGGGGGGGAAGGGAAAAAATAACAGAATGAATCAAACAACATTACCCTATGTAAATTTATGATTACACAAATGGTATGTGTTTACTCCATGTACAAACAGAGAAACAACATGTTTCCCATTTGTCTACAGTAAAAAAAATATATCATTTGGATAGAAATTGTCATTTGGCAAGAGTTTTGCCTTTAAACCTGATTGAGATCAATTTAATTGAGACTATTGTGATTTTGACAAAATTATGTTAATTTAAAGGTGACAGGCATACTGGCATTTACCCACATGTTTTATATTAAATGATATTTCTTAAGGGAATCACATAGCTTTAATCCAAGTACCCATGTTCCATGCTGGCATTTCCTTAAAAAAAAGGAGATAATCAGTCTGATCCAGAGTATACTCATGTTTATTTTTGTTAAGACAGTAATCAAATTAAAAGAATCAATGCTCTAGGAGAGATGGCATTTGGAAGCATGGCCTTTATCCCAACTTGGGAAAAGAGAATCACTTTGATGTTACCTTAGGACTCCTCCAAGGCCTCCACAAATAACAGTAAAGAAGGTTTTGCATTTACCCCAATTTTGGAATGAAGAGTCAGTCCCAAAGAGAACTTGACAGGCCCAAGATGAACTTCCAAAAGCATTATTGTCTTCCATCTTGAACACAATACAGGTGGTCAATTTGGTTTACATGGAGAAAAGGGCATAAAAATTGTTTAACTATAAAGTCTGAACTTCATTCCTTATGATGGAAAGCAGTGAGCATAAAATCTTTCAAAAGGAAGCTTATAATAACAACCACATGACCAAAGAAATCAGCACAATTACCAGCATAAATAGAATGAGTTGTTTTGTATATAGGGGAAATTTCACATTTTGTTCTTATTAACAACATGAATTATAAATCTCTTAATAAAAGTTTCATGTACTTTTCCCTAGTAGTAATGGTAACAGAAATAGCAGGTGCTATAGTCTGGTTGTTGAATATCCCCCAAAGACCCATTTATTAAAAACTTGATCCCCAGAGTGGTGTAAGTATTAAGAGGTGAGGTCTAATGGAAGGTTAAGGTGTCATTGAGGGCATGTTGCTATGGGGACTGTGGGACCCTAATACCTTCCTTTCTTTTTTACTTTCTTTTTCTTTATTCCTTTCTTCTGTTTTGTTTTTGTTTTGTTTCTTCCAGGGCAATGAGGTGAGAGATTTTGCTCCATCAGACACCAATCCTGCCATGATGTGTTGGCTTACCTCAACTCCCAAACCACAGGGCCAATCAGTTATAAACTGGAACTTTCAAAACTTTGAGCTAAAATAACCCTTTTATCTTTACAGGTTAATGATTTTATTGCAGTACTAGAAAGCTAACACTATAATGCTTTCCATTAATACCCACTAATAATCAAGGTATCATTGATCTTTTCAAAGACTCAAAAATATTGATGATAATACCTATATTTTACAAATAGGAAGAGAAATGATTTAATATATTGTTAGTTGACCAAGAATCGGAAAGATTTTAAGTAAATTAGAACCTAGGTTTGTATGTAAAGTTCATGCTTATCTACCTGTTCTCCTATTTACAAATAGTTCTGTATAAATTTCTTTTTTTCTTGAAAATAGAGCTCTATGTTACTATGAATAATATAGAAATCATCAAGATATAGCTATAGTGTTGATTACTGTCTTTGGATCACATTGAGGATCACTTATCTCCTAACTTAATAGTCCTAGATATTATAATTTTAATTCTTTCCTTTAACTATATAGAATGTTATTCCTTATTTATTTATTTGTTGATTTATTTATTTAATGTCTTCAGGGCTGTTTCAGGTGTCTCACAAGGTTGTTAGTGTATTTACCCATCTTCCTCAGACAGATCCCTCAAAACTCCATTTCTAGAAAATTTACAACTTCAATGTTTCTGTGAGTGACATGATCATAGAATGACACTTTTCATAGTTTAAGTGGTTCATGCATGATTTAAGTATATTAATTCTCTCTTTTTCTGAGACAGAGCTTATAGTATTTTATATGGATACTTTGAGAACCTTTATGGTGCTGGATGGTGGCACACCTGCAATCCCAGTGCCTCAGGAGGCAGAGACAGGAAGATTGCAAGTTTGAGGTCAGCCTCAGAAATTTAGCAAGAACCTCAGCAACTTAGCGAGACTCTGTGTTAAAATAAAATGGACTGGGAATGTAGCTCAGTGGTTAAGTGGCCCCAGTGCCAAAAACAAAATAAAGAAAATAATCTTTATGTTTATTTTCTGATATTCACATTTTTTGGAAGGAATAATTTCCCAAAGAAGCGAACTCTGGGAAAAAGTGAAAATTTAAGTGAATTTTGTAAAATTAACTTTTTGTTTCATGCTTGTCACATTATAAAGACATTATTAACAAATGTGTTTTTTATTGAAAATTGGAAAAATCGTGTTTTCAAAATTAGTAAATATAGGCACAAATAAACATTATTAAAAAATAATGGGAAGAATCACCTGTTCTGGGAGATTATTCATAAAATTTTCTGTAGAAAATAATCCTCTAGAGTTTTTTTTCACAGATATTATCTCTTGGAGATTCAATGCCACAAGGCTTTTGAAAAGGATCTAAAATGTACTGTAAAAAGTAAAGTTGGCTACAGTGAATTCACCTAACATTTTCCCCAACTGTAAATATATATACACATAAACATATATTCATATTTATGTACATAAATATCTATGAGGCAACTGCTTGTTTGCTTATTTTTTTTTATATTATAATCATGTTTCATATAATATTTCCTTAATGTTTATTTATTTCAAACATTAAAAGCCAGACTTTGGATAAACCAGTAAAAACAAACAAAACAACAACAACAACAAAAAAAACCCCCACATCCTATAGAGTCATCAAACATAAGAAAAAAGTTTCAAATAAAAATATTACATAATCATTACAGATAATTTTCATTTTAGGACTTGTGGTCCAGTTTACACTTAATTGAACATTGTACTGAAAGATAACCTTCTATTGCCATTATTTCATTGTCTCATAGTTTCTGATAAGATTAATTTGTAATTTAGTGTTCTCTGTTTCCAGAAAAATATCACGACTGGCTTCTAATAGTAGTTTGTATTTTTATTGGTAAGATTCATCTTTAAACTGTTTTTATTTGATGCTGAAATAAAAATTTTTTCAGAATGAACTCACTCATCTGAGTGCCACATTTCAGGTTGATTTTTCTACTGCTGAAGTTAAGCTGTAGAATACTTGTGAAAGATTTATAAATTTTAATATAGTGAGTAAAAGTGTATCCTAAAGTATTTCCTGTTTCACTCTTTATGGTATCTAACTCAAGGTTATTCAAATTAGTGTGCTATTTTACAACCTCCGTCTTTATAAAAACATGAACATGAAAACTCTGAATATAATTTCAGAAATGGCAACAAAAATTGAGAATACCATGTATTATAAAAATGCTCTCTATCTCAGTGACTATACATATTATAGCTCAATAAAATTTTACAATCTTAGAAAAAAATTGAGTTGTTCTTTTGTCTATACATGACAGTAGAATGTATTTTGACATATATACATACATGAAGTATTGCTCTCCAATTTTGAGGCTGTATATATTGTGGAGTTATACTGGTTCTATATTCATATAAAAACATAGGAAAGTGAGGCCTGACTCATTCTGTCTTTCCTATGTCCATCCCTTTTACCTTCCCTTTACTCACTTTTTTCTGTTTTTTTTTTTTTTTTTTTTTCCAACCTCAGTTTGTTCTCAGAACAACAAGCATGGCCTGGGGTTTGCGGGAGCTTCAGTCTTGGAGACAAGGGCAGGGTTGCAGGTCTGTCTTCTTGGCCTGGGAATATTTGGGATCCCCCAGCTGGGACATCCAGATTACCCTTCTGGAATTGCCAGCTCTCTCAGTGGACAGGAGTGTGTGGGAGGGCAGCTTCATCCAGCAGGAGACACCATCTCCTCTCCATGGGACACCCAGCCCCTCTCCTGAGCAGGACTCCCGGAGTCACACAGGCATGTATAGATCTCCATGTCCACAGGGTGAATGTTGCCCATTGTGTGCTCTCTGACCCACAGCTCTCTCTCTTTGACCGTGTCAACTTTTCAAAGTAGTTGGTCCAAAGTCTCAACTGTGCTTTGGTTGAACATGTCCGTCTCATGCTGCAACTGTGTGTACTGGCACAAATGTTGCTGGATCATCTCCACCCTCTCCACTACCAGCTGCTCCAGCTCCAAAGTGGTGGTCATCATCGCTTCAAACCACTTCTGCAGGGCCTGGTTATGGAGGTCCACACAGCACATGAGGTCATCACCAGCCCGTGTGGACTTCCTCCTTGCCTTCTTGATGTCCTCCTCTGTCTTGTTGCTCAACTTGATATCCAGCTGCGGGGTCTTCAATCTGGGTCTCTCTGCTTTCCAGAGTGGATGCACTAATTTTCAACCCCACCAGCAATGTATGAGTGTACCTTTTCCCCCACCACCTCAGATAATGAAGACAAAATATTTCATCTTGAAAATAAAGTTCAGATATCGCTAATAAGTGGATGATGACACATAATGGGGGGTGGGAGGGGTTAGTGTTAGGGTTAGAGTTAGGTTTAGGGAGGGGGCAAGAATGGAGGAAGGAAGGACTGTATAGAGGGAAAAGAGGGGTGGGAGGAGTGGGAGGGGTGGGGGGGAAGGGAAAAAATAACAGAATGAATAAAACAACATTACCCTATGTAAATTTATGATTACACAAATGGTATGCCTTTACACCATGTACAAGCAGAGAAACAACATGTATCCCATTTGTTTACAAAAAAAAAAAACTATAATAGTATAAAAAAAAGAAAGAAAATAAAGTTCACTACAAAGAGAAGATTGAAAGAAATCATGAACAGAACCTCCAAGAATTATGAGATAACATGAAAAGGTCAAATTTAAGAATTATTTGGATTGAGAAAGACACAGTTACAAACCAAAAGAATGAAACATCTGCTCAATGAAATAACATCAGAAAATTTTCCAAACTGAAGAATGAAATGGAAAATCAATTACAAGAGGCTTACAGGACACCAAATGTATAAAATTACACCAGACCCACACTAAGGCACTTTATAAAGAAAAAGTCTAACATATAAAATAAAGATAGAATTTTAAAGTCTGTGAGAGAAAACCATCAGATTACATATACAGGGAATCCAATATGAACACTAGCATATTTCTCAGTCCAGACACTAAAGACTTGGAGGTTCTGGAACAACATATTTCAAACTCTAAAATAACATGGAAGCCAACCAAGAATCTTATAACCAGCAAAACTAACATTCAGATTTGATGATGAAATAAAATCCTTCCATGATAAATGAAAGGTAAAAGAATTTACAAATTGAAAGCATGAACTACCGGACATTCTAAGAAAATTATTCCACAAGGAGGAAATGAAAAACAATGAGTTAGCAGAGGGAGAAACTACACTACAGAAAAAGTCAATCAAAGGGGAAACCAAGTCAAGTTAAAAACCAAAAATGAACTCCTATTAAGAGCTTTGCCTCATTCTTTACAATCATAGAAATTTTCTCCAATATGAATTCTCTGGCAGTAAGAAAGGGCTGCATTGAAAGTCTTTGCTACAGTCCATACATTTCTATGATCTCTCATCACTATAAACCTTGTGATGTTTAATAAGGGTTGGGCAGTTCTTAAAGCCTTTGCAATACTCTTTACATTCATCATTAAGAATCCTGTGGTGTTGAATAAGATGTGAGCTCTGAATAAATGCTTTTCCACATTATTTGCATTTATATGGCTTCCCTCCAGTATGAATAGTCCACTGTTCAGTAAGAGTTGAGATGAATTTCAAATGTTTGCCTCATTCATTACATTTGTATGGTCTCATCCCTATGAATCCTCTGGTGTCTAATAAGTCCTCCTCTAAACTTAAAGCCTTTGCCACATTCCTTACATTCATATGGTCTCTCATCTATATGAATCCTGTAGTGTCGAGTCAGGGCTGAAAAGTCAATAAATGCTTTCCCACATTCTGTACATTTGTACAGCTTCTCTCCAGTATGAATATTCTGGTGTTGAATAAGGACTCCATTATACTTAAAGCCTTTGCCACATTCCTTACATTCATATGGTCTCTCATCACTATGAACACTCTGGTGTTCAGTGAAGCTTAAAATTCGTGTAAATGCTTTCCCACATTCTGTACATTTGTAGGGCTTCTCACCAGTATGAATCCTCTGGTGTTGAGTAAGGCCTGTGTTGTATTTGAAATCTTTTTCACATTCTATACATTTGTATGGTCTCTCATCACTATGAGTCCTCTGGTGCTCAGTAAGTTTTGAGGTGGAAATAAATGCCTTTCCACATTCATTACAATTATAGGGCTTCTCTCCATCATGATTCTTCTTGTGTTGAGTAAGGTATGACCTTCGATTAAAACCTTTACCACAATCTTCACATCTGTAGGGTGTATCACTACTGTGATAAAGGGTTGAGAAGTCCTTAAATGCTTGAACACATTTCTTAAATCTGTATGGCATTTTTCCCACATGAATTTTCTTGCACTGATTAATTCTTGTGATTTTATTTAAAGTTCTTCCACATTGTTGATATTTGCAATCCTGTCCTTGAATATGGATGCTTGGAGTGATAAATTTTGAGCACTGATGACATACTTGTTTGCATTTGTTGCCTTTGTAAAGCTTCTTTGTAAAAGGATCACAATGATATTTTCTAGAACTTGCATGCACAAGGCCCTGGCTTCCATCCCCAACACCACAAAAAAAATACAAATAATGGGCTAGGGATGTAGCTCAATTGGTAGAGTGCTTGCCTTGCGAGCACAAGGCCCTGGGTTCAATCCCCAGCACCAGAAAAACTAGGTTTCTGTAGTTCTCCAACATCACATCTCTGTATAATTTCTGTTGACCCAGGTCCAGGTATTCCCATTCCCCTTGAGAGAAATCAATGGCCACATCCATGAATGTCAATGGTTTCATTTCCTGCTCTTCACTCTGCCCTGTGTTCTCCCTCGGAGTTTCTCCTTCCCTGTGTCACACAGAAACCTGGGGCTCCTGGGCACAGGAGGAAAAGTCACATATGGATCCGGAGAATGGCGGCTCCCAGACCAAGCTTGTTTGCTTATTTTAATTCTCTCCCTCATCCTTCTTTCTTCTATTTATAAATGCATGTAGCAAACAACTCCCCTTTGAAAATGACTTATTGTCATTACCTAACCTTTAATTATATAGCCAAAGAAAGACTCAGTATTTGAAGTTTAAACTTAATATTATAAAGCATATTTAACTAAAGAGGAATATTATCTTAACACAGCTTAATTTTATGACTTGCAGTATATGTGAAGAATAGAAGAAAAAAAGCACTAAAATATTTATGTTAAAGAAAATTACTTTTCTGGAACTATAGCCTACAAATTTATTTTGTCTCAAAGGTAATTTAGAGTGACAGCTCATCTTTTTGAAGTACCACAGATGCAAAGATCAATTCTACCTGTTTATTATCCTAGCAGACTCTTAAAGGAATTCTGCTCCTCTTGTATGCCTAAGTTCCCTGGGTATTGTTATTTACGGAAAAGACTACTTAATTAAAAAAAAAATACTGTAATTATAAAATCATAAAATAAAAAATTGAAGGACATTATGGACTGTTTTATCATACCTCATAATTTTCATATGTATATGTGTCTGTGTGAGACTAAAGCTCAGTGAGTTGATTTGGTCATTTTATCTCAGATTGTACAAACAGTGTGCTGAACTCTTATTGTGCTAAGTCAATAATTTAGTCCAGGAAAAAACAAGATGATTGTAAAGATCTCATGAAAACATATTTGGAAAATGAATTTTCATCAGAAATTTCCTCACAAATGCATGAAAATAAAATCAAGTGGTGTATTAGAAATAAAAATGTTATATAAAATATAATATTCTAAAAGCATTGTTTCAAAATTTGATTAATATTTTATTTTCTGAAATATAATTATCTTATGTTCATTGCAATGGCATATATGATTTGTTCCAAGGTATTGTCTCTTAATGAACTGATCGGTGATATTCCACTAAATAAATCTAGATGAGTAGACAAATGCAAACATTCCTTTAGACCTTTATGAACGAGCTCCCGCTCGCTATGCTTCAGTATGAAACAGATGTATCATCTGCTTCTTCCCATCATACTACTTTCCATCTTCACTGTGTAGAATTCAAGTCTTTTATTTTCTTTTTAAGGGCAAAGCAGTCACATTTAAAACCCCTTTTTCCTCTTTTGTGGCTTTCATGCTAATAAAATATCGGCTCTCCCGAGCTAGAAAAATGTTTTCAAGCACAAAATACAGTAACATGGTTGACAACCTGGTTTAACGATTTGAATTAAGAATGATCATTTCTTTATATTAACAGAAATGCTCTCAAAAATCCAGCACCTTGTACCTTGTGCCATCAGTATATTCTGTAAATTGAAAGGACAGGGCTTGGATAAAAATGTCAACTCCTTCTCAGAAAAAAAAAAAAAAAAAAAAAAAAGAACAAAGAAAGATTAAAATAATAGACTAATTCATTGTTGACACAATGTTTTCAAGCCCTTTTGACAAAGACATTGTCCACTCTGTCATTCGTAAAGCAACTCGTTTCAGCTTTCTGACAGCGTATTTTCTTACAAAATTGCTAAAGAAGATTGTTGATTTAGGGGACCCTCATGGACTTCCTTTCATCTTTTCTTTTCTCTTGTTACACTGTCAGACACCAATAAAATATCATCCCCAGAACTCACAAGCTAAGTGACACAAAAATCAGGCATATGACAGAGGAGGGAGAAGAAGCTCTGTGACTTTGTGTGTGTGTGTGTGTGTGTGCACGTGCACGTGTGATGTCAGAGTGCCACAGATGTTTGAGTGCTTTTAAAGTAGGGATGTGTTTCTCAGGTACCAGTGATTGTTACCATAGGAAATTGTGACTTGCAAAAATAATTTAGAAAACTGAATTTTTACTTGAAATTCCTTAATTTCTAACTGTTGGCTTCTGTTACATGTTGGATTTTGTCTTCCTCAGGATCTATGCATTGAGACCCTTACCCCTAATAACTTAGAATAGAATTAGAATAGAATTAGAATTTTCTTATATTTAAAGGTAGGACTTTTAAAGAAATAATTAAAGGAAAATAAGGTCTTGACAATAAGCATTATTCCAACATGACTTCTTTATAAGAAAAAGATATTAGGACATAGGCAACGCACACACTGGGTGAAGACAGCAATAATGCTCCACGTGCAAGTACAGGACAGAGGTCTCTAAAGAAACCCAAACACTCTAACAACCTGATGATCTTACAGTTCCAACCTTCAAAGCTGTGAGAAAATAAACCTCTGTTGTTTATCCACCCAGACTGTTTTTTATGGTGGTCCGAATAAACAAATCGTCTTTCTTTTCAGAATATCTTCCTGGTCAAGCAAAAAACATGCCAAAGTTTCCAGTTTTGGCCAAATTCTGATAAATTTTCCTCCTCTTTATTTGCTCATATTTTACCAAACCGTATCTATAATGTTAATTGTCCACATGCAGTTTTTGTTTATCATATTTTAAAATTTAAATGAACAATATACTTTCAAATAATTGTAAATTCCTATGAAGACATGAGGAATAATAAAGATGCAGTATACAATTTACTCAGTTTTCTCCAATAGTAACATCTTGCAAAAATGATAATACAATATTGTAACCAAGGTATCAGATATACCCAAAATAAACAGAGCATTTGCCTTACATTTTCATCCATGAAAACATGAACTTTTAATGCCCACATTCCCTGAGCAGAATTTTCAGTAAAAGAGAAAGTATTAGGCAGGGACCAAACTTAAAAATTATGAATATGAAGATGTCAGATAGTTTTGATAGAAAAATACTTTTTGATATAATAATCCTGTTGAGTTCTTCATATTTTAGTTGGGAGAGTCCTTTTCCTGTTGTTCTTTGAACACTAATTGATATAATCTATAAGCCAATGCTGGATCATAGTTTTAGGCAACCCAACTCTTTCTTGATTTTAATTGCAATTGTTTTCTAATGTCAACATATAATATTATTGTTTTTATAATAAAGCAATTTTACTATATAAATTATTTCCACTTCCATTTTACTTGGAGCTTTGGTAATGACTACATGAATTTTTCTCATTTTTATATCTAGTACTATAATAATATCTTGTGTTATTTCTGATGTAACTGTTTACATTGGTAGATTTGATGAGTGTTACCTTGATGGAATAAGACAAACAGTCATAAATTATTAGGATACACTCTTGGTTTTGAACAGCTAACTCCTTATTTAGAATTTTTCTGTCTGCATTTATTAGGAAGTATATATTTCACTTTTCTTTGCAGCTCACTTAGCAGCAATGGACGTTTAATTTTGACTTTCCTTAAATATATAGGGGAGTGTTTCCTCTCTGCCTGTGTGTTCATTGTTATTATATCAAAATTATGTAGTTTTGGAGAATCTAATGCCATAACAAGTCTATTTATTTTATTATAGTAGTGTTAAAACAATTTGCACAATGATCGAGAAGATGAAGTATATGCTACAAAGTTATCACAGTCATAATAGAGAGCTAAAGAGTGACTGGGAGCGGGTAAGCAGAGAATATAGTTTTAACAAAGCATGGTTTATTCAGATATCCTGCATTTCATTCTAACTAAATGTTGACTAGTAAACATTTTTTGAGGAAATGTAATAGGAGAAAGATAGTGGCATGTGAGTACAAGGGGACAGTGCCCTTGGCCCACTTTATGTTTGAGATTTTCTGTCATTGCTCTATCCTCTGACAAATTTTTGTTCTTTAAAGTGCACTCTGACCCTGGTTATCCAGGGTCGAAACTCACTGAGTCAGAGACAAAGGAAATAGCCAGTCAGCACCTAAATACAACCTTCCTGCATGATTTGATTGAGCAGGAACAAGAGTATTTATTGCCAACTGGAAATTTGCCACAAAGATTCTCAAGTGTGCTTAATCCCAGCTATAATTAAATTTTAAGTGAGGAAATTGCATTAACTATTTTAGATCACAGGGGCACTGTTTAGTTCAACCTAAAGCAGTAATTTTCTGACTTTGACCCAAGTGACCCATTAGAATTAATGACATTTCAAAAATTGCTTATTTTCTCCCTGCAAGTTCACAGGAATATTGGCTGGGTAATTATCTAAATTGTATCAGATGACACTAGTAACATAAGGGAGGAAAGTTCATTGAAAGATTAGTGAAAAATAATTAATTGCAGATTATTTAGATGTATCTTTTTAAAATGATCACCACTAGGTAAGCTCTATCAATATAAAAATGTCCTCCAGACCACATACATTCTGATCTTGCAGCAATTCAATTGAAATATTTATGTCCATCCTTAATGAAAGCGTTTTAAAAGGAAGTGGATTGAATTGAAGTTGTCCTGTAATACAATAGAACAATTTAAAATATGATTTCAAGGGAAATAGCAAGATTAAAATTTACTTATTATAAACTAACCTTTTCACCCTCACATATTAAGTAAGAAGACTGAGTAAATACTTTAGCAAAGATAAAAGAAAATAATAAATATTTTCCTAATCATGAAATATCCAGGCCCCCAGTTCATGTAGACACTATCACCCACAGATAATTAATTCAACGGAAAATGCTGGTCCCAGTTAATGTGCAGCAATTTTTGTAAACAAAGTAACATGGGAATGGAGTATAGAGTATAAAACAAAAAGAAGCAAGTAGGTAAACAAAACTACTTTACATGCTTAAAGCATGTAATCCCAAAGAATAATAGCAGAAACTATTTCTTCAGTCACATATGAATTAAGATGTCAAAGAAGAAAATTTAAATCAAAAGTTGGTGAAAAATCAACCATAAACATTTTTTGTTTTAATTTTACTTGTTCTTTTTATTTATACATGGCAGTAATATCTATTTTGATGTATTTTTAAAAATTAAAAAAAATAAATGTCTTTGGTTTTTCGTCTGGAATAGCACTGAATGAAAAAAAAAGAAAAAAAAAATAACAACAAATTACAAATGACTGCTGACTACCATTTAATAGATATAGATTTATAAATTAATCAAACCCTAAAGAATAGCATACCATCATTGCTATTTTGAAGGTGAATATGGAAATCCTCAAAGCATCAAAGTGAAGCTGTATCAGAGCAAATACATAGAGAAAGTCTTTTTGCATTATAAGTCTGTTTTATCTTACCGTAGTTGTATCTGATCGCAAATTTTTAGGACTCTTCCCATTGAAGAATAGTGTTTATATTTTTCTCTTTTAATCTGGGAAAAATTTAATCATCACAATGCAGGAGAAGGATTTCGATAACTTCAGAAGCTAAGGCAGAAAAGGTCATGTAGCTTCCATTTGTTTTGGGAGGGCTTTAAATCTGTAGCAGAATTCATCATCCATTAAGAAATATGAAATATTCTAAGACAGTCATGACAGAAAGACCAAATGGGTGTGCTCTGGGGGATAATTCAGATGAACTCCCACCAGACTGGTGTCAATCTTAACCCTGGGAGAGTCTGTTGATCATTCAACTGACAGAAGCCCCAGTCAATATTTGACAGCAACAACATGCAGACTCCAAGTAAGAAATTCCCAACTAATTATTTTCAAATTCTGGACTCACCAAATTGTCTGAAAAATAAAATAACAAGTTTTTAATTTTAAGGTAATATATTGTGTGGCATTAATAAGCAGAACATATTGAATATCCTGAAATTGGATGCTTTCATTAAAAATATAAATAAATAAAAAACTAAAAAAAAACAGAAAACTTTAAAACTTGTGACCCTAAATCTAGGACTAAGGTGAAAGATGGAATCTGACAAAAACTTGAGTAGTTGGATAGTAGTCTTAAGCCTGTGAAGAGTTGTTGGTGAGAATATTATTGGGATTTGGAGGGTAGGGTTCCATCTTATGTTGTGTGTTGTAGCATGGAAAATTGAAATTGTACTAATGAACTCCATTGCCCAGTGAAGATTTCCATGCAGTGGTGGATGTGCCACAGTCTACTTCTGGTGGCCTATTTTTAAATGTGAGGGAAAGAACTGGGTGCAATGGAACACACTTGTAATCCCAATGGCTAGGGAGGCTGAGGCATGAGGATTTCAAGTTTAAAATCAGCCTCAGCAATTTAGGGAGGTTGTAAGCAACTCAGTGAAACTTTGTCTCTAAATAAAATATAAAAAAGGGCTCAGGATATGACTCAGTGGGTAAGTGCCTCTGGGTTCAAACCCCTTACCAAAGAAAAAAAAAAAAAAAAAAATCCAGTGCTTAAAAAAGAAAAAGTGAGCAAAGTAGATTAATGAAAAAGAGATTAATGAAACAATGAAAGAACAAGCAATCCAGTTTCAATCATAATTTATAATATAAGGACTTATAGGGACTTGCAGGATTCAAATATGAAACCATTCCTTACCCTCAACCTTTCCAGAGAAGACATTTAAAGTAAGAATGAGACTCACTGCAAACATGAAATCCGTGCCATTTCAAATGGACATGAACTCAGAGAAGAGAGAAAGCCAAGGGTGTATTTGTGATGCAAAATTGTTGTTAAGAACTAGATTTAAAGAAGTCCTTATTGACTCTTTCCAACACTCAAACGATCTTAAAGTTCATGTTTTTTAAACTAAGAAAATTAAATCAGCACGTAATAGTTATCTGTTGTCTCATGTTTATTGTAGGATTCTTACCTATCTGTCCATTGACTAATGAAAGAATAAAGAGATTATCCATATGTATCTATGTTTTTCTCTACATTATCGTTAACTATTATAAGACTTATTTGTGTTGTTGCATGTATCAGTAGTTTGCGATTTTAGTAACAGTGGTGTTTCATTATATGAATATATTGCAATGTTTTTCATTTATTCTAGTCTCGAGAGACTTTTGGTTATAAAGTGAAGAACTCCTATGAGCATTATTTAAAAGTCTTTATGTGGATATGTGGTTTTATTTGTTTAGTAAATATCTAGGAATTATTAAATCATAGAGTATGAATAAATATGACTTCAGAAAAGATGAACAAAAATTTTCTCAAGTGATTCTCCATGCTTTATTTAGAAGTTCCACATTTTTATGACTTCTAGTGTTGTTATTCATTTTAATCTTTGCTCTTTTAGTGGGTGGAGTGTGTATTAAAGGTAAGCTAAAGTGTCTTTAAAGTCAGTTTCTCCTATCATACAATGTGATTGGCCAAGAGGGGTGGCTCTAATGCTGTGTGGGGACACCCAGCAAGGCCTCTTTGCTCTACATTCTTAGTCTGAATGTGCAGCATTTCTCCCTCTAGGATCATACTTCTAAAATTTTATTTATTTTCTGAGACACTGCTCCTCATAGCAGGAGGAATCATATCACTGTTGTTCACTGATTTGTCCACATATTGAAGACTATGCCTTAGCAGTTACTTGTTGAATAACCAAAGGAAAATTTAAAAATAAGATTACTAGAAGAACCTTTCATTTTTAAAGACGTCATTCTGGATTCAGAGATGTTATCAAATTCCAGTCTAGTCATTTTGCAGATGTAGAGAATTAGTCAAACACTTACCTATTTTGACTCCATGTCCTTATATTTACAACAGGGATATAGCACATATCTGGTTTATTGTGTTGCTGTAAGAAATAAATATAAAGGCCTTCACATAGTCATCTGAGATTTTTAGTATTTAACAAATATTAGCTATTTATAAAACATATATTGGTGTTTTCTCCATCTTTATAGTATTTTAAAATTAAATATGCTTATGAGAATATAAAGAAATGAATGAACAAGAAGTACTTAATTTTAAATATCTACCGGTCTCAGAATTAAGTGCAGGACAGGATTTCTCTCAGCTGCATTCTAGGGCATGTGTTGTAACTGCCCATTTGTTGCTGATACCGCAAGTGGAGTCTCACCTTCTACTCTTCATGTCCGTGGTACCTCAGTACCTCATGCAGGTCTTTGGGCATTTTCTCCTCCTGCCTTTTCCTAGAAATCTATTCTCTCCATCAGCTCAGTACGTACGAACTGCTGTAGGATTCCAATTTTACCACCTGCCTCACCAAATTACTAATGGTGGGAGAAAATTTCCACACAAAAATACACACTGAGGTAATTCTTTGTCTTTCATAGCTATGTTTCTTTTTATTAAAGTTAAATATTTCATTCATTTGCAAGTACAATTTAAGCCTGAATTAAAATTTTATCTTTTGGTTATTAACATCATTTGCCTTGCTTTTCTAGGTTTTATTACCTTTTAATGGAGCAATATGGATTAAGTTGTTGCACTTTTAAAAAATACAAATGGTGAGGATCAGAGAAACTTAGAAGTTAAAAAATCAATGAACAGAATTACATTATTATTAGTATTTTAGACATTTTCTTCCAATGCTTAGTGCCTTAACAAGCACAGCCTCCTATTTTCTTCAACAGATCTGATCCAGCCACATGGATTACTTCAGTTCAAAAGAAGCCTCCAATGTCAAAGCAAGCTTTCAAAAAAGTGTTAGCTTTCTTTCCGTCTTTTTGTACTTTAGAAGAAATTGCTCAAAAATTCAATTATCTCTTTGGATTTCAGACCAATAGGAGGGAAGCATCATTAGGAGTTGTATTGAGAACTCAGATGCAAGAAAGTACTGTACCCTGGAGTTACCAACATGAAACTATAGAAATGGGATTTAATTTCCTCTTCTAAGCTCAATATATCGAGTTTAATAGGTAACCAGAAGATTCTATTCAGTGTAGTTAAATTTAGAGAATAAATTGCTACATCACAAATACATTCCACACCTGCCTCCAATTGAGCCTCAAAAATCCATCCTAGCTTTGTCTTGTTCCTTTCATTTAATTGTGGTTTTATTAAAAACCAATTTTCCAGAGCATTGAATAATTGCTTTTCAAATTTTGTCAGTTTTATCATTTCCTTTAGAGAAAGAATTTTTTCATTAAACCAGTTCAATGGACCTACCCAATCTGTTCTTTTTAATTATTTTAAAATTGCTAATTTTATGGTATTGAGATGGAACCCAGAGCCCTCGTACATGCTCAGCAAGTTTTCTGCCACTGTATTATATCCTCACCTCAAATTGGTCTATTTTTAATGTGATTATTAATTTATTTGGGATTAGATATATTATATCACTTTTACTTCCTAGTTGTTTTCCACTTCTGTTTATTTTCATCTCCGTATTTGCCATTGTGGGAAACTGTTTACCTCTTTTGCTCATTAGTTGTACATTCTTCCACTCAATTTATTGGTTGATTTAGGAAGTGCCACCTGTCCTTTTGATAACTAATATAAAGCAGTTCTACAACTTACTTCATATAGCATTGATCTTAGAATATGATTTATATTTATGCCTTTGTGTTTATGTACACAGTTTCCAAGTGTTAGTTAAATAGATTCAGAACTAGAGAAAGAGATAAAAATCAAGAGATATGTTTATTTTTCAAGATATCCTTGTTATTTTATAAAATCTTCTAATTATAGAGTAAGTCACTGATCTATAGAACTTTCTTTTTTGCCTGCCAGAAATTTTATTTATAATTATTATTTTTCTACCAGAAGAATGTGCCTTAGTATATTCTTGGCTATGTTTTTCTGATGGCCAACTACATATTTTCATCTAAGTGTCTTCATTTTACATTTACTCTTAAAGGATATTTTTGCTGTTTATAAAATTATACTTCAGTCATTATTGACTTCTAGTACTTTGTGTCATTTTCATCTCTACTAAAATCTTTCAGCTTGGCTATTTTATTTTCAGTTGTATCTAATTAGGCATTAAGATACAGAATTTTAACTTTAGTTACTGCATTTTCAGCTGTAAAAGTCTAAAATGTTATTTCATAGTCCAAGTCTGATGATTTCATAATCTGAATGACCTATGGGCCCTGGTTAAAAATTTCTTTTCTCTTTTCGTTTCCTGTTATATTGTCATGTCTGTACCTATCCCAATTACTGTATCTTGGTTTCATAAGATTACATGAAAAGTTCTAGAGACAATTTGAAACTCTGAGGAATATTTTCTTACTTTTAGCTTTGGTCTGCTTGTTGGCAAGTGGATTATTTTAATCCATCCAGATGTTGAACTCATTCATATGTGGGCTTCTGTTTTTGGAAGGTTAGCCTGTTTTCAGGAAGATTTAAACCAGAGCATATAATCTTCCGAATTTGGCAGGAAACATGTCTTTCTGTAAGCTATTGTTGCTCTTTAAATTCTGCTGTGATTTATGCCTATGACAACTTTTCTCACATACTGAAATTCTGCTTTCCTCAAATACAAAAATGTCAGAAAGTAAGTTGTAGCTGAACATTAATGCTTTATCTCATCTTTTCAAGAAAGACTTTTATGCACTGAAATTGGTTGATAAAGAAGAGAAGTCATAGGTGTGCAGTAATAGAACACTGATAGATTGTTTCTCTTTACTCATTTTCTGCAATTTCAGATTCTGCAATTTCAGTCCCTTGTTAAAATAATTGAATATAGCTTCATTTATTTGTTGACTCAATCAAAAAAATTACTATTTCCCTAGTTTTTCAAATTGATTTAAAATAAGCATGTTTGATTTTTCCTAAAATTTGCCTCTGATTTTCAAAAACCATAATTTTCTTATTTTTTGCATCACATGATTACGTTTTACTTAATTTCTCTTGTATTACTGCATTTGTGTTTTATCAGTAATCTTCTTTAACATTTAGCTTTTCAATTGACCTTGTTTGGGTATTCAAATGGAGAGGCAATTTCTTAATATTCTTCTTTTTTAATTTTTAATTTTAACTATATTAATATTCTGATTAATTTTTAGAATAAATGTTATTTTCTATTTTTCCATCTTATCCTATATAGGAAAATAGTATATATTTCATGAATGTAAATTAAATGCTATACAATACATAATTCTATGATATAATATATATTATATGCTACATATGTGTATATATATTTTATAGCATAAAATATAGTACAGTTTACTAACACAAAAGTGTTAAATTAGGAGAATATAAAATTTTAATCAAATTTAACATTTTTTAAAGTATACTTGATAGATACTTTCTCTATATTCCTGTTATGTTTTCATTTTGTTTGTTATTCTTTGCACAAAACACTAAGTATCTACTGATATTCATATAGATAAAATTCTAGTAATATAGCTTATTTCCTATAACAGTAAATTTAAGTGAATTAGACTTTGGATATTAAAAGTAATAGTATTTCATTTTCTTAGTGATGGTTACAGTGAAGAAAATCACTCAGTCTCCCTTCCCCTGTGACTTTACATAACCATTTCATACACTGGTAAATCAAGCTATCTATTTCATCTTGAGAAAAATCAAAGAATCTTCTGTGTGATAATTATGTTTTTTTAAAATTCTCTTTTAAAGGTGGATTGACGGAAATTATAGGAAGGATTCATATTTAGTTAAACCCATTTTAGAAATTAGAAAAAAAAGTTGTAACAGGAGTGATATGAGGTAGTTGGAACTGTCAACTTTGTGCTAGGTCCTGTGTTAAGCATTACAATACACTCATCAAAAGAATATTCTCTTTATCTTAGTCTTATTCTCACAATAAGCCAGGTAAGGAATACAAAACTGTGACAAAAGTTAAAAATAAATGACTTTATAAAAATAGATGTAAATATTCTGCTCTAAAAGATATTTCCATTAGTGAGAACTTGGGTTAAATTTCAGCAACAACAACAACACACAATATTTCCTATATTTAGTATAAATACATTTAATCACTTATTAACCTAAACTAGCCTCATTCATTATACTCAATATTCTCTTGGATAGTTTTATAAGTAATTTTAATAATCTAAAATGAGTTTTCTCAATCTTGATATCATGGAATTTTTGCATCAGATAATTCTTTATTGTGAGGAACCCTCCCATTCTTTATAAGTATTTAGTAACAATCCCTTGATTCTACATATTAAATTCCAGTAACATGCTCTTCAGAAGTGACATCTCAAAATGTCTCCAGACATTATCAACCCCCAGGGAGTGCAAAATCACTCCTATTGAGAACCACTGACCTGCAAGATTTTTATAGATTTTCATAGTATATTTAAGACTATAATGTTTGCATGTCTTAGGCAGTGTTAGGGGAGGCTGAGGGCTATCATCAACACCTAAATTCATTGCTGAAGACAGAACCTGAGGGTATATCTGATTCAACCTCCTTGAAGGGCTGGAAACACCAGTGTAGTTTTGATGATGTGGGAATAAGCAACAGTTCACAGAGCAACTACCTTAATATAGAATATAACATGCTAGAGTAGAGAATTAGAAAGAGATTCGTAGATCTAGCTGAGAATAAACATGATCATTCATTTACAATTGCCCTATTATTTCAATTACTTCCTCTTCAAACATTGTAAAAATTTACTTCCAAATGGTAAAACAACACAAAAAACTTACCTCTTTTTTTCTCCAAGCTTTCAAGAAAAATTCCTTTATCTCCCACATTACAAAAATATATACAAGTAGATGAAATTTTGATACAGCAAATGCTTAATTTTGGCTCCCTGTCTGGTAAGGATACCAGCATTTATTTGAGACTGATTTGTCATTTCCCTTCAATATGTAGAATCTTGCCTAAAAATTGAATCAAATTAATGTTGTGTTGCTTGAAAATATGTAAGAATTATCTTACACTGATATTAATTTACTGCAATAATTCAGCAACAACAGAGTTCTTTATGTTTGATAACTATACCTTCAAAACTAGAACAAGGTTCATATTCCCTGTGTGGGAAAAATTTTCCTACTATATCTTCTTTTTCTTTCTACTCTCTTTATATAATATGAGATGAAAGGAAACAGGTGGTATCATTTGATTATTAGCATTTGGTAGCAAGGGTAGGACACGGAGAATTTTAAGGGTTGTTAAGCACCATGGGACAATTTTCATCCTGGCACATGGGCAATTAGCATGTAGCATCATTAACTTTAATGGGAGTTGTGTGGCTAATCTGAAAATTTTCACAGAGTATCAGCACAAAGTTAGGTAGTACAGGTGTTTAATTGTTGATGGAACAAAAAGCAGCTGAATTAATTAAAAGATCAAAGAATAAAACCTCATTGCTTGTGTGCAAAGGTAGAAAGTTCTGGAAAAAAATTTAGGTTACATCTGGTATGGAAGATCATTTCATTAAAGAACCAGAAAAAATCCATCAATTAAATCTTAGTTGTATCTAATGTAGTCAATTTACTGTAGATATGACTTTTTAGCTCTTCTCAATAAGATAAAGGAACTTTTAAAAGTTGTATTACTCCCTTAGATATTCATTTGTATTTTAATAAATTCTATGAAATAATAACAAACTCTTTATAAATCTCATTTTCAATTAGTTAAATAGTAAGCCATCTTAAGTAAGCTTCTTAATAAAGTGTACCAGATACACCTAGAAATATGCTTCTGTAAGAGTCACAAACAATTTCTAAAAATATTTAGGCTACCTTTTAATTTACTTTTATCCAAGAATTATTGCCATAAGGAAATAAAATGAATATGCTTCTATCACCAAGTAACCTAACATTAGGTCTGCCTTCTCCAGATAAATACATTTATTCAGTTGCCAGTTTTGCAATTTGTTGCTTATATGCCTCATAGTGAAATATTATTTTACTTTTGAAAACATTGCCTATATGTGGTAAAAAATGGATGAATTTGTTTTTAGAATTTGACCTCTTTTCACTGTGTTCTTAATTTTATGAGGACTATTCATAAAATTAACAAATATTCATGATTTGTTAACAGCAAAAGCAAGTCATCATGTGGTCACAGTTTTCTTTAAAAATGTACTTTATACATTTTGTAGAGTACACACAGTTGTTTGGAAATGAATGATTCCTGTTGGTGGACAATATGTGTCTGTGTGTTCATTGAAATGCCTGCACCCTGAAGGTTCTAAGTATGCACCAAGTAGAAATTAATCTTGATTGCATATACTCTACATAATCTGTAGATTTTTGAATACTTAACAAGTCTTCTTGCAACTCACATAATCCTTAACTCTCTGTTTGCTCACATATAATTAAGGTATTAATAATATATATATATAATAATGATAGTATTAAGAATGAAGGAAGAGCCAGGTGGTGGTGCACACCTGTAATCCCAGCAACTCAGGAGGTTGAGACAGAAGTATTGCAAATTCAAAGTCAACCTCAACAACTGAGCAAGGCCCTGAGCAACTCAGATAAATAAAATAATAATAATCAAAATAAAATAATAATAACCAAAATAAAATAATAGTAACAAAAAAAAAGAAGGTTGGGGATGTGGCTCAGTGGTTAAGTGCCCCTAAATTCATTCCCCAATACGAAAAAAAAAAAAAAAAAAAGAGCACGGACTATTTCTCATTAAATGCTGAACCTTCTCCTTCCATACTTTAGCAAAAGAGTAACTGTGTACCCTTTAACTTTATTGGATTCACTTGTCAGTTCTAACAGTTTTTGAGTGGAGTCTCTATTTTTTCTGTGTAGCAAGTCATGTCATTTGACTTCCTCCCTTTCTATTTGTATGCTATTTATCTTTCTTAATTGTTGTGACTAATATTTCTAGTACTATGTTGAATAAGACTTGTGAGAATGAACATCCTTGTCAGATTCCAGATCTTAAAGGAAGCACTTTTATTTTTTTCCCATTCAGTATGATATTAGTTATTGGTTTGTCTTAAATAACATTTGTTATGTTGAGGCATGTTCCTTTTATACATAATTTGTTCAGAGTTTTTTTCATGAAGGAATGTTTCATTTTAATAAATGCTCCCTTCTTTCCTCTATTTTGATTAGCTTTTATCGTGTATGTTGAACCATCCTTGCATCCCTGGGATAAATTCCACTTGATCATGTTGAGTCATTATTTTATTATTAGTATCATTGTACTGGGGATTAAACACAAGGGCGCTTAACCCCTAAGCTACATCCCCAACATCCCCAACCCTTTTCATTTTGAGACAGTGTCTTACTAACTTGCTAAGGCCTCACTTAGGGACTCAGACATTTATGCTGTGGCTGGCCTCCAATTTACAATCCTCCTGCCTCAGTCTTAGTGTTGAGACTGAATTTTCAACTTTATGAATTCATTTTAAAATATAAATTTGGAAAAGAGCCCCACCTAAAAATAGCAAATTCTTCTGTGATATTTTTCCCCCTTTTAACATCTCCATCCTGACTCATTTAGTCTCAGAAAAAGCATCCAGTCCCTGCTTCCCAAGCAATTCTGTGTTCTTTCTTTCTCTCTCTCCCTCTCTCTCTCTCTCTCTCTCTCTCTCTCTCTCTCTCTCTCTCTCTCATGACATTTGTCAGTGTTTCAGCTTGCATAGATTGTACACTTAGTGGAATGTCCAAGATTATTAAAACATTAAATATGTTTAATTCCAAACTCTCTTTGACTCCAGATTCACAATTTTAATGCATCAATATCTTGGTTTGATGAACTAGTTATTTACTATAATTACTACTTTGGGAAACTTCAAAGCCTGACCCTCCCATTTTTTAAATATCTATGCCTGACTCACAAC
This sequence comes from Sciurus carolinensis, assembly GCF_902686445.1. Taxonomy (NCBI): domain Eukaryota; kingdom Metazoa; phylum Chordata; class Mammalia; order Rodentia; family Sciuridae; genus Sciurus; species Sciurus carolinensis. Next base: position 109,626,241 of record NC_062217.1, on the reverse strand, counting down.
TGTTTTATCTTTTAAGAAGTTAATTTCTTGAGCATCACTTTTAATGTTTCATAACAACAACTACAAAATGTTTATTGTGTGTTTTTTTAAATATTATACTCCTTTTCCTACTTAATCACTTCTCTAGTAAAAACTAAATCTACTCCAAATACTATCATTTTTTATTCATTAAACTTTAGTTGGCCCAATAATAGCTTTATAACAGTTTATGTCAGAATTCACCAGAAACTTTTACACTAAAACCATAGTGCATTGCTAACAGAAAGTTGTGTCAATTATAGTTCACATTAAAAATTAATGTACACTGCTATTAACATCTCACTTAATTCATGTTAATATTTAGACATCTTTTTATAACCCCAAATATCAATCATATAATAAGTTTCTTGAAATATGTCTAACTAAATATTTATTTTCTGGTAATTTGTACTATATTGAGAAGAACATGAACTAGATGTGAACTCAAGGTTCAGTGGCATATTTGTATTTGGCAGTTGCTCATTAGACGATTGTGAAATAGAATTCTTGTGACTTCATCAGTCTCTTTTTGGAGAATGTTCTAGTATGAGTGCAGAAAACACAAACATCTCAATGAGTTGAAGAAGTAAAATAAAATTATTTACTTATATTTATTTTTATTCTTTTAGCAGTACTACATATTTGTATTGAGAACTTCTTATTTTTTTCTTCATTGAATACAGAGGAAAGAAGTACTTTGTTATTATTCTTTCAGATCTTTTTAAAATTAATTTTCATGCAAAAATATGCAAAACTAAAATTTTCCTATTTCATGGTAGATTAAGAAAGAAAAAGTATAAGTGAATAAAACATTGTACTTAAATGGATAAAAATGAACTTTATACAAATACTTATCAGAGGACAAAATTATGTTCTATTCAAGAAAACAAACTAGTATCACTATCCTAACTCAATATGCATATTAATGTTTTTGCTAATTTAGTTATGTTTTGTTCCTAGCTTGTGTTGTTTTAACTTATTTGAATGAACTCCCTTGCTCTTGGCTGGGGAATTGTGTGGCTGGGTTAATTCACCTTGACCAAAACCACACAAGCAATTTTTCAGGTAGGCACTATGCAAAAGACTTTGGTAAAATGCTACACTCAGTGTTTTAATGTGTTGTGTTTCCGTTAAGAGGTAATATTTGAATTCCTGTTTTATAAGGCAAGTCGGATTTATTTTTATATTATAGTCATAGCAAAAGCCTGGGTTATCACAAAACAAACTCAGCAATTCAGAATGGATTTTTCTTTTAAATGGCAATTTATAGAGCTCTTTTTAAATAAAATCTCATCAAGATATGCATCTAACCCCAAAGAAATATGTAGAGTCTTTGTCAGGTTAAGAAATGGTTTTAAATTGACCACTAAATTAAGTATACTGATTTAATAAACTTGGACCTTTTCCATTTTCTTAACTAACAAGGGGCTTACAGTCAATTAAAGTTGAAATATTGAGAAGAGACAAAGACTGAACAGAAGGCAGTGAAGCAATATCTGTAAAAAGCAAGTTCCACATTTCAACAGCTGGTGAGCAAATATCTAAAATTTAGCTCCAGATAATATCTAATATTTCAAATGGCACATATCTCCCTAGATAAGCTACATGCTCTCATCTCCCATATGATCCACTTCATTTTAAGATAAATATGAATGTACACATATTCACATTCACATACATAATGTATATGTAGAAATTAATATCCATTAGGAACTATGACAGCAAATCCCATGTGCTCCCTATCCAGACTTAGAGGCAGAGCATCACCAATAACCTTCAATTCCCCTGAATGTCCTTCCACAGGATTTCCATTTCATTCCTTCCAGAGATTAACCAATTGTCTAAAGTGTGTATTAATAATGGAATTCAAGTTGTTTGGCAAAATTAGAATTTATCCCTAAGTATTTTAATTAGCTTTATTTGCTTTTGATCTATCTATGAATGAACATATATTGTTTATTCTTCTGTAACTAGAGTTTCTTTTAGTCTAGATTTGTGTATTTTGAATTTAACATTGTTTATGCATTATGTAGCTCTAGTTGATTTGTTTTTTATTCTGTCATTTTTTTCATTGTATTGCTTATGGATAGATGAATTACTTGCTGCATAAAATATTGCTTGGTTTAATTCATGTTTCTGGGGAATTGCTTGTTTCTAGATATATCTTCATCTGGAAAAAGTAATGCCGAACAATTTTCCTAAGTGCTTATACCAATGTACACAACCACTTATAGTTATTAAGGTAAAAATTTTGGTGGGCAGTTAGATAAAAATGAAATGTAAAATAAACTAAAAAACCATAAGAATAGATCTAATGTGAAAACTAGGAAGTCACTTCAGATATTAAATAGATCAAAAAACATTGATGAGAGAGTTCAACACATTTGTCATAAAAATTGCAAAGTAACAAATTAGAAAAGAAGTAAATATAGTATTCAAGTAGATAATGTTTGAGAATGTTCACAGATTGATCAAAGACATAAATCCTTAGACTTAATGACAAGAGAAATTCCTGAAGTTGTGATAACTGAAAAATAACATTTCACCAAAAATACATTACAGGACATCAGTAGACCATCAAAAGAAAGTAATATCTTAACTGTTGTCACACACACACACACACAAAGAAAAATTACCTACTAGGGCAAATCAATTAGGAATTATTAAAAAATAAGGACATTAGAATGATGCCTTTGAAGTACTGAGGACTAACAGCTTATCTGAAATCTTGTATTTAGCCAAGACATCATTTCATTTTGAGGATGAAATAAAGCATCTAGAAAAAGAAAATAACAGAAACTTTATGACATCCAAAATTTTATGAAATGAAAAACTGTATAATTATTTCATTAAGAAAGAAATAATCACTGAAAAGTAATAAATAGTAGTAATGGAATTATTGACATGCAGGTATATAAAGAAAGTAAGATTTAAAATACATGACAAAGAACAAGTGTGAATAATTTAGATATAAGGTAGGATTAAATGATCACATGTATATATAATATGTCAAAATACACCCTACTGTCATGTATATCTAAAAGAAAAAGGAAAGGAAAAAAAGCATGATAAATGAAAGAAAAAATATAAGCTGAATTTCAGGAGAAATAACAAAAAATGTATTCCTTTGTCAAAGATACTGGTAAGAGAATGAAAAACCAGACCACAGAATGTGTGAAAATATTGCAAAACACATATCTGACAACATGTTTATCTAAAGTATATAAAGAACTTTTAAAACAATAAAAAGGAGAATAAAACCCCAAATTAATGGAAAAAACATGAACAGACACTTCAGTAAAGGAAATATATGGAAGACAAATAAGCAAATGAAAAGATATTCAACATTATCATTAGAAAATTACAAATTAAAATAGTAATTAATTCTCCTAATATTATAAATGTATGTAGGAATTGAACAATTAATTAGATGGATGGTGGGAGCCAGATTTCTCACTGTTGGACTGAGAATTTATAGGTAAACTAGAGGAGGGAACTTGAATGATTTCAGTAATACTGGATTAGAGTTGGAGACAGTATGATCTTATGTATGGCTACATGTTCTCTTAAATGCTTATATATATTCATGCTTTAATTTAAAATATAAAAACACTTAAAATTATTTTATTTAATAAAAATACTTAAAGTGTTTAAAACAATATCATTTAATAAAAATATTTTGTTGAATGGAATCGAACAGAATTTAGAACTGTGTTTAATGTGATACCATGAAATAATAAGGGAGAGTTACATAATAGTGAAAAGAAAGTGAAAATAATATAATGTGTCTTTGATTTCTAACAACCATTATTATTTCCAACTTTCCGCTTTGATTATTTTTGGACCTGATTATGAGACATTTGCATTGCTAATGAATGAAAACTACTGAGGTACTCTTTCCTAGAAGGCGACACACATTTGGAAACAAGAGGCCCAACTGTCATAGAATGTACTCACTTCTCCCCAAGCAACAAGGGATCTATACCCTTTTCCTCATGACCTTGCTGTTACTTCCATTAAAGAGATGGGTTTTTGCTATGACTTGATAAATATATCTCAAAAGATATTTCTTCAAAAGGTGTTAAAGTATTGCTCTCCAGCTTGGTGCTATTGGGAGGAGGTGGATGCCTTACAAGGGAGGTCTTTAGGTCTTTTAGGGCATAATCTGGAAGGAGTTTGTGGAATTGTGTCCTGTTCCTCCCTGTCTCTTTGCTCCCTGACCATGAAGTAAGCAATTTTGCTGTCATACTCTCCCAGCATGATGCACTCACTATGTTACCATGGGACTGAAAGTAAAGAGGTCAACAGATCATGGACTAAAATCTCTTAAATTGTATCCAAAGCAACACTTTTCTGTTTATTCGTTAATTATCTAAAGTATTTATTATAGTAAAGGAAAGATGACTAAGAGTTATCATTCTTCATCCTTTGCTACATTTTCATTCATGGAAATTATATCTGACAATAGACTGAGGTGGCAATTGTGAACCTAACATTAAGATGACTTGTGTATTCCTTGTATTCTCTTGCACCTCTGCCATAAAACAAGAGGAAAATCCTTGGGCTAGCCTGCTTTTCCCAGGGGAAGCATATGAAGCAAAGCCAAGAAGTTCTAACCAAGACTGGCACAAAAATCCAGCTCCAGGTCTACTTAAAGATGCAGTCATGAAAGCAAAATAGACATTTATCATATACTGCAAAGATTTTTTTTGTCACTGTTTTTACACAGAATTTTTTTTTTATTTAATGCATAAGTTCTGATGTATCAAATAGAAAATGAAAAGGCATAAAGCAGTTTATTTATATCAGTATGTACACACATAACACACATACCTATAAGTATCTATAGTTAAATATTCCAAGTAGTATAAAGAACATCTTGGTTATAAATTTTTCTTCACTTTTAAAGTAAGAATAAATTATATTCATATACAGAGATAGGAATTTTTCTGTCCTATGCAATAATAATAAAAATCAAATCAGAATTTCTTTCTATTTCTCAGTTTTATGAATATATTTGTTTTGATAAAAAAGTGTCCATGTGACAATGACACAAAATATCAAAATCTCTGGGATGCTCTGAAAGCAGTACTAAGAGGAAAGTTCATTGCTTTGAGCTCATACATTAAAAAAAAAAAAGTCAACAACTAAATTACCTAACATTACATCTCAAGGCCCTAGAAAAAGAACAGTTCAACACCAAAAATAGTAGAAGACAGGAAATAAAATCAGAGCTGAAATCGATGAAATTGAAACAAGAGAAACAATTCAAAGAATTGACAAAACAAAAAGTTGGTTCTTTGAAAAAGTAAACAAAATTGATAAACCCTTAGCCACACTAACAAAGAAAAGGAGAGGGAAAACACAAATTACTAGAATTCGTGATGAAAAAGAAAAATTCATGGCAGATACTATTGAAATACATAACATAATTAAAAGTTACTTTGAAAATCTGTACTCCAACCAAAGAGAAAATATCAAAGACATTGACATTTTTAGAGTTTTAGAGACATATGAACCTCCCAAACTGACTCAGAAAGATGTACACAATCTAAACAGATCAATTTCAAGCACTAAAATAGAAGAAGCAATCAAAAACCTACCAACCAAGAAAAGTCCAGGACCAGATGAATTCTCAGCTGAATTCTACAAGACCTTTAAAGAAGAACTAATATCAATACTCCTCAAGGTGTTCCAAGAAACAGAAAAGAAGGGAACCCTTCCAAACTCATTATATAAGGCTAGTATCACTCTGATAACAAAATCAAAGACTCATAAAGGAAAGAAAACATTAGACCAATATCCCTGATGAACATAGTTGCAAAAATCCTTAACAAAATACTGGCAAATTGCATACAAAAATATATTAAAAAGATATTGCACCATGATCAAGTGGGGTTTATGCAAGGTTGGTGCAAGATTGGTTCAATATCTGGAAATCAATAAATGTAATTCATCACATCAAGAGACTTAAAGTTAAGAATCATGATTATTTCAATAGATGCTGAGAAAGCATTTGATAAAATACAGCACCCCTTCATGCTTAAAACACTGAAAAAGTAAGAATAGTAGGAACATACCTCAACATTGTAAAGGCAACCTATACTAAGCCCACAGTCAGCATCTTTCTTAATAGAGAAAAACTGAAAGCATTCCCCCTAAAAACTGGAACAAGGTAGGGATGCCCTCTTTCACCACTTCTATTCAACATCATCCTTGAAACACTAGCCAGAGTAACTAGACAGACCAAAGAAATTAAAGAGATACAAAAAGGAAAAGCTGTCACTATTTGCAGATGACATGATTCTATAGAGGATCCAAAAAACTCCAATAGAAAACTTCTAGAACCAATAAATGAATTCAGCAAAGTAGCAGGATATAAAATCAATATGCATAAATCTAATGCATTTCTATTCATAAGTGATGAATCCTCTTAGAGAGAAATCAGGAAAACCACTCCATTCACAATTAGCCTCAAAAAAAAAAAAAAATACTTGGGAATCAATCTAACAAAAGAGGTGAAAGATGTCTACACCAAAAACTACAGAACATTATAGAAAGAAATTAAAGAAAACCTTTGAAATTGGAAAGATCTCCCATGTTCTTGGATAGGCAGAATTAATATTGTCAAAATGGCCATTCTACCAAAGGCACTATACAGATTCAATGCAATTTCAATTAAAATTCCAATGATATTCCTCATAGAAATAGAGAAAGCAGTCATGAACTTCATCTGGAAGAACAAGAAACCTCAAATAGCCAAAACAATCCTGAGCAGAAAAGTGAAGCAGGAGGTATCACAATACCAGACCTTAAACTATACTACAGAGCAATAGTAACAAAAACAGCATGGTATTGGCACCAAAATAGGCAGGTAGACCAATGGTTCAGCATAGAAGACACTGATATGAACCAACATATATACAGTCACCCCATACTAGACAAAGAAACCAAAAACATACAATGGAGAAAAGATAGCCTGTTCAACAAATGGTGCTGGCAAAACTGAAATCCATATGCAGTAAATGAAATTAAACCTGTATCTCTCACCCTGCACAAAACTCAACTCAAAATGCATCAAGTATTTAGGAATTGGACCAGAGACCTTGCAACAAATAGAAGACAAAGTAGTTCCAAATCTTCGTCATCTTGGCTTATGATCAGACTTCCTTACTAAGAAATTAAAGCAAGAATCAATAAATGGGAAGGACTCAAATTAAAAAGTTTTTTTCTCAGCAAAGGATTCAATCAATAATGTGAAAAGAGAGCCTGCAGAATGGGAGAAAATTGTTTCCATGCACACTTCAGAGAGAGTACTTATCTCCAAAATTTATAAAGAACTTACAAAACTTTACACCAATAATACAAAGAACACAATCAATAAATGGGCCAAGGAACTGGACAGACACTGTACAGAAGAAGATACACAGGTGGTTAATAAACATGAAAAAGTGTTCAGCATCTCTAGTAATTAGAGAAATGCAAATTAAAACAACTTACACCTCATCTTACACCAATTAGAATGGCTATTATCCAGAACACAAACAATAATAGATGTTGGTGTGAAAAAGCACACTTGTACATTGCTGGTGGAGTTGCAAATTGGTGCAGCCACTCTGGAAAGCAGTGTGGAGACTCCTCAGAAAACTTGGAATGGACCCACATTTTGACCCAGTTAGCCCACTCCTCAGTTTATATCCAAAGGACTTATAATCAGCATATTACAGTAACAAAGTCACATCAATATTTATAGCAGCTCAATTCACAATAGCTAGATTGTGGAACCAATGTAGATGCCCTTCAACAGATGAATGGATAAAGAAACTGTGGTATATATACAGAATGGAATATTATTTAGCCATTAAGAATAATAATATTATGGCATTTGCAGGTAAATGGATGGAATTGGAGAATATCCTGCTAAGTGAAATAAGCCAATTCCAAAAAACCAAAGGCTCAATGTTTTCTCTGATAAGTGGATGATGATATATAATGGGGTTTGGGGGTTGGGGAGTGAAAGAACAATGGAGAAACTTTAGATTATGTACAAGGAAATGAGAAGGAGGTGGGTATGAAAAATCATAGAATGAGACAGGCATCATTGCCCTATGTATATGTATGATTACACAAATGATATGAATCTACATTGGGTACAACCATAGAAATGAAATGATGTATCCCATTTGTGTACAATGAATCAAAAATGCAGTCTGTAAAAAATAAAAAAATAAATAAATAATTAAAGGAAAAAAAGTATACCTGTGATTTGAGATAAACATTTTCCAGAAGACTTATTCTATAGTTTTGAGTAAAAATTTGAAAATTCCCTAATATTTTATACTAATAAATAGACTATTACTGTAAATCATAGTATTAATGACTTGCAGTCATTATATCAAATAAGGTTGAACTCAAATAGAAAATTTTACATGAAAAATAATTTGCAGAAAATGTACATTCATCATCCTTCTACAGTAGTTCCCCTTTATCTAAGGGTTTTATCTTCTGTGCTTTCCTTTATACATGGTTAATAGTATCCTGGAAATCATAAATGAAAAACTCCAGAAATAGTTCAGAAGTTTTTAATTGCACACCATTCTGAGTAACATGATGAACTCTCACACTATCCCATTCCATCCAACTCAGGATGTAAAATCCCTTGTCCAATATATCAGACCTGTTTATACCACCCTGCTTTCCGTTCATTAGTAATTCTTTTGGTCATCAGGTAGATTGTCATGTTAGCACAGTGCTTGAGGTCATGTAACCTTTAGTTTATGTATTAATAGCAGTAAAGCACAAGAGTAGTATGTTAAGAAGGCACCAGAGCATAAAACACAGAAAGATAGATTGACTCTGGTACTATGCAACAGTACTTCAGGGAATATGGAAAACAAAAACAAAAACAAAACATATTCTGCATAGGGTTTGGCATTATCTATACCTATTTTGGTGGTGTCTTGGAAGGTGTATCCCCCCACAGATAAGAAGGGAGGATATATCAAACCTATCTGTATATGTTTATGTGAACAAGTAACCTTATACATGAATATATATTTAAATGTATTAATACATGTAGATATGTGAACAAGTGTAATATATAATTTAATTTCATAATTTAAATATATAAAATTAACAAATGAGTTTGTAAGTGTATGTGAATATATATCTATACATGTAAAAATGTATTTGTGTATGTATACATATGTAATATTTCTATATATAACTACAAATATATATAAATATATAAAAATATATAAAACACATATATACACAAATATATACGTACTCATGAAAGTCAGGGATATTTGGTTTGTTCCTAGATAAACATTAAATATCTATAAAGATTACAGGCAATTAGCAAGTTCCAGAAACTGAATAATTAAACAAAGGGGAATCGTTTATTTTGGAAATCCTTAAGATTTCTTTCACTGTTGCTTGATTTACTTCTCATTTGGTTGTCTTTATACAATAAGCATATGTCCATGTGATTTGAATAATGAAATTAAAAATGTGAAAGAATGGACTTTTAAAAGCAATGTAATTATTCATATTACAAGAGTAAAATAAAATTAAACAATATATAACATAAGAATACTTTTTTTAAAAACATATATTACTAAAAAAATATGGAAACTCTCCAGGAGTTTGCAGAACTTTGTACCTACATGGAAATACAATTTTCTTGGACAATGGACACTATAATACTAAAGTATTATTCTAATTACATCAGACTACAACTATAGGTTCAGTAGAATCAGTATCTACATTTCTCTGTGAATAGTAAATATGGAAGAATAGGTAATAAAATTTTAAGAATTAATGAGGCCAAGTAATTCTATTTAAAAGAGATTATATAACATATTGTTGAATGATAAAAGCAATATCCCAAAATCAAGTTAAATAAACACACTATCATGAAACAATGGCCAAGTTTTGTGAGTGTATATACAGGTGGGAATATGTAAATATATATGAAGATGTATCTCTCTTCATAAATACTGTCATGTAAACATGGACAAGAGGATAAATACTATGTTATAAATAGTATTTAGTTGCATCTAAGAAATTTGGGGAAAGAATCAACTAAAGAATAAATGTTATTATAAAAAAGTAACATTTTATATAATAGGCTAATATAAATCCATTTTAAAGTTATCTTTTTTGAAAAAAAAAAAAAAAAACATTACCAAAAGCTAGATATTCACACTATGAAAGCAGTACTTAGAGGAAGATTTATTTCATGGGGTGCATTCAAAAAAAGAAGTAGAAATCAACAAATAAACAACTTAACACTACAGCTCAAAGCGCTAGAAAAAGAAGAGCAGACCAATACAAAAAGTAGTAGAAGACAGGAAATAGTTAAAATCAGAGCCGAAATCAACGAAATCGAAACAAAAGAAACAATTGGAAAAATTAACAAAATAAATAGTTGGTTCTTTGAAAAAATAAATAAAGTTGATAAACCCTTAACCACACTAACAAAGAGAAAGAGGGAGAAAACTCAAATTACTAAAATTCGGAATGAACAAGGAAACATCACAACAGACACGAGTGAAATACAAAACATAATTAGAAGCTATTTCGAAAATCTATACTCCAACAAAACAGAAAACCTCAAAGACATCAACAAATTTCTAGAGACATATGAATTACCTAAATTGAACGAGGAGGACATACACAACCTAAATAAACCAATTTCAAGCAATGAAATAGAAGAGGTCATCAAAAGCCTACCAACAAAGAAAAGTCCAGGACCAGATGGGTTCTCAGCCGAGTTCTACAAAACCTTTAAAGAAGAGCTCATTCCAATACTCCTCAAACTATTCCATGAAATAGAAGAGGAGGGAACCCTCCCAAACTCGTTCTGTGAAGCCAATATCACCCTGATACCTAAACCAGACAGAGACACATCTAGGAAAGAAAATTTCAGACCAATATCCTTAATGAACATCGATGCAAAAATTCTCAACAAAATTTTAGCAAATCACATACAAATATATATTAAAAAGATAGTGCACCACGATCAAGTGGGTTTTATCCCAGGGATGCAAGGTTGGTTCAACATTCGGCAATCAATAAATGTCATTCACCATATCAACAGACTTAAAGTTAAGAATCACATGATTATTTCAATAGATGCAGAAAAAGCATTCGATAAAATACAGCATCCCTTCATGCTCAAAACACTAGAAAAAATTGGGGTAGTGGGAACATTCCTTAACATTATAAAGGCCATCTATGCTAAGCCCATGGCTAATATCATTCTAAATGGTGAAAAACTGAAAGCATTACCCCTAAAAACTGGAACAAGGCAGGGATGCCCTCTTTCACCACTTCTATTCAACATCATCTTTGAGACTCTAGCCAGAACAATTAGACAAACCAAAGAAATTAAAGGGATACAAATAGGAAAAGAAGAACTCAAACTATCCCTGTTCGCTGATGACATGATTATATATTTAGAGGAACCTGGAAATTCCACCAGAAAACTTTTAGAACTCATAAGTGAATTCAGTAAAGTAGCAGGTTACAAGATCAATGCTCATAAATCCAATGCATTCTTATACATAAGTGATGAATCTTCAGAAAGAGAAATTAGGAAAACTACCCCATTCACAACAGCATCGAAAAAAATAAAATACTTGGGAATCAATCTCACAAAAGAGGTAAAAGACCTCTACAATGAGAACTACAGAACACTAAAGAAAGAAATTAAAGAAAACCTTAGAAAATGGAAAGATCTCCCATGTTCCTGGATAGGCAGAATTAATATTGTCAAAATGGCTGTACTACCTAAAGTGCTATACAGTTTCAATGCAATTCCAATTCAAATCCCAATGATGTACCTTGCAGAAATAGAGCAAGCAATTATGAAATTCATCTGGAAGAATAAAAAACCTAGAATAGCTAAAGCAATCTTCAGTAGCAAGAGCGAAGCAGGGGGTATTGCAATACCAGATCTTCAACTCTACTACAAAGCAATAGTAACAAAAACGGCATGGTATTGGTACCAAAATAGACAGGTAGATCAATGGTACAGAATAGAGGTCATGGACACAAACCCAAATAAGTACAATTTTCTCATACTAGACAAAGGTTCCAACAATATGCAATGGAGGAAAGATAGCCTCTTCAACAAATGGTGCTGGGAAAACTGGAAAACCATATGCAATAGAATGAAATTAAACCCCTATCTCTCACCCTGCACAAAACTCAACTTAAAATGGATCAAGGACCTCGGAATCAGACCAGAGACCCTGCATCTTATAGAAGAAAAAGTAGGTCCAAATCTTCAACTTGTTGGCTTAGGATCAGACTTCCTTAACAGGACTCCCATAGCACAAGAAATTAAAGCAAGAATCAACAACTGGGATAGATTCAAACTAAAAAGCTTTCTCTCAGCAAAGGAAACTATCAGAAATGTGAAGAGAGAGCCTACGGAGTGGGAGAATATCTTTGCCACTCATACTTCAGATAGAGCGCTAATTTCCAGAATCTATAAAGAACTCAAAAAACTCTACACGAAGAATACAAATAATCCAATCAACGAATGGGCTAAGGAAATATACAGACACTTCACAGAAGATGTACAAGTAATCAACAGATATATGAAGAAATGTTCAACATCCCTAGTAATAACGGAAATGCAAATCAAAACTACCCTAAGATTTCATCTCACCCCAATTAGAATGGCGATTATCAAGAATACAAGGAACAATAGGTGTTGGCGAGGATGTGGTGAAAAAGGAACACTCATACATTGCTGGTGGGGTTGCAAATTAGTGCAGCCACTCTGGAAAGCAGTGTGGAGATTCCTCAGAAAGCTTGGAATGGAAACACCATTTGACCCAGCTATCCCACTCCTTGGCCTATACCCACAGGACTTAAAATCAGGATACTACAGAGATACATCCACATCAATGTTCATTGCTGCTCAATTCACCATAGCCAGATTGTGGAACCAACCGAGATGCCCTTCAGTTGATGAATGGATAAAGAAACTGTGGCATATATATACAATGGAATATTACTCCGCAATGAAGAATGATAAAATTATGGCATTTGTAGGCAAATGGACGAAATTGGAGAATATCATGCTAAGTGAGATAAGCCAATCTCAAAAAACTAAAGGACGAATGATCTCGCTGATAAGCGGATGAGGACATATAATGGGGGGTGGGAGGGTTTAGCATTAGGCTTAGGGTTAGGTTTAGGGTTAGGGATAAGGAGAGCGGTAAGAATGAAGGAAAGAAGGACTGTATAGAGGGAAAAGAGGGGTGGGAAGGGTGGGGGGGAAGGGAAAAAAAATAAACATCATTGCCCTATGTAAACGTATGATTACAGAAATGGTATGCCTTGATCTATGTACAAATAGAGAAACAACATGTATCCCATTTGTATACAATTAAAAAAAAAAAAGCTAGATATTCTTGATTAAAATTGGCAGTTAATGTTTGTTAAATATTTTTAATTCCAAACCAAAAATTGTACTTGAAGACCTGCCTCCCCCCCAAAAAATTAATAATCACTCAAAAGTGAAGAATGGAATGGAATGAAGTAAAAAAAGAATTTTAAAGGTATATAACAACAAGGTCTGTATATATTTACATAAAGATATGTGTATATTTATATAAAGAAATATGCTGCATAATACACACTCTTAGAATACATTGCAAATATTTATGACCAATGGGTATGGAATAGGATTGAACTAGTAGAAAATAGACATTATCTTAATTTTATTGATACCCATGGAGATTTTACAAATTATTTCCAATGACATATTCATATATTACCTTGAAAATTTTAAAAGAAACAAGATATGTAACCTTGGGAAAATGGATATGTAATCTTGATATTAGGATTGTGGACTGAGAAATCAGTCTTTTTTCTTTGATATTGTTCAACTCCAGGACTGCAAATGCCCCAAGTCTGCTGTTTACTGATCCTAAGCAAAGAACTTGGAGGACTCAAGAGAGAGACTTTGGACATTTTATTGCTCAGGATCTTCTTGGTGGTAGCAGGCCAGGTAGAGTGGAGGGTGGCACAATCAGGGGGAATACATAGAATAGGTTGCACACACACTGTACAGATGGATTTCTTTAGATGTTTTATAAGCACATTCTTTTATTTTCCAACCAAAGTTATTCTGCTTTGATTCTCACCTACAAATTGAAGATAAGGGCAGTACCAGCTTCCCCTCTCCATTTCCTTTTCATATGTTCTTTAGAGTCCTTTTTATCTCACTGTAAACTTTCCTAGGCACTGATTAGGATTTATCACAACAGACATTAACAAATTAGAGCTGGAAGAATGTGTATTTCCTCCTGTAAATTTCATTTAAGCTTTTGCATTTTGAATGAATGGACAATTTTATTCATTTTTTTCCTAATTGTTTCTCTATATAACACATAAAGCAAAATCAGATGAAAATGCACGTGATGAAACCCTACTCAGTAATGATCTCAGTAAATGGTGTGAAGTTCTTAGGCAGTACTCTCCAGGTAGGAATAGACCAAGTTACTTGAATGTTGCCACAATCACTTCAGTGAAGTCAATTTTTACAAGTATTTCTTACCTCCTATAATGGGCAGCACACTTTCACTCATTTAATTTTAATTTTAATTTCCCTAATTTTGGAAATATGCTCTCTATTTCTAGCTACTGAAATGCTAATCAGTTACTAGGACCCAGATAAAGTGTCTCTTCCATGATGAGTTGATTTTCTGAGCCTCTGTAATTGGACCCTCTTTTATACATTCCCATACTCTATCTTCTGTTACAGATAATAATGCATATTTTAGAGTCTACTGTTAGAACAGATTCCCTTTAGGGCAGAGGTTATATCTTAATTAATGTTAATGTTAAATCTCTATTTGCACCTGGGTCTTTTACATAACAGAAGTGGGATTGATCTGAATATAATCGTGGGATGTTCTCATTTCTACCCTGAACCACAGCACTCATCTTAAAAGAAGGATATGAGGACAGGTGGTGATTTTCTGAAAATTTTTAATGACACATTGACAGAAAAAATGAGAGCAATGATCATCTTTTATGTAACAATTCAAAGGGTATATTAAAATAATCTGAGTAAGATACCCAATGTGATAGCAAAAGTAATTAGTTGGGAATATTCTTTATAAAAGTGATCAGATACTGTACAGTCAATAGTGTTTATTCATTTAGATACTGAACTATAATTCCATTTTACTTAATCTTTTTTGTATCATTTATCCTCTTCCTTTATTTTCTGACACTGATTTTTGCATTTATATAACTTTAAACTGTGCTATAAAGATCAATTTCTACACTACTATCATTTCTTTTTTTTTTTTTTCCTTTTAGAAAAAAATGAAGGAAAGTTTTATTGCTTTGCTAGCAAAGAAGTAACACAGGAGACTCCTGTCCCAGAGACTGAGATTCTGCCCATCAGCAGGAACAGGGAACTTTTAAAGACATGATGCAAAGGCTATATTCCATGTGTTCTCTGTTGGAGTTGTAATTCACTTGTTAGTTTGGGAGATAGTCCCTGAGATTTTTTTTGGTACCATCCCCAAAGTCTGAATTACTTCCTTCCTATGGTGGGTGTGTACTCAAGGACAGAAAAATCTGCCTTAACTGGGGAAAAAAGGTAATCTTATTTTCCCCTGAGATTAGGGAGGAGGAGAGATTAGAGAAGAGCAGGGAGAAAAGAGAAAGAAACATGTCCATCTTAAAAATCAATTGCAGTGGCAGAGAAACAATAGCTATATTCAAAGCATAAAGTGGACCACTATTAAATTTCCTCATTGTCAATGTCTACATTCCAATTCTATGGAAAAATGGGTGATGGTATCTCCAAGGTGCTTCTTGCTGAAAGTGGGTGAAGTTGGGGAAGGTAACCCAAAGTCTCTGTCCTCTATCAGGTGGGTCATGAACAGTTAAGGATATTCAGTATCAGAGCAGTTCAGAGGTCCACAGTGGCAGATGGCAGATGACTGGATAAGGCCTACACAGGGCAAGGATGATGCAAATACAACAATAAAGACAGCAAAGCATTACATTTTTATGAACAATGAGCACAACAGCAATTAGTATTTCAGCCTGTCTCTGAAAACCATGAAGACAGTAATTCATAATCATATCAGTGAAAAACAGATCAAGTTTATCAATGTAGGAGGTTAGAAAGATTTATAGACCTATGAAATCAGGCTCAAATTAACTCAGGAAAAACTTGCAACTCTAGAGTCCTTTGTGATCATTATTATTAGGCACTCCCACACAAAAACCTTTCTTTTATAACCTCCAGCTTTACTTACTTTTGGTAGCACTGACACAAGTGTACATCTTAAGTTACACTAAAAAAATTATTTTTCCTTTTAAATGTCCATGTAGGACTGTGCTTAAGCTATAGTTATACTCTCCTGCCAGGTGTTTAAGAAGAAGATGGTCAAAACTGATCAAGGCCAAGTTCCTACCTACTCTTAAAGGTCAGTCAAGATTTCTCAGAGATCACTCTTGGGAACTATGTGAATCCTTTTAGCTCCTTTAGCTATCCTCTACCAGCAGTGCCTTCTGCCATGATGGATCAGAGTCTTGTTTACCATATGTGACTGATATTTGAAGAGTCAGGGACCTTTCCCTCTTTAATGACTCTCCTCTTTGAGCAATGTGCACTGTTTGGCTTCCTGTTCTCTAGGGTCCTTTTGATCTCCATGATTGCAGATTGGATGACTCTCTGAACTGGGCTCCTGTCATTCTCTGGGTCCTTAGATGGCAAGGGCCAAAATGTTGACTGCTTTTTCCTTGGATCTTTTACTTCCTTTACTTTGGTCTCTAAGTGATTAGTTTTAAACACCCAGCAGTTCAATTTCACTTGTATTAAAGTGGGAGTAAAAGGTTATAACTTCAATATCTAAAATCTCACAGTTACCCCTTTTATTAAATTGGGGTCAGTAAGTCAGCAATATATCCTATCTGTCCTATAGGTGATGATTGTTATCTCAAATTAACTCAGGTTTTTAAAAATTTTTTTTATTAGAAGCAGTACCTCTGCCAAACACTAACAGGCAACACAAAGTTTACCAGGAAAGCACAAAATGAAATTTACAGTGCAAAAACATATGCAGTTTGTGTCATACCTATGAAATAAGTAAAATGATTTTTATAATCTTAAACCTTTACTTAGTTATGTGTTATAGCCCCTGTTTGTTTTGAAATCACAGTAATCTTTACAACAAAATTTGATCTTTTGAACACAACTATAAATGAGCTCAAGTCTAGCCTATTTTGGAGCCATTCTAACGTGGAGTAAGGTAGGAGGCAAAGCCTTATCTCAGATAAGGTGGGGCTCTTAAAAATATCATCATATAACATTATATCTAAAGTATGAGTTAAACAAGGGTTAAGAGCTTTTAAGTTTCTTTTTGTGGAAAAAGTGGCAAAACGCTTTCCTATTTTACGATGTCACATTAAAACAGATGAGGTTCTTCTTATTACCTTCCAAAAATACATTTAAATTCCTATTCCAGTGTGAAAAGTAACAAAAATTGTATATATAACTTATTGAAAACAGGTTGCTTTATCCAGCTATAGAACATCAAATGACATGAATAAACACCAACCAAATTTATTATTTCTATTCAAATCCAAGACTATTGCTACAGATAATTTTAGTTTGGAGAACACAAACTTGATATGGTGCTCTCCCTAAGCTTTATATTTAACTAAGTTTAACTTTTAAAGTACAATTCAAAAACTCCTAATGTGTGGTAACAATGATCACAGGTCTGCATGGGTTTGCTGTATTAGCAAAAATCAAAGGATAACGTTAAATCTCTTCTTCATTTAAGAAACAGTGTTAATGATCACAAATGAATTTAGTCAAAGCAAACATATATAAGACAGGTCTTCAATTGATAGTGTGGCCCTTTTATGTCAGATACAGTACTTGGTAGTTATTTTGCTGGTAAACAAACATACACTTTCATTTTTATAAACTTTACATAACACTTAGACAAAGCTTATAGATAGATAGAGTTCTCAGATACAAGTATATACCAAGTCACATATATTTAGTGTATAACTATATTGCTGTAACATAAAATAAGTTGCTTATTTAACCAGTTATAAAGTAATTATTTAAAAGACTTTAAAACAGGTACAAACCCTAATTCCTTTAAGACTTAGTTTCCCTAAGTGACAAAACTTAACATATATAAGAAAATTATGTTCATAGAGAAGAGAAGAACAATATCTCAGATTTTGCTACATATCAATACATTAAAATTCAAATAACTTTGTGAAAATTATAGCAATTTAATCACAAATACAAACTTTTTGAGATTTACATTATGAAATCTCTGTACTTACTTAGACATTTACAACTTGTTTACACCTTATTTTTGTCCTAACTTTCATCCTAAACTTTAGCATAAGACTATTACTTTACCAGACAAAATAGTTTCTCATTGAGAAACAATACTTTTACCTTCTAATTTTCTGCAAAATATACTTCCAATACATATAATTTTGTTTTATTTTCTCTAGTTTTGGAAACTTTCTTAAATTTATATTCTAAAATAATCCTTGTTGGGGGCTGCGCCATGTGGGTTGCACCGGGATGGCGCCTGGTGGCCAGCCAGAGGTTGTTTTGATCACATCAGCAGTGAGGAGGTTGATTGATATAAGCACACCCAGGTGATTTATCATTGGCCATATTCAATTAAGTCCACGCACACAACATGTGCACAGGTTTTCCCAAGTGCTCCTGCTCGGGCCTGCTTGTTTTAACCTTTGCCGAGATAGGGCAGCTGGCTCCTCGCCTGATCTCAACTGGCATGGCCCCGCCTTCTGCCTCCTGGAGGGAATATAAGCGGGCAGTAGGCAGAAGGCAAGAAGTAGCAGTAAGGAGAAGCAGCTATCAGAGAGAAGCAGCAGCTAGCAAAGAGAAGAAGCAACAGTAAGCAGAAGCAGCTAGCAGTAAGCAGAGAGAAGAAGCAGCTAGGAGAAGCAGCTAGCAGAGAGAAGCAGGGGGCGGCAGAAGGCAGATCGAAGAGTGGAGAACTGAGAACACACCTCTAGATTGTAGATCACAGATAGATAGCACGCAGTTCACAGGATGCAGGACGCACCTCTAAGAAGAAGCAGCAGAACTCTAAGAAGAAATAGATCTCTAATAAGCATAGCAAGCCTCTCTTTCTCTAAAACTTCCTGTATAAGCAAAGCCTATCTTTCTCTCAAAGTCTCTCTTCCTCTATAAATTAGTGAATATAGGAAAAGTAGTTTATTCCCAGTCCGCCTCCGATAAATACCCATGCAATTGTTGCCACGGGTGGCGACAAATCCTCATAAATATTATCTGTGCGTTTAATTTACACAACAAATTTCATCCCAGGAGAGGGCTGGACAAGTGAGTTCCCCACTATCAATTGTATCCAAACACCTTTAGTTTCTTTTCTTATACTAGGCATTTGATATGCAATGGAGGAGGCCCTTTCCATTCTTTTCTTTAGGCTTCTTTGAAGATCCCTTTGCAGAGGCTGCAAATTTTCATTGACTTCTTCCTATGCAACTTTATTATAAACTGATTATCCTAGAGGGTAAAATATCTTCTTATGTCTATGTTGGGAAGGATTTGACAAGATTCATGAGAAGCAAGGTTAAGTACACTTAAAAACTGGAATGCTTGAACCAGATTTCCCCATGGTTCCACATCTTATATATCTAGAATAGATTTCTAAACATAGAATGGGTTCTCATTATTGTTCACTCTCTGCCAGTTAAGTCCTTCAAAATAAAAATCATTGAAAACAGTATTCTATATTTTGTAGTTAACACTATCTAAACATTGTTTTCCATTGAGATATATCTTGATATTACTTGCACTTTACATATTTATGAATTATTTGCAGTGTCTTTAGAGATGCAATTTTATAATAATCTAAATAGTAATGGAGAGTTTATGAGGAAAGCACACATACACATGCACATATACACTCATAACCTTTCTAAAATGGGAATAAAAGTCAATGCATTTCTAGGAAAACCTACCATAATTTTAACTGACAGGCCAGTATAAATAGCTTTGTAGCCTTTATAAAGTGACCAACATTTTTCTTAATTCTTATTTTTACCAGTTTGGTCCTCTTGGCCTAAGGATTAACAAATGATCAAGAAAAACTGCATAACAGTGAAAAGTTGCACTCCATTTGGATGTGAAGTTCAGCTGTTCACCCCACATATGATAAGATTTTTCTTACAGTATTATTTAAGCCATGAACAATATACTAAAGGAAAAATAAAAGCACATCTCTGGTGGTGAGCCTTTTCTTTATTAAAAATTCCTTGTGGTCAGCAATGTTTTAGTGACCATGAAACAAAATAGGACATTATGATATTCTCTTGAAAAAAAACTCTTTAAGTGTTTGCCTAGTGGGGCATCCAACTTTGATTTTTCTTTTTTTAATTTCACACAGTCTGGTTTGATATTCTCTAGACATACTGACCTACATTAGTAGCAAGCATCAAATAGGAGATTGAATATTTATGTGAAATACATATATTTTTTGTATATATATATATATATATATATATATATATATATACATATCTGTCTATGCCTATGCATTTTTGTATGTGTTTTTTGTGCGCACACACACCCCCCACACACACACAAACACACACCCCAAGGAATATATATTTCTCTCTTGATACATGGCAACATTCTCAATATTAAATTTTCCTAAATATATTTTAACTGACATAATTGTGTTAACATTTAGAAACAACATGCCCTTACTGATTTGTAAACTTCATGAAGGCAGGTGATTTTTATACAACCTATAAATATTAGGACAGGGAGAAATATACAACATTAAATGCTAAAGTTGATTGATGATCTTGCTTTCACACAGAGAAGGCAGTAGGTTGAAAATTAGAGTAAGTGATGGTATTGAAAATGCACCTCTGTAATCCATTACAAGGTAAACTTACTTTACCTTGTATTTATAATTTTTATTTACCTCTACTGCTGCCATTTACCCTATAATTAATAAAGATTTACAACGCAGGGAAGTGTGGAAGTCAAAATAAATGAATATTCTTCCTTGTTCTCTAAAAATAATAGTAATCTCATGAGTAAATTCATATAATGGGTAAGTCCTTTACCAAGTTCCTTAAAATTCCACATTATATTTGAACTAAACGAATTTGAAATGGTATAAAACACTTATCACTTAAGCAAGTTCACTAAGGGATCTGAAAAATCCAAGTAAAAACTGAAATATTTTGGTAATTTATAAATGAGAACTAAGTAGGTGTTCTTTTTTATAGCATCAAATACATGTATACATATGTACACACATAGGTACATATGTGTACATACATGCATGTGTAACACAGGTTGTAGTTATGAACTCATTCTATTTTAAAAATAATGTGGGCGGCGATCCAAGATGGTGGCCTAGAGGGTGACTGCACTCCCAGTCGCTCCAGAACCCAGGAGTTAAGAAGGGGAGGCATTGAGAGACTTGGACTGAAATAGAGCCATGGGTGAGTCTGCCCACTGGGTAAAGCTCGGCCCGGGTGGCAGGCCCAGATAGAGGTGGCTTATCGGAGCCGGGCAGGGCAGCTAGAGTCTTCCACAGGCAGCCCTGCGCACTCCAGCGGTGGGCCCCGCCCACATAGCCAGCTTCTCCAGGTTCTCGGAGCAGGCCCCCTAGTGAGAGCCTTTCTGACCAGAACAAACTCCAAGTCCTGGAGCCAGCGCAGCGCAGCGTACTCCGGCACACAAGCAGCTTCAGGGACCAGGATAGGGCAGCCAGAGACTTCCCCAAGTAGCCTGGACCCCTGCGGTGGGAGGTGCCTTTCAAGGCTAGCTTCTCATATCAGACCGCCCAGTGAGAGGCTTTCTACATAGAACCAGCCACAAGTCCCCAAACCAACAGAGAGCTTCGATCTGCAAGCAACCTCTGGGATCAATGCAGGGCAGCCAGAGACCTCTTCAGGCTGCTCTGCCCACTCTGGCTGCAGGCTCTTTCCACGGGGCGATCCAAGATGGCGGCCTAGATGGTGACTGCATCCCCAGTCGCTCCAGAACCCAGGAGTTAAGAAGGGGAGGCATTGAGAGACTCAGACTGAAATAAAGCCACAGGTGAGTCTGCCCACTGGGAAAAGCTCGGTCCGGGTGGCAGGCACAGATAGGGGTGGCTTATCAGAGCAGGGCAGGGCAGCTAGAGTCTTCCCCAGGTAGCTTTCCACACTCTTGCGGTGGGCTCCTCCCACACGGCCAGCTGCACGGTGCAGGACCACAGTGAGAGCCTTTCCGCACAGAGCCAGCTCCAAACCCTGGAACCAGTAGGGGGCTAGGGGCAGCTTTCTTCGGATGCACTGCATTATCAAATTCCTCCAAGACATCAGGCTACTGAAGGCTGGGAGGTGATACACTGGAAATCAACCGAGACACTATAAGCCAATAGCGGAAATCTGCAATATCTCAGGGTCCCACTGACAGCTGACCAATATGAGAAAACAAGGGAAGAAAATGTCCCAAACAAACCTAGATACTACATCAATAAAACCCAATGACAGCACAGCAGAAGAAATGTCAGAAAGGGAGTTCAGAATGTACGTAATTAAAACAATCAGGGAAGCAAATGAGGAGATGAAAGAGCAAATGCAGGCATTGAAGGAGGAGATGAAAGAGCAAATGCAGGCATTAAATGATCGTACCAATCAACAGTTAAAAGACCAAATACGGGAAGCAAGAGATCATTTCAATAAAGAGTTAGAGATACTGAAAAAAAAGCAAACTGTAATACTTGAAATGAAGGAAACAATAAACCAAGTTAAAAACTCCATAGAAAGCATAACCAATAGGATAGAACACCTGGAAGACAGAACCTCAGACATTGAAGACAAATTATTTAATCTTGAAAACAAAGTTGGCCAAACAGAGAAGATGGTAAGAAATCATGAACAGAATCTACAAGAATTATGGGATATCATGAAAAGGCCAAATTTGAGAATTATTGGGATTGAGGAAGGCTTAGAGAAACAAACCAAAGGAATGAACAATCTATTCAATGAAATAATATCAGAAAATTTCCCAAATCTGAAGAATGAAATGGAAAACCAAGTACAAGAGGCTTATAGAACTCCAAACATACAAAATTACAACAGACCCACACCAAGGCACATTATTATGAAAATACCTAACATACAAAGTAAAGACAGAATTTTAAAGGCCGCGAGAGAAAAGAATCAAATTACATTCAGAAGGAAACCAATAAGAATATCAGCAGATTTTTCAATCCAGAACCTAGAAGCTAGAAGGGCCTGGAACAACATATACCAAGCCCTGAAAGAAAATGGATGCCAACCAAGAATCTTATACCCAGCAAAACTTACCTTCAAATTTGACGATGAAATAAGATCCTTCCATGATAAACAAAAGCTAAAGGAATTTACAAAAAGAAAGCCAGCATTACAGAACATTCTCAGCAAAATATTCCATGAGGAAGAGATGAAAAAAAAAAAACGATGCAAATCAGCAACAGGAGGTACTAGCCTAAAGGAATAGCCAAATAAAGGAGAAACCAAATCATGTCAAAAACAAATATGAGTCAATTGACTGGGAATACAAATCATATCACAATAATAACCCTGAATGTTAATGGCCTGAACTCATCAATCAAAAGACATAGACTGGCAGATTGAATTAAAAAGAAAAATCCAACAATATGCTGCCTGCAAGAGACTCATCTCATAGAAAGAGACACCCATAGACTAAAGGTGAAAGGATGGGAAAAAACATACCATGCACATGGACACAGCAAAAAAGCTGGAGTATCCATCCTCATTTCAGATAATGTGGACTTCAAGCCAAAACTAGTCAGAAGGGATAAAGAAGGACATTACATGCTGCTTAAGGGAAGCATAAATCAGCAAGACATAACAATCATAAATATCTATGCCCCGAACATTGGCTCATCCACGTACGTCAAACAAATCCTTCTCAATTCCAGAAATCAAATAGACCACAACACAATAATACTAGCCGATTTTAACACACCTCTCTCACCACTGGATAGATCGTCCAAACAAAAATTGAATAAAGAAACTATAGATCTCAGCAACGCAATCAACAATTTAGACTTAACGGACATATATAGAATATACCATCCAACAAAGAATGAATACACTTTCTTCTCAGCAGCACATGGAACCTTCTCTAAAATAGACCATATTTTATGCCACAAAGCTACTGTTACAAATACAAGAAGATAGAGATACTACCTTGTACTCTATCAGATCATAATGGATTGAAATTAGAAATAAATGACAGAATAAAAAACAGAAACTTCTCCAATACCTGGAGATTAAATAATACACTATTATATGATGAATGGATAACAGAAGACTTCAGGAGGGAAATAAAAAAATTCTTAGAAGTAAACGAGAACAAAGACACATCATATCAACATCTCTAGGACACTATGAAAGCAGTACTTAGAGGAAGATTTATTTCATGGGGCGCATTCAAAAAAAGAAGTAGAAATCAACAAATAAACGACTCAACACTAGAGTTCAAAGCGCTAGAAATAGAAGAGCAGACCAATACCAAGAGTAGTAGAAGACAGGAAATAGTTGAAATCAGAGCCGAAATCAACGAAATCGAAACAAAAGAAACAATTGGAAAAATTAACAAAATAAATAGTTGGTTCTTTGAAAAAATAAATAAAATTGATAAACCCTTAGCCACACTAACAAAGAGAAAGAGGGAGAAAACACAAATTACTAAAATTCGGAATGAACAAGGAAACATCACAACAGACGCGAGTGAAATACAAAACATAATTAGAAGCTATTTCGAAAATCTATACTCCAACAAAACAGAAAACCTCGAAGACATCAACAAATTTCTAGAGACATATGAATTACCTAAACTGAACGAGGAGTACATACACAACTTAAATAAACCAATTTCAAGCAATGAAATAGAAGAGGTCATCAAAAGCCTACCAACAAAGAAAAGTCCAGGACCAGATGGGTTCTCAGCCGAGTTCTACAAAACCTTTAAAGAAGAGCTCATTCCAATACTCCTCAAACTATTCCATGAAATAGAAGAGGAGGGAACCCTCCCAAACTCATTCTGTGAAGCCAATATCACCCTGATACCTAAACCAGACAGAGACACATCTAGGAAAGAAAATTTCAGACCAATATCCTTAATGAACATCGACGCAAAAATTCTCAACAAAATTTTAGCAAATCGCATACAAATATATATTAAAAAGATAGTGCACCACGATCAAGTGGGTTTTATCCCAGGGATGCAAGGTTGGTTCAACATTCGGAAATCAATAAATGTCATTCACCATATCAACAGACTTAAAGTTAAGAATCACATGATTATTTCAATAGATGCAGAAAAAGCATTCGATAAAATACAGCATCCTTCATGCTCAAAACACTAGAAAAAATTGGGGTAGTGGGAACATTCCTTAACATTATAAAGGCCATCTACGCTAAGCCCATGGCTAATATCATTCTAAATGGTGAAAAACTGAAAGCGTTCCCCCTAAAAACTGGAACAAGGCAGGGATGCCCTCTTTCACCACTTCTATTCAACATCATCTTTGAGACTCTAGCCAGAGCAATTAGACAAACCAAAGAAATTAAAGGGATACGAATAGGAAAAGAAGAACTCAAACTATCCCTGTTCGCTGATGACATGATTATATAATTAGAGTAACCTGGAAATTCCACCAGAAAACTTTTAGAACTCATAAGTGAATTCGGTAAAGTAGCAGGTTACAAGATCAATGCTCATAAATCCAATGCATTCTTATACATAAGTGATGAATCTTCAGAAAGAGAAATTAGTAAAACTACCCCATTCACAATAGCATCGAAAAAAATAAAATACTTGGGAATCAATCTCACAAAAGAGGTGAAAGACCTCTACAATGAGAACTACAGAACACTAAAGAAAGAAATTCAAGAAAACCTTAGAAGATGGAAAGATCTCCCATGTTCCTGGATAGGCAGAATTAATATTGTCAAAATGGCTATACTACCTAAAGTGCTATACAGTTTCAATGCAATTCCAATTAAAATCCCAATGATGTACCTCGCAGAAATAGAGCAAGCAATTATGAAATTCATCTGGAAGAATAAAAAACCTAGAATAGCTAAAGCAATCCTCAGTAGCAAGAGCGAAGCAGGGGGTATTGCAATACCAGATCTTCAACTCTACTACAAAGCAATAGTAACAAAAACGGCATGGTATTGGTACCAAAATAGACAGGTAGATCAATGGTACAGAATAGAGGACATGGACACAAACCCAAATAAATACAATTTTCTCATACTAGACAAAGGTTCCAACAATATGCAATGGAGAAAAGATAGCCTCTTCAACAAATGGTGCTGGGAAAACTGGAAAACTATATGCAATAGAATGAAACTAAACCCCTATCTCTCACCCTACACAAAACTCAACTCAAAATGGATCAAGGACCTCGGAATCAGACCAGAGACCCTGCATCTTATAGAAGAAAAAGTAGGTCCAAATCTTCAACTTGTTGGCTCAGGATCAGATTTCCTTAACAGGACTCCCATAGCACAAGAAATAAAAGCAAGAATAAACAACTGGGATAGATTCAAACTAAAAAGCTTTCTCTCAGCAAAGGAAACTATCAGAAATGTGAAGAGAGAGCCTACAGAGTGGGAGAATATCTTTGCCAACCATACCTCAGATAGAGCACTAATTTCCAGAATCTATAAAGAACTCAAAAAACTCTACACGAAGAATACAAATAATCCAATCAACAAATGGGCTAAGGAAATGAACAGACACTTCACAGAAGAAGATGTACAAGTAATCAACACATATATGAAAAAATGTTCAACATCCCTAGTAATAAGGGAAATGCAAATCAAAACTACCCTAAGATTTCATCTCACCCCAATTAGAATGGCGATTATCAAGAATACAAGCAACAATAGGTGTTGGCGAGGATGTGGTGAAAAAGGAACACTCATACATTGCTGGTGGGGTTGCAAATTAGTGCAACCACTCTGGAAAGCAGTGTGGAGATTCCTCAGAAAGCTTGGAATGGAAACACCATTTGACCCAGCTATCCCACTCCTTGGCCTATACCCAAAGGACTTAAAATCAGCATACTACAGAGATACAGCCACATCAATGTTCATTGCTGCTCAATTCACCATAGCCAGATTGTGGAACCAACCTAGATGTCCTTCGGTTGATGAATGGATAAAGAAACTGTGGCATATTTATACAATGGAATATTACTCCGCAATGAAGAATGATAAAATTATGGCATTTACAGGCAAATGGATGAAATTGGAGAATATCATGCTAAGTGAGATAAGCCAATCTCAACAAACTAAAGGACGAATGATCTCGCTGATAAGCGGATGAGGACATATAATGGGGGGTGGGACGGGCTAGCATTAGGTTTAGGGTTAGGTTTAGAGTTAGGCTAAGGAGAGCAGTAAGAATGAAGGAAAGAAGGACTGTGTAGAGGGAAAAGAGGGGTGGGAGGGGTGGGAGGGGTGGCAGGGGTGGGGGGGAGGGGAAAAATATAATAAACATCATTACCCTATGTAAACGTAAAAAATAAATAAATAAATAAAAAAAAACAAAAAAACAAAAGAAATACCAAAAAAAAAAAAAAATCAAAAAAAAAAAAAAAAAAAAAAAGAAAAGAAAAAAAAAAAAAAAAAAAAAACAAATGGGCTAAGGAAATGAACAGACACTTCACAGAAGAAGATGTACAAGTAATCAACAGATATATGAAAATATGTTCAACATCCCTAGTAATAAGGGAAATGCAAATCAAAACTACCCTAAGATTTCATCTCACCCCAATTAGAATGGCGATTATCAAGAATACAAGCAACAATAGGTGTTGGCGAGGATGTGGTGAAAAAGGAACACTCATACATTGCTGGTGGGGTTGCAAATTAGTGCAACCACTCTGGAAAGCAGTGTGGAGATTCCTCAGAAAGCTTGGAATGGAAACACCATTTGACCCAGCTATCCCACTCCTTGGCCTATACCCAAAGGACTTAAAATCAGCATACTACAGAGATACAGCCACATCAATGTTCATTGCTGCTCAATTCACCATAGCCAGATTGTGGAACCAACCTAGATGCCCTTCAGTTGATGAATGGATAAAGAAACTGTGGCATATATATACAATGGAATATTACTCCGCAATGAAGAATGATAAAATTATGGCATTTACAGGCAAATGGATGAAATTGGAGAATATCATGCTAAGTGAGATAAGCCATGAAACTAAAGGACGAATAATCTCACTGATAAGTGGATGAGGACATATAATGGGGGGTGGGACGGGTTAGCATTTGGTTTAGGGTTAGGTTTAGGGTAGGGATAAGGAGAGCAGTAAGAATGAAGGAAAGAAGGACTGTATAGAGGGGAAAGAGGTGTGGGAGGGGTGGGAGGGGTGGGGTGGATGGAAAAAAAA
Organism: Sciurus carolinensis; assembly: GCF_902686445.1. Lineage (NCBI taxonomy): Eukaryota > Metazoa > Chordata > Mammalia > Rodentia > Sciuridae > Sciurus > Sciurus carolinensis. The sequence goes on along the minus strand of NC_062217.1, from coordinate 109,597,712 downwards.
ATAATCAAACATCATTGCCCTCTGTAAACGTATGATTACACAAATGGTATGCCTTGACTCTATGTACAAATAGAGAAACAACATGTATCCCATTTGTATACAATAATAAAAAAAAAGAAAAAAAAATAATGTGAATGATTTATAAATGTATGTCAAATTTACATGAACGTATTTAGATAGTTATTTACTGAATGTTAGTTCCTTATCTGTATATCAACACATTCCTCATACAGAATTACTACATTTTACAATATGCTTTTAATATATAATACTAAAGTGAACTTCAGTTTGGTTCTCCTTATCATCATCATTGCAATTAGTTGTGTTGGGAGAATTATCTTTTTGTCTGATGAAGTATGGCATCCTCTAGTTGCAAATGCACCATTACCAAGGATTCTTGAATTATCACTGGGATACAGGAACAGTTCCTTCTCAAATCAGAGACTGCTGAGTTCTGAGGAGAGTCTTACTATAACATCACACCTTGTTATTTTTCTGTTGCTACTTTCCTGATTGGAAATTCCTTTCCTTATCACCACCCTGAACTCTGCTATTAAAAACCACAGTGATTACATTATTTTCTGAGAAGTATTTCCATATTTCTTTCCAAGTTTCAGCCTTTCATAATAATTTATATGTACCTGTCACTGTGTATGTATATATTCATTTAAAATTTTTAACAATTATTTCCCACCTTTTTAAGCACTTGACAGCAAAACTTCCCTTCATGCATTGTTTTTGTCTTCTGCATTTAGCACATTTCCAGGCACCAATCTAACTCTCAGTTACTTTACATATGTATATTTATGAAAATGTCTCAATCCATTCCAGTTTTCCTTATTTTCATAGCAAATCAGTCTCATTTCTTATTTACTTGTTCTTATTTTGGATGTGTTAATAACATTTATTTCACTTTCTTTGATATAGATATTAGTATATTTCCAATATATTGATATGCCAAGTAAAGTAAGGAAATTCATTATAATAATAAAACTGAGTGTACCATTATCTCTCAAGTTAACTATCTTTCCAATGACAATTAAGTACAATTTTCTGCTTTTAACATATTTTTGAACTCCAAGTGTAAATTGAAATACTTTAATAAAAGAATCATATGTTAGAGGAAAATATATGCCCTACGGGGAGGTAGTCACATTGTGTTGCTGAGAACACTCTACTGGAATCACAAGAAATCTTTTTAATCTCAGGCAGCTATTTAACAGCACAGCGACCCTAAAGAAGTTGAGTAGCCTTTTTTATACAAAGCAAGGAAATTGGATTCAATGTTGCTTAGTGATCTTTCCATAATTTAATTTACCATTTTTGAAAACCTCAGTTCTGAGTTCTGAGATATTTCTTTTCTCAAATTCTGCACTCTTTTCTTGTTAAGCATGTTCAGTTCCATTACTTTAGATGTCATTGTTCCAAAAACAAATTTACACTTTTTCCTGTTCTCAACTTTGCACTAGAGATTTGTAGAGCAAATAACTAACTTGACACCCGCTGCTTTATATTTCTTATATATTTAAACTTAGCCTCACCAAGATACATCCAGAGCTACCTCATCAAATTTGTTCTCTCTAGGCTTCATCTCAGCAATTTATGAATCATATAATCTAGTTTTGGAATAAAAATTATTTCCCCCATCTCCTACATCCCATCTATCAGCAAACCTATTAATTTCAAAATATATCTCACATCTGTCCATTTCTTCCTATCTTCTTGGTCAGTGCCTCGGTTCAGATCACTGAAATGCCTCATTTATAATATTTGACTCCAAAGGACTGTCGGGGTTTCAGCTGGACCCCTGGCCCTAGGTGTGGCAAGGCTAAGATGGCGCCTGGCAGTGAGCCAGAGCAGTTAACTTTTGCATAAACAACTGACATTATTTTGAGGAAGTTCCAGGGATTGGCTGAGCTCCCTGATGGACAGTACAGGTCCACTGTATGCCTGCCTTTGCTGCCTGTATCTGTTAATGCTCTCCCCTCGTGCGAAAATGCTGATTGGTTACTGTACTATAGATATTGAAGTGTAAGTTCTTCAAAGAAGAGAACAAAGAAAAGAACAAAGAAGGAACTATGAGGAAGACGCGCGCAATAAAGAGCTGAAAAGAACCAGGTGTCGTGTCTCTCTGCGGGCAGGGAGTGCGATAAAGGACCACTTATTATACCTACCCTAGATACTACAGTAGACTCCTAGGTTTTCCCTAACTTCTACACTTACTTCCATAAAATCCAAATCTATTGAACAGCCTGAATAACCATCCCCTTCCTACCTCTACCTCACCTGCACTCTTTGACAGTTTACTCTACTTTAGTCATTCTGGTTTCTTCTTTTTTTTTTCTTTCTGTTCCGTTGACAAATGATATTAGTTCTATAGATTCTTAGTTGGCAGACCATTTTTCATTATTTAGATGTCAAGACAAACATCTCCTCTGAAATGTCTTCCTCTACCATCATCTCAAAAGTACCCCCTTTCCTGTTCTCCCCAAGCCCACCAAGTTACCACATTATATCACTTTACTGGATTTTTTGTATTCACTCCTCCAGATCCAGTCTACATTTTCTCCCTTGCCTTCTTCCTGGAGAGACTCACATGAACCTTTGGGTCCTTGCGGAATTCAGCCTGTGAGGAATTCTGGCAGGTCAGAGTGAGAGTTGAAGCAAAGCCAGGAAATGGATTACTCTGCTTCCTTTCCTGTGAAGTCTCTGTAAACTGTGTCCCTCAGAGAAGATCACTGGATTTTGTGTGCTGGGCGACTTTGCACAACTCTTGTCTTTATGCCTTTGGTTAACAACTCTTATTTTGTAGTTATAGGCCATCTCACCATCTCCTGTGGTTCCACTAAGCTCACACATTTACAAATCATCCCTTCTTGAAAACAAAACAATGAAACAAACACATACAAGTCTCTGACTGCTCCTGAATCTGCTTATCAAGTTTAAGCATGCCTCAGTTTACTGAGGGACCTTAACTGACACAATTATTCCCTTGATTTCTATCATAGCATGAGGTAGCACAGAATAATTTTTTTCATTCATCGTTTACAATTAAATGTGCCTCTATGCACTAGAATATAAACTCTATGACACCAAAATACTTCCCTTTTGAGTTCCATTTCTCTTGTCATCAGTTTCTAGAACCATGTTTAGTACGAAGCAGGCACCAAATATTTTTGAATAAATGACTGAAGACCTGAAATTAGATGAAATAATTAGTATATTAAATCACAAGGAGTCTAAATGGAAGAATCGAGGTTAATATTAAAATCGTTATAGTCAACAAGTTTTGTCTTCTTTGCATGTTTTGGTGCAGAAGGATAGTATAGCGACTACATTTGTATGTATTTATGTGAATTATAAATTCACCTAGTTGAGAATAAATTATTAACTGTAGAAAATAAATTCAGATGTTTAAAATTTTGTGATGCCCAAGAGGCAAGTGGCTTTAAAGAAATTAAATTTTAGCAGCAAATTTCAATTTTATGCAAATATTTAGCATTGTATTAGTATGGAATTTAATTCTGTGTGATTGCTAGCCAAGTCCTGTGTTCTGTATCATGGAGCTGCAATAAATATGCTAACACTGAGCCACTAATTCTTATTCAATTGACCCAGCTACTTATGGCAGAATAATCAAGCAAACTGTTGCTCACATACTACTAGAAATGAGAGTTGTTGCAAACAGTAAGATAAAAAAATGACTAAAACAATAGAGATAAATTCAATGAGAAGACATACCGAGTCTTATTATTTTGTGTGTGTGTTAACTAGAGCAAAAGCTTTTTGCACAACTGCTTTATTTTCTATATTCTGACTGACAACCTAATCTCTAGGGAGATCTGAGTGGATCAAAGCCATGACTTCCATACTCACTGACTGTTAAACCCAAAATAGAAAAGGAGCTGATGTGGGGAGATAGTTCAGGGTTTTAAGACATTGGTCAAAGTGAGCAACTTAGAGATAAAAGCACAAATAATGATGCTATTGGAGTCAGCTTCTTATTGTTGACCATTATGGACAAAAGTTTTGATTGTAAAATGAGAAGATAAAATTCCAATATCTTTAATGTCAAGTACTGAACTATGACCAACCAGTGTCCCTTCATTTCATTATAATCATCATTATCTATCTTTATTTAAATACAAAAACAATTAAATAGTGCTTCATGTTTTTCAATAATTAAAATAATTTTGTAACTAGATGAAATATATCTTGAGTATCTGCTGACATAGAGTTTCAACATTTTTTATCAACAAAAATAGCCTATAAAATAAGTAGAGTGTGATATATATATTTAACATGAAATATATTATTTAGTCATTTATATAAATGGATGGTTACATAAAAATTATTCAAAGTTATAAGACTATAGAGATTTTAATTTTGCACTACTTTTAGACATCTAATTTTTCATGACATATTTTCATATATTTAGTTAAGATATTTATACTATGGAGATTTGTCACAGATCCAAATCTATTTTTAATAAATAAACTAAGGATGAATAGTGCCATATCCTTCTCAACTCCCTCAGAAAATAATGGGGCATAAAGCACTGCCTAACTTCCTTGGAAATAAAAGGTACATATTAGAGTAATGTAAAGGTAAGTAGAAGTTTGAGTCTTAAATTATGTGGAGAATTTCAAGCAGATGAGTATTTTAATAAATGGTTTAACATATTTTAAAACTATGGAGAGATCGAAAATTCATTCCAATTTATCCCGGGACTATTTTCTTCTGTATATTATTGGTCATATGATATTTGTAAAACTGAAATAAAATTTGATTTTTTTTCCTTTCCTCTAGTGACTCTCTAATGTGCATGAACTGAAAAAGAGGAACAATACTTCTGTAATCATTTGTTTTTTGGAAATACCTGTTGTATACTTCTTAACTACCTCTTAACAATATTAATTATGATTATGTTCTCTTTTTCTGAAGGATTTCTGACAATGTCAAAGCAAGAATATACTATAGCTTAAATCTGAAGTGTCTTTCAAAGGCTCATGTATTAAACACTTGGTCACCACAGGCTATTGAGAATTGGTGGAACCTTTAACAGTTGGGGCCAAACTGAAGGAATTTAAGTCACTGGGGCATATCTTTGATGGGACTATTGGGGCTACAGTCACTGTTCTTTCTCTGTCTTTGTATCCCAGCTGCCATCAGGTGAACATCTTTTCTCTACTACAGGCTCCCTACCATAATGTGCTGCCTTGCCACAGTCCAAAGCAATGGGGTGAAGTGACCATTGATTGAAACCATGAACCAAAATAAACCTCTCCTTCTTTGAGTTGATTTTCTCAGGTATCTTGGTACAAAGACAGAAAGTCGACTGACATAGAAGGCAATCCTAGGATGCCAGATTCTCAGTGGTTATGTTGGTCTTAATGATTGTTATGATTTAGAAGTGGTGTCTCCCAAAAGCACACATGTGAGACAATGCAATAAGATTCAGAAGAGAAATGATTGGGTTGTGAGAGTCTTAACCCAAACAATGAATTAATCCCATGATAGGGATTAACTGAGTGGTAACCAAAGTGGTAGAGTGTGGCTGGAGGAGATGGGAATTGGAGTTGTGGCTTTGGATATATATTTGCCTCTAGTGAGTGGAGTCTCTCTGCTTCCTGATCATGATATGAGCCGCTTCCCTCTGCCACTCTCTTTATGCTCTGATGTTCTATCTCACCTCTAAGTCTCAAGGAATGGAGCCAGTATTCTATGAACTAAGATCTCTGAAACCATGAGCCCTCAAATTTTTCCTCCTTTACAATTGTTCTGGTTGGGTCCTTTTATCACAGCAGCGAAAAAGCTGACTAAAAAAAAATGATCTATTGGGAAAGTGAGGGATGCCACAGAATGATGAAAGTAGTACTCAATTATGTCTTGAATTGTTTTCAGTAGATAAGAACTATTCTGTATTAGCTATGAGGTCAGGTGATGAGGACACAGATAAACAGGTTAAAGTTTTGAATAAACACTTATGAGAAAGGAAGGAATTTAATGATTTAGTGAAATAGGGGTCATTACAAAGTGATATAAATTTGATGATAACATAGCATATAACTATAATTAGGAAGTTTAAAACATTTGAGTTTGAGTTTTATTAGTGACTTTTGAGCAAGCTTTGAAGTCAGATAAGGTATGCTTTAAAACACTGGAAAAAGGTAGGAAGAAGTACATTTCAGGGAAAGGGGGATATAATATTCAGAGTCCCCAAAGTGTGAAAGTCCATGTCCTTTTTTAGACATTTTGAATTCTATTTTCATTTTTGACCATCTCATTCAATGTTGAGAATAAATGAAGTTGAGAATGTATGGTAGACTGAATCCCAATTTTAGAATTGACTATGACAAGCAAATAAATGTGACAATATTTATCCAGAAGATTTTTAGGAGGGAATTGATAAAACTAGATATGTAGTCAGGAAGGTAAGATCAAATGTAGAGGATGCTATAGATAGAGAAAAGCTAAAGACAAGAACTCTTCTCTTTTTCAGGAGGTTGAAGTGCAGCAGTAGTTGAAATACAGACAAGAATAGAGTTGTAAGGTACAGAAATAACATGGTTAGCAAGATGGAGAGTGCTCCATGCAGAGATACACGGTTGGAGATAAGTATTTAGTAGTCCTTGGCATATAGGTGATAGATTGTCATGGGCAAAAATGACTAGAAGGAGCAAAGTACAGAGAAGAGAGGAAGAACAGGAGTCAAACAATGGAACCGGATCACATTCACAGCAGAGGGGAAAAACCTCATAAAAAAAACATTTTAGAAGGGATGATCAGGAAGCTAGCAGCAGCTGAGGCAAGAAAGGACAATGTGATAGTGGCCGGAAGAAAAGAGGTGCCACAGAAGGGATTATAATGTAGGTTTTTATTATTATTTTTTATTTTTACAGACAACATTTTGATTCATTGCGCACAAATGGGGTGCAACTTTCCATTTCTATGGTTGTACACGGTGTAGATTCATAACATTTGTGTAATCATACATGTACATAGGGTGATGATATCTGTCTCATTCCACCATCTTTTATACCCTCCTCCCTCTCATTTCCCTCTATGTAATCTAAAGTTCCTCTATTCTACTCTCACCCCCAACCCCCACTCCCATTATATGTCATCATCCACTTATCAAGGAAAACATTTGGCCTTCGGTTTTTTGAGATTGTCTTATTTCATTTAGCATGATATTCTCCAATTCCATCCATTTATCTGCAAATGCCATAATATTATTATTCTTAATGGCTGAATAATATTCTATTGTGTGTATATATATATATATATATATATATATATATATATATATATATCACAGTATTTTTATTCATTCATCTATTGAAAGGCATCTAGGTTGGTTCCACAATCTACCTATTGTGAATTGAGCTGCTATAAACTTTGATGTGGCTGAGTTACAGTAGCATGCTAATTTTAAGTCCTTTGGGTATAAACCAAGGAGTGGGATAACTGGGTCAAAATGTGGGTCCATTCCAAGTTTTCTGAGGAATCTGCACACTGGCTTTCCAGAGTGGCTGCACCAATTTGCAACTCCATCACCAATGTAAAAGTGTGCCTTTTCTGTATAAGGCATACAGAAAAAAATTAGGATATAGTAGATTCATAGGTAAATAAAATGGGGAGGTATGAGTACAGAAATTAGTTATAAGACGATAAAGAAAAGTGAAGTGTAATAAGAAAATAAAGAAATGAAAGGTATTTGAGAATGAGAAAACCTCGTTTTATTTTAAACCAAATGAAATTTTTATAGAAAGAGGTTAAGAAAAATGGAAAATATATCATTGATAGCACAATGAGGAGGTAGGGAAGCATTAATTACCTTTAAATTTTCAAAGAAGATAATTCAACTTAATTCAAAAAGCAAAAAGAAAAGAGCTAGGGATATAGCTCAGTGGTAGAGTGCTTGCTAAGCATGCATGAGATCCATTCCCAGTATTACAAATAAACAAACAAGTAAAAACAAAAACAAAAAGGAAAAGACAAATATTTTAAAGATAAAGTTAATAGTAATCTACTGTTTCTAATTAAGGAAAATATCGTTATTTAAAAGGATAGGGAAGCTTCCAATAAATTTCAAATATCTGCAAAGGATTGGAATAAGAAAATAGTCTAAATTCAAAATAAGAGAACACACCAAGATGGAAACACTAAGTCAATTCTGCCATGTGCTGATATTCATCCCATATATAAAATAAAAATTGTACTGTCATAAAGATTTTGGTGCTGGGGATCAAACCCAGGGCCTTGTGCTTGCAAGGCAAGCATTCTACCGATTGAGCTATCTCCCCAGCCCCAGTAGACTTCTAAATGTTTATACTGATTGGCAAATGCTATGGTTTTAGTGTGTGGTGTCCTCCAAAACCTCATATGTGATACAATACAAGAACATTCAGAAGTGAAATGATTGGGTTATGAGAACCTTAACCCAATCAGTGAATCAATCCCCTGATGGGATTAACTGAGTGGTAACTGTAGGTAGCTGGGGTGTAGCTGGAGGAGGTGGGCATGTGGAAGTGGCTTTGGGGTACATATTCTGTATTTAATGAGAGGAGTCTCTTTCTGCTTCCCTATCATTATGTGAGTCACTTCCCTCCACCACATTCTTCTTCCTTGATGTCATACCTTACCTTGAGCCCTATGGAATGGAGCCAGCTGTCTGTGGACTGAGACCTCTAAAACTATGAGTCCTCAAATAAATGTTCTCTAAAATTGTTCTTGTAGGTCTTTAGTTACAGCAGTGAAAAAGATGATTAAAACAGTAAATGACTCCCATCCTAAACTGCCAATTAACTCCTTGTACCTCCACCTTCCTAATCTCTTCCAAGACCTTAAATGAGCTCATAACTAAAGAGTAAATACCTTATAAGAACTGGCAACTATGTTTTTAAATATTTTAAGCATCATCCTTGATTCTACCAACGCAAATGACAATAGCAAGATTTAGTGCACCAGGAATCCAAGCCATTAACCACATAGCAGGAAGGACTATGTCCAAGCCTTGGAATTCAGTAAATTACCATGATTAGAGAACATCCAGAAATTCAAGAATCAAGAGTACAGCACGGGCTGAGGAGTATGGTATAGTGCCCGTGGAAGAGGTTGTACTAGATTTTTATAGTATTTTACTTAGTGTGTGAGTTTATATAATAGGACAGACAATGTCATGGTTAAAACAGACACACTAAACAGTGGTTTGAAAATGGAAGGCGATAACAGGCCTATGGTCAGATGTAAGTGTGAGAAAGAGGAAGAACTAATGAGAATGAACTATCAAGTGCGTAGATAACAGCACACTGAAAAAGTTTCACCTTAATTTTGACACATCTATCCCCGAAGCCCAATTAGTACACTATTTAGAATATATAGGCAAATATTGTCTACTATTCTCATTTTGGGATCTTCTACAGAACAGAGATGAGGGGACGTTCCACAAAGATGCCCTTAAAACAGTGCTAAGGTTCACTGGAATTAGCCACTGTTTGTAGTAAAAAATTCCTGTGTACAGAGACTGGAAGAGTGACCTGTCAGCTACTCTTTTTCTCTGCTTCTGTTGCCTCAATTTACAACTTCTCTTCTAATTGAAAGCAAATGTTTAAGGTAGTTTTTTTTTTTTTTAACTTAATTTTTTTTCTAATGACTATAGTAGGTATGTGTTTTGAAAGAAAAGAAGAGCACAGAATATGTTTTTTCATTAGAATTAAATTGAAGTCCACAAAACTAAAGGAAGGAAGCACCAAGTTGATAGCTTTGATGAGACTATGTTTTATATGTATGTTTGAATATGTAGTAAATATAGATAATATACATATAAAATATATAAGATAGATGGAGAGACGTTAGTAGTTCTTATATTCAGTGCTTCTGTGTATGCGTAGTCGATACAATTTTCAAAACAATTTTTATTTTTAAAATAGTCATTCTCCATGATCCACAATCAAATGTAATTTTAAAAAAGTAAAATTACAAATTTGTGAGGAGAATTTTCAAATAGCTTAAAATTCCAGAGAAATTTAAGTCAATATTTGTGTTTTTTACTTCACAACATTGACAGTGTTTGCATAAATATTGAAATTGTCACACTTTCTTTTTGAGGAGTCCCTTAACAATTTCACTTTTATTCACCTTGTATTCAAAGATACTACTAATGAAAACAGCAGTAATATAACCTTCCCTATATAGCCTGTGTTCTTGAGTGCTAGCTGATGACACTGAGATGATAAATAGCACTAATAATTGATTAAAGTGACTTGTCTCCTCGCCCCAGTGCTCACTGATACCTGACACTTGGCGATGTATTATTAAAGTTCCATTGTACCGGTGATGCACTGGGACAGAATGTCACTAGAGAGTCCTTCCCGGAGTGATGTATTTCTCCTTCATAGGTTTGGAAACGTCTAAGGATACACATTGAAAATCAGTCTATGTGCCTTTTAAAGAATAAAATCAACTTTTAAGATCTTAATATTTCAAAGATTGCAATGTGTGTACTATGGCTAGATGCCCAGGCAATTCCAACTCATAAATAATGCATTGTGGTTTCTTATGTGTATATATAAAAAGGGGAGTCCTCTTCTTGAGTTGAAAAAAAAAAAAAAAAACAAAAAAAAACTTATGGTCACAGTCAGAGATCCTGAAGAATGATTTACAAAATGCAGTGTGATAATGGACCTGGAAATGTATGGAAAAAGTTCATATTAAGTTTTATTTTTTTCCTTTTTCTTTTTTTAAAAAAAACCTTTGTAGGAGTATATTATTTACCAAGGAAATGAAAACAATAATTTGGATGACTGTGATTCTAAACTCACATATTTAAATACCTGTTTATGCATAGTATAGGAAAAGTGAGGAGGAGTGAGTGTCATAGTCCTGAGATCCAAAGAAAAGGCTCATAGGGAGTAGTTGCTTACACATTATAGTGGTGATATTGGACTGGTCCAGAAGACTTGTTGAAAGGCAAACTAAATGATCACTTAAATATCTGTCCTTATCAGTTCCTTCAGTTTTTAGAAGAGAAAGCTAATGATTCATTAAGGGATATATATATATATATATATTTTTTTTTTAATTAATCTTAGCCATGGACAGCCACGAATTGGAGAGAAAATATTTCCTTTACCCCAGTGTTAATGAGAGAGTTCCATAAAAATTAAAGTTATAAATTAGCATTGCCTGTAGAAGAAGACAGAAACATGACTGACAGAAATCTGAAACTCTGGTGCTGCTATAAGTAGTCAGAGATATGTGTCCTAGAATTTGGCAAGTATGGATTAATGCCTGATTTGCTGTTGCTTGGAGAAATGTGAAAGGTCCAGGATGGGTGGAGCAACCCACTATGGCAGGGAAAGCAGAGAGATCAAGAGTGGGAGTTGCCTACCTTTCCAGAGATCGGCTGGGCAAACATGTACAAATTTTTCTATGTTCCCCATGGACATTCTAATATCCCCTGAATTGATAGGTATGGCACAGACTCTTTGACAGAGCATGCTCTAGTGGATATCCTATGAGGTCTAAGTGATTAATCAAAATAAAAGCAAAATCAATGTTGTGTGATTCTTGAAAAGGCCGAAGTTGAGGCGGTGGCATAAAATGCCAGCAGCCTGAGTGAGCATGTTGTGTGTCAAAGTTGCAGAAGAAATGCTTCTAGCAGGGCTATTTGTGAAGCACCTACCTACAAAAGCAGTGCATTTAAGAGACAGCCTGCATTTATTTATCTGTCACAAAGAGGTCATAACACAAGTACCCCAATAAACCAACTTCAATCAAGAGACAATTACCTTGAAATGTCTCCTCCTCATGCCCTGAAACTTGGAAAAGGCTAGCAATCACAGTCAGTGGGAGAAAGATATAGGACAGTAAATAACAGATTCTTGACTAGTTTTAAGATTTATGGGTCAGACCTGAGCTGGGAGGAGAAGTGAGATTGAAAAGATTAGCTCGGCAGGAAAATTAAAATTAAAATATCATAGATTGGGTTGGACTTTTTAATATCTGAAAAATGAAATTCTTCCAGTACGTACCTATACATGATGAGAATATTAAGCATCTACTCAAAATACTTTCTAGTAACAAAGATTACAGACCTGAATGTGTCTAAAGGTACTGATAAGAGAAGAAAAATGCCTTCTGAAAATGAGAACCTGCTCTCCATAGAATTAAGAATATTAACAAGAAGACACACATGAAGAAACCCAATTTGCAGAAAGATATCTTGAGGGATATTTCCCATGTTCCTGAGGAACCTTAACCCTGCCAGAAAATACAAGACGAATCTAGTGACATATGAGTTCACCAAGATTCTAGCAAGTTTAATAAGAACATTAGAGCAATAGGTCACTAATTAAAGTCAAAGTCATTTATTAAGACAGATATCTCTAAAGACTCCATACAAAAGCTTAGCTGACCTACCTACCTAAGGTCAGGAAGTATGCCAACCCCAGAGATTTCATGGTCTACTCATCACAAAGATTTCTGTGCCAAGTTTCCAGAGTCACTAAAGTCTACATCCCCAAGGCTTCAAAACAGAGCTTTCTGCTATTTTAAGGAACAAAAAGATTATGCATTGAGCAGGTGCCCTTCAGTGGTATTTCCTACATTTAAATGAAATGTAGGGCAAGAAAAAGAAAAGATTGAATGATATGAAAGGTATGGATATATTTATACCGTAATTCTAAGAGAAATAATGGAAATTGATGCTAAGTGGCTCAGGTAAAGTAATTTCATTGTCATTTTTCTTTTAGGAAGGATATTGGAATATGGGTAGGAAGGGATAATGTGACAATGTCCAAGTTCTTAATTTTTCTGGCATAAAATTTCAATGTTATGTACTCATGCCAAATATCCTTGTGAATGAAGAGAGGGAATTATAAAGTTCCTCCTTTAGCTACACTCAGCTATGTACATGAGAAAAAGAAACACAGAAATGATAGCCTCACACTTTCCTATCTTAAAAATATGATGTATCTTTTTACCATGTAAACATATAGGAGTAAGGAATCAAAAAGTTAATCACCTACCCAGAGTTATTTATTTGCTATTTTTCTATCATTATATGTTTTAAAGTGAATTCAGTGGAGGCACAGATCACAAATTCTTTTATATATTAATGCCTGGAAAGAAATTGATGATGAGATCTCTAAAATCACATTGTAAAACATTTTTCTTTTTTTCCATAACTTCCAAAGAAGAACTACACAACCATTAACTGCAATAATATTTCATTAAATGTAGAAAATATTCCTAATCTATAGGCCAGTAGAGGACAAGGAAAATGTGTGATAGGAGGTAGGAAAAAAGGAGGCTAGAATTGTAACTGGTATAGAACAATCTGTCATATTAGCTGGGAGAAGGAAGTGTTTGATATTTTTATGATTTAATAATGACCTAGATTTATCTGTGGTCAGATGAAGTAATTAAGTGGTCTTATGTTAACAAGTTATCTCACTTTGATCATGGTCACATGATCAAAGTTACCTTATCTAATGTACATGTTCTGAGAGAATGTTTATGCTCAGTAAACATAAGAAGACAATGTAATTTAGTTGCGAATGCCAGGCCACTTCCTAACAACCCTAAGGGTAATCTTCATTGTATGTACAATTTCCAGATGTCAGGGGATAATTTCTCTTTTTTGGTACATATGCTCTAAATATTCAAGTATGCATATCCATTAACCACAGTTTAGTAGTTTGTTCTTATTTTTCTCTGAAGGTAAATAAACCTTTGTGCTCTCTTAGTAAGGCTTCTTTCTCTCAGAACAATATTTTGAAGATCTGTGCACAATATTGTATGTATTACTTTTTAGTTTTTTAAAAATTAACTGTTTAAAATTCTTCCTTTTTAATTTTCTCTTTAACTTTAGTCCTAAAATTGCACCTGTAAGTCAAGTGATAGAGACTTTGGCTTAACTATAGAGCAAAGTTAATTTTCCAGCAAAAGACTGACATTCAAATGATTTAAAGCTGGTGTTTCAGATATCTCAGGCCAATTTCTAATTGTTGTCTTAATGAGGCAGTAATCAGACTATCAAAGTGTGAACCTTCAACAAAGCCACTTAGATTGAGTAAAAGCAATTTGAAGCAGCTTCATTGTTGCATCTGAAATGGTAATTCAAAATGAATAAAACCGTACAAGCAGTTCGAATATATCTAAATTTCTATAATTGGTTCATTATATTCACTGGTATGTAAAACATTATTTCTACATAACGGCTGCACCCCTCACTTCCTCTGTATACATGCAAGTTAAATTCAGATAGAAGTCATTGTTGATAGGGTTTTCTAGGCAACACAACAAATGCACAAACATATACATGTCCTTTTTTCCTCTTGTTAATTTCCTTATTGAACCACTGTTTTTTTCTGAAATCCTGCTGTGTACAAAGTCTTATAGTATGCAATCAGCATTTGTAGTTAGTGAAAAACTTGACTGACATATTGTTCCTCTAATTTTGAGAAATTGGTCTTGCCTGCCTATTGTATATGAATGTTGTCTCCTCTGAGACAACAAATATGCACTTTAATCATATATTATAAATTATTTTATAAAATTATTCCACACATGGAAGAACAACTCAAGAGTTGGCAAGTTTTATCTATACAGTAACATCCATTTTAATCTGATATTTCAGTGAACATCTTTATTATTTCCTCAAAATTTAGAAATGGTTGAAATTATAGTACAGATGTATACAGAATTTATGGAGAAGAATTGGAGGCAGAGAGATCATATGCCAAAAAGAGAATCAAGATGTGGGAATTCTAGGTATTTATTTCCCCCTTTATGTAGGGTCTTGATAAAATGTGTGATTTTGTACACTTATAAATATTCAGTAAGTGAAATAATAGGTGGTTAGCAGACATTTCTCAGCTTTCCTTTAATACCTCAATTCTTCTCCATTTTGTCCTTTTGAACAGAATGAGAAACAGGAAATGGGGAAAGCAACCCAGATTTCAACATAAAGTCATTTTTGTAGCAAGTACACTTGAACAAAGACAAATGGTGTTTGAATTCTAGATTTTCTAGTAACTTGCTACCTAATATTTGGTAAGTTTCTTAACTGCTTCTGAATTACTTTCTTCATTTGTAAACCAAGGTTGATTTTAGCATCTGTTTTATAAGTTCTAGACGATATTTAAAGCAATATTTTCTACAAGGCACATAAAATGGTACTTAGACATAGCACTCTTTGTGTGCTACATAGTTCAGTTGAATCTTGAGAACCATTCAAATACATTCCCTTTGTCGGAATCCAAGGCCAGGCTTGACATTGAAAAAGCATCAACCCTTGGTTTTCTTCCTCTAAAGAATACAACACTTCTGGGTAACCATCTTCCTCTACAAGGTAGCCAGAAATGCCATCTCCTTTTTTTCTCCTTATACCAAGACATTTACTCAGAAGCTTTTAGTGTTAGAAGTGGAATGTTAGAGTATGCTATAGGCGGGGCCAAAATCTGAACATCTAAGTAATTTCTGTGTCTCCTACTTTCATGGCAAGAATAAACAGCTAAGGCAAATTAAACTTTAAGTTGCATTTCTGTACAAATAGGGCTCATTCATTTTAGATTTTATATTATTTAGCATTAAAAATGTCAACACTAACATAATCTTCCTGAGAAATAGAGGTTCTTAGTGACTGGAATTTTACCCATAGATAAGATAAAATGCAGATACAGACCAAAGATAGCACTTACAAATTATAGGCTCATTAATTACCTTCCTTCCTGAAGAAAGACTAAGAATAGCCATAGCATAACACTAAAACATCTCAAATGAAATACAAAGATCAACTTAGAATTGATATAAAATATTTATTAAAAAGTTTCATCAATTGTATTTATTCTAAGAGCAAAGACAACATGTGCTGTGTCAAACCTGTCTACACATACTTACACTGCAACCCCACACAAATCCCTCTTCTATCATTCAAATGAAAAGGAAATAAAAGCTAAAGCCCACTGGAATCAAGATGTTCCTAGGTATAGTGGATGCCATGATGTGCCACCCCAAACTCCCATTAGGACCATAGTATTCATTATCCTGGGTTCTGCACATGTGGCCAACAGACAAGGATTCTTTCCCCAGAGATTGCTTTCATTGTAAGAGAGCTGTTTTGTCCAAGTTTGTAGCATTTTTTAGTGGTAACTTGCATCCAATATCTCATTGCTCCAAAAGTACATGTCTGTCTCCCTTGACATAATTTGCTTTAATTCTGACCCATAATCCTGGCTTCCATTGCTCCATCTGGAAGGATGAAAGGAGGGTGCTCTACAATTGCTTTGAAAATCAATTTTCTCCTCTGATCAATCGTACCTCCTTCACAGTTTCAAAACAGACCTTCCTAAAAGTTTAGTCCAAGGAACTTCTGCATGTGCACCTTCATCTAGGGTCTGTATATAGGGAATTAACCTAAAAGACTCAATTACAAAGATTTATAAATGAGGGAGGAAACATCTAGCTTTTGCCTTCAAAGAATTCAGATTTTGACATTTCCTAATGTTTCATTGCAATGTCATCATTCACTAATCTTTCAATAAAGAGTTGTAAAGTGTCTACTGTGTGTCAGGTAGTCTCCTACTTGGGGGCCTTGCCAACACCAGACTAGGTAACATTTAACAGACATTCTTAAAAGTCTAACAAATATTTATTGAAATGAAACAATTCATATTATGTACATCTATGAATTTTACCTACATGTATATCTATAAAGCATTAATTTAAAAAAACTGTAAATGTATAGAAGGAAGACAAATAGAGTAGAGGAAGGGGAATAGTTGGAGAGAGAAAGAGAGGGAAAGATGAAATACTGGGGACTGAAATGAGACAGATTATATTCTATGCGTTTATGATTACATCAAAAGAACCCCATTATTATATTTAACTATACTGCAATTTTAAAAATTGCTAAAATAACTGTAATAATTCAGAAGGAATCTTCAGAGTCTCTAAATATACCATGCTTACACTTGATATGAATTGGATTCTGTCATAATAGCCTTATATTTGGGAAATTTTAAGAACTATTCATAACCAATAAGTCATCTTTGGTTTATTTAATATGAACTAATTTTCCATAAAATTCTAACTTTATCAGGTTTGACTGAAGGAATGGCTACAAAGAAGTTAAGAATGCTAAGCTTTATCCTTTGGTTTTCTCCTTCCTTAGCTGTAAGGAGTCAAAAATGAAGGAAATCTATGTGGATCTTAGTTCATCAGCTGCACAATAGGCAAAGATAATCTGTAATGACTGACATCAAATAAAATTTTAAGTATTACCTTTTCTTAAAAGTTTTATAATTTCCTCATATCCACATTATATATTTTAATAATTTAAATTATACACAAAACAAATATTGTATACATAAATTGTTTATCATATGATATTTTGAAACATTTAATATAATGCAATATTTAATGTGGGAAGGCACCCATGACTGGTATGAGAACCAAGCATAGTTGGGCCATTACTCAGGAAGAGCTGGTCTTAGGGATTCTCAGTTATCATAACTGATCAAGACCACCTGAGTCAAGTGGTTATCCTGTGTTAGCTCACTGCCGAAATTTAAATACAAGCATTGAATGCGAGAGTGACCTGCAAGAGCCAAATGGCTTGCTTACTCCACTCCCGATCCTGTCCACCTCCCCCCCCCCGCACCTCCCTCAAGAAGCTTCTACCAGTCCCTTTTGATCTGTACCGCTCTAAATAAAGCAAGTTCAGGATCCTTCCTTTGTTAGAGCCATACCCTTTCTGACAGCTCAATCAGTCATGCCCCTGTTCTTAAGATAATTCTCTCAATTACACCATGAATCTACATGGTGTACAACCATAGAAACAAAATGATGTACCCCCATTTGTGTACAATGAATCAAAATGCAGTCTGTACAAAATAAAGAATAAAAATAAATTTAAAATGATAATCCTGTCTTCTGTCATTATTTCTGATGAATAAATTTCATAAATAACTTTTATTTTGCAGTCAGCCCATCCTCCAATAGGAACCCTTTCCCTTGCCCACTCTTCCCACACCAATAGTTTAAATCATGTTAAATGTATCTATTCCCTAAAACATTTATCATTTCTTTGTGATGAAAACATTCAAAATCTTTTCTGCTGGTATTCTGAAATATACGGTACATAACTGTCATTTACAATCACCCTACTATGAAATAGCAGACTTGAACTTCTCAGCGAAACTAAGTTATCCATTGATTAATCTTTCCTCCTCCCTCCCTCCATTCTACTCTAGTCAACCTCTGGTAACTACCATCCTACTCTCAGTTTTTATGAAATCAACATTTTTTATATTTCACAAATGAGTAAGATCATGTATTTCTTTTTCTGGCTTGTTTGACTTAACATCATGATGCTCCCCAGTTCAATCCATGCTGTTGCGAGTGACAAGATTTTATTATCTTTAATGGCTGAATAGTATTACATTGTACCACATTTTCTTTATCTGTTCATCAGTTGATGGATTGTTTTCAATTCTCAACTGTTGTAAATAGTGCTTCAGTGAACAAAGGAATGAAGAAGTCTGTTTGACAGACCAATCTCCCTTGTATACACACCCAGGAGTGGATTGCTGGATCTTCTGCTAGATCTATTTTATTTTTTTAAGGATTTTCTACACTGTTCTCCATAATGCTTACACTAATATATATTCCCACTAACAGTGCATATGGATTCCCTTTACTTCACATCCCTCTAATACTTGTTATCTTTAGTCATTTTGATAATGATCATTCTTACTGGGGTTAAGTGATATCTAATTTATGGTTTTAATTTGAATTTCCCTGATGATTAGTGATGTTGGACATTTTGCATATAC
The DNA here is from genome assembly GCF_902686445.1 of Sciurus carolinensis. Taxonomy (NCBI): domain Eukaryota; kingdom Metazoa; phylum Chordata; class Mammalia; order Rodentia; family Sciuridae; genus Sciurus; species Sciurus carolinensis. Next base: position 109,578,867 of record NC_062217.1, on the reverse strand, counting down.
ATGTTGGTTATTTGTATGTCTTTTATTTTGAGAAATATTTATTTACATCTTTTGCCATTTCTTAAAACCAGATTATTTGTTGGTGTGTTTGTTTGCTGCTATTGAGTGTTTATAGTTCCTTAACTAGTCTCTTGGCAAATGTTTTCTCCCATTCTGCAAATTATCTTTTCATTTTGATGATTGTTTCACTGTTCAAAAACATTTTTTAAATGTAATCCTATTTCTCCCTTTTATTTTGTTTCATGTGTCTTAGGGTCTTCTCCAAAAATTCATATCCATTCCAATGTTGTGAAGCATTTCTCCTGTGTTTTCTTCTAGAAGTTTTGTAGGTTCAGGTCTTATATTTAAATTTTTAATCCATTTGAGTTAATTTTTATGACTGGTCAGAGATGGGAATCTAGTTTTATGCTGCATGTGAATATCCAATTTTCCCAACACCATTTATTGAAAAGGCAGTCCTTTCTTCAATGTATGTTCTTAGCACTTTTGTTGAAAATCAGTTGTCTTTAGAAGCCTGAGTTTTCTTCAGGCTCTCTCTTCTATTTGATTGGTCTATTGACTATTTTATGCCAATATGCTGTTTGATTACCACAGCTTTGTAGTATATTTTGAATTCAGGTAGCGTTAGGTCTCCTAGTTTTTTTTTTTTTTTTTTTTTTTTTCTTTTGCTCAAGAGGGTTTTGGCTATATGGAATGTTTTGTGGTTTTATACAAATTTTAGAATTTTTTTCACCTAGCTCTCTGAAGATTGTTATTGTTATTTTGACAGAAACTGCATTGGATCTTTAGATTGTTTGGGGCAATATGGACATTATAATAATATAAATTCTTCCAATCTGTGAACACAGGATGGTTTTTCACTTTTTTTTTCCATCACTGTTTTTTCATTGTAAAGATCTCTTCGGTTACACTTATTCTTAGGTATTTTATTTTATCTTTTGTAGCTATTGTACATGGGATTTCTTTCATGATTTTTATTTTTGAGAAGATGCTGTTGGCATATAGCAATGCTGTTGAATTTTGCATGTTGATTTTGCATCCTGCAACTTTGTTAAATTTCGGTATTAGTTCTAATAGTCTTTTGGTGTAGTCCTTGGGGTTTTATATATAAGATCATATTATCTGAAGACTCAGTGACTGTGGTTTAGTATTAATAATATTTCTACATCAAAATACTATTGACATTTAAATTTTTAACAACTGCATTTTAAATTATGTTTTGTATTTTGAGGTGTGAACTGTTAGACATTTATCTTTGGACAGACTGGTGAAATTTCATATTTGCAATCAGTTTGCTATTTCTCTCTATTCTCTCAATTTGAATCAGTCTATAAAATCATAGGAATTATTCAGAAATATTGCTCTCTTTCAAAAATAGTTGAAAGAAAAATTTATTTAATTCAGAATTCTGCAGGTTTGGCTGAATTTTAAGTGAAATAAAGTGAAATATCTAACTTTATAGTTAGTCTGTGTCACTTCCTTGACAGTAAAGTTGTGTTGGGAGTGGGGAAGTTGGACATGAATACTTATCATTCTTTCTTTTATTTTAATGTGGTGCTGAGTGTCAAACCCAGTGCCTTAAATAGTCTAGGCAAGAGTTCTACCACTGAGCTACAATCCTAGCCCTACATTCTTAATTTCATATTGTACAATGCAGATATAAAAAATACATATTCTATAATTACAATTGTATAACTGCAGTCAAAGTACTACAGTCATTACAGTGATCAATGCTCAGCCTCAAAATGCAAAATCCATACACAAAAATCCCCCTTAGAAAATACATTTCATTGATTAACTCTGTTTGCACATTAATGTTTCCCATTAGAGTTTGTATTTCTTTTATTCCTAAATTATTGTATCTTTATGCTCAGTTCTGTATCCTCTATAATTCTATAATAACCTTCCTTATGGAGAAAAAAGAAAACCAGTACCATATTTTAATTTCACCAGACAGAATATATTTTTTCTGTCTTCTTTAAGGATATTTTTTTCTGATATACTATAAAGATTATTTTGAAAAGAAGTACTCCTTCAGAAGTAAAAAAAAAAATTTTAAAAATGAATGGAACAATTCAAATAAATAGCATTAATTCTGGAGGAAAAAAGAGGTTCATCTGAAAATAAAATTCTCTATCATACTATGTTCAAAAAATGTTGAATAATAGAAATAAAAATTATGCTGATGCTTATGACAATACCAGAGAAAATTTTGTCATTTTCTTCATATTGCTAAATATTTATAGTAACGGGAGATAATTTTATCTGTTGGGGTTTATTGTGTGTTAGTGTATCATAGAACAAATTGAGATATGTGAAATTACATGAATATTCTTTAAGTTTCATAAAATTTTTGCAAGATTTTTAGATTTTGTTTTTTCTGTGATTTTCTTAAAATTATAGTAGCGTGTTCTATATAATGATTACATATTAATCACTATACACATATGTGCTTGAATTTGGGTGTTTTGAATAATAATTTTGTTATTATTTTGTATTTTGAGGTGTGAACTGTTAGACATTTATCTTTGAAAACAAAAAATTTTTAGTGCTTTAGTAAAAAGAGATGAGCAAATTAGTTTGCCACAAGACATGCTTTAGTACAGGCAGTCAAAAAAAAAAACAATGGTGTGTCACATTTACACTTTAAAACGACCATTCTTGGCTCTGCATCTTATACTCTATGTACCAATTTACAAATACCTACTAGGAAGCTGTGGTAAACATTAAATGAAGAATAATATCACCTTATAAATATATTTGAAGTGATATACATGTAAATAAGATTTCATTGGAATATTATATTCAATTTAATTTGTAAAATATAAAATTCAATTCATTTATATAATTGAAGTTTATATTTAAGTGAATATATTCCTTTAAATTAAGTAAATGACACATTCTAATAAATACTAATAATTTTTAACATTTTAATTCCATATGTACATTTTAATTTAATTTATATATGCGTATATATATATATGTGCATATGTACAGAGAGAGATAAAGAGAGGTATACTTAGCAATAGAATAATTGAATTCAAAAGTTAACAATAGATTAAATGCACTATATGACTTGGCACATCACTATTTTAAACCCCAAGTCAATCATCTATTTATATAAGATAAAAAGCCATCTATCTTGTTAAAAGAATGCTGTTGACTAGAATTTTAATGCTTTAGCATTTTGTTGTTTTGTTAGTTTGTAAAGTTATGAGTGCTTATAGTGCTTTGTCCCTTAAAAATGTTTATCATGGTTGCATATGGACCTTAATAATATTCTACATTTGCCCAAAAATAAAAATGGTTTGTCAACAGCAGAGTCCCAAAGTTGTGATTATTTTAAATGTCTGTGTGTATAATTCAAGTGTGATAAAAAATCTTCAATGTGAAGAACAATTGTTGTAAGTGGGTTTGTAGTATACCCGCACATCTATGGATATTGATCTATGTCTAGTGACTTGTATTTCCTTATTTGTTCCTGGGTCACCTTTTGAGAGTTTTTTTCTTTTTTTTTGTCACTAATATTGTGTTGTATCTGTGAAACGATATGGACTAAGGTGGACAAATTAAAATGGTATCTGTTTCCCATGCACCAAGATGCTTTTGGTGGAAAACTTTTTGGATTTTAAAAAAATTATTGTAATTGACCGATAATTATTGAACGGTTTTATTTGGTATCAATTTATCAATATATGTATATACTGTGAAATGACCAAATCAAGGGATCTTCTTCATCACCTTCAGTCATAAAAAAGAATAATACTCTATAATTTGCAATAACATGGATGTATTGGAGGATATTATGTTAAGTGAAATGAGTTAGAGACATGAAGACGAATATTAAATATTCCACTCACATGTGGAATCTAACAATGCTAACCTCATGGAAGTAGAGACTAGAGTAGTGATTAGCAGCAGTTGGGGCAGGAGAGTGGGGAGAGGTTGGTGAATGGGTGAAACTTTACAGTGATAGAGGAGGAATGAGTTCTGGTGCTCTCCGGCCCAGTAAGGTGGCTAGGGTTAAGAATCATGTGTTATATATTTCAAAGTATGTAGAAAAGAAGATTTTCAATATTCTCACCCAAAGAAAAATCTTTTACAGTTTTGTTTAAAAGCTAAACTCAGAATATATGGCCCCTGTAGAAAATGTGGAATATCCACCTTTATGCAGGGGTCTATTTTACAAACTCAATAGATTGTTGAGAGGAAAATATTATTTTTAAAAGTCGCCAGAGGTAAAGAAAGTGTCTTGTCTTCCTCTTTGGGTGGATGGTTTTCCTAATGGTTACTTTCCTGGCCCTGATATGTTGTCAGCTTTATAACAGGAGGGGCCTGTAAGAATGAAAGCATGCCTTCTGGGAGTCATGCCACCTCCCAGCCATTAAACCAGTCACAACCACTGACAAAAGATGCCCAGCTGTTAGCCACAACAGTTTCTCCCTAGTTTGTCATTGATGGTAATGTGTTTTTCTTTGCTAAGCTGATGTGTCTTCCATCACATTTCAGAATTCTAAATGATAATGCTGGTGTAAGCGCACAAGGAAATAATTATGGCTGAATAACTACAAGAAGTACTTGTTCAAAGAAAACAATTTTCATTGACAAATGCTCCCATGGGTGTTTCTTTTAAGTATGTGACATTTCATTTTGTGGCTTCATGGATGAAATAAAATTCACTACTCTCTAGTTAATATAGTTAACATCCATATTACCACCTTGGTGTGTTTATGAGGCATATGGATTCATGTGGGGAACAATTTCACTCAGTATTCTCGTACTATAAAGGCACTCATAGCTCTCAGTTATGAAATACCAAACCATGTGTTATGCAACCAAATAATCACTAAGCACTTAGCTCTTAATCCTGTAAAGCAAAACAAAAATGTTTACAGCTGAAACCTCAATGACATGATGATGGTTTATATTTTTGACATGGCTTTAATGATACATTATTGCCTTCTCTGAAAACTTTCTTCTATTTATGTCACTAACTAGGGTGATATGGGTGTATGTCAAGCAGTGGAGTGAGGCTCAGGCCTGAGAAGCAAGGTTCAGGGATCCGGCGGCTGAAAGAAGGTACAAGGCATGGTTGGAACATTAGCCATCCTTTATTTAGAGGCAGCGATAGTCCTGGGCCAGTCACCCTGTCACCCCATGAGTCATTTTCATAGGTCATCTTTTAAGTCCAGGCCAAACAAAAAGGCCCAAGGCCAACAGGTTGCATAAGTAGGTGAAGCTCACAAACAAATATTTATGACCTTAAGTACATATGCTGAATCAGAGTGTTTCTGACCTCGACTGCACACTGATCATAACATAGCTGATTCATAGCCTTGGTTACAAACTGAAAACATGACATGGAGATGCTTCTGGCCTCAGTGAGGGAGCCTAACTATAACCATATCAGTCCTACAGAAACAGTATTTTTCAAATGTATCTTCAGAAAATTAGAGGCACTGTCAAACAGCATATTTTTAGTATAGTAAAAAGAGGAATAGTACTCATGAACTGCCCAAGGATGGATGTATTAAGAACTGTTTTTAGGGATTAATTTGGATTAGATAAAATGAAGAAAAAAATGGATGACTTGCTGCTTGTTTGAGACAAGGAGTCTAATTCTAGAAGGAAGGGAGGGGAAGAGCCTGAAAAGAGGCTTAAAAAGGTAGCAAAAACCAAAACTGCTTATCATTTCTAGGTAAAGGAGGAGGATGTACTGACGAGTAATGCAGAAATATCAATATAATTACTAAGCTGTTCAACTCCATAAAGTTTATATATTTTAATTTTTAAGTGGTGGACTACAAATCAGAAAAGCTTATTATAATAGCAAAAAAGATCAGGAAGAGATTAATGTTCCTTTAAACAATGTAGGCTCACCAGAGAAAGGTTCAACCCAACCTCTTCTGACCTTGGTCCCTAATGAAATAATAAGATGACCCTCTGTTCTTTCTGGCTTGCAGAGGATTTGGTGATTATCCTCTGGAAAAGGAAGACCTTATCTGGACCCTCAACATTCTTTTTGCAGTAATGTTACTAATAGATTAAACCAATAGTATTAACAAACATGGTCTAATTGCAGGATTGGATACATAATTTAAGGATTCCAGTGTAAGATAAAAATGCAGAGGCTTCTGTTCCACATGACTAATATTTTAAAATTGTGACATAATATTAAACTGCATGTGGAATTAGTATAAACTTGGTACCCTGTGCTAATGCAAAAGTTTCCTACCTATAAATCTGATGGGTTAATAAAATCCAAAAATTAGTTATTGAAATTATATCCAAAAACCACTATAGTTTATGATCAAAAAATAAAATCAACATATAAGTAGAAGACATTTAACCCTTTGGAAATTAAAGAGTACGGTTATCAATAACCAATAAAAGAAGGCACACAGGAAAGTAGATATTTAATGGAGTGGTAATATATATTCATGTTTGTACATGTGTATCTTAGTAAAGTTTGCAAGATATAACTAAATCATAGTCATTGTGGAAATATATAGCCTTAAAGGAATGTCTTTGAAAATATGACTATAAGGAAAAACTGAAAAACAACGATTTAATGTTATATCTTAAACCTTTAGAAAAATAAAGGCACCTCACACCATGGACCAATAATCAATACAGATATTATAGACTTCAGTGTGATAAGTAAAAAGAAATTGTAAAAGTCAACAGGGAATCTTTAAGAACTTGAGGTAGGGAAAAACTTCTGTAGAGACAGAAAATACAATCCAGAGAAGTTAAAAAAATTTTAAACATGTTGTTAGCATATACATAAATTTTCTAAAAATAATTTCTTGTCATGAAAATGAAGAACTGAGTAAAAAGGCAAGTCATTGTGTAAAAGTTATTGCAAATACATGTATCTGACCATGTGCTAGATAGGTATTATATATTCCTACAACTTAATAAAAGAGAGAAAAACAATCTAATAGAGAAAAAGGTAGGGCATCTACATAGTGGTATCATCAAATGTGATATTCCAATGAGAAAAAAAATCATATAATTCTCAAAGTCACTAAGTACCTGTAAAAATTGGAACAGCAACAAGAAAAAGATTAACTGTATCAGAGCTGGGGATATAACTCAGTTGGTAGAGTGCCTGCCTCACATGCACAGGGTACTGGGTTCAATCCCCAGTACTGCCAAAAAAAAAAAAAAAGATTAACATTATCAAGTACTGGTGAAAAAAGTGGAGGTGGAGCTTTTGAAACTATATAGTACAGATATAACTTCATGTATTTTGACAAGTTGCTCACCATGGTCTAACATATATCTCAGCATATCTAAATGGTGTGATCCAGGAGTTCACTACTAGGTGTATCCTCAACAAATATACATACATCTGTTTAAGAAAAGATAATCACACCAAGTTCACATCAGCCCAATATATGATTGTATAAGCATACAATAAAATATACAACACTAATAATAAGCAGAAGTACATGAAGTATGTAAGACACAGACACATAATTCAGACAGCAAATTTAATTTCTATATTTGATGACATTTGTTCTATCATTTGATATGGACATCCTTGACTCCTAATACTTAATCTGAGGCTTCCTCCCAGTCAGTGAGCATGGTTAGCTGCTAGGGAAATCTTTGCTCTGTAGTAACTGCTGGGCTGGTTGAGATTTTCTTAGAGATTCCCTGCAGTTTGAAACCATTTACTTTTCAAGGTGTCAAGTCCTGTACTGTATTCTAAAGATTTTCTTGACTCACCTTGTGCTCATTCTTAACATATTGTGCATAGGTGCTTCCCAGGTCCCCAAAATCTCTTGTACTTCTGTGCATTAGTCTCTGCCTCCTGAGGGACTGAATGAATACACTAACTAAACAGTTTTCACAATAATGATTTTTCTATGCTATAACATCACTAATGTAAAAGGAGTATAGAAATTTCATCTAGTTCATGAAATAGTTCACAAACTTTAAAAAAATTCATAAAAAAATCATGGGCTGGAGGTGGGGCTCAGTGGCAGAGTGCTTGCCTAACATTCACAAGGTCACAAGGTTTGGGGTTCCATTCCCAGTTCTACCAAAAAAAATTACACACATATATATTTATATAAAACACATATACCTATAAATATACATCATGTTCCCTGAAAAATTTTATTTCCATTTTTAACTTTAATTTGTGTACAACTACAAAATAATTTCTAATACACTACTTATAAAAATTGTCTCCACTGTTCTAGTCAAGAAATTATTCAAAGAAAAAATTTATATTCATGGTACATTGATATGATTGCAGAAGCATATAAATTTAGTTGTCCTTGACCTAATGAGATCCAAAATGTATAATTTTCATGGAACATTTCCAGTGATCTAGCATGATTATTGCTCATCATTTGAACATCACTGGACTACCCACATGGGTTAGTGGTACCTTATCTTCTATTCCTTGATATTACAAAACCTGATAAATCAGGCAATAGCATCAAAACTTATTTTTCTAATGCCATCATTAGGAGGTTGATTCTTCTATCAGTGTATTTATGTGTGAGGGAAAAGCTACATCAAATACTCTTCATGGGATAGATTATAGAAAGGAGCAGAACAGATTGCATTTTGGGGGGTGCTTCTTTAATTTTAAAAAGTTTCATTACATCAGACTAATGATCTGTTAAATCCTCACTTTTAATAAGAAATTATTTATATCAATTTATATTATTTTATTAATTTCTAAATTTAAATATAACAAATGCATGCAGTAGGACATTTACAATATATAACAAATCATATAGAGAAATTAAATTCATCCATTACCACTGAGAAACAACAAGCATTATTATTTTATTTTACTGCCATTTATTTTCTATTTTATGCTTTTTTATTACTTATATGTGTGCTTTGAGCAGGCAAATACTGTGACCTGATTAATATATTCATATTAGATTATCTGAAAGGGAGCAATAAAAAAGCTAACAACCAAAATAAGAATCTGTTGCTGTAGATAGTACAGGCCAGAAATAGGTATCAAGAGGATGGTAAAAGTCTGTCTTTTATGACTGTTTTAAGGATACAGATGACAGCTCTGTTTATGAATTGATTAGACACCTTCCACGTGTGACTTAAGGTAGTCACCACCCGCCAATATCTGCTAGCCACCTCTGTTTTTCCTAGAGCACCCTCTGCCATAACCAATAGTAAGTGTCATAAGGATGGAGGTTATTCATCTCTGGTCTTCCATCTGGATCTTTCCTATCAATGTTGAAATGTGAGATAGTTGAGGGTCCCTTTCAATTTCCATGCATAAGCCATATATACTTGAAGGGTAGTTAATGCCCTGTGGGTAATAAGGGATAGTGAATAACTACTTCTCACTTTCCTTCAACTAGGCAAAATTGCCTGTGACAGTCATAAAACTTTTTCGGGAGATCAGGCTCAGTTAATTGACAGTAGGCACTTATAATAGTAATTTAGAGCTTGATTAGTCCTAGTTTGATAACAACAAAAAGCTGCTTTTTGTTAGTAAGTACATTAGTGAAAACTCTTGGTGTGCAGTGTTGCTCTAATTACTAATTCCTCCACTTATGTATAATTTTGATGAGATGATCAGGGAAAGTGAATCATGAGATATGCAGTGGCTGTTGACACTTGAATGACACAAAATAACACTAACTATAAAGATTCTGGAGTACATTGTCTTTCAAAAATGCATTGAAGTCTAAAGAAAGGAAAGGAAAAAGATGAGAAATCTCAGTTAACTGATAACATAGTTAAAAATATATTTTAAGAAGGATGATATGCTTGTAGATGCAGAATAGACTGCTGAAAATCAAGCTCAGTATCTATTTCTCAAAGTGTCAGAACTGCAAAAGGAGAAAAATGTTAAATACTACATAGCTTCCATGAAGGGGTCCCGACAAGGAAAAGAATTGGGAACTTGACCCACATTTTGTAGACACATCTGAAAATGTGAAATCTTGATACTCTATTGAACCCTTTAAAAACAGATGCAGCCCTAGTCTCATAGCTAGAGAAAAATAATTTCTTTTTGCCTAGAGATCATGTCATGTCTTCGCCTGAGACAGATACCTCACAAGAAGTTGTCTATTTTTCTTAAGTTCTAGCCCCCATAAGTAACTTTTCATTTGTTCTGTTACATAACCAGATTCAAACATTAGACCCACCTGGGAAAGGGATTATACTCTATGATCCAGGGAGAAATCACAAATAAAATCATATGCAAGGCCGGTTAATATGCAGGAGCAAGAATGCATATGCATGTGAATGTACCTTGAGGATGTGAGACTGAGAGAAGGAGACCTGGACTCTGGGACTGAATAAGGGAAAATGTATTGATGAGAAGACATCAAACCCGTATTTGGACTTTCAGTGTCACTGCAAATTTACCTGGAACCTGATCTTCCAGTTTTTTGAGATAGGTTTATGAATGTTGGACATACAGTCTGAGTGTGTAAAGTGGAGATGCTAGACCTTCCTCTCAGAGTACTGAGAAGGGTGTCAGCAAGCTCAGGAAGGTGAAAACTTTGAATGGCTTAGATAAGACCTACTGATCTGACATGGGTGATAGGGAGTGAACTGGTGAAGGGACCGCAATGTGTTTGTAAAGCTTGATGACAGCTGTTCATTGAAGGCTACTTCAATTCACATGCCTACTATTAACAATATTTAGAATGATAGAGAACAGGCACCAAAGGTTGGTTTTTCAAAGTGAAGGAGCTAATATAAGGGGCTATCTTCCTGATACATTGACTTCCACTTTTTGACAGTATCAATTAGACCTCATGTTTCCTAGGATAAAGATAGTCAACTAAGTTTTCAATGATTTTAATAGTTAAAATTTTAAGAGGTGATTATTACTTTGGATAACTATAGACCCTCATTTCATTTCTTTCATAAGTACACAGTTAGAGTACATCACTTGCAGAGGATGGACATAAACTCCTGAAATACCACTACAGGCATCTATTGTACATACTTTGAAAACAAAGTGAATAAAGAATATTTGTTGAAGTCTAGCTGTTTTCCACCATTTGGAATAAACTTACCTAGTGATTTTTCCAAGTTTCTGTTTCAGAGAAAAGAATACTTAGAAGGTGATATTACTTTATATTGATTCCTAAGTGTGGAATTATTATAGAAAGTGAAAGCTCTGGAATTATTCCTGACCTAGTCTAGATCATATATCTGATGATGGAACAAAAACTCCTTGAAGTTTTTAGAATCCTAGTAGTTTGGAGTTAATTTGTCCTTCTTAAGTAAAGAACAATTTATTGTAATACACACTTCCTAATTTAAACTGATTGGCTTATGGAAAGTATCTTTGGAATTTTCTGCACATGCATGACACCTGGGGAATACCATTATTGGACAACTTACAAATTGTTATTGCACATGTGTTATAGTGAGATAGAGGGACCTGGGCAGATAAAGTCTGTAGTGAATGTTGCTTGTCAACTTTGATCACATGGCCAAGAATATTTAGTAGTGCCAGAGGTATCTGTGGAAAAAATGGATGCTAGTAGGCATCAGTAGTTTTTCATTGACTCTGGGTAGCTTTTAACCTGTGCAACTAAACTTCTGGCCTTCCCTCTGGACATCCTTGTTAAATATTAGATGAGGAGCAATGAAAGACTGTCCAGGGTACATCACATGGGTGAGGATGAACTGTCATTGTTACCAGTCCAAGGATTAATCTTTAGTTAATCTAAAATGGGAGGGGGGGAGGGAAAGGAAAATGGGAGATAGATTGTACCTCTTCCTTTTATCCTCTCACTTAGGCAATCAGTCTTGCAATACAAATATAGAATTTCTAAGAGAAAATGCCCTTTGGAATTCAGCAAACAGCATTAAGATGTGGCTTACATGACAAAATAACCTCAGTGACTCTCTTCACTTCCTGGATTCATTATCGTTAATCTTTACTTCTTAATAAAGTTGTAGCATGTGCTAGTTTGCACCAGGTTATGCTAGCTAAGGGAATCAAGTCTAAGCCATGGATTCTATGGGAAGCTTGATGAAGAGAGAAAACATGATAATCCCAAAGGTTTCACTTATAGGTAATTAAGTGAAAAGTAGTGCTATTTTCTAAGACAGGACAGACTGGAAGAAGCCAAGGAATTGCAATGCTAACAGCTATTCATTAGTTCATTCAACTAAGAGAATACTCTTTAGACACTTTAAGTCTGAGAAACAGGCTTAAAATAGGTTTTTGAGTGAGTGGGAATACAACCCTACATTGCAACCTTATATGTGTGATGATAGCTATAAATTAGCAAACACACTTGAGAGTCAACAAAAGGAACACTTGAAAGACAAATCATATCCATGGGGAATCACAGAGATGAATGCTACCCTCAAAAACTTGGAAGATGAAGGTCCAGTGCCATTTAACTTCTTTAGGTAAGAGATGTCTGAGATTATGAAAATGACAATCATTGCTGAATTAGATTGTAGTTGTAATTCTAGGAGGAATTTACTTACTAGAGCAAATCTATACCCAATATGTAGCTAAGGAGTGAGGATAACTTTTCCCCATCTCAAATACTATAAGGTTTTACTACTAACTAGAAGTTAGCAGTAGACTTGATATCTAAGCCCAGTGCCACAGCCTATCTCCAGCTCCCTGTCAAACCCTAGTCCATGTGAGACTAGAACACCCCATCATCCTGTAGAATATCGTGCTTGTCAAAAATCTGTTGCCATCATTCTGCATGGAGTTATGTAGCAGAGAGTGGTAGTGACAATGATTCTTTTGCAAGTCCCAGACATGTCACCCTGGGAAGAATATATTCTATTTCTAGTACCAATTCTCTTTTAATAAGGCAAAGTATAAGAAGTGTTAAGATAGCAAATCCCCAAAGGACAGCAGCAGTTTCTTTCTTTTAAGGTAGTGATTTGGAGATTAGTAGTACACACACTCAGGGCAGCTATGGACCAGTAATTCTTTCTGGAACTGACATTCTTTCTCCACTCTCCCCTTGGATCTAGGATATTGTCCTTATCTGCATTTTTAAGATGGCCTCTGCCACATTTTAAACCACATAAACAGGGGAAAAGAAAGTACAACACAAGGGATTTTCTCTTTTTAGAGGAAAATGAAATTTGCACAAATCAGTTCCGGTTGCAGTCTATTTGTGAGTAGTCACATGGCCACTGATAACTACAAAAGGGGCTTGGAAATGAAATGTCTGACTAGGCAGCCACAGTTCACATAAGACTCCCTTTTTCAATGGCAGAGAGGAAGAGAAGATTTAGAGTTCCAAAGGCAGAGAGGAAGAAAAGATTTAGTTGTCACAACTAGGAAAGTCATTAAAAGAAAATATAGTTGCAGTTTTGGTTATGGATTCAAATCAACTTTCTAGCCAACTACAATTAATTGTTCACAGTTGTCCAACATCCTTTGATAGGAGAAAATGTATTTTTAAACGCCTATAAGAAGAGTTTATGTGTGTGTATGAGGTTGGAAGAACTATAGTAAAACAGCCTTTTCATCAGTGTTATTTGGACAATGTAGGGAATAATAGAGGGAAAATCTCAGCAAAATAAACAAAGGTAGATAATTACAGTGCATGTTGAATGACTATGTGATTTCTGGTAATGTTTTCAATACTTTATATACCTTATCCCTAACTTTTATGTACAATATATGAGAGAAGTACTATTTTACTCATTTAGTCAAGGAGAAATTTGAGGAACAGAGAGTTCAATTAATGTACTTAAAATTATAAGTTGTAAGTAAAATAGTAAATGTCATGAACTGAATATTATATTCCCCAAAACTTCACAGATTGAAATTCTAACCATCAGTCTGATAGCATTTGGAGTAGGAGCTTTGGAAAATAATTAGGTCATGAATGTGGATCCCTTATGAATGTAATTAATGTACTTATAAGAAGAGATGTTAGAACTTTGTTTACTCTACTCTTATCCATAGGATACAACAAAAAGATGGTCATCTGCAAACCAGGAAGCAGACCTTCCTCAGATTCATCACTGGATCACTGGAATCTTGATGTTGGATTTCCCAACATTTGTGACTGTAAGAAAGGAAAGGTTTACTTTTTAAAGTCACCAAGTTTGTGGTATTTTGTTATAAAAGCCCAAGCTGACTAAGATAAGGCCCAATCTATATGATTTAATTCCCACTGAACTGAATCACTACCCCCAATATTACCCAAGACAATTTGAGGTACTGAGATAGTCCTGTTAAGAAGTAATGAGCAGACCCAGGTCGGGTGCCATCACTGGTTGGTCCCAGTCACTGAGCGACTCCCCCTCCCACGACCACCACGCCGAGGTCGGTCGCCATCGGGGAGCAAGCCGGCAGAGGAGCCAGCCTGCCTGCATCATGGAGCTAGCCAGAGGGTGAGCCAGCCACCTGACTCCCACACAGAGGTTGGGTGACATTGCTGAGCCTGCCTGCCCCCCCTACTGCTGAGGGACACTGCAATTGCCTCTGTGCTGATTCAGTGCACCCTCGCTGGAGTTCCCCAGCTTCTTTATAGACTGGTGCAAGCATTTTGAATTATTCCTGAGGGCGTGCCCATGATCATTGGAAGGGCAGCTCCCTTCCTGAACACCTAAAGGAGACTGGAGGCCCTTTGACAGGACTCAGGATTCAAGAAGAGGAGGTTTTGAAAGACTTGGGACAAACTCAGAGTCACCGGGTGAGTCTCTCCCACTGGGCTGGCTCCCGGGATGGGGCAGAAGTCCCAAAACGCAGGGAACTTCGTGGAGTAGAGTGACCCAGTGAGATTCCCCCGCTGGAGCCGAGAACCCAGTCAATCAGGAGCATTACAGAGGAGGGCCATACAGTGAGAGGCTTCAACAGAGAATGAGGGTCCAAGGCCCAGGCGGTAGCTCCGGTCCCTAGGGAATGTAGCAGAGGAGGGCTGCTCAGCAAGGGAGTCTCTCACAGGGCCAGGCTCCCCAGCCCTGGAAGTAGGTCAGGATCCCTGGGAACGTTGCAGAGGAGGGCTACCCAGTCCAGGTGGTACTTCTGAGCTGAAGCGAACTTCTCGGAGGAGAGCTGCCCAGCAAAACTTCCCCACTAAGTGACTCTTCCCTGCTGGGTGAGGCTTTCCCACCACGGTAGTAGAACCAGAGACACAGGCCCAGATCAGACGTGCCCCAGTCTGCAGTCTAATCCCCCTTTGTCTGACCATCAGTCAACAAGGGGAGGCACCTTTACCCACTGACAGAGAATATACCTCACCTGAAGGCTACCACCCCTAGAGGGGCAACTTCCTAGTGGAGCACTGCATTATCAAATTCCTCCAAGAATTCAGGTTACTGAAGGCTAAGAGTTGAGTTATTGGAAATCTACAGAGATAATATTAGTCAATAGAGGAAATCTGCAATATCCCAGAGTTTCACTACTAGAGGGATAGATATCTGAGCAATATGAGGAAACAAGGTAAGAAAATGTCCCAAACAAACCTAGATGGTATTGCAATAAAACCAATGACATCATG
Organism: Sciurus carolinensis; assembly: GCF_902686445.1. NCBI lineage: Eukaryota > Metazoa > Chordata > Mammalia > Rodentia > Sciuridae > Sciurus > Sciurus carolinensis. The sequence goes on along the minus strand of NC_062217.1, from coordinate 109,563,403 downwards.
GGAGAAGAAATGTCAGAAAGGGAATTCAGAAAGTACATAATTAAAATGATCAGAGAAGCAAATGATGAGATGAAAAACAAATGCAGGCTTTGAAAGATTGCACCAATCAACAGTTAAAAGAGCAAATGCAGGAAGCAAAAGATCATTTCAATAAAGAGTTAGAGATACTGAAAAAAAAAAACAGACAGAAATCTTTAAATTAAAGGAAACAATACACTGAATTAAGAACTCCATAGAAAGCATAACCAATAGGATAGAACACCTGGAACACAGAACCTCAGATACTGAAGAGAAAATATTAAAACTTGAAAACAAAGTTGACCAAACACATAAGATGGTAAGAAATCATGAAAAGAATCTACAAGAATTATGGGACATCACGAAAAGGTCAAATTTAAGAATTATTTGGATAGAGGAAGACACGGAGAAACAAACCAAAGGAATGAACAATCTATTCAATGAAATAATATCAGAAAATTTCCCAAATCTAAAGAATGAAATGGAAAATCAAGTACAAGAGACTTATAGGACTCCAAATATACAAAATTAGAATAGACCCACACCAAGGTACATTATAATGAAAATACCTAACTTACAAAATAAAGACAGAATTTTAAAGGCTGCGAGAGAAAAAAAATCAAATTATGTTCAGAGAGAAACCAATAAGGATATCAGATTTTTCAACCCAGACCCTAAAAGCTAGAAGGGCCTGGAAAAACATTTTTCAAACTCTGAAAGAAAATGGATGCCAACCAAGAATCTTATACCCAGCAAAACTTATCTTCAGATTTGACGACAAAATAAAATGCTTCCATGATAAACAAAAGATAAAAGAATTTACAAAAAGAAAGCCAGCATTACAGAACATTCTCAGCAAAATATTCCATGAGAAAGACATGAAAAACAATGATGTAAATCAGCAAAGGGAGGAACTAGCCTAAAGGAATAGCCAAATAAAGGAGAAAACAAGTTGTGTGAAAAAAAAAAATGAGCCAAATGACTGGGAATACAAATCATATCTCAATAATAACCCTGAATGTTAATGACCTGAATTCATCAATCAAAAGACATAGACTGGCAGATTGGATTAAGAATAATAATCCGACAATTTGCTGCCTGCAAGAGACTCATCTCTTAGAAAGAGATACACAAAGACTTAAGGTGAAAGGATGGGAAAAAACATACCATGCACATGGACACAACAAAAAAGCCAGAGTATCCAGTCTCGTATGAGATAATGTGGACTTCAAGCCAAAGTTAGTCAGAAGATATAAAGAACGACATTTCATACTGCTTAGGGGAAGCATAAATCAGCAAGACATAACAATCATAAATATCTATGCCCCAAACAGTGGCCCATCCACGTATGTCAAACAAATCCTTCTCAATTCCAGAAATCAAATAGACCACAACACAATAATACTAGGTGATTTTAATACACCTTTCTCACCAATGGACAGATCCTCCAAACAAAAATTGAACAAAGAAACCATAGATCTCAATAACACAATCAATAATTTAGACTTAACGAACATATATAGAATATACAATCCAACAAAGAGTGAATATACTTTCCTCTCAGCAGTACATGGATCCTTCTCTAAAATAGATGATATTTTATGCCACAAAGCTACTGTTAGCAAATACAAGAAGATAGAGATACTACCTTGTATTCTATCACATCATAATGGATTGATATTAGAAATAAATGACAGAGTAAAAAACAAAAACTACTCCAAAACCTGGAGATTAAATAATTTGCTAATGTATAATGAATGGATAACAGAAGACATCAGGGGGGAAATAAAAAAATTCTTAGAGGTAAACGAGAACAAAGATACATCATATCAAATCTCTGGGACACTCTGAAAGCAGTACTTAGAGGAAAATTTATTTCATAGAGTGCATTCAATAAAAGAAGAAAAAAAATCAACAAATAAACGACCTAATACTACAACTCAAAGCCCTAGAAAAAGAAGAACAGAACAACACCAAAAGTAGTAGAAGACAGGAAATAGTTAAAATCAGAGCTGAAATCAACAAAATAGAAAATAATAAACAATCAAAAAAATTGACAAAATAGTTGGTTCTTTGAAAAAATAAACAAAATTGATAAACCCTTAGCCACACTAACAAGGAGAAGGAGAGAGAAACCTCCAATTACTGAAATTCGAATGAACAAGGAAATATCACAACAGACATGACTGAAATACAAAGCATAATTAGAAGCTATTTTGAAAATCTATACTATAACAAAAGAGAAAATTTTGAAGACATCAACAGGTTTTTAGAGACATATGAATTACCTAAACTGAACCAGGAGGACATACACAATTTAAATAGATCATTTTCAAGTAATGAAATACAAGAAGTCATCAAAAGCCTACCAACAAAGAAAAGTCCAGGACCAGAGGGTTCTCAGCCAAGTTCTACAAAACCTTTAAAGAAGAACTCATTCCAATGCTTCTCAAAAGTGTTTCATGAAATAGAAGAGACGGGAAACCCCCCAAACTCATTCTATGAAGCCAATATCACCCTGATACCTAAACCAGACAGAGACATATCAAGGAAAGAAAATTTCAGACCAATATCCTTAATGAACATCGACGCAAAAATTCTCAACAAAATTTTAGCAAATTGCATACAAAAATATATTAAAAAATATAGTGCACCACGATCAAGTGTATTTTATCCCAGGGATGCAAGGTTGGTTCAACATCCGAAAATCAATAAATGTCATTCACCATATCAACAGACGTAAAGTCTTCAAGAATCACATGATTATTGTAATAGATGCAGAAAAAACATTTGATAAAATACAGCATCCCTACATGCTCAAAACACTAGAAAAAAATAGGGATAGTAGGAACATTCCTTAACATTGTAAAGGCCAACTGCGCTAAGCCCATGGCCAATATCATTCTAAGATACTTTTTTTTTTTGTGGTACTGGGGATCGAACTCAGGGCCTTGTGCTTGTGAGGCAAGCACTCTACTAGCTGAGCTATCTCCCAGTCCCCAGTATCATTCTAAATGGTGAAAAACTGAAAGCATCCCCCCTAAAAACTGGAACAAGGCAGGAATACCCGCTCTCACCATTTCTAGTCAACATCGTCCTTGCCTTGAAACTCTAGCCAGAGCAATTAGATGAACCAAAGAAATTAAAGGCCTACAAATAGGAAAAGAAGAACGGAAACTATCCCTGTTCACTGATGACATGATTATATATTTAGAGGAACCCGAAAATTTCATCAGAAAACTTTTAGAACTCATAAGTGAATTCAGTAAAGTAGCAGGTTACAAGATCAATGCTCATAAATCCAATACATTTTTATACCTAAGTGATGAATCTTCAGAAAGAGAAGTTAGGAAAACTACCCCATTCACAATAGCCTCAAAAAAAAAAAAAAAAAAATACTTGGGAATCAATCTCACAAAAGAAGTGAAAGACCTCTACAATGAGAACTACAGAACTCTAAATTAAAGAAAACCTAAGAAGATGGAAAGATCTCCCATGTTCTTGGATAGGCAGAATTAATATTGTCAAAATGGTCATACTACCAAAAGTGTTATACAGATTCAATGCAATTCCAATTAAAATCCCAATGATGTACCTTACAGAAATAGGGCAAGCAATTATGAAATTCATCTGGAAGAATAAGAAACCCAGAATAGCTAAAGCAATCCTTAGCAGAAAGAGCGAAGCAGGGAGTGTCGCAATACCAGATCTTCAACTCTACTACAAAGCAATAGTAACAAAAACGGCATGGTATTGGTACCAAAAGAGACAGGTAGATCAATGGTACAGAATAGAGGACATGGACACAAACCCAAATAAATACAATTTTCTCACACTAGACAAAGGTGCCAAAAATATGAAATGGAGAAAATAAAGCCTCTTCAACAAATGGTGCTGGGAAAACTGGAAATCCATATGCAGCAGAATGAAACTGAACCCCTATCTCTCACCCTGCACAAAACTCAATTCAAAATGGATCAAGGACCTGGGAATCAGACCAGAGACCCTGCATCTTATAGAAGAAAAAGTAGGTACAAATCTTAAACATGTCAACTTAGGATCAAACTTCCTTAACAGGCCTCCCATAGCACAAGAAATAAAAGCAAGAATCAAGAACTGGGATAGATTCGAATTAAAAAGCTGTCTCTCAGCAAAGAAAACTATCAGCAATGTGAGGAGAGAGCCTACAGAGTGGGAGAAAATCTTTGCCAACCCATACTTCAGATAGAGCGCTAATTTCCAGAATCTATAAAGAACTCAAAAAACTCTACACGAAGAATACAAATAATCCAATCAACAAATGGGCTAAGGAAATGAATAGACACTTCACAGAAGAAGATGTACAAGCAATCAACAGATATATGAAAAAATGTTCAACATCCCTAGTAATAAGGGAAATGCAAATCAAAACTACCCTAAGATTCCATCTCACCCCAATTAGAATGGCGATGAGGAATACTAGCAACAATAGGTCTTGCTTGTGGAGCTGCAAATTACTGCAGTCACTCTGGAAAGCAGTGTGGGAATTCCTTAGAAAACTTGGAATGGAAACACAATTTGTCCCAGCTATCCCATTCCTTGGCCTACACCCAAAGGACTTAAAATCAGCATACTACACAGATACATTCGCATCAATGTTCATAGCTGCTCAATTCACAATAGCCAGATTGTGGAACCAACCTAGATGCCCTTCAATTGATGAATGGATAAAGAAGCTGTGGTATATATATATATATTTATACAATGGAATATTACTCAGCCATAAAAAATAATAAAATTATGGCATTCGTAGGCAAATGGATGAAATTAGAGAATATCATGCTAAGTGAGATAAACCAATCTCAAAAAACCAAAGGATGAATGATCTCGCTGCTAAGCAGATGATGACACATAATGGTGGGTGGGATGGGGGCAAGAATGGAGGAAGGAGGGACTGTATAGAGGAAAAGAGGGGTGGGACGGATTGGGGGAAAGGGCAAAAATAACAGAATGAATCAAAAACTATTACCCTAGGTAAATGTATGATTACATAAATGGTATGCCTCTACTTCATGTACATAGAAACAAGATGTATCCCATTTGCTTACAATAAAAATTAAAAAAAAAAGAAGTAATGAGCTAAGAAATAAAGAAAATAAATTTCTGTTCCTTTAAAAGTAATAGAAATAAAGCATTGCATCTTTATATTAGGTATGCTGCTTGCCACTTTATAATTAGTAGTATAACATGATGAAGGCTAATCGCCAATGTGAGGGTTTTTAGAGGTGGGGCTTTTGGAGGTAATTAGGTAATGAGGGTACTTATTAGAAGGACTTTCTTTATTTCTGTCTCTCCTCTCCACTTAGTGAAGATACAAAGAGAAGACAGAAATCTGCAAACAATAAAGTTGGCCCTTACCAGACACTGGAACTGCTAGATCCTTTACTTTTAAGTTCCCGGTTATTGCAGATATAGTAGGTTAAGATAATCTTATGCAGGAGTAAAATAGGTACTTAATCCAACATGACTAGTGTCTTTGTACAAAGAGAACAGACACAGAGATTTTATTGTTTATTACTGTATTAATAAAGTCTGAATTTCTATACTTATTCAAAATGACTATTTTGATAGTTATTTTTTCAAACAGTGAACTGCAGAGTAGAATTGGTTTGAACAGACTGGATATACTTGATATAACTCATTACCACTTTTTAAATCTGAAGATATAGCAATGTATTTCATACTTGAGATCACCCAGAAAAATATTCATTCCTTATTGTTATGCAAAAAATTACATTTGGCTTAAGAAAGCATTAGATATGTTACAAATAAATATAATATAATTCAAAGTAATATTAAAAATACATCAAATAAATTTAATAAATTTTGACACAAATGATGATACATGAACATAAATGATCTGACAGTCCATTCATGAAATAAATTAATTTAATATAAAACTAACAAAAATAATAATATATAAAAAATATATGAAATTATCAAAATATACACATTGTGATGTATTATAAGGATATATTTTAGCTGCATGTTTATTTAATTTTATAATAATAAAAAGTCAATTTTTAAAAGCAGTATTGTGCTAATTAAATGTAAGCAAAGTATTTGATTGATGGATAAAGCATATTGAAAACACATTTAAAATGTCTTCAAAATGACAAATTTTGTTTGAAATAATCAAAGAATAATTGGAATAAATTAAAACTCAGAGAAAACAAATGTCATTTATTCATATGCTAACACAAATCCAATTACTTTTATAAAAGTTTTTGATCAGCGATTACAACTTAAAGTCATAAATTATATTGCCAGCACCTTGCCTGTGAAAATCAATGTGATATTATTTTGCTCAAATTGCCCATTTGAAACAGAAAAATTGATTTAAGAATTTTATGTAGCTGAAGTGTAAAATTTAGGTAATGATGAAAATTTAAAAAAACATAAATATTTTTATCCTGAGAGTATTTTACCAGTTATCATTACTGAGATAAAAACTGGTAAAATTCTATTAATTTATCTTTGTGTTAAATGTATTATCTTATTGATAACTAAAAACATTAAATAATCATATATATGATGTGTGTGTGTGTGTGTGTGTGTGTGTGTGTGTGTGCATATAGTTAAGGCTGGAATATGGAAAGAGAAAGAAATAATCTCCAAATTGGAAGAGAGGCCTTTTACAGATGATATGCTCTTGTATAGAAAAGATGAAAGACTTCAGCAAAAGCTAGTGTACTAACAAATGAATTCAGTAAGGTTGCAAGATACAAAACCAGCAAACAGATATTAGTAGCTTTGCTGTATGCTAATAGCATATTGTCTAAAATAGATATCATGAAAGCAATTTTATTTAAAAAGGTACAATAAATAAATAAACAAAGACCTAAGGGTAAATTTAACTAATGGTATGAAAGATCTCTGTTACAAAAATTATGCAACACTGATGAAAAATATTGAAGATGAAACACTCATGCACACACACAGAGGAAAATAAAGGCATTCTGTTTACATGGATTGGAAAATAAATCTTATTAAAATGTTCACATAGACATCTCTAGATTCTGTGCAATCCCTATCAAAATACTAATGACATAATCCTGGAACTAGAAAAAATATTAAAGAAATCATGAAACCCAAGAAACCTCAAATAACCAAATGTCTCTTGAGTGAAACAGAAGACATTATTCTACCTGATATTAAAGATACAAAACAAAAAACAATAAAAGTTAAAGTTATTTTTAATCTTTGAGGTACTCAAGAAATCTAGCTATCTAAAAATATGTGGTTTATTTATTTGCTATCTAAATTATGACACTTACAGAACAATCTGGACATATTAACTTAAAATTTAAATTCAAAGAGATCTCTGTTTTGTTCCCCACCATCAAAACAATCTTCCTGGCTAATATTTGTACAGAACTTCATGCTTTATGATACAGCTTTACCTAATTATCACAATTGATATACATAATAAAATATTAATATAAGTAGGAAAAATGCTGGTATCTCTCTGGTACAAATGAGGAAGTAGCTGTCCAACAATGTTTGTGTTGTCCTATATCATAAGGCAGATAAAGTATGATACTACAATTTAACTAACTCTTGTGATTTCTAATTGCACACATTCCTTCATTCTGTAAAGCATTCCAGATATTCAAAATGTTTGTGAGTTAATAACTGAGAAGATTCATGATGGTCATTATGATCCATTAAGAAATATGCACTCTCCTAGGAACACTTACCTCAGCATAGGAACACCTGCCTAACTTGTTCAATTTTTTAATTTATTTATTTAGATTTTTTTTTATTTTTATAGACTGCATTTTGATTCATTGTACACAAATGGGGTATGACTTTTTGTTTCTATGGTTGTGCACAATGTAGATTCATACCATTCATGTGATCATACATGTACGTAGGATGATGATGTCTGTCTCATTCCACCATCTTTCATAGCCCTGCCCCCTCCTCCCTCTCATTTCCCTCCACATAATCCAAAGTTGTTCAATTTGAATAAAAGGATGACTATATACACAAAAGCTAGATTATAACCAGTCTCTAATGCAAGTCTATCTCACACAGACAACAATTCACATATCCATTGCAAAAATCTCTCTTCAGTTTACTTGGTTCATAACTGTCTTCCATTCCTTTTTGGAATATTTTCTCTTTGTTGATTATATGTTATATCCTAAAAGGACTCATATCTCTATTACTACTATCTTTCATAAGGTTCCTTCTCTACTGATGTTATTTCTGCTATTTGAGAAGATAAAAGATGGAAATTCTGTATCAGAATAATACAATAATGTTTGACATTGCAACTAGTAATAGTTCTGTCTTCCTAGTAACAGATAGATGTGAGGCCGCAGGGCTTGCCCCAATAGACCAATGGGTAAAAGCAGAAACTTTTTAAAATGGCAACACTAAACACATGGATCCAGTATTATAGATGTCTTTTCTGGAGTTTGCATTTAAAATGATAGGTTTGTGTGCCTTTAGAAAGTCAAAGATTTGGAAGAGAGTCTGTGGTTTATAAAGCTGGAAATAACTGGGTTGACTCTGTGAGTTAGCGTTTGTGCCTTTCATTACACAGAGTGTATTTTTTCAACTTCGATGTTGAAATCTGAATATTTATGAAGATTAAGGAAAACATCAGGAAGGAACTAAACATATAACACACCAAATTTCACTTGGAAAATCTCCATCAAACATGTTTATGACTTTTCCCAAAATGTTTGCTTTGACTCTTATTCAACAGTTATTTTTATCTTTTCCCCTATGTTTTCCCTGAGGTTATTTTCATTGGGGAACAAAACTAAGTCCCCTTAGCGTTCTTTAACTTAATTTTAATGTGGTAGTAACTTCTAGAAATCGGAATTTTAATGATTCTAGAGTTTTTACTCCTACTTGAAAGTGATTTATTAAAAAATGGTGATTTCTCTTTGAAAAACACTCTAATAACATCCACTACCAGTCAATACCAAGAGTACTTTCCTTAGGTAAATGAGAGGATTAGGGAATTTTTCTGCATTTTCATTCTAAATACTGTTTCAAGAATATACATTTTGTACTCAAAACACATACTACTTAACCTTAAATCAAAAAGGAATAATGAAGTCACATTTTAACTTGTTGCTCTAGTTTGTTTTGGCTTTTGGCATGCTGGATCTAGAATCTGTTATGACAAATCCTTTTTAGAAGACTGCCCAGACGATCTTTATGACTGATGAGAGAATGAACCTTGATCTCCTGGCCCAATTCTGACCCTAATAAAGTGGGACTGGGAACATAGGAAGAAAGAGAAGGGTAATAATTTTTCTTCCCAAAGATAGAAACTTGAACCAGAATGTTGTTAAGTGTGTCTCTTTAATCATAAAACCATTATCTCTGTCTATGCCAAATGTAATGGATTTGCCATCATCTTTTTATCTCTCCCTATCCTTCTAATCTCATTTTGGGACACCTCACTAAACTTTCTCAACTATTCTTGAGTGTTTGATTTTTGATGAGCCTATAAACATACAACTAGTACTGGTATTCGTTTGCATTTTCTGCACCTGTGTTTTGTATCATGTGCTTTATACTTTGACTTCAGTGGATGAAACAATGGACATGCCTTTTAAAAATGGAGATCTGACCCATCAAATAAGGCTCTACCATTTAGGACATGGGATTTGCTTTTAAAACAAACTCCATATACCCTTAGTATACATAAAGGTTAAGAAGTTCTTTAGAACGTAGAAAGTAAATGGAAAGAAAATGTGCTTAATAGTTTTATAATATGTGCATAAGTAATCATAGCATCAAATATATTGAATCTTTTATTTCTCTGTTTAATTCTATAATGCATTCCAAAAGGAAATCCTTGGGCATTTGAAATGAACCCAAGACCAATTCATTTCCACTTTGCAGCTTAGATTTGTGAATGTCTTCTCTTAAGGTTATTGTAGCAAATTAAATGTAATAATAACTGAAAGTACTTTTGAGATTTTAATTATATCCCTTGTGAATCAGGCATCTTTGCCCTGCAAAAAAAGCATGCACATGAAATATTTTTTTTTAAGTAGTTGACTCTGAATGAATTTATTGTTGACAAAATTAACTGCCAACTCACTCTATTTTTCTGAAAGTCAGTAATTAAAAGTTAAAGTGTTATCTTTCTTTGTTAAATATAAAATAACTTTGGAAGTTCCACTAATTAAATTTCGCCTTAAACTTGTCAAGAATATTAAAGACATAGGTCAAATGTATGGTAACTATAATTACCTTGCCTGCATTTGCCATTTTTAGTCAGAAAGGGATTTTTTTTCTGCATTTTCAAGCAGACTATAATTATTTTTGTCAATTTTAGATGCATGAGTTTCTGGGAAACACCACAATTTGTTTCTAGACCAAGTTGTATTTTCAATTAGAATTCAAGATCCTGGAATGTGGTGCTCTCTGTCTCAATCCAAATAGGATGTCTCCAGAGTCTTCTCTGATTTGTCTCTATTCTAATCCAATTTGTGTTGGCACATTATGGTAGAACAAACTAAGTTTTCATAGGTTCCAGACTATTATTATTCCTTAAGAGATTGATGGTCAAATGGGTCTGAATTACTACACAAGTTAAAAATTTGGGTCAATGGCTAAGTGGCTCCTATAGTACAATGTAACGGCTATTATTTGGTTATGAATAGCTAGATAAATATAATTACTCATTTCTCAGCCTTTCTAATTTATTTTTTATTTGTTCTAATTAGTTATACATGAAAGTAAAATGCATTTTTACATATCATACATAAAGGGAGTCTAACTTCTCATTCTTCTGGTTGTACATGATGTAGAATTATATTGATTGTGTAATCATACATGCACCTAGGGTAATAATATCTGACTCATTCCACTCTCCTTCCCATCCTCACACCCTCTCCCCTTCCTTCACTCCCCTCCGTATAATCCAATGCACCTCTATTCCTCCCTAATCATGCCCCACTTTATTGTGAATTAGCATCTGCATATCAGAGAAAACATTTGACCTTTGGTTCTTTGGTATTGCTATAAACATTTAAGTGGCTGTGTCATGTAAAATACTGATTTTAAGTACTTTGGGGATAAAGTGAAGAGTGGGATAGCTAAGTCAAATGGTAGTTCCATTCCAAGTTTTCTGAGAAATTCTTCATACTGCTTTCTAGAGTGATCACACCAATTTGCAGTCCCACTAGCAACGTATGAGTGTCCTTTTCCCACATATTCTCACCAACATTTCTTATCGCTTGTATTCTTGATAATTGCTATTCTACTGGAGTGAGATGGCATTTCTGTGTAGTTTTGATATGCATTTCTCTAATTGTTAGAGATGTTGAACTTTTTTTCATGTAATTGTTGATCAATTGTATCTCTTTTTCTGTGAAGTGTCTCTTCAGTTCCTTTGCCATTTATTCATTGCGTTATTTGGGGGTTTTTTTGGGGGGGTTAAGTTTTTTGAGTTATTTATATATCCTGGAGATTAATGCTCTGTCAGGTGCAGTGGGGGGTGGAAATATTTTTGCCCATTCTTGAAACTATCTTTTCACATTATTGATTGCTTCCTTTGCTCTGAAGAAGCTTTTTTTTCCCATAATTTTTATTTTATTTAATTTAAAAAAATTTTTTACAGACTGCATTTTGATTCATTGTACACAAATGGGGTACATCATTTCATTTCTATGGTTGTGCATGATGTAGATTCATACCATTCATGTAATCATACATATACATAGGGTAATGATGTCTGTCTCATTCCACCATCTTTTCATACCCCCTACCTCACATTTCTCTCTACATAATCTAAAGTTCCTCCATTCTTCTCTCACCCCTCACTCCCTCAACCCCATTATATATCATCATCCATTTATCAGGGGAAACATTTGGTCTTTGGTTTTTTGGGATTGGCTTATTTCACTTTGCATATTATTATCCAATTCCATCCATTTATCTGCAAATGCCATAATATCATTCTTTATGACTGAATAATATTCCATTGTGAATATATACCACAGTTTCTTTATTCATTCATCTGAAGGGCATCTAGGTTGGTTCCACAATCTAGTTATTGTGAAGAAACTTTTTATTTTGATTCCATTCCATTTATCCATTCTCGATTTTATTTTTTGCACCTTAATCCTGTTAAGGAAGTTAGTTCCTCAACTGACATGGTAGTAGGTGCAGTGCCTAGGTCCTTGATCCATGTTAAGTTGAGTTTTGTGCAGGGTGAGAGATAAGGGTTTAATTCCATTTTGGTACATATTGTTTTCCAGTTTTTGCACCACCATTTGTTGAAGAAGCTAACTTTTCTCCAATATATATTTTTAGTGCTTTTGTCTAGTAGGAGATAATTATATTTATATGGGTTTGTCACAGTATCTCTATTTTGTATCATTGGTCTGTGTCTGTTTTGGTAGCAATACCATGCCCTTTTTGTTACTATGGCTCTGTAATATAATTTAAGGTCTGGTATTGTGATACCTCCTACTTTACTTTTCCTGCTAAGGATTGCTTTGGCTATTCTGGTTCTCTTATTTTTACAAATGAATTTCATGATTGACTTTTCTATTTCTATGGAGAAAGTCATTGGGATTTTAATAGAATTGCATTAAATCTGTATAACACATTTGGTAGTGTGGCCATTTTCACAATGTTAATTCCACCTATCCAAGAGCATGGAAGCTCTTTCCATCTTCTAAGGTCTTCTCCAATTTCTATCTTTAGTGTTCTGTAGTTTTCCTTATAGAGGACTTTCACCTCTTTTGTTGCATTGATTCCCAAGTGGTTTTGTTTTGAAGCTACTGGGAATGGGGCAGTTTTCCTAATTTCTCTTTCAGTGGATTCATCACTGATGTATAGGAACACATTTGATTTATGGGTGTAAATTTTATATCCTGTTTCTTTGCTGAATTTATTTATTAGTTCTGGAAGTTTTCTGGTGGAATTTTTTGATCTTCTAAATATAGAGTCATGTTGTTGTTAAATAGTGATAATTTGAGTTCTTTTTATTTCCTATTCTTACCCTTTTACTTTCTTTTGTCTGTTTAATTGTTCTGGCAAGAGCTTCCAAGACTATGTTGAATAGAAGTGGTAAAAGAGGGCATCCCTGTCATGTTCCATTTCTTAGAGGAAATGTTTTCAATTTTTCTCCATTTAGGTGATGTCAGTCTTGGGTTTAGTATATATAACTTTTACAATGTTGAGATATGTTCCTACTATCCCTAGTTTTTCTAGTGTTTTGAATGTGCAGAGATGCTGCATTTTGTCAAATGCTTTTTATGTATCTATTGAGATGATCATATGATTCTTGTCTTTAAGTCTATTGATATGATGAATTATATTTCTTGATTTCTATGTGTTGAACCAACCTTGCTTCCCTGGGATGAACTCTACTTGATCATGGTGCACTATCTTTTTAATATGTTTTTGCATGCAATTTATCAGAATTTTACTGAGAATTTTTATATCTATGTTCATCAGGGATATTGATCTAAAGTTTCCTTAATGTGTCTTTGTCTGGTTTTGGTATCAGGGTGGCACTAACCTCATAGAATGAGTTTGGAAGCATTCCCTCCTTTTTTATTTCATGAAATTTTTTTTAATTTTAATTTTAATTTTAATTTTTTAAATTTAGATTAATTGTACACAAATGGGGTACAACTTTAGTTTCTCTGGTTGCACATGAAGTAGAGTCACACCATTTGTGTAATCATACATGTACATAGGGCAATGATGTTTGTCTCAGTCTATTATCTTCACTTCCCCCCAGCCCACTCCCAATCCCTCATTTTCCTTTATACAATCCATCCTTCCTTCATTCTTGCCTGCCCCCTGGTTATGTATCCTCATCCACTTATCAGAGAAAGCATTGAGCCTTTGGTTTTTGGGGATTGAATTATTTCACTTTGCATCATATTCTCCAGCTCCATCCATTTACCAGCAAATGCCATAATATTATTCTTCTTTATGACTGAATAATATTCCATTGTGCTTATAACTCACAGTTTTTTTAAATCTATTCATCTATTGAAGGGCATCTAGGTTGGTTTCACCATCTAGTTATTGTGAATTGAGGGGCTATAAACATTGATGTGGTTGTGTCACTGTAGTATGCTGATTTTACGTCCTTTGAGTATAGGCCTAGGAATGAGATAGCTGGGTCAAATGGTGGTTTCATTCCAATTTTTCTAAGGAATCTCCATACTGCTTTCCAGAGTGGCTGCACCAATTTGCAAGCCCACCAGCAATGTATGAGTGTACCTTTTTTCCCCACATCCTCACCAACACCTATTGTTGCTTGCTTTCTTGAAAATAGACATTCTAATTGGGTGAGATGAAATCTTAGGGTAGTTTTGATTTGCATTTCTCTTATTACTAGAGATACTGAATATTTTTTTTCATAAATTTGTTCATTGCATGTAGATCTTCTTCTGTGAAGTGTCTGAACATTTTCTTAGCCCATTTATTGACTGGGTTATTTGTATTCTTGGTGTAAAGTTTTTTGAGTTCTTTATAAATTCTGGAGATTAGTGCTCTATCTGAGGTGTGTGTGGAAAAGATTTTCTCCCACTCTGCAGGCTCTCTCTTCACATTGTTGATTGCTTCCTTTGCTGAGAAAAAACTTTTTAGTTTGTATCTATAATTTGAGGCATATTGTGGTTAGTTCTTCTCTGAAGGTCTTGCAGAACTCAGGTGAGAATTGTCTGGTCCTTCTATAACTTAATTGGTAGACTTTTGATGGCATCCTCTATTTCATTGCTTGAACTTTATCTGTTTAAATTATGTATGTCCTGATTTAGTTTGGGTAGGTCATATGTCTCCTGAAATTTGCAATATCTTCAATTTTTTTTATTTTCTTGGAGTATAAATTTTCAAAATAGTTTCTGATTATCTTCTGTATTTCAGTAGTGTCTGTCATGCTACTTCTTTTTTACTTCTTTTTTTTGAGTTTTCTCTCTCTTTTCATTAGATGGCTAAGGGGTTATCAATTGTATTTATTTTTTCAAAGAACCAACTTTTGGTTTTGTCAGTATTTTTAATTTTTTCTTTTGTTTCAATTTCATTGATTTCAGCTCTGATTTTAATTATTTCCTGTCTTCTATAGTTGTTGGTGTTAATTTGCCATTTTTCTAGGGTTTTGAGATATAATGTTGGGTCTTTTATTCATTGAGTTTCTATCCTTTTAATGAATGAGCTCAATGCAATGAACTTTCTGTTAGCACTACCTTCATAGGGTCCCAAAGATTTTGATATGTTGTATTACTAGTCTCTTTTACCTCTAAGCATTTTTATTTCATCCCTGATTTCTTCTGCTGGTCTATTTTTTAAAAGAATCTATGTACTGCTGAGAAGAAAGTGTATTCACTTGTTGATGGACGAAATATTCTATATATTTCTGTTAAGTCTAAGTCACTGATTATATTATTTAGTTCTATAGTTTCTTTTTTAGATTTTGTTTGGAGGATGTATCCAGGAGTGTGAGTTGTGTTAAACTTACCCAGGATTATTGTGTTGTGGTCTATTTGGTTCTTGAAATAGAGAAGGTTTTGTTTTTTTTTTTTTTTTTTTTTTTTTTTTATTATTTACTTATTTTTTTTACGTTTACATAGGGTAATGATGTTTATTATATTTTTCCCCTCCCCCCCACCCCTCCCACCCCTCCCACCCCTCCCACCCCTCTTTTCCCTCTACACAGTCCTTCTTTCCTTCATTCTTACTGCTCTCCTTAGCCTAACTCTAAACCTAACCCTAAACCTAATGCTAGCCCCTCCCACCCCCCATTATATGTCCTCATCCGCTTATCAGCGAGATCATTTGTCCTTTAGTTTTTTGAGATTGGCTTATCTCACTTAGCATGATATTCTCCAATTTCGACCATTGAGAAGGTTTTGTTTGATGTATGTAGATGCTTCATTGTCTGGGGCATAATTATTTGGGGCATAAATATTTACAATAGCTTTGTCTGTTGATGTATAAGTACCTTAAGCAATATGAAATGTCCTTTCTCCTTTCTATCTCACTTTGGCTCAAATTTCACATCTTCTAATACAAGGATAGGAACCCCTGCTTGTTTATGCAATGCATGCGAGTAATATGGTTTTTTGGGGGTGTTACTGGGATTGAACTCAGGGACACTGAGCCACATCCCCAGCCCTATTTTGTATTTTATTTAGAGACAGGGTCTCACTGGGTTGCTTAGTGCCTCGCTTTTGTTTTGAACTTGCGATCCTTCTGCCTCAGCCTCCCTAGTTGCTGGGATTACAGGCATGTACCACCTTGTCCAGTGTGACATGTTTATTCCCATCTTTTCACCTTCAATCTGGGGATATCTTTACCTATGAGGTAAGTCTCTTGGTGGCAGCGTAATGTTGGGTCTTGTTTTTAAATCTGATCTACCAGTCTATGTCTTTTGATTCATGAGTTTAACATTCAAGGTTATTATTTCTGGCTTTCAATCTGAATTAGTTTCTCCTTTGATTATTTCTTTAGTGTAGTTCCTCCCTTTGCTGGTCCCCCCCCCTTTTTTTTTTCATTGCATCTTCATGGAATATTTTGTTGAGAATGTTCTGTAGTACAGACTTTCTACTTGTGAATTCTTTCAACTTTTATTTATCATAGAAGGTTTTTATTTCATCTTCAAATATGAAGCTTAATTTTGTCAGATAAAGAATTTTTGCTTGGCATCCATTTTCTTTCAGAGCTTGATATATATTATTCCAGGACTTCCTAACTTTGAGGAACTGGGTTGAGAAATCAGCTGAAATTCAAATTGGTTTCCCCCTTTATGTAATCTGACATTTTTCTCTCACAGCCTTTAAAATTCTATCCTTATTCTATATGTTAGTCATTCTCTTTTTAATGTGCTTTGGTGTGGGTCTGTTATAATTTTGTACATTTGGGGTCCTGTAAGCCTCTTGTAGTTTATTTTCCATTTCATTGTTTAGTTTTGGGAAGTTTTCTGAAATTATTTCATTGAAAAGATTGTGCATTCCTTTGGTTTGCATCTCCATATTTTCATCTATCCTGATAATTCTTAAATTTTTTTTTCATGTTATCCTGTAGTTCTCTGAGGTTTTGTTCATCGTTTCTTAACATCTTCTCATGTGGTCAACTTTAATTTCAAGATTATATGTTTTGTTTTCATTACCTGAGGTTCTATCTTTCAAGTGGTCTATTCTGTTGGTGATGCTTTACATTGAATTTTTAGTTTGGCATATTGATTCCTTTGTCTTGAGGATTTCTGCTTGATTTCTTTTTAGAATCTCTATCTCTTTCTTGAAGTGATCTTTTATCTCCTGAATTTTATCTCTGATTTCACTCCTTACATCATCCTTTACTTCACAGATCTGTTTAACTATGTACATTCTTAACTCCTTCTATGACATTTCTTCCACTGTGCTGCCTTTTGATTCTCTTGAATTTTGGTTTGTTTGGAGTGATTTGTTCCCTTGTTTTTTTTTTTTTTTTTTTATGCTGTTTGTGTGTCTACCCATGTATCAGTGTGGATATGAGGCTGTACATCTTCTACCCTATAGACTTTTAGTGTACCTAAAGTTTTCCAGTACCTCGCCTTTGAGTGGGGAGACAAATAATAACAGCAACTAATACAAACAATATACAGTCTTAAACCAAAAAGCCTCTCGGATGATGTCTATAGTTTTGTCACAATAAACAGAAATGGCGTGTTCAGTTATTGCCTACAATTGAAAACAATACGTTTGCAAAAGGGTTTATGATTTTAGATGGTGGACAAAAGAAAACAGGAGTGAGGTAGGATGTGATGTTTTTGAGGAAGGAAGAGAGAAAATTGAAGTAAAAATTTATAAGAAGAGAGAGAGGGAATAATGGAGGTTGGTTGTTAGCAGGAGAAGAGAGAGAATCAGGGAAAACAGGTAAGTGAGAGAAAAAATATATATAAAATTAAAATTTTAAAATAAATTTAAAAATAAAAGTATGATAAAAGAATGAAAAATAGAAATATACTCTTCTGATATGCCACTTGCATTTTTCTGATGCAAGAAAAATAGCTGGTTTCAAAAATGATAGAAATGTGAGAGAAAGAAGAAAAAAAAAAGAAAAAAGGAAAAAAAGATCTCAATGAAAAATTGAACAATTGTTTTCTTTGGAGTTGAAAAATTTCTCAGCTTACTTTTTCAGCAGTTAGGTGGTGTTGTCTGGAGTTTGATGCTTGTTCCACCTTCAGGTTGAGAGGGTTAATCCTGGAGGTGGAACTTCTGGAAGCCAGATAGAGGCTTGAGTATGCTCTAGTCTGTTCTATAGGTACCAATTGGTCTGGAGATTAAAAGTCAGTGCACCTCTAGGGCCCAGAAATTTCCAGTTCACACTGGAAAACTGCATCCCAAGAATCTCCTTTGGGTTCCACTCATGTGGTGTTGGAGCCTGTTCTTAGCCCACCATGTCACCTGTGGACCCCACAATTTCTGGTCTCTGATTAAGTCTCTAAACTAAATCTCTTCTTCCCCTGCCCTTTAGAATTCCCAGTGAGGTGCGTCTCTCCCAGCTGGTCCTGATGGCTGAGCACCAGCACCTGCTGGCCAGTCTGAAGCTACTTGCTGAACTGGATGGGTCTGGTAGCAAAGTGGTGTATGGGGCCACATCAGGGGCACTCTTCTGCACAGACTGGATCAAGGTCAGGCACCAGAACCTTCAGGTGTGTACCAAGACCTGTAGATGGGCACAGGGACCTGCGGTTAGTCATGCACTGGACTGGGTGGATCTGGCAGCTATTCAGAGTGTGGAGCAATTTGGGGAACAGCCACAATGGGAACCCAGTTTTTTTTGCTGAATGGATCAAGGTCAGGTACATGACCTGCATCTGGCAGATGCCAGAGTGGGGAGGGAGTCAGGGACCAGGTGGTGCAGGCTTGGGCAGGACCCTGGGAACCTGGTGGGTGCCAGAACAGCTGACCAGACAAGCTGAGAGCAAAATGCCCTTACACCCTCTTCCAGCTTTCTGACTCTGACCTGTCAGTCCCTGCAAGCCTCGAGGCTCACAGTGCTTTGGAGAGCCCAACTCTCTCTCTCTCTCTCCAGCCTTTCTAACTTGTGTTCGCCCTGGAGGAAATGTGCCCAGTTTCTGACTTTCCACAGATTTGCTAGGCTCAGACAAGCCCATGTAGAACTAGCTGCAAACTCATGAATCTGGGTTTCTACTACCCTGATCTGTGCCACTATGCAGTCCTAAGATGGCTCTTGGACTGTGGATGATTAATAAACTCTGGTGGAGAGTTTTTTCCTTTCTTTTCCTTTTCTCTTTCTTTCTTTTTTTTCCCCCCAATTAATGAGTCAAACAGTGTCAGGTTCAGCTAGGGCAGACAGCTCCTCCAGACTCAGAAATTTTCACTCTAAACCTCAAGGAGACATGGTATTCCCACTGTTTTGAGTTCTAGATAGCCAAACTAAGAGAAATGATGCCTCATGCTAATTTACCATCTTTGAGTCCCCAGCCTTTAAAATTTAAAACCACCTGCATATAAACATATTGATAATCATGAATGTGTGTGAAAACTTATTTTTATTATTTAGTTAGGTGAACAAAATAAAAGTGAATGAAATGAATATATCTCTTATAATTTTCTATTTTAGCCCAATCTTTCATTTACTTATTTATTTATTCATTTATTTTACTGGGAATTGAACCCAAGAGTGCTAAATGACTGTGCCACATCCCCAGACCTTTGTATATTTTATTTAGAGACTGGGTCTCACTAAGTTGCTTAGGTCCTCTCTATGTTGCTGAGGCTGGCTTTGAACTTGCAATCCTTTGGCCTCAGCCTTCCAATCTGCTGTGATTATAGGCATGTGCCACTTTCGGGACTTAACCCAATCTTTATGTCTGTAATTCCATACATTTTTTTAAAAATTTCTAACCCTAAATAAGGGAATTACAAGCCCTTTTGTACTAATGTTTGCAAGGTAACCAAAGCAATAGCATTTTTTAAGGGAATAAATTATATGTAAAAACAACAAATGGCAAAGAAACTAAGTTCTAAATTTACATATCTTACATCATTTAATTCTGGTCTCCTCCATTGCTAAACTTTCTTGGCAAGACAGGAAGGTAAAGAAGTAGTGGATGGATACCTCTACAGAGGTCATTTATAATCTTTATATTTTCAATGTTATTAGAAATGTAAAGCAATCTATTTTGAAGATAAATCCCTGAGATTAAGTTCTTTTTCTAATAGTATGCCTCATTCATAACAGTGCAAAACAAGAACACTATTTTGCAGAGGTTGGATACAACTTGCAATTCTCTGCCTCAGGCTCCTACCATACCTGGCTAAGTCACATGTTAAGAAGACCAACCTGGGTGCTATGGTGCATACCTGCAGTCCTAGCAACTTGGCAGACTGAAGCAAGAGGATTGAGAGATCCAGATCAACGTGTAACATAGTGAAATCTTTTGTTAAAAATATGTCCTCAAACATCTGTCATTTATCTGTAGAGAAAATACTAAAAATATTTTCTTTTAGCATTTTGAAATCTACACTACATAATTATCTGCAGGCACCCTACTATGCAACAGTATAACAGAATTTCTTACTCCAAATTTAACTATAGCTTATGTAATTACACATTCATTGTGCATTTTATATGTATACACATATGTATATGTGTGTATATGTCACTTTCGTTCTTGATTTTAAAAAGAACTTAAGAAAATCTTAGATACACACACATGCACACACAACAAAGAAGAGGGACAAAGAGAAACAGGAATATATGATGAACGGTGATAGAACAGAAAATCCAAAGAAAGTAATATTGAATTTCATACACAGGGCCATGTCAGAGAGTCATGTAAGTTACTAATATTGCTTATATTTGAATCCTATATTTCTCTGCAAGAAAATTGGAAAACATGATTAATTATAGAATCCATGCTATCTATAAAAGCAATTTCTCAGAAAAAACAAAATTACTCCTGTTATTAATGTCTGAAATACTATTCTCCCTTACATCCTATGGGATGCTATGTAAAGTAGCATAAATGGCATAACACATAACTAGACCTGTTTGACACAAGAGCCTTCAATATATCTATCCCTGTGTTAATATAGCAAACATGGCTGATTTACAGCCAAATGAACACATTAGGTAAACAGAATATTCTGAGTACATGCTTACCACAGCTTTGTGAAAGGCAAGACTAGATTTCAAACTACCTACTGAGAAAGACAGAGTGGATCCCATTTCAGATAATCCTTTTATAATGTATCCTGACATGTTTTGGATAGGCAGTAGGGTGAAGTTAGAGTTCATATCAAATACCAGGTATTATTTCATATTCCAGTTTATCAGTTAAGAATAGTATTCTATCTTTTAATAATTTATTAAACTGGAATTAGTTTTGACATTTTCTTATGAAAATGATGGCATTTTCCAGAACACGCATCTTAAAAAGGTGTTAAAAAATGAAAGGAATTTGAACCAGAAGCAGTGATGCCTAAATATAATTACAAAAGCCAGTTATCTATCAACACATATTTTAAGCATAATGTAAGTATGACTACAATAGAGGATTAAATTATTGAACCAAAAGAGTAATAAGTTATGTGTTAATTACTTATTTCGTTCCTCATGTAAAATTTTAACAGACTGGAAACATAGTGTCAAAGCCCAGGTCACAATTATTGTACAGGACTATGCAGAAGAGAAGCCATTCCTAGGGAAGGAAAATACCCTAAAATGCAGTCTCTCCAGGGACAAGGTCAAGATAGAAAATATTCCAAAGATCTCAAATAATGAAATAGCTAAGTTTATGGACAGGGAAATCATGTTTTCCTACTATTTGAGCCTAGTTCTTCAGTTTAATAATTAGTCCTCAATATTTGCTGTTCAGACGTATATTTTCTGCTTTGAATGATTCAGTCCTATGGAACTAGAAGTTGTTGGAACAAAGGTATTATTCATTGGTGATCTATTTTGATATCTGGTTGATATTTTGACAACTGACTGCTAAGTCATAATATATGATTGATAGAGTTGATTGGCCATGCAGTACTCTGCTTATAAGACACTGCTCATGATTTTGCCATTGGATAGAACTGCAACTCAAGGGGACTAGTTGACATTGCTTAGCATTCACCCTTGGCTATGTCTGCATAATTCAAGGTGAGAGGAGACCTGGGAACTTGAAGTCACAGAGATAAGTAAACTGCATGTTCAGGGTCTAAACAAAGAAGTATCTTGAAAGATGCAAATATACTTAGGTTATGTCTTCACAATAATAGATAAAGTACATGAGATAAATTTGACTTTGTATATGAGAATTATCAGAGATATTTTATTCCTAACTCATTCTCACAAAATGTATTTTTATAAGAATGCCTTCAATTATTATTGATTCTAATATTTCCCTTCCTTCCTTCCCTCCTTCCTTTCTTCCTTCCTTCATTCCTCCCTCCCTCTCTTTTCTTTTTTTTTTTTAGGGGGGGGGTGCTGAAAGATTCTAATATAGCCTCCAATGTTTTCTACCTCCTGGTGTCTATGGTTTTATGTAATCCACTACCATTGACTGTAATTTGCTTCCAAAGAAGAAATACAAATGGCAAAAAAAATATGAAAAAATGTTCAACATCCCTATCAATCAGGGAAATTCAAGCCAAAACAACACTGAGATTTCATCTCACTACAGTTAGAATAGAATCATAAAGAATAAAAATACCAATATTGTTGGCAAGGATGGGAGAGAAAAGGTACACTCATGCATTTCTTGTAGAGTTGCAAATTAGTACAACCACTTTGGAAAGCAGTATGGATATTCCACAAATGATGTGGAATGAAACCACTCTATGACACAGGTATCAAAACCCTTGATATTTATGTAAAAGAACTAATCAGCAAGCTATGGTGATACAAGCATGCCAATGTTTATAGCAGTGCAATTCACAATGGAATGAAATTATGTCATTTGGTGGTAAATGAATGGACCTTGAGAACATTGTGCTAACTGAAATAAGTCAGACTCAAGAAGTCAAGGGTCTAACACTTTCTCTCATATGTCAAAGCTTGAGAGAAATATGGAATAAAACAATGAGGGGGGATCTCTGAAAAACAGAAGGGAGAACAATAGAGTAGAAGAAGTGCATCAAAGGGAAAGAAGGGGAATGTTAAAGGTGAAAACTGCAGAATGAAATTGACCAAATTATGCTATGTGTAACCATGACATAACATAAAAAAAATACAAGGAAGTCACTCCACTTTTATGCGCAACCATAATATACCAATTATACAAGGAAGACCAGTAGAGAAAGGGAGGGAAAGAGAAAATACTGGGGATTGAAATGGTATAAATTGTATGCATTTATGATTATGTCAAAATGAACACTATTATGTATGATTATAATGTACTAATAAAAAAATAAAAATAAAGAGTAGAACATAGGCAAGGTGATGAAACATCACTTACGATTGTAACTCCTTCCTGGTAGCAGAATCAGTCCTTTCTGTATATGAAGAGGCAAGTTGCCCTGTTGACGAGGCCCATCTACCAGGGTCTGAGGGTAATTTCTTGCCAATAGCCAGCTAGGAACAGAGGTCTTCAGCCAATGGCCTTAAAATAATTAATCTGTCTAATAACCATGTATTCTTGGAAGCAAAGAGTTCCACAGTGTAGTCTTCAGATGCAGCCTTTGCTATTATGGAGATTGCAACACTATGAGAAGACATGGAGTCACATAACTCAGATAAACTGAGCTCAGTTTCCTAAGCCATGGACAATGACAGTTATTAAATGTATATGCGAGTTTGTTAAGGTCCCTGAGTCTGTGGTAATTTACTGAGCAGCAAAAAAAGCCCAATAAAAGATCCAAAAATGTTTTCTGTAAAATTGCATGTTTCAGTAAAGATATGATTAACCATTACTGTGTTACTGACATGTTTCTGTCTTATGTTCAGATAAAAAAAGTGACTGTAACATTTAAAAATTTTAATAGATAATTTTATTCAATATGTAGTCACAATGTGCTTCATAGAAGTGTATTTGGTTTTTGATCTACTGAATTATAAACTCTTATCTATTCCATCTACTGGTTTATCCCTGATACAAGGCAAAGTACCTTACATCAGACCTCTAGTAGTTGCTAGTTATGGATGTCTATTGAAAAAAACTAATAAAATATTTGAATGGCTTGTCATTATTTGGCCAACCCTTCAGCTCATTAAAAAAAAAAAAAACTTTAACTGAAATATGACATATGCACAGACAATAAGCAAGTAATTAGTATGGCTCAGAAGGTTATTACAAAGTGAACATACTGTATAACAAGCAACCTGATTAAAGAAATAGAACATCATTAAAAATCCAGAATATTTTGCCCCAAAAGTAAAAAAAAAAAAAAAAAAAAGTCTCTTGACTTTTTTTTTATTTATTTTCATTTTATCTGAAATTTTATATATCTCAGTGAAATATATGGTCAGATTACACAGAATAATAGACATTGGTGTTAACATTCATCTCTTTCTTTTTTTTTCTTTTTTCTTTTTATTTTTATTATTATTGTATACAAATGGGATACATGTTGTTTCTCTATTTGTACATGGAGTCAAGGCATACCATTTGTGTACTCATACGTTTACATAGGGCAATGATGTTTGATTCATTATTTTTTTTTCCTTCCCCCCCACCCCTCCCACCCCTCTTTTCCCTCTATACAGTCCTTCTTTCCTTCATTCTTACCACACTTCTTATCCCTAACCCTAAACCTAACCCTAAACCTAATGCTAACCCCTCTCAACCCCCATTATATGTCCTCATCCGCTAATCAGTGAGATCATTCCTCCTTTAGTTTTTTGAGATTGGCTTATCTCACTTAGCATGATATTCTCCAATTTCATCCATTTGCCTGCAAATGCCATAATTTTATCATTCTTCATTGCGGAGTAATATTCCATTGTATATATATGCCACAGTTTCTTTATCCATTCATCAACTGAAGGGCATCTAGGTTGGTTCCACAATCTGGCTATGGTGAATTGAGCAGCAATGAACATTGATGTGGCTGTATCTCTGTAGTATGCTGATTTAAGTCCTTTGGGTATAGGCCAAGGAGTGGGATAGCTGGGTCAAATGGTGTTTCCATTCCAAGCTTTCTAATACTATGAAAATATTTTCCAGATTTTAAACTTTATATAAATAGAATTTTACAGCAAGTTTTCTTTTGAGAATGAAATTTTTCTTTGATTACTTTTATGTGAATTATATTCAAAATTGTTGTGCATTGAAAAGAATTTTTTCCCATTTCTGAATAGTTTTAATTTTATGACTATAGCAATATATTTAATCATTCCACTGATAATGGGCTTTTGGAGTATTTCCATCTCTTTGGGCAATTGTGGAAGAGTTCTGATAATCATTATTGTCCTTATCTTTTGATAAATGTGTTTATGTTGGACTAAATATGACAAATGGACTGCAAGGTTATGAGCTAAGTGCTTATTCAGCTGTAAGAGATAATGTCAAATAATGTCTGAAATGGGTTTTTGTAGTACCAGTAGTACTACATATGAAATACAAGTCAAAATTTTCTTCATCTTTACCTACTCTTGGTATTGCATGATGTTTCAATTTCTTTTTTCTTTTTTTGAGGGAATTCTGGAGATTAAACAAACTCATGGGCACTCAACCACCGAGCCACATCCCCAGTCCTATTTTGTATTTTATTTAGAGACAGGGTATCACTGAGTTGCTTAGTGCCTTTCTTTTGCTGAGGCTGACTTTGAACTCATGATCCTCCTGCCTCAGTCTCCTGAGCCACTGGGAATACAGGTGTGAGCCCCCACAACCAGTTCAATGTAAACCTTTCTGAGGGGTGTATATTATTTCTATCTTGAGGTTTTCTTTAGCAGTTTATAAAAACAAATGAAGTATATCACCCATATATGTGTTTATCCAACTCTCAGTTATCCTCTTCTTATAAAATTAATTCATTTGTCAGAGAAGTATTTTGCTCCAATTTCCTTTTATTTTAATACCTGAGTCTCCTATTCCTTAATAGTATTTTATCTTGTTTTGTTATGAACCATTTATTATAATCAAACTTATTAGGCTTTGATTAACAATGTCTGAAGTTTATAGTTAAATTTGGGCATAATTGACATTTTCAAAAAAAGGAGTCTTCCAATATAAATGCTATATTAAATTATTTTTCAAGTGTTTTTTTCAACCCATATTATATTGTATTTATTGTACAGGTCATGCATATTGTTATTATCCCTAGTCATTTTATGATAAGGTACTGTACACAATGGCAATTTTAAACCAAGACAAAGGAAATCAGTTACTAGATGAGAAATAGAATTTCATTCCTTTAGTTTCCATTTCTGTTCTGGATTGCTGATTTCCTTTGGGTTGAGAGTAAACAGGCAAGTTACACACACATACACACATGGGAGTATTCACTGACTCAATAATCACAGCATGAAACTGTCAATTAGAGATTTGATGCTTCTCTGATACACAAGATACACAGTAGTCTGAAGACAGTCTATGTTTGGTATGTGCGTCCCAGGGTTGCACCAGGGATCTAGCTCCTCCTTGATCTTTCAGCTCTGCCACCCTTGAGGGTACTTTGCAGACCAACCGATTCTCCTCTAGTTCTGCTTCTGCTTTTAAAGCACTTGAAAGCATACCCTACAATCTCCATCTATATCTGTGTTTACTGGTTGTAACTTCATTGCAGAACTGTGAATGGAAAACTGGAAAATGCAACTTTGAAAAGACAAGTAAAAGTAATACTATTCTGGTTGCTAGTCAGCTAATCATCTCTGTTGTGCCATTACTTAGCATTTCCTCTGCTGTGAAACCATCTTTGGTAGACAGGATGATGAGCTGCTAATGAGAGACTTACTGCCCATCTGGTGAACTCTTCCAGGGTGTGTCTAGCTTTTTAGCCAAATCATCTAAGATCACAGCTCTCCCTGGGCAGTGTACTCCCTGTGTCTTAAAGATGTACAACCCCTTTATTTCAAAATCATCATGTGTACCAAGAAGATTCATGAAGTGTAATATAAATGCAGTAATATGTAGTATGAATATTATACATTGTTATATGAGAAATTTGGGTTGATCTTTCACCTCGGAACTGGCATGTTGAGGTTAAAAATTGAATTTATGAATTTTGGTCCCTATTTTAGAATAGTAAGGAACATTTGGATCAGAAGAGTTTATCCTGCCTTGTCCAAGCAAACATCTCAATTGGATTGGAATGACCTATCCATGGAAAATAAAAATGTGAAATTCCTTCAGGGATACATTTTAAAGTCTATCAGCTGCCATCAATAGATCAAAGTGGCATTATGTTTCAAGAAGAAAGTGAAACTGAATGAGAAAATAGAAGATAAGAATGAGTCCAACAGCATGAATTTTAACCTCAACACCTCTGTCTCCTTTAAAAAAAAATGTATTAGGGATGCCTAACAAAATTAAGCTGCATCAATCAACAACGCAAATTCCCAATTCCCAAATTTACCTCAACTGCTGCTCCCTACCAATCTTGCTATCACTTTCCCAGAAAGTTACCATGTCACAAAGCTCTTTGTGCTAATACTCCCTTCCTTTCTCTCTCTGTCCTCAGCTGTCAGACCTTCACTGCAGAGTGTGTGCTTGTCTTAGCTCCTCCACTCCCTCTCCTCTTTGTCCCTCCTGAGCATTTCTCCCAGTAAAGTCCTTGCATAAAGAATTCTGTCTCGGCCTGTTTCTTGAAGAATCTGAGCCAATGCAGTTAGTGCATTTTTATTAATATTTTTCTTATTTATAAATATGTATAATATTTAAATATAAAATTATTTAAATTATTCATTTAAATTTGTAAATATGTACTTATATTTTTCTTATTTCTCAAATTTCATTAATGACATGTTTCTCTTTTTTTTCTTTTAGCTTCAAGTCTAATTTCTTTTTTTTAAATTTTATTTATTTATTTTTTTTAATTGTATACAAATGGGATACATGTTGTTTCTCTATTTGTACATAGAGTCAAGGCATACCATTTGTGTAATCATACGTTTACATAGGGCAATGATGTTTATTTTTTTTCCCTTCCCCCCCACACCTCCCACTCCTCTTTTCCCTCTATACAGTCCTTCTTTCCTTCATTCTTACCGCTCTCCTTATCCCTAACCTAACCCTAAACCTAATGCTAACCCCTCCCACCCCCCATTATATGTCCTCATCCGCTTATCAGCGAGATCATTCATCCTTTAGTTTTTTGAGATTGGCTTATCTCACTTAGCATGATATTCTCCAATTTCGTCCATTTGCCTACAAATGCCATAATTTTATCATTCTTCATTGCGGAGTAATATTCCATTGTATAAATATGCCACAGTTTCTTTATCCATTCATCAACTGAAGGGCATCTAGGTTGGTTCCACAATCTGGCTATGGTGAATTGAGCAGCAATGAACATTGATGTGGCTGTATCTCTGTAGTATGCTGATTTTAAGTCCTTTGGGTATAGGCCAAGGAGTGGGATAGCTGGGTCAAATGGTGTTTCCATTCCAAGCTTTCTGAGGAATCTCCACACTGCTTTCCAGAGTGGCTGCACTAATTTGCAACCCCACCAGCAATGTATGAGTGTTCCTTTTTCACCACATCCTCGCCAACACCTATTGTTGCTTGTGTTCTTGATAATCGCCATTCTAATTGGGGTGAGGTGAAATCTTAGGGTAGTTTTGATTTGCATTTCCCTTATTACTAGGGATGTTGAACATTTCTTCATATATCTGTTGATTACTTGTACATCTTCTTCTGTGAAGTGTCTGTTCATTTCCTTAGCCCATTTGTTGATTGGATTATTTGTATTCTTCGTGTAGAGTTTTTTGAGTTCTTTATAGATTCTGGAAATTAGCGCTCTATCTGAGGTATGGTTGGCAAAGATATTCTCCCACTCCATAGGCTCTCTCTTCACATTTCTGATAGTTTCCTTTGCTGAGAGAAAGCTTTTTAGTTTGAATCTATCCCAGTTGTTGATTCTTGCTTTTATTTCTTGTGCTATGGGAGTCCTGTTAAGGAAGTCTGATCCTAAGCCAACAAGTTGAAGATTTGGACCTACTTTTTCTTCTATAAGATGCAGGGTCGGGGCTGGGGAGATAGCTCACTCGGTAGAGTGCTTGCCTTGTAAGCACAAGGCCCTGGGTTTGATCCCCAGCACCCAAAAAAAAAAAAAAAAAAAAAAAAAAAAAAAAAAAAAAAAGGTCTCTGGTCTGATTCCGAGGTCCTTGATCCATTTAATATAAAAAATATATTAATATAATATAATATATTAATATAATATAATATAAATTAATATAAATATAATATAAATATTAAATATAAATATAAATATTAAATATAAAAATATATTAATATAATATAAAAAATAGACTGCAAAAATAACAATGATTTCATATGCTAATCAAATAAATGCACCAGTGCTGTTAATGGTAGAAGAAAAGATGGTAGCTGTTTTTTCTGTTATGCTTAAATAATGACTTGGTGACACAAAATTGTGAAAAATTCCTGAGTGACCGCAAAGATACAAGAGCATATTTAAAAGGAAAGCAACAGACTGAGTCACACTAGTCCTCCAACATGTGTCCTGGTTTGTCATTTTTCATTATATAATAGTGATATTTTCTTCCTTTTAATTGGTTTCACTCTACCTTCACTATTGATGAAAATTAGTATGTATCCAATATCAATTCCAGTTCAAAATGAAAATATATGCTTATATCCACCATTTTCAAATCATTGCTCTTTTAAGATGACTAGAACATATTAATAAATAGAAGCTATTTTACACACTTAAAAAATGTATGAAATTTTACTCTTAGTAATTTTCTACTTGAATTCACACTTTCTTCTCATTTGTGTTTCAAATGACTTTTAAATTTCAAGCCAATCTTCAAATATTTTATTGAATGGAACATTGAGTCCAGTGTTTGATTAGTAGTATCTGGCACAGGGAGTGTCTCTCATATTTCATAGGCATGACAGAATTTATAAATTCAGCAAAAACATTATATATATATAATATATATATATATATATAAATACTTGAGCTGTTATGTAGTATGAATCTTTTATACTTTGTAACATATTATAAGAAATTAGAGTAAATTCTTAAAAGTTTTATGTTGCCTTGACATCCATTTTTAATGTAAATTGGGCTTTCACAGACATGATTTGGGCTTTAGTCACCCTTGACACAGTTTCCATTTCTTCATCTCCTCCCATTTTCTGAGAGAGATTCATCCAGATTTCTGCAGTATGCAACCACCCAAGTGACCACCTACCTGTGAGACAGCTGGATGACCTCTTGAATGACCTCAGAGATTCCTACAACCAACATGGACTTTGAAGATATATCCATGTTGCCACCTGTCAGTCACCACATCACTCCAGGAAACTTGTAACTCTTCTCCTAAACTGACCAATTAGAATTGGACCCCAGTAAAAGCTTTGGGGTCTCTCTCTTTCTCTCCCTCAACCACTCTCCCCCATGTTCCCACCTGCTGGTTAAGTGTACAGATACCTGAAGGTTCCCCCCTTCTCATTAATCCTGTGAGGTACACCGACCTCTTATCTCTGGGATTTGTAAGTCACAAAATCTTCTGTTATTTGTGTGTTTTTCTGTGCTGCCTGCTTTGAGTTTCACCTGATAGAAACACCTGAATCTAAGTTCTTTGCCAATCAGAGCTCTGCTATACAGTGGTTATCCTATAGGAATAAAATGGACTTAGGTCAAAAGATATTCACAGGGCATCCACCTACATGAATAAGTTTCCTGGGAGAGGGTCACTTGGTCATGGGTCAGATACTCAGGCTTTTGGCCGTTCACCAGGATAAAGAAGTATCTCCTGAGAGGCACACTGTAAGCATCCATGACTACTGCTGCTGGACCTTTCCAGGGGAGCGCTAGAGTTTTACAGCCACATTTTAAAGAGAGAACTCAACACAAATGAGAAGAAAAATAAACAGCAATCTTTTATGACATCTTGTGTTTGGGCTCAAGCATTTTTCTCATTTATTTTCAGACTTAGGTTTTATAAATTACAGTGCATCAGGTAAGGTTAATATGTTGGAATTTCCATAATTCCACTTGTTTTTTCACAAAAGTACCTAAGGTATAAATAACAGTTTACTATCATAAGGTTTTATATCAGGGTGGATAATTATACTTTACCATAGAACTAAAGTAATGTTTTCACATTTCTTCTAAGCGAACTACTTTTCATTGATTATTCTTTTCTTTGACTGTGACACATAGAAAGCATTGTCAAGAAATACACTAACATCTTCTGATTTCTATAGAAGACACAATTAAAGTTACATAAACATTGCCCAAAAAGAACAATCAAGATTTTATGGTGCTCTTGTATTTTCCTGATAAACAATGTCTAAGATAACCCTGTGAAGCATAGTCATTATTATTCACAAAATAACACTTGAAAGCAGTCTATCTTATAAAGTTCACTGTTTTCTCTACTGTTGTCCTCCAAGATAATTCTAATTCAATAGAAAAAATGACAAATATATGACCCTATTGCACACTAGTCAGCTACAGTGCTGTCTAATCATTTCTTTTTTCTCATAATTTAAAAAAGTTTAGCTAAACAAACTTGAAAACTTTCAACAATCAATTAATATTTGTTTATATGCATAAACATTATTGATTCTGAGCCTTCAAGATTCTTTCTAGAATACATAACCTAAAGTAACATCTCTCTCAGCATTTAAGTTTTCAAATTAACTACCTAATGTGAAATCATAATTACTTTAAAGGAAATAGAATTTCCTTTTAGGGGAACACTTCTCATAAAAAACTTAGGCTGATTTTTTACATCATGTCTGGTTGATTTTGCAGATTACAAGAACACAGAAGTCTTAGTCTCTTGTATATAGGTATTACTAAAATGCTGAAGAATTTAGTGCAAATTTAAGTAATGGGCTCCTAAGAAAACTAAATGAGTTGTCCTCCCTTTGAGCACATATTCATAAAACATTATCATCAATATGAGGGGCCAAATCTTTCCTGTTGCCTCAAAAACTACAATAAAGTTCTTATATTTAAATAACAAATCCAAAGAAAAACAAACTTTGCAATATATAAATAAAAAAAACAAAAATAGTCAGATATTTGAATTTGTGGGCTTTTTTTTTTATACCTCTTGGAAATTGGTATCAAGTTGAGGAATTTACACCCTAACTTAAGAATCAATATTTGATTAGTTCGCTGACCATAATCACAGAGACCTATTGTTGATTCCCATCAAGACCTCTTTGAGATTCAGGCAAGTCATTGATTTTGACAAGTTATTCTCAGTTTTTGCACATTTAATATGTTATAATAAACATATCAGAAGATTAAATAAAGCAATTTGTATAAAATATTTAACATTTGCTGAATAGGAAGTTCTCAATAAAATAAACAGAATCATTGTCTTTCGTGAAAGTGAAGCCATTTTAAATTGCTTTAATTGGTATCTAGAACAGAAAATATTTTAGAAGCAAGCACACTTTTTGTAGCTATCATAAGAATTAACCTAAAGTGCACTGAATTTGTATAGGATGTATTATGACATGGAATGAAATTATTTTCCATTCTACCTCCTTAATTAATAGCTCATCTTCATCAGAGCTAAGAAATATCCCTCCTTCCCTAGTTGAATGAAATCCTCCTCTTCTTGCAGAGATCCTATGAGAACTCCCCTCCTAGGATGGAGGCTCAGGAACTGCTGTATTCTCATCTCTCACAGAGCCTCTCAGTGCCATGCACTATCAGGGATGTTATGACATAGGAGTGCCAGTGGTGTGTTCATCAACAGGAGAAGGACTACAGAAGAGATATCACAAAGATGTGAAGATATGCAAGCGTGAGGTGAAGATGGAAATGCGGGGTCCAGGAGCTGAACAGCTTTAAATCTAGTCTCCTCCGCCAGATAACCTGTGTGTTCTCAGCAAGTGTCAGAGACTTTTCTGTATAGTTTTCCCACTTACTATAATCTGTTAT
Organism: Sciurus carolinensis; assembly: GCF_902686445.1. Lineage (NCBI taxonomy): Eukaryota > Metazoa > Chordata > Mammalia > Rodentia > Sciuridae > Sciurus > Sciurus carolinensis. The sequence continues at coordinate 109,530,362 of NC_062217.1, read as the reverse complement.
TTCAATTTGGGTAATAATAAGTATCATATTAGGCTCTGAATATTAAATAAGATAACAATCCAAAGTACTCAGTAAAGTTTTTAACCTATGGTAAAATATAAATTTAGTGGGAGGAGAAGGAGGAGGAAAGGAGGAAGAAATTAGCATTTTATTTATTGAGAAAAATGAAAATAAAATAAATTAAATTAAAATAAATAAAAATGGATGAAAATTTAGCATGTGAAAAAAATTGCTAAGCAGAATTAATGATTGTTAGTGAGAATGTGGAGAACTGCAACCCTGATGCATTGCTGGCAGGAATGTAAAATGGTGCAGGAAAACAATTTGCAAGTGCCTCCAAAAAGTAAATATGAAGATACCTGTGACCCAGCAATTTTACAATGAGGTAACACCCATGAATGTTGAAAATATGCTTATACAAGAACATGAATGTTCGTGGCAGCATTTTCCATAATAGGTAAAATGGAAACAACCCTGAATATCCATGAATAGACAAATGAACAAACAAAATGTAATCTATCCATAAAATGGAATATTATTCAAACATAAAAAGTAATTAAAGAACTATTGTGAGTTGAGTTACTATAAAATTCATGTGCCTGCGTCACAGTAATATGTTGATTTTAAGTCCTTTCGGTGTAACTGAGGAGTGGAATAACTGGGTGAAATGGTGGTTCCATTCCATGTTTTCTGAGGAATCTCCATACTGCTTTCCATAATGGTTGTACCAGTTTGCATTCCCACCAGCAATGTATGAGTGTACTTTTTCCCCACCTCTTCACCAACATTTATTGTTGCTTGTATTCTTGATAATTGCCCTTCTGACTAGAGTGAGGTGAAATCTTAGTTTTGATTTGCATTTCTCTAATTGCTAGAAATGTTGAACATTTTTTTTTTTCATATATTTGTTGATTAACTGTATTTCTCCTGTGAGGTGTCTGTTCAGTTCCTTCGTCTATTTATTGATTGGGTTATTTGTTTTGTTGGGGTTGAGATTTTTGAGTTCTTTATATATCCTGGAGATTAATGCTCTATCTGAGACGCATGTGGTAAAGATTTTCTCCCATTCTGTAGACTTTCTCTTTATGTTATTGATTGTTTCCTTTTCTGTGAAGAAGCTTTTTAGTTTGAATCCATCCAATTTATTGATTCTTGACTTTACTTCTTGTGCTTTAGAAAGGTAGGGTGGGGCTATGGAAGAATAAAGTTACTTTAGTTAGAGGGGAGCAAAGGCAGGGGAGGGGATAAGGAGGTAGGAAGGATAGTAATATGAATTAGACATCATTACCCTATGTACTACATGTATATGACCAGTGGAATTCTACATCATCTACAACCAAAAAAAAAAATGAGAAATTGTGCTTCACTTATGTATGATGTATCATAGTTCATTCTATTGTCATGTATAATGAATTGAAACAAATTTTGAAAAATTGAAGAACTAATGTACATGCTGTAACATGGAGAAACTGTGAAAACATCATACTAAGTAAAAGAAACCAAACATGAGAGGCAGTTTATTTTATAATTTAATTTCTATGAAATACCCAGAATAGATAAATCCATACAAAGAAAAGGTAGATTAATGCTTCCCAGGGGATTGGATGGGGATCTGCTAAGGGGTGTAGGAGTGCTTTGGCCAGAGGGGATGAGATTGTTCTGGAAGCTGGTAGTGATGTTGATCAAACAACTTTATTAATATATAAGTAACCACCAAATTTAAACTTCAAAAATTTAGATCCTATGGTATATGAATTATGTCTAAATAAAATGGAAACTAATACTAGGAAAACCAAGTGTAAAAAGGCACACTACAGCAAAGAAATAATGAATTCTAATTAGAGTATGTGAATTCCAAAACAAACAGTTCATTTTATTTCTGTATGGAACATGATAGAAATAAAATTTTTATCCCTCAAGGGTACTATGTCAGTTAAATTGTAAAACATTTCTAATTAGAATGGGCATAAAAAGAAGAAAAAGTAAATAAACTCAAACAAAGGACTAAAACAAAATCAATACATTTAAAATACACTAATTATTTAATTTATGGTTGCTATAATATTTTTATCAAAATACCACTTTTCATATGAGCATGAACTTTCCAAGAACATAATGCATTTAGACTTAAATCTACATCTATGTTTGAATTCTTAAATCTATACCACAAGTTACTTTAAAATATTCATAAAAAGTAATAGCAGCCACTCTCTAACCATATCTTTATTTTTAAGAGTTCTGTTGTAGTTTATTTGAATAAATTAACCTGATTCTAGCAGCAAACAATTATGTCCTAGTTCTCCCACTTTCATGTGCAACAACTTTCCAAGTTTCTCTTCTTAAATATCGAAGATTCTCCAAGTATACTTTATATCTTATTTTTCCTTTAGCTTCCCTCATTCCAATGCCTGGACTTGTAAATGTCTTTATGATATCCATGTAGAATAAAATATTGGTGTATCAAAATGAATGATATCATAATTTGTGAGGTAACTGAGAGGTATAATTATAAAGAAGATGTCAAGAACATCTAGAACAAAAAAAAAAGATTAATAAGGTTTGAATATAAATAAAAGAAGTGAAACTTCCTTCATCTCTGTGGCATTTTGCCTTTTACATAGAGTAAATGTAATCCTGTTAGTAATGATTTTAACAACATAATCACTTAGAATACTGGTGTGAAATTTTCTAATTTGAGACTCTTATGTGTTGCCTTGGGCTGACTCTAATATTAAACTGGAAGCCCCAGAATAGAGTAATATCCAAAACCCTTTCTAATCAGATATCTGCACTAATTGATCAGTGCTGATCCATCACCAACCAAAATTTGATCTTAGTTAAGAACATGACTTTACCAGGTTACCTATGAAAATTCTGTTATGAAATGTAATAATTTCTATCATGAATGGTAGTAAATTGAAGGGAAGTTGTGTGTAAAAGTGTGTGTTTAGAGTGTTTTCTAGTGTTTCTTCACTGCTTTCTGAATTATTTATGAGGCATCTGTTATTTTCTGCATTAGTTCTTATTGTATCAGTTTAGATGTCAAGTGACTTTGATAACCATAGTCAAAAAAATTAAAGCTGGACATAAATGAATAGTGAACCAATCCATATTATCTGACCAACTTTTTTATAATTAAATTTAGTTACAATGAAACAAACTTAAAATACATTTAAAGTTTGTTTAAAATTTAACATTGAGATTATCCTGCCATTAGCAAATGAATTGCATGTTTTCCTTTTGAAATTAATTTTAAAGAGGAACCAGCAAGCATTGACTCATTGGAAAGGCTAAGATATTAATGTTTAAGAAACTTTTCTGAATAGAATAAATTCTGTAACTCTTGCCACCAGACAGTGCAGAAGTATACATAACTGCATCATTTTAAAGATTTTGTGCTCCAGGTTTTTTGTATCCTACCCTTATTTTTTCAAATACAGGACCCCAAACATCTACCTAGACTTTGAAATCAAGTATCTTTGATTTTATTTAATGTGAATTACCTTTGTATTTATTTCCCACTTGCATGTTTGAGTTATTTCATACACTTACATAATAGGGATTATTTTCTTGTCTCATTCTCTCTATTGTCTTGAGAACAACAGATCTCTCTTCTGACTTTTGATGTGAGTGAACTGCACTTTAATGCAAAAGCAATACTAAGATAATATTCTCCATAACAATTTCAGGTACACACACAGTGGCATCAGATAATGGGAATTAGACAATGAAGAAACCCACTCATTTGGATATTTAAACATCAAAATATCTTTTACATGACTTAGCTTCAATGTACTCAATTTCTATTACTTTTATTTCATATGCTAATGAATCTAAAGTACTAATCTGAATGCTAGAGATACAGTCTAGCTTTTATGGGTCTTGTTTTCAATATTAATATAAATAGTTGACCAAATATCTTATATAATTAATCTTTTGGGCTGCCTTTTATGCCATTTTTGATAAATGATAATTATTTGAAAGGGGACAGAACTTTTATTTCTCTTTTTCAGGAAGGAAATTTGTTTGGGGGACATTTAATACTGTAATATTAAAGATATTAGATATCGGTCTAAGAGCATACTCTTTCAAAAAGAGGGACTCCAAAGATTCCTCAAATCCATGAATAGAAAACAATTATTTTATGTACTGGTACCTAACAAAGAAAATGTGGATGAAGCCTAGGCCTCTAACTGACATTTTGCCTATGAATGAATGTTTTAATATTAATTTATTCTTTAGAGTACAGAGACTGATATTTTTAAACAATCACTCAAAAGTTATTTTATAATATTAAACAAGCACATTTTGGAAGCCTCTCTGATACAATCTCTTTATGTTCATAAAATCATTTTTTCAGCTCTAACAGACTTCCCATTCAGTCCTCTCTCAGTTTGTTAGTCCTCTCTTTTCTTCATTCCTCCATTTGACTTACATTTCTCAGTCCACTGTTTTAACACCATAAACCTTCCTTAAGGGCCTTTGTCTTCTTCTGTTTGTGATGCATCTCTCTGGCAAGGCCCCCACCCTTATCCAGTGTCAACACAATATGCTTCCTGGTTTCTTAGCAACCACTTAAGGCATGACCAGGTTTCAATTCTCTTACAATTTTCCTTCCCAAACACATTGAAGCTTTCTATTTATGCTTGTCTCTACATTTTAAAATAAATTTTATTGGGCAAATGTAAGTTTATAACAATGTTATGGAATGCATATAAATAGTAAAAAAGGTTACTATAGTGAAGCTAATTAATATAGCCATCATCTCATGTAGTCACCCATTGTTTTGTTTTTGTGTCCAAAAACATCTAAAATTAATATTAATTAATTAAGAATTATTAATTAGCATTTACTTACCATGAATACTGTCATAATTTTTATTTTCTACAGTCCTTATGCTATATATTTGCTACTCTGTGTCCTCTTACCTACATTTTTATATGCACATTTCATTTGAAGAACTTAAAATGAACTGAAACATTTTAAAAGAAGTACAATTTTGTCCTTATTTTTATGTTTGTGAAGGTGCAACATATATAATAGTGGGGTTCATTTTGACATAACTGTACATGCATGGAATGTAATTTATTCCATGTCAGTCCCTGGTATTTCCCTGGTCCTTTCCCTTATCCCTCCCCGTGATCCTCTTCCTCTCTTCTGTCTTCCTTATATTTATTTATAGTAATATTTTTAAAATTAGTGCTTAATAGATGAAATTCACTGTGGTATATTCATACATTTCAAAAGAATACTTTGGTCAATCTCCTTCCACTATTTCTCTCTTCCTGTTCTTCTTCCCTCTCCGTAGATCCCCTTCCTGTGCGCCAATGATCTCCCTTCTACTTTCATGGGATACACCCTGCAAAATTTTTTTCCCTTATTTTGGTCTAACTTCTGCATATTAGAATACATTCAACCCTAGACTTTCTGAGTCTGGCTTATTTCACTTAGCATATTGTCTCTAGTTCTATCCATTTATCAGGAGATGTCATAATTTCATTTTTCTTTACAGTGAAGTAAAACTCCATTGTGTGTGTGTGTGTGTGTGTGTATGTGTGTGTGTGTGTGTGTGTAAATATATATATAGCCTGGCTATTGTGAATTTTGCTGTTAGAAACTTTAATGTTGCTGCCTCATTATAGTATGCTGATTTTAGTTTTTTTGGATAAATGCTGATGAGTGGAGTATCTGGATCACATGGTGTTTCTATTACCAGTGTTTTGAGATCTTTCCATATGGCTTTCTGGCATGATTTTACTAATTTGCAGTTCAACCTACAATGTATGAGTGTACCTTTTCCCCCACATTCTCACCTGTATTTATTATCATTGGTAATTTTGGTGATTGCCATTCTGAGTAGAGTGAGATGAAATCTATATATTTTTAATTTGCCTTCCCATGATAGCTAGGGATGTTAAACATTATTTCATATAATTTGTTAATCATTTGTATTTCTTCTTTTGAGAAGGGACTGTTTTGTTGTTTATTAGTGTATTTTCTTTTTTATTGCTGTTAAGATTTTTGAGTTCTTTGTATTTTCTGGATGTTAATAACCTGTTGGTGGAGCATCTAGCAAAGATCTTCTATTCTATAGGTTCTTTCTTTGTTGTGCTTTAATATCAGGTGTCCCCCAAAAACTCACATGTGAGACAATGCAAGAGAGTTCAGAAAAGAAATGATTGGTTATGAGACTTTAACCCAATTAGTGAATTAATCACTTGATGGGATTAAATAAGTGGTAACTGAAGGCAGGTGGGGTGTGGCTGGAAGAGGGGAAGTATTGGGGGGTGTGGCTTTGGGGTATATATTTGTATCTGGCAAGTAGATATCTCTCTCTCTGCTTTCTGATCATCATGTGAGCAACTTCTGTCCACCACACTCTTCTGCCATGATGTTCTGCTTCACTTTGAACTCTGAGGAATGGAGCCTACTGTCTATGGGCTGAAACTTCTTAAAGTGTGAGCCCCCAAATAAATTTTTCCTCCTCTAAAATCGTTAGGGTCTTTTAGTCCCAGCAGTTAGAAAGATAACTAAAATACTCTTCATGATCTTGTTTCCTTTCCTCCGCAGAAGTTTTTGTGGTTTTATTTTTCATCAAGTTTTATCAGTTGCCAATTTTTCTCTTTCTTTCAGTCTCTCTCCATCTATTTTCTTCTCTCTGGCTATATGCTAAAAAAACGAAGTAGTTGAACACATCATAACATTTACTCCCTAACTACAGATAATTTTAAAATTGAGAATAATGACCTATACCACAAAAAATTTTACATTCAATTAATTTTTAATTTTGAAGAATAAAGAGTGTGCTATTTTTAAAACCATAATTCTGAACAAATAATTGAAAAAATAATTAAAATATGAATAAAATGGCAGCTTTCGAGAGGATTATGTGCTATTAAATTAACAGTAAAGCCTGATTTAAATCCTTCCCCCACCATTTACATGCTTATATGTTGCACTGAATTTTGTAAAAAAGATGGTATTTTAAATATATTATTTTTATTACATTATTTTATTAGGAAATTCTAGTTCCTCTACTTATTTTTCTGCTGTGTGCATTTAATTTTATTACCCTCTTTAGAACTGTAAGATTCAATGAATTTGATTACTTTCAATATTCATTACCATACTCTAACATTCTTTATATTTTATTGAAACATTTTCATTCTCTCTGTTTTGATTCCAGTAAACCGTGAACTGCTTGGGAATACAGATTTTTGTGTGTTTTATTGATGATACAGTCTTAGTTCATAAAAAAATAACCATGGAATTAATGAAACAAATATATGAATAAAATATAAAACAAAATGCATGAATAAAACATGTATTGGTGCTTTTGGAGAATTCCTATCTGACCTCCCACATTTTTATATAAACTCCACTGAATTCCACTTAGTGTCAGTCACTTTCTTCTTTCATGATCATTGTGTCCATGGTTTTGGTCATTATTAGACACTCTTAGTTTTATTGTATTTTGAACACTTTAAATATAGGGATGATTTATTATTTGTCCTTATTTTCCCTGAGAATTTTACACAAAGACAACTATAAAATAAATTATAAAATAAAATACAAGTATAGATGTATGGTATTGATTAGTAAATTAATTATTTTTTTATAGTTAAATGTTTATATTAGACTTAAAATAAGCCTCTAAAAGAGAAAAGGAAAAGCCAAAAATTGAAATTTCACAAGAGATTATTTTTTAGCAAGAACGCATTAACATGTTGTTGGTTTAACACATTAAATATTTCAGAAAACAGCATGTATCCAAATTTTATATTCTTATTCAGTCAAACCATCCTTGTATACATTTGCTGTTATACATAATGTACACACCCATGAAATGTAACTTTGAGAGGGATATAAGAAAGACAATTACATTGTACTCATTAGTGATTGGTAGAATGGTGAATCAAACCAATTTAGACTAATTATCCCTTATCTAATGTGTCATATATTGGATTAGTATAAGTAAATTTTGGCATTTTGTTAATGGAGATCATTTTCTACATGTAAAATTTTATATGTTTTGAGCTATTTGTTTTTCAGTAGAATGCTGGCTGTACTGAGTCAGTCTCATCCCTCTATGGTGCCTCTTATAAGTGTGATTTGACCATGAGACCAATGATGTTCTTTTATCATGACCTAAGTTTCTAAACCTCACTTATGCCCATGCTGAACTTTCTTGTCTTCTTATCTATTAAAGTTTTTACATGGTTGTTCCATTAGACTTTAAAATTTTGAAAAAGCAGAGAACGTGGTATCTCTATATATTTTTGGAACCTCATACTCGGAAAACTTCTGGTGTTCAATAAAAGAGTAAGAACACACACATACTATCAGTATCCTGATCTATTAGGAAAAGGTCACAAATTGAAAATTCAAAAAGGCACTGAGTTAAGCCAGAAAGTGTAGAGTGTCGGTAGAAAAGTATTCATGGATATCAGACCGGGAATTAAACATGATGTGAGAACAGAAGTGGTGGCATCGGAACACCAGCCTTACCTTCTGAGGGCAGAGAATAGGTACATACTAGTGAAGTGGCAGAGTTGAGTTTCAAAACTTCAGTGAAGAACATGAGGAGGAGAAGGACTAATCACGGCCCCAGAATTCCTCTAAATGTTGAAGAAGATGTTACATACACCATAGAATCAATGGTAGAAGTCATACTTAAAACTGGTACTTTTAAGCTCTACACCTTTATATTCTATATTTAGCTGGATCAAGCAGTGCTGTAAGAACATTGTACATGTGTTCTGAGAAAGCATTTTCTATTATCGCAGCACAGTCCACATTCTCTGCTGTGTTGCCACAGGAAGATTTAGTATCACATCTCCCATACTCTTTTGGCAGACTGGTTTTTGGGCTAGGTTCTGCTAGTGGGGTTGTTTTGCACCAGAGCTGATGACTGAAGGCAAAGGCAGTTCACCCTCCACAGCAATGCGAGAGAGAGAACACAGGCAGGCATATTGAGTATTAAATTAACTGCCAAGGTTTCTGTGCAAAACCCTTGCCAGTAGCTCCCACCATTGGTAGTGATTTGCTGTAGTTGGTAGGATGTAGCTTCCATACTTAAGAGCTAATGGTAAACTTCCTTTACCTTTTCTCTTTCTAGCCTTCTGATCGTTTTTTAGGAGCTACTTCCTTGTATTCCATTCCTCCCTGACAGAATCCCTAAGGAGTTGCAGTTTTCCAGTCTTAAAATTGGTACTGATAACATGGAAGCAATGACTTCTTACTAACCCAGAAGGTTACAGGTTGTGAATCAAGTGTATTTACTTCAGAAAATTCAAAGTCTGGGATCAACCTTGCTCCCAAGAAATCACAGTACAGTCCTGAGGCTCATAATGATGTTTTTGATAAACAATAAGCTGCATATAAATTTCTATTCTCTGGTGATATTGTAACAATCACAATGTCATAGGATGTATGTTACTCATGTTTTTGTGGTGATGCTGGTTTAGTGAACCTGTAGAACTGCCAGTCACATGAAATCATAGCACATATAATAATGTATAGTACATAATGTTCAATAATAATAATAATAAATAACTATGTTGCTGGTTTGTCTCAAACTATACTGTGATTTTTATAGTTATTTTAAAGCATATTTCTACTTACAAAATAATTTACTGTAAAACAGTATGCCATGTATGCCTGCAGCAGCCTCCTATATTTTTTGTATACTTTGTCTCTTGATCATATCAAGAAACCACATCAAATGATTGACTTGTATCATCCAGTTTTATATAAATATGGTCATTTTCACACAATTATGAAATTGTCTAATTATGCATTTCTTAGAACATATCCCCTTAATTAAGCAACACATGCTTGTACTAATTACATATTAATATTCACATAAAGTAGTAAGAATTAACTGATAATATGTGTGTGTTACACAAGGTATAAAGTTACCTTGAAAATTCTAGTGGGTTAATATATATGTTATCACATTATTATCTCTAAATTCTTTTAGTGATTCATCTGAACATTCAATCAAAAAAAGAAAGAAAAGACAAAAGAAAACATCTACAAAAGAGAATAGGGAAACACATTTTACATTTACAGAAAGGAGTCAGTATTATTCTATTTCATATCTTATGTCGATAGTCTTTGATTTTATCTGTCCAACAAAAGTATTTTACTGTTATCTATGCAAATATATCTAATTGAAATGATAGAGGGATGCTGTTGTACATGTACATTTCCTTAAGCAGAATGTAATGTTAAATCTGATACAGTGAATTAAAATTTACTGGCTACAGAGTTCTTTGCATGATCTTGCTGTTGTTTATTTATTTGAATGTGAAAGTGTGCAACAGAAATTGTTGTTATTGATGGAGAAATGCTGGTAGGAATGCTTGTACAAAGCACATACCTAAGAAGATCATTTTCAAAGTCACATATTAAACCTTAGGGTCTTTTTTATGATCTTTATTCTGCACATGACTGAGTAAAGCTTTAAGTCTTAAATTCCCTTAGGTGCCTTAATGGTAGGAGAGCAATTTATTTGATAACTTGGTTATACAGTGGCAGTGTGGGTAGGCTGTGTCTCAGCACATCCTATCTGGGGATGAAGAGCTCCAACAAACTAGGAACATGTGTTGTAAATGGGAGCAGTTAACAGACCATTTAATGATTATTTGGTTGAAATTCTCTATAAGGAAACAAGAAATCCCACAGAGCAGGCCTGTGATGTTCTTTCTCCTAAACTTTTAAATGAAATGATTAAAGGTTCATTTGTTTTTTAAACCTACCATTTCACTCTTTGAGGTCTTGCATGTTCATGTTTCACAGTGACTGACTGATTCAGAAAACAACCGAATTTTTAAGTATACTTTTTTGTTAAGAAGAAGAAAAAAGTAATGTACCAAATATAAATGTTACAATTAAGATTATTATATTAGTTAGAAAAGCAGACCACAGACATGTAAACTAAGGTATGATTTAGCAAGTCAAAAATATTTCTTTCTTTGCTGGTAAGAGAACAAATATTGCATGATTCTACTTATATACAGCATCTGAAAAAAGTCATGCTCAAAGAATTGAAGAATAGAATGGTGTTTACCAGGAATTGGGGGAAGAAAAAATGCAGAATCACTAATCAGTATTTGCAAAGCTTTCATTATTCAGTATGAGTGAATTATATTGAGATCTGATGTACAGCCCTGTCTCTATGGGTAGCAATACTATACACTTAAAAATCTGCTAAGAGGGTAAGTGTAATGTTAAGTGTTTTCACCACAATGATAAATTAAACATACATATAATATAAAGGGAGCTTTTTTTTTTTCCAGAAATGTTAGACACTAAATTTTGGTTTATATTTTTTAAATTTTCTTGGAGATGTGATTGACATGGAAAAAGCTATAGATATTTAATGTATATATAATTTGATATGTGTAAAGATAAGTAATGCCCATGAAACCATCATCACAATCAATGCCATAAATTAACCATCAGCTCCTACAGTTTCCTTCCTCTACATCTGTTGTCCTCTTTGTGATCAGAGTGCTTTACATAAGATTACTCTATTAGCAAAATTCTAAGTATACTGTACCGTATTGTTAATTGAAGGGCCTATGTTGTAGAAACAGATCTTCAGAAATTATTTTTCTTGCATAACTAAAATTTTGAACCCTTCCACAAACGCCTTCACATTTCCCCTTCCCTGATCCTGGCAACTGTTATATAATCTCTGTTTTTTATGTTTTGACTATCATACAATTTCACATGCAAGACCATGTAGTATTAGTCCTTCTGTGCCTGGTTTAATTTACTAAGCAAAGTCCTCCAGAAACACTTTTATTATAAATAGTAGGATTTTCTTCTTTTTAAGGTTGAATAATACACCACTGTATGTTTATGCCATATTTTCTCCATTCATTCATCTGTTGGTGGGCATTTGGGTTCTTTCCATTTTTGACTATGTGAACCATGCTGTGATGAACCCAGGACTGCAGATACTCTTCAAGACCCTGACCAAATCCTGTGAATAGGTACTCAGAGGTGGAAGAGTTATAATACTATTTTAACTTTTTGAGAAACATTCACATTTTTACCCAGTGACAATAGCAATTTATATTTATATTGCTGCTGACTGCACACAGGACTTCCCTTTTCTCTACACTTATCTCTTGTATATTTTATAATAGTCATCCTAACTGTGGTGAATTGACATCTCATTTGGGGTTCTGATTTCATTTCACTGGTGATTAGTGATGTTCACCATCTTTTCCTATTTCTTTGGAGAAATGTCTATTCAGGTCCCTTACCATTTTTTAAACTTACTTGCTTTTAGAGTTAACAAGTTCCTGACAAATTTTGGATGTTAATTCTGTATCAGATATATATGTAAAAAATTTCTCCTATTCCATGAATTGCCTTTTTGTTTTGTTGACTCTTCCCTTTGCTAAGCAGAAGTTATAGGATTTTTTTTTTTTTAAGTTTTAGGTAGTCCTACTGATCTATTTTTGTGTTGTTGCTGACTGTGTTTTAGGTGGTATATCTAAGAAATTATTGCTCAGTCCAACATTTAGAAACATTTTTCCTAGTGCTTCCCAGAGTATTATTGTTTCTCATCTTATATTTGTCTTTTAATTATTCTGAGTTGATTTTTATGTTTGGTATGCTATAAAGGTCTCATTTCATTCTTTAGTATTTGTATGTCAAATTTTTCTGTTATCATTTATTGAAGAAAAAATTCTTTTCCAATTGCATATTCTTAGTATCTTCACTGACTGGTTTTGTTTTGGGATTTCTTTTCTGTTCTGTTGGCCTATATATCTATTTTTATGCCTTTGCCATTGTGTTTGATTACTGTATCTTTGTATTTTATCTTGAAATAATGCAGTCTGATACATTCAGTTTTGTTGTTCCTGCTCAAAATTACTTTGACCTTTGGGATGCTTTGTGATTCCATGTGATTTTAATTATTTTTTCTCTTTCTGCAGAGAAAATACCTTTGAGATTCAATAGGCATTATACAGGATACCATCAACGTGACCTGCACAGTGCGTGAACAGTTCTCTGAATGCAGGCAGTGGGAAGATTAGGAAAAAAAAAATTATAAGGAATAAAAACAAAGACTCAATTATAGATGAAAACCAGATTTGGTGGGTGAATCAGTCCTGGTGGGGTCTGATTCAGCAATGAGCAATCAGCGAGGCTCTGAGGCTCTGTGTGTTTATTATACAGGTTTTAAATATCAAAGGGTTTCACTATGGAAAGACTTCTTTAGGTAAACAGGATGAAGTTGTGAGCAAAACAGCTTGGTCAGGGCTTATGAGTTTAGGCCCATCTCTTCTACTTCCAGGAAGCTGGAATTTGAATTCAAGGCTTTTGAACTAGTAAATTCCATGACAAGCATGGAATTCTCCCTATCAACAGGAGTCACCTGCAAATGGCATTTCTGTCTGTGCCCTTGCATGGAAAGATTTCCAGGAGAGGTGGCTCACTGTCCAGGGTTACATAGTTCAAAGCAATGATTTATTTGCAGTTCCTGACAAGATATATAGTTCACTTCAGGAAGTATAAACATACTTCCAGGAGGCAGAAAGCAGAAGGAGTGAAGAAAAGAAACACCCTACAGTGCATGACCAACCCCCCATGTGAACCACCTCCAGCCACATTTCAAATGCCTACAATTTCCACCTAGACAGTCAATGAGGTTATGGTTTTCATAATCCATTCATTTCACCTCTGAATATTACTGCATTAATGCAGGAGCTTTTGTGGGACATTTCATAGCTAAACCATAACAGATGTTCTTTTGTTTATGTCTTTAAATTTCTTTCATTAATCTTCTGTAATTTTCAATTTATGTCTTTTACCTACTTGATTAAGTTTATTACTAAGTATTTTATTTCTTTTGACACTATTGTAAATGGACTCATTTTCTTAATTCCCTTTTTGGATAGATCATTACTATATAAAAGGGCAAATTAATTTTTACGTTGATTTTGTGTCCTGTGACTTAACTGAATTTTCCTATTAGTTTAAACAAGTGTGTGTGTGTGTGTGTGTGTGTGTGTGTGTACTCTTTACAGTTTTCTGTACATAAAATCATATCTTATATACATAGAGATGTGTTTAAATCTTCCTTTTCTAGTTAAATGCTTTTATTTCTTTTTCTTTCCCAATTGATCTTCTATTAATGTGTAGAAAAGGAGAGGTAAACGTGGGCATCCTTACCTTGTTTTGAACTTAAAAGTTTGGAATTTTTCACAGTTGAGTAATGTTAGCTTCAAACACTGAATGAAGGAATAGTCCTTACTGTGTAGAAATAAGTTCATATACCTAATATTTGAGAGTTTTTGTCAAGAGAAGGTGTTGAATTTTGTCAAATGCTTTTCCACATTATTGAAATGATCTTGTGATTTCAATTTTCCTTTGTTAATGTGGTGTATTATCTCTTGGTTGATTTTTATATGTAGAAATGTCCTTTCATTCCAGGGATAAATCCTACTTAGTCATGGTGTTTTATTTTTTAAATGTGATGTTTTATTCAGTTTGCTACTGTTTTGCTGAAAAGTTTTACATCTATGCTCATCAGAAATATTACCCTGTAGTTTTCTTTGCTGTGGTATCTTTGGTTTTGGTGTCAAAGTTCAGAGTGATGCTAGCCTCATGGCATGAATTTGGAAGAGTTCCCTCTCCTCTTTTCTGAAAGAGTTTAAGAAAAATTGGTATTAGCCTTTCTGTAAATGTTAGAGGTCTCCCATAAAACCATCATATCCTGTGTTTTTCTTTCTGGGAATTTTCTTGATTACTCTTTCAGTCTCTTCAGGGGTTATTTGTCTGTTCATGGTGGATTCCAGAAGCAGAAAGAAGGAGAGGCAAGGAGTCAAATATGTGTATTTAATATGTATATTTCTTCTTGATTCAGTTATAGTAGGTTGTATGCTTTTAGGAATTTTCTAATTTCTTCTAGATTATCCAATTTGTTGGTGTCTAATTGTTAATAACGTTCTATTCTTTTTGATTACATTTTAGCTCTCTATGATCACTCATAATCTTTCCTCTTTTCTGATTGTGTTTTTTAAGTCTCCTTTCCTTTTCTTAGTCTAGGTATGTGTTTGTTTAATTTATCTCTTTGATTGTGTTTAATATTTGAGGAAAACCTTAAGTATCCAAATCAATTATATGTTTTACACCAGTGCTTTCTAATCATATAAAGCAATAAAGTAGTTAAAATAAGAATACTGAAAGGACTTATTTAAAATAATGTTTCTTCTAATTCTAAATTGTTTAATATTTACCCGAGCAACATACAACTAAACTGTTAAAAAATCTACAGAAGGATTTTGCTTTAAGTAATTTTTTCATCTTTTAAGAATAAGCAACTCAGAGTGGTTTCCATGAATCAGTTCTTAATGATATGAATGGAAGATACCTTTATTCAATGTGAAAACCAATTCAGATTCTCTTAAAGGTAGGGCTTACCATGAATAAGTAGAAGAACTTTTGGAGTCCATAATGTCCATAATTGAGGAAGTGCTAAAAATGATAAGATAGAGGTGGACCTTCTCTTGAGGATGAATTGATGAGAGTATATACGAAAAGGGTCTAAATTCTTTATTTTAATCCTATTCACCCCTTAAAGTCACACCCCCTGCTTTTATAGATGTAATTGCCTCACAACCCAAAGAGACTAGATCTCCTAGATATCTTGGCTGACTTTCTAATTTGTCTAGTACTGACAAATTTATTTCAGTAAGAAAAAATGCAGATTAGCACATTTTTAATTGATCAGTAAAGATTCTGTCTCTTTTAATATAAGAAAAAAGTAGAGATATTTTTCTTTCATTTTTTTGTAAGCATTAGATTAATGTATATTTCAAGAGTTGGTTTCACAGATCATATCTGTTAAACAGAATCTTTTGATTTAAGTTTCTTAATATGTGTCTTGGTTTGAAAGCTTATCTAAAAATCGCCTTTTTATTTCTCTACAGAAAAAACTCCATCTTTTGCATAAGCCAATGGAATAGACATGGGCTTTTCTTTCATTCTGAGTTTTACAGAAGCTCCTTGTTTTATGTAAATTCTCAACCATTTTATAAATCCTCTGTGTGTACATTTTAACTACATTTGACAGTTTGAACTCTGTCTTCTATAATTTTCTTACAGATATTAGCTACTGTAGAAGAGTCATTACTTTATGTCTTTCTACTTTCAGTTGAAAATTTTTTTTGCATTTCAAATTGAACTTCACTATTCTTCCATTAGCTTCATTTAAAATGCTTTTCTCCTTTGAAAAATTTGATGGATTTTTAATAATATTTTGGAATATTTTAATAATTTTCTGGTTTCTTAATTCCTGCACCTTATTTTTCTTTACCCAGACTTAACAACAGATCTGACACTAGCATTCTTTTTTTTTTTTTTTTTTAATTCTCTAATGTTGTATTTAACCCCAGTAACTTCACCAAGGTATATCTTTTTTATCCTAGGTTTATTTGTTGCTTTTGTTATTTCCTCACAACTTGTCACTCAAAGAAATTTATTCATTTCTTTCAAGACCCTTTCAAAATTATCTTCAATCTTTCAAATTAAAGTTTTCCTTTGCTACATCTACAAATTAGATACATTTCCTCTTTGCCATATTATTGAAAAGGTAGTGCTGTCAAATAAGCCACTGTTACCTAACATTTTTCATTTTCTTTCTTTCCTATCTTCACCTAGAGATTCCTGCAGAACTTTTGTTTGTCTGCAAACATCTTCCTCAAGATCATTCGAGTTTCTCCCTAAAACGTGATCCCAAATCAATGGCAAGCATCCAAATGTCAAATTATTTACCAATTAATGATTTTTGTATAACAAATAAGCACCAAATTTAGTGACTTAAGAGGAAAATAATCCTTTAATTTTTGTTCATGACTTTGGAGGTCAGAAATTCGGAAGGCGCACAGATGAACAATTTGACTCAAAATTTCTCGTATGGAACTAAATGGTGACTGGATAGGTAACAGCAGAGGATTGGAGCAGCTGGGTACTGCTCAGGAATCTCTCTTTTCATATAGTCTCAAAGTCTTGCCCTGCGTTCTCTCCTCAAGCTCTAGTTTTCACAGAATGCAAGTCTCAGGGAAGTTATATTGTTCCTATAGTAGCTGGCTTCCCTCAAGGCCAATGTTCAAAGAGAGCCAAGTTCCACCAGGGGTTATAGTGCACACCTATAATCCCAGCAACTCAAGAGGCTGAGGTTTAACGTCTGCCTCAGCAACTTGGTATGACCCTGTCTCAAAATAAAAATGAAAAGGACATGGGATGTAGCTCAGTAATGAAGCTCATCCAAGATGAACCCCCAGGATACGAGAGAGAGAGAGAGAGAGAGAGAGAGAATATCAGCTATTGCATTATAGCTTCAGAAGTCATATAGCATCACTTATGCCAAACTAAACTGGTTGATGTAGTGACAAAGTCCACCCAACTGCAAAGTTGGAAAACACAAACTCAACTCATTGAGCAGAATATCTAGGTCTTATTCTAAGAAGAACATGTATAATAGGGATATAATTTTTGAGAAATCTCGGAAAAATACATTCTACCTAAGGGTTTTATCCAAAATGTAGAAGCAGTCTTATTAAATATACTTTTAAAACAACACATTATTTAATAGCTGTCACTTTGGTGCTCGCATTACATTAATCAAAATTTAAGCTTTTCTAAAATAAACAAATGTTTTGAACTAAACTTTTACTCCTAAAATTCAGAGGTTGAATTCCTAACTACCAATGTAACTATATTTGGAGACAGACTTTAAAGGGGTAATTAAGGTTAAATAAGATCATGAGGATATAATCAGATAGGACTATTTTCCTTAATAGAAGAGGAAGAAATAACAGCTTCCCTTCTTTCTTTCAGGTTCGCACTGAAGAAAGACTATGTGAGAACTCAGCATGAAAAGACTACTGGATGAGCTCAGTGATAGAGAACTTACCTACCATGAGTGAGGCACTGAGTTTAATTCCCAGTACTACAGAGAAAGAAGACAGGAAAGAGGAAGGAAAGAAGAGAAATAGGTATCTACAAGCAAGGAAAAGAGGCCTCACCAGAAACCAACCATATGTAAATCTTGGTTTTAAAACTTTAGCCTCCAGAAATGAATATGCAATCCTGTTTAGGCCACACAATCAGTGGTATCTTGCTATGCATCCCAAACTAACTAATTCAATAAGAAAGTGAATACTATTTTTAAAAAATTTGATGCATAAAAACAAAAATTGTTCCTGATAATGTGGTACCATATAAAGTTTTTTGTTTGTTTGTTTGTTTGTGTTTGTTTTGTTTTGTTTTGATAGCCAGGGATTGAACCCAGGAGCACTTTACCACTGAGTCACATCCCCAGTCCTTTTTTATTTTGGAGGAGCCTCACTAAGTTACTTAGGTCCTTACTAAGATGCTGAAGCTGGCCTCAAACTCATGATACTCCTGCCTCAGCCTCCTGAGGCGTGCCCCACTACACCCAGCTCATGTTAAATTGTGTGGGTATTTTTTTTTTTTTTTTTTTTTGGTACCAGGGTGCTTTTCCACTGGGCCACATCCCCAGCCCTTTTTAGTATTTTATTTAGAGAGAGGGTCTCATTGAGTTGTTTAGGGCCTCGCTAAGTTCCTGAAGCTGGCTTTGAACTTGTGATCCTCCAGCCTTCTGAGCTGTTGGGATTACAGGAGTGCACCACCCATGTTAAGTTTTAATACATGTGTATGTTAAGTAATGTTTAAATCATGGTAAACACATCTATCTCCAAAATCATCTATCACTAATGGTGAAAACATTCAATATTCTTTCCTGTAGTTTTTTGCAACATACAGTTCCAGAAGCAGGGAATGTGTCTTTATGTTACTTTTTTGGAGCTCACAGTGGAATTTAGCAAATTACACTATCAGAAGTTCTGAAATTTAAAAATAAAATATGTTAATTACCTTTAGCACTGTTTAACCCAGTGGTTCCGGAGCTCATCTGCATACCAAGAGTCCTCCTTTTTCAGATGTTTCTATTAAATCTTGTGGAGTTATTTCATTTTCTACTCTATGACACTTTGGATAAAACTGGGGGTTGTTCATTTGTACTGTTTTTCACTGAGGAGAAACATTATCTAGTCCTACAATACTTTTTTGTTAATTACTGGGCTGGATAATATTAATTTGGAATATTTCACTTTAACCCAGGAATTTTACATATATTATGGGAAAATGAATTAAAGTGATGAATTAATAAGGAATTAGTCTTTTAATCATTCCTTTAAAGCCATTTATTGAATGCTTACTCTCAGCTACACATTGTGCTACATATGTGCTTGATAGACCTTCAAGGATTTGATAGAAGAGGAAGACAGATTTGCAAAGATCTTAAGAATAAAACAGAAGCTTGTGTTTGGTTAAAATATTAATGATAATAATAATGGACATTTGTTTGGAATATACTATGTTTCAAGTACTGTGTTAAATGCCTAAAAACATGTCTGTTTAAAAAACAGAACAACTCTATGTTATAGATTCTATTGCTATGCTTTTTGTCTTAAGAAACTCAAGTTCAAAGAAGTTAAGTAGTTTCCCCAATCAGTGGAGTATTTCTGGTAATCAATACAGTGAGTTGGCAGGAAGATTTTTTATTTGAATTTTTTATGTGTAAATGAGCAGGCATGCACAGAACAGGACAGCGCAGAACAAGGTTTCCTTGGAGAGGAAGAAGCATATGTAATAGTGTCACGGAGGGATACAAAGACATAGTGCATAGAATTGCAAGTGGTTTACTGTGCCTCTCAATAATTTTCCCTGGGTAAAGACAGGCAGGGCCTAGATCACAGCATCCTCAAAACTGTTTAATTGAGCTACAAATGAAAGAACAAGTTCTAAACAAATTCTATTCTCTATAAAAATAATCTTATAAACCAGGTTCTCTAAAGGATTGTTTAGATCTTTAGGGAATTTTAAAAAATATTTTAAGTTAATTTGAAGATTTTGGGGGTATTACTGACTTTTTCTCAGCAGAGTCTGAGGAATATTAGACAACTGGAAATAGGCAGTGAAGTCCTACACCACGAATTATTGTCCTGAATTCAGAAGTTTTGAAGTTTCATGGAATATACATTTAGAAGTCATTGTTTTTTTAAATTATCTGGAAGTAAAGTCTAACTTCATTATACATATGAACAAAAGATTTTTTACCCTAAGGTTTACTAAATATTAAAGTTTTATAATTAAAGATTACAATATAAACCAGTAGAAGATACACTTTATTTTATTGGAAACCATACTTAGAAATACTCCCAGATTAGAAAATCTCATCATTAAGGGCAATACTGCACATTTTGTTTGGTCATCAATAAAATGCAAAACACATTTCTGCATTTATAGTTCTTATATACATTATAATTTGACATATAGAGTAAATATCTGATTGCTTTTTTATGATTTCTATGGTCGCAGCCATGATTGTGAAAAATTAAGTAAATATTACTTAATTATCAATTAATATTTTCTTCTTTCTTTTTATATTACTTATGTTTTAAGCATTCTGGCTAATTTTTGAAAATATAAATATTGGTTATTTCGCTAATTTTAATTTCAATTTAAAGTCATAAAGGGAAGGTGTGTGTGTGTGTGTGTCTGTGTAGGCACAAATCAAGAGAGAAGCCACATTGTGTGTATAGGGTGGAGCATCACAGATAATGTCTTAGCACAGATTAAACAAGAAATGTAAAATTTATCCATTCTTTGTTGCTGCAGAGGATTTGTATTGTTTTTGTTTTAAAAATGTGTGCTTTTTCCACTTACAGGAGACATGTTATAATCCAGCCATCAAATTACATACAAAAATTTCTGGAAAAAGTTTCAGAGAAACATTTTTTACGAGGGAAAGCCTCTATTCATATGTAGCTTTTGTCTTTACCCTGGACTCCAACATGATATCTACGTAAGTAGCAGCCACATGGTAAGTGAAACATGGAAAAACCAAGTGCCACTGAAATGAGGAGAAAAAGGAGAAAGGACATTGATTAATATAATCGAATATCAACATATCTGCCTTTGTCTCGAAATCTTAAATAAAACAGTAAACTCCTTACTTAAAAAAGTGATATGAGATCAGAACTATCTACTTTACTAGTAAAGAGTGAAGAAAATTCCATTTGTTAAGGGAAGACAGGTCCAATGAGCTGGATCATGACTTGCAATATAATTTAACAGGGATTTATATTATGTGTAGCTTGCCCATTTGAAAAATGACTATTTCTATTTATTAATCAATAAGATCTATAAGATTCTGTAAATGGCAGCCTTAACTGGTTAATAGATTGTGACTGGAAAACTTTCTTGTGAAATATTCTGCTGAGAGTTATCTGACAATAGTGCACCTTAGTTAAGGTCCCTTTAGGTTCCAGTCTACCAATTCCCTCAAAGCAGTGGCAATTCTCTCAAGGAAAAGAACTCAGATAGAATACAACAACTGTGAAGATCAGGAATGACTACCTCATCTGAACAAAATCTGGGGTGAAAACATAAGAAACTATTCCTGAAAACATTTTGTGGAAGAAATTTCAGAATGATAGTTTAAGGAAGTTCGATCTTCAATTGGCAAGCAATATTGATTTGGTGGTACTTCCAGTAGAAATCATACAGCTTTCACCTGAAAATAGGTCACATGACATAATTCTGGCTAAGTAAGGTATCATGGAGCAGGTAGTTGAAGTTATCATTTTTACTTGTTTGTTTACTTTTGTTGTTGTTTAGAAAAAAGAGAGAGACATGCACTTTTTTTTTTTTTTTACTTTCTGCCTATTTCCTTTTAGCTTCTTCTACCCGGAGTACAGGCCTAGTGGCTGAAGGAATAGCAGCCTTCTTTTCAACTTGAGAAGAAATGCCACAGAGCTTGGTGGCATAGTGTAATGGTACAGAACCCAGATTCCTGGGGGTATTGTGTCGTCACTCCACTATCTCTGCACTGCCCACCTCCAAACTTTCTATTGAGTGAGAAAAATAAGTTAGTTACTTGATTAAAACAGCATTTGTTGTGTTTCTAGTTATTTACAGATGGATATATTTTTAACTAATATATTAATGTAGAAAAGTCATTTATCTTTTGGACAGCAGGTTTGGGCATCCATTCAAGCAGTTTATCGGGTGAGGACCCATTGACAAAACTGTGTTAAGAATAGACATTAGAATATTGGACAAGACATGATATCTGTATTAAATGGTAGCTATAGTTAATACAGTTCAAAAAAGTTCCAATCTGCATTAGAAGGTGGTTGAACACAAAGTATTGCTTTCTATTATTTCATGGTGAGGAATTTAAATAGGGATAGAGCACTGAAAATTTGGCCAGGGAATTGGGCAATGTTAAGCTCATAGGGTTTATGTATTCTGCTAAATTGTTTAGTGACAATTATTCTGATAATATGGGAAGATTATATCAATTATTCTCAAAATATTTGCATATCATTATATTTACATATAAATATACACAGACCAAAATCCCCTCACTTTATGAGTAGGAAAAAAACACTCCTACTCTATAATTCATAATCTAAATCTATACCTATGTATCATTATTGTATGTTCTTCTCCAGTACTCCCTAACATTTTTGTGCATTTTGTCTGTTAGTCTAATGCTTTTGGTAATCATTTATTCTCATAATAAAGAAAATAAGAATATGAGGCATTACTTCCAAATGTGGCAATATACACAAACTTATGATAGCAGTCTTTCTAAATCCATTTTATTCTTTCATCACTCCCACTCCAAAGAAAAGTAAATTGCACTTTTATTTTTTGAATAGTAAGAGACTTGAATATTTAAAGCAAATGTTTTGATTCAGTGACAGAATAAATCCAGCTACTTTATCTACTTAGAAATAAGGCTTCTTAATAACTGAATGTACTTAAAAGGCTTATTAGGATAAGGTAAATATAACATAATGCAAAAATTAAACCAGAATGTCATGCTGCAATGTAGAGCAGACAGAATATGTCTAATCTTTAAAACCTGTTTCAGAAATTAAGGAGAATTTGTCATAGACTAAAGCTCTTAATGAAGTACTTAAGGTAATATATCTCAGTCATCACTTCTAGGGAGTCTGACATCTATGAATGATGGGTCTGATCTGGGAAATGCTTTTCATTAGATGGAGCATGAAAAAAAAAAAAAAAAAAGGACAGACGAGCACTTCCAAAATGATTATTAGCTAATCTTTTTAACATCAGCAAGATCACCATCAAATATAATCAATTGATTAAAATAAAATGTACAAGACTTTGGAAGGAAGCACTGATAAGTAGCAAAAATCAAAAATATACCAAACATCTTATTCTTGAATAGAAATCATTCTATCATATCTGGGAAAAAAGTGACAATGTATGCTGTCTATTAGCAGTGTCCTCATGAGTAATTTAGCATAGCTGGTGTCAGGGAATGGTTCCCTCATATCTACCTATCTCATAATATATTCACTCTTAAAATTTCTAGTTCATTTTCACATATCCACTGCTGCTGACCTTCTATACTGTAACAGTATGTGTTCCTGAGACATTCTTCTGACATTATTAGGAAAATTACTAGATAGAATTTTGAGCCCTGTTTCAAGTTAGATGCTATTTACTTTGGGCAGGTCAATTTATAACTCATTATATTACTTTCCTCATCTTTACTTCTCAAATGTATTTCAACTATTTATAAGATAAAAGATAATGTGCCAAGATATTTAAAGAGCCATGGGAGATTTAAAAGTCAATATATTTTTAAATGATTATTACTAATAAAAAGACCTAACAAGTTCTATGACTTCATGCATTCAGTTTCCAAAATAAAGCAACCAATAACTTGTTGAGGACAAACATTCTTATCCTGATCCAAAATTAGTTAATGGAAAAATGGGTATTATGTCATATTCATAAACTACACTATTTTGTTGTTATAATTTCTGATTTCCCTCATTAATTGACCTTCTAATTTGAGAATACCCAGAGTTAATTAACAATAATGTACCAAGATATTTACTTGCCATTTTTACTACTTCTTGTGAAATTTAATAACTTTGCAGAGCAGAGGTATCTACAAAGGGCTTTAGTTTCTAATAATTTTCCCCTTTGAAGTACCTTGAATCCATCAGTCCCTGTTCTCCATCCTATGACAAATGTTGCCAATTGTTACATGGAACAATTTAAAGAGTCCGTGCCAGGAATGTTGGTCCTTCGCAAATGTTTACCTGGAAGACAAATGATCTGTATACTCTTCTCTCTATACTATAGCTGTGGAACATGGGTAAACACACAGTAGCTGGGGTACGGTAGTACTCACTTGTCAGAAAAGACTCAAAGAATCAAAATTGAAAGGGCTCTGCATCCTTAGTGTATGGCAGATAACCAGCACTTAATGAATCCCCATTAGTAGTGACAAGATGCATTTACTACCTGTGTAAATAAGAGAAATAAGAGTTGGTGTCACAGGTTTATATGAGCTGTGGTTGAATTTTTCTAATTTATTTGTGAGAGTCAAAGAATAAATTAAATAATTATCTAGGTAGCAGATTTTCTCCAGGTATAGTAATCACTCCTCAAAGGAACATTTTCATCCATTAATTGACTCATCTTTTAGTTTGACTAGTTTTAATTCTATTCACTACTTGAGTTTCGAGTATGTGTAATGTGAATGAGAAAATCATGGATCAAGACAGGTGTGACCTTTGGTCACTTGTCCATTATGAATGATATTTTCTGCGTCTATTTTTTCTTATGGTTTTCTGCAGAGCATTTAAAGGAATGAATCACAATGACTATTCAGTGAAATTACAGAATTACATGGAAAAGGTCAAATGTATACATTTAGTGTTATCTTACAGGGAACATATGAGACCATAAAATTCTAAAACCTAGTTCCTGTGACAAGGCTTATAAAAGGGAAAGGAAAAATAGTAAATCATAAACCTGGTCCTCTGCCACTGTATAATACAGGAGGAATCATACCAATTCAATCTGTTTGAGTTACGAGGCTAAGAATATAATCTGTGATTCACAGTTTAATAATCAGGATAGGGTTTAGTTCCTTCCACATAAAGAATTTTATGGGGACCTTTTCCCAGTAAATCGTGTAGTGACTGTGTTTCATTGTCTTAAATGTTGGCATTAATAAAAAAAACTCTCTGAATTTTAACATATCCAATATCCAATAAATTAACATGTTTAAATATGAGAGAACGTAATACATATGTCAACAAAAAGACCAATTTGAAAATAACTCTTCCCTAATCAAACTCAGACACAATGGAGAAGGCAAATTCTGGTCCGGAGCCTACCAAGCTCAGCATATGTGACTTTCTGATACATAGTTTGCCATCACGGAGTAAAGCTTAGGAGCTTTTGAGGCACAGGCCACTGGTCATGGCACCTTCTACTCCTGCCCATTTTTATCATATACCAACGTTCTCTCGTTCCCCTCATCAAATACTTAGCCCTTGTGGAATTCTCCTACTCACCAATACAAATCACACTAGTGTTTTGGGTGAATCCTATGTCTATGTAGCCCATAAAAATGGGGTCGCACTTACTGGACCTTCCCATTTCCAGTCACTTTCTCCTCTGAGACATGTGAGCCATGCTCATAGCCACTTTCTTAACACTGTTGCACCTGAAATTGGTCTAGGTAGAAATTATCAAGTCCAATCCCAATACCACCCATCTGTTTCTTTCAACCATTTAAAACCTACCTCTCTATCTGCTCTTTGAATTTAGGGGTTTCTTGATTGTTTTCTCTTTTCCACTTTCTCATTCTCTTTCTCTTTCTCTCTCATATATAAAAGCAAATCTATCTTTTAATAAACCATATTCCTTTAGATACTTTGCTGCTAGTGGAAATAGATCTATTTTAATTATGTGTCAGGCTGTATTCAACTGAATAAGTAAAGGAAGTTGAGATTTTGTACCTGATATCTTGAAATAATAAAAGTATCATTCCAATTTATTTTATAAGATAGAGGTTTTTATCTAGAGGACTTACGTAGCTTTTAAATGGTTTGGGAAATTTAAAATTCAAAGGAAATTTCAATTTCCTTTTGAAATTATTTGCAATTATTTGTGGGTTATATGCTTATCCAGAAAGACAGAATCCATTTTGACATCTATTTCCTGGGGCTCCACATTTCCTTTCATTTTCTGTGAATTAACTACTCAAAATATTTTTAGTTTCAACTGATTACTGAATTAATGAGTGAAAAGAATTATAAAGAACAGATGCTCAGAAAGGTTTAGAGGCATGCTCAAGGTCAAACACTGTTTAGTACTAAGAATATTGTGTATTTCTTATTTTCTCACAATGCTGTTTCTCCTGGAACAACTCTAATAATTTATTGAAAGATTGCAATTTGCCAGATAGGGTGGGAAGATGTTTTATGTGTTGCCATAATTTAATCCTATAATGGAGCATTTATTCTTGTTTTTTTTTTTTTTTTTTTTTTTTACCTATAAACAAGTATTGAGAGAATTTAACTACATATTGCCCACATTCCCACAGCTTCTCTAGAAAACAGTGGTGGGTGGAATCTAGATGGTCTGTATGTACTCTCCCTGATGCACCTCCTCTTCTCTGCTGCTTGCTGTGCATAAATAGTATTACCAATTTCTGTATTTAAACATCATGTCAAGAAATTATTTTTTATCCCATTTACACTACAGATAGAAACTATGGAATTTATACTGGTGGATTCAACAAGGTTTGCACTTTGATTTTGGCCAACACTAAAGATAAATATAAAAGATAGTGAATTTCATGTTTGTACCATTTTTTTTTTTCCATATGTGAAAATTTCTAAAAGTCTGTATTTGTTTTTGCTCCTTGAGGTTTTCACACACAGTCTGGTCAAGGTGCCTCGCCTTAGGAAGAAAATGATGATACTAAATCCCTAAACATTTAGAAAGACCTGGATAACTTAAAGTCACTTATCACTGGAGAAGAGATATCTCCAGAGGAGGGCTGTGAGTAGTTCCTGGAGAGGAGAAACTGAACTCAGGACCAGCAGGGTCCTTGTCTTCTGTGACAGAAAAGAATTTTAATACATGCCAGTCAGAGGCCTCGGCAGAAATTTAAGGAAGCAGATATATACTCAAAGGAGAATGCACACTATCTTAAGAGAGAGACACACTTTTGAGGTTCCTGGTTCTTTTAAAGGAAAGTTGGTGAAGAATGGGTATGGGGAGGCAGGTAGGGTATCAGTCTGCTGATCTCAAGATAATTTATAGTGGTCTGGTCATCCCCAGGATCCTGAGGCTGATGTGTTCTTCATCATCTGACCAATGGATAATGCTGGAAAGTTCCCCTAAATTATAGTACTGTTTTTCAAAATTTTATATCTCTTTTTACTTAATTTATTGATAAGCTAGTTAACAGTGCATAAGACAATTACCACAAGTGATTAAATTGATAGTCAAACTTTTTGATATTTATAGATTTCCTAGGAATTTGGGAGTGACAGGCCTAGCTTACAGAGTGACAGGACTGGAAAAATATGCAAAATTTCTAAATTAAAATTTTATTTCTTTGTCCTTCTTTTGTCTCTTTTATAGTTATTTCTTTAATTTCTTCTATTCTTCTTCATAAGTCCATCAACAACTCTCCCCTCACTTCAGGGTTTATTCTTAAGAGTTGAAAGGCAAATATCTACCTTCTCAGTAGCAAAGTTCTTGCCTAACATGTGGGATACCCTGTGTTCAATCCCCAGTAACACACATGCACAAACACACACAGAAAATCCACTTTCTAAAAGGTGGATAACCCTGCCTACTGCCTAGCCAGGGATCAGAAGTCCCAACTTGACCAATTTAAAGATGTTTCAGGATTTGTTGATTGTAGAATCATTATTCTTTCAAAGTCTAGAAGAGAAGGCATGGGCAAGTGAGATATTAGCCCACAACAACAGTAAATCAACAAAGAGATAAACAATGAAGAAGTATTCCTATGCAAAGTATAATGGTTAAGAAAATGAGAAACCTTTTTATGAAAAACCAGGAGGTTAGTAAGTCATTAAAACTTAAAGCAGAATCAGATATATTATTAATTTCTGATATCAAAGGTCTTGGAACATAGAAGACATTTCCAGAGTTATCAAAGATATAAACACAACATCACACTTCAATAATTGCAGTTTCCTCCTTGGATTGCAGTTACTGTATTAAGCGGCATTCAATTTTGGATGAAGGCCTTTTTCATCTATTGTTTAACAGTGAAATGCTCTGAGCTACATTATTTTTAAAAATTATTTATTTTTTAATTTTTTACAGACTGCATTTTGATTCAGGGTCTTTTGTGTATATCTGCTAAAGGACTTGATAAACCATATCATGTCTTTGATCCCAGTTTGGGGAATGCAGATAGAAGGCAGATAATCATGCTCAAGAAAGACTGGTCATGCCCATTGATGTTTAGGTTTGGGAAGTTGGTTGGACTACACATAGTCTTCATCTAGCATCCCTGTACCCAAGGATATCATAATACACATCTTCTTATCCAGTTCACAGGTAACCATGGCCAAATATTCTATATTTTTTTCTATATTCTAATGCAAAATAAGGCTATTACGATAGGAGCAGAGGCCAGTTCTCATTCAATGCTGCCTCTAGTGAAATAAAGAACAGGAGAGGTTTTTAAGTTAGGTCTAGGGGCAGAGGAGATCATAGGT
Source organism: Sciurus carolinensis (assembly GCF_902686445.1). Lineage (NCBI taxonomy): Eukaryota > Metazoa > Chordata > Mammalia > Rodentia > Sciuridae > Sciurus > Sciurus carolinensis. Next base: position 109,501,692 of record NC_062217.1, on the reverse strand, counting down.
TACTGGTGTGAGGTGAATGATTTTATGAGAAGTAAATAAATGTTCTCTTATTTTCATAACAGGAGGTAGTTTTGTGTCTTGGAGCAATGCTTCAACCAAGTTAGACTTCTCCCCTCCCAAGGAAAAGGGAAAAAGAGGTACTATCTCCCTTTGTAATTACATTTCAAAGGCATGGTTTCCAGGTCATCCATTGAGAAAGATATCCTTTGCTTGTACAATTGCCAAGAGGCTTTCAGAAAGATTTACATCTCAAAGGGACACAGAGAGAATTTTTAATTACCCATTTACTAAAGTAAATGCTTTAGGAAAATGGAGATTCAGGAATTGGTGCCAGGAAAAAGCCAAAATCTAAAGTTTAGTCAAACTGAGAGAAAGTCATCTTGGTTGTTAATAATGTGAACACACACACACACACACACACACACACACACACACACAGAGGAATTGAATAAAACAACTGAAAGGATAATATCCTTATAGAATACAGCATAATCACAGAATGTTCAAATTGCAAACATCCTTATTCTGAAAACTTAGTAGTGTATTTTATTGTGTTTATGATGTTTGATTGAGGCAATTATTTCTGATTTTAGCTCCAACTTTGGACCAAATTCCAAATGGAAATTTGAAGACTTTAATTGTTTTTGAAAAACTGAGCTTATAAAGGTTTTGTGTTCTGCTTCAATTTTCAAACCTAGGTTACATATTGAGATTCGAGAACACATTCTTGGCAAATACATATATATATTGGTTTACATATGTATACACACATATATAGTGGCTAAATATTAATCAGAGGACTAACTGACATACTTAAATATCAGAGATACTTTTTTGAGAAGTTCTTTTTACCAAGTTAAAGTTATATTATTACAAAATCTATAATATACAGATAGGTAGTTTGAGCAAGGGCTTTCTATTTATATGTACTTTTGATTTCTCCCTCTCTTTCTCTTTTTGTCATTCTTCCTTTCTCTTTCTTTCATGGAGTACTGGGGAGTAAACCCAGTGTCTCACAAGTGATAGGCAAGCATTGTACCAGTGAGTAATATAACCAGATCCTACTTTGTGTCATTTTTTTTTTTTTAATTTTGAGACAAGTTCTCACCAAATTGTCCAGGTTGGCTTAAATTCCTGCTTTAACCTTCCCAAATATTTAGGACTATAGGTGCCTACCCATCATGTCCAGTTTGCTGTAAAACTTTCAATATTTCTTAGTCTTTCAGATTCTGTGGTCCCTGAAAATATTCATTATTCTTTCTGTTATAAGTAATTAGTCATAAATGCTAAAGTCTACTTATATAATTAGGAAATCTAAAGGGCACTTGTAATGCATCTCCAGTTACCTTTGTTGTACATTTTTTCTCTGGATAAGATAACAAATTATACATGGCACTTTCCAACCTCAGTTTCAAGAGAATACTTTTCTAGTTTAAATTTTTCCAACTGTAGGCAAAATATTACACCACGCTTATCAATTTATGTAGAAAATCATATTCAACTTTTAATTATTTTATTGGTCTATTATATTACAGAGATGAGCCTAGAAACTAAAAGATAATATGGAAGGCAACAAGTTTTAATTCTGAGAGTCATTTATCAAGTCAATTTGTAAAGTGCCTAGGCATGTAAATTATTATCATTGTTAAGTAAATTCAGTTAATCTGAATGGAAGATAATACAATAAAAGTGAACTTCCCTCCTCTGATGAAATACTTTCTTGTATCTAAAGGGCTGAGGCATCCATTCGTTCTCTGTATGCATTCAGTGGCTCCCCTCAGTTCCTGGAGCTTGTTCTTAGTCCCTTGCCTCAATATGGCTCTTTGCTCTATGGGAACCAGCTGAAACATTTCTTAGGCTCCTGCTTCCTCTTCAAGGAAACTTCAGTCCCTTGAAAGTATTCACCTCTATAGAATAAATTTACAAAACACTAATTTCAAGTCATCTTTTTTGAAATTTTAAATACATATGCACATTCCTCTGGGTTTTGTCATATAATGTTAGTGAATCATGAAAAAGGAATCCATCATATTCACAGTCCCTCCCACACTCAAGGGAGGAGCCTAGTCAGGGCAGGTACACCAGGGAGTGGGAATCTTGGGTGAGCCCCATTAAATTTAAAGTCCCAATTTCTTCATGAAAGTTTTTTTCCCCCAACTTACTCATGATTTTTTTTTTTTTCCTTTTCTCTTTGAATTTCCTCGTGTTGAGAATGGAAACTTAGAAACTGCTTGAGGTCGATGCCAAGCAGTTAGGAACTGTGATGTATTCTCTATATCTGTGTATCTCCAGTCATTTTTGTCTATAAATTGCATTTGGTTTTATAGGACCAATGGAAATAGATTAGCTGCTTCTCCCCAGTTTTTTGCCAAACTGTATTAACTTATTAACTTCATTTTTCCTTTTTATATCATTTGCTTATTTGTATGTGACTGGGCAACTGAATCCAGCCTTTTGAACTTCAGATAATTTCCCTGGCTTGACTACCATTAACATTTGGGGGGAGTCTCAGAAGTCTGCCCATCACAGAAACCTCATCCTAAAATTGAATACATAGTTCATGAGGCATCTCTAGCTGCTTTTCCTTAGTCATTTATGTCACAGGGCAAGGACCCACCACAGAGTCAAAACAGCCTTTCTCACTGGTTCTTGTAATCATGCCAGAAAGATTTCAGACAGGTAACTCAGAGTAGGAGGTATGAGTTTATTAGAAGAAATAGGAAAAGGAAAAGGGGAAACTCTCAAGGGAGAGAGTGGGTCCCCTCAGAGAAGAAAAGGATGGCATGTCCTTCAGTTTTATTGGAAGTCCCAGGCAAGTTTCCAGAATGTGCTGCCCAGGTCGACTCTTGACTTTTGACTGATAGCAGGATGACCTTAGACTTTCAAGTACCCTCTGTGAATGACAACTCTAGGTCACTTTGAGCCAGGTTGACAACTCTAGATCACTCTGACCCAGAAACCAACAGGTTTCTAACTGAAACCTGTTCTTGCATATTTTATGGTTAGGATGAATTATTCTTATCCCCCTGACTTCTGGAACCTGGTCTGTGTAAAGGTCACAAAAGTCTTCCTCTCCAGGATAACTTGTGCTCTTCTTATCAGCATATTGGGCCTCCATTTTTCCTGCAGACAACAGGTAGTTTGCTGAGGAATGTAACATACCCTCTTGTCTGCAGGCACATTGCTTTTTAAAAGAAACCATGGAGGGATGAGCACAGTGGGCCCAGTTTACAGAATTTGTCCCTTAAACTTATGTTGCCCCCACTCAGGTCTGTCTGCTATTTATCAATTTAGAGTCTTACTAAAACTGATAGAAGCAAAATAATATTATGAAATATGAATTGACCATATAAAAAGATGAAATCCTGTCATTTGCAACAATTTGGAATGACCCGGAGGACACTATGTTAGGTGAAATAAACCAGGCACAGAAAGTCAAGTACTACAAGATCTCACTCATATGTGGACTATATAAAAGTTGGCCTCACAGAAGTAACTATGGTGATGATTACCAGAGACAGCAGGGAGAATGAAGAAATGTTTTTGAATTATCTCACCATAAAAAAATGAATAAGTAAATAAAAAATAGATGAATACATGACATGATAGATATGCTAGGTTCCCTGATTTTATCATTGTGAAATGTAAACAAATATTGAAACATCATATTTTGCTCCATGCATAGAACAATTAAATTAATATGAGTCAGTTAAAAACAAATAAAATACTATATATTCCTCAGTTTTACCTCTTTATAATGAAAATTATACAATATCCTATGAAACTCTCTACTGGAAATGCCTTAATAATCCAGAGCATTAAGGAGCAATTATGAATTTAATTTCTCTCATATTTTTAATAATAACTTTGGTCTTATATTTTAGTTGTTTATCTCATGAGTCAGATTTCTCTTTTTTCCATTTCTTTTTCTATTCTTATATTTAGATAAGAATTTACACTTAATTTTAAATATTGACCAAATTGTCAAACAACTTAATCACAGCAGGTAAGGAAATCTAGTTTAGTGACTCTACCAAAAGAATAAAAATAATACCTTAAGTTAAATTAAAAAATGGATACAGTATATAAATATTCCCAAATAATGTTTTGATTATTTTTAGACAAAAATATGGCATAATAGGGTATACATTAATTTAGATTAAATAGTAATGAAATCTAAAGAGTTATCCAAGAATTAAATGAATAAAATATTACAGAAAATGTTACCAAAATGATTTTAATGCTATCATTTTAATTATTTTTCTAAATTTTATTAAAATTCAATTATAAACCAGGAAACACTGCAGTCTTAACATTTCATTTTTGACAAGGCAAAGTACAGTTTTTGAATATATTGTAATGTGTCTAGAAATAGGAAGAGAAAATATGAGGTCAAGGCAATTATCATACATAAAGTCAGCCTTAATTATCATGATGGACTAACTACCACCAGGATTTACTAGATTATTATTCCATTCTCAATGAATTCTTTGCATAAAGTACAATATTACATTCATTTTTTATAGAATTCTAGTTTTACAAAATTTAAAGCATACATCCTATGTGTGTGTGTGTGTGCATGTGTGTGTGTGTGTGTGTGTGTGTGTGTGTTTCCCGTCCATCATGTTGAAATATAAAGCAAATATCCGTCAAAATTTTAATCTCTATTACAAATAATACTTCACTAGGCTACTTATTCTTAAATTTATTTGAGGTCTTCATATTAACTTAACCAATCTTTGTAGAGGCCCATCTGTGGCCAGTACAGAAAAAATAAAGTGATGAATTCATTTTCCTTAGTCTAATCCTCAAGTTGATCTAATGGTTAGAGAGGTCAGTAAAGCTATTACATAGTTATATGATAATCAAATTCCACATTCCTTGAGGAAAGGTAATATAACAAGAGATGACAAAGCCATTTACAATTCTGTCCTTTGTATTTATTCTTGAATACAAAGTTCATAGCAATGAATAAGCACAAGCACATGCAAATCTTGAAAGTAAGGATATGAATTATTTAAATGATATTTTATACTTACTTTGTAGGATTAATTGATGAAACCTTAATCTCTTAAAACCATGGTGCTGGGAAATATCTGGAACAAAAAAAAAAAACAACTATATTGATTAATTGATTGATTGGTCATTATAAGCAAAAGTACTTATAAAGAAATTCCTGGTAAGCATGAAGGATTTTTTTATGAGCAGAGTTGAATGTTGTCTTTGTTTTTTATTTTAAGATTTCATGAAAGAGACTTACTTCAGATTAGCAAAAGAATAAAAATAATACTACATCCTTCATTCTTTGATAATCAGGGATCTCTTGAACTGACAAATGAAATTGGAGTTCAATCTAGTTTGTTACTGTTGTTTTAAAAATCTAATTGGCATTTTATCTTTTTCAGAGGAACGTAAAGTGACATCTGTCAAATACCCTACAAAGTTCAGCATCATGATTTTGTCTCAATAAATGACAATTTAAAATATAAAGAAAAATTTCATATTTGATGTTAGGAGAAATTTGTGTGACTGTACTCTGGGGAGAAGTTATATAAGGAAAACACCCAAATACATAATGTTGTTAAAAAACTTGCCATCATAGTTTGTCCATGTGGCAGAAATACTGTCTTTGAAAATGTGCTTTGAATTCATTTCTTGAGTGCCCAGGCAGATTAATTTTCATCAGACATGAAAACATGTATGTTGTATATTTCCATGACAAGTGTACTATTATGAATCCATTTAGATTTTGTATCTATATGTGTAGTCTGGTGCAGTGCCCTTTAAACATCTGTTTTTTACAAACTCAGTATATGGAAAACCAGCTAAGATCGTCACAGTATTATTTTTGCCAACAAAACTACCAATGGTATGTTCTGCCACACATTTTCATCCCAGCAGTGAGATGCTATGTATTTCTGATAAGATGTTAATGCCATGACAGGTATTGAAATGTCAAGCAAAATTCAATTTAGCCTAGTACTATCTCTCTTTTCCTTCAGTTTCCTGGCCTGTAACATGAGCATAGTGCAACGCTTCTGTGATGTCAGTATATCAGTCAACAACTCAGTCAAAAGTACTAAAATGGTTTTTAGGTGACTTTTAGGAGCCAACATTTTAACACATGAAATAGGATAAAATAAGCATACGGTAGTTCTGATATAGTTTAATCATCTCTCAAACAGTCAATTTGTTAACCTTCTCTGGCAAGTAGCCTATCTCTTAGGAACAAAATTCCATTAAACATTTTTATGAAACATTATGGATTTGTGGCAGTCCAAGTAAAAAAGAGAAAACCCGATGTTCTGTTTCCTTTTGCAGATTTTTACAGGAATAGTAAAGACCAGAGAACTTTTTGAGTTCATATGATAGCCTGGTAGTGACTTCACAACAGATTCTTCCACAAAGGGTAAAGAATGGTACTGTCTGGGTGTGTCCATGTGGAAAGTTTAAATTCAGTTGACAACTATTTAATTAAATTCTAACTCTCCAGGATATAGGAACTGCTCAGATGAGCTCCCTTCTCTCATCATAGAGAGAAGTGACAACACTTTTTTTGGTTATACTCATATTGGAGCAAACCTCAAAACAATTTTCCATGCTGTAAAGTTAAGCCATAATTCTTTATAATAAAATGTACCAATAAGTTTTATAAACTCAGATAAAACCACATGTGTAAGACTATGAGTATGTTCAGTTGAATTTCTAGATGAACAGCTCTGTAGGAACACAAATTTGGCATAAGCTTAGTACCTATTATATACTCCTTTCTCAATGATAACAAGTTCTGTAATGAGAATTAATTAAAAGAAATCTTTTAACTTGTGGAATGGGAAGAAAGAAAATTAGAGATGTGTTAATGAACCTTAAGAAAAAAGTTGAGTAAACAACATGTATAATTACTCTGTAGGGAAGTACTGCTTAATTAAAACACAGAGTCATTCTATTAGCATACACACCTGCTGCTTACAGGACTTTTTTTTTTTTTTATAGCTAAATAACTTCATTCATAAACAAGGTTCTCTCTCTAGTTCATCTCCTTGAGAAAACTCCATCTCAGTGTTTTGCCTTAGTCTTGCTCATGTTGATGCCTCTCATAATAATTATATGGAATGTATCCGGTAAGCAAGATTTTATAATGATTGATGTCCCTGCAACTTTATAGCTTTTGTTTTACTTTGGAAGGTAGAGAGAGAAATGATCCTTAGTAAAATATTCCAAACCCGGTGGCACAGATCTGAGATCACAGTACTTTCTTTAAGAAATCAAAGTATAACCTCAGTGTCATAATCAAAGGAGTATCATTTAATTTTGACTCAGAAGTTCTGATGACACTTTTTGGAGGACATGATGCTTTTGATAAACTTTATAGATGAGTGGGCTATTAGTAAAGTCATGATATGCAAAAGTATAGAACAAAAAAGCAAGAGTAGAAGAAATGAACATGGAATTTCACTGTATACAAGCAGCTGGGTAGAATTTTAGTGCAAGTGAGACATACTTATATATGAATTAATAGAGATGAACTCAGATAAGTATGTGGTATATGAATTATATTGTATGGAGTGTCCCACTCATCACTATATGCATGTTCCTTTACATACTATCTCTTTGCCCAAGTCAAGGCACTTAAGAATCTATTTCCCCCACCCTCTCTCATTGCTATGGCCATGGCCAGGCTGTGCTCATAGCCCTGGAGGCCATGTGCTCCACTTGGCATGATTAAAAGAGGGAGAACATCTGTATGTCTCACTCTGGGTTGTGGTTTGAATTAACTGAAACTTATGTATCATGGGCTGAGTGTGTAGCAGGTGAGACTATGATGGCATTGTCATGACAAATACAATGAAAGATACTTCTGTCTTTCTCATTTTCCTCATATCCAAAAAGTATCTGCACATCATGGGTGTTTCCCTCTGAAATTTTATACAGTTTCTAGAACTGTATAAAACTAGTACCATGTTTCTTCTCAAGACTGCCTCAAAACAAACACACATTTAGGAATCTACTGTTAAGGTTTCTTTCTTTTCAGCGTTCATTATTTGTTTATAAGTTTGAATATATGATTCTCCCAGATGAGGCTTTACCAAATTTTCTGGGAAGAACAACTGACATGATGATCTGATATGAATGGGGACACGGAAAGAGGAGAGAACAATGGAAAACTAGAATAGAAAGTGAGCTACTGTGTGTTATACTACAGGGTTCTGAATCTGCCTACACAATTTCGAGGTGTTACAAACTAAGGCTTTGTTAGAGGCCCCAGGGAATTTTCCAGAGTCCTGCTCAGGTCTATACCTTGACTTTTGACTGACAGCAGGATTGCATCAGATTTCCAAATCCCCACTGTGTGTGGTAAAGCTCTGAGTCACTTTGGTCCACACTGACCAGTTCTAATTGGAAGTTGTTTTTACATATTTTATGGTTAGGATAAATTAACCTTATCTCCCTCTCTGGAATCTGTCTGTGTAAGGGTCACAGAAGCTTCCCCTTCAGGGCGACTTGTATTCTTCTTATCATAATGCCAGGCCCACATTTCTCCTGCAGATGACAGGTTGCTTGCTGAGGAATGTAACATACCCTATTGACTTAAGCCAGACAGGTCAGGAGGTAAATTGCTTTTTAAAAGAAAGCATGTGCAGGAGTCAGCAAAGTGGGCCATATTTATAAAAATATCCCCTTAACCCCATGTTCCCACCACTCATGGTAACCCTTTGTTACCTATCAGAGTTATAGTGGCATTCTTAATTGCCAAGAAAGGAGTGATTACAGCTCCCTAGAGGACAGAAGGAAAGATTTATGAAGGAGGTAATGCCTGGGGATAAGAGTAGATTTTTTTCCCCAAAACAGAAGATGAAAGTTATTATAGGCAAAAGAAAGTATGAGAAAGGAAACAGCAGTTGAAAAAATTAAGGTCTATATACAGACTTCAATTTTATGTAGATAAAAATGTGACAATAGAGACTTCATTGCAAAGATGACTGGAGAAAAAGTACAGGGCCAATTATTCCACCACACTGCATAGTGTATTTTCAAGAAATAAGCACTCAAGAGTTCCAGTTAGGAAAGCAATATTCATTCCACTTATTCAACCAAAGTTGAGCAAAATGTCCTACCATGTTATGTGCACAAGGCTTTTAGGATCATGATGTCTCTGCCCTTGAGAACTAGAAGCTTCCATAGCCTTGTAATCACCTGAAGGTATTTCCAGTGATTAACATTTGCCAGTGGTTAACCTGACTGCATCATGGAGAGTGAAAGTCCCCACAGTGTGTTACAAATATGTGTATTCTCCCCACTCAGTCCAGGCAAGAGTCACTCGTCATTGGTAAATCACCTCTTCTCTATAGGATTATCTTAAGACCTTTTTCTGTCTTCATGCTTTGTCTTCCCCTAGGGCATTCACCTCAGTGCTGTGGCACAAGATGGGTTTTCAGTTCCAGTCTATAGGAGGTGAGGAAGAAAAGAAGTGAGGGATAGTAACTTATTAACTATATGAAGTCTAAATTTCTAAATCTCTTCTACTCCATAGTCTGGAAGTTCAGTTGACCTGAACTTAAGTTAACAGGTTATATTTAATTTAAAGGGAATCTATGAAGAGGAAACTCCAGTTGGGTTTTCACAGGCCCAGCTAAAATTCAAGATTCTCTTACTGAAAGGAAAAAAGTGAATAAAAGAAGAAAATGAAGATATGGAGAAAAATTATCAATTCCTTATCAAATTAGTGGGTGAAGGAGATGAGTTGATATGGAATATTGAATATGGTGTTGTTTTTATTGAAATAAATATTATAAAGGACATTGAAGAAAATAATTGATTATTTAAATAGATTAAATTCAAAGTTATTCTGGAAGATTCTAGAGATAGGTGTCAAGAAGTAGAATTGGACATATTATTTTAACACTAATAATTAACTGTACCTTGAGATATACTTGAGAGTCACAAACATATCAATGATACTTAATTAAGGATACTTAATCTGCCTTGAGAATAGATAACTCAAGGAAAAGATACAAAAAAGGAGAGAAATAATATGTGGAAATTTTTATAGATATAATTTAATAGTTTCTGATCTTAAAATGAAAAGCTATTAAAGTATAGAAAGGAGAGAATAAAGTTAATATTCAGATCTAGTCAACACAATATAATTAGATTAACTTATTAAATTAAAGCTGATTATAATTTTTCATGCCATGTCTAAGACTGTAATTTTTAATGTCATTTCTAGAAAGTGACAAAATTAACGCTAGTGCAAAAATAAACCTATACAACACTGCTCCCATCCCCTTTCAGAAACTGATATAAGAGCAAAACAAGTACAGAAAAACATTTCAGTGTATGTTTGTTGCTGGAATAGCAGTTACTATGTGTGCTGCTGATCCCAGAGTAAAAGGACCTTGGTTTAGCAAAAATGTTAACTTTTTTTGGATATGTGAATGTGGAACTAGAACTGAGATTTGAGACTAAAACGTCTTCAAAATAAAAAAGAGAAATCAATTGTGTGGGAAAAGAGAGCTTAAGGAAAAAAAAATACTGAAACTCATAAAGAAATGTCTAAGACCAGGTATTGGGAAAAGGGAAAAACATTTTAGAACAGGGATGTTCAGTGTTTTAAACTGACCCATGTGCTACAATGTTAAGTCACTTTTGTAAGCTCCTCTTCCAACTCAGTAAATCTGGTACAAATCTCATTTATCCTTGTGTGTGAAAGATTTTTGGTAGGCTATCATCACCAAGAGGGTAATTTCCTTGAGTAGGTTGGTGTGCAGTACAGGAAAGAAGCCCACAATATGGGCAATGTCACTCTCATTTTACTTTAAAGATGAAAAAAGAAGATGAAAAGAGTAAACTTCTGAAATTTTAGGAGTGGTGCCCAATTGCTCACAGAACCTGAAAAGATGGAACTGTTGAGCACTCTGTACTTAATTTCCAAAAATCATTGTGACCTCTGCTGACACTAGGATTTAAAAAATAAATAAAGCACCCAAGTAAAAGAATCCTACAAATGAGATGGAGAAATATAGGCAAGGAAGTAGAAGGAGAGTTCAGAGAAAACCATAAACACCAAGAAAGCAGATTAAGTGCATGATGAGTGGAACCTGATTACTAGTAACTGACAAATAAATTAGAGATGTATATGTGCATAAAATCATCTTGCAGGAGATTTTGTGTCATAGTATACTAGTCATGGAGAGCCTGTAAAGACTGAAGGAACTGACTGCTTTATTTTTTTCTCCATTAACTATTTACCTCTGTTTTCCAAACGAATATTTTTCAGAGTCTGCAGGTTGATTTACTATGCTAATTTTCTCTCTAATGTTTTATCATGCTCCACATTTTTTTCATGATTTGATCTTTACCATACTCTCTGTGACATGTTGAACTCTTACTGAGCATCACAATGAATATCATATTGAATTTTATGAACTTCAACCATTTTTCATGGTTCTATAGCCATGTTCTCTTCTTTAAATTCATGAATTTTCTCAGGCTTTTATTACTTCTGAGCTATTTTATTCCAAGTTAGCATGTTAATGCTTTCCCCTAGTTTCCCATCTATTTGAGTTATTTTATCAAATGTCACCATCTTACAAGGCTTCCCAGGATGACTCTATCTAAAATGGCTTTCCTTTCTTGCTTCCTACTATTTCTCTTCTGTCCTTCAAAACAAATATTGCAGCATGAAAACTTACTTCTCATGCATTTATTTTTGCCTATAAAATGCAATATTCAATGAAGTCCAAATATTGTCTACAAATGTCCTGATACAAATGTTAATCAATTATTTTGATTAATTAATTAATACATTAACTTCAAAACAACTCAATGAAGTAGGCACTCACAGTGCCCATGTTTAATAAAGAAAACCAAGGTTTTGAATATTCTTATAAACTTTCTCAAGTTCACCATAAAGTTAGTCAATGGCAGAGTTGTAATTCAAACACAGAGCTGTCTGATGTCAGATCTTGAATGCTAATCCGTAATCAGATTAACCTTATGTTTTAGATAAAATCTACCTTCCTGGTAACTAAACACTGAAATGACATTTATCAGATACACACAGTCTTGGCTTATACTGCACTGAGACTCAATTCTCAAGGAAAAGTCATTATGCCTACCTAGTTAAAAGAGCTCATGAAATTCAGTGCCTATTATCTTGAGTGCCAATTTAAGCCAATTTGAGTGCCTGTGATGACAGCTTCTCTCCTCCTGCAGAGCACTAAGCCCTGAGTGACCACTTTATTTCCCCGGTCATCACTAACCTGGACAGCCTGGATCTGCAGGGAACTCTGATAGATTTACTTGTCATAATAATGAGCCACCTTCTTACAGTAGAACACAGTGAAGAAAAAAGTATTTTTCCATTAAACTTCTAGTGAATTATTATTAGAAATACACACAAAATTATTTCAGGCTGTACTAAATCACATAACAATGCAAAATCTGACAAAATACGTATAAATACCATAATAGTTTGGGTAGCTACAGAAGTATATTCTTACCTCTGCCAAAAACAGAATGAGTTTTCAAATATACCCTCAATACAGCTTCCATGTGTATAGTAGTGGATACTCTATGAATACTACAATAGATTTCATCAGAAAATTTTAAGACTCATAAGAAATTATTCATTTTTAAAGTTTTTCATTTGATTACTTTTTCTATTTAAATGTTTGTAGGACACATTTCATAGTTTTGAGAAAATAAAATTTGAATTAAAAAAAAGAGAGAGAACAAGTGATCTTAAAATTTTCAATTCCAAATAATACTGTTTCTAAAAGGAAGTATCCATACAGTCAGTATTGCTAATGGAAGCACAGTAGACTGGAGTAATAAATTATAAATTTTATTCTCAAATCTAATGGTAGTTATCTTTCTACAATTGGACACATAATGACTAGTTTGTATTCCAGATGAATGTATACAAACTTATTGACTCAGAGTAAAATAAAAAGTCATGTTATATTTTTCAATAGTAATAAACATGGATTTAATGGGATTCTCCATTTTTGCATTCATTTATAGTTATATCCTGTACTTATAGTCAGTGTAGATCTTGTTCTATTATATCGTAATTGTATTTCCTTATCTATGTTTACATTCAAAGCTACATTACTTAAAACCAGAGTGTGTACTATATCGCCTTGGCTTAATGTTTGGTCTATTACATTTGTTAACAAAATAAATGTTCACATTCTGCCATTATGCAGTAATCTAATACAATCTTGATTTAAAAGATTTAGCAAAGTTTAAGGAACATGGGTATCAGTTACAAAAATCAAACACATTGTATTATTGTATTTTTTCATGTCAATAAACTAGGTTAAAGTGAGCTTACTTAAACTGATTTTTAATTAGTGGTAATTGTTGACCCAGATATAGACCAGATAGTGGTTTATAAGGATGACTCTCATCACCTTGCATCATATCCTTTTTGCCACTATTTAGTCACAAGATACCAAAGCAATTTCCTCAAAAGAAGTATAAAATGAATTTTAAAAAAAATTATTTTTTCTAATGTGCTCTGGAAGCACTTCAGTGAGAAATTTCTATCTCAACCCTTATCTGAAAGTATGTATTCACAGTCTTAGGGAGTCAACAGTCAACAGAATCAAACTTTAAAAATAAATTTCTGATAATTCAACAGCAGAGGGTCTATCTCTGTATCCTACTTCTGCTATGAAAAAAACTTAATGACTTAAATCAATACAATTTATGATTTTGTGATTCTGGAGATGAGAAGTCTGAACCGAGTCTCACTGGGTGAAGCCATCTTAGGTGCATTCTTTTCTGCTGCATTCTCGAGGAGAATCTGTACTCTTGCTCCTCGAATCTTCTAGAGGCTGCCCACAATTCTTGGCAAGCATCCTTTTTCAAGAGAAGCCCTTATCAGGTGAGTTTTACATCACAACACTGTTACATGATCCTCACTCTTACAAACTTACCACCCCTTGTGGTTACATCAGCCCCACCCAGATACTCCAGCATATTTCCATTTTAAAGACAGAAATGAACAACTTCAAATTCTGCCTTCAATGATAATTCTTTGTTGTTATGTAATGTAGTCATAGGTCCTGGAGATTCTGATGTGGATGTCTTTGAGAGGTCATTATTCTGACTGCCAGAGAGTCAGAAAGTGTATGTGTTATGGCTAAAGGTCTGTTATCATTTAAAAAAATACTTTGTGGAATATCATTTTTGAATGTTTTATATAAACTCTGCGGCACACAGAGATAGAGATTCCTCCTTTGCCTTCTTGGTCTGACCCTTTTGTTTTTTCGCTTAAGTTTGAGTTCATGCTTAATATTTGTAGAAATAAATAGTACTCAAAAACTACTATTCCTTATGAATACCATATTTTTCCGTAACTGGTTTTCTCAATAACTGCTCATTATTTTTTTTCCAAATAAGACAAGAATCAAGCATTATTGGTATGTTCCATAACCAATGCTGTTCACTTTGCTCAATTGTTTAATGCAGATATCTCCACTGCATAGTTATCATTTTGATGATTGTGGTTAGTCAGCAATTTGGGAAGACATGCTTTGTGCCTGACAAAATGTACTTTTATTCACCAAAACTTAATTCTCTAGATTTAGCACTTCCGATTTTTGCTTGAATCAATTATTAATGTGATGGAAAAAGTGTTGTATAAATCCATTATCACTTCTAATTTTATTAGTTGACATTTTACTGTAAACGAAAGCCTTCTTTCCTTCTCAATTAATTGATTTTAATAATTATGAACTGAATACTCTAATTTTATTCAGTGATGTTCCATTACTGTTTTGGATTTTGATGCTTAATTTGTATCACACTTTGAAAGTGGAATGTCTTCCAGTCTTTTCTTTTCCATATGCATAACTCCTTTTTTAAACTGTTAGAAGTTTAAAAAATTTATCTCATAATAATTACTCACTTGTTCAATTCTGAAATAAAATGCAGAGAAAATGGTTTTATATTTGCTAACCTATGTCAACTTAAATACACAGAACTTAATAATTATGTACTTACATTTTATCTTTAAATCAAGGGTACTTATTCAAAGTACTACATTCAAACAACTTTTTAAATAAAACTACTGGTAGTCAAATACAAACTTATCATATTATGTAGCATTTGACTAAATGAGGGTGATACCCAAAAGAAAGATTATAAAGTAAAAGAAAGACTTTTCAAAAAAGAAAACTCTTTCATGCTCCTGGAAGGATGCTAAGGGAGGGGAGAGGCACATGGAAAGTGAGAGCCAACTACTATCTAACTGGTGATTAATCTGTCCATTCAAATTTCAATAATTCCAATAAATGGTGTTTGCACAAAATTAACTTAGACTTGCACATGATCCATGGCCCTCTTATTTATTTGTAGAGATAAACAAATTTTTCTGGGTTATGTGTTTTGATATTCATAAAAGTTGAAAACAACCTTTTCCTCACTCTTTACAGCAGGGCAGCTGTAGTTACAACTGAATGATCTATAGGCCACATTTTGGGTCCTCTGATGCACTTCAAAGACTTGTTGCTTTCATAAGAACTCTGATCTTCATATTCAAATACCAAGTACTGTGATCTGGATAGAGTTCCACAGTGTCATAGAGACCCATCAGTTAGCATCAGTTAGCTCTGCTCCTGATGAGCATCACGGAGAAGATTTCAAGTAGAGAACTGGTATCTGTTGTGCAGCATTCCATCCCACAACCTCAGTAAATTGAGGTTTTCGTGGTCGGTTATATAAATGGCATGCTGAGTTTAAGCTAATGTGTTTTCCATTCCAAATGGCACAGCTTCTCTTTTCCCCCTGCATTAAGCATTGAGCAGGTGGTGTTTTCTAATCATTTATGTTCATTCCGTCTGCCGTCATGAGCAAGCAAGATCATAGATGTGCTCAGTAGCTCTTGCAGTCAAATGGTGATGAATAGAACAGCGAGAGTCTGCTTTTGCCTTAGAAGCATCTAATTTGGAAACCATGGTGTCAGAAGTGTGTGAGGTGGGTCTGAGCCCTCTACTCCCTCATCCAGAAGTGATTTATATCATCTGGGAGCCATTTATCTTTGCTTTGGTTATTGTGGAGAGATGACAAATGGGAGTATAGAATATGCAGCCCTAAATGGCAGAATATTTTCTCTATCTAAAAGAACACAGTGTGTCAAAAATAATTTGCAAATACTTTACTGTTTTTACATTCATTAGAACAGTAAGGAAGGTGCATTAATGACAATCATACGTCCACACTAGAAATGTCAGCTAATGGTGTCTCCATTATTCAGAGCTTTACCTGAAAAGTTACTGACTTTCTCATCCATTCACAACAGCTAAAATTATCTTTTTTAAATTCCCTATTCCATCTCAAGGCAAAATTGAGAAACAGATAACACAGGAAAAGAATATTACTCAATACTCAAATTTTGTGGGCCTTTTTTAAAAATATAATTCAAGAGAATAGACGTTCATATCAGTATGATTTTTGACTCCCAATTGTAGGTTGATGTTTATGTATGAAGAAACGTGGATAAAAGTTGCTCTAAATGAAATTGAGCTTGGGGAAGAAATTTATAGACATTTCTGATTTTATTTATCTTCAGTCTCTTTTATTATGCCATTCTGAATATGTCATTTTGAATTTGTATCATTTCTATCAATGAAGACTTTGCCAAAAGGGAACTACTAGTAGCAAGACAATCTGTGACACTGATCCAGGGAGGCTGAAGACAGCCTAAGGAGAGCAAGAGTTCAATTATGGGCCAGGGAAGAGGCAAAGGTGCAAACTGTAGAGGTGATATGGAAATAAAAGGATGAATAAATGCAAAACAGGGAAAATGATTGGGAGAATTTCCTTAAATTTGTATCTTCTGTTTTACCAGAACCACCCAATTGCATTTTCTCAATATATGGAGAAATACTTACATAATCATCCTTTTTAGTTTTCTATTTAAATTTCTTTCTTTTTTTTTAATTTATAGAACACTGTTTTCATTTGGATCTTAACTGTCACCCAA
Organism: Sciurus carolinensis; assembly: GCF_902686445.1. Classification (NCBI taxonomy): domain Eukaryota; kingdom Metazoa; phylum Chordata; class Mammalia; order Rodentia; family Sciuridae; genus Sciurus; species Sciurus carolinensis. Next base: position 109,484,696 of record NC_062217.1, on the reverse strand, counting down.
AGGCTCATGTTATTAAAGACTTGGTCACCAGCCTGTGGAGCTTTTGGGAGGTAGAGGAACTTTTAGAAGGGAGAGTCTCATGGAAGAAAGATCACTAGTGGTGTGCTCTTGGGACCATGGTCCCTTCCTGCCTCTCCTTCTTTGCTTCCTGGTCACTATGAGGTCATTAACTTTGTCCACCATGCATACTGTGCCCTGATATTCTCTATTGCCACAAACTCAAAGTGACAAGGCTATGTGACCATGGACTGAAACCTCTGAAATAGTGAGACAAAATAAATATTTCCTTTTTTTTTAAAGTTGTTTATCTTAGGTATTTTGTCATAGTAATGGAACACTGACTGACACAAATAACTTGATCATATAGCCACAGGACAGAAGAGGAAAAGGTTGAGAGTGAATGTATCTTTTATCTCTTACATAAACCTTGGTCAGTTTAAGATTTTTAATAAAAAGTCAAGTTGTAAATCTCATCTTTAAAAACTCACTCTCAAAGTTGAGCCACTTAAAAGCCGGTTAATATTAGACAGATCAGGACTCAAATTTTTCATCTCTAAAACCAGTCTAATGATTCCATATACTTACTTCACAGAATTGTTGTAAGTGAGAAATGACTTCCTACTAGAGGTGATATTACAGTGACAGGGCTCTAGTACTTTTCTAAGACAAATTAGATATTATCATTCCATTATTATTCTGAATGTTGAAAATGAAGAACATTTTTGAAATTTACATATTGTTAAAAAAGGAAGTGGTTTGAGAAGAGAGAGATTTTTATGTTCAAAAGTGATATTGAGCTGGGGGTGTAGTTCAGTGGTAGAGCATTTGCCTGGGTTTGATCACCAGTAACACACACACACACACACACACACACACACACACACACACAAGTCCTAGGCCCCTGGTGTTAATGCTTTTCCCTTTGAATTAAAAAATAATATAATGAATATAGTGAACACAGATCTAAACATTTTTATTTGTGTTATATTGTATCCTTATACAAACATACTTTTTATATTAACAATAAAAATGGAAATTGAAAAGCATGAAGTGCAAATAGTTATAGGTAAGGATTTATGAATAAAATCTATTTGAACATTTTCTTCTATGCGGCAAATATACACCAGTGATACTTTGTAGATTCAGACTAGTCCTCCAGGTTCCCTAAACACAACATGTTTAAAAGAGAGTACTGAAAGTAAAGGCATATTGGGTAAATATTTATTGAGTGCAGTATGTATAATATCAACTTGGGAAATACAGAGGTCCTCCAAAGAGAACAGAAATGTGACTCTGAGAATTTACCTTCGAAATTCAGTTCCTCACTGAGAAATATTAACATTCTCTCCTATCTAGGCTATGTTTTTATTTTATTTTGTTTAATGATTATTTCAGCAGACACACTCAGCTACCTCATTTCTAGACAATAAGCTTCTTGTAGGACAAATCATTTGCTTTTGTTTCTTTAGTACCTGGCATCCATTAGGCAGATAGTAGGTAGTTAAAAATATGTGCAATTGAACATGACACACACATGAACACAATGACGTAGCCACCACACTATCATGAGTTGCTGAGGAAAGCTCCTCAAACCTTTGAATGTATTATTTCTAACCAGTTCAATTATTTCAAATATCTACCTTTATTGGAGGAGGTGGACACATAAAACCCTCTAACATAGCTATAATTTCATGTTCATTAAATCAATAAAGTAGTGAAAAATGGCAAAGTTGATGTTTTTGTTTCAGTAAAAACATTATAAGTTACAATTGACCTGTTGTTTTAAAGTTGAATTGATAGATAAAAATAGATAATTCTGTATTTGGGAGTACAGGCACTTACTCCATTGCTCTTATAAAGGTTTTGAGGCAACTTTGACCATGTTTGGGGTAAGTCTGTGATTGGCATATGACTGTGTGAACAATGGGAATGAGATATTAGGAAAATTAGCTGTTGACTGAAAAGTCATTGGACTGTACCAAGGGAGCAATTTATATACAAATACTTCCTGAAATGAAAATGATGTTTTCATTTACTAAATGACTTGTAAAACTCAATATAAGCACTTAACTAAGACATGTTACATTTATTCTAATTTCTGACAAGATATACATTTATTTGTCAGTATAAATTGATGGTTTATAGAGAAAATTGACCTGAAAATGGCCTCAATGAATGATGTAATCATTCTAAAATAGCCATTGGACCAAAGATCACCAGAGTGTTAGGACAAATGACCCTTTTGTGGTTTCTACTCTCACCTACAAAGTCAAATATGCAACATTTTTATGCACTTTTTAAAGTTCAGTGATTTTTTTTTAGACTATTACTAAGGAAAGCACTTAGGGATGTTAACAAATATATGGCATTTTCAAAAAGCAGTTATCAATAAAGAAGATATACATCCCAGTTACTTGGGAGACTGTGGCAATAGGATTATAAGTTCAATGCCAGTGTGGGTAATTTTGTTAGATCCTTGATCAAAATAAAATTTTAAAGAGGGCTGGGGATGTAGCTCAGTGGTAGAGCAAATCCCTAGGTACAATCCCCAATTCTGCATTAAAAAAAAAAGATATATAAATGTGGACTGCATTTTCATACATATAATGCTAAAGCATTTTATATGAGAAATCAATTAGTCCAATCATGAATTTCTATGAATTTAGCATTTGTAAAAGATGCTTGATAGGATGCAGTAATATGAAATGAATAAATCTGATCTTTTGATGATATAAAAAGTTTAAAGAAACAAAACATATATATAAATATGTACACTTAATATTGGCAGGACCCAGGTCAGATGGAATAAATTGGGAAAACCATTTGAAAAGGTTTTTCTAAAAGGCTATAAGAGCAGAGCACAAGTTGAAGGAAAGAAGAAGGGAATTGAGATAGAATGAAAGGTTTTGTACAGGCAAGAAAACACAATGAACAAGTTTTGTTTGGCAGTCAATGAGTTGGATCTTCTTGTGTAAGCCACTTAAAGAACTGAAGAAAAGTGCTAATTATAGAATGTATCTCTTGAAGAGGGTTGGAATGAACTCTGCCATACATTTTATATAGATGATACATATAAAAAAGAAAATTTTATGAATGAAATAATTATTATAATAGTTAATTTTCATTAAATGCTGTATTATCTCTTTATTTTATTTTTTAAATTTTTACAGACTGCATTTTGATTTATTGTACACAAATGGGGTACAACTTTTCATTTCCATGGTTTTGCACGATGTAGATTCATACCATTCCTATCATTTCATTTAAACCTCACAATAATCATATGAGGCAGATGCTATTTTGTCTACATTATGTGTAAAAGGAAACAGACGCAAAAGGAATTGAATCATTCACCCTTTACTACACAGATTATTATATAGTGTGGACTCAGATCCATAAAATCTGACTTCAGGACTCATTCTCAAAAGATTAAACTGTTCCGCCTATTAAGAAGTTTTTCTAGAAGTCCACTTGATTTTAAAAGGAATGGGTCCTATCTCAATAAAGTGAATCCAACTTAATGCCAAAACCAAGCCATTTTCAATGAAAACCACCTCTGACAGGAAGTATCATCTTCTCCATTCTTCAAGTTTTCCAATCGCTACTGCTAAATGACCCTGCCTCTTGAAATAATGGTAGAATATCCATTTATGTTCAGAGATAATGAATTGAAAATAGATCTTGGCTTAGTCTGAGCAAAAATAAATATGGCTTACATGTGCCAAACAGCAATTTTCTTCTAAGTAGTGTCTATCCTCTCCCTACATTCAGACATGCACAACGTAAATTCATGCTAAAGTGATGATGAACTATGTCCATAAAAACATAATTCTTTAGGAGAAAACCTGAAGGTATGAAGATGGGAGATTAAAAATTTGGATGTGGAAGAATGTTCTGGAGAGAGAACTTTCAGGTTTTCCATGTCATATAAATGTTAAGCAAGTGAGAACGTCCTGACATCCCTGTTAGGTGATAAACGCAAAGAAACTCTGGGGTAATGCAGCATCTAATTCTCATCAATTGCCATCAGTAGAGGTTTTATATCAAAGCAGTAAATCTATTATTTATACAAGTAGCAATGAGAGTTTAATAGGGCAGAATCTTATTTTATTTGTTTTTAGCTCTTGGATTAATGATTTGCTCTTGTATAATTTTCAAAATACTGTATTTCACTTGCACTAATTTCTTTTTATAATGCAGTATTTTACTGAAACTTTCTGTTTCTATGCTTTTGTTGCTTTATTCGAGGATCCCAAGTAACATACACAACTTTATTTTTGCATTAATCTTTTCTTCGGTATCTTAATTTTCATGCTTTTGAGATTTCTGGATATTGAGATCTGTATTAGTTTTTGAATGTGCTGTAACAAACTGCCATAAACTTAGTAATTTAAAAGAGCATATAAATTTATTACTTCACAGTTTCTATAGGTCAGAAGTTTGAGTGGACTCACCTGGATCTTCTGTTATAGACTAGTGATACTGATATCAAGAAGTCACCAGTACTTTTTATTGGTGGCTCTGGGTAAGAATCAGCTTCTAAGCTCAATCAGGCAGTTGGCCAAATTTAGTTCCTTATAGTTGTGGGATGAAAATCTTCATTTCCTTTTTAGCTAGAGGCTAGTTTTACTTCTATAAGCCATCTGCATTGTTTCTTAGGATTTCTATATGGCTTCCTTCAGCAAGAAGTTAAAACTATTTTATACTTCAAGCCCCCCTGAGTTCAGTTTCTCATTTTTCTGATTCATCCTGAGTAAATTATAGTATCCTGCTTTTAATTTGTCTAATTGATAACATTTGTAGTGATATTATAAAATCTTTAATGATATCCTTAAATACTGGTAAATTGTGTCTTAATTCTTCATTTATTGACTATCGAAAGGAAATACAGAGTACAAGGAAAATACCTCAGTTAGGTAAGAGGCAGTTAGGATCAACCTACAGTTCACATCATGCCTAATGGTGAAGTATTAGTCATGTTTTATGTAACATTTTGAGCCATGCAAGGATGTCTGATGTTGTGAATTCTATTTAAACTGTGAGAGAATCTAATTTCTGCAATAAGACAAGAAATGTTAATAGATGCAATAAAGAGGAAAAAAGCAAAAATCAACTATTTCTACCTTTAAATACCATCATTAGTAGAAAATTCCAATGAAGCTGAAAAATAATACATAAAAAATAAAAATACATAGAAATAATTACATATCAAATTTAATAAAATTAGAGAACACAGGTCAATATACAAAAATCAAATATAATTCTAGGCAGTAGCAACAACCAATCAAATTTTTTAAAAATTTTATTTGAAATAATGAAATTACGTGAAGCTAAAATGTTCCAAAAGCATGAAATACATTGGTGAATTCCAATGGGATCCAGAAAGTCAGAAGTCACAGGAAAAAAATAGTCAAATAAAGGAATGACACAATTTACCAATATTGGAAATAAAAAGAAGATTTATAACATTAAAGATTTTATAACATCACTATAAATTTCTTCTGTAACTTTGTCCTCAATTAGTGCCTATATGTGTAATTTTGGAAATAACAAAATATGAATAGAGAAAGCACAATTATCTAAGAACTTTTGCAAGCATATGGTCAGATCAGACTTGTTAACACTGTTGGCTGAAGCACATTAATGACCAAGTCTGAAGATAAGGGGCAAAGAAGAATACTTTGTGCATAGAGATGTTGGGAAAGGGAGGGATTATTTTTAAACAATAATATAATTTACATAGATGCATTGAATTTATATGATCTTTCCCAAGGGAATTGCCCTCCCATGCATACATATGGATATCTGAGAGATTAAAGGAGTGTCAATCATAGCAACATAGCAAGAGAAGCTACTGCATCTTGTTTCACTTAACCAGCGTAACCATGTGGTCATTAGAATTTTCACTACATGGATGAAGAAACAGATTTGTGCATATTCTCATAGCTGGTAAATGATATTTTCAGAGGTAGGTTACAGAGATTGTTAATTCTGCATTCAAGGTTTTTCCTTTATACTATTCTTCTGCTCCGCAAAGACAAATTTACCTTTCTTTTCATATAAGCACAAATTTCCATCTTCATTGATATATATATATATATTTTTTTTTTTGGAAAGATTGTGTGGCAGATTTATAATGTATTTACTCATCAAACATTTATATGTCTATCATGTAACAGGCATGGTCCTACTTGTTAAGGATACAGCAACAAACAAAAAAAAGTTTCCTTTCTCAAGGATATTATATTATAGGGGGAAAGAAAGGTCAGATGCAGATAAGAGAATAAAAATAGTTTTTTATTTATTTATAAATGTATTACATATTAGTTAAGCACATACATTTTCATAATGTGTATATGTGAATAGGTGTTTAAAAGAGAGACAGAAGTGTCATATGAAAACAAAGTAAGATAAAGGAAAAGAAAGTAAGGTACAGTCACAGGGATGCAAATTTAAAGCCAGAAGTCAGGGCTTCCTTCTTGAGAATGTGACAATTGAGTATCAACCTGAATGGTATCAAGGAGCCAGCTATAACAAATATCCAGGGAAAGAGCTTCCCATGGAAAGACAGGAGCAGATGAAAGAGACCTGAGATGAAAAGTAGCTTCTTATGTCACAGCAGGGACTCTCAAAGTGGAGTCCTCAAGGTAGCAGTGTTACAGTAATCTAGGAAAACTTTTGACTCCTACCTCAAGCATGCTAAACCTGAAATTGGAATTGGCATCCAATTCTCTCTGGTCTAAGTAGTCCTGATGTTACCCATGGCCTGAGAAGTAGTACTGTATTTGCAGAACAAATATCCAAAATGCTAGCCATAATAGTTGAGTGGGAACATTTTAAGGAATGAAGTCTGGGCTAAATAATGTAAAACTTTGCAAGTCTTTAGGAAGAACTTTGAATTTTACAAATGATGGTATATTTTCCAGTAATACTCATATAGCATAACTTTTACATCAAGATAGCGTTCACATAAATCATGTGTATATTGTATGTGCTTAATAAAACAAAGCTATGTCTCTTTGCAGATGTAGTAAATAAGTTATGCCTGCTGAATTCATGAAAAATGCTGTTAATAAAAATTTTACATAAAGGGGTGAATTGAAAGAAAACTATTGAATCCATCTCTTAATTTCAGCATTAAAAATATTAGCATGTAACATAAAAGCTTACATTATGGATTCAAGGTAACTGACCATGAACTTGTGCGTGAGTGTTCGGCTTAAGAAAGTAGATTACATTCTCTTATCTGGCTAGGATTTAAAACAGATTTAATGAATACCTAAGCTCTTAGGACCTTAGCTTACAGAAAGCAACTTTCCTTTAAAATTAAAAAAAAAAAAAAAACTATCCAGTGCCAAGATAACTTCATTCCTTATATGTTGTGTTGCCTGGCTGCCTTTAGAAGCAAATGATATTTTCCTTGGTTTCTAAGCAAGAGCTAGTATCCAATAATTTTATAAAGCAATTTTATTTCTAAAGTATATACTTTATTTTTAAAGTATATAGGCAATGACAATTTTCATAGAAGCAGAGGGAAAGAACACTTGAGAAAGGATTTATTCAAGTTGGATGACAGTAAAATGAGTTTTGTTTTTGTTTTCCCAATGACAGTTGCACAAGGTATCAGGGATTACAAAAAGGATAACAAAGATACTCTTCATGTCTCAACTCCAGCCTCTCCTCTTACATTCTTGCAGGCATATACATGTCCTGTTCTGTCAAATGAAGGCATGTTCATTAACCACATGCTAAGCAAGGTACTTTCGAAGTGATTTCACCTGAATAGCCTCACGTCATATTTCAGCCATTAACTCACTTATATTTAAAAATCGTATACATATCTATACTAACTCAATTAAATTTTATTTTTTTAAATAAATCTACAGAGATATTTAGGAGAAAATACGTTTAATAGAAATAATTGTTCTTTTGGAATATCCATCACTCCAATAGCAAGACAACATTAATTTGAGTGCTATAGCTAATGTTAGCAATTCCCTTTCATTTAGGATTCAAAGAGAAAAATAAAAGAAAAGAAGGCAAAAACACCTCCTCCAATGAATAGACAGGGAGTAAAAAAGCAATTTTAATCAACCAGCTGCTAGTACATATTACTTTTGCCTTTATATAATTTTGCTTTAGACAGATTCCTTAGGAAATGGTTGTTCTTTATTTTATTTTCCCAAGCTGTAGAAGGTTCTTAACGAACCAGTACAATCTTTTTATCGTGCAAACCATTTCTTAAGAGGGAAACCTCAATCAATGGAAAAATTTTTCAAGGAAAGAGGTTCCTTCCCAAGAAGGAAGTATAACATCAACAGAATAGCTGCAATGATAGCTGCTGTGAACTAGAAGAATAATTAAAAAAAAGGAAGATGCTGAATAATGAAGGAAAAAGTTATTAAAAGACAGAACAAGGAATTCTAAATGGAAATGATAACCATTCTAAGTAATACAAAATTCACTGGAAGAAGAAAAAAAAAACTCTTCATTGGTTACCTCTTATGAATATTTTAGATTTCAGCTGATGCTCAGACACTTTCCCACAGACGCTTGTTCCTGTCAGCTAGAAACAACCTAATCATTCCTTGCCAGGGTCTCTTCTCAGCTCTCCCACCTTCTGATGTCCCACTGTGTAACACCCATAGGAACCTCCTTAACACTGACATATAAGCAACTTGCAATTATGGATAATTAATGTCAATGGGAAGACCCCGAATCAATAAGAAATAAGAGATAATAGATAAATTCTTCTTCTGGTTTTCTTCAGGAAGACATCCTTGAAGAATTCTAACTTCAAGGACTGTTTTGAAGGTGTTTAATGAAGATAGTTCTTTTTCCATTGTCTAGAGGAAAACTAGTCTAAGTTACTCAAGTTAATAACATAAAGCACATATTTTTGACTAATTGCTTTCTAGTTTGATATTATTTAATCTATTTACATTTTAACCTTCATATGTCTGTCATTTTGAAATTGTGAAGAAAAACAAAACAAAACAAAACAAAATACGAGTCATGCACCATACAAACAGAAATTATCTTAACAGCAGAACTTTCCTTAGAAGCAGTACAAGTGAAAGGGCAGTGGGGCCATGAGGGGGTGATACCAGACACAAAAGAAAAATTATGGAATATTATAAATAATTTTATGCTGATAAATTTAACAACCAAGAAGAACTAAACACATTTCTCAAAAGACACAAATAATCCATGCTCACCAAGAAGTAATAGATATGTGAGAAACCCTTACTTATAAAAGAAATTCAATCTGGAATTAAAGTTCTTTTTACAAATAAAACTCCAGGCCCAGTGGTTTCATTGGTGCATTCTACCACATATTTACTATCAGTAACTTTAATACCAGTTCTATGCAAATTCTGACAGAAAATTGAAGGACGATTCCTTCTCATTTCATTCTAAAAGCCTAGCATCTTTGTGCTACAAACCAGAGACATTCTGAGCAAACTACATACCAAATACTCTTCTCAAATACAGATGCAAAATTCTAAAAATTGTTTCAACAAACCAAATCCAACAATATTTATGCATAGTTCTCTTCTATGCCCAATGGAGTTCATTCTGTGAATTAAAAATTAGTTTGCCATTTAAAAGTATCTTCATGTAATTTGCCACACTAACAAATAGAAAAACATTATGGTCCTCATAATATACTCAGAAAAAGTATTCAATTAAAATGTTGCGGCAAACAATAAACTGAAAGATGCTTCCTCATCTAATAAAATAAAACTAATTACAAAAAAGCCTACAAATATTTAATAGTGGAAGATGAAATTCTTTTCCCCTATGATCAGGAACAAGGTTTAGCAGAACAAAAATATCAAAAAAGTAAACCAGTCATTGCTATGGACTGAATTATGTTGCCCCCAAATCAATATGTTGATGGTCAAATCCACAATTTGGAAATGAGGGCTTTGGAAGATCATGTGAAGTCATGAGGTAGAACTTTGATAATGGGATTAGTGTCCTTGAGAAGGGAAGAAGGAAAAGGAATGGAAGGGGTGAAAAGGTAAAGGAAAAAGGAAAAATGTTAAAACTACTTTGGATAATAGCTTGACAATTTCTGAAAAAGTTAAACATACTTATGATCTAGTCATTTCACTTCTGAGTATTTATCTAAAAGAAGTAAAAACACTTGTTCATAAAAGGACTTGAATATTCATAGCAACTTTATGTATAGTAGTTAAAAACTGTAAACAACCTATTTTCAACAGTGAATGGCTAATCAAACTGTGTCATAGGCATACATTGCAATAATAGTCATCAAATAAAAGAACTATTGATAGTGGGAATTATGTGTATGAATTTGCAACTAAGCTAAGTACAAGAAGTCAGAAAAAAATAAACTTGTTCTATGATTTTATTAGCATAAAAGTCTACAAAATGCAAAATAATCTACAGTGGCAAAAAGAAGAACAGTTACTGCCTGAGCACAGGGTAAGGGGATTACCATGTGGCACCAGGAAACTTTGGGGAGTGATTATGTATATTCGTTTCCTCATTGTGGTGATATTTTACAGGTATAACATTACAGTAAATATTGTCAGATTGCACATTTCAATTATGTGAAGTTTACTCAATATCAATTATATCTTAATAATACTATTTGAATCATATACTAGAGAGAATAATGCAGAAATGAAGCATCTTTCATAAATTATTCTAAGATTTGTTCTCCAAGCATTGTAGCAAACAAGATGTTACTATAAGATATAACAAAAGTAAACTCTTGCTATTTTTTTTATTATTTTTAGGAAATTTCACAAGCAGTATCTGTTTATATAAACTTATGCTTTAAAAATCAACATGTTTAATTCCCACTAATATTGTATTGTTTTTAGCTCAGTGTTTTGTATTATAATCACCACTTTTTCTTTCTTTTTTAAACATTTTTTTAGTTGTAGATAGACACAATATCTTTATTTTATTTATTTATTTTTTATGTGCTGCTGAGGATTGAATCCAGTGCCTCACACTTGCTAGGCAAGTGCTCTACAACTGAGCTACAATCCCAGTCCCACAACTTTTCTTTATACTAATTTTTTTCATGGATAAGATTTAACAATCTATATCATATTTGAGTGCAATGGTTCCCCAGTGAAACTTAAATCTAATTATTTGTTTATTTGTATTTAAAATGATTATTTTAATATGTGTTCTTCCCTAAGCACTTTGAAAATTAGTCCTCTGAAGACTTCTGCTTTACATAAGTTTCTCTCTTGTGTTTTGGAAAAATATTGTTATATGGTAGTATGATTTAAAGGGAAATATTTAGTAAACCCATATAGATACTTTATTATTAAAATAGCACTACAAGTTTTATTAGATGGGAATAGGGAATTGGCAATGAATACAGGCATTTGCATATGACATTGTCATAAAATGTCAGTTTCTCCTTTTTTACTCAAGGTAGAAGTGGCCCAAAATGGGCAGTTCTTGACATTTACCAAGGCATGTTTCATTAATGGAGTTACTGTGTCTCACTGCCATAATTTTTTTTTTTCTGGCTCCATTTTGCTCCCCAGTATTGATTCATCAGCCTCTTTTGTAGTGTTTTATCACCAGAGAAGGACTTACCATGGGAGTAGGCATCTGCCTTTCTTTCTCTGTCTCAGTCCCTCTTGGGACATGAACACTCTGGTTACTCTGCCTGTAAGCAAGAGATCAAGTCAGCTTTGCCTGAAATTTCTTCAAATTCAAGCTGCAAGAACTGAAAGGTCTTATTTCAGTTCCATATCCACCCTTAACCATATCTTCCAATGCAGTTTTTACCAGGACAAAATCCTCATTTGCATTTTATAAAGTGCTTTTTGCATATATGTGGTACTGCAGATTGAACCCAGATGTATTCTATCACTGAGTTACATCCCCAGACCTTTTCAATTTTTTTAATTTGAGAAAGTGTTTGCTAAGTTGCCCAGGCGGCCTTGAACTAGAAATCTTCCTGCCTCAGCCTCCCAAATAGCTGGGTTTTCAGGTATGCACCATGCCCAGTTTATAAGACAATTTTCAATTTTTATAAACCATGCATTTATTTTCCCACTTTATTTATTTATTTATCTATTTATTTATTTATTTATTTATTTATTTATTTATTTAATGCTTTCATTTGTAGCAATCTCAAAGAGAAAAAAAATCCTAAATCTTGAATGAAGTACAACTCAAGGATCACCTTTAATATGGACAACAAGGTGGCCTACCTAATGAAGAGACTGTGCCTAGCATTGTGCTGTACATTGCACATGGACTGGATTTTAGTTCATTCACTATTTTGCTGAGAAATACATTCGTCAAAATCCCCTTTTCAGTACTGTTCCAGGGAAGAACTAGCTAAAACAGGAATCTTGGCTACAGATTTTGAAGAGGAAATTAAGTAGCACTTATTATTAAGTGAAGGGCTTCTTGGCCAGATAGTGGAGGATTGATGCAAATATGCTCAGGGACTCCAGCCAGATCTAGCTTTCCTTCTTCCCACATCCACCTCTTCTTCCTGATGGATTAGCCTGCTAGGTTTACTACCAGACACTTGACCAAGAATCCTCGGAGACACAGAAGTCATTACACAGAGACAGAATTTTCCCATTGACCTCTCTAAAACCTATTCTAAACCTAAAACCTTCCAGTATTTCACTTCAGTAGTTGGAAGTATGTAGCTCTAAGATTTATCTATAACATGAACTTGTCCATCCAGACCAGTAACTTAATGCTGGTTACTGTCTCTTTAGTTCTTCTAATTTCTCCTTCTAGAATTTTGTAATACTTGCTCAGCTTCTTCCATAGTTGTTCTCAATCTAATTTATAGAAAATATCTTTTATTCTATATCCCAACTCTTAGTGCTTTAAAACAACATCAACTATTTCTGTTTACAAATCTGACACGTGGACACATTTCATTGGGTTAACTCATTTCTGCTCCACAAAAATATCTGGATCTTCAGTCAAAATAACTCAACAATCTGGGGGCCAGAATATTTGGGGCCTGGTAAGGGTCCTCTTTTTTTCACCTAATCTCAGATCCTCCTTTAGTTGTATCTCTCACTGCCAATCAAGTCTGCAAGAGTGAATATTCCAAAGAAGATGATGTGAAGTCAAGAATCTCTTAATAACAGGCCCACATATTAGAAAGCATCCCTTCTGCTCTGGGCTAGTGATCAGAACAGTTCTAAAGTCCATCCACATTCAGGAGGAAAGACATTAATCCAAACTCTTAATAAAAATAGTGTCTAAGAATGTGTAGCTATTTTTCATCCATCACACCTCATAACATGGCTCTGTTTTAGCAGGGTTTACAAGGGAATCAATAACAGTGAAGAATCAAATCAACTCTGCATAGAATTGGGATCTCATTTGAAAAACATACCCAGTATGCGTCTAGCAACATGCTGCTTATATGTACATGTTTTTACTTCATGCAAACATTGAAACCCAAATATTTATTTGGGACAAAAGACATTAAGGGCCAACAAAAATTAACTTGCTACAAGTCAGACAATTAGTCAACACAAGAGCTGGAATTCAAATCCAGCCTCATCAGGCATCAAAACTCTTGTGTATTCAGTCATTCAGCATTGATTCTCCTTCATAGTATTGGCTGCTTGGTTGCAGATCATTTCCTGAATAATAAGAAACATTTATCCTTCATAAACCAGAAGGATACTTAATACGTATGCAAGAAATCCTCTAAAAATAAACATGTCAGCTTTCTCCCTGGAGAAGGTTAGGAATACAGCATCTCTCAGTTTCACAGGGTTTACCATGCCTTTGGTTCAAAACACTGAAGCCCTGAAGGCTGGATTGCCTCTTCGCTCCCTCTCGGTCCACAAGAGAGAGTTGGTTTCCCATCTGAGGAAACAGGCTCTGTGAATGAGGCAATAGAAAATTCATTCAGAATATAATATCCAAGAGTTTGATACTTGCTTCTATTATTTCGTAGCAAGATGGAGCAGCCAAATTCCATTAGCTCTTCAAAATTTTCTCTGTAAAAGAAAAATCATGGTATAACTAACAACAGAATTGTTGCAGGTATTAATTTTCAACAACAGAGATTCTTAATGACTGCTTTGAAAATGAAAACAGAGGATGGGTTCCCTGCTTTTTGTTCTGTTTTGTTTTTAACAAATACATGGTAAGAGCAGATATGTTACTATACTTGAGTTATTCCAGTCCCTGAAATGAATACTGGTAAAGACATTTACATGAGTACTCTGCCATTATTTCCATGTACTATGCTTAATGCAAAATGCCAATACATCACAGGGTCTGTTATCAAAGTCTAAAATGTCATTAAGCAGAAACCATTACAGAACTGCCTTAACCAATTAATGGGAAGAGAGCAAGAGTGTATGTTGCAATGTCTTTCAAGACCAGATAATCAAGGAGGATAGAACTCTCCTATAAGGTATTATCACTTTGTCTGACTGAAGATTTATTTTAGTCTCAAGACTGAGAATGCTTTAAGTATGTGAATGCTGTGTATTTTTTTCTGACTGCTAATTTTTCTGACCTCTTATATCTAAAATATTGTAGAATCTTATTTTACTGTTGTAAATGCCCTTTTTCTTCATATCTCATTTAGAAAACAATATTTTCATTCAAAGCAAACAGCAAGAAAAGAGAAAAAAATCTTTTTTTTTCTCTCAATTTCTTTATTGAATTAAATTATATTTACATAGGGCTGGTGTTTGCTGTTGAATAACTTCAGAGCAGAAGCTGAAGCTTAAATCATATATAAAAATAGCTTACTACAAATAATAAAAAAAGGGCATTCTGCCAAATGATACATTTGTAATTGGAATATATGGAGTTTTTCTACTCATGTTGGATTTAAAGTTCTTACAGGGAGATATTATTTGACCTTAGCCTTTTTTTTTTTCCATATCCTGGAATCAATTATCCTTTGAAACAATGACTTTGTTGCAAGGACTGGTAAGATAGGTAGTAAACTTGGTCTACTACATGCAAAGATAATGTCATACAATTTGTAATGGGAGTTTAGCAAAGAAGAATTTTACTTCTTAATTTTCTAAGTTTTTATCAACATAAGACAACTATATGCTTACATATAAGTAATCAGCAAATAGTATGAAAATTTCAAGATAGGTTGAAAAGCAGTTTGTTATTTATGAACTCAGGGAAACTACTAAATCTTTATATTTTCAATAAGTTAATTTTCTCTGTAGAAATTCAAGTCCATAAACTCATATAACTTGGTCTTTGACCTACACAATTGTCTTACTGGCTATAAGAGGGCTCAGAAAGAGTGGAACCAGTCAGTACCCACCATTAGACTTGATGTTCAGGCACACAATGTACAAATTAATGTTCCATTCATTTTTATATTTCCATGCATTATCTCAGAGGTGACATTAAGAAGCATAACATACAAGTAATTCATATGGATTAAGACCACATGCGCAGAAGTCAGAAATTAGTATTTAAATTTTCTCTATTTATTGTCACCTTTAGTTGACAGTGATGTTTATGTTTCAAATATCAAAAGGACTACCATATATTTTATTTATTTAATCTCTACTATCAACCTTTTGCACAGAGATAATAAATTAGAGCATATACTTAATGAACAACTAAACCATCACTGTTCTCTTTTTCTTTTATTCTTTGAAGAAAAAAATGAGACTAAAATTTATTATGGTAATTTCCAACATATATGAAAAAATTATATTTCCTCCAAGCACATTATTGATTTAAGTAATTCTCTTAATTTTAATGGTTAAAAGTCATACTATATATATTACATAACATATACATATAAATTAAATGTCTGTAGATATTAAATGATGTTAAAAATGATTTTTCAAAATTGAAAAGTTTTGCATGGATATGGAAAATTCATTACATCTAAGTTCATCAAATTTGATTTTACTTCCTTGTCTATTCTGGAAAGTTAACAAGTAGATTCATTATTTCAGTCTTAGTCATAAGTATTTGGTTTTGTTAGCTTCTTTTTTCAGCAGAAATTGTTTATTAAATGGAATCTGAACATTTAATCTGTATTTTAAATCCAAGTGACTTGTTTTATATCATACTTTTTATGCTAACCCCCTTTTAAAGAGTTTTGCCAGACTGAGTTTTTTATTTTAGTTGATCAAAGAAAGAATTTGTACGCATTTTGTTATCCATTTTTCATAGGAAAAAAATAAAAGGCAAACAAACAAAATAACCAGACATTTAGAAAAGAAAACCCATTCCAGCTGTCTGAGTAAAGGTAAAATTCTTAATTGCTCTGAACCTCATTTTCAGTTACAATGATTCATTGTAGATAACAACAGCATATTTTTCTAGTGTTGCTTGGGTGAATGCGATGAAAGGAACCCAAATATAAGTTTTTTGGTATAGTTTCTAGAACATAATAATCAACAAATAATGATTAACTTTTTATTATTTTTATTATATTATACACTATCCTCTTGTAGGAAGATTTTAAAGAGAATTTCTGCTGGTTTTATTACCACATATAGACATCCTTCTAAGTAATCAGAATCTTTGGACTGCTAGGTCTGTGAATTGTGTAACTATGTCTTTTGCCTCACTACTGGAAATCTTAAAGTGAGGTTGATGCCTGAACCTCCAAACATATCTGTATAAATCAAAATGGGCAAGGTTATTTTACAGTACCAGAAACAACATTCTAGTAGTTTAACATAATAATATTGCAATTTGTTTCTTGCTCATGCAAAGAAAGACCACTGTGAACTCTTAGTAATAACTGTAAGCCCTGAGCTGTTTCAACATTTCAAGCTGCTTCAGTGTTGCGGTTCCTTTCTGTGCTAGAGCTGACTCATACTAACCTGCAGGATGATTGTTAGCATCTCTTCACAACTTCATGCTCAGTATATAATGTTGTTAGTTTGAAATTGTAAGATTTGCAAATGCTTTCAGAACTCTTTTTTTCTCCAGAGCCAGTTTGCTAAACATTTATCAACACATTTCATATTAATGGGCCCTCTTGTGAGCTACCTTGCAAAGCAACAAAACAGAGATTTATATATCTTCTTTGACATTCTTCCAGCTGGAATTTAAATGATGCAAAATAAATAAATAGCATTACAGAAATAAAATTTTAGATAAGGTGAATAAGGAAGGCTTGCCTCTCTGGAAAGGAGATATTTAAGTAAGAAAGCAAGCCTAGTTGCTGCAGCAAATGCAAAGGCCTGAGGCATGTTTGAGAAGCAACAGGAGGCCAGAGTGGTTGAGAAGTTGAGACTGGTAAAGAGACAGCTTGGAATGGAACCAACATTTGACCCAGCTATCCCACTTCTTGGCCTATACCCAAAGGACTTAAAATCAGCATACTACAGAGATACAGCCACATCAATGTTCATAGCTGCTCAATTCACAATAGCCAGATTGTGGAACCAACCTAGATGTCCTTCAATTGATGAATGGATAAAGAAACTGTGGCATATATATACAATGGAATATTACCCCGCCATAAAGAATGATAAAATTATGGCATTTGCAGGCAAATGGATGAAATTGGAGAATATCAAGCTAAATGAGATAAGCCAATCTCAAAAAACCAAAGGACGAATGATCTCGCTGATAAGCGGATGATGACACATAATGGGGGGTAGGAGGGGTTAGTGTTAGGGTTAGGGTTAGGTTTAGGGTGAGGATTAGAGAGGGGGGCAAGAATGGAGGAAGGAAGGACTGTATAGAGGGAAAAGAGGGGTGGGAGGGGTGGGGGGGAAGTGAAAAAATAACAATGAATCAAACAACATTACCCTATGTAAATTTATGATTACACAAATGGTATGCCTTTACGCCATGAACAAACAGAGAAACAACATGTATCCCATTTGTTTACAATAAGAACAAAAAAAAAGAGAGATGAGGTCAGAGCCGCAGTCAAAGTAATAAATTTAGACTTTTTAAAGTGAGATGAAAAAAATCTTGTTTGTGTTGAGGAAGGGAGAACAATTACCCAAATTAAAACTTCAACAGTCACTCATACTGTCCTCTTAAAGAATGACATCTGTGTTTCTGAAATGAGCAAAGGGAGGACAGTAAGTATAATTTACTAATCAAAAAACACCAGAGAGAGAGAGAGGTTTGGAGGACAGAGCTGCAGGGAATTCACAAGTTCTGTTCTTTGTAACTGTCCAACTAGGATCTGAGTATTGTACAGAAATAGAAAACTAAGTATGTTGATATGTTTTATTCATGTATGTTGGCCTACTTTGGTTTGAGGGATATACTGTGATGAGAATAAAAACTAGAAAGATGTCACAAATTTGAACAAGGGGTGAGATTTGTATGCAGTATATTTAAGACAATTTTCTGCAATGACCTTCACAGAAAAGGAAAGAAATTGAAACCAGTGAGCTTAGAAACTCAGTGGCTCTGAGGCCATTCAATCAGGAAAATAGACTATTTCAGATATATGCCAGAATAAGTATGCAGAATGATTTTCCCTGTTAAAGAATTCATCAGAGCCCGCAGTCCAGTTTTGGTTCTGTGTAGGTGTGTTTTCTAGCATCCTTCATCTTTCATTTTAAAAAACAAAAACCAACATATTATTCCAGGTTTCTTCATGTATTCATGCCATTTATTTGAATTTTATTTTATAAAATCCTTACTAAGCTTTGTCAGGGATAATTTTATCAGTTCAGTGGATTAATGGGCAAAGTGTTGTCTGGTTCTTATTCATGCTCCAAACAATACACTATTAGTACTTTTCCCTTCAGCCAGATCATTAAAATGTTTTGATGGTTTAGTAATTAAGCAACTTAGCTGACCATTATTAATTGTGTGACATTTGCACAGATACTTCTGGGAATATTCTCAAGGTTTGTTTTTATTTAAGGTATTTATATATAATTGTCAATTCAAAGATTATTATCGAGTTATTTACTTGGGTTGAATATAATTTTGAATGATGATTTTGGTTTCAAAATTTTGCGTGACAGGGTAACCTGTCATTCTCTCTCCTCTGTCCCCAATTTTCACAGGTGTTAATTTGGAAAGAAATTAAGATAGGAAGTGATTGGCTACAATTTTCAAAAACTGGAGTTACATTCTCTTTGAAGTGAAGGATGGTAGTAGATTCTCTGGCTTGCATGCTGCCCAGTCTCCCTCTAAGTGAACAGGGCGCTAGGAATGGATGTGGTTGTCTCTCTAAGAGGCCAGAGGCTAGTTCATTTTTCACAGTGGGGAACTTAGGGGTATGAGATAGTTTGATGGTGGAGGTTTATGTTCATGTTTTAGTTTTGGCTCTTCATTATTGTGATTGATTCTTTTTCATGATTCTTTGTCATGAAGTATAAATTAAGAGTGATAATAGACATTAATGTTGTTTTTCTCATTGCTAGATGTGAGCAAAATCACAGGAGCAATTGTATAAGCTGAATTAATTGACCACTTCTAAGTGCCTTTAATTTTATGTTATTCCTGATATCAAACCTATGAAATGGCTTCTGTTATTATCAGTATTACCACATGACCATAAACTCAGGTCCTTCTGCTCCTACACTTTTGATCACACAGCATCTACTTAAGCCACTTATGATCATTTTTTTTTTCATTTTTCTTTGTGCGACCTAGCTTCCCAAGTTATACAGTTTCACTGACAATGACTTTGAGTTAAGTCAAGATCTACTACATTTACCTTGTTTTATAATTCTACTTTCTTACTGCCAAAGAAATCCTTCTAATCCCTATGTGCCCATCTTTAAGCAAAATGCCTGAAGTTGAATCAGATTAAAAACAACCCATTTGAGTGACTTCTGGTAAACTGATATATGTTGACCAAGAAAATAGCAGCACCTCATAAATCACTATCTTGGTTATTGTTTAGCAAGAGCTTTCTCTTAAAGCCATACACTAATATCATAACATTAATTTTTGGTTCTGTTTTTAAGTAATGTTCTTAAAAATATTTAGGTCTCAGTTGTATTGCAGAAATATGTAATTTAGTTATTGATGCCACATGCTTTTATATTAGTTTTTGATTTTACATCACAACTTAATAGTAATAGGAGTCGAAGTTTATAAACTCAATAAGGGATAGCAAGATTTTTCTTAAGGGATAAGTGTTAAGAGTAAGTACTGGGGCTGGGGAGATAGCTCAGTCGGTAGACTGCTTGCCAAGCAAGCCCAAGGCCCTGGGTTCGATCCCCAGCCCCGCAAAAAAAAAAAAAAAAAGAGTAAGTACTAATAATAAGAGAAATAATGTTAGTACAACTACACAATTATTTAACCAAAAATTGAACATTCAAAATACATGAGAACAGAAAAGTTTAACAAAACTCATGTGGAGGAGAAGTTTGCCTTGAAAAAATATGAAATTACTCAAAGTTTAAATTTTTCCCACTTTGTGTAAACACTCCTGAATTTTAATAGAAAATATCAATTGACTTGATTACAGGATGCTGCCCAGGACCCTGTCAGGAATGTTATCTAATACGAAATTTAAATTGCATTGTGTTCCTACAATCTCAAAATTTCTCATTTTTTAAACCCATCTGGTATCTATTACTAATCAATTATTGTTCTCTTTTTATTTCTTCAACAAAAGAGGATAAAGGAAAGTAAATAAAACAGTAGGATGCCTGGAGGCCTGCTCATTCAGGTCCAGGATTGAGTTCCACAATTCCTATGAAATGTTCCTGTACATCCAGGGATGCCATCTACAGAGGACAGAAGACCATGTGTACAAACAACCACATGAGTTAAAGTCCACATAGAATGTATTACTGGCTCTTTAACAAACATGGACTATAATTGATTTGAAATTAACTGGAGGAATAACAAGCTCCCAGCAGTATTTTCTTAAGTTTTCTCAAGTAGTAAGCCTCAATTTATCTTTTTTACATAGCTTAAATGTTTGTGCTTTTAATGTGTGTGACATAAGTGCCTTTCAAACAACATTCTAGACCTGTCTCTAATGTGGAAGAGTTGGACCTTACATGGTTCTGTACTTCGGTCTCTCTGTACTAACGTTCCTTGGTGTGGAGTAGGACTCTATGGTATTTGCTCTAGCTACAGCTATGCCCTTCCTTCATCCCATCCTTCTTTGTTCATCTAATTCATACTTTATGTTTCTTAGATTTTACTCATATATTCTTACAGATGAACTAATATTTATTCTCAAAATAATTTATTATTTAACATTAATTTATCCTTTCTAACTTAAAGTTAAAACAGCAATATTAATCTCCATAAAAATTGTAAACATCAATGCATGCTCTCACCTTTAACAAATAGCTTTTTATTACTCATATCATAATTGCATTTGGCTTTCATTTGAATTTAAAATGAATAGCATCACCACCAAATTTTGCATAAATTTCTCCATTACAAGGATCTCCTGTCAACTATGCACATTTGAGATAACTACATTGATTTTTAGGAAATAAACCTTAACTATTTCTAAAGAAAAAATATTATTTTTCCATAAAGAAAAGATAACATGTCACAGAATATTAAGCTCAGTAAGAAAAAAATAAAATCTTATATCCTATGTATAAAAATATAACTTTCTTTTCTCCCAAAAGAAACAATTTTCAAGCAAACTTCTTAAACTCACATTGATTAAACAGCAAATATTCATTCATTTTGATAACATATTAAATATTTATTGTTAATGGAAAATTATAGCTGGTGTGGATTGTTATATATTTCCAGGTACGCTAGCAATTTATTGGATTGCTTTGTTTTAATACTTCAGTAGGATCAGCTAATAACACACTATTTTACTTATTTCTGAAAACTTATTTTGAAAAACTCCCAAGTATTATTTTGATTTAAAATATTGATATAGACAATTTCTGTTTGTGTGGCTATTCTCAGAAAGAGAATTTTGAAAAGGTATTTCAACAAATCCCATCAAATTTGGATAATATTATGGGTATAATTTTGCTCTCTGTAGAATAAAGTCTTTTAAAATTGTGTGACTCTTTAGTGAAAAACTGAAACCATTATTTTAAAAAGTAATAAATTGTATTATATCGTTTGATTAATTTTTTTTCTTTTTGAGAGTTTTACACTTAGGAACATTGTTTTCAGAGTGGATGCAATTCAATACCTTCACAAATGACTCAGAGTTGGACAGTCCTCATGAGACAGCCTGTCCTTACCTCAGACACCAGCTGCAAGTACCACTTCTCACTTCCTGACTATAAACTTGATAATTCACTAGGATAACTAGCATAACTCATAAGGCATGATGCCTATGATCACAGTTTTATTATAAATGATACTAATCAGGAGAATCAAAGAGATCCAGGAATGAACTATGGGAGGGTCCCAAATGGGATGCTTTTAGTCCTCAGGTTGTGTCATCTTCTAGGCACATTGATAATATCACCAATAGGACATTTACCAGAATCTCTATGTTAAAGGTTTTTAATTGAGGTTTTAGTACTTAGACCTGATTTATTGAATCATTGGCCACATGTTGGTTTGCTGCCATTCTCTCTTTCTCAAAGGTCAGACTGATATCCCCTGACTCAAAGTCAAAAATCTATAATCACATGGTTGATCTTTCTGACAAGACCCATCCTGAGTAATTTCATTGTAAACTCAGGTTTACACCAAGAATGAAAAATATTATTACTAGGAAAATTCCAAGGACTTTTGAAATTACTTCCAAAGAAGCAGCACCAAGAGTCAATCAAAGTTGTTATTATACACCAAAAGGATTACATCTATATCCAAAAAATTTCTTTGAAAGTGTTTTATACATTTGATGCTACCTCTTCGCATAGTTGGGAGTCAGAAGGTATGTTAGTTTGTATTTTGTCACTGTGACAAAATTCCTAAAATATCAGCTTAGAGGAGGAAAGATTTATTTTGGTTCATAGTTTCAAAAGATTTCAGAACATGATCAACTATCTCATTGCAATGGGCCTGTGATAAGTCTGAGTATCATGGTGGGGAGGGTGTTGGTGTAAGAGAGCTGCTCACCTCATAGTAACTGGGAAGCAGAGAGACGTGCTGGGGACAACACACAATCCCCACCCGCATGACCCGTAGGATCCATTCCCTTGGATTAGGTTCCATCTCTTATAGATTCCAGCAACTTCCAATGGTTTATTCAGCTATAAATATAGCAGTGGGTTAATCCATTGATGAGGTTAGCACCGCCCAAGTCCAATCACTTTTCAAAAGCCCCTTCTTGGAAGATTGCTGCATTGAGAATCAAGTTCTACACACAAGTCTTTGAGGACACTTCACATCCAAACCATAACAAAGGGTATTCCAAGTGAATGTGTTAATTCCTCATGATTGGAAATACTGTTGATCTCTTGTTTTTCCCATCAGCCTATCAGTCCATGAGCTATATGGTTGCCTATTTGCTTCATTGATTTTTAAATTTAAATAACAAACTTAAACATCTACCTTGATTATAATCAAGAGATTTAAGACTGAAATTTAAAAAGGCCATCTCATCTGGTAAATTCTGTTTTCTTCTCTTTGTGCCAAATAGATATCTGGTATCTTTGAGGCATCTTCAGTCTCACTGGTCTAAAAGTAAAACCAAAACATTTATAAATAGTATTTTTCCATTAATATTTGTATACACTAACTTTAGATACTTAAAAGTGGCTAGGTATAATGTTAAAGTTTTCACGTATAATTCATATACATCTTATACAAAGGAATATCAGGTAAAATTTTTCTCAGTTTTTAATTGTGGTCAGATACACATAATACAAATTTACTGTCCTTATTCATTTTAGGTGTACAAGTCAGTGAAATTAGTCACTTTTATAATGTTGTACCATGATCACTACCTTCTACTTCATAACTCCTTTTACCTTGTCAAACTGAAACCCCATGCTCAGTAAAATATAATTTCTTATTTGCCCCCATCAACCCATGCCTATTTACCAACACGCTACTTTGTATCTCTAAGATTTTGACTAAGTGCTTCACATACATGGATTCATATGATATTTGTCATTTGTAACTGACTTATTTTACTATGTCATCTATGTTTATCCATGTTGTAGCATATGTCAGAATGTCGTTCCTTTTTTAGCCCAACCAATACCCATAGTATGTATATAGCATATTTGCTACAGATGATGTCCATTTATTTCTCAGTGGACACGTGTTGTTTTCCATGTTTTAGCTATTGTGAATAACGTTGCCGTGAACATGTGTGCACAAATATCTAAACTCTCTTTTTATTTCCTATGGATATGTATTTAGATGTGGAATTGATGAATTATAGGCAAATTCTATTTTTAATAACTTTGAGGAGCAGTCATGCTGTTTTCCATGGTGGCTATGCCATTTGATATTCTTACCAAGAGTCCACAAGGATTCTAATTTCTCTACATTCTCACCAACACATTATTATTATTAATTCATTATAGTAGCCATCCTAGTGGGTGTGAGATGATATCTTAATATAGGTTTGTTTTGCTAATGATCAATGGTATTGAGAGTTTTTTCACATGCTTATCAGTCATTTGTTTATCTTCTTTGGAGAAATGTTTATTCATCCTTTGTCCATTTTTCAGACATAATTGTTTACTTTATTGTTGACTTTTAGGAATTCTCAATATATTTTGAATATAAATCTCTTACTAAGTGTATGATTTACAAATATACCATTATGTGGGCTGCCTTTACACTCTGTTGACATTGCATTTTGATGCAGAATTTTGAAATTTTCATGAAGTTTGTCTGTTTTTTCTTTTGTTGCATATGACTTTGGTATCATATTCAAGAAATTATTGCCAAATTCAATATTATGAAAACTTTTTCCTATGTTTTCTCCCATAATTCTATAGTTTTAGGTCTTAAATTGTGATCTTAGATCCAATTTAAATAAATTTTTCACAGATGGTGTTAGGCAAAGGTTCAACTTCATTTTTATGTGGATATCAATTTTTTTTGGCATTGCTATTGAAAAGATTATCTTTTTCCTATTGAATTGTTGTGACATCCTTGTGAAGAATCATTTAACCATATATGTGAGGGATTCTTTCTCTGTTTTTTATTCTTTCCATTGGTTTTCATGTTCTTCTTTATGACAGTGCTATACCTTTTTGGTTGCTGTAACTTTGTAGTGAATTTTAAAAACAGGAACTGTAATTCCTCTTCTTGTTCTTTTTCAAGATGGTTTTGGCTATTCAAGATCACTGAAGATTTAATGTGAATTTTAATGTCTGTTTTTATTTGTTCAAAAATCATCTGTGGGATTGTGAAAAGAATTCCATGGAATCTGTAGATCAATTTAGGTAGTATTGACATTCTAAAAATCTTGAAAATTCTAATCACTAAACGTGGAAAGTGTTTCCCACTTATTTTCCATTTCTTTTATTTATTTCAGCAGTGGTTTTCATTGTATAGTTTTTTTACCTTCTTGATTAACTTCTAAATATTTTATAATTTTTGATATTATTTAAATGGAATTGCTTTTATAATTTTCATATTATTCTTTCTCAGTGGAAGTGCAATGAATGCTTTTTTTTGAATGTTAACTGTGTATCCTTCTACTTTGGTGAATTCATTTATTAGTTAAAACAATTTTGTGTGTGTGTGTGTGTTCAGGTGTGTATATACTCTTTAGGATTTTCTACTTATAAGATCATATCATCTATGAATAGATATAATTTTAGTTCTTTTTCCCATTTGGATGTCTTTCTCTTACCTTTTTTGTCCTAATTGCTTTGGCTTTGATTTATAGCATTTTGTTGAATATAAATGTTAAAAGTAGGCATCCTTGGCTAGTTCCTGATCCAGTGAAAATGGTTTAATAGAAGTCTGTTAAAATACAGGTAGGTAAAAAGAATGAATGAGAGAAAAAGAGAAGAAAGAAAGAAATAGATCTTACAGTGAAGTCTGTAATTTTTCTCCTATGTCACATTTTAATCATGATTAGGTCTTCTTATGAGGGAAATAATATCCTTTCCAGAATTTAATCACATCCTTTAAGGTAAATGGGGAGAATAATAAAAACCCTATACTTTCTTGACTCTGTTGGCCTAACATGGTGGCCAAGACACATTAACAGGGGGAAAAGACTTTTTGCTGGTCCTCAAATAGGTTAGACAAGTGTTCTACCACTAATCTTCATCCCTAGCCCCAGGAAAAGCCATTCTGAGGCCAATATTCTTAAATATATAGATTTTCTTGTTAGCATCAATTATTCTGTAGGTTAAATCTTATAAATTTCAATTGGTTCACACCAGAATGATTGCCTAATTTTGTGTCCATCTATAGATGATTAAAGTTGAGATTTACAATAGGATAAACAATTTTGTGAAAATGTAGAAAGTAGGATTACAACACCTCATGGTTACTCATTAAATATTATAACGAACATATGTTGTTTAGGATGACAAAGACAGAAAGATAAGATATAATCGTTTTTGTGGTTCTATGTATTATTTTATACTCTTAATCTTGGATAATTCTTAGAGTTACTTTAGAGAAGTGTATACCTTATACTGGAGTCTTAAAATATCCCTGTTATACAATTTAATTAGATATAACTAGTTAATTTTATTTAACTTTTATAATTTTGTCATTTTCTAAACTCATAGAGTCCTTTGGTCTTATCTTAGATTTTTTAAGTAATCTGATATATTTGGATCAATTTTTCTAGTGTTTCCCAAACCATTGCCTTGTCGATTCTCTTTTCTTTAATGATATCTCTGAAATTCAAAATTTTCAGGTTTCATCTATTATCTTGCTTTTAGATTTTCTGACATAATTACTTATATATTAAGTTTTAAGAAGGGTTTATTTCTCTGAAACCAATATTAAATAAATGTAATGACAAAAAAATCTTAGTATATTCGAATATCAAAGTAAATGGTTAAAACACCATATTTTCCAAGCTTTGTTGGCTGGGAAATTTTTATTTCCCAAGTAAATAAAAATTGTACATGCTTATGGTATACATGATGATTTGATGAAGTTGTACACTTTGAAGTGATATCACCATGAACCAATTAACACATCCATCACCACACATCATCTTTTTTATGTATAGTGAGAATATTTAAGATCTACTCACAGAAAATTTCAAGAATATAATGCAGAATTATGAACCATAGGGCCATGCTATGCATTAAGATTCCCAGAACATATTAGTTTTGCAACTGAAACTTTGTAACCCTCTGACCTATGTCACTGCATTTTCTCTAACCCTCAGCCACTGACAACTACCATTCGACTCTCTGTTTCTGTAAGCTTGATTTTTGATTTCACCAATAAGAAATCATGTAGTATTTGTCATTCAGCATCTGGTTTTTATTCAAGAAGCATAAAAGCAGACTTTAGCATGAATAGTATCATTTGTTATTATCTTCATTTCTACATGAAACATTGCTCACTCCCTCCTCATTATATTATTCCTCTTTAAGAATCAGTGAACAAAATCTTCAGAAAATTTAGGTTCACTAAATGTGACTCAGGAGAGGAGTACAGATTCTTCAGAGCAGTAGCCCTAACAGTGTTCAGGTTCTGTTTCTTCAAATTCAGCCCCAGATGCTTTCTTTCAATCACCCAAATGTTTTGATTTTATCAGGTGAACTATATATAGCTCTGCTCTACTCTATAAATGTGCCAGTAACCAACTCCCAGGTTCATAGCCTCCAGTGAAGTTTTAATGTTAACATTTACATTTCTCTATACAGGAATCAGAAAGGTCTAAACTGTTATACCATGATAGTGAAGCTAAGATCTCTGTGCAAAGGACCTGGATTTCATTTTAACACTTCTTATATAAAAGTTATTAGCAGGGTTCTCCTCTGTTTATTATGTTGTAATTTTTGTCTCCATCTGTTGGCTTTAAACAATAAACACGTGACCACAGCACCTTGACCCAGTGCCACATCCGTTGCATCTTGAAATAATTCAGACTAGAGTTTCACATGTTACTTTTATCTGATAATATTAATTTAATTTAATCTTACAAAATTTAAAATTTCCACATTCTTGAAATTACTTACATGTTCAGAGAGCCTTTCATGTTTTATTTTTTTCTTTCTGACATGGTTGACCTCTCAAAATAAACATTCAGCAATGTCTGAAGGTGATTGCTACTTTGTTCTACCCAACTGCCCCCTACTGAGTTCCTGTGACCATGCAGCTGAATGTGATTACAGAAAAGCACAAAATGACACTGATTTACTTCACTTCAAATTTATGACCACACAAGAACTCTTAATGATGTTCAAAATTCATGCTATATATACCAAGTGAGTCCAATAATTCTCCTACTCTTCTGAATAACCATCACATACTTGCTCTTTTTTTTTCCCTAAAATTTGAATCAGTTTTTTTGCTAATCTTTATTTGAATTGATATGCACATTTCCTACCTATTGAGAAAATTGTAGCCTTCAGAAGAGAACTCTTGGACACTAATCACTATATCCATCCATCTACTCTCATTTTCACTCCTGAATTTTGCTTTCCTCACTGTTCTTTAAATAAGATATATGTCACTTCCAAAGCCAGCTCTGTATTTGTGCTACTGATCTCTTTCCTATCCAGCTACTCAAGGATGCTGCTTTAATATTTTTCCTCTTTCTTTCTGTTACTATTATTTTATTTTCTATTGATTATTCCCATCGGTATATAAGCATATTCTTATTTCTTCTCTAATAAAGGGCACACTTACTTACAGCCCACTTTTCCACTAGCTACCAACTTTTCTCTGCTCCTCTCCCATGTCATAATATATCCTCACTCTCTTCTGTTCTCTTATTTCTGCCTTCAACTCAAAACAATTATGGTTTTTCCTTTAAGTCTCCCATAAAGCTGGAGACTGTGGAGAGAGAGAAGGAGTGATGCCCAGTCAACCCCCACCCACAATTCTTCCAGTATCTTATTTGTGCATAAGGAAATCATATTTCTTATTCGACTTCCAATGACTTTAGCTCAGTTGACATCTAACTTCAAGTAGATGAGAGGCCCCCGCAAAAAACTGCATACGCAGGAGGATGGCAAGTTGAGGGATAGCCTCAGTAATTTAGTGAAACCCTTAAGCAACTTACTGAGACCCTGTTTCAAAATAAAAATTGGAAGGTCTGAGGATGTGACTCATCTGTAAAGTGCTAGTGGGTTCAATCCCTGCTACCAAACAACAACAAAACAACAACGACAACAAAAAGTCTATGGGCCTACTTAACCAAATAATAATGAGGAATAATAAAAAAGTTATTTTAAGTCATTAAGTTTGGGGTTGATACCTAGCAATAAATAACTGGAACACATGGTTTCTGCTTCTGTGTAAAGAATCCTTAACATAAAGCATTAATTATAATCAAAGAACTCCTGAAATTGATGAGAAGGAAGAAATATTTTTGAATAATTATCAATTTTCAAATACACCTATATTTTGATTTGGAAGTTCCACTTCTGTGAACATACACCATAGGAAAAAAATTCATGATTAATATAACTGTGGGATATAGATAAGACATAAGTATAGTAAATGGAGAGTGAGAATGTTGACTGAAAATTTGTAATGCAAAAATAAAAAAGCATGTATGTACACACACATACAAACACACTCACAGACTCACAGATTAGAAATGGCCCCAAAGACTATAGCTGATAATTATGTATAAGCAGTTATAACATTCTTGTACTAGTCACTTTGGGGACATGTTTTCATT
The DNA here is from genome assembly GCF_902686445.1 of Sciurus carolinensis. Taxonomy (NCBI): domain Eukaryota; kingdom Metazoa; phylum Chordata; class Mammalia; order Rodentia; family Sciuridae; genus Sciurus; species Sciurus carolinensis. The sequence continues at coordinate 109,455,070 of NC_062217.1, read as the reverse complement.
CCTCTTTGTTAATTCCTAAGGGTTAAAGGGTAAAATATATGCTTAAATTTGTAAATAAATATTAACCTATTCTCTAAAATTGTGTTATTATTTTAAACATCCTCTAATAATCTCTGAGAAACTTACTAGCTATTCAGTTAACTAGAACTTGGATTTTTGCCTTTTGTAACACTACCCTTTCTAAAGTTTCTGATATGTTATTTTATTGCCATTTTAATATGCATTAACTGATGATTAATTATCCTGAAAAACTTTCTTTATTGGTCATTTGAATGTACTGTTTATTGTAGTACAATTTCTCTAATTCCCATTTTTATTAGAAAATGAAGCCCTTAATTGTTGTTATGCAAGTCCAGTGATAGTACATTTTATTTTATTTTATTAATTCATTTTTACTGTGAACAAATGGGATACATCTTGTTTCTCCGTTTGTACATGAAGTAGAGGCATACTATTTCTGTTATTTTTTTTCCTCCCCCTGCCCAACGCCTCCCCCTCTCTTATCCCTCTATAGAGTCCCTCCTTCCTCCATTTTTGCCCCCTACTATATGTGTCATCATTCGCTTATCAGTGAGATCATTCATCCTTTGGTTTTTTGAGATTGGCTTATCTCAGTTAGCATGATATTCTCCAACTGCATCCATTTACCTGCAAATGCCATACTTTTATTATTCTTTATGGCTGAGTAATATTTCATTGTGTATATATATACCACAGTTTCTTTATCCATTCATCAATTGAGGGGCATCTAGGTTGGTTCCACAATCTGGCTATTGTGAATTGAGCAGCTATGAACATTGTTGTGGCTGTATCTCAGTAGTATGCTGATTTTAAGTCCCTTGGGTATAGGCCGAGGAGTGATAGTATATTTTACAATAGGAATCAAATAATCAGCAGTTCTCAGGGAAGTTGAGGATGCTTTGAAGGTCCTTTTAGATATTTAAATTCTACTCAATCAGATATGCTGCAAAAAAAGTCTTAAATTTTCATGTTAAAACAGATGTATAATTCAGACTTCTCTTGAAGATTATTTTGATTTAACAAACTATGCATAACATTGGCAATTTTAGGCAAACAATGCAAAGGAAATCTACCACCTACAGAACTTTGACTATCAGTTTACTTTGAGGTGTACCTAAGGTAGAGAAAAACCATAAGCATTTAATCTCAGAACATCTTTGGAATAGCTATGTAGATCCTATTACTATATTATTTAATATGAGAGGTATTGGCATATTATTGATTTTATATTTAAATGATTGCTACTTATGTGTACAGAAATATTTACTGTTCTTGCATGATGTGCAGTGGAGAATTTGTTTTAAAAAATCACCTTTTTAAATATAAGTTAGAATAGATAACATTTAACAAGGTCGTCTATGACATAATGGTTTTGCTTTTGAGTTGGTTTATTGGTTGGTGAATACTTACTGATAATATCAATAAATTGTTTTTCAGTAAGGAATATATTTATTGTAATTACGAAGTAGCTCTTTGAAAACTTACAATCATTTGCTTTACATTTTTTCAACTGTAAACTGTTATAATCATGTGGGATAGAGGTCTTGATATTTTAAGCTTCAAATAAAGAAAAATGTTTATGACCTTATTCTCATTTGACATTGCTCGGAGTAACTCATATTTCCTAACCAAGAACTATCAAAATATATGCAGTGTCCTGGTTTAAGGTTATCTTTCTACTTTGTAAGTTGTTCACTTTGACAACATAAGTGCACTAGGTAAAAAATAGTACCAATAAAATAAAAGAAGCACAAGTTTGCAACTTGATAAATAACATATGAGTAATTTGCCCATCTGAATTTCTAGTTACAATGTTAATTCTTTCTCCTTTTTTATGTACCAGGAATTGAATGCAGAGATGCTTAACCACTGAGCCGTGTCCTCAACCCTTTTTATTTTTTTCTTTATACACAGGGTCTCACTAAGTTGCATAGGCAAAGATCCTCAAATATGTTATCCTCTTTTTCTCACAGAATAATGTGAAAACTACATGGAGACAAGTTAGAATAGGACATAAAAGTTGTGGAACTTTTTTTAATCCTGCCTCTTCTTCTTAATACAGGTATGACTGTAATGGAGTTTTCTCTGATCCTGAAGTCCCTTACATATAATTTGGTATAATAATAATCTCAAAAGACTATCACAAAAATTACAGTAAAGTGTACATAATAAAGAAATTGCCTTGCTAAATTGCTGAGGCTGGCTTTGAACTTGCAATCCTCCTACCTCAGCCTCCCAACCTCCTGGGATTATAGGCCTGCACCACTGCATCCAACATAATGTTATTTTTTTGAAGTAAGCAGTTTGAAAACAGAAGCTTTACCTAAAGTCTTTCTGAAGACTGATTGTATCAACAGTTCTTCAAACAATAAAAACATGATATAAAACAAATTATATTTTGACACTTCGTAATAGCAATAGCTTCTTTTAAATAATTGAAACAATTATTTTATATTAAAGGAGAACTCTATAGAGAATCATGTTCATTTTAACAACATACACAATTACATGAAATTATCTAATTCATTAGAGAGTACAAATATTAAATGTTAAATTATCACTTTAACTAAGTCTATTTAAGGGCAAAGAGCCTCAAATATGTTATTCTCTTTTTTCTCACAGAATAATGTGAAAACTACATGGAGACAAGTTAGAATAGGACATAAAGGTTGTGGAATTTTTTTTTTAATCTTGCCTCTACTTCCTAATACAGGTATGATTGTAATGGAGTTTTCTCCGATCCTGAAGTTCCTTATATATAATATGGTATAATAATAATCTCAAAAGACTATCACAAAAATTACAGTAAGGTGTACATAATAAAGAAATTAACATGGTCCATGACACATCTTAATAATTCAGAAAATATTGGGTATTTTTAATACTTTGCAGTTTGAAACCTTCTCCTATAGCACTTGCCTCTAATAGGGAGGCCTTATTCCATTATCAAATTTATTTTAAGGATGCCCAATTTAACTATATGAGTTTATAATAACAGTGGTCAGGGCTGAGAGAGTTCCTGTATTTCAAGGAGTGATTCGATTATGAGAGCTGTAGTCTTTATCCTCAAGAAAGCTACAAATGTCCTTACCAATTAGTCATGATAAAAGCTACCTTGGGCTCAAGAACCCTATGAAGGCTGTTGACTGGAAGGGAGCTTTAAATGAATTTGCAGAAACACTGATTGTAGTTTACTGATTGAGGTCTATTTCTTGGATGTGATCAGTTTCTTAAAATCAATTGAACTCCACATATGGATAATGTTCACTCTCATATGTGTGTATTGTATAAGATACAGCTGTACAAGATACAGCTCTTCCCTGACTTACAATAATGAACTCACTAGAAATTGAAAGTATTATTAAGTCAAGAATGCATTTAATGCACTAAGCCCACCAGTGCCCTTACCGTGGATGGAGACCAGTAACTGAGTCTGCCCACCTGCCCCTCTATTGCTGAGGAACATGGCACTTGCTCCATGCTGACTCAGCACACCCTTGCTGGGGCTCCCCAGCTTCTTTGAAGGCTAGAATAGGCATTTTGAATTATTCCTGACAGTGTGGTCATCATCATTGAAAGGGTGGTTTCCTTCCTAAGACACCTACAGGAGACTAGAGACACTTTGACAAGTACCTGAATTTACTTACTTACATCCTACACCCTTTCCCATCCTCTTGTTCACAACTAGAAATACTGTAAATAGTAATTGAACTCATCCTGTTCATTACAATAGTGTTAAAGTCTTTATAGGTGCTATCTGGTTCAGGGCTGCATTTTCTCTATATTGGGTGCTACTGGTATTGATCTCCCCTTCAAAGGAGAGGTAGCGGAAAACTGCAAGATCATAATAAGTCTGCAGGGGGGGAACTTCAGTATCTCTGATCGTCACTGCTAGAGGTAAATATATAGAAAGGATATGAAAAAACAGGGGAAGAAAATGTCCCTAACAAACCAAGATGCTATTGTGATAGAATCCAATGACAGCATGGCAGTAGAAATGACAGAAAAAGAGTTTAGAATCTGCATACTTAAAATGATCTATGAAGCAAAAGACCAGATAAGAAAGCAAATGCAGGCAATGCATGACCATTCCAGTAAACAGTTAAAAGTGCAAATGTAGGAAGCAAAAGAGCACTTCAATAAGGAGATAGAGATTCTGAAAAAAAAAAAAAAAACCAGAAATACTTGAAATGAAATAAATGATAAATCAAATTAAAAACTCAATAGAAAGCATCACCAACAGAATAGTTCTCATGAAAGACAGAATCTCAGGCAATAAAGACAAAATATTTAATCTTGAAAATAAAGTTGAACAGACTGAGAAGATGTTAAGAAGTCATGAACGGAACCTCCAAGAATTATGGGATATCATGAAAAGACCAAATTTAAGAATTATTGGGATTGAGGAAGGCACAGAGATACAAACCAAAGGCATGAACAACATGTTCAAAGAAATGATATCAGAAAATTTCCCACACCTGAAAAATGAAATGGAAAATCAAATACAAGAGGCTTACAGAACACCAGGTGCACAAAATTACAACACATGCACACGAAGACACATTATAATGAAAATACCTAACATACAAAATAAAGATAGGATTTTAAAGACTGTGAGAGAAAAGCATCAGATTACATATGAGGGGAAACCAATAGGGATATCAGCAGATTTCTCAGCCCAGACTCTAAAAGCAAGAAGGGCCTAGAACAATATATTTCAAGCTCTGAAAGAACACAGATGTCAAACAAGAATACTATACCCAGCAAAACTAACCTTCAGGTTTGATGATGAAATAAAATCTTTCCACAATAAACAAAAGTTAAAAGAATTTACAAATAGAAAGCCTGCCCTACAGAACAGTCTCAGCAAAATATTTTGTGAGGAGAAGTGAAAAGCAACAATACAAGTCAGCATAAGGAGGAACTATTCTAAAGGAAAAACCAATCAAAGGAGAAACCAAGTCAAGTTAAAAACCAAAAATAAGCCAAAATGACCAGGAATACAAATCATATCACAGTAATAATGGCCTATACTCAATAATCAAAGACTTAGACTCGCAGATTGCATGAAAAAGAAGTACCCAACAATATGCTGCCTTCAAGAGACTCATCTCACAGAAAGACAACCACAGACTAAAGGTGAAAGGATGGGAAAAAAACCTACCATGCACATGGACCCAATAAAAAAGCAGGGGTCTCCATCCTCATATCAGATAAAGTGGATTTCAAACCTAAGTTAGTCAGAAGGGATAAAAAAGAACATTTCATACTGCTTAAGGGAAGTACAAAACAGCAAGATATAACAATTTTAAATATTTATGCCCCAAACACTGGAACATCTATGTATATCAGACAAACCCTTCTCAATTTTAAGAATCAAATAGACCAAAACACATTAATAGTGGGGGATTTTAGCACACTGCTCTCACCACTGGATCGATCCTCCAAACAAAAACTGAACAAAGAAACTATAGAACTAAATAATGCAATCAATGATATAGACTTAATAGATATTTACAGAGTATTACGTCCATCATCGAGCAAATATACTTTCTTCTCAGCAGCTCCTGGATCCTTCATCAAAATAGACCATATGCTATACCACAAAGAAGCCATTAGTAGATACAAAAAAATAGAGATCCTACCTTGTATCTTATCAGACCATAATGGAATGCAATTAGAAATGAATGATAAAAACTAACAAACAAAAACTACTCATACACCTGGAGAGTAAGTAATATACTATTGAATGATGCAATGATGATAGAAGACATCAGGGAAGAAATTAAAGAAATTCTTAGAGGTAAATGAGAACAATGACACAACATATCAAAATCTCTGGGACACTCTGAAAGCAGTACTAAGAGGAAAATTCATTGCATTGAGCTCATACATTAAAAAAAAATAAAGTCAACAACTAAATGACCTAACATTACATCTCAAAGCCCTAGAAAAGGAAGAACAGATCAACACCAAAAATAGTAGAAAACAGGAAATAATTAAAATCAGAGCTGAAATCGATGAAAATTAAACAAGAAAAACAATTCAAAGAATTGACAAAACAAAAAGTTGGTTCTTTGAAAAAGTAAACAATATTGATAAACCCGTAGCCACACTAACGAACAGAAGAGAGAGAAAACTCAAATTACTAGAATGTGTGATGACAAAGGAAAGATCACAACAGACACCATTGAAATACATGACATAATTAGAAGCTACTTTGAAAATCTATACTCCAACAAAATAGAAATTATCCAAGACATTGTCAAAATTTTAGAGACATGTTCTTCCCAAACTGAATCAGGAAGATGTGCACAACCTAAACAGATCAATTTCAAGCACTGAAATAGAAAAAGTCATCAAAAGCCTACCAAGCAAAAAAGCCCAGGACCAGATGGATTCTCAGCCAAATTCTACAAGAACTTTAAAGAAGAACCGTTACCAATACTCCTCAAAATATTCCAGGAAATAGAAAAGGAGGGAACACTTCCCAATTCATTCTATGAGGCTAGTATCACTCTGATACCAAAACCAGAAAAAGACACACCAAGGAAAGAAAACTTTAGACCAATATCCCTGATGAACATAGATGCAAAGATCCTTAACAAAATACTGGCAAATCGCATACAAAAATATATTAAAAAGATAGTGCATCATGATCAAGTGGGGTTTATCCCAGGGATGCAAGGTTGGTTCAACATCTGGAAATCAATAAATATAATTCATCACATCAAGCGACCTAAAGTTAAGAACCATATGATTATTTCAATAGATGCTGAGAAAGCATTTGGTAAAATACAGCACCCCCTCATGCTTAAAACACTAGGAAAAATAGGAATAGTAGAAACATACCTCAACATTGCAAAGGCTAAACCCATGGCCAACATCATTCTTAATGGAGAAAACTGAAAGCAGTTCCTTTAAAAACTGGAACAAGACAGGGCTGCCCTCTTTCAACACTTCTATTCAACATCGTCCTTGAAACACTTGCCAGAGCAATTAGACAGACCAAAGAAATTAAAGGCATACAAATAGGAAAAGAGGAACTAAAGTTGTAACTATTTGCTGATGACATGATCCTATATTTAGAAGATCCAAAAAACTCCACTAGAAAACTTCCAGAACTAATAAATGAATTCAGCAAAGTAGCAGGATATAAAATCAATACATGTTAATCTAATGCATTTCTATTCATAAGTGATGAATCCTCTGAAAGAGAAATTAGCAAAACCATTCCATTCACAATAGCCTCAAAAAATAAAATAAAATACTTGGGAATTAATCTAACAAAAGAGGTGAAAGACCTCTACAATGAGAACTACAGAACATTAAAGAAAGAAATTGAAGAAAACCTTTGAAGATGAAAAGATCTCCTATGTTCTTGGATAGGCAGAATTAATATTGTCAAAATGGCCATACTATCAAAGGCACTATACAGATTCAATGCAATTCCAATTAAAATCCCAATGACATTCTTCATAGAAATAGAGAAAGCAATAATGAAATTCATCTGGAAGAACAAAAGACCCAGAATAGCCAAAGCAATCCTGAGTAGAAAAAGTGAAACAGGAGGTATCACAATACCAGACATTAAACTATACTACAGAGCATTAGCAACAAAAACAGCATGGTATTGGCAAGAAAATAGACAGGCAGATCAATGGTACAGAGTAGAAGACACAGAGACAAAGCCACATAAATACAGTCACCTCATACTAGACTAAGGAGCCAAAATCATACAATGGAGAAAAGATAGCCTGTTCAACAAATGGTGCTGGCAAAACTGGAAATCCATATGCAGTAAAATGAAATTAAACCTCTATCTCTCACCCTGCATAAAACTCAAGTCAACATGGATCAAGGACATAGGAATTGAACCAGAGACCTTGCACCTAATAGAAGACAAAGTAGGCCTGAATCTCCAATATGTTGGCTAAGGATCAGACTTCCTCAACAAGACTCCCAAAGCACAAGAAATCAAAGCAAAAATAAATATATGGGATGGACTCAAAGTAAAAAGCTTTTTCTCAGTAAAGGATATAATCAAGAATGTGAAGAGAGAGCCTACAGAGTGGGAGAAAATCTTTTCCACACATACTTCAGATAGAGCTCTTATCTCCAAAGTTTATAAGGAACTTACAAAACTTTACACCAAAAATACAAAGAACCCAATCAATAAATGGGCCACTTTACAGAAGAAGACATACGGGCAATTAATAAATATATAAAAAAGTGTTCAACATCTCTAGTAAATAGAAAAATGCAAATTAAACAACTCTAAGATTTCATTTTACTCCAATTAGAATGGCTATTATCAAGAACAGAAACAATAGTAGATGTTGGCATGGATGTGAGGAAAAAGGCATACTTTTACATTGCTGGTGGAGTTGCAAATTGGTGCAGCTGCTGTGGAAAGCAGTGTGGAGAATCCTCAGAAAACTTAGAATGGATTCACCCTTTGACCCAGTTATCCCACTCCTCAGTTTATACCCAAAGGACTTAAAATCAGCATATTACAGTAACACAGCCACATCAATCTTTATTGCAGGTCAGTTCACAATAACTAGATTGTGGAAACAACCTAGATGCCCATCAACAGATGAATAGATAAAGAAACTGTGGTACATATATACAATGGAAGATTATTCAGCCATAAAGAAGAAAAATATTATGACATTTGCAAATAAATGGATGGAATTGGAGAATATTATGCTAAGTGAAACAAGCCAATCCCAAAAAACCAAAGGACAAAGGTTTTTCCTAATAAGTGGAGAATGATATATAATGGAGGTGGGGAGGTGGGGAGGGAGAGAAGAATGGGGGAACTTTAGATTATGTAGAAGGAAATGAGAGGGAAGGGGGTATAAAAATGATGGAATGAGACAGACATCATTACCCTATGTACATGTATGATTACACAAATGGTATGAATCTGCATTGTGTACAACCTTAGAAACAAAATGATGTACCCCATTTGTATACAATGAATCAAAATGCAGTCTGTAAAAAAATAAAATATAAATATAAAGAAATAAAAAACAAAATTAAAAAAAAATCACAAGCACAGATTCTTAATGATCCAACTCTACTCTCTGCACTTCCCTGATTTCACTGGATCCAAAGGGATTTGAGTTTCAGTGTCACCATGTTTATATAAATACATTTGAACCTTCATGTACTTACAGTGCCACATGCCATGATTTGTTGTTTTGAAGTAGAAATGATGAAGTAAATTTACTGATTAGTATCTAATAAAATTTCCAGTGGCATGATTGAGCCAAAATACCAAGTTAAATGACTTATTCAAAATTTCATACCACTTTTACAAATCACTTAATGCACCCCAATTTTCACTCAAAACTTCATGATGATTCACTTATACTTACCCATTATTTCATGTTGGTAATTTAAAATAAACCAATATTAACTGTCAGAACTCCTTGCTTATTTACTCTACTTCTAAGGGTATTTATAGCTTTCTAGTAGTTCCTTCAAAAATCTTGTTGGGAGCTCATTCACAGAAAATTTGTGAAACTTAATTAACAAATGCTCTAAAGTTAATATGTTATTAATATATACATTACCAATTAAAGTTGGTGATATAGACAGCTTTTGTAATTAATTGAATCAAAACACCTACTTATTTGACTTCAATTAAAAGATAAAGTATAATTGCCCAAATCACACTATGCTTTACATAACAGAAAACATATAATCATCAGAAAAACAGGTTTAAGTGCTCAGAAATACATTCCACACTAGAAGTGATATGGAGTTGTTTGTTCACATTTGCTAGATAAGTACCTCAAGGATGTGATGAGAAAAAAATGGAATAAAATAAAAAGTTCCTTATATTCTTAATGAATTTCAACAAGTATTTTCTATTAAATACTATCAAGGTTATTTTATTGGAAGTCATCCTGTAGGGTTATTATACTGTTAATTCTTCTCCTCATTTGCTCATGACAACCAAGATATTTATACTATTGGTAGATTTGAAAGTGAAGATAACTGTGCTTTTAAGCAGATACATCTGTATACTTATGTTTTAAACATTCAGTGTATTTAAATTCACAATATTTGAAAAGTTAGTGTATTTTGAAGAACTAAAATGTTTTAATAATTTTAGAATCTATGTAGATAAGATTGGCTAAATAGTAAAATGATCAGCTTTGTTTAAAAAAACACTTTAAATGGCAAATATTTTAGTTTCCATTAACATTCCTTCAGTAAAACAATAAATGAACACATTCTTTGAAACGAATCATGGAATTTGCAAAGTCACCTTTCTGCTCTTTAAGACTGTCACAGCAGATGAACTGATAACATATAGTTGGATGGCCAGTGATAGCATGCATGGTATTTTATCAACAGTGTATCTTCATAAAATGAGTAATGCACTTAATAGCCATACTTCTATGTATACCCAGAGCACTGAATAACTGTAGGTGTGGACTACCAGAATTGTTAATCATCTAACTTACAAAATAGATACCTGTATCCTATTACATGTGTACTCAGCTGACATTGAAACAGTCAGGTTTGTTTGAGAATAATGCCAAATAAACTTTTTTTGGTTTTATGTAATTAGTTGGAAGTTCTAGTAAGTAAAAATAAAATAAAAATAAAGATCTTTGACTTTTTTAAAGAACAACAACAACAACAACAACAACAACAAAAAGAATGCATTTAATACACCAAACCTTCTGAATGCTCAAAACACTTACATGAGTCTATAGTATTGAAAGTCTCAGAAAGTATTGTATGGCATATTACTAGCCTGGAAATAGGTCAAAATTCAAAATGTGAAGTACAGTTCCTACTGAATGCACATTACTTTTACACCAAAAAGTTGTAGGTTGAACCATTATAAGTGGGACTATCAGCATAATAATGTTAAAATCACATTATTTTTTATTGATTTTTGCCATTCATTTGACAATGTATTTATTCTGCAATTATGATAAAAATGCTCAATTGTACATTTTTTCATTAAAAACACATTTCCAATAATATAATGTTTTTTCATGAGTTGAATAATCATTTACTCAAAATTAATATTACACCTAAGTTGATCAAGCATATATTAAAATTATAGTAATGTACACTTAATAACAATGAATTTTAAAACTGGAGACATATGATCACCATAGGGTATTACAGTTCCATGAATATGCATTCTATTTGTTAGGGAATTATGATAAAATATCCAAAAACATTACAAACACAGTTAGATTGCAAGTTCGAGGCCAGCTTTGGCAACTTAGTGAGACCCTATCTCAAAATAAAAAATAAAAACCAGGGGATATGAATCAGTGGTAGAGTACCCCTGGGGTTGATACCTGTATTACAAATAAGAAAAAAGAAAGAAAGTATGAAAGAAAGAAATAAAGAAAGGAAGAAAGGAAGGAAGGACAAACAGTACGGTAGAAAATCTCCATGGGAAATGAAATGGATATGTGAGTTCATAGATATAAATGGTACATTTGAAATGCTTAGCCCATTATGTAAACAGCAGCAACAATTAAATCTTCATAAATTTTAGACTGAGGTCTTATTTATCACACACAGAATTAATTTCTTAGGTAGACCAATTTATTGAATGTTTTATTCATTTCCTGTGGTAGTCATGTACCTCTCTCCAAGCAATAAAATCATTTTTCTCAACTCTACATTAAAGATTAATGTTATGCTAGTTGTTTCCATGGTCTTTCAGCTTTTGCTCCCTCCTGGGATTGGACCCCATGAAGGTAGGCTTCAGAGTCTCCTGGAGCAATAGACATGCGCTACACACAGTGAATGGACAGCTCTCTCGGCCACAAAAACCTGGTATCATTTGCCTCCTGACTATCAGGCATGCCATATTGTGCAATAATTATGATGTTTCCTCTCATGTTTCCAAATGTGCACTATAATGCTGTTATCCAATTAATGCAGTAATTTGGCATCCTAATATATTATCCTAACAAATTCCTAACAACAACAAAACTTCATAATTTACCAGGATCTGACCTACTATTTGCCTTTTTTGAAAGAGATTCTCTTGAATGAACACAGAATTATTTATTCTGGATGCAAAGCTAAAGAAATTTCTCATGAAAAATGAAATGTCAACTAATGAAGTTGATAATGAAATTTGGAACTATCAAGTGTTTATACTTTTATAATAATTTGAATTAAATGACTTTGATGCTAATGTGATACAGGCATATTTATTCACAACATGACTTACAGTCATTGCAAGATTAGCTTATTTTATCAACTAAGCAGTTATATTAGGATGGTATAATTCTTTTATTGTGATTATAGTAATCACAATAATTTGACAAAAAAGCTCTGAAAATAACAAAAACAAATTTATTTCAAAAACTAAAATATGAAAGTATAACTATATGCTTAGTAAATCTCTTCTTCATTTTTCTCTTCTCCATTGCCTATTTAAGTAACAGAATATATCATGCATTATTGTAATTGTTATCGTATGGTTCTGTTTCTTAATGTAAAATATAAGCTATTGGAGGGCAGCTTTTGCTTCTTATTCATTTTTGACTCTGCAGATTTATTTCTCACTGAAATTTGGTGCTCCTTAAACATTTCCTTAATGTGTACCAGAATAAATGTATGAATGGCATAAAAACGTGAACTTCACTGAAATCTGTCTCTTCTCTCTTCTACTTCACTTAAATGCCTTTGAATATTATAAAAGACAGAATTGTTATCTTCTTTTATCTATGAGGTGATTTGAACTTACAAGGGTTAAAGAAAAGACTTGAGTATCCCAGATTATATGTTCTTATGTACTTTTACTGATAAGTTGTAGGATAATTTTAAAGAATTCACCAAAGTGTAATCTTATCTTTGAAAGGACAGAAACTGATTTGTTTTGTATAAAACTATAGACTGTAGAGCAGGAGAAATAATTTAAACTCAGATTTGGAATGCATTAATGACAAAATAATTCAGTTACGTTTTTGTTGTTAGAATGGGCTTAGGATTCGTTTCACTTTAATAAAATTGATCTTGATAATTGCTCAATTTACACTTGGTTTTGTAGTGAATAGCTAGAGGAGCAGGACTCAAAGGAACTTGATGTTTATTTATTTCAAGATTTGGAACCAAGGTTAAGAGAGATGAAGGGGTTTTATAAAGATCAGAGTCTTTTTAAAGGAAATACTACAAGAACTTATTCCCTTTCCCTATTTCCTTTCTACTATGCTATTCTTTTTTTTTTTAAATAATTTCTCTATTTTATTTTATTTTATATTTATTTATTTTTTTATTGTAAACAAATGGGATACATGTTGTTTCTCTGTTTGTACATAGAGTAAAGGCATACTATTTGAGTAACCATAAATTTACATAGGGTAATGTTGTTTGATTCATAAAACTACCCTAAGATTCCATTTCACCCCAATTAGAATGGCGATTATCAAGAATACAAGCAACAATAGGTGTTGCCCTGGAAGTGGGGGAAAAGGTACACTCATACATTGCTGGTGGGGTTGCAAATTAGTGCAGCCACTCTGGAAAGCAGTCTAGAGATTCCTCAGAAAGCTTGGAATGGAACCACCATTTGAGCCAGCTATCCCACTCCTCGGTCTATACCCAAAGGACTTAAAATCAGCATACTGCAGAGATGCAGCCACATCAATGTTTATAGCTGCTCAATTCACAAAAGCCAGATTGTGGAACCAACCTAGATGCCCCTCAATTGATGAATGGATAAAGAAACTGTGGTATATTTATACAATGGAATATTACTCAGTGATAAAGAATGGCATTTGCAGGCAAATGGATGAAATTGGAGAATATCATGCTAAGTGAGATAAGCCAATCTCAAAAAACCAAAGGACAAATGATCTCACTGATAAGCGGATGATGACACATAATGGAGAGTGGGAGGGGTTAGTGTTAGGGTTAGGGTTAGGGTTAGGGTTAGGGTTGGGGTTAGGGTTAGGGTTAGGGAGGGTGGCAAGAATGGAGGAAGGAGGACTGTATAGAGGGAAAAGAGGGTTGTGAGGGGTTGGGGGGGCGAGGGAAAATAGAATGAATCTACTACACTATTCTTCACTATTTCATCACCAAATTCCTCCAGCCACAAGTTTTTGTTTTAAAAAGAATTTAAAATAATTTGATATACAAAATGCATAAAAACATAAAATATACTGATATTAACTATAGAACTCAATTTACACACCCATGTGCATGCACACGCATGCACACACACATACACACACACACACATCCATATTACCACCACATATCAAGATATAGAACAATTTCAGGTTTCATTTCTTCAAACATATACTATAACTTTGACACAGTGTGATAACTGGATCCACACTCACTGGAGTATGAGACATTCCATTATTTTCAGGGTCAACAGAATGATTACTGAACTGAAAATAGAGTTAAGTAGTTCAGAGTTTGTGTAATCAGTTGTAAGATCCTAATCTACCCTGGTACGTATGGCAAATTGGTAATGATAATCTGCTCAACCTTATGTATCAGTGGGTGCAATCTGTAATTGGTGGCTCCAGTTGGTAGGTGATATTTTCAGGAGTATGACTAGGATTTCAAGAGTCATGGAAATAATCTATACTCATGGGAATGATCTCAAAAGAATGAGCCACAGTGTAAGAACATGTGAAGATTCACTTGTTTCCAGAGTTAGAACTGGTTTCTTTTGCTTAATCTACTCTAACTTTCTCTTCTTTCACATCATTTAACTCTGCCTCACAGAAAAAGGTACAGGATTTGGGTGTCCATTGCTGATCACAGTTTAACTTATTAGTTAATTATTAACTTATTAGTCAATAATCGAATAGGTAATGTTATTAAAATATTTTTATTTCTAAGCATCAGAATGTTTAGAAACTAAAAACCTCTGCTTGTAATGCAAGTCATCTTTTATAAGAATATTTTGTTTGCTTTTTCAAAAAAATTATCTTTTCAGGCTGAAAAAGAATATCACTCAAAAGTCCAATTAAAGATACACACACACACACACACACACAGGGCTTACTCTCTATATTTGTAATTTTACATTTCTATATCTATCCCAATATATCTATTCTATATTGATATATAAAATAGATATAATATATACATATATAATATGTATACAGACACAGGTAGCAAGACATGTATATACAGACAAGTGTATATATATATATATATATATACATACACAAATATATATATACATCTGTATATTCATATCCATATGTACAATACTTATTGCTGGGGTGAGTTAAATAAATGGATTAATTGCAAACTGCCTAGTAATAATAAAAATAGCTTTGGACCACTCATGTTTTTGTCCCTACCACTCATCCCTGCTCTAGCTGATAGCTATTAGCATTTTATGCTAACAAGGTCGTCTTGTCAGCAGCCAGGTAATTTAGAACTTTTACATTCTAACCTCTCTAGCATAGTGTTAAGGTCTTGGTACAACCTTTTTTGTATGCTTAGTTTTGCATTTACAGTAAGCATGTGTTTTCATAGATTAACAAATACACTAAATATGGTATTTGTGTTTTGGCAAACACAAATTGTGGTGGGATATTTTATTCTGGTAAAATTTTTATCTATAAGGAGAAGAAATGTGGACAAGAGAAGCTAGAGAAATATTTAGCAAGTGACTGCCTCCTGAAAACTGAACCTTATGAATTTCTCCTTTCATTATATGATTAGATGATTATCTTTGTGTATTTTTAGTGACATAATAAACTGGAACAAATCATTGGTGTTTTTTAAGTTCATATCACTGTGCTCTTGAGATTATGGGATTGTTTTTCAAAATCCACTTATTGGGATATACTTTCCAAGTGGACAAGAATGTTAAACTGAGCTGATCTTACCTCACTGTCTGACTCCCAGTTTATTCACTCATTAAGTTTGAAAGGATTAGAATAATCAAGCATATTACAACATCTATAAATATTTGTACCATGTAGCCAAGTGGTTGGGAATTCTATGCACATACTAGGAAATACAAAGAAGTAGCATGGGGCAGAGGGCACTTGAGAAATAATAGAAAGTAAAGACAGCAGTGAAGCTCATGAGAGAAGCCTGGCTACAAACAGCAAAGATTCAAGAATATTTAACTAATTCAGATTTGAAGTTCCAATATTGCAGAGGTAGTTTTCTGTATTAGTGTGTTTCTTTGAGAAAGCATCACAAATAGAAGTGTATCTGTATATCTTTCATATTTTAAAAAATTGTCAATTTTTCTGTTTCCTTACATCTCATGTTAATTCAATCCCATATTTGAATAATCTCAGGAATAACAAATATATAAGCAACCATTTTCAATCAGGAAGGGAATTTTGGTTGCTGGATTTTACCCTCAAATTCTTTAGCATTTAAAATCGTGCAAAGGAATGCTAATAAACCAACAATACACCCACTTGTTCTAAATGTCAAATTGATCTCATTTATTGAAGTATGAAAGCAGGCTTTGTATTGCCCTTTTCAATTAATTTGTGATTGTCACTCAAGAAAGCAGTCATGAATGTTATATAGCCAAAGTAGTATAGGCCAAAAATCCATCTGCCCATTACCA
The DNA here is from genome assembly GCF_902686445.1 of Sciurus carolinensis. Lineage (NCBI taxonomy): Eukaryota > Metazoa > Chordata > Mammalia > Rodentia > Sciuridae > Sciurus > Sciurus carolinensis. Next base: position 109,438,482 of record NC_062217.1, on the reverse strand, counting down.
CCTGAAGGACTGTACAGTCAAAGGAAGCTGAGCAAGAAACCATAGAATATCATGAATACCATGAATACCATGCAGAATATCAATAAATACCTTATAGATAAGGGATCTGAAATATGGAGAGCCCTAAATTCAGTTATTATATTTTGTATAGAATCGATTAGTAGTTTTTGGCACACTTTTTTATTCTTAAGAGATTCCTATTAAAATCCTGTATCTATTTTATTCTGTTGTTTGAAAATGTAGTGAAGAATATGCAATATCTTGAACCTATTTATCATAAGCAAAAAGGATAATATAGTCATTTTGTTAATTATTGGGTAAAATACAAAAGATTGAAGCCTCCATCTCAGTCATTACCTTACCAATACCCAAGCACATACTGTGATGAAATAGAATAAAACTGAAGATTTACCTAACAATACCTTGTATTTGAGTCTTTAAAATACTTGCACATATATCCAATTGAGGGGTTGGTTTTATTATCATTATTTTGTCAAAAGGATCTCAATTATAATCTCTCTTATCAAAATAAGAAGGGATATAACTGAAAAGAGAAGGGTGGGATGTTTCCCAGAGTTTTAATTTCTTCTGATTACACTCAATCTTACAGGATTTTCAGTCTACTTCTACAAAAAAATCTAACAATGCTTGGTGATTCGATGTAAAAAAAATCTGAACTAGAAAAAGTAATTTTTTTTATGTCTCATATATGAGGAAAAGCTGGATATTAAAGAAATAACCTAGAGCAATCCAGTGGAACCACAAATGAAAATAAAATTAATTATATAAATACAGAACTGGTTAGTTTTGAAATAGCATATTCAGTACAGGAAAACAAGAATGATTTTCAAAAAGTTTCACACCTTAAGTGCCATTTTACACAAGTTCTGATCCAATATCTCCTAGATAGTTCCTTAAAGTGTTTTCTGTCTCTCTGGTTCTTTTGTCATCTCATAAGACAACTAAACTCTTAAACAAATACCCATAGTCATCAGTCATGGTCAGGAATTTGCCATATCACCCTTAGTCTTCTATAATATTCTCAAAATTCATCTTCTTGCTCTTACTTTCTTCTGATTTAAATCTAGTCTGCTTTCACTGACATATTAACCTTCCAAATATAAGACTTTCAGAGTATCACAGGTCATTAAAGAAATTATCCTGATTATTTAGAAAATAAAAACCTATTTATCTTAAAATTTTCCACATTCTGACACCAAATTAACTTTCCTCTTTTATTGACAAATACTCCTTGAAACACCTCTTGTACCTTGACAGGTTTATACTATATATCCCTGACACCAATACATTAAGTATTATGTCTTTCCAAGATGTCTTCATTTTTATATTAAGCTGAATGGTACCATCTTTCCATGCACAAACCATTTCATAGAGTTCAGGTGGAATATTTCCCCATCAACTGTAGAAAAATGGGCCTATAACTGAGTCTAAACCAGATTATTGTATCAACAAGATCACAATACGTATTTTAGTAATGGACAGGTGAATTAAGAATCATCAGTCAAATTTCCCAAATATCTGTTATATAAAAGTTGTAAGTATGTATATAGCTGCTTTCTTTCCTGCTACTTAGGCAGAATCTTTACAATAGGAAAATGAAGCCAGTGAATGAAAGGAATTGGACCCCAGAGATGGATAGAGAGACAGTATCTTAACCATACTGTTTATGTCTCTGCAGTCAGCATTGACTTAAGATTCTCAGTTGTGGGAGCCAATATCTCTCTTCATTGCTGTAGTTACTTTAGGTTGGGTGTTGTTCACTTACAACAAAATATTTTAAATTAATATTTCTTCTAAATTCACTATGAACCTTCATGGTAATATACCTTTGTTCATTCTCTTCCTCAGCTGGAATTCACTCCTCTTTCCTCTACCAAAACAAACATGTTATCCTTAATATGCAGATAATCCCTGCATATTGTGCAAATATTTACTTGACCATTTTCATCCCACAGAAATATCTTCATCCTTTGGTCTACCAATTAAACTTATTTACTATTCAAATAAGTCACATGTTAAACAGCTTTATTTTATAATCTTAAGTCTTATCTCCCCAAATATATATATCAAACTATCTAATGAATAAATGGTATACTATACTTGTATGAATTCAACAAAGTGTTTAAAATGGTACCTTAAAATAATATTTATCATTATTAAGAGACTAATGTCTACACATAACTACACGAGAAGAATGACCTTGTTTGATTTGTTACTTAAGAAAATAATTATTACTCTTTATTCAAATGTGACCACTTGTCTCTATAATCTTAGGCCTTAATAGTAACTGAAGCTTATTATCTAGAGATAGTATACCTAATGATGGAGATGTGTGATTTTTATACAGCTATCTTATAAAACATCATAGAGTTATTTTGAAAAATGTTCACTCAATAGCTAGCAATATTTAGTTTGATATGAACACATTAAAAAAGATTGTAATAACTACACTTACATTAAAAATGAACTCTTATTTTAGCAGTTTTATTGACTTTTATACTCTCTGACATAAAACAGTTTTCCCTATTTATTTTGATGCATGTAATAAGGAAATTAGAGTAGGATTGGGAACATTTTATTTAATAATTGCTATAGTAGTTGTTAGACATCTGCTAAATTCAAAATGTTATAGAACACAAGTTAGGTTTGCATGTCCAGAAACAGAACAGCTTATCATAGCCATGGAGATGGAGGAAACTGTTAAAGATTTAGAGTTAGCCTGTGATCTTATGAATTGCACAGTGTCCATCTTATGTGGCAAAAGGAAATTGAGAACAAAAACAGTTTGGAGACTTTTAACCAACTTCTCTCTAAATCTTATCATCCTCCCAACTTACCATTCCATTTCAAATAATGTTAGAACCTGATGAAAGGGCAGAATTATGCTGTCTGATGTTTCAGGACAAGCCTTCGAATTCCCACCCAAACTGTCACTACTAAATGATTCCTATGTAGAATCTGTTAGGTTTCTCTTAATTAGTTGCTTAATAGATATATTTGAAATTCCATGCTAATGAAGAGCTGAAGGACTAAAGAAAGGAGGGAAGGATGGAATGATAAAGAAGAATCTATTGTGGAGAAACTACAAAACTAACAGAATCTAATGTGAGAATATCTAATCTTTTTCATTTAAATTTTTATATCTGATTCTGTTATAGAATTGTTTATTAAGTCTTATTTTCCTTATTTCTTCTTTGAATATTGGAAGACTGCTTTGATCAGTATTCCTTCATGTCAGGTGTTACCGTGACAGTGACTTAATCACAACTTAGAGTGAACAGGGGTAATGAGTGCCCTCCTAGGACTGGCCCAGTTAAAACCAATAACAAAAACAAAACACTGCTCACCACGACTCCTTAATTGTTTCTCCTCATTTTATCTACACAATTCAAAGAAGCATAGTGCACATGAAAGCTACATGACAAAGTGAAATAAAAAAAAAATAATCTTTTTGTTCTATTACTGTCTTGACATTCCTGGTCATGCTGAAATCTCTCACTCTTTTTTTTCAGTTACGTACAAAACTGCTCTGGAACTACTATGTGCTAATGCGTTATAAAGGAAAATATTTTAGTTTGTTTTCAGATCATAAAAATTAAACCCCTAATCAAGATTCTTCTCTATCCTCTTGCTTTCTTAGAAATGCTAACATATCCGCGATGTTCATATGAAACCACATGAATCACTGAAAATCGTTTTTTAACGTGTCCAACTGGCTATATACTTTCAAAGCTAAAAAGAAAATGCACATAATATGGTTATTTACAGTAAACTACCATTATATTTGTTATTTGTTTTGTGGATGTAGTTTGATACCTTCCATTTTACCTATGAGAACTTTTAATAGAGTCCTGTATGAGATGCAACTAATATGCATCCTATTTTGGAGTTTAAACTGACTTTCATTAACAGAAAAAAATGCATAAGTTTAGTGAAAGCCATTTGAAATTTCTTTATTTACTTAGCAATTCATTCAGCAAGTATGCATTGCACACATTCTAACTTTCAAACAGGCAAACGTGTTTCAAGTACTGGAAATTAAGTAGTGAATTAAAATTATTCAGGAATCCTGTTGTGATGGAATTTATCTTGTGGTTCAAAATATGGCCTGTGAAAATTGGTAAGGTGTAAATAACCATGCCTGTCAATAAAACTGCAAGCTTTCAGGCAAATGGGTACCAGTGTGCTGTACTGAAAGTCATTACAGATTTCCTCCCAAAGGATTTTTCTTTTCTTGTAAGCAGCCAGTTCTATTAGAGGCAAGGCTAAGATGGAAAGACAGACTTTGTAATTGAAATGGATTATATTTTACTAAGTCTGAATCTGTGTGCATTTGTTCATTTATGAGTAGAAGCCTTAGCTTATATGCCAAAAGCTGAGCTGGAATTTGCTCAGTTAGAGAAGCAATAATATCTAAGGACGCCAAAAAGAAGCTTTGAGCTGGAAATCCTCAGTTTGTTAAGACAAGTCAGTACATTTTCCAGAAGTGATAGTGATAATGATTATTGGGTTACCAGATGGGTCAGTTAAGTCGGAAATCATTTCTAAAGTTTGCACTTGATGCCTCTATCCATGTGCTACAGTGAAGACAAAATATTGCATGCAGAGTTAAAAATCAGAAGATTTGAGTACCAAGCCTGGTTTTGACAACCAAAACCAAGAAAGATCTGTCTGACCTTGAGACTTCTCTGGGAATCATCTCCCCAAATTTTTGTCATAATGTTGTAAAATACTAAATGGTTTCAAATCACATCAATATATAATTCCTACAACACACAAACAGTTAAGTGTTATTGCTAATCATATAACACTGCCTGTTATTGTTTGGGTCCCAGAAACGTAATGTTTCCAAGTAGTATTTTCCCCATGAAGAAAAGAAGCATGATTCTGATGCTGTTTTTATAAGATTTATAAAAATTAAGGGAAATATGCACAAAAATAACATGCTTTTAGGTACTCAAAAAACTTGTATATATGTGTGTGTGTGTACAATATATATATTCTTTTTGGTCTTATGTGCAGAGAATTAATGAAAAATGTATAGAAGAAAACACCAAACTGTAACCAATTAATAAATACCAGGCATTATGCAATCTGGTTACAGATAACTAAAGTACAAATTTATCAAATCACATTTTAATCTTTCAGACACACCTACAGTATTTAAAGGGATTCTTGATGCTTGTTCAACAATGTCTGGAAATTCTCTCTTATTTTCTAACTTTTGGACTCATAAACTTACGTTAATGATTTATTTATTAAATTTAACTTAGCACTTTCAAATTATTTCTTATTTCTCTGTAGATTTGCAGGTAGCATTAGAGTCAGTTAAGTTAGTTTGCTGATTAGACAAAGTAATGAGTTTCAGTTTGTTGCAAATGAATCTTGAAAGCTTCAGTGATTACAAATGTCTGACTGTAATTGCTTTTATTTCCATGGCTAAAGTAGAAGATTACTGAAGATTAAATTTGCTGAAACTCCCTAACAATGACCTGATGATTTACAGTGAGCTGAGGGAATAATATATAATATTTGAATACTGCTTTATGTTCAATGTTCATGCAATTGTGGAACTTCGACTCTAAAGGGCCCTTTAAGGACCATTATAGAAAATTATCCTTTATATTACTGATCAGAAAACCGAAGCCAAGAGAAGCTGTGTGATTTGATCAGAGTCATAAAATTATTATGAAAAAAAAGCTGACATGAGAATAAAGACATATTTCCACTTCATTATGCCGAACAAGGAATCAAATCAGAGAAGACACACACAAAAACACACACATACGGGACAACTGAAACAAAGAAAATCCAGTTTGAGAAAATGTAGTGGATGTGAAGGAAAAGAGAATAAAGTAAATCACCAACAACAATTTTACAGAGTACATATATCTATTAAATATATTAAATTTAATTTTTATTTATTTTAAATTTATTACTTAGCAAAGGTTTTGTAAGTCACTACCAAATTCCACTATTGGAAAGAAATTTAGAGATGCTATGTGAAAATATTACCTGAAAATGGAAAAATGGGTGAAAATAAGAAAATTAATCATAAGTGAGATAGCATCTTCACCATAACATATGACATACAAACTCACAAGTGACGGTTGTATGCACACTTAACAGTTTCAGACTTGGTCAGATCTCATAAAGGTGTTCTGTGAGAGCAGAGGTGATTTGTCACTTCCCAATGAAATGGTTATATGGCTAATGTCCTTTTCTTCTCTGTCTTCTCCTTCCATTTTCATCTTCTCAACTTACAGGTTCAAAATATTCAATCACATTCTTGGATTTGCAGGCTTCCATATGTGAAAATCAATTTGCAGATAACAAGAACATAGTTAAGATTATTGATTCACAGAAACAATTTCTTTGAGCCCTGAATCGTGTTTGTTATCTTTTAACTTTCATTTATTGGAGTTCATATTAATTCTTGAACCAATCATCTCCCAAGACTGTCAGTAATTAGCCTCAGGATCCAAGATTTCAGGTTGTGGGATCCTGGGCTGAAGACTGGAGTTAGAGTTATATATTGAAGAGTGACACCCTCTCCAATAGCCCCAATCATTATCCTATAGGAATCCAGAAGAAACAATGACAAAAAAAGGAAAAAAAGGAAGACTTCCTACTATACTTATTATTATAACCCTCTGGGTGAGTGGAAACAAGAGAAATTATATCTTTAATATGAGAGAATGATGCCATAATAAATAATGACTATTTTGAGGACAATTGAGGAAATTTGAAAAACAACTGTATTAGGCGATAGCTGTAGAATTAATTAGAAAATAGCAACATCTGAAAATCAGAAAAATGTAACAGTTAAATGAAAACAATAGTAGCAATAATGTTGATATGATAAAATAAATGCACAAATATTTCAAAGGAGAAAAATAAAACTTTGAAAATAAGAGAAGAATATCTATTAGAGATATCCAGTATCTGATGAATAGGAATTTCCAGAAGAAAGAATAGAGAAGGAGATAAAAGTTTCAAAGTCATATCATAAGAAAATGTCTCAGAACTGTAAGATAGAAGAATAAAATTGAGTGTATTCTATGTCTTGCATAATTCACAAAAATTAAAAGATATATGTTGAAAAACATGTATGATATATTTATATAATGTCAAGAATACTACATTTCAGGTTACTCGTAATGGATATTAACTTGTAAAATGGAGAGATCTGATGATTATCATCCTAGAAAAGTAATTAAAATGAATAATGAGTGCTTTGATGTTGTACCCTGATGAGGTACAATATGAGATACACATATTTCCTACTAGTGTTTTGGCCAAAAAATATTTTTAATATGACTGCTTATTGAAATAAAATTCACATACCATAAAATACACCCTTTTGTACTGTACAATTCAGTGATTCTGGGTGTATACACATTTATACAACCATTGCCACAATGAATTTTAGAAAAGTTTCAAACTTTCCAAATTTTTAACCTGAACATAATCATTCAGATTAATTTAAAATGCGGACAATTATGCTGGGCAAATGATTTGAATTTTCCTGGGGGTAGGGGAAAGGACAATGATAAGGACAATAAAAAAATGAAAAAAGGAAGAGAACTGTGCTAGAAATAATAGAAAAAGATGGCAACTAAAAAGACAAAGTCAACCGATACAGTGTAGGTATTCTGATTGTGTTCCAGAACTAAAAACAAATAATAGCAACAACAAAAAGACAAACAAATAATGAATATTTTGAGGACAATTGAGGAAATTTGAAAACCGATTCTATTAGGCGATAGCTATAGAATCAAGTATAATTGTAATAAATGTCAAAGTGGTATTAATGTAGTATAATATCCTTATTTTTTAAACGATATTGTCAAAATATCTAGAGGAAAGTATCATGATGTTTGCAAATTATTTTCAAATTGCTTAAGAGGAAAAAGAAAGAAAGAAGAAAGAGCTCTTCTGCACAATGAAGTCACTAGTAGCCAAAGTAAAAATGACCACTGGTTAGTTACACCAAAAATAAAAAAATAAAAAAAAAATTGGAAGTTGCTATCTTGTCCAAATAAAGTATCAAACATTTTTTGTGCATTTAATTTTTTTTTCTGGTCAGATATTAGTACTAGAAGGTGAATGTAAGAATCCTCATAAATTTCTACCTTTTTTATCCTCAAACTGCCTTTTTCAGTCTTCATTTCTTTTCTAATTTTATATTCAGAATTGATTTTCATATTTTGATTTGTTTCATTTTTCATAATTTTCATAAAATCAGAGGAAATGTTCTAAAGAAATGTAAAGGTAAATTTTTAACATTTACTTTATGAGTTTCATGGGGCAATAATAATAGTGCCACAAACTGGATGACTTAGAATAACAAATAACAGAATAACAATTCCGTTAAACAGAAATATGAAACCATGGAGGTGACCAGTGTTTTCCTTCTGGGGACAATCTGTTTCATACCTTTCTCTGGTGATGGGTGGGAATCCCTAGCATTCCTTGACTGTAGTGGTATCATTCCAAAATCCACCTGGGTCTTCACATGGAATTCCTGCTATGCCTCTGTCTTTACATGATCATTTTCTTAAAAGAGCACCAGTCTTATTAAATTAGGGGCCCATCCTACTCTTATATAGCTTATCCTAACTAACTACATATGCATCTATGCTGTTTCTAAATAAGGTCCATTCTGAGGTACCAGGGATGAGGATTTTAACATATGGAGGACATAATTCTACCTGTAACAGTAATCAGGGTAATTTTCTGAGTAAACTGACCAGAATATAAAGAATATATACAAACATGCATATTTCTATGTCTCTCACTATTTTATTTATTTTTCTAGTACTTGGGGTTAATACCTGATACATAACAGGCAAGCACCCTATCACTGAGCTATATCTCAACCCCTTTGGTTTATGACTCTAAATAGAACAACAACTGGAAAATATTCATGGGAAGATTTGTACTTCTGTGCATAAAAATGAATATATATATAGATACATATGTATTCATATATATATATGTATTGATAAATTTTAGATTCACATTTCATATTCACATTTAATTTTATATGTAATGAAAGTGCATAAAAATTAGCATTTATTAAATGATGTTTTTAAGTGAATGGTATATTTCATCATGACCCAGATTCAAAAATGAAGAGATTATATCTAGTGACTTTCTCAGTAATGAGTCTGTTCTCCTTGTGATTACATAGTTATTTTGAGGAGAGTTGGTGCCTCAGTGAATTTTGGTAAAAGACAAAATAAATCTCTAGTGTCCAAAAATGGGAATCAATTTCAAAAGATATTTGATCAAAATTTCCCAGCATACTCTAACCATCACAAAAGTAATTTGGCCACTCTGAAACTTGCATTATTCAAAATAGATAAAAAAAAAAAAACTTTTGCCAATTAAATTTGATAATCAATATCACTATTGCCTTGGACATAGGTTTTGCAATTCCTTCTCAAGGAGGTATCTAAATGTTCTGGGAAGTAAAAAGTATAATTTGGGTAATAAAGACAAAGGAATGCGTTTTTTACATGAGTAGTAAATGGTGTAGCTCCATGAACTCTATGTTCTTGACCTTCCTTTCTCTGACTCTTTGTCCCCCAGAAAATCCTCCATGGAAACATAATAAGGGTAAGATAGGTATTTTCAGTTTCTTCTTAAATTGTTTACTAGAACTTACTGTTATTTATAGCCCAAGGATACTCCATAGTACCCCAAATAGGAAAAATAAAATGTAGCAGGGGAACCCACAACACAGGGACTTTCTTTTATCAAATTCAAATATCAGTGATGAAGTGCTTTAGTGCTATAATTATTATTTTATTATTTTTATCAAAACAAAAACTTCTAAGTTTTCACTATCATTACAGATAATATCACTAGGCAGTTGTTTGACTAAAAATATTTATTTTCTTGAATTGCTGCTGTTATCAGATTTTAGAGACCATGTATAAGGATTGTGCTTGACACATTCTTAAAAGAGATCTAGAAGTTTCATCTTTAACTTATAAATTATTCTTATTTTTGTCAAGATATTCCCTATTCAAGACATATGATGATACAGAATTTGATTCAATGTCTCATATTCAGTGAGATTAGATGAAGACTGAAATTGTAGCTGATAGTACCTTAAAAAATTCTGGATTGTATCATAGATCTGGCAGTGGGCAACATTTTGATAGGGATAAAGATTTTTTGTTGTTGTCCATATTATTATCCTATATCTCTTCTGACTGGATGGTGAAGATAATAAGCTATGTGAATGGATTTTTAACAACAAATTTCCTTAGAACCTAATATGGGGTCAATAGATTCAGAAATGTTTCATATGGGAAACATTCTTTTTTGTTGTTACAATGATCATTCACTTAGAATTATATTTGTGTTCTGTTTAAGAGTGAAGTCTAATTGCATGTATGATGTCCATAGTAAAAATTCTGCTTTACAAATTATATCATCTAGACAAAATTTGAGAAAGGCAAAAGAGATTAGGGATAAAGGTGGTCAAATGAGAGTGAAGGAGCTTGTGCTGGTATAAAAGATCAACCTGAGAGGTACATGTAATAATTGGAATTATTCTATTTTTACTATAGTGGACCTACAAATTTGTATAGAACTGAACATATGCATATATAAGTTAGTTCAAGTAAAACAAGGGATATAAAATAAGAAAAATAAATTGCATCAATCTCAATATCCTGTCGTGCTAGTTTTGCCAACCATTACTACTGGGGAAAATTGGGCAAGGTTATACACGTTTTCTCTGTATTGTTTTTTATATCAACACGTGAATCTATAATTACCTCAATCAAAATTTCATATAATTAGATTATTTCTTAAAATGTCATATTAGCATAAATTAAATTATGATCACTTTTAAGATTTCATGAATTTAAAAATGTCCAAGGTTAAAGATTTTTGGATAATTATACCTTATAATCATAATTTTATATCAGATATTTAATGGCAGCTTAAATATTAAATGGTTACATGCCTGCTCTCTAATGATTACTTAATTCTGAGAAGAAAAAATGACCTCAAATATCACTGTCACTTTTTAACTCTTTAAAGTAACATTTCAGTAAAACATAATGGATCTACTTTTTAAGATAACTAATTTTATATTCTGCACAATGAGTTTATCAAGGTTTATGATAAATGAAATGCAAATTTGGGACCTAAACATATCCATTAAATACAATTTCTTCTGTAATTTTATTACAGACTATAAAAATTTCAATAGCTCAGCTAATTATAGATCCTAATAATTTTGTTACAATCTTCATTCTTAAGTTCTCTAGAGAACATAAAAATGATATGTTCTAAAGTATTTTTTTAAGTTTTCATTCACTTTTAACTACCTACTATATTTTATCCTGGCAACCTGGTGAGTTTTTAAACTTTGAGTAATGCTAATATATATCCCTAAAGATTATTTTTGAGAGTTATTTATAAAGCTCTTTCTTTGGTAAGAAGAGTACTGTAGCAGTAGAATTTGTGATCCTTAAGAAGGGAGGCTAATTGGAAGGTTAATTATGGAAAGCTTAATCTGTAAGAAACAAGTGCAGTTATTGGTTTTCATAAAATAGAAATCTTGTTTCCTTGAGCTGTGCTCATGAAAGCTCACCAAGCCCTAGAGACTACAATTGTTGACATTATGAACTCTTTGCTTAATTTTATCCAATATAACTTTATAGAACAGTTTTTAGAATAAGATTAGATAGAGAATATGAAGTTGGTTATCTCATATGATATAAATTCATTGGTCTAAAATGTATAATCAAGCTCAAACCCCATTTCAAGTTGTTTTATAGATAATTTCATGTCTTGGGCTAGCATGTTGGTGATTGTTAGTTGAGTTATTGGGTTCAGTACAAGTTCATGCTGGAATGTCACTGTAATATTCAAAATTGCATTTTCCCCAAGAAAATAATTTGTGTTCTTCAAGTTCAAATTTGAGAAGAATGTAAGAGAGATTTAAACTAGAACAGAGTTGTAGGGGATGCACCCTAATGGCGGCTGCACCCTCGTGACAACCTCTTCCTCATACGTGGCACTGCCTGATCCACCAACAGTTTACCTGGACTTCTTTGTACTGCCACTCTCCCCCAGAAACTGAAAAATGTGTTCTTAGCCAACAACTCCCTGATTGGCCTGCTCATCTCCACTCCCTACTGTCTGGGATTGGTTAGCAGCAGTTCTGTGAATGTGATCAGCTCGTGCTTGCCATTTAGTCCTATGGGACTCTCTCCCTCGAGAATTTCCCGTGCCTTGTTGACCTTTAAGCTGATTGGTTCCCATCTAGCCCCCACCCTACATAAAAGCTGTGTAGCTCCCTCAATAAACGAGTTCCTGCTGTGCTTCATGCACTGACAGACCTCCCGGCTCTGGCGGGTTTCCATTGCCGCTGACACTCATTATCCTGCTCGGCCCCATATTCTCCTCAGGCGGGCCCTGAGGAGATACAACGGACCTTGTTGCTCGACTGGGAGAAACAACTGGTGCCCCGTGTGAGGATCACGAAGTCGCTGACAGGTCAATCAGACTGTGGGTGAGTGTACTTCCATAAAATATGGGACAGTCCAGTTCCAAGTCTGACCCCTCCCTTGACTCCCTTAGGATCCTCCTTAGAAGTAGAGGATTAGAACTCCCAGATAGCCAGGCATTTCAGACCTGGAAGATTCTCATTAAGGCAGCCCCTTGGCTGCCTGAAGCAAACTTGTTTGACTGGGAAACATGGGACAGAATTGAACAACTTCTTCGTAAGGCACAAGTTAATAAGGAAGATATCCCCCCTCTTGGGGCTTTCCCCACTATTGTAGCCCTTAAAAGCTATTTCCCACCACGTCCTATCTGCAACTCAGATAAAGATAGGGGCCTCCCCGAAGGCGCTGGCTCTCCAAAGGACAGTTCTGAGGTCCTCCCACGCAAGGGTCAAGAGAAACTATCACAAGAGATAGAAACAGGCCCCGCTCTTGATCCCTTTGACGCAGCTCCATGGCCACCTAGGGAGGGAACACCCGTGTCCTTGAAGCAGTCCTCCCCCGAGTCCACTCCCTCTTCTGACCCTTTCCAGGATTCTTCAGCCCCTCCTCCACCCTATCTGGATACAAAACTTATCTTGAGCACAGGGTCACTCCCTGCCCCTGCCTGGCCTTGCTGAAGCCTGCATTGGAATGAAAAACTGCAACAGTATCAGTGGGGGAGCAACCTGAGACTTAAACTCCTGGGCTACTACACAGAACTAACTAATTTTCCAGGATTCTTGTTTTGTTTTGTTTTTCTTTAATGCTGTATTTTTGAGCTCATGACTTTTTTTTGATCAGTTCTATTTTTATCCAACTCTACAGTTATTTTTGAACATCTGTTACATTGCAATGGAGATTCACCTATAAAGTTACAAGGCCTTTGATTTTGTGTTATTTTTATGTCATGGTGTCTGATGTCAGGTTTTGTCTGTATCAAAACTGAACGCTCCTAAAATTAAAATTTAAAAATGGATCCAAATATTTTTAATTCAGGTGATTTAAAAAGGTTCAATTTAAATTGGGTAAACTCATAAAAGTGAAATGTCTTTAGAAATAACTTGCAAGTCTCTAGGTGGTCAAACTAATGAAATGTTGATGTTAATGAAATGTCTAATATTAATTATTTCTAGGACTTTTCTTCAACAAGAAAAAGATGATAAATACTGTTCAGGACACTTGTCTAATATCTTGACTAAAAACAAGGTTACTAAGAGTTTTGTCCTAACAGGTACAATTCTATTCTTTCTTTCTTTTTTTTTTTTTTTGTGGTGCTGGGGATTTGAACCCAGGGCCTTGTGCTTGCAAGGCAAGCACTCTATCAAATGAGCTATATCCCCAGCTCCTAACAAGTACAATTCTATATACAAAGGGTTCTAAAGGTTTCAACTGTGCTTCAGTTAGAGTACTATAAACAACAAAGTATTTTATCTTGTTAAAATGGTGTAATTTATCTAAGTTCAGAAATTTCATAAGAGTTGTTTCAGAATGTGAACAAAAAGGGGTCAACACATAGGAAAGAGAAAATAAAAGACTCTAAAAATGGAACTATATTTAGTGAAGAAGAAAATCTTTCTGGATAAGAAAGTGTTATATAATGAAATACATGAGGGTCTAAGTAAGTGCTAAGAAAGTCTGTAAGTAAAGGGCAAATGTCAACAAGTTTGCATGTAACTAAGTTGGTTACAAGTATGTAAGACAATCAGTTAAAGCTGTTTAAGGTTTTTCTTAAAGTCAAATACTACTATACTGATATAAACCGAAGTTTAATTTATATGTTAAATTGACAAGGATTTCTCACAGACATTAATTTACTCTTAACATTATATCTGTTAAGTTTCATTCTTTAGGACAATTAGTCTTGAAAATTGAGGTTTAAAAACTAAATTGGGTAATATAAAAGTGTCAAGGTAATTGTGAAATGGTCACTCTTTTTATATTAAATGTGTTCATATTTTCCAGGTATACAAGTTTTAAAGCAGGGAATTTATCAAGCTGCTATTCTCCAAACTAAACTTGTCTGTAATGGTAATTATAAACAGTAAATTTTATTGGGGATTTATTTCTATCATTTAATATTTTATTATAGGAGCTGTTATCAATAGGGTGTATGTAAAATTTGTTACTTTTCCCACCAAGATTGTTTTTACCTGAGGCTAATCCTTCCTTTCTCATGATGTTCTCAGATGGGGGAAAAGAGGAGCAGCAATAGTTATTTTTCCACCTTCTATGCAGGGTGATGAAACCCCCAGGACATTAGTCCATGACATCCAAGGTTCAGCACAATTCAAAGAGCTCTATGCAATCGTTTTGGCCTTAAGTGAGACACAAGAGCCTTTCAACCTGTTCACTGATAGCCTCTATACTGCCAATCTGCTCCCTAACCTCCCCTGGTCATACATTAAGCTTGATGATAATCCCATCACCCCTTTAATGATCCAGGCAAGAAACCTATTAAAGTTGAGGACTAAACCTATACTACTGCAGCACCTCCGGGGGCACCAACGCCTCCCAGGTATTTTATCTCGAGGCAATACAATTGCTGACTCCTTAGCATCTTCTCTGCAAAGCTATTCTTTTCAAGAGGAGGCTACCTCCTTTCATGAGCTCACTCATGTTAATTGGTGGGGCTTACATCACAGGTATCCCCAGGTCCCTATATAAGGAGCTAAAACGAATCGCCTGGACCTATAAATCTTGTTTGCCTTTTCTACAAGTACCTCCTTTGCAAGAAGCTGGAGTCAATCCCCGTGGGTTAACACCTAACCATCTGTGGCAAACAGATGTCACCCATTATGCTCCTTTTGGAAAGCTCAAATACGTCTTTGTAACCATTGATGCTTTCTCACATGCCTGCTGGGCCACAGCCCATGCTGGAGAAAAGACAAGACATGCTATCAATCATTTGCTACAATGTTTTGCAGTCCTCGGCCTACCCAAACAACTCAAAACTGACAATGGCCCTTGTTTCACCAGTAAATCATTCTCCACATTTGTAGAACGCTGGGGCATCCAGCATAATACGGGCATACCCTACAATCCCACTGGTCAAGCAATTGTTGAACGACAAAACAGAACCCTAATGACCCAGCTATTAAAACAAAAAGGGGGAGTATCATCCCCCCATGATCAATTAAGCATGGCACTATGCACTCTAAATATTTTAAATTTTTCCAAAAATGATCATCTCTCCCCTTTCCAGAAGCATTGGGCAACCGCAGTAAAATATCACAACATCAAAGTCCAATGGAAAGACCCTCTCACAGGGGCCAGGAGAGGTCCTGACCCTTTCATAACTGTTGGAAGGGGATTCGGATGTGTATTTCCTATTGATGAGGACAAGCCCATTTGGGTCCCTGCAAAAACTATTAAATATCACCCCCCTCCAAATGATGCCCTCTCCTCACAAAATGACAATACTGACCCAAGGAGCTCCACTTCTTGAGGTATGGTATTCTCTTGTCTTTAACAGGTATGAAAAGACCTTGGTGGACTCTGCCTCATCATCACTGGATTGCTCATCATCTCCCTGTTGGTGTTGATTAGTGCCATCATCATCCAAGCTTTCTTGGAGCACCTGGAGCTGTACCATAAGTATCAAAACCATACTAAACCCTAAATCCCTCTGCTTACCATGGGACCTTTAGTAGCCCTTTGCTTCCTAACTGTAAGTACTATACTAGTTCAAGGAAACCCCCACGTCCCATGGAACCAAACCTGGATGGTCATCAACGCGGAAACCGGCGAAATAGCCAATGTCACCTCCTCAAATTTAGCCCCTCTAGGAACTTGGTTCCATGACCTCCTTGTGGACTTGTGTGACCTTGTGGGGAATACATGGGACCCTTCAGATCAGGAACCCTTCCCAGGGTATGGGTGTTTAACTCCCGGGGGTCGCAGTAATACCAGAAGCCTAGGGTTCTATGTCTGCCCCACTCACTCGAGAAACAGAAAGCAAATTGCCAAGTGCGGAGGTCCTGAAAGTGCCTACTGTAAAGCATGGGGTTGTGAATCTACTGGGTGGATCCCGTGGACCCCTCCCATCACTGGAGACCTAATCTCGGTGGAAAGGGGTGGAAACATACAAGAAGTGGGACGAGGTTACTGCCAACAGAACAGTAAAAGGGTGAACTGTGGGCCATGTTATAACAAAGACCAATTAGGATATTCTGCCTTCCCATTAGCTACCCCAGGGGGACGCTGCAACCCATTAGTCATAAAGTTCACCCCCGTAGGAAAAAAGGCAAACTGGGAGGCTGGAAAACCTGGGGACTAAGGCTTTACCGCAGTGGGTATAATCCTGGACTAATCTTCACAATTAAGTTAGTCCAGAAACCCTTGAGCAAAACAGCATTGGGCCCCAACCAGGTACTTAACCTGAGCAGACAATCCATTCAGCAAACTGGTACCCCGAAACCAAGCCTAACACATCTCTCAACCACATCTCCTAGCACCAAGACCTTGCTACTGAAACCTACCACTCTCCCAACGGGGACCCTCGAGGACCCCCTAGTAGCTCTTCTAGAGCAATCCTACTTAGTCCTAAACAGCTCTAATCCCAATACAACTAAATCCTGTTGGCTGTGTTGTGATACAGCCCCACCATATTATGAAGGCATAGCAACTCTAGGAAACTATACCTCTTCCCACAACTCTAACAAATGTCGCTGGCAATCAAAAGGTTCCCTAACCTTACAACAAGTCACTGGACAAGAGCTCTGTATAGGCTATATCCCTGCATCTCATCAATCTTTATGCAAGCAAACTGTGACACTAAGCAACTCAAGTCAGTATCTAATCCCTCAGCAGGATACTTGGTGGGCCTGTTCTACAGGACTCACACCATGTGCCCATACAGAAGTGATCAATAACTCCCATGGCTTTTGTGTGCTTGTTAGGTTAGTTCCCAGGCTATTATATCATTCAGATGAAGACTTCTATCTACGACTAAGAGGAAGCCCCCCTAGGACTAAGAGGGAACCTCTTATGGCCATAACCCTAAGCATGATTCTGGGTATGGGACTCGTAGGAGCCGGAACAGGAACAGCTTCCTTGATAACTCAGAACCAACATTACTCTGATTTAAGAGCAGCTATTGATCTAGATATTGAGAAGCTAGAAAACTCCATTTCCCACCTTCAAGAATCCCTCACTTCCCTAGCTGAAGTAGTAATGCAAAACAGGAGGGGATTAAATTTAATTTTCCTACAGCAAGGAGGATTATGTGTAGCCCTAGGTGAAGAATGTTGCTTTTATGTTGACCATTCAGGCGTAGTTAAAGAATCTATAACTAAAGTTAGAGAAGGACTAGCCAAACGGAAGAAGGAGCAAGAAGCACAGCACGGCTGGTTTGAATCATGGTTTAATTCCTCCCCTTGGTTAACCACCTTGATTTCTACCTTACTGGGGCCACTTATCATTTTATTCTTACTCTTAACCTTTGGCCCCTGCATTCTAAATAGGCTAATAGCTTTTATCAAGGATGTGTAAGCACAGTTCAACTAATGATGTTGAGGCAACAATACGTGAGAGTACCAGCCTCAGAGGATGGATATGTACAATACCCAAATGAGCATGATTCCTCTTTATGAACAACATGTTAACAAGGTAGCTACTAAAGCAGGAGCCAAAATTGCTGGACTAGGCACCTCTCTTACCTTATATAATAAACCTTCACAACAATTAATAAATGATATGCAATAAGTAGCTGGTGCAATCTTAGACCTCCAGGCACAATTAAATTCCCTTGCAGCAGTAGTCCTACAACTTGGGAGAGGGTTTAATTTACTAACTGCCAGTGAAGGAGGGCTTTACTTGTTTCTTCAGGAGGAATGCTGCTTTTATGCCGATTGGTCCAGAATTGTCCATGACAAGATCAAACAACTGCAAGAAAATCTGAAAAAATGGTGTACCGCGCTTCAATCTACATTCTCAATAAGGCTCTGAAGGCAGTACAATTAATGAATGTCCAAGTATAGTACCAATGGCTGGCCACTGGTTATGAGGAAACATCAATACTAACCCCCAGAGACCCCTTGAGCCAATGACGGGTAAGATCCCAGGTGCACTGGGACAACCTAAGACAGGCTCTTGATGTGGCTTCCCTCCCCCCTGAGCTGTTGAGGCACTGTGGAGTATTCAGAGACGGGTAAGATCTCTAAAGAGGAGACAACCTAAGACAGAAGCTCCACCTTCAAACTGGTTCCAGGGGGGAGCTAATAAAACAAAAAGGGGGAATTGTAGGGGATGCACCCTAATGGAGCTGCACCCTCGTGACAACCTCTTCCTCATACGTGGCACTGCCTGATCCACCAACAGTTTACCTGGACTTCTTTGTACTGCCACTCTCCCCCGGAAACTGAAAAATGTGTTCTTACCCAGCACCTCCCTGATTGGCCTGCTCATCTCCACCCCCTACTGTCTGGGATTGGTTAGCAGCAGTTCTGTGAATGTGATCAGCTCGTGCTTGCCATTTAGTCCTATGGGACTCTCTCCCAAATGAATTCCCTGTGCCTTGCTGACCTTTAAGCTGATTGGTTCCCACCTAGCCCCCACCCTACATAAAAGCTGTGTAACTCCCCCAATAAACGAGTTCCTGCTGTGCTTCATGCGCTGAGAGACCTCCCGGCTCTGGTGGATTTCCATTGCCGCCGACACTCATCATCCTGCTCGGCCCCGTATTCCAGGAGATACATTGGACTTTGTTGCTCGACTGGGAGCAACACAGAGTCAGTGTCATGAAGTCCAAATCATGTAATATTTCTTCCCCTTGGTTCTAGAAAGGGATTATTAGTGCCTTTAACACTCAACAAAAATAGTTTATGGTCCAGTGTGCAAGGAACTTAGAAGTTTCCACTCCAACCAAAAATACAGGTGAAAGCTGAACAAACCAGAAAATCAACTCTTTTTAGATCCTTTAGAGATGTGAGATCACAAGGCAATTTTTTCTCCAAATTGGAGATAGAGACAGGAGAATACAGAGAATCACAACTTACCTGAGCAAAAACCTCCACAAGAATTATTGGAAAATTCCTGGAAACCTAGTGTAGACTAGTCTGAGAGATAAACTCCAGGAAATCTAGACTTCAGGGGTTATTATTACTTTCCTAAGTTTTGTCTCACAAAGCTCTATCAGGTTCTGTCAGTTAGTAATGAAGAAAACTGCCAAAGAAAACATGAACCACTATGAAATACACCAGAGCATTCCATTCTTTTTAACAAGCTCAAGCTTCAGGAGAAACCACTGAACCAAAGCCTAACCTGTTGGGATTTTATGAAAGCCCATCTGACCCAGGGAAGTGAAATACCTAACTGCAGCCCACTTCAGACTTTCACATGAGAGAAGGAATATGCCCAACTCAGTACATTCCTGTCCCACCTGAGAGAAAAAGGGGACACAAAACTTACTCGTCAAGTTCAGAAACACAGAGTCACTAAAAACTGAGCTCTGAACTATAAGAACAACTATATAGAACTATAAGTACTTGTAGAACTATCTGCTTCCCTAATTTTAGGACTACATTACTGAAGTCCTATTTATGGCAGTTCTTTTTATTCAATACATCACATCTAACTATCAGTGAAAGATCATAAGGCATATTGAAAGGTAACTAGATGACTAAATAAATGAAAAAAGAAAAAGATCCTACACAGTTTGAAGTGACATAGTTAGCATCAGAAATTGATCCAGATATGACCAGGATATAGAAAATTTTTTAAATGTGATTAATGTGTGCTAAGGACTCTAATGA
Organism: Sciurus carolinensis; assembly: GCF_902686445.1. Classification (NCBI taxonomy): domain Eukaryota; kingdom Metazoa; phylum Chordata; class Mammalia; order Rodentia; family Sciuridae; genus Sciurus; species Sciurus carolinensis. Next base: position 109,418,192 of record NC_062217.1, on the reverse strand, counting down.
ATGAAGTAGACGAGATAAAATTTTGAGAACAGAAAAGAAATAATAGCAACCAAACACATTATAGCAGAAATGAAGAATACCTTTAATTGGCTTTTTAGTCAAATGAACATTTCCAATACCTTGAAATTTTCCCATTAGTATCTTCTAAAACTGAAAACCAAGGAGAAATAAGACTGAAAAAAATAAAATTAAAAAGAACAGAATATCTAGGAACTCTAAGATAACTACGAAAGTTATAACATATGTATAATAAGAACGCCACATGCAGAAGAAAAAAAAAGAAAGGAATAGATGAAATATTTGAAACAATAATTACTGAGAATTTCTGCCACATTAATATCTGACTCCAAACCACAGATCCAGAAAACTCAGAGAAAAATATGGGTTCACATGCACATGTGCATACACACCCCCCCACACACGTGCGCACACACGCAACCTAGGCACATTATATTTAAACTATAGAAAATAAAAGTATACCAAAATATTTCTGAAAGAAACCAGAAGGAAAAACAATTTACCAATTTAAATCTCTCCTTTTCCCCTGTAAGCAGTCCCACCTTTCTTGGAAGAAAGACTATTGCCATCTGTTATAATTATATACCCTACTATTTGGTTCTGGAGAGGAATGAAGACAGAATTTTCAGGGTCAGTCTGCCTGCACTTTTGTCTACTTGCAATCCCAGCTAGTCTTGGGTGCTGTCCTGTAGCATGGTAACTGATGTGTTTATGCCCCAAGTTGGGTAAGTCAGTGAGCTATACCCAGGAAAGAATAAAGTTGAGAAAAGTTCCATGGTAACTGGACCTTTTCTTTGATGGGCTGAGATTGACTTCAAAAGTCATTATCAAAATAATGATTTCTTCCCATTTTCTCAGTTTTTATTTCTATAACATCTTTAGAACTGAGACTAATATGCATGTACTCTTGTTCTCTTGACTACCTTTCAACTTATTTTCACCATAATAATTGACTCAAAAACGTATTTTCAAATAAAAGAGGAAAGATTGTTTAGTTAAATATATAGTCATTTAGATTTGGCATACTTCCCAAATTACTTATTCAGGGTTTATAACATTAAGCAGTAAGTTAATTAAATAGTATAAAGAAAGATGATGCAAAGTTATTGCAAGGAATTTTTCCCAATAAGTTGCAAATGTTTAGAAAAAATAATGTAAACAAAACTACCTCAACAGGTAGTGGACAAAAGATACTGGTGTATTAGATTATTTAAAAGTAATAGACAAATAAGTTTTAGAGAGTTGCTTTTATAATTTAGATTATGAAAAATATTGCTTCCTCTTGGGAGAACAGGTTTGTATAAATTCACTGATTATCAGAGGGTAAATAATGACATCATACATTTATATGACTCCTGGCAGTATTTAAATTTAGACTATACATACTGAATATGTTTATAACAAAGCTGCTGTATAAGAAATTTGCTCTTTTTAATCCTTTCTTTTTTAACTGAGGAAACCAAAATGCATAATAGTTGTTTGCCTAAAGTCTCAATGAAAAGGAGCCCAGTTTATCTACAACACATTTTCTTCTACCACACATTATCTCCTAGAGGTGTTATGATTATGAGTGATATGTTTTTGACTCCCTTTTCTACCCCTAAGGAATGAAATGCAATTTTAATATTAAATGATTTAGTTGTGCAGCTCTTTCCATCATTAGAAATTATGTTTTTAAGGACAGAAGAAATTTTTACCAAGTTTTCTGTTTATTTTCAAGTGAAGTATTTCAAAGGATTTGTCAGTCAAATATTTGTGATAAATTGTAGGCATCTCAATGTATATGCCTATTATCTGAGTTTTTAAAAACTAATTACTATGTCATAAACATTTCTGTAATCCATGTTTTTGGTTTACTACTGTAAGTCCCAAAGTCCATATCAAATAAATGTGCTGTAGACAGCTCAGTTGTCATTAAAATAGAAGTTTGCTATTTGCAGTTTATAGAGGTCATTGCCATGTGGGAGAAGTAGTTCATATTTTGCTGAATTTCTGGTACATAATAAAAGAAAAACTTTTTTAAGTTGTCAGAGTTGATTGCTCAGTTTTGGTGGTGCAATATTGTGAAATAAGAGAATAATGAACAGTCATCAAAAAAAGTAAACTTCAATAAGAGTAACATGAAGTAAGAATGACTATTTCTTTGTGTCAAATTTTCTAGCCCACTTTCGTCATTTTAACTGTAAAGGAAATGTCTAATGAAGTGTAATATTTGTCTACAGACAAAAGCAGGTGTTTTTCAATATGTGGATTTGCTGTCAGAAGCAGCTGGCATCCTGTCAGGAGCAAACCCATGCCTGTCCATTCCATCAAGGACTGGAAAACAGGTATCTGATTGAAGGAGCATGAAATGACCAGATAGAAGAGAGTCAAAAGCAAAAGATTGAAGCAATAGGAAAATCAGCTGACTTCCTATTTTTACTTCAGTTTATTACAAAAGAATGTTGAGGTAAACTATTTACTATAATATAGCAATATAATAACTTAAAATGTTTGGGAAATAGATTCTTAGTAATTTCATTTATTCAAAAATTGTTGAAGACCAATCATATGCAAAATGTATCTTGTGGAATATAGAAAAATATAAACATTACACAGGTCAAAAATGATCATGCAGATGATAAGGATTACTCACCAATGTATCTAATACATTTTGTTTTAGGTAATGATAAGTACAAGAGTTATGTAGACCCCTGTGGTAGTTTTAGATTAAGTATATATTATTTCTAATAGAAAAGATATGAAAGTGTCACTTGAACCAAGTTTTAAGGAGAAGTGGAATTTTAATATGCAAATATTCATTGGGAGGTTGTAAAAGATAAGAGAAAAATCTAAGAAGAACCATGGAAGCTAGAATTTAAAGGTAGGCTAAGAATATTGAAATGAATCTAGATGTCTTATAGTAGATGATGTGTGAAGAAAATAATGTGTAGCACATTTAGAAGTGAAGATCTGTTCCATATAATTAAGGGTTTAGAATATCAAGATTAGGTTTGTTTTCACTGAAAAATTTAACTACATTAAAATAAAAACTTCTATTTATTGAAAAAGGAAAAATGACAATTCACAAAATGGAAGCTAAATGCAACACATTTAACTAAATATCGGTATTAATAATGTCAGCAGAAGTTGTAGGAATCCAGCTTGACATAAATAAAGCCATCTTGGTTGTGACTGCCACTTTGCATGCCACGTGACCCTGGCACATATTCCAAACCCTATAGGAAAATCCAAGCTGTATGATTACACAAACGATATGAATTTACATCATGCACAACCATAGAAAATGAAATGATGTACCCCATTTGTGTACAATGAATCAAAATGCAGTCTGTAAAAAATTTAAAGAATTTAAAGAAAGATAAACAAACCTCTTGTTCAGGCCACTGATACCTTGACAGTTTGTTAACTGATGTTTGATATAGCTTTGGGGGAACACTGGATGCCTTTTGGTTGGTCACTGGTCCCTTCATCAAGCTTCTTTTTCCTGTCTTGGGTGCCAGGGTGCCAAGATCCTCCTGCCTTGCTGCCACCCAAAACATGCTTCTGTATGCAAGATTCTAATAGACTGCAATCTATACAATTAAAACATTGTCTGCCTTTTTTCTTAGGTCTCTCAGCTCCATTCTCCCTTCAGTCAGTTCTTGAACACCAGGACTAACATTAAGTAGTAATCACTACGTACCATGCACACAATTCTGGATTCTTTATATATTTAAATTGTCTATCAATATGTGAACTCTTCCTTGCAATATTAGCCTGGTCATTAACCACCTGTTTTGAGTGATGATTTTGATCTAAAGAAGATTGCATCCAACAGTAAATAAGTCAGTGAAATATTCTAGGATTTAAGGGAATTCTGATACATAGTGAACACACTTAAAATGGAAAATGGAATAACAATATATAGTAAAATGCATACATGTATACTAATTGAATATAGAAAGAAGAGATGGAATTAGCTAAGTTGTTTCTTCCAGTAAGATGTGAATGCTTTAAAGAATTAGAAATGTTAGTCTGAGTAACTGTGGGGATGCCACAAGATATATGTGGGCTATGCCCCAGAATTTGGTGGTGTTCTCTCATGAGGAGACTTCACCATCAATGAAAGGGAAGGTATTAACTTCGAGGAGATTAGAAATGTTTTGTAAAAGTATTGGTGCTAAAAATTTCCCTATATTCAAAACAGTAACTTCACATTTTTACAATATCAACACATCCGATATTTATTTTTAAAATTATCTTTTAAAATGTGCAAATGAAAAGACTGAAATACATATGAAGAATTGAGGAGACTTAAGAACAAATTCCTGACAGTGTTTAATCAGCATAGTTCAGGGCAGAAACTTTAGCAAACTCAGTTGTGTAATTCCCTTTTAGGATATGCTACTTAAGATCATCTAAAAGTCTTTTCCATGGTCTGAGTGAGATAATACAAGAAATTCACTATTAAATTCACACCAGGAGGGCATTTGGTATGAGTCACCAAATTCTCTGGGAGAAATATGTGGCATAAGAGTAGCTTTATGTATCAGACAAACAATTCAAGGCATTAGTTGTGTGGTTTTTATTAACTAACAAACTTATTGAGGTATAATTAACATTCAAAAATCTACTTACACTTAAATACACTTTGGATAAATTTGTACATGTGTGCATTTTAGGCATGGGCAAGATACAAGTGCATGGACTTGCAGGATAAACTATCTTCCACGTTTTCATGTTAATATTTCAAAGGAGTACAGATTGATAAGAAATTCAATTACAAAACAGTACTGTATATATGTCTATATATATGTATACACATACATATGTAATTATAAATATGTATAATTTCAGCATGTGGGGAGGGAGAAAAAAGGTTGATGTTTCTCTTTAATAATGAGTTATACACACAGATTGAGACCTATGATCACATTCATGTGAACCAGAGTTAATTCAACTCTTGAACAAATTTATACCAATTGCTCATTTGAGTAATAACTTCAGAGAAAATTTTTTATATTATGAAATATCCCATTATTTCATGAGTTTGTTTAATCTTCTAATTATTCTAAACTCAACCATAATCCGTGAGATTTGTGTTATAATATCAGTATATTAGCGAGTAGCAACTTATTAATTGAGAAAGACAACATCCTGGATTGGAATCAGTTATTCAGATATTAAACTTAGTTTGTCTCCCTGACATTTCAGAAATAATAACATTCTTGTTAGCTGCTAAGTAGGTATTCTGGAGGCAGGCATCTGTGCTTCAGGGAGAAAAGCTGCTGCCCTTTTAAATGACATTTATGTTCTTTTCAAGTTTTTGTTTATTTGTTTGTTTCTTTCAAGTAAGCTCCTAATGCTCTCCAGAGAAACATACAAGGAACCAACCAAAATCACAGAGTCACTCCGACTTTTACTCTTTTTTGGGGACCTAAAGTAAATTTTGCTCATTATGATACTAAATTCTCCACCAGAAAGGTACTCTTGTCTGCTGTTTTGGAACATGTGATATATGAAGAATCATGATCTCAAACTAAATATTCTCAGGACTGTGTCTGTCTCTGCCTCTACATGCAATGATGAATATTTTCTCTATGAATATGTAAGTACATTTCCCCAGTAAAAACAAACAAACAAACAATCAAACAAACAAAAACTTGCTTTCTTTGTCTGGAGAAAGACACCACTTTGGGAGTTTTCCCCAGTATTCTCCTTACTTGCTGAAAGTAATAAAACTTTCTTCATTCTTGCTTTTGCTAGTTTTGTTAATTGCCTTTGCACCAATGGGCAAACCTGTTGAAATCACTTATGATCTTATACAAAGTCCTCTGGAAAATGCAGATGGGAACAGAAATAGGACTGCCCTGGGTCTGAGGCTACCTCTATGGTTTATGCAGCAACATAGGACCATGGAAGGTGAATATTTGACCAAAATGAAAAGTTCCTTTCTGGAAGTGGAAAAGAGGTGATTTATGTTGGGTTGGCTAGAAAATGTTACCTATACTATTTCACTTACACTTTATTAACAGTGTTGGTTTAGTAAGGAATATAGAATAATATTCTGTCACTTTAAAAAATTGTAAGAAAGATCCCTGGTATTCTGAAGATATGTTTCCAGTATGTATTTTCTTCCAGCTTATTTTACTTTATAAATTAGATTTCCATTTTTTTATATTATTCAATCTCACAAACATCCAATAATAGGATAGAGGTGTTCTACATAAGAACTGAATATTGAAAGTTAAGATTTGTGAAACTATTTTTGTTTCTCCTGAGGTAGTCTAGCCTCATGCCTCTATGTCTCTGTAAATTTGTTCCAATTTTCTACATTTATTTATAGTCAAGTTTCCTATACTTACTAATTCACAAATGATAGCAGAAATGACAGGCATTCCTGAATCCATAGATTGCAGGCCAAAAGCCTATAACTGTTGGTCTGATTCCATAATAATTTCAATGTAAAAAGAACAGATTTTATATTGTTGGGATTTCCCATATTTTATCCTGATTCATATAATACTGTTGATGGTTGAAGTAAAAAGAGGAATAGGGTATTTGTGTAGGTGTAAGACTACAATAGAAAAAAGAATGAGAAATGAAAATTAAAAATTCCAGATATCAAAATATGGCATAAAACTGTAATTACTAAAATGATACAGAAAAAGATATCTGAACAAAGAAATGAAATAGCAGAAACACAACTGAAACGAAATAGGAGAAATACAGTTGTATATGTTGGAATTCAGTGTATGGCAAAATGACATTTTAACTTCGCAGTGAAACTATAGTGAATTGATAATAAAGCACTAGGTTAAACTCCATGCTAGCATAATCCAGGATCTACTTAACATGTATACAACAATATGCATCCCCAGAGTAAGTATGAAATTGACATTTTACTCCTGCTACATTTTAAACCTATTATTATTTTCTACTTTGCCACGTCTTAATAAAACAAACCACAAAAAGTATACCCAATTTCCCAATAAAAAGCCAACATTTTGCTCAACTTTCACATTTAAGTTAACTTACGGGAAAAGATCTATGCTATCATTTAAAATAATGAGATAGAGCATACAATTACTTCTGGAAAATATGTCAGAATGTGATATTAAGCAACCCAAGAAACAATAGTAAAATATTTTACTTTTATTTAAAATGATACATAGAATGAAAAAAATTAAACCCTTTTCTAATTTATCCCAAATGAATATTACTCCAGATGTTGCAGAAGCAACAAATGTTTATCATGCCATCACCTCTTCTGGGGCACACAAAGTGACTCCATTTCTCAATTTCCTTTAGTTATGTTGGGGCTATATAATTCAATTGTGACCTTTGGGATTGGGAACAAACATAATAAGACAAGCTTGGCATTATGCACTGCCACAGAATTGACTCTGGAGATTATAGCTTCTGAAAGCATAATGATCAGATGGAGAAGTCTCCCTAGTTAGGACCAGACTTCATGTGAATCAAAAAACAGAACTTTAGTGTCCTATACCAATAGAACATACCACATCCTATCCTCACTAATATTTTAGAAAAGTGAGATAAGAAGGACTATACACTTTTTAATTTAAATGTTATTAAATTGCACATGATATAAAATAAATCCCTGTGTTAGAAACTTATTTTGAAATGAGTATAATTAATTTCCTTCTGCATATCTGCATGTGAAAACCCTGAGAACATTATCTGCATAATTGAATATACCTTCCCTTTGTTCATATTCTGACAACTCTCTTCCTTATCTTTCTACCATTATCATTTGCTGAAGACAGAAAGCTCTAGAGGATCAGTTTCTCTAACCTGTGAAATAATCATAGGATTTACAAATTTTACAAATTCCCTCAATTCCATTTCTAACAGTTTTCTTTTTCTTAAACTTTTCCTAAACATTTGTGTTGTATTTGACACTGTTTTTGCATGGATATCACTCTCACTTTCTTCCTATACACAAGCAATATCTAAAGCAGACTCCAAAAGACTCATTATACAATGGAAATATCATTATGTTGTGTACTTTCTTAGGGAACTCAATACTTTATGGAATGCAAAAGGTCTTTATAACCTAATTTACATTTCTACCATCATCAGAATTCCAAGCATGCTTTCTTAGAGATCTCTCAATGAGGAAGACAAACTCACTGTAATAGCACATAAAACACAGCTATATCATAGCACTTATCATATTGTTTGTAATTATTTGCCTGACTGCCTTCTCACTAAATGGACGAAGCAGTGTTTTATTTATCTTTGTACTAGCTATAGTCTGAGAAGGAGTAGAACTTGTTAGGCACTTAATAATTGTGTTGAATTAATTAATGAATTATTCATTCTCTCTCAGAGGCTGCTTACTGTTCTTGAAGTAAATGAAAGTAATTTCAAGGTTTTACCAACCCAGTTGCATTATAAATAGGAATTATCATATTATGATAGCTGTGTCATATTATTTACCTGGTTTGATGAAATCATTCTATTAGAAGTTTCTTATTTACTGAAGTAAGTATGCTGGAATTTTCAACAGTGTCATACAAGGACATTCATTTTCAAAAATGGTTCCTTTAAGGGCTAAAGGAATCTTCAAAATGAAGTTTAATCATTTTAGAGATTTTTTTTCTTTGCTTTATTGTAATGCTTACCATTATGTAAAAATAAATATAGCATTGACATAACTAAGGCTTGTTGATAGTGAATAGATACATTAAGAAAATAAATTCAATCAAATAAAATTACTTTTCTTTGAGGTAGTGTTTTTCAGTGATAGAGGAATATTCAAAGATTCCATCAGGGAGACATTATATGTATCTAACTCATTATACATGCAAGGGTATAGTCTCAAGGTGACAACTGGGTGTTCATTACTCGCTTTTTCAGATTTACTTCTTGAACTACCATAGAATTGGTTCTCACTCCTGAATTTTAACATCTTTGTCATTCCAGCCTTTTAACTTCTTTTTTTAAAAGGTTTTTCTAATTAGTTACACATGACAGTAGATTGCATTTTGACACATCATACATAAATGGAATATAACTTCTCATTCCTTTGGTTGTACATGATGTACAATCACACCAATTGTGTAATAGTATGTGTACATAGGGTAATAATGTCAGATTAATTCTATTATCCTTCCTACCTCCATAATCCCTCCCCTCCCTTCACTGCACTCTGCCTAATTCAAAGTACCTCTATTTTTCCCTAGCCACCTCCTTATTGTAAATGAGTATCTGTATATCAGAGAAAAAATTTGGCCTTTGATTTTTTGGGATTGAATTATTTTGCTTGGCTTGATGTTCTCTAGCTCCATTCATTTGCCTGAAAATGCGATAATTTTATTCTTCTTTAAGGCTGAGTAATATTCTATTGTGTATATGTACCACAGTTTCTTTATTCGTTCATCTAGTCATTTATTTAATATGAATGTGTCTAAATATTTAGTATTAATCATCTTTCAGTTTTCATCTTGGACTTTATCTCTTAGTCCCTTCATCTTTCCCCACAATCCCTTATAGATAGCTCTGTCATTCATGTTCCTATGTTTGGATGTTCACCTAAGTGTTCTCCTAATTTTATTTGACATCTTGACCTCTATTCCCAAGAAACTTTAAATTCAACTTGGTATCAAACTAACTACTGTTTTTGGCCTTTTAACCACCATCTATTTATGTGGTATTTTGTTCAATATACTACCATGTGTATTATAGCAAAGTCTTTATAATTGAGAATTTCTCTAAATACACTTTTCTCTCTTACCCTCTGTATTAATATGGTCATAAAATTTGGTCAATTTTATTTGCAAATACTCTCATTTTATAATTCTTCTTTAGCACCATATAATATCACACATGATGCAGCTGCTTGTGTTTTCAATTAATGTTGATACTGTCATTTACATTAGTTATTGTAATAAAAGTATATAGCATTTGCAAAACTTAAAAATAAAAAAATTAGAATAAATAGGAAACTCCTGAATGGATGAAAGTAAAAACAGAAATTTAATATTTAAGAAAGATATTATTTTAATTAAGCAGATAAATGAATTTTTAAAAAACACTCAGTATTGTCAAAGTTAGCTAGATCATTATCTCATGGCTTACGACATATGCAAAATTAAATTGTGCACACATTAAACATTTGAGAATTACAACAAAAAATCAGAAAAAAGAGGTGAACATCTGTATAAGGTTATGTTGCAAATGTTTCTAAACAAGAAAGCAAACTAAGAAAACACAAAAGAAATACCAAGCACTTGACTATAAAAAAATATTTAACAAATATGCAATTTAAAAGACAAACTATTATTTGGATAATAATAATATATATAATAATAATATAATAATATAATAATAGTTTTGTTTACAAAAGAAAAAATAGAAAACTCTAATAAGGAAGGGAAGATAAAATGGAAAAAATTACAAGTGGTAATTTAGAGTAGGAAACCATATGAAGTGTTTTTACATGTATTAGTAAAAATTCTAGTTATTCATTTTCTCTTCAACTGATGTTAGTATAGATATGTACAGAATTATGAATTCCTGGGTCTATATTTTACATTATTCCAGAATTCTACTATAATCTATACATTTGCCCTGATTTCATTTGTCCATTGATGCTTTTTATTAATGTTATAATTTTGAGCCATAAATGAATTCTTTGATTAATATTTTATAAAATCAGTTTTGTTTGGGTTAATTAATGTTTACTTTTTATTTTGAGGAGGGTCTTTCATGGAATTAGATGCCATATTTTGATTTAGACTTTGTTTTTTAGAGTGGTGTATGTGTGTGTGTGTTTGCTTTTGTTTTCTTTCTCCCTCTCAACTTAGTTTTCCCTATCTAAAGATTTTTTGAATTGTTTTCTCCTACTGCAGTTCACATCATGCTTTTACAATGACGGTGAGGTTTCCCTGGTTTATGATCATACTATATTTCATTCATCCTGATACTAATCTACTGTGATGATTGGTTCAGCTCCAGCTAAAGAAACTATCATTTTATCTTATCTCCTCAGGCTCACTGCTTTGTAAATGCAGATGTTTCAGGTAACTCTTGGCAGCAGTTCCAAATCTCTTTTCATAGACAGACTCTGCATTCTAATGTTGACCCTAGTTCTAATCTTTTAAGTGGAATGCTTTAGTCTGTGTTAACCAATAGCCTCTAAATTTTTTACTGTCACTACCACTTTTTAACTTGCTTACTACTTTGCATTTCTTTTCTGTTTCTGGTTCATAGTAACATTTATCCTTGTTTTTGAATGTTCGCTATTTGTGTTTTCTTTGTTTTTTTCTCTAATATTGCCATGAATTCAGAGTATGAGGTATATATGAGTTAATTTTGCTATATAAATTTCCCTAGGACAGTCCTTTTAGAGAATTTAAAACATTTTGGGGGGAAAATAAGGAGGAAAAAAATGGATCAATAAATTATATATATGTATATAAATAAAATTTATATATATGTATATAAATGTGTATACACACACACACTTCAGAACAAGATGAATAGACAAGTTTATTCTATCATAAGTCAGTTGCTATGTCATGCAGTGCTCTGGTGATTTTCCCAACATAAATTGTGATACTATTGTGAAATCATTCACTAGAGCTAGAAATCCTTCACAGATTTAGTGTTTGTAGCACAGATTAACAGTAAAAGCATTCAGTTATGATTGGCTTGATTTTCTGCTCACTGCATGAAATGTTTTCATTAGGAGCTTAGGTTTATTAAGTTGTCCTGGAAATAAGCAGGCGAGAATCAACTCCTGATTTGATAGAGATGTTGTTGGCTATTCTGACCCAAGCATATTTCCTCCCAAATTGACACTGTCCAGTGGAGTCAATTTGGCGTGGGAGACAAATGAGTAGCGAGGCTCTTGAATTCAGAATGGTTTATTGTAGAATTCAGGAAACCCGGGAACCGGAACCTGGAACCTGGAACCCTGGCGCTGGAGGAGAGCCAGCTTATATCCCCTCCAGGAGGTGAAGGGTAGGGCTGAAGCCAATTATGCGAAGATCAGTCAAGGAGCCAGCTGCCCGATCATGGCAAAGGTCAAAACAAGCAGGCACCATCAGGAGCACTCGAGAACACATGTACATGCATTGAATGCGTGGACTTAATTGAATACAGCCAATGACAAATCACCTGAGTGTGCTTATGTTAATTAACCTCCTCACTGCCGATGTGACCAAAACAACTTCTGGCTGGCTGCCAGGCGCCATCTTGGCGTAGTTCTCATGGCATAGCCCCCAACACTAAATGCAGATTATATTCTGTGTTTCCTTTTGTTCCAGGACTTTGAAAAACATGTCTTAATCCTAGCTACACTCCCAGAGAGAAAATATTATCATCATCTTAAGTACAAGACTCCCAGATATATATTCTCTAATATTTCTAATGAATTCATTTAAAGTATGATATTTAAATGTTAACCTTTACAACTTTGTGGAGTTATAATTGATATAAAAATGGCAGATATTTAATGTATAAAACTTGATGAGTTTGGATATATTGACATGTGATTCCATTATTAAAATCAATGAAATAAATATATCCATCACCTCCAAAAGATTCCTGTGTCTCTTGACTTTTATTTTCATTTTTGGAATACAAACACTTAAAGTGAAATATGCCTTCCTAAAAAATTTTTAAGTATACAATTCTGTTGTTTTAGGTTTCCAACACTATAAAAAATACTTGAGATAGGCAGCTTATAAAAATGAAAGGTTTATTGTGGCTCAAGATTTTGGAGGTTTCAGTCCATGATCAATTGTCCCCATTGCTGTGGTGGCACATCATGGTAACAGTATGTGGCAGAGTAAAACCAATCACCTCATCCTTAGGAAAAGGAAAACAAACAAAGAAGAAAACAGAAATACAGAGGCTGGGTTGTTCTACCCCTTCAAGGAAATGAAGACCTTCCATTAGACCCCACCTCTAAAAGTTTCCACTTCCCAATAGCAACAAACACATGGGCCTTTGGAGGACATTCAAAATCCAAACTATCACCACTGTGCTGTTAATTAAGCATTACATTGTGTAGCAGATACCTAGAAACAGTTTATGTTGTAATTTAGACCCATTGACTATCAGCTCCCTATTCCCTTCTCCCCTCATCTCCAAGCAACCACTATTCTAATTCCTTTTTCTATAAGTTTTGAGTGTATTAGAAGTGTCATATACCTTACATTAAGTATTTGTCTTTCTATGGCAGAGATATCACTTAGCATGTTTTCCAGGTCCATCCATGTCCAAAATGTAGGATTTCCTTTTTTGTAAGGTTCAATAATATTCGTTTTTATGTTTGTGTCACATTTTCTGTGTCCATTCATCTGTCAATGTGTTGGTTCATTTCTAGTCTCTCTGTTCTTTCCCATTGGTCCATATATTTGTCATTATAATAATATTCTGTTTCAAAGACTACATTAAATGACTTTCCGGATTTCAAAAAGTAATGCAGTAGTTTTTCTTCATGTTCTTCAAGTTCATGTTGGATGTTCTATTCCTTTTATTGTTTCACATGAATTTTAGGATTGATTTTGTATTTGTACAGGAAATGCCATTAGAGTTTTTATGAGAATAGCAGAGAATCTGCAGATCACTTTTGGGCATCATGGACAACTTAACCAATATCAAGTCTTTTGGTCCATGAGCTCAGGTGTCTTTTCATGTGTTTGTTCTCTAATTTATTTCATCAAAGTGTTGTAGTTTTATTAGATAAGATTTTTTTCATGTACTTGGTTAAGTTTTCCCAACATATTTTATTCTTTTTGATGCTATTGCATAAAGGATTGTTGTTTAATCATCAATTTGTACAATATATTACATTAATAAAATAAAGGATAAAAATCACATGATTATACCAACATATGCAGAAAAAGCATTTGACAAAATTCAATACTTTCTTATGATACAAGTATTCAGTAGTTGAAGCTATGTATGACAAACTCATAGAAAACATCATGCTCAACAGTAAAAAACTACAGCTTTTATTAAAAAATCAAGACCAAGACAATGCCGCCCACTGTTGTCATTTATATTCAGCATAGAACTAGAAATCTTGTTTAGAGTAAGAAGACAAGAAGAGGAAATAAAAGTCATCTGAACTAGAAAGAAAGTAGTAAAATTATCTGTTTTCAGATGACATTTTATCATACATAGTAAATAAATTCAGTAAAGTTTCATGATGAAATTAGACATATAAGAACTAGTTGTTTTTCTATAGACTAAAACTAACCTCTTAAGTTTTTAAGTTTACTCCGCTACCGATACTGTTTTTAATCTTTCTTCTTTATTTTTCACAATGTAGATTTTAATTCAAGTAGCAATTTTGTTTTGTGTTCAAAAATAACTTTATAGTATGAAAAACTTCCCCCCTTAATGTATAAGGCTGAAGCAATCATTAGTACCAGTTTCAAAGTTTTCCATCTAACATTAGTTAGCTCAATACCACAGGAAATAGCCATTAAACAAGACAATACACATGTTAGAACATTAGCTAATACATTTTTGTCCTGGAGAAAATTGGTGTTCATTTTTAAATTTAGGGTGTTAACCATGGATCTTACATTTGTTGGAGATTTACGAAACTTTTTGGCAATCTGGTAACATACATCTTCAGGAAGTGGCACATTTCTTCATCCAAAAACATAACATTTTACATTTAAGGAGTTGAATTCAATCCATAGCTCCTGTTTGAAATCCATGAACCCCAGACTAATGATATTCAGTACAATTATTGTCCCATGTTCCCTCTTTCTCAACATTTCTTGTTTATATATTTTTTGACAGATTTTTAAAGTATACAGTTTTAGCAGTTGTTGAAAAAGCAATCGAGATAACCACCAGGCCCAATAAAGAACATTTCCCATGTGCCACTTTCCAGAAGTACCTCTTCCTCCCAAGGGACAACTAGTTCTTACTTTACTGCCATAAACTAGGTTTGGAAGCATGTAGTATAAAGTATTGTGTGTCAGCCTCCTTTATTTACTAATAAAGCCATACATTGGCAATTTTGTTTTCATTTTAAATTTCAAAAAGTTCATTTATTCTTTAGTCTTTGTTGAGAGCCAAATAAACTAATTAAAGCATGATTAGATACACATAAATAATCCAATAAACTACTGTACTACTTACATGTTATTTACTCCTGTATCTTAAGTGCATTATTAGTAGACCAGACCACGTAGTGCCAACATTATTATATATTCCTAATAAATGATTACCTCTGGGCCTTTACTTTAAATAACTAATTATATACACTGTACTGTTGGAATTGTCACCTCTAGTTAACCCCTAGTTAAGCCTAATTTGCATTTTCTCTCTTTCAACATTTGCTTTTGTATTTTTTTGTCTCTGTGTCTTTAGTGCATTTTTATCTTTTTGT
This sequence comes from Sciurus carolinensis, assembly GCF_902686445.1. Taxonomy (NCBI): domain Eukaryota; kingdom Metazoa; phylum Chordata; class Mammalia; order Rodentia; family Sciuridae; genus Sciurus; species Sciurus carolinensis. The sequence continues at coordinate 109,402,801 of NC_062217.1, read as the reverse complement.
AGTAATTTTAAATTCTTACTTTGTCTTTCAAAATCTTATTTTTTGATTGAAGTTCCAGCCTCTTTTCAAAAGTCTTGATAATATTTGGATTAAATTTACAATTTTAAATATTTAATGAATTAATACTAAATTGTATTGGTATGCCAATAATCTATGTTTAATCAGATGCCTTAAGTCCATTTTCTCAATTCGATCAACTGTATAAACTCATAAAATAAATGCTATATGCTCTTTAAGAGTTCCATTTGAAACAATGGTATTTCTGATCACAACTGGAATTGGTATACCAATGAAATTGCAGAACAGTTCTTTATTCTTCAATATTATAGATTTATGTGTATTTGAAGGGCTTTACTACATTGGTTTATTGTCTTACTTTGAAACAAATTTCACATTTCACAGAAAGAACTGAGAGAGAGAGAGAGAGAAATTGAAGATCTCTTATCAATGTACCTTAATCACCAAGTTAGAAAAAAGAAGAAAGCAAAAAGTCTTTCATTCACCCAGCATGCATTCAAGTAGAATTCCTACTGCATTCTAATAATATAGCAACATTAATTCAGTATTATAATTCAACTATTGAACAACAATTAAACATTGTTGAGTTGGCTATAAATTCACAGCCATATTTATCTTTTTAGGAACTATCTGTGCATTTAATAAAAATTAGTAAATACTCCATGGTTTTATCAACTGCTAATTGGGTAAATAAAAGAAATATTTTGTGAAACCTTGGTGGCCAGATGTGGAATGCCATTGAATGTGTTCCATGGGTTACCTGTAAGTATGCACAAAGGGCCAGTGTGATGACAGTCTTTGCTTTACATTAATAGATTTTTAGCCAGTTGATTCTACACACTTTCCAAAGTTAGTTTATGTATTTTATGGGGGAAAAACTTACCTCATTCCCTCCTTTGTATTCTTTGTCATGGCAAGACATTGTTTTACCTGTAGATATTACTTTACACATTAAACTTACTCATCTATTTGAATATATTCTATTGTGTCTAATGTTCTTCTAAAAATATTTTGAAGTAATTCTTTTTCACTAGAATGACTACCAAAAGTACATTTGCTGATCAAAGCTTTGCTTTTCATTAAAACCTACATTCATTATTAGTTTCAGTATCATTATTTATCAGTCTTTCAAAATATTCCAGAAGTCTTAAATTCTATAAAATTTTGATTTCGGAGACTCCAAGATGGGGGACTAGAGGGTGACTGCATCTCCTGTTGCTCCAGAACTCAGGATTCAAGAAGGAGAGGTATTGAGAGACCAGGAACAACTCAGAGTCGCTGGGTGAGTCTCTCCTACTGGGTGAAGCTCAGCCTGGGTGGCAGGCCTGGACAGTGGGCAGTTTCTCGGAGCAGGGCAGGGCAGCGAAAGGCTTTCCTGAGCAGCCAGGTTACCCATTCCGTGAACAGCCAGGCTCCCTCCTGTGGCAGGCCAGCCCAGTGAGAGACTTTCAGCCCACAGCCAGCCCCCAAATCTGGACCCAGCTGCAGCTTTCTTTGGAGTTGACCAAAAAGAGAAGATGGTAAGAAATCATGAATAGAATCCACAATAATTATGGGATATCATGAAAAGGCCAAATTTAAGAATTATTGAGATTGAGGAAGGCTCAGAGAAACAAACCAAAGGAATGAACAACTTATTCAATGAAATAATATCAGAAAATTTCCCAAATCTGAAGAATGAAATGAAAAATCAAGTACAAGAGGCTTATAGGACTCCAAATATACAAAATTACAACAGACCCACACCAAGGCTCATTATTATGAAAATACCTAACATACAAAATAAAGACAGATTTTAAAGACTGCAAGAGAAAAAAATCAAATTACATTCGGAGGAAACCAACAGATATCAGCAGATTTCTCAATCCAGACCCTAAAAGCTAGAATGGCCTGGAATGACATATATCAAGCCCTGAAAGAAAATGGATGCCAACCAAGAATCTTATACCCAGCAAAACTTACCTTTAAATTTGATGATGAAATAAAATCATTCCACGATAAACAAAAGCTAAAAGAATTTACAAAAAGAAAGCCAGCATTACAAAACATTCTCAACAAAATGTTCCATGAGGAAGAGATGAAAAACAATGATGCAAATCAGCAAAAGGAGGAACTAGCCTAAAGGAATAGCCAAATAAAGGAAAAAACAAGTCGTGTCAAAAAACAAAAATGAGACAAATGACTGGGAATACAAATCACATCTCATAAAAACCTTGAATGTTAATGGCCTGAATTCATCAATCAAAAGACATAGACTGGCAGATTGGATTAAAAAGAAAGATCCAACAATATGCTGCCTGCCTGCAAGAGACTCATCTCATAGAAAGAGATACCCATAGACTAAAGGTGAAAGGATGGGAAAAACATACTATGCACATGCACAAAGCAAAAATGTTGGAGTATCCATCCTCATTTCAGAAAAAGTGGACTTCAAGCCAAAACTAGTCAGAAGGGATATTGCTTAAGGGAAGCATAAATCAGCAAGACATAACAATCATAAATATCTATGCCCCAAACAGTGGCTCATCCTTGTATGTCAAACAAACCCTTCTCAATTCCAAAAATCAAATAGACCACAACACAATAATACTAGGCGATTTTAACACACCTCTCCCACCACTGGACAGATCTTCCAAACAAAAATTGAATAAAGACACCATAGGTCTCAATAACACAATCAATAATTTAGACTTAACAGACATATATAGAATATACCATCCAACAAAGAACGAATATACTTTCTTCTCAGCAGCACATGGATCCTTCTCTAAAATAGATGATATTTTATGCCACAAAGCTAATGTTAGCAAATATAGAAGGTAGAGATAGTACCTTGTATTCTATCAGATCATAATGGATTGAAATTAGAAATAAATGACAGAATAAAAAACAGATCTACTCCAACACCTGGAGATTAAATAATATGCTATTATATGATGAATGGATAACAGAAGACATCAGGAGGGAAATAAAAAATTCTTAGAAGTAAATGAGAACAAAGATACATCATATCAAAATCTCTGGGACACTCTGAAAGCAGTACTCAGAGGATGGAGCACATTTAATAAAAGAAGAAAAAATCAACAAATAAACGACTTAGCACTACAATTCAAAGTACTAGAAAAATAACAGAGCAACAACAAAAGTAGTAGAAGACAGGAAATAGTTAAAATCAGAGGTGAAATAAATGAAATTGAAACAAAAGAAACAATAGAAAAACTTAACAAAATAAAGAGTTGGTTCTTTGAAAAAATAAACAAAATTAATAAACCCTTAGCCACACTAACAGAGAGAGAAACCTCAAATTACTAAAATTCCGATGATCAAGGAAATATCACAACAGACACAAGTGAAATACAAAACATAATTAGAAGCTTATTTGAAAATCTATACTCCAACAAAATAGAAAATATCGAAGACATCAACAGGTTTCTAGAGACATATGAATTAACTAAACTGAACCAGGAGGACATACACAATTTAAATAGATCAAATGCAAACAATGAAATAGAAGAAGTCATCAAAAGCCTACCAACAAAGAAAAGTCCAGGACCAGATGGGTTCTCAGCCGAGTTCTACAAAACCTTTAAAGAAGAGCTCATTCCAATACTCCTCAAAGTATTCCATGAAATAGGAGGGAACTCTCCCAAACTCATTCTATGAAGCCAATATCACCCTGATACCTAAACCAGATAGAGACACATCGAGGAAAGAAAATTTCAGACCAATATTTTTAATGGAACTTGACGCAAAAATTCTCAACAAAATCTTAGCAAATCACATACAAAAAATATATTAAAAAGATAGTGCACCATGATCAAGTGGGTTTTATCCCAGGGATGCAAGGTTGGTTCAACATCCAGAAAACAATAAATGTCATTCACCATATCAACAGACCTAAAGTCATGAATCACAAGATTATTTCGATAGATGCAGAAAAAGCATTTAATAAAATACAGCATCCCTTCCTGCTCAAAACACTAGAAAACATAGGGATAGTGGGACTATTCCTTAATATTGTAAAGGCCATCTATGCTAAGCCCATGGTGAATATCATTCTAAATGGTGAAAAACTGAAAGCATTCCCCACTAAAAACTGGAACAAGGCAGAGATGCCCTCTTTCACCACTTCTATTCAACATTGTCCTTGAAACTCTAGCCAGAGCAATTAGACAGACCAAAGACATTAAAGGGATATGAATAGGAAAAGAAGAACTCAAACTATCCCTATTTGCTGATGACATGATTATATAGTTAGAGGAACCAGGAAATTCCACCATAAAACTTTTACAACTCATAAGTGAATTCAGTAAAGTAGCAGGTTATAAGATCAATGCTCATAAATCTAATGCATTTTTATACATAAGGGATGAATCTTCAGAAAGAGAAGTTAGGAAAACTACCCCATTCACAATAGCATTGAAAAAAATAAAATACTTGGGAATAAATCTAACAAAAGAGGTGAAAAACCTCTACAACGAGAACTACAGAACACTAAAGGAAGAAATTAAAGAAAACCTTAGAAGATGGAAAGATCTCCCATGTTCTTGGAGAGGCAGAATTAATATTGTCAAAATGGCCATACTACCAAAAGTGCTATACAGATTCAATGCAATTCCAATTAATATCCCAATGACTTACTTCACAAAAATAGAGCAAGCAATCATGAAATTCATCTGGAATAAAAAGAAACCCAGAATAACTAAAGCAATCCTTAGCAGGAAGAGTGAAGCAGGGGGTATCACAATACCAGACCTTCAACTACACTCCAAAGAAATAGTAACAAAAACGGCATGGTATTGGTACCAAAATAGACAGGTAGATCAATGGTAAAGAATAGAGGACATGGACACAAACCCAAATATATACAATTTTCTCATACTAGACAAAGGGGCCAAAAATATGCAACGGAGAAAAGAAAGCCTCTTCAACAAATGGTGCTGGGAAAACTGGAAATCCATATGCAACAGAATGAAACTAAATCCCTATCTCTCACCCTGCACAAAATTCAACTCAAAATGGATCAAGGACCTCAGAATCAGACCAAAGACCCTTCATCTTATAGAAGAAATAGTAGGTCCAAATCTTCAACATGTCAGCCTAGATTCAGACTTCCTTAACAGGACTCCCATAGCACAAGAAATAAAAGCAAGAATTAATAACTGAAATAGATTCAAACTAAAAAGCTTTCTCTCAGCAAAGGAAACTATCAGCAATGTGAAGAGAGAGCCTACAGAGTGGGAGAAAATCTTTGCCACTCATACTTCAGATATAGCAGTAATTTCCAGAATATTATAAAGAACTCAGAAAACTCTACACCAAGAATACGAATAATGCAATCAACAAATGAGCTAAGGAAATGAACAGATACTTTACAGAAGATCTACAAGCAATCAACAGAGATATGAAAAAATGTTCAACACCCCTAGTAATAAAAGAAATGAAAATCAAAACTACCCTAAGATTCCATCTCACCCCAATTAGAATGGCGATTATCAAGAATACAAGTAACAATAGGTGTTGGCGAGGATGTGGGGAAAAAGGTACACTCATACATTGCTGGTGGGGTTGCAAATTAGTGCAGCCACTCTGGAAAGCAGCCTGGAGATTCCTCAGACAGCTTGGAATGGAACCACCATTTGACCCAGCTTTCCCACTCCTTGTTCTATACCCAAAGGACTTAAAATCAGCATACTGCAGAGGTGCAGCCACATAAATGTTTATAGCAGTTCAATTCACAATAGCCAGATTGTGGAACCAACCTAGATGTCCTTCAATTGATGAATGGATAAAGAAACTGTGATATATATATATATATATATATATATCACAATGGAATTTTACTTGACCATAAGGAATAATAAAATTATTGCATTTGCAGGCAAATGGATGAAATTGGAGAATATCAAGCTAAGTGAGATAAGCCAATTTCAAAAACCAAAGGTGGAATGATCTCACTGATAAGTGGATGATGACACATAATGGGGGTGAGGGAGGGACAAGAATGGAGGAAGGATGGACTGTATAGAGGGAAAAGAGGGGTGGGAGGGATGGGAGAGAAGGAAAAAATAAGAGAATGAATCAAACACCATTACCCTATGTAAATGTATGATTACATAAATAGTATGACTTTACTCCTTATAGAAACAGAGAAACAACATGTATCCCATTTTTTTTACAATAAAAATAAATAAAATTAAGTAATTAATTAAAAAATTTGATTTCAGTAATAGTACCTTCAAATACCTAGAGTACCAAATTACAGTCTGTAGAATATTAGATGTAGTACTAAAATAGATAATGATGATGGTTTGAAAAGCACTTAAAATACAGAGTTTACCTCAGTCATAAAAATGTTAAGGTACCTAGTGTATTCATCCTATTGCTTTCCATACTTATCTCCCCACCTGCGAATAGTTCTTTGAAAGAAATCAACTTAATATGTATTGCCTTCGTGAACCGGATTCCCTGTTTTTATTAAAATCTTTTTTAGTTTTACAGACTGCATTTTGATTAATTGTACATAAATGGGGTAAAACTTTTCATTTCTATGGTTGTACACAATGTAGATTCACACCATTCATGTAATCATACATATAAACAGGGTAATACTGTCTGTTTCATTCTACTATCTTTCTGTTTGCCACCCCTCCCACCCCATTTTCCTCTACACCATCCAAAGTTCCTTCAATATTCTCTCCCCCCCCACCACCACCCTTGTTATATATTCTTTATACTTCCTTTCTGATTGTTTGAACTATTCAATTTTTGTCAATGACAAGGTTATTACAAACAATATAAATAAATACTCAAAATCATTGTAATTTAATAATTTGAACTTTTTTTCTAGATCAGTCTTTAAGTTTTCTTCATCTTAAATAAATATGTATTGAATTTTGTATTACAAAAAAAATAAAGATTTATACTTATTTCAAAATAAAAGTGACAAAACTTTCCAAGGATAGGTTGATTCATTCAGCCTTTTTCATATTTCTTTTTTTCCATATTTTATTCTCTTGGCTCATAACCAGATAGATGTGTTATATTGAACATGTCTGCTTCCTTTTCAGAGACATATTTTAAATCCCCTTTAGTTCATTTTAGTTCATGAAGGAAATAGGTAGTTTTGGAGAATTATTTAAGACCTAATTACCTAGACTGTCTTTTTATTTTACCTTTTTTTTCCCTATTCTGTGGGTCTTCATTATTGTCACTTTTAACCATAGGCTTACGAACATCATTAACTACATCTTTAAATTCTGTTTTTACTAATCAACATCAGTTAGTTATTTGGCATATGTACCCAAACCTACTTTAAGGTGATTATTGACACTAACAAAACTATGGACATGATTTTTCTGTTTTAACAATCTTTGGAGAAGAAGCAGTGTTTTCTCCCTTACTCTTTTATTTTCTCTTTTAGTACCAGGAATTGAACCTGGGGGGTACTTTACTACTGAGCCATAATCCTGGCCCTTTTTATTTTTTATTTTGAAATAGAGTCTTGCGAAGATGCTTTAGGGCCTCACTGAGTTGCTGAGACTGGCCTCCAACTTGGAATCCTCCTGCCTCAGCCTCCTGAACCACTGGAGTTATAGGCATACACCAGTGCACCTGGTTTCTCCCTTATTCTTATGTGCTTCTTTTAATTGCCTAGAAGGTGGTCTCATTTATTCATAATGAGAAAGATTAAATAATAATCCCATTAGTAATACTCTGCCAAATTCATATATATTAGTTTTCAAGGATAGAGAGAAAAAATAATAGTTTTAAACACATGCAAATAACAGATTTAACTTTTTCAGGGTACTAGGACCTCAATTACCACTTCTTTACCCTTTCTTTGGTTTCATATTAGCCTAATTTCACACATCTGCAGGTTTAGATCAATTCCTACATTTGAATTCCAATTTATTGAAGCTACGTGTAGAGAACGATTACTCAGGTATGTTTTGAAGTTCTAGAGATCTATCTTGCATTATTTGCTTTAGTGAATACCAAATCTAGGCTGACCTTGACTTTTGAGACCTAGTTATTTCTTTCTAGTTGGTAAACTCTTGCTTTATTTGTTCAAAACCAACCAGGTGTCCTTAATTTAAATTCTTGGGAAATTGGGAAATCTGGTCCAGTCTTCGCTCCTCAAAGTACTTTGCCCTTTAGGTGATCTGAGATGTTTCTTTGCTGGTTATATTATAGGCATGGGCTCCATCATCTGTGCAATTTGGGCTACTGAGTCCTTACTAATAACAGAGGACAGACAAGTGAAAAAAAACCTCTAGTGAACCAGTAGTGACTGAAATACCAAACTGGAGAGGTTTATTTCTGGTGAACAAAGCTTCCAATTTATCAAATACAAGAGATGTGAGATGGCCTCAGGGCCATACTCAACATTCTTCTGGTGATGTTCTTATGCACAACAATGTGTCTGCTCTAAAGGACACATTTGGAGATGCACAGAATGGGAGCATTTACAGTCAGACCTCTTCTACACTGAGTCTGTCCTAGGAAACTGCAGAGTGAAGTCTGGTCCCACTGAAAGGAACATTCCTTCCCCAAATCTCTATCCTTAGAGCGTCCATGAACAAAGGTTCTGACTCTACATCTCCCAATCTAAACAGAAACAAAAGTGTTCCTGCTCTTTTTGACTGAAGATGAGAATCATTTGAGTGGCTGGTTTGGGGCATAAATTTGAAGTAAAAGAGGATCCTTCTCTCAAGCTATTATCTTAAACAGATTTGGTGGTAAAATTGCATTGAATCTCTTATTTGAAAACTGAAACAGGTTCACTGCTCTATTTAGCATCTTATCTGAGTCCATTGAGACAGAATGTCCAACAAGCTATAGAAGTGGATGTATTATTTACAGATAAGCAACAAGGAACAATGGAAACCTAGGATTTTTTGAGAGATGATTCCCCAAGGCCCAGGAAATCTTCCTGGGTTGGATGTGGTTTTGTCTGTGTGTGCCTGACTTGAACCACAGCTAAGAATCTCCAAATGGCAGCCAATCTCGTTCACTCACTTTAGGGGCCAAGTGCCTTGTGGGGCTGAAGAACTGAAAGACATCCTTTTTGGGGTGGGAGTTCAGACTATTCCAGTATGTTTGCTCCTGATTTCAGGATGTTTCATGCCTGGCACAACCTACAGTAGTTTTTGAGAAGTACTAGTAAAAGGGAGAAATGAGTTGATCCAAGCCTAGAGAACACATTTTTGTTGTTGTTGCTCTTTTTCAATATAAATGACAGTAGAGTGTATTTTAACACATTATACATACATAGAACATAACTTATTCTACTAAGGATCCCATTCTTTTGGTTGTATACAATGTGGAATTTCACCAGTGGTGTACCCATACATGAATATAAGAAAGTTATGTCTGATTCATTCTACTATCTTTTCTAATCCCATTCCCCTCCCTTTGTCTAATCCAATAAACTTCTATTCTTCTCTCCTACTCGCTTATTGTTTATTAGCATCCTCATTCAGAGAGAACATTTGGCCTTTTGTTTTTTGGGATTGGCTTATTTCATCTAGCATGATAGTTTCCAATTCCATCCATTTACTGGCAAATACCATAATTTCATTCTTCTTTATGACTGAGTAATATTCTATTGTGTATATATATATATATATATATATATATATATATATATATATCTCATGTTTTCTTTGTCCATTCATCTGTCGAAGGGTACCTTGGTTCATTCCATAGCTTTGCTATTGTAAATTGAGCTGCTATAAACATTGATGCAGTTGTGTCACTGTAGTATGCAGATTTTAAATCCCTTGGGTATATACCAAGGAGTAGGATAACTGGGTCAAATAGTGGTTCCCATTCCAAGTTATCTGAGGAATCTCCATACTGTTTTCCAGAGTGGTTTCACCAATGTGAAGATCCACCAGCAATGTATGAGTGTACCTTTTTCCCCATACCCTCGCCAACATTTATTGTTGCTTATATTCTTGAAAATTGCCCTTCTGACTGGAATGAGAGGAAATTTCTATGTAGTTTTAGTTTGCATTTTAGAGAATGTTCTTACAATAGCGATAGTCTCCCTTTCTTTTTTAATTTTTTTCTTTTACTATTTTGGTCATAATAATGATTTGTTTGAGAAGCTGAATCATTTAGCAAACACCACAATCTATATTTGTCCCATGAGAAATTTCATTTACCTAATTCCTACATCCTTATATTCCTTGTAATCTGGTGATCAGTACTAAAGACATTATTAGATTCAGGCTCAATTTTAGACATTATGTGTTAGAGGTGATGTTATATATTTCTTATGACATCATGACATGAAAAATATAATGTATGTTAGCACTTTCAGTGCTCTGACATTGTCAGTAGTTGACATCTACATTGCTGTATGTACTTGATTATTCATTTTTATTGTGATATAATACATATTATGAATATTCCACAGTTTTATTTTCTCATCTACTCTTGATGGGCATTTGGATTTTTTTCCCATTTGAGGTTATTATAAATATTCTAGAGTATATCTTTTGTTGAATATATGCACATTTTGGTGTATATATCTAGAAATAGAATGGCTGGGGCATAGCAGTGTGGTCCAATTTTCTGAAGTGGTTGTACCAATTTAGTCTCCCCCTGAGTAATGTATGAAGGCTGTTATTTCTCAGACTGTTTAACACTTTCTCTTTTCCTCCTTTTTACTACAGTTGTTTTAATGGGATAAGTGCAGTATTATTTCATTATGATTTTAATCTTTATTTTCCTAATTTTCATTTCCCATAGAAATACATGAGTCAACACTTAATCACTTAATCAATCAGTGAATATAAGGCATGATCCACATTGAAAACTCCCTATGAATGTGTGTGTGTGTGTGTGTGTGTGTGTGTGTGTGTGTGTGAGTGTTTCAAAGAAAGAGAAAAACAAAGTAACTATACATCTTTATCAAAAACAAAAAGCCTGTTGTGGTCCTGTATGCCTGTCATCCCAGTGACTCAGGAGGTTGAGACAGGAGAATTATAAATTCTAGGCCACTTTCAGCAATTTAGTAAGGCCCTATGTAACTTGGCCAGATTCTGAACTTAAATAAGAAATAAGAAGGACTGGGGAGGTGGCTCAGTGGTAAAGCCCCCATGGTTTCAATTCCCAATACCAAATATAACATAAAATACATTTACCATTGTACAATGTATCTGAAAACTATAAAAACACATGTTTTTATTTCTTAATTTTGTATCATGACTAAATCACAATTGAAAGGATGCTAGTGTTGTAGATTTCTGGAAAATTCCTTTGGTATTGACTAGCAGTTATTGTTTAAAGATTTTTGGAGATGCATGGTACCACTTAATGATCTTAAAATATTTTGTCTGGAGTATCTAATCTCAGTTTTCTCTTTAGAAATTTCACTGTAGAGGACTGTGTATGTGGTCCTACCCAGTACTGTCCACACCTCCTAAAAAATTCACAGTAATGGATCAAACAATGATCAAATTTCTAGTCTTTCTGGGTATCAAAGCAGCAAGACTTGCTTGACTTCACATTTGATCAGTACAAGCAGTCTAATGTTGAAAGACCTGCCAGACCTTTAAAGTACATGAACTGATTCTTCAACTGAATTTTCAATTCTGTGATTTCTTCTTGCAATATTAGTATTTCACAGAGAATTAATTTTTTTAAAAAAAATCCTTGAATTCTGACAAAATATTTTAAGATCTTAAATGATACTTTCCATTATTTTTGTTTTTCCATGTATAATATTTTATTGGTATATTCCAGGAGTTTGGAATATTCACAAATAGACAATAAGTTTAGAATCATTCACTTTACAGTGTTAGGTACATGCTGGATATTTATAAATTAATATTTGACTATTGTCTTGATCTGTTTTGTGCTGATATATCAGAATAATGGAGATTAGTTAGATTATAATGAAGAAAAAAAAAACATTGCCACATGGTTCTGGAAACTGGGAAGTTTAAGAACAAGATTTCAGCATCTGATGAAAGCTTCCTCGCTGTATTATCTCTCTTGGTGGAAGGGGAGATGATGAGAGAAAGACAAAGGAGGTTGAACTCATCCTTTTATAATGAATCCACTCCTACCAAAAGGCACTAAAACATTCATCAGCCCCTATCTCCCAATATTGCTGTACTAGGGATTTCCAACACATATTTTTTTTGGAGGACACACTCAAATCATGGCAACTACCAAGTTCATATTTTATCAAGATTATCAACCTATCTTGGAAAGATCACTTGCAATTAAAAATTCATGAATCAACTATTCTTCCCATTGAATTTTCATTCCTAATCCCACATGAGACACGTACTCTCATTTTAAGTAATATGGATTAGTATTGAAAAGGTTAAATGAAATAATAAACTAATTCATGAAGGTAGAATGATATTCTCCATCTTGAATTGCATGGCTTCAGACTAGTAATTTAGAATTTTAGAAGACACAGATGTACAAAAATCCAAAGTAACTAGGTTAATTTTCTTCTTGAAGTTAAAGTAATTAGATTCAGAATGAAAGGAAATATTTGAAAATGAAAGAATTCAGGACATATTCTTATATCTGTAGAATGTATTTTGGAGAACTCCTCAGCGGGAGCAGAAACAAAGGGAAAATCAATTGATATCTAGACCTTCATGCTTGACTACACAGGTGTGTTCTGTTCTTGCCTCTGCCATTATTCATACTGCCTTTTTTTGAACTGCATTTAAATCTATAGAAACTAGATTAATAGCAACTTGAAAAAAAATTCCTTTTTGAATACTTATTGAATAGCTGCAAAATATAATAAATTTGAAATAGTTCTACAATGCTTTCATGGAAAAATAAGCTAATTTTGGAATTCTAACAAATAAGCTGCATCTGGAGAAAGGCATGCTCTGCTTACAATGGAGGGAATGTTCTCTAAGGAGAGTCAAATCCTAATATATCAGTCTTGCTGATATATTGATAAATTAAGTTCACATTTAGCAAATTTCACTCTGCAAAACATAACTGAAGTAAGTGATCTGTCATGCTGAAAAATCTCAAAAATGTGCAAATTTGGAGATAAATGTTACGTCTTATAATTTATTTTAATATAATATATCTGAGTTAATGAAAAAGAATTATTAGAGGAAATTTAAGAATAAAAGTATATTATTTAGAGATTCCTTGAATTTCTCATTCTAAAGTTGGTTCAAATGTCTATTCATTATTTAACTTTTGGTATATTTTATTTCAGTGTTATTTTTAGATTTTCCTATATCAAAATTTATTTATTTATCCATAAATAAATATATTTATACCCAGAATTTAATCCAGGGGCACTCAATCTCTGAGCCACATTCCCAGCCTTTTGTTTTTTTAGATTTTGAAATGGTCTCACTGAGGACTGAGTTGCTTAGGGCCTAGCTAAGTTGCTGAGGCTGACTTTGAACTCACAATACCCCTGACTTAGACTCTTAAACCACTGGGATTACAGACTTGCACCACCTTGCCCAGTTCTACCAAATATTTTTATCCTAAACTGCCAAAAGTCTTCTTTCCTTTCCTTTTTCTCTCTTTCTTCCTGTAATGGAATAAGAATAGCAGGCCTCACACTCTACCTAGGATTAATTCAGATACTTTCAGAATGTGAAGATTAACTTTCTCTTTGGTATAAAAGGTGAAGTTGTTTAGCAGATGGATGTAACAGAAAATACACTGATAAAAATACAAAAGTTTTTTTCTAACTTTTAAATCTCATTCTTTGTATCTGACAAAGATGTAGAAATAATGTCTTACTTTTCACACACAGGAAGTTTTACAAATATTCTCAAATTTATCTTAAGAATCCTTTCATGTCCCCTTTCCTCCTTTTCCATCATACACTGTGTAAGAATTTAGGCTACACCATCATTGTCACCATAAATATAAGATATTTTATTTTTTAAGAAAAGCATAAGGAATTGAAAGTGGAAAAATAGTCTAAAGAGACTGTTGTTTTGGCTCACTTTAGCAGTAGAGGTTGTCAGAGGAAAGCAGGTCTGGTCATCTACCTTGATAGTAAAAAGTTCCCAAAATACACTGAAACATTAACACTTTAAACTAGGTATATCCATCAACAGTGTTGCACTGCCTGTTTTGTGAAGAAAAGTTCAAATATATGATCTGAATTTTACTTTTCTCAAGTTTCAAAAACTGGAAATAGAAATATTACACAGTAAAGTTAGCATGGCATCTAAAAACAATCTGGACAATACAATAATCAAAACAGTGCAATCAATGGAAATCTTGAATATTTCTTCAGGTACTACAGCTGGGGATAAAAGGGTTGTTGCCTCCTTTCTCCATCCTTCTTTTCTTTTTATTTATTTTTGAAATCCATTGTAGAGGAAGCTAAATCATTTATGCAAGGTGGACATGATCTACACATTCTCCATCCCCACAGAGAAGGGACGGATAATTCATCCTCCTTTAGTGGGAGTCTTTTTCTTCTTCTCCTTATCCATCATCTCCTTCTTCTCACTTGTTTGACTTCAATAAACAGAGATGAATCTTAAACTACCATATTTGCCTATTGAAGTTATGGTTCAGAAAAACTTGAATTGAATTTGTGGTTAACTGCTCACAAAATTGTGTGTTTTACATAGTATGTCTTCATCCTTTGAAGGTTTGCGTATAATTAAATATTTTCCAATACATGTAGTTTTTATAATGGTAACAGAGGTCAGTTTGCCAGAAGGAAATTAAAGAGTAGGGAATGAGAGATATAAAGCAATTATTAATCCCACCAAACAGTACAAATAACCTGTCTTCAACTTGCTGTGTTCTGATCTGGAGAGTGGGTCTACCAGAAGGTGGCGCCAGTTGCTGGGCTCTGCTCTTTCAGGGAACTCTGCCTTCACTTAAGCCTGAGCAGCAGGGTCTACTCAGGACTCCAGCAGCAAGAGGTGGGCGGCTGCACTGGTCACACGTTTGGCCACCCTCCTGCCTAGTCCTTAAGAGAAACTCAGGTTTACCAGCGCATATTAGCTGTCCTGTGGTGGACTTGTCCGGCATTTGCCTCCAGAAGTGACTATGACAGCCCCTAACGTGTATGTGACCAGGGCGGTGCTGGCACAGGGCATGCAGAGACTAGGGTGGCCTGGCTACACTCTGGCTGCTCCCGGCGTTTGCCCAGCCCCATCAGGGAAGGGGCAGCAGAGGGCAAAGTCTTTTCTGCTTAGTGGGAGTCAAAGCCACTGAGGGTAGGGATGCAGAATTTCGCATTAGAAAACTTCCCACGAGAGGAATTCGGTCACGGGGAGCAAAGCAGGTCAACAGCTCAGCTCGGACTGGATTTCACTACCAGCAGTTGTACACATACAGGTAGGCAAAGTATTGGCTCAACCCAGGGACTTTTCTGCCCACCTTGGAAAGGGTGTGGCTTGGGTTGGGTTGTGGAGCAGGTAAGGATCTGGATTTCAAGGGTCAAGGTTCTGCCTTCCTCCTCATACTAGAATGATCTGGATTAACCAACCACTGACCGGTGTCCTGAGCCCATCTGGTGCCCTACATCTGGGCAGGAAGCTGGTTGCTGCTCCTCCTTCCCTTCCATGGATGTTGTGTTCCTGCTGCAGGTCCATCAGCATCCCTTATCTTGCTCTTGCCGCCCTTTTCCAGGCTCCAAGAATGTTCACCTACACAAGTCAAGTTTTCCTGGTTATGCTTGCCTCCAGTCATCACATATGGTTGTCCCAGGAAACAACTACAGTATAGACCCCCATCCCCACCCCCACCTACACACACACACACACACACACACACACACACACACTCACACATAAATGCATATTTGGGAGGCCTTCAGTGACCACGGGCCTCGACCTCCACTGGTTTTTCTGTTGAGTAGTGCAGGAGGCAGAAAGGGTACTTCACATGAGAAGACCTAAGGACTTGCTGTGTAGGGCCAAGAGTAGAGTGAGTGACTGAGGCGCTTGCCTGGATCACAAACATTAAGAGCCAGAAGACAAAAACAAAAACAATAATCAAGATAAGTAATATTTTAGTACATTATTAAGAAGTCAGAGTTAATGAAGAATATCATGGTGTATGAATATCAAAATGAAGGTACTGTTACTGACTCTGGATCCAAGCAGAGTGGAAAATTGTTGTAGAAAGCAACGATTATCTATTCTCTCTCTCTCTCTCTTTTTTTTTTTTTTGTTTGTTTGTTTACTTTCCGCTTACCTAAAGGAATGTCTGAGCGCTGCTGTTGATGTCTTTTTTTCCAGAATCCCCCAATGTTCTGCTTCTTCCCTCAACTCACTCTCTTTACTTTCTTTTGGTGAAAAAAGCTGCAAATATTTACTGCAAAAAGCAAAGACTTTCCTTCTTGAAAGATTTTTACACCCGACAAGAAGTTTCCAATACCTTTACTGAACTTGTCTCCCATTGCCTTCACTCAGACTCCTTATTTAATTGTACAAATTATCCCCAAGTTGGTTGTTTAAATAACAAACCCTTATTATCTCAGAGTTTTGTGTCAGGATTCCAAGTGCACCTTAGCCCAGTGCCTCTGACTGAGCTGCTGTCACAGGCTGCAGTCAAGGTGTCCCTCAGGTCTGCAGTTATCTCAGGACTCCACTTAGAGTAGCCTCTCCTTCTAAGCTTGCTGTGGAGAAGCTTTAGATTCTCTCTGGCTGTTGGCCCCAGAGCCAGAGGTTTTCTACAAGGGACCTCACAACATGGCATCTAGCAAGCAAGACAGGCAAAGAAAGAGTAGAACAAAGATTACCCTACACTCAAAAGAAGATGACACAGGATATGACTACTAGACACAGGAGCCATAGTAGTGACCTGACTCAGGGACAATGACAGAGAAAAAATAAAAATATTCTAGGATAGATTTCTAAAATTTATCTAGGGTAATGAACTTTTTCATTTAATTTTTCCAGACTTTTGTAAAACACCAATAATGAATTGTTAGAAAAGAGAAATGCAAAATGTCCCATTTCTAAATATTAGACTAAATAGATAGACATGATATATATCTTAATATACATAATCAAAAAAGTAGTTAACAGGAAGAAAAAGAAGAATTCCAAATCTACACATATGGTTCATTGAAAGTGAGTATATTGGCAATTAGTATAAAAATTACTGTTAAACTCAAAATCTATTTTTGTCATTTTGCAATTGTAACTTAGCAAAAAGTTACAGGCAAAATAGACTATATATTTAAAATTTCTACACATAGCTCAAACAAACACTGTGTGTTTCACTATATAAATTTTTAATGTGGCAAGGTTTACTTCTTGCTTGTGAACTTATTTGGTGGTTTACTTTAGATTGATAATAATGGTATTTGCAGAGATTGGCCCTTCAGAAGAATCTCAAGAGGAATGGAAACAGAGACTCAAAGGCAATCTTCAGCCATAAATTATCCATTTTAAATTTTATTCAAAATGAAGCAAATAGTGCTGTGTTCGAATTCAATTTGAAATCTCTTTTCAGTAAGCTATTCCAAAAATTTATCCTGTAAAGTTATAATTTAAATAAAATGGACTATGGAAAGAATTTGCATTTAGATCCATGTATTTCTTATGTGTGGAACTTCTTTTAATGGGAAATAAAATCTAAAATGTTATATCAATCTTGTGTTTTCAAATAATATTTTGTGGACATGCAATACCAATATCAATACCTACCTCACTAATACATTGTTACATTATGGAATTATATGATAGTACAAACATTACCTTTTGTATTTTCCATTCAATAAGATATTGTTTTCTTTCTTTTGTGGAGATATTAAGATCATAAAAATATTGACAAATAGTCAATTCTCCATATTAATTCACTTCTCTAACCTTTAAAACTTTGTTCAAACTTTCTTTACAGATTATTTCCCATTGATAGTCTCTTAACATGAAATAAGCAATATAGATGTCAAATTGAGGAGGAGCGCAGCGGGTCGCTTGACCTAGGAGTGACTGCATCAGAGCAACAGGCAGTTGCCAGAGGAGGAGCTGCGTGGCGAGCTGTTTGAACTCAGAGCGACCGCTCCTGAACACCGGGGGGTTGCCCGGAGGAAGAGGAGAAGTGCGGCTGGTCTAGGAGTGTCTGCATCAAAGCCACAGGCAGTTGCCAGAGGAGGAGGCGAGTGCCCACAGCCTAGTTCCCCGTTGGATGACCATTGGTCAACAAGTGGAGGCACCTCTGCCCACTAGCAGGGAATATACGCCACCTGAGGGTCACCACCCCTAGAGAGGCAGCTTCTTCGTGGAGCTCCGCATTATCAACTTCCTCCAAGTCTTCAGGCTACTGAAGGATAAGAGGGGATATACTAGCAATCTTCAGGGACATTATAAGTCGATAGAGGAAATCTGCAATATCTTAATGACCCACTGATTCCTGAACAATATGAGAAAACAAGGGAAGAAAATGCCCCAAACAAATCTAGATGTTACATCAATAAAATCCAACAACAGCATGGCAGAAGAATTGACAGAAAGGGAGTTCAGAATGTACATAATTAAAATGATTAGGGAAGCAAACGATGAGATGAAAGAGCAAATGCAGGCATTGAATGATCGCACCAATCGACAGTTAACAGAGCAAATTCAGGAAGCAAAAGATCATTTCAATAAAGAGTTAGAGATATTGAAAAAAAAAACCAAACAGAAATACTTGAAATGAAGGAAACAATAAACCAAATTAAGAACACCATAGGAAGCATAACCAATAGGATAGAACACCTGGAAGACAGAACTTCAGATATTGAAGACAAAATATTTAACCTTGAAAGCAAAGTTGAACAAACAGAGAAGATGGTAAGAAATCATGAACAGAATCTATAAGAATTATGGGATATCATGAAAAGGCCAAATTTGAGAATTATTGGGATTGAGGAAGGCTTAGAGAAACAAACCAAAGGAATGAATAATCTATTCAATGAAATAATATCAGAAAATTTCCCAAATCTGAAGAATGAAATGGAAAATCAAGTCCAAGAGGCTTATAGGACTCCAAATACACAAAATTACAACAGACCCACACCAAGGCACATTATAATGAAAATACCTAACATACAAAATAAAGACAGAATTTTAAAGGCTGTGAGAGAAAAGAACCAAATTACATTCAGGGGGAAACCAATACGGATATCAGCAGATTTTTCAATCCAGACCCTAAAAGCTAGAAGGGCCTGGAACAACATTTTTCAAGCTCTGAAAGAAAATGGATGCCAACCAAGAATCTTATACCCAGCAAAACTTACCTTCAAATTTGACGATGAAATAAAATCATTCCATGATAAGAAAAAGCTAAAAGAATTTACAAAACGAAAGCCAGCATTACAGAACATTCTCAGCAAAATATTTCATGAGGAAGACATAAAAAACAAAGAAGCATATCAGCAAAGGGAGGAAATATCCTAAAGGACTGTCAAATAAAGGAGGAACCAAGATGTGTCAAAAAATAAATAAATAAATAAATAAAATTTTAAATATGAACCAAATGACCGGGAATACAAATCATATCTCATTAATAACCCTGAATGTTAATGGCCTGAATTCATCAATCAAAAGACATAGACTGGCAGATTGGATTAAAAAGAAAGATCCAACAATATGTTGCCTGCAAGAGACACACCTCATAGAAAGAGATACCCATAGACTAAAGGTGAAAGGATGGGGAAAAACATACCATGCACATGGACTCAGCAAAAAAGCTGGAGTATCCATCCTCATTTCAGATAATGTGGACTTCAAGTCAATGTTAGTCAGAAGGGATAAAGAAGGACATTTCATACTGCTTATGGGAAGCATAAATCAGCAAGATATAACAATCATAAACATCTATGCCCCAAACAGTGGCTCATCCATGTATGTTAAACAAATCCTTCTCAATTTTAGAAACCAAATAGACCATAACACAATAATACTAGGTGATTTTAACACGCCTCTCTCACCACTGGACAGATCTTCCAAACAAAAACTGAACAAAGAAACCATAGATCTCAATAACACAATCAATAATTTAGACTTAACAGACATTTATAGAATATACCATCCAACCAAGAGCGAATACACTTTCTTCTCAGCAGCACATGGATCCTTCTCTAAAATAGACCATATATTATGCCACAAAGCTAATGTCAGCAAATACAAGAAGATAGAGACACTACCTTGTATTCTATCAGATCATAATGGATTGAAATTAGAAATAAATGAAAGAGTAAAAAACAGAAACTACTCCAACATCTAGAGATTAAACAATATGCTATTATATGATGAATGGATAACAGAAGATATTAGGAAGGAAATTAAAAAATTCTTAGAGGTAAATGAGAACAAAAAAATCATATCAAAATCTCTGGGACACTATGAAAGTAGTACTTAGAGGAAGATTTATTTCATGGAGCACATTTAATAAAAGAAGTGAAACTCAAAAAATAAACGACCTAACACTACAGCTCAAAGCCCTCAAAAAAGAAGAACAGACCAAGACCAAAAGTAGTAGAAGACAGGAAATAGTTAAACTCAGAGCTGAAATCAACGAAATTGAAACAAAAGAAACAATACAAAAAATTGACAAAATAAATAGTTGGTTCTTCGAAAAAATAAACAAAATTGATAAACCTTTAGCCACACTAACAAAGAGAAGACGAGAGAAAACCCAAATCACTAAAATTCGGAATGAACAAGGAAATATCACAACAGACATGACTGAAATACAAAACATAATTAGAAGCTATTTTCAAAATCTATACTCCAACAAAATAGAAAATTTTGAAGATATCAACAGGTTTCTGGAGACATATGAATTGCCTAAACTGAACGAGGAGGACATACACAATTTAAATAGACCAATTTCAAGTAATGAAATAAAAGAAGTCATCAATAGCCTACCAACAAAGAAAAGTCCAGGACCAGATGGGTTCTAAGCCGAGTTCTTCAAAACCTTAAAGAAGAGCTCATTCCAATCTTCTCAAAGTATTCCATAAAATAGAAGAGGAGGGAACCCTCCCAAACTCATTCTATGAAGCCAATATTATCCTGATACCTAAACCAGACAGAGACACATCGAGGAAAGAAAATTTCAGACCAATACCTTAATGAACATTGACACAAAAATTCTCAACAAAATTTTAGCCAATCGCATACAAAAACATATAAAAAAGATAGTGCACCATGATCAAGTGGGTTTCATCCCAGGGATGCAAGGTTGGTTCAACATCAGGAAATCAATAAATGTCATTCACCATATCAATAGACTTAAAGTCAAGAATCACATGATTATTTCGATAGATGCAGAAAAAGCATTTGATAAAATACAGCATCGCTTCATGCTCAAAACACTAGAAAAAATAGGGATAGTGGGAACATTCCTTAACATTGTAAAGGCCATCTACGCTAAGCCCATGGCTAATATCATTCTAAATGGTGAAAAACTGAAAGCATTACCTCTAAAAACTGGAACAAGGCAGGGATGCCCTCTTTCACCACTTCTATTCAATATCGTCCTTGAAACTCTAGCCAGAGCAGTTAGACAGACCAAAGAAATTAAAGGGATACGAATAGGAGAAGAAGAACTCAAACTATCCCTATTTGCTGATGACATGATTGTATACTGAGAGGAACCAGGAAATTCCACCAGAAAACTTTTAGATCTCATAAGTGAATTCAGTAAAGTAGCGGGATATAAGATCAATGCATATAAATCTAAGGCATTTTTATACATAAGCGATGAATCTTCAGAAAGAGAAATCAGGAAAACTACCCCATTCACAATAGCTTCGAAAAAAATAAAATACTTGGGAATCAATCTCACAAAAGAGGTGAAAGACCTCTACAATGAGAACTACAGAACACTAAAGAAAGAAATTAAAGAAAACCTTAGAAGATGGAAAGATCCCCCATGTTCTTGGATAGGAAGAATTAATATTGTCAAAATGGCCATACTACCAAAAGTGCTATACAGATTCAATGCAATTCCAATGAAAATCCCAATGATGTACCTTACAGAAATAGAGCAAGCAATTATGAAATTCATCTGGAAGAATAAAAAACCCAGAATAGGTAAAGCAATCCTTGGCAGAAAGAGTGAAGCAGGGGGTATCGCAATACCAGATCTTCAACTCTACTACAAAGTAATAGTAACAAAACGGCATGGTATTGGTACCAAAATAGAAAGGTGGATCAATGGTACAGAATAGAGGACATGGACACAAACCCAAATAAATACAATTTTCTCATACTAGACAAAGGGGCCAAAAATATGCAATGGAGAAAAGATAGCCTCTTCAACAAATGGTGCTGGGAGAATTGGAAATCCATATGCAACAGAATGAAACTAAACCCATATCTCTCACCATGCACGAAACTAAACTCAAAATGGATTAAGGATCTTGGAATCAGACCAGAGACCTTGCATCTTATAGAAAAAAAGTAGGTCCAGAGCTTCAACATGTCGGCTTAGGACCATACTTCCTCAACAGGACCCCCATAGCACAAGAAATAAAAGCAAGAATTAATAACTGGGATAGATTCAAACTAAAAAGCTTTCTCTCAGCAAAGGAAACTATCAGCAATGCGAAGAAAGAGCCTACAGAGTGGGAGAAAATCTTTGCCAATCATACTTCAGATAGAGCGCTAATCTCCAGAATCTATAAAGAACTCAAAAAACTCTACACCAAGAATGCAAATAATCCAATCGAAAAATGGGCTAAGGAAATGAATAGACACTTCACAGAAGAAGATGTACAAGCAATCAACAAACATATGGAAAAATGTTCAACATCTCTAGTAATAAGAGAAATGCAAATCAAAACCACCCTAAGATTCCATCTCACCCCAATTAGAATGGCGATTATCAAGAATACAAGCAACAACAGGTGTTGGCGAGGATGTGGGGAGAAAGGTACACTCTTACATTGCTGGTGGGGCTGCAAATTAGTGCAGCCACTCTGGAAAGCAGTGTGGAGACTCCTTAGAAAACTTGGAATGGAACCACCATTTGACCCAGCTATCCCACTCCTTGGCCTATACCCAAAGGACTTAAAATCAGCATATTACAGAGATACAGCCACATCAATGTTCATAACTGCTCAGTTCACAATAGCCAGATTGTGGAACCAACCTAGATGTCCTTCAATTGATGAATGGATAAAGAAAATGTGGTATATATATATACAATGGAATATTACTCAGTTATAAAGAATGGTAAAATTATGGCATTTGCAGGCAAATGGAAGAAACTGGAGAATATCAAGCTAAGTGAGTTAAGCCAATCTCAAAAACCCAATGAACGAATGATATCACTAATAAGTGGATGATGACACATAATGGGGGATGGGAGGGGTTAGTGTTAGGGTTAGAGTTAGGGTTAGGGAGGGGGGTAAGAATGGAGGAAGAAAGGACTGTATAGAGGGAAAAGAGGGGTGGGAGGGGTGGAGGGGAAGGGAAAAAAATAACAGAATGAATCAAACAACATTACCCTATGTAAATTTATGATTACACAAATGGTATGTCTTGACTCCATGTACAAATAGAGAAATAACATGTATTCCATTTGTTTACAATAAAAAAAAAAGATAAAAAAAAAAGTAAGTCTGGTCTAGTAGTCATCTAAATAAAAAGGGATTTTGTTCTTTAAAAAAAAAATGTCAAATTGAAGTTTAATTGGCCTTAACTAGGTTATGTTTTTATTATATCAGTATATTATTTCAACTAGGTTTTATTTTTCTTGGTAAATTTTTCTACAAAATATAAGCAATATGTTCATTTATGATTTTAGCACAACCTTCAAACTTCAATGTTCCATCAGAGACTGTTAGACTTAAATTTATTTTCTTAAAACTTTTTAAGTTCATCTATTTGTAAAAAACTATATGAACCTTATTTTTTATTAACAGTCTTCCAAAGAACAGTGAGATCCTTATTCTTTCTTTATAAATATAACAATAAATTCATTCTACCTTTCAATTGCCATGTAGGTCCATCAGATCCTTCTATAAATCTAAGCTACATTCTGATTTTTCCTATATCTTCAAACATTTGTTCCTCACCACCTGAGGAATTATTGGTAACTACTACATCTTTTCCACTCTGTGCTAAAGGAAGATTTAGATGGTAAGAAAATGAAAGATGATGGAATCACCCTAGAAAAAAAGATGCAGTACTGAAATAAACCATCATCCTTTAGTGTTTTTTTGCATTGCCTAAAGTACCACACTGTGGGGACAGACAAAGGGCAGAGACTGGACTGCTTGTAGTCTGCTTCTGACTTTCAGTTTATTCTTCTAAGGTCAAACAGAAGAAAACAGAGAAAGATATATCCCAGTTTCTAGACTCCAATGAGATGGCAAAGAGACAACAGTATTCCTTTCACTAATGATAATGGTAAAATTAACCATCTAATTAAACTTTAGACAAGAAGTCTTTAGATGATGAAATTTCTCAAATTTAAGAATATGCTAATGAACATCCTACTTCTAAGGACTAAAAGGAACCAGTATTCTCATGCAGATAGTCACTCAACTGGAAGGACTTTTTAAAGCAGTATTTTACAATTTATATCATACAATTTTGTCGAAAAGTTGTGTGTTTTGAGATATGTACCACAATGCAAGTGATTTTAAGATGCTTGCTATATTTAAACTCTTAAAATTGTTACCTTCATAAAACTGTCACCTACTACCCCTGTATTTTACTTCTGAAAATTATTTATAAAGTGACTTAAAATGTAAAAAGATATAAAAGGTTCCATTTCACCCAGATGGTAAAGATGATGGCTACTTTTCCTGGCATACTGAGGATGCTCTGGATAAATAACCCAGAATATTTTCCTGTCATTGCTCTTGTGAAACCAAAACCCATTCTTCCCCAAATCTTAAAACTCTAAATCATGTTTGTTAACATCATAATCCATCAAAGTTTAACACATTTCAGAGCTGGTAGCAATCAAACTGCATAAAATGACTTTTTTTTCATTTCACTACCATGTTCAAATAAAAAGTACACTGAATAAATTTCCATATTAACAATATCTGTGCTTTCATCAAGTTGTCATGACAAATTCTAATCTTATTTGTTGTATGTATTCATCTTCTATTCATTAACTAGATCCCAATATGTTAAGCCATGGTAGAACTGTGAAGTTGAATTTGAGCAATCTTCTTTGTCATGATTCATCAAAAATTCCCAAGCAAATATATTTGATAGAGTCTTTCCCTAAGATTTAAGTAATATTCGTATAGCTATTACTTCATGAATGACCTGTAAACCACCATGTTTATACCTGAAAAGGAAAAAAACATCTGCTTCTGTCTTCATTCTGATTAATTTCTTTCTCTTTCAAAGATTTTTTTTTTGCTTTAAAATAATTTTACTTGTGATTGTCACTTAAGCTTTAAAAATCTTCTTGATTCATTAACCAGTACACTTCTGTAAATAATGAAAGAAAATAGAGGAAGAAATGACTAGACTCTCAAATCATCCTAGAAAAAAAGATGCAATACTGAAATAAACCATATCCTTAAATGAGAGTCTAGTAACCAATACAATTCTGTAAATCATGCAGTACGGTTTTGCCCTTCGTCTTCAGTTATGACTATGAAATTTAATTCAACATATGAGTGATCATATGCCCAGGCTACCAGGAAAAATCTGTGATCTTCATTCCTTCTGGATCATTTTCACTACCATCATTTGGATTATTAAAACTCCCACATTCAAAACAGTCTCTTTTCTTTGCAATGCAAGCCTATGGGGTTTGTTTCAACCTCAGTAAATTAGAACCAAAAATAAATAAATAATATACACTTAGATCTTGGTTTCCATATGTTAACAAATTGAACCAGAACTTTTTTGAAAATTGGCTGACTCTAGGGCTGGACAGGGGTATATGATGAGTACGGAGTATAATCAGTGTCATAAAGAAAGGAAGTGCTTCAAAGATAAAGAAAACAAAGGTCTTTGGGGGTCTGTAAAAGAGGTAGGATAGCCAATTGAAAGAGCTCCCAATGGCCCAAACTGGAAGAGTTTCAGCAACAAACATTACACTGGATTATAACCTAAAGTACAAAATAAATATCCATGATCTAAGGGTAAATATCAATGAGTATGAGAAGATAGAAATAAATGTTTGGATAAATAAATAACTCTAATCATATCTAATCATAACTTTAATCATAAGTAACAATTGGAATTAATTTTTAAAAATGGAGATATTCTTGGAATCAGGATGTTTTTAAATTTGAAGGAAGATTTAAAACATAATAAAAGTTTATTTTTAAATGTCAATCACATTAAAAATAATCAGTTGATTTGACTTGATTTTTGGACTCCAAGGTATGGTCTTCTACTTAAAGATTAGTGATCTCACGATTTTAAAATCAGAAAAAATACTCAAGATCTTTACTTTAAAAATATCTTCTCAGACTTTTAAAATTGGAGGAAAAAAATCTGCATTTTTAAACAGATTTATTGATGCTTATTCTCTTATTACATGCATTTTGATTTAGTTTTGTTCGGACTGAGTAATCAATATAGTTTATTGAATTTTTCAAGTTTTAGTTCTCTGTTGCTTATTCATCATCATCTGATTCATTAACCAATGTCTGAGAAAGTGTTTTAGACTTCTAGAATATCTATATTCAGTTTTGTTTTTAACAATACTCGTAATTTATATCTGCCCTTTCTCAGCATACTTATTTTGGTCTTTCTCAAACTATTATTTTAAGTCATTTCTCATGATTATGTTTTTCAATATTAGATTTTCTCATATGCTCTGGGTTTTGGAATAAATGCATTTTCATTTTGAAAGGGAGGCTTAATTTCAGTTACAGTAGTCCCCCTTATCCTAGAACTTAAATTCCAAGAGCCCAGTGGATGCCTGAAACCACAGACAGTACTAAACCCTATGTGTACTGTTTTTATACATACATAGCTACAATGAAGTTTAGTTTATAAACTAAGCACAGTAAGAGATTAGCAATAACTAACAGTAAGAACAATTATAATCATATATTGAAATAAAAATTATATGAATATGTACTGTGTAAGAAAAACACGGTTCAGTCTGGGTCCCAAGGCAGCTCAGACCCTTGAATCTAGGGGAGCAAGCACTCTGGGGTGCCCACTCTGAGTTGCAGTCCAGTGACTGTACCCAGAAAGCCACTCCGGACTCGGGAACTCACACCAGAGATTTTATTATGCTGACGACCAGAGTGTCCACTCTCAGGGCTGGGAGAAAAAGAGAGAAAAAAAGGCAGGGGAGCTTCCCCTAAGTAGTGGAATTTTGTGGGCTAATGGCGATCAGGTCAATTGCTGAGAAGGGAGTTTTCAGGCTGACAAGTAGACCAATGGCTGGCTAGGATGTTCACAGTTTGACATCTGAGTTGTAAGATGGGAGAGGGAGAAATGGCTGCAGCATAAAGGGTGGGGGAACAGTAAATGATTGAAGCTTTATATTATATATTGTTTATTTCTAGAATTTTTATTGTTGCATTATAATTATGCATTATAGTGGGATTCATATGCCATATTTGTAGCTGCACATAACGTAATTTGATCAAAGTACCCTCCTTCCCTGATCTGCTTGTTTTACTTTTCTATTCTCCACTCTATGTTTCTAGACCATGGAAACCATTTAATTCCAATCATGGTTGACTTCAGGTAACTGAAACTGCAGAAAGCAGAGCAAAGAGGGACTACTGTACTTATTTTCCTCTTGTTATCAGTGATTGTTTCAGTTGCGAAGGTAGGATACATTTCAACAGACTGTAATGCTCTCAGTGAGTTTCAGATGATTAAAACAGTATATCAAGAAATAAAGGTGGGAAAGGAGGAATATTTAGAATTGATAATCTGGTTTTGCTGTGCTACTAGTGATGTACAGAGACTCTTGTGGATGATAATACTAGAAATGTACCCTTGTTTTAGTCTGTTCACATTGCCAGAACAAAATTCCTGAGACTGGGTAATGTATAAAGAACAGAAATGAAATATTTTCAGAGTCCTGGAGGCTACTAGTCCTGGATCAAGGCACTGGAGGTTCCATTTTTTTAGGGCCCTGTCTTTGCTTCCAAGATGCCTTCTATTGTTGTGTCCTCTGAAGGGGACAGACACTTGTCCTCAAGTGGCAGAAGAGACAGGACAAAAAAAGTCTACCTAGTTCCTGCCACACTAATCCCATCTCATAAGGGCAGAGTCTTCAGGACTAATTTCTTCCAAAGTGTAATAATTTGTGAAATTACTAGAAGATCTAAAATGCAAGAATCCCAAGACTGTTCTGCTCAACTAGGGATTAAGTTTCAACATGAATTTTGGAGAGAACACAAACATTCAAACCATAACAATACTATATCTATGATACTGAAAATCTTAAATTCAGGCTAAGGAGTATATTCTTCACTGTGAGGTAGCAGGAGTCAGATAATCAGTCTAATGCCTGTTTTTCTGTGGTCTGTAAGCTAAAAGGTTTTGGCATTTTTAAAAGGTGAAAAAAATGATCAACAAAAGAATATGTTATGTTTTGACATTTCTATTAAGTGGGAACTTTAGTGTCTGTGAAAGAATTTTACTGTAGAGCAAATGCATTCATTTGCTTACATATTATCTCTGGCTACTTCTGGTTTTCCATGGCAGAATTGAGTACATTTGACAGATGTTATATGTGACCCTAGAAGACTATAATATTTACTCTCTGGTCTTTACAGGAAAATTTTACTGGCCCCTGACCTAGAGTATGTGAAATTATTGAAAATCATTATCTTGGTTTGGATTCTGCTTTTCTGTTTTTGTTTTGTTTTATACTGCAGGCTAAATCCATTGACCTCTATTTCTTAATGATAAAATGGGGACATTATTTTCTTAACTTCATTATTAAATAGTATGCAGGCTGTTTGTTACTATTTGTGAAATTATTAGAAGATCTAAAATGCTAGAATCCCAAGACTATGCATTATATCTTTACTGTTCTGAGATTATCATCAATGGATGGTCCAAGACAGGTTTATGACAATCCTGAAGCACCTGGCTGCCACCATTTCATTTTATCACCATTTTGACTCTTCTTAGTGCATAGAAGAATGAGCATTTCACTGATTTCAAAGAAGCTGGTTTGATTTTAAGATTTTATAACTTTTTAGAGAAATAACACTCAGACTCAATATTTTCTTACTGTACCTGTATACTGTAATGAGACAGGAAATAATAGGAATTGCTATAGTTGTGAGTTATGATGTAATAACAAGCTGTATTTGGTATTTGCCTGGACTTGTAAAACTTAAATAAAGTCGCCTGGTGACAAACTTGTTGTGTGGCAGGATGATACTCCTGAACAATGGTGATATGAACCTTTATCTATGATTTGAGTGGTGGCTCCTAGTCTAGTCCTGTTCTGGTCTTTATCAATGAAGACCAGAGCATGACTGGGCTGAAAATCACTACTTAAACCCCGGACTTCTGGAGCAAACTGTCAGCAGCACTGTGACCAGAGGACTCCACGTCGCTCTGTCTCTTGACTGCCCTGGCTGCTATCCACTCCATCACTGATTGCTGATCTACTGTTGTCACCGAGGTCAGACGACTGACCTCCTCTCCCACAGTGATGACTACCATCCAGCCTCCGGCTTATTGGACATTGGAAGACATCCAAAGACATCTGAGGAGCTGAGAGAGGCTGCGACTGAGAAGAATTCCCTCTGTCTTGCTGACTGACTTCTTGACTAAGAGACGTTGCATTGAAAAAGTCCATGGGGATTGGATTCTAGGTGAACAAGGGAGTGAATCTTCAATCAACCAAACTTGATTCCTCTCTTACTCACTGCTGGTGACAGAAGGAGAGAGATAAGGGGGGGAAAGAACTGGAGAACAAGAGACCCTATATCAGTCATGGCCCCCTTCTGTCTCCCGGGAGAAATCTGTATTATTATCCTTAAATAAAACCTGCTTAATATGCTTGCTTTGGCGTGCTTCTTTAATGTTCAAACTTCAACATTTGAGGAAGCAGAACTTGTCACCGGTAAACGGCGGTATCAGTAATATAATGTCCACATTTCAGTTGATCCCAATAAAGATTACATGTCTCTTGGCCTGTTCTACAGTTACATGTGGCCATGTAACCTACTTATGTTTAATGGAATATGACTGTAGATTTTAAGTCCAACTATCAGAATGTATCTTTAAGAGAGAAGCACTTCTTTGATAATTCATATTTTTCAAGAATTGTTAGATAGAATGTGATCTAATGGGTAAAACTCCAGCAACTAACTTATACTATATTGTACTCTGACAAATAAAACCTATGTTGGAGTAACAAAAGACAAGGACCCAAATTTCTTTTGTTATTATGTATATGTCAGCTGGAGGCTAACTACTTCTCAGTTTTGACTACACAAAAAGCAATGAACTCATTTTGTTTAAAGTTCTATTATTTTGAGTTATTGTTCTGTACTTTCTAACATAATCCTAACTAATGTACCAGTAGTCTTTTCTTTTCTTTTTTCCCAAATCTCTCAATATGCCTTGTGTTATGGTTTGCATGTGAGGTGTCCCCAAAAAGTTCACATGAGAGATGGTGCAAGAAGTTTCAGAGGAGAAATGATTGGGTTATAAGAACCTTAACCCAGTCAGTGATTTAATCCCTTGATAGGGATTAACAGAGTGGTAACTGAAGTGGTAGGGTGTGACTGGAGGAGGTGGGGGTTGGGGTGTGGTTTTGGGTATGTGTTTATATCTAGCAAGTGGAGATTTTCTCTTTGCTTCCTGATGATACAAGCTGCTTCCCTCTGCTGTGCTCTTCTGTCATGATGTTCTGCCTCATCTTGAGCCCCAAGGAATGGAGCCAGCCTTCTATGAACTAAGACCTCTGAAACCGTGACCCCTCAAATAAACTCTTCCTCCTCTATAGTTGTGCTGGTCAGGTTATTTAGTCACAGCAGCAAAATGACTGAGTAAGACACCTTGGTTATTTCTTACAAAATTTTTTAGTAATTGTACTACTTTAAAGGTTTTGGATAAGGCTGACTTTATTTTGTAAGTTCTCCAATAAGCACATGATTCTGTCCTGGTTAATCAGAATATTTCATCCTCTGGGTCAAGGTGATTCATAGATAGTTACAAAATCAGAATAATGGTTCATATTTTCTGCTGACATTTTTAGGAAAGAAGGTTCTCTTTCCTTTTGTTTGCTATCTTAGGAGGTGTGAATCTGAACCTAGCAAACAAATAGTACAGCAAATGAGAATTACATTGTTAAAGAAGTCAGCATAGAGGAAACATAGCTGAACTAAAGATGGCACAGAGAAGAAGCACTTAAGCTAAAGGGTCTAGCCAAAACTGAAGTTAAATATCACCTGACTACAATTCCCATGTGTCTTCCTATTCCAACCTCATTCCCACGTTTAAGATGGTTGGATTCACCAGGTGCAACTGAAAAATTCCTGAGTAATACTTTCCCTATTTAATTAATTACTTAATTACCTATTTAATGATTCAAAAAATTATAAAGTTTTATGGTAATTTTCATAACAACCCCACGAATTTGAGAGTGTATGAGTTAATCTTATTAATTTTTTTTCTCTACAGAGTCTGGCACTATATTGTGAAGAGAGAAGTTGCTTTATGAAAGTTTTCAGAATTAAATTGGGGTTAAACCCCAGGTATGAATGATCAATATCTGACACCTCACTAATTTTCTTAAAACAAGTTAGAAATGCTTGTTGTTTTCAAAATCTCTGTATAAATGATACTTCCATTTCTTGATACATTTTGAGAGTTACTGTTCTGAATTGTTGTTAGACTCAACACTATTTTCATAACATATTTATAACTGATCAATTTTGTTCTAATGAAAGATAATAGATAATATGATTCTGGCAAATCACCAAAGTGCAGTTGGAGTTGGGTTTGGTAATTAATATAAAAACTAAAGCATATAAGATAGTATTTGTTAGTATTTGTCTATAATAAGCAGGTCTTTTGAACTTTATTTAAATACTAATATTAATTGAATACATGCTTTGACCCAGCCATGGTGTCAAGTATTTCACATGTATTTCCTTATGTCATCCTTTTATGAACTTACACGAAAGACATTCATTCCAAATTACATCTGAGAAATTAATAGATTGCCTGAGTTTGCCCAATTGATAAGGGATGACAAGTAAGGATTAAGGCTAAGCAAAAATCAAGGTTTAACAGAGAAGACCTACAAAGAGTCAGCAGAATTCATTACTTCTTCCAACTCATCATTATATCCACCCATATTTACAGCATTAAAAAAAAAAAGGATTATTTCTACCTTCAAATACATGATGCTCCTAGGTTTTTTACTATTCAATAGAGAGAGGTGCTTGGACACAGCTCAATATACCATGGAAAATTCTCCCAGAGGATAGTTCACTTCTCTACTACCTGAAGTGTTTATTAAGAGTCGAGAAGGAACAGAAAACATCAACTGAAGCCTGTGGCAATGGAAGATTCCTGTTTATAAGAAATAGCCTTTTTGGGAAAAGGTAGTATCTAAAGTCTCAGTATCAATATCAATCACTTATGGAGTTTCTGTCTACTTGCACCATTATTAGCTACTCACTTTATAGACCTTGAGCTTTTCCAGCTCTACTGTAGTACAGGTGCCAGGACAGTTCAGCAAATATAAGGTTTGACTTTTTATCAATAAGTATTTAACTTCCTGAGATGAATACTTTATTTGAATGAATGTTTTTGTGTTTGGCTCTTTGTTTCATAGTCTTACTTCTCCTATTATGATCCCAACATATATATTCTTAGGGGTATGGACAAATGGTAAAATATTCATCCTTCTTTTGAAAATGGGTTCTTGAGAGTGCCTTGGGCATATACTATCTAGGATTCGCAATTTTCCGACTATTCCAAAGCAAGTCTCCCATGAGTTTTAATTGAGAAAACAAGCAAGTATCTCATTGTTACCTTGTGCACCAATGGTGATAATCAGTAGCCAAACCATTGTAGGGTAACAAAAGACCCAGGGTTCTCTGGTAGTATCATATTTTTTTCTATTTGTGTCTCTGAAACTAATTCAGATATTGGAATAGAGGCAATGAGTCATGAGGCTTGACGGATGCATATGCTGCTGTCTGTAAATAGAGGCTGATGTTGTTGTTTTTAAGGACATCTAACACTTTTGGCAGGAGATTTTCATTTACCTGCTTCTTCTCTACCACTCAATGGAATTCGCCTCCCAGCAGTGACTACATAGTAGAGCACTGTCACATTCTGTAACTCTGTGTGACTGCCTGTTCAAGAAGCGGCAGGAAATTTTCTATGATTGCAGCATGTAAAAGACAGCTCTGTTGTGGTGCTGTAAAGAAAAGGATGGACCAGTCTGCTTTTAATAGAAAAAACAGGAAATAATCCCCAAGATACAAGGCAGGGAGGGATCCAGAAGCAGATAGGTAGGAAATAAAGGGAGGTCAACTCTGCTTTCCTCACTGGCACACTGCTCTTGACCTGTGCAAGCTGTTTAATCTCTTTTTCCCTCAGTAAACTTGAACTCTAATAATATTAATAGCTTAGAATTGTTAAGAGGATAAAATGATTACTTCTAAGTGTCTCTATGCATATTTACCATACAAGCAAACAACATATATTAAGTTTGATGATGATGATAATGACAAAGACTATGATTATGATAAAGTGGCAACAGGGAAGAGGATGATTTGGAGGAAAATTCCCTAGCAGAAGTTAGTACTTTTCCTCTTTAGTTCTTTTTAAAAATGTAACAACAAGAACGGTATTCATATTTTTTTTTCACATTTCTCCCTGTTAAGCAGTCAGGCAGCTTATGCATTATCCTATCAATATGTGAGGAATAGAAGGCTCAGAAAAGAGATATGATTTCCATTACTCACAAAGTGAGAAGTCAGAATATTGAGCTCAGATGATGCCACTGTGAGCAATATTCTCAAAGACCCCAAGACCATGTGAGACAAGGATTGATTTTTTGTCATCTTAAAGGTGAGCTGGGGGTGATTGGGATGAGTGCTTCTTGAGAAAGAAAAGTGGGGGTGAGGCACCCAATTGGGGGCATCTTCTGGAGCCCAGGAAATGCGGGGATAGACAGCTGGGCATGACAGTCACCTGGCCAATTCCCACTCAGCCCTCAAGCCTCAGCTGCTCGCATGCCACTTCTTCTGTGAAGCCTTTTCTGATCCTCAGAACAAAGCTGCCCAGCTACTCTTCACAGCAGCCCTCAATTCTCTGTGCAGCCTTTACATGTTTATAGAGTACTTCCAGACTGATTGTCAACTCTGAGAGCAGAGGTTGTCATGACTGTGACTCCAGCTGAGCAATGTGCCTGTCTCACAGCTGGGGTCCTTGGATGCAGTTGCTGAATGAATGAAGGGGAGGGAGGAGGGACTTCCAGAAGCACAGGTTGTGCCAGATCATTTCTCAGCACTGTGACTCTGTGACCTTCTGGGAAGTTCTGAGATTTAAATATTAGCTTGTGACAGAATAAGGGGTATAGAAAGAGAAATAAAGTCCCGAAAGAAACTAGCGTTGTCCTGGGTGGCCAGAATATGAAGGGAAGTGGCAGTTTTATTGCCTTGAAAGTGTTATTAGAGTCTTCAGGATTCAGGACAGATGGATAATAATGTTCAAAAACTAGGAAATATAGTTTGACATCAATTTCCCACAGGTGGAGATGCAGGAAATGTTTAGAAACCTGCAGACCATAGAACTGAGTGAGAAGAAATTATTTCAGGGAAAGTTTTCATGGCCAGCAAAATCAAATAGCATAGTGGGTCAGGCAAGTAGTTCTGCAGGTGATGAAGCAAACCAGGTCTGTTTCCATACTCCCACAGCCCACTTGTGGATCACCAAAAAGCATTTGCTAACTTCCCTGCTTGCCCATCAGACCTAAGTGATGGGTCTGCGTTGGCCTGTTTTATTTGAACCCCAGGACACAAATCAGATTTGGAAGTTTTTCCAGAATGATACTGCCTACAACTCACCCATCTTTCCCCCTTCACTAAATCTTGTCCTCACTCATTCTAAAATTGTGTTTTCTTTATCTGTCATTTTTTCATCTTCATCAATTCAATTTACATACTTCCATTTGAGGATTGTTCTTATTCTTCTGTAATGTATTCTTCCGTTCTTTGAGATGTTCCATTTGATATTTTTATTACTTGATCTTTTTTTAATCTCCAGGTCCTTATGCACTTTAGTTTTGCCTCTCCTCCCTTGTTTCTCTCACAAACTCTTTGGATTTGAATGCAATATTTATGCAGAGGAGGTATTTGAGAAGCATGCATTAAATAAGTAGTGCTCTCCACCATCCATGTCATGATCCCCCATCTCTTTCTCATAAAAACCCACATGGAGAATGATATGGAGGTAAATGGGTATGGAATAAATGACAGGGACTTCTTGTACCCAGACATTGCTGGCTTGTGGCTCTGTACAATTGGCTCCATCTCACTCTTCTGTATGCTGAAGGTGTAATTATTTCAGCATGCCTCACATCTCTGTACATGTGAGCTATAAAAGAAAAATTTGCACAGAGCTAAAGATGCAAGGAAGACTTTAATCAAGAATATTGCAGTGAGAGACAGTTGAATTCAACTTCACTAGAAGAAAAAGTGACTTGGGAGACAGGAAGGAGGATCGTGAGTTCAAAACCAGCCTCAGCAATTTAGTGAGGTCCTAAGTGAGACTCTGTTTCTAAATAAAATACAAAAACTGGCAGGAGAAGTGCTCAGTGGTTAAGTGCCCCATACCAAAAAAAAAAAAAAAAAAAAAAAAAAAAAAGAGGAAGGGTTTTTAATTCATTGATTTGAGCTGGTTGAAAAGGACTAGAAGATGTTATCAGGGAAGCTGGTCAATGTGATTAGGCCACTGAGTTTGCTAGTCTTGTTTCCAAAGTTAGTAACCTCAAATGCAAAGGGATGATTCCCTGGTCTCTGAGAAAGATATTTCTGACAGGTGAAATGTTAAGAGGGTGGGAGAAGATTTGCAAGAAAGAGACAGTGAGGCATCTAAAATTGCAAGTTTCCTAAAGTAAGTGCTCTGAGAAAAGGAAGGTCAGGGGCCTGTCTAAAGTTTTACAAAGCTTTGGAGAACTTTATTTAGGGCCATCTTGGTGGAAATCTAGGGAGGTTACTGTTAGGTCAGGACTTAAGTGGCTATGTGGGAGAAAACAGAACAACTGAGGAAGCAGGCAGCACGCCAAAGAGCAACCAAACAGGGATAGATAAACCCCACTGATCCTTACATCTGCCTTTCACTCAGCAGGACCCCCACCTATTCTGGTCTATAAAGACCCTGGGTAGCCCCGGCCATGTGCCATTTTCTGATTTTCTCAGGCTCTCCACCCTGTCCTGTATCCCCAGGGGCTGAGAATTTTGCCTGAGAGCCAAATTCCAATGAAACTTGCTTTGGCCAGCCATTTCTGTCCACTTTTGTTTGGCCACCAGTCCTTGCCCTCAACTTACAGTTTTCCTTTGTGCTCTGGCCCTGGATTCATCTTGAATTCAACCTCAGCACCCCATTGGATCCAAATTCCTCTCACAGGAATCAGAACCAAATGATTTATTGATATTATA
Source organism: Sciurus carolinensis (assembly GCF_902686445.1). Classification (NCBI taxonomy): domain Eukaryota; kingdom Metazoa; phylum Chordata; class Mammalia; order Rodentia; family Sciuridae; genus Sciurus; species Sciurus carolinensis. Next base: position 109,366,248 of record NC_062217.1, on the reverse strand, counting down.
AGGGTAAGGACTTACCCTGTTGAAGGACTATAACTACATAATCAAATATGTCATTTCAGACTCAGTCCTGTCCCTTGAGCTTCAATCTTCTTTTCTTCTCTTCTCAGGTCATCAGTAGCCACAAAGTTGTCTGGAATAATTCGCTATTCCTTTCTTGCATAAAGAATCTTTAGACAAAACAGTAGGTCTTTTAGTCGCCTGGACAGTCACCCTCTGCTGGTATACATACAAGTTCTCTGGTGAACTTTTCTCATCCTTGTTTCCCCTACACATGAAGTTCTTGGTTTTCTGTATGCTTGATGCCATGTGTGTAAGGAAGACTCAGCTGAGACTCTACATGCTATTTTTACATCCTGTACATATAAATAAATATTAGATGGTGTCCATCTTTTGTTACTGCTTGCTGGCTGATGTGAGAGGGCATTATTAATATTTTTTCTGAGTTGAAAGCAGAATGTTGTTACTAAATTTGTTATTTTGAGCAAATTATTTATCCTCTGTAATGCTCAGGTTTATGAGATAACTTGCCTAGGTTCTAGTGTGAAGTTATTCAAACAGGAATTTAGGTGTTGCTCTGAAGGTATTTTGTAGCGAAATGTTCATAATCAGTTGACTTTGAGTAAAACAACTTATCCTAGATAATGTGGATGGACCTGATTTAATGAAAAGACTTAAAAGCCTAATTGAGTTGTCCTAGAAGAAGAAGTAATTCTACCTATGGGCTGCAGTGTCTGTCCATTCCCTGAAGTGTCATCCTACTCTGATAGTTGAAATACCTTGTATTAATTTTCTAAGGCAGTTGTACATATTACCGGTAGTATAAATTATTCAACTTAAAACAATAGAAATGCATACTCTCATACTTTTGCAAGTCAGAAATATAAATGGAGATATTGGCAGGGCCATATTCCTTCTAATGTCCCTGGGGGTGGGGGAGTCATGTCTTTTTCTAGTTTATGATGACTTAGGTAATTTTGGGTTGTGTCAGCATAACTCCCATCTCTGACTTCATTTCATAAGGCTTTCACCTCTTCTTCCTGTGAGTCTTTCTTTTGCGTGTCTCATATTGACACTTGCCAATAGACATAGGGCATTTCTGGACAATCATGATGATCTCATCTCTAGTTCTACAGGGACCCTTTTTTCAAATAAGACCACACTGACAGATATTGCGGGTTTGACATTAACATCATTTTGGGGGATATAAATTAACACATTCCTTAAAATATAGACCTCTTGCTGGTTTGGTTTCTCTGGATGAAACTTTACTGATACACTTTCCTCTGTCTTGTTCACATGTGTAATGACAGGATGGAGGGACAGAAAGGTGATTTTCAAGGCCACTCTTAAATAAAACATACTTTTTAAAGTCTAGCATCTCTTTCCAAATGTTTAATTGGTTGCTTTAAAGGAATTCTATAACAAACAAAGAATGCAAGATCCTTAGTTATAGTAAGGATACTGATTTTTTTTTCCTTTAATAATTAACAAGTTATAGTCTGTTTGCACATGACACTGCCACACTGGTTACAATCCAGTTTCTTTAATTTTCAGAATAAGTTTCCCCTGTACTCTGTATGCTTTTCTACTCAGATCATGCAGAGAAAGAACAAACAGAGGATATCTTTGCCTTGTCACTTCAGTCAAGTATTGGCATTCTTTCCAGTGAGAGACATTTAACAAAGATCAGAACTTATTTAGAAAATAGCCCATCTTAACACTTTCCTAAGTAAATAACAAGTTAGTCAAATTTCTCTCCCTCCTGATGTGACTAAATGTTCCTGGTGAATTCCAATCCATTTTTTATTAAAAGAATATTGAAGAGGTAAGCATATTTCCTGCTGTCTCATAAAGGCATCTAGCAATAAATTATTTGTGCTAAAATGGAAAACACTCAAAGGAATTAATTTTTGATACAAGAAAGGAATAATTTTGAACTTGGTGAAAGAATGTGACTTTCAAATGTTTAAAATTATAGTGGAAAAATTGACCTTAAGGGGCTGAACCAAAGATTCCTGTAGTTAGGTATAATGGTGAAATATCATCATATGGTCAAATCGATATATTTGCAGGGGACAATGAATTTTCTTTTCCACTTAGTGTTTGTCTTTCTCCTCCTCCATATGTAAAATATTTTCAGCTGCTTATTAAATCATCGCTTGTTTTAAAAACATCTTTCCAGGAATATCAATACTTTTAATATATTTAGAGAAATGTCCTGATATAATGTTTTGTGATTTTAATAGATACCATTCATATTTACACATGTCTATGTGTGTGTGTTGTTTTGCACATTAACTATTAGAGTAAAATTCATTTAAATTATTAGCTAAAGATAAAGAATATATGATAATTCTTAGTCAAAAGAAACATAGAAGAGCTCCCTTATAAAACATTTCATTATTGGACTATATTTTACAAAGCATTAGCTGGTAACATTGTACCTGTTGTCTCATCTTGCTAATGAAGATTAACTGGATCAATGCAAACTAGAAGGAAATTTTTTATATTCAAAACTTTTTATATGGCTTATTTTTAATCAATAGAGTAAATGAAAGTGTTGATCACTTTTACATGGAAATGCATGAATATCTCTTTCACATTATTGTGAGTAAATGAACATTTTAAGAAGCAAAAAGAGATGCCAAGCCTGTATTCCATCAACTCAGGAAACTGAAGCAGGAGGATCACAAATTGAAGGATAGCCTCAATAACTTAACCAGACCCTATCTCAATATAAAATAAAAGGGGCTGATATATGGCTTAGTGCTTGCCTATCAGGGGCAAGGCCTTCGGTTGAATTCCTAGTACGAGAAAGAATGAAAGATAAAGAAGGAAGGAAGGAAGAAAAGAAAGAAAGAAGAAAATAAAGAATAAAAAAGAAAGAGAGAAAGAAAGAAAGAAAGAAAGAAAGAAAGAAAGAAAGAAAGAAAGAAGAAAGAAAGAAAGAAAGAAAGGAAGGAAGGAAGGAAGGAAGGAAGGAAGGAAGGAAGAAAGAAAGAAAAAAGAAAGGAAGGAAGAAACAAACTTTTAGAACTGCATATGATGGTGTATTAATCCTTACAGTCATAAACCAAACCCATGCAGATCAGCTAGTTTTACTCTGTTAAAGTCATATATCTGTTCACATGAAACCTGTCAGTCAGCACAATGGCTACAGAGCCTCTTGATGCAGTGCCCATAATGTCTTCGTTTCCTATTAAGGAGAAAAAATGGGATATGTAAGAGACAATAGTATTTGATCCTTAAATGAAGATCTATCTTTAAAAAGAATGCTTAGACACATATTTTTAGTTCTCTAAGAAAACTTCCCATGTGTATGCTTAATGAGGCTCTTGATTTTCTCACTATTTTTTTTTCCCATGGCTAACGAAGAGTAAACCAATGGCTGTGTATGCTATTATCAGGTCCAATTTGGCAAAGTCACACTTGAGATAGTTAATTTTATGAAGCTAAATGTGGGTAAAAGATAGTTTTTTTAAAAGACAAGAAGATTATTAATTGCTTCTATTGATGTCTTTGTTGATTGACTATATGAAATTCTTTCTTTTTTCTTTGTCTTCCTTGCTATCCCAGGAATGGACTCTGAAGGTCTGCATAGAAAGCCGGGTTGTTAACTGGGACTAATTGGTTTTGCAAAGCACATTTATTTCTCCATTACTATTTTACCTAGTTCTATAAAAAGTGATTCTATTTTAAAACCCGAGAAGTTTTAAAAAGTGCCAACAAAAGTATCTCTCTGTTTCTACCTGCTGTGTAAGTGGACTTTACATAAAGGAGGTTGGCATGAAAGAGAAGTTTGAATGTTCTTAAAGAATCATTTCGGAATAGATAGCATTAGTGTTTTCGTATGCAATAATCCCATACAATACTCACATTGAGGCACACTGGAATAAAGAGCATGTGTATAGTATGTGTTTTTGCATAATAAAGATAACTGGCCACAAAGTTATTTTTAAGTTAGGATATAGGATAGTACACTTATGTTTGCGTGTGTGTTTGTATCTGTACATATCCATGTGTGTATGTTTGAGGGTGCTATGTGTACTTGTACAGGTGTTTTAGAAGAGGAAGCCAGGGAAAGGGTGGAAAAAGAACAACCAAAGGATATGAGAGTTAGGAGACCCAACTCCAAAGGCTCTGAAGCCAGGTAGAAATTAAAATGTGGAATTCACTTCATTAAAATAAAGTTGAATTGGACTGTGGTTCAGGTGAATCTCTCAAGGAGACATTGAGATCAGCAGCTGCTGGACCTACTGAGCAAATGCTTTTCTACTCAGCCACTTATAAGATTACTTCATGCTAACTTGGCAATACAAGGTAAATTCTCCCTTTTTGTTATAAGTTTACGTGTTATAAGCAACAGAGTAGCTCAAAGTAAGTTTTTATAAGTGTCCTGTATATAAGACACTGGGGCATAATAGGTTAAGGCTTTGGTTGCTCTTCTTACAGCAGACAAGGCAGGCAGTGATGACATCCATCAACTCATGAGAGGTAACACAATGACCACCTCTGGGTTTTAACAAGTTTTCTCTCAACGCTGTTTTGTTTCCCTCAGCTGAGGAATGAAATATTATTCTATAGTGTAGTGAAGATTAAATTAATTATATATATTAAATTTTCAAAAGTTTTTTACACATAGGAAAAATGTGTTGGCAGGTTATACTTATTAATAAAGTATAGGCAGGGTGAGAGATAGAAGTTTAACTTAATTTTACTGCCTATGGATTTCCAGTTTTTATGTTTTTGGCTCCTTTGTCTAGTATAAGGTAACTGTATTTTTGTGGGTTTATCTCTGTGTCTTCTGTTCTATACCATTCGTCTGCTTGTCTATTATAGTGCCAATGCCATGCCGTTTTTGTTACTATTGCTCTGTAGTATAGTTTAGGGTCTGGTATTGTGATACCTCCTGCTTTACTCTTTCTGCTCAGGATTGTTTTGACTATTTGAAGTCTCTTGTTCTTCCAGATGAAGTTCATGATTGCTCTATGAGGAATGTCATTGGGATTTTAATTGGAATTGCATTGAATCTGTATAGTGCCTTTGATAGAATGGCCATTTTGACAATATTAATTTTGCCTATCCAAGAACATGGGAGATCTTTTCATTTTCTAAGGTTTTCTTCAGTTTCTTTCTTTAGCATTCTGTAGTTTTCATTGTAGAGGTCTTTCACCTCTTTTGTCAGATTAATTCCCAAGTTTTTTTTTTTTTTTTTTTTAGGCTATTGTTAATGGAGTGGTTTTCCTAATTTCTCTTTCAGAGGATTCATCACTTATGAATAGAAATGTATTATATTTATGCTTACTGATTTTATATCTTGCTATTGGGTTGAATTCATTTATTAGTTCTAGAAGTTTTCTAGTGGAACTTTTTAGATCCTCTAAATGTAGAATCATGTCATTGGCAAATAGTCTCTCACCCTGCACAAAACTCAACTCAAAATGAATCAAGGACTTAGGAATTAGACCAGAGACCCTGCACCAAATAGAAGCCAAAGTAGGACTGAATCTTCATCATGTTGACTTAGGTTTAGACTTCCTTAACAAGACTCCCAAAGCACAAGAAATCAAAGCAAGAATCAATTACTGGGATGGATTCAAACTGAAAAGCTTTTTCTCAGCAAAGAATACAATCAATAATGTGATGGGAGAGCCTATAGAGTGGGAGAAAAACTTTTCCACACACACTAATCTCCAAAATTTATAAAGAACTTACAAAACTTTACACCAAAAATACAAAGAACCCAATCAATAAATGGGTCAAGGAACTGGACAGACACTTTACAGAAGAAGATATACAGGAGATTAATAAATATATGAAAAGTATTCAACATCTCTAGTAATTAGAGAAATAAAATTAAAACAACTCTAAGATTTCATCTTACTCCAATTAGAATGGTTATTATCAAGAACACAAACAATAATAGATGTTGGTGTGGATGTGGGGGAAAGGCACACTTGTACATTGCTGGTGGAGTTGCAAATTGGTGCAGCCCCTCTGGAAAGCAGTGTGGAGATTCCTCAGAAAAATTGGAATGGAAACACCTTTTGACCCAGGTTTCCCACTCCTCCGTTTATACCCAAAGGAATTAAAATTAGCATACTACAATAAAACAGCCACATCAATGTTTATAGCAGTTCAATTCACAATAGCTAGATTATAGAACAAACCTAGATGCCCTTCACAGATGAATGGATTAAAAAACTGTGATATATACACAATGAAATATTATTCAACCATAAAGAAGAATAATATTATAGCATTTGCAGATAAATGGATGAAATTGGAGAATATCATGCTAAGTGAAATAAGTCAGTCCTAAAACACCAAAAGCTGAATGTTTTCCCTTATAAGTGGATGATGATATATAATGGGTGTGGAGGGGCGGGGGTGAGAGAAGAATGGAGGAACTTTAGATTACATAGAGGGAAATGAGAGGGTGGGTATGAAAAATGGTAGAATGAGACAGACATCATTATCCTATGTGCATGTATGATTACACAAATGGTATGAATCTACAAAGTGCACAACCATAGAAATGAAAATTTGTACCCCATTTGTGTACAGTGAATCAAAATGCAGTCTGTAAAAATAACAATAAATAAATAAATAAAAATTTTTTAAAAAAGTATAGGCAGTTTTCAAAGAATGCCTGATTCATTGTCTTGAGGATTAAGTTTGCTTTAGAAATTTTTGTTAAGTCAAGGATTTTTAATTATTGGGGCTTTACTTTCCTTTTTGTTTCTTTTGTGTGTGTGTGTGTGTGTGTGTGTGTGTGTGTGTGTGTGTGTTTGTGTGCATGGTACTGGGGATGGAACACAGGAGCACTCTACCACTGAGCTACATCCTCAGCCCTTTAAGAATTTTATTTTGAGACATGTTCTTTCTGAGTTGATGAGATTGGTCTCATCAACCACATAACTGGAATTACAGAAAGTGTGATCCATCTGCTCCTTGCTTAGTGATTTTCTAGTTACAAATGATCCTGAACCACAAGAATTTTGAGGACAAGAAGTGAGCCACCAGTGTGAATCTCTAGGACCTGGCACAATGCAAAATCTACAGTGCCCACTAAGTATTTGTTGAAGGAGTAAAGGTTGGAATCTGAGGGTGGGTGGAAAACAAAGTACTGTATATATTTAGTTTTTTTCTTATTGAGCTTGATAAAATCAGGGACAATGTGGTGTTTGACCACTGTTACCTTGAATTGTTAAGTTTGAATTTACTATAACTGTAAGCCCAACCAGAGCTTGAGTGATGGTATAGGGCCTAAATTAGACCTGTGCTTCTAGTTGAGGTTCTCACCCCAGAATCCTGGTTCTGGTTCCATCATTGTCACTCTGCTGGCCTGCAATAGGGAAGTCACTTCACACTGCTGGCCTTCATTTTCGTATCTAGAAAATGAGAGAGTTGATTAAGTTTTGTCCCAAGAAAATAAGTATAATGAAAGCTTCAAAGTGGGAAGCTTAATGTTGACAAAAGAGGTTAAAACATGTTTTGCATAGCATTTAAATATATACTGGTTGTGCATACAATATTGTTTCAGTAAATATACATATCTAATAAATATATGTAAGAATTAATTTCCATTCATTTGTTTAATAACTATTAACTTATACCATCAGTTTCAAGACTATTTAAATCCAAAAGCTTTAGGAACACCTCAAAAGATGCTCCTAAAATTACTTCACTTGATATTAATGAATAATAGTTGCCAAAATAAACTCAAAGTTTTTATATGTTCCTTATTTATTTATTCATTAAAACATTTATTAAAATTGTTATTTAAAACATGTTTAGAGGCTCATTCCTTTTCACGTTGGTCCCCTGATTGTCCTCCATATTGCTGACTGACCAAAGCTCTGGAAAGAAATACCTTTAAATCTGCCTAAGCACAAGTACTTTCTCTCTCATGACTGACAGATTTTTGTGTTGGCTTTGAACAGTGGATAACAGAAAGCCCTTGTTATGATTTGGTGAGTGTTCAGGACAGCCACTTTGCCCTGACAGAGATTATTTGCTCTCTTAATTAAATGATCCTCCATATACATAAAAACTAGGCAGCATGTCGTCATTAATAGATATCAGCACAGAATCCATAGGGAACTTTCTTTTGCACTATTGATGATTTAGTTTTATTGCATTTTTGAGGACTGTTACATGTTTTTATTTCAGTTACAGAGTCTTCACTGGGTTTAACCAATATTTCATCAATGGTGAGTGTCAGAAGAAAAGTAAAATCTGTAGTTTAAAACTTGAAATAATTTTTGGTACTGAAACTCCTTATTAGTAAGTCTTTAGGCCCCTAACGAGTGAGATAGAGTTTTGATTTTTCTTTCTCTCACAATTGTGGATACATATTTCATTGCATATGAGATACATTTTGTACATAGTTTTTTGAGATATAATTAAGACACTATGCAATTAACCCATTTAAAATATACCAGAAAATGGACTTTAATATATTCACAGATATGTACAACTATCACCACAATTCATTTTATGAAATTTTCACCACCTTAAAAAGAAACCCCATACCTTTTAGTTATGACCACCTTTTTTCACACTGCCATTGTCCTTCAGCCCTGGTGACCACTCATGTGCTTTCTGTCCCTATAGATTTCCCTATTCTGGACATTTCACATGAATGGAATCACTTAATATGTTGTCTTTTATGGTCAACATCATTACCTTGACATAATGTTTCCTAGTCTCTGAGTAATCATCTAATGCCCAGAATGTAGTCACAAAATGACCTAGTCACATGGAACTCAACCTTGGCTGTATCTCAAACTTACCTATGTCATGTTTTAAAAAATAATGGTGCCTGGGAGACCCGAGGCCAAGATATTATTAGAATTGCTGAAGATAAGTAACAGGCATGGAACTGTTAAATTTAAGAAGCTGCTGAATTTTACTCTTCAACTGACATTTGTAAATTTCTTTTTAAATTGTGTTTTAAGTGTGACAATTAACATTGTATGCATCATGTACTATGTGTAAGGAAATCCCACGAAACCACAGTGGACACGGGAAATCACATAAGGGAATTTATTAAGCAAACAGAGTGTCTCCCTGCAGGGTAAGAGAGAAATGAGAGGAAAAGAAAGGGAAAGAGAAAGGGCATGCACTAGAGAGAAAGGGCACGCACTAGAGAGAGTGTGAAAGCCAGGAGGATAGAGAAAGTGAGGAGGAGAGACAGAAGAATGAGAAAAGATGGCGGGGTAGCTATAGTAAACAGTTGAATTCCGCCAGGCTAACAGGGCACCAATATCAGAGAAGGATACTTGCAAGCTGACTGATGAACCAATAGCTAGCTAGGATGTTCACAGATTGACAAGTGGTTGGGAGGCGGGGAAAATGGCTGCAAACAGAAAGGGCAGGGGAGCAGCTTTATTTAAACATTACACTATGTAATGTCTAGAGGTAAGTGTATATCGCAGAGTGGTTCATGCTAGTTAATTAACAAACACAATGCTCCACACAGGTTTGTAATGTCTTAAGCTTGAAGTACACACGCTCTTTAGCATTAGCTTCATATGAAGTAATTGCCTAAATCCTCAATTTTAGCAGCACTCAAAAAATTCAGGGTTCCCAAATCCCTTGCTCCCCTTTACCTTGAGTGATGTCTGAGAGCTTCCTCGGTTATTCTTTTATACCAGCATCTCCTAGGTTAAAATCTGATGGTTACAAGGAATGTAATCCAATAACAGCTATTAGCTTTATAACCCTCAGATTGTGTACTGCATGATCAAAAACCATCAGCAAAGTGTTGAGATTAAAGCCCTGAGGAAACTTGAGAAGGACAGGTCTGTTTGTAGCAGCACAAAAGTTAATGTGCTATCTAGATGATGTCAAAAAACAGAAAATTTTAGGAATTCTAAAAGAATCAGAGAGACTCTGATTCAGAGATTTGGAACACTCCCAAGGCAGACTTTGTTTCACTATTCTACCTTAGGCTGGTGAAGCCAGAATTAAGGACAGGTAGTTAGTGTAGAAATAGGGGATCGGGTCAAATCGAGGAAATAAAGCCATGAAACCATCTGCCTCTGGAAGTTGGAGACTGCCCCTGGAAGAATGGAATGTCAAGGATCTCCAGAGCTCATTGATTACCAAATTTACCTGCCTTGATCAAGGGCTGCAAGCATGGAGCTACTAATTAATGCCCCCACCCAGCCCTTACCTGCCTGAATCACCTTGGCCCTCCCCCTGCCCATGGTTTCTCACTTAATGCAAAACCAGGCCTAGTCACTTAGGCAGGAAGGAGAGATAAGGGGGAGAGAACTGAAGAACAAAAGAGACTTTAACCTATAAAAGATGTAGGGTGTGCTCGCTTCTTGGGACTTTAGAACATCAGCCATGGCCCCCTTCTTCCTCCCGGGAGAAGTCTGTATTATTACCTTTAAATAAAACCTGCTTAATATGCTTGTCTTGGCGTGCTCCTCTAGTGTTCAATCTTCAACATTAGAAGGAGCAGAACTCGTCACCGTTAAACAGTGGTATCACTGGCCAAGCTCAATGCTTAGTATTGAGGAGCAAATGCAAATGTAATCTTATTAACTCTCTGAGGCAAAAACAGAGAGGCTAAAATTCAGTGCTGGAGGACCAGGTCAGGTGTTCTAATGGTTTGTAGGTTTAGGGGGTTGACAGAATCACTGCTGAGCTGAGGCTGTTTATCTCTGAAACAAAAAATAGCAGGTTAAAAGGTGAAAAATTCTATCATTCAGCTAAATTTGTGTGAACCCAGTCTGCCCGATTGTTATGTTTCCCTCTCTCTGGCTGGATCTATTATTTTAGTGTTATGTAGGCACAGGTTGAATTACCAGTCAATTTAAGACAATTGTGTCCAACAACTCTTCAATTCAATGAAAAAAATCAATTGAACTTGTCAATTGGTGATGGGAAGTATAAAAGCCCTTTAATTAAATGTAGCTTTAAGTACACGTGTTGTCACTTTGCAGCCAAGCCAGACCTTGCTGGCTTCAACTACTGAAAAATAACCAGAGTGAATTTTCCATTTTGGGGAAAAATCTCTTTCCTATCATCTCTGAATTAGCTACCCAATCTCTGTTTTCATTAAATTTCTCCAGAAACTTTCTCTATAAAATTATCTGCAGTGCATCCTTTATAATGCCCCAGGAAGGAAGTTCTCACAACTATTTCCATGCTAGTGACATTTGGTATCCTTACCAGTCCTAGGCCAGAGGCCTGACTCTGGGTTGGGGAGGGGGGGGGGGTCCTAACAGTCCGGGCTGTGCCACCTGCTGCCTCAGGAGTCCAATCAAAGAAATGAGTAGCAATGAAGCAAGAAAGGGATTTATTTATTCAGTGTGGCCACAATGGGAAGAAGCAAGGGCATTAGCATCTTAAACTCTGTCTGGGGATGGGAGTGCTTCAGAATTACATAAAGAAGGACAAAAGTGGGGAGGGGAAGGGGGGTGAGAAGTGTTCACAGTCCAGCAGCCTTTGTCCAACTGGGTTCTGCTTAATCATTATCTGAGGTTTGGTTCTGTTAAGTTCTGCTGGCTTGGGGAAATTACTTATTGCTTGAGAGGGCAATTTGGTTCCTATCATGAGATGATTGCTCCCTCTTGGGGGAAACAGCCACCATTTTTGTCATGGGGTGACTGGACCGCAAGATTCCCTGTTCCTAGAATCTTGAGAACATTTTGGTTATTGATATCTTGGTATTTTCAAATTTGAATGGGGAGGAGAGATTAGGTATATGTAGGACTAAGCAACCTTGTTACAGGGCTGGGTCTTCTGGGAAACTGAGGCAGCATGATGTCCTCCCTCCGTCCACCTTCAAACCCCAATTCTTAAGATCAAGTCAGAAAGATTTCAGACATGTAACTCAGGATAACACGTAATGAGTTTATTAGAAGGGATGGGAAAGGGGGAAAGGGGACATACTCAAGGGAAAGAGTGAGTACTCTCAGAGAGGAGAGGAACAATGGGCCTCTCCTGCCCTTCAGTTTTATTGGGGTCCCAGGGAAGTTTCAAGAGACTCCAACCAGGACTACCTCTTGACTTTTGACTGACAGCAAAATAGCATCAGACTTTCTATTCCCTGCTGTTATGGTCACTCTGGGTCATGCTGATCAGTTCATAGATTTTATGATCACGAAGAATTATCCTTACCTCCCTAAGTTCCAGGATCTGGTCAGTGTAAGGGTCACTAAAGTTTCCCCCTTTGGGGTAACTTATCTTCCTCCTATAGGAAATATTGCCAGCCTGCATTTCTCCTGCAGAGAGCTGGTAGTTTGTTGAGGAATGTGACATATCCTATTCACTTATTCTGAGCAGAGCTGCAGGTAAAATGGTTCTTGGGAAACAAAGAATATAGGGGTCAGCACAGTGGGCTCATTTTTTAGAATTATTCCTTTAACTTCATGTTCTCATCACTCACATCTGTCTGGCTCCTATCATTATTACCAGTTGTTGGACAGGCACTCCTTAAATGATTAACATGTCCGTGTTATCAATTGAGTGGGAATCTGACCCAAAGTTTAAGGTAACAAAGCAGACACTGGAGGTTCACTCAGTGATCCTTAGTTTTTCCAGTCTTTAAGTCCTTGTTACATTTCCCTGGTTGTCCATTTGTTTAATCAGTTTCAAAAATGCATATTTGGAAAATAATTTTGTTTGACTTTTCAATGTTTATCATGATGTTCATCTAGCCCTAGTGAATGGTTATTTCTGCAAAATAATAATTAAATGTATGATAAGTTCTTCATCCAAGGCAGATGAACATGTATTAAAGCCAACCAAGGTCTTCTGCAGGGTACCTATTTGAATAAATATACTCTAATGTCTCTTCCATCCTTGACTGATATCTATGATTTGCATGTTTTATACAGACAAAATAATTTTTTAAAACATTATATTTCCCAAACTGGAATTTTCAGTACTGGTATGTATGTTGTTACCTAGGGTAAAATAGCATAACTATTCCATTAAGGCAAAAATATTCTCATGAATTTTGAGCTCAGAGATGAAGTTTTGGCATCAAATTTTTCTTGTTTTATTCCACATTTTAAGTCAAATGTTTTTATTTTATCCATTCACAGGAAACAAGATTCTGATATCCTCATTGGAAAGAGAACATTCATACTCAGTAGATGATCCAAAAGTCATACATTCCAATTTAAAAGCTTGGTTTCTTTTCATTTTATGAGACTCAGGTATCACTAAAGGTTTGAAATCTTTAGAGGGTCAGCAGTCATAGGTTAATGAACCAGTGTACAGTGGTGGGGACTGTTTTATATGTCTATTTTTAATTTAAATTTCAACCTTTATTTCAGGGGAGGAAAAAAAGATTTATTCTGCTTCTGATTTTCATATGATCATGGTGGGCTTATATAATAATTGACTGGATAAAGAATTTTGTTTTTCTTTGAAATGTGGCAGTCAGACTCCTCTGCTAATTGAAAGGTGCTTACAAAGATAAACTAGCTGAATTGTCACATTTAATTTAAAAAAAAGGTTGAGATATTTGCATAATGCCTCTATGGTTTTGCCTGATAAGTGTGAATAGTCTTTATCTGGTTTACCAATACATTAATTTACCTAATTTGAAATTAAAATTCCAATAAGCATCCTGAAATCCATATGAATGCCCTGCTTATTACAAATTATCCAGGTAACTACATGAGATTGTTTTCTTGTTTGAGCTGTAGAGATCAGGCCAACAGGTAATTTGGAAAAGAGAAAATCACCAAATTTTACTAGGAACTAGAAAAACTGATGACGAATAATGAAGAAACCCTTCTCTTCAGTTTCCATTAAGTCATAGTGCTCAAATCTTCTGAGAATTGATGTATGATTTGGTTTTGAAATAAATCCAGAGAATTTGTTTCTAATAATTTTATTTATCTCAGTAACTATATTTCATGTTTGTAAATTGCGGTTGTCAGTGTCAAAATTCTCCTACTGATATAGTCTGTTCAATTGTGCTGCCCCCTTATTTTATATAATATGTATATTTAAATTATAAGTAGTAAATATATATTAAATATATATTTAGTATATATATAGTTTATATGAATATATATTTAAATTATTAGTCATTCCAAGCACTTACCAGTTCAGATATTTTTTGTAAATTTTCATATTTCTGACTTCCCCTGAAAAGTTGAAAGATTTGAGAAACTGGCTCTGTTTGCATAAAAACAATTAATTAGAATGATTCATAGCAGCCAAACTTAGACATAGACTGATTTCTCTAGTTTGCAATAATCTTATCCATACCCTTTCCCCCTTCTTGAAGTAAAACTGGGACTTATTTTCATTCTTTTGCCTGAAGCCAAAGAAAAACAAAAAATGATGAGAGGTTTATCTAAAGTATTTATATGCAATATTTAACTCTTTGGAACAGATGTAAATCCAAAGACAGTGGTCCAACTCATAGTGAGCCCCTTCTTTGGGCAACATAAAGAAGAAAAATCAGGAAGTTACTAGAGAAAATCTGATCCCAACTTTAAGGTCAACTGCATCTATTTCTGTCTCTGCACTAGAGGCTTGTGGATGGGCAGTGTAGTTCCCTGTGACTTTTGGGAATGCCTCTGATGTCCTACATCCTACAGTCTTCCTAAGGCTAACCTCAAAGTTACACTACATAATAAAAAATAAGTTAATTATTCATTTCTGCTTTTTGACTTGATTGTTTTCTTTTGAAGAAATAAATTTGAAAGCATATACCCTCATGTTAAACTGACAGAATTTAGTAGCCTTGATTTATTAATAGGCACCTATAGTGATTCTGAATATGATGCTTAATCTTTTGGTACCTCAGTTTTCTCCTCTGTACAATAGGGTCTGCAATAGGGTTAGTAAGACAAATAAAATACATAATCTGGATGATAGTACTCAGTACAGGTCACGGTACATAGTAAGAGCTTGGTCAACTCTAGAGATTATATATTCGCCCAACCTCATCTCCAAATCAATTTGCCAGGTAATACTATGGTATTTGTGCCATAAACTAGTAAAGTTTAAATACTAATTACAAGTAAATGGGAAGTTAATGCTTATTGATCATTTTCTTTGTGCTGCCTACCTTTTGTGAATTAAAGTTAGAGTGAGAGAAACAGAAAGAGGAAGACAGAGATAGGGACATAGATTTATTTTGAAGAATTTATTTTAAGAGATTTTTGGCTCTTGGGAAATTCAAAGTTTATAGAGCGGGCTAGGAGACTGGAGACCCAGGGAAGAGTTGCAGCTGAAGTCCAGAGCACCTGCTGGCAGAATTCTCTCTTCTTTCAAGAAACTCAGGTTTTTTGTTTGTTTGTTTTGTTTGTTTGTTTTTTGTTGTTATTGTGGATTTAAGTTCTTCAACTGATTTTATGAGGCACATATGAAGTTTAATCTGCTTTACTAGAACTCTACTGATTTATGCTTATCTCATTAAAAAATACCTTCATAGAAACACTAAAGTGTGTTTCACCAAATATCTGGATTCCATGGCTGGCCAAGAAGGCACATAAAAATAAATGTTACCTACTATGGGATTCATTGTTTGATTATTCCAATATTAAAAGTGGAGAAATTGAGACTCTGAAAGCCTAAGTTACCAATTCAGAAGGTTGACAAAAAATACAGATTCCTTGATTTCAACCTAGATCTGTCTTTTCTGGAGCCTACATTCTTAATAACCATTCATAATGTATGATTTATGTATTATGCATTATGATATGTGATTAATAACCATTTTATGATATATGATTTATGATAAGATAAAAATACACTCCAAATTTGCACAATATGAATCTTTTTAATAAGGCAATACCTACTTCTTGCAGAAGTTAAATTTGTAGTGTAAAGAACCACCTCTCCTTTTGTTAAAGCAGTAAGATAAAAATTTTTAAATAAGTAAAAAATCATCTCCCTTTCTCCATTTTTTCTTAGTTAATGTCCCAGGCAGCAGTGTCTAGTTGGCATCTGATTCACTTTAGTAAATGTGACCTTAGCTGTGTTCCCATGGAGTTAAAGTTGTTACTTTAGCACCATTAAATACTTTTGACATGTATTCACCTGACTCTCTCTCTCTTATGTGTCTTGTTTTTCCCAAAGGATAAACAGGATGAATAAGACTTGCAACTCCCATTCATTACTCCTGGGACCACAACCACCAATCTCAATATTGGTTTCCTGATATAGTATTTCTTTCACAAAAATGTTGGTCTCACAACATGACAAATATCTTAATCTTGAACTACATTGTTGCTGTGAACCATAGATATAACAGATTTATTTGGGAAAGGTGAAATATGAAAAATAAGAGTAGAGCAAATAAATAAATAAGTAAAAAGAACACATCAGCTTTGTCAAGGTTTTGGTCAATCTCTGCCAGTTTTCCAAAGAAAAATTCTACTCATGAATTTGTGACAAAATCACACTCATCCTGGAAGAAGGAAAAATCTGCATCTAATGCAATTTATCTCCTTTCAGTAAGTGGACAAATAAACACTGTATTGTAGAAAAAGCTATAGAGTCTGAGATAGTGACCTAATCAATCACTACACCTTCTCTGAGGGCTCTGCCTTCTTTTTAGTTATTCCTTTTGTTTATGTAAAACCTCCATTGTTTAGTTTTTAGTTTTTGTTTTTGTTTTTTCCATTGCCTGCTACATTCCTGACATTTCATTGTTGAATTAGGTAGTGAACCTATTCAGGGATATCACTTCAGCTCTTTCTCTTTCTTACACTGATGTGGTCAATGTAGCTAGAACTGCTTCAGAATTCATGGCTATATCTGAAATTTTATGCTCCAGCAGGATTTTACAACTTTCCTGACATTGAATTCTCTAGAGTTATGTAAATTTAGTAAATACTTCTTTCAACAGAGGAGCTTCTCAACAAAATTTTGTCAAATAATCTACCTTTCCCATTTCCTCTGATCTGAACATCATTTAGTTCTTCCTTGGACTTCCTTGGATATTTAGATGTCATATTCTTGTACATGAAGCTACACTACTTTAAGTTGAAAAAAAAATGAGAAGGTTTTTTTCTAAGGGAACAAAATCCCAGAGTTATTTCCTATTAGATTGTTTTTAGGAAGACAGTGCATTTGAAGAGATGGTTCCTGTCTCACTTCTTTAACTTGATCCTTTTTAAAGATGCACCTCCTAGGACAATTCCTAGTCAACCAATTCATAGCAATATTCCCCAATTTCTGCTATAAAACTATTGGTAAGAGAGGGAGACAGAGTAACCAAGGGATTTCTACATTCTTCCGCTGGATCTTACAGTTATTGAGCTCATAAATCACTACAAATTCAGAGCTTGTCCTTGAATACAAGAGCTCAGTTAGGAACCTTATTTACTATCACAGAATAGTTTATTTTCCCAACTTTGTGCATCTTTATTCCCATATGTTAGAGGACAAACTCCTCTCTCTAAAAGTAAAATGATATATGCCACTGTGGATATTTTTTGACTCAAGTAACGGGAGAAATGATTTGAAGGAAAAGTTGTATAGGGTTAAGACCACACATTGTACATTCAAATTGTAATACTGCTGGTTATGATCCCTGGTGTCCATGACTCACACCAATTTGGATCTCTGCCGTGAGAATCAGCAGATGCCATGTTTCTGCTCAAATGCTTCCAACCAATGGTTGAGCATGGCAGGGACACTGGTGCCATTCCTGTTGATACTGGATGACTCTCATGGACAATTTTGGCTCAGGGTCACCCTATCAGCCTGTCAAGACTTTCTCAGAAATTGCAGTCTGCAATTCTTTCAACTCGATATTCATTCACTTCCTCCTTTCACAACTGGCATCCCTGAACACTGTTTTGAAGGATCTCCCTGCTGAATTCCACTTCCTCTTCCTCTGTCCCTCATATGCCCCCTGCCCCCAAAACCTTTTGAACATCTACTTCCATCTTGGCATCTGTTTGTCTAAGAACTAAAACTGACATACTCGCTACCAAAACTTCTTCATGTTCAATAACTATTAGTTTCTTAGCACAGAGAGGGGTTGGTGATAATAACAGAATCGACCTTTGTAAATTTGAGTGCAAATGAATGTTTACATAGTACAAATTGAGAGCAAGTTTTCCCTTTTACAGTTTCCACACCTACCACTTTTCCTTCTGTCCTTCTCCTCCTCTTCCTCCCTCTCTTTTCACCTTCTACTATTCCAGCATTTCTTTGTAGGGAACATTCCTCAAGCTTATCTGACAGCAGTCACTGACACCATGGTCTAAGTAAGCCAAACAGTCTGAACAGAGAAACTGAGGTAATGGTAAAGACTCGCCATGGAATGAAGGTCTTTGCAGTTGCTGCAGCTGAGTTTGAACTGAGGGGAGGCCTTGTTCTGACATGCATCACAGAAAGCTATGATGTGAGCTCGCCTGCACTGCCTTGCCTCATGCTGTGTGTAGGAGCTTGCCATTCCCCCAGTCCTTTGTCTCAGACCTATTGCTGGGCAGAATTGCTTAGGCATGCTTGGTTTGTTTACACTACCTGGACCCTCAACGTATAGTTCACCTATAGGCTGACTCTGTTATACTTTAACAAGCATGTTAACCTGATTGGATAATGTGTCTATATATGTCCTGTGGAACCCTAAATAAAATTAGATCCATGCCTTCAGAGCTCGATCGCCCATGCCTGGGTATATGCGCTGGGTAAGGGTAGGCATCGTCCGTCGTCCTCACCCTCAGCAAACCCATCTCTGAACATCTACATTTCTTTTTATTTTTCTTTGTTGTTTTTATCACCATCCTCTCTGGAGAACACAGAATGGTAAGAAACACTGGCATTTCAAATACCATAATATTAGGAAGACAAGAAAATGCTTGGGAAATGTGGAGTTATGCTTAATGATTGTCATGGTTAGATATAAAGTGGCCCCAAAGACACGTGTTCAGGGCTTGGTCACCATTGCAGTGTTCAAAGGTGGAGCCTTTGGGAAGTGTTGAGTCATGAGCACTCTGATCTTATCAATAGATTAAGCCATTGATGGCTAAATGGACTACTGGGAAACAGTGGAAATGAGGGAGGTAGGACCTTGTTGAAGGAAGTACATCACTACAGGGAGTGGAGGGATTCCTGGAAGGTTAATTCTTGTCTCCAGCCCTTCCTTTTGCTCTTTCTCTCTAATTTCCTCCTGTGATGAGCACAGCAGATTTTCTCCCTCCCCTCTACCATGATGTTCTACCTCATTCAGTCTCCAAGCAATGGAGTTGACTGACCATGGACTGAAACCTACAAAACTGAGCCAAAGTAAATCTTTCCTCCTTTTAAATTCTCTATGTTAGGTATTTTTTCACTGTGACAGAAAGCTAACACAATAATAGCAGTAAGTACCACTTACTATAGCTCAACAAATAGTGAAGTACCTAAAAGTATTATCATCACTTACATTTCATGATGAATGAAATTATGTGGAAAGGCAAAGGCAATCAGAGAAGTTAATTAAGCTGTGAATGGCTATGAAATCATGAGATAAAATTTTAATTAATTTTAATCCATGTTTTTCTCACTTCTATGCTTACACTTTGTTTTTTCCTCTTTTGGATGACTAATCATGGAGAAGGAAAGTAGGTAAAAAAGGCAAATGGTAAAGACAGGCAAAATAAATCTGAGAAGGAAAGAAGATAGGGAAAACAGAAAACACATAGGAGTTCATTATGGGGTGTCACAAGTGAAATGTCTGGGGATGGGAGAAGGCAAGGAGATAAAAGCTTCTGTGGCTGTAGTAGTGGTCCACCTCATGCTTGAATATAACTCTTGTGGCTCTGTCACCGAGGCTTAATTTAAAATGGACATGTTTTCTTTTCCACTTCTCCTTCCCCCCTCCCTCACCTTAAACTTGGTAGAAACAGGGTTACATTTTTCCCATTTGTAAGGAAAAATGCAGCTCAGCTCGGGACCCAGGGCAGCTGCAGCTCTTAAATACGATGGAGCCGGCGCTCCATACGCCTGGTCTGAGTTGCTGTCCAGCAACAGTACCCAGAAATCCACAATGGACACAGGACCTCACACAAGAAATTTTATTATGCGGAAGACTAGAGCGTCTGCTGGGGACTGAAAAGAAGGAAAAGAGAAAGATGACGTGTACGCTTCTCCCAGATATTGGAATCTCCCGGGCTGGAAGGAACCAATAGTGGAGGAGAACACTTGCAAGCTGACTGATGAACCAATAGCTACCTAGCATGTTCAGACTGACAAGCTAGGATGTAACGTGGGAAGCAGGAAATGGCTGAAGCGTAGGCCTGAAATTCCTGCAGCGTAAGGGGCAGGCAGAGCAGCTTTCAGACTGGTAAGTTAGGTTGTGGTGCAATGGAAGGGGCGGGAGATCAGCTTTGTATTACACCATTTTAGGCCAAGTTACCTGTCTTTGAGAACACATCCACCTCAGTCACCAAGGAATTCAGACTACAGGGATGGGTCTAGAAGATCTATGAAATGACCTTCTCCCAAAATTAACAAGTGATTCCCAATCCTCCTACAGGGAACACCTAAAATGTGACCTTTGAATCACTTCTTTAAAATCTTTCTGTTCTTCCTGATGGAGGAAAATCACAGTCTCTGGGGCAGGAGTCCCCTGTGTTTCTCCTTTTCTAGCAAAGCAATAAACTTTTGTCCTCATTATTGCATTGGCATCAGGGCAAGGACCAAGCTTTTGTTAACATTGTCAAAGCTGTTTTGTCTGAGTGATCATTCCATTTTATCTGAAGTTGAATTCTTCAAGTTTGTTTCTGGCTCATTAATCAAATTCCAGTAAAATTATTAGAGTATTTAGATTTGGGTATTTGGATAGTAGAAGCTAAATTGGTACCACCTTTCCTTGCTCACTCTAGACCTGTAGATCATTGCTTCCTGGTATGGTCCTGAGGGAAGGTCAGGTGTATGACCATGACACCAAGATGACCTCTTTTGCAGCTATTGTGGACAACAGAAAGATGCTACAAAAAAGAGGTATTAAAGCTAAAAGATGTCAAATCACATCTAACCTAAGAAGCTTAATATCTAGTAAAAGTCAATGAATCTTTGTTTAAGAATGTTTCAGTGTCAGTATGAGAAAGGGACAGTGCCAGGAAACTGATTTTTACAAATAACAACTTTTTAACAAGAAGTGTCTGCTACATTACTGTTGCTGTGTGCATTGCCTACATAGATACTTTCATGGTTCCTTCATTAGTCCTTTCAAAGCACACAGTCTGATCCTGAAAACCAGGCTGCAAATCACATAAAGCTAGATGTTATTCCTGATTTCTCCTGTCCTCCCTGCATAATCTCTGCCTGGTACCCAGGATCCTTGGGATTTTGTGTGATAGAAAATTATAGCCCATAGAGAAGTCATCCCAGAAGCTATGGATGACGACCACTGTGTGATTAATGGCTTAAGAGATCATAAATTCCACATAATACATCAGAATATGAATTCAGGTTTTCAAATTCTAAACCCTGAGGAAGAACATTGAGTCAGACTTTCAGACTTCAAAGGAAATATTTATAGACCAAATGCTAAAAGTAGGTTGAAATTTCCTCAACCTACTCTCAATAGGGAAGATGTGGGATAGGGAAATTGGTGCTGACTGCAGGTTCCTCTTTTCTGCCTACTGAGATCCATTTCAGAGAAGAACTCTGGAGAGCAACCATCAGTCAGGTAAGGAATCAAGGTTGTTATACTAAGGAAACCTTTTATAGAACAATTTCCTATGGAACAAAAAGGGTCTTTTTGTGTATGTTGCATTTTCTACCTATCTACTTTATCTACCTATGTATATCTATCATCTCTCTGTATTCCCATAAAATTAGATTGTTTCTGATCCTTTTTCATTGCTAAAGGGATTTCTAAAATATCCCAGGGGTCTAATATACCTCCTCACTTATTTTTTCCTCCTGCTGTCAGTCAAAACTAGCACCACCAATAAAATGTGAATTTGTTGACTTTGAACTGGCACAAATAGAAACCTGTGTTCATCAAATGAAAGCAGGGTAATAATGATCAAAGATTGACCGTCCTCTATCTACTGTGTTCTTCGTGCTTCCTTTTAATTTGGGTGACTTTATTTTCATGTCTTTCCTTCCACCTCAATTGTGAGCCCCTAGAGGACAAGGGCTTCATCTTTATTTGTTACTATTTATTATCTGCACCTCCACTCCCCAGACCAGAGTGTAAATTCTACCAAGGTGGAGATATCTTTGTTTCCCCACTTTTTTTTTTTTTTTAATCCTCTGTAACATGCATATATTTCTTGAACAAAGGATAAGACATCCTTTCTGGAATTGTTTTACATGTTCCAAGTGTTGATTTTTGATTTAGGAAATCAGTTGCATAAGGTAATTTTATCAACCATTTATTTTTATCACATTTGTGTTTACTCCTTTATAAAGCTACTTCCCTAGTTTCTGGAAATATGCACTGGTGTTTTATTTTAAGTGCTCAAATGTGGAACTAAACCCATCAATTTCCCCCTGTAGCATTCAGGGTTGTGTGATCCTTCTATGTTTAATTCATGTAGATGTTTTATAGGCTGTTATCAGCCAAGAGCTGAAATCTAAAGTACTGGGATCAAAAATCCTTTAAAGAATATTATGACAGTCTAGCAGTGGCAATGATGTTCATATACCGTGAAAGTAATTTCATAACTTCTTCTCTGTGCAGGCTTTCTGATGTTATCTTCATATTTGGGAGAGATGTAAAAATAGGATTTCTTCTCTTCCTCTCCCTCTCCCCAAACCCTACAATCCTATGAAATTCTTTCAAACAGACACTAATCACATTTTAATGGAGACCATGCACTAGAGTATTTAATAGACTGCCTATCCTTGAAGAAGCCTCTGATATTTTTGATGCAGGCAAGTGGCAAAGACACAATCCAAATCTCAGTAGAATTTTCCACTTAGTCACCAGAAGATCTGTTATCTTAGTTCTTGGCTTCCCTGAATTTATGCTTGGACTTTTTGTTGTTGAGGTTGTTGTTTTGTTTTAACATAAACTATGTCCGCCAGTATTTTTTCCACCGTCCGACCAGCTAACTAGATGTGCATGTTCCACTCTTTTCATAGAAATTTCATTCAACTTACTATTTTGTTAGGCAGGTTACACTTTTCCTAATTGCTCTCTTCCTAAGGGCTTTTTTACCACAGTACATTTTGAATGAAGTGTGCCTACTGCTTGCTAGTTATTCCCCTAAGAATTGGTCTCAGCTCCTCTATTTAATAATAGTAGCAAGGAACATAGCTAAATGAGTTGTTCCTGTTGATAGAGTTCAGGCCTTATGAGGTAAGGCAAACATTTCAGGTATCAAACAGATGCTTAGAAATGGAGATGTCATTCATCAGCATGTTAATCAGAATAAACAGTTTTTGTTGTTGTTGTTGTATGAGCCTCAGGTAGAAATCAGCAATTTGATTTCTGTAAGATTCTGCCTTATCAGTTGTTAATACAAAAGATTAGTTGCACATGAGATTCTGCTCTTGGCTTTCTGACAGTTTATTTGGATGAAGATTTAATGCAAATATACATATTTATTTTAAATGACTTTACTGATAACCTTTAAAATTTACTTAACTGTGGAACAACTCAAGGCTTTTTAAAATATTCAAAGAAATGATCATCAGACTAAGAATTATTGACAAGTTTGTAAATATCTTTGAAATTTTCATTTATTCTATTTTCCAGGACAGAAGCAGTAGCCTTGAGAGTGCTAAAGTCACTTTCCTGAGATGGCCACTACAACTGCTCATCTCTTTCTTCCTTTCTTTTGTTTGTTTTGTTTTTATTTTTGAGTGGGAGGGCTGGGGCAAACTTTTATCCTGGGTAAGAAAGAATAAAGACCTAGTGCTATTCATAGTCTGAATGTTAATATTCATATTCACTCTTAGCATAATTGTTTGTTCTGGTGAAACTCCTTGGGAAAAGCTTTCAAAGAGAAAGTATGCTTAGTCTTCACCAAACAATTCCATCTGTATGATAATTCTATGACTCTATGAATCAATTGGAGATGGAAAAGCTTCTTGAGTGACAAGGGCTATTGAAAATTACTTGGCAAATCTCAACAAGCATTTCTCTGGTAGAAAACAAAGTAAGTGTGACAATAAACTTGACTTTCTGAGATTTTGATTTGAAATATGTTAACAGATAAAACTATTAACAGTTAAAACTGAGATAGAAAAAATCAGCTTTTTTCTAATTACTTATTCATTTGTTTCTTATTTATGTATCTACTGTACCTCATAATCAGAGAGTAAACTCTAGGGTGGCAGGGCACAGTGTGTCTGGTGATGCCTTAGGGTCTCATGGCCCCTCACCCAGCAAAGGTGCTTAGTGAACATTAATGAGTAAATGAATGACTTGGAGTTTGACATCATTTAACTATAAAGTGCTATCCAGTTGCTCTGAAATGCCTTTCATACTGTAGTCACTGAATGGTGGTGGTATCTGGTACTTTCTGCATCGTAAGGGCATCGTGTAGAGATGACATTGCCAAAATCGACTTGAAAAGATCTTAGTACTTTACTTACTTTTCAAATGTCTGTGGATTTCATGATGAATTTTTTTTCTGAGATAGAAGATATTGATTATGAGAAAGTTGAGGAGGATATTAACTAACACAATAGACTCTAATTAGCATTCAGCTCTCTGGCCCTCAAGTGTTCTCTCACATTCAGAATGAGGTTGTAACTATCAGGATTCTCAATATTCTTACTAGTTATGATATTCTATGATTCTGTTCTTAGTATTTGATAACTTCTGTTTTATCTACTGTGCACATCCACATATTGCAAAGGACTGGATAAACAAATAAAGATCAAAAAGATTAACTGTAAGTTGAGGGAATCCAAGCTCCTGAAGTGTACAATGAGAAAGAAAATGAGCAAGTAGATGCTTATCTGAGATAGAACAAATCATCTTCCTTATTGCTTGTTGTAGTTGCTTTATCACAAAGACTGTCACTGGGGGAAATGAATGAGTGATTATAAAAACCCTATTTGTGTCCAGAGCTGAAGACTCTTAGGGTGATTAACTAATGATAGTTTCCCCAGATGGTGATATATTGTTTAGTAGACCATTGGATTCATTTAAAAAATATATTAAGAAATAACAACAAAACTCAAAAACTTTTCAAGTATGTATTTTTGACTTAGAAATTTAACTTATTTATCTTGGGGGCAAATAGCTTTTTTTTTAAACACTTTTTATTTGTGCATTAAATAGTGTCAACTAAGCCAGGGACTTGTCAGAGGTAGTTCTGCTCTATTAAAGCTTAACTTCCTTTTCTTCTTAAAAATAACAATCTACTATACTCATATGTACTTCCTGCAGAAAATAGTGATCCTCAAGAAAAATATAAATAGAATAATTTGTTATTTCACCTCCTACACACAAATAATGTTATTTCAAGCCATAAATCTCTAGGATATATTGTAACCTACTAAAGATGGGAGCTTATTGTATTTCTTCGTGTGTGGTACTGGGGATTGAACCCAGGGTGCTTTACCACTGAACACTCCTGGTCCTTTTTTATTTTTGAGTCAGGGTTTTGTTAAGTTGTTGAGGCTGGCTTTGAACTTGTGATCCTCCTGCCCCAGCCTCCCAAATCACTACAATTATTGCTGTGTGCCACCATGTCCAGCTGCTTAGTGTGTTTTGATATATATAGCTATGTATGTATATGTATTAAGTTACACACAGTTTTATAACTTTAATCACTAAATGATAAATTTTTCATGTCATCACATATTTATTAAGTCATTTTTTATTGGCTAGAAGCCAATAAAAATTAATCTAATTAATTTCCCATTTTGAACATAACTGATTATAATTTATTATACATGTTCATGTTTTCTTTCTATCTTCCAAGAACTTTGTGATAGTTGATATATATAGGTCATTGGATGAGATAATGTGTTTTTCTAATGGAGCTCACTCTATGGGAGAAAATTAAAGAAAAAAAAACCTAAGGGACAGATTAGTAAAATAATTCAGTGTTTTAATAGTTACAAGAAGATATACAAGCATCTAAGACTCTATCTGATGGAAGGCAATAGTGGATTGTGGGTATTATTTAGTCTAGACATAGTTATCACTAACTATGTCACTGGTTTATGCAGATCAGTATAGAAAGGAATATTGACTTCATAAATTGTGCTGAGTAGTAATTAACAGTAAAATAAATTGAAGGTAGAATAAAGAGTTAAGTAGGGGAAAAGCAAAGCAAAGAATAGATGTAATCCAGAAGAAAATACAGAGGAGTAGATTTTTCTCCATGGAGAAGGACATTTATAGGAATTAAAGCAATAAAAGTTATAAATATAGACATATTTGTCTACTGTTTTAGTCAGCTGTTTCTGCTGTGACTAAAGGACCTGACCAGAACAATTGTAGAGGAGGAAGACTTTATTTGAAGGCTCACGGTTTCAGAGGCCTCAGTCCATAGTCCGGCTCCATTCCTCAGGGCTTGAGGAGACGCAGAAGATCATGGCAGAAGAGTGTGGCAGAAGGAAGGAGCTTACATGATGATCAGAAAGCAAAGATAGATCTCCATTTGCCAAACACAAATATATACCCCAAAGTCATGCCCCACTGCCTCACCTCCTTCACCATACCCCACTTGCCTTTGTTTATCACTCAATTCACTCTATCAGGTGATTAATTAATTCACTGATTGGGTTAAGGCTCTTATGACTCAATCATTTCTCCTCTAAACTTCTTGTATTGTCTCACATATGAGCTTTGGTGGACACCTCAAGTCCATACTATAACATCTATCTAAAATCTTCTAACCTAAACAGGAAAAGTACTAAACAGAATAAATATTTTCAGCAAATGATAATGGATGAAAATATTCAAACATTTTATTCAAAATATATATGTATTCTTATAATTTAATTATATAATTTTTTTTCTTTAATCGAAAAAGAGCAAGGCTCTTATGATACAAATAAGCAATGAATTTAAGGCAAATGTTAAGATCACTAACTTCACCTTTCAATTTCATATTAGATAATTTGAAAAACAAAAACAAAAACAAAGAATGATAGGCAGTATTGGCAAGTTTGTCAAGAAATAGTCTTCAGCCTGCTGGTAAAATTATAAACTTGCATTCAGTTTTCAGGAGGCAATTTGTCAATCTATATGGAAAGCTGCAAAACATTCATGGCTTTTGACATTGGAATTAATGCTATTCATGCAATGAATATACACCAAAATAAGCAAGCAAGTAAACAAATAAATATAGCAAAATATTAATGAGCTATCTTGAATACTGGGATAAAAGGTGCTATGTATTTTTCCCTTAAACATTTCCATATACTAAAAGTTTTCTTAATAAACACATATAATTTTTATAATTAGAGACATCGGAATGCCACAACCTGTATGACTGTTAATTCCAAAACCAGTGAGGGGCAATGACGGATTAAGAAAAACACAAACATTAAGAAAGAAAACTGGGATCAGGAGATTGAAAACAGTGACTCAGAGCTGACTCTACATGTTTATTATATAGGTTTTATCATCAAAAGGTTATTTGTGGGAAAGTTTCTGCAAAACAGGCAGGCTTGAAGGTCAGTCACAGTGCTGATGAGACACTATGGTTACCTGGCTGTGCTCAGAATCCTCTATCCCTGGGAGCTCGCATCTGAGCCCAAGGCCAGGACTGATAACTCTGAGCCTTTGGACAGGTTCCTCAAGCCAGAGCAACTACGTAATCTCAACCTGTACTTTTGCACAGAAAATTCCAAGTGTAAGCACCACAATCACGAGAAGATCGAATAGACTGATCCAAGTCACCACTCCCCACATCAAAAGTAGTATAAAATTCAATAAAAATTCTCCTTATCACAAAATTACGTAAATAAAATAAACTCAAGCTTGTGAGTACATCTTGATTTTACCTGTTATATCTGGAAAAATAGGGCAGAATGAAGGCTTGTTCTTTACCTGTATGAGTTTGGTTAAAAGATTTGTTGAAGCACAGGTTCACCAGGATGCCTCAAAGCATGCTTTTCCTAACTACATGCAGGAAGATTAACCATTTATACTATGTAATAGTATAAATTCTTCCTTTAGAATTTTAAATGAGAACACTGAATGCTTGACATGCAGTTCATTTTATTGGCTTGCAGTTGAGATTTGTATATAATGAAGACTATTATCTGTCTTAATTTGAATAGGGTATTTATTTATTTCCCCAAATCATAGTTTAGTTGCTTCCTTGAATTGTAAATTTTTTCCAGTATGAAAAGTGTTTACCTGGAAATACACTGTGTAGAATCATTTATTTATTTATTTAGAATAAATTATTCTTCTGCAGGTCAGTATAATACTTTCTAACATTATATGGCATAATCTATTAGGGATAACTTAAGATTGGATATCTTATTAATATTTTCCAACTTCTGGTCAGGAGGGGACTGTGGTTTTAATGATTAGTAAAATTCAAAATACTTTGGGGTGTGAGCACGTGTCATTTTAACAGCCCAGATAACAATTTTTAATGTCTACTGCCTTACAAACAACACTTTAATTGTCTAATGATTTTATAACTTAATTTTGTGTTTTTCTAGTAATGGAATTATCTCATTAATTTTCAGCAGAGTACAGTGAATTAGGTTATATATGATTCCTAGTTTATAAAGGAAGACCTTGAGACATAGTAAGTTAAATAGCATTTCTGCTGTCATATTTTACATGAGATTTCAACCAGGTCTAATTCCATAATCCATACTTGTCTTTATGACAAAGGACTATCTCCATATATGGGCATGATTGTGAAACAGAATTAACTCAAGTGGAAGAGGGAGATAGCAAGTGCATTCCAAAGGAAAGGAAAAGCATACACCAAGGCAGAATTGTAAGACAGAAAGTTGGAAGCAATGAGATAGTATGCAAGAAACCTGGAATTTTATACATATGTGAAGCCAGATGGAGGTTAAGGATGGTGTAAATGGACAGGAAAGTGACAGAGGAAGATGGAGTTTCCTGTAGATCATAGAAAACAATTTGTATAACAGACATAATTTCTAGATATATACTTATTTTGTTATTCACTGAATCTATACTAAACTGACTATGGTAAATTTCAATATTTTTATTAAATTGGCCATTTTCTCCCCTGATTTTTGCTTTGTTTGTCTAATATACCTATATCAACTTTATTTCAGTTAACATTTACCCCCCCCCCCCAAAATTTAGCTTCCTTCCCATCTCATCTAAGAGTTATTTATTTTCCTTTTAGTGCTTCAACTAGAAGTCTAAAATACTACATGGTATACTATTTGCTTTTCCTTTGCCAGAAAGTAGATGTGGGGGTTCTGGAAGATCCCGGAGAAGGGCAGGGCCTAATGGGTGTTCTGGACAGGCACAAATGTGGGAACTGACTTCTGCTTTTCCTGATATCATTGCCTGCTGTTAGGGGTGTGTCCTGCTCCTGAGAAGATCACATGGGATTTGGGATCATTTTCTATCTACAATGTAATACAATTAGGAATTAATAACAAAAAGAAATTAAAATCCATAATTTTCTTACTTTTCTTTCTTTCTCTCATCTTAATTCTCAATACAAATAAAAATCAGAATATCTAGAAATAAAAGTTATGAAAGTAGTTTATAATAAAAATCAAAAGACTCTGTGTAAAACTGTGCACAGAGCAAATGTTCAATTCACTAAGAGAAAAAAAGGATTAAAAATTTACCTATGGAAGCCAGGTGCGGTGATACATGCCTATAATCCCAGCAGCTAGGGAGACTGTAGTAAGAGGATCTCGAGCTCAAAGCCAGCCCCAGAAAAAAGTGAGGTGCTACGCAATTCAGTGAAACCCTATCTCTAAATAAAATACAAACTAGAGCTGGGAATGTGGCTCAGTGGTTGAATGCCCCAGGGATTCAAGTCCTGGTACTCCCCCGACACACACACACAAAAATTACCTATGGAATTTTGAAAAAGAATTAAAGGTTTCGGTTTGATTGTGAATTAATTTAAGAGACTACATACATAATTACACATTTTAATAACCAACTAATATTTGGTTAAGGAAAAATAACTTAAAAGACTTGTGGTCATGCCGAATGTAGATAGATGTAGCTTCTCTTAGTGCATTTTCTTTTCTTTACCTTTGTTTTGCTAACAAGACATGAGATGATAAGTACATTCTATACCTTATGTAGGACTATTAAAGTGATAAGGAAAAAAAATTGCTAAAGCCTCTTAATATTCAGGTTGTATGATATAATATTCATATACTATCAGTGAAAATGCTTTATATAATATTTTATAAACATTGACTTCTCCTGACAATTTCATCATTCTTTGCAATAGCAAAGTCCTATTTTATGAGACATTAGGAAGGTAATTAGTGTGCAGGTATCATTAAATGATAGTCTACTCTCAGCCCTCCAATGGCCTGACCAACTCAGATTCCTGAACTATAGAAGGAAGAAAGGAAGGAAGGAAGGACAGAAAGAAGGAAAAAACAATAGTGATAATTTAGAAGACAGAAAAAAAATTATACATAAATATAAAAGCGATTATTTTTAGTGAACCACATCACTGACTCGCCAACTCAAGGGTATGAAAGGGGAGAAAGTACAAATCCTAAAAGGAAAAACAGATACAATGATAGAAATCAAGGTAAGTACAAGACAATGTATGAATACCTTTGGAAGGCTGGATAAAATAGATGATTTTTGAAGAAAACATAAATAAGCATACTTAAACTTAAAATTGATAAAACCCCAAATTTCCATAACCACGAAAGAAGTTTACAAAGTTGTCAAAGATATATCTCGCATATCCTGAAGCAAAATAAACAGAGCAAAATACCAAATATGCATACATACATAGGACAGAATAACATGGAATCCCTTCACATTTTACTATCCACATTTTAAAAGAAAGTCTGACATAATTGTACAATGCCAATTATAGTATATACTTGAGAACTTATCTTTGTGGCTTATGTCGAAGTGGGAAATACATGTTGGACAAAGCAGAAGTTCAGTTTGTTCTTTTCTATTTACCATTTCCATGTTGCAGTCAGTAGCACTGATGAAAAAGAAAAAAAGTAAAACATTTTCCTTTAGGTAGCACATTTTCCCTTTGGACACTTTTTTCTTTTGGTTCAGAAACAAAATTATCCAATTTTCTGCTTTTTATCATGAAAATAATGAAATTGAACTTTTTTTAACTTTACCTGTTCGACTATTTTCATAACTCAGCTGGAATTCATTTTGTAGCATAATGAAATAGATACTCCAGTTTTTCCCTTGAGTAGAATAAAGAAAAGTCTTTGTTAATTTGGAGAATAGGGAATATAAGGAAAAAGGCATACATATATAATAAATCATTTTGAACAATTGTAAGCTGTGAACAAAGTTAACTCCAAACCCATCTAAAACTATTGCAATTTGTCATGTGATGAATCTGATATTTTGTGGCTGTTTTAATGCAAATTTGCATGATGCTCAGACATAAACATTTCAGAGTATAGGGGCTGCATTCCCAAAAAAGATTGATTTTGGCAAGTTTATCTTCCATGTCTTCCTTTGTCAGGTTCTCTGATTTTTCCATTTATTTTTCTTTTTAGATGGCTCCTTTGGTACTCTCAGGTTCATCTGAAAATAGTACAGATAATGTATAAGAATTAGGGTAATAGTCACACACTCCAAACAAACATTCTGGGATGTAAGAGAAAGTCACACTGGCTGGACTAAATAAATTGGAGTAGATTTGATGTAAGGATATGGACACTTTATTGAGCAAAGTATATATAGGTAGGTTTCACATAAATTACTACTGAGAACTGGTAAGCTAGGTTAAAAAAGCAGATAGAGTCCCCATGTCTCTCTCAACTTTCTAGGGGTTCCACCTCTTACTTTTCCTCCGTTCTCATATAAAGATTGACTTCTACTCAGTCATCTGACTGTGCCAGATACATGGATATCCTCAGGTCTACATAGCCTTTCAGTTCTAGCATTTTCCTTCCATCACTAAATACAGTTGAGATACTTCTTGAGAAACTTGATTTATTTCTTGAGAAAGATACTTTCATTGATTGTTGGGTAGACAATGAATGACCTGGTTTGGCATTTCTGGACTAACCACTTGTGCCCAGAATATGAAGTTCCGTGGTTAACTTATTCTTCCCCTTTCCACTATTATGGGAAAATGAAGAGCACCTACAACATAACAATGACCCAGAAGTATTAGGATCATGTGAGCACAGAACTTAGATGGTTTTGAGAAGGTGTTCGACAGCCCTTAAGTCACATATATTATTTTGTTTCTGAAATCACTGTGTATTATTTTAAAAAAATATTAGTAATGTAGTAACATCTTTAGGGGTTTTGTCCAATCTCTGCATAGTGGCTAGATTTATTTCCCAAACTTGCATCCTTTTATTTTCATTAAAATCAATTGTTACCAATTCTCCTTGCTTTGCCATCTACCCTTCTATTTTTGCCATCTACTCTTCTATTTTTGTTATCTGTTTGGTTCCTTGCCCTTAAGTTTTCTGTATGAATATCATGCCCATGACAAGAGGACTGATCCTAGTCTTTTTAGATGTACCCTCCACACTCTAAGAAACTGCTCTTGTTCTAGGTGCCCAAGTAGAGTAACTTGCCTTAAATTAGTCCTGCAATCCAAATTTCAGAACTAGTCATTTGGCAAGAGACTGGACCCCATTCAAGTTATTGTGAGTATATTTAGCTGCCTGTGTGATGGTCTGGTTTCATTTAAAAAAAAAAAAAAGTGTTAATAAGACCCTTTTACTGGCAGAAGTATGTGTCTGTTATAACTTTATGGATGATGTTTAAAAAAGTAGGAAATATTATTCTCAGATTTATTTTGTGGTATGTATGAATGAAAGCCAAATCCACATGCAGACAGGCAGGGAGAAAATGGAACTATTATAGTGAAAAATCTAGGTCAGGAAAGTCATCTGGTTGGAAGGTCATCTTAAATAGAACGACATTTTTTTTTTTTCAGGCTAATTATATCACTTACTTGCACGTATAAATTCCTCATGTTCATATTTTTGACATTTTATCTTGGCTATCTTTGAGACTTGCATGAGGCTGTACTTGAAAATGTAGAGAAATCACTCACTTTAAGAATGCTTGCAGGTTTCTTAATAAATTCACCGTTGGTCTTTCCATCCGGGGGGAGTTTAAGAATAAATCTGAGTCTCTTAACAGCAATATCAAAGTGCTGATGCTCTTCCTCTCTGCCCAAGATGTATGCCCTGACATGCAATATTGTGTCACATCCTAATCCTGGCACACGGAGCAGTTATTCAGTTTGTACAGCAGCCCGAATGAATCACTTTACAGCCTTCAAAGTCAGACTTATGAGCAGAATACCTTAAGGAAGTTTCAGTCTTAAACCATCCTTATATAAAATGACTTGCAGTGGATTCAGAGGACAAAATTTTGGTTTTCATGTGAGCAATGGGGATGTATCTCATGATTTTCCCTGTTATCACTAAGTAAGGAAATTTGCTGAATATGTTGGTGATAATTAGTAATGTGTTGTGATTGGTTGTGAGGACACTCAAGTATTTTATTACAAGCAAGAATTACAATAGTAAATTTTGGTAAATATATATAATCTTCAGTAGCATGAATTAAAGACTAGCACTTTAATAATTTTACTTGTATTTTCTGCATTGGGATATGCTTTCTTGTGTAAAAGAGAAACATTGGAGGTTAGAATTAATGAGCCAGAAATTAAGTATGGTCTTGTGTATTTCTTTCTGGAGTAAATTTGTACATCCATCTCATGTTAGAGGAAAGGTAAAACTGATGATCTAGATGATCCTCCATACAATGTCAAGTATATAAAGCTGCATCTGCTGTCTTTCTGTTTCATGGTAACCAACCTATTCTCCACTTAAGGAGCCACTGAGAAGAAATAACCACCACCAACAGCAACATAATTTTTAAGTCCCTGTGAAAATTAAAAACAAACAAACATATAAATCAGTAAAGTCTAGTCATACTTTTCCATGGTTGATTATACAATGCTGTAATATTTTTTCATAGAAAGATAAGTAAAGGAGTAACTTAATTATGAAGAAAAATTGAGAATTCCATTTTGTTTTGGCTACTTATCTTTTTAAAGTTTTTATTGAAATGAGCTATTTAACCTTCAGAGCATAAAATTTCTCAATTATAAATATATTTATGTTTGAATTAGATTACTTCTTAAGTCATTAATCAGTTATCATGTTCTCTTTCAAAAATCCAATACCACTCCATTATTGATATGTTTCCATATAGCATGCTGTTGAATCTAAAGGAGGCATCATTATTTTCTAGATTTGTACTTTCTAAATGTACTTGTTCTATTATACAAAACTAAAAAGACTATTGTACAAAGTGAACAGAATTTTTAAAAATAGAATCAATACAAAGTTTCAGCAATAATAGCTACCTCAAATTTTAGGTGACTCTAACAAATGCTACTACATGGTGGGGTGCAATGCATGCTACATCCCTGTGCTGCATTGGGTTAAAGTACTATTTTACAATTACATAGGTAAAATGTCTGTAGTTTTTCCCTTTATTTTTTAAACAAAAATGCTACAGGTTTTTCTTTAAACTGCAAAATAAGGAGTCATTGCATTCTTAGCATTGCTGATCAAACAGGACACTGTGTCTGAATGGAAAAAGAATGTCCTCAAGAGTTGGCAGGTTTTGTTTAAGGCGCTTTTGTTCTTTTATTACAAAGACCTCTGCCACGTGAATTATAAACCTTACATACAATTGCAAACACAACATGTGAGTAGGAGATTCTCAGGATATTTGAGAGATCAGCCAAAGTAATGGCTATATAGTCCAAAGATGTCTTTTAAAAATTTAGTAAGATCTGTGTTATTAGGGACAGAATCCATACTGATACCATTGTTTACCAGTGACGAGTTCTGCTCCCTCTAATGTTAAAGTTTGAACACTTGGCTTCTGCATGCCAAGGAAAGCATATTAAGCAGTTTTATTTAAAAGTAGTAATAATACAGACTTCTCCCAGGAGGGAGAAGGGGGTCATGGCTGATGTTCTAGAATCCCAAGTGAGCATCCCTATGTCTTTTATAGGTTAAGGTCTCTTTTGTTTTCCAGTTTTCTCTTCCCTTATTTCTCCTTCCTGTCTACATGACCAAGGACTGGTTTTGCAGGTGAGATGGGCAGGGGGAGGGCCAAATTGATTCAGCCAGATAAGGGCCTAAGGGGCACTAATTAGCAGCTCCTTGTCTGTAGTCCCTAACAAGCACAGGTAAATTTGGTAATCAATGGGCTCTGGAGATCCTTGACATCCATTTTCCCAGGGGCAGTCTCGGACTTCCAGAGGCAGATGGCTTCCATGGCCTCCATTTCCTCAATTTTACTGGATCCCCTATTTCTCCACTAACTGCCCCAGTCTGGCTTGAATGCTACATTTACATGGGGTTACTTGGGCGTCTTTTGAGATCCATATCTCACAAATATTTTCAGTGATAACAACATAAATAATGAGAAAGTTTGGGCTTTGCCCTTTCTTAACACTTTTAATCCTTACTTCCTATAAATAATATTTTAGGTTGATATTTTCCACTGAATGTAATTTTTCACGTCCTGAGTTGATTTTGTTCTTTTGATGATAGAGAATTTGGAGAAGAGTTGGATACATTTTGACTACAAGAATAAATCATCATGGGATGGCCAGATTTGGTCAGGAGAGCACAGTATTTTGAAGCACTTTAAGATATTTGGAGAAATTACTCAGTTTTTGATTGCTTAAAATGCTCACCAAAGTAAAATTTTTATCAGTATTTTTTTTGAAAAATTTTTTATTTATTTATTTATTTTTTTTATTATTGTACACAAATGGGATACATGTTTTTTCTCTGTTTGTACATGGCGTAAAGGCATACCATTGTGTAATCATAAATTTACATAGGGTAATGTTTGATTCATTCTGTTATTTTTTCCCTTCCCCCCACCCCTCCCACCCCTCTTTTCCCTCTATACAGTCCTTCCTTCCTCCATTCTTGCCCCCCTCCCTAAACCTAACTCTAAAACTAACACTAACTCTTCCCACCCCACATTATGTGTCCTCATCCACTTATTAGCGATATCATTCTTCCTTTGGTTTTTTGAGATTGGCTTATCTCACTTAGCATGATATTCTCCAGTTTCATCCATTTGCCTGCAAATGCCATAATTTTATCATTCTTTATGGCAGAGTAATATTCCATTGTATATATATACCACAATTTCTTTATCCATTCATCAATTGAAGGACATCTAGGTTGGTTCCACAATCTGGCTATTGTGAATTGAGCAGCTATGAACATTGATGTGGCTGTATCTCTGTAATATGCTGATTTTAAATCCTTTGGGTATAGGCCAAGGAGTGGGATAGCTGGGTCAAATGGTGGTTCCATTCCAAGTTTTCTAAGGAGTCTCCATACTGCTTTCCAGAGTGGCTGCACTAATTTGGAGCCCCACCAGCAATATATGAGTGTACCTTTCTCCCCACATCCTCGCCAACACCTGTTGTTGCTTGTATTCTTGATAATCGCCATTCTAATTGGGGTGAGATGGAATCTTAGGGTGGTTTTGATTTGCATTTCTCTTATTACTAGAGAGGTTGAACATTTTTCCATATGTTTGTTGATTGCTTGTACATCTTCTTCTGTGAAGTGTCTATTCATTTCCTTAGCCCATTTGTCGATTGGATTACTTGCGTTCTTGGTGTAGAGTTTTTTGAGTTCTTTATAGATTCTGGAGATTAGTGCTCTATCTGAAGTATGATTGGCAAAGATTTTCTCCCACTCTGTAGGCTCTTTCTTCGCATTGCTGATAGTTTCCTTTGCTGAGAGAAAGCTTTTTAGTTTGAATCTATCCCAGTTATTGATTCTTGCTTTTATTTCTTGTGCTATGGGAGTCCTGTTGAGGAAGTCTGGTCCTAAGCCGACATGTTGAAGCTCTGGACCTACTTTTTCTTCTATAAGATGCAAGGTCTCTGGTCTGATTCCGAGATCCTTAATCCATTTTGAGTTTAGTTTCGTGCGTGGTGAGAGATATGGGTTTAGTTTCATTCTGTTGCATATGGATTTCCAATTCTCCCAGCACCATTTGTTGAAGAGGCTATCTTTTCTCCATTGCATATTTTTGGCCCCTTTGTCTAGTATGAGAAAATTGTATTTATTTGGGTTTGTGTCCGTGTTCTCTATTCTGTACCATTGATCTACCTGTCTATTTTGGTACCAATACCATGCCGTTTTTGTTACTATTGCTTTGTAGTAGAGTTGAAGATCTGGTATTGCGATACCCCCTGCTTCACTCTTTCTGCCAAGGATTGCTTTACCTATTCTGGGTTTTTTATTCTTCCAGATGAATTTCATAATTGCTTGCTCTATTTTTGTAAGGTACATCATTGGGATTTTCATTGGAATTGCATTGAATCCGTATAGCACTTTTGGTAGTATGGCCATTTTGACAATATTAATTCTTCCTATCCAAGAACATGGGAGATCTTTCCATCTTCTAAGGTTTTCTTGAATTTCTTTCTTTAGTGTTCTGTAGTTCTCATTGTAGAGGTCTTTCACCTCTTTTGTGAGATTGATTCCCAAGTATTTTATTTTTTTCGATGCTATTGTGAATGGGGTAGTTTTCCTAATTTCTCTTTCTGAAGATTCATTGCTTATGTATAGAAATGCCTTAGATTTATGTGCATTGATCTTATATCTCGCTACTTTACTGAATTCACTTATGAGATCTAACAGTTTTCTGGTGGAATTTCCTGGTTCCTCTAAGTATACAATCATATCATCAGCAAATAGGGATAGTTTGAGTTCTTCTTTTCCTATTCGTATCCCTTTAATTTCTTTGGTCTGTCTAATTGCTCTGGCTAGAGTTTTAAGGACGATGTTGAATAGGAGTGGTGAAAGAGGACATCCCTGCCTTGTTCCTGTTTTTAGAGGGAATGCTTTCAGTTTTTCACCATTTAGAATGATATTAGCCATGGGCTTAGCGTAGATGGCCTTTACAATGTTAAGGAATGTTCCCACTATCCCTATTTTTTCTAGTGTTTTGAGCATGAAGCGATGCTGTATTTTATCAAATGCTTTTTCTGCATCTATCGAAATAATCATGTGATTCTTGACTTTAAGTCTATTGATATGGTGAATGACATTTATTGATTTCCTGATGTTGAACCAACCTTGCATCCCTGGGATGAAACCCACTTGATCATGGTGCACTATCTTTTTAATATGTTTTTGTATGCGATTGGCTAAAATTTTGTTGAGAATTTTTGCGTCGATGTTCATTAAGGATATTGGTCTGAAATTTTCTTTCCTCGATGTGTCTCTGTCTGGTTTAGGTATCAGGGTAATATTGGCTTCATAGAATGAGTTTGGGAGGGTTCACTCCTCTTCTATTTTATGGAATACTTTGAGAAGTATTGGAATGAGCTCTTCTTTAAAAGTTTTGTAGAACTCGGCTGAGAACACATCTGGTCCTGGACTTTTCTTTGTTGGTAGGCTTTTGATGACTTCTTCTATTTCATTACTTGAAATTGGTCTATTTACATTGTGTATGTCCTCCTCATTTAGTTTAGGCAATTCATAGGTCTCTAGAAACCTCTTGATGTCTTCGAAATTTTCTATTTTGTTGGAGTATAGATTTTCAAAATAGCTTCTAATTATGTTTTGTATTTCAGTCGTGTTTGTTGTGATATTTCCTTGTTCATTCCGAATTTTAGTGATTTGGGTTTTCCCTTGTCTTCTCTTTGTTAGTGTGGCTAAAGGTTTATCAATTTTGTTTATTTTTTCGAAGAACCAACTATCTATTTTGTCAATGTTTTGTATTGTTTCTTTTGTTTCAATTTCGTTGATTTCAGCTCTGAGTTTGACTATTTCCTGTCTTCTACTACTTTTGGTGTTGGTCTGTTCTTCTTTTTCTAGGGCTTTGAGCTGTAGTGTTAGGTCGTTTATTTGTTGAGTTTTACTTCTTTTATTAAATGCGCTCCATGAAATAAATCTTCCTCTAAGTACTGCTTTCGTATTGTCCCAGAGATTTTGATATGATGTTTCTTTGTTCTCATTTACCTCTAAGAATTTTTTAATTTCCTTCCTAATATCTTCTGTTATCCATTCATCATATAATAGCATATTGTTTAATCTCCAGGTGTTGGAGTAGTTTCTGTTTTTTACTCTTTCATTTATTTCTAACTTCAATCCATTATGATCTGATAGAATACAAGGTAGTGTCTCTATCTTCTTGTATTTGCTGACATTAGCTTTGTGGCATAATATATGGTCTATTTTAGAGAAGGATCCATGTGCTGCTGAGAAGAAAGTGTATTCGCTCTTGGTTGGATGGTATATTCTATAAATGTCTGTTAAGTCTAAATTATTGATTGTGTTATTGAGATCTATGGTTTCTTTGTTCAATTTTTGTTTGGAAGATCTGTCCAGTGGTGAGAGAGGCGTGTTAAAATCACCTAGTATTATTGTGTTATGGTCTATTTGATTTCGAAAATTGAGAAGGATTTGTTAAACATACATGGGTGAGACACTGTTTGGGGCATAGATGTTTATGATTGTTATATCTTGCTGATTTATGCTTCCCTGAAGCAATGTGAAATGTCCTTCCTTATCCCTTCTGATTGACATTGGCTTGAAGTCCACATTATCTGAAATGAGGATGGATACTCCAGTTTTTTTGCTGAGTCCATGTGCATGGTATGCTTTTCCCCATCCTTTCACCTTTAGTCTATGGGTATCTCTTTCTATGAGGTGAGTCTCTTGCAGGCAACATATTGTTGGATCTTTCTTTTTAATCCAATCTGCCAGTCTATGTCTTTTGATTGATGAATTCAGGCCTTTAACATTCAGGGTTATTATTGAGATATGATTTGTATTCCTGGTCATTTGGTTCATATTTAAAATTTTATTTATTTATTTATTTATTTTTTGACACATCTTGGTTCCTCATTTATTTGACAGTTCCTTCAGGATAATTCCTCCCTTTGCTAATTTGTTTCTTTGTTTTTTATTTCTTCCTCATGAAATATTTTGCTGAGAATGCTGGCTTTCTTTTTGTAAATTCTTTTAGCTTTTGTTTATCATGGAATGATTTTATTTCATCGTCAAATTTGAAGGTAATTTTGCTGGGTATAAGATTCTTGGTTGGCATCCATTTTCTTTCAGAGCTTGAAAAATGTTGTTCCAGGCCCTTCTAGCTTTTAGGGTCTGTATTGTAAAATCTGCTGATATCGGTATTGGTTTCCCCCTGAATGTAATTTGGTTCTTTTCTCTCACAGCCTTTAAAATTCTGTCTTTATTTTGTATGTTAGGTATTTTCATTATAATGTGCCTTGGTTGGGTCTGTTGTAATTTTGTGTATTTGGAGTCCTATAAGCCTCTTGAACTTGATTTTCCATTTCATTCTTCAGATTTGGGAAATTTTCTGATATTATTTCATTGAATAGATTGTTCATTCCTTTGGTTTGTTTCTCTAAGCCTTCCTCAATCCCAATAATTCTCAAATTTGGCCTTTTCATGATATTCCATAGTTCTTGCAGATTCTGTTCATGATTTCTTTCCATCTTCTCTGTTTGTTCAACTTTGTTTTCAAGGTTAAATATTTTGTCTTCAATATCTGAAGTTCTGTCTTCCAGGTGTTCTATCCTATTGGTTTTGCTTTCTATGGAGTTCTTAATTTGGTTTATTGTTTCCTTCTTTTCAAGGATTTCTGTTTGGTTTTTTTCAATATCTCTAACTCTTTATTGAAATGATCTTTTGCTTCCTGAATTTGCTCTGTTAACTGTCGATTGGTGCGATCATTCAATGCCTGCATTTGCTCTTTCATCTCATCATTCAATGCCTGCATTTGCTCTTTCATCTCATCGTTTGCTTCCCTAATCATTTTAATTATGTACATTCTGAACTCCCTTTCTGTCATCTCTTCTGCCATGCTGTCGTTGGATTCTATTGATGTAACATCTAGATTTGTTTGGGGCATTTTCTTCCCTTGTTTTCTCATATTGTTCAGGAATCAGTGGGTCATTAAGATATTGCAGATTTCCTCTATCGACTTATAATGTCCCTGAAGATTGCTAGTATATCCCCTCTTATCCTTCAGTAGCCTGAAGTCTTGGAGGAAGTTGATAATGCGGAGCTCCACGAAGACGCTGCCTCTCTAGGGGTGGTGACCCTCAGGGGACGTATATTCCCTGCTAGTGGGCAGAGGTCCCTCCACTTGTTGACCAATGGTCATCCAAAGGGGAACTAGGCTGCGGGCTGAGGCAAAGCCTATTTGTGCCTGTGTCTCTGGTTTAACCGTCCCTGTGGAAAACCACTCGCCTCCTCCTCTGTCAACTGCCTGTGGCTCTGATGCAGTCACTCCTAGACCAAGTGACCGGCCTTGCTTCTCCTCTTCCTCCGGGCAACCCCCCGGTGTTCAGAAGCGATTACTCTGAGTCTAAACAGCTCACCACGCAGCTCCTCCTCAGGCAGCCAGCCAGAGCCCCAGTGGTTGCTCCGAGTCCAAGCGCTGTGCTGAGCCGCCTCCTCTACGATGATCCCAGTTGTCCGTGTTTACCGTTCCAGCGGGGGGAGGGGCGTCTCGCCGAGCAACTCCACTTCACAAATTCCCTGCGTTCCGGGGCTACTGCCCCATCTGGGACGCCTCCCCAACGTGAGAGACTCACCCGGCGGCTTTGAGTTGGTCCCAAGTCTCTCACTATCTCCTCTTTTGAATCCTGCGTCCTGGAGCAATGTGAAATGCATCCGCCCTCTAGGCCGCCATCTTGAAACTCTCCTTGAAAATTAATTGGAATTATTTATAATTCAAAACAAATACTAGAGCTTTAAAAATTAAATAAGAATAATCAGATAGGGTACAATGATGAGATTTTTTAATCTTTGTTAGCTCGGGTTGATATATATTAAAAATCCTGACTGGGAATTTACACAAACAAGGAAAATGGAATATTATACTTAATGTTAAGCACACAAAGAGCTAAGAAAAACAATCATTAAGAAAAGTTCCGAAAAAAATTAAAGATGTTTAAGAAAGGAAGGGAATCAAGATTCAGTAGTCATGGTTTAGCAAAATAATTTCCCATCTTATTCCAAGTTTACATAGCCTAATCCATTTGAAGATTTGAAGGAGTTGTGGAGGAAATAGAGTCAGAAGGAAAACTCTCTGGGAGAGGTGAGCTGGGGTAGGGCTATTGGTAACAATCCTTAACAGAATCTTTAAAACTCTGTGCTGATTTTAAAAACCTGAATTTAAAAAATGTAATGCTATAACTTTGTAAGACAATGTTAAAAACATACTAGTTCCATCAAATACTACTATCCTTTTCCTGAAATGCAAGTGATTCTTCTCTAAAATAAAACTGAATATATTATAAAGTGAAACTTAATCATGGAAATTTAATAGTTGGAAACCAATTACAGTTCTCAAATATACTTTAAGAACTGAAACAAAATGTTTATATATATATTATATATATATATATGCTCACACTTTGTTATATTTTCTATTTTATTTTGTTAAAAAACTTATTTTAGTAACCCACTATCTTAATTTAATGATACATTAATGACTGAAACCTGCAGTCTGATAAAACAGACTATATAGGAAGACAGATAATAGTATGAATGCTTACAAAATAATACTTTATGTGCAAAGAGAGAAATATATAATGTGTAAGTAGGAGCAGAGGAATATATTTTTATATTAGGTTGAAATTCTAGGAAGATCTGCCAAAAAAGATGACATGTGCTAGGTTTTAACTTATAAATAAGGATCACCAATGGCAGGGGTAAGAATGTGGATATGTGAAGAAAGAAAAAGGAATTAGTCTGACAACATAGATATTTGAGCAGCATCTTGAACATGAAGCAACTCTCCTGAAAGCTAGTGGTTCTGGATCATGACAAGTCTCCTATATCATGACAAGGAGCTTAGTCTTCAATCCCTAACAACCCAAAAAGATGTAGGATGTACAGCACAGTTCAGGTTGTGGGCATAGGGTCAGATGACCTGGTTTGAAAACCTGACTTCCTTCTTACTAATCATGGAATCTTAAGTAAGTTACTTTCCCTTTTTGTGTCTCAATTTTTTAATGTATAAATGGGGACAATA
Source organism: Sciurus carolinensis (assembly GCF_902686445.1). Classification (NCBI taxonomy): domain Eukaryota; kingdom Metazoa; phylum Chordata; class Mammalia; order Rodentia; family Sciuridae; genus Sciurus; species Sciurus carolinensis. Next base: position 109,323,140 of record NC_062217.1, on the reverse strand, counting down.
ATGTGACTTACAAAGTTGTTGTGCACATTTAAAATGTTTTTTGACTCACAAAAAATAGCAAATATTCATTGATCTTCATCTCATTAGTAAAGGAGGATGCTAAGCAAGAAAGCAAAAGTAGATGAATTATTGCTGGCTGTTTTTTGACATCTATGCAAATAAGGATTGGTAAACAATGGCCAGGGGGCCAAATCTGACTATTGGTCTGCTTTTTTTGTGATCTTCAAGATAAAAATACCTTTTAATATATTTCAAAGCACTGTAACTAAAAAGAAGAAGGCCTTGGATTTTAGTTAATTTTTTTTTTTTTTTTTTTTTTTTTTTTGCTGCTGTGACTTAAAGACCTTATGAGAACAACTTTAGAGGAGGAAAAGTTTATTTAGAGGATTAATGATTTCAGAGGTCTCAGTCCATGGACAGCTGGCTCCTCTCCTTGGGGCTGGAGGTGAGACTGAACATCATGGGAGAAGAGTGGGATGGAGAGAAGCAGCTTATATGATGATTAGAAAGCAAAGAGAGACTCCGCTTGCCAGATATCAAATATAAATAGTCCAAAGACACACCCGCAATGACCCACCTCCTCCAACCACACCTTACCCATCTTCAGGTTCCACTCAGTTAATCCCATCACAGGATTAATCCACTGATTGGACTAAGACTCTCATAACCCAGTCATTTTTCCTCTAAACCTTTTTGTATTGTCTCACACATGAGTTTTTGGGGGATACCTCACATCCAGTCAATAATAACATGCAACAGAAACTGTATGTAATCTATTAGTATTTATTATCGAGGCCTTTACAAAAAGTTTGCCGACCCCAACTGTAGATAATAATTTCACAAAATAAATACTAACATCTCCAAATTTCCCAAATCTCCATGTTTTTCCTTTCCATCAATTTTGCACACAATTCTGCATACTACGTTTTGCTGCCCAGATTCTTATTTCAGAGCACAGATTTTTTCCTTTTGTTTTATTTGTTTTAATTAATTATATATGACAGTAAAATGCATTTATACACTTGTACATAAGTGGGGCACAACTTCTCCTTTTTCTGATTGTACATATAGTACAAACATATCTGTCATGCAGTCATATATGTACATAAGGTAATAATGTCTGTTTCATTCTACTATCCTTCCTATCCCCATATCCCCTCCCCTCCCATCACTCCCCTCTATCTAATCTAAAGCAACTCTATTCTTCCCTAGCACCCACTCCCTTACTGTGAATTAGTAAAACTCAACTAAAAATGGATCAAAGAAACTGAAAAGACACTTCACAGAAGAAATACAATCAATCAACAAATAGAGGAAAAAAGGTTCAAAATCTCTAGCAATTAGAGAAATGCAAATCAAAACTGCTCTTAAGATTTCATTTCACTCCATTCAGAATGGCAATCATCAAGAATACAGGCAACAATAAATGTTGGTAAGGATGTGGGGAAAAAGGTCCACTCATACATTGCTTGTGGGACTGCAAATTGGTAAAATCATAGAAATTATGGAAAGCAGTGTGGAGATTCTTCAGAAAACTTGGAATGGAACCACCATTTGACCCAGCTATTCCACACCTCTCTTTATATCCAAAGGACTTAAAATAAACATGCTTCAGTGATGCAGCCATGTCTATGTTTATAGAGCAAGGATCTTATTCTTATTCTTTGGTAAAGGTAGAGTTGACTGCTGACAGCACATAATTGGATACATTGCTGAGAATTTCACTCAGCAAAAGGAAGTGACCTCACTCAACTTGAATCTCCTGCATAGGAGCAGTCAGAATTCAACAAATGTTTTAGGTAAGGGAACAAAGCTATGGCCCCTTTATCTCAATTTAGGAAACTACAGGACAATTCTAGTTCCAGAGTGTCCCTTCAGAACTTGACTGCAACTATTTCTCATTATAAAATACTGTTTTTCCTCACTATCCATAAGCATGGTTCCTGAAAATACTCCCCTAGGCAAACTCAGCTTAGACTGTGGGTGTCGGTAGAGACTTAAGAAAGTTGACTCTAAAATGGGATTTTGAAACTGGATTAAGTACCCCAAAATGGTAATGAGGATAATATCAATGATATGTATAACATGGATAGTCATTAATCTGACATAGTGTTACAATGTGTAAAATTTCCTTGATGTTGAATAAGAATAGAATAGTTGTGTAAGAGGATGTAATAACTGGGGCAGTGTCTCAGGTATTTAAAAAGGGTGTGAAATTTGAGGTCATGCATGTACCCAAGAGCCTGGGAACAAGTTTGTTTCTCCTCCTACAGTTGCCGAGTGTCCAAACTGACAGTGAAAGAGATCAACACTGAGATTCAGTGTAGCACTATCCCTTGAGGGGGTGGCCAGTTAACTTGAAGATAGTTAATTACTGTGTACACATTCTACCCTAGAAAGGGAGGCCATTTATCTTGATCAGAATCCACACAGATTCTGAATATAGGTTTGCCTTTTGTCTTCAGACTGTCTGCCAGGATCATTATCAGATGGTTTGTGTTTTAAATCTACAAACACATGACCTTATATTGAATCAGAGCAAGAAACAATTAAATTGAAAGGGAAATACAGCAGTGTGCAGTTAGATGCCACATCTACCAAAACCTGCTCATGTGATATAGCAAAGAAATGGCACTATGAAAAGGCCAGTGTGGAAGTGATGTTCAGAATGTAGTGTTCTGAGACTGAATGTATATCCCTGAAGGCTATTATAATATCTTGTTCTGCAACAAGTTGATTACAATGCCTGTGTGAGTAGGAGTGAAAAGTAGGAATGACCCTACTTACCACAGTTTCTAGTGACCACTGGGAAATCTGTGCTCTGTGAATCTGTAGCTATAGGCTGTAGCTGTCTAGAGACCCTGGGAATGCTTCCTCAAGTCGAAGCAAGTGTCTTGTTAACTTTAAGCTCTGGTGGTCTCCCAGGCTTTTTAGACTCTCTGAACTCTGTGTCAGGAGACTAGCAATTAAGGAAAGGAATCACCATTTTGGCAGGGGTTATTGACTCTGTTGAAATTGCATTTTGTTACATAATAAGGACTGGCAAAAATACATGTGGCCTACAAGGGATTACCAAAGTGCTTCTTGATTCTTTCTTCCCCAATATTGATGATAATTAGACAACTATAGTAGCAAATTTGAGAACATTGCAGTGATTGGGAACTTTAGATCTGTCAGTGCTGGTGTGAGAGGAAGAATTATGATCCCCAAGAAGATTGGACACCCTAATCCTTATAAATGTGAATATGATAATACACTATCATCTTGAATATATTCCCTTTAGAGCAAAAGGAACTTACAATATAATGAAAATTATTAAAATACTAAATTTAAAATAGAGATTATTCTGGATTATCTAAGGAAATCCACTGTGCCACGCAAATCCTTAAAAATAGAAAAGAAGAAAGGAGGATAAATACTTGTTTTACTAGGTGACATAGCTGAGAGAGCAGAGCCAGCTTTTGAATGTAGGCACTGCCCATTACTAGCTCTAGCTCTGGGAGTTGGAATGTGGTTAAAACACTGAACATGTTCCTCATCTGCAAGGTGCAAAATATAAAAATCTTCAAAATATGTTTCTCTGAGAAATAAATTAAACATAATAACTTATTGAAAGAGTACATTCACAAGTTAATCAGCAAATGTTAATTTCCTTCCTTCCTCTAACGTATCGAATGCTAGTATGTACATTCAAAAGCTATGAGACACAATACAGGGGATATATAAAATATATGAGGCTCTACCTTTAAAAGAACTTAAAACTTAATTAGGAATAGATTATAGATATGTATTCTAGACATTGTAGATGTATGTATATATGATAGACAGACATGACATTTTATAATAGTCATCTAGGGTTTTGTGAAGTTTTATCTCTATTTGAAATTAATACTGGAATTAATCCAATATCCTACTTTTATTGTAACTGCTCTTATTATCATCCCCTTGGTTCCTATGTCTGGCTTTCTCAGCATCAAAGTTTTATGAATTACAAAAGTGTGCATCTTCTCCCCTTAGCCTCACATTCACTGCAATCACACCTTATGTACTGAATAGATTTAGGTAGCAGTGTTTGTCTTCCCAGTGTGTTGACCTCTCTCTGCACCTGCTCTCCTATATTTCTTCATCTGAAACACAGATGATTTCCCCTTAGAATGAGCCAAACACTCAGCCACCCAAAAGAACCCACTATATATGAATACAAAATCAAAGGGATCCGAAAGAACATCATTCCAGGGCAGTCTGACCTGGACCTGAGGCCTATTAGTGGGCAAGAGGAGACTGCCTCATTCAACACACTGCATATGAGCTGGCAAAAGCATCCATGGGATTCTGGAACAACAGGCCTTTCAGTGCAGTGGAATTATGCTACTCTGGGCTGCACCCTGGTGATATATCCTTAAGTGCAGTGACAGCCTTGATATTCACCTTCAGTGCCTCTTGGATGGTTTCGTTTCTCAGTTCTCTTTGCCATTCATGGAGCTGCCAGTCTAGCTATATATTAATGCTGCAGAGGAGACTCTGCACGTGATTTTGCTTTCTACTTGTTATGGTGGTAAGGGCTGCCTACAAATTCTTTGCCTAACTTCAGTTCCCAAGGGATTTGTATTTCCAGTCACAAAACCAAAGTCAGAACACTAATCAGGCATCCTGATGATTTTATAGACATCTCACCTGAATAAAGACAAAGTAACTTAAAATTTGTTTGTAAATAGGTTATCATAGGTAAATAGGTTTCCTTAGGCCAGGCCGGAAAAACATGTTAATTTTAGCAATTGAATTGTAGCTAAAACTACCACGGGTTAACTCTTTAGTGGATTTTGGCACTGGGAAAGACTGGGTTTAAGGGAAGTATTTTCATGATCTCCTTTATTAAGCAAGGTTATCTTTGATTGACACTAAAAAACATTTTAGAGCTATAAGAAAACAGAAATCCAGTGGAGCTCAGAACTACCAACCACCATCATATTGTACAATAATGCTTATTTGCAGTTAGTCACAGATATTGCTTAGTAATGTCTCCAGTTGGGATACAAACAAAACAGAGCAAGACAAAAATCTTTCAAATTCATGCATATTTTAAAAATAATAACATTTGTTTTATTCTGTCATAAAAGTTGCATATATTCCTTAGGAATCATTTAGAAACTACAAATAGACATTAAAAAATAGCCAACTACAAACAGAGTCTCCAAAGATAAGCACAAATTCTGAATGTGACTCTGGAGCAGAGACTATTGTATGGTCTTACACTTTGCATAAATGGATCAACAGCTCTCAGACTTGAATGAGCACTGAGTGACCCTGGAACCCAAACAGATATGCAGTAATGGAGCGTGTATACCTGTGTTCCACCCCAACCTACTACATCAGATTCTCCAGGCGACCATTCTTACTAACTTATTTTTTCCAAAATCTTCATAGGAGATTCTGGTGCATTATCGAAGTTGAAGTTAACTGCATTAGATACTAAGAGATAACCACAATAACAAAAGTTAGAATGAAATAATATTAAATCAAAAGAAAGATTTGAAAAGGGGGTACATAAATTACATATGGGATTTCTTTTTCTCAACTGTAGTACACTCTTCTAATACGTAAGACCTCAAATGGGCATCAGAGACTTCCCATGCATAGGTTGTCATATTGTGGTAGGAATGCTCCACCATTCTTGAAACTGTATGCTTTGTTACCTCCAAGTTTAGTCCTGACCACAAACTATAAGCTTCAAGTGACTTTTTTTTCCCCCTTTTTCCATATGGGTTCAAATCTCCTCTATAACCGACAACGGGTTAGCCAGTACATTCATTTTGATAGTATTCTATCTCCTGATTCTAGGTCTTAGATTCAGTTTATCTTTTCTACATATTGTTTGGAAACCTCTATATGTCACTGACCTTTTGGTTTAGGCCTCTCATTTTCTTCCTCTTAGAAGTTCTTCTTCATGACCTCACCTGATGGAACCAATATCTAAGTTAACCTTATTGGGCTAAACCTAGACTAACATTCTTTCCCATGGGGTTTCTTAACACTCAATTTCTGAATTATAAAGAACATTGCAAAGAAGTACCTTACCGGAGATATTCTTCAGAGGTTGTATTAATCTATTCTTTATTACCATAACAGAATACCTGAGGTGATAAATTTTATATAAAGAGGTTAATTTAGCTCACAGTTCTGGAAGTTAAGGATCACAGTGCCAACACTGAATTGGCTCTGTTGAGGATCTCATGGTAGATGGCATTACAACAGTAGAAGTACGTGTGAGGAGAGGTCACATCAGGAGACAGGAAACCAGAGAGTACAGAAGGCCCAGTAATGACCTTCCACTAAACACCACCTCTTAAAAGTCCCATAGCCTCTTAACTTTACTGTAACTAGGGACCAAGCTTCCAACAGGTGAACCCTTGAAAGACAAACGACATCCAAGTATGACTATATGTCCTGTTTCATTCTTCAAGACTTTATGAATGTTTACATGCACAGAACTGTACCCTATTGTTCATTCATTATTCACATATTAATCAAGTACTGATTATGTCCCAGATACTACTTGGACCTCGGGGACATACTAGCTAATAAACTATACAGTGTCCCTACTATATGAGGCCTGCATTATAGTAATGCAGAGAAGTAAGACAAAAAATATGTAATAAATCAGATGGTTATTAGGGTTATTAGTGCTATGAAAAAAACTATAGGAGCTTAAGAAGAAGATGTGGTATGTCTGCCATTTTATATAGGATGGTTATGAACTGGTCTCTTTAAGAAGAAGGTATTGTTAATAAGACACACAGACATGTATGAATGAAAAAAGGGCAATGTGTGTGCAGCTGGAACAGTGGTGGGAAGAGGAGTAGGACTGAGCTGGTGAACCTGGAAGGAGGTAAGCTCAGCTTGAGCTTTGCAGGCTAATCATTATTAGCACAATAGAATTGTTTGCAAAACCTCTTGAATTTTTTCTATATGTGATCATATAATCAAAATCTATACTTTTTCCTTCTACAATTCTTAAACATATTTTTTCATTCTGCTTCTTTTATTAATTCACAAACTAGAATTTGCTGTCCAAAGTTGAGTAGTTATTGATAACGTCTTATCCTCGTTCTAAAGGGAATGCCATTAATATTTCACTATTCAGTGTAATTGTTTGATGTCTGATTTTTTTCAGGTTGATAATTCCCCCTTCTGTTTATATTGATTTGGAAGTTTGTTATAGATGATTAATGTTGAACTTATTATACTCAGATTTTATTTAAATAATATATCCTGCACCTTTTCCTTTCCAAAGATTAAATAATATACGGATTTTTCATCAGCATACTACAGAGATACAGCCACATCAATGTTCATTGCTGCTCAATTCACCATAGCCAGATTGTGGAACCAACCTAGATGCCCTTCAGTTGATGAATGGATAAAGAAACTGTGGCATATTTATACAATGGAATATTACTCCGCAATGAAGAATGATAAAATTATGGCATTTGTAGGCAAATGGTCGAAATTGGAGAATATCATGCTAAGTGAGATAAGCCAATCTCAAAAAACTAAAGGATGAATGATCTCGCTGATAAGCGGATGAGGACATATAATGGGGGGTGGGACGGGCTAGCATTAGGTTTAGGGTTAGGTTTAGAGTTAGGCTAAGGAGAGCAGTAAGAATGAAGGAAAGAAGGACTGTGTAGAGGGAAAAGAGGGGTGGGAGGGTTGGGAGGGGTGGGAGGGGTGGGAGGGGTGGGGGGAGGGGAAAAATATAATAAACATCATTACCCTATGTAAACATCAAAAAATAAAAAAAAATAAAAAAATAAAAGATAAAAAAAAAATATACGGATTTTTCTATCATTTGTTTTATGTACTTTATCTTCTTGTTAATTTCCTACAAAGTATTTTTCATTATGTATGGCACTTTGAAAATTCTTTTAGTTTTCTAAGACAGGAATGTCTCCATGGGTAATGACTGCAGATTAGTTAATTAAAGCTGATGCATTTTTGTCTTTATGTTTGTAAATCTGTGTGTGAAGGTACATTCCATAACACCGTACAAGTTTTGGCTGATTACCTTGCTTGCTAGAGAGATCAATTCAAAAGTCAAAATTTTAAGTTAATCTAGTAATTTCAGTCATGATAATTTCATATGTAAGTTAAGATCTTCAAATATGCAGAAGATCATTTTGCTAAGATCGTATGAGGCAATTGAAACTAAGCTAGATTAAGGAAAGCAATTTTTGCTATAGTTATAAATCCTACTTGGCTGCTGCATTACTGGGCTGTAGACTAATTGCAATTAATCCAAGGCAAGGAAACTCATTTTTGAGTTTTACCACTGGGGGCTGATAGAGTATCATCCTCTTTATGGCTATTCACCATCAGAAGTCCTGACACCAAGCTTTCTTAATTAGCCACATGAAAGTTGAAGCTCCTTGGGAAAACAAAAAGAAGCAAATGAAAACAAAACAAAACAAAAAAACTGACAGCATTTTTTTGTTGTTGTTCGAAAAAAGAGAACAGAAAAAAAGTTTCAGTCAAATCAGCATTCTAAATTGAAGACATTTCCTCTGGAGAGTTAAGGCACAGGTATTTTGGTGTGAGGGACTTCTAGTTTCTGCCTGGTTAACTGATCCAACAGGATAGGTGGCTGACAATTTGCCACTATCACTTTGTCATTGAAAGCTGATTCTATATCTCTGAACAAATTAGTGACTAGAAATTAAATCCTAAGAAGGGTGCATGCTAGAAAATATCCATCTGAAATATGGTCAAATGTCCTTCAGTTCACTTCCTGATTTCATATAAAAATGAGTATAATATGTTATGAGATGAAGCCTTCTAAACATGTCAGTAAACATTGGTTCTTACTGAAATTCTTCAGGAAAAGGGAAATAACCACTTATTAACCACCTTTTGTTTTTATAGATATTTTAAAGTGGATATTAAGGGAAGTGGAATAATATGTGCTGTTAGGAGTTAGCAAATTCTCTCCGCCTCTCTCCCTGCTATGAACTTAGGAAGGCTGCCCATATAGTCACCATGACTGATGACTTGTTTACTTATTAGAGATATCAGTTTGTCTTCCAAATTATACTAGTTTTTTTTTTTTTTTTTTTTTTTTTTTTTTTTTTTTTTTTTTAAAGTGAGCTGTTACAAAGATCCATTTCATAGTTACAAAATTTAGGGTATAAAGCATTCATTTAATATAGCTGCCTAAATAAGTTTGCTACAAAAAGTCAGTTTGTCTGTTCAGTGACCACAATTGGTTACTCTGGTCTAAAGTTGAGAATGACTAAATGCTAAAGCCAGGATAGGTGCAAGCAATTATCAGATTTCTAAGTGCAGTTTCCTTCCCAGCATCCTCAGCATCATTCACTGAGTGAATATTTCTGAGGAAAGATTTCTGGAGTGATTAAGTGCTAGAAATATAAAAGGGAAATGGCCTAGTTTGGATATGGTAACTGTCTTATTTAAACCTGGATAACATTCTGGCATTCTCTTTTGGATTCAACACACCACTTTTGGGATGAATGAACACGACTAGACTTGCCTGCATGGAGCAGTATCAACTGTGTGCAACTAATTGCTAATAAAATGGCACAATGCATGAATTACTGGACAGTTTTCTTCAGATTCTAGAAGTTTCTTCAAATTCTTGAAAAGAAACTAAAATAACATTCTAACTCTTCCTTCATTTATGAATTCAATGATTTCCCCTGGAGTCATTTCTATCTTGAACAGGTAAAGATAGTAATCCAGAGATTTTGTATTTGTTTAATTTTGAAATAGGAATATTTTTATTTCTCTTATTGAAACCCTGTGTATTTAAAAAAGATGACAGAGGGATTAAAATAAGTTGTTTAGCAAGCACAAAGTTATAGTTAGAATAAATTTTGATGATTCCTTTCATAGTGGGTAACTATGGTTAACAACAATATGTTGTACCTTTTAAAATAGGAGAGAAGAGTTTGCATGTTCTCACTATAAGAAATGATGTATGTTTGAGGTGATGAATATGCTAATTACCTGATCCTTACACATTGTTTACATATACTGAAACATCACACTGTACTCCATAAGCATAAGCATGTATATTAATGTCAATCAAATAAATCTTCAAAAACATGATAGAAAAGTTTGAGAAAGATGGAAAGTCATGGGTTGTAATTATACTATCCACAGAAAGTTTTCTTTCTGTTGCATGTACATTCTCTATTCATGTGAGCATATACACCTGGATGTTTTGCAAATAATTTACCACTTACTGTATTAGCTTGCACCTTATTTTTTGTGGAATTTTTCTATATAGATCTTAGCTCATTGTAGCTAGGAAGTAACTAATTCAAACAGGTTGCACAACAACTCAATGACAGATCCCAGATTCAAACCAAGATATATCTGATTGCAAATTATTACACACTCTCTAAAAAGGTGGCCATTTGATCTTTCAGTTCAAAATCTTTTGTTCTGCAATGAGATAAGATGCCAGAGCTCAGGCTTTCAAGTCATATGTTTGAAGAATCTAGAATGTGAATCATGGGGTTAGATGCTGTGGTTAGTGATGAGTCAGGTGGACAAAGTTACCTTAGTAAACTGTCATGATTTGCAATTCACCCCTTCTTTAATTTTATTCATGACATAGACTGAAGCATTATAAATATGTGTACTTAGCTCTAAGAATGTGGTTCTTAGCATGTTTCTCTACAAGGCATATTCATGAAAATAGACTTGAAAAACTATAGACCAAAAACACTGTGAATATGAGTATAAATGACTATACATTGCATAATTAACCAAATCATCTGCTATAAAATAAATTGAGAATGATGGTGCTAAACTAGTAATAATTTGTGATGAAAATTTAAAACAACAACAATTAAAGCACCGCAAGTCTGAAGAAAACACTCAAATCTGCTAATAATAAGTCTTCCCCCAAATTTTTGGAATTTCTCAAATTCAATTGCCTAGTAGAAACTTTGCTATGCTGTTAAATGGTGTGTGTTAAACCTATCAGTGGATTAATGAAAGGTCCTTTGGCAAGTTTTGTAACCGCTTTTAGTCATCATTCATGAGTCAGCAATTCACAAAAAAAACCCTTTCAGTTCTACTTATAAATGAAAATTCATGGATTGCAATAAGTGATTCACAGATATTCTGACTTTCCTCAGCAAGATATGTACCTTTTACCTCCCTTGATTTAAAAATAAAATAATCATATCCGAACATATAAATCACTGAGACTTTCCAGGGGCTATGATTGCATTTGTGCACCTTAGGCTACAGTCAGCTGCAGAGAAGCCCTGCCAAATATCACAAAGTAATTTGTCACATTAGGGTTAGACAATTTTGCATAAATGTAACCGTTACTTTGCTCTGGAGTTTGCTTATATTGCCCGATAAATGTTAAATTGGGATATTACATGGCTGTATAAAGCAGGTTTTGATGGAACAGTATTTTTGATAAAAGCCAGTTCAGATCACATGCCTTCTGAATTCAAATCTTATTAAATTGGAAAGACTTGGACCCAGAATCATTCAGAAACTTCATAAGACTTCAAAAATGACTTCTCAACTGAGCTAAGCATTCAAATGCAGGCCACTTTGTAATATTCTCATTGCAGGATCTTGTACACTTTGAGTGATGTTACCATTTGCTGGAGCTCTCTACAGTGTTGCTCTTCCACCAGTATCAACCAATTTCACTGATCAGTAGCTCTGGCTTAGCTTCACCCTCTTAAATTCAATCATTCATTTGGCAGGTGCAAAGTAGATAGATTTTCAACAAATCTCAGAATTTAGGAAAAAAAATAGAAAAAAGATATTGATTATTTGGTTCTGAATGCTGACATTTAACTTGTAAATTAGGGAGGATTTATTAGTTACAAATTATTTCTACTACAGAGATTTTCATTTAATTTTCATGCTTTTTTATTACTGAAAAAAAAATATATGGCTTCATCCCCATGGTCTGTTGAATGCCTTGGGCATCAACAAACAGTTTAGAGTGGCCAGTCATTGGAGCATAGAGTCAGACTTGTTCAACATGGAAAAAGACTAAATGCATTTTTCCTTGTAGAAACATCTGCCCCAGATGTTGTGGCTAACAGAGCAAAGAGATCACATAGGGACTTGTTTTCTAATTTTATTTTTTTTAAATGATACATTTGACAGTATATTCACATATGCAGTCACATTGTGTGTGTTCATTTCTTAATTCTGCTACTAATAAACTGGGTAACCTTGAAGATCAGTCAATAAACCTCTCTAACTCATCAATAACTTAGAGGTGCTAATTTTTCTGTTCTTAGACTTCAGAAGACTATTGATACTAACTTAATTGAATTAATCATGTAAATACATGTAAATATATATGAACAAACTTAAAGCAATGCCAAGAATATAGTATGAACTCCTATTATTAAAATTTTTGTCATCACTCTTGAGTAAGTATGTATCTATCATTTAATTGCTTTCGAATATGACCTTGAATAGTCCTTTCTGTTTTACTTTTGGTATACTGTTCTTAAATAAATAACACATTAAAACAATTAAAATACTTGGGAGTATATAGTGAAAAATGGTTTTCTTACTGCCCATCATTCCAATTGCTATTTCACCTAGTGATTTTTCATGCTAAATTTATTTATTCATAAACTTCCATATGGAGATTAAAGTGCCAAAGAAAGCAAAACTATTCAAAAAATAAAATATTTTTACCTCATTTTCTGTTTTTCTAATAAAAAGATAGTAATCTTTAAAAAAAAAAAACCTGCCTTCTGTAGAGTAGTACATGTTATGTAGCAGAAGTCCTACTAAGACTGCACTGTATGCTCTGTATCATTCAATCATCACAATTAGTCCTGTGAGATAGGCACCATTATCAACCCAATTTTATAGATAAATAACTTCCTAAAGGTAACTCAAATGGGATTAAACATTATGCTCTTCAAATTTAAAAGTTTTCAGAAAATACAAAAGACCAAATATATCTTTTTTTCTTTGAAAGATGTCTCATAATCTACCTTTGCTTTTCATTCCCTTTTATATGTCATCTACTTTTTTAAAAAAATCATTTATTTATTTTTTTATTTTTTACAGACTGCATTTTTGGAGAAAATTGCTCAGTTTAGACTCTTTTAGTCTCCATTTCTCTGCACAATGTCAACAGTTTACACTTTCTGAAATCCCAGTTTTATTAAGTCTCTTTGTTTGCTTAGCAGGCCTCACTGGCTCCACACAGTGTAGAGAATGTAATACAAGCCACTTATCCTGACATCCAAGGCCTTTCTTGGTCTGCCTCCATCTTAACTAGCATCTTATTTCCCACAGTGTGCTTAGTCTAGTTTAATTAATAAAGGCTAACCAACAATCTCCTTAACAATACAACTAAAAGATATTATAACAATTCTCCTTGGGATGTAGACTTAAGAGAATTCATTCTTTCAACTTGAGTAATTTGGAGAGTACAAAACATAGATTCCTGGCATCAACATTAATTATTTTATTTGGAGGTTTGAAAGAATTATTGCTAGAGAATCTGAGAACATGAACAAGTACACATTTGGATAAGACTTTTCCTGGGAGCTAGAGCTGTGCTATGGCTCTATTCCTCATCAGAACTGAACAGCAGTTGTTTTAATTTAAAATGTGTTCAACATCCTCCTGGCCTGGCACTGGCCACCAGGGCATGCTTTGAATTAAACTGACTGTGCAGCTTGGAGAGTGGATACCATCACCAGAGAGCTCATTTTAGTATTCACAAACAGTGGCCACCACATAACCTCACACAGAAATCAAATGAATGGTCATTTCTTCTATTGGAATTTGGCAAGGAATGTTTTACATTTTACAGATTACCTAGTCCAAGAAATGATTTCCCTTGCAGTAAGTCAATAATGTCCTTTTTGAAAACATGAAAGTCCAATCCATTCTTTTTAAATGATGATGTTTTGAGATCCCCAAGGGCTGGGACTATATTTCATTCCTCATTTTATCTTTGTTGCCAGGATCATTTTCTAACATGGAGGAAATGTTTTTTGTATAAATGAATGTATTCATGGATTGTTTGACTATAAAGGGGACTTTGGATGTGAGACTCTTGGATGTGAGTCTAGGAGAATTGTTGCTAATTCCCTGGCACCAGACAATTATTTGATGGAAAAAAATTCTTATTTCTTTATCAAAGCCATGGGACTTCAGGACTAGATGTAATTGCTTTGAAAGCATGCTGGTGAGGTAACACATGTTGTACAGAAAGCATTTTATTTGAGCCCCAAATGTTCACTGAACATCATGGGACAGTGCTCAGAGTGTTTCTCTCAATAGAGGAAGATAATATACACAGTGTTTGCTTTGATCTGTTGTGTCTATGAATCATTTTGGTTTTGACCTACTTGTGATTGATCTCAACAGGAAAAGCTGAGATTGTTAGAGGAGCTTCTAAGATCTTAAACATATTCTTTAATTTGTTTACTTAAGAGAAGGCTTGGGAGTTCATATGTAAGAAGGAAAGAAGGGAAGATGGCGTATGTTGAGTTTCAAGGAGTAAAGAAAAAAAAAAGAAGTAGAACAGAGCAACATAATGCAGAGAATTTGGGTTCAGCTGATGTTCTCAATCTGTTTCCCATCAGACTCAATGGTGTCCTTTTAATTGCCTTGGTACCCTGGAAAGCCATGTACTTTCCCCAGTTTTCTCTTAAAGCTTTCCTCAGGAAATAGTAAAAAAAAAAAAAAAAAAAAAAAAAAAACCCTCCATGCCACAGTAGTAATACTCTACCTCTTCTCCAAAGGTATTTTCATGTTAGTGGGGGAGAAATTTTGGATGAATGAAATAATAAATTTCTCCCTTTGTAGTTTTAGACAAAAGTGATCAGTGTTGAGGAGGTATTATAGGGTTTATGCAGATGAACTCCACCTAGACACTCTTGAAGTGATACACCACACATCCCCAACACCATGGTGATGCTGCTTTTGCCTTAGAAGCAATCAGCTGTCTTCCAAAATTTCACTTGACCCCTGAAAGTTGTACACAATTTTACTTTGTTCATGAGATTTTCCCTGATTTGCACAGCAAAAATGATTTAAAATAGTTGCCTCCTCTGAATTCAAATTCTTTCATAAAGTACCAACAATTTAGTAAGTTTAATGGAATACAGTTGAAAAAAAATCTTTCTTGATCATCTCAATTTACTCACTCTGCTCTCACTTCTTCTATGTCCAGAAGCACTTTGTTCATGTCATACTCTAAAAACTATTTATATGCTTAAATTGTTGTCATTTTTTTAAACTTTCTAAATCTTTGCATTTTGGGAGGACAGGGGCTGTGTTTTTGTCATCTCTGTGACATCATAGACTGTCCCAAAGGAGTTACCCAATCAGTGCTAGAACAAGAGAATGAATGAGCCTCTGCTATGTGCACAGTACTGTCTTGGAGGGGAAAAAGGTGATGGAGATTAGCTAATGCTCCTTTGGTGTATATGTGACTGCATCTGTGGACAAGCATGACACATCACGGGTTATACTTACAAAGTACTTTGATTTTTTGTCTCCTAGAGACTTCAGATTCCCCTGTTGGGCCATTTTTTCTCTGCTCTATTAAATTCTAGTCACTTGAAAACAAGAAAAGATACTCTAGTTGGTGCATAAAATGCTGATGCCTGTGTTATAGTAAAATCTTTGAACTTTTTCCACCCTATTTAATGCAGAAGCTCCTTCTCCTCAGGTGTGCTGTAGGGGGATGAGTCGGGGATGTGTGGAACTGGCCTGCATGTGCAGCTGGGGACATCTCACTAAAAGTTTTAGCATTTTCGAAAAGATGCCAAGATTTTAAAAGCTTAATTCCAATCCAGTGCAGTAATAAAATGTCTTATATTTCCTTTTGAGGCCGACACAAGAGCTTATTCTTTGTGAATTCAGACACTAGACGGTGGTTATTACAGTATAAGCAATCATTGTGCTACCTTGAGACTATCGTGTGGAGCCAAGATTATTATCATTATCATTGTCATTATTATTAGGAGTCATTTCTCTCACAGCCTCCAGGGTGGCAGGAAGAGATGATGATAGGTAGGGTAAGGCAGTGGTAAAAGCCAGCCTCATGAGTTAGCTTTGAAGGGGCAGCAGAACCCTTGAAGACCTTTTTACCTTCATCAGTCCTCATTGGAGTAAAAACTTGAAGATGCAAAGTCAAAAGGGAGAAACTGCCCCATCGTTTGTTAAGTTCATTTGCCCTGAGCACTTCAGGCTCCTACCAGGTTCCTTTCTAAGGTTTTCTAAAGGAACAGAGTCAATAGGAGGTATAATCATAAAAAGATTTATCAGATTGGCTCATGCAACCAGAAGCTGGGTAGTCCACAGTGGCTGTCTGCAGGCTGAAGAGCTGAAGGAACCAGTAGCTATGCTGTCCAAGATGTTGAAGTCTCAGAACTAGAGGGATCAATCATGCTACCCAAGTTCGAGACAGAAGGCTTCTGGAAACTCCCTGGAGAATCACTGGCAAAGTCCACTTTGGAAGAGTGAAGGAGCAGCAGGAGTCTGATGTCCTCAGGCAACTGCAGCGGAAATCAAGAACTCCTCCAAGAGGAATCGAGCTTGCATCTGCTGCTGCTGCCTTGCTCTTCCAGTTTTTATTTTATCTAAGCTTCCAATCTGTTGGATGGTGCTGCCCACCTAGGGAGAGTCTCAACTTCAGTTTGCTATTCCACATGCCAATCATTCCTAGATACACCCTCACTGACACACCCAGAAACCTCTGAATCTTGGACCTCTCTTAATTCAATCAAGTCAACAATTCAAATTAATCTTGACACCAGGGCATTCCTTGCACTTCATTGACATTAGGGGCCTTAGATTCCTGCCCTGGAGTTTTGTCTTTGGGTCTGGTAGTCTTTTGTGTTCACAGCCTTGTGGAGACCTTGGCATGTGAAATGTGGGGGCTTTTCACTTTGACTTAGGAACCAGCAGGAAGCCCACCTGCCTCAACTGTAGAGAAAATCTGTCCATCACAAGTACTGACCTTTAGCATTGACCTCTCAGGAGCAGTGGGCAGTGATGCCCACAACTGTCAGAAAAGCACAGTTACAAATGAAGATAACCTTTTCTTTCACCATCTGAATGTGGTACAAATGACAGTTTGGAGATTTTTTAAGGTAGGTGGAGTAATAGCCACTCAACATAGCAGCACAGAGCACAGTTTGCATGGAGCCACAGGTGCTTTGGTTGTGCTTGCCCTGAAGGAATCTGAGAGGAAACAGATTGCAAGTTTTCCAGATACCTTTCTGGTTTTCATCAGTTTCTCCTGTGGTGCCATCATGGCTCAAAAACTTCCTCTGGCCATCCTTTTTGTGCACAGTTCACATAAGAATGCTTTGAGTTTTACCACTACTCGTGGGATCTTGGGCAGTTGCTTGGTTGGAAACCACAGCTTCTTGACATCCTCTGCAAAGTCAATAATGGTAAGAAAAGTACCAAAATCTAGTTGTTGTAAGGATTAATTGGATAAAACACTAAATGCACAAAACCAGTGCCAGGCAAATGAATTGCAAAAGTAATGATTAAGATTGTGATTATACTAGACAATTTTCACTATCATCTGTTTCAGAGATACCTTCCATTTATAATTTTGAAAAGATTTCTGTTTCTGAAAAATAAATATAATGGAAAAATATGCATGTATATATGCACATAAATACAAAAACAAAGACAAAATGGGCAAACTTTTAATAGTGGCATTCTCTCTGAGGATTAAAGTTATTATAATTAACTTTATTGTCATTTTAAACAATTTTTCTAAAATTACTAATCAAAATTATTTCAATAGTAAGGAAAATGGCTTATTTTTATTGCATATATCTATAGGACACAATGTGATGTTTCGATACATGTATTTGTTGTGGAAAGATTAAGTCAAGCTAACATATCCATCAATTCATAAACTAATTTCTTGTGATGGAGAACAATTAAAATCTACTCTCATTGAAATTTTTAAGTAAGCAGTGCATTATTGTTAACCACAGTCATCATGCTATTGAATAGATCTCTGTAACTGATTCTTCTTGTCTAACTGAAACTTAAAACTTAACACTCTTTCACCAATATATCCCCATTCCCTGCCCCCACCACCATTCTTTTTTCTACCTCCATGAGTTCAACTTTATTGTATTCTGCATATAAGTAGTGTCATGCTGTATTTTTTTTTTTGCCTATTTTAACATAATGTCTTTTGGGTTCAAGCATATAATCATAAATGAAAGGGTGTTCTGAAGACTGAGCAGTATTTTATTGTTCTTATGTACCATATTTTCTTTATCTATTCATCTACTGATGGACACTTAAGTTGATTGCTTGTTTTGGCTCTCCTGAGTAGTGTTGCAATATACATGGGAGTTCAAGATTTTCTTTGATGGACTAATTTCTTTCCATTTGGATACATATCCCAAAATAAAATTATTGAATCATATGGTAGTTCTATTTTTATTTATTTTGGAAACCTCTATATTGTTTTTCATAATAGCTATTCTAATATACATTTCTGCCAACAGTGTACAGAATTCTCTTTTCTTTGTATCACCACAAACACTTGATTTCTTTCACCTTTGTGAAAAAAACCACCCTAACAGATATGAGGTGATATCTTATGATGGTTTTAATTTGCATTTCCCCATCAATTAATGTTATTGAACATTTTTTCCCTATGCCCATTGGCCACCTGAATGTCTTCTTTTGAGAAACATCAATTTAGTCCCTCTGTCCATTTTTAAATTGGTTTGTTTTCCTGCTACTGGTTTGAAATTTACATGTAGTTTGATATTAACCTTTGGTCAGAAGTAGGGTTTACAAATAGTTTTCCATTCTGCAGGTTGTCTTTTCATTGTTGACTTTTTCTTTTGCTATGCTGAAACTTTTTTTTTTTTTGTACTGGGGATTGAACACAGGAACACTTAACCACTGAGCTCAGTTGCATCCCAACCCTTATTTTATTTTATTTTTTGAGACAGAATCTCACTAAGTTGCTTAGGGTCTCGCTATGTTGCTGAGGTTGACTTACATTTGCTTTTGTTGCCTGTTGACTTGGGTGTCATAAGTGATTTTTCTCAGTCAAAGCTTCTAAATCTGTGTAGAGTTTTTGTTGGCATGTCCTAGTAACAAAGTTGCATAACAAGGGTCTAAATGGGTCAACAAGGTCATAAAAAATATAGAGAGGAAGGAAAGGTGGGACAACTCAATATCTGACTTTGTGGAAAACAGCTGTATTATTAATGATACTTCTTTATTCACTGTTGAAATAACAAAGATTTTATTTCCTCAACAAGAAAAACTAGAAAGAAGCTACCAACACCAAATCCCATCTGAAGAGTTGTTAAGAAAGCCACCCCCCTATCTCCTTCATTCTCCCTCCAAAATCTCTGAGTTCCCTCCACTTTCCTCCATCAAAAATACTCTGCAAAAAATAATAAATTAATTTTACAATTTTATATAAAGTAATTTGTTTCTTCTTTTATCCATTAATTTCATTCACATCCTGCTACCTACATTTTACAATGCTAAGCTTAAGATAGGGTATAAGATAGTCTTATCTTCTGTCTTACAGATTGTTAATCTTTGAAACACTGAGAAGTTCAGAATGCATCTTTAATTACAAATTTCAGTGGTTATAAAGAGATGGGGTGGAACAGGTGGTCTTTTTCATTTCATAGTTGAGGAGTAAGGAGCATATAGGGTTCCCAAGCCTTGTCTTCACATGACACACTCAACTAAATGGAACAAGGTCATTTTGAGACATTGGATGATTTCAAGGCTAGAAGAGGGAAAGCACAAGATGAACTTGTAATATTTTGTGGTAGAAATTAAAGGCAAACTAAAATGATGGGAACATATCAGAAAAGCATAGAGGAGCCAATTTGCCATAGTTAACAATGGTCAAATCTAGCACAATTAGAGCATCAAAACAAATTACAGTATCTCAATATAGCAGAATGAATAAAACAGTAATACATGTCTATTTATACAAAATATTGCCTCATCAATTTTATCTCTGACATAGTTATCTCTTATTATCATTACAAGCATGTAATTTCTTAGGACAAAATTAGATTCTTTATTGATTTTGTCAATAAGAAAGCAGCTACCAACACCAGATCTGATTTGAAGAGTTGTTAAGGAAGTCATTTCCCTGCCCCCTCTATCTCTTCTGTCAACTGATTTTTGTCAAGCTTAATTTCTGCTCAGTTAAAAATAATTTTGTATTGACACCTGACTTGTTTACAAATAGAAACAATGCTAAAAGGGACCGGTATTTTATAACATTTTTTATTATTATGAACTATTTTGTAATGTAATGTGACCTTATATCTTGGAACAAATATATAATTAATTTGTTAGAGAAATTTTTCAGAACATAACTACTGATATCACTGTAAGAATTCCTAATGAACCATTTACCACAATTAATCTAATAATTATTTTATAATGCTTATTTTAAAATATTTTCCTATTTAAAAATTAATATTGTTTTTTAATCCAAGTAAAGAGAGGTAGTATAAATTATGATAAGTGGATCACCAAATTTAAGGTTCTCCTCTCAAAGTATCTATTATATGTATCTAGAGTAATCATTTATTAGAAACACAATGGTACAGCATGTTATTCTCAACTGAAATTGGATTTTAATTAAGTTATGCAGAATTTCATAAATGAAGTGGTTCACTAAGCCATAGTACTTCTCTCCTCTATTTCACCACTAACCACTTTTTTTAGTAATAAACATTTGCACACTTTTGTATTTAGAGGAAATTGTTTGCAAAATTACTCCCCAGTACTTAGAATTCTTTTTTTTAAATCATACCACTTGATTATTTTTTGCCTTGTAGTATCTGCTCTTTTAATGTTTTCATCTGAATGG
Organism: Sciurus carolinensis; assembly: GCF_902686445.1. Lineage (NCBI taxonomy): Eukaryota > Metazoa > Chordata > Mammalia > Rodentia > Sciuridae > Sciurus > Sciurus carolinensis. The sequence goes on along the minus strand of NC_062217.1, from coordinate 109,302,247 downwards.
GGTATTTCAGGAGGTCTTTAAATGTTATAAAATTATATAGAAAGTTTATTGTACTTCTTCTTGTTTTTTACATTTTATACTGCTAGAGAAATGAAGAGTTGATGCATCCAAAATATGTGGAAAAAGATTTATTAAAATGCCATAGTTATTAATAAGCTAGCCTGGGTACATACCTGCTTGCTGTAGTAGAATTCATTTTCTTTCTCAAGGCAAAAATGTAAGTCAGATCAAATATTTAGGAGAATATAAAAATAACAAAACTGTGACATGCTGTCAAAATGACAGTTGTCAAAAGTTTTAGAGTAGATTACTATCATGAGAAAATCATCAAAATACAGATTTAAGGGCTAGGGATTCAATATATCTAAGAACTTCATTTCGTGTATGTGCATTAGAAACAAATGAATTGGGCTAAATGTTCTCTTGGCCTCTTTAAATGCAAATATCCTATGGATATTTTCATTTCTAAATTTGGAATTTATGTTTCTTATTGAATTTTCTAATCATTTTACTTAATATTGGAAACATTTCTTTCATGCTTAAAATTTGAAAAAATGAATTCAAAAGAGCCAACTTTATGGCAAACTTTATATATATATATATTAAATAATAAAGACATGTCTTATGGATTAGTATTATTTTTTTCAGAATTACTTCGCCTAGACAAGGTTTAGATAGTGTGGCATAGAGAAAACCTCCCTGTCAGTCTCATGGGATTTGCCTGTTCTCCTCATGAGGTGGTCTAAGTAGTCAAGAACATGTGTCTCATATTTGTTATTGAAATATGAATCATTACTCCAAAACTAGGAATCAAACAAAAAAATATAATTAATTGTAAAAAAACAAAAAAAATCCATGTCCTCAAAAAAGCTTACCTGTCATTATGACTACCTGGTATTCTTATGGTGGATCCCATGAGAGTACTTTGAAACCAATTTTCATATGGAGTTAGGAATTGAGACCTATGCTACAGTCCTCAACGTATATGGATTTTTCAGATATAAACAGAGTTTGGAAAACTTAGGGCCAGGATTAGGCTAAATAGTTTGCTACAGGTCCAAATAGTATCCATAAACACACTGCTGTCTGCCTTCCCAAGTTACCAGTTTTCAGTGAATGTATAAGGGGTTGGAGAATGGCATTTTCTTCTCCCCTTATCTCTAATCCTTTCTGTAAATCAACTGCTCCCACCACTGGTCACTTAAATCGAAGTGTCTTCAGTCCCACTTTAATTTCCTTCAGCCTCTGTGTTCTCTAAGACCTAGCCCCACGGCTTTACTTAGAACTTGAATCCATACTTGTAATAAAAAGATCAGCATGTCTGCAATTTGTTTTTCTTTTTACATTTTAATTGATCTTGTTGTTTAGAAACTCACTGATTCACTATCAGTGCCAAGATGCACAGAATATAAAAGACAGATTATGAATGTGGGAAGACAAACAGAAAGAAGATTTTCCCCTCATATTATGTCTTTGTGTATAAAATGTATAAAGCAGAGAGGGTGTTTAGATCAGAGACAAAAATCTATTGGGGAGAAACCGTGAGAGTTTCTTCTCTTACACAGTAGGAAGAGGAGAAGGGAAACTCTGGTCAGGAACCAGATTTACAGAATTTAAGGTAGTAATGATATAGACAGAGACCCTATATGCTGCTTCTTGTTGAGCACCCTTGGAAACACCAATTTCTGATATTCAGTCTCTATCAACCAGTCTCATAGAATGTCTCTCCTAAAACACTCTATGCCTTAGAGTTAGAGGAAAAATCAGAAGCAGCTACAAGTTTCCATGTTTGCTATTCTTGACATGGAAGTAAGAGTTGAGGGGATGACTCAGAAAATAAATTTCTCCCTGTGGAGTTTTAGACAGATGTGAATGGTGTTCAAGAGGTATTATAGGTTCCACAGAGCAGTATTATGCAAGCAAAAATTTACCTCCAGAATTAATTTGCATCTGTCCTGATATTTACAGTATGTTTTATAAAATGCTCTAGAGAATGTCAAAAAAGCACAATTAAGAAAATATTTTCACTCAAAGATAAATTATATCCTTGACACCAAAGGCCAAAGTGCAATATTTAATACTGAAACCTTTGGAATTGATTTATATTTAAAAATGAAATATAGAAAACTCTTATTTCTTTTAAAAAACATACTGAGTGTATACAACCATTGCTCTCTGCATGTTATTTTGTCATTTAAGCAGATTTATGAGTTCTACTTTAGTCATATGGAAAGACTGAATAAAGAACATGATTTTAGTTAAATAAACCTGAATCAAAATTTCAATGGACTACTTACAAATCAAGTGATTCAGGCCAATTACTTAGTTGTTCTTGGTCTCATTTATAAATTGAAATTCTATGTCCATTTGTTGTGGGAAGAATGAGAGAGCTCATGTAATTGTAAGTATATGGTCTAATAAGTTCTAATGTGTTATCATTACTATTATTAGTTTGCAGCAGTAACCATTAGTGTTGGAGGTAGGATTCAAATTCACTTGGTTTGATTGTGAAACCTGGGCTTATAAACTTACATCATTCTATGCAGTTGAATGAAACAAACAAACAAAAAATGCTTAGAGAAGATGAGACTAAGTTAAAAGAAGAAGGTGCCTCTGCTCTTGGAAGTGTCAAAGGTATGTTTAAAGGTGAAAGTATTTATTTATTTAATCATTTATTTATTGGAGGGGATACTAGGTATTAAACACAGAGGCACTTTACCACTGATCTTTTTCTGTTCTTTTTTTATTTTGAGACAGTGTTTCACTAAGTTGCTGAAGCTAGCCTCAAACTTGCAATCCTCCTGCCTTAATCTCCCAAAATGCTGGGATTACAGGTGTGTACGACCATGCCTGGCAGGACAGAAGAATTTAGAAAAGGAAAGTAAAAATTCACTTGTAAAGGATGAGTTGGCCTTCAGACAAGTTGACTGGTCAAGTATTTGATTTAAAAAAATGCAGCATTACTAAGATTACCAAATTGTTATGATGAAAAACAGCAAATGCCACATGATCATCAAACACACCCATTTTATTTACAAGGTGCTCAAACATTTGTAAATCTAGAAGCAGAGCTTGTTTCTGTAGAAGTTCAGATTTATGGGACATATTTAAAGTTTTGTGACTTGGGAATCAGAAATAGTTACATTGACCTTATTATTGTTGTTATTGTAGGCATTGTTAATATTGTTTTTTATCGTTTCTTTTATTATTTCAGGAAGAAAATATTTTTTATTTCATATATATTCATTCATTTCTTTCTTTATCACTTTTAGGTACCACACAGTAATATTGGAAGCAGGCCAAATTATTAGCTCTTTCATTTTCTTTTTTTTTTTGACATGATTTTTTTTTTTTTATTATTTTTTTTACGTTTACATAGGGTAATGATGTTTATTTTATTTTTCCCCTCCCCCCCACCCCTCCCACCCCTCTTTTCCCTCTACACAGTCCTTCTTTCCTTCATTCTTTCCGCTCTCCTTAGCCTAACTCTAAACCTAACCCTAAACCTAATGCTAGCCCCTCCCACCCCCCATTATATGTCCTCATCCGCTTATCAGCGAGATCATTCATCCTTTAGTTTTTTGAGATTGGCTTATCTCACTTAGCATGATATTCTCCAATTTCGACCATTTGCCTACAAATGCCATAATTTTATCATTCTTCATTGTGGAGTAATATTCCATTGTATAAATATGCCACAGTTTCTTTATCCATTCATCAACTGAAGGGCATCTAGGTTGGTTCCACAATCTGGCTATGGTGAATTGAGCAGCAATGAACATTGATGTGGCTGTATCTCTGTAGTATGCTGATTTTAAGTCCTTTGGGTATAGGCCAAGGAGTGGGATAGCTGGGTCAAATGGTGTTTCCATTCCAAGCTTTCTGAGGAATCTCCACACTGCTTTCCAGAGTGGCTGCACTAATTTGCAACCCCACCAGCAATGTATGAGTGTTCCTTTTTCACCACATCCTCGCCAACACCTATTGTTGCTTGTATTCTTGATAATCGCCATTCTAATTGGGGTGAGATGAAATCTTAGGGTAGTTTTGATTTGCATTTCCCTTATTACTAGGGATGTTGAACATTTTTTCATATATCTGTTGATTGCTTGTAGATCTTCTGTGAAGTGTCTGTTCATTTCCTTAGCCCATTTGTTGATTGGATTATTTGTATTCTTCGTGTAGAGTTTTTTGAGTTCTTTATAGATTCTGGAAATTAACGCTCTATCTGAGGTATGGTTGGCAAAGATATTCTCCCACTCTGTAGGCTCTCTCTTCACATTTCTGATAGTTTCCTTTGCTGAGAGAAAGCTTTTAAGTTTGAATCTATCCCAGTTGTTGATTCTTGCTTTTATTTCTTGTGCTATGGGAGTCCTGTTAAGGAAATCTGATCCTGAGCCAACAAGTTGAAGATTTGGACCTACTTTTTCTTCTATAAGATGCAGGGTCTCTGGTCTGATTCTGAGGTCCTTGATCCATTTTGAGTTGAGTTTTGTGAAGGGTGAGAGATAGGGGTTTAATTTCATTCTATTGCATATGGTTTTCCAGTTTTCCCAGCACCATTTGTTGAAGAGGCTATCTTTTCTCCATTGCATATTGTTGGAACCTTTGTCTAGTATGAGAAAATTGTATTTATTTGGGTTTGTGTCCATGTCCTCTATTCTGTACCATTGATCTACCTGTCTATTTTGGTACCAATACCATGCCGTTTTTGTTACTATTGCTTTGTAGTAGAGTTGAAGATCTGGTATTGCAATACCCCCTGCTTCACTCTTGCTACTGAGGATTGCTTTAGCTATTCTAGGTTTTTTATTCTTCCAGATGAATTTCATAATTGCTTGCTCTATTTCTGCAAGGTACATCATTGGGATTTTAATTGGAATTGCATTGAATCTGTATAGCACTTTAGGTAGTATAGCCATTTTGACGATATTAATTCTGCCTATCCAGGAACATGGGAGATCTTTCCATCTTCTAAGGTTTTCTTTAATTTCTTTCTTTAGTGTTCTGTAGTTCTCATTGCAGAGGTCTTTCACCTCTTTTGTGAGATTGATTCCCAAGTATTTTATTTTTTTCGATGCTATTGTGAATGGGGTAGTTTTCCTAATTTCTCTTTCTGAAGATTCATCACTTATGTATAAAAATGCATTGGATTTATGAGCATTGATCTTGTAACCTGCTACTTTACTGAATTCACTTATGAGTTCTAAAAGTTTTCTGGTGGACTTTCCAGGTTCCTCTGAATATATAATCATGTCATCAGCGAACAGGGATAGTTTGAGTTCTTCTTTTCCTATTCATATCCCTTTAATTTCTTTGGTTTGTCTGATTGCTCTGGCTAGAGTCTAAAGGACGATGTTGAATAGAAGCGGTGAAAGAGGGCATCCCTGCCTTGTTCCAGTTTTTAGGGGGAACGCTTTCAGTTTTTCACCATTTAGAATGATATTAGCCATGGGCTTAGCGTAGATTGCTTTATAATGTTTAGGAATGTTCCCATTACCCCAATTTTTTCTAGTGTTTTGAGCATGAAGAGATGCTGTATTTTATCAAATGCTTTTTCTGCGTCTATGGAAATAATCATGTGATTCTTAACTTTAAGTCTGTTGATATGGTGAATGACATTTATTGATTTCCGGATGTTGAACCAACCTGCATCCCTGGGATAAAACCCACTTGATCGTGGTGCACTATCTTTTAAAATATATATTTGTATGCGATTTGCTAAAATTTTGTTGAGAATTTTTGCATCGATGTTCATTAAGGATATTGGTCTGAAATTTTCTTTCCTCGATGTGTCTCTGTCTGGTTTAGGTATCAGGGTGATATTGGCTTCATAGAATGAGTTTGGGAGGGTTCCCTCCTCTTCTATTTCATGGAATAGTTTGAGGAGTATTGGAATGAGCTCTTCTTTAAAGGTTTTGTAGAACTCGGCTGAGAACCCATCTGGTCCTGGACTTTTCTTTGTTGGTAGGCTTTTGATGACCTCTTCTATTTCATTGCTTGAAATTGATTTATTTAAGTTGTGTATGTCCCCCTCGTTCAGTTTAGGTAGTTCATATGTCTCTAGAAATTTGTTGATGTCTTCGAGGTTTTCTGTTTTGTTGGAGTATAGATTTTCAAAATAGCTTCTAATTATGTTTTGTATTTCACTCGTGTCTGTTGTGATGTTTCCTTGTTCATTCCGAATTTTAGTAATTTGAGTTTTCTCCCTCTTTCTCTTTGTTAGTGTGGCTAAGGGTTTATCAATTTTATTTATTTTTTCAAAGAACCAACTATTTATTTTATTAATTTTTCCGATTGTTTCTTTTGTTTCGATTTCGTTGATTTCGGCTCTGATTTTAACTATTTCCTGTCTTCTACTACTTTTGGTATTGGTCTGCTCTTCTTTTTCTAGTGCTTTGAGCTGTAGTGTTAAGTCGTTTATTTGTTGATTTCTACTTCTTTTTTTGAATGCACCCCATGAAATAAATCTTCCTCTAAGTACTGCTTTCATAGTGTCCCAGAGATTTTGATATGATGTGTCTTTGTTCTCGTTTACTTCTAAGAATTTTTTTATTTCCCTCCTGATGTCTTCTGTTATCCATTCATCATATAATAGTGTATTATTTAGTCTCCAGGTGTTGGAGAAGTTTCTGTTTTTTATTCTGTCATTTATTTCTAATTTCAATCCATTATGATCTGATAGAGTACAAGGTAGTATCTCTATCTTCTTGTATTTGCTAACAGTAGCTTTGTGGCATAAAATATGGTCTATTTTAGAGCAGGATCCATGTGCTGCTGAGAAGAAAGTGTATTCGTTCTTTGTTGGATGGTATATTCTATATATGTCTGTTAAGTCTAAATTGCTGATTATGTTGTTGAGATCTATAGTTTCTTTATTCAATTTTTGTTTGGACGATCTATCCAGTGGTGAGAGAGGTGTGTTAAAATCGCCTAGTATTATTGTGTTGTGGTCTATTTGATTTCTGTAATTGAGAAGGATTTGTTTGACGTACGTGGATGAGCCAATGTTCGGGGCATAGATATTTATGATTGTTATGTCTTGCTGATTTATGCTTCCCTTAAGCAGCATGTAATGTCCTTCTTTATCCCTTCTGACTAGTTTTGGTTTGAAGTCCACATTATCTGAGATGAGGATGGATACTCCAGCTTTTTTGCTGTGTCCGTGTGCATGGTATGTTTTTCCCCATCCTTTCACCTTTAGTCTATGGGTGTCTCTTTCTATGAGATGAGTCTCTTGCAGGCAGCATATTGTTGGATCTTTCTTTTTAATCCAATCTGCCAGTCTGTGTCTTTTGATTGATGAATTCAGGCCATTAACATTCAGGGTTATTATTGTGATATGATTTGTATTCCCAGTCAATTGACTCATATTTGTTTTTGACATGATTTGGTTTCTCCTTTATTTGGCTATTCCTTTAGGCTAGCGCCTCCTGTTGCTGATTTGTATTGTTGTTTTTCATCTCTTCCTCATGGAATATTTTGCTGAGAATGTTCTGTAATGCTGGCTTTCTTTTTGTAAATTCCTTTAGCTTTTGTTTATCATGGAAGGATCTTATTTCATCGTCAAATTTGAAGGTAAGTTTTGCTGGGTATAAGATTCTTGGTTGGCATCCGTTTTCTTTCAGGGCTTGGTATATATTGTTCCAGGCCCTTCTAGCTTTTAGGGTCTGGATTGAAAAATCTGCTGATATTCTTATTGGTTTCCCTCTGAATGTAATTTGATTCTTTTCTCTCGCGGCCTTTAAAATTCTGTCTTTATTTTGTATGTTAGGTATTTTCATAATAATGTGCCTTGGTGTTGGTCTGTTGTAATTTTGTATGTTTGGAGTTCTATAAGCCTCTTGTACTTGGTTTTCCATTTCATTCTTCAGATTTGGGAAATTTTCTGTTATTATTTCATTGAATAGATTGTTCATTCCTTTGGTTTGTTTCTCTAAGCCTTCCTCAATCCCAATAATTCTTAAATTTGGCCTTTTCATGATATCCCATAATTCTTGTAGATTCTGTTCATGATTTCTTACCATCTTTTCTGTTTGGCCAACTTTGCTTTCAAGATTAAATAATTTGTCTTCAATGTCTGAGGTTCTGTCTTCCAGGTATTCTATCCTACTGGTTATGCTTTCTATGGAGTTTTTAACTTGGTTTATTGTTTCCTTCATTTCAAGGATTTCAGTTTGGTTTTTTTTCAGTATCTCTAACTCTTTATTGAAATGATCTCTTGCTTCCCGTATTTGGTCTTTTAACTGTTGATTGGTGCGATCATTTAATGCCTGCATTTGCTCTTTCATCTCCTCATTAGCTTCCCTGATCGTTTAATTACGTACATTCTGAACTCCCTTTCTGACATTTCTTCTGCTGTGCTGTCATTGGGTTTTATTGATGTAGTATCTAGGTTTGTTTGGGACATTTTCTTCCCTTGTTTTCTCATATTGGTCAGTTGTCAGTGGGACCCTGATATATTGCAGTTTTCCGCTATTGGCTTATAGTGTCCTGGTAGATTTCCAGTGTATCACCTCCCAGCCTTCAGTAGCCTGATGTCTTGGAGGAATCTGATAAAGCAGCTCATCTGAAGAAAACTGCCCCTAGCCCCCTACTGGTTCCACGGTTTGGAACTGGCTCTGTGCGGAAATGCTCTCACTGTTGGCCTGCACCTTGCAGCTGGCCGTGTGGGAGGAACCCACTGCCGGAGTGCGCAGGGCTGCCTGTGGATGACTCTAGCTGCCCTGCTCAGCTCCGATAAGCCACCTCTATCTGGGCCTGCCACCCGGCTCGAGCTTTACCCAGTGGGCAGACTCACCCGTGGCTCTATTTCAGTCCGAGTCTCTCAATGCCTCCCCTTCTTAACTCCTGGGTTCTGGAGCGACTCGGGGTGCAGTCTCCCTCTAGGCCGCCATCTTGGATCCAGCTCTTTCATTTTCTATAGTAGATTCTACAATGCCTTGGAATAAGAAATTAAGTGGAAGTAGGGAGATTGAGTATGGTTTTAAATTTATTTTTAAATTCTTAGAATCCGGTATGAAATATAAATCTGTGATAGTTTGGTTAATGATTTATTTAACTGCACATGACTTAATTGAACAACACTGTAAATATTCTTTACTCTTATTCTGTATCTTGGATGACTATTTAATGTTAATTTGTGTGCATGGCAAGTTATCTTATTGTAATATGGATGGATAACTATTTCTCATTTAATTATTTATCCCAAGATCACACTAAAGAGGCTATTGACCTTTAAAGAGTCTTATCTTTTACTTCTTTGCTAAGACTGTGGATTACCTATACTTCCTTACTTGATTCTGTATTGTTACAACAAATTGGCCTCACAAACCGTCTCTGATTTTGGATTGAACCTGATGATCATGGTTTGTTCATAGTGATAGGTCGATTCCAAGCCATAGCCAGCACCAGTCTTGCCTTTCCAGTACATAACTGAAAGAACTGCTTGCTAAGAGAACTAAGAGAGTTTCTATAACTTCTGTTGGTTGTCTCTGATGCTCAAAGATATTAATTATCAGGAGAAAACAATATGGTTTGATTAGAGATGATATTTTTATAAGTGTAGTCTTGTCTTCAAACAGTAAATTAAATGTCATTGAGCATATTGATAAATAGAAGCTTCAAAACAAATTAAAGACAGACAGTACACAGGATGTTCAGGAACTTCACTCTTGCAGAGAGGAAGGACCAGGAATGACCTTTAGAAAAAAATTGAAAAAAAAGATACACTGCATTCTTTCTAAACTGGACTTTGGAGATCATTCTGACCTGAAATGTTGCCTCTTGTCTGAGAGGATCCTAGTTGAGTTTAATAGGCCACTTATCACTCCAAATTTAATTTGCTTTTTCAGTTCTTTTTTCCTTAAAAATAACAATTCTGAGGTTTCCTCCTTGATAGTTGGACTAAGTGACCTACAGACATGAATGTAGCAAAATTGGTCCAGCTATTGCTTAGTCACTTAGCTTTTCTTTCTCTTCACTCCTAAGTAAAACAGAGAACACAAGATAGACTCCGTTTTCTTATCTTGTTCTCATATGTCTCCTCCCCATATTGCCTAAGTCTTATGAAAGAAGAAGAATGAAAAAGAAAAGAAAAAGAATGACAGTGGATCCCTATAAATAATAAAGCCATTGCTATCAGTGTCTGAAAATTCTGATGGAGTTTATAGGGACACGTAAACAATGGGCAACTAATCACAGCACTAATATTAACTAACTTCTGAAGGATGCTCAGCACCTCAGCACCTGCCTCTGTCTGGGATAGTGTTATGTCAGAAATGTGCATTATTTAGTTAAACCACTGCAAACTTTCCTGGTTATTGAGAAAGATGACATATGCTTGACAATTAAGATGATTTCTTTCTTTTTTTTTTTTTTTTTCTTATTTTTGGTACCAGGGATTGAATCCAGGGTCACTTAACTACTGAGCCACATTTCTAGTCCTTTTTTATATTTTATTTTGAGACAGGGTCTCTCTAAGTTGCTCAAGGCCTAGTCAAGTTGCTGAGGCTAGCTTTGAACTTGGGATCCTCCTGCATCAGCCTCGTGAATCACTGGGATTACAGGCCTGTGCCACTGCACAAGGCTAAGGAGATGATTTTGTCCAGGCTACTGTAACAGGAAAATATTCATTACTGAGGAATATCTCAAACAAAAAGGACCAGGTTTTATGCAGTCAGGAAAACAAGGGACTCATTCTCAAGTCTTCTGGGGAATCATGAAGAATGATGGAAATGGTATTTTATTGTAATATGCAAGATCAGGGTGGCATTTGGAATTGGCTATTTGCAGAGGGCATACAAGTCAGGTCATTTAGAAAAGAGATGAAAGGATTTCAAAATCATCGCTGGTTTCTTAGGAGTACTAAGTTCAGATAAAGTTCAACATTGTCAGGACCCAATACTCTTTAGATTACCAGTATTGTAAGAAGGATATTATAATGAGAAATATTTACCTATTTGAAAAAAACATTTAGAAAACAAATATACAGAATGTAAACTGGGTAAACAATAAACTGCACATATTTAAAGTGTATGGGTTAGTTATTTTAACATACGAAACCATCACCAAATTCAAGATAATGAGCATATCCATCATTTTCAAAAACCTTCCTCATGCCACATTGTAATTCTTCCTTCCAGCCCATGTTCAATAGATACTGATTAAATGACAGATTTATTTCATGTATATATTTACTGAGCTAGAAGAGACCCCCATCCACATACAAATCCTTCTAATTCTCTGCATTTAAACTTTGCATCTGCAGAATGCAGTAGCTAATATCTCCATTCAGGAGTCAGAATTTTATTTGAATACTAGCTTTGCCTTTCGCAAGGTGACCCAAGGCAAATCACTCAAACTTCCAAGACTTTATAAAATAAAGATATAATATAATCAAAGTCATAGTATTGCTAAGAGGATTAAGTAATACTACACAAGCTAAGTGCTAAGTTTAGTGTTTGGCATAGAGTAAGTATTCAGTGATGGTAGGAAGCTAATTTTTTTAATACTGAGGTTGAACCTAGGGGTATTTTATCATTGAGCTCCATCCCAGTCCTTTTTATTTATTAATTTTATTTTGAAACAGAGGACCTCGCTAAATTGCTGAAGCTGGCCTTCAACTTGTGATCCTCTTGCCTCAGTCTCCTGCATTGCTGGCTTTATAGGCATGCGACACTATGCCCAATGGGATAGCTATTTTTATGAGTATAAATAGCATGCTACCCAAAGTTACCCTTTGACTTTGTAGAACAGTACATGATAAAATTCTTACTAATTTAGATTAATAGAAAATGTGTAAACTGAATTAATAAAAAGACCTATTACAGATCACTTTTTAACAACAAAAATACAGATTTGTAACTCCTGACTTCAAGCATTATCTGGAACTCTGCTAATAACATATTGATACCTCCTATTCTAAAATAGGTTAAGAATGGTCAACATATCAAAGTACCAATTGAAAGGTAATATTTATTGTTTACAGATGCCCTTGCATAGTGTAGCTACCATACAAGAGGTATTTTTCACCTACAGAAAGAAAAGCAAACTAGATTCTGGTTTAGAAAATAAAAAGAAATTTTGGGCAAATGTGAGCTCTTCTGCACACAGGGCTAGAATATCCAAACCAAGAAATTCCCACAAACACTGTTTTCTTTCTTTCTTTTTTTTTTTTTTTTTGCGATGCTGGGTATTGAACACAGGGCCATGTGCTTGCGAGGCAAGCACTTTACCAATTGAGCTATATCCACAGCCCACAAACACTGTTTTCTGATCCATGAAACATCTAGATTTCAAGAAGATAAAAAACAGAATGGCTTTGTAGCAACACTCCCCTATGCTTGGGAGTTTCTATTGTACCTCTTATATTGAGTATAAATTATGCCATCTCATTTAATGTTGCATATTTTAACAGTTTTCAAAGTGCATAACCCATTTCTCTTTACCCAGAATTCTTGATATGCTGACAACATATGGCAAAGAACAAAACAAACTAAAACTGACAAAAAAAAAAAACTTCCACTATTACAGTCAATGATAAGAGTACACTCTTTTTAAGGCTCAATAATATTTCATTGTGGGTATTCTCACTCTCTCTTAAGATTGTTTATTCTTTGCTTTCTTTCTTAAGAAATTAGAGTTCATGTTGACACTAATAATGGCTACCAATGACTGAACTATTAACAAGCCTGTGATAAATTTATTCCACCCAGAATTATTTCTTACACTACACAAGGGCAGGTTGAGGTAGATATGGTCCCCAAATCTTTATGATCTTACAGATGCAATTACTCAGGCTGAGAAAGTTCTGGCACCGTACCTAAAGCATTACAATAGTTCTAGGGCACTACTATAGGTCTCTCTAAAAACTGTTCTTGGTCTGAGATGATTCTGGAGGAGCATCTGGAGAGGGTTTTCTAAAACCCTCTTCTTTTCTTTCCTTCTTCCTCTGAAGGCACTGTGCAACATAGAGGAGGGACTTCAATTCATCAAAATACAATACATGGACTATTCAAAATAATCACAGTACCAAGCATGGTTTACTTGGCTCTTCCTTAGAAACAGAAAGCAGGATGCTAGTCTGACGGCTCTTCCTAAGATGCAAATTCAAACCAGAGTTAGTCACAGAAGACACCTGGTGTACGGACTTTATTACTACTCTGTTTAATACTCTAATAATATCATGTTCCTATTTGTTAACTCATTAGTTCATAATCTGTGATAAAACTAGTGTATACATATGGAGAGAGAGAGAGAGAGAGAGAGAGAGAGAGAGAGAGTGCTTTGGGAAAGTTGACATGAATGATTCTTGACCTGGATGCAGAGGGATAAAGAACATCATTTTAAGCAAAACAAAGCAACATAATATGTTATGATGCTGTTGAAGAGAATGGTTTGTTGAGGAGTTATAAAGCCAGACCAGAATAGCAAAGAAAGAGTTTGGAAGTGAGACTGTGTTGAATCAGAGAGTTCCTTGTGCTTCCAAAATGAGTACTACGAGTGTTGAGAAACATCAAGAATTTTGAACAGATGTGTACTTTAGAAAGAATACCCTGGAAGTTGTGTGGAAATTAGAAGCATAAAGGGTATATGTATTCAGAGGCAGGGGGAGTGGAAAGGAAGGAGGGAGTGGAGACACATGAGTTATTGCAGTAATTCAAGAAAAAGACGATGAACTTCTGAACAAAGGCAGTTGTAGTCAGAATGGATAAGAGGAAATGAATTCAGAGATACTAAGGAAAAAGAACTGACAAGTCTTGTACAAATCAAAGGAGAATTACATTTAAAACATGGCCTTTTCCACTGATGCTCTGGAAAAAAAACGTGTGATATTTTTCAAACAAGAAAAGCTATATTGCTTTCTCCTCAGGGTAAAATGTATTTTTCCCCTCAAAGTACAAAACAATCTAACTTTAAATGGATATTAGTCTAATCTGTCATTTTGAAACACACCTTATGCCCAGGACATCTTTACCTTTGAGGAATATTGACAGCACATACTCAGATAGTTTCTGGGCTGTACTACTTAATATTCCTTGGATGTGTCCTTACTATTAAAAAATTCAGATTAAGAAAGGCACTTGTCAGAGTTGATTTTTATAGTTTAGACATATTAAAATGTTTTATTAAATTTAGATTTGATGTGCTTTCCAATAAAGAAAAAAAATCTAGTTATTCCAATTACCCTCTTTGGGTAACAGGGGATCCCCAAAGTGCCAAGTACCTAATCATCTGTATAATGCTGAGTGATGGGCGGTCACTTAGGTATCAGGATGGTTTTATTAGACAAAAAAACATTTGGTTTTCTGAAACACTCTTCTTTTTGCTAAGGACAGAACTCACTTTATGAAACCAGCACTATTTGTCATATCTGCAATACCAGCAGGGGAGAGAAAGTTTAATTTTTGCAGAAGCAATTTTCATAAGTTGTCATTAATATCCAGGAAGTAAATGTTAGTTTTAATTCTGTCCTGGTTTCTAAATAAAGCGACATTAGATTGTACCCTTGGAGAACAGAAATTGGTGCCTTATTTAGCACTCAGAATGACAAGAGAAAGGAAACAACTCTTTCCCCTGGAAATATTCCAGCAAGGGTTGTTTGTTAAATGTGTGAGGAAATGGGAGTCTCTTGTTATAACAAGCAGAATATGAAGATGAGAAACGATTTTTTTCTTTTTCTTTTTTCCTTTTACTACATTATAGCAGCTGGAAGTAATTATAATGTTTGTCATTGCATTTGGACAGGATGTGCTGTTTCTGATACAGTTTGGTGCAGAGGAAGCAGGAAGTTTTCCTTGGGTTGATATTCACCGGAGAAATTGAAGAAAGAAAAAAATGAAAAAGCAGAAAATAGAAAACAAAGAAACAAAAAGAGTGGTTTTCCCCTACCTACCTTAAGCACAGTCTCTTTCTGGCTTTACCTGGGATTATCTTTGAATATCTTTGTGACTCCATAATTGCTATGAATAATAAAGTGCCTATATGTTATTATCTCTGCATGTTCTGCAGAGAAATTTCTTTTTTTTTTTTTTGTAGACAATGGTTAAAATTCCATTCATAAAATTGTTTTTTATGTCTTGGAAGAATAGAGATAGCAAAGTTCAAAAATTCATAAAACCCCAGAACTCTAAAGATCCAGTTCATTTGGGATAAAGAAATATATGTTTGTCCCTACATTTAGTGGGAACCTAAGAGTTGATGTGACTTGAAAATGAAGTTCTGTACAGGAAATCATAGACCCTCTGATCTGTATGCAGTGTGTTTTGTGGGAAGGTCAATGGAACTCTGAGTATCCTGTTTAAGATCACTAACAAAATAAAGGGCAATGTCTGACTCTACTGGAAAGAAAAACTATTGAGAAAGACTTTTTTTTAACCGTTGAAGTCTTTCAAAAATTAAATGAGTTGGAAGACTTTAGGTGGCTAGGAATATGAAAATGGAATTATGTAGCAGATATTCTGACCCTGAGATGCTGGCCATGGCATCTAAGGTGCAAACACTTGCTATGAGGTTATGGTTGCTTCTGACTGATTTTCTCCAGTTCCTTCCCTACTTATATTATATTACTGGTAATAACTAATGTCATAACAGCATTTTCAATATAGTTCATGTAAATGAAATTTTAGGTGAAACTAAAATTTTTAGCACACCCTTTTGGAATCTGTGAAAATTCCAGGCAAAAAAACAAGCCCATGGATTGGTACATGAAAAGATTTTGTGTAATTGAATTATTCATGAGTTTGGTAGGTGAAACATGATAAGCAGCTTTTTTTTAGGGCAAGGGAGTCACTACCAATACAAAGAATCAGAACATCGTCTTTTCTAACTTTTATGTCTAGGCTTTAGACCACACTATGAATATTCAGAGGAGTGATTTCAAGAAATACCTCCAGCATCACTGCTGTGATTCCCCAGCATGCCTCCAGTGATCAGAGAAGTTATTGTATCCTGCCTAATCTGACCCTTCTGCAGCCTGTTTTGAGTTCTAAATGAATGTGAAATACCATTCCCAAGAAAGTGAATCCAGTGCATCTTTATGTTGACTGCATTCAAAATTATGACTTTTGCAAGATTTATTTGTATTTTTTGAGTCAAGTGAAATGCATCGTGAGTCACCGTTTTATGAAATACTTAGTGGCCATTGTTAGAATCACAAACATTCTTGTGACACTGACGTACATTATCTGTGCTTGGGACCATGGATCAATGGGTTCATTAAGCCTCTCTTAAGAGAAATGTTTTCTATTAACTTTAAGTCCTTTTTGTTTACATAAATGAGGGATTTCATGAAATTGGAAAGCCCAATACTGTGTTACTTACTGGTGGGAGCGTAATTTTTCTGTAAGAAATAAAGATATTCTCCCATGATGGGCATGTTGTATATTTCAGATTACAGGAGATCAGGAAATTAATACATGTGTTGGCAAAAATATGGCAATGATTGTGCAACAGACATAGGGACATGCAGTACTTCTTAGGACTTTAAAATGTTAGATAAGTACAATTACCAGATTTGTGACATGGGACAATTTATTTAATCTCTTAATTTATAAAGTAAAGATGATAATTATACTTTTCTCTTAGAGTTCCTGTGGAGATTAAATGAGAAAATAAGTGAAAATTACATGATGAATTACCTATAATATAGTATAAGCTTGGTAATATTCGTCTTTGTTGTTATTCTTTTTGCTATAAATTATACAGAACAGGGAGTCTGGGAAGCTGTGCCTTGGTGAAAATAGTACCATATTGTGTATCGGGACACTTGGAGTCTAAACCTTTTCTTGACAACTCAAATACTGAGTAACAAGCATTGATAATGTCCCAGTTTATTTAAGATAAAGGGAAATTTTTAATATTTTCCTGTGCTCCTTTGCTTTTCTTTCTTGGATCCCACATTTCTTCCCTGTTTCATTGTGTCTGTATCATAGAGGGGTAGGCTAAAGCTTTCCTGTCTTTGTCCCAAATGCCATCCCTCTTTTAATAGCTACAAAAGCCTATGATTCTATAAAATCCTTCATAATGATTACAAAATCAATGTTGCATGTGCTTTGTTGACACTAGATACTGAAAACTTTATATTAGAATATCATGAAGGGAACAGGTTATACAAATGTATATAAGTCAGTGTATTTAGAATAGCCATTATTAAATTTGACAGCTTTCTTTCTCCACAAGAGACATTTGACAATACCTGGATATATTTTTATTGTTAATATTGGAGGTAGAAAGGCTGTAAGTAGAGGCCAAGATGCTATTCATATCCTGTAGTACACAAAACAGTGTCTGGCCTCAATGTACCAAAACCTGAGTCAATCCTGTGAAACCCTAATTTAGAGCTTCATTTAACAAAAACAACCCCACAGACTTTCAGGGAAGGCCAACAGGGTTCCAGGCACTGAATATACACAATGGGATAAAACAGTTCCTTGAATTGCCTTCAAGGAAGTTAGTGTTTCTTTGATCATTTCTCAATAATCATATCTTTGCCTTTAAAATGAGCAAATTTGGATCCTAACTCCTGTCAGAATATGTATGAAATGATAAAGGTTATAAACCTTTGGAATACCATCTGATCAAATAGATCTTAAATAGCAATAGTCTTATATTCCTACCCATGAATGCTCCAAATAGTTTGAAAAAAAATTAAAAGAAAACAATGAAATAGCAATATATGAGAAACTTTGTACCTATTCTAAACATAAATTCATAAAATAATAAAGTTATGTGTACAACTCTATTTGAAATTGCCCATTTGGATGCACATGCCAGATCAGTCTTTAAATTCTACTTAAACAAATGACACAGGCATTTATAAATGTATTTATAAATGGATAAAGGTAATCATTTATCTACGTAAAGGATAAGACCATGTTATGGTTTGGAAGTAAGGTGTCCCCCGAAAACTCATGTGTGAGACAATGCAAGAAGGTTTGGAGTAGAAATGATTGAGCCATAGCCTTAACTTGATCAGTGAATTAATCTCTGATGGGATTAAGTGAATGATAACTGGAGGCAGGTTGGGTGTGGCTGGAGGAAGTGATTCACTGGGGGTGTGGCTATGGGTATATATTTTTTATAGAGTCTCTCTCTATAAAATATATATGGAGTCTCTCTCTGCCTTCTGATCATCATGTGAGCTGCTTCCCTCTGCCACACTCTTCCATCATGATATTCTGCTTCACCTTAAGCCCTGATGAATGGAGCCTGCTGTAAATGAACTGAGACCTCTGAAACTGTGAGCCATTAAATAAACCTTTCCTTCTCTGCAGTTGTTCTGGTTGGGTCCTTTGATCACAGCAGCAAAAAAGCCAACTAATTTAGGCCACCTGTCCTGAATAGAAATTGTTCTGATGGGTTACAGAACCTGAAAAATTAAACCTCTTATCTTTCTATTCTCTTTTCTTCCCTTCTTCTCTTCTTTTCCTTCTTCTTTCCTTCCTTCCTTTCTAAAATAAACTACCAGTGCAAAGGATTTTGTTTTAGCATTGATAGTACATTTTTAGTTGAAGATTACATAGTTTATTTTTTATTCTAAGTATAAATACTTGTCACAAAAACTGTTTTGTCAGTGTATAAGTATCATGGAAGAGAAAAGGGCATGGAGGTGAGTTGAAATTAAACTTGTAATAACTGTCTGCCTCAGGTTGTCAAGGGGCAGACTGTGACTCACATGCACAAAGTGGCAGGTGGCAATGTACAGAAAGTGTAACTCCTTACAAAATGCCAAGTAGGATGGGAGAAGTAATCACATCAGATGCTAGGGGAGGAATCTGATGTTCTATTATGAGGAAATGCTTTTTATAAGCAGAGACTGCAAGGAAATGGTATATGGAAGATTGAAAAGAAAATTAGTGGGAAGCCTTGGTCTTTTCTTTTTAAATAGCCTATTCGTAGTGGTACGTATATGGAGAAATACCTGGAAAAAAAGCTTAAACCTTATAAATAATTCAAATGTCTGTCTATATAATCCTGTTTTCAAATACTTTGTATAATTGATACATAAGTACCAGACATCTGGTGCTACATTGTACTAATAGAAAACAGCAAAGTATATATAAAGCCTGGTTTTCAGACACTGAAAAAAGTCAGTGCATTTATCCTTCAGTCAGGTAAGATAAAATTAGGTGATGTTTATGATTGCTTCAGCTTAATGCCCTAAAACAATTTTCATGTTGCAACATAAGAGAAATCCAAACAGAATCTTACAGGATCATTTAGTTGAAGAGAGAGATGGAATTTGGGAGGCCCAAATAAGAGACTGAACAGAAAGAATGTAGATGACTTCTGAGATCTTAAGAGGGTCTCCTTGAGTCATCTCTGCAAGAAGGAGAGGGCATTAGTATAGACTGAAGAAAGAAACAAAATTAAAAACTGGACTAAGAAATTCCTGGAGCCCATACAGATGTGAAAAGATTTTTATTCTTATCAGCCATAGTAGAAATACACTTGGAATCAAATAGAGTCCTTAGAAATATATTATATTAATAGTGTATTAACTACTAAGGGATTACTTTGAATCTGTCCTACCAAAGGTAAAGATAAGCTGCAAAATGATCCAACCAATTTAAAGTAATTTGTCATATATCTAAACACAAAGTTCAATACTATTTAAAGAATAACATAAAGAAATCAGCATATAACCACATGCAAATCAAATGGCAGGCATTTAAAATAATTGCAAAACATCCAAAAATGCAAGAATGTTTAGCTCATGATAAGGATAATTGATCAGTAGAAATAGGCTCAGACTTGACAAGGATTGTGAAATTAGCAAATGTAGATGCCATTAGAAACCTTGTTATGTTTGAGAAGATAGAGGAAAAGTTTAAATTCATAAGGATAAAATGTAAGGATAACAAAGAACAAGTAGAATGTCTAGGTATGTCTGAAATGAACACGAAAATGAAAACTGAATGAGATAAACAAATTAGACACTGCAAAAGAAGAGATCCATGAACAGGAAGACTGAGAATAGAAATGATCCAAAATGAGGTACAAAGAGAAATAGACTAAAATAAAAATAAAAAGACCATAGATGATCTGTAGCGCAAAATTCACTATTTGATTTTTCACAATTAGTATCCTAGGAGAAACAGAGTTGCAGAAAAAGAAAATTGATACCTGAAAATCTAATTTGATGAGGACTTTGAACCCAAATATCCAATAGGGTTAACAAACTACAAGCAAGATAACATAAAAAAAATTGAAAATCACATTGTAAGCAAATTGGTACATACTAGAAATGAAGAGAATAATTAAAAGTCCAAAGGGGAAAAATGTGTTTCATATTGAACAAGAGTGATTGCTCATTTCTCATAAGAAACTAAACAATATAGAAGACATCATGCTAAGTGAGAGAAACAAAGGCTACATGTAGTATGACTAAAAATCAAATAAGCAGTAAACAAAGTAACAAACTGATGGGACCAAACCTACAGGAACCAAAAGTATTGCTAAGGATCTGTGAGAAGAGGGAGCATTGGTTACATAGGAGCACAGGGAACTTTCTGATGTAATTAAAACCAAGATAATGACAGTGATTACATGATTGAGTGCATGTGTCCAAATCTACAGAATTATATAGCTAAACTGAGTGAATTTGTTGTAATTTAAATCTCAGATAAGCTGTTTTTAGGAACAACACAAACATTTTAAAGTAGCCTTGAGATAAATTCCTTTTCAAAGAATGTTGTGTGATATAAATCTTTCCTTGGTAATTAATCATTTTTGTTAAATCTGTCATCTGAGTATCTGTGTTTATTATGTCAAGGGATACATAACTTGCTATTTTTCATTTGGCCCTCATATACTTGCCATTTTTCCTTTACTGGTAATAGTCCAGAAAGAAATTTTAATCTCAGAAGATAAAGGAGGATCTCAAATTTCTTGAAATTTTGCAAACTCTGAGTATTCTCCTAGGATAGAAAAAATATGAGATGTGCTTAAATTAGAAATTAGTATCTTTTATCAATAACTTATTGCTAGGTTTGACTTAATTTTTAGAGTGAAGTTCTTAGCTCCTTGTCCTTTTATTTCCTTTCTTGTAAAGATCTACATCTGATCTAGATGCCGACAGAAAGATTTGCTCCCCCAAGGTTTAGTGGTATGTCCACCTGGTGGTAGGACAAACATACTAAAGTATTCTTAATCTTCCTACACACATTGCTTAGGGCCTAATGGATTGTGGACATTCACCTCACAGTTTGGTTCTCAGAAACACTCCCATTCCCAAGTTTGTTCTCGAACTGGTTCTAAATGGTGACCAATAAGGACACCAATAAGCCAGAAAGAAATGGTTTATACTAATTTGTGCCACATCTGGCCTGATGTTATTGTCTGCTTAACGATTGAAAATGAATGCAATGTTTATTCTTAAATACGTCACTATGAAAGTTTCATATACTCTTCTGCAATCCTGTAGCTATATAGTGAACACATTAACTGGAAGATTTAATGGCACTTAAATAAGAAGATAGTCAAAGGTGAGGAGGTTTTCCATATTTTTTGAGAACATCCTTAAAGAGTGCTATTAATGGTTTCATAAGATAAAGTATCACAATCATGAAGTCCCAGTGTTCTGGCATAAGTTCTCAGATGGTGCCAAAATATCTTTAATAATTAGCAGTCACTGAATGAAAATAAAAATCACTCATGATTAAGTCTATTAAAGTCCCAGACTTAGGGAAGTTGAATGTAAGCTTGTAGAATTTTCTTCAGTGGAATGCAAATCCTATCTGTCCAGTATAATAGATTACTTCATATTTGTTATCTAATCCAGACATCTTAATGATGCTTTATTAATTTTTCTGTAAATACCTAGCACCCCAAATGCTCTTTAATCAATTTTACCATGTTACTTGTTCCCCTTGATGGGTTAATAATGTTTTTATGTGTTTATTTTGTACTTGTATGAGAGCTTTCTTCAAACTTTTTGAAAATTACATTTTAAATCATCTTCCATGTTATTCCAGAGCACAGAGACTTATTAGTTTTTTTTTTTTTTTTTTTAGTGTTAGTCTTGACTAATTTCTCTTCAGTGTCAGACATTGTTCTAAGTACTGATCCCATCCTAAAGATCATCACAGGGTGGTTGGTGAATTTGTAATGCCATGTCCTAGGATCTCTAATGAAATTACTGATAACATTCTGGGGGAAACCCAGAAATAGTATTCTACTCTGATGGGGTGTTGGGAACTGTGAAACTGTTGCTGTTGGAGGGGAGGTGTGAATTAGCTGAACAGAATTTTTGAATAAAAATTTTTAAGTTCCTAGTCATTGATTGGAATCTGAAGGAACAAAGTTTGTGTACCTAGGATTTAATCTCAGACTTAGTAATACTTGAAATGATCTTTATATTCTTGGGGGCTAAAGCAAGATGACCAGAGCAAGTACAGATATGCTGCAGAGGACTGACAATAAGTGAATATAAAACATCATCTAAGTTTTTACTTTCCTTTACTCTGTTTTATTAGGTAGTGCCCAGAATGTGATGCTACATTCTAAGTTAATATACATTGTTAATAATTTTCATAGAAAATTTTGATTCCTAAAATTTTAAAAATTACATAAAGAAGGGTGAGTCAACATGAAGAAGACTCAAAGTTATTTGTGGTTTCAATAGGATGTATTTAAATTTTTTTTCTTTAGCAGGAGAACATGAAGTTCACAGACACCCATGAAAATTTGGTGACCCCCATGTATTTTCCTATGTACAAGGCAAAACTCCATTTAACTAGGTTGTTACTAATGGCCTCTATTTGTCTTGAGAGTGATTAAAAAATATTTGAGCTTACATTTGAAAGTTTTCATTTTTAATAATCCATATAATATTTAGTTCCTCTTCAAAACTCTAGAAATCTAGCAAAGCAGAACTTTCATTTCTACATGTCAGAAATTGGCTACAGCATTATAGCTGCTCTATTTAAATGTAGCCTGTCTTCTCTTGTGCAGCCCATTTTTTAATATATAGTGTATCATCCAATAAAACATTTGATTTTGTGATCATGTCTAGCCCACGAATGTGAATGTCCATGTTGCTTTGAGTTGTCAGTTAGTAGTTATAATCCTTTCTTTTTCCTTTGATGCTCATGGCTACTCTTAGCATACTCCTTTATCAGCTAAGAAGCAGAGACATTTTAAATTTTTAAATAGTATGTATTCCAATGAGAGAAGAGAAGAACAAGAGAAGAAATGGTGGTGGACAAACAGATGTAAAAGCACCAAAGTTTAAGAGATTTTTACCTTCAAAATTTGTTCTAGAGATAGCATTTTGCAAATAAGCAAATGTCCAGATTTTCAGTGTTATGCATTGATGAGTTTTTAAAATGCATTCATGTAATTTTCAACCCTTTTAAAATAAGGAACGTTCTGTCACTAAAGAAGACTTCCTTGTGGCTTTTTCTGGTCATTTCACACCTATCATAACTCTGATTCTTCCCAGGAAAACACATTTTTGTGCTTCTTTCACCATAGGCTAGTTTTTCTTGTTCTAGAAAATTCATAAAAGTGGAATTAGATGCAGTGCAGTCTTCTATGCCTTTCTTTCCTCATTTAGTTAGTATTTTGTGATTCACTGATGTCACTGAATATACTACTACTTAGCTCCTTTTTGTTACACAATTATATTGCAAATTATTTATGGTTGTTTTTAGCTTGGGAATTCTATGAATTGAGTTTGTAGAAAAATTTCAGTAAAAGTCATTTTATGGCTGGGCACGGTGGCACATGCCTGTAATCCCAATGCTTCAGGAGGTTAAGACAGGAGGATTGTGAGTTCAAAGCTAGCCTCAGCAAAAGTGAGGCACTAAGCAACTCAGTGAGATGCTAAATAAAATAAAAATAGGGTTGGGGATGTGGATCAGTGGCCGAGTGCCCCTGAGTTCAATCCCAGTAACCCCCCACAAAAAGTCATTTTATGAACATATGATTTATTTTCTTTGGGAAAAAGCATAGAAGTGAAAGTTCTTTATTAGAAGAGATGTATTACCATTTTAAGAAATAGCCAAACTGTCTTTCAAAATTGTTTTATCATTTCACATTCCCACAATATGTGACAGTTCAAATTATTCAACTTTCAAATCAATTTATGGTGTTAAATTTTTAATGCTTTTCAATCTAAAATCTGTTGCAACACTGCATTATGGTTTTAATTTTTCCATTATGATTAGCAGAGTATGTTTGTAATGTGTTTGTTGGACTTGTGTCATCTTCCTGATGAAATATTTATTGAGCGCTTTTACCCCCCCCTTTTTTTTTTAAACTGGGTTGTTTATATATTTGTTAATGTGGTTTAGAATTTCTTTATGTATTCTGGATCATTCTATTTTATACATCTACCTAGACAGATGTATGTCAAGGCATTTATTACATTCTGTTTCCTCTTTTCAGTGAATTTCAATATTCATATAAAGGTATGGATATAGTTATATAAAATATATTCCATAATCTTGTGTTTTGCCTATTTATTTTACCAATGTCTTTTGATGAACAGAAATTTTAGATTTGATGAAGTCTAGCTTATGGATTTTTTTCCTGTTATGGACTACAATTTCTCTGTGGGAAATTTTTTACTTACCAATTAAGTAGAACCAGAAGTTATCACTACTTTGCTGAGCTTGTTTTGACTTCAAATAATAAATAGTTTTCTTTTTCTTGCCACTAAAGTTAAAAGACTCTTTTGAATGTTGCCTTAATCATTATCTTGAAATTTTTTTTTTAATCATACAGGAGATTGAACCCAGGGTTCTTTAACTACTGAGCCACTTTCCAAACCATTTTTTTATTTTCTAAATTTGAAATGGGGTCTTACTATAATGCTTAGGGCCTTGCTAAGCTGTTGAGGTTGGTTTTGAAATTGTGATCCTCCTGCCTCAGCCTTCTGAGCCACTGGGATTAAAGGCATGTGCCACTTTGACTGATTTTCTCAGTGTATTATTGCATGTGTATATTCCTAAACAATATGTTTTTTTCTGAAAGTTCGTGGACTTAAGTTATTTATCTTGCCACATGATTTTCTTTTTATTCTTATATTTTTCAAATTTATTTATGTTTATTAGAGAAGAATCAAGTTTATCACTTTTATGAGGATGTAATCTTCAATTCTATTGACATAATATAATTTATTTTTCAATTTTCTGGTTCAGAGGTATTTTTCTACTTTCTGTCTAATATAAAATTTTCTACTGTAAACATTTTTATCTGGAACACAGAGAATGAGTTTCTCTATAGTTTGAAGTTGAATTGCTGAGTCTATAAGATATAACAATTTGACTTTACATGATAAATTGTTCACTATAATAATTGCATTAATTTATAGTCTCACCAACAGTTTATAACAACTCCTATAACTCTTCATCTTTATTACATCTTGCTATGGTTAGCCTTTAAATTTTGCCATCTAGTGAGGGCTTATTTCACTTTAGAAACTCTTTATCTGCTTTACAAAGTTGTCTTTTAATCCTCATAACAAACTTGGGAAACTAAGAACAATTATCTTAATTTAACTAAATTAAGGTAATTTGATTTTAGTTAAATTAAGATAATTTGACTGTATTAAAATCAAAGTTGAAGATTATGACCAAAGTTTTAAAGATAATAGCAATAATTTTCTTATTCTCTCATAAGTACTATGTTAAACACTCTACCTGGATCATTTCAATTTATTCTTCACAATAAGTAAAATCAAGGTGTCAGCAGAGCCACATTTCCCATAGGGACTCTAGGGGGAAATCTATTTCCTTGCCTTTTCCATCCTGTAGAGCTACTTTTAGTCTTGGCTCAGGGCTGTCTTCCTCCATGTTCAAAAGTCAGCAATGGCGAGCAGGCCCTTTCTCATGCTGTCATCTCTTTGATGCTCTTTAAGTTCATCTTCCATGTGTGGACTTTTGTGATTACATTGGATTCACCCAGATATTCTGGGGTAGTCTATCTATTTTGTGTTCAGTCGGTTAGTAACATCGATTCCATCTGCAACCTCTTTGCCCAGTCACATAGCACATTCACAGTTTGGGAGATGTTCTTTGAGGGACTATTATTCTGATTACCACAGTGAGGGACCAGAATTTAAGCACAAAGCTGTATGATTGCTGAATGTTTTCATACCTCTAAATCTCAGGCTAATGACAGCTCTTAGAACAAGTGAACGTAGGCTGTGTGTGAAAGTGCATCACCATGGAGAAGCTGCTGGTCTACTGTGGGGTTTTTTTAGTGCCTTCTAGACAAGATCAAGGACATTGTATTGCTCTGTTAATACCAGTTGTTGTGAGCACACAACACAAAGGAAAAGGTCAGAGGTGTTCTTAATTCTTAATTCTTTACATGTCATTTTACTACTGAAAACTCTCCACTCCACTAATTCAGCTGGTCAGCACTGTTTGATTCCTCCCAGAAAGGAGCACCATGTTTAATCACATGGCACAATGTGACCCATTTGATGTTTCTCAAACCTCATAAACTGATCCAGATCTGCTCCTTAGGACATTTCCCAAATTATACTCCTCAAAATACTAAAGACCAAGGTGTAGGGTAAAAGGATACTTTCATAAAATATTCATGGAGACCACTGCAGAACATACTTACTCCCACATTTTAGGTTACCAATGTATGTCAGATCCAGGGAAGACTGATAGTTGTTAAACTAAATTTGACCTGAGGATGCTTTCATGTTAGAAGTCATACTTTATGAACTGCAACCTAACCTAGTAGCAAACTAACTGAAAGTCTAGTTTAGGCATGTAATCTTGTAACAGATAATTAAGACTCCATCAGTTATGGCTGCTCAACTTTAGTCAACCTCAGGAGACTAACTGATTCAAACAGTAAACCAATTATGTTATTTCTATGTCTCATTTCTGATATCTGTCCATAAATGCTAATTGACCACGTTGCAGCCTGGAATTCCTAGTACCTATTCTGGTCTGACAGCTGTTTGATTACTGAATTGTCCAGTTAAACTGTGCTAAATAGTTGTCTAATAGTTTCCCTTTTAACTCTTAATGAGTCAAAATAGGAGTCTTATGTAGATTTGTTGCTTCCACAGCTAATTGGATATGAACAACTTACTTCTGGAATTTTGCTTCTAGTCTCTGAAGATCACTTCTTAACTTCTGGTAGTAGATCATTTAGGGAATATTGTTTCAACCTACTGTGAGAATATTAGTCAAGTGTTCAGTAATTTGGTTGTTAACCAATATCTGTGTTATCTTGACTGGTGTGGGAAGCTTAAATGGAACAAAGTCGCTTGTCTTTATGACCCTTTCAAGATTAGGGATTAGCAGAAAAATCTTTGTTGAAGTAACATTTGCAGTTATAATTCTTTTCAATTATATGCTCTTGCCTGGGTTAGAAACATGCATATTCAGCCATCATAGGTTTATATATATTTTTTTTTTCTAAATGAGCATTGTAGTGATGTTTTAGTCAGTTTTTTTCATAATTGTGACCTGAAGGCCTGATCAGAACCATTAGAGGAGGAAGTTTATTTTGGTTCATGGTTTCAAAGGACTCAATATATAGATGGCTGACTCCATAGCTCTGGGCTGGAGGTGAGGCAGACATCTTGGCAAAAGGGCATAATGGAGGAGGGCAGCTCAGGACATGGCAACCAAGAAGCAGAAGAGCTCTGCTCACCAGGGACAAAATATAAATACTAAAGGCACACCCCCAGTGACTCATCTCCTCTTGTCACACCCTACCTACCTACAGTTACCACCTAGTTAATTCATATCAGTGGGCTAATACACTGCTCAGGTTAAAGCTTTTATAATCTAATCATTTCACCTATAAACCTTCTTGCATTGTCTCATACATGAGTTTTCGGGGAACATTTCATACCTAAACCATAACAAGTGACCAAAGTATTTTCTGTTTCTTCAAAATGAAGGCATATTGTTCCTTTCCTTAGTATTTCTAGAAATGGTCAAATTCCAATACGTAATACACAAAATGCAGAAGAAAATTGTTGTTTTTTTTGTTTGTTTGGAGGGGGCAAATATTTTGAATATAACTTAGGTAAAGATATAGGGAAAATATGAAAGAGAAGCATTAGCAAATCATAAGAGAGGTGTATATTTTAAGGTCTATACATGTATGACTGCCAAGGTTTCTTTCTCTAGCCATTTGTCATGTGAATGGTTCAAAAATTCAAGAAAAGAAAAAAAAAAAGAATATAAAATTTTTGAGATGCAAATATTATCACTTCGATGTGTTTCCTTCTAAATTTGTAGAGGACAAAATTAAAATAAGTTGCAGTTTATAGATTTTGTATTACTTGATATTATGTGGAGAAAATTAATGTTTTCATTAGAAATCCATTGTTCACCCTTTGGGGCCAAAATGTATTTTTATAAGATCTTATGAATATATATTAATTTATTTTATCTTCATTTAAATTAGCAATAAACTAGTAAATTAAAGAATGGCTCATGCATTACTAGAAAGCTCTATTTCTCCTTATATTCCAAGATATGATTGGAAGTCATGGTGACAAGTTAGTAATTTGTGAACACAGAGACATAAATGGTAACATTTTTATTTAAGGTTCCAGCAGTCCTATATTAGATAATAAGGAGAACTGGATCCTCTATTTCTAAGCTTGACCATCACACACCCCCATTCTAGTTCTCCAAGTACAATTTCTGTAAGCAACTGTCAATCAGGGACTATTGATCTGATGGGTGTTGTAGCCTTGGAGCAAAGGAGTAGAGCTGAGTGTGCTTCTGTTGAAATGGAGAGTCACTAGAAGGTTGTGGTCCCTGTTTAATGCCCTCAGAAACTCCATGTGGGCCTGCAACGGGAAAGTGATCAGTCCTTCACAGTGTGAAATGTAGTGAGGAGAACAGGGTCTGCTGTAATTGCCCCTCTTAAATGCTTTGACATTCTTCAACCACTTTTCTTGGACTTTCCACAATCTAATGAGCAACTGAAAACTATCCACTTAGTTTATAAGTGAAGAAAAGGAAGGTGAGCATCTTATTCTTTGAGAACTCAGCACACAGGGCTTGCAGGAGGGTTAAACTAACCATCTGATATGGGACAGAACAGGACACTTTGCTACCAACCATCACAATGACCAATTTAGACAACAGTGTAATTCTTTTTCTTCCCTGTGATCAATCTGTACTTCTCCCTTCTCAAAATAACCACAATCCCACCAAATGCAGCTTAGGAGGCCAAGAGAAAACAAAGAGAAATATTTTTTGGCTTTTATCTCTTTTGGTTTATTTTATAAAAAGAATTAAAAGAAAGTATAATCAAGTTCCTCACACACATGTAAGAATCTCTCTTCCACAGTGATTTTAAAGCAATACTATTCTAAATCAGATGACTTTATTAAAATTTGGGAGTATTGAATTATTTCTCCATTGACCAGGATGATAAAATCAGGGTTTATGAAATTCTATGCCTGGGAGAGCAAAAAGAAAATGCTTGCTTTCAACTGCAATAAAATTCACATTTGTGAATCCCAGTTTTCACATTAAAGAGTTTTTTGTCTGTTTATTTGAAAACTACTTACATCAATTCATTGCCCACAAACGTCACAGTGAGTCAGTCAAATGTCAAATCAGCTTATAAGACCTTACTCAAGCAAAGAGTATTTGATTCCCATTTTTTGCTGAAGAGGTTTCTTAATGATCATGGTCAGGCAAATTGGTCTTGACATTTTTCCATGAGTTATTTTCTTTAATCTTTTTTAACTTAGTGAACTGTTAACTTATTTTGTGTCCATTTGATTAGTGTTGTCACAGACTTTGAAAAAGATCATCTTATTTAATCACCATAACAATGTTATTTGTAATAATAATAATAATCCATTAAGCACCTATTGTTTGCAAGCCACTGTGCAAGTAGGCATTTTATAATATTTTTCCTAAGAAGAAAGCAGGGGTTCTGAAACCCAAGGTTCTGATACAGTGGTAGATTTAGACCCTTTCTGAGGACTTTGTCTATTACATCAAGAAAATCCATAAAGCAAAAGAGAAAAGTGGATGTACAAACAGCAATTATGTACTCTTTTAAGACCTAACATTCGAAAAAGAAAAAATATGAGAAAAGAGTGTCTCTCCCCCCATTTATTTTGAGATTTAACTCCTTTTTTACACCTATCAACAGATTTATTAAGCCTCTATGTAACACAAGTGAATCTGTGGTTCTTGGTGAGCACTTTGAATGAATCATCTGAGACTCTTTTTTTAATAGTCTTTTTCAACAATTTTAGTCCAATTGTGAGAACTTGGCCTAAATGTAGACCATGGGAATAATGTACAGTAATATTTATGAAGGAAGGTTAATTGAATGCTGGAGGTGGGAGCTTAAGTTATTATTTCTCTAAATTCATGTATAAAATACTCCCAGTTCTCAACAATTTAAGGTAATATCTGCTCATTTCTGCCATCCCTAGCATGATGGGTGTCTCTCCCTCTTTTTGGACTATGTGGCCAGAGAAGAGTGAGTCTAAGAGTCTAGGAGTAGTGTCCTAATATTTTGAGTCTACTCACATAAACTTATACTTTGAGGAAAATGAAATAGTTGTGTACCTCTGTGGAAAAGCAATGAATTACCAACATCATTAGTATATTTATATCATTATTATTCATTACTACCATCATCTCTATCATCATCCTCATTAACAACTGTCTCCATAATAAGATGGTATTCCATTTGAAATAAAGATACATAATTTTAGCCATTCCTTCATTTAATCTTAATTTCTCAACTTGTAAGTCTTAATGCATCTATTCATAATATGAGGACACTGAGGTACAGAGAAGTTAAGCAACTGATTTCATTGCTGGTGGGGTTGCAAATTAGTGCAGCCACTCTGGAAAGCAGTGTGGAGATTCCTTAGAAAAATTGGAATGGAACCACCATTTGACCCAGCTAGCCCACTCCTTGGCCTATACCCAAAAGACTTAAAATCAGCATACTACAGTGATGCAGCCACATCAATGTTCATAGCTGCTCAATTCACAATAGCCAGTTTGTGGAACCAACCTAGATGCCCTTCAGTGGATGAATGGATAAAGAAACTATGGTATATATACAGACAATGGACTATTACTGAGCCATAAAAAAATAATAAAATTATAGCATTTGCAGGCAAATGGATGAAATTGGAGAATATCATGCTAAGTGAGATAAGCCAATCTCAAAAAACCAAAGGACAAATGATCTCACTGATAAGCGGATGATGACACATAATGGGGGTGGGAGGGGGGGCAAGAATGGAGGAGGGAGGCACTGTATAGAGGGAAAAGAGGGGTGGGAGGGGTGGGGAGAAGAAAAAAATAACAGAATGAATCAAAAACTATTACCCTATGTAAATGTATGACTACACAAATAGTATGCCTTTACTTCATGTACTGAGAAACAAGATGTATCCCATTTGTTTAAAATAAAAATAATTTTTTAAAAAAGCAACTGATTTAAGGCCATACAGGATGTAAACATACAATATATTTTACAAATTTGAAACCCAGTCAGTATAATTACAAAGACTGTAATATTTCCATTGTGCCTTCTTACTCCATGGCATGTTAGGCAGAAATTCTTCATTTCTTTTGTCCTTTTAAGGCCTGACTACCCTTTGGAAAGATGCTTGAACATACTCTATCAGTGGACTTCTGAAGCGTGCTGCAACTTCTGATCTAATCACCCCTTAGAAGAACATTGGAAGAATAGTAGAAGGTGCCGTTTTTTGAAAATATTTTCTGTAAATCAGGACAGTCTTAACATTACCCTGAAAGACTTGTGATTAAATTCTTTTTACTTTAATGTTGTTCAGTATATAAATAATGTTGACCTCCAGAAGATTTATGGAAGGTTATTAGAAAGCTGCTCTTTGTTCAAGCTATATTTAAATATACATATATGTATATACATATATATTAGTGAAAAACATTTGCATCTGTTCCTTGCTTATTAAATGATAACATCATGATTTGTTAGGTAAATTTATTATCATAATTGTTTTATTTCAGAATAGATATATTGTTTGATGTCTTTCAGATAGGAGAAACTGAGATTCAAATAAATCCAAAGAATTATTTTTTCACAGATAACCATTTTGGTAAGCTTTAAAATTATGATTTGTTTGTTCTCAATTAAGAATAAATATTTTAAATCTGAATAGAAACAAATACCAAATAAAGGTTGAGTGAGACAAAGAAAGTGACTATCCTCAAGTGAATCTTAAAGTTTGTGATAGTATTTGCATTTAGAAGCTATTATTGCTAACTGTTAGAGGTACTTGGCTACACTCTCTAGTGTCTCATCTCAGGAAACCATTGCAGGCACTAGGAGCTCACACAGCATTATTGGGTACAGCACTCTTATGCATGGGTTCTTCACCTGGGGCTTATAGATCTCCTGAGATATTATATGAACTTGGTAAAGATGCCATAGCTTCATGAACTTCATAAATTATGTGAAGTCTTTCAAAAGGCAAAAAGCAATTGCTTTAGAATGTGAGCTTTATTTCATCTTCTATAAAACATGTAGCTTTGTAGAGAATTGTGTTGGTGAACTCTGTAATACTATGGTATTAGATAAATGCATTAGGAAATAATACCATTGAAAGAATCCACTGACAGTATCTGGGTCAAATCTATAATGGAAAAGATAAAACTAGGACCTGGAAATTATAGCAAGGCATTCCAAATGAGTAGAGAAATTTATTTCTTAAAAATCAGATCATTTCTTCAAACTTCATTTAAAGTATATTGAATATATAAAAAGATTGACTTCTAGATTTTTCTCTAATCATTCAGGATAGTCTTTTGAAAACAATGGAATGATTGATATTTCAGTCCAGTGGATTCTCTAGAGCTAAATTATGAATTATGAGTGTTTTATTTTGGACCCTTAAGCCACTATGTCAAAAAAAAAAAAAACTCTAGTTTATTTATCTTGATGACTTATGACTCTGAAATTCTTACTTTATTTAAAGCTTTTCATGGTTGTCTCCTTCAAACATTTTCTTTTTTAAAACATTTTCACTTTTTTAATATGTCTAAGACACTTTTCCACAGATAAAAGTTTTCAGATATACTGAAGGCAAATAATATGAAAATATTTTCAACAAAGAAGATTGCCATTTCTGAACATTCTTCAAGTACATAGGATTAAAATAATAAGAAACAATTAAAAATCTGTCTCCTGAGTTCTTAGATCCTCAACATTCCTTGAGATAACTGTTTAATGGTATTTGTAATTAATGCCAAACCCTCCCAAGCTAAAGGTTGCTACTTCTATTTTGCACACTGGAAACTAACCAGGTCAAAGAAATTTGTCCTAGAACATATGCTTTCTAAATTGCAGCTCAGATTTAACCCAGTGTCTAGCTACACTTCTCCTATCTCACTTGTTTTCCTTATAGAAGTTTCTCCTGAGAGAAAGGCAATGTTCCTAATTTGTTTAGATACTGATGCTAGAACATAAAATTTTTAAAAAAGAGGTGCATTCTAATTTTCTCATTTTCTTTGAGATCACTTAATCTCTTTAAATGCAGATTAAATGAATTTATTAAAATTATTTGATAATATTAGTAACAAAACATGAGAATATATAAAGACTTTCATAGACCAATATAGGCATTATAATCACTTTAGTGATTATAAAAAATTACATAAAGAAAAGTATACTGAAAATAGAATTTTTAGACTATAAAATTAATACCTTCCACAAGGTAGGGTATAATGAAGAGGGAAATAAGAAACAGTTTAATTTGAAGAGACATGGACTAGGTCCTTAAACATAATTATTTTCATGCTTTTTACAATGAGTCACTAGAATCAGCTAAGCAAGACAGAAACTAAATGAAAGAAAAACAAATATGTGATTATTAGCTTAATACAACAATTTGCTTAAAACACTGGAATTGAGAGTTGGATGAAGAAAACAGGTATTTGAATATAAATGCATTCAGGGACGAAGGTATTAAACTTCCACTTAACTCCTGTTTACTGAAGAGCCTACCGGATGTCAGGTGCTGTATCAGATTCTGGAGGCACAATGATAAGCAAAAGGGAAAAGTTTACTAGAACACAGTTGCCCTATGGGGAGGCCAACTTCTGGACAACCAATTCCATGTTTGCTAAGTGTTAATAACTGGGAAAGGGTAA
The DNA here is from genome assembly GCF_902686445.1 of Sciurus carolinensis. Classification (NCBI taxonomy): domain Eukaryota; kingdom Metazoa; phylum Chordata; class Mammalia; order Rodentia; family Sciuridae; genus Sciurus; species Sciurus carolinensis. Next base: position 109,268,123 of record NC_062217.1, on the reverse strand, counting down.
ATTAGGAGTTAAGGGTGCTAGGGTCACTGAAGTGTTATTAGACAGGTCAGGGTAGACTTACTTGTGGAAATAGCATCTAAAGTAGAAAATGAAAGGTTAGTAGGAGTCAGTAAAGTAAGAAAGCGAGTGTGCTAGAACATGGGAGAAGAAAACTTCCAGGTGAAAAGAAACTTCCAAATAAGAGAATACTTGTGGATAAGGTTAGTAGGCAAACAAATTTTAGAAAATTGTCATAATGAAGAACCAAAGGAAGTTCAAATTTTGGGTGGTCCCAAGGTATTTGTAAGCTCTGTGTTCACCCTAGAAGCCATACTATATACACAAATATGTACCTGTCATATAATGAGGCATATGTATCAATGTTCCTTCTTTTTGACCTTTCTTTATTATAAAACTAATCAGGACCAGTATTGTAAAACTAAATGTGAGTCTCCTCTCCTTGTGATGTGATTTGTCACCCATCAAGCAAGTCCCAGGCAACAGGACTGCGACTTACTGAGCTCCCTTACCCATATAAGTGCATTTGCACAGCCAAAAAAAATACATATATATTTTTATCCATTTCGGTGGAATTTGCAGTGTGTATATATATATATAATTTTTTTTTTTCTTTTTCAAGTCTATCTGGAACTTAAAAGCCAAGTGATTGATTTCATGCCTCTAGGTTTTGTGTATCAGATTAGCAAAGGAACCAACTGCATGAGAATAAAAATTTCTTGACAACTAAAGTTTTCAAAGATTAGTATAAGCCAAAGTTATATCCATCAGAATACATGGATCCTATGACAAAATCCCCCAGGCACATGTGAATGTGGAGTGTCCTGATTTTTATTCATGTCACACTATTTCAAAAGACCTGTCTTCTCACTTGATCATCATACTTGCACATTTGTTTTTTTGGACCCGGGAGTCATCGTTCAATTAAAATTACTCCATTCTTCTTTATAATGTTTTTTTTTTTTTGTTTTTTCTTTTTTTTTTCATAGAACATGTGGGACTTCTTATCTCTATCAAATACTTTCCAAAAATCTTGAATGGATGTCTTTTTAAAAACACAGGTACCAGTCTACCAAAGTAGAATGCAGGTTCATACTGGCTGTGCAGGTGCTCGGTGCTGACGCAATCACTTGTTGTTTCTGTACTTGTCTCTAGAAAAAGTAGGAGAGACTGGAGAAAGAAATAGGGAAATGACGGAACTGTTTGCTCCTGTTCATTTGGTGCTGGTAATACCTGGGAAAGCAGAACATTCTGATTTGTAGACCTTGTATTGATTCCAGAGTCTCCATTCTGTTCTTGTTCCTTGAAGTTCCATCTAACTATCTTTATCTTTAGTATGACGTTTACATATTTGGAATTCTTATATTTCATCTGTTCTACTAAAGAAGAATGCATTCCTTTAAGCACCTCCTTTACTATTCCAGCAAAATGTCTGACATAAAGTATACTTGCAATATATACTTTTAGAATGAATGGCATTGTGTAAAAATGGTCGATAGATCCTAATTCCAAATCTCAGCTTAGCCTTCCAGGTTTTGTGTGGTGGGAAGATGATTAAACTTTTGATACTCAATTTAAATAATAAATCTAAATTGTGTATTCCCCGATTTGCAGTGTTGTTGTGATATTTAGGTACAATGTATGCATTGTGTTTAGCACTTTGAGATTGTGTTTATCATACATGGCAAGCATCTAATTTTTTTTTTAACTGAATAGAGGAAAGAAAGAACAATACTCATTACTTATTATCTCTTTACTTATTATCTCTTTGTGCTAATGGAGGTCAAGGCCATGAGCAAATTCTTCCAAATGTCACATGCCCTCAGTTATGATTCAGGAGTTTGCTCTAGTGTGCTCAAAGTAAACCACTATTATATGTCCTAAAATAGGGTCAGGCAGAAAGAAAATAGGAAAGGGTAAGTGATCTGATGACAAGGGAAGGTTATGTTATAATCTTGACCAAAAGATACAATTTTAATTTCACAGTCACTCTTCAGGTCTGTGAAGCTTCACTAGAAGTCTTTTCAAGATTACTATTGTTAAATAAAAATCTGTAGCAAGGATTTCTGTCTTCAAAGTAAAAACTAAGAGATGGAGTGAAAAACCAGATAAGGATTCCCAAAGAGAAGCATGATGCCAAAGAAGGATATTCCAAAGAAACCATGGCATGTTTGGGACCTTAAATCATTAGTTTCATAAACTAAAACATATACTTCTTAGCACTGTGTGCTGATTGTGTCCTTGTTTTCAGCTTTTTTGCAGGGGGAGAGTACCAGGGATTGAACTCAGGGTCACTCAACCCCTGAGCCACATCCCACAGCCCTATTTTGTATTTTTATTTACAGACAGGGTCTCACCAAGTTGCTTGGCACCTCACTGTTGCTGAGACTGACTAAACTCGAAATCCTACTGCTTCAGCCTCCTGAGTCCCTGGGATTACAGGCATGTGTCACCAGTCCTGGCTCTTATATCAGCTTTTGTCAGTATTTCTATTTCTCAGTATGAAGGAAGAGGTTTGATCTCCCCCTGAAGCATGAGTGTAACCACAAATCAATTATGAAGAAAAGACACACTTTCCACACACCTTTCAATCACAGGACATGTGGGCTTTAAAGGTAAATAAGTGTACTTTTTAGCTTGATGTTTTCCGTTTTCATTCATTTACCAGAAAAACTGCCATAATTTCACTCTTCTTTTTGGCTGAGTAAAACTCCATTGTGTATGTGTACCACATTTTCTGTATCCATTCCTGTGTTGATGGGTACCTGGGATGGTTCCATTACATTGAGTATTGTGAATTGTGCTGCTATAAACATGGATGTGGCGGTATCACTATAGTATGTTGATTTTAGTTCTGTTGTATTAAAACCAAGGTAATAAGTTTTTATTTCTCTGCATAAATGAGGAATGGTTATTTATATTAAATTCTGGCTTGGAATCCCTTTGTATATATGTGCTCATAGCCAAACAAAAAGATGCCCATATCCCAGAGTTTGTTATATCAATTTAGTAAAATACTATGCTAATCTATAGGTATGACTGTTATTTCTGCTTGTGTGTTTATGTGTTTGTATGTTTTGGCTACCATATCAAAATCAAACTACTAGTCATAGAAGATTCTAGTGTGAATTACTAGGCCAAGTTAGATTCAAAACAGATATAAAAGTTTAGTGCTAGTCCAATCAAAATCCCTGTAAAACTTTATTTTTGTAGATAAAGGTGGTATTATTATAAAACGAATATGAAAAGACAATGGAGATGCAAGAGTTAGACAATTTTTAAAAGAAAAAGTGAAAAGGAATCAGTTTGATTTCAGTTACTTATTTTTAGCTATAATGATGAAAACCTTTTGTACTGGTAGAGGAACAAATAGATCAACACAACAGGAAAGAGGTCAAAAAACACCCACACAAATATGCCTGAATTATTTTTGTAAAGGGTGAAAATGCAATGTAAGAAAGGAATTGTAATCTTTTAGCAAAAGCACCTTAGCAAATTGGATATCCATAGTCTAAATAAATAAACTTTAATGTAAATCTTATATCTTCTACAAAACTGAATTCAAAATGGAATACTTACTTAAAAGTAAACATGAAAGTATAAGACTTAAAAAAAAAACACTAGAAAATCTGTAGGATCTAAGATTATGTAAAAATTTCTTAACCAATGCCTGATTCACAAAGGAAAAGTAGATAAATTGAACTTCACAAAAATTAAAAAAATCTTCACTCTGAGAATCTGTTAAGAACTTAAAAGTACAAGTTACACACTGGGAAAATATTTGAAAATAACAATAAGCTAAGGGTTCATACCTAGAATACATAAAGAGCTTTGGAAACTCAACAGTAAAACAAATTAAAAAATTAAATCCAGTTAGAAAATTGGCAAAATGCATGAACAGACATCTCACTAAAGAGCATGTATAATCAGAAAATGAGCTCATTAAAACATCTTCAACATCTTTAGCTGTTAGGGAAATTTAAATTTAAACCACAATAAAATACCTTTATATCACAAAAGTGAAAATATAATTCAGTAACAATATCAAATACTGATAAGGATACAGAAGAACTGAATCACTTCTACACTGCTGTATGGAATGTAAAATGGTATATCCACTCTAGAAAACAGCTGACTAGTATCTTAAAAATCTGAACATGTAACCAGCAATTGCACACCTGGATATTTGTCATGGAGAAATGAAAACTTATGTTCGCCAGAATCCAGGATTGTTTAAAGCAGCATTATTATATTATTATATCAGTCTCCAAAATGGAAACAACCCAGAAGTCCTTCAGTGAGTATTGTTAAATAAACTGGGTACACCCATAACACGGGAATAGCACTTAGTAAACAAAAAGGAACAAATTAAAATATATACAACTATCTTGGTGTATCCCCAGAGATTTTTGCTTAATAAAGTCAATTCTGACAGGTTTGGTGGTGCCTACCAATAATCCCAGCAATTTGGGAGGTTAAGAAAGGAGATTACAAGTTTGAGGCCAGTCTCAGTAACTTAGCAAGACCCTATCTCAAAATAGAAGAGCAAAATAATTTGGGGCATAGCTCTGTGGTAAAGCACACCTGGGTTCAATCCTCAATCCCCAAATTTTAAATTAAAAAAATGAAATAAAATATTAATTTTTAATGAAAATTAAAAATGAAATAAAGTCAATTGCAAAAAGGAAGAAATAATTTGATTCCATTTACATAAATTCTTAAAATTTTAAAAATGTAAAACAAATAACTGGTTTTCAGAGATAAATAGGATATGAGTACCAGAGGGAAGTGAATGTGGTAATAGAAGGCAACCTGAGGTAGCCTCCTGTGAGGAAGATATTCAGTATATTGTCTTTACCAATGTCATTATTCTGGTGTCAGATAGTTTTGCAAGATGTTATTTTAGGGTGGATTTGGATCTCTCCACATTATTTTTATAATAGCATGCAAATATGCAATTAGTTAGAAATTTAAAAATGTGTAATTAAATAAAAGTAAAATTTTAAAGAGGCAGATTAATCTCAATTTTAAACCCCAATTTAATTATGCTAGAAATCAGTGGCAAACTAATGTATAACAGTAGTTTTTTATTGGAAGTACTTAAGCAAAGGCTGACTCATCACCTATTAATGATAATGATGAAAAGGGTGAAATGTTATGCAAGGGTAATCTTGTCCTTTAAATGACTTAGAACTTAACTCTTATGTTAGCCAAGGTGAGAAAATGGTAGGAAAGATTAGACTATACGGACATCTAGTAATAATGTGTTCAAGAAGGATGCAAGGAACTATAAGAAAGGTATTTTCTAGTATAGACTAACAAGAGTTGACCTGAAATTTGAGTTGGGGTTCTTTTACTCTTTCAATTTGTGGTTTAAAGAAACTTAGTTATGGTTTAAGAGGTATGATTTTGTTACCAGTATTCTTGCATATTATCTACATTGATTAGTGCTGGAGTCCTACAGTGGAATTCTACCTTTTTCAACTCACTTGGATTATTTTCAAATTTGATTTTCCACAGCCATATGAAATAGTAAAACCAAATCCAAAATAAAACAAATATTAAAATACAGTGCAGATCAAATATCTCAAACTTTATGAGCATATCCCCAAATGGCATATATTTTCAGAAGCAATATGATGAAGAGAAATATAAATTAAAATCAAAGAGTATTGGATATGTCTGAATAATAATATCTGTGCTATAGTATTTATAATACAAAGAAGCAAGTGGGGATACTTTGACACACAGATTCTACAAGATTAATTATTGTAGACTTGACAATGTAAGCAGAATAATTGGTAAAAGTTTGAAGGATATTTCAAAAAATGTAAATTTAAGAGCAAGAAGGTAAAAAATTTAAGGGAAAGTAGGTTGTGGTGAGAAAAATCTAAGTAATCATGAAAAGAAATTTTAAATATAATAATTTGAATTGGAGTTCTCTTGAACCTCGCTAACTATATACATTTAAAATTAGTTTAGATATATTAAACTATAAGATTTAACCCTTGGTTGCACAGTTGGTAGAAGGAATCTAACCCCAGGCTGTGAGACATGTTACTGTTGACTATACCAAGAATGAAAGGCTATGACTGATTTTCATCTGGATCATTTCTCAGAATTGGCCTTGCAGCAAGCCACCTTGAGGGATGAAGTAATGCCTTCCTCTAATGTCAAGAATTAACTTTCTTAACACCACAAAAGCAATAAATTCCCTATTTTCTATGTTTTCCAGCCAAGGCACATCTACACAATAAGTAATACAGAAATAGAAGGGTACAAATTATGATACATGTAACCTACTGCTTGTGCAATATCTCCCTTGTTTCCTCTGTTCATTCCTAGGAGAGTTGAGAGTCAATAAAAACAGATGAATATCTGTTCTTGTGCTTCTTGCTGTGTTGTGAGTAATGAAGTCCTTTGTTTCTGACTCAGGAGTCTCATGTCTTCTGCCAGCATCCATGAAACAGTAATAAGCTGGTTTACTACTTTATAAGTAAGTCACAATTAAACCTCAGACCCCAAGAAGCATTTTTTCTGAGATTTATAGGAAAATTTAATTCCCTTATTTAAATAACAATTCTGAAAACATTCTTTTGCTGAGTAATCATTCTACTTAAAACTCAAGGGAGACTGAAAGAAAACAAAACTTTCAAACAATAAAGTGAAAAAAGAAAAAAGAGTCTGTAATAGTTCTTCACTTGTATTATTTAATGGGATTAAGAAAGAACTAATATATTATAAAATGCACTTAAATATGAATTTTAAAAAGGAATAGCTTGATATTTTAATCCTATACTTATGTTTATAATAATACAATGAAATATGAGCAGACAATATGAAGTTGTATTTAATAAGATGGAATCTTGAAATTTTATAATACTTTTTTCTCTTGCTCCAATAAGTATTTAAGGGATTTATTTCTCTTTCATATTATCTGTACAATAGTGACTTAGTATCATGGATGATCTTAGCAATTGATCTAATGATATTGACACATATAAGAATGCCTCCCTCCAGAAATTTATTCCATCTGAGTTTAACAAACAGTAAGACAACAGCTATTTGCAAAGTTTCTAGTATAGAAAATTTCATCAATAAAAGTTGCTTCCTTGGTATCTTGCAATGACTTATAGATTATATACTAAAAGGAAACCAGTAAAATAAGCTCCTGGGATCCTAATAACACATTCCCAATCTATCTATTTGGTTCTATCTTCTGTGTCAACCCTTTTAGCTACTGTTATCTTTTCCCTGTGCTATTTAATTGACTCCTATGGGTTCTACCTCCAACCTCTTTCTGCAAGTTATTTTGTAAGTGGTAGCCAGTTTCACTTTCCTACTTAAAAGCACCAAATATTCCCTATTGCATTTAGAATTAAATTCAAACTTCTTTACTTTGGCTTGCTTTTTTCTCCCTCTTTTCCCCAATATGGTAAAACCATTTTGTCCTTCTTTGGATCCTTTGTTTGGATTAAGGTCATACTTTCCACTAGAGTTCTTTCCCTATGGTTTTCAGTTGGTAAGCTTATTGTCATTCCCACCGCTACTTACCATTTCAGAGAAAGAATATCCATGACTCAACTGTGCATAGTGGTCCCTAATACTCTATTCTCATATCATTCTACTTTATCTTCTGCAGGGAATTTATTAATTTATGATGTTTTTCATATTTTAGATATATATTTCTTTACAGCATACCTTTCAGTCCTGATCCTTGGAATGAAATTCATATCTCTTATTTATCACTTAATCTACAACTTCTAGAAAAATCAATTATATAGTAAATTATCCATAAATTTTAAATGGATGAATAAATTAAAGATAATGCTATGAATACTAGCTCTGACATCAGAGATGGTAGGGCTAAATCTTCAGCTCTCTATTTTACTACCTACATGGCAGTGGGCTAATTGCTCAGTCTCAGTTTTATCACAAGAAAAGTGGAGAGTACATCTATGTTAGTCAGCTTTCTATTAATATAATAAAATACCTGATACAATCAACTTATAAGGATGAAAGTTCTATTTTGGCTCGCTGTTTAGCCAGTGGTGACATATCACGGCAGCAGTACATGGCTGAACTATTTACTTCATGACTGGGATGCAAAAGAGAGAGAGAAAGAGAGTGACATTTGCAGTCCCTTTGAGGGCATACTTCCAATGACCAAATCCACCCACTAGGTTCCAATCACTTAAGAGTTTCCAGCATCTCACAATAATGCCGGGATCTTAGGGGGAACATCTAATTTTCAAATGACATAAAATGCTTAAAGGGGGAAATATGAAGAAAAAATACAACAAATGCTGAGCCTCCTACCTCAAAAAGGAAAATCCCAAATAAAATTGCATGGGACTTAGGAAACATCCTGGTTCAAATTTGAAGTAGAAAGACACTTGTACAGTTAAAATTTTAAAGTATTTTTCTTTAGTCTTATTGCAGACTGTTTATAATATCTTTTTGGTACTAAAGATAACTAATATTATATTGAGTAGTTTTTTGATCCAAAACTGTCCAGAGACCTAGCCCATCCTGAAATGCTACCATCAAAGACTTGCATTTCCATCAACCCGTTTTGCTGTGATGAGTACCTAAAATTATCAGTGGGACTATTTCAGATCTGAGATTTCATCATGATGATCTAAAGAAACTTGTTGGAGCAAAAACAAAAAGAACGAAAGTAGAAATAATATTTTAAAAATATTTAATTATTCATTTGCAGTTAGTTATTCTTAGAGGGCTCAGAAGAAAAGGAGCATAGTCATACTTAGTTTTCTGAGACATTTGACCTCCCCTCAATTCATATGAAACCTTTGATGACTTAATGTATTCTGTAGCATTTATTATTAAAATTATTATTATATAAAGTGGAAAAGTGTTGAAAATTAGCAAATTTGTAAGACAGTGGAGGTACTGTTGGAAAATAAAAGGAGAATTCTCAGAAGGCATGAGTACTTTTGTGATGAATTTGAAATAATGTTTGTATCTATGTCTCCTGCTCAAGGGGATGAAAACAAAACAAAACAAAACAAAACAAAATTGCTCTCAATGTCAACATGGAACCTGTAGATTAACTCAGTCATGAAAGCTATTTTTCTCAGCAAGATAGTCAATAAATTCACATTATTAGGGCTCATGCTAGTTTGAAGTTATTTTCCACATTTTACAACTTAAAACATCCAAACCAATGCACTGAAGTTAGAGTATATCCGGTGAAGAAGGAAGAGAAAATAGCATGCTTTGAGGATAACAAGTATGATACATGACATGGGATATTAGCCAGCCTTAAAAAGAAGGCAATCTGGCCATCTGTGAGAACATTTATGAACCGAGAAGTCATTACCTAAGTGAAATAAACCAGTTATTGAAGGGCAAATACAGCATGATTTTATGTATATGGGGAATCTAGAATACTCAAATTCAAAAGAACTCAGAGAAAATGGTGCTTAACAAGAGCTGAGAGTAAAGGAAGAGTTGCTTGCTATTCAATGGATATAAAGTTTCAGTTATAAAGAATGAAAAAGTTACAGTGTCATTTTATAACATTGTGCCCACAGTTAACAATATTATATAGTACATTGAAAATGTGTTCAGAAGTTAGATATTATCATTTAGATGTGAGGTGTCTCCTCCAAAGTTCATGTGTGAGAAAATGCAAGAATTTTCAGTGGAGAACTGATTGGATTATGAGAGGTGCAATTTGACTAGTGGATTCATTTACAAGTATGGATTTACTGGTTAGTAATTACCTATAGGCAGGTAGGGTGTGACTCGAGGAAGTAAGTCACTGGGACTGTGCTTTGGGGTTTAAAATTTGTCCTTGGTCAGCAGTGCTCTCTCTTCTTTCTGGTTGCCATGTCTTGAGCTGCTATCCTCTGGCCACACTTTTCTACCATGATGTTATGCCTCACTACCAACCTGAAGTTATGGAGCTGATTGACCATTTACTGAACCCCTGAAACCATGAGCCAAAATAATATTTTCTTCTCCTTTAAGTTTTTGTCAGGTGTTTTGGTCACAAAAACACAAAAGCTGAATAAAAAGTATATCTTAGAGAGAACATTCAGCCTTTGTCTTTTTGGAATTGGTTTATTTTGTTTAGCATGATAGTCTCTAGTTCCATCCATTGACAAGCACACGCCATGATTTCATTCTTCTTTGTGGCTGAGTAATATTCCACTGTGTATACCTACCACATTTTCTTTATCCGTTCATTCATTGGTTGGTTCCATAGTTTATCTATTGTGAATTGAACTGCTATAAACATTGATGTGGCCACATCACTATAGTATGTTGATTTTAAGTCCTTTGGGTATATGCTGAGGAGTGGGACAACTGTGTCAAATGGTGGCTCCATTCCAAGTTTCCTGAGGAATATCCATATTGCTTTCTATAGTGGTTGCACCAATTTGTCGTCCACCACCAATTCATGAGTACACATTTTTTCCCCACAGCTTTGCCAACATTGTTACTTGAATTCTCAATAATTGCCATTCTGACTAGAGCAAGATGAAATCTCAGTGTAATTTTAATTTTCAGTTCTCTAATTGCAAGTGATTTTGAACTTTTTTTTCATATATTTTTTGACCATTCATATTTCTTCTGTGACATGTCTGTTCAGTTTCTTTGCCCATTTATTGACTGGGCTATTTGTTTTTGGTGTTAAGTTTTTTGAAGTTCTTTGTATATCCTGGATATTAATACTCTATATGAGGTGCAGTTGGTAAAGATTTTCTCCCATTCTGTAGGCTCTCTGGTCATGCTCTTGATTGTTTCCTTTGCTGTAAAGAATCTTTTTAGTTTGATGTCATCCCATTTATCTATTCTTGATTTTTACTTCTTATGGTTTAGGAGTTTTATTGAGGAAGTTTGTTCCTGAGCCAATATGATGCAAAGTTGGGCCTACATTTTCTTTTAGTATGTGCAGGTCTTTGGTCAAATTCAAGGTCCTCGATTCACTTTGAGTTGAGTTTTATGCAGGGTGAGAGACAGGGGTTCAATTTAAATCTACCACATGTGGATTTCCAATTTTACCAGTATCATTTGTTGAAGACACTATCTTTTCTCCAATGTATGTTTATGGCACTTTTGTCTAGTATGAGATAACTGTATTTATGTGGGTTGGTCTCTGTATCTTCTATTCTGTGTCATTGGTTTTCATGACTGTTTTGGTGCCAATACCATGCTGTTTTTGTTACTATAACTCTATAGTATAATATAATTTAAAATTTTGTATTGTGATGCATTCTGCTTCACTTTTTTTGCTGAGGATTGCTTTGGCTATTCTGAGCCTCTTATTTTCCCAGGTGAATGTTATGACTGCTTTTTCTATTTCTGAAAAATTGTATATAAAAAAAGTATATCTTGGGATAACTGTCCTTATCATAAACAAATAAAATAAAACATTTGAAAGCAATCTTCAGTAGACTAAATCATAGTATTATAGCCCAGAGAAGCCTATAAAGTAAACTTTTTTTATTAGTTTTAGGTTTTCAATTTTACTTGTTCTTACATGCAAAACTAATTATATAAGTTGGCTTATTGTTGTGCTATTAATTCCTTTAACAAGTAGTAGATCTATTAAAGTTAAAAAAAATATCCATTAATCCAATGGTGGTCATATGATGAGAGAAATACACAACTCAACAAAAAAATATTAACTGATGCACACCATCTTCCCATGTTTTCATAGACAGGGAAACATCATAAGTTTTCTGCTTTCATTTTAAAAAAGGAAGATTTTTAAAAAGAAAAAAAAAACAAGTGTTTTTAATGTTTTGATTTTAAAACTCATAATTTCTCAGAGTATAGAAAATGTTTTAGCTCATAAGAATTATATCTGTAGCATTATTTTAGCTTTATTGTTGCATTTTTACTCTTTAATTTTAAAATTAAACTACCTAAATATAATTATATTTACATTTACTTTTATGTAATTTGAAATAGATATTTTCTTCCAATGCTAATGAATGCTTTTTTAATATTTAAGGTTTTATCTGTTCAGAATATTTTCTCTTTAAACAAATTAACAATAAGCATATTTTAATATAATAATAGAAAGAAAAAAATGTAGAATTTTTTTGTAGTCTATGCTTGTTAATTGAAGTTTCTTATGTCAGGTTAGAAAGTATTAAAATTGAATGTTTGCATGGTATGCTATTTTGAGATTTTTGAAAGGAAGATTTCTGTATATTTACTCACCATATATACTATATGTCATTATTTAATGCATATTACACACAGAAGTATTCAAATATCCTTTAATGAGTATTCATAAAATTATTTTAAGTCTATTATATTTGAAGGAATATGAAATAAATAATTGTGTTATCACAAAACCCAGAATACAAAGTATTTAATGAAATGCAGCAGACATTGAAAAATGTTTGATTATATGACCTACAGGCACAATGCCATTATTTTTCTACCTTCAAACACTCATATTTTGACAATTGATTGAATGTTTAATGCATCTTTAAGGAACTGCTAATAGCACTTTATAAACCATACTCCTTGAATGAAAAATCCAGAGATTTAAGCAATATATATTTTAATTTTGTGGAGAACTGCCATGTCATGGAATAAGAGATAGATATTACATACTAAGTGCAGTTTTTCCCAGCTGATTTTTGAATGAGGTCATTAGGAACAAATAGAATTTTAGATGTCTATTGTTAAGCACTCACTTACTGCTTAGAATAATAATTGGAATAAGAGAAAGAAAATATGGAAATAGTAAATACGTAATTTACCTGAAGGAGTGACTTCTGGGAGTCAGTACAGAAGGGACTCCTCCAGATTTCCATTATGTCTCATGGCCATAGTCTTTCTTACCCTCCTTCCTCCCTCACTTGCATATCTCCTTAATTTTAGAACTCAGTGTTAATGTTACTTTGCTTCTGGAACTTGTCATGGCTTTTAAAACTGAACTTGGTCTTGAAATTTCAAAACCCATCATGCTCTGTCTTTTTTTTTTTTAATGTATCATGTACCATAATTTCCTGTCTGAAAAATTTACTTAGAGCAGATACTGCATTCTCTCATCAAAGTTTCATAAATAAACGTAGTACTACTACTTTTGCAGGCATGTGATAGTGCTGAGTAAATTGAACACTTACAGTTCAGTTTAGCAGAATTTGAATGTCAAAAGTAATAAAAATAACAAAGTATGAAGCATAACATAATTAAATAGTCCTTAAAAAGAGGTGAATAGGGGAAAGATTAAAATTTCAGAAACACTATGAATTCCAGGTTACAGTGGTTGGAAGTGGATGTCCTCCTCTGTTTTTACTCTTGCTTTTGAGGTCAACAGACATATTTACTGGGAATTATAATATCTAGGACCAATCATCTGAATATTCTGGAAAGAAGTTTCTGCTTTCGTAAGAGGAGGAGTTTTTCTTGAAAACTTATAGGTTTATATTGAACATCAAACTTGTAGGATTATGAAAAATAGGGTAGAGAACTAAGCAGAAATTAAAATATTGCTATTAAAATGTCCAGTTATATGAATAAGAGGTGTACTAGTTAGGATAAGGAACTGGTTAGGGTAAGACTGCTGTAACCAAAAATCCAATGTAACATAGCATAAGGTACAAAGGAGTGTATTTCTCTCTTTTGTGACAGTCCTGATGTAAATTACATAGGTTTGGAAGTGGCAGTTCCATTCCACCACGTCCTTCGGGAAACTAAATTCCTTCATAAGATGTGGGTTTACATAGGAAAGTTTTGTTAATCAGCATGCTCAAGAGGAACAAATAAGCAGCATTGATAAGTGCTACTGACTCCTGATTCCAGGGTATTCATTTACTGGCTATGAGTTCAGAAAGAAAGAGTAGAATTGGGTGGGTGACTAGAAATTTCTACCATTGAGGGGAAAACATAGATCTTTCAGTAATAAGAAAGACTATGTCATTCAGAAATTATTCTGAAGGTACTTTAACTGCAATCATTATTATATCCCTTTTTACTCATTGATCAAGTTGCATATAATTTCACTGTTAAATATATAAAAGCATACTCATGTTACCAGTGAAATTATTTTGAAAACCACTAATGAAATGTAAATGTGATAGATGATTGATTTTATAGAAGACCATGAAATTGAAAATGTCACACACATACACACATGCACAGAGTCAGCCTTCTATATCCTTGGAGTCAATCACAGTTTGAAAATATATGAAAAAATTTGCTTTTGTACTAAACATGTACATATTCTTCTTGTCATTCTCAAAACAATAAAATGTGCAACAACTCTTTACATAGTTTTTATATTGTATTAAGTATAAGTAACCTGTATGTGATTCAATGTATACAGGAAGATATACATACATTACATGGGAATATTACACGTTTTATATAAGGGATTTGAGTATATCTTAGAACCAATTCCCAGCAAATACGAAAGGAGATATACACTGAATGATAACAGTGACTAATTTTGGTGCTAGGATTATAGGTGATATTTAGTTTTCTTTACTTGCTTATCAAGATTTTCTAAATTATCTATCATGGACATGAGTCTTTTATGCAATAATTTCAAAACAACATATCAACAAAGAGAATATAGAGAGGGATTATGCAAATACCACAGGAAGAATTAAATTTAAGTGAAATTTCAGCTACTATTTTATATACAACTAGTAAATTCTGTGATCAAGAATGTTCAGATGTGCCTATGATATTATGATTTGGATCTGGAATGTTCCCCGAATGCTCATGTATTGAAGACTTGTTCTCCAATGCAGCAATGTTCAGAGATGGAACTTAGGGGAAGTTATTGGGTTTGTAACATCATCAGTGGATTACTTCTTTGATGGGTTCATAGCTGAATGGACTACGAGGAGGTGGTAGAAATTGTAGGAGATGGAACATAGTTGAAAGAAGTATATCTTTAAAGGTTGCCTTTGAGAACTTTATCTTGTCTCCAGCCTCCCTCTTCCCACTCTGCTTTCCAGTCACCATGTGGAGAGCAGTTCTGCTCCACCATACCCTTTTGCCATGATGTTCTGTCTCACCATAGACCCAGATCAATGGAACTAGCCAACCATGAACTGAAACATTTGAAATAATGAGCCAAAATAAATTTTTTCTTTATTTTTGGGGGGGTCGTACAGGGGATTGAACTCAGGGACACTCAAACACTGAGCCACATCCCCAGTCCTATTTTGTATTTTATTTATAGACAGGTTCTCACTGAGTTGCTTATCGTCTTGCTTTTGCTGAGGCTGGCTTTGAACTCATGATCCTACTGCCTCAGCCTCCTAAGCCACTGGAAATCTTTTCTCCTTTAGGGTTTTTTTTTTTTTTTTTTTTTTTTTTTTTAAAGTTACTGTGTAAAGTGACAAAAAGCTCACTAATAGAGACACTTTATAGGAATTTGCAAAAAAGTAAGAGACAGAAGTAGTAGAGGTGACTTCTAGATCTACCTCACTGATAAAAGAGCTGTGCTATTATTAAAACAAATGTGTGATGCAACATGTTCATGAAAAGTTTTATTGCAAAACCCGTAACAGTACATATAATTTTTCCTTTCCAAAAGTATTGAATCAAAATATGTGAAATGCATTTTGCATTAACAATCTTCTTACCTGAATGACTTAGTTGGTTAAATAGTTCCATCATCCATTATTTGTTTGTACGGAGCTTGACTTTCTGCTTACTTGTGATCACCACTACCAAGTTAAATAAGGGAGTAAACATTTTATTGTTAGACATTTTTAATACCTCCATATTAGTGTTATAAATACCCTTGTTCACATTAAATTTTATTGTCCTGGTCTAGTTATTTTTCTTTCTTATAACAAAATTTTAATGTTTAAGAAAAATGCTTTGTCATTAGCATTTATATTCTGTTTTTTTATTACCAGTTGTGATCATGTGTCCGTAAACAATAGGCAGAGCAATTAACTTCAAGTAAAGTATAAGACAAAGTAAATTCAAAAAGTAAATTGAGTTTGTAGGACTTTCTTTTCCTCTTCCTAATAAGGGAAACAGTTTTCTCTGGCCTGTGGATCAATCAGAAAATTTGTGCTTGTGTTCTTTGTTGCTCATGCATTCCCTGGAATATCATCCGATGTGTCAAGTGCTCAAGAAATTCCCTAAGTGGCAGACGAACTGGCAGCTTTACTCATCACACTTTCATATATTCAATTGAGAAAGAAACAATGAACCCAGGTGGGTTTAGAAAACTTGTTACTCACCAACAGAGCAGGCACTGTGAACTTTGTAGCAGCTCCCCTGGCCCTCCAGGTCCCACGAAAGTGATACTGAGGCAGGCCCAGGTGAATGTTTAGTGCACAGGGGATTCATGTTGTAGCTGAGGAGTTGGGAAACTGCCAGTCTTATAACACGCTGCTGGCAAACCTTCCTAATTTGTGTCCCTGAAGAAGGTGTTATTTTATTATTCAGCTCGAAATAAATCTGCCCACTGACCTAAATGAAACACTGCTGCTGTCTTCTAAGACTGTTTGCTACAAACACATCCTCAAACACAAAACAAGATGGGCAGAAAGGCTATTATTATCTTCTAACATTTTTCATGCTCCTGTATATGTAGCCATGGGTCCCCCTCAGGTAGAATTGGCTACTACTTGGAAATCTAAGCTACATTACATTCAATAGATCACTTTCAGCTCAAAAGATGGGGAGAGAGAGTACTTCTGCATCCCTTGAAATTCAGTACTATTCATTTCCACAAGATTAAAATCCAAGTCTGTGCAGGTATATGCTACAAAAGCATATTATGCAAAACAAAACAAAGTAATCTACTTCTCCCTGCTATTTGCCACTGCCTCACGTCTTGGCCTTTGGAAAATTGAATAACTGTATACCTATCTCAAAATAGTACAAATGTCATTGATAATGCAATTGACATAGTGAAGGTATAAATGATATGGGAATACCACCATATTTTATTCATATATTTTCAGTTATGTATTCAGACCAGTGATAGAATAGCAGTCACATGATTACCAACCATAGAAGAGATATAGTGGAACCTGTCTCATCATTATTCTTCAAAAGGAAACTGCATGATATACTAGAAATTTTGGAACCTCCTTATCATGTATTTATACAAGATGTTCAAAATTCAAGAAAACTTTATTTTCATACTTTGCAGATAGAAATACCAATGCAGATATTCCAAAAGATATAACAATACCAATGTAGACACTAACAACCACCAATTGCTTTAGAGAATATAGTTCATTTACTGAAACCTGCTGAAGTGTAACCAAGCTGGCAATTTTGAGACTGCAGGTATTTTTCTCATGATAACTTTATTCTGTTCCCACAAAATGTCAAAATTGGTATTCATTCAAGGAAACCTCAGGTGCAATTGGAAATTCAGATACTGCCATAGTCACAGTTTTTGATCTGAGGTTTAAGAACACAATTTCCTCAAGTGATCATGTGAAACATCAAGTACATGCAAAGTGGGAAAATATAAAATAGCGAGAATTCCATTTCCGAAAATACTTGAAAGTATCTTCTTAAAGTGCACAGTGCTTTAAGGTATGAGATTGCAGCATCACTATTGAGCAAATCAATAGTGTTAAAGAGGAGATAACTGTATTTTGATCTTTATCTTGGTGAGTTGCATTAGCATGGAAAGAAAGCAAAGAACCTGGTGTCAGATTCACCATAATCAAGGAAACAATGGTGGTTATATTGGCACAAACTTAGCTAGTAGTTCCACAGACTTTAGTTGAAAGTGAGCTTCTATTTAATAGTATGAATATTCAGTATAGCATCTGCATGAGAGTTGAACGAGTGGTAATTATGAAATGTTTTTGCCTTTTGCTTTTACTCTAACTTTTAAAATGTTACCATGGCATTTTAAATGAATGCAGTTGTAAAGTACTCCACAGTGCTTGAATTTATTGAGATTTACCCTTATATCTCAAATTTTTGTACTCTGATGGTGATATTTTACTTAAGTCTTGACTTTGCCTGATAACAGATTTTAGCCCTTTTCCATTCAGCCTTTTACTATAATAGGGTTTCATTTTTCTTTGAATATACATAAATATGTGCTGTAGGAATAGAGAAATATTAGATAGAGGTTGATTATAACATAGGGAAATTGCAGGTTAAAGTTTTGGTTAATATGGTCTTTCTTTGAACTTAACACTAAATCTTTAGCATAATTCTCCTGACCTGACTCTTGTGCTTTCAGATGGGAATGTACTTCTCAAGCAACCCTTTCTTTAAGCCTCTTAGTCTGAAACAGCAATCTCATCATAATGAGAGAACTGCTCCCTGGAAAATCATTCCAAGATCTGTGCAGCAACTTAAGTGTGGGATATGATCTCAGGAAATGCCCAGTACTCTGATACCCATTTTGGGGTTAGTCACTGGGGTGAAGGGGGCTAGTAGAGGTGGAACAGAAAGAATGGATTCTGATGCCCACCCATGAGCCAAACTAATGAATTTCAGTTCAAGTTATCTCTTTCAATATTTCTATCAGTGAGAAAAATAGGCCTCCTAACACTTTATTATTAATGTATTAAAATAATGATATTTACACAATAAACTTTCTTGAAAAGAAAAATGACAATTTTTAATAGATGTGTGTTGTTAGTGTCAAAACTTTCTCTCTTAATAATATGTGTTTCTTGTCTTTGACACCATGGGGTCTTCAGAGGTTATTTCCTATTCCATGACCCAAAAGAATCATAAAGGAAATAGTTAGATTTTAATATCACTTTTTTGGGTCCTAAGGACACATTCTCCATTGCTTACTATCTTTTTGTACTAGAGCCTTCCTTGAACATAAAAGAAAGGGAGAATGGTGATTATCATCAACATGCTCAACAGTTGAACTACAGACACATGGTAAATTCTAGCAGTTTAAGTACTGGGTCTCATTGTATATTAATCAAATGTGAGATAGAACAAAAAAGAAAATTCATACATCTTTGGTATGTCATATAATTTTATTCTTCTATGGTCATCAAAGTGTAAACAGCTGGTTTTTAGTTTTTTTCTGGAAAGCACAAAGTAGATCATTGCCTTTCAGAACTAGGATGGTTGTTACCTTAGTCATAGCCTAACAAAGAAGAATACCATGGATTATACACATCCAATAAGTTTCAAATAATTAAAATGAATAGTAAAGATGAAATTTAATGCAGTAAAAGAGGAATTGCAGAAAATAAGACTCTAAATGCATTTCATACTAAGCCAGAGAGAAAAGGCAACTGGACAGAGTTGGGAAATATTATGTGGAGATTTGGAATAATCAACTTCCTCAGTTCTCTAACCCAGGCTACAAAAGTATCCTTGTGTTCCAGGAAGATTAGGAAATTTGAAGGTATTGCAATTCATTAATTCATTTTATTCAGTTATTTGTGTTTAACAAATAACTAAATTTATTCTCTGAGACTATAGTAAGTAGGTAACAATACATAAATTCTACACATCTTCTATTCCATTTAGAAAAGAAACAAACAACTCTAGTAGTTCAGATTATAAATACTATGTAGAAAGTTAAAACAAAACAGAAGGAAACTAAAACAGGTGAGGCAGGTGTATTGTAATTTTAAATAGAATAATATTTGAGAAGAGATTTGAAGGAGAAGGAACAAGTATGTCAAGATCTAAGATAAACAAGTTTCAGTCAAAGGAAATAAGAACAAATAAAGACCTTAAGTAAACAATCAAAGAAAACTTTCTTCTGGGACAATAATTACTCAGGTATCAATCTTTTTGATATTGTCATGTAGGTTTTAAGGCTCTGTTCACTATCATTAAATCTTTTTTATTTCTCTTATTTATAAATCCTCTAGTTATTTCCAATTTCCATGATTTTCATCTGTCATTTCCGTTTATCACTAGCCTATCTGGCAAACTTTTACTTTGTAATTCTAAAATTATTTTCTTTTTAGTCTTTGGATCATTTTACTTAAGGGAAAAAGTTTTGTATCTTTTTTATTTTCAATTCATTTTCCTTTACTTTAGGAAGCATAGTTATAATAGTTGCTTTAATGACTACTTGATAATTCCAACATGTAAGTCATCTGGTTTACATTTGAAAATATGTTACATTTCTTTTTAAAATCAGATAATTTGTTTTATAACTTGAATATTATGGATACTAGGTGGTGAAAGTTTAGCATTTTGTTATATTCCTCTGAAGAATTTGATACTTTATTTTAGCACATAAGGGACTATACTGTAGGAAGTATTATCTTTCTTGTTACTGTGAACTAAGTTCAAATCTCAGTTTAATTTGTTAAGCCATTGCTATATTCCCTTAAGTGTTTCACAAGCATATGTGGCATAAGAAATAAACTGAAAATTTGAGGTGCATTCTTACACAGTTAGGGGATTCATCTCTCTAGATTTTTCCCCATTAGAATTGCTCCTACATACTCTGTCAACCAGTCATTTACCTGGACACCCTTCCTTGGTTTTCCAGCCCAAAGAAGGACTATTAGAATTTTAACTACCTGTGTTATATTCTATCTATATCCCTGTTCACTAGCTGTATGACCATATACATGTATTTTGGGGATCTATTGTGTAGCAAATTGCCCCAAACCGTATCGATTTGAAACAATGAATGTTTTGTTACTTATCATGATTCAGTGAGTTTACTACAGCTCAGATGGACAGTTTGTTCCTGATCTGGTTTTGGATGTCTCATTTAAGTCTAGTAAGGTTTTCCCAAATATGCCACCTTCTCCAGAGTTAAGAACAGATGCTGTTTTCTTCACTCCTCTATTCATTGCAGCATAGGCATGTTTACATGGTGCAAACAGGAATTTTCCTCTCACCCAAGGCAGTCTTAACAACATCTTTCCAAGTTCTGACAATCGCACTGAATGCTTATAGAGTGTTAGGAGTTCTAGTTGTTAAACTTTGCACCTGGAATGATATGACCAAAAAAGAAAGCATCAAGGAAGGATGCAACATATTTCAGAGCTTATGTTGCCCTTTTAATCTGGTTAATTTAATCTGACTCATTAAAGAAACAAATGCTCAAGTTGATCCAAGATGGTGGACTAGAGGGTGACTGCATCTCCTGTCACTCCAGAACCCAGGATTCAAGAAGGGGAGGCATTGATAGACTCAGACTAACATAGAGCCATGGGGTGAGTCTCTCCCACCGGGTGAAGCTCGGCCCGGGCAGCAGGCCCGGACAGGGGCAACTTCTGGGAGAAGGGCAGGGCACCCAGAGACTTCCCCAAGCAGCCCTGCTCCCTCCGGCAGCAGGCAGGGTCCACAGCCAGCTTCTTGGAGCAGGGCCGCCCAGTGAGAGCTTTTCCACACAGAGCCAACCCCACGTCCTGAACCCAGGGGCGGGCCCCAGCCGCAGGTGACTTCTGTGACCAATCAGGTCAGGGAGAGGCTCTCCCCAAGCAGCCTGGCTCCCTCAGATGGGAGCAGTCTCTGTCTATAGTCAGCTTCTAGGAGCAGGACCACCCACTGAGAGGATTTCCATGCAGAACCAGCCCCCAGCCCTGGACCAAGTAGTGGGCTATAGGCAGATTTTTATGGAAGCACTGCATTATCAAGTTCCTCCAAGACTTCAGGCTACTGAAGGCTGGGAGGTGATATACTGGAAATCTACAGGGAAAATCTAAGTCAATAGAGGAAATCTGCAATATCTCAGAGTCCCACTGACATCTGACCAAGAAACAAGGGAAGAAAATGTCCCAAACAAACCTATATACTATATCAATAAAACCCAATGACAGCACAGCAGAAGAAATGTCAGAAAGGGAGTTCAGAATGTACCTAATTAAAACAATCAGGGAAGCAATGGAGGAGATGAAAGAGCAAATGCAGGGCATTGAAGGAAGAGATGAAAGAGCAAATGGAGACATTAAATGATCGCACCAATCAACACTTAAAAGAGCAAATACAGGAAGCAAAAGAACATTTCAATAAAGAGTTAGAGATACTGAAAAAAAAAAAAAAAAAAACAGAAATCCTTGAAATGAAGGAAACAACAAACCAAGTTGAGAACTCCATAGAAAGCATAACCAATAGGATAGAACACCTGGAAGACAGAACCTCAGACATTGAAGAAAATATATTTAATCTTGAAACCAAAGTTGATCAAACAAAGAAGATGGTAAGAAATCATGAACAGAATCTATAAGAATTATGGGATATCATGAAAAGGTCAAATTTAAGAATTATTGGGATTGAGGAAGGCTTACAGAAACAAACCAAAGGAAAGAACAATCTATTCCATGAAATCAGATCAGAAAATTTCCCAAATCTGAAGAATGAAATTGAAAACCAGGTACAAGAGGCTTATAGGACTCCAAATATACAAAATTACAACAGACCCATACCAAGGCACTTAATTATGAAAATACCTATCGTATAAAATAAAGACAGAATTTTAAAGGCTGCGAGAGAAAAGAAACAAATTACATTCAGGGGGAAACCAATATGGATATCAGCAGATTTCTCAATCCAGACCCTAAAAGCTAGAAGGACTTGGAACAACATTTACCAAGCCCTGAAAGAAAACAGATGCCAACCAAGAATCTTATACCCAGCAAAACTTACCTTCAGATTTGATGACAAAATAAAATCCTTCCATGATAAACAAAAGATAAAAGAATTTACAAAAAGAAAGTCGGCATTACAGAACATTCTCAGCAAAATATTCCATGAGGAAGAGATGAAAAACAACAATACAAATCAGCAAAGGGAGGAACTAGCCTAAAGGAATAGCCAAATAAAGGAAAAACCAAATCATGTCAAAACACACAAATGAGTCAAATGACTGGGAATACAAATCATATCACAATAATAACGCTGAATGTTAATGGCCTGAACTCATCAATCAAAAGACATAGCTGGCAGATTAGATTAAAAACAAAAATCCAACAATATGCTGCCTGCAAGAGACTCATCTCATAGAAAGAGATACACATAGACTAAAGATGAAAGGATGAGAAAAAAAATACCATGCACATGGACACAGCAAAAAAGCTGGAGTATCCATCCTCATCTCAGATAATGTGAACTTCAAGCCAAAATGAGTCAGAAGGGATAAAGAAGGACATTACATATTGCTTAAGGGAAGCATAAATCAGCAAGACATAACAATCATAAATATCTATTTCCCAAACATTGGCTCATCCATGTATGTCAAACAAATCCTTCTCAATTCCAGAAATCAAATAGACCACAACACAATAATACTAGGTGATTTTAATACACCTCTCTCACCACTGGATAGATCTTCCAAACAAAAATTGAATAAAGAAACCATAGATCTCAATAACATAATCAACAATTTAAACTTAACCGACATATATAGAATATACCATCCAACAAAGAACGAATACACTTTCTTCTCAGCAGCACAAGGATCCTTCTCTAAAATAGACCATATTTTATGCCACAAAGCTACTGTTAGTAAATACAAGAAGTTAGAGATGCTACCTTGTATTCATTCAGATCATAATGGATTGAAATTAGAAATAAATGACAGAATGAAGAATAGAAACTTCTCGAATACCTGGAGATTAAATAATACGCTATTATATGATGAATGGATAACAGAAGAAATCAGGAGGGAAATAAAAAAATTCTTAGAAGTAAACAAGAACAAAGACACATCATGTCAAAATCTCTGGAACACTATGAAAGCAGTACTCAGAGGAAGATTTATTTCATGGGACGCATTCAACAAAAGAAGTAGAAATCAACAAATAAACGACTTAACACTACATCTCAAAGCCCTAGAAAAAGAAGAGCAGACCAACAGCAAAAGTAGTGGAAGACAGGAAAGAGTTAAAATCAGAGCCGAAATCAACGAAATTGAAAAAAAAGAAACAATCAGAAAAATTAACAAAATAAATAGTTGGTTTCTTGAAAAAATAAACAAAATTGATAAACCCTTAGCCACACTAACAAAGAGAAAGAGGGAGAAAACTCAAATTACTAAAATTCAGAATGAACAAGGAAATATCACAACAGACACAACTGAAATACAAAACATAATTAGAAGCTATTTTGAAAATCTATATTCCAACAAAACAGAAAACTTCGAAGACATCAACAAGATTCTAGAGACATATGAATTACTTAAACTGAACGAGGAGGACATACACAACTTAAATAAATCAATTTCAAGCAATGAAATAGAAGAGGTCATCAAAATCCTACCAACAAAGAAAAGTCGGGGACCACATGGGTTCTCAGCCGAGTTCTACAAAACCTTTAAAGAAGACCTCATTCCAATACTCCTCAAAGTATTCCATGAAATAGAAGAGGAGGGAACCCTCCCAAACTCGTTCTATGAAGCCAATATCACCCTGATACCTAAACCAGACAGAGACACATCGAGGAAAGAAAGTTTCAGACCAATATCCTTGATGAACATCGACGCAAAAATTCTCAACAAAATTTTAGCAAATCGCATACAAAAATATATTAAAAAGATAGTGCCCCAGGATCAAGTGGGTTTTATCCCAGGGATGCAAGGTTGGTTCAACATCCGGAAATCAATAAATGTCATTCACCATATCAACAGACTTAAAGTTAAGAATCACATGATTATTTCCATAGATGCAGAAAAAGCATTTGATAAAATACAGCATCCCTTCATGCTCAAAACACTAGTAAAAATAGGGATAGTAGGAACATTCCTTAACATTATAAAGGTCATCTACGCTAAGCCCATGGCCAATATCATTCTAAATGGTGAAAAACTGAAAGCATTTCCCCTAAAAACTGGAACAAGGCAGGGATGCCCTCTTTCACCACTTCTATTCAACATCGTCCTTGAAACTCTAGCCAGAGCAATTAGACAAACCAAAGAAATTAAATGGATATGAATTGGAAAAGAAGAACTCATACTATCCCTGTTCACTGATGACATGATTATATATTTAGTGGAACCCAGAAATTCCACCAGAAAACTTTTAGAACTCATAAGTGAATTCAGTAAAGTAGCAGGTTACAAGATCAATGCTCATAAATCCAATGCATTTTTATACATAAGTGGTGAATCTTCAGAAAGAGAAGTTAGGAAAACTACCCCATTCACAATAGCTTCGAAAAAAATAAAATACTTGGGAATCAATCTCACAAAAGAGGTGAAAGACCTCTACAATGAGAACTACAGAACACTAAAGAAAGAAATTCAAGAAAACCTTAGAAGATGGAAAGATCTCCCATGTTCTTGGATAGGCAGAATTAATATTGTCAAAATGGCCATACTACCAAAAGTGCTATACAGATTCAATGCAATTCCAATTAAAATCCCAATGATGTACCTTGGAGAAATAGAGCAAGCAATTATGAAATTCATCTGGAAGAATAAGAAACCCAGAATACCTAAAGCAATCCTTAGCAGAAAGAGTAAAGCAGGGGGTATCGCAATACCAGATCTTCAACTCTACTGCAAAGCAATAGTAACAAAAACAGCATGGTATTGGTACCAAAATAGACAGGTAGATCAATAGTACAGAATAGAGGACATGGACACAAACCCAAATAAATACAATTTTCTCATATTAGACAAAGAGGCCAAAAATATGCAATGGAGAAAAGATAGCCTCTTCAACAAATGGTGCCGGGAAAACAGGAAATTCATATGCAACAGAATGAAATTAAACCCCTATCTCTCACCCAGCACAAAACTCAACTCAAAATGGATCAAGGACCCCTGACTCAAACCAGAGACCCTGTATCTTATAGAAGAAAAAGTAGGTCCAAATCTTCAACATGTCGGCTTAGGATCAGACTTCCTTAACAGGACTCCCATAGCATAAGAAATAAAAGGAAGAATCAACAACTGGGATAGATTCAAGCTAAAAAGCTTTCTCTCAGCAAAGGAAACTATTAGTAATGTGAAGAGATAGCCTACAGAGTGGGAGAAAATCTTTGCCACTCGCCTTTTTTAAAAAACATTATTTCCTAAACAATACCATCTAACAGCTGTTTGCATATACATTCTCTTAGATATTATAAGTAATCTGGAAGTGATTTGAAGCATACACAGGATGTACATGGTTTTTATGAAAGTAACATGCTATTTTATATAAAGGACTTGATCATACAGGGATTTTAGTGTCCTCAAGGTGTCATGGAATTGATTCTCAACAGATACTGAGAGATGATTGTGCTTTGGAAAAATCTAGTATGGGTTACGAACTTAAGACAAAAATTTTTTTGAATCTTTTAAAATTAGATAGCAAGGTAATTACCAAATGACTTTAATGTTCAGGGGAATACCAGTCTCATGACCACTCCCATCTTACTATTTTAAAAAATAATAAATTTAAATTTAATTTTCAATGATTTAAGAGCTTCATTATTTACTTTTTAAAATAAAAATTCAATTATGCTTATCTCATAATTTTCTTACTATGTCTTTATTTTTGACTTTAAAAATAGTTTTCTTAGCACTATATATCTTCATTGTTTTTGGATTTCAATTTTTGAAGCCTCATTTTACATGGGATGTTTCTTTTTCTTCTATCATTTCCCGCTTCTATTTCCTGCCCTTTTCCCATTCCCCCTTCCTTTTTTATTTTTGTTATTCTGTTTGTGTGTGTGCAATGGTTTTACCATCCCTCTAAGTCACATTACAGAATAAGATTTTTAAAAATTCTTTTTAAAAGTAGTTCTTTTAGATGATAGTTGAATCCAGTCACAAATCTGATCAACAGTTTGTCTAATTTCTGTTCACAAAACTGAGTTTATTTTTCATGGGTCCACAGTTAATAGTTGAAAGCAGAGATCTGATTATCTGATTTTTGGATCTTCCAGGAATCGGAATATTTCTTTACATGCCAGACTTCAGATAGAGAGAAAGGCTGTCTTAGGGAGCACACCTAGTCCATCTCCTGGTGGAGGCAGTTCTGCAGCTACCACCATCCAACTTCATACTGTGAGCCCACCAGCCTGGGGCATTAGCCATAATTGTGCCTTGCCAGTATTACATCCATTCAATTTCAGTCTGTTTCAGCTGTACCATTTTCATATTATGTAAACTTACCTTAAAATTACTACTTACTAGTTATATGGACATTGATCTGTTGGAGTTCCTCTTTTCCTTTTGAATCTTGGAGACTTTCTGAACTCCTGGTCCTTTGATTTATAATCACCACTTGGTAAATACCACGAATTTATTCTGTGGCCCCAAAACTAGCAATACAATGTAACACATTCTTCTTCTTGATTTTGGTGAACAGAAACGATTTGCTGATTCTATAATCCTGGGCTCCTCTCAGAAAATATTAGGAGTCCTTTGAGAAGCATTTCCAAAGCCACCAGAACTATCAATTCTCCTGTTTTGTTAGTTGAAATTTATTTAATGGGTAATCATTTCTATTATTCTTATGAATAGCATATTGCATAAAGTCTTTTGAAAAGAGTAATAAAGGTATTTTGCATGTAAAAGAGTTATCATCTTACACATATTTTTTTCCTCAAGAATGATTGAACTGAAATTTGCCAGCAGTGAGGCTAATTGTTCTGAGCAATTATCTTTTATTTTCTTTCCTTTTCAGACTCTATATCATGGTGTGGCTAGAATAGTCATTTGCTTCTGTTTACAATATTTGTTTCTTCTGTGACAGACTGGTGTTATTCCTAATCTCTTATTCACTAAAGACCTAATATTAAAATGCTTATTAATAGTCCAATTTTCGTGAGGGTTTTTCTTTTGTTTTGTTTTGCTTTGTTTTTACAGTGGTACTGTTTATTCACTACTGTTAAAATGCAAGCTACAAGGGAAGGTTAATGAAAGAACTACTGGTACACAGGATCCATGCATGCAGATTTGTTGGTTAAATCTACAAAAAACCTTGATGCAGATATGACCTAATGGAATCTTATACCACACAGAATAGTTTAAATGCAAAAAGAGTTCTCTCCTTTTAAATCATATTTTTTGGAGAATAAGGGAAATTTCATAGAACTTGACCTTTATTAGAAAGTTAGTGAGTCTAAGAGAGAGATGACAAAAAGTTGGAAGAAGGCCTATAGATTAATCTGGGAATAATGAAGAGGTAAATAATTTCCTTCAGATTTTGCCAGTCTGCCTAGTTGAGGTCATTTTCATAGTTTTGTGTCTTACATATGACATTATATGTTGACATTTAAAGTGGAAATTGTTGCTCATAATTTGCACAATATTTGAAATTATAAGTGAAGCAGTAATAATATCAAACATGCTTATAGTCATCAAGTGTTTATTATGTGCAAGACCCTATATTCAATTCTTTGCATGCAGTGAGGTTGGTGCTCTGAACAGAACTGCTAATAAGAGATAGGGCCGGAATTTAGTCCTGGGTTTGTGAGTAAAAACTGCTGCTTTTTCTATAGGAGCTTTCCCAACAATTAATTGTGGTGTCTCCTATGGCTTCATTTGATCTCTGTCCTCTACTTCTGTGGGCATAAGAGTTTGTGTCTTGGTTGACCACAAAAGAATGATGAATTGATGGATTTTGGCATTGAAGTGGGGAGGTATTTAGCTTTATGTTTGAAAAGGTCATTGCCTATCATGTTTAGAAAGTGAGAAAGGGTGGGTGACTTGAGTAGAAAGGAGATATCTTTTCACTATCATGGATTTGCATCTCTTATGTAATAAATAGTAAATTATGCAAGTAGGCTCTGTTCATTGTGCCTTTGGAAGAGTTTCTACCTCCAGGCAGAAATGGCCAAAGGGACTACATCAAGGAGTGTGCGTCAGAAAGGAAAAACTAGATCCTCAGAGAGGAATACAACTCAAGAAGAGTTGCCCAGAGATTTAAGAGGGCGACTCTGACAAAAGAGTCAAAGCCTCCAAAAGGAAGGGGAGGGAACCAACTCATATCACCTGATTTGAGATGCTCAGTACTTAGACACTGGGGAAACTTTATCACACCCAGCCCTGAGGAATGCTTGAATAATTTAGATATTTAACAAGAACACTGAGCTTTCCATTGACAAAGCACATAAAATTCACGTTGGAGCACATCATTGATCTGTCCCAGCACAGCCCAATCCTTCTGCCTTAGACAGTGTTTAGAATGGTAGGATTGTGATTTAAAAAAACAAAGAGCTATTTTATGAAAATCTTTGAAGATATTTGAGCATGAGTGACCATTAGGTGGTTTAAAAATACTAATGATTACTATTATCAAACCAATTCAAAAGCACAAAACACATGAATGAACCAACTTTTCTAAGGACACTGTTCAATTTTGTTATCTTATGAGATCGATTGTCTCATATTTGTAAGTTACTCTCCTTCTTGGACCCATAAATATTTTATTAAGAGAAAATAAAGAGAGAATATTTTAAAACATTTTTTTTTCTACTGTGAGACGGAGTACTAGTATACAATCTGTTGGGCTTAGAGTTTTTGTTACAACTCCTTAACAATGCCATTGTGATGCAAAAACAGCCATAGCTGGTATATAAGAAAAAGAATATGACTTTGTTTCCATAAAATTTTATAGACACTGAAAAAAATGGAGCACATATACAGTAAACTCCATAATATAAATTTACATTTTACTTTTTGATAAATTATTATAACAATAAGAAAATACAATCTTCCCAACATTCCACTAAGGACTCTACCCGCACTAGGTAACCTTTCTCCATCATGGAGATAACCACCACCTAGAATTTACTTTTCTTTGTGATTTTAGTAATTATGTATGCACTCTAAAGATTACAGTTTATTTTCATTCTTAAATTTTTTACATAGAGCGGCGCACAGTGGCTCACGCCTGTAATCCCAGCAGTTTAGGAGGCTGAGGCAGGAGAATTGAGAGCAAAGCCAGCCTCAACAAAAGCAAGGCCTCTAAGCAACTCAGTGAGATCCTGTCTCTAAATAAAATACAAAATAGAACTGGGGGTATAGCTCAGTGGTTGAGTGCCCCTGAGTTCTATCCTCAGTACCCCCCAAAATAATTACATAGAAGTAAAGCATATTTAAATTGGATACTTTCTTTTAAGTCTTATGTCCATAGCTCAATGTTGCTTAAAAGTTTTGAGAAAGATGGTATTATGTTTATCATTCATTCACCAGGTTATTATCATACTGGGACTTTGAATCAAGTGTAGGGTTTGAAAGCAAGGTATCAGTTAAGGCTTAAATTCACAAAAGATTTTTGGGGTGAGTAGAGAGCTCTATGTGACATATCTGTCATTTTTATAAGCTGTGGTTATTGACATCACCAAGTTTAATCTGATGGCAGAATTCACATATATGAATACATATTTTTTAAATTTGTTTTATTTGTTCTAATTAGTTGTACATGACAGTAGAATGCATTTGTACATTTTGATAGATCATACATAGAGTGTAATCTCTCATTTTTCTGATTATACATATTACAGGATCACTTGTTTTCCATATGGCAATGCAGTAGATGTTTCATTCCAATATTGGAATCAAATATTTTTCAGATCTCAAAAATGATCACTTACGCCTCTTCCCCCATGCTAATTGATGTATGCACCTATTAAATATGATACTGAATGATTGGATGAGGATAACCAATTTTAAATTCGTCAAATGTCCTTTCAGTAGCTATTAGAAGATATTAAACATGTTTTATACATACCAAAAGTGTGGGGAGGAAAGTGGTTCAGGATATTGCACCAGGAAGCAGAGAGATGGAACTCTGCTTAACAAGAACAAAATATATTCCCCAAAGGCACACCCCCAATGACCCCTCTTCTCCAGCTACACCCTATCTACCTGCTGACAGTTATCACCCAGTTAATCCCTATCATAGAATTAATACACTGAATAGGTTAAGGCTTTCATAACCCAATCATTTCACCTCATGTCTAAATCATAACAATGGTCATGTGTAAGCCTGAGTTTCTCAGACCTCTGAAACTTATGAATATTAAGGATTCAAGGTTTTAGTACTAACTTAATTAATCTAACACTCACTTTTTAATGCAAGAATTCAGTGCAACATAGGATCACTTTCTTATATCTGGAAGTCAATCTCAGTATTTCCTGAGAGGTTTCATATGCTTCCAAAGGATCCTCCTTCTGCTGAGCAACAGACTTTCTGTTCTGTTTCTGTAGAACTAGACATGGTTTCCTCAGGAGCTAGTCTATTCTGGAAGACAAATAGTGACAAAACAAGCTGTACTCAGAATTGACCATCTTCTCTGAAGACGATGACTTTCTTATTTAATCAAACAAGATGTATTTTTCCTAAGCCGTGGTGATCTACCAGAAGACTCCTCAGACTTCAGTGACGTGTTTGTCAAATGCTGTATAGATGACCATATGCAAAGGATGAGCACAAACTTGATGCCCATGGTGTAAACCTCTCTTATGACTGTAACTACCAACACTCGTGGAACACAGGAGAGATGCAAAGGTATATGTTGCAATGACTACCATAACACTCCTTCATTTATTTTCCTTCCTGTTTGTATGAGGAAATTTCTAGCTTTATTGAATTAGTGGCAAAAACTGAGGTGAGAAGCAAAATAAAACACAAATACATGGCTTAATGTCCTGGCATAATATATAGTTAAATAAGTTCAGTGGTCGGTATGAATAAATGCCTTCTGTTTAGACAATTCTGAACCAATAATATTAGCATTACAAATTTTGCTATGAAATTCTTATACAAGTTTTGCTGCCAGGAATACATTGTGAGAAAGTACAGTATAAGTGAACACTGTGTTTGGAGTACAGAAGCTTGATTTTGATTCCCAGCTCTGCCATTATCTTGCTTTCTTATTGCTGGCTGCTTATTTCCTTTCCTAGCCCAAGTTTATAATCACTAAAAAATGGAAATTTGATACGTGATGTTTGAGGCTTGATACATTTCTCACATTCTACAAATACGTTACTTCACCTGCTGAGTCATTCTACTAAAATTACGCTTGGATCTGTCAGATGAAGTACAATATAGAACTGTATTCACTTCTTAATAACTATTTAAAGTACTTGATGCAATGGGAGATAGCGGGTTTTTCCCTGAAAAATTAAACATTTGAAAATAGCACGGTATGTACTGGAGGACATTGAACAATATATAACACATCATGCATTGATAGAAGTCATGTGAATTTCTTCATATGGTGAAAGTTATAAAACAAAGATCAAAATTGACTGCTTTAATTGAGATATAAAACTGAAATTTGTAAAAAAAATTATATATGCATTTTTAAGTCATAGTATTTTGCCATAGAGGAATCATGAAAGAACATGAAGTAAACAATGGGGAGAGAGAAACATTGTTTATCTTTATTGATAACAAATAGTCAAGGTTTTATTAAACATTTCCCTCAATTTAATCTAGAATAAGTGGCTTTTAAAAATTATTGTTTCACATAAACCTTATTTTTAACTTTGGCTTGTAACTAACATTATAATTAGTGAATTTGAAATGTCCTTCCCAAGCTCATGTGTTAAAGACTTGGCTCCTAATGTGGCAATATCCAGAGGTGGGCATTTGCAAAATGCTTGGATCTTGAGGACTTGAAATTCATCAGTGGATTTACCCATTTGGTGGATTAATAATTTTATGAGTGCTGAGAAGAGATGGAAACTGTTGGCAAGCCAAACATGGTTGAGGGAAGTAAGTGGCTGGGGTCATGCCATTGGAGAATATATACCTTGTTCCTTTCCCCTTCCTCACTCTCTGCTTCTTGGCTGCCATAAATTGAGAAGCTTCTCTCCAACACCACCTTCTGCCAAGATGTTCTGTCTCACCTCAGGCCTAAAACTAAAAAGTCAGACAACAGTAGACTAGAACCTCTGAAACCATGAGTCAAAATAAATCTGTCTTCCTTGAAGTTGTTTTTGTCAGGTATTTTGGTCACAGCAATATAAATCTAGCTGACTAACACACACAGTGAGTTTTTCTAATGTCTAGAGGAGCTTGGGAGTCCGTGGGGAGAAGCTTAAGAACTTTCAGTTATGTAATCCAATCCCATTAATCTAATTACTGCTGCTTTGGTAAAATAAATATTTTACCTAGGTGGCATAGAATTATTCATTGTTGACTTCCTGAACTAAGGAATTCAATGTAATTCTTCAGAAGAATCAAGTAAAATACTGCTCATTGACAGTGATGATTTTGAATTTGGCTAGAACAAACCAAATTAAATTAAAAGAATAGCAAAACTGTTAAGTCAAATTTCTATTCCTGCTTTGTTGACTCATTAAAACTGATTATGATAGAAACTGACATAATGTAGGTACATCTGGAGAAAACTAGGCTTTTATTGGGTCTTTGTAATAATTTACCATCTGATACATAGATTTATTAAGCAAGAAAAACATACTTGTCTTTTTCCCCTCCTAAAAACAGGCATTTCTAAAATTGGGGTAATAATTTTTTTTCCTCTCTAAATCATTGGAATTTTCATGTTTGCCTGCAAAATTTTCCTTGAACTAAAAAATTAATATTATGGTAAGATTTTTTTTGCAAGCTTTTTATTGTGAATTTTTAAATTTTAAATATGATAGGGAGTTTAATAATCAGCATAAAATAACTCATTTTGGGTATGAAAATAAAAAATGGTTGATTGAATTGTACATGAAACAAACAAGTACTTATGTTTTTCAAATTTGAGAAAACATATGAAAACTTAAAAGAAACATAGGTCCAGTTCTGGTAAATGAATTGATCTTTGACATTATTATTCTGATGCTACATGAATCCCAGTCAAAAAATATGTTTTGACTTCATTTTATTCTCCTATGGACTATTTTCCATTCATTGTGCCTACGCCTTCTCCTCTGTCCCTGCAACTTTAAGGTTTAGTGCATGAAATTAAATTCTTCTAACTCAGTTTTTTCATTTAGTAGCTCTGTGACTTTGGCCTAGTTACTTAATTTCTCCACACCTAAGTTTTCTCTTTTGCTAAATGGAAATAATAGCAGATTTAATGAGTAAGTGGATAAATGTAAGTAAACCATTTAGTGCTGAGTCAGGAAAATGATGAAGTAGTAAGAAATTTAATGATATTATAATCATGATGATCAGCATCATTAGAATCATCACAAGTTTTTACTTATGTAATACAACCAAATAAATCTTCTATTGTTATTCATTGTCTTTGCTTGGGAACACACATTAAAAAAATTTACTTTGCTCAACGGGATTAATGGCAATGTGATCCTCACAATTTGGAGGTAATTGGTGACTCTTACCTTCCCCAAAGTCTTTTCCTCTGGCTTTAATAGCTAATTAAACAAAGAAATACTCATAAATTAATTCCTGAGCCAGCTTCTCCAGGTTCTTGGAACGGAACTGGCCCGCTAGTGAGAGCCTGTCTGAACAGAGCACGCTCCGAGTCCCGGAGCCCCTGCAGTGCAGTGTACTCCTGCAAAGAACCAGCGGAGAGCCTCGATCTGCAGTCAGCCTCAGGGATAAGGGCAGGGCAGCCGGAGACCTCTTCAGGCGGCTCTGCCCACTCCGGCTGCGGGCTCTCTTCACGGGGCGATCCAAGATGGCGGCCTAGAGGGAGACTGCACCTCCGGTCGCTCCACAACCCAGGAGTTAAGAAGGGGAGGCATTGAGAGACTCGGACTGAAGTGGAGCCACGGGTGAGTCTGCCCACTGGGTAAAGCTCGGCCCGGGTGGCAGGCCCAGATAGAGGTGGCTTATCGGAGCCGGGCAGGGCAGCTAGAGTCATCCACAGGCAGTCCTGCGCACTCCGGCGGTGGGCCCCGCCCACACAGCCAGCTTCCCCAGGTTCTCGGAACGGAACTGGCCCGCTAGTGAGACCCTGTCTGAACAGAGCACGCTCCGAGTCCCGGAGCCCCTGCAGTGCAGTGTACTCCTGCAAAGAACCAGTGGAGAGCCTCGATCTGCAGTCAGCCTCAGGGATAAGGGCAGGGCAGCCGGAGACCTCTTCAGGCGGCTCTGCCCACTCCGGCTTGAGTCTTCCCAAGGTAGTCTTCCACACTCCGGCAGTGGGCTCTTCCCACACGGCCAGCTGCACGGTGCAGGCCCACAGTGAGAGCATTTCCGCACAGAGCCAGTTCCAAAACGTGGAACCAGTAGGGGGCTAGGGGCAGTATTCTTCGAATGAGCTGCTTTATCAGATTCCTCCAAGACATCAGGCTACTGAAGCCTGGGAGGTGATACACTGGAAATCTACTGGGACACTATAAGCCAATAGTGGAAAACTGCAATATCTCAGGGTCCCACTGACAACTGACCATTATGAGAAAACAAGGGAAGAAAATGTCCCAAACAAACCTAGATACTACATCAATAAAACCCAATGACAGCACAGCAGAAGAAATGTCAGAAAGGGAGTTCAGAATGTACGTAATTAAAACGATCAGGGAAGCTAATGAGGAGATGAAAGAGCAAATGCAGGCATTGAAGGAGGAGATGAAAGAGCAAATGCAGGCATTAAATGATCGCACCAATCAACAGTTAAAAGACCAAATACGGGAAGCAAGAGATCATTTCAATAAAGAGTTAGAGATACTGAAAAAAAAACCAAACTGAAATCCTTGAAATGAAGGAAACAATAAACCAAGTTAAAAACTCCATAGAAAGCATAACCAATAGGATAGAACACCTGGAAGACAGAACCTCAGACATTGAAGACAAAATATTTAACCTTGAAAACAAAGTGGAACAAACAGAGAAGATGGTAAGAAATCATGAACAGAATCTCCAAGAACTATGGGATATCATGAAAAGGCCAAATTTGAGAATTATTGGGATTGAGGAAGGCTTAGAGAAACAAACCAAAGGAATGAACAATCTATTCAATGAAATAATAACAGAAAATTTCCCAAATCTGAAGAACGAAATGGAAAACCAAGTACAAGAGGCTTATAGAACTCCAAATACACAAAATTACAACAGACACACACCAAGGCACATTATTATGAAAATACCTAACATACAAAATAAAGACAGAATTTTAAAGGCCGCGAGAGAAAAGAATCAAATTACATTCAGAGGGAAACCAATAAGAATATCAGCAGATTTTTCAATCCAGACCCTAAAAGCTAGAAGGGCCTGGAACAACATTTACCAAGCCCTGAAAGAAAATGGATGCCAACCAAGAATCTTATACCTAGCAAAACTTACCTTCAAATTTGACGATGAAATAAGATCCTTCCATGATAAACAAAAGCTAAAGGAATATACAAAAAGAAAGCCAGCATTACAGAACATTCTCAGCAAAATATTCCATGAGGAAGAGATGAAAAACAACGATGCAAATCAGCAACAGGAGGCGCTAGCCTAAAGGAATAGCCAAATAAAGGAGAAACCAAATCATGTCAAAAACAAATATGAGTCAATTGACTGGGAATACAAATCATATCACAATAATAACCCTGAATGTTAATGGCCTGAATTCATCAATCAAAAGACACAGACTGGCAGATTGGATTAAAAAGAAAAATCCAACAATATGCTGCCTGCAAGAGACACATCTCTTAGAAAGAGACACCCATAGACTAAAGGTGAAAGGATGGGGAAAAACATACCATGCACACGGACACAGCAAAAAAGCTGGAGTATCCATCCTCATCTCAGATAATGTGGACTTCAAACCAAAACTAGTCAGAAGGGATAAAGAAGGACATTACATGCTGCTTAAGGGAAGCATAAATCAGCAAGACATAACAATCATAAATATCTATGCCCCGAACATTGGCTCATCCACGTACGTCAAACAAATCCTTCTCAATTCCAGAAATCAAATAGACCACAACACAATAATACTAGGCGATTTTAACACACCTCTCTCACCACTGGATAGATCGTCCAAACAAAAATTGAATAAAGAAACTATAGATCTCAACAACACAATCAGCAATTTAGACTTAACGGACATATATAGAATATACCATCCAACAAAGAATGAATACACTTTCTTCTCAGCAGCACATGGATCCTTCTCTAAAATAGACCATATTTTATGCCACAAAGCTACTGTTAGTAAATACAAGAAGATAGAGATACTACCTTGTACTCTCTCAGATCATAATGGATTGAAATTAGAAATAAATGACAGAATAAAAAACAGAAACTTCTCCAATACCTGGAGACTAAATAATACACTATTATATGATGAATGGATAACAGAAGACATCAGGAGGGAAATAAAAAAATTCTTAGAAGTAAACGAGAACAAAGACACATCATATCAAAATCTCTGGGACACTATGAAAGCAGTACTTAGAGGAAGATTTATTTCATGGGGTGCATTCAAAAAAAGAAGTAGAAATCAACAAATAAACGACTTAACACTACAGCTCAAAGCACTAGAAAAAGAAGAGCAGACCAATACCAAAAGTAGTAGAAGACAGGAAATAGTTAAAATCAGAGCCGAAATCAACAAAATCGAAACAAAAGAAACAATCGGAAAAATTAATAAAATAAATAGTTGGTTTCTTGAAAAAATAAATAAAATTGATAAACCCTTAGCCACACTAACAAAGAGAAAGAGGGAGAAAACTCAAATTACTAAAATTCGGAATGAACAAGGAAACATCACAACAGACACGAGTGAAATACAAAACATAATTAGAAGCTATTTCGAAAATCTATACTCCAACAAAACAGAAAACCTTGAAGACATCAACAAATTTCTAGAGACATATGAACTACCTAAACTGAACGAGGAGGACATACACAACTTAAATAAACCAATTTCAAGCAATGAAATAGAAGAGGTCATCAAAAGCCTACCAACAAAGAAAAGTCCAGGACCAGATGGGTTCTCAGCCGAGTTCTATAAAACCTTTAAAGAAGAGCTCATTCCAATACTCCTCAAACTGTTCCATGAAATAGAAGAGGAGGGAACCCTCCCAAACTCGTTCTATGAAGCCAATATCACCCTGATACCTAAACCAGACAGAGACACATCAAGGAAAGAAAATTTCAGACCAATATCCTTAATGAACATCGATGCAAAAATTCTCAACAAAATTTTAGCAAATCGCATACAAATATATATTAAAAAGATAGTGCACCACGATCAAGTGGGTTTTATCCCAGGGATGCAAGGTTGGTTCAACATTCGGAAATCAATAAATGTCATTCACCATATCAACAGACTTAAAGTTAAGAATCACATGATTATTTCAATAGATGCAGAAAAAGCATTTGATAAAATACAGCATCCCTTCATGCTCAAAACACTAGAAAAAATTGGGGTAATGGGAACATTCCTAAACATTATAAAGGCCATCTACGCTAAGCCCATGGCTAATATCATTCTAAATGGTGAAAAACTGAAAGCGTTCCCCCTAAAAACTGGAACAAGGCAGGGATGCCCTCTTTCACCGCTTCTATTCAACATCGTCCTTGAGACTCTAGCCAGAGCAATTAGACAAACCAAAGAAATTAAAGGGATATGAATAGGAAAAGAAGAACTCAAACTATCCCTGTTCGCTGATGACATGATTATATATTTAGAGGAACCTGGAAATTCCACCAGAAAACTTTTAGAACTCATAAGTGAATTCAGTAAAGTAGCAGGTTACAAGATCAATGCTCATAAATCCAATGCATTTTTATACATAAGTGATGAATCTTCAGAAAGAGAAGTTAGGAAAACTACCCCATTCACAATAGCATCGAAAAAAATAAAATACTTGGGAATCAATCTCACAAAAGAGGTGAAAGACCTCTACAATGAGAACTACAGAACACTAAAGAAAGAAATTAAAGAAAACCTTAGAAGATGGAAAGATCTCCCATGTTCCTGGATAGGCAGAATTAATATCGTCAAAATGGCTATACTACCTAAAGTTCTATACAGATTCAATGCAATTCCAATTAAAATCCCAATGATGTACCTCGCAGAAATAGAGCAAGCAATTATGAAATTCATCTGGAAGAATAAAAAACCTAGAATAGCTAAAGCAATCCTCAGTAGCAAGAGCGAAGCAGGGGGTATTGCAATACCAGATCTTCAACTCTACTACAAAGCAATAGTAACAAAAACGGCATGGTATTGGTACCAAAATAGACAGGTAGATCAATGGTACAGAATAGAGGACATGGACACAAACCCAAATAAATACAATTTTCTCATACTAGACAAAGGTTCCAACAATATGCAATGGAGAAAAGATAGCCTCTTCAACAAATGGTGCTGGGAAAACTGGAAAACTATATGCAATAGAATGAAACTAAACCCCTATCTCTCACCCTACACAAAACTCAACTCAAAATGGATCAAGGACCTCGGAATCAGACCAGAGACCTTGCATCTTATAGAAGAAAAAGTAGGTCCAAATCTTCAACTTGTTGGCTCAGGATCAGATTTCCTTAACAGGACTCCCATAGCACAAGAAATAAAAGCAAGAATCAACAACTGGGATAGATTCAAACTAAAAAGCTTTCTCTCAGCAAAGGAAACTATCAGAAATGTGAAGAGAGAGCCTACAGAGTGGGAGAATATCTTTGCTAACCATACCTCAGATAGAGCGCTAATTTCCAGAATCTATAAAGAACTCAAAAAACTCTACACAAAGAATACAAATAATCCAATCAACAAATGGGCTAAGGAAATGAACAGACACTTCACAGAAGAAGATGTACAAGTAATCACCAGATATATGAAAAAATGTTCAACATCCCTAGTAATAAGGGAAATGCAAATCAAAACTACCCTAAGATTTCATCTCACCCCAATTAGAATGGCGATTATCAAGAATACAAGCAACAATAGGTGTTGGCGAGGATGTGGGGAAAAAGGAACACTCATACATTGCTGGTGGGGTTGCAAATTAGTGCAGCCACTCTGGAAAGCAGTGTGGAGATTCCTCAGAAAGCTTGGAATGGAAACACCATTTGACCCAGCTATCCCACTCCTTGGCCTATACCCAAAGGACTTAAAATCAGCATACTACAGAGATACAGCCACATCAATGTTCATTGCTGCTCAATTCACCATAGCCAGATTGTGGAACCAACCTAGATGCCCTTCAGTTGATGAATGGATAAAGAAACTGTGGCATATTTATACAATGGAATATTACTCCGCAATGAAGAATGATAAAATTATGGCATTTGTAGGCAAATGGTCGAAATTGGAGAATATCATGCTAAGTGAGATAAGCCAATCTCAAAAAACTAAAGGACGAATGATCTCGCTGATAAGCGGATGAGGACATATAATGGGGGGTGGGAGGGGTTAGCATTAGGTTTAGGGTTAGGTTTAGAGTTAGGCTAAGGAGAGCAGTAAGAATGAAGGAAAGAAGGACTGTGTAGAGGGAAAAGAGGGGTGGGAGGGGTGGGAGGGGTGGGAGGGGTGGGGGGAGGGGAAAAATATAATAAACATCATTACCCTATGTAAACGTAAAAAAAATAAAAAAAAAAAATAGTAAGTTTAAAGACAAAAGAAATTATACAGAAATTTGTATTCTAGTTTGAAAAAAAAAATAAATAAATAAATAAATTAATTCCTAATTTTCTATTATCTACTAATCATTACAAATCTTTATTTCCAGGGGCATAGTTCAATTTCCCACTTTTACTTAGATGTATTTTTCTAAAGCTTACTAATTTTTCTACTAGCCTCCTGTGTTACATTCTCATAAAATTTCTAGAGATTCATCAAAACTTAAAATGTGAATCCATCACTTCCTTACTTGATACCCTCCAATAATCTTCATTTACTGAAAACCCATGTTTTGACTGAGTGTGGTGGCACACATCTGTAATCCCAGAGGCTCTGGAGGTTGAAGCAGGAGGATCGCAAATTCAAAGCCAGGTTCAGCAACTTAGAAAGGCCCTAAGCAACTTAATGAGAACTTGTCTCAAAATAAAAAGGACTGGCAATATGGGTCAGTGGTTAAATGCCCCTGAGTTCGATTCCTGGTGTAAAACAAACAAAAAAATTTCATGCTCTTCAGAATAATGTATGTTTCTACCAAGGTATTATCACCTAATGATAATGAACAACTTTAAGTTCCATGAACACTCCACATCCATCCATGCTTCTGTAACACTATACATTTCTTCAAAATGATTTTCCTTTTTTTATGTGACAATTTAATGTTACCTATTGATATGTTGTTCAGATGATATCATTTCTGTGATATACCAACACCTGTCAAAACAGAAGTAAAGATTAAGCACTCATTCTTCGGAACAATGTATGTGTTCAACATTTATTTATAATCCTGGAATTCTTGTTGTTAAAGAGAAAAGTATTTTGACACTTCTTATTTAAGACTTGCAGTAGAGGTCAGTTGTTTTGCAATCACAGAGGGAGACTAGACTGGACTTCAACTTGGAATACAGCAAAGATAACTGGAGATTTATTGTCAATGAGGAGAGCGAAGGGCTCAGTGGATAGAAAATCACTAAGAAAAAGTATTTTATATGCATGTGCCTAGGTAAACACATTCTAGATTAAGGAATAAAAATATTTCACCACTATAACAAGTTTCTGTTATCTGTGCAACTAAATATAAGAGTCCTCTACTATTTTTTTTCCTGCAACAGATAAATATTCCTCATTAGAGCAATCTCTATTAATGTAACAATATAGTGTTCTTTCATTTTGAATCTAAAATGCCCACAGTTCAGTTGTGCTAGAATTGTGGTGTATGTAACCAAGAGATAAAAGAAGACACATGGACATGGAATGTTAAATTGAGAAATGCTTATGGGGAAGGTCTAGTGGTGACAGGCTAGACAGGTTCACTTCTGTTTCACAAGGTAACTCTGATGCTTCATCAGAATATAGTGCCTCTGTTTCTCTCAATACATTATCCAGGATGGCCTCCTTTACAAGGTGTTTTCCTTCACAAAGTACTTTGAGGGGTTTGTAAGTTAGGTTACAGAAGCAATAAATTTATTAATTTGCTTTTTTCTTGAGTGACCAGCATCCCAAGGAGCAGCTGTTCTGGTGTGCATGCAAGAAAGGCGTTCCTACAGATAATGCTAGTTTTCCCTATTTGAAATATATTTGAGAAAGGGAGACTCAGATTCCTCTAATATAGTATTTATCTGGACACTCTGATCCCGACTGCTCTTATTGTTCCCTTAACTAATAGGTTCCTGGGAATGGAACATGGTATTTAGGAGCATGATGTTTTACTGTCTTCCTCAAAGATAGCACAGAATTTGATTTTTTTATTTACTATTATGTCTGTGAGAT
Source organism: Sciurus carolinensis (assembly GCF_902686445.1). Classification (NCBI taxonomy): domain Eukaryota; kingdom Metazoa; phylum Chordata; class Mammalia; order Rodentia; family Sciuridae; genus Sciurus; species Sciurus carolinensis. Next base: position 109,226,057 of record NC_062217.1, on the reverse strand, counting down.
TCATTAATTTTGTTATAAATAGCAGCTATTTGGTATTTTCTTTGTGGCATTTTGTTTCTTATAAGAAAATTCATAATTGGTGAACATTTAGGGGTGCTTTCAATATTTCACTGTTATGAGAAATGCTGCTATGTGCATTCTTGAATACACAAAAACATTTTGGGTGTATAAAAACTTGAATTTATTTTGAATATATACTAGGGGTGGAACTTCTAGGTCAAAAACATAATACTTTCGGCTTTAGAGGTAGAAAGTTTAATCTTTTTTCTTGTTTTATTATAGTAGCTAGTACTTTGGCAGAAAGTACATCAATAGATGTCTTCAATATGCTGTACAATGATTTATTTAATTTTAGATGCATTTTCCTGGAATAAGGAAGTTTTTTATTTTGTTTTCGCTTTTCCACTTGATTTCTTAGTGTATTTATTACAAACAGGAATTGAGTTTTTTTGTTTTTTTTTTTTCTTTTTTTGTTGGTGTTGGGGATTGAACCCAGGGCCTCATGCATGCTAGCCAAGCGTTCTACCAACTGAGTTATATTCCAAGCCCAGGAATTGAGTTTTGTCAAATTAGTTTTCTGCAGCTCTTCTATATATTAACTAAAGAAGATTTTTGTACTCTATTTTTTATCTCTGAAAAATACGTTTGTTTTATAATTCTAACCACTTCTCAGTTTTGAAATAAACCTAACTAGGCTGTGAAGTATTCTGCTTTCATAATTTGTTGGATGTTGTTTCCTAATTTGTTCTTTACAGTTGTTTTGCATCTAAGTTCATAAAAATTATGAATTTCTGATTCTTCTTTGTCATAGAAAAATCAGGTTAACTTGCTGTTACTTTCTTCTAAGGGAAATTATGTTTATCTATTTTTTTAATGTAAATTGGTCAATGTTATCTCTTTTCCTATTCTCTAGGAAATTTAGTATAAGATTAACCTCATATTTTTATTAAATGTTTGAAAATTAAACTCTTTTGAAGTGAACCATTTCTTGGGGTGGAGGGAGTGTAATTTTTAACATGGAACTACTTTGTTAGTATATATGGAACTATTCCATTTTCTTTATTCTAGATCAATGTTCTAACATTTAAATTATGAAATTCTACATAAGCTTGAATGCTTTTAGAACATACAGAGTATAACGTGCATGATACACTTGAAATCTCACAAAATATCATCTACTAACCACATAAAATATAAAATATTTATAAAAAACAAATAAAAGCACTGACTTGATTTTTTCCTTAACTTTGCCTCTATTACTGAGATCAAATGAGTGCTGCTAAGATGTGAGCTAGTGGTACCAAATGACATTCTTTCTCAGCTGAGGAGTCTATGAATTCTTTATGTCAGGAAGAGTGGTTGTAAAGACAGTGAAGTTTGTCAACAGTTACTAAGAAAGACTATGCAGTGATAGTTATGTCTTTGTGCTTATATAAAGTACCAACTCATTCTGAAGTTGTTTTTGCTTTTCTTTTAAAAAGATATTCTCACATTTTCTGTTTTCCATGATTTCTGACAAGGAATATTCTGTATTGCTCATCTTTTTTTTTTTTTTTTTTAATATTTGGTTTTCTAAAGTTTGAATATAACTGAGTATGGGTTTAGAAGTTATGAACATTATTTGTGGCATGTATGTGAGTGTGAGTGTGCATGGTGTGTATAACTTTATTTAGAGTAGTTTTTTAAAATCTTTTACATAAAAATATGTTTGTTAGTATTTGAATGAAGGGGAAGCCTTAGGCATTTTAGGTGAAGATTCTTATTACTTCTGATCTCTTACACAAAAGAAACAACATATAGTGTTCATCAAACTTTTTATTTTAACCTAATAATATGTTCAGGGAATTTTATAAATAATTATACAAAGAAGTCCTAATTAAAGAGTATTTTCATGTTATTTCATTAGGTGGGTATTTTGAAGCTCTATTGTTTGCTACAGGTGCCGATGTTTATTTTGCAATTACTTCCTCAGAGTCTCAGTGCCAAGAGGTTTTATTTTTGCAATTATCATACGGGATAGGTATTAACAATAAAAATTTTTAAATGAACTTGAGGCAGAGGCAGGTGCACCATTTGGCCTTAGGCCACAGTCGGTTTTAGGTACAATAAGACTCGAATCAAAGTCTGTGTCACTGCAGAATCTACCTTTCCCTGCTTTACATAAGATGGGTTGGAAATAAGCACCTATTGATTTAAATCAGCATTCCAAGCTAATGGCAGAATCCTGTTCAGTTTTCTTTCAGGGAAACATGCATTAATTCAGAGCTGACTTGGAAAACATCAATAAAGAAATCTGTGAAATGAAGCTTATAGGAACTGAATTTGAGAACTGGTTAATTACTTTTTATTAATTTATCTTTTCTGATACCTGTCATGGTGGAAGAAGAAATTAATCCTTTTCAGAAGGTAAGTATTAAGTTGGGATTTTTAATGGGGAAATCCTAAGGTCTGTGAGGTTCATCTTACTCCATTTAAGCATATAGGGCTCATAATTTGTAGGTGTTTTTGTTTTACTTTCTATGAGATTTTCATGATTAGTAGTGTGGTATTTTAGACACTGTGGTTGGAACAATGCATATTATTATGGTAAAAAGCAGGTTTTTGTTACAAAGCAAATAAAACCTAGAGGTGGACACATTGTGTCTCATGTAGATGAGTATTTTGAGTGAATAGGTAAATATCACCTCTGGAAACCACTTTGCCATTTTTGTGAAAAATTGGCATCTATATTTTTGTGTGGGTTGATTTGTCTGACAACTAAAAAGAAGTGCTTTTTGAGGCGCTCAATCTTATAAATATTTATAATAAATGTCAAAAGTTCTAAGAGTGATAACACTTGACTAAATAAAATCTTATATTTTACCTTTGTATTAATACGTAGTATTTTGGGGGGCAAAAGGCAGAAAGAGAGTGTCATTTACCAGGGGATATGCTGAGTGTTTTGTATGCGGCAGCTAACAGCCACTTAACAGAAATTAGGAGGCTTACATTGAGTGTATTAAGGTAGGAATTATAAAAGGAAGTACATTGCTCCAAATTATTGATGCAGTTATTACAGAACTCACCGTGTTAGACATCCTGAAGGTTCCAAAATGAACTGAAAAGAATCTAATGAAAGATGAAAACTGTGATGATTAATTTTGGGTCCTGTACACTGGGTTTCCATATATTTAAACAAAGATCCTGAATGTGTCTGTGAGAATGTTTTTGGATAAAATTAGAATTTCAATCAGTAGATGAAGTAAAGTGGATTTTCTCTGACATGTGAATGTGCCTCATCCAATCAGTCGAAGGCCTGAATGAATGACACAAAAGGTTACCTCTCCCTTGAGGAAGAGGAAAGTGCTTCCTGACTGCTTCTGAGCTGGATCACATGTTTTTCTCCTGCTTTCAGACTTGAGCTGAAGTATCAGCTTTTCCTGGATTTTGAATCTGCTGGCCTTTGGACTGGAACCTCTCCATGGGCTCTCATGGGGCTCCAGTTTGCTGCTCCAGATCTTGGCATGTGTCAGCCTCTGCCATTTCTATCTTAGTTAATTGTGCTGATACAACATGGTACCTGGAGCAGGTAATTTATAAACAATAAGTACTCATTCTGTCAACAGTCTGGAAAGTCCTTGATCAAGGAGCATGGGTGAGGATCTTCTGGCTGCATCCTCAACTGGCAGAAGGGAAAAAGGGAACCACACTGTGAGTCATCACATGGAGGAAGGCAGGAGAGAGAATTCCTAACTGTTCATTATTCCTGTACTCTCATGGTTTAATTGACTCCAAAGGCCCCTCCCCTTAATACCATTGCATTTGAGTTCACATAGAGTTTTAGTTTATGAATTTTGGTGAAAGCCATTGGGGCCATAGCAACTGCATGAGCCAATTCCTTATGGTAAAATCAATCGATCTATCAAACAATCTCTGTCTTTCTCAATCACACACACATTCACATATATACACACAATCTAGTTCTGGTTTTCCAGAGAATCGTGACCGATACAAGAACATTAAATTTCAAAAAAGTAATTGAAGATGGTTTCTGTGGAGTTTGATCAACTGCCTAAGAGAGCATGGGATCACTGCCTCTGTGCCCCACCAAGCCAGCATTGTTACCTACGAGTTTGCAATTACCTCACCACTCAAAAAGGGAGTCTGTGATTTTCAAGTGTTTTCATAACTATTTATTTAAATGGCTATATTTAATCTATTTAATTATATATTTAGTAGTGTATACATAAAACTTGTTTAAAGAAAACTTTTTGCATGTGTTATTCACTGAGATGAAATATTTGAAATAATTTTGCTCCCCTCCTCACATACTTTGTTTTATATAGGACTCAAAGAACTGTTGCCAACAAAACCTCCACATGCAGTGGAACATTCCTGTAATCCAGCGGCTTGGGAGGCTGAGGCAGGAGGATCCTGAGTTTAAAGCCAGCCTCAGCAAAAGCCAGGTGCTAAGTAACTCAGTGAGATCCTGTCTCTAAATAAAACGCAAAATAGGGATGGGGATGTGGCTCACAGTGTTCAAGTGCCCCTGAGTATAATCCCTGGTACCCCCCTCCCCCTTCGGCACCCCCCCAAAAAAAAGAACTGTTGCCAGCAAAAGAGCTGTTTGTATTTTATACTAAAAACAAATAAAAACTTCTCCTGCCACTCACTATCAGTTGCAGCCTGAAGGGCTCATCTCTTCTTTCCTTAGGTTTTAAATGACTGCTTTTTGCCAACATGGGGTTATGTTCTCTGTGACTCATGCACAACTCATACTGGCTTAGAAAATGGAAACCTGTTTTCTTTACGATATTGTGCCTTGGGTTCCCTGAGGCAGTATCTAATCACAAGAGAATTATGCTGTGTAGTGAAACTTTGGTTCTTTTGAAGTTCATTTTTGCAGTGGGTGTATTTAATTTACTGCAATTACTATTAAATGAAAGCCGAGACAAGAAACAGGCCATTTCTAGTCTTAACACATATTTTAGGCAAAGGCAAGGAAGATACTAGTCTACTATTGTATCAGTCAGAGGGCTAGGCAACCTTGCACTTACAAGTAACCTCTAACTCTTAGGGAACAAATTGTTCACACTACCTGCCTGTCATTGGTGGGCTGGAAGCCTTCTGTTTTTCTAATTCTAAGAAGAAGGTAATGAAGCAATCAGCATCCAAAATGTTGCAGGTACCCAAGATAGGAAAAAAAAAAGGTTCCACCACGTAGAAGTGGCATATGACAGTGTCTTTTCACATTTCGTTGACCAAAGAAAAATCATTTTGATACCGCTGTTTACTGCTCCCTCTAATGTTGAAGTTTGAACACTAGAGAAGCACGCCAAGGCAAGCATATTAAGCAGGTTTTATTTAAAAGTAATAATACAGACTTCTCCTGGGAGGGAGAAGGGGGCCATGGCTGATGTTCTAAAGTCCCAAGAAGTGAGCACACCCTACATCTTTTATAGGTTAAGGTCTCTTTTGTTCTCCAGTTCTCTCCCCTTTATCTCTCTTTCCTGCCTAGTCACTAGGCCTGGTTTTGCAGGTGAGATGCATAAAGTGAGAAGTGGATGGGGCAGGGAAAGGGCCAAAGTGATTCAACCAGGTCAAAGGCCCAGGGGGCTTTAATTAGTAGCTCCTTACTTGCAGTCCCCAACAAGGGCAGGTAAATTTGGTAATCAATGAACTCAGAGATCCTTAACATTCCATTCTCCCAGGGGCAGTCTCCAACTTCCAGAGGCAGATGGCTTTCATGACCTTCATTTCCTCGATTTGACCCCATCCCCTATTTCTACACTAACTGCCTGTCCCCAATTCTGGCTTCAACTTGACCCCCTTAACTTGAATCAGGGCAATGAGATTCTTCGTTTATAAGTGATCAAGCACATAATATACTTTTCAAGAACTTTTTTCTGAGGATTAGTGTCTTTGGGTAATGATTTAGAGTAATTAGGGGGAGGATTACTCATAGCATATCCAATGTAGTACATGAATATACACTGTAATAACCCTTGCTAAAAATATGAAATTAGTACTGATTATTAGGAATGTCCATATTAGGCTTAAAAATTCAATAGATGTTCTTTTTGAGTTATTCTAATTTTGACATCTTTTTAAAAAATGTTTGAAGGGATCCTTCATTTGATATTTTAGTAAGACAATGTTAATCATTAATTGTTCAACACAGTGTCCATAAACAGAACTTTGTACAATTTACTAGTATAGTTAATTTTAGCAGATAAAACATCAAACAAAAGTGTGTAGTCTGTTCCAGTTTAAGTCTCAAATCTAGTGTCAACTTCAGCAGAACTGGCTCATGTCTCTCAACCATGTCATCATCTCAGTTTTTGCAGTCAGAATATTGTTTTCTTATACTGACTTCATCTTTCATACTGTATTGCTTATATCATATATAGGCTTCGAGCACTAATTCTAGGTATTCTTCTATCTGCATCAGATTTAACCAAAGGATTAAGCAGCATCACTCTTACAAATTGCATATCTTTGCTAATGGAAAGTGATTTAATATTTTCTTTTGTCCAATGCACTCTAAGAAATGCTTGCTGCACCTTCTTTAAACTCAATTTGATTTTCTCTGTATTTCTGTGGATGAATCACTCCACTTCTTTCACTATGTCTTCTCCACAATTCTTGACTTTTTTTTTTCTTTTTTCCTGGAACCAAGCCCGTTTTCACATTATGAACATGACCTCAAGAACACTTCCTTTGCTTGAAAATCCCAGACTCTGGGACAATTTCTAGGCCGCAATATGAAGCAAATTGCCTGAATACAAACATTTTGGCCTTTTTTTTTTTTTTTTTTTTTTTTTTGTACAATGGTTCACTGACTATTTTGGGTTAGCTCCATTTTTTCCCACAAAACCAATGTTGTTGTTGTATTAAAATGTATTTTTTCTTTAATCTAGTTTATCAGTTTTCAAATATTCTTAAGCAAAAACTTGGTCATGATATTTACATCATTTTCCTGTGCCCCTAGTTTTAGAGATATGTTTGACTGTTTTAGGTAGGACCCTAAACACTTTCTTTTCATTAAGTTACTCAAGGTGTTCTCATGAAACCAGAATCTTTTGTCTTGACATACTATTGTAAGCATAAATCTAATTACTGTATGTCTCTGTTGTAAATGGAGAAACAAAAGTTAAACATAGAACTTAAGATCTTCTGAGTAACACAGACATTAATTCCAGCTGTGGAATAAGAATCATGTAATCATGGGTGAGTCGCTCAAACTTACTGTGAGGAATCCCATGGAAATCACGCCGGACACGGGAAATCACATAAGGGAATTTATTAAGCAATCAGAGTGCCTCCCTGCAGGGTAAGAGAGAAAATGAGAGGAAAAGAGAAAGGAAAGAGAAAGGGCGCGTGCTAGAGAGAGTGGAAAGCGAGGAGGAGGAAAAGCAAGTGTGTAGAGAGAGAAGCAAGAGAGGAAAGATGGCAAGATGGCAGTTGAATTCCGCCGGGCTAACAGGGGACCAATAACGGAGAAGGATACTTGCAAGCTGACTGATGAACCAATAGCTAGCTAGGATGTTCACAGATTGACAAGTGGTTGGGAGGCGGGGAAAATGACTGCAATTGAATGGGTGGGGGAGCAGCTTTACACATTACATTCCCCCATTTCTGTTTTTATAATAAAATCTTTTGCTCTCCAGTTCTTTCCGAAGCCTTCTCTCTTCTTCCTGCCTAAGTGACTGGGGCTGGTTTTGCAGATGAGATGTAAAAAGTCCATTCTCCTTCCAGACTTCCAAAGGCAGATGGTTTTCATGGACTTCATTTCCTCGATTTGACTAATCCCCTATTTCTACACTAACTGCCTTTCCCCAATTCTGACTTCATTTACCCCTCTAATTCTAGGAACCCCTTCACTACTGTAGGGAAAGGGGGTGATGACCGACTGGCTTCTTCAAGCTGGAAAGGGGCAGCATGGGGCAAGCAGTTTGGAGTTCCCTTTTTAGAAATCGGGTCAATTGAGGGGTCCATGGTAGAAGTCCAGTTGGGAAGAGCAGGTTGTAAAGGCATCTAGGGATGGGTGCTTCTATGAAAGAAGAACAAAAAGACATGAGTACTGAAATGAGATTGATACAATATAAATGTTGCAGAATCTGGAACATGCCAATGCATATCATAAAGATGACAGAAGTCAATAATTCCTCACCAGGTGGTGGAAGAACTGAGATATTCTTCCCATAACAAGGTGTAGCAAAGGCTGGAGAGGATAACCCTTTGTTTGGGAACTTTAACATTGTTCAGGTTATCAGGAATGTAAACACAACATTTAGTAGAGATCTCTATACTTCTGTTTCTAGCAAACATAGATTAAGCCTACCTGTGTCTGTAGGCTTTAAACTGACTAAAACTTCTGACTCTGGCAGTTTCTCTTGATAGTTATCAGGCACATTTGCCTAAAAATCTCTTTTGTAGCTTTTAGTCTTTATTCTAGTGGGCTAACACAAGTGTACATCTTAAGTTACATTTAAGTATTATTTCTTTTAATATATATAGCCAAGAATGGCTATATTTTGGTTTTAACTGTTTTGCTAGGTGTTTAAGATCAAGTTGGTCAAAGTGACATGTTCCTGTCCATTAAAGATTCAGCTGAGTTCCCACAGGGGTCACTCATAGAGAACTTAAGAACAGCTTCTTAGCTCCATTAGTGCCATTGGTTAGGCAGGGTCTCCTCGATGAGGTGGCTTCCCTTGAAAGCACCAGGGATGTCGCCCTTTTTCCTTGACCCTCCTCTGCAGCAGGTGCACTGAGTGGCTTTTCCTCTAGTGGCCTTATCAATCTCCTTGCTGAGGAGGTTGTGTGACCCAGAGTTGCAAACTTCCTTAGAGAAGCTCTCTTGTTCCCTGGGTTCGGGATGACTTTGAGGGCAAGACCCAAATATGGACTTTTCTTGACCTCTGTATTTAATCTCAATCTCTAAGTTTGATCTTAACCATCAAGTAAGTCAGTCTCACCAGTCATAAAGCAAGAGTACTGGACTTTAACTTCAATGTCTATGACTTTACGGTTATTTACCCCCTTTTATCTAATTGGGGTTTACATTTTCTGTTCTATAGGTGATGGCTTACTATTCCAAGTTAATTTACAGTGTTCGCTCTTGAAGCAGTACTTCTGCAAAATATTGATCACGCAACAATTAAGAGTTTACAAGGAAAATACAAAATGGAATCACCAACAGTAAAACATTCGGTTTGTGCAATAGCTATCTTGAATTTTGGCTGAGTTCCCATTTGAGATCACGGTAATCTTTACAACAAACATCAAACTTTTGAACACAACTTTAAATGAGTTAAAGTCTGGCTTACTTTGGAACCATTCTGATGTGCAGCAGGGTTGTGAGGCAGAGCCTTATCTCAGGTAAGGCATGACTTTTCACAAATCTTAGGTAAAATGTTCTAATCCTGAGGTTAATTTTTCCTCTTTTGCCATGACCAACATGACCAAATTCTCAAGTTCAATGAGGGGCAAAGGACTATTAGAAAATAAAGGGTTATAAACACAGATTTTGAAGATTAAGCTGAGATCAGATGGAGCTTTGTTCTGTGATGGAAATGTGGATCTAAAGAATTATGTCAGCAATCTTTATATATGTGAAATGTTAGGTTCCAAAGTTACTGTAAGGTGGGCAGGAACCAGAGAAGGGAGCTGATGAAACACTGGTTATCTAGCAAAAGAATTCCTTCCTGCCCAAGAGCTGTGTGCCTGAGATCAATGTACTGCCACAGCAGTTAGGCATCTTGTGCCCCTGCACAGGAGCACTCCCAGGTACCAGGCATGCCATAGCCATGAGGTCATCAGAGACCCCAATCTCAGTCACTGTTGTCCCATTTTTGCTACTGCACATTACACTATTTCTTAAATGTCAGTTTAAGAAGTTTACATATATTGACTCCTGAGTCTATATGAACATTAGTTAACACAATTTAACATTATATCTAAAACATGAATTAAAGAAAGGCTAAGAGAGCTTTTAACTTTCCTTTTGTGTGGCAAAGTGGTAAAATGCTTTCATACTTAACCTTTAAACAAATCAGGCTCTCAATAACTTTTAGAAATACATTTAACAAATTTTACATATACCCTATTGATGACAGGTCCTATAATAGAATATTAAATGATAGGTTTACCATTATAGACAAATTTAATTCGGAGAATAGCAGCTTGATAAATTTTCTGCTTTAAAGGCTTGTATACCTGGAAAATATGAACACATTTAATATACAAAGAATAATGTTTTTAAGTATGTCATTCCATGGAATAACTTTGTAAATTAATTAGATATCTCTAACAAACACATTTGAGTAATCCCATACATGTCAACTCTAATTCACTCATCTTATTGTAAAAAAAAAAAACAAGATATCATACAAGTGTACCAACAGTATTTGCGGTCTCTTTCCTGTTGAAGAAAAGTCCTAGAAAAATTGATATTAGACATTTTATAAACATCAATATTTTATTAGTGTGACCACCTAGAGACTTGTGAATTAATTTTAAAGACATTTTACTTCTATTAGTTTATCCAATTTAAATTAAACCTCTTTAAATCACGTGAATTAAAAATATTTGTATCCATTTTAAAAATTTTAATTTTTATGTGCAATTATATTTAACACAAAAGCAAAGGCCTTGTAATGCTTATCTTCATTGCAAGGTAGCGGATGCTCAAAAATAACCCTAGAGTTGGATAAAAAGAACTGATCAAAAATTATTAACCTAGATATATAGGATCAAAATTGTGATCTCAAAAATATAGCATTTAAGAAAACAAAAGTCCTAGAAGAAAAATGATAATGGTCATTAATTAAAGCATGAGAAAATGAGAAGGAGAGAAAAGGTGAAAGGGAGAAAAGTATTCTGAGTTGTAGCCCAGGAGAAATTTAAAATGGACACTTTTTTTCTTTGGGTTTGAGACTGTTCTCCCACTGCACCTTCCTCCATTTACATTTCAATGTAAGCCTTGACTGAGATCTGAATCTGAAAGGGGCTAAAATGTTCTAGCATAAACTTGACACTTAGGTCCTTTTAACCCTTTTTCCTGGTTAGTAATTAATTTAGGTTTGGACGCAGAAAATTGTCAAACAATTATCTGCCACTACTTGTGGGGAATGGGGCTGCTTATATTACATGGGGAAGGAGGGGAAGATGGAGAAGCAGGGTCTGGAGGCGCTTGAGCCTGCAGGAAGAGCCAAGAAGCAAGAAAGAAGAGATTTGAAGATAAGGAATCCCTTTCCATCTGCCCACTCGCTCACAGAAGCTGTGTGCCATTACACAAACGGATTTTGATGTCTTTAAGTACCAGGGGTCAGGCGAAGGGTTCCCAGGGTGGAATCTGCCAGATTGGAGGACCCAGATTCCATGGTGGGGACTGACACAGCCGAGTCTGTGGCCAGGGCGTCCCGAGGTCAGAGTACTGGGCTGAAGATGAGGGGCAGCACATTGATAGTGTCATCACACAAGCACCAATGTGTGTGCCAGGCAAAAGCCGAGAAGGGTTTGAGGACCTGATATCAGGGTTTTCGAGTACAAGTGCGTGAGCGCGAGATGAGTCTCAACCCTGAGAGATCTTCACCATAAAATCAGAGTCCACCTGGCAGATAAGACCGACTATAGGGGCCTGCCATAACTATAAAAGTTGTGGCTGGGGGTACCCCCCCTCAGCCACCTCGAGGATCCCGGATAAATCGGCCTAGGGGAACCGGCCTAGAGGACTTACCAACCTGAAGTTTGGTGATGAATGCAGAGCGGAGTGTCCGGGCAGAATGGAAGGTGGGGCACTGGGGCGTTGGATGGGGTTCCACTCGCTTAAGAGACAGTGGAAGATCCCATCCCAAGTCACAGCACCATTGTAAGGAATCCCACGGAAACCATCCCGGACACAGGAAATCACATAAGGGAATTCATTAAGTAAACAGAGAGAAAATGCAGGGTAAGAGAGAAAATGAGAGGAAAAGAGAAAGGAAAGAGAAAGGGTGCATGCTAGAGAGAGTGGAAAGCAAGGAGGATGAAAAGCAAGTGTGTAGGAGAGAGAAGCAAGAGAGGAAAGATGGCGGTTGAATTCCGCCAGGCTAACAGGGGACCAATAACGGAGAAGGATACTTGCAAGCTGACTGATGAACCAATAGCTAGCTAGGATGTTCACAGATTGACAAGTGGTTGGGAGGCGGGGAAAATGACTGCAATGGAATGGGCGGGGGAGCAGTTTTATACATTACACTAACCTCCAGTTTTTTCATTAGTGAAAATAAGATCTTATAGGGAAGTTAAAATATTGGTAGTTAATATATTTACCATGTTTCTTGACATATATTAAGTATTCTATCAATATTGATTATTTTTTTCTCATCCTAGACGTTGAAAGTAACCGGCAGGTTCTGGACCATCCCTACTCCCCTGGTGACATGAAATCAATGACAGGTGCTGCAGTACAACACCTCAGGCTTCTCATCTCTGGGAAGTGCACACTCATGCTCCAGAGATATGCTTTGCAACAGTCTGAGGTTAAGTCTCTGAAATCATATATCTGAAATATTGCATCCCCTGCCCTATACATTTTTCATTGGCCCTTACAGGTTTCTCCTAAGGCTATCACCTTAATAAATATTTATCAAACTCTGTATCTTTTGGGAACTAGATTCAGATTATGCTTGCAGTGTCTTCTTGTTAAGACAAGTAAAAGACAGTAGTAATATCAGCAAGGAAATCACATTGATCCTACAGCATGAACTCTAAACACCTTGTACAATGTCTGGCACATGGCAAAGGCTCAAGCATATTTGCTTAATGGATACAAAAAGAGTTCTTCCTTAAGTGAAAAACTAAATGTCAATATATTCCCAGTCCTTGGTAGGCTAATCCTAGTTGGCTAAATCCAGTCCATTTAATAAAGAAAGAAACCAGAACTCCTGTCTTCCAACATACACTACAAATTTACAGAAGTCTGGGATCATAAAATCTCCCCAAACTGACTTTTTTTTTTTTTTTTTTTTAACAAGGAATATTGAGACCTAAGCAAAGGACAGATAGCTAATTATAAAAGAAAAAGAAATGTGTAGATAGCACTTCACCATCAACAGGTTGCTAACACCTCTGGAAGAGTGGAAGGATTATACTTTCCAAGACAAGCAATCACCCCCTGGATGGCTCTCTTCCTGCCTTTTGGTCACTTAGGCATGAGAAGAAAGGAAACATAAACTCTATAAAGGGGCAAGACACCCCCACTCTCACGGGTACCCGGTCTGGGACCCCTCCTCTTAGAAGAATATTTCTCTCTCCCCTAATGTTTAGTTAAAACTTACCATTGGTTCCTTACATATTTTATCTAATCAAAAGTTCTAAACAACTGAGTTAAACATAGACTATTATTCTAAAAGGTTGACAACTCCTATAGAATGCAAGGAAAAGGAATCTCATAAGCAGTGGTGGTCATAAAATCTATTTTTTGTTGTCATATGAGATGACTAGTATATCAATGATGAAATATGTAGGCCAGCATGAAAGCTGTTATCATGAACCAGTGGTAGCCTTATTTGTTCCCATTGGTAAAAATTGAAAAGGCAAGACACAAGTTGCCTCCAGCATGTGATGTTAAATTGGAAAATGCAATGCCTGTATATTACCCAGACCTTTTTACAACAGTAGATAGAAAATGATCTGTCATTTCTGATATGTAGGACATTATAGCCATGCTAAACCATGATTGTATGATTTGTAGTAACATAATTTAGTTTGTAATACTTCCAGAAAGAACCATTTAACTTCTGGACTGTCACTAATTAAAAGACAGATACATTAAAATTTCATTTTCTATCACTGAAAATTATGTATCCAAATTGCATTATGGTTTTTGAGGTAAAATATCTTCTAATGTAACTCTTTTAACAGTCACTCCTATGTAACACCTATAATTGTGTATTTTGGGGAGAAGGAGTAATTATTCTTATCCTCAGGGAGTGAGTATGTGACTTGAGGAAGATACAATATTTAAAGAACTCACACTATGAATTATTTCCAAAATTTATGTAAGTCTTTTTAAAAAAAATTACAGTTAAGTGGATGAGAAAGACATATGTATAATATGTTCTGATAGAAAGGACCTAAACAGTTTCTAACCTAGTGCAATTCCTTTGATTTACAGATGAAGTAATTGAGACCTGGAGAATTGAGAGAGTTGCCTAATCAAGGATCAACAGAGCGGAGAAACTTGGGGATGTGATGTTTAAATCACTGAATATCCCCTTGAATACTGACAGTGTATATTATCAAATTTCATTTTATCAGACAGTTGTCAGGAATCTAGAATTCATTCAAATAGACATTGTTACATAAAGTCATTAGTTTCTTGGTTTCTAACAAATGCCTGCTTATCATTAAGTACAGTTGCGATAGCATTCAGACTAGGAGTAAAAATTTATCAAATTATTGATATAGTGCATAACAAAAAAAATCCTCACAAAGTTAAAAAAAGCATTAATTTTCATGAGTGCTTGAAGATAAGAAGAAATTAACAGGGTAATGGAAAATATGGTCATAAGTATTCGAAAGAAATTTGTGAGACTTTAACAAGACTTTATGTTAGAAGCACTGGGTTCATTTTAGGTCAGTTCAAAATGCACAGCTGCCCTTTTCCTGAGAGATGCTAAACCACCAGGTGTGCTGAATGAATCAGCATGCAGTTTGTAAATATAAAAATTAAAAAAAAAAAAAGAAATACTGGGTTAAGTAAAATATAATTCAAGTAAAAAAAAACAGCATGAGACTTATGGAAGATTAAAAGAATGAATAGGTGGAGAAGTGTTTTCTTGAAGAAATTAGGTAAGAATATAGAACAGAATATGAGGATTAAGGAGGATATGTGTCCATCTGGGAAAAGTTTCTGGAGACAGTAGTGAAAGACCAATGAAAGAAAGAAAGTGAGTCAGATGGGATAAATCCCAGCCAGGACTGACCACCAACAAAAGCAGCTGCTGATGCCTGAATTTTCCATAGAGGAAGCATAACAAGAGGAGGAAGTCAGAACCTCAGCTCTTTGTGTAAAGACATTTTCCTAAATCAGATATTGATTATTCAGAAGGGTTTGTTTAGGAGTTTGGTTTAGAATCTAGTTTTAGGATAAAATTGATTGATTTCCTAGTGAAGAAACAGTGTGGCTACTAAAAACAGTCATTTGTAGCAATTCTGAAATAAATTGTGGTTACATAGGATTTCACCTTGGTTCTTGGCACCTCCCTCTGACTGAGCTCTTAGCTCTAAAAGAATTAGCATTTCTTTCATGCAAGAAGTGTTCTGGTTTTGCAGTCAAGTAGCTTTCTTAACCTTCTTATCTTGGCTAGTTAGAGATTCCTAGTCCTCCACATTTTAAATGAGTCCGCTTCTCTTTTGTTCAAGCTGTTACCATTATTAAAAAATTTTTATTGGTTTTCTTGATTCTAATTTTAATGCACTCCATTAGGAAAAAAAACTTATGCCCTCAAATCTCCTTGAGACAAGCTTCTCTTTCATTTGATCTACAAGTCAAAATTATTTTAGATTTCTGGAAGTTCTTTGATTTAGTCGAGTTCTGAGACACATAGCCTTAAGATTATTATAAGCTACTCTGTCTAGATTAAAAGTTGTAAAGGAACACCCTTGCTTATTTCTGAGGACTTAAAGAGATCTTAAAGAGGTCTTACCTGTATAATTGATGTCTTGACTCATGAACAAAATTTTATTTTATCTTTGCCCTCAAACTCTTTCTTCCTTTACATGTCTACTGAAGCCAGAAGAAACTGGAAATGAGAGAAACGGTTTTATTCTCTCACCCTACCTATACTGGCTTATAGACATTTCTGCTCATTCTACTTACAAACAAACTGAGCAGATAGTTCATTCAATCATTACCTGTGTCAAAAGAAGCCTGTTGCCACTTTGAATATTCTACCTGGATATAACCTTGACCAAATTCACTAGCTTCCCAGAGTGGTGTTTATTTCTCACACTCTTATAGGTGAATATTGCCACAACTTTTTCTACGTTTACCTTTTTGTCTTGTTTTCAAACAAGAAGAATTTCATTTTTTTTTTTTTTTCTTTTTAGTCTTTCCTATCAACCTCCTCAGTCCTCCAGGCTTCTTCTCAGCATTCAATTCAAGAAGTCATTGTCACTCATTTTATTAATCCACTTATTTTAATGACATCATCACACTACCAGATGCCAGTTACTACAGCAGTTAGGGTACAACAAGAAAAAAAGAACTACTATGGATATTATTATATAGGAACTTATTAGAAGAAAAAGAATTCTCAAACTTGTGAAATAAGTGGGGGAAATTAATGTTCAGAATCATGAGTTGGAGGTTAAAATGATCCCTAACCAACTTTCTTGAAGTCAGACCATCCCAGCTGTGAAGGTTGACTCAGGGAAAGCTTGGGAGAAGTTTATTGAAGTCTGTTGATTTTGCATTTGATTTTGGTCTGGGGTCAATTTGGTCAACAAAACCAGCATGTGGGAAAATTGTAGGAAGTGAAATGGAGGAGAGTCACATTTAAATTCTATTCGTAGCATAATTCTGTGTCTAATATACCTTAAAATAGTGATGACTGCTACTTCGATTCTCTCTTTCAAACCTTGGGTAGATTTTTTTCTTTTATCTAAATTAAACCTGGTAAGATACAGGAAAGGTCATTCAAATTCTCATTATACAAAAATATATAACTATACAGAAAATGTCTACCACGTGTTCTATAGTCCTGGAAGGAGATCCCACAAAAAAGGAGGCTTGAAACTTAGGCTTTATTAGTTTCCAGTCGAATCTAATATATATGAGTAGCAGTAAATAAATACAATAATGCTGTCTTTACATTTTACATAAAGTTCTCTTTTATAACTCTAATGAGGCTGTGAAAAATTAGATACATATTTAATCTCTAGGAAAATGTTTAAAAATTATGAGAAGGGAATAGGTAAAAAGCAATGGACAAGTCAACAGAAAACAAAAAATATATTTTATTATTAGAAAATTAGGTAAAAAGCTGAAATAAAAAAGCAGCAATACAAGAATAAATATGTGAACAATGAGACAGGTAGTCAATAAAATAAAAATACCTGATGTATTAATGTAATTATTAATAATTACATTAAATGTAATTATTAATTAATAAATGTAATTATTAATAATTACATTAAATAAAAATGAACCAAATATATCAACCTAAACACTCTAAAATTTCTAAAAAAGAAGAAATTGCTATAATATTTCTAGAAGAAACATACTTTAAAAAGAAAAATAGTTGAAAGTAAAATGATTAAAAGATTTAATTTGCTAATCATAAAAATATGAAAATGACTATTGTGGTATCAAACAAAAGACTTTAATGTGATTTTTATAAGAAAGAGTTCATAAAATTAAAAGGGTCAATGAATCACAAACTTAACAATTGTGAATCTATATGGAACTAATAACTGCATGGAAACACATGAAGTAACATAATGATAGTAAATATTTTAAAAAGAAAATCATAATCTGAATTTGAGAACTTAACATCTCAGTAATTGATGGAAAATTAGACACAAAAGCACAAGAAGGTATTAATGAAACTATAACCATCTGACTTAACTAACAACCTGTCCACTAGTATGTTCCTCATTTATAAATTGTTTGTTCTTTTCTAGGAGTCTTGATAAGTAGATTATTACATATCTTTTCTAGGCCAAAAAAGAAGTTTCAATATATTTGAAAACACAGACGTTTACCATAAAATTTCTCTGACCACAAAATAAAAGACTGAGAGATAAGTAACTAAAAATTGTCTGGAAAAGATAAAAGAAGGAGAAAAATTAGCGATATGCTTGTTACTCTGATTTACAAAATAAATCATAGAGGAAATTGGACAACATTTCAAACTGCATGGCAGTAAGAATGTAACGTTTCACAATTTCTCATATGCATCATGAGAAAATTAATCTATTTAATTTTTTGAAAAAAGGTTAAATACCAAGGATTTAATTTTTTTCATGATATGCTAGAAAATAATGAACAAATTAACCCAAAATAAGCAGGAGAGAAGAAATGAAAAGGTAAAAGCAAAAGTCCATGAAGTAGAAAAGAGATGACAGAGAAAAAAATGTCAAAGACAAATTTGATTCTTTAAAAAAATTAATAAAATTGATATCCTTAATGCAATTGACCACAAATAAGGACACAGAGTGTCTCTACCATTTACCAATATTATAAACGAGAGCTAGGATATTACTACAGATCTTACTTATAACATCAACATCAAAAGGGATATAATAAATTTCCTATGAGATAAATTAGGAAAAGTAGGAATTCAGGGAAACTTTTCAATGTGATAAAGAACTTCTACATGGAATTCAAAGATAACTCATACATAAAAGCATAAGACTGAATGCTTCCCAAACAAGACTAGAAATGAGGCAGGATTGGCATTCTTACCACTTTCATGCAGCATGCACAGAAGTCCTTAACAGTGCAAGTCAAGTGAAAGAAAGAAGAGGCAAAGTATTCAGAAAGTAAAATTAAAGCTGTGTATCTTCAGACAAGGCACAAATATTTACATAAACTAGTTTAAGGATTAAAAATAAAAAAGCCCAAACTATGACTAGCCAGCAAGTTTAGTGTGCAAGGCACAAGGTCCATATACAGGAGTATCCTCTTCTTAAAAATCAGCACTCTCTATAGTTTAATTTGCAATATTCTAGACTTTTCTGGTCATACACATCCCCACATAGTCTGTATGTGGAAGTTGTTTTATCAACTATGTAGACGTCTAAATATATAGCTATCAAACTGATATTTACATTCTTATTTTTCTTGAACAAAAAACTCCTTAATTAGTATATAGAACTTACAATTATTTTGACAAATACATTGAAATTTTATCAAGTAAATAAAATATTACATATATTTTTTTCATTCATACACACACACACATATGTGTATACATTTTGGTTACTTTAAATTTCATTTTGCCTAAACATTTTGAGTATAAATTTTTTCTTTCATTTCTTTTTTTAAATTGCATTTTTAAGTTTCAAGACATTGGATTACTAGAAACAAAGCTCTCATTCTCTGATGCCAAGTTGTCTTTCAAAATAGATATTCAAAGTTGCTTTGTCTCAGCATTTCAGAATAATTGAATCTCAATCATTGAGTGGTTGTAAATAGAAGAATACCATACTCTCATTTATAATTTACAAGAGAGGGAGGAAAATGCTGGAGAAGTAAACATGGTGAGGAATTTATGATATTAAACCAGGCAGGAAATGATGTAAATGTATACAACAACTAAGCAGCTTTTGGCATCCATTTTTTTATTTCTACAATTACTTAATGATTATTTATTGTTCACCCACTCTGGCCTCAGCACTATGCCTGGTATAGAAAGTCTTATGTTCCAGCAGTTAAAAAAACAGGAGGAACTTGCATTTGAAATTTAGGAATGCTTGAAGGCACTTGGAGACAAAGATCTCATTTTCTGGCTTGGTGACCAAGAGACTAATACAGATCTTTATTCACCACATTTCTTGTTCTTTTTTTGCACCCTTACACCCATGATTTCATTACTCTTCCCGTAAGTATCAGCATAGATGTCATTTCCTTCAACAGGCTTTAGGAATGATAGGCATTCATTATAATGAGTTAGATGAATTCTTCAGCAGCTCTTGCTCCCTCCTAACGAGATGTGTAGTAGTATCTCAAATAATAGTTTTGAAAGAGTTGCCAACTTAAGAAGACATGAGTACATGTTTTAGGTTTAAGGCTGTCTGTCGTTTCTGGAGAAACATTTTCCCCTGGGCCCATCTCTTCTATTTCAAGCTCCAGTTCAAAGATGAGTATCTTGCTACCCTGGACTGTACTTACTTCAATCTTCCTTGCCTTTCCCTAGGGCAACATTCTCAAGTTATTCTATCCTCTTGACAGGCTTGGATAAAATAATTACGCATTTGAACTTATTGTGGATCATTCAAAGAGATAAACGGCGCACAAGTTTCATCATGTATTGATTCATGCACCATTTGCCATGAAGTTGATTCAGAGAAACACAATTACTTCTGTTACACTTCATTTATAAGCGTTTTTTAATAGCGCAAAGTGCAAAGTTTTAGAATTGTCTTTTGGAAAATAGCCCTTAATATATATTTTTGATATTTTCTTGCTGTAACCAAACAACACTTAAAAGCAGAATCTCAATTAGCATAGTTTTCTCTATAAAAGACAACCCGTTTTTACTGACAAGGAGGAAAATTTTTTTCCTGTATTCTCCTTAAACTACTGCTTTATTGTTAGAAAATGAAAATCACTTTTTTCTCCTGGCTTACTTTTGCTTAATCCACAAAGTGCTAAGAACATAGAGGATACTATATAAAGTATATATACTATATATAGTATATATAGTATATAAAGACTGAACATAAATACTTTTCTCTAAAAGCTTAGAAATTTTTTTAGTTGCTCATACAGCATTCAGAAATAATTAATAAAAATAGACAAATATGAGTTGTGATCACTAATGTTTATGTCTATTTGAGTTTTTTTCATGTCTTTGATTCTTATTTATTAAGGTTATATAGGATTTTGTTATAAATCATCAGTTGTTCAGATGGTAATATTAGTAATTCCTATTCCTTAGAGGACAATTGAAAAGTAATATATTAAAAGTACATAGTAGCTTTGTAACTGAAGGCAAAATTTTACTAGTACCTGTTCTATTTTATTTTCACCAAGTTATTTATTTCATAGAAGTTACCAGTGTAACGAAAATAATATTACCAGTATCTTTTTGTTTTTCCTTTCTGGCTAGTGAGTAATTTTCTAGACATCCTAGTTTAACAGGAGGCACTGAAGTTAGAACAAAATCTATGCAAAATTGAGAACTAAACTGTTGTCAATCTTTAAAAGGCAAAATGGGAAATAATAAAGTTGTTCCAATTTGGTGAGTAATTGACAGATGAGTTAGATGAAGAAGCAGCTATCAAAAATAGAGAAAGAAAATGGTCAAGATCAAATATCAGGTGATATGAAGGTATAGTTCTAAGTAAGCCCAGAAATACCAAGACTGAACACCATAAATATCATCTAATGGAGTTGGAAATGGGATGAAAAAGCAGCCTAAAAACTACACACACAAAATCCTTTCTCTTTTTTGAGTTCTTGGAACATACATTGAAGATCAGTTGACCATATACATGTATTTCTGGATACCCTATTCTGTTCCATTGGAATATTTGTATTTATTATAGTAAGATACTGTTTTAATTACTGTAGTTTGTAATACATTTTAAAATCAGAAAGCATGATATATTAGCTTTGTTTATTGACAAATAGCTTTGGTTACATGGGGATCTTTAATGGTTTTGTATGAATTTTAGAATTATTTTTTCTTTTTCTATAAAAAAAGTCCCCAGGATGTTAATAGGGACTTATTATTCTATAATCCTACGGGATAGTATTAACAGTTTAACAATACTAATTCTCTAATTCATGAACATGGGATATCTTTGCATTTATTTGTGTTCGCTTAATTTGTTTTTTCAGTGTTTTATAGTTTTCACTGAACATGTGAAATAATGCAAATTGGCTCCCATCTTACAGTCCACATAAAAAAACAACTCAAAATTGATGAAATAATTAGGAATATCATCTGCAACTATAAACTTATAGAAGAAAATGAGGAAACTTCTTGATATTAGTTTTGGCAATGATTTCTTGGATTTGACACCAAAAACAGAGGAAACAAAACCAAAAATAGACAACTGGGATTAAAAAACTTCTTCAAAGCAAAGGGAATTATTAGAGTAAAATGGGAACCTCTAGAATGGGAAAAATATGTGAAGACTATTTTGTAAGGGAATAATATTCAAAATGTGTAAGATCTGACTTCAATTCAATAGCAAATAAATAAATTGTCCAGTTCAAAAATGGGCAAAGGACTTGAATATAAATTTCTTCAAAGAATACAGAAACAGATGATCATCCACTATATGAAAAGGTGACCAACATCACTAAATAGTAAGGGAATTAAGATCAAATCACAAGGAGATATTATCTCATACCTGCTAAGGCAGCTATGATATATATTAGAAAAGGTAAGTATTGTTAAGGGTGTGTAGAAATTGGGATGCTTATACATTATTGGTGGAAATATAAAGTAGTGCAGACACCAGAGGAAACAATATGAAAATTATTTAAGAATTTAAAAATAGAACTACCATATGACATAGCAATCCCACTACCTAATTTTTTTTTTTTTTTCAGTGCTGGTTATCAAACCCAGGGCCTTGTGCTTGCAAGGCAAGTACTACACCAACTGAGTTAATTCTCCAGTCCCCCCACTACTGGATTTTTATCCAAAAGAATTGAAATCAGGAACTCAAGGAGCTATCTATACTCAAAGAACACGCGTCTATCAACTGATGAATTAATAAAGTAAAGGTACTATGTACATGAAATGGATTATCACTGAGATTTTCAAATCCATGTGGCAGGACATGAATGGACCTGAAGACATATGGTAAGAGAAAATAAACCAGTGACAGATGAACAAATAGTACATGACTTCAGTTAAATGAAGTATCTAAAATAGCCAAACTCAGAAGCAGAGAGTAGAATATGGGAAAATGGGAAATTATTTTACAATGGGTAAAAATTTTCTGTTATTCAGGATGACTAAGTTTTAGAGTTCTGCTGTACAACATAGTGCCAATAGTTAACAATAAGTATTGTATTTGTTGAAAAATATTAAGGAAACAGATTCCATGTTAAGCATTATTACCAACACACACACACACACATGAACACACACACATACAAAGAAAATTTTAGAGGTAACAGATGTGTTTAGTACCATGATTGTGGTGACAGTATTTATTATGAATGTATGCATATGTTCAAACTCATCTGTCAGGGGCGGGCTCTGAGGGCCCCAGAGTCGCACCCTGGCCTGATCTCTAAGATGGCACCTGGCAGCTTGCCAGACATAGCTGCACTCATAAACAAGTTTTAGGAAGTAACTCTGGTTGGCTGTTGTACATGAGGTGATCCTGGTATCTGCCTGGAGACTGTTCCTTGATAGGCTTACTTTCCTGGTAGTCTACTCTCTGATAGGCTGATGTTCTCAATATAAGTCTGAGACTTGCGGAATAACTGCTTTTGGTTCCTGTGATCAAGAAGAGTGTACTCGTTGTGATCGTCCCCGCGGGCGGTGGGCGATCATACTCATCAAAATGTGTACATTAAATGTGCATAGTGTTTGTGTGTTTGATAGATTTCCATAACATTATAAGTAGATGTATGCACATTGGAAACCCTTACACATGAAGGTCATGAAGGAATTGGCTCAAAGATTAAAAAATGGCTGGTCCCATCTTCCCCAACAGAAGTCATCTGAACAAATATCACGTAGTAAAATGAACCATGTCTGATCTCAAGTGACTTGTAACTGAATCTAATGTGGATTGGAATAGTAAACATTATCCAATGAGTAGACAGTCTCTCTGAGGATGCCGTTTTCTTACAAAAAAAAAAAAAAAACAAACAAACATTTGGGGAGAAAGTCATTCAAATAAAACCAAGCAGGAAGCAGTTATTGGCTTTGTAAAGCTGATGACATGATAACTTTAGAAGCTTAGACGACAATATAGACAAGAAGAGGAATCTTCCTCTTTAGTTTTAATCTGATTATGGAAACTAAAGACTTTTCCAGTCTTTTCTCAAGTGCTAAAGACTAATTGCCACTGAATTTGATTCAAGGATGATTTACATTAGTTTTGGCTGGAATCTTAATCCTGTACTCCTTGTAGCAATGCTGGAAAAGACCTTGACTACATTGCAAGTGAAATGTGTGGCAACTCCAGTTTGATTGGTTAGTACCATTTATTTGGTGCTTAGAGGCATTTGTATGGCTACAGATACTATGGAGTTTCTCTATCAAGCACTCAATTCCTCTGAAATTCTCAATGTATTTTGCTATTGTCAAAAGAAGTAAGTTTGGCAGTTGATGTGAGCCTATGTGTACATGTGATACACACAATGAATAGATTCTTTTTCTTTTCCTTTTTCTCAGCACCATAGTTGAAGAAATGTCAGCATGATTGCTTGAACACATTCACTCAGATGTAGCCCAGGTTTTGAAAGACAGTGAAAAAAAATGGCTGTCTTTAAATTCGATTCTAAAGAAATGACTTTTTAAAACATGATTTAAAAATCTATTCACAAAGCAGTATTTTAAAGCACCCACAGTTCAAAGTAGAAAAGCTTCAATGTCATAAAAGGTCACTTGATACTCCTCAAAGACACAAAAACAAAGACTACTTAAGGTCAAACTAGATTGCAATATATGAATATTAAATTGAAAGTATTAATATTTCAGTTTAGTCAGGTTACATAATCCCTTGAGTAAATGCAAATATTACAGGTATTGAGCCTTTATGAACATGCTTATATTTACACAGAAGGTTAATATAACCAAAAAACTATTGTAATTGTCTTTGAAGTTATAATAAATTTTTAAAATAATTTGTGTATGAGTGGTCTGTTTCTAGCTGTGTCACTGTTTGTAGATTTTATTTGATATCATTTTTTCTTTCCTCATCCATATGATAAGTGACACCTTATTCAACCTCAGGCATGTCCCCACCAAAAAAAAAAAAAAAAGAAAAAAGACAAGAAGCCAATTATAAGGGGCATTATGGGGAAATTGCCATAAATAGAAAAACATCTGTTCATATGACTATTCTTTTATATTTGTTATTGAGATAAGTGATTTCTCAGGAAGAAAATTTTCTCAAGATTTTAGTGCTTTACAATAGTCATGTATAGAGGACTTTTATAGATTGTTATTGGGATTCTGTTGTTTGACTAGATCTCTCAGGGCAAGTTTTCAGATTTGAGCTGGCTCTAGGATATCCTCTGAAAAGCAATCTGCCTTTGCCTATGGCTCTTTCATGAGGTAGCTAGATTAAGCAAGGACTTACTTTTTGATGCTTCTTTTCTTCAAAGACTATTTAGTGATTGAACTTCTTTATTTAACTTTGAAAAATAAGCTTACAAAATAAATTTCTCAATTTGAATATCATTTATTGGAAAATTTATCTTTAACTCATTGTACACTTTAAACACAGGGTGCTCAATTTTTAAATCATAAATATAACATCATGACTTTTTGTCTTCTATTTTCTAAGAGGAGAAAGACATAATGTTCTCTTCAAAACTTCCTGTCAAGGTGGATATTTGCTTTATTTCCCCCCACTCTTCAAACTCCAAAGGTTAGAATTTAAAGAAATAGTCTTCTCTATAAAGAGAGGGTACAAAATATTAAGAAAACCTAATTTAAATAATGGTTAGGTCTCTGAAGTTTTAAATCTCCCACTTGTGGGTTGGAAGGAGATTTGGATGTTTAAATTGGATGAAGTGCTTAAACCATGATCAGCCAGTTCACGATAGTGTTAACACCTGGATATCAGATTCCTGGTGTCCTGGATGTCATTCTGGTCTCTCTCCTATTCATGCCATAATTTAGTGAGGAAGGAAAGAGGCTGATTATATCTTCAGATGGTTAAATTCCTTTCTACATAGGACCTACCTGTATATATTACTTAAACTCTCAACCTCAATATATCTGTAAAATGGGAACAATACTATCTGTCTCATAGGATTAAATTTTACCATACATGAAATTTGCTTCATACAATGCCTGGCACATATTCAATCACTAAATGTTAGTGATCATTCTTAGTACATCATTTTGCATTATATTATGAGAAATCTCAGAGCATAACAATAACATTGGCCTAATAACTGCTGAGTTTGTGCTTATAACTATTTTGCAATTATTAGTGGTGTTATTTGAGAACTGTACTCAGTCTCTTGTTTATTGTGATTTATTTATTTTTTTCTTTCTTTTTTTTCAATTTATTTTTATTGTAAACAAATGGAATACATGTTGTTTCTGTTTGTACATAGAGTAACAGCATACCATTTGCGTAATCATACACTTATGTAGGGTAATGATGTTTGAATCATTATGTTATTTTTTTTCCTTCCCCCCACCCCTCCCACCCCTCTTTTCCCACTATACAGTCCGTCTTTCCTCCATTCTTGCACCGCTCCAACCCCCCAATATGTGTCATCATCCGCTTATCAGTGAGAGCATTCTTCCTTTGGATTTTTGAGGTTGGCTTATCTCACTTAGCATGATGTTCTCCAATTTCATCCATTTGCCTGCAAATACAAAAATTTTATTATTCTTTATAGCTGACTAATATTCCATTGTATACATATACCACAGTTTTTTTTTCAGTTATTTTTTTTTATTTTTCTTTTTTTAAAATTTTTTTTATTGTAAACAAATGGGATACATGATGTTTCTCTGTTTGTACATGGCGTAAAGGCATACCATTTGTGTAATCACAAATTTACATAGGGTAATGTTGTTTGATTCATTCTGTTATTTTTTTCCCTTCCCCCCCACCCCTCCCACCCCTCCCCTCCCTCTATACAGTCCTTCCTTCCTCCATTCTTGCCGACCTCCCTAACTCTAACTCTAACCATAACACTAATCCCACACACTCCCCATTATGTGTCATCATCCACTTATTAGCGATACCATTCATCCATTGGTTTTTTAAATTGGCTTATCTCACTTAGCATGATATTCTCCAGTTTCATCCATTTGCCTGCAAATGCCACAATTTTATCATTCTTTATGGCTGAGTAATATTCCATTGTATATATATATACCACTTTTTTTTATCCATTCATCAATTGAAGGACATCTAGGTTGGTTCCACAATCTGGCTATTGTGAACTGAGCAGCTATAAACATTGATGTGGCTGTATCTCTGTAATATGCTGATTTTAAGTCCTTTGGGTATAGGCCAAGGAGTGGGATAGCTGGGTCAAATGGTGGTTCCATTCCAAGTTTTCTAAGGAATCTCCACACTGCTTTCCAGAGTGGCTGCACTAATTTGCAGCCCCATCAGCAATGTAAGAGTGGACCTTTCTCCCCACATCCTCGCCAACACCTGTTGTTGCTTGTATTCTTGATAATCACCATTCTAATTGGGGTGAGATGGAATCTTAGGGTGGTTTTGATTTGCATTTCTCTTATTACTAGAGATGTTGAACATTTTTCCATATGTTTGTTGATTGCTTGTACATCTTCTTCTCTGAAGTGTCTATTCATTTCCTTAACCCATTTGTCGATTGGATTATTTGCATTCTTGGTGTAGAGTTTTTTGAGTTCTTTATAGATTCTGGAGATTAGTGCTCTATCTGAAGTATGATTGGCAAAGATTTTCTCCCACTCTGTAGGCTCTTTCTTCGCATTGCTGATAGTTTCCTTTGCTGAGAGAAAGCTTTTTAGTTTGAATCTATCCCAGTTATTAATTCTTGCTTTTATTTCTTGTGCTATGTGAGTCCTGTTGAGGAAGTCTGGTCCTAAGCCGACATGTTGAAGCTCTGGACCTACTTTTTCTTCTATAAGATGCAAGGTCTCTGGTCTGATTCCGAGATCCTTAATCCATTTTGAGTTTAGTTTCGTGCATGGTGAGAGATATGGGTTTAGTTTCATTCTGTTGCATATGGATTTCCAATTCTCCCAGCACCATTTGTTGAAGAGGCTATCTTTTCTCCATTTCATATTTTTGGCCCCTTTGTCTAGTATGAGAAAATTGTATTTATTTGGGT
Organism: Sciurus carolinensis; assembly: GCF_902686445.1. Taxonomy (NCBI): domain Eukaryota; kingdom Metazoa; phylum Chordata; class Mammalia; order Rodentia; family Sciuridae; genus Sciurus; species Sciurus carolinensis. Next base: position 109,198,369 of record NC_062217.1, on the reverse strand, counting down.
TTGTGTCCGTGTCCTCTATTCTGTACCATTGATCCACCTTTCTATTTTGGTACCCATACCATGCCATTTTTGTTACTATTGCTTTGTAGTAGAGTTGAAGATCTGGTATTGTGATACCCCCTGCTTCACTCTTTCTGCCAAGGATTGCTTTAGCTATTCTGGGTTTTTTATTCTTCCAGATGAATTTCATAATTGCTTGCTCTATTTCTGTAAGGTACATCATTGGGATTTTAATTGGAATTGCATTGAATCTGTATAGCACTTTTGGTAGTATGGCCATTTTGACAATATTAATTCTTCCTATCCAAGAACATGGGAGATCTTTCCATCTTCTAAGGTTTTCTTTAATTTCTTTCTTTAGTGTTCTGTAGTTCTCATTGTAGAGGTCTTTCACCTCTTTTGTGAGATTGATTCCCAAGTATTTTATTTTTTTCGAAGCTATTGTGAATGGGGTAGTTTTCCTGATTTCTCTTTCTGAAGATTCATCGCTTATGTATAAAAATGCCTTAGATTTATGTGCATTGATCTTATTTCCCGCTACTTTACTGAATTCACTTATGAGATCTAAAAGTTTTCTGGTGGAATTTCCTGGTTCCTCTAAGTATACAATCATGTCATCAGCAAATAGGGATAGTTTGAGTTCTTCTTCTCCTATTCGTATCCCTTTAATTTCTTTGGTCTGTCTAATTGCTCTGGCTAGAGTTTCAAGGACAAAATTGAATAGAAGTGGTGAAAGAGGGCATCCCTGCCTTGTTCCAGTTTTTAGAGGGAATGCTTTCAGTTTTTCACCATTTAGAATGATATTAGCCATGGGCTTAGCGTAGATGGCCTTTACAATGTTAAGGAATGTTCCCACTATATTTATTTTTTCTAGTGTTTTGAGCATGAAGCGGTGCTGTATTTTATCAAATGCTTTTTCTGCATCTATCGAAATAATCATGTGATTCTTGACTTTAAGTCTATTGATATGGTGAATGACGTTTATTGATTTCCGGATGTTGAACCAACCTCGCATCCCTGGGATGAAACCCACTTGATCATGGTGCACTATCTTTTTAATATGTTTTTGTATGCGATTTTCTAAAATTTTGTTGAGAATTTTTGCGTCGATGTTCATTAAGGATATTGGTCTGAAATTTTCTTTCCTCGATGTGTCTCTGTCTGGTTTAGGTATAAGGGTAATATTGGCTTCATAGAATGAGTTTGGGAGGGTTCCCTCCTCTTCTATTTTATGGAATACTTTGAGAAGTATTGGAATGAGCTCTTCTTTAAAGGTTTTGTAGAATTCAACTGAGAACCCATCTGGTCCTGGACTTTTCTTTGTTGGTAGGCTATTGATGACTTCTTCTATTTCATTACTTGAAATTGGTCTATTTAAATTGTGTATGTCCTCCTCATTCAGTTTAGGCAATTCATATGTCTCTAGAAACCTGTTGATGTCTTCGAAATTCTCTATTTTGTTGGAGTATAGATTTTCAAAATAGCTTCTAATTATGTTTTGTATTTCAGTCGTGTCTGTTGTGATATTTCCTTGTTCATTTCGAATTTTAGTGATTTGGGTTTTCTCTCATCTTCTCTTTGTTAGTGTAGCTAAAGGTTTATCAATTTTGTTTATTTTTTCGAAGAACCAACTATTTATTTTGTCAATTTTTTGTATTGTTTCTTTTGTTTCAATTTCGTTGATTTCAGCTCTGAGTTTAACTATTTCCTGTCTTCTACTACTTTTGGTGTTGGTCTGTTCTTCTTTTTCTAGGGCTTTGAGCTGTAGTTTTAGGTCGTTTACTTGTTGAGTTTTACTTCTTTTATTAAATGCGCTCCATGAAATAAATCTTCCTCTAAGTACTGCTTTCATAGCATCCCAGAGATTTTGATATGATGTTTCTTTGTTCTCATTTACCTCTAAGAATTTTTTAATTTCCTTCCTAATATCTTCTGTTATCCATTCATCATATAATAGCATATTGTTTAATCTCCAGGTGTTGGAGTAGTTTCTGTGTTTTACTCTTTCATTTATTTCTAACTTCAATCCATTATGATCTGATAGAATACAAGGTAGTGTCTCAATCTTCTTGTATTTGCTGACATTAGCTTTGTGGCATAACATATGGTCTATTTTAGAGAAGGATCCATGTGCTGCTGAGAAGAAAGTGTATTCACTCTTCGTTGGATGGTATATTCTATAAATGTCTGTTAAGTCTAAATTATTGATTGTGTTATTGAGATCTATGGTTTCTTTGTTCAGTTTTTGTTTGGAAGATCTGTCCAGTGGTGAGAGAGGCATGTTAAAATCACCTACTATTATTGTGTTATGGTCTATTTGGTTTCTAAAATTGAGAAGGATTTGTTTAACATACATGGATGAGCCACTGTTTGGGGCATAGATGTTTATGATTGTTATACCTTGCTGATTTATGCTTCCCTGAAGCAATGTGAAATGTCCTTCCTTATCCCTTCTGACTGACATTGGCTTGAAGTCCACATTATCTGAAATGAGGATGGATACTCCAGCTTTTTTGCTGAGTCCATGTGCATGGTATGCTTTTCCCCATCCTTTCACCTTTAGTCTATGGGTATCTCTTTCTATGAGGTGAGTATCTTGCAGGCAACATATTGTTGGATCTTTCTTTTTAATCCAATCTGCCAGTCTATGTCTTTTGATTGATGAATTCAGGCCTTTAACATTCAGGGTTATTATTGAGATATGATTTGTATTACCAGTCATTTGGTTCTTATTTAAAATTTTATTTATTTATTTATTTATTTTTTGTCACTTCTTGGTTCCTCCTTTATTTGACAGTTCCTTTAGGGTAATTCCTCCCTTTGCTGATATGCTTCTTTGTTTTTTATCTCTTCCTCATGAAATATTTTGCTGAGAATGTTCTGTAATGCTGGCTTTCGTTTTGTAAATTCTTTTAGCTTTTGTTTATCATGGAATGATTTTATTTCATCGTCAAATTTGAAGGTAAGTTTTGCTGGGTATAAGATTCTTGGTTGGCATCCATTTTCTTTCAGAGCTTGAAAAATGTTGTTCCAGGCCCTTCTAGCTTTTAGGGTCTGGATTGAAAAATCTGCTGATATCCGTATTGGTTTCCCCCTGAATGTAATTTGGTTCTTTTCTCTCACAGCCTTTAAAATTCTGTCTTTATTTTGTATGTTAGGTATTTTCATTATAATGTGCCTTGGTGTGGGTCTGTTGTAATTTTGTGTATTTGGAGTCCTATACGCCTCTTGGACTTGATTTTCCATTTCATTCTTCAGATTTGGGAAATTTTCTGATATTATTTCATTGATTAGTTGTTCATTCCTTTGGTTTGTTTCTCTAAGCCTTCCTCAATCCCAATAATTCTCAAATTTGGCCTTTTCATGATATCCCATAGTTCTTGGAGATTCTGTTCATGATTTCTAACCATCTTCTCTGTTTGTTCAACTTTGATTTCGAGATTAAATATTTTGTCTTCAATATCTGAAGTTCTGTCTTCCAGGTGTTCTATCATATTGCTTATGCTTTCTGTGGAGTTCCTAATTTGGTTTATTGTTTCCTTCATTTCAAGTATTTCTGTTTGGTTTTTTTTCAATATCTCTAACTCTTTATTGAAATGATCTTTTGCTTCCTGAATTTGCTCTGTTAACTGTCGATTGGTGCAATCATTCAATGCCTGCATCTGCTCTTTCATCTCGTTTGCTTCCCTAATCATTTTAATTATGTACATTCTGAACTCCCTTTCTGTCATTTCTTCTGCCATGCTGTCTTTGGATTTTATTGATGTAATATCTAGATTTGTTTGGGGCATTTTCTTTCCTTGTTTTCTCATATTGTTCAGGAATCAGTGGGTCATTAAGATATTGCAGATTTCCTCTATCGACTTATAATGTCCCTGAAGATTGCTAGTATATCCCCTCTTATCCTTCAGTAGCCTGAAGTCTTGGAGGAAGTTGATAATGCGGAGCTCCACGAAGAAGCTGCCTCTCTAGGGGTGGTGACCCTCAGGTGGCGTATATTCCCTGCTAGTGGGCAGAGATGCTTCCACTTGTTGACCAATGGTCATCCAACGGGGAACTAGGCTGCGGGCTGAGGCAAGTCCTGTTTGTGCCTGTGTCTCTGGTTTTACTGTCCCTGTGGGAAAACCTCACCTGGCAGGGAAGACTCACTCTGTGGGGATGTCTTGCTGATCAGTTCCCCTCCTAGAGGTTCCCCTCAATCTACAACTACCGCCTGGGTTGGGCTGTCTTCCTCTGCAATGTTCCCAGGGGCCCGGACCTACCTCCTGGGCCTGGGAGCCTCACCCTTCGCAGGCGAGTCTCCTTAGGCTGCCTCTCCCAGAGAATCTGCCTGCAGTCCTGGAAACTTCGCTCCGCCCCTGGCGTGTCTCTGTGTGGCTCTTCCAGCAAGAAGCCACCTAGCTCCTGGGACCCTGCTCTGCACCTAATCGTCTGGCTATGTGGCCCCTCCTCTGAGCCGCCACCTGGAGCCCCTTACAATAGCTCCGATACCCAGAGACCCTCCACACACCTCCTCCTCCGGACAGCGGCCGGGTTTCCAATGCAGTCACTAGGAGCCCAAGCAATTCACTTCACGTCTCCTCCTCCCGCCAACTGTCCGTACCCCTATGCAGTCACTCCAAGTCCAAGTGACCCGCCCTGTTCCTCCTCCTCCTCCTCGGGGTAGCCCCCTGGGTGTTCAGGAGCGGTGGCTCCGAGACGAAGTGACCCACCACGCTCCTCCTCCAGGCAGGCCACCAGTGTTCAGGAGCGGTCGCTTTTAGTCCAATCAACTCACCACTTGCCTCCTCCTCTGGCAACCGCCTGTGGCTCTGATGCAGTCACTCCTAGACAAGCGACCCCCCGCGCTTCTCCTCTTCCTCCGGGCAACCCCCCCCGGTGTTCAGAAGTGGTCGTTCTGGGTCTAAACAGCTTGCCACGCAGCTCCTTCTCAGGCAGCTGCCCAGAGCCCAATGGTTTCTCCGAGTCCAAGCACTGTGCTGAGCCACCTCCTCTATGATGATTCCAGTTGTCCGTGTTTACCGCTCCAGTGGGGGGAGGGGCGTCTTGCCGAGCAACTCTACTTCACAAAGTTCCCTGCGTTCCGGGGCTACCGCCCCATCCAGGACGCCTCCCCAATGGGAGAGACTCACCCAGCAGCTTTGAGTTGGTCCCAAATCTCTCACTATCTCCTCTTTTGAATCTTGCGTCCTGGAGCAACATGAAAAGCAGCTGCCACCTAGTCCGCCATCTTGAAACTCCTCAGTTCAGTTATTTATTCATTAAGATATTTGCTATTATAAGGGTTCTGTTATGTGCTAGGGAATGTCCTTCTCTCTTTAACAATGGCGAAATGGGCATTCTAGTTTGGGGGGCTGTGGCAGAGGCGCCCTAAAAAACGCGGATTCTGGGGGAGATGAAGGAACTCGCAAGCCCGGAACTTGCTCAGTTAGAAAAGGACAAAGTGAACCGCCATTAACCAAGCTGGCGAAAAATCCATACCACAGTTTCTTTATCCATTCATCAATGGAAGGACATCTAGGTTGGTTCCACAATCTGGCTATTGTGAATTGAGCAGCTATGAACATTGATGTGGCTGTATCACTGAAGTATGCTGATTTTAAGTCCTTTGGGTATAGGCCGAGGAGTGGGATATCTGGGTCAAATTGTGGCTCCATTCCAAGTTTTCTACGGAATCTCCACACTGCTTTCCAGAGTGGCTGCAAATGTATGAGTGTACCTTTTTCCCCACATCCTCTCCAACACCTATTGTGTACCACCAGCAATGTATGAGTGTACCTTTTTCCCCACATCCTCTCCAACACCTATTGTTGCTTGTATTCTTGATAATCGCCATTCTAATTGGGATGAGATGGAATCTTAGGGTAGTTTTGATTTGCATTTCTCTTATTACTAAAGATGGTGAACATTTTTTCATATGTTTGTTGATTGCTTGTAGATCTTCTTCTGTGAAGTGTCTGTTCATATACTTAGCCCATTTGTTGATTGGGCTATTTGTATTCTTCATGTAGAGTTTTTTGTGTTCTTTATATATTCTGGAAATTAGCACTCTATCTGAAGTATGAGTGGCAAAGATTTTTCTCCCACTCTGTAGGCTCTCTCTTCACATTGCTAATAGTTTCCTTTGCTGAGAGAAAGCTATTTAGTTTGAATCTGTCCCACTTCTTGATTCTTGCTTTTATTTCTTGTGCTATGGAAGTCCTGTTAAGGAAGTCTGATCCTAAGCTAATAAGTTGAAGATTTGGACCTACTTTTTCTTCTATTAGATGCAGGGTCTCTGGTCTGATTTCAAGGTCTTTGATCCATTGTGAGTTGATTTTTGAGCAGGGTGAGAGATAGGGATTTAGTTTCATTCTGTTGCACATGGATTTCCAGTTTTCCCAGCACCATTTGTTGAAGAGGCTATCTTTTCTCCATTGCATATTTTTGGCCCCTTTGTCTAGTATGAGAAAATTGTATATATTTGGGTTTGTGTCCATGTCCTCTATTCTGCACCATTGATCTACCTGACTATGTTGGTGTCAATACCATGCCGTTTTTGTTACTATTGCTTTGTAGTATATTTGAGGTTCTGGCTTTGTGATACCCCCTGTTTCATTCTTCCTGGTAAGGATTGCTTTAGCTATTCTGGGTTTCTTATTCTTCCAGATGAATTTCATGATTGCTTGCTCTATTTCTGTAAGGTACATCATTGGGAATTTAATAGGGATTGCATTGAATCTGTATAGCACTTTTGGTAGTATGGCCATTTTGACAATATTAATTCTGTCTATCAAAGAACATGGGAGATCTTTCCATCTTCTAAGGTCTTCTTCAGTTTCTTTCTTCAATGTTTTGTAGTTTTCATTGTAGAGATCTTTTACCTCTTTGGTTAGATTGATTCCCAAGTATTTTATTTTTTTTGAGGCTATTGAAAATGGAGTTGTTTTTCTCATTTCCCTTTCAGCTGTTTCGTCGCTTGCGTATGAAAATGCTTTAGATTTATGCGTGTTGATTTTATAGCCTGCTATTTTGCTGAATTCATTGATGAGGTCTAGAAGTTTTCTGGAGGAGGTTTTTGGATCCTCTAAATATAGAATCATGTCATTCGCAAATAGTGACAGCTTAAGTTCCTCTTTTCCTATTTGTATCCCTTTAATTCTTTAGTCCACCTAATTGCTCTGGCTAGAGATTCAAGGACAATGTTGAATAGAAGTGGTGAAAGAGGACATCCCTGTCTTGTTCCCGTTTTTAAAGGGAATGGTTTCAGTTTTTCTCCATTAAGAATGATGTTGGCCATGGGCTTAGCATAAATAGCCTTTACAATGTTCAGGTATGTTCCTACTATCCCTATTTTTTCTAGTGTTTTGAGCATAAAGGGGTGTTGTATTTTGCTGGACGCTTTTTCTGTGTCAATTGAAATAACCATATGATTCTTATCCTTAAGTCTATTGACATGATGGATTATGTTTATTGATTTACAGATGTTAAACCATCCTTGCATTCCAGGGATGAACCCCACTTGAGCATGGTACACAATTTTCTTAATATGTTTTTGGATATGGTTTGCCAATATTTTGTTAAGGATCTTTGCATCTATATTCATCAAAGATATTGGTCTAAAATTTTCTTTCCTTGATATGTGTTTGCCTGGTTTGGGTATGAGGGTGATATTAGCTTCACAGAATGAGTTCAGTAGGGTACCTTCCTTTTCTATTTCCTGGAATACTTTGAGAAGTACTGGAATAAGTTCTACTTTGAAGGTCTTGTAGAACTCAGCTGAGAATCCGTCTGGTCCTGGGCTTTTCTTGCATAGTAGATTTTTAATGGCTTCTTCTATTTCATTGCTTGATATTGATCTGTTTAAATTGTGTATGTCCTCCTGGTTCAGTTTGGGAGGACCATATGTCTGTAGAAATTTGTCAATGTCTTCGGTAGTTTCTATGTTGTTGGAATCTAGATTTGTTTGGATCATTTTATTCCCTTGTTTTTTTCATGTTGTTCATGTATCTTCCCCTCTAGCAGTGCAGATCTTGGGTATTGCAGATTTCCTCCTATAGGCTTATAGTGGCCCTATAGGTTTCCTAAACCCTTTCTTTAAGGGAAGATCAATATTAGCAGTGCCCAATTCAGACACTATGCAATCCTAGACCAAATAGCCCCTGACAATGAGCTTCAAGCCTCTAGCAGGTGTCTCAGGTTGGGTTTTGCCCCACCTAAAGATCAGAGCTATGATTTTCAGGATTATCCATGATGGCCACTCTGGCTTCGAAATGTGTTGGCAAATGGGGTGTTGCAGCTCAGGGTGTGGCCGTTGTCAGCAGGAGGTCCTGGGGGCGGGATGCGGTTGGTCAGGCAGGGGTCGTGGAGATCGGGTGTGTTTGGTGTGGTTGTGGGATCCTGGAGGCTGGTTGCAATCAGTCGGTCTGGGGTCTCAGTGCTAGGGCGCTGAAGTTGGTCTGCGGGGTCCTGGTGGCAGGGAGCAATCAGTCAATGTGAGGGCCCCAAAGGCAGGGAGTGATTGGTTGGGCTGAGGGATCCTGAGGTACTGTAACAGTGAACTTCCAGGCAACAGCAGGCAGCTGGTGCTCCACTGGCAGTCCACGATCCGTTTCCCGACTATTGTCGGATGATAGGGAGGTGAACCTCATGCGTTGGGTGATGGATAGGTGTAAGGCAGGTGATGGACATGTGAGAGGCAAGCAAATGGTGGATGATAGGTACCTGACAGTGAGAAATCTGCACTCAAAAAAGGTTTTGAGAGAGTTTCAAGATGGCAGACTAGGGGCGGCTGCATTTCACGTTGCTCCAGGACGCAAGATTCAAAAGAGGAGATAGTGAGAGACTTGGGACCAACTCAAAGTCGCTGGGTGAGTCTCTCCCATTGGGGAGGTGTCCCAGATGGGGTGGTAGCCCCGGAACGCAGGGGACTTTGTGAAGTAGAGTTGTTCGGCGAGACGCCCCTCCCCCCACTGGAGCGGTAAACACGGACAAATGGGATCATCGTAGAGGAGGCAGCTCAGCACAGTGCTTGGACTCGGAGCAACGACTGGGGCTCTGGGCAGCTGCCTGAGGAGGAGCTGCGTGGCAAGCTGTTTAGACCCAGAACAACCACTTCTGAACACCGGGGGGTTGCCCGGAGGAAGAGGAGAAGCGCGGCGGGTCGCTTGGTCTAGGAGTGACTGCATCAGAGCCACAGGCAGTTGCCAGAGGAGGAGCTGCGTGGCGAGCTGTTTGAACTCAGAGCGAGCACTCCTGAACACCAGGAGGTTGCCCAGAGGAGGAGGAGGAGCGCGGCGGGTCGCTTGGTATAGGAGTGACTGCATTGGAGCTACAGGCGGTTGCCAGAGGAGGAGCTGCGTGGCGAGCTGTTTGGACTCAGAACGACCGCTCCTGAACACCGGTGGCCTGCCTGGAGGAGGAGTGTGGTGGGTCACTTGGTCTAGGAGTGACTGCATCAGAGCCACAGGCAGTTGCCAGAGGAGGAGCAGCGTGGCGAGCTGTTTGAACTCAGAACGACTGCTCCTGAACACCAGGGGGTTGCCCAGAGGAAGAGGAGAAGTGCGGCGGGTCCCTTGGTCTATGAGTGACTGCATCAAGCCATAGGCAGTTGCCAGAGGAGGAGGCAAGTGGTGAGTTGATTGGACTAAAAGCGACCGCTCCTGAACACTGGTGGCCTGCCTGGAGGAGGAGCGTGGTGGGTCACTTGGTCTTGGAGCCACCGCTCCTGAACACCCGGGGGGCCACCCCGAGGAGGAGAAGGAGGAACAGGGCGGGTCACTTGGACTTGGAGTGACTGCCTAGGGCTACGGGCGGTTGGCGGGAGGAGGAGACGTGAAGTGAATTGCTTGGGCACCTAGTGACTGCATTGGAAACCCGGCTGCTGTCTGGAGGAGGAGGTGTGTTGGGGTCTCTGGGTATCGGAGCTATTGTAAGGGGCTCCAGGTGGCGGCTCAGAGGAGGGGCCACATAGCCAGACCATTAGGTGCAGAGCAGGGTCCCAGGAGCTAGGTGGCTTCTTGCTGGAAGAGCCGCACAGAGACACTCCTAGGGGCGGAGCGAAGTTTCCAGGACTGCAGGCAGATTCTCTGGGAGAGGCAGCCTAAGGAGACTCACCTGCGAAGGGTGAAGCTCCCAGGCCCAGGAAGTAGGTCCAGGCCCTTGGGAACGTTGCAGAGGAAGACAGCCCAGCTCAGGCGGTAGTTGTAGATTGAGGGGAACCTCTAGGAGGGGAACTGATCAGCAAGACGTCCCCACAGAGTGAGTCTTCCCTGCCAGGTGAGGTTTTCCCACAGGGACGGTAAAACCAAAGACACAGGCACGAACAGACCTTGCCTCAGCTCGCAGCCTAGTTCCCTGTTGGATGACCATTGGTCAACAAGTGGAGGCACCTCTGCGCACTAGCAGGGAATATACGCCACCTGAGGGTCACCACCCCTAGAGAGGCAGCTTCTTCGTGGAGCTCCGCATTATCAACTTCCTCCAAGACTTCAGGCTACTGAAGGATAAGAGTGGATATACTAACAATCTTCAGGGACATTATAAGTCGATAGAGGAAATCTGTAATATCTTAATGACCCACTGATTCCTGAACAATATGAGAAAACAAGGGAAGAAAATGCCCCAAACAAATCTAGATGTTACATCAATAAAATCCAAAGACAGCATGGCAGAAGAAATGACAGAAAGGGAGTTCAGAATGTACATAAATAAAATGATTAGGGAAGCAAATGATGAGATGAAAGAGCAGATGCAGGCATTGAATGATGAGATGAAAGAGCAAATGCAGGCATTGAATGATAGCACCAATCGACAGTTAAAAGAGCAAATACAGGAAGCAAAAGATCATTTCAATAAAGAGTTAGAGATATTGAAAAAAAACCAAACAGAAATACTTGAAATGAAGGAAACAATAAACCAAATTAAGAACTCCACAGAAAGCATAAGCAATATGATAGAACACCTGGAAGACAGAACTTCAGATATTGAAGACAAAATATTTAATCTCAAAATCAAAGTTGAACAAACAGAGAAGATGGTAAGAAATCATGAACAGAATCTCCAAGAACTATGGGATATCATGAAAAGGCCAAATTTGAGAATTATTGGGATTGAGGAAGGCTTAGAGAAACAAACCAAAGGAATGAACAATCTAATCAATGAAATATCAGAAAATTTCCCAAATCTGAAGAATGAAATGGAAAATCAAGTCCAAGAGGCATATAGGACTCCAAATACACAAAATTACAACAGACCCACACCAAGGCACATTATAATGAAAATACCTAACATACAAAATAAAGACAGAATTTTAAAGGCTGTGAGAGAAAAGAACCAAATTACATTCAGGGGGAAACCAATACGGATATCAGCAGATTTTTCAATCCAGACCCTAAAAGCTAGAAGGGCCTGGAACAACATTTTTCAAGCTCTGAAAGAAAATGGATGCCAACCAAGAATCTTATACCCAGCAAAACTTACCTTCAAATTTGACGATGAAATAAAATCATTCCATGATAAACAAAAGCTAAAAGAATTTACAAAAAGAAAGCCAGCATTACAGAACATTCTCGGCAAAATATTTCATGAGGAAGAAATAAAAAACAAAGAAGCATATCAGCAAAGGGAGGAATTACCCTAAAGGAACTGTCAAATAAAGGAGGAACCAAGATGTGTCAAAAAAGAAATAAATAAATAAATAAAATTTTAAATAAGAACCAAATGACTGGTAATACAAATCATATCTCAATAATAACCCTGAATGTTAATGGCCTAAATTCATCAATCAAAAGACATAGACTGGCAGATTGGATTAAAAAGAAAGATCCAACAATATGTTGCCTGCAAGAGACTCACCTCATAGAAAGAGATACCCATAGACTAAAGGTGAAAGGATGGGGAAAAATATACCATGCAAATGGACTCAGACAAAAGCTGGAGTATCCATCCTCATTTCAGATAATGTGGACTTCAAACCAATATTAGTCAGAAGGGATAAAGAAGGACATTTCATACTGCTTAAGGGAAGCATAAATCAGCAAGATATAACAATCATAAACATCTATGCCCCAAACAGTGGCTCACCCATGTATGTTAAACAAATCCTTCTCAATTTTAGAAACCAAATAGACCATAACACAATAATACTAGGTGATTTTAACACGCCTCTCTCACCACTGGACAGATCTTCCAAACAAAAATTGAACAAAGAAACCTTAGATCTCAATAACACAATCAATAATTTAGACTTAACAGACATTTATAGAATATACCATCCAACGAAGAGTGAATACACTTTCTTCTCAGCAGCACATGGATCCTTCTCTAAAATAGACCATATATTATGCCACAAAGCTAATGTCAGCAAATACAAGAAGATTGAGACACTACCTTGTATTCTATCAGATCATAATGGATTGAAGTTAGAAATAAATGAAAGAGTAAAACACAGAAACTACTCCAACACCTGGAGATTAAACAATATGCTATTATATGATGAATGGATAACAGAAGATATTAGGAAGGAAATTAAAAAATTCTTAGAGGTAAATGAGAACAAAGAAACATCATATCAAAATCTCTGGGATGCTATGAAAGCAGTACTTAGAGGAAGATTTATTTCATGGAGCGCATTTAATAAAAGAAGTAAAACTCAACAAGTAAACGACCTAAAACTACAGCTCAAAGCCCTAGAAAAAGAAGAACAGACCAACACCAAAAGTAGTAGAAGACAGGAAATAGTTAAACTCAGAGCTGAAATCAACGAAATTGAAACAAAAGAAACAATACAAAAAATTGACAAAATAAATAGTTGGTTCTTCGAAAAAATAAACAAAATTGATAAACCTTTAGCTACACTAACAAAGAGAAGATGAGAGAAAACCCAAATCACTAAAATTCGAAATGAACAAGGAAATATCACAACAGACATGACTGAAATACAAAACATAATTAGAAGCTATTTTGAAAATCTATACTCCAACAAAATAGAGAATTTCGAAGACATCAACAGGTTTCTAGAGACATATGAATTGCCTAAACTGAACGAGGAGGACATACACAATTTAAATAGACCAATTTCAAGTAATGAAATAGAAGAAGTCATCAATAGCCTACCAACAAAGAAAAGTCCAGGACCAGATGGGTTCTCAGTTGAATTCTACAAAACCTTTAAAGAAGAGCTCATTCCAATACTTCTCAAAGTATTCCATAAAATAGAAGAGGAGGGAACCCTCCCAAACTCATTCTATGAAGCCAATATTACCCTGATACCTAAACCAGACAGAGACACATCGAGGAAAGAAAATTTCAGACCAATATCCTTAATGAACATCGACGCAAAAATTCTCAACAAAATTTTAGAAAATCGCATACAAAACATATTAAAAAGATAGTGCACCATGATCAAGTGGGTTTCATCCCAGGGATGCGAGGTTGGTTCAACATCCGGAAATCAATAAACGTCATTCACCATATCAATAGACTTAAAGTCAAGAATCACATGATTATTTCGATAGATGCAGAAAAAGCATTTGATAAAATACAGCACCGCTTCATGCTCAAAACACTAGAAAAAATAGATATAGTGGGAACATTCCTTAACATTGTAAAGGCCATCTACGCTAAGCCCATGGCTAATATCATTCTAAATGGTGAAAAACTGAAAGCATTCCCTCTAAAAACTGGAACAAGGCAGGGATGCCCTCTATCACCACTTCTATTCAATATCGTCCTTGAAACTCTAGCCAGAGCAATTAGACAGACCAAAGAAATTAAAGGGATACGAATAGGAAAAGAAGAACTCAAACTATCCCTATTTACTGATGATATGATTGTATACTTAGAGGAACCAGGAAATTCCACCAGAAAACTTTTAGATCTCATAAGTGAATTCAGTAAAGTAGCGGGAAATAAGATCAATGCACATAAATCTAAGGCATTTTTATACATAAGCGATGAATCTTCAGAAAGAGAAATCAGGAAAACTACCCCATTCACAATAGCTTCGAAAAAAATAAAATACTTGGGAATCAATCTCACAAAAGAGGTGAAAGACCTCTACAATGAGAACTACAGAACACTAAAGAAAGAAATTAAAGAAAACCTTAGAAGATGGAAAGATCTCCCATGTTCTTGGATAGGAAGAATTAATATTGTCAAAATGGCCATACTACCAAAAGTGCTATACAGATTCAATGCAATTCCAATTAAAATCCCAATGATGTACCTTACAGAAATAGAGCAAGCAATTATGAAATTCATCTGGAAGAATAAAAAACCCAGAATAGCTAAAGCAATCCTTGGCAGAAAGAGTGAAGCAGGGGGTATCGCAATACCAGATCTTCAACTCTACTACAAAGCAATAGTAACAAAAACGGCATGGTATGGGTACCAAAATAGAAAGGCGGATCAATGGTACAGAATAGAGGACACGGACACAAACCCAAATAAATACAATTTTCTCATACTAGACAAAGGGGCCAAAAATATGCAATGGAGAAAAGATAGCCTCTTCAACAAATGGTGCTGGGAGAATTGGAAATCCATATGCAACAGAATGAAACTAAACCCATATCTCTCACCATGCACGAAACTAAACTCAAAATGAATTAAGGATCTCGGAATCAGACCAGAGACCTTGCATCTTATAGAAGAAAAAGTAGGTCCAGAGCTTCAACATGTCGGCTTAGGACCAGACTTCCTCAACAGGACTCCCATAGCACAAGAAATAAAACCAAGAATCAATAACTGGGATAGATTCAAACTAAAAAGCTTTCTCTCAGCAAAGGAAACTATCAGCAATGCGAAGAAAGAGCCTACAGAGTGGGGGAAAATCTTTGCCAATCATACTTCAGATAGAGCGCTAATCTCCAGAATCTATAAAGAACTCAAAAAACTCTACACCAAGAACGCAAGTAATCCAATCGACAAATGGGCTAAGGAAATGAATAGACACTTCACAGAAGAAGATGTACAAGCAATCAACAAACATATGGAAAAATGTTCAACCTCTCTAGTAATAAGAGAAATGCAAATCAAAACCACCCTAAGATTCCATCTCACCCCAATTAGAATGTTGGTTATCAAGAATACAAGCAACAACAGGTGTTGGCGAGGATGTGGGGAGAAAGGTACACTCTTACATTGCTGGTGGGGCTGCAAATTAGTGCAGCCACTCTGGAAAGCTATGTGGAGATTCCTTAGAAAACTTGGAATGGAAACACCATTTGACCCAGCTATCCCACTCCTTGGCCTATACTCAAAGGACTTAAAATCAGCATATTACAGAGATACAACCACATCAATGTTCATAGCTGCTCAGTTCACAATAGCCAGATTGTGGAACTAACCTAGATGTCTTTCAATTGATGAATGGATAAAGAACATGTGGTATATATATATAATGGAATATTACTCAGCCATAAAGAATGATAAAATTATGGCATTTGCAGGCAAATGGATGAAACTGGAGAATATCATGCTAAGTGAGATAAGCCAATCTCAAAAAACCAATGGACGAATGATATCGCTAGTAAGTGGATGATGACACACAATGGGGGGTGGGAGGGGTTAGTGTTAGGGTTAGAGTTAGAGTTAGGGAGGGGGGCAAGAATGGAGGAAGGAAGGACTGTATCCAGGGAAAAGAGGGGTGGGAGGGGTGGGGGGGAAGGGGAAAAAAATAACAGAATGAATCAAACAACATTACCCTATGTAAATTTATGATTGGACAAATGGTATGCCTTTATGCCATGTACAAACAGAGAAACAACGTGTATCCCATTTGTTTACAATAATAAAAAAAAAAAAGAAAAGAAAAAAGAACCTCCAGGACAAGTAAACAAAAAAGGGGAGAGGATCCACCTGGGACTCCTCCTTGATCTCTGGGAGGAAGTATTTTGCTTTCATCATTTAGTGTGAGGCTAGCAGGGGTTTTTGCACATGGTCCTTTTCTCAGGTTGAAGAATTTCCTTTTATTCCTCACTAGATATTTCATCATGAAATAAAGTTGGATGATGTCAAAAAAAAAAAAAGGTTTTGATATGCTGGCAGATTGCAGGTGATCACAGCAGACAAATGGGGTAAACAGCAGGGCATCAATAAGCAGCAAAACCTGTTTCACCAAGAAACAGATATCCTCTGCTTGAAACCGGAGTTACAGAGCGACAAGGAACGCAGCCTCCCTCTAGTCTGCCATCTTGGATCTTAAAACCCTGTTTATTGTGATTTAGAGTCAGCAGTATATATTTATTTGAAAAAGTCAGGAAGTTTGATTTCCTCTGCTCCCCCAAATCTCAGGTGCTTAAATAATATTTCTTACCTGTGCTGTCGCCCATTGTCAGCAATTTAGCTCTTCTCCAATGAAGTCATTCAAAGCTTCACCTGCTTTAATCTAAGGTCTTTGGCATCCACTAAAATGTTGCAGCCTTCACTTTTAAAAAAATATCAATGTATATGTGTGTATGTGTGATCTGTCTATATGTTTTTCTTTTTACTGGATAACTTTACTTTTTGAAGTAAAAAAGAACTTGTGAACTCATAAAAGATTTTAGATGTCTGAATTAGAAGTTCAATGTTACAATTTAGCCCCATTTCTGCTGCCCAGAACCCAGTTACATGGTCCCATGAAACTGATGGGAAGGCTTGGAAAAATGTGTTAAATATCTACTTAGGAGGTAAAGAAATGGGTTTTGATTTCTACATTGTTATTGTCCTATCCATAAGAAGGTAGAGGGCAAACACCTCACTGACTCATGTGAAAGAAAAACGTCAATGGTAAATAAGTGTATTTGAGCCTCACAAGATATTGTGAGATTAAGAGAGTGAGACACAAGTGATTTACCAAAAGTCACTCACTGAGATGTTTGAAGAATCAAAATTCTGTTCCAGAAATCATGACTTTGAAAAGCAGTGTATCCATGCATTCAACTCCCAGGAGCTAAAATATGGTCGATAAGGCAGCTTTTCCAGGTTTGAGTAGTGGATTCCTCTGTAGAAGATTCTGCAGAATGCTGACTGTGGTTGAAGGGAATCACCTTAATTGGTGTTTCCTGGAGGATTTTACCCTGTCCCACCTCATGGGATGGTGAGGAAAGTATAACCAATGACTAGCAGATAAACAGGTACAGAGGCTCATTCCCCTTGCTGTAGAATGAGAAAGTGTGGGTCTTGTCACCTGGAAGGAGGCCTATGTGGCATTCTGTCAGGAGACAGACATGCCTTTCAAGTCACTAGGGCTCTTCCCTGTTCCCTGGAAGGAGGCCTACATGGTGTGTACCTTTCAGTTCACTCGGGGACTAGGACCCCAACCTCCTTTCCTGTCTTCTGTGAACAGGATGTTCTTCTGTGGTCTGTAAGACAGTTCTTCGGTGGTGTGTGAAACCGTCACCTTCTGTGTTCACATGATTGTTTTTTACTTTCTGTTAGCAACCTATAATCTGCCAAATAGGCTAGTAACTGCTTACACAAGACTTGACCTTTAAGATGTATGACTAGCATGTAAAGGACAGAGTCATACGAAGTAAAGTGAAAAGCAGCTCTCTCTGTAACAAGTGCACCATTTCTCCAGAATAAAGCTCTTCTCTTCAGATCTTTGCAAAGAGACTGAGTCCTTTTCCCTATCACGTTGCTATTGTTAAAACTGGGGTGGACAGCGCAACACAGTGGTCCTGCCTCCTTGTTGATGCTAGATTCGGATAGTGCAACAAGAAAGCTATGGCACAATTCACTCTGACACTCTTCCCATGAAATCAAGCTGAGAGCTGACTTCAAAACCACAGTTACCTGGTTTGTCCCTTCCCTATCCTGTTCCACTCACTCCTTTGCATGTTGATCTAGTGAACATTCAACTTATAACTTACTTGCTGGTGAATCTCCATATTGCAGGTTGCTTCTAAAACATATGACAGTGCTTCCTATTGTTACTATAATAAATTACCAATTATTGCTTTAAAATGTAAGTTTATTATATTATGGTCTGTATGTCAGAAATCCAACCTGCAAAATGTGCAAAATCAAGGTGTGGGAGGGTTGCATTTGTTTCTGGTGGCTCTCAAAGACCATGCAATTTCTTATAATTTCCTGCTTTTACAAGTCACCCACATACCTTGATACCTGGTCTCTGTCTTTGAAGTCACCATGATGGGTAAAGTCCTTCTCATGCTATATTGCTCCTTTTACACTTCATTTTCCTTTTCTACTTTTAACCCTTGTGATAACTTTAGTTCTTCCTGGATAAGTCAGGGTAATCTCCCTATATTAAGACCAGCCAATTAATAACCTTAATTTCTTCTGCAACCTTAATTCTTATTTGCCATGAAATACAACATAGCCAAAGTTTCTTGGGATTAGGATGTGGATATCTTTGGGTAGTGTGATTATTTTGCCTATCATGACAACAATAGGACCCTTGGAAGCAGCGATATAGTCTAGGAAATAGATTCTTTAAATTTAGGATTTTCAACATGAGTTATTCAGCAAAAGATACTGATAACTCATCACTGGTAATAGGTAAAGTATTGATAATCTCTGACAGGTATAACAAGTAGGAGATAATTCATTATCTTGTGCAATGTCTCTGGCGCTTAAGAGATATGAAAGAAATGTTAATTTTAAATGCTGTGGAACTGAGTAGTTTTGCTGGGCGTTTATTCAGAAATAAAATTACAGGCCATGGATAATTAATCACCAATTTAAAGCAAAGTATGAGAATCATAGGGCAGTCTTGAAGTATGAGACCTTTATCTTTTGGAGCCAGAATATCAGTTGTGCTGAAGACCACATAGAGTAAGAGTAGCATAATTTAAGAGAAGACATTAGAGTCAGAAAGTTATATATACTATGATCAGGGTCTTGATAAAGAAGGAGGGATACATGGTCATTTACTTGAGAGACTCTATAGTAGGGAAAGGAGAATACACAGATCATTGGAGGCCTGTTGGATCCTGGATATTGGGTTGGCACTAAGGAGAACACCTGGGGATCCAAAGAGTTATCACAGTTTCTAATATGAGCAGGAAAATATGGCATCAGAAAATACATGAACTTCTGTCCCACGTTCTTCCCACCATAAGTCAACTAGGCTGACAGATTCACAGTGTTTGCTCAAATGTATAATCAAAATAGGCATAATTATCAGATGGCAGAATATTCATATTGATCATTGACATGTGGTAAGACTATTCAAAGAAACTTCTTAAACTGCTCCCACTTGGATATCAAATAAGAAAAAGAAAATGCTCCATGGCATATATAGTGGCAAAGCTTACTGTCTGTATTAAAGATTTCATGGGCATAGAGATAGTGAAGCGTATTTATTCCATCTGTTGAATTAAATAGGGATAAAATGACCCCTGCAAAAGCTGAATGGATTATGTCACATGTCAGTGGACTACAGTAAACTACTTAAGAGTTCATATTGCAGCTGTTGTTCTACATAAACATGTTTACTATAATAGATTAACTTGACTTCTGATATCTGGCATGAAGCTGTCAGATCCATAAAATCATAAGAACAGGTGACCCAGTAACAATTAAGTATATATTGTAAGTAGTACATCACTGAGCAAACTTAAGCAGCTTAGAGAGCACAGGTAAACACAAAACAAGTATCTCAGATCTTCATGTGACCTAGGTTTTGCACTAATACCTCTTTCCTAGCTAAGACACATGGAGGTTTCCTTTAGTCAGAGAACAGAAAATTTAAAATCATAAGCTTGATTCATAGATGTGTTATCTTAACACTCTGGTGTGATGATAAATGGTTGGTTGCTGAATTACAGTCCTGTACAGATAATGCTAGGGATAAATAACTTTAAATGAGTCATCCAATTATCTACTTGTGGTAAGAAAAGAGGACTCAGATAAAGATTTCCGTAACCACCTCTTGTGCAATGGCAAGTGACTATTTGGTTGGGCTAGAAATTTGGAATAAAACGGGGTGGTGAAAATATGTATAACAAGCATGGGAATAAATATGAATGTGTCCGAAACATTATTTTTGTATTAAAAACATTATTGTGCATTAAAGCTCATCACAGAGAACAAATGAATCACTACATAACTAAGTCTGTTGATGCCAGTCAGTCTTTCTACTTGACAGCCTTTGTGCCTGCAAAAAGGAAAGGAGAATACCCAGATCGACGTCCCTATGTGGAGTATCATACTCACAAAAGGGGCTGACAAAATGGATGACATCCTTACACCCACAGGCATAGTTATTTCTCTCCAGGGATGATCTAGAATGTCTGACACACCATTGCTGAAGATCATTGGCTAAGCCCCCTGTGTGATACAATTCCTCAGAAAAGCCAACTGGATGATTTAGAAAGTCAATAATTTATTCTAACTCTATTTGAATGACATTGCCTTTTCTCCTCATACTTCCCAACCCATCAATACTTCTCAGTGTCTCACAGGGATTGATCTCTTGACATGGGTTTTTGGATAACACTTACTCTGACCAAAACAAACACACAAACAAACAAATAAAACAACCTACAATATATGTTTATGTGCACATGTATACACAGTCCCCCAAGGCTAGATGGTTCATGTTAGAACTTTTCAACCTCATAATAATGCAAAAAGCAATATGCATTCAGTAGAAACTATTTCAGATTTTGAATTTGAATCTTTACTGCAGGCCAGCAATATGCAGTATGATATTCCTTCAGAATTCTGGGCACTATCAGCCAAACTCAGCTACCAGTCAGTTATGTGATTGTGAAACTAAATGACCATCACTCTAAAGTGCGCTCTATTGCTAAGCTACAGTGCTCAGTAGGTTTGATATATTAAATGCATTTTCAACTTACAATAGTTAATCAGGATGTAATACCATTGTAAGATAAGGAACATCTGTGTGTGGTTTCTGAGTGAATGCATATGTAATTGTGAACAGAGACTACCTATGAAGAGGGGCCAGCTGACTAGAGATCTATGAGGTTTTACCATGTGGACTTATTATTTTAGAAAAAATATTTTATTCTGAAATAATTATAGATTCATAGGAACTTGCAAAGATAGGACAGAAGAGTCCCACATAGTTTTCATCTAGTTCCCTCAATGATATTTTTTTCTTGTATAATATCAGAATAAGAAATTGGAGTATCATTTTGCATGTGTATAGACTATGCCATTTTATCACACAAGTAGATTTGTGTGACAATACCACAGTCAGTTAGTGAACTACTATGTCATTGCAAAGATCACCCCTGGACATCCATTTGAAGTCACACTTGCATCCCACCCCTGTATGCCCTAGCTCTGGCAACCACTAACTATTCTCCACCTCTGTAGTTTTATTCATTCCAAGAATATCATATCGATTGAGTAATATAATAGGTGACATTTTGAGAATAGATTTTTCTTCCTCCACAGAATGCTGTTGAGATTCATGGGAGTTATCATTCATAGCAACAGTTCCTTCTTTTTATTGCTGCATGTAGTTGGATCATGCCCCTCTAACTCCACCACACTCTTTTTAATTGTTGTATTTAAATCATTTAAATGTAAAGAAATTAACAGCATGCTTTGTCTTATATCTGCCATTTGTTGTCTGTTTTCTATTTATTACCTCTGCTTTCCATTTTTCTACATTATGTTTCCTGCATTCCTGTGGCTGTATAAACATTTTATAATTCCATTTTAATTTATTCATAGTGTTTTTGAGTATAGTGGTATAGAATATTTAGTTGGTGCTCTAGGCATTACATTTTACATATACAACTTATCACAATCTACTAGTATTAAAATTTTACCAGTCTGAGTGAAACTCCTCTCTAGAATACAATTGAATTATTTTCTTTTCTTATATTGAGACTACATCAGAAAGTATTATAATTTCACTTTAATTCTCAGACTTAATTCAGAGCTCTCAAGAAAGAGAAAAACCAACTGTACTTACCTATACTCTACTATTTCAGTTTTTCTTCATTCCTTCCTAATGTTCCAACATTTCAACTTTTAAAATTTCCTTTCTGTTTAGGAATTACACCAGCCATTCTTCTAATGTATATTCACTGGTAACATTGTCTGTTAGTTTTGCTAAGAAAGATCTGAGAATGACATCTGAGAATACCTTTCATTGCCCTTTATACATGAAGGATTTTTTTTTTTTTTACATAGAATTCAAAAATTCTCAGTTCTTTTCTCTTTTAATACCTGAAAAGTATTATACCCTTTCTTCTTGCTTCTTCAGTTTCTTATGAAATACTTCTGCTAAAACTGAATTGGTTTTACCTATGGTCAGGTTGCTAAGGTTTGGATAGAGTTTCCCACAGGTTGGTGCCCTGGAAGCTTGGTTTCCAGCGCTGCAAGTGCTGGAAATGCAGAATCTTTAAGAGGTGGGGCCTGATGCAAGGTAATTAGATCGCTGGACTCCACTTGCTAAATGAATTAATCCTATCTTGCAGGCAGTCCCATAGAAGTGGGTCGCGATGAGTATGTAAGCTTGGTACCGCCCCTCTGTCGCTGCCAGTGCGACCCTTTACTCAGTTTCCCCAAACCGGGCTGATGAGGGGATTGGAAAAAAAGACAAACGAACAAATACAGCAAACGGGACCCCACGGTTGAGCCAACTTCTGATGGAA
Source organism: Sciurus carolinensis (assembly GCF_902686445.1). Classification (NCBI taxonomy): domain Eukaryota; kingdom Metazoa; phylum Chordata; class Mammalia; order Rodentia; family Sciuridae; genus Sciurus; species Sciurus carolinensis. Next base: position 109,175,801 of record NC_062217.1, on the reverse strand, counting down.
GATGACTAACAATGAGCAGGCTCCGTGGGTTAATTTTGTAGGTTTTTATATCAAAGGGATTCATGGTGAGACAATCACTTTAAAACAGAACCTAGGTAAAAGTTTTAAACAGCCCAATTACAGTCGTCACCTTGCGCCCACAATTCTCCACCCCTGGGCAACTGGTGCCTGAACTTTAGGTCACGAACTGATAAACTCCATGGCAACCACAGAATTTCCCTTTGAACAGTGTCTCACCGTAGAAATGGGAGGTTTTCTTGGCGCCTTTGCGCCAAGATTTCCAGGGGAAGGGTCAGCCTGTCTCTGAGCAGTTCAAAGACCCATAATTCATTTGCTGCTCCTGACACCCCTCCATGTCTCACGTTTTTGTGATCACACGTGTGCCCTTTCTGCAGGCTGCAGTTCTCATTTTTTGCCATGTTGTGATGCAGTTCTTATTAGGAAACTGGCACCATATTTTTGGATCTTCCTTTCACCAGAAACACAAGCCAAATAAACCTCTTTACTTTATGCTACCTAACCTCCGACATTTTGTTTTCAAAACAGACCAGGACACAAGAGTTGTTCATCTGTTTTCAGGAGGGATTTCTTCTTCTCGTTCTCCTTCTTTTTCCTCTTTCTCTCCTTTTTTTTTTTTTTTTTTTCCAACCATAACTTCAGAACTTTCATTATGATGTGTCTTGGAATGAATTTCTTGGTTTTATTGTATTTGGGGTTCATGCAGCTTCTTGAACTGTTGGGGTAAACTTAGCAAGACCCATTCATTTAGGTTTCTGTTGTCATCACTCCATCTTTGGAACTAAGGATGCTCCTTTCCTCCAGGTATAAAGAGGGCAGCTCTTATAGAAGGTTTTTTGATCTGCTTCATAAGCACTTCAGAGTCTTTTCTGCACTTGTGAAATCTCAGACTCCTTCTGCTTAAAATATTCAATATGCCCAAGTGACAGTTTTAGTAGTATGTTCCAAACCCATCAGCAGTTCCAAAGGCATACATACAATTTGAAAACAACAAAAAAATTCTGTCAATATAATTTTTGTAATAAGTTCCCTAAACTATAACTTTAATTATAACTATCTTCAGGATGGTTACATGCATTGTTTTATACTTGAGTTATACAGTCTTATTAAATAATCTCTTCTGACTCCTCAAAGTTTTAATGTAATAATATGTTCTATGAGAGGCAAAAAAGAAGGGTGTTCTATGTTAATCTGGGAGAAGGAGTTGCTAGAGTGAGAAGATCATAGTAATTTTGCTTAGCTCTGGGTCATTGAGATAGAATGTTGACTTTCTTCTAAACCAGTGGTGGAGCATGTCTTATTTCTTGACTACAGTTGTCACTATTAAAAAGAAATACATCCAGTTGAAAAGAATATGTTCTAAATATATTTGGAAACCAATATCTTTTATAAAATACTATTATAAGATATTGTAGTAGTAAATCAAGAGGAAGCTGGTCTTTGACTTTGTGATACACAGACATACCTATATGGAATGGAATTTTTATAAGCTTTGCCCTTTTTACAGTTCAGAAAATTTAAATTCTTGTTTCTCCCAGCAGAGTAAATTGTTTCACAAAAATGTCAATGTTAGTGAGTATATTTTTAAGGGCTCCTACATGAAGTTAGAACTGTCAATATACAACAAAACAAAAGTGATAAAAACACCTAGTTGACTCACTTTCCATTTAAAGTTAAAGTATGTGAATCACACGTCTCAAAACTGCATATATAACATTCTATCAGTATGTATAATTAATAATGTGAGTATTCTTCACATAAGTAAAATAATAATTTTTAAAAAGCCCTCTTAACTGTGTTTCAATCATTACCATACTGTTTGTCAGCTTTCTGACACTGTGACCATATTACCTGATGAGAAAAACTTAGATGAGAAAAAGTTTATTTTATACCATAGCTTCAGAGGCTCAGTCTGAGGTTGACTGCCCCAAGGCAGAAACATCATGGTGGAAGGCATGGTAGAGAAAGGCTGTCAGATCATGGCAGCCAGGAAGCAGAAGCAGAGAGAGAAAGAAAGGAACCAGGGACAGATATATTTCCCAAGGCCATGCCTCCAGGGACCTAATTCCTCCAGCAATCGCCATCGACCTTCATTTGCCACCTAGTAGTCTATTCAAATTATTAACCCAGCAAATGGATTAATCCACTGGTGAGTTTATAACTCACATAATCCAATCATTTCACCTCTGAACATCTCTGCATTGCCTAACACATGAGCTTTGGGGAAAACATTTCTAAACCCAAATCCTAACACCCACCCATATATTAGAGAAAAAAATTGTTAATACACTGTTAAAATTTCATTATTATTATTTCATTAATAAGAAAATTCTTAAAGTCAAAATCTATGATTTTTAAAACTGGAAGATTTAATGTAGCAAATGGCTACCTCTACCAATAAGCACATGCAATAGTTAGAATGTTATAAAGTCTACTTTTGTTGCAATTATATTAGAAAAATAGAAATGACTTTTTTGTAGAGTAACTTTCTTAAACTTGAATTTAAAAAGACTTCCTCAAACTGCCCAAATTTCAACATAAATACTTTTACATGACAAAAGGTGAGATACTGGCAATCAAATTCCATATTCTTAAATATTTTACCAGGGATCATCATCTCAGGAGAATAGTAACAAAATAGTAGTAGATAGCTATTGTAGAACAAAACTAAACCTCTAGGTACATAATGACTTACATTTTTCATTTATCCCTAAACCCTATGTAAGTTTATCCTGAAGTCGCATGTCCCCAATAACTACTGGGCAGCAGACTGTTTTCTAGACTTATTTTCAGCTCAGATGATCTCTTTATTTTTGTTTCAGAATCTGTTATTTTATTTCTTGGTAAACTTGCATATGCTAAAACACATGATTCATAAACATTTCAAAGATTTTTAATGATTTCACTTACTGTAATTTGAAAAATTTATTTGACATATAACTATAAAATATATTAAAATTATAATTTTGAAATTAATATAGAAATATTTCCAGCAAAAGCCAAGCTTTTTCTGCTTTCCTTTTGAAGATGTGATCCTGGCATCTTCCACATAAAACCACTCTTGGCACAAAACCTGAAGGTTCAAATGAAATTGATTTTGGCATTTTTCAATGTTTCTTCCAGGTAAAAATGGTTGACAGTTTGAGAAACTATATGTTCACTGCATCAAATGATAAATGTTCTGAGTAATAACACTTCTATGCCTTCTGTGTTGCTGCCTACAGATTACATGTTTTCATCTTTCTTTAGCTACTCTTGATGGTTTGAATCTGTTGCCATCAGAAAAAAAAAAGTGTTGAGACATTTTTCGTCTCTATTATAAATTATGTGGCATTAATATAATTCTTTATGCTGTCTACAAAGTGTTTTGCACATGTAGTGAAGTTGGAGAAGGCCTTGCCAACTTACTTTTGAATTGAGAACAATACTTTTTGACTTGAAAAGATAAAATGGATGAAATGAGACTAGGAGAAACTATGAGCAAACCAACCATCCATAATATACTCTGCCATAATATGAACCAACTATTAATATTTTCTTGGTAAGAGTCCTATTATTCCTTTGTCACTAGAACAAGTATTTCCCCATATTACAGATCACTTCCTTGCTGAGTCAAACTCATTGAAAGAGTTGGAAATAAAATGGTTTGAGATATCAGAATATGGACATAATACTAGTTAATGAAGATTTTATCTAAGTGAGTATAAATAAAAATTGAAATAAAGAACGTATACTATTTCCAAAATAGGATGACTAAAATAATCTAAATTATTCAAAAAGCAAAGTCTTCTTGACTCTTTAATGATTCAGAAAAAAATTAAATCACAATGAGCTGATACTACTGTCTTATTGACTCTTATGCAAACATGTTTTATATCAAAGTAGTTTTTTTTTCCTTTACGTGCATACTTTTTTTATAAATCCATATGTCTAAATATCTCACTGGCATTACTAGAGAATTAATATACTAAGATTAATTAAAAATCAATTTTATTTGCTAATTATTTTTACTAACAGTCTTATAAACAAAGCATAAGAACAATCAGCTTTTAATAACAAAATTCAATTAGGCTCTATAACAGTTATATATTATGTACTTCATGAAATATAGCAATGTTTCATTTTGGAAACAATAGATAAAGTATGCAAAGTGACACGAAATAATATGTATAAATGAAGAAAGCTAGGTAAATTTTTTTCTGTGTAATTAATATAAGCACCATGACAGCAAAGATGTTTTGTTGTTGACTACTGAGTCCATATGACATAGATTGTAAATCTCAGTAGTTGTTAAAAATATGTCAAACTGAAGTTGAATGAAGAAAATTCTCTTCTTATTTTGCAAAGTCATAACACATATCATGTATTTTCAATTGTTAAACAGTCGTAAGCAGAACATATGCTATATCTAGGTTTGTAAAATTTCAGGGAAAGTCCATTTACAAAGTGTCAAAAGACTTTCAAAAATTAAATAATTTAAGATGTATTATCTAATTAAAATTTTGAATAACTTCCTGTTCTGAGACAGAAAATTAAAATACCCTTAAAATGTTTAAATTCTCTTCAATGCATTCATTTTTCTTTCTAAACAAATATACATAAGGTAGCTTAATTACCATGAACTGGCTTTTGATTAATAATCTGCAAATCAACTTTTACATATTTACTTTTCAAATAATATAACAAGTATTTCCACTGCTAATAAAAATGCAAATTATAATTAATATATAAATTATTGATTACTTCATCAGGTTCAAGATCAAAGTTTTAAAGTCTAATTTTTCAAAATTTAGATTAACATTAAATAGCTAGGAGAGTGGAGTAATATTAGGTATCTATACTTATTTAATTATTCATTCAACAAATACTTACTGAATAGACAATACTGTGTAGGTCCAGAATGGACACATAAGGTTAAATAAAACAATGCTTCTGAGGTAATATATTTAACAATAACTGAAGCAGTTTAAGTATTGCATTTAAAGCTTTTCAATGGAGGGCTGGGGCTGTGACTCAGTGGTAGAGTGTTTGCCTAGCATATGTGAGGTACTGGATTTGATACCCAGCACCACATTAAAAAAAAAAAAAAGGTTTCTTAATGGATAGCAACATATTAACTTGTTTTTCTATATGCAATTGAAGTTGTGGTCAATACTGACAAAGCATGAGAGTAATGGAAGTAGTACAGAAGGTGGGGATAGGTTGTGGGGATAGGTTCTCCAAAGGCTATTCTAGAGCTGTCATATCTAGAGAATTTTGATTAAAAAATCAAAGAAAATGACCTGAGCATTTTGGGTTTCAGTTGGTAAAGAGGCATTGAAAAGATTCCCTTTAAAAACTGTGATAGTAAAATTAAGACTAGATCATTTCTTGTTTCATAAATGACAAAACAAATGGTGTTTTCTTATTAGTTTATTAACTGTAACAAATACACCATACTAATGTAAGAGGCCAGTATTAGAGATTGCATGCAGGGTATATGGTAACATTTTGTAGGCCCTGCCAAATTTTTCTGAAAGTCTAGTACTGTTCTCAAAAATAAGGATTACTTTTAGAAAATGTGAATTTAGCCCAACAAACTAAAATCTTATAGAGACCAAGTGTTAGCTGGAGAATTATGAATTCTCCAGTTTTGTTTTCCTTCAGTTTGTCTTCCTATTATTCTTTTTTATTTCCATATAAACTTTAAGATGGATTTGCTAATTTACACAAAAATACTATAATGTTAATAGTATTGTTTTATATGAATAGATAAATTTGGGGTAAATTGGTATCTTTCAGTACCGTATTCAACTTTATCTGTGTGGATGTCTCAACCCTCTTTCTTTAGCTTTATTTCTAACGTTTTGATTTTCTTTGATGCTACAATAAGGTATTATATATGCATGCATTTATGTGTTTATCTTGATGTTGTATCTCACATATTTATTGAAATTCCTTACTGAAACTAATAGCGCTTCTATAGAATATATGTGATTTTCTCTATATATGCTCATATCTCTTGTATAGAATGCTTTTTTTCCTTATCAGTGTTTATAATTGTATTCATTATCTTTGACTTATCATGCTTTCAAAGATATAAAATAAAGTGTTAAATAGCATTTGAAACAGTAGACTTTCTAATCTTATCCTTTATTCTAGAGGAAAAGCTTTTGACATTTTTTAATTCTTCAATTTATTAAGAGAGTTACTATAATTATTTTTTAATATCTTTGATTAGTCAAGGATGCCTTTTATTTAGTTTAATAAGTATTACTATTTTTATCATAATTACATACAGAATTTGTTCAAAAGCAGTATATCCTTCTGTTTAAATAATGGTTTTCTAATTTATTTTATTTGATTGGTTTATACATCATATTTTTTCTCTTTATCTTTATTCTGATGTTAGGAGTTCAATCCAGAACTAAACATGTACTCTACCATTAAACCACATACCCATTCCACTTCATATATTTATTTCTTACCAAACTAGCACTTATGGAATAAATTCTTTGGAAGGGGAAAGGAAAGATAGAGAAAGAGTTAGCGTGAGAGAGCACACACCAGTGCACTACAGATTTGATTTATTAAAATTTTGCTTAAGATTTTTATATATTTTCTTGGAAGAGAGTGACTTGTAGTTTTCCTTTCCTCCAATGTCCTTTGTAGGTTATGTTATCAAGGTTATGCTGGGCTCCTTAAATGAATTAGGGATTCTTCCTACTTTTTCTTTCCCATGGAAGAGTTATATAGGTTTTATGCCTCTCTGAAAAGTGTAGTATGTATCCACTGATGGAGCTATCTGGGTCTGTACAAGATCAAAACTTGAATTTATTAATAAATATATGATTATTCAGGTCTTCTGTTTTCCACAGAGCAAAATTTTGATAGTTCACAATTGAGGTCTTTCCATTCTATTTAAAATGTCAAACATAGCATTTTAGCCTAATTTCTCCTAGGTCAAAAATCATGGTTTCTCTGACGTCCGAATTTGAAATTTGACAAGTTTTATTTTCAGGGCCATGCTCAATATGAATGACTCTTACACATGCAGTGGAAAACAGTGTTTATCCAGGTGGTTCCATGGCTGTTTTTAACATATATCATTAAAACAAAAGAATAACTGTGTTACATGACCTTCTATAGTATTGGTAATCTTTATTTTATATATGAGTATAATGTATCAATTAAAAAATTGAAAAATAGAAGGAAGACCAGTAGAGTAAAGAAAGGGAATTAGGGTGGGGAGGAGGGGAGGAAAGGGGGTAGTAATAGGGAAAATTATGTTATCTGAATTTATGAATATGTCAAAGTGAGTTCCCATATTATGTATAACTATCTCCACTAAGAATAAAATTAAAAAGAAAAGATGGATATATAGATGACTAAACACTCAGCTATAAACCTTTCAATGAAATAATAAAAACAAAAATGTGTTAATTTTCGCATACTCCATTTGTAGATGATGCGTAATTTCTCCTTGGTAGAAGTTAATCTTTAGCATTCTGAATATCTTCATTTAGCTTCATTCGCTCTCTCTCTTTAAAGGTCTCTAAATCAGGTTAGTACTTCAGTGCAAGTAACCTTCCTTCTTTCCTTATATAACCCAGTAGCCCCTTAAAGCAAGATCTCTCAGTGGTAAAGAATGCACTGTTTTTCTTAGTAATTGCATGGTATATCTTTTATCATTCCTATACATAAGCTTCCTGTATCCTTTTTTCATCTTTTACAAGTATTACGTTCTTCTCTTAAAAATACATTGAAAGACTATTATCCTTTAACTAAAATATTCAATTTATATTTTGGGGTTTAATTGTATGATTTTGTATCATTTATTTTATAGTGTTTGAAGCATTAACTTCAACTTATGATTTATCATAAATCAATAAGTATACCATGTCTTAGAAAATTCAAAAGCCTTGAAATGTTTTATATTGTGTATCTTAAGAACTATTTTTCTTTCATGTTGTGAATTCTGTATTTAAAATTTATAAGATTAAATTATTATTGTTTCCACAGTTTTGTTTTATGATCAATCAACATTTTGTACTTTCTGTGATTCCTGTATTTGTATTCCCTCCAAGATTATTTTTCTTCTCTTTAAAGAAGTATGTCTGCTTATGTCAAATTTTCTTTGTTTTGTGTCATTTATAGTTTTTATATTAAATATCTCCATTAATCTTGAAAGTTATTTAAAGAAGACAGAATTATTCATTGACATTTCTTTTTAAGAACTTTGATTATATAATCAGTGTTTTCTCACTTTCATTTTTCTCTTAAATCATCTCTCAGTATTTTGTATACTTTTAAAGGTAGTACAACTTATTTTTGCTTTGGACTCTTATTTTTGCCTTTATAATTTATCAATTTACTATAATATACAAATGTACATTTTTATAGATTTTTTCCCCACATTTGTAATTTGTTATAGTTATCTTTTTTGCTGTTGGACCAAAAGACCCCACAAAAACAATTTTGGATGAGGAAAAGTTTATTCGACACTCACATTTTCAGTGATCTTAATTCATAGATGACCAACTCCATTGCTTTGGGCCTGAAGTGAGGCAGACCATCATGGTAGAAAAGTGTGGAGGAGGAAAACAGCTTCAAACATGGCACAGGAGCGGAGACAACAGGTCTATTCACCAGAGACAAAATGTAAACACTGAAGGCACACCTGCAGTGACCTCTCTCCTTTTGCTACATCCTACCTGCCTATAGTTACTACCCAGTTAATCCCTGTCAGAGGATTAATACACTGATCATGTTAAAGCTCTTCTAACCCAATCATTTCTCCTCTATACTTTCTTACATGGGCTCACACATGAGCTTTTGGGAGATACCTCATATCCAAGGCATAATATAATTACTTATTTTTTATTCTTTTTTACTTTTTAAATTGATGCATAGAAAATTATACACATTAATGTAATAACATGATGTCATTATACATGTACACCTTTTGTAATGTTCAAATAAGAGTAAACATATCTCCATAAGCAATGATCAGTTATTTATGCAGAACATATTCAAAATCCTTCCTCACAGCTTTTAAAAAATATATTGTACATTATTGTATTTATAGTCACTCCACTGTGCGAAATGAACACCAGAATTTCTTTCTACTATAACTTATGACCTGTTAATTAACTTTTCTCCTATCACTTTCTTCTTCCTGCTTTCAGACTTTGGTAAACACCATTCTATTTTCAACTTCTATGCAATCAAATGTTTCAGGCTTCACATATGAGTAAGATTTATTTATCTTTTTGCACCTAGATATCTGCTTAACATAATAATCTCCAGTTCCATCCACGTTGTTGAAAATGACAGAATTTCAGTTTTTATAACCGAATAGTATTCCATCGTGTATTTTCTTTATACATTAATTGGTCTACGGATATTTTGGCTATTGTGACTAATGCTTCACTAAACATAGGAGCATAGATTTCTCTTCAAAGAACTGATTTAATTTTCTTTGAACATATATCTAGTAGTGGAATTTCAGGGTCATATGATGGTTCTATTTTTAATTTTTTAAGGAACTTTCATGCTGTTTTCCAAAATGACTAACATATTCCCCATAGTATGAAAGTGTTGCCTCTCATTACATACTTGCTGGCACCTATCTGGTGTCTTTTTAATAATAGTCATTCAAAATGGAGTGAGTTGATATTTCACTGTGGTTTTGATTTGCATTTCCCTGATGATTAGTGATAGCGAGTATTTTTCACCTGTTAACTATTTATATGTTGTCCTTTGAGAAATGTGTATTTAGACCAATTGATCTTATTTGTTTTTTGTTGTTATTGCTTGAGTTTTTATATATCTGGATATTAACCCCTTGTCAGATGGTTTGCATATTATATTTTCTCCCACAGCACATATGCACTTAATATTTATCTTGCTGTTTTTCATGCTGTTTCTGTTATCTGTTTATGATTTCATTCATTTTGAACATAGAATCATGTAACCTGTGTCATTGTCTCCCTTATTTCCTTTTGAGACCCCAATTATGTACATCCATCAGGGATCTTCAGCTTTCTTTCTTTCAAAGTCCAAGTAACAAATAATTTAGACTTCTCAGCCCTCATTAGTATCTGTAACATATTCTTTTTATGAATGTTTTAAAAATATTTTTACTTTAAGGATTGTAAAAACTTTTGATTTCTATATTCGAAGTTCTGGATGATATCAAACCTGCCGAGAGACTTTATATACCAACATGAACCAGAGCCAAGGATGCTGGAAATCTAAAAGTGTCTTATTTCCAATCAGGGTTTAGATGATTCAGTGCTGAGCTTTCCATCTGATGTTATCCAAGGTATTTGACATGTGTCTTATTTGTAACGTGTAACTTTTTAGGATCCAAATAGAAAGTTTAAAGGATTTAACCAAAGCCTCCCCTCCTTGGCAGGATATAAACTCAATTTTTTTGGCCTCTAAGATGTTCTGAATGTTCCCAGATCTGTGCTCAGCTATTAAGTCTCCCAGCTGCCATTTTTGTTTCCAGTATCGGTTATCATCTCAAAGGAAAAGGGTAACCCCAAGTTCAGAGGTCCCCACTTAACTTCTCCCCTCTTGCAACCTTTGCTTCCACAAATTCTCCCTCATTTTGTCAACATAAACTACCTTCGAATACTGTTAAAAGTACTTTTCCAGCTTCTATACTTTTCTTCATTGCATGTTTAATCCATACTTTCTCTGATTAACAGCATTCTTGATACTTCTACTTTCGGTTTGCCTTCCTCTGCTTCCTCCCTTCCTCCTTTCCTTTCATTATTTTCTTTCCAACTTAGAGGTCAGGAATAATATTTAGTAACCCCACATGGCAAAAAGAAATAAATGTGCAAATATTAAAAGTACATAAGTTCTAAGAATGTGGTCTTTGAAGATGGCTGGTGGAGGAGACAATTAGGTATATAGTATGGAGTAGTCTCTTGGTTCACTAAATGTGTGTTCTGAGAATATTCTTTTAGCAAATTGTGGGGTTTTGTTTGTTTGTTTCTCTAATCATTCACCCAAGCAATACATAACAAATTTATCCATTAATGGAAAATTTCTCAGGTGATCTAAGACAAAATAAAGAGGAATTTTTACTGTGCACTTGTTTCTAAATTTAAAAAAAGAAAAATCCACATGTTACGGCTATTACATACCTAATCCTATGGGGTCTCAAGAGTAGTAAAGTTACATTAATCAGAGTTTTTACTCTAGGACCTCGCTTCTTAACCAGGAAGTCTAAACATTTATCTAAATCATAAGCCACCCTTAAGCCTGATCTTACCTTACTTGCCAGCAAAGAGCTTATATTCAAATACTTTCTGACCTTTGGCTATACCTCTAAATTCTTAGGTAAAATTGTTTAAAATTTATGAACCTCTCCTATAAACTCACATTAACTTTTAAAGTTCCAATAGGGTATCTCTGTCTTGTTTCTACATGTACTAATACATCATTTTTTCTTCTCCAAAGAAATCACTTATTCAGCTGGGTGTTATGGTACACGCCTATAATTCCAGCAGCTTGGTTGGCTGAGGCAGGAGGATTGCAAGTTCAAAGCCAGCCTCAGCAACTTAGTGAGGACCTAAGCAACTCAGTGAGACCCTGTCTCAAAATAAAATAATTTTTAAAAAGAAAGAAAAAGAAAGACAGAAAAACAGAAAGAAAGAAATTGCTTGTTGTACTGTGCTTCTGACTACAGCAGCTATATATCTGTTACCTAGACACTTTGGAAACTTGTATTGCACTTGTTTGTACAGTGTGTTAAATTGTTTTAAAAAAAATTGTAACACATAATTGACATCATGATGCGAAGATCACTTTTGAGAACTGGGATTATTTGAAAGACTTGAAACATGGAGAAGAATATCAAAGTTGGTTACTATGAATACAACACTAATAGTAGAGCAACCTAAGCAAATGATTATCCAAAGTTGCTAAGAATTTGGAATTTTCTGCATTATTGTGCATTTTATAGTCAGTCTCTTTTATCTATATCTTCTGAAGTACACTTTAGAAAAAATGTTCATGTAAGAAAATGCTTATCAATAAAAAACTAAGTTTAGAAATTTTTAATTGCAATAAAGTTTATCTTGATCAAACTAGCTCTTCAATCTGCTGAAGCAAAGATAAATTTGGCTCAAGTTCTAAGAGAGTTGAATCAAATTCACACTAAATAAAGGCATTGGTTAAATCAATGTTAATATGAGCAGCAGGAGAGTTTCATTCCAGAGAACCTTAAGCGTTCTGCAGACATCCTGATAATGATGTAGAACTCCAGCTGGAATCTGTTTGATTCAGCAGTACCTAATTATCTTCCACAATAAAATGAAAATATTGAATGAAGATTCACTGACAATGACACTAATGGTTTACCTTTGACATTAATATTCAAATAATGACATCCCAACTGCCTAAGAGTCATGGTAATCATTATCACAATGAAGGAGCACACACAAGGAAGTGAGTTCCTTTTTCCCTTTGTTCCCTCTAGATAGTTTGAGTCACAATATATTTTTTTATGATCCTTATAAAAGATTCAAGGAAAAAACAATAATAACAATTTTCTCTAAAACATACACACACACACACACACAAACACACACACACATTCACTTTTTTGACTTTTAATATGTTGATCCATTTAAAAAGCAAAACATTTTATATCAATTATTTTGTGAAGTCTACAGAAAATGATGAGCATGTGCATCTGTGTGTGTGTATGTGTGTGTGTGTGTGTCTGCAATTGGGTGGGTTTTGAGGTTGATGGTTTTATGGAGGAGACTGAGACACAATATGTATTTTGTTTATGGATTTGGATATAGTTTTATCATTGTATAAAATTCTGATAAGATTGAAGGCAACAACAAGTTATGGTTCACAAAAGTATACATTTCAACTGAGCCAGAATTAATTGCTCTCTTGAGACTACCTAGTTTATCTGATTATACTTAGCATAGCACAGAAATATGTTGATCTTGGAAGATAGATTGAAAATAGTATTAGAAAACTGTTTCTTTGAATTTTACTTTTGAAAGTGAGGATTTCAATTGTTGAATATGATGTTTTTTTTCAGAATTATTATTCCAACAATTGTCATTTCATACTTTTAATTATATGTACAATGGAGAGGCATTTATAATTTTGTATAAGTAGGATCAGAGGAGACACTTAAAATTTCACTTTTATCAATATCACTGCTTGATTCTCTTTTTTGCCTTTCTTCTGTGTAATTCCTTCTACCCCTTTCCTCATTCTGACCCCAGTAACTTTTCCAGTCTAGGAGACATTCTTCAGGAACTTATGCTAGGATCACCCAATATGACATATACACATGCTGTTTTGTTTTATATTTTATGTTGTTTAACAAAAATAAGGTTGTAAAAATACTTGCTTCTTGCTTTACTTACTTACCATTAGCATCTTGAAAAATCCTCCAAGATAAAAATTATACATTTGTCTCATATTTTTAACTTATATCTGACTTACAGCCTAGAGATCGTTAAGTCTTTTAACATGTTTTTCTTATAGTCTTGGTGCTACATTTTACCTAATTTTCTCCAACATATCTTCAAGTTCATTAATTTTTGTCTTTACTTATAGTTTCACATTTTCAGTCTATGTTAAAAAGAAGCCTTTTGTTTTTTGTGTGTATAAGTATTCTTTGCTGTTTCTCAAACTGTGTTGTTATTCTTCATAATGCCCTTTCTTTTCAACGACTTAAAAGAAATTCCATCTTTCATGGTTTAAGTATCCCTATTTTATGTTTTTTTTTTTTTTCAAGTTGCTTTTTTGGTGAACAAATTGTTTATTTGCCACATTTTCCTTCTCTCATTCGTGGTTGCTTGTTTCCTGGACATTTAATACTTTAAATGATACATTCACTTTAAGCATGAAATTTTTTCTACCTTGTGAGATTCTTCCATAGGATATTCTTGAATTTTGTTTCCACAGAAATTTTGAAGTTCCTGTTGGTGTTCTGTGCAGGTGGTTTTCTTGTCATCTTTCTTAACAATTTTGTATCCTTTCATGGAACTTGTAGTTGTTGGAGAACCTTTTCTCCTAACTTTATGTGGTATTAAAACCTAACTTCAACTTCTAGTCATTATAAAGTTCAACTGACCCTCCCCCACAGGACTGCTATAACATAGGCCACCTGTAAATTGCTCTGACTTTCAGCTTTTTCCTAAACTTTTCTTTATTTCTTATATTTTAAGCCATACATTAAAATAAACAAACAGGTGGGAAAGAATTATACTTTATCCAGTACCTCTAGGTGTTGAGAATGAAAGTGTTTGGTGCCAGCCTAGTTCATTTTTAAAATTTATTTATTTTCTTTAGTTGTACATGAACACAATACCTTCATCTTATTTATTTATTTTTATGTGATGCTGAGAATTGAACCCAGGGCCTCATGCATGCAAGGTAAACTCTCCACTTCTGAATCCCAGCCCAGACCCTAGTTCATTGTTTTGATGGATCTAAAAGACCCTTGTTTCTTTGAATAGCTGTTTAATATTTTGCATTAGAAAATGGATTTAATCATTCACTTAGTGATTGGCATTTACGTTTCCCAGTTTTATCCCTCATTATAAATATAACCCCAATTAACATGTCTTTGCATATAAATTTTGCCTTGTATTTTTCTTTTTGAGATAACATCCTCGGAGAAATATTACTGTGTTAAGTGTTATTTCATTTTTAAATTGTCCTAGAATATTACTTTACTACCATTTTTTAAAAGGCTATAATAATGTCTATTTAACTTACCAAGACATGCTAAGTGTTGATATGCATCTTAATTCCCCAGGTCCTCAATGAAGGAAATAATTTATTCCATTCTTTTTTTTTTTTTTTCTTTTTTATAGAAAACAATAACAAAATAATAAAATGGATAGGAAAGCACATGAAAGAAAAATAAGTCTGAAAACTTAGTGTCTGACAAACCAGGAAAGTTGAGGAGATTAAAAGCTCCATCACTCAGATACAGAGAAGAGGTGATAAATCCTCCCAAATAAAACTAATTCCATGCATGGGGTCATTCAGGTGCTTGGTAGGACTCCTTAGAGAACCATAGCCTGGGGTCACGGCTGCCTGGAGACAACGGTATGGTAATTAGGACATGCTCCTGAAATCAGATGAAATAACTGCTTCCGTGGAATTTGATGAATGCTGCCTCTTAAAATGTGTGGTGGCAAAGCCATCTTGGGGATGCTTGAGTTCACAGGCTTCCAGAGCTGCTAACTGGAAAGCCTTCTCTAAACCAGCCTGATTTATCTCTGTTAAAATTAGCTTCTATTTCTGACATATTCCAAATGACAAAGATCTCCCAAGCTTTATGTCGCCATGGCTGCTGCATTTGCAATCTTTCCACATGAACTGAGAACAAGTTATTTTAGATGAAAATGATCGACTCTGATAACCAATTTTATTCCATGAGAATTCAGCTTCTCTATTATTTTAAAATAATAAAAAAAGAGGGTATTCTTTTAAGTTTTATTTTATTTTTAATTGACACATGACAGTTGTATATATTTATGGTTTGAACAAATTGCAACTAATGTAAATATTATTAATCAAATATTATCAATCTGGAATTTATTATACTTCAAGCTGGGTTGTATTGAATTTTGTCTTACTAGCTTTCGTGAAGAAAAACTGGCAGGATATTTGACTGTTTAACGGTTACGGAGGGAATCTTTAAGGCTAGAGAAATGATTTTCAAGTATTCCACAGCCAAATTTTTGTACAAATCATCTATATATTCATGAAAAATCCTATTTTTATTATTTTGTACAGATATAAAAACGATAATACATATTCTTTTTTAGCTCATTTGCATCCTTAGAAATTGAAAAAAGGTCTTTAAAATGCAAATATTATCATATTAAAATTAATTTGTCATGTAATTTTAGGTAATATTATAGCTTGTCAGTTCGTGAGAAGTAAATGTGGGTTAGCAGGAAAATGCTGCACTTATATCTAAAGAGAGTACTTATAAAATCAAAATTTTGTGTGAATGAGGCTACTTACATTTTCCACTAATACAAAATTTCTCATATTTTATATTTTGTAGGGAGGGAAACAGTGTCTTACATTGTTATTCAGAGGTGTTACTCTCTGTGGAATTCCAAGTAAAAAATTCATCTCTCCATATATAAAGTTTCTAATTAACACAGAATCACCTAAGTTCCTTGGCCACTGTGTTTCTGTAGCAATTATTTTGTTGCAATTCTCAGATCATCTTTCGTATGTGGTCTTAATTATACTTCTACATGTAAACTCGTTGAGGAAGAGACTCTCTCTTAGGTGGTTTACTATCCTCATTGTACTCAGAGTACCAGCAAGGACATTTTAATATGTGTTGATTTCATCCTATCAGTGGTAATTATCTGGAGGTGGGCAGTGTGAAGGTCAGCTTTATTAATGAAATAACAGGACTGGATCAAGAACCCCCAGCATAATTGTATCAATGTCTGTACTTAATCACATTTTTGGAAGCTATCTCTTCCTCTGGATCATCATTTTCCCAACAGTAACATTAATACTTATTAAGTACTTACACCAAATGCACTATTACACATTTTTCATGTTTATTTCTTACAATCTCCACAGCAACCATGTTATTGGACAAAAACTATTATGATCCTCCCCAATTAAATAGTGAAAAAATTGGAATATCTGGAGATTTAAGATCTTATTTAAGGCAATGTAATTTCTAATTGTTAAAGTCAGACTCTGAATCTAGATATTTTGAATAAAAATTCCAGGTTTATAACCAATATTTACTGATACAATTTCACCACTTATTTATCCTTTTGGTGTCCCTCTTACAACTCCAAGGGCAAGGAGATATAGAGATCTGAAGTCAAACTTTAATAAATATTAATAGCATTGCAAACAACCAATCTATCTTCAAATTCAAATGTCAAAGCCTTATTGTGTCTTAATTAATCCTTTATTATCTTTCCCTACTATGTAATTGATGTTGGGATACATAGTGTGTCAAGAGGAAATAAGTGTTCTGGAGAAAAATTAGGAAAGGAAGGAAGATACAGAGGGCTGAGAGGGGTTATGATACAATTTTATATAAGAATGATCAAGGAAATGCCTCATATTTAAACAACCACTTAAAACAGATACACTGAATTCTGCATTCTTAATCTATCTGGTTCATCAAACTGTTATTCATTTAATATTTAATACTTGCCTGTTTTTGTGACCAACAAACATCAATAGGATCCCTATCCTCATAGAGGTTGCTAAAATTAATCAAATGTTTATAAACAAATATGAAATTAAAAGTCTGACAGGTATTAGGAAGGAAGGTATGATAGCTGTGCTGATTTGTTACAGTGACCTTGATTGAACTTTCTGGTAATGTGGAGTAGGGGAGCAGGGACAGGTGATGTAATAGTTTGGGAAAAATTTCATTGCAGAAGGGTGACCAAGCTGAGATTTGGAGATGAATAGAATAAAACCAAGAGGGATATGAGAGTTAAGCATAGCACACGAAAATATATACTCAGTGAAAGAATGAATGATCTGTATAAAGAACCAACTGCTGAGACAATGTGGCAGAATGGGACTCTAAGAGCCAAGGTCAAAGATCACCAAAGCAGACTCAGCTATTAATATATTATCCTTTTTTTGCATGGTATATTTTCATTTCCAAATCAATATTGTTATTATAGTCTTATATTTTTCACAAAGTCATCCAGAAAGGAGTGTCATAAAACAAAAATATATCAGTTCGAAATTTAAGCGATTGCCCAAATCTTTCAACTGATAAGCCAGGATTGAACTCCAGACCCAGACATTTTCTTTGAGTTCAAATTAAAGTTTGTTTTCAAATCTGATAGTTTTTTTCCCCCTTGATCATGGATAATAACGACTGCACATCCAAAACATAAGACAGATACATAAAAAAAGTAGTTTACTTTTTAATTTGAACCAATGGATAAATGTTCTATTTATATCTTTTTTGGCAAGTCTGCTCCCTTTAATAATCCCTGCAGAGTAGAACTTTAACACAGTCACAATCATAAATTCACAATGAAATGCTTCAGAATATGGACTTTTTTACATTTTATACTCTTATTTTGTTGACTTTATATTATTTTAAATCTTCTAAGATTCAACTACCATGATTATTTTTTTTCATGTTCTTTTTTTACAATTTTTTTTTATTGTAAACAAATGGGATACATGTTGTTTCTCTGTTACCATGATTATTTTTGTTTTGTAAATATGAATTTGTCCCTATACATATTGATTCATATAAATATATGTTTTAGTTAGTTTTTTTCGGTGTTTTGTGACTAAAACATCTGACCAGAATAATTGCAGAGGAGCAAAAGTTTACTGGGGACTCACAGTTTCAGAAGTCTCTATCCATAGAAGGCTACCTCCATTGGTCTGGGTTCTAGATGAGGCAGAACATCACGGCAGAAGAGTGTAGTGGAGGGAAGTAGCTCACGTGATGATAAGGAAGCAGAGAGACTTGACTTGCCAGACACAAATATGTACCCCAAGCCACACCCCAATTCCTACCTCCTCAAGCCACATCCTACCACTTCAGTTACCATTCAGTTAATCCCTATCAGAGGGGATTAATTCACTGATTGGGTTAAGATTCTTAAAACCCAATCATTTCTCCTCTGAACCTTCTTACATTGTCTCACACTTGAGTTTTTGGGGGACATCTTACATCCAAACCATAACAATATGTCTTTGAGGTTGCCCCCAAATTGCCCTACAAATTTATTAAACATGAAATATCTCTCAGAAGTGACAAAAACTTCCTGAACTATTTTAGAGAGGTATATAATAAGACCAATATGAATGTGTTTAATTGTCTACTTTTGCAGGTGAAAACTTTGGACTCTTAGTCTTAAAAATTATTCCATGGAAAAGTTCATTTCAGATGGTTCTAATTTATCATGGGTATTACTTCCATGTCATTTTCAGAGTAATTTCTCCTTCACATTCTATTTGCTCAAATATTCTCAAATATCAATGTAAAGATACATGAGCTCAGAAAGCATAGGCATCCTAATGCCTAAAATTAATACTTGTTGTGTCTAAAAATGGATGCCCAGGATATTGCAAAGAGCAGCACAATCACTATATGTGTGTGGCTTTGCCATATCAGGAAAGCGTGAAGTCTAAGTTTATGAATCCTATGAGTACAGTTGTTTTTACAAACTTATAACTAAACTATTTTAAGGATTGCATGAAAAATGTAGAAATATATAGGTTCACTATTCTGGGGCTTAATAATAACTATGCTTCTTAGAATGTACTTTATATACATTTTTCTCAATTTTACTTTTGAATATGTATCCATGCATACTTTTATTTATTCATAAGTATAACAGATACATATCCATATTTGTTCCATCATTTTGACTAGTTACTTGGTTTGTTGAATTTTATGTTTTGATGTATCTGCTACTCTCACCCCTAAACCCTGGTTAGTCTTGTAATTGTTTATAACCTTGCATGTAGTCTCAGTAGCTTCCAATTGTGTAGTCATCCAAAATATATTTCCTTATCTTAATTGTATTTTATCAAAAATATAAGAATACTATTAATCCTTTCTGTTATACAAATATTACTTTACTATGAGACTTATTTAAATGGTTACAGTGAGGTTTTCATGGCCCTTCTGGAAATAATGTAGGTTTCTTCTCAATTGCAATTACATAGCTTTCCTATTATCTATATAATTTGCCTATTGCTCTGCTCTTGGACTACTTCAATACTACACATTTCAATAAGAAATGCTGGAATTATTTTTTGTAATTTATGCTTTCATCCAATATTCTTGTTATAAAATGGTATAAACTTGGCATAATAGTACTTTTAAAGTTCTAGTGAGGATGATTTTAGTAATACTTCGCTCCAAAAAAATGCATGTCAAGCTGTGCATGTGTATATATATATATATATACATAAATTTGCAAAAGAAAAACAAAAGGGTAAAGATACATACAGTCCTATGCTCATTCAGAGAAAACATATATTTGTGAGGCATAGGGATATAAAAAAATTATTAATTTTCAATGAACACTGACACTTCTGAGAATTAATATATAAAATATATCTCCTACATATTGAAGATAGAGTAGTGATTAGATCAAAGACTCATCTATAAATGGAGCTTACAGTATAAAATATCAAACTCATGTATGTGAATGATGAAAAATCTATTAGTTGCTGTGTTTTAAAAAACACATAACAAAAGAAAATAAAAAGCTCCAAAATTTAATTGCTTCAAAGTTAAGCATTTCAGTAGTGTGAGCAGAGGTATTCAGTTTGGGAAGGGCTAAGCAAGGGTTCAGTGTTTGTTGGAACATCTTGTCCTGGGCTGGATGATCCACTCCCGGGGTGGTTCTTTCACAAGTTTGACAAGTTGATACTGTCCGTCAGATGGGAGCTCACCTGAGTTTGTCAGTTATGGACATTGATTCTCCTCCACATGGGCCTTTTCACATGGTTGCCAGAACTTCCATGCAGCAAGGTGACTGACTTCCAAGGGAGGAAAGAGAAACTGCCAGACCTCCTAACTTCTGGGCTCAAAAGACCAAGAACTTTCCTTTTCTGCATTCTACTGTTTAAAGTATTCACACAACCCCACATAGTGCTGGGAGGATACAGAGTCGGGTACTATAGTTTCATTCTTTCAAAAACTACCTATACCTTTAACCCAGTCAATGGAGTAGGGACTGTTTCTTGAATATGTGACATTTAAATAGAAGATAATCAACTAACTATGAAAGAGTTAAACAGATCTATATATATATTTTTTCCAGAATTGGAAATTCAAACTCGGTGCAACATATTCTAAGTCCTAAATAGGAGAAACTTATATATATGTTTATATATATTTAAGTTTAAGATATGTATAGATATACATTTATATGTGTGTGTATATATATACATACATATTTCTTAAACTTTAAAAAACTATATATAGCATAGTTATACATATATATATATGTACATATATATATGAAGTAGAATTCAATGTAGCATGTTTAATTCCCAGAGGACTTCTGTGTATCTAACACATTGAAAGAATTACAGTATAGCTAAAATGTCAAAACTGGTAGTGTATGTGTGAGCCATGTTGAGAACTGATAGGCTATTTATTTATCTTTTTGCTTGTGATCAAAATCCAAGAAAAGATTTGATTACAAACATAAAAATATATTTGCCACATACCTTAGAAAGGGTTGGAGTCAGATAAGAGAAGATGTGTTGAGAGCTACTGGAAGAATGTCACTGTTGTCAAAAAGATGAAACTGTTTCAGGGTGAATAAAAGATATCTGTGGATTGCACGATAGTTAGGAATTAGAATTGACAAGATTGTATGACAATTTTGATACAGATAACAGAGTGAATGGGAGATGTTTGGACATGTTTTGTTTAGCTTTACACATAAATATGGAACCCAGAAGTGAGATCTGGCTTGAAATTGACCTTTAAAATTTATAAGAATATGGAGTATATGGTGAATATGGAGTATATGGTAAATAAGTTGTATAAATGACCAATTGATTGCTTGGGGAGAAAGGTCAGAGTAAACAGAGAAGAAAAGATTTGAAAGCCTCCAAAATTTTGGCTTCAGTTTAGGAAAGCCAAGTAGATAAAGACAGGATAGAAGTGGAAGAATAATAAAAGGAAATTTCATAGGTTGTTTTAGTTTAGTTAAAAAAAAGTACTATAAATCAGAAAGGATACAAAAGTCAATTGTGATATTAGAAATGTAGTGTCAGGATGGTATTCTGGGCCTTTTGTTAATAAGCATTATCTGTAATATGATAAGGCATTGAGTTGAGAGAACAATCTCCCATTTCTTGATTAAAGATGAGCAAATTGATGCATTTTGAAATATGGCGCACAGTTAATAACCTTTAGATATCACAAAATTGCAACAACAAAATTTTATAAGGTGATTCTTGCTTTTACTTCTAGTTGTCAGAATATAATTTTATTTCAAAATGGTAGGACTAAATATCCATTTAATTTTAATTTTGATTGTATTAATTTCTTTTCTCTTTTCTTCTTCTTCTTCTTCTTTTTTTTTTTTTTTTTTTTTTTGAGAGAGGATGTGCCAAAGATTTATTCAACTTGTGTGCCTCTTTCCTCAGAGAGGGTTCTCAATTGACTGGTCATGATTTTCTGCTCACAGCTTAAGTGAAAGTTCTGTACCCAGAAACTGTAAGTGAAGCATCATAATTTGACAAGGCAGCATTTCTTTTGGTGGTCAGTTCTATGACATGACTTTGCTAGTCATAACAAAGACTTTGTCTGGAAAACTTAGCAGAAAATTAACAATAATTAATTAATCCATTTAGATTTTGTAAATAAATTCTTTCCCCCCTTTTTTTAACCAGAACACATTCTTCTCTGTAATTGTACTCTGACTGATAATAAATCTTCCATACTATATTTCATAACAACAAGAAGCAAGTTATTAGAACCAATCAGATCCTCTTAAAACATACATTGTGGGGACAGACAAATGTTTTCTTTGACAACTATATATTAATTCACTGAATTCTTGACCTGGAATAATGCATATTGAAATGGAAGCTTTTCACAGACTAAAGGATGAAGAGAAAAAAATTCTTAAGAGTATGCAAAAATGAAGTTTGTTTGCAAAAAGATATGGCCTTTACAATATTTATTATCCTTATCTGGTATAAACATGGTATATACTCATGATATAGAATATGCAAAAATCCAGGGAAACTCTAAAATACCCATTTTTGGTGTTGCAGTTAGGTATTATCTTACCATTGTGTTTTTCTTGATTCAAAAATACAGACTTCCATCAGTATAAATTAGTATTGCATGTAAAATGTAACTTATAGTAGATACAGTGTCACTTTTTGATCACTTTTAACTCTCTTTATATTTAAATCCTTAATACTTTTTTCCTTAAATATAATATTTTACTATGGGTGACTTTTACCTAACAGTATCTACTGCTTCTTTTAGATAGAAGCTCAGCAACTAAATTAGGAGAAGGATATTGTAACTCACTAGTGAATTACTTATTTCTACTGTGTCACCAGTAATGTTGCCTTGTCAGGATTATGATGAGAAAAATTCTAAAGGGAATACTCTTATTATGCTATAAATTCAATGTTATTTCAGAATGAATAATTTGATTTCCAAACAAAGCTCCAAGCAATGATTTTTTTTTTTTTTTCTTTTGGATTGGGTATGGCACTGGATACAGGAAACAGTCTCCTACTTTTTTGATTAAAGGTTATCGAATTATTTGCAGTTTTGAAATATGACATATACTGAATGTCCTTAGAGGTTGTCACACAAAATTACTACAAAAAAGTGACAGAGTGCTGCTTGCTGATATTGCCAGCAACTTGATTCCATTTCAGTTTCTTATCTCTGGAGGCAATGATATGTTTCAGTTTATACGGCAGATCTCCAGAAGCTGACTTTCTTCATGTTTCTAAGTGACTGTCAGTAGTTACCCAACTGAAAAAAATAATAATAATAATAAAAAAAAACTTACAGAAATACTATTTGTTCTTCCAAAAGTTCTTTTGGAAATTCTCTGCTGTACTGGAAGAACTAACTCAAGGGAAGAAGCTCTGTCAAAATATTAATGTCATCTTATAAATGAACGGAAAAACTGAATCATTGAATACCAGACACATCTGCAAGGTTGCCCCTGTGATGACTGATGTGTGCATCACACAAGTGATTTGGTGGTAACGTTCATGAAAGGATAGTGCAAGTAAAACAACAGATGGTTTGATTATTTGTTCTGTGGTCAGAGATGAAATAAACACTGTTTTAACAAAATAACTTGTGAGCATGCCTTCTATTATCAATTTAGAGACCATTGACAAAGAATATGGAAAGAGTTCGGTCCTGGTCTCTGGCCTTTCTGGTCACTGGGTTTGTGTCAGCAGAGATATGGAACAACCAACTTTAAAATTTAATGCTAGTTGTTAGCAAAAATAATGATAGTAGAGTAAAAAAAATTCTATGCATACATAATTTTTCAGTTATTTTGTATTCTTATGATATATGAATGAAAGATATGAGACCATTATGATATATGAATGAAAGATATATGATATATGAATATGATATATGAATGAAAGAT
This sequence comes from Sciurus carolinensis, assembly GCF_902686445.1. Classification (NCBI taxonomy): domain Eukaryota; kingdom Metazoa; phylum Chordata; class Mammalia; order Rodentia; family Sciuridae; genus Sciurus; species Sciurus carolinensis. The sequence continues at coordinate 109,151,646 of NC_062217.1, read as the reverse complement.
ATGAGTCCATTATCCCAATTCATTATCCCAATTCCTGATGATGAGATTGAGGTCTAGTGAAATTGCAAAGTTCAGTGGGCATAAAAGTGAGTTAATATTTACATCAGACCTTAGAATTTTGCCAGCTATATTGAAATCTTCCTTTTGGCAATGCCTGATAAAGCAAAGCCTCAACTACAAGCAGGTCCATCACTGTAACTTTCATAAAAAAGCAAAGTGTCACATACTATAAAAATTGTCCCAGAAATCCTATGAAATAATACTTGGACTACAAACACATATTTAATAACTATACAGTAGTTTCTAGAGTTATTCTCTACAGTAGAAATGCTTAAGGGTCACATTATAAAATATATCACATTACCTGAGGCATCTTTTCCAATATTCCCTTGCTTCTGCATTGCATCTCTGGTAATGAATCTCTAACCTAGTGGACCATTCTTACAGATGGGACATATCATGATAAGCAGGTGACTATGAGAACAAGTGGTAATGATCAGAAACATACATTATCCTGTGGCATCCTAATTTGGAGTATCCAAACATATTGATTAAGTACGTAAAATTGGAGGTTCATGAATAGAAATACTGCATCAATACCTTACCCAGACTTTCACTAGAAAGAATAATAAGAGAACACAAGGTTTAAATCTTAAAACCAGTAGACTATCAGGGTTGGGTCCAGGAAATAAAATGATAGACATTTACTTTTAAGTCTTATTTTGTGTTCCAGACCAGGAGTCCATAGAACGTAGGCCTGCAGACCAGTAGACTTGTCAACTTGATATACTGCTGGCATCTCAAGTACCATACCATGTATTCAGTCATTCCACCCTCCTTCTTCAGGTTCTTTGCTTGGAATGGATTCCTTCAGAAGAAAGGCCAAACTTCTTTCCTAAGTGACCAGTAAATCACTAGCTTGAATTTTTAGATGGGTGAATGCAACTCGTTGTATACCAGAAATTTCCCATTATGAATCCAAAGAGGGCTGCTTTAAAATTTTTAACACTCATATTATTTCTAGCTATCAGGCATTATCAAAGTACTTAATGGATAATATTCATTCCTCACTCACGAAATTTTATATGTATCTTACTATTGCCATCAGATTTTGAGGAAAACATTTCCTTAAGGTCACAATAGAGGGAAAAGCTGGAATCAGCCCAAGTAATGTATAACCAAGGTCTTTATTTTAAACATTATTCTATATTGGTAGCCAAACATGATACCTGGGATACTAATACATGTTGCTACTAACCTGAAGGATTTTATAGTTCAATATTGATATTTTTGTTGAGCAGACCTCATTATCTGTAATTTGCAGTGGAAATAGTGAATGTCTCTTGTAAGAGGGACATACATATTTCCTAAAATTGGAGTGTTTCCCAAAATTGATAGCCTATCACATGGAATTTCATTCCACAGAATATTTTAAGAAAATTTATCCTAGCAGCCAAATGTGTATATATTCTTGCCAGAAATAAGTTTCACAACTAAATTCCAAACATGCTTTTCTGGTAGGAAAAATAGATTGAGAGTAGCCATTTCCTTATTGCATATAACTATTACAAAGTTTGCAGAAATCAGGATAAAACTGCACTCATATAATTGGACAGTTCCCAGTATTATATGGTGAGATTGATTTCATTGTTAAAGAATCAGTTTGAAGGATCTTCCCCTCACAAATCATTTCTGTCTTCCTTCCTTCTGGAGCCTTTTATTAATTGCCATTACTCCCAAACCATTTGCTTTTCAGCTTAAATACAACATCTATTGTATGCTGCTTGGTAGCAGAGTGATTTGTATAGATGCTTTAAACTCATCCGTAAGGGCATAGGCCCTTCAAGATCAAAAATTGTGTTTATATCTTACATATTGCCTCTGTAACAGCTATGACAGTGAATGTCTATTGGTTTAATTGATCAAGAGAGAAGCATATGATAAAAATATTTTAATGTGCATTCATTTACTCTTTCTATTAATAAATATTATACTTTCTTTCTTCCTTCTTTTACTAACTATAAATTACAGGAAAATTAAAACAAAAGGAAGCAAAAATTCCCTATTTTCTTTACTTTAGCATGACTTCTTTTTAGTTGTTCTAATTTTGTCCATTATTTTGACATTTAATTTTATATGATTTTATTTTAATGATTTCATTGTAATGAGGATGTTTTTCTTAAATTTTTATTTTAATATAATGTTTTCATTATAATATATTCATTTTGTATAATAGTTTCAATTATCATATTTAATTATAAGACATCATATTCATGTGATGCATCATAATTTAAAACTTAAACCATTATTAGAACTATTGTTAGGCATGTATGGCATTTATTTTTGTTCCCCTTACACAGATATCACTGACATGAAATGAAATCTGTGCTATTATAGCCAATACTAAGAAGGATTCATGAAAAGTAGGATAATATAGTAAAAAAATAATTAAACATAAAATATTGTAAAGATTTTTGGCTTAAATTATTTAAAAACATGTGTAAAGCTTCTGTAAAGAAATTATTTGGTCTCACAAGGCCAAAATGTGACTAAATAAATTAAAATTATTCAGAAAGCTCATTTTGTTTCATTCCAAATTGTAGAAAAAAATTTTTGAATGGAACTGACTTAACTGAATTTTACTTCATAGATGGTCATTCATAAGAAAATAAGATAGAATTTAATAAGGGGGAAAGCATAATTAAAAAAAAAAAAACAGGACTCTGAAATCACTGGGTCTGGGATACTGACAAAACAAAATCTGGAGCATGATATGAACTCTAGGAAAAAAAAAAAAGGTAGCACTGAAGTATCGATCCTGACTTTGCACAGTTTGGTAGTCTTTCCAGAGTGAAGCACCCTTGAATGTAAAGCCTCAAGTGGGTTTTTGTACAAGAGTAGCTAGAGTAATAAATGGAACTTGAGAGGCTAAGTGGCTCCTCTCATCGAAGGGTGGCTGGACTAAACCCTGGACTGCTGTCTTCTAACTTCTTTCTTTTCTGTCTCCCTCCTCTCTTCCTTCAATTTTTCTTCTTCTCTCTTTCCATTGTTTTATCCTTGAGAACCTACACTCTGTAGTTATGTAGATTCTTTCCTGCCAGGGAGAGAAACGGCAGAGAACAAGACAAGACACCTTCCCTCGCTCTCACCTATTTGTACATTAGAGTAAGGGAGACCCTAAAACAAAAGTGCTACCAACCAAAGGGAATAATACATAGAGCAATAAAGAAAAAGGAATAGGATCCTGTGGTAGTGACTGGTAGAGTCGTATGTGCGTGAAGTGAGTTCTAGGGGAGTGGTTCTGCTGTTTTTGAAGGAGTGATCGTGGAAAACTAAGACACGAATCTTATCAAAGACAGGGTTATAGAAAGAGCCTGGATAAAATTTTCCAGAGAAAATCACAAAATCAAAGTTAGGACTGCAGGTATTCAGTTGATAAAGAAACAGGAATAAAGTCAGTGGGGTTAGAACAAGTGACTTCAGGGAAGTAAATTCCATAGACCTCTGTCCTCTAGGACAGGAGCATGAACATATATATGGGAATTACTGAATCACCAAGCCACACCAGGCAAGGCAGGATCAGAAGGAATGATCCTAAAACCAGTTGGAGTGAATAGTACAAGCACCAGCACACTATAGTCTCCAATGAGCACTGCGTACTCTTTTGCACCTCTGGGTAAAATTCTAGGCTTTCAAATTAATTATACTAAAAATAAATAGATCAAATCCAAAATGTGGTGCTTAAGTAGCAATATTAATTCTGTCAGAATGAATGAATAATGCATGATGATTGTAAAGCTTCACTGTTCACTAAGAAAGTATTCCTGGATGGAATTGTGGATATTTTCAATAATTAAAAAAGTTAATTGAAGGATAAATCAGGCTTAAATTTTTAGGAAATCAATTTGCAAAACATATACTTCAAGTTAAATAAGGTATCTGATTATAGAATTAAGTAAAAACAAATAGAATTATGACATATTTTCAGTTTTCAAATATTTTTATGACATATTTTTTCAGTTTTCAACAAATAAACAAAAAAATCCAGACAGGTTTTCTATCTTGAGTCTCTAAGATTAAATTTAAGAAATAAAAAACATTTGAATTGGTTAAGTTTGACATGAATGCTTGACAAAATTCATTGAGATGAGTAACTCCTTTTAAAAATACAGATTTTAATTCTTCCATATTTTTTAAAAAGTCAAAAAGTGTGAGTTGTTATCCATATGACAAAACAAAATTAGAATTGAAATCCCTCCCCAAAATTGAACTTTCCTTTTACATAATTGTCTTCAAAATTGAATACACCTTGATTTGGACTATCTATCACATTTTATTTAATAGGCATCTTTCATATTATATATTCCAATAAGTTATTTTCTTTGAGAACATTTGACCACATATCACGTTGCTTTAGAACATAAAGTGCTCTTTCTTTTCTATGCCTTTCTGCAGTCTTTACTCAAGAAAATACCACAGGCTTCTGCTAACAACAGTTTTTAATTTTCATTACATCACCTGGATAAAAATAGAGCTTATTTTCTTTGATGGTTTATGCCTTAGTGAAATTATATAAATGCCGACATATTTCTAGTACCATCATGGTTTTTCTTTTAGCTTTCCAAAATATTCCTTGACAAAGCATTTGCTGATGGCAATATTTTAGCACTTTGGAATGATTTTTTTCTTTATTTTGTAATATAAATTTGCAGACTTATTTATTTGTGATTACTGATAGATATAACCTGTACATTTTTTTTTTGGCTGAATTTTCTTTGTGCTGTAGTTCTTATTTTCGCCATTTGAAAATATTAAATAGATGTACTAATGCTCTGTCTGCAATGTACACTTATGTTTTCTGAACTTTAATATTTGACCTTAGGACTTACTATGATGCAAGAAATACAGAATCTATGACTTCAGCCTATGTTTTCTGAACTTTAATATTTGACCTTAGGACTTACTATGATGCAAGAAATACAGAATCTATGACTTCAGCCTGTGGGAGCTTTATTCAATTTTAAGAGTAAATTATAATCATTTGAAATCAAGAAATTATATATTTTGTACTATGGTCATAATTCTAAGCACATATTTACATTTATTTGAGTTGTATTTTCTTGTTAGTGAATACCATAAAATTTTTATTATTCGTTCTGTGAAAAGTAGCACATACCAAGTCATTTTTAGAACATTAACTTGAGGGAGATTTATTCTAGCTTTTAAACTCATCTTAAAGTGTAAGTTTAAGAGGGTGTAATTTTAATAAATATCAATTAAATCTATTCTAAAGAACAAACTCTTAGTATTTTGAACAATGAGAGTATTAAAAGCTAATATTGTCATGCCATATTTATCCTAAAAACAAGTATCAAAATTCTGGAGAACTGAAGATATAGCTCAAATATAAAAGACATTTATTTGTTAATAATATCCACATCAAAACAAATGTTTCACAAAATTCATCATTGAATCAACCTTTTATAATGAATAATTAAGACTTATGCATACGATTATAGTATCATAACAATCTTACTTTGCTTAGAAAGGTTATAATAATCTGATCCCTCTCATTAGCAATACACATATTATTTTCAAGGCAGAAATAACTTTAAATTTTTGGCATATTTTGTCATAGATACCATGTTTAGTCCAACCCACGCCTTACTCTAATTGGAAGAGAAAATTTAAATGATTTAATGCATATTGCCTAGCTAATAAATAGGAAAGCTGATTTACCTTAGTCTGTTTGGATGAAGGCAGGGAACATGGGTCATCTAATTTTATGGAGACTTGATATTTTTGAATCTAGCTTCTATAATAATATAAAACAATTTTAACATATATGCTATTCATTGTGGTAATCACTATAATGACATTGGAAACAAATATAAAACTACACTTGAAATTAAAGAATAGTCCCCAAGTTTATCTACATTTATAAGACTATGTCAATTTTTTTTCCTAATTTTTTAATAAGAACAGAATGTATACTAGTCTCCCTCTCTGCATGTCTTCTTCATCTTCTCCTTTACACACACACATCTTCATATAGGGAGCAAGAAAGAGAAGGGGACAAATCTAGAACTAAATGGCCTGTTAATGGAACAACTTCACAATCGTCTACAGTTGAATGTCAGGTTAAAAAAATTAGAAAAATTAGTCAAATGAAAATTTACAAATGAGATTTTTCAAGACAGCAAAACTCCAGAATAAGTTTACTTCACATGTAGAGAAATGGCAGATGCTCAGAAACCCATTTGCCTTGGAAGATTTATCATAGTGCAGAGACTGAATCACAGTCTCTTTGCACTTTGAAAGGAAGCTATCCCTATCAACACACTTACATGAATCAACTTCACAGAGACTGATTGACATGGATAAACAAAATGTCATCGTTTATTTATTCAAAGGTAACTGTCAAGTGAATCAGAATGTTCAATTCAAGTTCTTCAGCATCTTCTCCCTCAGTAATGAAAACACATAGTGGGGGGACCTTTACAATCTGATTATATGGGATTAACCAAACCTCATCCACTTTTAAAAGTGTTAACATTATGACAGAGTCAACAAACTCACTCTGTTTCCTGATGATTGGTTAATTTTATACTGTTTCACTCTTTCTTCCTACAGAGTATAAATTAATTTTCTGCATGGCAATGATTGAATTTTCATATCACCAGGATAAGAGTGCTGAATTTCACCCAACTCACCTATCCCTCACTGAAGCCTAGTATCTCATCTTAAACTCACAGATGGCTAAACTTATATTTGGAATAGATTTTACTAGTTTAGATTTTAGAGTAACCTTCTTTTGGCTTTTGAGAGAGAACCTCAGTTCAATACTGAGTTGGTTATTCATGTATTAAAATTGATCCTCTTTGTGTTGGGAATAGGCTTCATAAATATTCTCAGTCTTTTGAGAATTTGTAGGTATTCACACATATTTGAAAAGCTATCCATCTACAGATATTTTGATATATAGAGAGAATTTCTCAGGGAGTCAGAAATCATTCAGTCAATTAAATAGTCTCAATAATGTTTTTGTCTCTGTAGTGGTCATGAGTGTATCAATTATATCTTTTCATATTGATTCAATTGGAGTTGTTCAGTTAGTATGTGAAAAGTTGTTAATTCTTTTTTATTTATTGAAAAAATGGTCTTCAGTTCAACAATAACTACATGATGAATTAAATTTTCTCTTTTCTCCCTTTCCCTCTCCAAGCTTTATATGATCCACTGGTAGTATCTGGAATGCAAATGGAGCTTTTGTAGAATACAAGAGGCAAATATTTTTATGTGGCACACCCTCCTGCTTTGGGATTTTCTTTGGATGAAAGTTATTTAACCTTAGCTTAGCCAGATAAAGACATTTTCTCTTGGAAAAAATGCAATATAGCTGTCTAATAAAGGTAGTTCTTTCTCTTACATTTTTTCTATGTTGAAATGTCCTTTGTTTCCATATTGGCTAGAACCACAAAAGTTCATACTCTTGAATCACACAGTACTTTAAAAGTAGGGTACTTCTAAGGATATCAAAGGCTTAAAAAGTCAACAACAGTGACTAATGATGGATTAAGAGAAAAATGGATTTTTACATATAAGCTTCCTGGAAGTGACTAACTGGTCTCAACCTTACTATCTTTTTTTCCTGGGAATGTAGTCACACTCTATTTGAAGACTCAGAGTTAGAAATTACCATGAGTGTGAGTTCTCTTTAAGTCACAGAGTACAAATCTCTAAAAATTATTTATATTTGGATGGATTAGAGGCAGACTTGGGAGTCAGGTATTAGTGTGGCCATAGGATGGAAGGATCTAGATGAAAACTGTCTCTGGAATTGAGATGAGTGAGAAATAGACCTTCATGTTGTGAAGTCACTGAGATTTCATTTAGCACAGTCAGGGTTTCTTAGTGAATGCATAATCTCATATATTATTTACATTTTCTTAAGAAGTGAAAATACTGAGATTTATTTAGAGTTAGTGAATTTCTCATGAATAGTCAACACTAATTGGGATATCTGAGACTTATATTTATGGGTTTTTCTCACTCCACATTATTATTATTATTATTATTTTGTCATTTGCCATGTTATCAAATATGAAGTCTGGTATAGTCTTCATAAATTCAGTCCCTGGAGTCAGAGAAGCCTGCATTCACAGTAATTCCAATACTCACCAGGTATGCAGACTGGGAACATTTTCTAATGTTTGCTCTTTTTTCCATTTGTGAAAAGGAAATAATAAAAGTTTCTATCTTATAATTAAGGATTAGGTGTGAATATGTATATTAAAGGCTCACAAGAATGCTTCATAAATAAACATACATAGAGATATTTGAAGTTTGATATGAAGCCCCTTCAACAGTACACAATTTTCAAACCTCATTCTCTCCCAGTTTGCATGCTTTTCTTGCCCATCTTTCCTTATTTATGATCCAAACTTACAAACTTTTCTTGTCCATTCTTCCTCCAGTTATGTCAAAGTTTTCATTTAAGTCCATGATTTTCAAACTTGGCTATGTAGAATTATTTTTTGGACTTTTCTTTTTTGTTATTATCAATAAAAATAATATGAAATAAATATACAGGTTTAAGATGAGAATATCTTAGGTAAAGATACATATGATAATAGTATGTGGTGAAATATGTATTCTCATATAAGTTACATTTTATTTGTCAATCTTGTAAATAGTGGCTTAGGGACATAAGTGTAGCAAGGAATAGTAACTGTGGCAGTGACCAATATACACCCTTACATAGGTGAGTACTATGACATCTGTAATACGATTTACCACACAAGGAGAAATGGTGGATCTGCAATTAACATCAAGAGCAACAGCAAACAGCTATGAACTAGATCTAACTTTAAATAGCAGGTGTCAAGTATATCATCCACTATGTGAATAACCCAACAGCATGAATGGTGGTGTATAGGAATTATACAAACTAAATAGTTCTAATAGCAAAATTATAGTTAATTAATGAAGAGAAAATCAGGTTGGAAAGAGAAAGTTTAAAATATTTCAAAAGTGAACAAAGGGGAAGTAGGAGAGAGGTAGCAGGTGACAGACATAACAAAGGAGGAGAAAAATATAAATTAAAGTAATAAAATGAAGAGAGAGGGGAAGAGGAACAAGAGACATTGGCTATTAGAGGGGAAGAAAGTGAAGAATGAATAATAAGAGGAATGAAAACAAAAATAAGAACAAACAAATATAAATCACACAAAAATGAATCCACATAAAATTTTACCACTCCAAAGTCAAAACCAGCAAAATTACTAATGAGTGAAAAAAAAGAAGGGAGTTAAAGTGGAAAAAATACACACACACACACACACACACATAGAGGAAAGTGTGGAATGAGAAAAGGAAAAAATTCTTAATGAAAAATGAAGGATTTTTTTTTCTGTGGGGGTGGTCAAAGCTATTGGCAATAATGTTATGTTCCTTGTCTACAATATTGCACCCTTCTTTTTGTGGACTATGTACCCCTTAGATCAAGGCCTGGGACTTTTAAATCTGACCTCTTGTGTTTCTCACCAAGCTGCCAGTTGGTATGACCTGGAACCAAAGCTGGTTGTAGTAACTCGAAACTTCCCTTCTCACAGAATAGGGTAAGACAGACTAGGGTGTACTAAGGACTGAATATTTGTTTGTTTGTTTGTTTCCTTGTTTTTTGCAAACTAGATTGATGTACTCCCCTAGTGGGGCTGTGCAGAGTTATTAGGGAAGTTCCAGCACCTGGGGTTTAGTTCTGAGGGTTCTTTGGAACATTGTTGGGAGGTATTTGAGATTAGATTCATACCCCTTGTTGCTGAGCAGATGCTGATCTCTGCTGGACATCTGGGACTCAGGGACTACCTGAAAATTCCACTCTTAGTATGGAATTTCTTAACAGGTCTTACTATTCTACCAACACGGATTTGAATTTTCCAGGATCAGACCTGGAGTTTAGTTGTGCCAATCTGACCAGTTTCTGGTTTCTACCCAACTGATGGCATAAGCTGCCAGAGACAAAGGGATATGGAGCCGCTCTCCTCTTTGTATCCCAAGGTTTGATTGTCCTGGGCACAATCCTTCCTGTGCCTGTGTCAGTCATGCTTGTCCAGACATGCTCTGGACCCCATGACAGGTGTCTTCTGGGACAGGCTGGCAACATCCTTTATGCAGTCCTAATCTCCTGCCTCTGCAACCTGCCACACAACTACTTGCAGATGGTTCCCTCTGCAACTCTGCCCATCTGCTGGTAGATTCTGATCACTTTTAAATCATCAGTCTCCCCTGCTGTCTCTGGGTCAGTTAACATGAGCCTCCTTCTCTCTTCTACAGGTTCGCCTATGCCAATTTTATTCACTGTACTTTCGTCTCTCTCTGCCTGTGTGATTTCTCCCCTCAGCAGCGAACTGGTGGCACCAACGCTGCTGCCTCCAGAAAAGCCAGTGCACCTTCAATGTATTATTTCTCTTTCTATGTTTACAGTTTCTGGATTTCTGTGTCTCTATGATTTTATCGTCCAGTGCTGAATTTTAGTGACTTCTCTGAGTAACCCACCTCACTGAGAAGCAACACTCTTGCTGCTTGAACCTCCAGCTGTGGAGAAAGTAGGAAGTGTCCCCTTCCTTTAATCCACCATCTTCCCTGCTCCCAGTGTTACCTTGTTTGCTCTTTATATTTTAAATATACAGGGTAGATTGCAAAGGCAAACTTGTATTAATTCCTAACCCCCTTATATTTTTACTAAATTCTTCTGGGTCTTGTGTCTTTGTTCTTTGTTTATATACCAAATTCTGTGACTTTCAGAGCTTTGCATTAACTCTTCCCTTGTTTTTGACATGTACTGTTCTAGGAATTACACTTGATCCTCCAAGTATGGATTAGTTTCTCTAAACTTATTGTAACTAGAGCTTTTCATGGAGACAGTGACTGCACTTATCTTCAAACATATAAACTTAAAAATGTATTTGAAATTAATTAATTTTAAGTGGCATATATGAAATGCCAAAATTATAATTAAGATTTTAAAATATGCAAAAATAAAATTATTTAAAATAAAAAAATTAAAATATTTGAAGAATTATTTAACTAAACAATTTTATATATTTAAAAATTAACTTTGCAAAAAATATTTCAGTTTTCAAAGATGAATGATCTATATTTATTGAATGTACCTGAGATTATTGTGCTGTGTCAAGCTAGAGGAAATAGATTTATATAGGGAGTTCAACGTACTTAGCAGTCTGCTTGGTGAATGCCATTTAGATATTTATGATTTTTCAAATATCCAAATACGTGTACTTTTTTAATATACTGAACTCTATTCCTCAAAATTTAAAAATAGGAGTGCTTTGCAGAATTAAAACATTTGGTAAATGATTTTTAAAAATAGCATTTTTTCCAACCTAGTTCTGTCAAATGTGGTGAAATCGAATTTTAAACCTTATCAAATAATGATAACTTGTGGGTTCTGCATGGGCAGTGGTTGCAGTCAGAGTAGTAATTTGGTAAAACTTATGTTTTTGATAATGGAGGTATCTCACTGGATGTGTGCCCATCAGCAGTCATTACATTAAGAGAAGCACCATTGTGGGATTCAGAACTTGTGTCCGGGAGCAAAATGAACAGAACAGATAGACACTTATGATTCCTAATGAGCTATATTTTTACAATGAGAATTGAATTTCTCTGAGGGAGATATTGGTATGGCCATATCCAAATTCTGTTCTCAGTCACATTAAAGTTCATATCATTGGAGAATAATTTGTGGGTAATACTGGTATAGACTTCTAACATCATTTGCGATTTTTGACTTGCAGAGAGGAAAACTGCATAACCATTTCAAAAACTTGAACTAAATTAAAACTGCCACAGAAGGGAGTGATTTATGAAGACACTGGCTAAGGACCAGGTTGAAAGAATGTCTGTTGTTATAGATAATGGTGCTAATTGTGTCATAAGCTAAAACTGAGCTACAAACTGAACACCCCTTAGATTCAGAGTTTCTGAAATGTTGAATCTCTGTTCAAGAAGTGATTACTGATAGTTTCAAATATTTTATTAATTATTAATCAAAACTGTTTTTATCTAGCTTCTGAAATGAAGAATAATGGAAAAAATTAATGATGATACAAAAAAACCAAATTCATATAACTTTAAATTTTGTGCTCAATTTTTCTATATTAATTAGTAATTTTAGAATAAAATTTTAAAGTACAAATGCTTTAATAGCTAAATGCTAAACATTCTTGTGTTTTTCCTTGAACTACATGAACAGTAAAAATTGAAGTCTACTCTACAGCTGTGTTGTCATTTTAATGTGATTACTGATCAAATAATTGTATTAGAATTGTACCATAGTAGAACAAGCTTAAGTAAAAGTATAAAAATCATGAAAAACAAATAAAGAGAGTCACCAGTATATGAAGTGTTCTGCATCATTTTAAAAATAAACTTTTAAGTTTGCAAGATTTTGTTGCAGTTATTTTGTTTAAGGAGATTCTTTAACGACATATAAATTATTTACTTTCAGTTTTCTAAAGGTACATTTATTTATTATGTAACTCAAAAGTTCGTATAGAGATGTATAAAATGCAATCACCTGTATGCTTATATTTTATTCAGAACCACATCCCTACAACAATTCTCAGATTATCTTGAAAGTTTGATGCAATATAGTAATAATGCATAACATTACAGTCACTGAGAAACAGGCATACTAATTGAGAAATTATATGTGATTGAACTATATCCAGCATTTGGAATTCACAGAAATCGAATCTGAACACTAGGACATTAATTCATAATGGGCTCTAGTCTCCCCTTCCTGCATATGTGCTCCCCTTGAAGAAGTAAAATGTTTTACCCTTTACTAGCCTCTAATCGGCTACTTGGCTGAAAAAGTCCTAGAATTTTAGTATCTCAAGAGTAAAAGCAGCCCTAAAGTTCCTCTCATATAAATACTTATTTAATGAGAATTCTCTTTCTTCCATGTCTATTCTGTTATTGCCTAGTGTCGAGTGAATTTTCCAAGGATGGAAAAATTCATTGCTACTCATGTAAACTCATTCTGTCTCCGAAAACCTACATTAAAATTTTCTGCCTATTCTAAGATCTTTTTAAAATAGTTCTACTGTGGTAAAACATGCAGAACATTAATTTTACCATCTTAGCCATTTTTAAGTATACAGTGATATTAAATGTATCCATATTGTTGTATAACAATCATTACCACTCATGCGGTCAACTAAAACTGTATTCATTCAACAATTCCCTGTTTCTCATACCCACCATTTTAATTTTTCTCTCTCTCTGATTTTTAACTATTCTAAATACCTCAGATAAGTAGAATCATGCACTATTTCTGTGATGGTTAGTTTTATGTGTTTACCTGACAGAGCTAAAGGATGTACAGATAGCTGGTAAAACATTATAGTTGGGTGTGTCTGTGAGGGTGTTTCCAGGAGAGAATAGCATTTGAATCATAGAATGAATCAAGAAAGTCCACTCTTCCCAATGTGAATGGTCATCAAACAATCTCTTGAGGGACAACTACAAACAAAACGAAATGACAGTGGAAAGGCAAATTCTCTCTTCCTATCTTTCTGTCCTTGAATTAAAATATCTCTCTTCTGCTCTTGGACCTTGAAGTTCTTGGTTTTCAGGCTGTGGACTCTGAGAGCTGAACTACTGCCTCTCCTTCCAGTTCTGAATTACACTACTATCTTTCCTAGTTTCTCAAGTTACAGATGACATATTGTTAAACTTCTTGTGTCCATAATCAGCATGATTCAATTTCTATAATAAATTTCTTCTTATATCTTTCTCAATATATATCGTATTGGTTTTCTCTGGAGAACCCTAACAATATATTGTCTTTTTTCGATTAGCTTATTTTATTTAATATATTATTTTTAAGAGTCACACATATTTTAGCATGTCAGAATTCCTTGTTAAGGATGAATAATATTCCATTTTATGTATATATAAATTTTGCTTATCAGTTCATCTGTTGATGTACAGTGTTTTTACATTTTAAGTATTTGAATAATATTGCTATGAATATGGATATACAAATATTTACTTGACACTCTGCTTTCATTTTGGGGGGCTTATACCTAAGAGTGGGGTTGCTGGATCATATGATAATTCTATTTTTAATTTTTGGAGGAACTTTCTATAGTGTTTTCCACAGTCATTATACGATTACTACATTCTTACCAATAACGCATAAGCCTTCAATGCACCACATACTCAACAATTTTTGGTAATGTGGAATCACATGTGGTTTTTTTTTGTTTTGTTTTTGTTTTTTTGCAGTGCTGGGGATCGAACCCAGGGCCTTGTGCATGCAAGGCAAGCACTCTACCGACTGAGCTATCTCCCCAGCCCATCACATGTGGTTTTAATCTGCATTTCCCTAATGATTAATGATATTGAAATTTCAGCTTCATTTCACGTGCTAATTGACTGTACATATATATCTTCTATGGAGAAGTGTCTGTTCAATTTCTTTGCTCATTTTTGAACCGTGTTAATTTTTGTGTTGAATTTCATATATTCTGGGTATCAATTCCCTATCATATGTGTGATTTGCAAATATTTTCTCCCATTTGATAATTTGCAATTGGATTGCCTTGGTAGTATCTTTTGGTACAGATTTTAACTTTCACAGCCTGTGTGTCTTTGGTGTCATATCCAACTTACAGCTTTCGATACAAAGTTCCTTGAAGACAAAACATAGTTAAACCATATTTTTATTCAATAAATATTGCCAACCTCTTTTGTAGGAGAGCTTAATCTGTTTACATTTAGAGAAAAGAAGGATTTATTTCTGTCACTTATTTTTGTTGTTGTTACTTGTTTCCTACATATCTGATAGCTTTTTTGTGCCTCATTTCTTTCATTGCTTCTCTTTAGTTGATTTATTTTTCTCCTTTTTTGATAATGAAACTTACATTCCTCCCTCATTTCCTTTGGTCTATATTCTGCAACTATTTTCTTTGTGATTACATTTAATACCCCAGGTTTTAGCACTCTAATTTGAATTTATACTAGCAACATACTACTAGTTAACTGTAGCAACATAAACTACCCTGCTCAATTGCAGGTTTGCTTTTGTTCATTTTAGTTATTGACATCACAAAATTACATCTTTGTACATTGCATTTTCAAAAGCACACAGTAACTTCATTTATAATGTATTAATCTATTATATTATGTAGAAAACAACATGTATTTATAAATAAAATTATAAGACTAGATTTTAGAGTATTTTAAATAAGTATTGGTCTCTCAAATCATGTAGAAACAAAAAGTTACAATCGTTTCAATAACAACAAATTATAAAAATACCTGTATATTTGCCTTTACTGAGATTTTTTTTATATGACTTTGAGTTCTATTTTCTTATCCTTTAAACCTGTAGGACTCTTTCTTGTGATTTCTTGTAAGATAGGTCAAATGATAACTAGCTTCCTCAGATTGTGTTTATCATGAAGCAGTTTGATGTTTCACTTATATTTGAAGGACAGTTTTTCTGGACATCGTTTTTGATTTCTTTTTAAACATTCTATGTCATCCCACGTCTTCCTGGTCTTTAAGGTTTCTGATGCAAATCTTCTAAATGTGCTGAAATCTTATTGAGCACAACTTGCACATTAAAAAAAGAAAATGTTTATCTCTGACTTTGGCTTTTGACAGTTGGATTTTAAGGTGTCTCTGTGTGGTTCTTGTTGAGTACATCCTACTTGGAGTGTATGGGGCTTTTTGGAGTTTTATAATTATGTCTTTAACCTAATTTGGGACACTTGCCACCATAATTTCTTCAAATGTTATCTGTCTTTTACTCTATCTTTTCTCCTCTTGAGATTCCCTGAATGTTTATGTTGGTTTCTTGATGATCCCAGAGGATCCAAAAGGCCTTCTTCACTTTTCCTCAACTCTTTGTTATTTCTCAAACTTGATAATTCCATTGTTTTATTTTTAAATTATGTATTTTTTCTTTTGCTTACTTAATGGGAAATTTTTATTTCAGTGATTGTACTCTAAACTCTAAATTTCTTTTGGTTTCAGTTTAAGTTTTATATCTTTATTAAATTTTTCATTTGTTCATAAATCTTTTTCTTGATTTTATTCTTCTAGTTTCTTATACTTTTTATATGGTTGTTTTAGCCTTTGTCTAATAGATCTGACATCTGAGATCTAGTCTTTTTCAAGGACAGTTTCTAAGTTTTTTTTTTTTTTTTTTTTTTTCCTTTGAATAGGACATGTGAACTGTGTATGGTTGTGACCTTTTTGTTGAAAACTTATTTGGCTCTAATAATGTGATAAATCTGGAAGTAGAGTCTTGCCTTCATCGAGGATTGCCATATTTTACTTTTGTTTTTGATGGTTGTGGACTATCTCTTTGCTAAGAATCAGCCTGAAGAATGAACTTAAGATCTTTCTAGGTTTATTTCCTAAACTGTGCTTTCTCCTGAGCATGCATGGTTAATTTATAGATTCCTCCAATATATGTATGCTATTCTTTAATGTTTGTTTTCCAAAAGGGGAAAAAGAGAGAAATGAAGTAAAGGAAATAGCAGTAGTCCTTTCAATACCCTGGAGTTCACCTCACTTGGATGGTGAGGGACTGCCTCAATGAAGGGTATAACAACGGCTGCCCACCTCTGTATGTGTACCTCTGTGATCAGACACAGGAATACACTATCAGAATATGGATCCCAGATATTTGGAGGATGTGTGCTTATTACCCACCCTGATTTTTAAAATATGCACCAGAAATACATGTGTCTGCCTTTAGATTAAGTAGGAATGGGTAGCTATGACTGAGCTAAAAGATAAAATTGATCAAAATTTGCTGTGATTTATGATATAAGCCTTCCCCTAGAACTTTCAAGCCTTCAGTATATTCCATAGTTGTTTCAAAACAGCTACATCAGATTCTACCTGAACAATTATCTGTCAGAAAGGAGACAGACTCCTAATGCTTCCTGCTCAGCTAATGTCCTTAACTACGAGTTCCTTTTGAACTCTGTTTTAAGCATAGAAAATGAAGATAATGACATATGCTTTGACATCATATAATTAATGTTAGTATAAAATGAGGCAATGCACATAGAATACAAAGGATATACAATGAAGACAGTTATATTTGTATGATATCACTATGTTGTAGATAGTATTCACAAGCACAGTGTTGTAGATAGTATTCACAAGCATTCATATCCCCTTTGACATACTTGCTAAAGTGCCTTGTTTGGTTGATAAAATATGAATGGAATTAACAGGTGTCAATTCTGAGCAGGAATGTTCCATTTCTATGTTCTATTTCTTTTTGCAAACATGGCCATTTATGTTTTTTAAACTGCCCAATGCCTACACCACAGAGTAAATATTACACAGCGTAGAATTACTGCTAACTTACTGTGGATTTGTCCCAAGTACAAGAAAAAAGTCTTTGTTATTGGAAACAAAAGAGATCAGAGAGGTCCGTATGTTTTCATAATAGGACCTGTTTTATTCTAAGTATTACATTCTTTTTTCTCCTTGACTATATATTTTAACCATAGGATACTTGATACAGGTTTTCATTATTCTACATCTGTCCCCAAAGAAGTAAAAATATCCTTTTCTTAAACTGAATTCTAAAAGTTCCAATAATGATATGAAGTTAAGAATATCTTCTTTGACTTATCTAAGAATATGTTGACCAGTGAATACCTAAAACCTATGACCTATTCTCAGTTAAGACCAATTTAACACTTTGTAAATTGTGAACTGTGACAATTTGTTCTACTGTCAAGAGAGAATAATGAAAATAGCATTTATGAACATTAAGACTGGTATGGAAAATTAATGTATGGCAGAATTCATCACAATGAGGTTTTGGACTTATGTATTCTATAATAAATTAAATGATGTTGGAAGCTAAAATTGCCAATTGTTAAGTTAAAAAAAGTAATTGAAACTTACAGATATAAAAGTGAATGGGTTGAAACCAGTATAAACTGAAAAAATTAGGTAGGAGAAATGTTAAAAGCAAAAGAAAAATGATGGTATATATCATTTATTGAGCATTAGAATATTCCTACCTATAGCTTGCTTTATATTATTAGATTCTGAAAGCACTGTAGAATTAAATTTATTAAATTTTCTTTCATTTATTCATTCACCTGTTTATTGTTTTTGCTTTACCTTTTTTTTTTTTTTTTTGAGACAGGGCCTTGCTATGCTGCTTGGGTTGGTCTCAAACTTCTGGGCTCAAGCGATCTTCCTGCTCCAGCCTATCAAGTAGCTGGAACTACAGGTACACACTATGCTGTCTGACTTAATTATATTTTAAATTTTATTTTATACATAAGTGAAGGCTTTGGAAAGTTATACGAGTTGCCTAAGTTTACATATTTGACATGTAGAAGATTGGGGATTTATGCCCAAGGATATTACTCTTCAAAGTCTAGATATCCTTTATTTGTAAGCTATATTTACTGTCTCTCTAATGTAGAACAAGAAGTTAGTTTGACGATTAATCTATTTCATAGGGAGGATCAAAAAGTCTGGATTAGTTTATCAAAGCTTGCCTAAAGGAGAAAAGATTATTATGGTTACTTAACCCCAGAATGTTCTGAAGGTCCTGTTCTGTTGCATACATGTTTCAAAAAGTGACTACATGTAGCATAATAAAGAGGAAGTTCATCAAGTACTGCATCTCATGATAAATCTTATAAAATTTGCATCTACTGCATAATGACACTACTTTAAATGTAGGCATAGTTAGATGTCGCTATGGATAAAACCCTCCTTAATAATTTATTCCTCCTTCCCAAATAAATACTTTACATAGATGAAGCAATGTTGGATAATCTCTTTTCAATGTTGCTACACTCCCTTTCAAAGAGTTATTTTTAAAGTGTATTAGCCCCAAGCCACCTAAATAAAATATCAGGGTATGTTTTAATTGCTGTTTATTTTTTCTCTGCTCTAACTTTAACAGTTTGAGTGTGCCTGACATTTACTAGTGCCTGGGATAAATATTTGTTGAATAATATTGACCACTTGTACACTTTGCACTACTACTACTACCTCAACCAAATTGACTTTTTATACATTTAAACCTTACGAACATTATAGCTGCGTCAATATGCCTCACTTATTCAGGGAAAAATCAGATATAGATATGTCTTCAAAGGTTTGTTTTATTTGGGGGTGAGGGTATGCAGTTAAAAAACTAAATGGAATCATTAAAAATATAAGCAATTGCACCACATTTGCTTTATCCATTCATCTGTTGAAGGACACCAAGGCTCACAGTTTAGCTATTATGAATCGGGCTGTTATAAACATTGATATGGCAGCCTCAATGTAGGAGTAAGTTCTCTGGGTATAAACTGAGGAGTGGGATAACAAGGACAAATGGTGGTTCCATTCCAAGTTTTCTGAGGAATCACATACTGCTTTCCATAAAGAGAAATGAAATTATGGCATTTGCTGATAATATGAATACATGGCCAATGTGATTCCACATCATGTACAACCAGAAGCATGGGAAGTTATACTCCTTATATTATGTCAAAATATATTCTACTGTCATGTATAATTAATAAGAACAAATTTTAATAATGTAAGCAATTGATGAAACATACACCAGTAAGAAAAAGAAAGAGGAGTCAAGTGTAGAACAAGATATCAATGAGATTACTAGATTACAGAAAATTTGCGAAGGCCTGTCATGGATGAAATGGAGCTGAAAGCATGTACCCAGACGCTTTGTGACAGGCTGTCTTCCCAGGCAACACCACAGACAACCCAAGCCTGGTGGCAGCTGTTTTTAGGAGCATAAGCAAATAAGATGGGTTTAAATACGTGGAAGGCTATGGTAGAAGGCAGTATTTCTTCTTTGAAATTTTGGGCTACTTAATTGTGTGACTTGTCATAAATATTTCTTTGTTTAAAAATGTTACCTTTATCAGGACAACCTCTGGTTGTAGAACAGCTTGAGCATATGGAATTTGAATTTCTCATTTGGAAAACAGGCAAATGCCTTAACAGGATTTTGTTTAAATGTAGATGTGTCTTCAGGAAATATGCAATTCTTTAAAAAAAGAAGTGACACATTCATAGAAACCTTACCTAAACTGAAATTATTACTGGCTGGCTGGCAATTGAAAGAATGTTATCATTCCATAATTTGGACAGGGCTGGTAATAAAAACCAAAAGGATAAAAATTGCTTCTATGTCAGTGGCTCTTAATAGGCATAAAACTGGACTGAAAGTTGTTATAACACGCCAGTCAACACTCTAGATTGTGTAAAAACAAAAGCTTTTAGGACATATCAGTAACCTGCTGACCTAAATACAGCCTTATAATTTAAAGAAATGAATATCTTTAGACAGATAATTATCTTCCCATACAGAGGAATTCACTCAGTGTCTTTGAAAATTTACCATGATCTGAGGTTTTATATCTGAACAGATCATATTTTCATTAGAATTTGTAAGAGACCAAAAAGAAACAAAAAATAAAGTTATGGAAAAGAAATCACAATAGAAATTGGTTGAAATTGCCTTTTAGTTGACTGAATAAATTTATTATTGATTTTGCCCTTCTGTAAGAAGGAAAGGTTAATGAAAACAACCACATCTTTCTTTTTTAGGTGCAGAATATGTAATACACAAATGCTATGATATGATTCTCCCTTAAAATATGATGGTATTTACACATCAACTTTTTGTGTTATTATGATAGGGCTTATGTTATGCCATAATGCCTGCTTGCAAGATTTTGATGCATTCATAACTGGTTTGCATTCTAGGCTACATTATCTAATATGGAGACTGCTTTTTTTTTTTTTTGTAGGCTAAAGAAGTTTCTATGTCAATTTGGAACAGCTTGGCAGAAGAAGTGACAGGAGTAATTATGTTTTCTCTGTTATTGAAGGTAAAAAATAAAACTGCATAGGAGCAAATTCCAATAGATCCAACAATCTAGTATTTTTTCAAAGGATATACTAGTAGATGAAAGAAATATTCATATATTTTACAGGTTACTGGTATATAGAAAATGTAATGTTTCAATCAGTCTTTCAAATCATTATAATGAATTTTAGTTACACAAGTTTTTTCAACAAAGTTGTTACTCTATATCTGTTAAGTATAATGAAAAGCTTAAGTAATGATTTGAGAACTCCTGTAAAAGTAGATAATTTCATCTATATATGCCTAGCTAATTGAGAAAATCTTTATTCCTTTATTTTATTTGTTAGTTGGTTACAGAATACTCTGATTCCTCATTCTAGTTTTGAAAACTTCATCTTTCTGATTACAGTTAGCATTAGGTATTTACATAAAATTCTCAAGATTATTTATTTTATTACTTCATTCTTTACTAAAGAAATGTATTACAGTAACTAAAGTTAAACTAATTTGTAATGAATGAAAAGTAACATTTGTTGTTTTATATGTGAAAATGATTTCTCTAAGTTTGTGGCAAAGTCCTCCCAAAGAAAAGGGACAGTGGGATATAGAATACTATTGGAGAGCTGTTGGACACAACAACAATAGAAAATTAAAATTATTTTTGTTGAAAAGCATCTCTGTTTGCTCTACTCTTTTTTATTAAATCCATTTTTAACTTTGACTTTTATACCAAAAGGTGTTCTTGTGAAGCAGAAGAGCCTGTTCAGATTTGCCCTAGCCTGCAGTTAATCAGTTAGGAAAATCAAATAGATCTTATCTGCTAAAATTCTCTTTTCTGTATTGATATTTAACTTCACATAAGAAAGTCACTGATCTTAGTGAGATATGTAATTGATTGATACTGAACTTTATAAATGAAAGTGTCTAAACATATCCAAATCATAAAATATTAAGTAAAGGAAAAAGTTAACTGGGTCAATATTAAAATTTTCTACCCATATAGATTCCTAATTTATATTTAATTGAAGTCTTCCCCACTTGCACATCAGAAGCAAAATTATTGACTGAATTAACAGTTTTTGGAATGTTCTTAGATGCAGTAGTTAAAGCAATATCAACTCTAAAGTCAATTCAGTGCATAAAATGTGATAGGGACCACTGAGAGAGTTGTAGTTCCCCCTTATTTATCAAGTGTCATTGCCTGGAAAAATTAGAGGCGAAAAGTACACTTTGTGATTGAGTCAAAAAAGCTTTCACCTGAACATCAGAAAGTCACTATTAGGCTATGGTGGCAGTTAACATCTATTTAATGATAATAATGTGCCAAGAACTGAGACAGTAGGGTTTTACATTACAAGCATCATCTCACTTAAATCTTGCAAAATTTCTATCAGGTTAGTCATATTACTAACGTACTTTACAAGATGACAAAACTAAGTTTTAGAGAATTAAGCAAATTATTAAAGTTCACATATTAAGTTGTGTAACCAGAATTTTTTTTTATTGTAAACAAATGGGATACATGTTGTTTCTCTGTTTGTACACAGAGTAAAGGCATACCATTTGTGTAATCATAAATTTACATAGGGTAATGTTGTTTGATTCATTCTGTTATTTTTTCCCTTCCCCCCACACCTCCCACCCCTCTTTTCCCTCTATACAGTCCTTCCTTCCTCCCTTATTGCCCCCCTCCCTAACCCTAACCCTAACCCTAATCCTAACACAAACTCCTCCCACCCCTCATTATGTGTCATCATCCGTTTATCAGTGAGATCATTCGTCCTTTGGTTTTTTGAGATTGGCTCATCTCACTTAGCATGATATTCTCCAATTTCATCCATTTGCCTGCAAATGCCATAATTTTATCATTCTTTATGGCTGAGTAATATTCCATTGTGTGTGTGTGTGTGTATATATCACAGTTTCTTTATCCATTCATCAGTTGAAGGACATCTAGGTTGGTTCCACAATCAGGCTATTGTGAATTGAGCAGCTATGAACATTGATGTGGCTGCATCTCTGTAGTATGTTGATTTTAAGTCCTTTGGGTATAGGCCGAGGAGTGGGATAGCTGGGTCAAATGGTGGTTCCATTCCAACTTTTCTAAGGAATCTCCACACTGCTTTCCAAAGTGGGTGCACTAATTTGCAGCCCCACCAGCAATGTATGAGTGTACCTTTTTCCCCACATCCTCGCCAACACCTATTGTTGCTTGTGTTCTTGATAATCGCCATTCTAATTGGGGTGAGATGGCATCTTAGGGTGGTTTTGATTTGCATTTCTCTTATTACTAGAGATGTTGAATATTTTTTCATATGTTTGTTGATTGCTTGTAGATCTTCTTCTGTGAAGTGTCTGTTCATTTCCTTAGCCCATTTGTCAATTGGGTTATTTGTGTTCTTGGTGTAGAGTTTTTTGAGTTCTTTATAGATTCTGGAGATTACTGCTTTATCTGAAGTATGATTGGCAAAGATTTTCTCCCACTCTGTAGGCTCTTTCTTCACATTGCTGATAGTTTCCTTTGCTGAGAGAGAGCTTTTTAGTTTGAATCTATCCCAGTTATTGATTCTTGATTTTATTTCTTGTGCTATGGGAGTCCTGATCCTGAGGAAGTCTGATCCTAAGACGACTTGTTGAAGATCTGGACCTACTTTTTCTTCTATAATCTGCAGGGTCTCTGGTCTGATTCTGAGGTCCTTAATCTGTTTTGAGTTGAATTTCGTGCACGGTGAGAGATATGGGTTTAGATTCATTCTGTTGCATATGGATTTCCAGTTTTCCCAGCACCATTTGTTGAAGAGGTTATCTTTTCTCCATTGCATATTTTTGGCACCTTTGTGTAGTATGAGAAAATTGTATATATTTGGGTTTGTGTCCATGTCCTCTATTCTGTACCATTGATCTACCTGTCTATTTTGGTACCAATACCATGCCATTTTTGTTACTATTGCTTTGTAGTATAGTTGAAGTTCTGGTATTGTGATACCCCCAGCTTCATTTTTCCTACTAAGTATTGCTTTAGCTATTCTGGGTTTCTTATTCTCCCAGATGAATATCATGATTGCTTGCTCTATTTCTGTAAAGTATGTCATTGGGATTTTAATAGGGATTGCATTGAATCTGTATAGCACTTTTGGTAGTATGGCCATTTTGACAATATTAATTCTGTCTATCCAAGAACATGGGAGATCTTTCCATCTTCTAAGGTTTTCTTTAATTTCTTTCTTTAGTGTGTAACCAGAATTTGATCACATTTCTCCAACCTAAAAGTGTGACTTTCAAAACAATATACTATACTGCTGCCTGGAGGACATAGGTTCTAATAACTATTCTTTTTTTCTTAATTTGTGGTTTTGGAAAAGATTTATTCTTGGTTCTCAAATGATGATTGTATGCATTTGTAAAATTCTAAAATTGTAGATGTCTTTAGGTAAGTATATAATTACTTTAGGGAGGATGATTTTGACATACATAGATTTGAGTTATTAGTATAGGTTATAAAGATGAGCTTAATTTAGACTCTGGCTACGTTGACAGTTCACAGAGGTCAAATAAAGTTACATTAATTTTTACTGTAGTTCTCTTCATTCATCAAATTATTCTGCCTCCTCAATGCCTTGTTCGATTCTTTTGTTTAATTAGTGTGCATTTAGATTCTCTGGGCACTTTGGAATCCTGTGTGATAACTGTATGTTTCTTCTGGCATAGAAAGACCCCCTCCCAAGGTTAAAATATTATTTTCTATTTTTCCCAATATTTTTAAGGACATTCAACTAATATAAGGTCTAATAGAGTGTAAAATGAAATGGTTCTGGTGATCTATCAAGTTATTCTGCATTCTTCTTGAAACCAGTCTCAGCAACTTAGTGAAAAAAATAAAAAATGTCTGGGGATATGGCTCAGTGGTTAAATGCCCTTGGGTTCAACCCTTGGTACAAAAAATAAACAAAAAATCTAAAAATGTTGGTTAAAATCTGCTAATCTTTTTTGCTCCTTTGACCCTACCCCATTCCTGTTTGTTTTTTAATAGCAATCTTCCCCCACTCCTCTAGCTTTATTCATAATTCCTAACTCTGAATACTTGCTTCGTCAATGGAGGTAAGTATATATTGCTTCTTGTACAGCACCATGTTGACTGAAGTGAGCCAGACTTAGAAAGTCAGGGTCTAATGCTTTATTTCATATATTGAAGTTAGAGAGAAAGCAGGAATTTTTAAAAAGGAAGGTGTCTCATCTCATGTAAATAGAAGGAAGAACAGTGGAGCAATGGAAGTAGATTGAGAGGGCTGGAGAAGGCATGGAAAAGGGGAGAACCTTCAGAATGAAATTGACCAAACTATGTTATGTGCAGTATGAATCTATCATGATGAATTCCACTTTTATGTATAACTAGGATGCACCAATTTTATGAATTTAAAATTAAAGAAATCCTTGTATAATGGTTTTGGCAAAGGCAATGAGGAAGGAGAAGCAAATCCAAACCTGGGACAGGTGACCATTCCAATCAGGATGACCCCCAACCCTTTGGAACAGTTCAATGTAATCAAACTCAAAGTGATTAACTGGTCCCCTTAGTTGTCTCTGCTCTGTTGATCACTCTCGTTGTCTGATCCTGGTAGGTTGGACTTTTAGCAGTTTCAATCACTAGATCTGACAATGTAAAGACAATCTGACTCTGGTTATTCTCCTCATGGGCCCATGTTCAAGCATTGGAATGACCAGGACCAATTTTGGATAATATCCTTTAAAGGAGTTCTCTTAAAAGGAGTTCTAAGAGTGAAAAGACCCATTAAGTTCATGACACTATCTTGGTGGTATTATGTGGGAGAAATAATAACTAGTCCTTTGCTTGGATGTTATGGAACTGGATTCTTCTTGGAGTTTTTTGTTTTTCCTACTTTGTGAGTACTTACAATTGTTAGAGTATATAGAATGTTTGTTAAACATCGTGTAAAATTAACATGATGATATTAATAAGATGATCAGTGTTATGCCCCATAAAATTATAAGGGATGCCCAAGACTTCAGGAGAATATAATGTGATAAAGAAAGACTATGACAGCCCTGTTCCAAATTTGTGACTAAACATTGGTTGCCTGTTTGTTTCAGTGTTTCCCTTTAATTTTATCTTGAAATTAAGAAAAATAAAGTGGGCAAAACATTTCCAAATTTTCACTAGAATAAAATATTGTATAATGCATATGTAGAAGGGCAGATTGTGAATAAATACTAGAACTTCCCTTAAGAAAACATGGACTGTGAACTAATGATGTAGAAATTTCTTTCAGACAAAGAGTAGGGACTCAGATCACTCTGAAATTCTGAGATGGCTGTCAAGATGTACTGTGGCATTTGTATGTGACTTGAAGTTAATTATCTTGTATCCAAGCTCTAGCAAGTTTAGACGTCCCTCAGATTCTGTCTTTAAGATTAAGAATTTTTTTCTAGAGAGCATGTAGGTGTGATTAAAGAAACTCAAATATTTAGGCATATAAAAACTGAAGGGAATATTATTGGAAAAGGCAATGCAATTACAATGAGAGATTCAGTTTGAATAAGTAGAAGTTAAAGTGATGTATTACAATGCTTTAATATGTAGCAAAACAGTTCATAATAGCAACTAAACTAAGATTTAACCTTATTCAGGAATAAAATGCAATTTTGTAAAATTGGAAGGATGGATTTATGGATTTATATCTCTGCCTATGTGTTTTTACACTCATTAATTTTATTCTATTAAAAGATCAAAGAAAAGTTAATATAAATGAAGTAAATACAATTTGAGAATGGGCAATTAGAATTAAAATGCAGGTCATGAAGGTGGGGTGTAGGGATTAGTCTAAGGACATTTTTGCACAGGATCAAAAAGGTAGACAGGTATTTGTAGAAGGGATTTATGGAGGACAAGCTTTCCAGGATATTATGAAGGTGACATCACTTGGAGGAATTCTCAGAGTTTAGAGAATAACAATAGCTAAGTTTCAAATCTTGAGCACATGGTATTTTTGACAATGCATTTGTAAAACCTAAATGTATGGGAGTGTAGAATGAACTACGTACCCTATAAAATACTTCCTCGAACCCATATAATATACAGAATAATGTAGAGACTTTACAAAATATTTGAAAGTCTAGAAAAGGACTGTTTTTCAGATCAGACCTAGGGCAAACCCCAGTCGCTCTTGTTAAATCAGAGTACCATTGGGACCATCCTTAAAAATGAAACACCAGAACCTTATTCCTTAAGATTGAACATCTAAGAAATACTTGGAAATTTATTCACACACAAGTCCACAAAAACGTATTCATAAAAATATTTTTCAGCTAATTCTGATTTATGGGCAGGCTTGAGAAACACTTAGTAGGCAACTCATAAAGTATAGGGACACCTTTGTTAAGAATTTTAGATGGCAAGAGAATGAGGAGATGGCCAAATAAAGCTAAACTATCAGAACACAAAGACCTTGAGTCAGTTGATACATCACATCACTAGTGATGGAGACTTTTAAAAAAGTGCAACACAAGAAAAAATTAATTTTGGCTACATTCTTATTGCCTGACATAATTAAGTCACTGCAATATTTGTCTGGGAAAATTTTCTGGAATAAGTAAATAAATTATAGATACTATAGTTTTTAACTATAGTATCTATTTAACTATATATATATAGTAAACTATTTATCTATAGTCTTTAACTATAGTAGTCAGAATTGAACAATGTTGTATATTAACATGTAGGCATTAATGATCTTGTTGTTTGTGTCATTGCAATACTAAAAACAGTGTTCCAATTAATCTTATTGTGAAAACAATAAGTTTTTCAATATTACTAGGTGATAGTGCATTTTGTAACTCTTCACTATTTGATTATCATTACTCAATTAAAATTTAACAGAAACCAGTGTTTCAAAATATATTAGCGAATTAATAAAGCTACAAGTAGCCACATTTGAGTTGAAAAATAATTTTTAAAAAACTACAATAAGATAAAATAAGTAAAGTAAAAAAATTCTGGAAAAAGACTCAACATATTGACTCTGATTAGGTGGAGATAGGTTCAAAATTTGTTAGGTTGACCATTGACTCCCTCCTTACACTCTCAAAAAAAAAAATCCAAGTACTAAGTCTTGGAACTTAGAATCTGTGTATATTTATATGGCAGAAAGAGAATTGGTAGTTGTGATTAAATTAAGGATATAGAGATGGAATAATCTTACTGACTTATTCAGATCCTAAATGTAATCATAAGTGTCCTTGAAAGAGGAGCCTAAGAAAATTTGACTACAAACTACAGAAGGAAAAGAGAATTCGGAAGCAAAAAGAAATTTGAAGATGCTGTTCTGTTGTCTTTGAAGATAGAGAAAAATGTCCTAAAACAAGAAATGCAGATCTAGAAGCTGAAAAAGCCAGGAATGGGCTGCTGCCCCAGAGCCTCTAGGGGGAACTCAGCCTTCATAATATCTTGATTTCATCCCATAGAAACTGGAATCCAGAACTCTAAGAGGATCTTTTTGTGTACTCTTAGGCTATCATATTTGTGGCAGTTTGTTACAGCAGCAGCACAAAAACAATACAAAACCCTTGAATATAGTTGATTCTGTGGTTTGAAGGTCAAAATATTTGACATCAAAATGTGAAGAACAACTTCAGGACTTCTTTTTTACATTTTTCCTTTTGTAATCTCAGTTGTTAAAATCATAATAGTTTTTACTGTTAAAATCATAATAGTTTTTTGCTGTTAAAATCATATTAGTTTTTAAGGAGCAAAGTTTGGTTTTACAGATGATTCCACAGAATAACTTGAGTCCTATGGTGTGTTAAAGAATTAGGTCAGAGTAAATGTCATCCTTTGCAATTAGCAAGTTATTGCTCAGTATTGAGCATGCAAACTGTGTCCAGTATAAGAATAAAAAAAAAAAGAAAGAAATTGAAATCTACACATTCTAGCATGAAAGATCAATTCCTGGTTGTTTAGTCCCCTCCCCATAGTCACTAGATTCTGTGAACACACTGCAGCCTATATTTCAACATCTCCAATGATATACAAGTTTCTCCTTCACGGTCTATTTTATTGATAGTGAGTTCCAGCTAATGATAAAAAATTTAATCCATATTTTCCTTATTATAATTTATATGATTTAAGACTATTTTTTGTTATTGAATACCCAGAAGACTATTCCAATCTGCATTTGCATCATTGATTATCTAAGAAGGTTTGTGTTTGCTTCTTCCCTTGAGCCCAGATACCTTTAACTTCTCCTTTTATAACAACCTTTCTGGACACATCGCTATTTTTGTAACTGTGAAAGCAACAGTGACAGGGAAAGGGGTGGTCTGCTTCTGCATCATGCCCTTCTCTTCAGTTCTCCCATTAGAGGTTTGACCACAACCCCAAAGATATGTGTTGTATAATAGAAAGGCATCACTATTGGAGTAGCATTTGAACATGAAAAATCCCTAGTGAGCTACTTTTCTATATGTTTCAGAAGCATTTATTATTCAGTTTTTTATAGTCATGTTTTTTTTTCTTTTCATTTTTTAATTGATGCATCCTGATTACACAATGGAGAGTTTCATTGAAACATGTTCATGCATACATGAAAACAATTTGACCAGTGTTACTTCCCAATGCTGTCCCCATCCTCTTCTCCTCCTCCTCCTCTCTCTTTTCCCTTCCTCTATCCTAATATCTTCCCTTCTACTTTCATACTGCTCCCTTTCTTCTATCCCCCTGCTCTAGCTTCCACATATGAGAGAAAATGTACAATATTTTTCTCTGGGTCTGAATTATTTCACTCAAATTTATGGTCTGCAGTTTAATTCATTTTCCTGCTGAATAAAACACCATTATTTGTACATATTGCATTTTCTTTATCCATTCATCTATTCATGGACACCTAGGCTGATTCTATAACTTGGTTATTGTGAATTGTGCTGCAATAAACATGGGTATGCCTGTATCTCTAAGGTATATTGACTTTAATTTCTTTGGAATAAATACCAAGGAGTGGTATACTTGGATTATATGGCAGTGGTATTTTTAGTTTTTTGAGGAACCTCCATAATGATTTCCATAGTAGCCCACCAACAGTATATAAGAGTTCCTTCTCTCACCACCTTATCAGCATTTATTTTTTTCGTATCTTCACGATTGCCATTTTAACTAGAGATGGAATATCAGAGTGGTTTAGATTTGCATTCCCCTAATGATTAAAGACATTGACCATTTTTCCCTACAGCTGTTAACGATTTTGTTGGAAAAAAAGTCCTTCACATAGAACAAAAATCATATATATATATATATATATGTATGTATAGTGTGCAGTTGGCTATACTGATTAGGTTTGTGCATGTAAATTCTACACCATGACAAGATCAGATCATCTAATGAGGTACTTCTCAGAATGATCTCTGTCATTAGCTCATGCTTTTCTATATTTCCATCCAGCTTTAGAGGCAAGCCCTGCTCTTTCTTTCAGGAGTGACTTTCCCCACATCTCCTCTGAAACTCCCTAAGTTTTCTCTCTCTGTCTTTGGTGGTTTCTTAGCAGTCTTTTTTCCATGCACAGGGGAACCCCAGTCAAAAACACCTTTACCCAGATTCAGAGTTTTCCTTCAGCTTCTATTCCATAACTTCCTCACTATCTTCACCAAACCTATGGTCAGTTGCAAACTTCCATGCATACTTTAAAATTCATCTGGTAATTATGATAGGGGTCACCCAATTAAACTGCTACTTTTGTTTCTTCACGTCTGAAATTCATTTTCTTTCTCTTATGCTCAGATTATTATTATCAATGTTAGGGGTAGTACGGTAATTTTTTCTATTTTTCTTGCTTTGCCTTTTTGGCAAACATCTCTAGACAATCACAGATTATCTTTAAACAATAGGACTGTCTTGCAACTAAGTCTTACTTCCAGCAACTATAATTTATGTGAGATGGGCAAGATACTTAGCCAACCTGCCTTAGATTTGATATGTGTAATGTTAGGGAAACAATTATATTCAGTGTATTGGTTTGCTACAGAGGTTAAATAAATTAATCATTTTAAAGAGCTTAGTAGAGTAATTGTCACAAAGTAACAACTCAAAAATGCAAGCTATTATTATTATTTAACCATCGTTTATCTCCTATTTTCTATGGCCTGCACTTATCAAAGATGTCCAGTTAAATCAAGTCACTAATCCTGTGCACTACATGAGATTTATAATCAATTGCAGAAGCCAGCCTTGTCATCAGGTAGATCATAAACATACCAGGGTCATAATATTTTGTCCAAGACTGATTCATTGATATAAAGTACAGCTGCTGCCATCTTTTTTAAAGGTAATATATAAACTCAGTGCATTTTAAGCACTGAACAAAGTATATGATATACAATCAAATGCTCGGTGATCTCATCATCATCTCCAACATCCTTATTATTCCTCTTCCTTAATTCTCCAGTCTGGCTATGTTCATCATTTCACTTAAAGGTTTGCTTGTAGGAGTCCCCCCAAATCCAAATTAAGTGGCCCAGTTTTATTTACCATTGGTAATCAATTTCTTGAAAATTACTCATGCTTAGTTTCAATTCCCAGTTTATCTTTCCTTCTGTCACTCATCTTTCTCCTTTCCTCTCTTTCGTGATACTTCTCTACAATTCTTTGTCTTTTTTCACATCTACCACCCATTTTCTAGGCTTTAATATATCCATATGTATTGTCTATTTCTCAAGTCTTGATCTCTATCTTAAGGACTATAAATATTTCACATACAAATGGAAAATTTCCTCCTGCATATCTGATAAGCATTTTACACTAAAAAATACCTATTTTAGTAACAATTTTTTTATGTTTTCAAAACCAACTTCCACTCTTAATTGTTCAACATAATTTTTTTCTCAGTCCTATTGACTATTTCCTTAAACTGTCTGTCACATCCATCCATTTCCTCCCGTTTAGTAACCAAAAAAAGAATTCCAACCAGCCAGATGATAGACAGTGAGGTGATAGACAAATGGAAAAAAGGGCATAACCACTCCCTAGACTTCTCACAGTGCATCAGAGAGGACAGAAATGACATTCTTCAAGTGAGAACTGCTTGTAGTAGAAGAGAAGAGAAGGTCACAACAATGAGCATATATCATGATAAATAAAACTGTCAGATTAAAGGGTTGGGATGTAGTTCGGTGGTAGAGCATTTGCTAGCATGTGCAAGATCCTGAGTTCAATCCCCAGCAGTGCAAAATGAAACAAAACAAAAAAGCCTGTAGGGTCAAAACTCAAATATAAGTGGTTTTAAATCCTACATCCATCCCTAATCCCTCTTAAGTATGTAATGTGAAGGGAGAGTTCTTAATTTTTCTAATTTATTTTCTCATCTGGAAGTTTGGTATACTAATACCGCTTGTTTTACCTGTCATTGAATATATTAAGAAAAATAATAAAAGAGTTATTGCATAACATGATTTTAACATGGTAATTGTTATGATCACTGCTACACCTACCTTAATTATCAAGTGATTATACATAATGTTTATATATTTATTCTCAATTCAAATTCCAACCCCAATCCTAATTAGAAGAATAGAGTTGTGACTGCCTAATTTCTGGGGATATCAGAAATGTATTCTGTCTCAGATTTGTTTTTTTTTTTTTTGATCAAATAAAATTTCAAAATATCAACTGAAATTCCATAAATACTCTGTTGAAGTATGTATACTCTCATTTTTAGGCACCTTTTAAAAATGTCACCTTTTTAAAATCGTTACTGTACCTACAATTCAGTTATAAAATATTTTCTGCATACCTTTTACCAATAAATAAGATTTTGAACAGGGTATTGATGAAGTGGAAGCATATATGTTATTTCTACTTGAATAGTTAAAGTCTAATGACACCTCTGAAAGTAGAAAGTGTGTGACAGAGGGGCAAGTTTATTTTCCTGAAGGCAGACAGTTGATAAATATGAAATGCTCTTTGCAGGTCTAATGATTTTTCAATTCACAAAAACCTATGGTGTTGTGCAGACTTGATGTCAAGCACATGACTGAGTCACTTTCAAATTTCCAGAAGTACATAAAGTACTGCTTGAGAAATCTGGGTTCTAGAATAGTCTGTGTTTATATATTGGTGCATATTGCATGCAGTATAATGTGCAAGTATGTTTTGAATGACATTTCATACACTTACCAGAAAAGCATATCACTTCATCTAGTTATTTGTAGTGTAATTTTCTATAGATTGTGATAGGTCAAAAATAAAGGTAAAATAGCTGATTTATCCTTGATACAAAACTATGGTGAAAATTTAATTCATTTTAGGCTAACAATAATGGTTTATACTACCTACTGGGACTATTGATTTAAGGGTAAGTTTGATAGTTCATATAATACAATTCATATTTATTATCTTGGGGAAAATTTAATGAAACTGACATATAACTTCACATATTTGAAAAAGTATAAGATGGTGATTAAATCCTGAAATAATATGAGAATACTACAATGAGCAGTATCTATAGCCTAATATGATTAAACATCATATGAACACTGCCCTCAGGAAATTTTCTTGCCATGATTTCAGAGAGGCCTCTTGCATCTTTTCCTTGATTGATAGCCAGGGAGAGAACAAAACAAAATAAAATGTACAAGTGCGCAAAGGTAGATCATGGAATTGTATCTGGAACACATTCTGCACACAAATAAGTCATAATTATTGACTAGCAAGAATTTTTATCCATTGCATTTCCCTAAATATCATGGTTAATTATTGTTATTTTTCTTGCTATTTTATGAAGCACAGGCATTCTTAATGAGTTTTTGAGAAAAGTTACAATGTTTTAAGTAGTTCTTACTACTTATTCTTTAGGGTTTATCATTAATGGTGTTAATAATCACTGTGAGGTTCTGATGGCATCAGTGAGAAAGATGAACATGCAACCCTATGAACATATCCTTCTAGAATGGATCATAACTAGATAAGTACTTTGATCTGTGTATGATGCATGAGAGAAATTAGCTCATGTATGGTTTTGGTAGAAGTAAGACAACTTTTCCTGAGGAAAATTGGGGAAGGTTTCCATGAGACTAAGCAAGAAGCAACAAGGTAAGACACAGAGGTGAGGTGAGAGCATGGTAAGCAGCAGCCCAGAGACTGGAGAAAGCAAGAGAGTTTGGACAAGATAATGGGTTTGGAAAGCCAAGTCTGCCTATGTATACTCTTGTGGATATGTTGCAATGAAAGTGTATTTCCTGAAATAAAGCAAAATTTGATAATTTGCCTAGAGTTTAACTACTTAAAAGTATTCTAAAGAAAGCTACCGAAATGACCCTTAATTTATAACAGAGTGGATGAAAACCATGCTTTGGCCCAGAGTTTGACTTGCTTTGGTTCGGTTCAATAGTTCAGCAAGCATTTACTCAACCACCACAGTAAGTCAGACTAGGGCTCAACGAGTAGGATGCTCAAAGCTCAGCCACAGGTTGTATGATTTCATGGACGTGAAATGTTCAAAGTAAGGACACCCATGGAGACAAAATGTCAATTAATGTCTCCAGACCTGGCACATGGGGGGATAGGAAGTGTTTACTAAAAGGTACAGAATTTCTTTCACTTGGCATGTTTCCAAATTTCATGTGTTGTAACATATATCATGTCTGGTATATATACAGGTGGTATGGGCATGTGCAGTGTTGGTTCCACTTTTCGACAATTATAAATAATGCTGTTATGAACATTCAGGCACCTTTTTTTGTGGACATATATTTTCAGTTTTCTTGAGTACATACTGAGAAGTGGAATTGATGGGACATTGATTGTCTATTTTTCTTTTGGAAGAAGTGTGAAAGTAATATTTCCCTTCCTACTCTTCTTTCTCTTCTTTTTTTCAGTACTAGGATTGAACCCAGGGACATTCTTCCTCTGAGCTACATCCCCAGTCCTTTAAAAAAATTTTTTTTGAAACAAATTCTCCTTAAATTGCCCAGACTGCATTAGTACTTGTGATTCTCCTGCCTGTGCTTCCGCTCCTGAGTTGTTGGGATTAAAAACATGTGCCACCGTATCTACAAAAGTGTTTTATGAAGAGTCTGCACTATTTTGCATCTTTCATTTTCGCATACTAAGGTTCTAATTTCTCCACACTTGTTATTGTCTGTCTTTTATAATTACATCTATCCAGGTGGATGTTAATTACTATCTCTTCATGGTTGTGATTTGCATTTCCCTAACATCCAAAGATAGTGAGTGCTTTCGTCATATACTTACTGGTCACTGGTCATTAGTATGTCTACTTTTTTTTAAGATATGTATTCTGATCCTTCACTAAGTTTTAATTGGATTGTATGTTTATTTGCATTATAAGAATTTTAAAAATACTCCAAATATAATTCCCATAATGCATTTGTCTTTTCTTCTTGTTAAATGTGTTCTTTGTAGCACAAAAGTTTTTCATTTTGGTGAAATCCAGTTCATCTAATATATTCTTTTATTTCTTGTACTTTAAATGTCATATATAAGAATTTGTTTTCTAATTAAAAATCCTGAAGACTTTATGTAGCTAAGCACTGCATTTTTATCACTTACATTTAGGTATTCCATGCATCATAGTGTGATTTTGCATTTGACTGAAAGTACATGTCCGAGATCATCATTTTGTCTGTGGATATTCACTTCTCTCAGTACCATTTTTGAAAGATTGCTATTCTATCATTGAAATTTCAGGGAACCCTTGAGAAAATCAATTAACTCTGGATATAAAGACTTCTCTCTGGAGTTTCAACTATATTCAATTATTGCCTATGTCTACCATTAGGCCAGAACTATATGGTAATGAGTACTGTAGCTTATAGCAGATTATTGAATTGGGTATAGTGAGTCCTTCCAACTTTGTTATTCTTTTCAAGATTGTTTTGACAATTCAGAATTCCTTGCCCTTCCACTTGAGTTTTAGGATCAGCTTATTTAGTTCTATGAAAAAGGCAGTTGATATTTTAATATGTAGTGCATTAATCAATAAATCAATTTGGGGAGTAGGCCCTCTGTAACTTGTTAATTCTTCCAGAACATATCTTTCTAGTTATTTATGTCTTTTTTTGCTGTTTTCAAAAAAGATAGTAGTATTCTTCATTCATGTCTTTCACATATGTGAAATTGATCTCTAAATATTTTGCTATTTTTGGACACTGTAATACATTGAATTGTTTTCTTAATTTCATATTCAATATGTTTTTTGCATGTAGAAATAGAATTTATTTTGTATCTTGCATCATATAACCTTGCCAAACTTGTTTATTAATTCTGAAAGGTTTTTTGTATGTGAATTCATTAGGATTTTTTATATCCAGTATAATATGACCTGCAAGTAGAATTAAACATCTTAATTTTGAATCAGGATCTCCTTCACTTCTTTTTCTAATTTTCCTGGCTAGACTATTCAGTACAAAGTGATATGTGCAGATGTCTTTTTGACTTTTCTGATCTTTTGTAGAAAGATTTCATTCTTTGATCATTAAGTATTTTAGTTAGCTATGGGTTTACATAGATCCCTTTTATTAGGTTGAAGTTGTTCTTTAAATTCTTAATATTTTTAAAAAAGTTTATAGTGATTGGGCATGGAATGTAGCAAAGTACCTTCTCTGAGACTATTGAGATGATGATTATGAGTTTTTCTTTTATTCTATTAATGTTGTATTGCAGGGATTGATTTTCATATACTGAAGCAAACTTGCATCCCGTTGCATGTAAGTTATTTTATTTGTTGACATTAAATTCCCTTATTATCCTTTATAGATTCATAAAGTACGTGGTAATGTCTCCATCTTTATTTCTGATTTTAGTATTTTTTTCACTTTTTTTTTCTTGGTCTATGTTTTCATAGAACCAACTTTTGCCATTTTCTCTATTGTTTTTCTAGTCTCTGATTCATGGAATTTCTCTATAAATGTCTCTTCCTTTGGGTTGCTTTCACTTTAATTTGCTTCATATTTTCTTTTTCATATGGTATGTGATGGGGTTATGGATTTGAGATCTTTCCTTTTTGGTAATATAGGCATTTACATTTGTAAAAATTTCCTCTGCACACTGCATTTACTGAATTCCATGTGTTGGTATGTTGTGCTTTTATTTTCATTCACCTTGAAGTATTTTAAAATTTCATTTCTAATTTCTTTAATTAATTATTTTTGTAGGGAGGTGTTGTTTAATATCTATATATTTGTGAATATCCCGAATTCTCTTTTTTATTGTTTTCTAAGCAATAATAATAATTATAGTGACATACAAGAAAATTTGTTTATCAAATAGATGAAAATATACTTACTTCTCTGCTATGTCTCAACATAAGTTTATTACTAAATCTCTCAAAATAATTGAGAGCAAAATATATCATCATCTCATTATGTTGGAGATGAGACAGAAATTTTGATTTCTTTATATTGTGAAAAAAACAACAAAATTTTAGCCCAGAAAATTTACAAAATTTAATCAAGGGCATGAACTTGATATAGCTGGCATGAGAATAAAGCTTGTTTTCCTTAATTGGTCCATTGCTCTTTCCTGAAAAAGTGTCACTACAGTGACTGCTGGGCAGCAAAGAAGAAAAGGGATCTAGTATTTCATTACCATATGATTCATGGTGAAGATAGGAGATATGTCCTTGTTACTTAGATAGGTGCTAACTTCAATAAGAATAGCCTTCTGAAATAGAAAAGATGTTATAAACTAGTTATACTTTGGCCTGAAATGAAACATTCATAGCAAAAGTGAATTATTTAGATTTCTACCATAGGATTCCCTGTCCAAACAAAGCTGATCTAACTAGGAATGGGCAACTCCCCAGGGAGTACCAATATATTCTTTTTCTGGCAATTAGGAATTGAAGCATTAAAAGACTGAAAAAGAATGATCATGAGAAGTTAGGGGAAAAAGTGGCATCATGGCAATTAAAATTATGTGTGATATGCAGTTTTAGATGTTGAGAAGGTGGAAGCCTAAGTGTGGCTGGGAAACTGCTCGGTTGAAAGAAGAATGAATTAGACCTACAGAAAGGAGTGGAGATGGGGGATGGAAACAGAGCCTACAACAGCACATTCTTTCCCAGATTAATTTCACCAGAGGCCCAGCAATATGTAATTCCTTCATTTATGTGACAGTTAGAAGCACTATCATTTTCAAGGTGGATAGCACTGATGTAGAATATTCACACCCAACAGAAAATTGAAACAATTACAATATTCACTGACAATTGTTTTGAAATTTCTTCCACTACTTTGTGATAACTCAATTTCGACTCTGCTAACTCATATTTTGAAGGTTCACTGTTTCTCCCTCCCACTAAGTGTTTTCTTTTCCCTACCTGTGTTCTTAATAGATTTCTCTAAAGATTTTACCTAGTTAGGGGAAATTACCCATTCTTATCTTCTTATGTTGCACTTCTTGGTCTCCCAAACATTACTGTAAGGTAACAGAAAAAATGCACTAGCCCCTTGGGTCTCTCATACTATTGTGATCAGGGGTAAAGATCTGAATTGCCTCCAGAACTAAGCACTGCACTGGCATTTTCTCCATCCCTTGGAAGGCATCATTCAGTTGAGTGACTAACTTGAAATTCTGAACACCACAGGAGCTGTTCCTAAAAGTTTTCCTTTACCTCTTCATAACTCCACTGTTGTAAAAGGGGCAGTGAATCTTGACAGAAGTGTTGAGGTGAGCGGTCTGTTGAGGAAAAATAAAACAGGTGCGGGAAATTGTTTTGATAACAAGGCTTTTTGTCAGGACAATGACCTACCACGAATCTTTATAAAAGTGGAAAAAATATATATGTAACTAGTTTTAGTTGAAATAAATTAAAATATAGGGTATATATTTCAAATTCAACCTCTATGTATGGAGAAAACACACACCAAACCAATCATCGAAAAATTATTTTGCTTTTGATTTATACCATGGTTATTAAAAATGACCTTTCCTAACAGTATATTTAAAAACACTCACTTTTGTTTCTTGAACATCTTCTATGAACTTATTGTACAATCACAAACATGAAAAGGCTAAGACAATAAATTAATTTAGTTCTTCAGGTTCTAGAGAAGGAGCGAGATGCCAGGACAACTGTACAGCCATGTTAGTAATTCTGTCCACAATTCTTTCAGGAAGTTCTGTGACCTAATATCTACATCACTGTGTCCTCTTTAAGCAAAGTAGGAATCAATCATATCAAACCACAATTAACTCCTATTACAGATTCTAAACTGGCAATACATACCACAAACAAATTCCAAGTCCTACAAGCCCCATGTTAAATCTCATTTTTTTTGGAAGAAATATTTACATTCCCCACAAAATTCAAATGTTGAAACTCCAAGCCCAATGTGATGATACTCAGAATTGGGACTTTCAAAGGTAATCAGAATGAGGTCATGAAGTAGGCATACACATATTTGTGTCTCAGATTTAAAGATTTTGAACTTAATTATCAAGGACTTGTGGGTTTTCTTTTTTTCCTAGTTCATCATTGGATTATTTGCAAATAACCATAACGTCTGGAAATGGTTGGATGAATCTCTTGGAACACTGATTTGGGAATTTTGTGAGCCTCTATTTCTGATCTGACACTTAATCCCATAATTTTGCTTTGTTAGTTGCCATGTTTTGTTTTTGTTTTTCTTTTTCTTTTGGTACCAGAGATTGAACCCAGGGGCACTTAATTAGCTCTCTTTAATCTTTTTTTTTTTTTTTTTTTAAATTTTGAGACAGGGTCTCACCAAGTTGCATAGGGTCTCACTAAATTGCTGAGGATGACTTTGAATTTGCCATCCTCCTGCCTCAGTCTTCCAAGCTGCTGGGATTATAGGCATAAGTCACTGTGACCAGCCTATGCTTCCTTTTAAGTGTCTTTTTCTTTTTTAAAATTGTCTCACAAAGTCTTGAGAGAAATATGTACATCTACATAGGCATTTGAACTCTCATAGTCCAAGCATAAAACCTGTATGTGTAGCAGTTATTCAATAAATTATTTCTGAATTGAGTTCAGCAAGAGGGAAAATTTGAGACTTGGAACAATAAATATTTATTACTATATACATTTATGGTGTTGTGAATTAAGATATAAACGGAATTCACCTACTATTTGGAATGTTTTATCCAGTTCACTTTAATTAGCTTCCATAAGTGTATACCATTATCAAGAAACTTGAGAGTTAGTTGTTTCCCACCATCACCACATTTTTTTTTTTCTGCAGAGTGGAGGCCCAAATATATGAAGTGCATGGCAAGGGGTCACAGTTTATTAGTTACAATTTTTGAACCTAGATATCATCATTTTGTCCTGTTCAGCCTTCTCCAAAGAGTGGAATTTTGATTTGATGTTCATAACCTAAGGAATTAAATTCAGAGAATTTTGTTTGGAGAAATTTAATCTGAAGTTACAGAAGAACCCCTTTAGAGTAGAATCACATTGCATCATTTTGGAAAAGTGAGAGCATATGTTTGAAGAATTTATAAGACAGAGTAAATATACAGAAACTAACTTAATGGTCACTGGTCACTCTTCCCTGACATCTTGCTCTTCAATAAGCAAAAAATGCTTTGTAAGTGAAATTCTATTTTGTAATGATATTATATTGCCATAATTCTTGAAGAACAAAGAGGGCATTTTGCAAACAATCATTTGAAAAACTTTGGATTTCAGAGATGGTAATTTTATTATGATTATTAAATTATTAATAAGTACTCAGGGTCTGATTTCACCTCTGTTAATGAACAAATACATTAGTTTTGCCCTATCGAATGAGTATTTGCAAAGTACATCTCCTCCTTCAGGCTCTAATTTAAATAATTGCTTAAAGGTTTACTGAGTCCAAAGATTAATCTTATGGAATGAGCTCACTTATACAAAGTTCAAAAATACTAGCTCTGCATCTTCAGCTAAAAAAAAAAAAAAAAAAAAAGAATAGCTATGTCATCCAGAGAGGAACTAAAACATTAAAACATGATATTAAGGAGGATATTATAACCTTGAAGTCCCTGTTCTTTCATAAAAGAAAAATAATCCACATTTTATAATTTTAGAATATAGTTTTCAGTTTATAAACACACATACACAAACACACACATATACAAATACACTTTTATTTTAAAATGAAAAATTAAGATTTTAATTATATTGGGTTACTGAAATGAACATTTGTTCATACTGAGAAAAACAAAAACAATGATTCAACCTAAAGCAACTCTATAAAAAGTATTGACTGAAGTATAATTTAGGCTTTTTCTGTGCAAATAGCAGCTATCATTTTAGAAATTATATTGACTGTGGATTCTGACTGTTACTATGCTAATTTCAGGGTTGTGAATAAATGTATAGTCCTTTAAGAGTTGAGACGAAATGTGTGGTATCTTTCTAAATAGTCTAGAATTTAGGGTCAAAGAAATGGTCTGTGAAATAATAAAAAAAGATAATATATTTGTTCCTTTACCAGTTACATTCACTTAAAGTATTTTGGACCTAAATAAAAAAGAGAGGGTATCCCCCAAAGAGATTAGGATCTCTAAGAAACAGTTTGGAGGCCAGTGGTCTAGGTGTCTCTTTGCAGTTCTCTAGCTGTCAGAAGTTCTGTTTTTTTCATAGTAGGTGCCCTCATGGCTCTCTTTCTAATTATGTTCTTAAAACATTAAAAGATGTTTATTTATGTCCTGACTCCATTAATTTACTTGTGTGAGTCTAGAAAAATTACTTACATGTAAAGACTCAGTTCCCTACTTTGTTAAATGTTGATACTAAAATAACATATTTATGAGAGTGGGTATAGTAAACCTATACCAAATCTGGCACTTGCTTGTTTTATCTGTAGAGATGTTGCTTAACCTCTGTTTGATTCAATTTCTTTATCCATAAAATGGGGGTAGTAGAAGCAGTTATCTCTTAGGAATGATTTAAAGGCTAAATGAATTAATATGTACAAATCATTCCAAATTCTATGTGACATATATTAAATGTGCAAAGATATAACCTGGTGGGCATTAAAGAAAACAAGATCCATTGTACATATGGAACTACTAGCCTGGTATCTGACTCATAATAAAAACATCATAATTATTGACTATTACTAATAACTTTTCTCTACAGACTATCTTAGG
Organism: Sciurus carolinensis; assembly: GCF_902686445.1. Lineage (NCBI taxonomy): Eukaryota > Metazoa > Chordata > Mammalia > Rodentia > Sciuridae > Sciurus > Sciurus carolinensis. The sequence continues at coordinate 109,109,605 of NC_062217.1, read as the reverse complement.
TGTTCTTGATAATAATAAAAACAAATAAAAGACTTAACTAGAATATTTTTAAGAAATAAATTATAAATGACAATGACTGAATTAAGATTTCACATGAATAGTGTATCATGTTTAGATAGGTTTATAAACCACTTTATATTCTACCTATTTTTCATTTCCTTCCTTACATAACATGAAGGGTTATAATTATTCCTTTTACCTTACCTAGTTATTTCAGATATGAAAACTTTTATGATATCCTTAAGTGATTGTCATTGAATTAAGACAAAATTATCCTCAGTGTATATATTAACACCAAGTGAAAGAAGTGACTTTCAAGTTGATTCAAAGACACTTTCTTGAAATTAAGGATCCTTTCCTTTCAAATTCTTGATTAGTTTTTTTCTTTACTTCAGAAAGAGAATTTTTAGAATTTGTGGCTTTACAATGCAAATGTAATGTCATATGATTTTCAATCTTCAAGTGGGTCATAGCTACAGCTGGTAAAATGCAATAAACTGTAGCAAATCCTAACATATTCAGTCATTGCTACTCAAAATATTGGTCCATGGGGAGGTGAAAGATCTCTTAAATTTCATAGAACACTAAAGAATAAAACTGAATAAGACCTGAGGACATAGAAAGACATCATATGTTCTTGGATAGGCAGAATTAATGTTGTCAAAATGGCCATTCTACCAAAAGCAATATGCATAGTCAAAGCAATCCCCCTCAAAATACCAATGACTTTCTTCATGTAACTAGAAAAAACTTGTAGAAATTCCTCCTAAAGTCATTTGGAGAAAAAAAAAGACCCATAATAGCCAAAGAAATCCTGAGCAAGAAAAGTGATGCAGGAGGCATCACAATACCTGTTCTCAAATTATACTATAGAGTTATGGTTACAAAAACAGTATAGTATTGGCATCAAAATTGACATGAAGACCAATGAAATAGAATAGAGGACACAGAGACAAATCCCCATGCTTATAGTCATCTTATATTTGAAAAAAGGTGCCAAAAATGTATGTTGGCAAAAGATAAACTTTTTAATAAATGGTGCTAGGAAAACTGAATATCTGTGTGTAAAAGAATGAAACTGGATTCTGAACTCTCACCCTGCACAAAAATCAAATCAAAGTGGATCAAAGATTTAGGAATTAAACTAGAAACTTTGCAACTGCTAGAAGAAAACAAAGGGTCAACACTCTGTCATTATTGGTACAAACACCAACTTCCTTAACAAACCTGTTAAGCTCAAGTAATAGAAGAATTAATAAATGGGATGCCATCAAATAAGAAGCTTTTGCACAGCAAAGGAAACAATTAAGATTGTGATGGCAGAGACTACAGAATGGGAGAAAACCTTTGCTAGCTATTCCTCTGACAGGGGACTAATATTTAGAATATGTAAAGAACTCGAAATGTTTAACACCAAAAAATAATATGAAGAAATTAACCCAATCAATAAACGGGCAAGAGAACTAAACATACATTTCTCAAAAGAAGAAACACAAATGGCCAACAAATGTACAAAAAAAAAAAAAAAGTTCAACAACTCTATCAATTAGAGAAATACAAATCAAAACTACACTGAGGTTTCATCTCACTAAACAGAATGATCATCAAGAATACAAATAATAGTAAATGCTCACAAGGATACAGGGTTAAAGGCACATTCATATATTGTTAGTGGAACTGCAAATCAGTACAACCACTTGGAAAGCAGTATGAAGATTTTTTAAAAAACTAGGAATATGAACACCATATAACCTAGTTATCCCACTCTTTGGTATTTATCACAATAAACTAAAATCAGCATACCACAGTGATACAGCTATATTAATGTTTATAGCAGCACAACTCACATTAGACAAATTATGGAACTGGCCCAGATGCCCATCAGTAGATGAATGGATTAAAAAATATGATACATATACAGAAAAGAGTTTTACTCAGCCATGAAGAAAAATGAAATTGTGACATTTTCTGGTAAAGAGATGGACCTGAAGAATACCATGGTAAGTGATATTAGTCAGACTATGGAATACAATAGGGCCACATTGATTGGAGCTGTGACAGAAAGTGAAGAAAGGCAGCTACTGGCCATGATAAATCAACTGGCAAGAGGCAAGGAATGAAAAGCCTCAGTGTACTTTGTGATACTACATGGAAATTCTTTGGAAATCCTAGGTGATTAAGTGTAACTGAATTATAATAAACTATCTGCCAGAAATGGAGAACTTTCTGACTTCCTAAATCTCTACTTAATAATGTATATGACAATCCATGACAGATGAAACTGAGTTTTGATACAAATATTATTTCTACATTTTAGTAAATGTGGCAAATAATATGAACTATATAACTATTATTCATTCTTCTTCTTTAAAAATATAAACACAATATTTTACCTGACAAATAACAACCTATTCAGTCTCTGGTGTTTTTTTTCTGGATTCCCTTGCTAATAGGCATTTCCATGTGATTAAATTCTGTCTAGTTGGATGTGAACAAAAATAATATATTCAATTTCAGAATGATGTCCTTAAAAAAGTACACTTACCTTCAAGTTTCTTTCTCTTCCTTAATATAACCTGTAGTGTGTAGGTGGCAAATCAACTCTGAACAAAGTAGTCATGGGAAACATCCCTGGAGAATTGTGGAGCTAAATGATTAAAGAGCCTGGTGTGTGTCTGTGTGTGTGTGTGTGTGTGTGTGTGTGTGTGTGTGTGTGAGAGAGAGAGAGAGAGAGAGAGAGAGAGAGAGAGAGAGAGAGAAAGTGCACATATGCTCACCTGTATAATCAGAGAGAAAGAGAGAGACCTTGTGAACTTCCATATTATCAGGAGTACCTAAAAACAGTCAAATAGAAAACATAATATCCAAAAATTGGAATGTCTATTGATAAAACACATAATTATGAACACCACAGAGAATATGGGAGACAACACCAAACAGAGAAAAGTTTGTGCTCCAGGATCATCCTACACAAATGTGAAACTTGGATCTGCCATTTATTAGCTCTATTGAATTTGTTTAATGACTTTATCTCCCTGAAGCTCAATTTCCTCATTTGGTAAATGGAGGACATAATAAAACATCACCCAGACTTGTTATACCTAGCCTATGTACCTATCTACATATCTATCTATATACATTATATAACATATATATATATACATTAAGTATATAGATAGATACATGCACACTTTAAGATTTCTTATGTTTATTTAAGATATAATCATATAATTACATTTCCAATCACAGTGACTGACACAAATAATGCTTAATAAAATTGACTATTTTTTAATAGGACAAAGTGTTATGAGTCTGATTGACCAATTATTATTTATTGTGGTGCAGGATGTCAGATCTGCCACTCAGCATTACTAAAATGTAATTCTGAGAGTATTCCATGAAATAAAAATCATAAATTTTTTTTCCAGAAGGTATTAAAAAAGGATTTAAAAAGAAAGTAAAATAGAAAGAACACAGGTCTTAGAATCAAAGATTTTTTCCAAGAAAGTATTATAAGAGAATTTGGGAGGCGTAGTACAAGGTAAAATTGAAATTACATAAATGTATGATGATGTGACAGATGATAGAGTCAATGGGCATGGAAAAGCCTGAACTGACAGTTGATGATCCAGAAGGACATGGCATTAAACAGTGGTGTGAGCTAAATAGAGAACTTAAACTTCATGCTCTCTGCTAACAAAACACATAACTGCAGTTTTATAGTCATAGTGAAAAGAAAGGTTTGTAAATCACTTTTGGCCAGTTGGATTTTGAGGAGCAAGGGTAATTATATTGAAGCTTTGCAAAAGGCAGGGAACCCATAGAGGTGGTCACAGGGCATGTTTGTATACTGTGTGTGAGATTCTGAGAATCTAGCTAGATTTTAGAAATCACTCTGGCCCATGGATTCTCACTGCACTGGAACTTTTCCCCAGGGACTCATTGATGCTTTAGGAAAACCAAACCAGAAGAGAGTCAGTCACAGAAGAATGATAAAATTCAGATATAAATGGTGCCAGAACTGGTGTAGCTTATGTGAAAAGCAAGGATATGAGACCCAAATAAGGAAACCATTAAACTCAGAAGGAAAGCAATTAACATGTGTTTTGCACACGTGTGACATGTAACACACATCTATTCCTTTTCTGAAAATTTATTTTAATTCTTCAGAATAAAATATAATGAGATACAGTTCCATATTGTTAAAATCAGTATACTATGATTAGAAGAAGTCACTGAGGCCATAAATAATTCTTACACTTTTCCCACTAGTCCCATTTTGTATGTACAGAAACCAAGGCTGAGACAAGGCCATGGTTTGCTGACGGTCACACAACTAGCAGTTGAATTTTTAAGTAATAATGAAAACATACTTTGAAAGTGATATTTTAAATATTAATTTTTGCATTTTAGACTTACTGCATATTTTAAGCAATACGATAAAAAGGCAGTTAGAAATATGGAGCATCATTTGACAGAGTCACCTCTTTAAAAATTTTGAAAGTATGTTATTTTATTAGTACTAGTATTAATAGTATATGGGACTTAACTACCCTGTGTATATTGATTGAAGCAGATATCATTTAAATACTGAAAAGATTAGGAATGTAAATTATGTAAATATTTAATATTCTGGCAGATAAAGTATAAAATAAGGTAGAATGTCTTTTTAAGCCAGAAATTAAGTAAGTTCTCAAAGAATTATGGGAATATGAACACTGAATCACTTTTGAAGGAGATTCCATTGCCACTAATATGGATGCAAAAAAAATAAATAAATAAGTAGTGCTTTTGAATGATCTGTGACACAGAAGAGTCCAAACTGAAATGTTGAAGTTTAGAAAGTTTGATGAGTTATAATTTAACAGTTCCAAGCACTTTATTACAAAATACTTACATGCAATATATTAAAATGGCCAGACTATCTTACATTATCAAAGTGAATAGCATCAGTTGTGAGACAAATTAGAATTGAGTACTGATAAGACAAAAGGTAAAGAAAACTGCATCTGTAACTTGACATGCCGACCACACATGTATAACCTAAATTTAATCACCAGGAATCATCAGATCAAACAAACCAATAGGTATTTTACTTTGATTACCTATAGCATGATGCTAGCAAATTACACTGGTATTGTTCTATCCAGAGAAAAAGTTTTTTGTTGTATATTCGTTGTTTCTGTTGTTCTTAGAGTGCCTCAAAATAAAAATAAAATTGCCCCAATAAAATATTTTGGAAGTGGAAAAATGAAGTTTTGAATAATTTTAAGTAAGGATGAATGGAGGAAGGAGAAGGGTAGAAGATCAGAGGGGGTATTAAGAGTAATACTTATTATGTTTCAGAGACAATGTTTGTTTCCATAAAAAAATAGCAGAAGTTTTCTAATTTTCTATTACCATTTAGATAGAGAATACTGAGAGACATAGATACTGAGACTATAAATTTCAGTAAATTAATGATGTATTCTATTCTTATGGAAAATTTTCAGGGGTCTGATCAAATATCAAAATTGCTTTTCATAATGTTTCTTTTTGCTACCTACATAAATAAGATTGATCTGACTGGATACTCCCTAAGATTTATTTCAGTATTATTAGTTCTTTATTTGTAGTATTCTGAAGGGAATCAAAGTTTTGCCACAGTGGGATCTTGAGCATTGGGATTTGTACCTGACTGTTAAATATCACATTTGATCTGGGAATTTCTAGTGAGAACAGTAAAAACAACCTTGACAATGTACTTTTTTAAAAAAATATTTTATTTGTAGATGGACACTAGACTTTAATTTTATTTATTTATTTATTTTTATGTGGCACTTAGTATCGAACCCAGTGCCTCACACATGCTAGGCAAGCGCTCTACCACTGGGCTACAACCCCAACCTATTGGTACTTTGACACCTGAGAATAATATTACCAAATGAGATTTTAATATATAGATGTTGTTTGACTTGTGATAGGGTTAAGTCCCAATAAACTCAGTTTAAGTGGAAAAATCTTTTTAAAAACCACATTTAGTACACTTAAATTTTCAAATATTATAGTTTAACAACACAATGTACCTTGTGTATCGCAGTTTACCCTGGTATTCATGTGGCTGACTGGGAGCTGTGGTTCACTGTGATTGCCTTGCACTGCAGGAAAATGTCTTAAGGTCTATCACTAGTCCTAGAAGAGATCAACATTCAAAATTCAATGTTTGGTTTCTACTGAAAGAGTATTGCTTTCACACATCATAAAGTTAAAAAAAATATCTAATTCATAGATTTAAGTAGGGAATTGTTTATCATGTTTTATTTATTCATTTGTATTTTAAATTTGTTTTATATGTTAAGATTTTTTTATAGAAGGGGCTAATAATGTTTATCTGTTTGCTTAATTAGTTATTTTTATTAAGCAGTTATATTAGGGCATATATTTATAAAGATTCTGAACACAAAATATTTAAGAAAAAGCTATTAAAATGTCTACTGCAAAAGTTTGATGATGGATAAATCATAGATACAGATATTCATATAATAGGTATCTACAGCTATACTTCTATCTACATGCCTACATAAGTATTCATGAAGTGTAGTTGTCTTTTGCTGGGAGGAGGGTAAAAATGAAAACAAAATGTCAAATTAATAACTTATGTTGCAACCGTGCTTCATGTATTTTGCAAGGAGGCCACTGCTTTTGAAATCAGCTCCTTTTCACAACCTACATGTCAGAAATTGAGGAACTCTGTTGAAGGCAAATATTAGTAGAAAGATAAACAAATCTCAACCACAATAATAGCTCATATTCATATCATCCCATGATAGTCTGGAAAGTATTAGGTACTGTTAGAACCTCTTGATACTTGATTGGTAGGGATAAGGTCATCCCCAAAGATAACTTATTAAAGTTAACAAAATGTGTAAATACCCAAGTATATCTAAAGCATTATCTTCTAGAGAAAACACACACACACACACACACACACACACACAAATTACTTAATAGTTACAAAGCCTTGTCTTATTTTAAAGTTGGAATTCAAATCAGAAAAAAATGATAAAAAATATCTAAGATAACATAATAGTAAAAATTGAACATAAATTAATCTGTGACTCAGTGAAAAGAACTTATAAGGGCGTTATAATAAGGGCTCATACATTTCTTCTCCTTATCTTCCTTAATTTTTATATTTATTTTTATTATTTGTCTTTTTGAGGAGTCTCATTGATAACCCAAACTGGTCTTGAACTTGCTGGGTTCAAATAATCCTTCTGTATCAGGCTCTTCAATAGCTGGGACTACAGGTGAGTGCAACCACACCTGACTATGCTAGCTTATTTTTGAGTTCTTTCTGCAAGTTGTAAACTAGCAGAATACTAAAAAATGAGTTGTTGGCATGGAGACCACTGGTGGAGTTGAAAGAGCCACTTTCCTGTTAACTTGCCTCTTCACACTGAGAAGCCAAGATTAGAGGAACTAAGTCAATTATTAACAGTCCTGAATTCTATCTCTGAAGTTGAAATCATAAAAATAGGTTCTTAGAAACTTCTTCAACACCTTTCTTGCTATTTTTTCACATTGTCTCTGTTTTCTTTTTTAAATTCAGGTATTGTTTTTCCCTAACATAGAACATGCTCATTTGTCCAATGAAAGGGTTTTTGGTGAGAACTCTGGGGATAATGAGCTGTCCTAAAGGTGATCTCTGCTCTAGAAGAGAGCAGTGAATTTATTGTGGCTTGAGATGAATTGTGATGAATGCATGGTGCATTCATTGCAGTTCTTGAACTGTTTATCCAGCATCCTATGTGACTGTGTAGCATCATAACCTCACCATTTTTATCCTACTCTAAATATAAGTAAGAATGGATGATAACTTAGGGGGGCAATTTTTTTTCCCACTATCCAATGTTTTAGATTCTAATTGTGACTAAGAATTAATATACTATTTGGCAAAAATAGATAAAAAAGATTATCCTGCAGTGTAACCAGTTCATACACTATTCAAAATATATCTCACAGGCAATAAACAATGTGACCAAACAAAATACTGGGAGGAAGGTGGTTGCCACATTTGAAGAAGTGCTAAGTCATTTCTGTCAGGAGATTCCTATCAGAGCAAAGATTTACTCCAAGACATAAATCCTGAAAAATAATAGTTACATGGACAAAAAAAAAAAAAAATCAAAAGTAAATTGAATGAAATGAAAAAAGAGCAATATCTTCACTGACTGTGATGAACAGAATATCTGAGTAATGAGAACTTTTTAAGGAAGTTAGGTTTATTATTGCATGAATTGATTAAATAACTATCACTTCATTTAGTGAAAGGGAAGAAGATTTACAAAAATGCTGTATAGGGAATATCCTTAGGCTTTTCAGTGTTGATAGAGTGAGTGAGTTATATGTAATACAATTTTCTTTTCAAATATTACTGATGTAAAATGTCTTAATAAATATTAAGCTCTAAAAAGTGCCCATGAGATCATAACTTCTATAATAAAACGATCCTTATACTGACAGCACTTTATGGATTTAATAAGCTTTCTGTTTTCTAAACTAAGTTAACTTGCATTATTCCATCTATCATTATTAAAACTTTGTGAAACTAGAATGAATGTGTTGGCATTATTATCCCTGCAGTTACCTACACTAAGAAACTTTAATCAGAAAGAGATTATGTAGCTTACCAGAAGTCATACAAATGATTCCAGTTCATATCATAATCCTAAATTACTTCCTTTTAGTCTTCCTAACTCCCAGTCCTAACACCAACCTTAACCCTAATGCAGTAATTCATTAATTCATTAATAATTCTCTAGGAATTAATTTCAAATTCCTTGCTTTGTCCTATTGCTTAGAGAAGTTTTCTATAAATAAAAGATACACATAGATATTCATGAACATTTTAAAATGGAGAGACATAATGTAAAACCTGCATAAATGCAGAACATTGTTAATGTGTTTTAAAATGTTTCATATTATCTCTATTAAAATTTTATTTTTATACTGCTAGTATAAAGGTGATAATTGTAAAATTTTTAAACAATTGTGAAAAAATTCTGTCTCAGAATTCTTCAGTTCTTTGCTCTGTTGCTCTCTGAAGGTAACCATTTATTAATTCCTATGAAGTTTGCTAGGATTTCTGACATACACATCAACATGTACACAAATCCTATTAGTGTAGACTTTTATGTCAATTTAATATCAAGTTATTTGCAGTTTTATATCATGTCACTTTGACTCCTTGATTATGTTTAATTAGGTATAGGGCATTTTTCATTTGGTAACTTTTTCAGCTTGTTCTTAAGACTCCTGTCACTTTGGTTTGTCTTATACCTCATTAAGTCTTTTATTCTAAATCATTTTACTTATTCCTCCTCAGCTTCTAAATTTTAATGTGAGAATAGTGATTTGGTGGGAGGTTCAGATTCTTAGATCACTTCTCAACTTTATCTTACCTCGTTCCCTAGGTGATATCATTCAGTCGCTTGGATTTAAATGCCATTTTTAGAATTATAATCATTTGTCTGATCAAAATATATAATCATTCACAGAACTACTAAATATATTCATTGTAATACAACTGAATTCTAGATTCACTGATACCATGAACTAGTCGGGATCACCACTTGGATATCTGAATGGATTTTTCAACTACATATGCTTTGAACATAATTCTTGTTTCCCACTCCTAAGTCTGTTCATGTTAGGACTTACACCACCAATAAATGGCAAGTCCAATATTTCAGTAGCTTAAGCCAATAAGAAAAAATCCTTGATAAGTTGCTTATCTCGTTTATTGTTCATACTTCATATATCCAATTCATTAGTGTATTCCTCTTATGTAGCTGGATTTGGCATAATCTTGCTATTTCAACTTCTCTCACTTTGTTCAGGAGAATGTCACACATCTCACCTCTGTTAAGTAATAACTTTCTTACTGTTTTTATGATTCTACCCCAAATTATACTGAAAGTTTTTCTTTTTTCCAGGAAATCACTGATCTGATTTTGAACTCATTCATTCATGGAGAATAAGAAAAATTAGGCACAGTGATTGCAGTGTTCTCTAAGTTCAGTGAGCTTCACTGAAAAAACAGGAGGTGTGACAAGAAAGATGAGAAAGGATATAGAACTAATTAATAAATTTCAGTGTCCTCCTCCCGTGACTAGGTTAAGCTTTATCTGTTTCCTAAGAAGGTGTATCTCCTAAAAACCTGTAACAGAAAAATCTGTGAGAAATATAATCTCTTCGTTGGAAGGCTGTAACATTCAAGGAAGAATAATCCTAATTTTGGAATTACAGATCTACTGGACTAGCTCCAGTGTAAAGTGTGAGAACATAAGACATGGAATCCACTTACTTCCTTTGTGAAGTCATTGTAAACTTAAACATGGAATCCACTTAAACTTGCTTTTTGCAGTCATTGTAATTATTGGGTAAATCTCTTCACATGATCCTCTTATTAGGAATGGTCTCCATTAGGCTCCCTTGCAATAAGTTTGGTAGTATCTGTGTCCCAGATCTTTAATTATGGAGTTCTTTACGGATTCTAGAAGTTTTCACATTTTTTGACCTTCTTCATTTATTTACTTTTTCTTTCACTTTCACTTTCACATTGATTGTGTGATCTCTCAGGGAGCTTTGCTTGTTTCTTTAGATGAGTTACAAATGGGTAGCAGCAGCCCTTGTCTTGTTGACTTCACATTTTCACTTGCTTAGCTAAACTTTTCCTTTACCCCACACAACATAAGTCCTGAAAACAAAATTTTTTCAAAGTGTTTGGTTTGCCTCCCTGTATGATTTTCCTGTTGAGGTTTTAATGTGTAGAATATCGTTCAGGATCCTAGCATGCCAGAATCTTATCTATCCTCAAGGGTCAATTATAATCTGCTTTTGAAATCTCTTCCCAGTGTTCCTGCCTAGAAATGTTTTCATTTTGTGAATGCAAATATAGTAAATTCATACATTTCTGTCTTGGCACTTTATTCTTTTACCTTGTAAAAATTATGACAAGAGTTTATTTCCAACTTCTTTGCATCTTAAGGGCAGGAAATTTGTCTCAGTTATCCTTGTGCCTCATTACCCCTACCCTGATCCTCCCTGGGACAGCATTAGAAAATCAAGGCTCTTCCTTGAAGGCTCTTCTTCAACTTGCCCATCACTGGGCTACCTAGAAATTCTCAAGTCAGAAAGGAAAAGCATGGGTTTACCTCACTTGTTTTCTAGTGTTGAGGAAATGTCCCTGCAATACCATATGGTCTGTATTTAAAAAGCATTATTTCACATTCTTCATTTATTTTTACTTGGTTGCTATATGTGGGAAGGGACATTTAGTTTCTGCTGCCCCCTTTCCCCTAGAAGTGGAGTACCACCATCAGTTACACTTAAGGCAAGGAAGAGATGAACTGAATTTTGTCATCTGCATTGTCTTAGATCACTGAAAGTGCCTTCTTCAGGTTTTTCTAATCAAAGTCCTCAAAACACATACCACATTGTCATAAGATATATCTGCTTAGAAGCACAGCATTTATAGCAAGATTTTAAATGTTTCCTAATAGTAAAGAAAATCAATATATGTATTTAAAATAGGTGTTTACACTGAGCTGTGTGCTAAGTGAGCATGTTTTGGTGAACATGAGATCATTCTTCAGCATTATTATACACGTTGCTATTCTTCATTTTCCTCGCTTACTAGGTTGGTTTCTAACTAACATAAACCTCAGGAGGTTTGTATCTGTAGGTGAGTATGAGAGGAGGATCTATGTTGGGATTTAAATAGTATAATTTTTTCTTCATATATTTATAAACCAGGCTTCATTCTCCAAAGACTGTAATGTTCCTTTTGTTGATTGGGATGATCAAACATTTGAATTTAAAAGTGGTTCCCTGGGAATTTGGTTTGGCTCCTCTGCATATGTGCCATTGATAAACAGTGGCACCTGCTGCCTTTAGAACTGGTAGTGTTCTCTTCACTATTCCTGGTTTCCATCTGACGGTCTATGTGGTCTCTGTTAAACTCTTAGATGTTTCTGAACTTCACCCTCCAGGTTCTGTTTGTTTTCTTTTTTATTCCAAGAGCCAGTGTCTTTTTCTTAGTGTACATAGAATGCTCTGATCCCAGACTCTACTCACCTGTCCACAAGGGCCACATGTCTCCAGCCTGACTTTTTATATGGTCTCTTTATTGCTCGTGGCATAAAAAGAATCTCTTTCTTACAAATCTCTCTCTTTTTTTCTTTTTTTCTTTCTTTCTTTTTTTTTTTTTTTTGCTATTTATTTCTTGAATTTTATTTTGTTGAATGCAGTTATTTTTTATTATTTTAAGTGACAAACAATAGTACATATCTCCAAGTGAACTCCAAACAAAATTTAATAAGAGGTCAACAGACAAGGCACTACTGAGAATTTCAACACCTTTATTTTGTCCTAATTCTTGACTGATGGGGGAAGGACAAGAGGACCATCATCAAGAGTCAAATCCTAGGATAAAAGAACGTCTAGTTACTTCTGAGATTTCTTGAACATCTAGTGGGGAAAGGGCAGAAGTTAATTCCTGCTCCCTTTGTGAAATACTTAATTTCTTGCCATTTTTCATTTATTATGCATTTAATGTAAATGAAACGTCATTATACATTGTAGTGATAAAAAATTTAAAAAAACAAGCACATTTCTTAGGAAACTTATAATGAAGATCATAAACACAAAACATTCTTTTTTTTATTGCATTTACCAATCCCGAGTATATGTATGAAGATACTTTTAGTTCTCTCTTTTAGTTATAAGAAATGGTCACTCAGGTTTTTTCATTTGTGTAAAAGATCATAGCCACAGTGGAGCCAAAACTTATGGGAACTGTTACTAACAAAAACTAATGGACCACTAGGAATAAAGGAGAGAGAAATGGGAAGAACAGAGGAGGCTGTGGCAGAGATAAGCAGAGCCAGGTCAGGTTCAGGACAGGCCAGAGCAAGCATTATCTATTACTCTGCATGTTATACTGCATGTGTTATTTGGGGGGTTTGTTGCTACCTAGACATATTCATTTATCCCCTTGTGTCTAGTGTCTAATGTCCAGGGCAAGGTGGGTCCTGCCTTTGTTTGATAGTTCTGAGGATCGACTGCTTTTCTCTGTGAATGACAGTTGGGGGCACAAACATGTCTGTATTGTTCAAAATGTTATCTGTATCTTTCTCTCTTCAACTCAAGGAAGAACACAGTGATCCTAAACATCAGACTCATCTACAATTGCTTGTTAATAAACACTTTTTGTTATTCTCATTGAATGAGAGAAAAAGGGTTGTTAACCTAGAAACATGATTTTACTAGTAAGATTGACCTTAACCTTTCCACCTACTACACACTGAGTTCAAAGCAGAATCAGGAAGTGTTATGTATTTAGCCACCTTTTCATAGAGCAACCAAAGGTCAAACACTAGGAAGTTAGTTGTTATTTCCCTTATCCCAGATCATCCTCCAGCTACAAATGAATGGGTGTCTACCCCTACTTCTTCCTGTTCTTTAAACTGCCAGGTTTGAGTCAGTCCATTTATGCCCCCTCTACTCTCTCAATTGAAAAATTCCCTAATATTGATTTATTTTGTATTCTTTTTATCTAAGGGCAAAGTTTTCTTTCCCAAAATACTTTCATCTTCCTCTTTTTCCAAAGTTGAAATTACCCAATTTTTTAAATTTATTTTTCTTTTCTAAGAAAAGGTGGTACTTTTCTAGTGTTGCAATTCTTTCTCCAGAATTTATTTTCTTCTGAGTAAAGAAGAAAACTTTAAAATGAGGGATCCAGATGCCCAAGAGAGATAGAAATTCTATAAAAATAGCAAGCAACTAAATCATAGTTTACACTATTTGTAAAATATAGTTTGACAATGATACACTGTCTAGGGGAGCAATTATTACAAAATGTATAATGAAGTACATCTCTTCACCCATCATACCCATCCCTTTAACAGATATTCTACTATTAATAGACAGTGTATAGTTCTACTTAATTTAATAGAAATTCCACCCTAAATAATCACCGGTCTAGGTGCTGCCAATATTAAGAGCAAACACTGTTGCAGCTGATTTGACTTACATTCTGAACATGTGTTATATAGTATTATTAAGAAGAAATAATTATACTATGCAAAGTACATGAGTAATTATTCATGTAAGTATAAATTCACTTATAACCATTGTAAATGAGCCAATTAAAGAGCAACTATAAGTAACATTAGTTCTAACTACAACAATAGCATTAAAAATTCTTGTAGATAGAAGAAATTAGTTGAAGACACTAGTAATTAAAGAAGAATTAACTTGGAAATGAGACTTTATCGGAATGGCAAATAATTTGATGAAGAAAGGGAAAGTGGGAAAGTAGATGTCCTTTCACATAGAATAAAGATGAGAATCAGGAGGTCTTTTCTGAATGCCACAACCAATTTTCACATTTAGTTAACACTCGGGTGTATTCCCTCACCCAAATTCCTGTGCTGAGGTATTGACCCCAATATGATGGTATTTAGAGATGAGCCTTTAGGAGACCATTAGGTTTAGATGAAGAGAGTCCTTCATGATGGGATTAGCGCCTATGCAAGAGACACCAGAGATCTTGTTCTCTTTTGCCATCTTGTGAGCTCACAATAGGAAGGGAGACATGCTGAAAGTCCTCATGAGAACCCAATCGTTCTGGCACACTGCTCTTAGACTTACAGTCTCAACAATTGTGAGAAAATTAATTATCATTCTTTAAATTACACAGTCTATTGTATTTGGTTATGGCAGTACCTGACTGATACAACTTTGATATCTAACCCATGACCAACCCTTAGAACAGGATTAGCTTGAAGACATCAGCTTTTGTTTTAGAACCTGCCCATATATTGAATTTCAACAGTAAATAATTTATTTGTTCAATCATTTTATCTGAGTAGAGGATTCAAAGACCTGGAAAAACCACCTTGTCTAATGGAAAACCAAAACCTTTCCTGAGTTATCCTTTCACCTCTCTTTCACACACACACACACACACACACACACATTCACAAATTCTTCATTGAGTCTATGATCTATATGATGATATTTTGGAATGACAATTATCAATGGCTTTTAGTTGCTTGGAAGATTTTTTAAAAACAATGCTCCTTTGATATTCAAAACTTGCTAAATTTGACCTCAAAATATTTTTCTAAGTTCATCACCCATTACTCTCTTATAATATTATAATAAGATGAAACTTGTCTTACAAATACCTATAGAGATATCCATATAGTTTCTGAGATATCCATATAGTTTCTGCTGTTCCCAATTTTGCTCACATTTGACCTGAAAATATGTGATTAGTTCTTTTTTAAAAAACTAATTTTTTAGTTGTTGATGGACCTTTATTTTTTTCATTTATTTATATGCAGTGCTGAGAATTGAACCCAGTGCCTCACACATGTGAGGCAAGTGCTCTACCACTGAGCCACAACTTCAGTCTTATGATTAGTTCTTGATAAAATGTTTTGAGCAAAAATGAGATGTGGAACTTCTGAAGCACAGCTGTTCAAAATTAGTGGGCTTCCTCCAACTCTGTGTCCCAATATGAGACATGGAGTTGAACATGGAGGACACATGTTCCAGACAGCATACCCACAAGGTGGAAGAAGGCTACCTAACCTAGACTTCATCCGAGTGTCAAATAAAACTGCATTGTGTTAAGCCTTTGAGATTACTGAGTTTGTCTGTTATAGAAGTGAACAGTATTTATCTTACCTATTATAACATCTATATTCACTATCCATCTTTAATCTGAAGTGCCTGTCCACTGCCACCTCTCTGTCTCTAGACAATTCCTGTCTGCACTACCTTCGTAGCATTTGCAGTCAATATCCTAGATTATGGCTGCATGATTATTTACCTATTTGAAAATGTGTGTTGCCTCCCCCATACATTAAATATATGTTTTAAATCAGATAACTTTAATAAGACATATATCTTTCTAAAATTATCTTTGTTGCATGTTCAAGTAATTTACTTTAATTCAAGTAATTAAAATTGACACAATAAGGAATGCTAAATGATTATAAATAATGTTTTTCATTACTTTTCCTAACCATGATGTAGTGGATATTTAAATAATAATCTAGTGGTCAATTCTAGGAAAATATGAATATTCATTATTATAATAATAAATACTACACTGATTTTACTATTGCTAAACATTAATCTCATTAATCATGGATACTTGAGAATGTGGTCAGTAATCTCAGACTCATTATTGTAGGTATGAAGGCATTTGGCCTGAAAAGACCTTGGGATAACTTTCAAAATTACCCTGATCCATCTTCACTTCAGTTGCTGCTTTGTAACAATTCCACATTCACTATCAAAAGTCTTTCAAAAGGCAAGATTACTCAGAATCATTGTATTAGGTAGTCTCAAGTGATAAGGTATTTTGATGGATAATTAGTTTAAAATTTACTAGCATTAGACCCGATTTTTTGGCCTCTAATCATATGTGGGGTTATTAAATGCCTTTTAAATCAACTGTTTCTATTTTTGAGATCAGTGTGTTTGGTTCTCAGCCTCGCCTAAATTTTTATACCTATTAAGCTGATTATTTTTCTTAAATCTTTTCTTTTGAATAGATCAGAAGTCTATGGCTGACCTACCAGGGAGCTCCCCTATCTGTTCCTGCAGGTAGTTACCACTTGAAAAGGAACAGGGTTTGCTTCTTTCCAGACCTGTGAGCTGAGCTCTGGAGCAATATCTCACTCCTACTATTGCATTTTGATTTTACTATAATGAAGCAGATGGAACACTGAAGGAATTCTGTGATAGCCCTGACAGGGTGACTTGGGCTGTTGCTACACAATAAGGAGCTTCACCCAGAGAATATTAGAAAGTGTGAATCATTGTCCAAGCTGAAGTACAGAGACTAAGTTAGTTACAGTCTCATCCTGTTTTATTCCCTTGCCCTGAAAGGCTAAAACATATTTGAAATATACTAGGGGACTCAGTTGTGCAATGAGACTCAGGACAAATGCTTTCATAGATTATATAAGCAATCATTACCAATTGGGAATTTTCACAAAACAAGAATTGTCTGTATTGTGCTATCAAAAACTCTGTGACAATGGTAATTTGTTACTGGTATATATTCTAGTATATTCAGGCTCTCATACATCAAATCTTAAATTGATTTAAAAAAAGGAAGAATGTGTACAAAGTATAAGCAGCATGAATTGTAAGAAAATTTTATTTGTGGTTTAGTAAATGAATTGGGAAATAAATCTTGGTTTGTAGTATATAGTAAATGAATGGGACCTAAGGTGTTAAGTCACTAAACAACTAAAGCCATTGTTAGAAAGGAGATGTTATTTCAAATAAAAACACTATATTAAAATTAAATTGTTTAAAGATTCAGATGGTGCTCATTTAGAAAAGATAATGCCAAAAACAAATAAATAAATTTTCTTTTTCTAATTTTAGACCTATGAATCATTACATTAATCCATCAAACAAATGAACAAATAAAAATAAATACCCTAATGTTTTTATTATGTTATCCACCATTGAGAAGAATGTTGATGTACTGAATCAATTATGAAGGTATTTAATGAAAATGTTGGCTCTTACTAATGGACTGAACTGACAGATTGGCCATGAGACTAAATATATTTCCATTTGAATGAATCAGCATTAAATAAGGTAGAAAAATGGATATAAGATTGTTTTGAAATGAGCTATTGATTATTCTCAGATGGTTTTCTAAAGCAGTTGAAAAGTGTAATTCCTAACCAGTTCCTTTGTCAGGGTAAGATGACTTCAGCTTCTTGCTTTCTGTAGCTTCTATTGAGCAATTCCAGATAGTGTTTTATATTTCATTTATATATTTAAATCCTACACTGTATTTTCACTCTCTCAGACATTATAATTTTCCTCTGAAAAAGAAAACCTTTGAATGGAATAGTTATCCTTAACTTTGAGGATGGTACAAAGTTGTCCAAAGGTGCCAATTCAGTTTTCTATGAATTTCAGATTCTGGGTGTGCCAGTAAAAGAAGGGTATTTTCTACTTTGGGAACTATTAAATGACCCAAGTTCTCAATATAAAAATGTCCCACATACCCACCTTTCGTGTTGTAGTATTTATTTTCTGATCAAGCATTCCCCATTCCATGGACGCATCTAGAGTTTTCTCTGGAAAATGAATCTCGAAATTTATCTTATCCTTTGGGATAATTCTGTTATTTAAAAAGGAAACTATTAATAGTTTCACCAAGAAAAGAGATGTACACTTGTCTTATTGAGATACCTAAGGCCTAGGTCATCTTAACCTTTGGAGAAATACCTCCCTCATATTTCCCTTTATTTCCTTCTCTCTTATCCTCAGTAATGCCCTGGTTCTGTTTCTTTCTACCCAAATTCTTTTGGTTTTCTTTTGATTAAAGTACCTCTAGTCATATTCCCTTTCCTATTAATTTAAAGAAAGAAAACAGGGAACTTGTTCAATCTTTTTTCAAAAATTTCTGAAAGTAGATTATTTATGAAGTCATATATTAAAATTTAAACACTTATTTTTGTCAGTGATTGTTGAGCCAATTCTGAATAGGCTTAATCCCTGCTTTAGGGTACTTATGAGACAGGGAAATAAAACAGAATAACTTCATGAGAAATGAAAAGAGAGGTAAAAATAATATGCTATACAGAAACCGAAGAAAACTTCCTAGAAAATAATGACTTTCATGTAATTAAAGATGAGTAAAAACAGTCTGGAAAGAGAACACTTGTAATGGAAACAAATATTTTGTAATCAAGTTTTAAAGTTCCTAAGGCTGGAAAAAGAAAATAGTTTTTGCAATTTGCTTCAGTGATGTCAGATTCAGTTAAGAAAAGAGTTCCAATATTCAACCAAATTTCTTCCTTGTATCAGATTGTGCTATAACACATTAAAATAATAGCCCTGGGCTGGGGATGTTGCTCAGTCATATACTACTTGCCTAACATTCATGAGACCCTGAGTTTTATCCCTAGCATGACAAGATAAATGAATGAATGAATGAATAAATAAACAAGCCCTCAGGCAATCCAAGATGGCAGCCTAGAGGGTGACTGCATCTCCAGTCGCTCCAGAACCCAGGAGTTAAGAAGGGGAGGCATTGAGAGACTCAGACTAAAATAGAGCCACGGGTGAGTCTGCCCACTGGGTAAAGTTAGGCTGGGGTGGCAGGCCCAGATAGAGGTGGCTTATCGGAGCAGGGCAGGGCAGCTAGAGTCTTCCACAGGCAGCCCTGCGCACTCCGGCGGTGGGCCCCTCCCACACAGCCAGCTTCTCCAGGTTCTTGGAGCAGGCCCCCTAGTGAGAGCCTTTCTGATCAGAACAAGCTCCAAGTCCCGGAGCCAGTGCGGCATGCTCCGGCCCGCAAGCGACTTCAGGGACCAGGACAGGGCAGCCAGAGACTTCCCCAAGCAGCCCGGCCCCCTGCCGTGAAAAGTGCCTTTCAAGGCTAGCTTCTCGGAGCAGACAGCCCAGTGAGAGCCTTTCTACATAAAGCCAGCCACAAGTCCCCGAGCCAACGGAGAGCTTCGATCCGCAAGCAGCCTCTGGGATCAGGGCAGGGCAGCCAGAGACTTCTCCAGGCGGCTCTGCCCACTCCGGCCGCAGGCTCTTTCCACGGGGCGATCCAAGATGGCAACCTAGAGGGAGACTGCATCTCCAGTCGCTCCAGAACCCAGAACTCAAGAAGGGGAGGCATTGAGAGACTCGGACTAAAATAGAGCCACAGGTGAGTCTGCCCACTGGGCAAAGCTCGGCCCAGGTGGCAGGCCCAGATAGAGGTGGCTTATCAGAGCAGGGCAGAGCAGCTAGAGTCTTCCACAGGCAGCCCTGAGCACTCCGGTGGTGGGCCCCTCCCACACAGTCAGCTACTCCAGGTTCTCGGAGCAGACTGATAAAATTATGGCATTTGCAGGCAAATAGATGAAATTGCAGAATATCATGCTAAGTGAGATAAGCCAATCTCAAAAAACTAAAGGAAGAATGATCTCTCTGATAAGCGGATGAGGACATATAATGGGGGGTGGGAGGGGTTAGCATTAGGGTTAGGGTTAGGTTTAGGGTTAGGGATAAGGAGTGTGGTAAGAATGAAGGAAAGAAGGACTGTATAGAGGGAAAAGAGGGGTGGGAGGGGTGGGGGCGAAGGGAAAAAAAATAATGAATCAAACATCATTGCCCTATGTAAACGTATGATTACACAAATGGTATGCCTTGACTCCATGTACAAACATAGAAACAACATGTATCCCATTTGTATACAATAATAATAAAAAAATAAATAAAAAAATAAACAAGCCCTGTTGGCTAATGCAAATTATCCTAAATTGTAGACCAAAATGTTCTTAAGTAAAGTCAATGTACTAAAAATAACAGAGCAAAAACAAAAACAAAATGCCCTCTACTTTTGTTTTCATAATGACAACAGTGATAATGATTGGATCAATTTATCTATAGTGGTGGGTGTGATGGCCCTGGGACAGATTGTTTGTTTTAAGGCCTAATTCAACCTCTTAATAGCTCTGTGAAATTGATCAATTACATTCAGGCTTGTTTGGCTCAGTTTTCTTATCTTTAAGGAATAACTATTGCTTCCTTATATGGTAATAGTCAGGATTGAAGAAGTTGATACCAGAACTTTGCCTACAATATATTAAGTACTAAATAATCAAATATGAGGAGTCACATCAAATTATTTATTAAGAGTTATACTATATTATATGAACTTCAGCCTGGAACATCAGTTTATTAATGATAATGATGACAGTACCTTTCACTGGGTAACTTTTATTACCAAACACTATTGAAACATAAATTCTATCCTAATCAAGTAGACATTAGTCAAGGACCTGAGTACAAGTATTTTATTTAGAAGATGATCAAGGAAGCACAAGTGTGGGTGAGGGAGAGCAATGTGGCAATTGAAAAAAAGCCAATAACATGAGTTAATGAGTGATTACCTCTCCAAGCTCAGTCCTAAGTAGCTAAGAACGTAGCTCAAAGTGTCCCAGAGCTACCCATAATTGGAAAATTGGAATGCTGGAATATTTGTCCACTGATTTTTATTCCACTGGGTCCAGATTCCATTGGGGGAATATTATTTTCTGTATTTTTACAGTGCAAGAGATCAACCTGATTGAATTGGACTCAGTGGGAGTCAAGAAATAGCTCACCCAATTTATGTAAGAATGCCCCAGAAAATTGAAATGTTATATCACACAACAGATTATTACATGTATTCTGGGTGAGTACTTTTACCAGTCATTTGCCCTTGAAGCAGTTCTACAATGGTGAAATATTGGGTGTTTATCCAGAAAATGTTAACCATCCCTAGTGTAGGGAAAAGAACAGGTACTAACATACATTTTCCTAAACTGTATTTAGGCCACATAGTATTTTGTCCCCAATAGATATTTTCTTAAAACTCTTAAAGAATTTGCCATTTTAAATGTGCCTGATTCATAATTTTTTTCTTTCTTTTTTGTCTTCCCTAAGAGATATTTAGTAACACGATTGGTTAAATGAGGTATCTTGCACTGTTATCTCTTCAGACTATTAGCAAGTGCCAGCATGCTGTAATTAAGTCAGGGAGAAAAGAATTATGGGAATAGTACAGAAGGCAAGGGAGGAACATTGTTCATTTAAAAGAAGTCTTGAGATCCAAGATGGCGGACTAGAGGGAGTCTGTGTTACTTGTCCCTCCGTAACTCCGGTTTCAAGCAGAGGATATCTGTTTCTTGGTGAGGCAGTTTTTGCTGCTTATCGATCCCCTGCTGTTCACCCCATTTGTCTACTGTGGTCAGCTGCAGTCTGCCAGCATATCGATGCCTTTTTTGAGTGCAGATTGCTCACTGTCAGGCACCTATCATCTGCCATTTGCCTGCCTCTTGCCTGTCCATCACCTGTCTTACACCTATCCATCACCCACCGCCTGAGGTTCACCTCCCGATCATCCGACGACAGTCAACAAACTGATCGCCAAGTGCCAGTGGAGTGCCAGCTGCCTGCTGTTGCCTGGAAGTTCACTCTGACAGTACCTGCAGGTTTGATTACACGTGGCTGCCGCCATTTTGAGACAACAGCTAGGCCTCATAGGACCCCTGGCTGGACTGACTGAGCCCGGTCTCCAGGATTCCTCAGCTCAACCCATCACTCCCTGCCTCTATGGGCCTCACATTGACTGACTGCGCCTTGCCACCAGGACCCCCAGAACAACTGACTGAGCACTATCACCAGGACCCCAGACCGACTGATTGCACCCTGCCTCCAGGATCCCGCAACCAAACCAAACACACCCGACCTCCATGACCCCTGCCTGACAAGCCACACCCCGCCTCCAGGACCTCCAGCCGACCACATCCACACCTCGAGCTGCTGATCCCCATTTGCTAACACATTTGGAAGCCAGAGCAGTCATCTTGGATAATCCTGGAAGCCATAGCTCTGATCTTTAGGTGGGGCAAATCCCATCCTAAGATGCCTGCTGGAGACCCGAATCTCATTGTCAGTTACCTCTCATGCATCAGGCTACTGAAGACTGGGAGGTTTGAATACTACATGACTGTTATGGTGTAGATTTTCTTTTTTCTCTGTATTGAACAATTTTAAGTTTTTATTTCGTTACTTTTCTTGCTCTCTTTTCCTTTTGTATACCTGTTCCCTCAGAGTCTCTTTCTCCCTTTTTGTATGCCAACATCCAATTTCTTTTGATTGTACTCTCACCCTTTGTATTATCTAGAACTTCTGTTAACAGCTATATCCTACATCCCTCTGCATCCTCTTTGTCCTCCATTAGAAACTGCAGGCCTTATTGCAAATCTGTTTGTTATACTGAAGATAATATTTGAACTCATTCTGTTTATTATGAAAATATTGTTAATGTCCTCATAGGGGTTATTTGGTCTAGGATTGCATACTGTCTGAATAGGGCACTGCTAATATTTATCTCCCCTTAAAGGAAAGGTTTTGAGTGGGCTGGGGATATAGCTCAGCTGGTAGAGTACCTGCCTCCCAAGCACAAGGCCCTGGGTTCAATCCCCAGCACCACAAAAAAAAAAAAAAAAAAAAGAAAAAAAGAAAAAAAGAAAAGGTTTTGGAAACCTATGGGGTCACTATAAGCCTATAGGGGGGAATCTGCAATACCCCATTATTGAACTGCTAGAGGGGAAGATACATGAATGACATGAAAAAACAAGGGAAGAAAATGATCCAAACAAATCTAGATTCTATATTAATAGAATCCAATGACAGTATGGTGGA
Source organism: Sciurus carolinensis (assembly GCF_902686445.1). Classification (NCBI taxonomy): domain Eukaryota; kingdom Metazoa; phylum Chordata; class Mammalia; order Rodentia; family Sciuridae; genus Sciurus; species Sciurus carolinensis. The sequence goes on along the minus strand of NC_062217.1, from coordinate 109,086,322 downwards.
AGAAATGTCAGAAAAGAACTTCAGATTATACATGATTAAAATGATTCGTGAAGCAAAGGATGAGATAAGAGAGCAAATGCAGGCAATGAATGATAATACCAATAAGCAGTTGAAAGAGCAACTGCAGGAAGCAAAAGATCATTTCAACAAAGAGATAGAGATTCTCAAAAGAAACCAAATGGAAATTGTTTAAATGAAAGAAACAATAAACCAAATAAAAAACTCAATGGAAAGCATCACCAAAAGACTAGACCCCTTGGAAGACAGAACCTCAGACAATGAAGACAAAATATTTAATCTTGAAAATAAAGTTGCCCAAACAGAGAAGATGGTAAGAAATCATGAACAGAATCTCCAAGAACTATGGGACATCATGAAAAGACCAAATTTAAGAATTATTGGGATTGAGGAAGGCACAGAGATACAAACCAAAGGAATGAACAACTTATTCAATGAAATAATATCAGAAAATTTCCCAAACCTGAAGAATGAAATGGAAAATGAAATACAAGAGGTTTACAAAACACCAAATGCACAAAATCACAACAGATCCACACCAAAGCACATTATAATGAAAATGCCTAACATTCAAAATAGAAATAGAATTTTGAAGGCCATGAGAGAAAAGCATCAGATTACATATAGGGGGAGACCAATACGGATAGCAGCCGACTTCTCAACCCAGACTCTAAAAGCTAGATGGGCCTGGAACAACATATTTCAAGCTCTGAAAGAACATGGTTACCAACCAAGAATCCTATACCCAGCAAAACTAACCTTGAGATTTGAAGATGAAATAAAATTCTTCCATGATAAACAAAAGTTAAAAGAATTTACAAATAGAAAGCCTGCACTACAGAATGTTCTCAACAAAATATTCCATGAGGAGGAAATGAAAAACAACAAGGTAGGTCAGCAAGGAACTACCTTAGAGAAAAACCACTCAAAGGAGAAACCAAACCAAGTTAAAAGCCAAAAATAAGCCAAAGGACTGGGAATACAAATCATATCTCAATAATAACCCTGAACCTTAATGGCCTAAACACATCAATCAAAAGACATAGACTGGCAGAATGGATTAAAAAGGAAGACCCAACAATATGCTGCCTGCAAGAGACTCATCTCATAGAAAAAGACATCCACAGACTAAAGGTGAAAGGATGGGAAAAAACCTACCACGCACATGGACTCAGTAAAAAAGCGGGGGTTTCTATCCTTATATCAGATAAAGTGGACTTCAAGCCAAAGTTAGTCAGAAGGGATAAAGAAGGACATTTCATACTGCTTAAAGGAACCAAAAATCAGGAAGACATAACAATAGTAAATATTTATGCCCCAAACAATGGTGCATCCCTGTACATCAAACAAATCCTTCTCAATTTCAGGAATCAAATAGACCACAACACAATAATTCTGGGTGACGTTAACGCACCACTGTCGCCACTAGATAGATCTTCCAAACAAAATCCAACCAAAGAAACCATAGAACTCAATAACACAATCAATAACCTAGACTTAATAGACATATATAGAATATTCCATCCATCAACAAGCAAATTCACTTTCTTCTCAGCAGCACATGGAGCTGTCTCGAAAATAGACCATATGTTATGCCACAAAGCAGCCCTTAGGAAATGCAAAAAAATAGAGATACTGCCTTGTGTTCTATCAGATCATAATTGACTGAAAGTAGAAATCAATGACAAAATAAAAAACAGAAATTACTCCAACACCTGGAGACTAAAAAATATGCTATTAAATGAAACATGGATAACAGAAAACATCAGGAAGGAGATAAAAAAATTCTTAGAGGTCAATAAGAACAATGATACAACATATCAAAATCTCTGGGATACTATGAAAGTGGTACTAAGAGGATAATTGATTGCATGGAGCTCATTCCAGAAAAGAATGAAAAGTCAACAACTAAATGACCTAATGTTACAGCTCAAAGCCCTAGAAGAAGAACAGAATAACAGCAAAAGTAGTAGAAGAGAGGAAATAATTAAAATCAGAGCTGAAATCAATGAAATTGAAACAAAAGAAACAATTCAAAAAATTGACAAAACAAAAAGCTGGTTCTTTGAAAAAGTAAACAAAATTAGACAAACCCTCAGCCACACTAACAAAGAGAAGGAGAGAGAAAACTCAAATTAATAAAATTCATGATGAAAACGGAAATATCATGACAGACACCACTGAAATACAGAACACAATGAGAAGTTACTTTGAAAATCTGTATTCCAGCAACATAGAAACTACCAAAGAAATTGACAAATTTCTAGAGACATATACTCCTCAGGACCAGACAGATTCTCAGCTGAATTCTACAAGACCTTCAAAGAAGAACTGATTCCAATACTTCTCAAAGTATTCCAGGAAAAGAAAAGGAGGGTATCCTACCAAACTCATTCTATAAAGCTAATATCACCCTCATATCCAAACCAGGCAAAGACACATCAAGGAAAGAAAATTATAGACCAATATCCTTGATGAATATAGATGCAAAGATCCATAACAAAATATTGGCAAACCATATCCAAAAACATATTAAGAAAATTGTGCACCACGATGAAGTGGGGTTCATCCCTGGAATGCAAGGATGGTTTAACATCCGTAAATCAATAAACATAATCCATCATGTCAACAGACTTAAGGATAAGAATCATATGGTTATTTCAATTGACACAGAAAAAGCATTCGACAAAATACAACACCCCATCATGCTCAAAACACTAGAAAAAATAGGGATAGTAGGCACAAAACTGAACATTGTAAAGGCTATTTATGCTAAGCCCATGGCCAACATCATTCTTAATGGAGAAAAACTGAAACCATTCCCTTTAAAAACGGGAACAAGACAGGGATGTCCTCTTTCACCACTTCTATTCAACATTGTCCTCGAAACTCTAGCCAGAGCAATTAGACAGACCAAAGAAATTAAAGGGATATGAATAGGAAAAGAGGAACTGGAGCTGTCACTATTTGCTGACAACACGATTCTGTGTTTAGAGAATCCAAGAAACTCCTCCAGAAAACTTCTAGACCTCATCAATGAATTCAGCAAAACAGCAGGCTATAAAATCAACATGCATAAATCTAAAGCATTTTTATACACAAGTGATGAAACATCTGAAAGGGAAATGAGGAAAACAACTCCATTTGCAATAGCTTCAAAAAAAATAGAATACTTGGGAATCAATCTAACCAAAGAGGTAAAAAATGTATACAATGAAAACTACAAAACATTGAAGAAAGAAATTGAGGAAGACCTTAGAAGATGGAAAGATCTCCCATGTTCTTGGATAGGCAGAATTAATATTGTCAAAAAGGCCATACTACCAAAAGTGCTCTACAGATTCAATGCAATTTCAATTAAAATCCCAATGACGTACCTTATAGAAATAGAGTAAGCAATCATGAATTCATCTGGAAGAATAAGAAACTCAGAATAGCTAAAGCAATACTTAGCAGGAAGAGTGAAGCAAGGGTTATTGCAATACCAGAACTTCAACTATAATACAAAAAATAGTAACAAAAATGGCACGGTATCGAAATAGAGGACATGGACACAAACCCAAATAAATATAATTTTCTCATACTAGACAAGGGTGCCAAAAATATGCAATGGAGAAAAGACAGCCTTTTCAACCAATGGTGCTGGTAAAACTGGAAATCCACATGCAACAGAATAAAACTAAACCCCTATCTCTCACCCTGCACAAAACTCAACTCAAAATGGATCAAGGACCTCCTTGGAATCAGACCAGAGACCCTTCATCTTATAGAAGAAAAAGTAGGTCCAAATCTTCAACATTTCAGCTTAGGATCAGACTTCCTTAACAAGACTCCCATAGCACAAGAAATAAAAGCAAGAATCAATAACTGAAATAGATTCAAACTACAAAGTTTTCTTTCAGGAAAGGAAACTATCAGCAATGCAAAGAGAGAACCTACAGAGTGGGTGAAAATCTTTACCACTCATATTTCAGATAAAGCACTAATTTCCAGGATATATAAAGAACTCAAAAAACTCTACACCAAGAATACAAATAATCCAATCAACAAATGGGCTAAGGAAATGAACAGACACTTCACAGAAGAAGATCTACAAGCAATCAACAGATATATGAAAAAAATATTCAACATCTCTAGTAATAAGAGAAATGCAAACCAAAACTACCCTAAGATTCCATCTCACCCCAATTAGAATGGCAATTATCGAGAATACTAGCAATGATAGTTGTTGACAAGAATCCGGGGAAAAAGGTACACTCATACATTGCTGGTGGGGATGAAAATTAGTGCAGCCACTCTGGAAAGCAATATGGAGATTCCTCAGAAAGCTTGGAATGGAACCACCATTTGACCCACCTAGCCCACTCCTTGGCCTATACCCAAAGGACATCAAATCAGCATACTACAGTGATACAGCCACATCAATATTCATAGCTGTTCAATTCACAATAGCCAGATTGTGGAACCAACCTAGATGTCCTTCAATTGATGAATAGATAAAGAAACTATGGTATATATACACAATGGAATATTACTCAGCCATAAAGAATAATAAAATTATGGCATTTGCAGGCAAATGGATGAAGTTGGAGAATATCATGCTAAGTGAGATAAGCCAATCTCACAAAACCAAAGGACGAATGATCTCACTGATAAGCGAATGATGGCACATAATGGGGGATGGGAGGGTGACAAGAATGGAGGAAGGAGGGACTGTATAGAGGGAAAAGAGGGGTGGGAGGGGTGAGGGAGAAGTGAAAAAAATAACAGAATGAATCAAACTCCATTACCCGGTATAGATGTATGATTACACAAATGGTATGCCTTTACTTCATGTACAAACAGAAACAACATGTATCCCATTTGTTTGCAATAAAAATAAATTTAAAAAATAGTCTTAATTTATTGACGGGTTGGTAATTATCAAGTGTCTTAGTTTTGTTTTTTAGCCTCGTCATACTTACCTCAGGTAAGCTTCATTAGCTTTATTTTACACGTAAGACAATTGAGGCCTCAGTTAAATAAATACTGTACTGAAGTTTTCATGACTAGAACATATCTGAGTCTCAACTTGAAATTGTATCTTCCTTTCAAAATCCAAACACCTATACAATACTTTAAGCTTCCTCAAAGGAAAGATGGGAAACAGGAGAAAAGAAAACAAAGGTAAAGTAGGAAAAGAAGAAAAGGAAGGAAGGAAGGAAGGAAGGAAGGAAGGAAGGAAGGAAGGAAGGAAGGAAGGAAGGAAGGAAGAAAGGAAGGAAGGAAAGGACAGAGGGAGGGAGGAAAGGAAGAAGGGAGTAAGAGAGGGAAGGAAGGAGGGAGGAAGGAAAGTGGAATAAGAGGGGAAGGAATAAAGACAGGAAGAGAGGGACTGAAAGAACAATTTTGAACTTGCCTAAGAATCAAGATAATCAAAGCTTCCCCAATGTGAGTAGCTGTCATTTTCTTTAATGATGCTTTTTGCATATGAAGTAAAAGGGTTTAATAAGAAATCCTGCAGAAATGAGAAGAGCAATTTCTGGGGGGAAAAAAAAAAGCCTTGGAATTATTAGAGCACTTGTGTGACTTGTTTATTTCTGAGATGGAATATGACTTCTATGTGTGATACAATTAGAACTGCAGGGTCAGTTAATTAGACAAAGATTGTAGCAGTATTGGAGAGGCAGAAAGAAAAAATAATAATCAGTCATAAAGTTAAAATAGAAATAATTTCAAATTTCTGTCTCATTAATTGTTCAGCTCTGGGAATATTTTGGTAAATTTCTGGATGAAAAGGGAACAAAAAGTTCCAAATGTGCAATTTTTTTCAGTGTTTAAAAGGGCCTGTTTTGCCCTGTTTCCTGTCATACTATGAATTATTGTTTTAATTTTCAACACAAATTTTAGGATTCTCAGGAAAGAATCTTCAGCAAGACCTGCATTTGGGATTTGATTTCCTCCAAACCTCATTATAACTCGAGGATATTTATGTTATCAGAAAGAGAAGGCAGTCAGTGCTTTTCAGAGTGTGTAATAGTTTCAAATATCACATCTTTAGTCCTCCAAAATAAGTGCACATGTCTGCTGCCTGAGAAAACTTTGTGAGCTTAAGACCTCTAAGTTTTAGATATTGTTCCAATAGAGGGGTCAGATTCTTCTAAGGTCTGGCTGTATTTTCAAAAAAGGTATCCTTCATAGTGAATATCTGGTTTTAAACAAAGTTTTCAACTCATTCTTATAATCATCACTGCACTAAACCCACTCTATGTAAAGGGGACGGGAAGAAAAGGCAGAGTAACTGAGAAACATACAGATAAATTTGAAAAAAGGACTTTTGGCAACACCTTCATTATCTTTCAAAACAGTAAAAATGGTTTTCTGGAGATAACCTCACTCGTTGACAAGAAAAACGCTAATAAAAATCTTCCAAACTGTTCACAAATATGATTCTCTCTCTTTAGATATTACCCTAAATCATTGCCTTGGAAAATGCTAGAGAATATCTAGATGAGGAAATTTTTGGTAATTATGCGAACTATTCACTTACTTTTATTCATTTCATAAACGTTTCTTATAAGCCTATGAAAGATCAGAAAGTGACTGTAAAATATAATCAGAGTCTTACAAGGCAAATAACCTGTGCTTTTAAGTAGAATGATTTCAGAAAAGTCATGAAACTTTCTTAAAAGTATATATTGAGTGAACGATGGAGCAGATTGATATTATCTTGTATGTTTCCTTGTGTGACCCAACTTTCATAATTTTCATGTATAAGATGTTCCAGGGATGCTTGATTCAAAGGGACGTGCCTCTCTATAATAATAGCAGCTAAAGAAGTGAACTGTGGTGATAAAGGCGGCTTAAGTGGATCTGTTCCGTTCTACTGACAGTTTCAATGTACTTGATTTTTCCCAGTCTCAGCAGTGTTCATAAAATAAATGGGAACTCTGGAACTCTTAGACAATGGTTTATAGTTATTACTTGTAAGAGTTTCTTGGAAACCTTACAAAGGTGAGTCAAGGGCGTGAACAGAGAAGGAAGCAATAAAGATGGAAAACTTAAAAGATAATGCAAGGACTACGGACAGTATTTTCTTTGTTCTCAGACTTAGTGAGACTACATAGGTAAAAATTTCAAGATAAAAAAAGTGTTTGCAAATAATAGAGAAAAGACAGTCACTGTTATTTAACATGTTTAAGGTATTGCAGAGAAGCTAACACATAAACTATACAGGAAATTACTCTCCAAGGAATTTTTTTAAGGCATATGTTATAAGACTTAATGGAAAAATATTCTAAATATCTTCTTTATCTGTGCTTCAAGAAAAAAAAAAAAACAAAGCTATTATGTAATATTGACATGGATTAAGTCCATATGCCATTTTTCCTTGTGAGTTTAATCTCTTAATCAGTTTCTTTTCAAAAAGCTTATGAAATTTTTAGTGTTCTTTTAGGAAAAAAAAATTCCAATTAATCAGAAAGACAAATATCAGGAAAGCTACAACCACACAATGCCTTAAGCTTTGTGTATTTGCTTATGTTAGTTGCATCTAAAAAGAGTACCATATTAAAGAAACTCTTATGCCACTTTATAATGAGATAAACCTTTGATTTTTGAACAACAAGAAGTCATTAAGGAAGAAAATATTCCAGAAACAAGATCATATTATTAAAGTTTGTATTAACACATTTGTTTGATGGAGAAAAAGGTTTTCTGGAAAAAAAGACTTTGGATTGGAAAAAAATACAATTTTAATGAAAAGGAGTAACAGGAATTAAACAGAAAACTGCTGGGTCAGCAGCTAAATGAATGCCCGTTGTTCCCTTTATTTACAGAGCTTTTTTATTGTGATGAAGTTCAGTTTGTCTAGTTTTGCTTTTGTTACCTGTGCTTTTGGGGTCAAATCCTAAAAATTCTTGCACAGATGAATGTTATGTGGATTTTTTCTCTATGTTCATTCTCCCACTGGTTTTATAGTTTCAGATATTCTGCCTTATAGTTTGTATGTTAAATTGTTTCTTATATATGGTTTGAGATAAGGATCCAATTTTATTATTTTTTGCATATGGATACCTAGTTTTTCCAGCACCTTTCTTTTGAAAAGATTATCTTTTTTTACCATTGTATATTTTTGGCACCTTTAATGAAAATCAATTAACTATTGAAACATGAGTTTCTTTCTTGGCACTCCATTCTGTTTCATTGGTTAATATACCTACTTTTATGCCAATATCATGCTGTTTTTAATTACTATCATTTTGTGCCATCCTTTGGAATCAGGTAGTGTGATGCTTCCAGCTTTGTTCTTTTTCCTCATAATTGCCTTGGCTGTTTTTGGTTTTGTTGTTGTTGTTGTTTTTCCATATAAATTTAAAGGATTTTTTCCATATCCATTAAAAATAACACAGGCATTTCACTGAAACTGTACATTGCTTTATGTATTATGAACATTTTAACAATCTTAATTCTTCCAATCCATGAACATGGGAATTCATTTATTTGTGTCTTCTTCAATTTATTTCATTAATCTTTTATACTTTTAGGTGTACAGATCTCTCACTTTGTTGGAAACAACCTGAAGATTCAGAGGGAATATTTACAAGTTATACATTTAATTAATGGCTAATATAAAACATACATAAGGAACTCAAACAACTCTACAGAAAGATTAATTCAATTAAGAAATGGGCAAAGAACCTAAATAGACATTTCTCAAAAGAAGTCATAAATAGTTAACAAGTACATGAAAAGAAAGTTTAACATAACTATTAGGGAGATGCAAATGAAAGTCACAAGGAGGTATCACCTTACCCTTGGTTATTATTAATGGTTACTATTAAACCATTAAAAATGAATTATTAAATGGTTATTATTTTAAAAAGCAAAAGGTAAGTGCTTATAAAATGGTGGAGCAAAGGGCAATCGTATGCTCTTGATGCAAATGTAAATTAATACAGCCACGGAAAACAAAATGCAGATTTCTGAAAAAACTCACAATATGGTAACTGCATGCTGCATGCACATGTTGAAATATAACACTGAAACCATTAATATGTATAATTAATAGATGTTAGTAAAAAAATTTCCATGGAATATTTGAAATTAGTATGTCTAATAGATGTCTGCTTGCTTGTGTTCATTGCTGTACTATTCTCAAATAACAAGTTGTGGAAACAATCTAAATGTCCATCAACAGATGAATGAATGAAATGTGGCCTATATACACAATAGAATACTATTCAGCCTTTAAAAGGGAAGAAATTCAAAACTGTATTTAAAACCATAACATTACCCACAAATATCACAACCATAATTTGTCAATATATTATTTTCAGAAAGAAACTAATTTGAACTTGGAAAAATATTAAATAAAATGAGCATCTTTTTAAAGGATTTATAAAAGTTATAAAAACTAAGCTCCAGTGGCAGACTGCCTTGATTTGGGTGGCAGTTTTATCAAGGATAAGGTACAATTATGGGCACATAATCACTCTTCCTGTGCTGCATGTAAGAAAATAAAAGCATGGGTTTTTATAAAGTGGTATTTAGGCACTTAGAATAGTGCTTAGTATAAAACAAGTCCTGTGTAATAGGCAGTTTTTCTTGAGGCTTTTATTTTCCCAGAAATTTGTCCATCAGATGCTTAGGATCACTGGGAACAGGACACTGAATGTAATAAGAGCCAGAATCAATTAAGTGTTTATCTAGGTGTTACATCTGCTAAAATCCATTGTAAGTTTAGTTCAGTTATGAAACACACACATGCATATATGTATGCTCACATTAGTACCTCTTTAAGATACTCAGAAGAAAATAGTTATACATGAAAAATGTAGCCATCCTTAAAAGTTGAATTTTCCTGAAAAAATAAAAATTTGAACGGTAAAAGCATCTAAAAGAGCAAAAAATATGTGTTTTACAAAAATGGAATACTTCTCAGACAAGTCATTTCCAGGGTGTTACTCAAAATCATTCAAAAGGACATTTTCTTTTCTTTCCTAAGTAAAAAAACATTTGATACAAAATTGTTACCAAACACAAGTGTGCAGAGAAAAAGAGGAAAAAATATGGAAGGAATAGAAATGAGATGGGAATGGGAATGAATTTAGATAAAACAGTTGAATCTGCTTATTACGAAATAAGAAAAAAAAAAAAAAATTTTCCTCAACCCTGGAAAAGAGATTGCAAGTGAGTCCAGAATAACAGATACTGAAAATAGATTGCAAAGTTAACAGGATGCTGGGAAAACTAAATATACATGTTATCAATCAAGAAGCAAAGAAACCATTCAGTAAGCAACTGAAAATTTTCTTCAAATGAAGACTTCTCAAGGTAATTAACATGAAATTAGCTACCTAAACAAGAGTAGTGGCCTTTACCATTTCTGAAAAGTTAAATAGAGAGGTGTTTAAATAAGTACTTGATTTGAATTTTCATTTCAGTTTTAGCATGACCTTTGTTAGAGATGTTTGAAATAGCAACACACAGAAAAAGGGCAGCTTAAATGAGAAGTGTTGAACTGTAACAAGAAATGTTATGCTATAGTAGTTTCTGGTGTGAATGGACAAGTACTACCGGCACCCACATTCTTTATAAGCTATTGACATCTGCTGTTTGTTGTTGCTGTTTTGTTTGTGTTCTCAGTTCATCTGCATCTGTTTCTTATCACTGATTTAATGATTCAGGCCATCATAGTTAGCTGCTGTTTCGAAAACTTTTTTTTTTAATTTTAAATGGATTTTCCTGTTATAAATCTAATTGAAACATGTCTACTATTTGTTTTAGACACAACTTTGGTAAAAACATTTGAAAACTTAAGACTGTAGTCCTCCTCGAAAAGTCTACCTGCCTATTCAGCTCCTGGACTACAAGGAGTTCAGCATACTGTTTTCCAATTCCAAAGAAAGAACTTGAAGGACTCAACAGAGAAACATTGAATGTTTTATTATGTACTCACTTCTTGGTGATGGTGGGTTGGGATATAATGGAGGGCTATCCACTGCCTACAAACCAGGAAATATATGGGATAGGTTGCATGTCCAGCACACAGGTGGCTTTCTTCAGATGCTTTGTGAGTATATTCCTTTACAACCAAGGTCAATCTCTTCATATCCTCTCCCAAGGAGTGGAGATAAGAGGAGTGACCAGTTCCTGCTCCCCAATTCCCTCCTTTCCACATTCTTTCTCAGGCCTTCTTTTCTGATCTCACTGCAAGCTTCTCCAGGAACCTATTAGTGTTTAACCCAACACTGGCACATGATGAAATGAGATGTCACAATACCTCCAAGGTAAGAAGTCTCAAGATAGGCTAAGTAAAGTTCATGGTAAAACCTTTAAAAAAGTTTTAATAAAAGTAAAAAATGAAGATTTTTTATGTCACATATATATTCCCAACCAGACGTATAAAGTAGTATACATACACATCTGTCTATCTATATATCTATCATCTATTTACAAAATATTTGTTTTGATGCAGTAATGGGAAGACACTTGGATGTTTTGGACTGGGGAATGTAGTTTTGTTGTTAGAACAACAAATACAACATACTACAACATATGTAATACAACATACTACAACATCATACTATATGAGTTTAATAGATCAAATGGAGTTATACATTTTAATACCTCCAGACACTCTATCAAATATTGACTTTGTCTGATAGGATTGATCAAAATATTCATGTTTTAATAAAAGTTCTTAAGCATTTTTTTTTATTTTTAAAAGAATTGCAAAGAACAAAAAGAAATAAGTGCACCAAATAAATAGGTGAAAATGAACACAAAATACACAGAGTGCCCTAAATTTCTAGATTGACTTATTAAGACCAATTTGTGGAGTTTTTTCTTGTTTTCCTCTTTCTCCTTGTTATTTGCCTTCAACTGCTTGAAAACTGAAGAAAAAAATTCTTAACATTTATTTGTTGAGAAAGTGTCTTTCAGATATACTAATCCCTCAAGTCTTTGGAATTCTTGCCTTTGACATAACTGATGGGATAGAAGTCCATTATAATGTGTTATTTTTACTTAATTCAATTGGGGCACAAACTATACAATAGTTAATACTTTTTTTTTTTTTTTGGTGCTTATTTTATGCAAATTTCTGCTCCAAGAATCCTATCTGTTGAAATTTAGTTACCTACATAAACTATCACTGCCCAAGGTGATGATGAAATCATGATTTTCTGTCTCCCTTGCTTGTTTTGGTTTGTTGCTATTCCAATTAGACATAGCCTATGATTGCTACAGGTGTAAACTGAAACAAAGATGAATGTGCTCCTAGAGTAGCTGACAGGGATTCATGGGACCTGTGTTCTAAGCACTGCTGCTGGCCTACAGGAATATTTAATCAACCAATCAACCATATCATTAGTGAATTTCATCATTCATCATTCCATTTCCATTCCTTATCTTCATGTTAAGCCACAGTCATGCTTTAGAGATTTCTCTTTTGACAGTATTTCTAGCCTTGGAAATTCTAGCAATCCCCTTTCAGTCCATCTCACTCATAAATTATGTGAACCTCCGGTATTTACTGTGTTACAGACTTGTGTGCAAAGAGATTGACATACAAAAATCTTGCCTGGCTCTGTTATTTTACTGTGTTTAATTTGCTAGTTAAATTGTAATTCAGGTTAGACCAATGTATTATAGAAATTGTCAGACAAAGTGTTACAGAAAAGGGTACCAGGCATCTCTCTTTTTCAGAGCATTTTGTCAGGGTGACAGGGGACAGGGGAGCATCAAGAGACACATTTACAAACACTTTTTTCCAGGTCTACTGATACAAACTTGCAAATTATAGACCAATCCTAAATCACTTTTTTTTTTTTCTGTAAAAAATGTTTTTGTCTTATCTGTGTTGGCCAGTTTTATGGGCTTCTCAGTTCTCTCTATTAGATCTTTTTGTTTCCTGAATCAATATAACAACACTTAGCAAAACACAGGTGCAAACTATTTGAAAACTCATGAGATCTTGCTTTGATGTATTCAGCAGAAGAAAATCCCAATAATTGTTGGATCTGAGATATTCTGGCACATGGATTTGGCATAGAAGTGAGCTACATAACTTGTGTTGCACTTTACTTTAGGAAAACACACATGAATAAACACACAAATAACATTTTTGAGAGAAGCAGCTCTCTGGGGTTGGGCAAAAGTTTCTTTGAGATGAAGAACATTGCACTTGGGTATGAATGTTTGACTAATTTTTTTTGATTGTTCATCAAGTTATGTATAAATAAATGAGAAAATTGTGTGAATTGATAATTACATATATATAAAAATACACACATGTATATGTTTTTATTTATTTATACATATTTGAATCAAATTGACATAATTTTGTTAAAATTCTCCTTTGAAGTCTTTATATCTAATAAAGTACATTTTAATTTTTCTTCTAAATATTTTGGCTCTTTCTAGCTATATGCTCTTGCTTATAAATTTCAGAAACATCTTGTCAAATCTATTAAATCTTGCCTTGGTTTTTAAATGAAATTATATTAAATCCATAGATTAACCTGGGGAAATTTATGTTGTTATAATAAATATCTTTTAAATTTTGAAAACAAAGAATTGTGTGAATTGAGAGAGATTACTGAATAACTCTGCATTCCTAAACAAAAGCATATTAACAAGATACAGTTGTCAATCTTTGGAGAAAAGTATCTTTGCATTGCATTCTTAGTAACTATGTTCCTTTCTTATTTAACATTTGATTTTTTACACCATCAATTATGATACTTTCAACTTGCATTCCCTTCCTGTTCATTACCAATTGTTCTTTTTCATCTGAATAGCTGAATTGAAGCACAGCAGGTGACTCTATTCCTATTTGTGAAGAAGAATGGACATGGAAGAATACAGGTTACCTAGGGCAGGGATAAGCAAAAGAAATTTAAATTCTTGTTTCTGAAGAAATGAATTAATGACAATATATGAATAATACAGAGACTTACTCAAATTAAATGCTAAATATTTGTAATTATTACAAAAACCCAGATATCAGACAGTAATTTTCCTGTCTCTCAAAATATAAGTAAAAACATCAAGGATACCCAAAGTTCCATTGCTTTTGCATGTCCAACACCCTTAAAATATTAAGTTTTGCAAGTAAATCCATTACAAATTTATAATGTCTGTATGTATATGATATCAAAGGTTAGAGTTCATATTTCTTTTATATTCTTTGTCCTCTCATATTTCAAAGCAGATAAGAAGTATTTAACTGTTGAATTATGATACTATCTAGGTTAAAGCTATAATGTCTTATTCATGGTAACATTTAAACCAATATTCTTTAAATTGAATACTTCTTTAAAAAGGGACACCTTTATTTGACACAATGAATTAATAAATACATTTAATTCTGTTATTAATGTATTAAGTGTCATGTATAAAAGATACATTCTGTAGATCTATAGTACATAGAACCCTTGATTAATAATATTATTTTGTTTGTTTGTTTTGTGTTTTGGTACCAGGGATTGAACTCAGCGGTACTTAATCACTGTGCCACATCCCCAGACATTTTTGTATTTTATTTAGAGACAGGGTTTCATTGAGTTGTTTAGGGTCTCACTAAGTTGCTGAGGCTGGCTTTGAACTCACAATCCTCTTGCCTCAGCCTCCTGAGCTGCTGGGATTACAGGTGTGCACCATTGCACCTGGTCATAATACTTTATTTTTTTACTTATAATTTTTCTAAGAGGGTACTTTTGTGGTTTTATTTCATTGTTGAATGTCACATATTTATGGGGTACATAAAGAGTGATGCTTTGATACATGTGTAATTACACAAGGATCAAATCAAGGTAGTTTCCTATCCATTACCTCAATGATTAATCATTTCTTTGTGGTGAGAACATTCCAAATCCTCTCTGCTAGGTATTTTGAAATGTAAAATACATTATAACTTTAAACTATAGTCACTTTCCTGTGCAATAGAACCCTAGAACTTACTTTTCTATCTAACTGTAACATTGTATCTGTGGACAAACCTCTCCCCATTCTCTCTTCACCCTCCCCTCCCCAGTCTCTGGTAATCAACGTTCTCTACTTCTGTGTGATCAATCTTTTAGATTTCACATGTAAGTGAGATCACGTGGTATTTGTACTTCTGTACCGGGTTTACTTTACTTAACATAATATTCTAAGAGGGTAGATCATAAGTGCTCATACCACAAAGGTAAGAACAACAAAAAAAGCAAGTATAACCAAGGTGGGTAGGAAGAAACTCTCAGAAATGATGGATAAATCTATTGAACTACTTATAATGATAGTTTCACAGTTATATACTTAAATTTAAACACATCAAGTTGCATATATTAAACATCTTCAGATTTTTATGTCAATCATATCTCAATAAAGCAATTTAAAAGCCCATCAATGTGTTAGTATTACTATCATTGAAGAACATTTAATACTGGCAAAGTAAACAAATTTGTTTGCTTTGTATCTAATGTAAATTATGTAAAAAACTATCATGTCTGGAAATTATGACCAAACAATATTCCTTAGTAATTAGAAAGCAGTAAGGTGGCAGATGTTTTATTGTATAAGGAGAAATAGTCAAGAAAGAAAAGTAAAACACAGAATAGATGAAATGGAAAATGTGCTTGGAAAACCCATACACCTCTACCACATGTAAATAACTGGAAGTGCTTCTTGATCTTAACACTGAAAAGAGTCAATCTCTCTTCCATTGGTCCATCTACTATTCTGAATTAACTTTGGACATCAATAAGTACTATATCTTTATTTTCATGCTGGACAATGTGAATAGAATGCAGAGAGGCAGGGGGTCTTACGGTTAGGGTGTGACTGACAGCTGACACTCTGCACTCCATTCCCCTCCTGCCTTATTCGTTTTAGGAAAGAATCACTTTAGTTAAGGGAGAGAAAAATGATACAACACTGAGCTTATTAACCTGAGAGATAAGAAAGCTAAAACAAACACAGCTGGTACAGTCCAGTTCATCTGAGCTTGGACAGAGAACAGGGAAAAGGGTCTGTTGGAGCTGCCTACCTCACTACTGTGATGAGTTTACTTTAGAATTTCTTAGTTCTCTCTTGCTGTCACTTTAGATGAGAATGTTTTGAATCTACCATCTGCATGTTGTAAGCAACATGCACTTCAATAAATTCAATAAAATGTCACACTGGTGTATTTCTGACTCTGACAGTAACCAAAATAAGCTATTTTCTGCCTTAAATGTGTTTCAGTTTCTCCAAAGGTGAAATATATGAGCTTGCTTCTTCCCAACTGAGACTGATGTTGTAAGTGTAGAACATTCTGCTAAAGGTCATAGGGAAGTTTAAGTCAGACATTTTTGTAGTTTGAATTTCAGAAGTTTAGACAGAGACATATTTTAATTGGATAAAATAGGTTATAGTACTCGTAAATCCATTTCAAATCTTTCATGGACATGCTGACATAGTGACTTGTGTAGTATAATAGCAAAAGAAAACCATGCACCAGGTGACCTTTAAAATTATTCCAGAATAAAGATGAAGGTTTATCTATGGTTGTCTATCTATATCCCATATATTTTATCTCTTCTTCATCAATATAATTATCATCTTAATCATCATCATAAAATTCAAAATTTGCTAAAATGAAAGCACTGAGCAAAAGAGAAATGACAATTCAGGACAAATGTCCTATAGTGAACTCACAGGATCAATTCTATTAATGTTTTCATGTTTCCTTTTAGTGCGCTTTTGGAGAAGCTTTTGATTTGGTTTGATTGGCACAATAAACAAATAATAGTTCCCAAATGCTCTGATCCTTGGAACCTATCAATATGTTAGCCTTCCACAGAAAAGGGATTTTGCAGATGTGATTGAGTTAAGGACCTTGAAATGAGGAGATCATCCTGGATTATCTGACTGGGCCCAACATAATCACAAGGGTCCTTAAAAGAGAGAGAGAGACAGGGGAGTTAGACAAGAAGATCTGACAACAAAAGTGGAGGTCAGTTGGAAAAATATGATTGCTGCTGAGAACCAGGAGCCAAAGAATATGGACAGCTACTAGCAAATGGAAAAGGGAAAGCCAGTTTCTCCCTGAGAGTTTCCAGAGTGAAAGCAGTCCTGCTAGCATTTTAATTTTAGCCTTATAATGTTCATTTTACACTTCTGACATCCAAAGCAATAAGAAACTAAATTTGTGTTGTTTTAGACCACTGAATTTGTGGTAATATTTTAGTGCAGCAGTAAGAATCCAGTATCACTGATTCTTTTTCAGACTTAAGAATAGACCACATGTCAGTCTTAACTAAATATTGGGTAGTTCACACAAACGTGTCTGTAGAGTGGACAAACAGTACACCTGGAAGGATGTTTTCCTCTTACTGAGAAACAAACACCATCCATGCACTTCCAAGGGAGGAATCTCTTTACCCTTTGACAAAACTTATTCCTCATTTTAGTTTTAAATATTTTTTCTCATTTTCTTTAGCATGCGACAGATGTTCAGTTGCCCACACAGACAGCACCATCTCTAGTAGAGATGGCAGTCAGTAAAAATCTTATTAACATGAACCAAAGGACCATTCTCAGACATATACTTGGGGAAAGATATTTCAGAGACACTACTGGAAAACTGCATCCCTGAAAGTGGCAGAGGTTCAGGAATATGTATTTGATATATGAGTTCCAGTAACAGATGAAAACTTTCATTCATAAGTAAAACTTTCATAAAGAAATTTCTTTCTACCTATGATCATGCTGGGACAGGGAAAGGGTTAGATACAAAAGGAATCAGAATAGTTTACACAAGCAAAGAAAAATACACATTCACATCCGATGAAACAGGGAAAATCTGGAGATAGAGGGTAAAATCTAAATAAGCTCTCTAAATTAGGAAATAGTAATTTTATTAATGTTAATTTTTTGATTTTCAAATAATTTTGTCTTGGTTTTGTCAGGTAATGTTCCTTTCTTCAGGAAGATACACTAAAATATTAAGATAAAATACATAAAGTCTGAATCTTACTTATAAGTTTTCCCAAATGCCAGTGTGGTAAAATGATAACAGTGGGGTTTTGTTTTAGAAGAGTTTGTTCATTCATTCATCAGTAGTTTATTGGTATTTTTGCTAGGCCAGGCTTTACCCTTCCTTAAACATTTCCTCCAAACTCCAGACTCATGTGTTCAGCTTCCTCCTTGACATCTCTCTGTATTGACCTAACAGGTGTTCAAAACCCAACATCCTTATAATGAACTTAGATTGAAGACTCTGCAATTTTTTAGAATATTCTTGCAACTTTTCTCTAAATGTAAAATTTGGAAGAAATAAAAAATTAAAATAAAGTAAAAGAGATATATATCATTTATTTATTGGTATAAAATGAATTTCAGTAAACCATATGTCAAGATAAGGATTTAGTCACAAAAATCTACTTAATTTTGTGTGTGTGTGTGTGTGTGTGTGTGTGTGTGTGTGGTTACCTTATATAAGAATAAGGATTATGTTCCACTATAAATGAAAACTCAAATCATAAAACCTAAATAAAGCAGAAGCATCTTTTTTCTTGCCAAAATGGAGACTGGAAGTAAGCAGCCCAGACCTATATGGAGGCATTTTGACCACTGAGATTGCTCCTGATCTCTTTCCTAGATGGCTGTTCAAATTCCAGGCAGGGTATTTGAGTCAGAATAATATATGAAGGAAGGCCAAAAATCCCATAATCTATCTAAAGACAATACCTCTAAGTCAAATACAATAGTGTTGCTTGTATTTCTTTGACTAAAACTTACTCACGATGCCAAAATTTTTGCACAAAAACCTATGGAATCATGTTTTGTTTTGATTTTTTAAATCCTGCATGAGCATTTTTCCAGATAAAAATCAAGGACTCCCTAAGGAGGAGTGAATGGGGACTCAGATGTCTAACATCAATAAGATCTAATATAGCATTATAAAGTATGCCTTTAAGAGTCTTTCCAGACTTTTAAAAAGAATGTGGAGATAAAATCAGGGGGCATTTAGAAAATTATTGATTTACCAAAACTCAGGCCTATTTTTACTCTATAATTGCATTAGTATGTAGAATTATCTGATTTGTTCAGGAATACTAGAAAAAGTCCAGTTAAATGTGAATTTCCTTGGTCACAGAAAGTAATGAAATTGTGGTTCATGGTACAAAGTAGATAAGACTTGAAAACACTATACTCAGTGAAAAAAGTCAGTACAAAAAAACCACATATCACATGGTCCTATTTACATGCAATATCCAGAATGGGTCATTTTATAAAGAAACATAAATTAGTGATTTTCAGGAGCTGATGAGAAAAAGAGGCCTGGGTGGTGCCTGCTAACTGGTACAGAAATTCTCTTCAGTGATAAAAATGTTCTAAAATTAGGATTGTTGCATGATTTGGGGACAATTATTTTTTTAAAAAACATCAAATTGAACACTTTGAGAATAAACTTTAAAATATAAAAATTGCATTTCAAAAAATTATAATGAATATTTAAACCAAACTAAACAACCAAGAAATCAGCTAGCCCAATGTGGTCTGCAGTTCATAGATTGCTAACATTTGCCCTACCATAGCTGTTCTCATGCACATTGAGGTCAATTGCACATTGGTGCCCACTTGGGAGACTTTTTAACCTGCCAGTGCTAGGCCCTGCCCCATGTGACCTAGAATGGTGCTTGCTTGCTGCTTTCCAGATGAATCTGTCATGTAGCCACAATGTAAATAATTAATGGTCTAGAGCAAGAGTTTCTAGCTCCAGGGTTGGCCTGGATCTTTTGTAAACAATTGTGGGTAGAAGAATTATGATTCCTCCAAAGGAATTTAAAGAATTTTGGGAATCCATCAACATGGAATCTTACATCACAAAGGGGATTTCACATTTTTAACTAAATTAAGAGCCTAAGGAATGGAGAAATTATTCCAGATTATAAGAATAGGTTCAGGTTGATCCCCCTGAATCGTTAAAAACAACAGACTATTACACTTATGAACAAGGAAAAGGTCATGTACAGAAGAAAGGTCAAAGAGCTGCCAATGACTGGCTTTAAGGTGGAGGAAGGAGGCCATGAGTCCAGGAATGTGGGAGACTTCTAGAAGGTGGAAATTACTAGGAGACAGATTCTTCCCCCCAGCCTCTAGAAGTGATCATAGCTTTGCTGACATGTTGATTTTAATTCATGGTCTTGAAATCATAGGACCTTAAGATAATGAATGCACATTGTTTTCATGGAAAAAGTCAAATTTTAGAAAAATTTCATATTTTTTCATTCATTTTTTGTTGTTGTTTTCCTTTTTCAATATCACTCATTATTTGCAGCATTGCTATACCAAATATTTACAAGTTGTTCATCTGAAATTTGAACTTAATTGAATCTTTTGTAATTTATCTGTTGACTCCATTAATGTTTATATTGGAAGAAAAATCCAACTGAATGATTGGTTTCTGGCATCTAAGCTTATAATTGTTGACTGTTATAATGGTGTGTGTAAAAACACATGCAACAAGGTGATTAATGCTCATATTTTTGGTATTACCAAAAATAACTTATGTGACAAATTAGAAAAACTAAATGCTTAACTAAAATTTAGTTTTAAAACTTTTCGTGTAAATGAAGATACTTGTAATCTCAAAATTTTATGAAAAAATTACTTTGTATCATAAGTACTAATAAAACAACCTGGAAAATATATATTTAATTACTCCATGCTGCTGTGATTTCTTATAGATGTAATATTCACATTTGTGAATATTCACATTTGTGAATATTCCAGATAATACAGAGTAATTAATTACTAATTTCATTAGAATGATCTTAAATCTATACTTTCTCCAAAAATAATTAACACAGTGAAAAGATATTAAAGTAATATATAATGTAAATGTGATTTATCTCTTTGGAGGCTTAAGTCATTTCAATCTTTTAACTTTAGATAAGTGGGTGATAGAATTTTAAAAGTAAGAAGATAAATCCACAGCCTTGTCATTCTCTGAAAGACTACTACAGTAATGACAGCAATTATTTTTAAAGGACTATTTTGAAATGTGTGGAACTAAGTTTTAATAATTTAGCTGTCTCTATATAAATGTACTTCCTTCCATGTAGAGGAATCATGCTACTTGTCCAGTCTCATGAGTAATGAGGTATCTGCACTAATCCAGCCCTGTTGGCTATCTCAATTATCCTTCTCATGAATGGCACACATGGCAAACAGTCCTGTTAGGGGTTAGCTAATTATGTTGCAATATGAATTGTGATCCAATTAGCACCTGGTACAATAGTAGCAAATAACATTTTCTCCTGTGCACAGATTCTTATGCTACCATTATAATTTAATCCAATAGTTTAAGATGGAGTTTGGCAATTTCTTTTTTCTATAAAGTGCGAGTTAATAAATATTTTTGGTTTTGTGGGCCGTAAGTTTGGTTACAACTACTCAACTCAGTCTTTGTAGCACTAAAGAAACCATAGAAAATATGTAAATATGCATTGGTATGACTGGTTCCAATAAACTTTATTTACAAATACAAGTAATAGGCCAGATTTGGCCTGTGAGATGTAGCATGTCTACATCAGTATAAATTATTGTCTCTTTAAATGGAAGTAATTGGAGGATGATATCATGGTGCTCTACAATATACATTAGCAGATTAAAGACTGAAAAATTCTTCAGCAAAGTAAGCTAACTATTTAAAATCAGAGTTGTGCAATCAGAATTGACCAATTGAATTCATGACATCTGAACCTGTGGTATATATACACAAAGCAATATTATTCATCCATAAAGATGAATAATTTTAAGGCATTTTCAGATAAATGGATAGAATTGGAAAACATCGTGCTAAGTGAAATAAGCCAATCCCCAAAAATCCAAGGTCAAATGTTTTCCCTGATGAGTGGATGATGATATATAATGGGGGTGGGAGGGTGGGGGATGAGAGAAAAATGGAGGAACTTTAGATTATGTAGAGAGAAATGAGAGGGAGGGAGTATGAATAATGGCGGAATGAGATAAACATCATTACTCTATGTCAATGTATGATTATACAAATAGTATGAATCTACATCATGTACAACCATAGAAATGAAATGATGTACCCCGTTTGTGTACAATGAGTCAAAATCAAAATCAAAAAGTCTGTAAAAATAAAAAAATAATAATTTAAAAAAAGAAAATCTCGGTAAACGTCAAACCCTTTTGAATAGATCTATATTAAACTTTGACCTCTCACAAATTCAGTATGAGTTGACTTACCAAAGTTCCTAACAGTTGTCTGAGATTTGAGAAACATACTATTCATTTTAGACGGAGGGCAAAGAACAAAGCAATATTCAATGCATGCATTCTACACAATGTGTAGGGAATGAACAGATGAATTCAATTGGTCAATTCTTATTGTGCAACTCTGATTTTAAAAAGTTAGCTTACTTTGCTAAAGAATTTTTCAGTCTTTAATCTGCTAATGTATATTGTAGAGCACCATGATTGTGTTTTAATTTTAATTGTTTCACAAATAGTACCTTAGTTTTACAGTGTACCTTGAACATTTAGAAACTGATCATTAGTAAAGGATCTAGTCCACATGGGCAGTCATGCTTAGGACATAGGTGCAAGACAATAGTTGACACTCTTGGATTCAAGATCCACAAAAAGAAGAACACAGAAGAGTCAAGGGTGAAATGTAGATGTTGAATTTTTTTTTTTTTTTTTTTTTTTTTTTTGTTGCCTCAAAGTAAAATTGAGCTTTCAACAGCAATGGCAACATGAGTCATGAATAAAGATGTCAAGTTACAGAAAGATTTTTTTCTATGACTGACTCAGTGGGAATTAATTTGCAAATATAGGACATATTTAAGCAGAAAAAAATTAGTATTAGATACTCATGAAAATGGACGTAACCTGTCAGAAAGTCCATCTCAAATGGGATATTAAATATATTACTTAATACTAATATTTAACATTTATTAGAACTATGATTTTACTATATTATACAGAATTTTTTTTTCTTTTTGTCACTAGCATGAGCTTCTTTTATTCCAGAAAGAATCTTTGCAGTGATGTCCCCTTTGTAGGAAAATCAACTCAAAATTTAATGAGAATGAAATGCTTTTCTACGTGAATTTTAAAATGATATTTTTAAAATGATATTTCTCTTTCAAAGTCCTTTTTGATACTTATAGAGACCTCAATGCACAAGTAATGATATTTAGTGACTTTAAAAATACAATGCCTCATCAAGATGAATAGATGGAAGAGTTCTGACAATTCTGGAATATTTATCATGGCAAATTTGCATTAATGCAAAAGAGAGAATAATATTTTGTTTCTTATATTACTTAACATTATTAAGGTAATGTTTTCTGGAAATCTGCACTTATAAGATCAGCTTTTGGAGAACTTTTTTTCCACAAGTGGTATTAGAAATGTAATTCATGTTGCCAAATCTAGGTTTTGTAACTGTCAAGAGATTCTGAGGAAGATGATTAAAATACAAAGAATCATTTACATTTTGTCTATTTAATTGATAACTACTTATCACCTATCCTAAAGAAACTGGTTTAGTCACTCTATTTTAAATTCTGGCTCATTATCCAAGTTAAAAATGTGCTACACTCTAACCTAAAATCTCTCTTTTTGAAAACCCCATGTGTGTGTACTATCATTAGTAAAGAGCATAAATTTCATAATTTTGCATAATAATTGATCCCTGGATGATGCTTATTTGAAAGAAACAGCTACCCATTTTGTCTCTGCTGAGCTATTCAGTATCAGCAATGATAATGGAACGTCAAGAACCTGAGTATCGTAATAGATCCTAGTATCACTTGTTATTGTTAATGATGGCACTTGCTATTTTACCAGAATTATGCTTTCAAGCTGCTCTGAGGATGTTTAATCTTTTACGATCTTATTATCATAGCGGAGAAAGCTAGAAACAATCTAACTTCACTCAAATACATCAGATGCAGAGCTTGATTGGAGAGCTGTGTTAGTTTCATTCTGATGCATTGGCTTTTATGTCCCAGACTGGTGTCTGATGGACTGCTGAGATGCTCTGGAGGAGGTTGTGCTGCAGCACAAGACAAGATTTATACTCATTTCCCTGAAGTGGTTCTGCAACTCGCAACCAAACTGGGTTCCAGGGTGGTGAATGGGAATGCATGGAAGAAGTGCACTTTGAAATTTTTCTTAATTCTGGAAAATGTTCTGGAAGATTTTAGCATAATTCTATTGAGAAATGTATATATTTAAATATCCTTTAAAATCTTCCACAGTACTGACTCTGTGAGGTTGAAGTGGCTTTCTGTGACACAGTGGAAAGTGTCCATCATCTGGAGTAAGTCAATCATGTAAACTAACTACTCCAAGACACTCTTTGCAGCCTCAAGTTGTTGATGATGAAAATGTTAATACACCCTTATAGGAAAATTATAAACTGTGACTAAATAAAACATGTGACTCTAATGTTTATTTTGGAAAGAACTGTCCAAGACTGGTATCACAAGGCATCATTTGGAAAGAGATTGTGAATAAAGAAACTACATCAAGAAACTATATCAATACTAGTTGTCAGTGACTATATGTCATTGTGGTTAAATTCCCAGATCCCAGAGAATAATTTTTAGAAGTGCCAATAATAACAGATTATAAATATTGTCAATAGCAAGAGACCCAGAAAGAAACTGAATTGGGTAGGATTAGAAAAAAATCTATTTTTGTTTAAAAAAAGAATAACTGAATTCAGATGCCAAAATCAAGAAACAGTATAATGAAATAAAGTAACAAAGAAATTGTGTTAGATTCTTCATCACTGGTACCAAAATACCACATAATAACAACTTAGAGGAGGGAAAGTTTATTTAGGGCTCAGGGTTTCAGAGATTCAGTTCATAGATGACCGACTCCATTGCTCTGGGTCCTAGGGAGACAACAAATCCTGGGGAAGGGCCCAGCAGAGGTAAGATGTCTGTTCATGGCAGGGTCAGGAAGAAGAGAAAGAGAAAGGACAGACAAGGGAACACAGAAAGCACAACCCTTCTTGGTTATGTTCCCAGGGACCTACTTCCTCCAACCACACCCCACCTGCCTAGAGTTACCACCCAATCTGTTCATTTAAAGTAGGATGTACTGATTAGGTAATATCTCTCATCTATTTTATTTCTGAATAATCCTCCTATGACAGGAGATTTGGGGGACACCTCAAATACAAATCATAACACTATACCCTTTCACACAAATATAGACTAAATATCATTACACTACATTGGCAACTTGAATCCATCAATAACTAATAACAACATATAAAACAGTCACTCATTATTACATCATTGCCAGCAGGTTTTATTCAAGGAAAGTAAAGTTGCTTTAATATTTGAAATTCAAACATAGTCCATATCAATAAAGTAGATCTGGAAATAAATAATCATCTTAATAGGCATAGAAAAGCATTCTGAAATTTATTGTGACTATATCATACCCAAGAAATGACTACTGATACCATTTGTGTTAGCATAAATATCTGCAATTTCACAAATTATATATTCAAAGATGTTTGACAACCTGATTGTTTAAAATATGTGGAGAAGCAAAATACCTAGAATAATCAAAGTTTTATGAAGTAACAATATAAAACTGGACAACTTACAACACCCAATTTTCACTGGCATGAATATAATTGTACATATTGATGTAGTATAATGTAATAATTTGATACATATACAATGTATCAATGTGTAATGATTGTATCAAGATAAATAGCATTTCCATATCTTTAGTGCTTATTATTTATTTGTGCTGGGAAACTGCTTTATTCCAGTTCTTTATAAAATATGCAAAAATCGTTGTGAACTATTGTCACACTACTGTGCTCTAGAACATTAGAACCCATTCCTCCTACATAATAATTTAGCTCATTAATCAACCTCTCCCTCTGTCCCTTTCTATTCTTCCTTACCTCCATTGATCACCATTCTACTATCTACTTATATGAAATTACCATTTTTGGCTTCCCCATGTGAGTAAGAACATAATATAGTTATCTTTCTGTGGCCTGCTTATTGTGCTTAATACAATGCTCTCCAAGTCTATCCATGTTGTTGTAAAAGATAGAATTTTATTCTTTTCTTGGTTAAATAGCATCCCATTGTTAATATATACCACATTTTCCTTACCCATTTTCCCATCTGTGGACACTTCAATTAATTCCATATGCTATTGTGAATATTGCTGCAATTAACATGAGAATTTATGCATCTCTTTGATATCCTGATTTCATTTCCTTTAGATATATAACCAGGATTATGATAGCTAGATAATATGATACCTTTATTTTTAGTTTTCTGAGAAATCCCTATATTCTTCCCCATAATGCCTTTACTAATTTACCTTCTCACCAAGAATACATAAGAATTCTTTCTCTATAACCTCTCCAGCATTCATTACTTTTGGTTTTTTGAATATAGCTATTTTAACTGGGGTGAAATGATATGTCACTGTGGTTTCAATTTACATTTCCCTGATGATCAGTGATATTGAACTCTTTTCATTTATTTGGTTGCCGCTTTTGTGTCTTCTTTTGAGAAATATATATTCAGATCATTTGCCCATTTTTAATTGAATTAATTGCTATTCAATTTTTTTAATTCCTTGCATACTCTCAATATTAAGATCTTGTAGGATGAAGTCTTGCAAATATTTCTCCCATTCTACACATTATCTCTTCACTCCCTCCCTTTACTATTCTATTTTCTCTGCAGAAGATTATTAGTTTGATATAATCCCATTTGTCTAGTTTTGCTTTCATTGTCTGGCAACAAAATATTTGCTTATCCCAAGTTCTTGAAGTGTTTTCTTTATCTTTCTTCTAGGAGTTTTAGGGTTTCTACTTCTTGATCCATTTTGAGGTTATATGAGAAATGATAGAGTTTTACTTCCACTCTTCCATATATGGATATTCAGTTTATTCAGCACCATTCATTAATGAGACTCGGTATGTGTTTGGAGCCTTTGTTAAAAATCAGTTAGCTATAGGTACATGGATTTATTGATTTATTTTTGGGTTTGATCTTCTATTCCTTTGGTCTATGTGTTAATTTTTATGCTAATACCATGTGGTTTTATTTTTAAGGCTTTGTAATATATGTCAGTTCAGGTACTGTAATTTCACCAGATTTTTGTTGGGTTTTTTGTTTGCTTTCTTTCACAAGTTACCTTGGCTCTTTGGGGTCTTTTGTTGCTTCATACAAATATTAGGAAAGTTTGTTTTTCTATTTCTGGGAAGAATACCAACATTATTTTGATGGGGACATCACCTAATCTGTAGATTACTTTGGGAAGTATATAAGCATTTTAGAAATATTTCTTTTTCCAATTCATGAACATGGGATGTCTTCCCATGTGTTTGTGTCCTCTTCAATTTCATCAAAGCATTGTAATTTTTATTGTAAAGATCATTCACTTTCTTGCTTAATTTTATTCATAATTACATTATTCATTTTGTGTCTATTATAAAAGGATTTGCTATCTTGATTTCATTGTAAGCACTTCATCATTGCATTAAAATGCTACATATTTTGCAAGCTGATTTTGTATCCTGCAATTTTACTGAAATCAGTGACAGTTCTAACAGATTTTTGGTGGGATCTTTGGGTTTTTCTTTATTTAAAATCATGTCACCAACAAATGGTATAATTTAACCTCTTCCTTTGCTATTTGGTTGTTCTTTATTGCCTTCTCTTTACCTACTGCTCAAAGACTTAAAATAGGATGTTAAACAACATTGGTGAAAATGGATATATTTTTATTGTTCCTGATCTTGGAGAAAATAATTTTTTTTTCTTTCAGTATGATGAAACACCATTGTGTTTCTCACAATAGTTTTCAGTGCATTGTGTTTCATTCTTTATATACCTATTTTGTTGATTTTTTAATTTTGGAGTGATATCAAATTTTGTTGAATAACTTTTCTGCATCTATTGAAATAATCATGATTTTGTTATTCCTTCTGTTGATGGGAAGAAATACATTCATTGATTTACACATATTGAATAATATTGACTCCTTGGATGAATCCTACTTAATTATGATATATAATCTTTTTTATATGCCACTGAATTCTACTGGCTATGATTTTGTTGAGAATTTTTACATCTTTGTTTATCAGTGATACTGGTTTGTAGTTTTCTTTTTTCTTTATTATAATTAGTAGTAGTCGTCATCATCATCATTGTCATTGTCATATCAGTAGTAACATTCTTGGATTGGTTTGGTATCAGGTAATACTAGTTTTGAAGAATGAATTTGGAAGCTTTTCCTTTGTTTTTTTTGGAATACTTAGAAGAATTCATTTAACAGTATGGTAGAAAGTCAACAATAAAGTAATCTAATCCTTGACTTTTCTTCATTGGAAGACTTATTACTGCTTCAGTCTCCTTATTGGTCAGATTTTCTGTGTCTTTATGTTTCCATTTTGGTAGACTAAGGGTGCCTAGAACTTTATTCATCATTATTAGTTTTTCCAACTTATGGGTTTACCATTGTTCACAACAATCCCTAATAATTCTTTGTATTTATGTGATATCCCTTTTAATGTTACCTTTTTGATCTATAATTTTATTTATTTAGGTCATTCTCTGTTTCCCTTTGTTGGTTAGTATTCATAAAAGTTTACAGATTTTGTTTATTTTTTAAATAAGCAAATGTTCATTTCATTGATACTTCATATTTTTAAACTCTATTTTATTTCTGATTTGACATTTATTATTTCTCTCTATTAACATTAGATTTGATTTATTTTT
The DNA here is from genome assembly GCF_902686445.1 of Sciurus carolinensis. Lineage (NCBI taxonomy): Eukaryota > Metazoa > Chordata > Mammalia > Rodentia > Sciuridae > Sciurus > Sciurus carolinensis. Next base: position 109,057,535 of record NC_062217.1, on the reverse strand, counting down.
ACTTTTCTTGTTTCTTGAGTTACATGATTGGGTTGATTTTAGGACTTACTACAAAGCTATAGTAATCAAGAGAGTGTGGAATTGGCTGAAGGGTATATATTAGATCAATGAACTACAATAGTTTCCAGAAAAAAAATTCTATGTGTGTCTATGTGTTCAACTGATTTTTCACAAGAAGCGTCAACATAACAAAATAGGCAATAATAGTTTTGCCAGGTAAAGATAATGGGAAACCGGTTATCTCTATGAAAATTGAAACATATGCCAAAAATACTCAAAGAAAATCATAGATATAAGTATAAATGCTAAAAACTTTTAGAGAAAAAAATTAGATCAATTTAAATAGATTTTTAATTAGATTTATTTGATATTTAAATAGAAAAAAATAGGATGAACAACAACAAATGATTAACTGATATTTACCCAAATTAGTAAATTTACAGATATCCCACAAAGGCCTGCTGCCTAGAGTATATAAAAACACGTTAACTTTCTCATACAAAATCAACTCACAAGAACATTATTTTGTTTCTTCACTATTAGGTGAAACCATGTAAGATACTTAATTGTATTTCTCCAGGCTTTGTATTAATTTAATAGTTGTAGGTTTTCTTGATCTTTCCTACATATATATGGATATTTGTGATTGTTCAAGGAATTCATACTGTTGAGCATGGATGAAAAAAGTCCTTGGCTATTTACAACTTAATACATGTAAAAATGTTAAACTATTCTCAGATTTTTTTTGTTTATTTCTGAAATTACATGATATGGGGTTACAAGGTGTTCATTTTGGGAATTACTTTTTCCAATCATCAATTCATTAATTCATATTTATTGAGTGCCTACTATCCTGGGCACTGTTTCAGGTTCTAACAATACAACACAAAGCATAACAGGAGGGCTCCTTCCCTCACACAGTTTACATTGTAGTGGGGGTAGACAGAAAATAAATGGTCAAATATGTATACATGTGGTGTGTATCATTTATATACATACTTGATACAATTCTAAAATTCCTTAACTACATCTCTGAAATTTAAAAAAATTCTGTAAAAACTGAAAGGCATTTTATGATTCATTATATGCTAAATCTGAATCCAATCTGGTACAATCTTCATGATCTTTATGAAACATGCTTAGTGTAGGGAAGGAAAGACGGTGGAATGAGACAAGCATCATTACCCTACGTACATGTATGAAGACGTGAATGGTGTGACTCTACATTGTGTACAAGCAGAGAAATGAAAAGTTGTACCCCATTTGTGTACCATGAATCAAAATGCATTCTGCTGCCATGTATAACTAAATAGAACAAACAATAAAAAAAAGAGATGTCAATATGTTTGATTAGTAGTTGCTCTTTAAAACTTATTGAAATCCCAGATGTTAAATACATTTAGTGCCAGAATTTCAGATGAGGGTTGTGTCTAGTTTAACAACAGATTCTGATGAATTCTATTCTAATAGCAATAGGCAATATTTGATAGGTTAATTCCTTTGTATTCTGCTCTGAAACTATTTTTAATTTAAATTATTACTTAATATAAATAATCTAACATTTGATAGATTTACTCCTGAGTATCCTATATTTTAAAAATTATTATAAATGCTCTATGATTTCACAGTGTTAATATAGAGAAATAGACATTTTAGTATTGACCTTAAACTGCTAAATTGACTTACGCATTCTCATGATTGTTTATAAATTCTTTAGTGGATTTAACATATGCAATGATATTATCTGCAAATAATGGCGGATTTCATCCTTTCCTTTCAACCTCTGAAACTTTTGTTTCTTTTTCTGGTCTTATCACCATGATTTCTGTGACCATATTGAAGGAATATAGAAATATTGGACAACTTTGGTTTATAATTTAAGGGAAAAATATTCAATGTTTCATGAGTAATAATGTTTTTAAATATACTTTTTGATTATTGATATTTTTTAGATTAAAAAACCCCCTTCCATTGTTAATTTGTTTTTTCATGGAGGAATGTGAATATATCAACTATATCTATTGATGGAATCCAATGATTTCTCTCTTTTATTCAATTAATATGGTTAATTATTTTAATAATTTTCAACTATTGGTTCACCCTCCACTCCTGAAATGAATTCCAGAATCACAATATATTTTATTTTATTTATACTGTTTTGATTTCCTCATGCTTAATTTAGATGTTTATTTGCATCTGTATTCATGAGAGATCATAGTTTATTATTCTACTTTCTTGTAAAATGTTCTTTTTAGGTTAAAATATCAAAGTGATGTTGTCCTCATTAAATGAGTTGAGATGTTTTACCTTTTTCTCTATTTCCTGTTTTTTCTTTCCTTTTTATTTAATGTATTATTTCTTCCTTAAACTTTTGGAAGCATTCATCAATCAGGTCATCTTGTCCTGGAGCTTTCTGTAGAGTGTTTTTGTTTTCCTTTGACCTGCTTTAAGGTGTTTTATCACAATTTGGTTTAAAAATTGTTTATACAAATAACTTTTAAGACTTTCAGCATCATATAAGCAAAGATTTTTATTTCACTGTTGAAGGACAATCTTTGGTAGCCTGCTTTTAATGTGAATTAAAATCCATATTAATGGTATTTCAGATAGTTGCCATAGGAACATAGACAAATGTAACCTATGTCCTTGTCTTTCACCCAGCTGCATTTGAATCAACCTCACTCATAAAGATGTATCAAAACTATTGCAAATTAATCTGAAAGATCTCAATATATGCTTCAAAATCATTTTTAATATTTATTAGCAGCAGGTGGTTTCTAAAATAGTACTGGACACTGATATGCTTGCATTCTATTGATGAAAATGTACTTTGTATTTTGCTGGGTCAGTTGTCACCTCAGCCCAAGCACTACAAGTGGAGAGTTGGTCTTGAATCCATCAGCTTTATTGATTCAGATCATCTTTGCTTTCAGTTTGATTTATTTTAATTTTATATATTTTTGCATACTTGTGCTTTCAACTAGTCTAGGTTTTCATACTTAAAATGTGTCTATTATAAACTGCACATAGTTATTTCATGCTATATTTTATCTAGTTTTACAATGTTTTTATTCAATACATAGTAGAAATTTTAGGGAAGAAGGGATTGAAGTAATGTCTGAACCGACAAATGCATAGTTTCATACAGGGAACACTTCAGGAACATAACCAAAATTAGAACAACACAAGGTTCAAAGAAAAAACAAAAAGCAGAACTCAAAAGATTTTTTTTTTTTTTTGCATTTTCATGTCTGTGTCTTTACAACAAAGAATCTAAAATTGTAACAAAAAATCAGAAGAAGAATTTAATGGCTTTATTTCCTCTTGCCCAAAGCAAACGGTTTGAAAGTTAAGCTTTGAAGTAGGTGCTTTATAAGGTATATATTGAAATTACAGAAAAATTTGTATTGTACAATTTCTTTCTAATTGCAGTATATTCTTTCCTGAAAATGTCATACTATACAGGATAAAATTAAAAGTCAAGGGAACTCCACATAAATTTGAGATGAAAGTTATGATTTTTCCCACTTAATTTTAATACATAATAAACAGGTTGACAATAACATCTTCAAAGGTGATTTCTAAAGGAATAATTTGCTTTGAATTTTGTTAGTAATGAAAATGGTCTTTACTTGCCTCCAGTAAACCCAGAGGCAAAAGTTACTCCTAACACACAGTAATTTTTTAATATCCCTTGAAGGCAAGAATGACGTCTCCTTGGTGCCCACCTGTCAAGCACACAGTGAGTTCCTAAATGATGCTTTCAGAGTGATGAAGGGTCAAAGAAATATAGCTGAAAAAATTACCAGAAAGTAAGAAAATGGATTCTGATTCTGGGTCCTCAATTTATTACTTAAGTGTATATATTTCTAAGTCACTTAGGCTCATAGCTTCTTGATTGGTTAAATATGAAGGTTGGGTGAGATAATTTCTTAGGGGCTTTCTGTTAAGAACAAATTAACAAATGATTTATTTATAAAATACAATAATACAAAAATATTAACTGCAAAATTTTCTGTTTTCATTAGTATTATATTTCTATTTTGTTTGCTATAACTTAGGTCAATTCCAGGCAAATTATTTTAGGTTACATTGAAATGCAGATTCCAAAGGATTATTTTTTTCACCCTAATTGCTTGTCGGATGGCCTCTCTTATTGTCACATATTGTCTGATCATCTGTTATCTGCTGAAGTATGTACATCCTCCAGTCTTGTCCTTGCCATCACCACTCTCCATGTTGATATCCTCTGAAATATGAGTCCTGGTCTGTATAGCTCCCTCTTGTAACAATGCAATATATGTTCACGTTGGCTGATTTTCCTATCTTCTATTCAAACATTCCGGGAGAATAGAAAATTTATCTGTTCATGCATACCCTTTTGGAAGTAGAAACCTTGTTGGTTGCCTCAGTTAATCTCAATTTTAATTCAACTCATTTGCATATACCCCTCAGTGAATGACTGAATGAATGCCCATGTTGCTGCTTTCTCTTTATCTATCATGTATCAGATTCTCTAGCCTGTCTGGAAGTTGTGTTATATACTTCATCAGATAGGGACACAACCTAAGGGGTAGACAGGCTGATATTTTCTTCACAGGAACACTACAGGCTTGAAGTACAATAAAATTCATCATTTTGCTTCCTTTTGTATGCTTTTTATTGGTTCAGTTCCCTCAGTTTTCTAGGAAATTTTTTAAAAATTTCAGTTATTTGTGCTTGAGAAGGAGGAAAGTCCAAAGGATAAGATGAGATAGTCTTTGCTAATTATTGAGACAGAAAATTAATTCTTGATGTTCAGTCTTTGAAATGTACTTTTCCTCAAAGTTATTGCCAGATTCCAAATTATTGCCATTTTGAAACACCACATTTCTTCGCATTTCTCTTTCCCACTTTGTCCTGAGGCTGCTGAAGATGGGTAGTTGGATTTGGTTCTGGAGCATGAGAAAGTCTAAATGCTCATTCACTCTACCAGGTAATGCTTAGATACATAAGTATTATGTATTTACTGAAAACTATTATACTTAAAACTGTTTTCCTTCATATAACCTGCAATGATTTTCCTTTGCCTCTGTTTTTTAAAGTGTGATACATTTGGATAATGAGCATTATTTATATTTAGACACATAGAATCCACAAAGTTGATGAAAGCACAGAGTTTAATATATATTTTGGAAGCAAGTTCTGTGGAGTTCTGAAGATTCTCAGCTGTTTCTGAAAAATATGTATCTTTCATTTATATGGCCCTAAAATGTACAAAGGGAGAATGGAAATTACTTTATATTCAAGTTCTCCTGAAATAGCCTGGTTCACAGATCTGTTGCTTCAGGAAAACATAATAATGACTTGGGCCTAAAATTTTCCCTTTCATAAATAATGTCAAAACATGACGTATAACAACCCTTTATAGTCTGTTGGTTATCAAAGAGTTTGTTCAGAAACTATCTATATGGGCATTACTGAAAATCTATACACAGGGAATCAGTGATGGAAAACATTGCAACCACTGGGAAGTCTTTTACAAAGAAAGAAGTGTCAAATCACAGAGCAAGCTTTAAATTATTTACAGACCATCAAACATTGGAAGTCTTTGACATTATATTATAACCAAAAGATTTTAATATAAGGGAAGCCTGCATTCTGTTTTGTAATTGAATTTTTTTTTAAAGTATTTCATTGTGTTGGTTAATTTTTAGTGCTAGGAGGTGGTTATGTTCTCAAACATGAATACCTTTCATCAAGGATTGGGAATTAGAAATAACTGGAAAAATAATATGATAAAGAAAATAAGTTTATCATAACTGAAATGGGTTTTAGTGGTTCACCAAAAAAAAAAAATCTTGATCTCTAGTTTATGATCTGCTAGAAACTCCAGTAACATTTCCCAAATATTTTTGAAGACAGTACTTCATACCTGGTCATTCTCACTGGAGAACATGACTGACAGATTATAATACCCAGGATGAATCAGATGAGATATACATTCATACTAATCTTAGAATTAATTTTATTATTATTTGAAACAAGAGAAATAAAAGAACATGAATATAATCTTATAAATAGGGACTACACACTTTTAATATTTTTTAAAATGAATATGTCTTAGTTCATCTTCTGTTGCTATAACTGAGTAATTTATAAAAATAAAAGTTTTATTTGGTTCACAGTCAGGAGTGCTGAAAAATTCAAGGTCTGGATGGTCACAGTTAGTGAGGTGCTTCTTGCTGGTGGACTCTAGAGTATCAAGGCCTCACAGGGCATAACATGGAGAGTCAGCCAGCTGGGTAACCTAGGTCTCTTTTCCTCTTTTTATAAATCCACTGATGTTATCCTGGGGACCCACCCAAAGGACCTCACCTAATCCTAATTGCCTTCCAAAGACCCCCACCTCCAAACACCATTAACATGTAACTTTCTACTTAAGTTTTGAGGGAAACAAACACCCATACCATTGTATAACTTCGTATTATCATTTATATATTTCATTTATATAAATTTTAAATGATAATTTCCTATACCTGAAATAATAAAATGTTTTCATTTGCTTGCTCAATATTTTAAATAAAAACAATTGATTCAATTGAAAGAGAAAGAGCCTAAACTTTCTTTTTTTTTTACATGATTTTTTTGTTTGTTTTAATATTTTTTAAGTTGTCAAGGGATTTTTTAATTTTATTTATTTATATGTGGTTCTGAGTATCAAACCCTGGGCCTCACAAATGCCAGGCAAGTTCTCTATCACTGAGCCACAACTCTATCTCCCAAAACTTTCTTTTTGTGAGTATGTGTGAGCTAATATATCCAATTTATTTTAGTGCAAGTGCACAAATTTAATTTTCCTACATCACAGCTAATATTTTCTCAAGTTTTTAAAATGTCTTGTTTTGTAACCACAAACATGTTGTGACTTTTAAATAAATTTTGAAAAACAAATACACATATAGACTTAAATTCAAATTTTAATTAATTAAAATTATATAAAAGTAAATAGTTAAGTAGTCACACTGGTTTGTATTTCAAAAACTCAATGACCACTCATGACTGTTGGGTACAGTAAATACTGCAGAATGGAACATTTCATCATTGTAGAATGTTCTGTTGGACAGTGATACCTTAAAAATATTGAAAACCATTTTTAATGGCTGCAAACTATTCCATTATGTGGTTGCGTCCTAATTATTTTAGTAATCCTATACTGTGATGTATTTGCAGCGCCTGAAGATTGATTTCTTCTGTATGCTTTTGTATACATGGTAGGTGTGATTGTGATTATTGCTCTGCTATTTAAATTAATTTTGTTCTGAAACATTGTTTTGAATAAAAATTCTGAAAATCTTTGAGGGGTAAAAATGTTTAAGGCTCACTCAATTTGACTTCTCAAAGCTGTGATCCATTATGTGGTTTTTTAACAAAATAACATCTCATTTTATTTATAAATATTTATATGCAAATAAAAATGTGGGTAGCAGAGTAATAGTGCAGGCACTTCGCTGAGCAAATCAGAGAAAGTAACTGGTAGGTAGTAGAGTTAGGTAAGAGAAAATACTGAATGGAATAGCCCATTGTTACAAAGTTTCCTTAACTTTGTTTTCTTTGTATTATTTGTGTTTTCTTTGTATTCATTTCATTTTTCAAAAGAATTCCCTAAAACTCCCATTTTCTTTTAAGTTGTAATTTAAAAAAAATACTTCTGCTTTCCTTATGTTTTTTAAATATTACATCTGGAATTGAGAGCCAAGTTGTCTAGATGATGAACTTTAAAGACAGAAGGGCCTTCTCCAGATTGTGGATTTTGAGGGATCAGAGGCAGGTTTTGTCTTGGAATATCATCCTCGAAGCTCCAAAACCTGGCACAGTGCCATAAGCACTTTAGATAATCACTTTTAGGTAATCACAGATACTAATTCTGTGGTTTTGGTCAAATTATGCCACTTGAAGTGTTCCTCCTTCGTGAGGACTTAATGAGAAAAGTGAAAAATAAACACTGGATAAAGCAAATGGCACATAGGATATTTTCAATAATTATTAGCTGCCATTGTCTCTGAGGGCACCAAATTAAATTAACTGTTGCAGAAATCTCTTCTAACTTCTAATTTTAAAACAAAAAATTTGAGGTTCAAAGGGGAAAAAATGGCTTTTTCTAATTTTTTTCTGGTCACAGTTGTAGACTAGACTAAGAATGTGTATGTATCCCATGCATTTTCTACAGCATCTATTCCCCCTGTGGGTCAATAATTGAAAACTGCCAAGAATCAGATTTTGAATCAGTGCAAGAAAAAATTTACAATTGAATTTCGTGATTCCATGAGCTCTGTTATCCATGAACTCTATTATCTACAAATGCACAATATTTTATTTTCTATTATTTTATGATTTAAATCAGTTAATAACCCTTTTGAACCAGGTGCCTATAATCCTACAGACTTTAGGCTGAGATGGGAGGATTGAAATTTTAAGGCTGGCCTAGGAAACAATGAGACTGTTTTAAAATAATAAGTTGAAAAGGGCTGGGAATATAGCTCAGCAGTAAGGACCATTAGTTGAATCCCTAGTACCATGAGAAAAAAGAAAAATAACTTTGAAATTATCCAATGTATGATGAAAATATATAATTTACTAATAGAACATGGTCAGTTCACATTAATATTTACCAATACAAGAAAAACTTACCAGTGAATTCTCTAGTGCAGGGCAAGAAACATCTCTCTTTGTAACTCAACTCTGTTCCTCCAAGCTAATGAATTTACTTACTGAAAGAAATGTTGAAGACACATAACATTATAAATAACATTGTGAAAAATAGAAAGTCCAGTGGTCCACTTTCAAAATACAATATTTAGCCTTAAATGTAAAATTACTTAGAATGTAAGAAAAACAGCTGGATGGGGGAGCAGAATGAAAAGTTACAAGCAGTTATCACCAGAGTATAATAATTCACAGGCCCTTGACAAACAGAAGGTGAGAAGGAAGGGGCTTACCAGACCAAAGAGATAAACTGTGTACATGCCAAAAGGCACTCAATCCAAGTGAACTTTCCTGTCACAAGACAACAAAAAGACAATTTTTTTTTAAGCAAACCTAGAGGAAACAGTAAAACCTAGGCAACCTGTTTGGAAAGACTGTACACCCTATAGTACTCAGCCAATGAGCAACCAGGGGAGGCACCCTGTGCCCTTGGAGATAAAATCCTGGTTATACCCAATCCATGTGTGTTTGACCACCAGCCACCAGATTTTGTAAGACCATCATTAAAATAAAGCCTTGTTTTCTTGCTGTACCTGTGTCTCCTAGCTGATTCTTTGGATTTAGACAGCTAAGCATGTTTATCACAATATGAATTTAAATATATATGTATACACACACATATATACATATATATTAATGCAATGTTATGTTATATATAAATATATGTGAAAGAAGGTAACTTGTAGTAAATTTGATCTACTAAAACAAGGTGGGTAGGTGGGATAGCACAGTCTGTTCATTTGCAAACCAGTTTGTTGAAAAAAGTAGAAATTTTTATGAACTCTTAGAATGTTGATTTCTGCCTTCAGGATCATATAACCAGGAGATGTCTTTAAACAATCTTCTTTCTTAAGACTCTTTCACCTTTCATCTTCAAAGGTGATGCAACTTTCTGACTTTCTTCTACCTGGGGATAACAAAGCAATATAGCTATAACTGTGATCACAGAACACCACCAAAATTGTTTGAAAAATGGGTTTGAAAGTGTTCAAAAAACTATTTTCCCTGTCACTGGATAAATATTACTCACTTTACCCCCTCTGGAGAACAATTTCAAGATTTTTTGGAAAGTGTTTTTAAGGCATGTGGAAAAACAAATATTTGAATGAAGCTTTTACAAGCAAATTTGAGTAAATGCTTTGATTTACAAATATTCTGGTTATGTTTTGATTATTTTAATTAAACCCATCATCTTGGTGTATACAACCTTACATAAGTTTGAAAAAATAGAAGAAAAATTGAATTAAAAACTAGTTTGGAAGTATCGGAGACTGAAGTGGAGAAAATTGCATTCAATGCATGCATGGCTATGTCAAAATGAACCCCAATATTATGCATAACTATAATGCATTAATAAAAACATTTTTAAAAAATTAAAAAATATGCTAAGAATTAACTTATCCAAACTATATAAAACTAAAGCAGTTATTGTTAGTTACTGGTTACTATTATGGCACCAATTATTTATTATTTTTTCCTGGTACCAGGCATTGAACCCAGATACACACTGAGACACATCCCCAGCCCTTTTTATTTTGTTTTACTTTTTTAAAAATTTGAAACAGTGTCTCACAAATTTCCTAAGGCAGGCCTTGAACCTGCCTCAGTTCCCTGAGTCACTGACATTATAGGCATGTACCATTATAGCTCACATATAGCACCTATTCTTAAGAGGTGGGATTATCTGGTGACCAATATCATTTCAGAAAATGATTTAATGAAACATTTTCAAAGGTGTTCTTTTGAGAGTTTTCACTGAGTATACATCAGTAAGTTATTAGACAATATTTAAAGGTTTATTCTGTATATACTATTTGCAGTTTATTAATATTGGCATTAATCATACACACACAGTTGTACATGCAAAGTACATGCTCCCACTTGCACTCTCTAGGAGTGTCTCTAATTTGGTCCTATTCTGGTACATATCTTTCCATGATCATTCTTTATTCTATAGACATATATAAAAGTGTCTATTTCTATATCCCAAGCTAGCTTAATGTATTCTGGTGACCTTGTGCTTCACTTATATGATTTCTAACTGCATATAATGTTTTAGAGTAAAGGCCTCAAGCCTGGGTATACTTGGGTATTTTTAACAAAAGTTAAAGTCCAGGATATAAAAGAGAAGCAATAGAGAAAAAATTTGTTTATTATCAAGAGATGGATTTTGAGAATTATGAAGATCACATTTTCAAGAATCCCAAAGACTTTCATATTACCTTAATTTTACTCTATGTCTTTACAAGAGAAAGCCACTGGGGCATTTGAAGCATGATGTTATCTAATCTGAATTACATTTTTAACGCATCACTCTTGCTGCTGTGTTGACAGTCAACTGCAGCAAAGCAAACACTGAAGTACTGAGACTCCCTGAGAGGATATGAAAATATTTAAATTGAGACAATTTATAATACATCAGATCATCTTAGTATAGTTGTAAATACTGAGAAGTGAGAAAGTTCTGAATACCTTTGAAAACAGCTTAGGATTTAAGTCTGCCTTGTGAGTCAAGAAAACAGCTCATGGATGTATGGTTTGAATATTTGTGTCACCTCCCATATCCATGATGAAACTTATTTTGTCTTGTGATGTTATTAAGAGATAGGGTCTTTGGAAAAGTGATTACAACATTAGATTTCTGCTTCTAATAGTACCTTACACAATGGCTGAAGGAAATGAGTGTTCACTTCCACCTTTGTCTTTTCATCCCTTCCACCAGGTAAAGATATCTAGATAGTACCATCTATGAGGAACTGGCCTGCAGCAGGCACCAAAATTGCTGATACCTTGATCTTGGACTTCCTGAGATATGGAACCGTGAGAAATAAATTTCTACTTTTTAAAAATTACTTAGTCTCAAGTATTTTGTCATAGTACAAATGGGCTAAGATATAAGGGTGACCTCAAGAATTTTTGCCCAAGGTAACTACAGGATTATCATTATCTGACATGGGGAAAACTGAGAAAAACACATTGTGGGGAGGAGAAAAGGAGTTGGAGCAGGATTTCAGTTTTGAACAAGGGGGAATTTTTTATGTCTGTTAGATTGACAGGTTGGGATGGCTAGTAGGAGGCAAAATATATGTGTATGGAGTTTAAGAAAATGTCATAGTGTTAAGGAACAGATAGATGAAGATGGTGGAAACATGAGGTTAAGAGAATAGTTTTATAAAAAGGGTCCACTGTGCTGACCCCCATAATGCTTTCTTTTCCAAGAAGAAATTTACCTGCAGTGCTGCCTGGCCTCAGTGGACAGAATATGAAACATTCCTTAGCAAAACTACCTATTAACTGCAAGAGAAATGCAGGCCCAAAATAATCAATAGGCAATCAATAATCAATAGATAACAGGAACCCAAGTTGCCCTGAAGGAGGAGACTTTTGTGACCAGAACCTGAAAGCCTGGAAGATAAAAATAATTCTTCCTAACCATAAAATCCACAAGAATTTATAGTTAAGAATCCAATTAGAACTGTTAGTGTGGGTCAAGGTGACCTAGATTTACTATCACGATGGGGACCTGAAATTCTAATGTCACCCTGCTGTCAGTTAAAAGTCAAGAGGTGGACATGAGTGGTACTCTTTGGAAACATCTCTGGGATCCCCAATAAAACTGGAGTGCAGGAGAGGCACACTATCCCTCTTTTCTCTGAGAGGACCCACTCTCTCCCTTGAGAGTGTCCTCTTTCCCTTTCCTATCCCTTCAACAAACTCATACCTATTACTGTGAGCAACATGTCTGAAATCTTCCTGACTTGGTCACAAGAATTGGGGTTTGAAGAGAGGGTCTTGGCAGGCAAAAGATGTCTTAAAATGATCCCCAGAAACACACTGAAATTAAGAGTTCAAAAATAAGGAGGAACCAAATAAGGAGAGAAAAACAAGTTGATGAGGTGGAATAGAAATCAAGAGATTGTTGTACCCTGGTGTTTCTGATGTAAGGAGCTAGGAAGTAATCTATAAAGCCAAGGTTTATTCATGGGTGAAATTAAACAAGATTGATTTCTGATCATCATCTTCTGAAATGAGGATGTTGTTGGTGACAATGTTGAGATCAATTTTGAGAAAACTGACTGATTGGAACAGTTTTGAGAAAGAAAGGATGTAATTTGAAATCAATAAGAACAGATTTTCTTGCTACAGAGAAATGAGACATTAGTTACAGGAGAAAACATTGGTCAGTTCTTTTGTTTCTGTTTGTTTTTTTGTTTTAATTTTGTTTTTTTCTTGAGATTAGTGAATTAACAACTCTTAAAATACTGATAGAAACAATCCATTCAAAAGAATTTATTTTTTTGCCATGAAAACAGAAAGTCAAATTTTCCAGAGTGATATTCTCAAGAGGTCAAGAAAGAATGACATCCAGGAGGAACTGGCTTTAAATAAGAGCATGAACAATTCATCTACATAACAGGAGAGAGGTCAAATTAAATGGACAAAAGTGTTGTTTAGTGGTTTGATTATGGTGGGATTACCAAAGGAAAAAAATTATTACTTGAAGGTTCTTAATGAAATAGAAAAGTAGGGCCTCAGTTAAGAGAAGACTGAAAAGAATTTTGAAAAGAAAAGGTTTGAAAAGTCATTTGAGAACAAGAAGTTTCCTTGGACTGTAAACTGTGGTATGATTTCTACGTAAGTATAAGGACTCGTAAGAGTTTCGTGGTCTTAAAAGGAAGGACAAACTTTCTCTTCCTTCTCCATCTTCATCAAGCAAGTTCATCTGGACACTTGTAGGAATGGAAGAGTTTTAAAGTTCAATGTAATAGAGGTGGATGTTTTGCTTAAAAGTCAAGATATTAGAATGTATGCAACTAAGTAATTAAATAATTGATCATAGATTTAACGTAGGAAAGAAGAAGAAGGGGAAGGAAAAATGAGAGAGATGGTGAAAAGTTGCAAAATTAATCGATTGACGGTTCAAGGAGGGTCAGAATGTTGTTGACATCAAGGTACTGTTACTGACATATGGGAGATGGTTCAAGTGTGCATTGATGGAAATCAAAATCTTGAGTAGTTTCATTTCCTCAGAAAGGACAAGGTCTTTTCTATGTCACTGATATTAAAGAAAAAAGTAGGGAAAGTAAAATTTAACCTTTACCATCTTAGGGTTAATTTGGATCAAGAATTAAATTAACATAGGACAGATCAACATGAGAAAACAGACCAGTTTATTTTAAGTAAATTTTATGTGACACAGAGTCCTCATTGAGGAATGAGTATCTAAAGATGCAGAGTTGAACACTTATACACTGAATTGTACACAGAGTAGGAAGTTATGAAAAGGTAAGGAAATTATGTTAGGAGGCTAGAAGACAAGAATTAATAACATCTGGACCAAATTTTCTTAGCCCCAGCTTCCCATTCTTGATGAGAAAAATGTTATCTTCTTTCTAGAATAGAGAGGATATTATTTATATGAACATTTCATATCTTACTTTGTATGAACCAATATGAAGAGAAGACAGATTTTGTACTTGCAGATTTTGAAGCATGATTAGCACAAAATAGTCATTATGCCAGAGTAGCATATTTTCGGGTGTTATATTTTAACTCCTCATAAGCTTACTATATGTAACCCTTGGCCTCACTAAATGCAATGAAAATTTTCCCTTATATCCCTGCTTTACTTTCACTGATATATGTATATGTGTGTGTGTGTGTGTCTGTGTGTGTGTGTGTGTCTGTGTCTGTGTATTTTATTTTTTTGTAAATTAACAGACTTGATTTTAGAACAGTTATTTGGTTCTATAATGTACAGTGTTCCTCTCCATCTTCTCCCACTGCCAGCCTCCCTGTCAAACTCCTGCACTAGACATTTGCCATAATAGATGAACATATATTGACACATAATTATTACCCCGAGTCCTAGTATACATTAGGGTTCACTCTTGGTTGTATAGCCCATGGGTTTAGACTGATGTATAATAACCCACCATTGTAGTATCATCCACAATATTTTCACAGCTGTAAAGTCCTCTGTGACTTGCTCATTTGTCCTTTTCTCCCTGACCCTTGCCCTGGTAACTACAGATTTTTTAATGTCTTCGCAATTCTGTGTTTCTCAGATGAACATTTTGTTGGGATTACACAACATGCAGCCTATTTCAAGTTTCTTTTACTTATACGTATATAATTGAGGTTTCATTGTCTTTTTATCTTCATTGATTTTTTTTGATTACCAAATAATGTTCCATTATGTGAATGTACTAGAATTTGTTCATATGTTCACCTATTGAAGAACATCTCACTTGCCTCTAAGTTTTGACAGTTATAAATAAAACTGTTTTTAATATACTGTTCAACTTTTGTGTGGATGTAATTTTCAGTTCATTTTAGAAAATTACAAGTATTCACTGAATCATATGGAAAAAATATTAGTTTTATAAGGAACTGCTAAACCATCTTCTAAAGTGATTATGCCATTTGACATTACCACCAGTGATGTATGAAAGCAACCTATAAGATCTTGTCTCTAAACAAAATATAAAAAGGACTGGGGATGTCAAGTACCACTGGGTTCATTCCCTGATACCAAAAAAAAAAAAAAAAAGACAATTGACTATGCAATCGATTAACCTTGGCTATACCAATCTAGTTATTCTGCAACTCTGCTATCATTTCTAATTCCAGGAGATTTTTTGTTTTTATTGATTCTTTGGGGTTTCTACATAATCATGTTATGTGTGAATAAAGACAATTTTATTTTTTTATTCCCTATTTATATACCTTTGTATCCACTGGTGACCTTAAATAGCGTTAGTTAGGACTTCCAGTACATTGTGGAAAAATAGTGATAAGAAAAATCAAAGACTTTTATAATGTTATATGACAGATTTTGTATTTCATTATTTATGAGAAACAATTTCATTCACATTTTAAAACAGTAAATATCTAGATGTTCATTATCAGTAATGCAATTTGTAGAAGTATATTGTAAAACATAAAAGGGCTAGGTATGCTCAGTGGTAGAGCACTCTTGGGTTCAATCCTCTCCCCAAATAAATATATATAATATATATGTACATATTTTATATAAATATATTTATATATTATATATATTTATAATATATTTTAAATGTTTAAGAAATATGTATTTTATATATAAATTTATATGTATATTTGGGGAGAGAGAGAGTTAGTACGGTAATTTTTAATTGATCTATTTCTTTTTTCTTTTCTAAATTTATGCAAATAGTGTATTAAAATAAGTGCTATCTTTGCTTTAGTTAAATATTGTGAAATAGAAACATAATCTACTTTTAAACAATATCTGCTTTTTAGTGGAAGAATGGCAAAAATTCATATTTTATTTATGAAAATAACATGTTTAGAAGGATTGTAGGTATTAAACCACTGTATTAATGAATGTGTTAACTTTCTTCAGGCTTCAATTGCTTTCTTCTGCTATATGTGTAAATACTAATATGCCACATTTTTCTCCTTTACTCATCCAAATTACACTCATATTTTTACAGTGAAATCCCATTGCTAGATGAAACTTTCCATTTTCCTTGTCAGTAGCCTCTTTATACTTTGTGTGATAACTTTACAAATCCAATCACATAGCAGACTGAATACACAGACATATTCAGTATATACTTGGTATATTCACTCATAAGGAAAGTGAGAATGCCAAAATTATTTTCCTTCCAATCTATAAATAGCCTGTCCCCTTGTCTCTGACATACTTTCTATCTACTCAATCTAAACAATCAACATGGAAGGAATATTATATTCTTTAAGAGGGTATGAACTCCTTAGCTTCCTATAATTATTTATTGATTGGCATGTAAGAAATTGTGTATGGGATGTAAGACCAAGGTTGAGGGCAAGACTGAGAGGCTTTCTCTTGCTTACACACACACACACACACACACACACACACACACACTTGCTTGGAAAAAGTGAGTATTGGTACATACATACAATTTAAAGATTAGATAAATGTTTTAGAGGAGATGTGTAAGATTTGGAATCATGGAATCAGAAAAATCTAACAAATTTTTGTTTGTTTTACTTTAGGCAGTTTAAAATTTCTAAGTTTTCCAATATTAAAACATATGTAACAATTTTTCTTTTCCCTGATAAGTGGATGATGACACATAATGGGGGTTGGGTGGTGGTGGGTATGAGAAGAATGGCAAAACTTTTTTTAGAGGGAAGGGGGTGGGGGTATGAAAGATGGTGGAATGAGACAGACATCATAACCCTATATACATGTATGATTACATAAATGGTGTGAATCTAGAACCATAGAAACAAAAAGTTATACCCCATTTGTGTACAATGAATCAAAATGCAGTGTGTAAAAATAAAAAAATAGAAAAAAGAAAAAATATGATATAGCATATGTGAAGGTGGGACCTGACATGAAATGTGGGAGGTATATGTGCTTAATATTATTTCCATCATTTTTCCTTCGGTAAAATATAAAATCTTTGTTCCAGGTTAAGATTTTAAAACTGAATTATTAACCTTTTATATTATCCTGTACCTTAACTTTAATTTCTCTTTCCTTTTTCCTACTTCTTCACAGTCTCACACTTCCTTAGGATTATTACTAAAAGTGAAGCGGTTGAGTCTCAGATCAGCATTAATATTGTTCTTTCAGCTTTTGCTATAAAGAGATTTTCTGAGGCAAATTAAAAATTGATGTCCCGATTGAACATCTCATCATATGTTAATTTGGATAATTTATTTAATCCTCCACCCTTACAAAGACTATTCTGTTTACCTCTACTTTATCACATTTAATATATATTTCTGTTTTATATATATATATGCCTCTTCAGACACAGCATAATTAAACCAAGGACCATAACACTTATTTCTTCTGGTACCAGATACTAACAAACCTGAAGTGCAGAAAATGCTCAATACTTGTTTTTTTTTTTGACAAATGGATCAATGCAGGTTTGGATGAAAGACTACATTGATGGGATTATTATTCTCAATTACTGTGTATAAGAATTGTCTAGAAT
This sequence comes from Sciurus carolinensis, assembly GCF_902686445.1. Classification (NCBI taxonomy): domain Eukaryota; kingdom Metazoa; phylum Chordata; class Mammalia; order Rodentia; family Sciuridae; genus Sciurus; species Sciurus carolinensis. The sequence continues at coordinate 109,039,806 of NC_062217.1, read as the reverse complement.
ACTACTACACGAAAATTATTAGGTACATATAGAAAGTATGCAATGGGATTTCCCCATAGAATGTTCCAAAAGAAAAAAAAATTCTTTCAAATATTTTTGGAGATATGGTAAAATATTTTGATGTTCTATTCATAGTTGTAGAATACTTTGTAATCTTTATATCTATATACTAATGTAATGGTTTATAAATCATTTTTATGAGCATATTGAATTGAATATTTTTATCAATCATGAAATTTGATGATATTTGCATTAGGCTTTCATTTTCAGATGAGGACATTGGATTTTAGAAGCACTGATCCAAAAATATATTTCCAGTTATGAATTTTGAAATAAATTACAATAAGCAATTACAATACTAAAGACATTATTCATCATGTTGAAATTTCCAGTTGCATTGTTTTGTACTGTCTTCTCATTCTGAACATTTAGTTGATAATGAATGACTATTTATTGGATATCTAAATGGCACTGACAAAACACTTATGTTCATGGAATTATGCAATCCTAAATTAAATATGAGCACAAAATATGATGAATGCAGGAAAATTATCTTAGAAAGCTATAGTATATTCTATAGCTATAGTATATAGTATATATATATATAGTATATATATATATATTCTGTGCTTATCTTTGGAGAAGTCATTAATATAATAAGTGAGTTTCAAACATGAGAGGTGAAAAATATCAACAGTAATCAATATGCTAGGAAAATGGGAAATAAGACGTATTAAATGTAAGCTAGTTTCAGTGAATAAAAAATACTGAAAATTTCTACTGGAGACTAAATCACAAAACAGTACAAATGATGAAACGTGACCATGTTCATAAAGAGAAGGCATTTATATATTTGAAGTTAATTATGGGTAATACAAAGATCAGATCCTTATGCTAATGCTCAAAGTGCAAGACAATTTTTTTTTAACTTTAGGATCCAGTTTCTGGTAGTTTTCACTCTAATGGATATATGAAATGAGGAAATTTTGAATTCTAAAAATATGAAATAAAGTAAATAGATTAAAATAGTGAAGATAATACTTAGAACTTTAAATCAATATCAAAGTCAATGTGGACTCCAGAATCTTTTCCAACATCCATGAAGAGAGGCATAAGAAGAGTATCACATTCAGGAAGAAGAACAGAGAGGACAATCAAAAAGATAGTTGCCTCATTCTTCTTAATAAAAAGAGAAAAATTTGGGACAAAGTTTCTACTTTTGGTTGAGATCTAGTTGACTTTATTTTTTTTCCACTGACAACTTTATGAAATTATTTAATTCCCAGAAGATGTCGAGAGGTGGGTAATGGAGGGAAATCCTTAGAAATGAAATAGGTCCCCTTACAGGTTTCCTCAGTCATCCAAAGTTCTGATTGATTGGTTCTAGACTCAGACCTCAGCTGCACAGTGTTGAGGGACAGGTCTACCAACGCCCTTGGGTGTCCAGGGTTTGCATATTTCATTCATTGGTAATAGGTACACACAACTCTATTGATAGCAAGTCTGTTTTGTGCTTTATTGAGCTTCCCTAGAAAACAAATACTTCAGCTTCTTCAGTGACATAAAGACCCTAAGAAGACTCAGAAACATCACTTGTTCATTAAATGGTCCTTTGTCAAGAGCCTAAAGAGTGTTTTTCCCTGACCCACTCCCAAATCAATAGACTAAGGAAGAACATGAAAGTAGGGACATCCAGATGTCTATTCACCAGCAGAATCTCATTCAGTACCTTCTACTATCTCTTATGTGCTCAGTCTTACTTGTTTGTTCTTCAGGAACCTCTCCAGGAGTCTGGAAAGAGGAGAGCAAGGCTTTCAGCGTTAGTCTCTATGCCTTGGTTGAGACCCAGTTTAAAGAGAGAGATTTTATTAAAATGGTTTAGGACTTCTGCCTGTAGGAAAAGGAGGATCAAAACCAAAGTTAAGCAGAAAGCCACTTCCTCTCCCAAGTGCTTCCACTTTCCTCATAATCTGAAGTTAAGGTTGGTGCAAAGTGAATACCAAAGAGGAAGCAGCAGAAATTATCCATGCAACATCACTTGTAACCACAGACTGGGATTTCCCACCCGTTCTGGAGCCAGATGCTTTGTTGGCTGCCTGAGTCAGGTTAGAAGACAATTCCAGCATTTAAGGAAGTAACTTAACTACTTTGAAATTTTTCTATCATATTTTCTCACAGAAATAAGCTTACTGATCCAAATTCTGTCTTAAGGACTATGGTTGTTCCGAAAAACTGACTCATTTTTATTCCAAAGAAACAAACGGATTTCAGGCAGTGTAGGAGACTATGGAGTTATACTAAAGCACATAAAGTCATAGATCCAGAAATTTAACACCAGACATGCTGAGTTCAAGGAAGGGAACCATTTCTAGTAGAACCTCTGATTGTTGAAACAGAAACCAGCATTTCCAAGGGATGAGGGGGATACAAGAAAAAGGATGAAAATATGTCTATTGTCTCAGAGGAAGGAAGGAACACATGGTCCAAGTTCTGGAAAGTCCTTTGTTCATTGATTACCATCATCACCACAAGATCACTGATACTGGGACTCACCCATGTGATTTGCACCAGTTTCCACTGGTATCAGCTTCTCTGCCCATCAAGAGGTTCACCCCTGTGGCAAGACAGCATGCCCAGAAATGACATGGGATCTTTGCTAAACCTGATCTTAGGAACATTGCAAATCTTCCTTTGGTAGCCTGCCCCTCCCCAAGCTGACCCACACACACGCACCAGCCCAGATGCTCTGGGATATATCTCTGTAAGGCATGGAAAGAGCTGATAAAAACCCTCAGGACTGGAAGAAGCACACAGCTCAGTTTACATATTGTCATGCATGTGCTTGCTACACTTGATACAGGTTAGCATGTGGCCACACTCCAGCAGAACAGTCAATGGGTGAGACCTAGCAGATCTTACACAGATTTTCCTCCAGGTCTGATGGTATTGCTCCTCCATTTGGGTCTTTAGCACCACATACCAGGTGATGCAGTACTTTATGAACCCTGAGCAGTTGTGACACTCTCTTCATCACTTCCTTCTCCTCACAGCAGCCCTTGCTGCTGATGGTGTTATGAGCCAGGATCTTTTTCAGCTGCTTCACTGTCAGAGCTTCAGTGTCTTCAGGGAAGGTAAGATCAGACAGAGAGACTCTTCAACCCAGGGTAAAGCTGTCCTCAGAGTCAATGGACTGGGCTGCAACCTTGGCAAGGTACTCTGGCCGTGCTCTTCAGGCAAACAAGCTCTTCTTAGTCCTTGTCACATAGTCATTGGTCAGTTGTTTTTCCTGAGCCTGAGTTGGAAGAACAGAGGCGGCTTGTTCAGGTGGAGAAGGGAGGTTGGGTAAAATAAGAGGTATTATTTTGGCATGAAGTTGGTTCAGAAAGGCCTGCTGCTTGGGGAAGTACAGGAACAAGGTGGGGACATGAGTTATGTCCTCCTCAGAGATTACAGGCGGCTGATCAAATGCCAAAAACCACCTCTTCTTTCTCCTGACTGAGGTAGTCCCTCATCTTCATGAGCCCCTTTCATTGAAAGGTTGTTACTCAGAACCATTGGTAGGGAAGGGATCCATTCCCCTCTTGGCTCAAATAGATCATTAAAGAAACTTTTCGTAGCGTTCAAACAGGTCTGCTTTCTGACTATGTTTCTGAAGTGGGCCCCAAGGCCTTACAACCTCGTTCCAAGTCTGTTAGGAAAGCGAAAGAGCTGTACCAGGGTTGGAAAAGGTTTGTGTACTGGCTCTGGTTTCAGGGAACAGTGGGATTTTCTAAACCTGTTCATTCAGGAGAACCAGTTGCAACAGGTTGCCCCCATGATAAAAATGTGCTGTAGTAGCCCATCTGGCCCGCTTGTTGACCTTACTTAATACAGCATGTTTCTATGGAACTTTGGATTGTCATCAGAACAGAAAATTGATGCTCAGCTTGAAACTCTTCATTCATTTAATAATATGTTTTATTGAAATGTTTTGCAGGATTCACTCTCAAAATACTATACCTCCCCTGAGAATTAGAGGTGGACTTCTCTCTTATTAGAAATAATGAGAGTGGGATGGCAAAGAAACGTTATGAGAGTTGAGTCAGCACCACAAGGATGCTGACCTTAAGATGAGATCTATAAGTAACTTACTTTCAAGACAATGCAATATCTCCTGCAGAGGGAGAAATTCAGTCAAGTGAGAAGAGAAAAGGTTTTGATACAAAACAGTTAAGGAGAGAATTCTATATTTACTATGGATTTGTAAGTACCCTTATATCTCAGTTGTAATGAATCCTCCTTGGACTATTATGAGTGCTACTTAGAACAACCTATATGAAACATTGAGCAGAGTGAATGATATACAGTAGGGCTTCAAGGAGTGGTAGCCAGATTTCTGGTAAAGAATAGATGCACAGAAAATGCTACTGGTGTTGACTCTTTAGTAATTTGCTTATAGACTTTTTTTATTTATCTTTTAATTTTTTACAGACTGCATTTTGATTCATTGTACACAAATAGGGTACATCATTTCATTTCTATGGTTGTACATGATACAGATTCTTTTAATAGATTTCTAAGTGTAAAATTAACTTTATTGCCCTTCCAAGTTGTTTTCCTCTCAGCTACTAAATATTTGTTCAAAAACTGATTTTTTAACAAGAGAAATATGTATAGTCTAAAAGCAAAGCTATGCTTCTTTCATCACAAGGCTAAGCTTTTTATGGCAGATCATAAAACTTTGAGGCTGAGAGGGGTTCAATAAATCAGAGTCCCAGTTGCTTGATACTGACCACTGGTCTGAGAATATGTAAAACCTGGAATATCTGAATAAGTAATACAGAAAGTACTTTTGAGGGAGAATAAATGAAGGTTATCATTAAAACTGATTCCATAGGATCCTGGTCACTGGGGGACAAATCATATAAGAACTTTTAAGACAAATTAAATATTTTATACTTTATCTAGAGTGGGAAGCTCTTGGAGAATTCTTCACATAGGAATATCTCAAACAGCTACATATTCAATAAGATATTCTATCCATACAGTGGGGAATATTTTGAAAAGGTCAGTAATAGATAGAAACCAGTTCTGAGATTGTTAAATCAGTTTGTAGAGAGAGGATGGCTTCTAGAATTGTGGCAGAGAAATGGATGCTGAGGTACCAGAAAGGAGCCTCAAGAGATGTGGGGAGTTAGGGGTATAAAGTGTAATTCACAGATGACTAGCTTTTCTAGCATTATTCAGTGAAATAAAAATATTTTTTTCAGTCATATCTTTCTAAAATGAGAGGGCCTATCTCTTGTTTATATTCTTGGTAACATTTGGGAGTCTGCACAGGACATCTGTTTTCATCAGGTTTTTTGTTTTGTTTTGTTGTTGTTGTTGTTTCCGCCACTGTAACCGAAAGACCTGAGATAGGAAAAAACTTAGAGGAAGAAAAGTTTATTTGGTTTCAGAGGTCTTAGTTCACAGACTCCATAGCTCTGGACCCAAGGTGAGACAGACATCATGGCAGAGGAAAACAGTTCAGGAAAGAGCAATCAGGAAGCAGAGAAGGTCATCCATTCACCAGCAACAAAAGATACACCCCAAAGGCATATGCCCAGTGACCCACCTCCTCCAGTCACACCCTACCTGCCTGCAGTTACTGCCCAGTTAATATACATCAGTGGATTAAGCCATGGATCAGATTACACCTGTTATAAACAAATCATTCCACCTCTGAACTTTTCTTGCATTGTCTCACACATGAGCTTTTGGAGAACCCTCACATCTAAATCACAATAATATCGATTACAGGTATTATAAAAGGAGAAGTCACAATAATTTTGTTATTTTTCATTCTAGTTAACATCTAGTGTTTCTGTCACATGCAACGTATAATGGGGGAGTGCTTAATTAGCTAATTAGCGAACTTTGACTCATAATGTAAGATTTGCTCAAAACAATGGAGAAGATCAACATAATCTTTCTTCATGGAGAATTATGCTAGTATAGATGGTTTCAGTGGGTATCTATCAGCTTTCCATTACAGGAAAGCAGGAATAGAGATAGTCTGAAGCCCACAGATTGGAATCAGTAGATTTTTATGAGTTTCCTGGCATCTTGCCATGTTTACAGTGGTTTAATGATACCATTATTATGTTAATTAATTATTGTCAAGTTTATCAAAAGTGCTATAGTATAGTGTTGTTTTGTTTTAAAATCCAGAGGAACTGAGCATCATTATTTTATAGTTGTCAGTAAGTATCCATCTTAATTACAAAAAATCGGGACAAGTTTTTTGCCCACTTGATATTTAATTCATGCATATTCATTTTATATCCAATTCACAAGACAAAGACAGATGTTATCAAAGTGAATCAAGACTTTTTTGATAGAGAACATCTTTTTCCTTCTCACCCTTTCTTCCTAATGTTTGAAGTTAGGCAAAACTCATTGGTAAAAACATGTGAGGGGGTTTTGAATGTTAAGTTCTCATAGAAAAAATGAAGATCTAAGGAAAGCTCATAATCTCTTTCAAATTACTATGGGGTGCTATGAGAATCCTGGGTTTATGTTTTATCACATATTTTGACTGCACAATCTCCCAAAGTGTCTGGAACTACACTAAGTGCATTAATATGTTTCTGTTAAGACACATAGCAAACATTGGGCATAGTATTACCTCCTTTATGCACCTTAGCATTCTTATAAGCATAGTAAATTTTGGAGGGGAAAAAGCAAAATAAAAGCCCTCTTTCATATGCCTCTTTAGAAATAGCACCTGTTATCATCAAGTTTATTTTTAGATTTTTAAATACATATTGTTAGATGTCCCTGGAATAATCATTGTTTGGAGTCTTGCTATCAAAATATACTATCAAAAGAAACTTCATTTTTTTCAATAATAAGCCTGTCACAATTATGAAGAGTAAGACTGCAATGGTCTGAATGCTTGTATACCTTATAAAATTCATATGTTAAAATTCTAATACCCAAAGTGACAGGATCCCTCATGCAGTCCAAGTATTTTAAGAGAAAGTAAAACATAGAAGTATCTTAGGTGATTTCTGGTAGCCTAAGCCAATCAACACATTTTACTTTACTTTTCTCAGTTATTGGCTTGTAAATGGCCATGTGACCCAAGTTAGTCCAGTAAGTGTGTCGTGGGTTTCTTGTGTTTGGAATTCTGGGTCAGAACTGATTATTCTACCTTTGGGTAGGAACTGAGAATCAGTTACTCTCAATTGTGACTGAAAATCCCCCTATGACTATAAAGAAAGTTACTCTCAGAAAGAAGCCAAAATCATGGTCAGTCGTAAAGAGACATAGGAAAAATGTATATTCTTCATGTTCTTTTTGTTAAATAACTAGGCCATCTCTATTTGAGTCCAAAGTCCTTATTTCTAGGCTTTATGTGAGAAAACAACTCCTCCGTATTTGTAAACTAGGTTGACTTTGTTGTTTCTCTCAACCAAGAGCATTCTCAATTCTTACAGATCTTGGCATTGTGAGTGGGTCAATTTAAGATCCAATTCAATTCCATTAACAAATGTGAATTTGATTGCATAAAAAATAGAAGGCAGGAAGAGAACGCAGAAAAAAGCAAAACTTTTATCCTCAATACATGGAGGCTGTCAATCCTTATTTTGTGGCAGCAATACAGTTAAAGTGAGGCCTTTTGAGACATGGATTTAATCTTAGATTATGTGTCCAAGAAACTGAGACATTAATTGTTTGGAAAGAAACAATCAGGATATGGGAGTGTGTTCTAGAAGAAACAAACAAGCATGGTTCAAAAGTAGTTTTTTGAAAACAGGAAAAAGACATAAACATAATTTGCTAAGAGGGATTTACTCGGCACATGGCCTGAATCTCCCAGTATTTGAAATTTCTGTAAATGTCAAGCCTACTAGGGCATAGTTGGGGAAGCTGACCTTTACACATTAAGCTGAAGTTAATAAGGGGAGAGACGAGGAGGTGAATGATTTAGCAGAAGACAGAGTTGGAATCGATGAGAAGCCTTTCTGCCCTTCTCAAGCCTCTTTTCTTAATTATTTCTTAACTAGCAGTAGTTGTCCTTTGTCAAGATACAAATAGAAGCATCCTAAAGATAAGGAGTGTTTTTATCATGGATCCCATGTTTATTTAAAATATTCTTTACTATGTTGTAGATCTTTTTTACTAACTTTGTTGTTTCTAAATGTTGCAAATATATACTTTATTTATCCTCATTACCGAGCTCACTTTTCATACTTCTTTACATTTTGTGTCCCTGGCAAGTGCATCACTCCCCTCACCATCATCCTAACCCTATATCTCCTCCTGAGTCCATTATTCATTTTGGGGAGAAGAAGTGGGTACCAGGAATTGAACCCAGGTGTGCTTTGCCACTGAATCACACCCCAGGCTCTTTATATTTTTTTATTTTGCTTAGGGCCTCGCTGAGTTGTTGAGGCTGACTTTGAAACCTGTGATCCTCCTGCCTCATCCTCCTGAGTCACTGGGATTGCAGGTACACATACAACCATGCCAGCTAATTGATTTTATTTATTTTATTATTATTTATTTTATTTAATTGCCTGGAAGTAAACACCAAGGTGTTTCAAAATGAAAAGGGTTCTTTAAAAATTCTGTTGAGTCTTTACATCAATCAGCTTATGCATCTTTCTGTCTTGTAAGTCAATAGGCCCTATTCACTGAATGACTCAGTTTGGAATAGAATCTTCTATTACTTTCACCTGATAACTTTCAAACACATCTGTACTCTTAGCCTCCAAATCCCCTCTGCTCTATGTTACTATGACCACCATTTATTTGGTTTAGGCAGTTCTGAATAAAAGAGGTGCTGTTTCAGGTTGCCAATACTTTGACAGTCACACATTTTATTAAAACATGTGCTCTCTAAATGGGTTACAGCTAATTGTTCGAAGGTGTGGAAGAAAAGTACTGTTCAATTGTGAATGTTTGATGCAATGAGCCACACCATATCCTTAATGAATGAAGACAAGGATAAGTCCATATGGCTCCTGTTTTTTGAAGGGTTCATGAGATAGTGACCAAAAATCCCTCAAGTTCATCAGGTTAAGGAACAAGAGAGACCAAGACTGTTGTCTTCCACAGAGAGTTTAATGGGAGTTTTAAACTTAAAAAAATTATTTATTTTGTTCAAGAAGAATTGTAAAATAAGAGATTTTACTATATGGAATAAAAGAATTAGATGGTGATATAATAGTTATTGAGGAGTTAAATGAAAAGAATTTGATCTCAAAACGCTATGCTTAGTTCATTCACTCACTTCTCTCTCATTTCAAAAGATTTGTTGAATAGTAGTGGTGTACAATTCTTAACATTGCTATAGAAAATGTTATGCCTGCCTATATATATTCTACCCATCCTTCAATGACCAGCTTAAATCTATCCTCTCCTCACTATATCATTACAGAGAGTTGTGTTGGTCAGCTTTCCTTTGGTATTACAAAATTATTACTTTTGATAATAAACATTAAAAAAGGAAAGGTTTACTTTTGGAGGTCCAAGCCCATAGTAATTTGACCCTGTTGTTCAGACTTCTATGGCAAGGTGTATCCAGGTGGAAACATATAGTAGAGCGAGCTGCTTACCTTGTGGTGGTTGGGAAGCAAATAGAGGAAGGTAAAAGGATCACTGTCCCATAATCCCTTTGGATAACATGCCCTAATTCCTTAAAAATTCCAAATAGGTGCCAACTTTTAACGTTTCCACTATCTCCCAATAATACCTGTTGGGGATTAAACCTTTTACTACATAGGTCTTTAGGGACCATTCCAGACCCAAAGTATAGCAACGATTTGGAAAAATGTGAAACTCTGTTTAACTTAGGAGTGAAATTACGTAGATTAATTGCTCTCTGTAATACAATATCAGAAAAAGTTAACATATTTGACCTTCTTTATATATATCCTGAGTGAAATGTAGAATATAAGATTCAAAACCTGAATCCAAATTTCAATTCTAGATTTCTGAAACAATTTCATTTTTTTTTTTTTTTTTTTTGCATTTTATCTACTTTCTCCATTGATATTCAAGTCTGCTCCTTGGAACAGCAGCATGAAATGATATATCACATAGCAATAAGGCAAATGGTAGGGACCTGAAGGCATGTGCTGGCTTATTTTGTCTGTAAAAAAGTAAACAGTAATTTCTTCTGGCAGATTATCTGACCCAGTAGAAAATGAAGACTGTGTGCCCAATATCCAAATAAGTTTTCCAAAAATCAATCATGGAAGTTGGTTGGAAACTTGCTCATCAGCATTCAGTAACTCCACCTTAAGATGAAAGCAGGGGAAAAAATCTCCTTCCATGTAGAGGTAATAGAAAGAAACTTATAAGAGACCAAAGGCTTCTATCATTTACACATACCCAACTCTCATTGACTTCAATCAACTTCAGCCTCTCAGCAGGAAGAATTTGGCTGTAGGATAGAAATTTGAATTTCATTAATAGTATTAGAAAGAGATCAAGGCTTTTATAATGAATTTAATATCTTGGACATGGGAGGAATTACCGATCACAGGAGAGTATTAAAATTTGCCATTGGCTTATAGAATGTAATGTTTTGTGAAGATGCAAAGTTTTAAAGCAAGTTAAGATAGGTAGATTACACTGATAAATAGATAGTTGATAGATATGCAGTTGCTAGGTTGCAAAAGCAAGTCACTCAAATTTTGTATAAGTGATTTCCATATACAGGTAGAATACATAGACTTCACAAATGTCAGGTGCTAAGGAGTGTTCCTGATGAGTGTACTTATGAGAATTTTGCACCTATTAATTAAAATTGATCCCCCCCACACACCACTTATGCTTGTTTTCTCTCCCTCATGCTTCCCATCTTAATCTTTAAGGAGAATGAATGATGATGAAGATATCAATGATAACAACTTTTGAGTGCTCACTAATTGCCTAGCAATGTGCAATGAATTTCAGGTGTATTATTTCACTAATTCTTACTACAACTTCTTGTGGCATATAATGTCATTAGTATATTTTATTAATAAAGAAACCAGAACCTGAATAAGTTTAGCAACTTTTCCAGGTCACTCATGTAAAAGGAGGGAATGCTAGGAATCAAACTTTTATGTGCCTGAAATTAAAATTATGAAAAATGATTGTTAGTCAACTTTTTGTCACTGTGAACAAAACACCCAACAAGAACTTAAAGGAGGAAAAGTTTATTTGGGGTTCATATTTTCAGAGGTTCAGTCCATGGTTGGCCAACTCCATTGGTCTGGGTCTGTGGTGAGTCACAATATCATGGTAGAAGAAGGAAGGGAGGGAAAAAGATATTGGGGTGCCAAGAACAAAATATAAACTCAAAATTCATGCCCCCAATGATGTGTGCCCTCTAGCCATGACCTACATTTTTATAGTCACCACCTACTCAGTCCATTCAAATTAAAATGTACTAAGATACAGTTCTTGTAATCTAATCATTTCAACTCTTACATTAACACAGGAAGTTTGTGGGGCTTACTCTTATCCAAACCATTATAATCTGTTTGTCTGCCAAATTCTCAAATTTGTCTCACAGTGCAAAATGTGTTCAGTCCACCTCTAAGACCCAAAAGTTTTAGCAGTTCCATCATTTTCTAAATTCCAAATTCAAATCTCCTCTGAGACTTAAGATGAAATCCAACTGAGTCCTGTAAAGATCAAAAAAGCAAGTTACATATATCTAATATATAATGGCACAGAGTAAACATTTCCATTCCGAAGAGGAGGAATAGGGATATAGGAAAAAGAGATGGAACCAAAGCAAGACCAAAGTCCAAAATAAAAAACAAGTCCTATAGCTCTACTTCCACAATTTGGGACAAATAGTGACAAGAGGTGATCTCCAAAGGTTCGTAGCCCTGCCCCTACAACCTCACTGATTTCAGAACACATGTCCTCTCTATTAAGTTTGCTGGGTCTGCAGCCATCCATTTTCCCCTACCAAGCCCTGACTAGTCCAATGCTGCACACCCAACTCACAAAGAAACAGTAGAATTCCTCTGGAGGCTCTTAAAATCAAACCCTGTAGTCTGGGGTTAACTTACAAATCATAAGATTATCAATGATAAAATCATAACTTTGTAAAATAAATTATGTATAATAATATTAGGTTATTTAGAAATACTTAAGTTGATGAAATCACAGATTTACCATCAAGGAACTTTAACTATTTGGACAAGAAAACAGACTTGCGAGTATCAACCCTCAAAACTTAGTAGATCCAATACTTCATCCCTTTCTTCAAAATTATAGTCTTGTTGACTTCAGATAATGCAGGAAGACAATTCATCTTCATATTCCATACAGCAATAAGAACAGAATTTTCACCAATACATAATAAGAGATTTTCCTAAATGTATTACCTTTAAGAAGATTTCATAGACCATTAGGGTGGGAGGTCAAGAAGCTATGGAACCTTCTAAGGTGTTTAGAGAATCATGTCACAGATATAAAATGGAAAAATAGACAACAAAATAAAAAAAGAAATCTGAGTAAGAACACTTAAGTCAGTCTAAAAAACAGGATGATATTTAGCTGTAAAACCTGACACTTGATTCATATTTTTTGATTAAGGTGGGATGAATTTTTAAAAATATGGAATGAGATGAGACATATAACATATTTCTTTAAACTTTATCTGCTAGATATAAGCATATGAGAAAGATTTTTTTTCTGATGTTTCCTCAACCATTTTCTAAGTAGTCTTAGATCATATCCCAATGATCAATTCCTGATTCTCCAAGGGCCTCTAAATAAAAATCACTGAGGCCTCTGATTTTTTAACACCAGTAGTAGGTTTTCTTACCTGTGCTAAAGAAAAAGGAGTTTTCCAGATTGCTAACTGGCACTAATCCAAACACTTGAGCTTATCTTCTCTTCAGAGTCCAACATTTGCTCTTGGGGACCTGGAGCTTGGTTCTGTGCTCTTGGCTCTTATACTAGTTCCTCACAACACTCATCTCCAAAATGGTCTATTGTGTTTATCTGAAGAGAAGTCAATAGCTGCTATTCTTCTGCCAAAAAAAACAAATAGCCTCCTATAAGCAATTGTAGTAAAAAAGGGACTATACATAGGCATTGTATAACTGCAATACAAGGAACATATGCAATTTCATGCAGTATTTCAGTCTTATTTTTCTTTGTACTTACCCAACATCTTTTCCACCCTTTAGATATCTAACATATCATCATATATTTTCTTCTTACTTAGTGAATCTTTTAATTAATACTTTCCTTCTCAAGCACACTGAATTGCAATCTAATGTCGCTCTTAAACACATACATTAATCTTTCCTGGTATATTATCTTGGAATGCTATTTTTTTTCTCTTTATAACACAAAAGCAAGATTATATGAGTAATTTGGATAATTGATTAATTCCATTTTCTTCAAATGATGAGGGCTTGGAAGCTCTCTTTTGTATACCATTTTACCATTTTACTGCTAAGACTAGCATGTGACATCCACCACTTGTGTGCGTTTCCAGCACCATGAAGCAGCCCAGGCCCAGGCACAGACACCACCCAGTGCATCTCCAACTCTGCACAACAGCCCAACCATAGCCCTCGGTTTCTAGGGCCATGCCCTATGTGGTCTCCATGCTGTAGCTCCCCATCTACCAAAACCTGGGGTAGCCTCAGCCCACCATCATGGACCTGGATGCCACCATCCCTAGTCTGCGCATTTCCCTTCCTGGGACACCACATTATCAAGTACCTCTCATGTGTCAGGCTCCTGAAGACTAGGAGGTTTGAAGAATGTATTATAGTTTTACTGTAGAATATTTTTTATTAGTAGTATTGTTACTATTATTCCTACTTTTCTATATTTTTATAATGTTTCTCACTCTATTTTCCTCTTATCTACCTGTTTGCTTAGAGACTCTTTCTCTCTTTTCTCATGCTAGCAACATATTTCTTTTGATTCTGCTTTCACTCTTCCTATGATCTAGTACCTCTGTGTATTCACTTCTTATCTCATCAACATTACATCTTAACCCCTCCCATCCTCTTTGTCCACCATTAGACATTGTGAACCTTATCGCAAACCCATTGTTTATGCTATAGATAATAATTGAACTTATCATTTCTGTTTATTAAGACAATATTGTTAATATCTTAATAGGGACTATTTAAGTCTTCATGTTGTTTGTGCTATTTGCTGCTAATATTGATTTCCCACTTTAAGGTGAGGTATTTTAAACCTGCAGGGACACTATATTCTATTGGGGGGAATCTGCAATACCTTGGATTCACACTGAAAGAATGAGGGGAAGATACAAGAACAACATGAGAAAAGAAGGGAAGAAAGTGTCCCAAACAAATCAAGATGCTATATCAATAAAATCCAATGACAGCATGGTAGAAGAAATGTCAAAAAAGGAGTTCAGAATGTACATAATTAAAATGATCTGTGAAGCAAAGGATGAAATAAAAGAGCAAATGCAGGCAATGAGTGATTTCTCTAATGAACAGTTAAGAAAACAAATGCAAGAAACAAAAGATCATTTCAATAAAGAGATAGAGATTCTGAATAAAAACAAACAGAAATCCTTGAAATGAAGGAAACAATAAACCAAATTAAAAACTCAATAGAAAGCATCACCAACAGAATAGATCACTTGGAAGAGAGAACCTCAGACCATGAAGATGAAATATTTAATCTTGAAAACTAATTGACAAACAGAAGAGATGGTAAGAAATCAGGAATGGAACCTCCAAGAATTATGGATATCATGAAAAGATCAAATTTAAGAATGATTGGGATTGAGGAAGGAATGGAGATACAAACCAAAGAAATGAATGGCCTATTCAATGAAATAACATAAGAAAATTCCCCAAATCTGAAGAATAAAATGGACAACATAAGAAAATTCCCCAAATATGAAGAATAAAATGGAAAATCAAATACAAGAGGCATACAGGACACCAAATATACTAAATTACAACAGATCCACACCAAGACACCTTATAATGAAAATGCCTAACATCCAAAATAAAGGTAGGATTTTAAAGATTGTGAGAGAAAAGCATCAGATAACATATAGGGGGAAACCAGTACGAATATCAGCAGATTACTCAGCCCAGATCCTAAAAGGTAGAAGGGCCTGCAACAACAACATTTTTCAAGCTCTGAAAGAAAATGGAAGCCAACCAAGAATCTTATATCCAGCAAAACTTACCTTTAGATATGATGACAAAACAAAATCCTTCCACAATAAAGTTAAAAGAATATACAAATAGAAAGTCCATATTGCAGAACATTCTCAGCAAAATATTCCATGAGGAAGAAATGAAAAAAAAAAAAAAATCTAAGTCAGCAAAGGGAGGAACTACCTAAAGGAAAAACCCATTAAAGGAGAAACTAAGTCAAGTTAAAAAAACAAAAATGAGCCAAAATGACCAGGAGTATAAATCATATCTCAGTAATAACCCTGAATGTTAATGGCCTACACTCATAAATCAAAATACATAGACTGGCAGATTTGATTTAATAAAGAAACCCAAAAATATGCTGCCTTCAAGAAACTCATCTCCTAGAAAAAGATACATACAGACTAAAGATAAAAACATGGGAAAGAACATACCACACACATGGACCCAGTAAGAAAGCAGGGATTTCCATCCTCACATAAGATAAAGTGAACTTCAAGCCAAAGTTAGTCAGAAGGGACAAAGAAAAATATTTCACACTGCTTAAGGGAAGCATAAATGAGCAAGACATAATGATCATTAATATTTATGCCCCAAACAATGGTTTATCCATGTATTTCAAACAAATCCTTCTCAATTCCAGGAACCAAATAGACCACAACACAAGAATACTGGGTGACTTTAACACACCTCTCTAACCACTGGATAGGGCTCCCAAACAAAAATTGAAAAAGAAACCATAGAACTCAATGACACAATAATTTAGACTTAGCAGACATATATAGAATATTTCATCCATCAATGAGCAATACACTTTCTTCTGAACAGCACATAGATCCTTCTCTAAAATATACCATATGTTATGCCACAAAACTACTCTTGGAAAATGAAAAAAATAAATAAATAAAAATAGAGATACTCTCCTGTATTCTATCAAATCATAATGGAATGAAATTAGAAATCAATGATAAAATAAAAACAGAAACTACTCTGACTCCTGGAGACTAAATAATATGCTATTGAATGATGCATGGATAGCAGAAGACATCAGGAAGGAGATAAAAAAATTCTTAGAGGAAAACGAGAACAACAATACAACATATCAAAATCTCTGGGGTGCTATGAAAACAGTGCTAAGAGGAAAATTCATTGCATGGAGCATATTCAAGAAAAGAAGAAAAAGACAACAAATAAGCCACCTGACATTACAGCTCAAAGCCCTAGAAAAAGAAGAACAGATCTACACCAAAAGTAGTAGAAGACAGGAAATAGTTAAAATCAGAGCTGAAATCAATGAAATTGAAGCAAAAGAAACAATTCAAAAAATTGACAAAACAAAAAGTTGGTTCTTTGAAAAAAATAAACAAAATTGGTAAACCCTTAACCACACTAATGAAAAGAAGGAGAGAGAAAAGTCAAATTACTAAAATTCATGATGAAAAAGGAAATACCACAACAGACACTATTGAAATACAAAACATAATTAGAAGCTAATATGAAAATCTATACTACAATAAAATAGAAAATCTCAAAGACATAGACAGGTTTCTAGAGATATATGATCCGCCCAAAGTGAATCAGGATGACACACATAATTTAAACAGGTCAATTTCAAGGAATGAAATAGAAGAAACCATCAAAAGTCTACCAACGAAGAAAAGTTTGGGACCAGATGGATTCTCAGCTGAGTTCTACAAGACCTTCAGAGAAGAAGTCATTCCAATACTCCTCAAAATATTTCATGAAATAGAAAAGGAGGGAACCATTCCAACTCATTCTATGAACCTAATATCAACCTGATACCGATACCAGACAAAGACACATTAAGGAAATAAAAATAGGGATAGTAGAACCATACCTCAACATTGTGAAGGCTATCTAAGCTAAGCCCACCACCAACATCATTCTAAATGGAGAAAAACTGAAAACATTTCCTCTAAAAACTGAAACAAGACAGGGATGCCCTCTTTCATCACTTATATTCAACATTGTCCTTGAAACAGAAGCCAGAGCAATTAGACAGACCAAGGAATTTAAAGGGATACAAATAGGAAAAAAAGAAAAACTATCACTATTTGCTGATAACATGATTCTGTATTTAGAGGATCCAAGAAATTCCATCAGAAAACTTCTAGAACTAATAAATGAATTCAGCAAAATAGAGAATACAAAATCAACACTCATAAATCTAACGCATTTTTATTCATAAGTGATGAATCCTCAGAAAGAGAAATTAGGAAAACTACCCCATTCACAATACCTTTAAAAAATAAAATACTTGGGAATCAATCTAACAAAAGAGGTGAAAGACCTCTACAATAAGAACTACAGAACACTAAAGAAAGAAATTAAAGAAAACCTTAGAAGATGGAAAGATCTCCCACGTTCTTGGATAAGCAGAATTAATATTATCAAAATGGTCATACTACCAAAATTGCTATAAAAATTCAATGCAGTTCCAATTAAAATCCCAGTACATACCTCATAGAAATAGAGCAAGCAATCATAAAATTCATTTGGAAGAATAAGAGACCCAGAATAGTCAAAGCAATCCTTAGCAGAAGAGTAAAGCAGGAGGTTATCACATTACCAGAATTTCAACTACACTACAGAGCAATAGTAACAAAACCAACATGTTACTGGCACCAAAATAGACAGGTAGACCAATGGTACAGAATAAAGGACACAGAGACAAACCCACATAAATACATTTATCTTACATTGGATAAAGGTGCCAAAAACATACAATGGAGAAAAGATAGCCTCTTTAACAAATGGTGGTGGGAAAACTAGAAATCCATATGAAGTACAACGAAATTAAACCCCTATCTCTCATCCTGTACAAAACTCAACTCAGAATGGATCAAGGACCTAGGAATTAGACCAGAGACCCTGCACCTCAGAGAATAAAAAGTAGGTCTAAATCTTCATCATGTTGGCTTAGGACCAGACTTCCTTAACATAATTCCCAAAAGTACATGAAATAAAAGCAGGAATCAATAAATGGGATAGATTCAAACTAAAAAGCTTTTTCTCAGCAAAGGAAGCAATCAAAAACATGAAGAGAAAGCCTACCGAGTGGGAGAAAATCTTTGCCACATGCACTTCAGATAGTGGACTAACCTGCAAAATTTATAAACAACTCAAAAAACTTTACATCGAGAATACAAATAACCCAATCAATAAATGGTCTAAGGAATTGAACAGACACTTCACAGAAGAAGATCTACAAGCAATTAACAGATATATGAAAAAATGTTCAACATCTCTAGTAGTAAAAGAAATGCAAATCAAAACTACCCTGATTTCATCTCACCACAATTAGAATGGCAATTATCAAGAATATAAGCAACAATAGGTGTGGGTGAGGACGTGGGGAAAATGGTACACTCATACATTTCAGGTGGGGTTACAAATTGGTACAGCCACTCTGGAAAGCAGTATGGAGATTCCTCGGAAAACTTGGAATGGACCCAGCTATCCCATTCCTCATTTCATACCCAAGGGACTTAAAAATCAGCATATGACAGTACCGCAGCCACATCAGTGTTTATAGCTGCTCAATTCACAATAGCTAGATTGTGGAACCAATCTAGATGTCCCTCAATTGATGAATGGTTAAAGAACCTGTTGTATATAAACACAATGGAATACTACTCAGCCATAAAGAAGAGTAAAATTATGGTATTTGCAGGTAAATGGATGGAGTTGGAGAATATCATGCTAAGTGAAATAAGCTAATCCCAAAAAACCAAAGACTGCATGATTTCTCTGGTAAGTGGATGACGATACATAATGGGGGGAGGTGAGGGAGGATAAAGCAAGAATGGAGGAAGAATGGATTGTACAGAGAAAAATGAGGAGTGGGGAGGGAGCAGGGGGAAGGAAAGATAATAGAATGAGACAAACATCATTACCCTATGTACATGTGTGATTACACAAACAGTGTGACTCTTCTTCATGTACAACCAGAGAAATTAGAGTCATACCTCATTTGTGTGTAATGAATAAAAATAATAATAATAATAAATGGAAAAAAAGTTGGTACAAAAAAAGAACTCCCATGTATCTGGAATATAATTGTCTGTAAATAAATATTAATGAATAAATGACTTTAGTTTTGCCCCCCAAGCCATTCTATTTCCAAGACTATGTCTTTTCAGATGTCTGTACTTATTTGAACAAAATCTACCTTTATCTTCTCTTTGAATGGTCATTGTTTGAGGTCAAAACTAAACTTGGATGTCTTTCCAGTTTTTTTCCTGCTTTGTGCTACCACTTACATTTTTGTCTTTTGCTATAGCATACACATAACTTATGACAGATCATGTCTCAGACTTGTCACATAATAGACACTAACACTTCTGTTTTGATTTCCTTCATAGCCCCTTACGTTGATAAATTACCTACCATGTGCATCATTTAGCTACCATTATTTTTTTCCATAATAGCTATATTTTCATAATGCCATAACTGCTTTCCTCCATTACTTTGATTCATTACTTGACCACTCTGGAGAACATTGTTTAAATCAAAATGAATTTAATTAATCAAACGATATTATTTACAAATAAGTAAAACAAGATGTGAATGGAAGTGATGATTGGATTTGACCATTAAGAGGCAATAGGTCTCCTTAGGAAGAGCAGTTTCAGAGTAATGGAAACCAAAATTAAATCTGTGCCTACCATATGCACAGTTTCTAATTATGTAGTCCATGTAGATAATGACCACATATATCTAATAAGTCCATGTCTTTCTCTTGAGCATGAGAATCATATATCTCTCAAGTTGAATCTCTATTAGGATGGGATATAAATATTTCAAGTTTAATTAAAATGAAAACCACCAATTGCATTTTATAACTGAATTACCCCATCATCATTATCACCAAGTGTTTGTGGGCATACACACACTCACATGTAAATAACCCATTTTGAGAAAAAAAGATTGTAAACAAGCTTGTTCAGTTCTTTCCCTTCAGATGTTTTCTGATGTCTTTCTCTTTCTACATTTCTACTCTGATGTTTACCTTCACCTCAGGAATAGTTTCCCTTTGTTCTCTGGATCTCTTCTCATCTCCTTTCAGTCTAAGAATTGAAGAGTTTCATGCTTTGCTCTCATGGGTGTTTATGAGATGATGGTGCTTACGGGAAATGTATTTCTACTGATGTGATTCTGTGAGAATGACTGTGCTCATGACTGATGTGACTGTTGTTTACCCCAGATGCATGTACAGTTTAGGTGGTGTCTTCAGTGTTTCATCTCAACAAATAAACTAAGGAAATTCTGCACAAACTTCAGCAAGCATCAGATTCAACTGCAGAAAATACTGATTTCTGGGCTCTAACCTTAAGAGTTAAAAATTCTGATTCAGGTAATCTGAGGGGAACCATAATTTTGATGCTGCTTCTTACCAACCACACAGTAAGTAACTTTGATGAGGATTATCAGGTTCTCCTATGGTTCCCAATTTACCATGGGTTGACTTCCAATTTTTTTAAAATTCATAATGGTGTGAAAATGAAAGATGTTTAGTAAAAACTATTCTTCAATTTTAAAATTTCATTTTTTCCCAGGTTTGCAAGGTGTGGTAGCAAGCTTTCTTGTGATATGTGGTATCTACTTTCAGTCAGCCACAGTGATCATGAAGGTAAACAACCCATACTCAACAATGTCTGGGTTGCTAAGAGATGGCATTTGACATTTGATAGGTTAGGTGTAATGAGTGTATTTTTGACTTAACAATATTTTCAACTTACAATAAGTTTACCAGGGCTTAACCTTGTCATAAGTCAAAGAATGTCTGTACAACTATAATGAGGGAATTTTGATCCTTCTGAAAAATAGTCATTGACTTCAATTAGGATCATCACCTTTATGAAGAGAAAAGACATAATACGAGTCATAGATTATTTTCCTTTCAGGAGCATGACTTACTGAATGGCCAGAATTCATTCAATAACCTTAAACAGAAACTCTAAGGTTAGAAAGTGTTTTCACGGCTAGAAATATATAGCCCCTCCATGACATTTCAGATTATTGTCCTGGAGAGTTTATGGCAATTTGGAAACATGCAGACATTTAACAATTGTAGAAAATTGAAAGTTTTAATAGAAGCCCATTTTAGAAGTGGCCAAGAAAATATCAGAAGATAATATATGTTTTTAAATGTGCATGTCTTGGAGTCTGCCAGCTTCTTGACAGCGATTTAACTTACATAAGTGCCTTTTCTTTCTGGGCCATTGTGTTCCACATTTAAGTACACTAGCATTAGTCACTAAGTACATTTTACTGCAACAAAGAAGCTAAGGAACATTTTTGAGGTGTCAAAACAGCTTCCTTATCAGGAGTAAAGCTGTAGCCAGTAGATAATTACATCTGTTCCCTGAGAAAAAGAAGTGCTTGGATGTAACCCGTTGTAAATGCAGGTTAGGTCTCTTGGTAGCAGGACACACTGGACAATACACTGGAGAACAGATCTGTGCGCTATCTGGATGTGGAAACCTATAAGAAACAGCAAATAGAAATCAGACCTCTAATTGATGTAGATATTTGGAAAGTTTTATCATAAAACTCTCTGTTTTCAGTTTTGAGGTAAAACCCGAAACCAGCCTCATGTTCAAGGCTCTAGATGTGGAGGACCACACCCACCTTTAAAGCAGCAAATACTAGCTCTTACATAGTAAAGAATCTGTCTGGATTTTGTTCCTGTAACAGCACTTCTAAAATCCTCAGAATTTCTCAAGTGGCAGGAGAGAGTCATCGTTATGCAAATATTGTGACTCACTGTGCTCTTCAAAATTAGGATTGATCACCAAAAAGATCAACCACAGGATTAGAAGTTTGAAACTTTGAACCAGCCCAATGTCCTGAGGGTGGAGGGAAAAGGAGATCAAGCTAACTCAGGAGGCTAGTGATTAAACCAATTAGTCATACAAGGAAACCCTGATAAAACTGAGAGCATTGAAGGTTAGGTGGGACTTCCTGGCAGGTGAACACTTTGATGTGCTGGGAGGATAACAAACCTTGATTCCAGCAGGAGAGGACACCGACCACCATCTGCGTCTCTTCCTTTGGCTGGTCTCCAGATTTGTATCCTTCATGATAAAACTGTAATTGTAAGTCAAGTGCTTTTCAGAGTTCTTCTAAAGGATTAGTAAACCTGAGAGGGTCTTGGGAAACCCCAAACCTACAGTCAGTTGTTTGGCACTGCGGGTGACTGAGGAGCCCTGAAGTGCTGCTGATACCTAAGTAACTGTTAAAATCTGTGCTAACTCTGGATGGTTACTGAACAAACTGAATTTCAGTGCACCAAATTGGGGTGGAAAGAGAATATAATATTCTTAAACCACAATATCTTTCTTTCTGTTTTTTTTTTTTTTCTTGCACCAGTGTAAAGCATTGGATTAGATGTTGAATTTCATCTGCGATACCATATCTGATGTCTATTTTGTCCTCACCTGCTTTAGGTTGAGCTCAAAATATCTGTTCTTGACTTGACCTTTCCAAAAAATACTATCAGAACTTATATTCTCTGTTTGTTACCAAAACCATCTTTCCAAAGAGTAAGAGGAAAGCTGAGAAGAAGGTGGATATATACCAAAATTCTATTTAATCTGATTCAGTCTCCACTTTAACTACTTCTGAAACTTTTTAGTTCACCCTTTGGTCAGTCTACCATTGTCCTGATTCTCCAATTCCTGACTTTTTTCTCATCGTTCTTCACAGTTATGTTCTGCCTGGTTTTATTTGTCAAATCCATATCACCAAAATTCAGCTCTCTGAATGAACATTTTTTTTTCTGAAAGGTGACTTAGTTAAATTAGCTTATTTCTTTACTCATTTATAAAATTTATACCAATTCAAATTACATCATATGATTTTAATAGCTTTTTAGATTTCTAAAATGCTTTAGCTATCTGTCATGAGTGAGGTATGTCATTAACATAGACTTGTGTTTATGTCTTTACACAATGTTGGAATTCCCTGAATAACAATGAATTCACAGACTACACCACTTTCATTGGTGGCAGTTCTCTGAATACTTATTGGTCACCTGGTAGTCATAATCTGGGCAAACACAAGTCGTTTTATTTCAATTTCATAGAAGGGAGGGCTTTTTACTCTTTTTAAATTCATTTTTATTTGTTATTTTTAGATGTACATGACAGTACAGTGTATTTTGAGGTATTATACAAACTCTATTCTATTCTTCCCACCTCCACCTATTGTGAGTCATCATTCACATATCAGAGAGAGTATTTGGTCTTTGTTGTTTGGGAACTGGCTTATTTCATTTAGCATCATAGTTTCCAGTTCCATCAATTTACTGGCAAATGCCATAATTTCATTCTTCTTTATGGCTGAGTAATATTTCATTGTGTATATATACTGCATGTATAAGTCAGGGTTCTCTAGAAGAACAGAATCAACAGGAAATACAATTATAAAAAGGGGATTTATTAGGCTGGCTTACACGACTAGAAGCTGGATAATCTGCAGTGGAGAGGCTGGAGAGCTAGAGAATTCAGTAGCCACTCAGTCCAAGAGGCTGAAGCTTCTGAACAAGAGGGATCAGTGATGCTACCCCAGTATGAGGCTGAAGACTTCTGGAAATTCCCTGAAGGATCACTGGCAGAGTCCACTTTAGAAGAGTAAAGAAGCAGCGAGAGTCTGATGTCCTCAGGCCATCACAGCAGCAATCCAGAATCCACTCAAGAAGAATGGAGCTCGCATCTGCTGCTCCTTCCTTGTTCTTCCAACTTTTATTCCATCCAAACCACCAACCTATTGGATGGTGCTGGTGATACTTAGGGAGAGTCTCCACTTTAGTTGGCTATCCCACATGCCAATCATTCCTAGGTACACCCTCATTCACACACTCAAAAACCTCTTAATCTTTGGCATTTCTTATTCCAACCAAGTGAACAATTCAAATTAACCATTACACCACATTTTCTTTGTCCATTCATCTGTGGAAGGGCACCTAGGTTAGTTCTGTCACTTACTTATTGCACATTAAGCAGCTAAGCAGCTATAAATATTGATGTGGCTGTGTCTCTGTAGTATGCCGATTTTAAATCCTTTGGATATAAACCAAGGAGTGGGAAAGCTGAGTCAAGTGGTGGTTCCATTCCAAGCTTTCTGAGGAATCTTCATACTGCTTTCCACAGCAGTTGCACCACTTTGCAGTCCCCCTAGCAATGTATGAGCTTACATTTTTCCCATATCCTAGCCAATATTATTTGTTACTTGTATTCTTGATAATTGATATTCTGACTGGAGTAAAATAGAATCTCAGTGTAGTTTAATTTGCATTTCTCTAATTCTTAGAAATGTTGAACATATTTTCATATATTTGTGGACTATTTAAATTTCTTCTTCTTTATTATGATCTTAATTTCTATTATATATAATACTTACGTCTCACACACACATTCTATGTAATATATAAATATTTATCACAGAAAAACTAGGAAAGAGTAAAAGGCGGTCACAGGGGTTCAGGAAGCTAAACTGAGGGCAAAGAGACAAAGACCAGATGCAAAGAGTCACTGTAGGATTGTAGGAGGTGGTCAGATCAGATTAAGATCCAGCCTAAGAACTTGCTCAGGGTGCAGAGCTATCAAATTAAGGAACTTATTCTAAACCAAGGTCCAGATGAACCACAGTTTCACTGTGTCAGTTTAGAGCATCAGTTTGAGATGGGAGCTTGGAATATGCCTTGAATGGTCATCCTGGGCAGGAGAAATTGCACCCCTCTGAAGCCTGTGGACAGAGGTTCAAAATTTGTCCCTGTGGCAATTTTACTAGGCAAAATTCCAGATGAGTGACTAGGTGACAGATTCAGGATACCACTGTATCCAATCTCAGGATGCTTCTCCTTTATGGGCCTCATGTGAGAAAACTGCTTCATTTGATGGTCTGTTGTGTTTCATAATATCATGAACGTGGTTTTACTAATACGAGTTTGATTTGCCTATCCATCCACAAGCTTCTGATTGACTTGATATCCAGGTGGTTGTTTTATACAATTAATTTAATCATTAGTTCGTGCCTTACGATTGTGCCAGGAAAATGAGGGTTGTTTCCTTGTACAAACAAGTTATGGAGTTGTTCTGTAAGGGGACAGATAGATGAGAATGGTGGGAACATGAACTTTTGAGAATAATTCTATAAAATTAATCCATTGTGTTGACATCCCCCCCCACCACACACACACACACACACACACACATGATTTCTTTGCCAAAAAGCAAAAGCAATATGCCTGCTGCCCTACCTGACTTAGGCAGAGCAAAGATCAGGCAGTCATTTTAAGTAATGAATGGTAGAGGTGGAGAGGATGGTCACTGGTTATCGAACGGAGAACAATGAATGGGTTGTTAACCTCTGTGATCTTCCTTCTGGGCACTCTGGGTTGCTAACAACTAACCCCTGTGTCCCTGCTATCAGGCATGTTATAAGATACCTAGATTTGAGGCCTCTTCTCTTTGAAAAGTGTGTCTCTATCACTTTCTTAAATCAAACTTGCTTTCTACTCTTGCCTTTGTGTTTCTGAGGTGTTTATTCTCCAACACCAGGGAACAAGAACCCATTGCTGATCTCTAAGACTGGCATCAATTCCACCTTAGCACTTAAAACAGAGTAGCTTATGGCAAACTACTGCTTTACAAAATGGAGTAACTCAAGTGTAGGTGTAGTCTGAGAATTACTGGTATTCATGCAGTAACTCAGCAGAGCACAGCCTGCTTTTCACATTATCCAACTTGAATTTTAGATTGAAAACAGTTTTTAAAAGATTTTTTTTTTTCAATTTGTTTCTCCACTATTGCCCTGAGATAAATTCAGTAAAAACAAGAGAAGGGAGAGGAAAAAATTTCACCTGGAGGACAGACAAAGAATGGAGTTTATTCAGAAATTTGTCCTTTTCATAATTTAATCATTGGGATAATTGACTTTTACTGAATTAGCTCAAAAGGAATTGGCTGTCTTTCTACAACTTAAGATGCTAAAACTCAATGTTTCCTACTGACTTTCACAGGAGAGAAAGTTTGTTTTCCCTTGATTAGAAAACTATAGAATAAAATCTTGCTAGAGAAAGATACTGTACAAAACGAAGGTCGTTGTACCTTTTGCATAAATTTGCAATTGTTAAATATGTAATTATATAAAAATTAGTTAATTGGACAGAAGTTAAGCAGACAGTATAACAGGACTCTTGAATATAAATGAAATTATTTGTGATAGAAATAATAATTCTGAGAGCAGTCTTGCAATTCCCACTATAGATAAGCATGGTTTTAGAACTGAGTTAAAAGAACCATTTTTGTTTTTAAGGATTTCTTCTCTTAAGTTTGCAAGAGAAAATACTGATGGTGGATTGACAGCATTAAACTATGTAGCCACGCTGAACCTTTCAGAGAATAGCAGCTGTTGGTCAGAACAAGAGAAATTTAAAGTCAGAATTTAATGGGAATTTGGCCTGTGATGATAACTCAGCATTGAAAACCTACTTTGAGAAGGAAAAACTAGCTTTTATGAAGTGGGGGTATTCAAATTTAAACAACTGGTTCATTTTCTTCCTTTCTGGAAGTCTATTACTAGCACATAAGTGTCAATATGTCAGAAATTTAGACTGGACTTCTGTTAATTTGCATATTTACCACATTGTCAAGTAGTTATTTAAAAATTAACAAAAATAAATTTGTTTGAGAATTTATATGTGTTGCTAATGTAATGAAGATATGACTATGTTTAAAAATATTACCATATCTGTTAATTATATTTTAAAACAGAATGTTGTTAAAACCAACTGTAAAACCACTTATTTTCACAAACATTCAAGTAATTTTTCAGATGTATCTGCTCTCTTTTCATATTGTATCAGCACCCACTCCTCCACCAAAAATCTTAACTTAAGCTTCTTCAGAGACTCTCACCATAACTGTTTCTAGACTATCAGAAAAAAAAAATTCTGAAAAAGAGCTGAAATGTGGTTAGGCTTCCTATTTCCTGTTGTTCTGTCTTGCAATAACTTAATTTGACTGTCAGCTTCATGATGTTACTTCTGCTTTTGTGGTAAAAAGTGTAAAACTCTGAATAAAAAAAAAAAAATAGAAAGCACTCTGTGAACCTAAAGGAAAAAAAAAAAAACCTATGTTTATGTAGACTTCTGCAAGCCCCTCTCTTCCCCACCTGCCCCCTCCCAGCGCTGGGTATAAAGTTCTAAGAATTTCTAGACTGCGGGTTCAGAGGAAATTTTGGGCAAAAGCCACTCTGAACAGGCCAGCTATAGCCAATCAGCCTGCTTCCCGCTAATTCCTTGGTGTCCAGTCTCATCTGTCCTACATCAATATGGGATCAAAATAAACAGGAGACTCAGTAGTCAGATCCTTCTGATCCATTGTTGGCTCATGATACTGGAATTGCAATAGAGAAGAGGAAGATGAGCTGAATCAGAAGAGTCACTGAAGGACTGAAGTGAGAGTTCAACTGAATATCAAGTATGGGAACTATTAAGCAGTAATGATGTCAGTGTATACAGAGTCTATCCAGGCAGGAAGCTAGGGATTGATGTTGAAGTAGACAAATGACAGGTATCCAGAGGGTCCAAGACCTTCTCTTAAAATCTAAATTATGCTGACATCAATTCCAAGTTATTTGGAAGAAACAAAAGGGTTATTTTGATCAGATACTACATTATTATTCTTGTGACAAAATGACTTGGTTCTTGCGATCTGGAGTACCCCTAAAAAACAAGCATTATTCTCATTGCCATGGCCAATGACAGTAATGAACAGTTGTGGTCATTGACTAGGTAATATGTACAAATAACCAAAAATATTTCCCAGTTGAAAAATATACAGATGTGGTAGTAGTATCACTGCTACTTGGGAGACTGAGGTAGGAGGATCACAAATTCGAGGTCAGCCTGGGCAATTTAGGAAGACCATGTCTTAAAATTAACAAAAAGAATTTTGGATGCAACTCAGTGGTAGAGTGTTCTTGGGTTCAATCTGCAGTACTACAACCAAAAAAAGAAAAGAAAAAGAATAGAAAAAAGGAACAGAAAAGAAAAATGTGATCTAAAACATTCCTATTATCATGGGATATTGGAAGAAAAGAAAGCTTTCAGTGCATTTTTAAAAAAAGCAGTTTGATATGAGTTATTCCACATTCAAGTTCCTTTCAACTTTGCTCTCTCATTTATAATCTTAACCTCAAAAGATTAAAATTCTACCTGCTTCTGGTCTGAATTTTTCCCTTGAATGAGAAAAGCTGTGAAGTTACTTTCTTTTTCCAGGTTTGTTCCTTGTCAATCTCCATTTATCTGGTTCATCTGTCTCTGTCTTTTAATTTTAATTTTCTTCCTTTTGTTAGCTTTGTTAAAGTCTATGTGTATTTTTAACTCTACTTCCCCCAACTCCAGCCTTTTTAAAATAAATATTTCAAATTCCCTATAAATGAGCCAATAACATTATTTTTTCATCTAAGAAAGATTATACAAGTCTCTTTTTTTAAGAAGTCTCAATTTCTAGAAACGTTTGTTCATATTAACTGTTATTTTACTCTGAGCTTTGTTTAGCATGTCAATTAGGTAAATTTGCTTAAACCAATTCAAAATGTCAAATGATCAGTAGAAAACAATCTGCAATCTGGTTGCTGTTGTCATTGTTGTTTTTGATGCTACTGTCATTGTGATTTTACAAATAGAAAAGATAATCTTATAAATTCAGTAGTGTATAGTGATTAAAAGATGCAGACAAAATTATAAAAATTATTTGATCATGCCATCTTTGACATGGTGGCTAAGGAGCATATGATTAGACTTCAAGTGATATAATATAAAATCAAATTATTACATCAACAGGTATTCTTTACAAATTAAGTCTAGTGATAAGGCACATGACCCCAGAGCTGAACAATGCTTGAGATCCCAGAGCTAAACAATACACTCTCAGACAGTAAGGGGTTCACAGGGTTATTAAAAAAGCAGAAACAGAAAAGGGAATAATAAATACATAAAAATATATTATATACTTTAAAAACTACTGTACTATTATATAACCTGTCAGTTTAACTGCTG
This sequence comes from Sciurus carolinensis, assembly GCF_902686445.1. Lineage (NCBI taxonomy): Eukaryota > Metazoa > Chordata > Mammalia > Rodentia > Sciuridae > Sciurus > Sciurus carolinensis. Next base: position 109,010,562 of record NC_062217.1, on the reverse strand, counting down.
CTTTAGAAGAATATTAAAGCACCCTATATATAGTTTAAGTTATAAACCTTTACTTGTTTCTTAGGTTGAATTGAGATTTTTTTTTCCCTTTCCAAAAGAAGCATATTGTATTTGGGTCCCCTCAATTTCAACTAATTACTAGAATTAGTAAATAAGCCAGGGTAAGAATTATTCTGGGTACTTAATTAGAAATAAGATGTGTTTCAATATTTCACCATGTGGTAGGTACTTCTAATACAGAGAAAATTTAAAGATTGTATTTCAAACAATACATGTGTGTGTGGGGGGGTGTATATGTGCATATTTATGCATTTGGTAGAATGACCTAAGTCACACTTTTCTTTAAAATGTTTTGAGCTGAGGATGTGGTTCAGTGATACACACTTATGTAGCATGATTCAGGCCCTGGGTTTGATGCTCAGCAATGCAAAAATAAACAAACAAATAAATAAATAAATAAATAAATAAATAAATATTTCAAAAGGTTATTCTTTCCAAACTGTTTCTAATTTCTACCCTTATTTATTGGGATTCATTTCCTGATCTCCCATTCAACATTTATTCTATTGGTTAGTGTCAGTCTCTCCTTCGAGACAGGTTGTGATAGTTTCCAGCTCCATATGCAAGTGATTACAACCAGGATCAGTTTTATGATCATGCAATCTATGCAATAAATCATATAAGGACCTTCAATGAGAAGGACCTTGTACTTGGTATAATTCTCTGAGCCCAATACCTTAAAATTCTTAATAATTTTATTATGAATTTAGGTTTATATTTAAAATCTGGTGAAATGATCAAGCACTATGTGAGTGGAATGGAGATATAGCTCCACTATTCCTTGCTGCTCTGTTTGCATCTGGTGTTTGCAATGCCCTACATGCCCAGAACTTGGTATACCAACAATACCAGCAATACCTACTCAATGTGCAACTGAGTAAAGATAAGCATGTTTTAGTCAGTTCATTCTGTCGTAACAGACTATCATAGACCTGGTGGCTTAAACGACCGGCATTTAGTTTCTCAGTTTTTCAGTCTGGAAGTTGGAGATCAGGGCTCCCACAAGATCAAGGTCTGGTGAGGACTCTTTTTCAGGTCTTCCAATTTCTGCTTTTTCAGTATATCTTCACTGAAATATGAGACAGAAAGAGCTTTGGTGTCCCTTCCTTTTCCAATGTGGGCACCAATCCCATCATAACTGTGCCACCCTCATGACCTCATCTAAACCTAAATTGTCCCCCAAAGACCCCATCTCCAAATGGCATCATAATAAGGATCATGACTTCAACACAAAACCTGGAGGGAGGGGTAAGGCAGCTTGTTGCATCTACAACTGACTGGCTTGAACGACCTATTGCCATTTAGGCCAAACCTTCTTCTCAAACCAATCATGTTTTTTTAATACAGGGAACATCATGGTGTCTGCCTCTGAAACCTTATTGTATCTTTTTTTTTTTTTTTTTTTTTTTGGTAAAAGGGACTGAACCCACAGGCGCTTAATCACCAAGCCATATCCCCAGCCCCCACCCCCTGCTTTGTTTTAAAAATTAGAGACATTGTCTTTCTAAGTTACTTAGGGCCTTGTTAAGTTGCTGAGGCTGAGTTTGGACTCTTGTTCCTCCTGCCTCAGCCTCCTGAGTCGCTGGTATTACAGGTGTGGGCCACCGCGCCCGGCCTGTATCCTTTCTTACTCATATTTCTCCCAGTGTTAGCCAGTGTATGCTGAAAAGAAGGACACAGAAGGAAAGAGACAGGCCTTCATTTTTTTCTTCTTCCTCCCTAAATCAAAGTTAGAGGTGTTGGTAGAATGTGTCCATGTCAAAATGTGAAATAAGAACGGTATGAATTAGGTCCATTCAACATTCTTATAGTTCTTTTAAAAACCCCATATGTGTGTGTTTATAAGCAAGAAACTTCAAATAGTATAATTTCAGGATTCTATATCTGTGCCACTATTCAATTAGCTGCATTTGAAACTGGTATTACCCAACAAAAAGATAAACAATAAAATTCATGCTAGTAACTAAAATTTTAGTTTTTCTTTTAATTTAGAACAAAAGTAATATCAAGTAAAAAATACCCCAAGAGATCAATGAGCATTTTCTTTTTGTACCTGGAAGGATACTTTGTTTTGAACAAAGGAAACTACAAATTTTATAACTGTTCCTGATCATGATGTTGTTCTGAGAAGACTCTGGTCATTTGGGGTGAATCTTGAGTGACAAGTACTGGCCTGTTTTGAAGGAAAGATGCAACAGTGTCATAAACAACTGAAGGAGAAATTCTGTGTCCTAGATCCACTAAAGGGGAATGAGAATTGGTACAGAAGCAGAGTCCTCAACTGAAAGTTACAAGCAAAGATTAGTTAATTGAGCACTAAATTCAGGGCTTCATTGATGGAGACCAGTCTGCATTACTAAAATGTAAAAGATTGGTGGCATCAGGAAACTTGCTTCTATGTGTCAAGATGACCAACACATTCACTGACTCTTTTCTTGGTATGCTTCAAATGCTGTGTCTGAATAAAGAGGCAAAGGAAATTTTGTATGTGGTAGCTGGCAAACTTTCTGATGAGATGAAGATGTGCTGGCTCTATCTCCTCCCTAATGTTCATTTATGGACACAGTAGAGCAAAAAGGCATGTTTAGTATGAGTTATAATTCACAACACGTGGCAGTGGTTGATATTCTGAAATTAGCAGTGATAAGAACAGTGTTACTTTTGGATAGAAAGGGTAAAACTGCAGAACAGGAAATTTGTCCTCTTTCTTCTTGGCTGTGAGAAGTATATTTCACAAAATTGTACAACTGAAGATCCTAATTATATACATTAATGATTGACTTTTTTTCAAGTCACATGTGTTATCACTTTCTTTCTCCTATATCAAGGGTCCATTGATGACCAATGTGTTTCTTTCCTTGCACGAAATCCAATTTTCCTTAATAAATTTGACCCTGTCACAAATGAATATCAAAGTTACAATGGTGATATTTCAATGGCTCCTTCCATATTTTGAAGCAAAATGATATTGGAATGAAGAGACTGGAATGAGAGTTGATATTTTTTTTTCCCCATTTCATTTGGTGGCAGATAGTTTTCTGAAATATTGGAACAAGAGAATGAGAACTACCAATATAACAAGAGCAAATAAAAGACTGGAAATCTCTCCTGCAAGTGGCAAGTTCCATCTAATAAAAATATGGTTTGTTATTGTAGGGCAGTAAGAACTTTAGAGTACTTTTTATATACTGTACTCTTAGAGCAATTATAGGAACACTGCATTTCTGACTGGAAGTACTTTGTAAAGGACTGACACAGTGTACACTAAATTGAACAATTGCCTGTCCTTTATAAGGTAGTTTAGAAGAGGTTTTATTTTTTATAAAGTAGGGCAACTTTTCCATCTAACTTTTAGGTGGTACCCTATAGCAAATATTTAAATTATGTAACCCTATTCAGAGACATAGCACACATTCAGAGACTTTGCTCTAGCTTTTTAAATTAAAAATTTAGATTTGTCTAATTGTTAAGAATTTGGGTGTTGGTATTAAGGAGCCTGGTTTTAAATCCTGGATTTGTACTTTCCAGCTATGAGCTCTCAGACAAATGAAGTATTGTTTAAAACTCAATTTCCTTGTTCAAAAATATTGACAGACTATTGATAATTGTCTGAGAAGGCATTTCTAAATCGACTAACAGGTGTTAGTTGGCTTTCCAACTCTGTGACAAAATACCTGAGATAACCAACTTAAAAAAGAAAAGGTTTACCTTCACCCAGGGTTTCAAAGTTTCAGTCCATGGTCACTTAGCCACATCACTTTAAACCTCAGGTGGTACAGTACATCATGGTGGGAGCACATGGCAGAACAGGTCTCTTTACCTCATGGTAGCCAGGAATTTGAGAGGAGAGAGATCAGTGTTCCCATATCGCCTTCAAAAGAATGCCCCCAATGACCTAACTTCCTTTCACTAGGCCCTTACTCATAAAGACACTACCAAACCTTAATAGTATGTCAGAAGTTGATGACCAAGACTTTAACATGTGAGTCTTTGGGTGACACTACAGATCCAAACTATAAAAGATACAATGAGTGACATTAATCTATTAAAATGTTGTTCATGTAAGAAGAGTTTATGCTGTAAATAATGTTGTACTCATTTCTCCTGTCATTTTCTTTATACATCCTTAAGCAGATTCTATAGAGATAGATGAAAATTGAGAGAAAAAGTAAATCAGTAGCTTATTACTACCCTTTCTGTAATAGAACAGTAAAAATCTGAAAAGATTTTCAAATTGTCCTATCCCTCAAATTCTCATCAAAAAGTAGCCGTTTCTTTATTTTTAATATTTGCAAACATATCTTAGGGATATTGTGGGTTCAGTCCCAGAACACCACAATTAAACAAATCTTGTAATAAAGTGAGTCTTATGAAGTTTTTGATTTCTCAGTGCACATAAAAATCAGTGCAATAACCTTATATCTAAAATATAATGTTGCTTAATTAAAAAGTACTTTGCTTAAAATGATACTGATCATCTTAGTTTTCAGCAATTGTAATCTTTTTGCTGCTGAAGGGTTTTAACCTCCATGATGATGGCTGCTGACTGATCAGGTGTTGGTTGCTGAAGGTTGGTATAGATGTGGCAGTTTCCTAAAATAAAACAATGATGTTTACTGCTCTTTCTTTCACAAAACTGTTCACTATAGTATGCAATCCTATTGATAGCTTTTTACCCATAATAGAACTTTGCTATAGTTTGAAGGCTGTTTTGACTTTATAAAAAAATCTATTGTTAAATATATTTATTATCATTAATTATTAATTATTTTACACATCTTCTAAATAGCTTGCTGTACCTTCTACTTCCACACTTGCTGCTTCGACCATATATGTGTGTGTGTGTGTGTGTGTGTGTGTGTGTGTGTGTGTGTGTATGTGTGTGAGTATACAATTAAACTCACTGGAATAGTGCTTTTAACTTCTTTCGAGAACTTTGCTTTGATTTCACAGTTCAGCTGCTGGGCACAAGAGGTTTCCTTCTGCCAATCTAGGCTTCTGACATGCTTTCTTCTCTAAGCTTAATCACTTCTAACCTTTGATTTGAAGGATGAAGCGTGTGACTTTTCCTTTCACTTGTACACTCATTTAGAGGACATTGTAGGGTTATTCACTGCCTAATTTCAATGCTGTTGTCTCTCATGTAATAGGAATCTGAGGAAAAGGAAACAGACTGGAGAACAGTTGATTTATGGTGCCTGAGAACACACACTGCCTTGATGGATTAAGTTCACTGTCCTATACAGGGATGGTTTGTGGCACCCAGGACAATTACAACAGGAACTTTGAAGATCACTAATTACAGATCACCATAACATATAACAATAATTAGAATGTTTGGCAAGTTATGAAAATGACCAAAATGTGACACAGAGATGAACAAGTTCTTAAAAAAATGGTGTTAACAATTACTCAGTTCCAAGTTGTCACAAATGTTTGATTTGTAAAAACCCAACATATCTGTGAAGCACAATAATGTGAAGCACAATAAAATATGCATGTGGGACCATCTTCTGTGATCTTCACTTATGATTTAAGATACTGATAAACTTTATATTTTAATAACTAATTAAGCATAAGGACATAAGTGAAAGAACCAGAAAAGGTGGCTATTGCCCAGTCAGTGACTAGAACTTAGTATTATATTTCATTCTTTTGGGTACACCTCAATAGAGATATTAACAATACAATTCTACCTAATATTTTAATAACCATGAATAATATTTATTGAGCACTTATAACATTATAGACATGCTTCTCAGTAATTTTTATGTACTAAGGTCCTTCATTTTTCACTACAACCCTTATGAAATATTTTTTCCTTAAAAAATTATTTTGTTATCATGTCCTTCTCCAAAAAATTAAAATATAAATTTACATGTTCTTAACTGAATTGTATGCTTTCTATTAGAATGTCACTTTTTCCTTTAAAATAATCTAAACCATGCTTTATGCTTGACTCTCTGTTCACTCAGAAGTGGGTTTTTGAAAGGTCAAAAGTCACCTGCTTCAAGAAGTGGTCCTTGAATAAGGACCTCCAGGGGTTTATCCAGAAATATATGTTCATGAAATTCTGAACCATCGTCATCAACCTGCTTCCCTATTAACTAGTGACTCCCACAGTTTCCCCTTTTTGTTCACTCAGAAAGGGCTGTTCATTTACTGTGACTACTTGTTGAGCAAATTCCACATCCCAAAGCGAAGCAATGTCTCTGTTTCAAGTGCTTCTTCAGTAAATGACTCAGTGTCAAAAAGATTTAAGTCTCCTCTTGAATAAATTTTTACTAAAAATTTTTGTTTGCTTTTGTTCTTTTGTTTTGTTTTTAAGATCAACTGTCTTTTCCTGGCCAAAATAATCTGATGCTCTGCTTTTCTACTAACTCTAGCTGTGGTGGATTGGACAACTTTCATATCTAATATCAGGTTGCTGAAACTAATTTCAGGTTTCACTTCATCTTGCTGTGCCCTCAAGTCTTCCTTTATGCTGCCAGAGCTACCCAAGCAGCCCTGACTTGGTTGTCTACTTGTTGAAAGGGCTCCCCCTGCCACAGCAGATGTGACCACCACCAACTCAGGGCCCATCCGGTACACATTTTCCTTCCTTGGAGCATCTCCTAAAACTTTACCAAGCCAATTGTAGCCTCTAGACCTTTTAGTGGTTTTCTGCCAGGTGCTTTTTGTTCTTTGAACATTTACAAACTTTCATATCCTTAATAATGTCTAAACAATTCTTCTTTTTTATATTCTTTTCCTCTGTTTGACTTCTCACAGTTAGAACACACCACTAAAATTTCTTGTTATAGATCACTCTGCTAGTGCCAAAATGTCTTTTGGTATTACCTATCACAGCAATTGATACTTCCTGTCCTCTACAGGACAAAGGGAGGCAAGATGGGGCAAAAAAGGTAAAAATGCTGAGACTTTAGGGAATATTGCAGAGAAACAAACTAAAAATGCAATGCTTAAGAAAGTTTTGCTATTATCATTCCTACTTTACAGAGAAAGAATTTTTAAAAAGTAAAGCTTCTTGCTAAATTTCACAAAGTTAATACATAGTAGATTCAGGATATGGACACAGGAGGTATTGCTCCAAGATAGACATTACACTGTAGTTCATTCAATTTATTATTAATATCATGTTAGAACTGAAGATATATCTGTGTGTATGTTTGTGTAAACTCAAAATCAAAGGAGAAGAAATTCGAAGCAGTGATAAAATCATGGAGGAATTGCATTTTGAAGGAACAGTCAGATACTGAAAAGGCAAAAAGGATATTCATAAAAGGTTTTTTTTGTATTAAATTAAATTTTTAAAATTCTAAAAATTATGTGCAACAGAAATTTATGTAGCATCTCTTGGGTCTGATTTTAAAAGATAATTCTCATTTGATTAAGTTATGCTACTTTAAAATCCCTGTATCGTGAAAACTTCACAGATACACTAATTTAATGTTCAATACAAATTTGGATACTAAACTTTGCTCATGAAATGGACATTGAGATACATTAGACAAGTTTGCCTTATTATCTTTCGTGATTACTAAAATCTTTCTATCATGATAACATAATTTAGGTCCCCAGAAAAAGCCTCTCCCATCCAAATAATTAAGAAAGAGGATGGTTACATAAGACAAAGCCCTTATAAAATGCTTAATTTGTTGGTGCTTTATCTTTGATGCTCTTAATCTTTTCTCTCTAACCCACCTTCTTATCTACAGGGATTCTCTTTCCATCCTTTCTTGTTTTCTTTTCTAAGATCCAACCAAATATATGCCCAAGAAATATCTCAATAACATTCCCCACCAATTCAGCTTCTATTTAAATCAGTTTTACCTCTTCAGAAGTATTATCAGTTTAAGACTCCTCTCTCAGTGGAGGCATTGAGAGTCAGGTATTTGAAGAATGCCTCTCCAGAAGAATTTGCCTGATGTCTTTCTAATGCTTCTACTAGGGTGTGGGAATTCATAGGAAGGCAACACAGGTGAAGTTTTGTTCCCTTCACACAACTCCAAAGGTCTCTACTATCAACACCATTCATCTCTGTCAGTGCTGACCTTTACCACTTTGTTGAGTTAATGTTTATCAGATTACTCTTTTCTCTGCTTTTCTACACTATATTCTTTGGATGGAAGTCTCTATGCACAGCCTACACTAGTGGGGGTTGAGGAAGTGGGCACACACTTACCTCCTTGGGGACAGTGTCTACATAAATTATGTATGATTCCTCTGCACAGCTGATTTTTCTCTTCCTTTATTTATTTATTCAATCATTTATTTATACTAGCGCAGAGTAATGAATGGATATTTATTTTGTACTTTACATTTTAATTCTATACTGCTTTAAGTGGTTTTTTTCCTTTTTTTTTAACTCCATTCTTTTCTGATTTTGATCATTGGCACCTTTTCAGTTGGCATCAGCATCCCCTTAACACGCCCCATCAGTATAAGCCTAATTTGTTTTTAACAGTTCCTCATTTTCTGGTACAATGGAAGGCTCTGGGTTTATCTTACATATTTCCTTCTCCAGTTTTAAATTCAGCCTTTCTCCAAGTGACCCTGATTGCTTTTATTGGAGCAGAGTAATGGAAACATCCTAGGCATGCTTATTGCTACTGGATATCATTTCTTTCAGACCCTAACATCTGACAGAGCAAAGAATTGTATGTGTGTATATGAACACGTATGTGCACATCTGTGTTTCTTTATGTACCATTTGAATTTCTATTAAGCAAATCACATATTCATAGGGATGTCTCCAACTCTAATTCATTACTACATGTGTCTTTCTAAGTTACAGTGATTTATCAAATTTTAGCAAAGATTAATTCAATTCTATGCAATCTTCTACAAGGTAGAAAAGGAGTAAATACCTCTCATTCCCTTTATAAAGATATTACCACAATACCAACACAAGAGGAAAAATATGAAAAGGGAAAACTGCAGATCAATATACCTTATCCCTTATTAACATAGAAGGAGTAATCCTTAACAGAATACTACCAAATAGAATTCAGAATGTGTGTGTGTGTGTATGTGTGTTTGTGTGTGTGTTCCATGTCCAAAATGAAAGACTGTTTTGGTAAGCCATCATATTAGATGGCTAAAGAGAAAAAAAGTCACATGATAATATCAATGTGGAAAAACACTCCATATAATTAATACCCTTTTATGATATTAATGCTCAGAAAAAAATAGGAATAGATAATACATCCTTCAACTTCATAAGAAACATTTACAAAATCTGTAGCTGTTACATTTAATGATGAAAGACTGAATGCTTTTCCTTCTAAGATCAGAAGGCAAGAGTGTCTGCAGTCACTGCACTCTTATTCAACATCAGCTGCATGTTCTATCCAGTGCAATAAGAGAACAACAGGAAATAAAAGTTGTACAGATCAGAGAGGAAGAAGTAAATTATATCTATTTATGGATGACATGATTGTGTATATAGAAATTTCCTAGGGATCTACAAAATGATTCCTATTAATAATAACTCAGCAATGTGGCAGATAAACTTATAAAAGCAAGTAAAAGTATAAAAAGCACCATATACATGGGCACAAAAATACTGATGCCCCTTAAAATCATCTTTCTTGTTGCCCTCAAAAAATTCTTAGGTGTCAAGTTAACAAAACATGTATATTCTGAAAGTGGCAAAACACTGATGAGTGAAATGAAAGAACATTAAAATAATTTGAAAGATGTATTTTGTTCACATATTGAACACTCAATATAGTAAGGACAGCAATTTCCCCAAACCGATACATAGGTGTAATGCAATTCCTATCAAATCCTAGCAATAAGTTTTAACATATGTAGACAAGATACATATAATATATATCTGGAAGTGTCAAGGAATTGAATGAGCTAAAACAACTTTTAAAAACAGGAATAAAGTGCAGAAATATACCTCATTTCCAGAAATATATATACATATATATATATAGTTCTTGAGATTGTCTAGTATTTGCAGAGAAATAAGACATTCAGATAAAAGAACAAACCAGAAATTCTAAAAATGAAACCACTTAAATGTCAATGATTTTGATAAAGTTGTAAATGCAAATCAATGAAAGAAGAATTTCCTTTTCAAAAATGATTCTGGAGCAAATAGACACAAAATACACACACACACACAGCTTTGATGTAAACATTTTAAACAAAAATTTAATATGGATCACTTACTTGATTGTAAAATTTAAAAATTATGATTTAAAAAAATTAATAGTAGAAAATCTTTGGAATTGAGTGATTCGGAGGTTTTTAAATTTGATCCCAAATGCATGATCCATAAAGGAAGATTTGATTAATTGTATCTTATAAAATTAAATTATCTTGTTTTATCAAATTTCTAGTTAATAGGATTTTTAAAACTTCACAGTGGAGAAATAATTTGGAAACCACATGTCCAACAAAAGACTAGTATCTAAAAGATATAAAATGCTCTTAAATTCTTTAGATTTTTCAAAGACGTTTTTCACCTGGAAAACATATATAAGGGGAAAAATTTTGAAATAAATTTTATTAGGAAAGATATGGAAATGGAAAATAAGCACATAAAACCATGTTCAACACTGTTAGTCATTAGGGAAATGCAAATTTAAATCACAATAAAATATAGTCAGATATCTATGAGAATGGCTAAAATAAAAATTAGGGGCAACACTAAATGCTGGCAAAGATATGGAGATTCTGGATCACTCAAACATTGCTACCAAACATTTCAAGTTACTCTTGAAAACAATTTGGCAATTTCTTAAAAGACTAAATATGCAAATACCATATGACCCAGATTTACTACACTCATTGACATTTATCTGCAAGAAATGATAACATATGTTCACACCAGTACTGAAGGCGAATATTCATAGCATATTTCTCCATAATAGCCCAAAATGGAAGCTACCCAGATGCCCTTTAAGTGGGCTAAATGGTAGGCAATATGCAGTGCATCCATATTGTAGAACACTGTTGAGAAATAAAAGAAAGGAACTATTGAAACAAAACAAACTAGATGAAACTTCAAATAAAGATTCTGAAAATAATTTGAAAAAAATAAAATCTTAATGGATTATACAATATATGATTTCATTTATGTATTATTCTTGAACTGGCAAAATTATAGAAATGGGTAGCAGATTAGTGGCGTCCAGTCGTTTCCAGAGTTTAAAGAGGGAAGTGAATGTAACCATAAAATGGCCATCAAAGTCTGTTTTTTTTTTTGTTTGTTTGTTTGGTTTTTTTTTTTTTTTTTTTGGTTAAAAGAAAAGAAATGACAATCACTTTTGTTTTTGGTAAATAAATTATTCAACATAGCAATGTCAATATTGTTATCCTGGTGATAATATTGTCTTATTATTTTGACATATGTCTTTGAGATAATTTGGGTAAAAAAGAAAATGGACTCATTGTTTATTACAACTACAGGTGAAGTACAATTGCTTTAAAATAAGTTTAATTTTAAAGCAAAACCAAAAACTACAGAAAATATTTCAAATATTTCTTTCATTTTTGCTTCCATTTCTCTGAAAGTGTACTCTAAGCACCTTAACAAATAATAAAAAACTTTTTTTCTCTCAAGAAATTTCCTAACTACTGAGTCATCATGCAATAAATACAACCATAATAGAAACAATGTACAATTAAATATTGCTTTATGATCTTTACTATAATTTCATAAAACAATCCCATAGCATAATTAAAATGGATTATATTATATATGATAAATTTGAGACTCAGAGATAATAAGTAATTATAAAATATAGATCACACAACGCATCTCTACTACTACAATTGTACATCTATAGTTTACACGCTTTAAACTAGATTTAATATTTAGGTTTGACTTCTAAAAGAGTTTACTTGCCTTATATTATTTCATATTGTGTATGAAGTTTTTTTCTGTAGTTTCATTCACAAATTCACATTGGATCCCAGAAGGAAAGTGCTTGCCTGCATTACAATGACATTTCTAAGCTCTGAGATTAATTTGTCTGACTTTGAATCCTATATTATTTTTGCTACATTTATATACACTTATATTAGTGTATATTAAGCAGGTTATATTGTGGTTTACTTAGCCATTTTCTTCCTGTGAAAACTGCTCACTGTTTTTCTAGTTCTTCTTAAAAAATATAACATCACAACAAATACAATATTATGCCCTTATTGCTTTTCACTATTGTTTTTAGCTTTAGGCTAGCTAGCTTTCCTTTTTTTTTTTTTTTTTTTTTCTTTCTTGATATACGAGATTGAAACCCAGAGGCACTTAACCACTGAGCCATATCCCTAGCCCTTTTCTGTATTTTATTTAGAGGCAGAATCTCACTGAATTTCTTAGGATTTCACTAAATTGCTGAGACTGGTTTTGAATTTGCAATCCTCCTGCCTCAGCATCCCAGGCTTCTGAAATAACAGGCATGTGCCACCGCACCCAGCTAGCTTTTCTTTAAAACTTCTCTTTTCACGTTTTGTTGAGATATCTTATGTTGTTGTTTTCTTAATAATTATGTTCTATTTTCCTTTATATTCTTCAAACTTGTCAGTTCCACCAATTTTCCTATTTTAACACTTCAGTGAGTATACCTCCAATCACAATAATAGATGCAGGACATAGGGATGACCTGTTATGGGTAACTTCACAATTCTCAACCCAGAATTAAACTTGGACACTAAAAAAGGAAACTCATGAAACCAGCTGCTTAGGACTCTAGATGTTCAAATTCAGCTCTAGATTAAGAATTATGTGTCTCATAGACATATCAAAATGTGCTTTTTACTTTGTTTTGAAAGTAGTTTGATGAAGTTTGTAGTTTTCAAGGAAACAGTACATGAGAAACATTTAAGAATTACTGGTTTTAATTGATATTGTAAGTATCCCTTATTATAAGGAATACAATAATTTAGGTGACTGATCCATTCAACACTTGCTTTTTCCTGTCATTATTTTTTGATGACCAAGGACAGAGACCTACTCCTACTATCTCCAATAAAGTGAGTTTACTATAAAAATGTGCATAGATTAGTCAGAGGGATTTAATAAAGTTTTATAAAAGAGTCATACGTAGAATAGTATTTATAAATACTGATACTAGAGTCCAAGTTTGTACTAAGAACGCGTCTAGAAAGAAAGCAAGAGTTGAGGTTAGGATCTTCATATACCCAGCTATTAATGTAGTTGGATTAAAACTCCCTAAATCTCCTTCCTATTCCACTACTACATTAATCAATATCAGGAAAAATTCTGAGGTAGTTTATAGTTCTTGATTTCTCAAGAGTCAGGAGTCTGTGCTACTTAGACTTTAGGAACTGTGGTAAGAGGAACAAATGACTTTTAAATGACTTTCTGTGCACACATATCTTGAACTTCTATGTTAGCTTTAGAAGGGCTTAATTGAGCATTTCCCACACCATCATTTCCAATCACAGTTTTTAAAAATTTTCCAGGGACATTTCCCTATTGCAGGACTAGATCATCCAATAATCTTGTTATTCTTATACAAAACTTGAAGCTCAAGGGAGGTAAAGAGATGGTCACAGTTTCACTTTTCTTTAATAATAAAGGTCTGGGATTATAATATGCATTTAATTATCAGTCATAGATGTTTTCTATTGTATTACACTTCTCTCTTTAAATGCTACCTTACAGTAATCAAGACATATTTTATACATCTTTTTCTGAATGAAGAAATGGAAACCTAAGTAAATAAAATGACCTGTCCAAATTAATGTTTTTGACTCCTTTTGGTTAGGAGTATTTAATCACAATCATCCTTCCATTTGTAATTCAATAGTTTTTAGGCTATCACAGTGGCCCCGATGTAAACAAGTCAATGAGAAAAAGAGAGGCTTTGGGGCTGAAGCTGTGACTCAGTGGTGGAGCACTTGCCTAGCATGTGTGAGGCACTGGGTTCAATCTTCAGCACCACATAAAAATACATAAAACAATATAAAGGCATTGTGTCCATTTACAACTAAAAAAATATATTAAAAAGGAGAGGCTCTAAACCAAAATCATTCACCAATCAACAATTCATCCTTAGAAAATCAACAATGGACCACTGTTAAGTTGCTTTTCTGAAATCGAGGAATTTGTTTCCTTTATTCCTACTATGAACTTGTTCAGTCAGTAGTTCATAAGCCCAACATTGAAAGTATTAATTTTGCCTCAAGAAGAGTGAGAGGTTTAAGCATTTGACTATCATGGCCTGAACAAAGAAGTCACATGCAAAAGGGAGAAATAGAGGAGGAAAGAAAAACACTAAACTGATCGTTTTAAATCTGGAAAACTAAGGTAAATTTTTTTTTTTTTTTTTTTTGATCTGGGAGGACTTTGGCTTTAAAGTACAAACAAATACATTCTGGTAGTTCATAAGGCTATTATTGCAAAAATGTCTCAGGATTTCTTCCTGCCTCTCTTCTGGTGTTCTCACTGAAGAGGAACTGTCTCCATGGTGCTGAGGGTGTCCGGGCCAGCAAGTTTTGTTGTGGTATGATGTTTCATACTCGCCTTTCCAAGGCTGTGGGGCAACTGCCTCTTGGGAAAGCAAAGGCTATATTTTGTTTCAGAAAAAATTTATGAATTAAATCCTTTCTCATTTAGTCAATCCCCAGCTAGAAGGAAAAATAAGATGCAAATTTCTAGGTGATCTGTGTAATCCCTTGTCCTGAAAATCATTTGACTCATGAATTAAATAACTTTTAAAAAATAAAACTTGAAGAAAAAAAAATGACAAAATCAAAATATATAAATAATAGTCCTAATGCCAAAACTTTCTTCCAAATAAAGGAATACTGAAAGAAATTAATTCCAAAGGATAAATTATTTATTGGATAAATTATTTATTTTTTTATTTTTAATTTTTTGACAAATTATTTAAATCCACAAGCATTTATTGTATTTACTTTTGGAATTTTTAGTCAAATTTGTAATTTTAGAAAGCAGATTTGCCTTTGTATAACAAATAAATAAGTTCTATATATTTTTAAATTTTTATTTAGCTTTTAATTTTGTACAGACTGCATTTCGATTCATTGTACACAAATGGGGTACATAATTTCATTTCTATGGTTATACACAATGTAGATTCATACCATTTGTGTAATCATACATGTACATAGGGTAATGATGTCTGTCTCATTCCACCATTTTTCATACCCCCTCCCTCTCATTTACTTCTACATATTCTAAAGTTCCCCCATTATTCTCTCATTCCCCACCCCCACTCCCATTATATATCATTCTCCACTTAGCAGAGAATACATTTGGCCTTTGGTTTTTTGGGCTTGGCTCATTTCACTTAGCATGATATTCTCCAATTCCATCCATTTATTTGCAAATGCCATAATATTATCCTTCTTTATGGCTGAATGGTATTCCATTGTGTATATATACCAGAGTTTCTTTATCCATTCATCTGTTGATGGGCATCTAGGTTGGTTGCACAATCTAGCTATTGTGAACTGAACTGCTATAAACATTGATGTGGCTGTGTTACTGTAGTTTGCTGATTTTAAATCCTTTGGGTATAAACCCAGGAGTGAAATATGTTTTTTCTTCTAATGCAAATATAAAATTGTTAAACTTAATTCTTTCTTCAATAGCATATATGTGTTTGGGAATAAATAACTCAACCTGATTATGGGACATACTCTCTCTTAGTTTTTGTAAGCTTTTAATTTTCATCTCCCTCTGACTTTTCTTATCCTGTTTCAGAAATAAAACCTCTAGAACTCAAATTTTGAGGATTATGTGAAAGAACTGGCACAAAGAAACTGAAAAGAAGCTAAAGATAATTAAGCTAAAATCATCATTAGTGAATGTGCCAATGTTTCCTGAAGCCTCAATGCTGTGGTTAAGACCAATGGGACACGCAGTCCCACTAAGAAAGCATATTAACTTAAAAAAAAAATGCCTCTGAGTCTTGCCAGTTCCCAGAACAGACATTTATTGGCTTTATTTACATAGAAAATGTGTCAAGAGGAATTTGAAACAACCTTTAAGGAAATATAATCTGATATATTCAAGCTGTTTTGACTTTCAGAGTAAATGTAGAAGAAACATTTTAAGGATAAAAATAATTAATTGTCTTTCTAAACTTGTACTTCAGTGTTATCAGAGGACAACAGTCCGACAGTATCACTGAAAGTATAGGGACTATGTATCCCACATACTTATAAATTTAGCTCATATACAAAGCCTATAGATGATAGCAATTACCTGTATATAAAGGCAAGATAATATAGATAGTAAAAATGGGGCAATATATACTGGTTTCTCCCCTTTCTAAAAATTATTCTCTGACTATGAATTTTCTTCCATGAATTCTAGATTCCCAGTAGGCCTCATTACGAGTCTTGTGAAATGATCCTTTATAAGTAATCTATATATGGTGGACTTTGACTTTAGTGGTATATTTGTTTTCCAAAAGTACCTATCTTATTTATTGAAGCTGCACAGTTTAATCTCATGGTGCTAAAATTTCTTTATGCTCATCCATATTAAAAACATGAAGAATGCTGTTGAATTTTACCATTTAAAAACTACACAAGTTGATTATTCAAAGGAATTCAGAAAATGAAAAATTGTGATGACAGTTTCAGTTACATTTTTCAATGAATTGGGAAAAATAGTTCTTCATTGTGTTTTCCAACATATACCACATGAATAGTAGTTTTCCTCTGAAGTTTATATGCTTAAAAATTATATTTTAATTCCTCTGTTGTATCAACTAATATGATGATTCTCTATTCATTCAAGGGAAGGTAGGGAAAAGAAAGATTATAATTTGATTTAAAAACAGTATTTTAAAGGTGTTTTCTGACAATAGGGTGTTCAGTAAAAAAACTCAATTTTGTGTTCACATACACACATACCCCCACCTGCATATATATAAGTGCCCAGGCTAACATTGGTATGATGGTGTTGTAATATATGAAATATTTAATTGAGCAGTGTTCCTGGAGATGCTCAGATGAAAGGTAATGACTTCTTTGAAGAAGGATGAAACAAGTGACTTCAACACTTCAAGCCTGAAAAGCTTCTGTTCCTATTACCCTTTATCACCAGGCTATAAGAAGATAAGTAATTCTGGGCTCCAAATCCAGGAGCAGATGCCACTGGCTGGATTGCTTGTTCCAAGCACAGTAATCACATGAATGATAGAAGAATTACAACCAAGAAAGTTTATGCACGAAAACATCAACATGTATTAAATTCGTTTCTTAGTTAAATAGCAAAAATATTGTATATACCCAACACTGTTCCAATTTGTCAGAATAGATATTGTAAATAGGAAATAACTGGAGTCAGAGTGTGATGTTTTCACCCTCCAACGAAAGAGTAAATTCATAGAACTTTTAGAAAAAATAACAAATCTTGGAGAAATGTACATTTTTAAATAAATGGTTAAGTTAGAATTTTCTTGATGTATTGGCATTTTGCTATGAATATTTTTAATGCATATATAAAAATGGATAACATTTATAAAGTGCTACAAAATGTCTGGTACTGTTTTCTCTAGCTGTATCATGTACATGCAATTATCCCTTGTAATAGTTGCAAAAAATGCCCATAATTCATATAAGGAAATTGTGACAAAGATTGATTAAGTGACTCATTCAAGGGCATAGAACCACTAAGTTATGAAAACAAAATATGAACTTAAGCAGAATGACTTGCAGTTTACTTAAACAGTAGGTACATGGGCTATCCACACAGAACATCAATTTACTCTTGCTCAATATGTCCTGATCAACTTATTAAGCATAAATTTTTTTTACAAATATAATTTTAATTACAGTGAAATCTGAAATTAAAAGATGAGAAGATGAGTCATATCTAGCTTATTTATTATAGCATTTAATCAGAATTCACCCCTTTTAATCTTGCCTTAAATTTATCTTTTTAAAAGTATTTATTGTAGGAAAATTATCATCAATAAACTAGCTTCTCAACCAAGTTATTTAAACATAATGATGCTTTACATTTTCATTTGTTGTAAGGTAATCCGTTTTTGTACAAACTACTTTGATTTGATGCCAGGAAATTTCATGCTATAGGAAACTTCTTAGTATGCAGTAGTTTACATTCTACAAGAATACCATACGTTGGTGGGGAAATAATGAAAGGACTGAAAAAATTCAGAAATCTTCATTTGATTGCAAATTTTACTAATCTAATGCCATTCCAGGTTCCCAGATATTTTTTTCCTTTTTAATGTACATGCATAAATTCATTTATTTCCCTTGTGTAAATGCACTTCTAACTGACAATTTCAGAATTCTCCTCTTTGCAGGGATATTGGGAAAGATAGGCCTTCACTGTCACAGCATTGTAGGATAAACTTAGATTCGGGTGTTCTTTGATGAGCTAGTGAGGCCAGCAAGCCACCTTTAGAGTCTTGGCTATAAATATTAACATTGCTATTCCCCTTTGTATGAGTATAGGAAATATTTACAAATCATATCCTGTTTGGATTTTATTATCCCTATCTTTACTGTGGGGGCCAGAGAAATTGATATGGATGATGTGACTTCTGAAATTGTATTTAAAATAAAGTTTCTATGATTTCTGTATGATTCGCCCTAATAGAAATTTTTTTTTTCTTTTCTAAAAGAACAGTGTGTAACCAAAGCCCAGCAAACTCTAATGGCTTCCTGAGCAGAGCATAGATGAGTTATAGTACCACACCAGCAACTGGCATCTTAATTCCTATTCTAAAGTCATGTTGAAATTTAGAAGCATTATATACAATGCGTTACTTCAGTTTAAACAGTTTGATAGGAAGAACATTCCTTATACACTGTTGTTGAGATGATATTCCTGTTTTATATGTAGATTTCAATTTTTTAATGATCAAAATTCAATAAAATATTTCACCCATTTTATTAACCAATCTAAAGTAGATCACTGTGTTCATCAACCCCTTCCATGTCTTTCAGGATGTGCGTGGAAAGTTTCAAGCTCTTTGATAATGTTGTCCCACTCCATTTTCACAGATACCTTGTGTTGTTGGAGTTATCATTATCTTCTTTTACATTTATGGAAACAGGTACAGGTACAGAGTTATGTAAATTTTTATTACATAACTCTGTGCCCACCGTCACAGGAATAGAGGGTGAAGGAGTCAGGATTCAAACCCAGGCAGACAGGGTTCAAGTTCATGCGCGTCCCAAATGGGAGCAAAAACATGGAAAAATTCTACTCAAAAAATTCCAAGTGCCAAAAATTTATTTTTAAAAATAGTTTTATGTTCCTAGTCAATGGGGATAAGGATATAATTTGAATTTTAAAAAGGGCATCTTATGCACAGGCAATATATTTCATGCAAATATGAGCTTTATGTCAAGGATAGTGAACAAGCAAGTACTGAAATTCCAGTCAATATTGTGTTTGGTGTTGAGTTTCTAACATCTTGATGTGAGTATGTTTACTAGATAGCCTTACTCCATAAAATGAGTTAAAAAAAAATAGGGCTCAAGTTCCTAAAAGAGTAAAATCATCCAGAAACTATGTGGACAGGGAAAGAAACTTACAGTAAACAGAGACTTTACTCTTTTTTTTTTTTTAAATTTCTATTTGAATTTCTTCCAAGTCAGACAATTTTGCTCATTTTAAAACACCTTTATTATATAAGCTCTAAAACACTTTAAAATCTTCAACTCGAACCAAAGTACACAGCCATAGCCTAAGCCAGGTTCTTTTCCTGCTTTTGGCTCAGACAAAAGAATAATGGGCAGTGGTCCCTTATGAGTCTATTTGTCTATCTTACTCCACTCCATGGGTGTGCTTTTGAATGAATTTTAGAACATATCAAATCCCATCCCTGCAGAGAAGTGATCATCCAACCCTACATTTGCTGTTCCTTGTTTGTTTGGTAGGTTCGCTGGTAATTGTCTAACTTGGCTTTTGAATTTACTGAGAAAACTTGGAGGCAGACTCTGGACAGTGTACAGATTCTGAGAGCTGGAGGAGGCTTTTATAAAGACCATGAGAAAGGAATAATAGAGTAAAATCTAATTCTTGGGATCATAGCCAAGGTTTTTAATATACATTGATATATTCTACCACAGAGACAACATTGTACTAGTTTTGATGGGTAAGAGAAAATTAAGTGGATTTTTAAAATTGACTATTGACTGTTGATCTGAAGAGGATATTTTGAAGGCACAGGAAAGTCTTTGTTTTTTGTTCCTCTCACTTAAGTTTTAGACAAATGTAAGACTCCATTCTCCATTTTTTATTGGTCTATTTTTAACCTGTCCAGGAGTTAATTTTATTTCAATGAAGAAAAAATGTTGTTTTCCCAAAGGTGTGAAAAACTAAGTCCTAAGGAGAAGAACACCTGTACTTTTCTCCTACATGGGTATTTATGTTCCCTCTTTCATCAAAAATAATTTTTTTAATAGTATTACCCTCTATCTTGAAACTTTATAAGTTGTGATAGATGAGATTTCTGAGACTCCATGAAAGCTTCTTATCTTAAAAAAAATTAAGAAAAGATGACATGAAAGCAGAAGGAAGAGTAATAGAGAAGAGGAAGGGGAGGAGCAAAGGGGAGGGCAAACAGGGTAATGGGGTGAATATGATCAAAGCATGTTCTATGCATGTATGAATTTGCCACAATGCAACCCATTATTCTGTATAACTAATGTGCACTAATAAACTAAAAATAAGTAAATTAAAGTACACACACACAAATCTAACAATTTGAAAATTTTAAAAAAAGATGAAACACTTGGTTATCTTGAATGTTTTAAAGAATTACTTTGTAAAAATTGTCATTAACACTCACATCTACATCCCAAGCTCTTTTTTTATATTTTATTTAGAGACAGGGTCTTGTTGAGTTACTTAGGGCCTCACTAAGTTGCAGAGATTGACTTTGTACTTGTGATCCTCCTGCCTTAGTCTCCTGAGACAGTGGGATTACGGTATTTGCCACCATGCCTGGCCTCATTCATTCTTTCATCCGTGACTTCAGTTCATGAATAAGTAAGATGTTTACAATTAAATTTTATTCCCTTTCTTCTTGGATTACTAGGGCTACAGAATTTTTAGTCAATTTTTATATATATTAAACTTGTATAAATTACCTAGTAAGTCACCGTGTTTTTTTCTGTCATCATGTCCTTACCTGAAAATGAAAAAAAAAAAAAAAAATCCAAATAATTTTCAACCATCGCACTTATCCACCACATGAGTACTTTTGAAAGAGTTTTTACAATTTGGAATATGTTTCTTGAGCTCAAGGCATTTAAGCACTCTGTGGAGTACAAAGTATTTTGGAACAGTGCTCACAAGAGATGCATTGCATCTATGATAATATGATTCTATTAGTGTAGTTAATGCTCTTATTAAAGCCAATAAATGCTGCAGTATGACTTTGGTATGCGTTATATATTTTTTTCCAAAATGCTGTTGCATTTGTTATGATCTTGTGAAGTACTAAAATGAAAAAAAAAAATACATGTTCTCAGTAGAAAATTGAAGGTAATAAAAGCTAAGAACATTTAAATTTCTCTTTGAAATAACATCTACTTTCAAAATTACCTTATAAAATGAGAATTTTTTGAAGAAATGTAAATACCCTAGTGCAATGACTAGAGTGTTAGTATCCAATATTTTAAAATTTAAATAAGTCAAAGAGCTGCTGCTTGAAAAACTCAGAAGTTAGAGTATAAGGAAAAGATACTGTGCTGAGTAGCATTTAAATATTTATTAAACATTTTTTCAGGCTTGAAATAGATTATTAAGAAAATAATTTCAAAATATTTGGAAATAAGCAAGAGGATAACTGTGTACCTTTTCAGTATTTCACTAGAGCTTACTAGGTGGCTCAAACTGTCCCATTTGAAGATTAATTTAATTCTCTAAGGGTGCTTTGTTTTTCTTCTTGACCTACTATTTACTACTAGATAAGAATTTTACAACTCTGTAAAGGTTGATGTTCACTTGTGAAAAAATGATCTTTGTACAAGAGCAAAACAAATTAATTTTGTCTTATACAAATAATTTCTGAACATAATAAAGATAATTCTACAGGTTATAGTTTCAGTGCCTTGTAGAATAATAACCAGTACTGGATCTATTTTAACAATCTTATTCCAATATTTCTTCTTTCGATGATTCTAAATGACTTCATTCCTTCTACCATTTTTTGGTATGGGGCAATGAATTCAGGGGCACCATTGAACCACCTCCCTAGCCCTTTTCTGTATTTTATTTAGAGACAAGGTCTCACTGAGTTGCTCAGGCCTCACTAAATTGTTGAGACTGGCTTTGACTGGCTTTGAACTCCTGGTCCTCCTGCCTCAGCCTCTCGAGTTGCTGAGATTACATGTGCTCCACTGTACCTGGTTTCCTTCTACCATTTTTGAACCCCCATTCCCTGCATGACTAAAGTGATCTTTAAAACACGTTCATCCTGTTTGTTAGAAAGACATGGTTTTTCACCTTTTGAAATCTATAATTTAGCAGGCTTTTTAAAAAATTTTTACTTTTTTTAATTAAAATCTTTTTCTTATTTTTACAGACTGCATTTTGATTCATTGTACACAAATGGGTACAACTTTTCATTTCTATGGTTGTATACAATGTAGATTCACACCATTCATGTAATCATACATGTACATAGGGTAATACTGTCTGTTTCATTCTACTGTCTTTAGCAGACTTTTATTTACCCTTTTCTTCACTCTTTAGTTGAAATATGTATGAATTTTGAAGTTGCATAAAATCTGTTATACATTTCTATAATGCTAATTCAAAGCTTGCACCTCTTAGTTACATAACTTATTAGGTCCCATTTTAATTGCATTTTCCATTATTACTTACCTTCTATTATCTTTGATTTCCTCAAAAATCTTAATTCCTAAAAATGTTCCTCTTAAGTTTGTCCCTGGGCTTTGACTCCCATCCTTACTTGTATTTTAGAATTAACAACTACATATAGTTTATCATCAAAATTGTCATCTTTGTCTGTCATTATGTCTCTTATTATCATATGCATTTCAACACTCTTAGTTTATATAGACCTTTGATTATGCTTTTTTTTGACATTGTGAAAGTTTTCCTTTATTCTAGTTTAATTGTACTTTTGTTTTCTTTATCATGTGACTCTCTAAATTTATGTGTAATTTGTTCTAATATCTGGTGAGGTAAAAACTGGTTTCAGTGACATCATTTCTTTGAGTTTCTTCAGTTATGTCAATACTAATAATTGATAAATCACCTTTTACCCGTAGATTTGTGTTGACAACTTTACAACTGCAGTTGGGATATTTCTTTAATTTTTGTTGTATCTATATGAGTGATCAAACGCAACTACCACCTTCTATTACACATGATATATATTTTAGAGGAAGAATATATAAAAATAAGACAAAAGTTCAGTTATTAGTCTGGGACAAACTAGAATGGGGACAAACTCTTTTCCTACCCTAATGGCAAGAAAAATGTTGGGTACAATCACCCTTATGACTCTTCTTGAAATCATTTGAAAACTGATGTCAAAGGATAAATCAAGAAAAGCAGGTACTTCCAGGCAGAACAAAGACAAAGAAAAAAACTGTTGACCTAGGTCAGGTTCCAATGGGTACAAAATAAGCCGGTAAGAAAATTCCCCGTCCTCTAGTTGTCAGAAGAGGGGAAAGAGATAGTGCAAAATTAAACAGATGAAAACTCAGGGAAGCCATCCACAGTATTCTTGAGGAAAGTCAAGGAGTATTAAACACATTGCTGAAAGTGGGGAATAAATTTAAAAATATAAATCAATTATTACCCAAAGAGAAAAGATTCATCATTGACCTGGTTAAACTTGGAAGCCTCAAACATGGACTAGAATAATAGTCAAAATACTAAAATAGTAGTCAAAATACTGAGTTTTTAAATCAGAGAGTATTATGGGAGGGATTACTCGGGAAAATAAAGGTCAGCTGTCTGCTCTTACAGAGTCATTACCAAAGATCTGAAGCAGGCAAAGGATCATGAATGTAGGGATCACATAAATCAGTGAATTAGTAGAGGAAAACTGAAATTTACCTGAAGCATCATTATCCAACTCTTTCTATATACATCCTGCCACAGTAACAAAGTAATGCATCCTATGACTCATCTGATTCCATATTATTATAGAATAATAATTATCATAACCTAATAATTATAACTGACATTAATTGTACATGTAATATTCTAAGTATTCTTTTTCTCTTTCTTTCACCTTCAAATTATCATAGGAAGTGATTACTATTATTTTTCTAATTTTTCTTATAAGAAAACATGAGAGAAAGGAAGTATACCAAAGATCATTCTGTCTTAAATATTTCATCATATAGTCACATACAGAAAATAATACTTTGAACAGGCAATGAGTGGTTAATTGTAAATGTTTTGAGGAATATTGTATAAACTACAATGTGACAGGAAGGAAACCTGACATCTGGTTGCCATGGACTCCACAGAGTGGCATTTCCCAGAGACTGAGATCAGATCCTATTCTTTTATGTCAGAGACTATTTTACCCAGAGACAATGAGACTCTCAGGGATAGAGTCATATTAGACTGGTGAATGATAGTTTACATGCATTCTGGTTTACTTATTTGTAAAAGAATATATCCTATAAATGGATAAAATGTTATAATGCTTCCTAGAGCACTTTCTTCCTCAAAATCAATATGCCCATGACATCTATTAGTAATCAGAAAATTACTTGATGTGCATGGACTAATAATAGAAACAAATGGAGAGCCAGAGAGATAATTTAGGTCATAGAGAAGACTGAGTAAGTATTTTTACCATATATCTGATAACACACTTTAGTGACCAATTTCAGCATTTTCCCATATTCGATATCCAGCCCTCATGATTGCTGACTATTTTTGTGCAGTTGAACTCCTTAAGTGTATGTATTAATTCTTTAGACAAATTAAAATCATAAGTTGATCTACTGATGTTCCTTCTTGCAGTGGTGATAATGGACATAAACGGTAATGAATTCTCAATGACTATGACCACTTTTATTCAGTAAGTTGAGACCCATGCCCATAAGCCTGAATTTTTAATAAGTCGCATACACAATCATACCTTTGTGGTATCTCAAAGGTTTCAACCCTTCAATTATGAACTGCTGCTATTATTTATAAAATTACCTAATTATCACTGTAACAGAGGAACCTTTATTTTGTTTTCTCATATGTAATCAGAATCAAGTTATATGTTGCTTCAAGTTAGAGGGGAAATAGTCTCAAGTTAAGGAAGACCCAGTTATTAGACCACACTTTTGGACAAGGGCACGATGGAAGTCCAACAGGCAAGCTGGATTTTATTTTTATGTATTTTCCATTCACACTGGGCAGGACTCATGTATAGAGGTACAGTTAATTATCAAAATGTAGAACTTAATGCCCAGATATTTCAAGTCACATGGACAATCACAGTTTCAGATATACAGACCCAAATATGAAGTTTGTGGTCAGACAGAATTAGTGAAGCAGATTTTTAAAGGACCTGGAAAGTATAATTGTTTTCACTGACTACTTTGCCTCATTCCCTCCAATGAAGTAGGGATCTCAAGGATGAGAACTTAAAATCCCTGAAGTCTTTTTTCTCTGGAAGATTCTTAGAGTAAAATTCTTTCCCAAATCTCTGACTTTTACTCTTGCTCCCATCAGTAACATATTTTGAACAAGGGAACATTTATCAGGAGTTTATCTCATTTTTTAGAAAGTAGAAGCAAGAAATTAACTAGTTAATAAATAATATCTTGTGAACTCTTCTATTTCACATGGCTCAGATTAAATTCTTTAAAAGTGGTCTCTTCTCTGACTATGTGAGACTTACTATTATGAAAAGAATTAAATGCCATAGTATTGCTACTTTGATATTAGACCATAAAATAAAGCTGTTAGTTTGTAACAGAATGATTAATGAGCAAAACATACAGGAAATATTTGATCAAGGGAATGAGAGCTGTTATAAAGAGTCCAGACAAGATGACTTCTAAGCTTTCTTTGACTCCAGTATTATAAGATTTTAGTATATAGAGCTTAATTGTCTTTTTGTTTTCTCATATCTTGTTAGGGAACTGTAATTTTCACTTTTATACATACCTTACTAATGTAGGACCAAAGAAGATATTTGGTCTCCCCACTTCTTTTTCTGCATTTATTATTACTCTCTATTACTGAACATAAAATTCAGTCAGGAGATTTAGTTTACCTTTGTTTTCAACTGGGTCAGTTTCACTGATGTTGTTGTTTGTTTGTTTGTCTTTATTACCTTGATCTTGCAGACCTAAGAAAAATCTTGTCTGGTTCCTACCAATTGTTTTACTTTCTTTCTATTTGCTTCATTACATCGGTGAATTGATTTCCTTTGTCTGTTGAACACATTCTGCTCTGATCTTTTATTTTTCTGGGGTAGTTAAGTGGGTGACAACTGTAAAAGGAAGAAGATAATTTATACCTATTTCCTTTGTTTGAGAATTTACCTCCAACTGTTCACCCATTGCATCAGTCATATCATTCACTTTGACTTTTAGGTTAGTATTGATAAGATGCAGGAAAATGGTGGTTTTTGCTGAAAGTCTCTTGTTAGAGCTGAACAATTAATCATGACTTAGTTTTCACGCTCATTTTGTCCTCTTGATTACAATAGAGAATGAATGTGTTCTGTTTCTTGTAGCTGAAGTTTAAACTGCAGCAAAGAATATAAATTTCTTACTCTGCATCAAACCCATTACCCATTCTAGACCAATATTTTATTTTTAACCTGAAAGTACTCAGAAATTAAAGCATAAATTTTCTCTATTATTTTATAAGAAGTGGTCAGGAATTAACCCAAACATCAACCTCTCCACAGATTTCTTATTAAAACTAAGTATTAATTCATTGCCTTAATTTAGTGGCTGGTAATCCACTATAGGACTCAATATTACTTATTGGTTAAGATTACAGACTGTAACACCAAATCATGAGTCTAAATACCTATTCTGCTTACTTGCTTTGCACCTTGAAGGGTTTACTTAAATAACATCAGTTTGGTTTTTTTTTTTTAAATGGTATTGAAAGAGATTTGAATATCACAGATTTGGAAGATACATTTAAACTACATATAAAGTTTGAAAATTTTTCTTCTATTTTCTTATTTTATTAACCTCCAGTTGTATGTAATAGTTGGGTTCATTTTGACATAATCATACATGCATAGAATTTTACTTAATTAATTTGCTCCATTTCCCTTCCCTGACCCTCTTTCTCTCCCACCTTACTCCCACTATTCCTCATCCTCTCCTCCACTGCTCTACCTTCCTCTTTTTTATCTGTGTATTTTTAATCAGTGCTTTATAGATATACATAAAGGTAGAATTCACTGTGCTATATTTACACATGCACATAGTACTATTTTGTCAAATTTATTCCATGTTTCCTCCCCATTTCATTCCTCTTCTCTCCCCACCAATCTCCTTCTAATCAACTCACCTTCCCTCTATAGGTACAACATCCAGTCTCACCTTTTTTTTCTCCCCTTACTTTGCTCTAGCTTCCATGTATGGGAGAACACATTCCACACTTGATTTTCTGAGTCTGGTTTATTTCCTTTAGCATGATGTTCTCCATTCCATCCATTTACTGGAAAATGTCATAATTTCATTATTCTTCATGGCAGAGTAAATTGCCATGGTGTATTTATACCACATTTTCTTAATCCATTCATCCCTTGACAGACATCTGGGCTGGTTCCATATCTGGGCTATTCTGAGTTGCACTGCTATAAACATAAATGTGTCTGTATTACTATAGAATGCTGATTTTACTTCTTTTGAATAAATACCAAAGAGAAGGATAGGTGGGTCACATGGTGGTTCCATTCCTAATTTTTTGAGGAGTCTCCATATTGATTTCCAGTGTGGTTATACTAATTTGCCGTCTCACCAACAATATATGAGTGTGCCTTTTCCCCCACGTTCTCTCCAGCATTTATCATGCATATTCTTACCTATGTTCTTATTTTCCTTACATTCTTTTTTTTTCCCTTCCCCCCGTCCCCACCCACCCTTCCCCTCCATCTATACAGTCCTTCCTTCCTCCATTCCTGCCCCCCTCCCTAAACCCAACTCCGACCCCAACACTAACCCTTCCCACCCCCCATTATGTGTCATCATCCACTTATTAGCGATATCATTCTTCCTTTGGTTTTTTGAGATTGGCTTATCTCACTTAGCATGATATTCTCCAGTTTCATCCATTTGCCTGCAAATGCCATAATTTTATCATTCTTTATGGCTGAGTAATATTCCATTGTATATATATACCACATTTTCTTTATCCATTCATCAATTGAAGGACATCTAGGTTGGTTCCACAATCTGGCTATTGTGAACTGAGCAGCTATGAACATTGATGTGGCTGTATCTCTGTAATATGCTGATTTTAAGTCCTTTGGGTATAGGCCAAGGAGTGGGATAGCTGGGTCAAATGGTGTTTCCATTCCAAGTTTTCTAAGGAATCTCCACACTGCTTTCCAGAGTGGCTGCACTAATTTGCAGTCCCACCAGCAATGTAAGAGTGTACCTTTCTCCCCACATTCTCGCCAACACCTGTTGTTGCTTGTATTCTTGATAATTGCCATTCTAATTGGGGTGAGATGGAATCTTAGGGTAGTTTTGATTTGCATTTCTCTTATTACTAGAGATGTTGAACATTTTTCCATATGTTTGTTGATTGCTTGTATATCTTCTTCTGTGAAGTGTCTATTCATTTCCTTAGCCCATTTGTCAGTTGGATTATTTACATTCTTGGTGTAGAGTTTTTTGAATTCTTTATAGATTCTGGAGATTAGCGCTCTATCTGAAGTATGATTGGCAAAGATTTTCTCCCACTCTGTAGGCTCTTTCTTCGCATTGCTGATAGTTTCCTTTGCTGAGAGAAAGCTTTTTAGTTTGAATCTATCCCAGTTATTAATTCTTGCTTTTATTTCTTGTGCTATGGGAGTCCTGTTGAGGAAGTCTGGTCCTAAGCCGACATGTTGAAGCTCTGGACCTACTTTTTCTTCTATAAGATGCAAGGTCTCTGGTCTGATTCCAAGATCCTTAATCCATTTTGAGTTTAGTTTCGTGCATGGTGAGAGATATGGGTTTAGTTTCATTCTGTTGCATATGGATTTCCAATTCTCCCAGCACCATTTGTTGAAGAGGCTATCTTTTCTCCATTGCATATTTTTGGCCCCTTTGTCTAGTATGAGAAAATTGTATTTATTTGGGTTTGTGTCCGTGTTCTCTATTCTGTACCATTGATCTACCTGTCTATTTTGGTACCAATACCATGCCGTTTTTGTTACTATTGCTTTGTAGTAGAGTTGAAGATCTGGTATTGTGATACCCCCTGCTTCACTCTTTCTGCCAAGGATTGCTTTAGCTATTCTGGGTTTTTTATTCTTCCAGATGAATTTCATAATTGCTTGCTCTATTTCTGTAAGGTACATCATTGGGATTTTAATTGGAATTGCATTGAATCTGTATAGCACTTTTGGTAGTATGGCCATTTTGACAATATGAATTCTGCCTATCCAAGAACATGGGAGATCTTTCCATCTTCTAAGGTTTTCTTGAATTTCTTTCTTTAGTGTTCTGTAGTTCTCATTGTAGAGGTCTTTCACCTCTTTTGTGAGATTGATTCCCAAATATTTTATTTTTTTCGAAGCTATTGTGAATGGGGTAGTTTTCCTAATTTCTCTTTCTGAAGATTCATCGCTTATGTATAGAAATGCCTTAGATTTATGTGCATTGATCTTATTTCCAGCTACTTTACTGAATTCACTTATGAGATCTAAAAGTTTTCTGGTGGAATTTCCTGGATCCTCTAAGTATACAATCATATCATCAGCAAATAGGGATAGTTTGAGTTCTTCTTTTCCTATTCGTATCCCTTTAATTTCTTTGGTCTGTCTAATTGCTCTGGCTAGAGTTTCAAGGACGATGTTGAATAGAAGTGGTGAAAGAGGGCATCCCTGCCTTGTTCCAGTTTTTAGAGGGAATGCTTTCAGTTTTTCACCATTTAGAATGATATTAGCCATGGGCTTAGCGTAGATGGCCTTTACAATGTTAAAGAATGTTCCCACTATCCCTATTTTTTCTAGTGTTTTGAGCATGAAGGGGTGCTGTATTTTATCAAATGCTTTTTCTGCATCTATCAAAATAATCATGTGATTCTTGACTTTAAGTCTATTGATATGGTGAATGACATTTATTGATTTCCTGATGTTGAACCAACCTTGCATCCCTGGGATCAAACCCACTTGATCATGGTGCACTATCTTTTTAATATGTTTTTGTATGCGATTTGCTAAAATTTTGTTTAGAATTTTTGCGTCGATGTTCATTAAGGATATTGGTCTGAAATTTTCTTTCCTTGATGTGTCTCTGTCTGGTTTAGGAATCAGGGTAATATTGGCTTCATAGAATGAGTTTGGGAGAGTTCCCTCCTCTTCTATTTTCTGGAATAATTTGAGAAGTATTGGAATGAGTTCTTCTTTAAAAGTTTTGTAGAACTCGGCTGAGAACCCATCTGGTCCTGGACTTTTCTTTGTTGGAAGGCTTTTGATGACTTCTTCTATTTCATTACTTGAAATTGGTCTATTTAAATTGTGTATGTCCTCCTCGTTCAGTTTAGGCAATTCATATGTCTCTAGAAACCTGTTGATGTCTTCTAATTTTTCTATTTTGTTGGAGTATAGATTTTCAAAATAGCTTCTAATTATGTTTTGTATTTCAGTCGTGTCTGTTGTGATATTTCCTTGTTCATTCCGAATTTTAGTGATTTGGGTTTTCTCTCGTCTTCTCTTTGTTAGTGTGGCTAAAGGTTTATCAATTTTGTTTATTTTTTCGAAGAACCAACTATTTATTTTGTCAATTTTTTGTATTGTTTCTTTCGTTTCAATTTCGTTGATTTTAGCTCTCAGTTTAACTATTTCCTGTCTTCTCCTACTTTTGCTGTTAGTCTGTTCTTCTTTTTCTAGGGCTTTGAGCTGTAGTGTTAGGTCATTTATTTTTTGAGTTTTACTTCTTTTATTAAATGCGCTCCATGAAATAAATCTTCCTCTAAGTACTGCTTTCATAGTGTCCCAGAGATTTTGATATGATGTTTCTTTGTTCTCATTTACCTCTAAGAATTTTTTAATTTCCTTCCTAATATCTTCTGTTGTCCATTCATCATTTAGTAGCATATTGTGTAAACTCCAGGTGTTGGAGTAGTTTCTGTTTTTTACTCTTTCATTAATTTGTAACTTCAATCCATTATGATCTGATAGAATACAAGGTAGTGTCTCTATCTTCTTGTATTTGCTGACATTAGCTTTGTGGCATAATATATGGTCTATTTTAGAGAAGGATTCATGTGCTGCTGAGAAGAAAGTGTATTCGCTCTTGGTTGGATGGTATATTCTATAAATGTCTGTTAAGTCTAAATTATTGATTGTGTTATTGAGATCTATGGTTTCTTTGTTCAATTTTTGTTTGGAAGATCTGTCCAGTGGTGAAAGAGGCGTGTTAAAATCACCTAGTATTATTGTGTTATGGTCTATTTGGTTTCTAAAATTGAGAAGGATTTGTTTAACATACATGGATGAGCCACTGTTTGGGGCATAGATGTTTATGATTGTTATATCTTGCTGATTTATGCTTCCCTTAAGCAGTATGAAATGTCCTTCTTTATCCCTTCTAACTAACATTGGCTTGAAGTCCACATTATCTGAAATGAGGATGGATACTCCAGCTTTTTTGCTGAGTCCATGTGCATGGTATGTTTTTCCCCATCCTTTCACCTTTAGTCTATGGGTATCTCTTTCTATGAGGTGAGTCTCTTGCAGGCAACATATTGTTGGATCTTTCTTTTTAATCCAATCTGCCAGTCTATGTCTTTTGATTGATGAATTCAGGCCATTAACATTCAGGGTTATTATTGAGATATGATTTGTATTCCCAGTCATTTGGTTCATATCTAAAATTTTTGACGCATCTTGGTTCCTCCTTTATTTGACAGTTCCTTTAGGATAATTCCTCCCTTTGCTGATTTACTTCTTTGTTTTTTATCTCTTCCTCATGAAATATTTTGCTGAGAATGTTCTGTAATGCTGGCTTTCTTTTTGTAAATTCTTTTAGCTTTTGTTTATCATGGAATGATCTTATTTCATCGTCATATTTGAAGGTAAGTATTGCTGGGTATAAGATTCTTGGTTGGCATCCATTTTCTTTCAGAGCTTGAAAAATGTTGTTCCAGGCCCTTCTAGCTTTTAGGGTCTGGATTGAAAAATCTGCTGATATCCGTATTGGCTTCCCCCTGAATGTAATTTGGTTCTTTTCTCTCACAGCCTTTAAAATTCTGTCTTTATTTTGTATGTTAGGTATTTTCATTATAATGTGCCTTGGTGTGGGTCTGTTGTAATTTTGTGTATTTGGAGTCCTATAAGCCTCTTGGACTTGATTTTCCATTTCATTCTTCAGATTTGGGAAATTTTCTGATATTATTTCTTCAAATAGATGGTTCATTCCTTTGGTTTATTTCTCTAAGCCTTCCTCAATCCCAATAATTCTCAAATTTGGCCTTTTCATGATATCCCATAGTTCTTGGAGATTCTGTTCATGATTTCTCACCATCTTCTTTGTTTGTTCAACTTTGTTTTCAAGGTTAAATATTTTGTCTTCAATATCTGAAGTTCTGTCTTCCAGCTGTTCTATCCTATTGGTTATGCTTTCTATGGAGTTCTTAATTTGGTTTATTGTTTCCTTCATTTCAAGGATTTCTGTTTTTTTTTTCAATATCTCTAACTCTTTATTGAAATGATCTTTTGCTTCCTGAATTTGCTCTGTTAACTGTCGATTGGTGCGATCGTTCAATGTCTGCATTTGCTCTTTCATCTCATCGTTTGCTTCCCTAATCATTTTAATTATGTACATTCTGAACTCCCTTTCTGTCATTTCTTCTGCCATGCTGTCATTGTATTTTATTGATGTAACATCTAGATTTGTTTGGGGCATTTTCTTCCCTTGTTTTCTCATATTGTTCAGGGATCAGTGGGTCATTAAGATATTGCAGATTTCCTCTATCAACTTATAATGTCCCTGAAGATTGCTAGTATATCCCCTCTTATCCTTCAGTAGCCTGAAGTCTTGGAGGAGGTTGATAATACAGAGTTCCACGAAGAAGCTGCCTCTCTAGGGGTGGTGACCCTCAGGTGGCGTATATTCCCTGCTAGTGGGCAGAGGTGCCTCCACTTGTTGACCAATGGTCATCCAATGGGGAACTAGACTGCGGGCTGAGGCAAGGCCTGTTTGTTCCTGTGTCTCTGGTTTTACCGTCCCTGTGGGAAAACCTCCCCCGGTCGGGAAGACTCACTCGGTGGGGACGTCTCGCTGGTCAGTTGCCCTCCTAGAGGTTCCCCTCAATCTACAACTACCGCCTGGGCTGGGCTGTCTTCCTCTGCAACGATCCCAGGGGCCCGGACCTACGTCCTGGGCCTGGGAGCCTCACCCTTCGCAGGCGAGTCTCCTTAGGCTGCCTCTCCCAGAGAATCTGCCCGCCGCCCTGGAAACTTCGCTCCGCCCCTAGGCGTGTCTCTGTGTGACTCTTCCAGCAAGAAGCCACCTAGCTCCTGGGACCCTGCTCTGCACCAATCGCCTGGCTATGCAGCCCCTCCCCTGAGCCACCACCTGGAGCCCCATACAAGAGACCCGCCACACACCTCCTCCTCCGGACAACCGCCCGGTTTCAGACGCAGTCACTAGGAGTCCAAACAACTCACTTCGGGTCTCCTCCTCCCGCCAACCACCCGTAGCCCTAGGCAGTCACTCCAAGTTCAAGTGACCCGCCCTGTTCCTCCTCCTCCTCCTTGGGGTAGCTCCCCGGGTGTTCAGGAGCGGTGGCTCCGAGACCAAGTGACTCACCACGCTCCTCCTGCAGGCAGGCCACCGGTGTTCAGGAGCGGTCGCTTTTAGTCCAATCAACTCACCACTCGCCTCCTCCTCTGGCAACCGCCTGTGGTTCTGATGCAGTCACTCCCAGACCAAGCGTCCCACCGCTCTCCTCCTCCAGGCAGGCTACCAGTGTTCTGGAGCAGCTGCTCCAAGTTCAAACAGCTCGTCATGCAGCTCCTCCTCCGGCAACCGCCCGCGGCTCTGATGCAGTCACTCCCAGGTCAAGCAACACGCCGCGCTCCTCCTCCTCCTCCGGGCAACCTCCCGGCGCTCAGGAGCACTCGCTCTGAGTTCAAACAGTTCACCAAGCAGCTCCTCCTCTGGCAACCACCTGTGGTTCTGATGCAGTCACTCCCAGACTAAGCGTCCCGCCGCGCTCCTCCTCTTCCTCCGGGCAGTCCCCCGGTGCTCAGGAGTGCCCACTCTGAGTTCAAACAGCTCACCACGCAGCTCCTCCTCTGGCAACCGCCTGTGGCTCTGATGCAGTCACTCCTAGACCCAAGCGACCCTCCGGGCCTCTCCTCCTCCTCCGGGCAACCCCCGGGTGTTCAGAAGCGGTCACTCTGGGTCCAAACAGCTCGCCACGCAGCTCCTCCTCAGGCAGCCGCCCGGAGCCCCAGCGGCTGCTCGAGTCCAAGCGCTGTGCTGAGCCGCCTCCTCCACGATGATCCCAGTTGTCCGTGTTTACCGCTCCAGCGGGGGGAGGGGCGTCTCGCCGAGCAACTCTACTTCACAAATTCTCTGTGTTCCGGGGCTACCGCCCCATCCGGGACGCCTCCCCAACAGGAGAGACTCACCCGGCAGCTTTGAGTTGGTCCCAAGTCTCTCACTATCTCCTCCTTCCTTACATTCTTATAAGAATTTAATTATATATAAAAATAATTTCTTATATTCTTATATTTCTTTCTTAGCATAATCACTTGGACAATAAGAAATAATTGATTTATTAATGTTGATCTTGTATTGTGTTGAGTTTATTTATTATCTCTCAAAGTCCTCTCATGGTGTTTTGGGGTCTACTAGATATAGGATTATGTCATCAGCAAATAGAGATAGTTTGACTTCTTTTCCTATTCATATTCCTCTAATTTCCTTCTTTTGCCTTATTTCTCTGGTTAGAGTTTAAAGACTATAATGGATAGGAGTGGTGAGAGTGGACATCCTTGTCTGTTTACTGATTTTAGAATAAATGCTTTCAGTTTTTCTCTGTTCAGTATGATGATGGCTTTGATAGTCTTTATAATGTTGAAGTAAGTTCCTTCTACTCCTAGTTTCTCCAGTGTTTTTTAATATGAGTGAGTATTGCATTTTATCAAAGGCCTTTTGTGCATCTATTGAAATAATGATTGCTGTCCTTGATTCTATTTATATGGTGAATTACTTTTATTGATTTGTGGATGTTGAAACAACCTGGTATGCCTGAGATGAAGCCCACTTGATAATGATGTACTTTATTCTTGATGTGTTTTGAATGTGGTTTGCTAATTATATTTATAAATTATAATTATAAATATATTTTTCCATCTGTGTTTATCAGTTATTGGTCTGTAGTTTTCCTTCTTTAATGTGTCCTGTCTGGTCTTGGTATCAGGGTTATACTGGCTTCATAAAATGCATTTAGGACTTTTCAAATTCATGGAATAATTTGAGGAAGACTGATGTTAATTCTTCTTTAAAGGTCTGATAGGACTCAGGTGAGAATCCATCAAGTCCTGGGCTTTTCTTTGTTGGAAGTTTTGTAATAGCTGCTTCAATATCATTAACTTGATACTGATCTGTTCAGGTTATCTATATATTCCTGGATCAATTTGGGCAGGTCATGTGTGTCTAGAAATTTGTCAGTATCTTCTAGATTTCACAGTTTATTGGAGTATAAATTTCCAAAATAATTTCTAATGATCCTTTGGATTTCAGAAGTGTCTGTGGGGATATTTCCCTTTTCATCTTTAATGTGGTTTATTTGTATTTCTCTTTTTATAGTTTGGCTAAGTATTGATCAACCTTTTAGATCTTTTCAAAGAACCAACTCTTTGCTTCATTGATCTTGTGTGTTGTTTTCTGGCTCACAATTTCATTAATTTCAGATCTAATTTTAATTATTTCTTGTCTTCTAATGCTTTAGGAATTATTTTGTTCTTTCTTTTCTAAGGCCTTGAGGTATAGCATTAGATTATTTACTTAGGATCTTTCTATATTCTTACTTTTTTGTCATTTTTAAAGATTTCATAATTTTTTGCTTAAGAGAATTCAATATTGATCATGAATCACAAACTTCAACACATAAAGCAACCAGAAAGGCAAGCTGAACAAGTAGCTAGGGCTTACTGCCATATAGCACAGCAGTAGAGACTGGAAGACTAAAATGCATTTGCACAAACCCAAGGAAGCAGTACTGAGGGCAAGTTAAGAAGATGTTCTCCAAGATTGGATTTCCACAGTTAAATCCTGGCACTTGCTATTTATGTAACTCTGGGAAAAATGCTAATGACCTTTATGTCATTGTTTCCTAATTTGCCAATTAGGTTATTAATAATATTTATTTTATTAAATTAAACTAATATAAAATTAATTCTATGTAAATCACTTTTAATTGTGTCTGACTCACAGTAAATACTCAAAATGTATTAGCAATTATTATAATCATTCAGTTCTAGCTAATTATTTCTGAGTGGTATACAATGGCATTATATTTCTTGTAAGAAACAAGAAATTTAATTTTTAGATTCAATTTCCAAAATGCTAAAATATCATGTAAACAAATTAGATCCACCCCTTCCGTAGATAAGGATAATATTATGACTCTATTTAAATGTCTAAGAGTTTACTTGCAGAAAGAGCTCAGGAAAGAGCAGATGCTTAACTATATTTATTTATTTTGTTAATTTATTAGATATAAGGAAATAAATAGGAATTACTAGGAAAGTACATCATGTGGAAGTCCCCCTGATTTTTCTTCCTTGTAAATCAAGACTGAAAACATTTCAGTTTATCTAGACCATCTAGGAGGAAAGCAGTAACAGCTCTGTAATCTATCCTTTCTTCCTAAATAGAAATATCATTCATATTAATTTGCTACTTCAAATAAGTTAACATACCATATTCTCCCTGAATGTAAGAGAAAGCTAGAAGACAGGAAACCAAATCACAATGAAGATACACTTTTTATATGAACTCACACTATTTATTACTTAGAAAAAAAATTTATTGATTGATTTTTAAGTTAAAACTTAATTTTTAAGTTACCTATAAAATTTAAATCACCTGAAATCCAACTCAATTTTTGTGTGAACTGAACAATTTTGTCACAATTGTTTTTATATTGTGATAAACTGAGAGAGTATTAAAACTAATTCACTTAATTTTATATGTATCTCCTAAATATCTAACAGTTCTGCTTATGTAAGAACAAAGACCATTGCCCAAGTTCCAAATTAAACTGCTCTTTCTTAGAGTTATATATTTGCTAAGGGAAATAGATTCAAAAGAAACAAAAACACTTTGTCTGTTTTTACTTTATGTTATAAATTATTGACAATAAAATTTAACTGCACAAGAATTTTTAAAGCGTGCAAACAATAACAAAAATATTTCATAAATCATTAAACTTCAAAATTTCTCTAGAGAGAAGAAAAAGAATAACAAATAGGAGAAAGTTAGAGGGCTCTAAAGCAAACCTATCAAAGACTCATTTTTCTTCTCTAAGGAGGAGAGAAAAATTTTCTACTTTGGAAAAATATTTTCAGACATTCATATTGAAAGGGAGAGGAGGGGTATGTTTTTAAAGCTAGGCCATAAACAGGGGCACTTGAAAATTTTATCAAGGCTTCCAAAAAACTATTGTTTATTAATTTCCAAAATATAAAAGCAGAGAGTCTCTGTATTGAACAAAGTGAAGTCCTAGAAGAAGGTACTCTTCTCCTGAGGGTTTTATTCATAATTGTGATAATTCACATTTCAAATAGAAGATCTTTAATCAAAAGTTTTTTTAATTTTTTTAGATGTGGATAGACCTTTATTTTATCCATTTATTTATACGTGGTGCTGAGAATGGAACCCAGTGCCTCACATATGCTAGGCAAGTGATCCACCACTGAGCCACAACCCTAGCCCTTATTAAAAGTTTTTAAAAGCGATTTAGGCGATCCAAGATGGCGGCCTAGAGGGAGACTGCACCCCCAGTCGCGCCAGAACCCAGGAGTTAAGAAGGGGAGGCACTGAGAGACTCGGACTGAAATAGAGCCACAGGTGAGTCTGCCCACTGGGTAAAGCTCGCCCGGGTGGCAGGCCCAGATAGAGGTGGCTTATCGAAGCCGGGCAGGGCAGCTAAGAGTCATCCACAGGCAGCCCTGCGCACTCCGGCGGTGGGCCCCGCCCACACAGCCAGCTTCTCCAGTTTCTCGGAACAGAACTGGCCTGCTAGTGAGAGCCTTTCTGACCAGAACAAGCTCCGAGTCCCGGAGCCACTGCAGCGCAACGTACTCTGGCACACAAGCAGCTTCAGGGACCAGGATAAGGCAGCCAGAGACCTCCCCAAGTAGCCTGGACCCCTGCGGTGGGAGGTGCATTTCAAGGCTAGCTTCTCAGACCAGACCGCCCAGTGAGAGGTTTTCTACATAGAACCAGCCACAAGTCCCCAAACCAACGGAGAGCCTCGATCCGCAAGCAGCCTCTGGGATCAGGGCAGGGCAGCCAGAGAACTCTTCAGGCGGCTCTGCCTACTCCGGTAGCAGGCTCTCGTCACGGGGCGATCCAAGATGGCGGCCTAGAGGGTGACTGCACCCCCAGTCGCTCCAGAACCCAGGAGTTAAGAAGGGGAGGCATTGAGAGACTCGGACTGAAATAGAGCCACAGGTGAGTCTGCCCACTGGGTAAAGCTCGGCCCGGGTGGCAGGCCCAGATAGAGGTGGCTTATCGGAGCCAGGCAGGGCAGCTAGAGTCTTCCCAAGGTAGCCTTCCACACTCCGGCAGTGGGCTCCTCCCACACGGCCAGCTGCACGGTGCAGGCCCACAGTGAGAGCATTTCCGCACAGAACCAGTTCCAAACCGTGGAACCAGTAGGGGGCTAGGGGCAGTTTTCTTCGGATGCGCTGCTTTATCAGATTCCTCCAAGACATCAGGCTACTGAAGGCTGGGAGGTGATACACTGGAAATCTACCGGGACACTATAAGCCAATAGCGGAAAACTACAATATCTCAGGGTCCCACTGACAACTGACCAATATGAGAAAACAAGGGAAGAAAATGTCCCAAGCAAACCTAGATACTACATCAATAAAACCCAATGACAGCACAGCAGAAGAAATGTCAGAAAGGGAGTTCAGAATGTACGTAATTAAAACGATCAGGGAAGCTAATGAGGAGATGAAAGAGCAAATGCAGGCATTGAAGGAGGAGATGAAAGAGCAAATGCAGGCATTAAATGATCGCACCAATCAACAGTTAAAAAAGCAAATACGGGAAGCAAGAGATCATTTCAATAAAGAGTTAGAGATACTGAAAAAAAAACAAACTGAAATACTTGAAATGAAGGAAACAATAAACCAAGTTAAAAACTCCATAGAAAGCATAACCAATAGGATAGAACACCTGGAAGACAGAACCTCAGACATTGAAGACAAATTATTTAACCTTGAAAGCAAAGTTGGCCAAACAGAAAAGATGGTAAGAAATCATAAACAGAATCTACAAGAATTATGGAATATCATGAAAAGGCCAAATTTAAGAATTATTGGGATTGAGGAAGGCTTAGAGAAACAAACCAAAGGAATGAACAATCTATTCAATGAAATAATAACAGAAAATTTCACAAATCTGAAGAATGAAATGGAAAACCAAGTACAAGAGGCTTATAGAACTCCAAACATACAAAATTACAACAGACCCACACCAAGGAACATTATTATGAAAATACCTAACATACAAAATAAAGACAGAATTTTAAAGGCCACGAGAGAAAAGGATCAAATTACATTCAGAGGGAAACAAATAAGAATATCAGCAGATTTTTCAATCCAGACCCTAAAAGCTAGAAGGGCCTGGAACAACATATACCAAACCCTGAAGGAAAATGGATGCCAACCAAGAATCTTATACCCAGCAAAACTTACCTTCAAATTTGACGATGAAATAAGATCCTTCCATGATAAACAAAAGCTAAGGAATTTACAAAAAGAAAGCCAGCATTACAGAACATTCTCAGCAAAATATTCCATGAAGAAGAGATGAAAAACAACGATGCAAATCAGCAACAGGAGGCGCTAGCCTAAAGGAATAGCCAAATAAAGGAGAAACCAAACCATGCCAAAAACAAATATGAGTCAATTGACTGGGAATACAAATCATATCACAGTAATAACCCTGAATGTCAATGGCCTGAATTCATCAATCAAAAGACAAAGACTGGCAGATTGGATTAAAAGAAAAATCCAACAATATGCTGCCTGCAAGAGACTCATCTCATAGAAAGAGACACCCATAGACTAAAGGTGAAAGGATGGGGAAAAACATACCATGCACACGGACACAGCAAAAAAGCTGGAGTATCCATCCTCATCTCAGATAATGTGGACTTCAAAGCAAAACTAGTCAGAAGGGATAAAGAAGGACAGTACATGCTGCTTAAGGGAAGCATAAATCAGCAAGACATAACAATCATAAATATCTATGCCCCGAACATTGGCTCATCCACGTACGTCAAACAAATCCTTCTCAATTCCAGAAATCAAATAGACCACAACACAATAATACTAGGCGATTTTAA
This sequence comes from Sciurus carolinensis, assembly GCF_902686445.1. Classification (NCBI taxonomy): domain Eukaryota; kingdom Metazoa; phylum Chordata; class Mammalia; order Rodentia; family Sciuridae; genus Sciurus; species Sciurus carolinensis. Next base: position 108,969,773 of record NC_062217.1, on the reverse strand, counting down.
CACACCTCTCTCACCACTGGATAGATCGTCCAAACAAAAATTGAATAAAGGAACTATAGATCTCAACAACACAATCAACAATTTAGACTTTACAGACATATATAGAATATACCATCCAACCAAGAACGAATACACTTTCTTCTCAGCAGCACATGGATCCTTCTCTAAAATAGACCATATTTTATGCCACAAAGCTACTGTTAGCAAATACAAGAAGATAGAGATACTACCTTGTACTCTATCAGATCATAATGGATTGAAATTAGAAATAAATGAAAGAGTAAAAAACAGAAACTTCTCCAATACCTGGAGATTAAATAATACACTATTATATGATGAATGAATAACAGAAGACATCAGGAGGGAAATAAAAAAATTCTTAGAAGTAAACGAGAACAAAGACACATCATATCAAAATCTCTGGGACACTATGAAAGCAGTACTTAGAGGAAGATTTATTTCATGGGGTGCATTCAAAAAAAGAAGTAGAAATCAACAAATAAATGACTTAACACTACAGCTCAAAGCGCTAGAAAAAGAAGAGCAGACCAATACCAAAAGTAGTAGAAGACAGGAAATAGTTAAAATCAGAGCCGAAATCAACGAAATTGAAACAAAAGAAACAATTGGAAAAATTAACAAAATAAATAGTTGGTTCTTTGAAAAAATAAACAAAATTGATAAACCCTTAGCCACACTAACAAAGAGAAAGAGGGAGAAAACTCAAATTACTAAAATTCGGAATGAACAAGGAAACATCACAACAGACACGACTGAAATACAAAACATAATTAGAAGCTATTTCGAAAATCTATACTCCAACAAAACAGAAAACCTCGAAGACATCAACAAATTTCTAGAGACATATGAACTACCTAAACTGAACGAGGAGGACATACACAACTTAAATAAACCAATTTCAAGCAATGAAATAGAAGAGGTCATCAAAAGCCTACCAACAAAGAAAAGTCCAAAACCAGATGGGTTCTCAGCCGAGTTCTACAAAACCTTTAAAGAAGAGCTCATTCCAATACTCCTCAAACTATTCCATGAAATAGAAGAGGAGGGAACCCTCCCAAACTCGTTCTATGAAGCCAATATCACCCTGATACCTAAACCAGACAGAGACACATCGAGAAAAGAAAATTTCAGACCAATATCCTTAATGAACATCGATGCAAAAATTCTAAACAAAATTTTAGCAAATCGCATACAAATATATATTAAAAAGATAGTGCACCACGATCAAGTGGGTTTTATCCCAGGGATGCAAGGTTGGTTCAACATTCAGAAATCAATAAATGTCATTCACCATATCAACAGACTTAAAGTTAAGAATCACATGATTATTTCAATAGATGCAGAAAAAGCATTCGATAAAATACAGCATCCCTTCATGCTCAAAACACTAGAAAAAAATGGGGTAGTGGGAACATTCCTAAACATTATAAAGGCAATCTACGCTAAGCCCATGGCTAATATCATTCTAAATGGTGAAAAACTGAAAGCGTTCCCCCTAAAAACTGGAACAAGGCAGGGATGCCCTCTTTCACCCCTTCTATTCAACATTGTCCTTGAGACTCTAGCCAGAGCAATCAGACAAACCAAAGAAATTAAAGGGATACGAATAGGAAAAGAAGAACTCAAACTATCCCTGTTCGCTGATGACATGATTATATATTTAGAGGAACCTGGAAATTCCACCAGAAAACTTTTAGAACTCATAAGTGAATTCAGTAAAGTAGCAGGTTACAAGATCAATGCTCATAAATCCAATGCATTTTTATACATAAGTGATGAATCTTCAGAAAGAGAAATTAGGAATACTATCCCATTCACAATAGCCTCAAAAAAAATAAAATACTTGGGAATCAATCTCACAAAAGAGGTGAAAGACCTCTATAATGAGAACTACAGAACACTAAAGAAAGAAATTCAAGAAAACCTTAGAAGATGGAAAGATCTCCCATGTTCCTGGATAGGCAGAATTAATATTGTCAAAATGGCTATACTACCTAAAGTGCTATACAGATTCAATGCAATTCCAATTAAAATCCCAATGATGTACCTTGCAGAAATAGAGCAAGCAATTATGAAATTCATCTGGAAGAATAAAAAACCTAGAATAGCTAAAGCAATCCTCAGTAGCAAGAGTGAAGCAGGGGGTATTGCAATACCAGATCTTCAACTCTACTACAAAGCAATAGTAACAAAAACGGCATGGTATTGGTACCAAAATAGACAGGTAGATCAATGGTACAGAATAGAGGACATGGACACAAACCCAAATAAATACAATTTTCTCATACTAGACAAAGGTTCCAAAAATATGCAATGGAGGAAAGATAGCCTCTTCAACAAATGGTGCTGGGAAAACTGGAAAACCATATGCAATAGAATGAAATTAAACCCCTATCTCTCACCCTACACAAAACTCAACTCAAAATGGATCAATGACCTCGGAATCAGACCAGAGACCCTACATCTTATAGAAGAAAAAGTAGGTCCAAATCTTCAACTTGTTGGCTTATGATCAGACTTCCTTAACAGGACTCCCATAGCACAAGAAATAAAAGCAAGAATCAACAACTGGGATAGATTCAAACTAAAAAGCTTTCTCTCAGCAAAGGAAACTATCAGAAATGTGAAGAGAGAGCCTACGGAGTGGGAGAATATCTTTGCCAACCATACCTCAGATAGAGCGCTAATTTCCAGAATCTATAAAGAACTCAAAAAACTCTACACGAAGAATACAAATAATCCAATCAACAAATGGTCTAAGGAAATGAACAGACATTTCATAGAAGAAGATGTACAAGTAATCAACAGATATATGAAGAAATGTTCAACATCCCTAGTAATAAGAGAAATGCAAATCAAAACTACCCTAAGATTTCATCTCACCCCAATTAGAATGGCGATTATCAAGAATACAAGCAACAATAGGTGTTGGCGAGGATGTGGGGAAAAAGGAACACTCATACATTGCTGGTGGGGTTGCAAATTAGTGCAGCCACTCTGGAAAGCAGTGTGTAGATTCCTCAGAAAGCTTGGAATGGAAACACCATTTGTCCCAGCTATCCCACTCCTTGGCCTATACCCAAAGGACTTAAAATCAGCATACTACAGAGATACAGCCACATCAATGTTCATTGCTGCTAAATTAGCATTGAATCTGTATACAGCCAGATTGTGGAACCAACCTAGATGTCCTTCAATTGATGAATGGATAAAGAAACTGTGGCATATTTATACAATGGAATATTACTCCGCAATGAAGAATGATAAAATTATGGCATTTGTAGGCAAATGGACGAAATTGGAGAATATCATGCTAAGTGAGATAAGCCAATCTCAAAAAACTAAAGGACGAATGATCTTGCTGATAAGTGAATGAGGACATATAATGGGGGGTGGGAGGGGTTAGCATTAGGTTTAGGGTTAGGTTTAGGGTTAGGGATAAGGAGAGCGGTAAGAATGAAGGAAAGAAGGACTGTATAGAGGGAAAAGAGGGGTGGGAGGGGTGGGGGGGAAGGGAAAAAAAATAAACATCATTGCCCTATGGAAACGTATGATTACACAAATGGTATGCCTTGACTCTATGTACAAATAGAGAAACAACATGTATCCCATTTGTATACAATTAAAAATAAATAAATAAATATATTAAAAAAAAGCGATTTAGAAGTTTTTGAGAGATATAAAAATCTTATTGTTTTTATATATGGGTAGGTTTGACCTACTAAAGAATTTATGAAGTATTCCTAATACACAGAAAATTAAGTTCTAATTTTTCTTAGTAAAAATTACACCAATTATATAAATAGACTGGATTTAAAAAGGTCATTCAGAGACAGAGAATACCTTATAGGAGAATTATAATAGTAACGGTAACATATTTGCTTATTCAAACCTCCTGTTTCAAAAATAACTGACTTAAGACCAATCATCTCCAACTTGAAGACTGACAAATTCTTCAGTTCCTAGCAACTGAAATAAAGTTGTTCTTGGGGACACAGAGATATAAGGAAGGAAATTCCTCATTTATTTTTGTTTTAAAGATGACCAAAGGCAAAGTTTACCAAAGTATGTGGACAAATAAAGTTTTCTTGTTTGTCCTTGATGCTTCCTTTAATATGGATTGATCCTTCCTTCACCTTCTGCTGAAAACTAAAAGCATGTAGTTATGAGAACATACATGAAGTTTTGGAAAAAGGCATTTGCTGTCTGAGAACAGTTTCCAAATATTTTAAAAGAATTCCTCAAGTTTTCTCCTTCTTAAGGGGCAAAATTAACATGTAGAAAGAGAGAGAGAGAGAGAGAGAGAGAGAGAGAGAGAGAGAGAGAGAGAGAGGAGAAGGGAAGGGAAGGGGAGGGGAGGGGAAGGGAAGGGGAGGGGAGAGGAGGGAAGAGGAAAGAAGGCAGGAAGGAAAGAAGGAAGGAAGGGAGAAAAGAAAACAATTTAGACTTACTGAAGGATTGTCTTACTGTCATACTCACATAGACATCTAAGGAGACCTCAGACTAAGGCAGTGACCCCCAAGAAAGAAGATCAAGCTCGAAAGAGCCTGCTTTTCTTCTCTATTCAACCACTATAGCAAGTGAGTTTGTATTAGATGTCATGAAATCTCCATTTGTCAAAAGGCTGTCGCATCTCAAAAACCCAACCAAACTATAATGAAAGTTAAATAAGCAAAACTGAATTTATTAATATTACTGCAGAAAGAGAAAATCACCATTATTTTCTTCCTTTGTAGTGTCCCAGAAGCAAAACAGTAGGGAAGGTTATTGATAAAATTGTAGATCCTGAACCTGATGTTTTTGAGGAGGGTGTAGCACAACCGAGATTTGGTTGGGATTGTATAGTTTATCACATACAAGCATAAGAGTTTTGGATTACTTGGCACAGTGATCAAATATCATGAAGCAATTCTTGATAAACAACCAACCTGTCCCATTAAGTGAACTATTGTTGTTTGCTTACAGTCTTATCTTTCAGGAGTATTTCCTAGTCAAATAGCTAAGTTGACATTGTTTATCCTCAATATTAGTTAACTTAAGAATAGGAAGATATGTCCAGTATCATCCAAGAGAGAAACAGGAAATTGTATTGGATTCAGTTTTCAAGTTATATAGTTAGCAATGGTAAACTTCAGTTTTTAAGCTCAGATTTTTCATCTTTACGATTCTCTCAAGATTAGGTATTTTGTCCAAGAACTAAATTATCACATCCATTTCTTGAATTCTAAGACAGATTTATTTCTGTTATTGCATAGTTTAGTGATTTTAATGTTAAATTATGAGTTCAAAAAGCAGTCTATTGAACCATCCTCTAAGTGCAAGCAAATAAACATGGATATAAAGAAATAAGATGTGTACAATATAAATATTTATCCAAAAAGCATGCGCTCATCATTTTTTGAAAAAAGAAAAGAAATTCTAAAATGTGACAAAATACTATATGTAAGTAAGAAGAAAGAATAGTAGTTGTAAGATGTTATTTCAATGTTTATTCATATTTTTAAGTCTAGGAAGTGGAAATGAGTTAAATAAATACCTACTTCCTGAAACACTTATTTTTTGCAAGTGCCAACCTAGTGTTCTGTGCTTTTGACCAAGCTGTTCATACTTTTGTGTGTAATATTCACAGAAAAACATTTTTGTCAACATATAGCTTTATAAAAACTAAGAAAGCTTTTCCTGCAACTTGGTAAATACATGATGTTTATGTACAGAGTAGTAATAGATGGTCTTTTTGTGCCTACAAGGTTGTAATTCACTTCAGAGTTTTCTGTTGACTTTATATATAACAAGAACATCTTTTCAGTGCTTTATAACTTGCTTTAAAATCCTGAAGCTATATAGCTATATTTAGAGCACTGATACATGTCGGGGTGTCTTAAGCCCCCTTGCTCTTCTCAACCAGAGACAAGGGAAGGGAGCACTCCCCAACTCCCCAACAAGGCCAGACCCGGATAAGGTAGGGCCGACTGACTTGCCCGCACCCAGCCTTCTGGGCAGAGGACAACCAGAGGGTCCGTCACAGCAGGAACTCGTTTATTGAGGAAGTCACACAGCTTTTATGTAGGGTGAAGGTTAGGCGGGAACCAATCAGCTTAATGGTCAGCAAGGCATGGGGGTTCATGCAGGCAAGAGTCCCATAAGACTATGTGGCAAGCACGAGCTGATCATGTTTCCGGAACTGTTGTTAACCAATCTCTGATGGTGGTCCGATTTATCATCATTAACATTTTCTTGGGGGGGGAGTGCTGGGGATCGAACCCAGGGCCTTGTGCTTGCAAGGCAAGCACTCTACCAACTGAGCTATCTCTCCAGCCTGTGATTAACTTTTGAAACTGCCTTTGAGGCCTTGATCTTGCTCACTCGCCAGGGAGTAAGGAGTCAGTCTGAGTTAGTTAATATGTCATTAGTCCCAACATATATTTATGTGTATATATATATACATACATATGTATAATTTATAACATTTATGACATTTATATATATTTATATATATGTATTTGTGATCTTGCTCACTCGCCAGGGAGTAAAGAATCAGCCTGAGTTAGTTAACGTGTCATTAGTCCCAACATATATATATATATTTATAATTTATAACATTTATACATATTTATATATATGTATTTGTTCTCAAAATATAAGGACTGTATAGGTATGTAAAAGTTGTTATCTAAGTATTTAAATAATTACGATAAAAGGGATGAAAGATATTTTCAATATAAATTTTGGACATTACATGTCTTCTGTGTCATGAAAAGATGAACTGTGAAGAGAATTATCTTTTAAATATTTTAAAATATATTTGTCATAACTTTGTGGTTTCAAATGATGGAAAATTAATTCCAAACTTAATTTCCCAACTCTGGGAAAGGGAGTGATGTCACTGGAACTCAGGACCAATGACAACGTGGGCTTGATGCTGCTAGGACTTTGACTCTCATCCCAACTTTGCAATTACCTTTGAATTAGCTTCATTTTATTGTAGTATAAGAAGTTCCACCTACCTGGGAGGAAACACAGTCATCAAGAACTCTTGAATTTCATATCTCAAGCTCCCACTACCATTAACTCTTTCTTTATTTTCAGTTAAAAAATAGTAATGACTCAGATACATTGGTTTTTATTAGGAACAATTTGTAATTCCAGCAGTAGAGCAAACACCTTACATATTTAGCTTCCACTAAGGCAATGGATGTGAGTGGGTGGAGTACAATTTTAGGAGGAGGAACAGATAATGAGTCAACACTATCAGAGACATTGAACTTTTTTTTAATCTCATTTGAAAAACATAATAAGCATTCTTCTCCGAAGCCTTTATGAGTTACATAGCATTGGTTACTGTGATAGTGAACTTCCTGTTGCTATAATAAGATACCTAAGATAACTAACATTTATTTTTACTCACAATTTTGGAGGTTCTAGTCCATGATAAATTGGATAGGAGCATGTGGCAGAACAAAACCACTAATCTCATAATCAGGAAACAAAAAAGAATGAAAAGGGATTGGAGTTCCACCATTGCCTTTGAGAACACAAACCAATCACCAAAGAACCCTTTAGACCCTGCATCAGGAAGTTTCTATTACCTCCAAATAATACCACCTTACATACTAGACTTTAACACATGGACTTTTGGGTGAGCTTCAACATACAATGACAGCAGTTATAATAACAGAAATGTTAACTCAAACAATATAGATACATAGATAGATCAAGGTACATACAATGTTGTTAGAGACATGCCAACAACATACATAAAAATTCCACAGGTGCATTGGGTATGATCCAAAAATTATGTATGTTCCCAGGAACTCAGTTACTTTTTGACTACAATGTCAACTTCAGCCTAGAGGGGCTGTGCTTTGGGTTGGGGGATAATTACTGTAAAATCTTGGTAATCCTTGTACCAATATTTCCTCCCAGGATATAATAATGTTCATTCTTAGATTGGAACAGCTTAGCCTCAAGTTCATCTAGGCATCATAATTGACCAGGGCAGAGGAATACTGTACTTTTTTTATATTCTTTACTTGTGGACTCGGCAATTGAGACAAGTGGGTCATTAACCTAACTTAAAAGCTTTCAGAAGACAGGACATTGAGGAACGCTTGCTGGGAATGTAACCTAGACTATCTATCATACATCTTCATACATTTTTAATTATTCTATTGCTAATTATTCTTCTTTTATGTTACTTAAAAGTAAGCTGCCAAAATTTAAAAAAAGTTTTAATGTTGTTGGAGCTTAAATATGAAGTTCGTTCTTCTTTTCAGGGTATCCAAACAATAATGAAATTCCGGTTGCTGATTGATAATCTGGTATTTCAAAGGAAACTCTTAAATTTAAGTTAGAAACCAGGTTATATTTGGGACAGATTATTACTATATCAGCAGATCCCCAGAAAGCACCTAGCTCAGTTTACTTTTTACACTAGAGGGATGAGGATTGGCATCCTGCATTAGTGCAACAGATGTCAGAGTGAAGATGCTGTAAGAGAGTGCTGGGTGCAGCATAGCGATGTGTCCATTCATGCTGGTTTGCTCCTCTCCCTTAGGAAAGACTTCGAAAGGGAACAAAGAGAGAGGAAAATACTCTCTTTTCATTATTCCCTTGTGTGAGATAGGGCCAAAAATCTATATGTTTAAGTCGTCAATGAGCAAAGAGGCAATATTTCCACAAATTTTAATTATATCTGTTTCTTTACACATGGCATGTCAAGTAGGAAACTATAATTTTATGTATATATAAAATTCTCTCATCTTTTGTAAGTAGTGTATGTCTACATTTACCTTAAATTTGTATTTATTTAGCAACAGGGGAAAATGGTTGCAAAAGGGAAAAAAGATCAATAATTGAGTTCACTGAAATGGGATCTTTACTGAAGTAGAGCAGGAAGAGGGGAAATAGGCAGAAACAGACGTGCCAGGCAGTTTATTCACTGTATTGATTATGTGATGATGAGCATGTGTACATTTTTATTAGGAACAGTTACTCCTAAGGCTTGGAAGTGTATCGATCCATTTGAGAGTGAAAACTTTAGCTAACATACTTTTAGTTACTTGCATTTGTTTTCATTTTTTGTTTGACTTTCTTAGAAGTAATCTATCAATAAAACCCATTTATATGTGTGATGGGATTATGGTGTTCCACAAAGAAAAAAACGGAGAATAAAACATTGACCAAAGTCCTGAAATACAACTCAACTTTTGTTCACATCTTCTGTTTATATTTTGTTTACTTGTTTGTTATTTTATTAAGGAGTCATTACTTATTGCTAGGGGCAAGGTAAAGCAAAGAATCTATTCTCTCTCAGGCCAGTAAGCAGTTATTGTGTTAAGACTGATCCATGGAGATTTTATGAAAACATATTTTTATTAAAATATAGAAATTCCTGATTTTACCACGAACTGCACTGTTTCATATTAAACATCTGTAATGTAAATGAGGAAGCAAGGATCCTTAAGTCCATAGGGCACTGTGTGACTTCTTGGGTTTTGTCATTTGCCTAGATTAAATACTAACCTCAAACTCATTGAAAAAAGTCACAAGAAGTTTGGATTCTCTAATTGTAGAAAGGGTGGACAAATGTCAAGGGATCGAGTGGTAGGTGGGTTGATCTGTATTATGTCAACTTTGAAGTGGAACACAAATTCTTCAGCAGATGTCACAATGATTATTTCCAAGACCAGTTCTCACTCAGCGTTGTTATTACTGTTTGTTTTTTACTCCCCCATCTCGCCATTCAGCTTTCTGGATTCCAAATTTGACTCTGTTGAGAATGTGTTTCTTGTACCCTTCCAATTTAGCAGAAGGTTGTTGCCATCCTACCCAATGAGTCACCACTAATTTTGTTGTTAGGGGGGATCCTCAGGAAGTCTGCCTTGAAAGCATGGGACTCAATCACCCAGATGCTTCATTCTCAGGGCATTGACTGATGTACATAATTGGACTTAGGTTTCAAATATTTAAAGGTAGGATACACCACTTCTAAAGCAAGTTGATAATAAGGCAAAAAGAAAATGATAACTTACCTTAGCAGTGTTTGTGCTGAACTTCTTTTTAATAAGTGAAGAGGAAAACAAAATATTTTGATTCCTATTAAGATTCCACATCTTGTTAGGTTAGACAAAGAATCCTGTGTCTAAATTTTTATCACTTCCTTCAACTTCACAAGTATTACTGTTAGTAAATTATTATAGTAATCATCCTAATTTTCATGCATATTCTGAGAAGATAAATCCCAACACTTGATCATTACTGTAAATCTAGGTGCCTTCATATTAAGAATATAACAATTTAGTGTCATAAAGTTATGTTCAGAATGCTATTAAATATAAATAATTATATAAAAGCATAATTTAAAAATAGAATTGGAAAAGAACTCAGAAAAGTTAATATCTGCCACCATCAATCTCATCACTGACCAAGTTCATTAATGGAGGATAGCCTTCTGTTCTTTTCATCTGCAGTGAGTTGTGTGAGAATCAGTGTGTCAAAACAAAAATATCTTTAGATTTGAAGTTCATTTGTGGAACTCTGTAAATAAAACTAATTAGAGAATTTGGTCATTTATTATATTTATTGCTTCAAGTGAATAAAATCTCTTGATATTTAAAATCTGTGCATTCCTTCCTCTCCTCTTTAATATGGGCTGAACCTGTGACTCCTTTGAACTAGTAAGACACAGGGAAAGTAAAACTGTTCAGTTCTGGACTTAAGACAAAAGAAGATCTGGAAGCTTCCACTAATATGCTGCAGGGAGCCCTGAACAATCGTATACGAGGTCTGGATATTCTGCTTAAAATACAGTGTAGAGAGAGACTTCATGGGGAAGAAAGCTCTGAGAATATATATGGGACAGAAAGAAGTTCAGCCATTGGAAACACCCGGCCCCTCTGAGGCACTAAATTGACAGATCCACTCAAAGCCAGCCTCCTGAAGAACCACTGGCAAGGAGAGCTGAAGAAATAAAATACAGATGAAATGCTGATCGTTTCAAAGTCACAGTGTTTTTAAAAAGGAAGTCGTTATCTTGCAATAAGTAATAAAACAGATGGCAAAAACCGAGTATTTCCCACCTCCAATCCCCATCCCCATGCTCAGTCATGTAGTATATAGGTTTCTACAGTTGTGATTTTACATGGGTAGCTAAAGGCTATGATATTTACCTACTTGGAGTGGGAAATGATGAGACAAGCTCATTGAATAAAACTATATCAAGATTCTCAATAAATAAAGTGTGTATCACATTTGAAATAAGATCCCTCTAATAGTACCCCTCCCCCATTTAATATAGTAGCTACCATGTTGGCTTGGGAAGGGAAGAAGTTACACGTGAGCAGAATATTGTTAGTTCTAAATATCTTTGTGAGAGTCAGTTGTCACCACCACCACCCCTCCGAGCATCTGATTCTCTCTTCTCTGGGTTAATCTTGAAAGGGATATTTCCTATAGAGTTTTCTGAAATTCTACCACCAATTGTCTCAGCTCTAAGTTGTTTTATTTGGAGTACACACAGAGAGAGTAATTGTGTGTGTATGTGTGTGTGTGTGTGTGCGTGTGTGTGTGTGTGTGTGTGTGTATGAATGTCCACAAATATAAAATTGGCCACCATGCTTTGCTGAAATGATTTTACAATATGTTCTTTTGTTGTATTTCTGTCTCAATTCAAATGAATTGCACTACTTAATTACAAAATAAGTGAATTTTGCTGAGATTTTGAGAGCTTTCACCAGAGTAATTTTAAAAATTGATATGTACATATTTCAAATAATTCTCACAATTTGTGTAAAACCTTTTATAAGACTAATGCCATATTTATGATGAGAGCTTGTTATTTTGAAAATTTCACAGTAAATGAGATTTTTAAGTATCAGATTAAAAGTAAAATGGTAATTGTTTTCCAACTTTTAGTATATGAAAATCACCTGAGATAATTCTTAAACATTATAGGTCTAGATTCTGATTAATGCATCGTTTTGAGATTTAATTTAAACATATATCTCAAAGCTACATACTTGTAACTTCACAGAGAATTAGTAAGGAAAATTAAATAAATTATGAATAAATTATATTTACTATCTTATTAGAATTCTTGTAACACTTGTTTGGTAAGGAATCTGCTTGTTATCATATCTTAAACCTTAGCTCATGAGAATATTTGCAACTCCTACAATTTTAACTTCAGTGCTGTTTCGATGTGTCATGCATCATTGAGCTGGTTGTAGTTCTTAATTGCTATCTTCCTCTTTTACAAAAAATATGAATAATTATAGGTTATATTTAGTTAGTGTTTTACCTTGTTATGAACTATTGCTTATTTTTACAATATATAGAGAAGTATATTTTCAGCAACGGGACTTTTAAGTTGTAAATTTTATTAACTAGAATTTAATGCTATAGTTAAATTGGATGTTTACAAAATTGTTTTTAAAATTCTTAAGCAGTAAAACTTTATTGTTTAAATGTGCTACCTGTGAATTTGTGTTATTTTAGTAAATTATAACATCAGAGCAAAAACATTCTAAATACTTGTAATTATTATTATTTTATTAATTTACAGCTGGTTATTTAGAAATATAAGATCATATATTAAGCATATATTCACTTTTATTGAGAATTCATTAAACATTTATTTTATGTTGATACAAGAATATTAGTATTTGCATTAAGAAATAATTTTATCATGGGAATTGAGGGTGATTGAAGTAGCAAGGTCTGGTAGGAAATGACTGCAATTTAGAGGACTGGAGTGGAGTTCTCTAAAGGCCTACTTAGGGAAACCGCACAGGAGTGTCGAGCCTACTTTTAGCAATACTGGAAACACCACCACTTGGGACAAGTGCTAGGGTAATTTTCAGGATCCAGAGAGGACAACTGTGTTTGAATGAACTCCTGCCAAAAGCAAAGGTTTGATAGAGGAAAAGCAAATCAGCAGGAAAGAAGTTGGGGAGATAAATACTGCAACTTCTCACTTCCCGACTGGTATCCATTTACTAAAAGTGCTTCTCTTTATCCTACCCAGAGCCAGAAGACAAGGCCAACTGATGCCATTCTTAACAGTCAATCTGGCACAGAGTACTAAAAAGAAGATCCCAAGGTAGAATCTGGTAAAGTAAATGAAATATCAGTATGTATGGGTAACTTAAAGATTTTGGAGAATTGTTGTTTTAACAAATTAAATATATGTCATCAGTGTTTTTATACATTGTTTTGAATGTGCAAAGCAACTTTGAGTTCATTGTAATGTTTAAAATTCATCTCTCTAAAAGCTGAGTATTGGTTCCATAGCATCTTTGAAACCTTCTAGATAAAAAGAGATAGTAGTCTTACAGTGTTTTAAGGAATTTCTCTCATTTTTCAAGGCCACTCTATATTGAGTGCATATTTTAAAGAAATTAAAAATTTTATATACTTCATAGTTAAATGGAAATTTATCAAGGATCATCATTATGTCTTTCTACAATCACAGATAAAATAAATGATATTTTAAAAATTGCATCTGGGTAAACTTATAATAGGTGCTTAATTATGATGCTATGAAAAAACGCATATGATATAAATGAAAAATCACAAAATAATAACTGAGTACAATGCCAACTTACCTTACAAAAAAAGTAGGCAATTTTCCTTTGACTGTGTTTCAAAGGTTATATTTTATGTTTTTTATTTAAGCAATAGTAGAAGCACAAATCATAGTGACATCTGAACTTAAATCAAGGATGCAAAAAAAATTTTCTGAATAGTTTTAGAAGAGAAGAGAATGAAAAAGACCTAAGAACTTCCAGTTGACATAGGTCAATTACAAATGTGTAGAAATAATGGGAGCTTGGTTTTAGCCAGTGGAGTCAGATAAAATTATAAAGGTTTTATAAGCCATTTTATAGTCAAGCCAAAACTCCACTAGGACAAAAAAAAAAAACTTAAATTTTATTTCTTTGTATAATCAGTTGATCTTATCAAATAATGTAGACATATTACCTTTTTATTTTTATCCCCTTAAAGTAAAGGTGTTTGTGATAATGGCCCTTCCAGTGTTAACATATCGTATTTAAAAGTAAAAAATATTAATATTATTATCTCAAATTAGCTTCCTATTTCTTTGTTGAAATGTGATAAACTAAACATGTATTTTTCAAAGATTCCTAAATAACAAATCTTCTTCCAACAATTATGAAAACATCATAAATTCAGATGAGTTTTTACCAATCTTTAATCCAACTTATTGAACAAAGAAGGTATATCTTCTTTCTTTTCAGCTTTTATTTTCCATTCCTTCTATTTCTTGTCCTCTATCTCTTCACTGTTATTTACATATATTTTTTAAGAGTATGGCCTATTCACTGTTACTTTTCAGTTAAACCATATAAACCTTGGTGACTATATATTTTCTTGCTATAATTCATGGTTTTCTCCAACTCGCACATTCTCACCTGGGATCTTATTATAAATGCTAACTTTCAGATTCCAATTCAGAGCAATTCAATCAGAAAATCTGGAAACGGTCCATGTTGTTTTTTTTAATCCACTTGGAATGACTTTTTTCTTTCTTGTCTACTTAGTAAAATTTTACTCATTTTTTTATGATTTGGTTCAGTTATCACCCATTTATAACACAAATATAGCTTCTTTCTCTAGAGAAGTTTTGTTCTGTTAGTGTGCAATGAACAGTTCCTGAAGCACAGAGCATTCAATTACTAATGACTATCAAAAAGCCGTACTATGAATTTGAATTACCTTGAAAAAAACCCAAAAAACATGAAAGAACATAATCATTCAACATAGAGTAAAATGTTTCAAGCTCCAATAACTCATTCTTATTTAGCAAGGAAAACAAGAGGTAGATCACGAAGAGTTGATAACTCATGAAATCTCTGGATAACACTTTAATGTGGGCAGAGTATTGATTGGCTGGGAATGGACTTGCTGCACATTGAGAATATTTTGGACTTTTATCTGAAAATATAAGGAAAAAGAACCTCCTAGACAAGGAAAATAGTTGTCCAAACTCATCCATTGTCCTCTAAGTTCTTTGGGAAGCTTGCTGATCAGTAGAGGCCCATGGTTTGTGTTCTAATATGTACATTTAGGGGAGGGAAATTTATCAAAGTAAGGCAGAGATAAAATATACTTTTAAAACACTGACAAAAAATCTGGGAAAACCAAAATCAGTTGACAAGTCTAAATAAGGAGAGAAGACAAAAATTTTATAACTATATGCAAGAACAATAGAAAATAAAAATCAGGAATAATGAAGAAGCTTGAACATGAGAGTAGATTGGGTGGAAATTAAGGTGGTCCTGATGAATTCACCTTTATTTTCATCACCCACAGTCCGTGAATGTGTCTGACTCATTTAAGATACAGGCTCAAGTGTGGGGAAACATGAAGAGATGCTCTGAATTAGGGAAAAATAAAACTTAAGGTATTTGTGAATTCAGGGATTCATGGATAAGAACAAGAGTTCAAATGCTGATACATTCTGATGGACACAATTAGCTTAGAGAGGTAGAAAATATGGTATGTTTATAAAACTGGAAAAATAACAAAATATGTGTTCCTTTCAGTAAGACATACCAGAACTGCAAGGTCAAAGCAACAACTACCTTGTTTAGGAGAGAATCATAAAATACAAGGACAAAACAGATTTGGTAATGTTGGTCACATGCTTGATAAGTGATTTAAACAGGCCTAATGATGAAATAACATAGAAAAAATTGACAACCTCAGAACTGATATAGAATGATGATGCCAACATATTTACTTTTCATTTAGCAACAAATGAAATCAACTGTTTAAGTGTCCTTAGATAAAGGACACTTTATCTAAGATCTTACAGTCAGTTGCTAAGTCCATATTTGAACCCAGGTTTGTCAAATATAAAAATGCTTTCCCACTATATCATAGAGTTGATTCAATTCACATTATATTTGATTCAGTTTACAGAATTTGTTTCTAAGTTTGCAACTTAATATAAAACTATTTTTTTATAATGTCTGTGTTTATCCAGTTAGTCTCTTCATCTCCCAGTAACCAGGCCAGCGAGCCACATGTAATAGCATAATGATGCTTTGAGCTTTCATACTGTCTTTCAAATGCATTGTTCATGGCAGCATCATTGTTCCCTATTTATAGACTGGAGGGGCATGCACAGCCCCTCAAATTGAACAAATGAATTTTGCAACTGGACCTAAATAGCACTAGTGGAAACAGGATAAGTACCTTGCATGTCTACAGCTTGTCCTCAAGTCTATCCCAAGTTCATTTTCTTGTTCTCTATATTTACATGCTAGAAGGAGCCATGGAAACTGGTGAATTCTTCATCGCTCAGTGACTATTCTAAATAAAGAAGGATTTTCCTTCCTCTGTGATTTTCCTAATTATTATGAACACCTGACATTATCAATATTAATTTTGAAACTATCTTTTATTCTTTTTGGTCTTAGAGTATAAAAGTTGACTAGACATCTAGAAAAATGAAAATTAACAATAAATATGATGATAAAATGAATAATAATTTACAATGGATTAGAATCTTTAAAAATGATTGCCCTGTTTGAACATTACAACAATCCTATAGAGTTGGTATGATTTGGGATTGATAGGAGGACACTTTATCTAAGATCTTACAGTCAGTTGCTAAGTCCATATTTGAACCCAGGTTTGTCAAATATAAAAATGCTTTCCCACTATATCATAGAGTTGATTCAATTCACATTATATTTGATTCAGTTTACAGAATTTGTTTCTAAGTTTGCAACTTAATATAAAACTATTTTTTTATAATGTCTGTGTTTTATCCAGTTAGTCTCTTCATATTTAGTTTGAATAATTACCTTAGAATATACTTCAGCTACCAAGAATACCTCACTCTAGGTTCGATTTCCGAAGAGTTTTCTCCAAGGACAGAATCTTTAACAAAGGAGAGTTAAAGGAGAAATACCAGAGGTGAAGGGCCATTTGTGCCAAGTTCTGAAGGGTTAGGCAGATATCTGTGAGTTACAGGGAAGAATGTTTCTTATACCTAACATGACTATTAGAATTTCCAGGAAACTTAAAGAGTGTATGCTAATGGATATCATCATGGTATTACTACGCTGTCAACAGGCACCTCCACGGATATCACAATGCCTTGTCATTAACCCCATAAAAAGTGTGTTTTAGTCAGCTGTGACTAAAAGATTGGACCAGAACAATTTTAAAGAAAACAAAGATCTCAATCCATAGAGGGCAGGCTCCATTCCTCCGGGCTCAGAGGTGAGGCTGAACATTATGGTAGAAGAGTATGGTGGAGAGAAGCAGTTCACATGGTGATCAGGAAACAGAGAAAGAGGTCCCATTTGCCAGATACAAATATATACCCCACAGCCATGCCCTAATCTCCGCCTCCTCCAGCCACACCCTACCACTTCAGTTACCAACTCACTTAATCCCTATCAGGGGATCAACTCACTGAGTTAAGACTCTCACAACCCAGTCATTTCTCCTCTGACCCTTCTTGCATTGTCTCACATGTTAGCTTTTGGGGAACACCTCACATCCAAACCTTTAACAGTGTACACATTCTAATATGCTCCTTAGTATCTTTACAACTGTGTTTATAAAATACTCTACTCTGTTCAATCCTCTGACTGCAACTGTCCCCACTCATCTTGCTCTATATTTGTGACACTTTTCATTTTTAGGTTTCCCTACTCTGAATCTTTTCCCCATATATATACCTTTTTCATACTCAGGATATTTCTCTTCTCTCTCTCCCCCATCCTTCTTTCTGTCTCTCTCTCTCTCTCACACACACAAACACACTCCTTTTCTTTTGATTTCTCTGTCGTTGTTATAGATAAAGGCTTCAATAAACCAGAAAGTAGTCATTTTTGCCAAATAGAATTATATCAAAATTGTGAATGAAAAGCATATATAATACAAGAACAAAATAATATGTCCGTTCAATTGCTTTGAGTTTTGAGTCAAATGTTTAACTTTGGATTTAATCACTATTGAGTAGGAGTGAGATTTTTGGTGTATTAAAAAAAAGTAGGGTTTAAGTGGTTAAGAAAACAGAGAGGGTTTCTCTGCAGTCTCAGAACTAAAAGATGAATGATATTTCAGCACCTTATTTTCAAGTCCATTGCATTTATTTTATTTGCCTTAAAATATTTTTATTATAGGATAAGAGCCTACTCCTAATAACAGAATGATAAAGAATGAATTTTCAGGTTTCCATCAGATGTTTCAGCATTTGCTCCACAATATAAACTTGCAGAGAGAGAAAGAGAGAGAGGATGATGATGTGGTAGAGACCAGAGAGAGACTGAAAAGTGGCTGTGTTACTCAGTTTTCTGTTACTGTAACAGATACCTATGATAGATAAATTGAAAAGAGAAAAGGTTTTACTTTGATTCACAGTTGTGGAGATTTCAGTCCATTATTGATTGGCAGTGTTGCATTGGGCCTATGGAAAGGTAGCACACCATGGTGGCAGCACTTGGCATAATTGTTCACTTCAAGGCCAGGATGGATGGACAAATGGGAAAGGAAGGAGTTAGATACCATTATCTGTTTTCTTTCTTTCTTTCTTTCTTTCTTTCTTTCTTTCTTTCTTTCTTTCTTTCTTTTTTTTTTTTTTTTTTGGGGGGGGGGCGGTGCTAGAGATTGAACCCAGGGCTTTGTGCATGCTAGGCAAGCACTCTACCAACTGAGCTATATCCCCAGCACCTGTTATCCCTTTTCAAAACATCCCTTCAATGACCAAACACCTTCCAGTATAATCCAACTTTTAAAGAGTCTACCATTTTCCTATTGTGCCAAGTTAAGAATCAAGCCTTTAACATATAGGACTTTGGAGAACTCCCAGATTCGTACTATAGCAGTGACTAACTAACGACTAATTGCTGCAATAAAACCAAACCAAACCAAACCAAACAAACAAACAAAAAAGCATGCAACTAGAAATATAAGTTTGTCAGGACACTGTGTCTGATCTTCTCCTCTACTTACTTCAACAACAATTTTAACCTCAGCCTCCTATATTCTTGCACTTACATTGTTTATGCACATTTCCTTCAGAAACTGAATTTTGATAGAATAGGAAATAGTTGGAAATTCTACTATTTTATTCATTGTATTAATACCTTTTAAAGCACAAAACAACAATACTTTTGTTAGGTAGTTTTTTGATCTTTTATATCCATCTTCTCTCTCACCATAATTTCACAGTGCAGTCCACTGGTCAGTCGGTGGAACACACTTGACTTCTTATCTCATGTTCTCATGAGACTGCACATCCTTGAGGATTACTGGAGAGCTTGTTTCAGATTAGAATCTCTCCAAGAAATAGTATAAACATTTTCATTTTCCCCCATTGTGTGGCAGATTTTCTTGAAATGAGAGCCACTTTCAGCACCCCCATCCCTTACAAAGTAAATAAGTCACAGATTTCTTCAAAGGTTATTGAGTATATGACCAATTTTCCTGTTTTGTTGGCTCTATTTTCAGGCTTTAGAAAACTGGTCTAAAATAGCTCATCTCTGTGGAATTCCTCTCAGTCACAGTGGTTAAAACAGTTTCTCTTCTAATTCTATCTGGGACATTGATTTTAAAAATGCTACAAAATTTATAATCCATTGACTCAGTGTTTCTTAAGTATGTAGAAGCCCCCACTGAACAACTTTAAAATAATCTATGATAAGAATTTTAATCGAATGGAAATTAGATCTTTAGTAAAGAATATGAGGGGGCCACATCACACTTCGACTTTGCTGTACAGATTCCCTCGGCAATTGTTGAGGATTTGCTCTTAAATTTAATTATGATCCCTGTATATAGTTCATCTTGTTAATACCAGCCTATGTCACCTTGCAATGTAGAAATTGCATCTTTATTTTTAGTCACAGCTTGATTTGAAATACTTAGTGGTTACTTTACTCCTATTGAAATACTCAGATTCATGAGATTTCAGTAGACCACACTGGGTTTCAGATTTTTTCTGGAGAACACATGACAAGAAATAAAACACAACAGCCGGGCAACAGCAGGAGTTTGTACTTAGTAGAAGTACTTAGAGCAGACCAGAGAGTAATCCTGGGGTTATATTAAGACACCTTATGCTATGGTTCAACAGTGAGTAAATGAGACCCAGTGGGATGTGGAGTCACCTTGGCCTAGAAACCTATATTCCAAGTAAGAACTGACATTTATTATAACAGGTCCACAGGCATAGCTACTAAGAAATCATTGTAAGGAGCATTTCCCATTGCAAAAGTTACTCAGGAAATCCTAAGGTACAACTTTGAGCTAGGCATTTCATTTCTGTTATAGTACTCCAAATGCAAGTGAAATTTAATCAAAGTTGAAAAATCATTTGATTTTCAACATGCTCTAAGGAAATGCAGATAGAAATGTATTACCAAAGTTAAATTTGTCAAGAAAGAAAGAGAGACTTGTTAACACTTCTCCCTGAATAAGAAGACTAATGTGTATGTTACAAATCTTTCATTTAAACTCTATATGCAACTTGAAATCTGTGATCACAGCTAAATAGAGGATTGTGCTAGTTAGGCAGTTGCTCTTTAAGTCTAGAAAGGAATAAAAAGGTCATTCTCAACACCATTAATCTTAGACTCAAATAAGTATGACCCACAGTATTGTGAACCTGGGGTTATAATATCACACAGGATTACTGGAGATATGTAAACATGACAGAAAATACTTTTGACCACATGATGCCCAGAGATATATGCTGGTCCTAAATTCTGATCTCTTCCACTTGGGGTATGAACTAATATCATTTCTTGTATGTCAGTTCAATAGGTTACCCTATATATCCAGAATTCCATCTAAGATTTTGTGCCATATTTTCCTTGTTCCAATGTATGGTTATGCAGGAGTCCATGTCAATAGGCTAAATATTTTGAAGATCTTAGAAAAATTTTAGCTGAGCCCCTACAGGTAACAAAAGCAAACCTGTGTCCATAATACATATTCAAATTAATATAAATTACTTCTCTTTCAAAGTGAAATGAGCCTAATGTCATCAAGCCCCACCCCCAAAATTGATTCCTTTAAAGAATTATTCTAGATCAGGAGTTCAACATTGATCTCTATGGCTAGCAAAGGAGACATGCAGCTATAGTTGTAGATAAAATAGCTTTGGTAAATTAAAGCCCATTCTGTAGGCTCTATGATTAGCTTCTAACCCCTGTCACCATGGGTACTCCATTTGTACATCTGTTGCACAAGAAATCAGTTGAACACTGGCAAAGACTAGTAGGTGTCAACTGGCTTATTTACTCCATCTATTTATTTATTTAGTTCCTCTTCCACAATGAATACCATTTAGTGAGAGTTAGCATTGAGTTCAAAGGGCTTTACATTTTGTGATCATTTCTGTAAGTCTGTAAACTTGACTCTTCCCCAGATAATAGTCCATTTTGTGCTATTATTTCTACACAAAGTGAATTAAATAGTGTTAATTGGGAAGAATTTTTCCCTATCCATTTATCTTCCTACTCATTGTTCTTTGGCTTTAGTGCAACAGCAGTTCTTATTTGGCTTGCATCCTATCCTGAGTTCTGCCTTTTTTCCTCTTCCATTGGTTAGTCATCAGGTAACCCAATGTGGACACAGGTTTGTTCTGAGAAGGAAGCGATGGTGTTGGATGACATGGAAACTATGTACTCACGTCGCTTAATCTAGTTTTGTTCATACCTGATCTTGAATGTATCACTCCTACCTTAGGATGGATTCCTACTGACTTGTCAGCTTTGACTGAACCTGGCTTATGATGGGGAAGTCCTGAACACATGGTCACTTAATATCTTTAATCAAACTCTGCTTCTACTAGGTATGTAACACATCAGAGCCATTTTTGTACAAAGTATAATTATTTCCTACAGAAGTCAAAAGCTGCTTTCTTAGCCAAGGAATGCTATGTTGTGATTTTTGTAATAGGGTTCCTACACACTCAGTATAAGATATTTTCCAAACACATATGCCTCTAATGTCTGTTAAGTCCTTTTGCTCAAATGGCAAAGCTGACTGTATTGCTTTCTTAATCACAGCTTCTTTTCCTATTCTGAGTCCTATTCAAATGTGATAGTCTTTCATATCATTTAGCAAAAGTGGCTCTATATTACTTACACGTGTGAAATATGCCACTGCCTCTGGAACCAAACAAGACGACGAGGTATTGTGCTACTTTTTTAGTGGTATGATATTAGATGAAATGATTTGTCCTTTGTTTAAAGAGTATGTCTCCACATCCTCTTGAGACCTGGGTTATAAAATACAAATAAATAAAAAGAAAAAGAAGTCAAATACGTGGGGAAATTTCAAAAAAATGTTTAAAAAATATTTTACCTTCTCTATTTTGAAACACAAGTGTTTTACCAAGACCTCCAATGAATTTGGCAATTCTTGACCACCTGCTTCATATATCAATGCTTAATCATTAAAAAAATTTAGTAGAGTGCATATATTGCCAAGCTCCATTCAAATTATATCATGTAGATGGTAGGAGAGTTAACCTAACCCTAGATAACTATTATACATATACACTGTTTTATTACTCATGACATTGTGAAATACATTTATAAGAATAAAAAATAATTCATTTGTCAGATTCAACTCAATTCACATGAGTTCATGATTTAATCCAACTTCATGTTCCATCCCCTCTTGTTTTAGCAATACCAGTATATGCTTCCATAGATACTATCTTATCTCCTACATAATAAACCATACTCTCCCTTTCATACATATAATCCCTGTGACTTTCACAATTCATTTTAAATTTATGATTAGAATACCTTTATCCTTTTACTGTCTTTCTCTGATTCATTGATTGCTCCAGCAACACTGTTCAGTTCTTTAGTCCTTATCATTAATATTTCCCCTGTATTTCTCAAAAAGTAAGACATTGCACCTGCCAGTACATTTCCTGCCTCATCTACCTTGGATTCAGTTCCATCTAAGTAATTTAAAAAATTGCACTTCAATATTATAAGAGATGTCACTAAGCCACCAATAGCCAGGATGATGTCTTCATTACCTGCTAGTGGGCATTTCTTGTTCAAGTTCTCACTTTATAGTCTACTGCTTTGGAACAGGCCTGTAAACAACAGTTTTATATTGGAGTCCCTCAAAAATAGACTCATGATGGAGATTTTTGTATTGCACAAATACCTCTGGGAAGGAAGTGTGATTGAAAGCAGAGGAGGTGAACTGAAAAAACAGTTTGACAACAGGCTTCAATCAATTGGCAGGGAACTATGGAGTGGAGATAGACCTTCAGAATTATCCTGCCCTGAGGAGAAAAGCCAGACTGCAAAGACCCATCAGTGGAGAGTGATAGGAAAGGAATGTCATGGGGTAAAGCAGTTCTTGGCTAATGACAGTTCCTGGAGAGGGACTCAGCTAAGTACAACCCTTACACTGCAGAAGTTAGAGGAATAAGTACCTAAAATGGGTTCTGGATGGCCTATGACAGCCTCCAGTACAACTTTAAAGGATTCCATAAGAATAAGAGGGTGATAAATTCTCATTCTTCTTACCAAAATTTTATCCCTCAAACATGTATATAAATAAGAGACAGACTGTAACAAAATCACTATAGCAGTAAGTCCCAAGAATAGGGAGCCATGTCTATTTCATTCTAAAGAACCAATGTTAGAATTTTTGAGTAATCAGAGCTACTATCAGACTAAAGGCCTTGAAATACTGTGATATCCTAAATTAAATATCTTTTCTCAAAAAACCTCATTGAGTGCTTACAAATATGGCTTTTTTGTCATTATTTTAAAGGATCCTCATTTCATATCCCATTTATAGAGATACATGTATCTTTATAGATATATAAAGTATCCTTTTTTTTCAAACTAAGATAACAGCTTTAATAAGATAATTACTATTTCAGAAAAAAGAGCAAAGCTTTGCCAAAATCATTTCAGAAGAAGTTTTTCTTCTGATTCATATTGTCAGTTCTTGCAAATGTTTTTATTATGATGATAATATTTACATAATGAATGTGTGATCTATAAAACTGATCTGGATCCTTGTGGGACCCATTGTCTATGATTTAATTCCCCATGGCAAATTAAATAACTGTTATCATTTCTAATTCATGTAATTCATTATAGGGAATAAGAATTAGGTCAATTAAACTTACATCAGAGCAATATGTTGTTCTAAATTATTTATTTGAACACAAAACTAAAATTTATGTAAGTAAACTTGCACTGGTTATAGCACAGTATTTATCATTCTCTTTAAAATCCACATTTCAGCATCTTCTAGACATCTGTGACATATATCCTATTTTGAGAGAATATATCCATTTCATTTTTTCAAGATTTTTGGCACCACAACATTTTTAAGCACTAATAGACCTTCATTAGGTAAAAGATATATTAAAGGCAACCTCTATAAGCATATGGATAGTTATGCACGATTATATTTCACTTAATTTAAATGTTCTAATTTACATAATTGACATAATCCTGTAGCTCCACATTTACAATGAAGACAAAATCATTCTTTATTAACCCCACCCTCAGCAGAATGGATTGCATTTAAATGTAAAATCAATTTTTTGAGGCTTGTAATATGATCTTTTGGAAATGCAAGAAATTTTAAAGATATGGTGAAATGAATTGATATAACATGAATAACAATCCTTCACATCTTCATCAGTTAAGCAGGGAATATAGGTTCATAAAAAAGTTTAGTTACCCTAAAGCCAGGAATAATTTAATTGTGATAAAGAAATATCAAAAAGAAAAATTTGATCATTATATTCATGTAAAAAGAGAGAATTAACTGATTAAATACTATGTAAAATAAGATGCTGAAATTTTGTGCAACTTATTTTAACAATAGCATCCTCTTTGCCCATACCTTTTGGTGGCCTGGAATTCCTGTAACACTTAAAATACTTTTTTATTACAAAGTGATATTATGTTAATGCTAGAGAGTAACTATGTCATATGCAACAGTTCAGATTTTCTAAGGGAAGAGTGAAATCTGGCTGTATGCAATGTAATTAAGCATTAAAAATAATGTTTCTTAGTTGGGCATGCTGGCACATGCTGGTAATCCCAGCAACTTGGGAGGATGAAGCAGGAGAATCACAAGTTTGAGGCTAGCCTCAGCAATTTAACAAGGCCCTAATCTATTTAGTGAGACCCTGTCTTTCAAAATAAAAAACCTAAAGGGCTGGGGATGTGGGTCAGTAGTTAAGTGTTGCTGGGTTCAGTACCCAGTACCAATAAACTCAGTTGGTAGAGTGCTTGCCTTGCATGCACAAGACCCTGAGTTCAATCCCCCGCACCACACAAAAATAAAAAAATAAAAATAAAATAAATAAATCTTAGCAATGATTGGAGAGAGCAAAGTAAAAAATAAAATAAAACCAACTATTCAATAGATTGCATCTTGATTAACAGCAGAATTATCACCTAAAACTTTGGAAAGCCTGCTTGTTTTTGCAGTGGTAATATACCACAACTCTTTTAAGAAGCATGTTTTATAATATTTGCAGATGATATAAACTATTCCTGTGTGAACCATTTACCTGTTAAGTGAGATTAAATGCATTTATTGTATATTTGAATTCCAAATGAAAGAAAGGAAGATCCTATTAAAATATTCCATTACTAGTTGTTACAGTCACTTTAGCATCCCTGGATTACAATTTCACTTATGCAGTTTACTGTCGGAGTTATTAATGCCAAAGACAAATTTCAAGCTTCAAGTTTATGGAAAATTCCCACTTTTGTAACTTATTAAAGCACTAGAGACTTCTTCAGTAACATTTATATTCTACTCTTTATTTTTGCAAACAGTCATCTATGACAGTGTAAAACCTTCCACAGTGTGAGAGGAAGCACACTTGTTTCACCATCCTTAATTACAGTATTATTAGTTAATATGACAGAGAGTAGGGAGAAGTTATAATTTGAAATATCTAGCACTTTTATTCTAGAAATCAAGCAAGCAAATTATGTTTTCATAAAATCAGAATAATCAATTTAAAAGTTAAAAGAAAATACTTTTGGTTTTTACATACTGAACAATTAAAAGTTAGCTTCACATTTTCTTTCCTGTGGCTAGAAAACTTACCAGTACAATATTTTAGAATTCAAAATGCACACCTTTGAAGCATGAATATTGACCAAGACATCAAGTTATTTTTTTAAATGTGTCAAACATAATTCATAGAAAGTTCTGAATACTGAATAAAAAATGTTCAAAATTCATGGAAATGTTTTCACCAACATTTCTACCCTACTTTCGGGAGCACTTATTATCACAAGGGATATTATTGTACACTCTTCTATTTGTGAGGAATAAAACTGGAGTCAAGTGTCCATGTCTCCTAAGTTGCAAGGTCGTAACACAAATGGTCTAGGATTTTTATCACTATTCTTTGGACTGAAGATTCTTCCTTTTAGTTGAGGTAAGATAAAAGTAAAAGAAAGTAGAAAGAAGAAAAAACAAGTACAAGGAAATGCAATTTTAATTTAAATGCCACATTTTTTTTTCAGATCAGTCACTCTTAGATTAGTGCTTCTTTCAAGTCTGTCACTGCCAAATTTCTGGAAAATTTGTAAATCTTAAATTCACAGTAAGTTTGTCCACTTATGAAATTTAGCTTCTGCACTGTTAATTACCCAGGCAATAAATAGGTTAATCAAAGAGAGAGATGATATTTTAAGAAATCTATATTCAGGGGACTTTCCCAAGTAATAGACACAAGGTCAACCTAAGATCCTCTGAACAGCCAGACAGCTATAAACCATCTTGTGATCACCAGACTATTGTCAGCCCCAAGTACCTTCCCATCTCCACTCCCAACCAAGTTTTCTTTAAAAGCAGACCTTGATAACCCTGAAAGCATCTCATCCTTGAGATGATCTTCCTTGATTCTGTGTTCATTGCTTTACCCCCAATGATGTCTCTCTCTTGAGATATCCCATATTCTCCTTTGAATGTATATCTACTCCTAAATAAATCTCTGTCTATGTCTTTGACTGACTAGTGTCTTTTCTGTCATCTATGCCAAGGACCCTACTTGTCTGGAGTCAAGGTCCCTCCTCTCTGAGAACTTTTCAAACTTCTTCCGGTGACATAATAAACTTACTTACGTTGGTGTGAAAAGATCTATGGACTGTTTGCTATTACTAGGGTTTCTGAGAATTCTGATTAACATACAGACATATTAATAGAGTTTCAGTGGAAGGTTTAAATCTGGAATTGGTCACAGTTGCTTATTCTGTGTTGTAACCTGGCACTGTGGTGAGTGTATGGGTACAGTTCAGATGTCTGTCCTTAGCACACTGTTGTGATATCAAGAGTGTAAGTCCCTAATTCATTTATGATCATTTGTCTCATCCTTTTAAAAAGTCAGGGAAAGATTTCTAAATATACCTGGTGTATTGACCACTTTCATTCCCATTTCCATGGAACCTAACTAGTGAAAGGAAATAATTTTTCAAAAGACATAACATCTGAACTAAAAATAAAACAAAAAAGACAAAAACATTTTGGAGAATGGAAAACGGGTCACTAATAGTAACTTGGCAACTCCCAGATTGTAAGTCAGTAGTGGATAAAACTGAACGATTTACCTGCTGCTCAGAATGAATTATCAAAGTGATTTAACAAAATGCTCAGAAACATTAACATATAGGACAAAGACATGGGTAAAATCCAGGTTAAAATGGAAGCCCTTAGGGGTTTTATTTGCTTTCAGGAATCTGATTCCCATTAGCCTTTCTCTAATTTGAGGGTCTGGATAGTTGTCCCCTTCTGACAGAATATTGGAGTTTATTTTCTACAAAGTAAAGTGGAATTAGGAAACACTATTGAAACAAAAGAAATGTTGTGAAAACCAGGTCCTCGTTGAAATATACTTTGTGAACTTTACATTCCCATCCTTTCCTTTTACTTGGTTCTTAGAATAACACAACTCGACTTCTAACACCTGGGTAAGAGAATATATATTATGGATTGTAGTGTATGTGTATATTATCAACATTCAAAAAGTTCTTTAAGTGCTAATATACATGTTCCCCAATGAACAACCAACTAGTAAATCCCACAGTCAGTTTACCCATAGACATAGAACCTCCCATCAACTTCCAACTATTCTTTCCTTCTTAGGAGTAGGCATTTAATTTTTCCAAAACATTTGATTAAACCACTGTGTCAAAGCCAGAGATGAAACAAAAAGGGGAAAATGGAGAAAAGAAAATAGATTTTAAAATATTTATTTCAGCAATATCTTTAGAGTCAGAAAAGACAATGCCTATTCTCTGTCAGAAGTACAATACTGAGCCATCTTGTATGGGATCAGATGGTTAGTCTTTGCACGTCCATTATCAACCTTTGAAGAAATGGGTAACAGGACTCTTCCAGCCTAGCCTGGCTCTGCAGAAGCCAAATATGACAGACTAACTGGGCTGCTTGCCTGATCTGAGTGGAGTTGTCCTCAACAGGTTTGCCAGTAACATACCACTTCCATCTGTCGTCTCACAGTAATTATTAATACCACCACCTTCACCCTTGTATGTGTTTCAGTTTGAGGGGAAAAAAGCAAGAAGAAGAGAGATGATCTTTATCCATGTATTTTCAGTTGCTTGCTGTGCTATGAGTCTGAGTGAGGAAATGTCAGAAGTGAGCACTGAGGTGCCAGTACCTAGAAGTACAAACAGAATTCTTTCTTACATCTTCCATTGTTTTCCCTTATATCCTGACCCATGTGGTTCCAAAACTTAGTTTCCATCCTGTATTGAGGGTTGAGTGATCCCTGACATGAAGTTGTTGCTTTCTTCTGGTTGTTTGTTGGTGATCTAAACCCTACACTGTGTGATGCTATATTTGTGTGTCCCTGTCACCCTGGTTCTTCATATGGAGTATCCTAACTTAAAATGAATATATTCCAATCACTTTTTGACCATGGGAGTGAGAGAGTCTTATGGTAATTAAATAACTTTTTAAATTAAATAACTTTTTAATTACCATAAGGTTCCCCCCACCCACACTGAAGGAAAATTTGGTAATATCTTAGGGTATTTTTATTGTTATGATAGGAATTATAACTGGATCTGAATAAAAGCCAAGAATCCCACTATGCATCCTATAATAGCCTACCATTGCAATGAATTTTCTGTCCCAATCCATTAATAGCACTAAAATTGGTAAATGCTATTCTAAAAGACAGCGTCTCACCTAGTAAGAGAACAATTGAAATTTTATGTATTGCCTTGAAATTGAGTTCTCCTGGAGAAATATCACCTAGTATACTTTAAATTATTTGATGTGTTTTGGTAGTCTTATCTGTCAAACTTTCATTGTGTCTGATGATCTGTTGGATTTACCTAGCAAGAACCAATAATCATTTTGGGGTTTATTAATGGAATTGCTTTGCTTATGGGACCTTCTGGTGAATGACTGTTATGTAGTACCTGCCAACAAAATTGACCGTTAATGGATCCAAGGATGAAGATGAGCAAGCCATACAGCGTGACTTTTCCATTCACCAGCTAATGGTGATAATTGGAAGACACTTGAGAATAATGTCATCGGTACAGGTAAACCTTTTCTTAAAACCCACATCACAGCTATGAATGTTAGCTTTGCAAAAAAAAAAAAAAAAAAAAAAAGAAAAAAGAAAAAAGAAATTGCAGTCTAATGAACATTTGCTTTCTGGTTTTTTTTTTTTTTTTTCCTAACAACTGATCATTCCAATTTGCATCAGAGAAATATCATCATTATCCTAGGAGTGGTATCCTACTAACTAGTTTTTCTTCCGCAAAAGCAGTGAGAAAGTCCCAGCCAGTATAATTTGAAATTATGAAGAACTGCTGAAAGAAGATCCATTTACTTAGAGGGCACCCCTGGGAACAGTAAAGAAACTAGAAAGCTAACAGTTAATAAGTGTAAGAGGGCTCTACTCCTGGCTGGCGTTCTAGGGAAGGATTTGATTTCCTTTAAGCCTCCATAGAATCTGTTATGGCTTGATACTTAACCCCAGTCAGCCACAGGATGTGGAATCCAGCCTCCTGGTCCTATCAACATTCTGTCATGTTGAATTGTTATTGTTTCCTACCCCTGATTGCATTAGAAGAAGGGTCAGTGCTGTCCTAATCAGGAAGGTTATAAACCTCAATGAAACACAAAGTAGAAGGACTAATAAAAGGTCTATTATGACTGGGCACAGTGGTATGTGCCTGTACTATCCCAGCAGCTCAGGAGGCAGAGGCAGGAAGATCACAAGTTCAAAAACAGTCTCAGCAACTTCTCCAGGCACTTAGGAACTCAGCAAGACCCTGTCTCCAAATAAAATATATAAAATGGGGCTAGGGATGTGGCTCAGTGGTTAAGCAACCCTGGGTTCAATCACTAGTACCAAAAAAAAAAAAAAAAAAGGTCTATTTTGGTTTGAAATGGGGTGTCCCCTCAAAGCTCCTGTTAATGTAGGAATATTCAGAGATGAAATGATTCCATTATGAAACTGGTAAATCAATCAGTTTGAATGGACTGAGAGGTAACTGTACAGGTACAGTGTGGCCGGAGGAGGTGAGTCAGTGGAGGCACGCTCTAGAAGGGTACACCTTCCCTGTGACCCCTCCCCTACCCTTGATTTTCTGACCTGGCCTTGAACTGAGCAATTTTTATTCCCTTGGCCCTTCCCCCAGTGAGTTGTCTCACTTTGGGCCCAGAGCCCTGGAGTAGGCTGTCTATGGAGTAGAAATGTCTATGGAGATCTCTGAAACCATGAGCCTCTTTTCCTTCTGTATGTTATTCACGTCAGGTATGTTGGTCACAGCAATGCAAAAGCTGACTAAAACCGTGTCCAGTAAATTGGAAGATCTCTTAGTACTCCAGGAAAGCTGAAGAGAACAAAGTTATAGCTGGTTGATGGTAGGAACTGAAATAGCATTCTAATCTGGGATTATATTTAGGATTTACCTAAACATACTAAGGTAAATTTTAAGAAAATGGAAGGAGCATAGGGTATTTAAATGGAGAAAATCCAAGAAATAGGATCCCACACTTACGTAAACACATGTACAACAATTTTATAGCAAAATTTGCTACAAAAAAATCTGTACTAATATTCTAAATGTACAGAATGACAGTGAATAACTTAAAGATACATTGCTCTCAGAATCTAACACACAAAAGAATGGGAACATTTATTCTAGCACAGCACTGAACACTTCATAAGAAGAGTACCTGTTACAAAGGGAATAAAGGCCCAAAGGCATTTGTCCATTCAAATAAGAATTAGCTCAAACAAGCTACATTTAAAAAAAAAATCTGTATCTAAAAAATTATATTTAAGCAAAAATCATTGATTCACCAAACTTTGGATATAGTACTAAAACTTCTCATTCAATATGGGTCTGCTGACTAGGTTTTCCTTTGTTTATTTCTCAGATAAATCATATCCAGAAGTAATTTTCTTTGATAGATATTTTCAGTTTTTATAAAATGATTTAGAATTTAGAATTCTTATGCATCACCATGATAATAGACTCCTTAAGATTATATAAATCTTCTCAAGATTTTATAATTATCTATTCTATTTAATTCAATAGATAATTTCTACTTGGGAGTTATCTTTATTAAATCTTTCCATAGTAGTCATAGAAATATTTCTGAGTTCTTTTTTACTATGTAAATTTTATTGGTTTGTATTATTATGCTTATTGTATTAATTCCCTGGTTTTTATAATTCATACATTCATGTTTCATATCTCCTGACCTTATAGTGGCTTCCTGCATTGTCACTGGATCCAGCTATCTTTATTTGTAGTACAAGCGGTTGTGACAGGCAGAGACTAAAAAAAAAAAAAAAAGTTGCAAATTTTTGCTTGCACTGCTATTTTATCACTGTTTGACAGCATGCTTAGGTGAGTCCAATGGAAGGCACACAGACAAATTGTCTTAATAATATCACTCAAGGCCATTCTAGATAATCTATAAATAATTGACCACATAAGTGAAGGTGCCAACCATCTTATGAGAACTGCCTATTCAAACCACTGTTGACCACAGATACACCAGTAAGCTCAGCAGGGTTGAGCCAAGAGCAACCGAACTCAGCTGAACCCCAATGAACTAGACGCTAAATACTTTGCAAAATGCTACTAAAACTGTGAATATTTGACATTCAGTCATTATTAATGTGTTCCTAGATATTTGATAAACAAATAGATGCCATAAAGGAATGTTAATTAAAATAAACAAAGACTACAATATATGGCACAAGCATTGTGAATGGGTTGTGCATGCAAAAGCAAGAAAAGTGGTGAGCAACTCTTCTAAAAGGCCAGAAAAATATGAGAGGTCTGTTCAAAGAGATTTAAAAAAATGTCTACCCTCTTATTGTGGTAGTAAAATGTATGTTAAAGTTGTCCCTTGTGTTAAAGGAAAACTTGCACTGGACAAGATGAGCAAGCAGTAGTTGACTGAATGATAAGCTTACCAGTATCAGGGGAAAGAATACAGGTCAAGTCCCCATGCATAGCACCATTGAACAAAGGACAGGAGAACTGGTAAAAGGTACAATGGGAGAGAGTTAGATACCTCTCAGGAACACCTGTGTTTTCTGATGGGTTTACTCAAAGGATAAGTAAACTTTCTCCTGTCTTCAAGACACCAGGTAGTTTCTTCATCTGGGAGGGAAGAAACCACCAATATTAGATTTACCTCCCAAAGACTGGGCTAAGGAGGCTCTATTGTACTCAGTGATTAGATTTCAAAGCGATGACACCCGGGTTCTTGAGAAAGATAAGAGATTTTTAAAAATTTACATCTCAAAGTTACATAGAAAAAAATTTCAGTTACTAATTTTCTAAAGTGCAAGAATATAATGATGATAGGTGTCCCAGAGTCAGGACGAACATTGTTTAAAGTTCAGTGAAGTTGATGGGAACATGAAGCCCTTCTTGGTTACCTGTAGTAACTTTAAACAGAAAAGTACCTATTAAGCTTCAGGACATGAGTAAACAGGTTTTCAAGCAGAGTAATTAAAGCAAAGTCTTGCTTTTTACTACATTTCTATGACTTTATATAAGAATGAAATCATCTAAGAAAAAAACATGACAATAGATTGAAAATTAGAGCTTTTTGACATACCCAAACTTTCATGAAAATAAAACATACCTAACTAAGACAAGGTCTCGTGTTAATAATAAAATTAAGGGTTTAGATGTGATGCTTTTTGTTAAGATCTTTGGAAAAATTACACTGATGCCAAGTTGAATATTTCAATAGTACAAGAGTTTCTAGAAATATTAAGTGTTTTCTATAGAAAATTACCATGCTAAAATTTATAGCGATTTAATCTAGAGAGTCTTGAAAGGAACTGTTAGTGTAACTTTTGGCACTTGGAACAGAACCAAATGACATCCTTTCAGAGACTTGAGTTTTTGAGGGTTGCACTGGCAGAACACCATGAGCCTTTACTAACAGAATAAGATTACTGACAATTTTTTAAAACTTCTGGTCTCTCATCTTTTTGGAAGAAAGTAGAGTGAGAAAGTTATACAAAGGGCTTATTTTCCAGTAATCTCCCAAGGAATGAATGAAGAGGACATTGTGTAAAGAAATTCCCTTCCAATTAATGGATTAAAGAACTCAGGGGAACAATGAACTTGAGAGTAGAAAAAAACAGAGCTGAAAAAAATAACCCGTTCCATGACAGGAGTAGAGGTACATCTGTATCGTAAGGTACCAGATCTGCTATAGGCCAATTATTGTGAGGTACTTTCTATTCATCTGGTCTTCAAAAGAGATTGTTCTGTAGTTATACCATTCCTATTTCAATTTCATTATTATTTATCTAGTTCATATATCTTTGTATCAAGAGGTGTTACACCCAGATCCTATATAGATTATATGATTCTATACTCTGCACTTGATTCACTTATGGGATGAGATGTTGAACATCCTGTATACTCAACATGTGTATATGTCGATGAGTGTATTTCAAATACAGCAAAATATTTGCTAATGGTGACTGAACTGTGATGGAATATTAAGGAACCCCAATTCTTCACCATAGCTGTATCCATTCTCTTTGTTATAAAATCTGTGATTATTCCTACTCTGATTTCCTGATAGGTTATGTAATTTGTTTTGGCCAATGGACTGTTGGCAGATATGGTGCAAGCAGAAACTTTTAAAGTATTTGCATACTTCTGCTTTCATTTTGCTCCTCTGCCAAGCTACGGCCTAGCTAGTCAGCAGGTGGGTGCAATATCCAGGGGGCAGATCTGATTTGCCCAAATTATGCCATCTGTGGCTGTTCTAGACCAGCTGACAGCTAGCCAAACTGCTCTGAGGAGAACTGAAAGCCATCATATAACTGACTACAAATTTGTGAATGAGCCAGAAAGCCCAACCAAGCTCATAGCTAAGTCCCACACATGTCATATGAACAAAATTAGGGCTCATTATTTTTTGTCACTGATATTTTGAGTTATTTGTTATGCAAGATTATAATGGTAATATATATTAAATACAATCATATTTACTTAAACGCTGTGGTTATAATCCCAAGTATAACAGGTCTGAACAGACTTGAGAATGGATGACAGCAAAGTTGTAAGCACTTACTAGAGCTTAGCTTACTGGCTAAAGCACTGCTCATGAATGGGTGTTGTATTTTGAAATCTGTTAGCTGAAGTACAACTTAGTTAATATGGATTCTCATTGACTTTGGCCATTTAACACTTGGTACTATTTATTGAATGAAGGAACAGATTTCCCTTTTATAAAGAATGAGCTGGAACTTTAAGAGGTTAAATTGTAGAGCTGATTAGTAAGAAGAGAACTAGAGAACTCAGAATCATATATGACTCCAAAGCCTTTATTTTTATAATTATATTACATTGATTTCCTATTTGAAATATTTATTTCCCTCAAATTATGCCCTAAAGTAGATTGGTTTGGGAATTTCTGAAAAAAATAAAGAAAAGAAAAGAAAGAAAGAAAACATATTCTACCCTACTCCAAAAATGACATATTTTAAAGATTTGGCAAACAATTTTTTCACTTACTTGCTATTACTCATCCAGAGTCATTTCAAAACATCTGGATATTGAAGTTCCATATCATAGTTGATGTTAACATTAAACAGAAAATTGAAATTCATAAAAGAAAAAAAAAGAAGGAAGCCTCAGGAATCACAAAATAGCAAGAAAAAAATCATAAATAATAGGTTCTTATGTCTCACAACAGATATTTGAGCTCATACATAATGATTATCAAGCAATACCCTGATTATTCTTCTGTCATCAAGACCCACATACACACCTACAGACATGCTCACTCTTTCTCCCTCTCACAATTTACTGGTCTAATATACATAAACTCTTATTTGGTAGGGGAGGAGAAAAGTATTCATTTAACTTATATTATTGAACAGTTAAACAAAATGTATTTAGGGAAATTATTCTCCACTATAGTAATGAACTTGAAAGCATTTTTATCCACAACCTAAATGTAGGTGACTGTTGAAGAAAATTGTAACACAGTATTGAAGTTTTATTAGTTCTTTTCCTATTACTAGAAAAGATGCTTAACAAAATGCATCTTTGTTTTCAATGAGTTCATTCCTGCTATCTGACAGGTACCAAAAGAAATTAGATGAAAGCAATCTCTGGAGTTAAGATTAATTTTAAACACTTTTATTTCCCAAAGCCTTATAAATAATTAATCTAAAATCTTCAGCTAGTTTCCTTCTCAACCCACATTGTAATTAATTATTTGGTTAGAAAATACATTATTGGGATCATTTTAAGTATGAAATGAACTAATCATCAATATTTATTTCTACATGCTTGTCATGAATTGCTGCTTATTTCATAAGGACAGTTAATACATCTAAAATGAATTTGACAGACTATTTCATAAAAACATTGAATAGACTCATTTTTTGAACATAGATGTACCTAGAGGCAGACAGATGCAGACACATACAGAATAAACTTTATAATCACTGCAATCACCACATTACCAAGAAACCATGATTTTTACAGAATCTGCACATTTGAAAAAGACAAGTAATCACATTAAAAAACTACAGAGTAGTGATATTTTTGAATATTGGAAAATCAGTAAGTTTCTCTAAAGAATGTATTTTTACTTTAATGGCTAATTGGCCGGTATTCATCTGAACTGTCCTTTCAGTTAATTGCAGTGTCTAAGTTCAGAGAGTCACAAAAGTCAGTATAAATTATAACTATATGGCAAACTTTTTTTGTCATCTTTATTTATATTTCTTGTGACAGAATCAATATGCTCTGAACTTTATCTTTAATATGATATAAGGGCAGATGCTAAAAGAAGTTTGAGAGAAATACAAAAGAGATGCCTGACTACTTACAAAAATTTATTGCCTGAAATATTTTTGGAACTTATTAATTGGTCAAAATTCTTTATTAATATTGGAAGAGATATCTGCAAAATTTATAGTTATTAAGTATGAAATAGATGTTCAGCAAAAAGATAAAACAATTAAGGTAAATGTAAATTGATATCACTAAGTGTCATTCAAATTTTTATAAAGTTTATAAAATTTAAAAAACTTTTTATAAAATAATTCAGCATATCATATTGTCACAATGTAGTCTTGGATGGTATTTCTATAAATAAATTGAAAGATTTATGAAATTAAAACTAACTCTCCACTCCATCTCAGGTAAATTTGTACTCTAAGATTCAAGTTAATAATGTTTCTTTCTATTAATTTCTCACGTCATTACTATGCAAAGGTAAGAGTATGTACCTTAACAATAGTTTACTTACATCTAATGAAAAAACTCAATGGTTTTGTATCAACAATGTAAAATGTGTGCTGTAGTACAATTATAATATTGATTGGAATTATTTGGTATGATTATTCCCTAAGAAATCTACTGGGAATGTTTTTGTCTTTAGGTCAATAGTTGTTGAATTTCTTGCTAGTCTAATGACAAAATCTTCATGGATTTATCATAGGATGGACATCAGCTAAAATGCATTATTTAAAGAGCTCATTATTTTCACAGTCCAATAATTGTTGATATATCACACATTAAATTTGGATCACTAGGCTGGCATATGTTTTTTAAAAATATATAAATCCTGTATGCTTGAAATTATAAAAATAATGAGGGGAAATGATTACATAATGTTATCTTCCATATTGTGATAAACTGAAGGAATGAACAGATTTAGGAGAGTGAAAAGACAACAAAACATAGGAAATAAAATGTACAGGAAGGGTCACATAATGGGAAGTAGAATAGGCAGTAGTCATACTGTATGTTTATTCTAGAGTCAAAAAGCCCATTTTATCTACATCAATATGTTCTTTGGTGTTCCCATGGGTGAGGTGGAAAATAACTTCCTTTTTCCAATGTAAACCCCAGTGGCTTCTAAGTAGTAAATAACAAAGTTATAATCATGCATATGTATATTTTCAGAACATTATCTCTCAGTTCAAGAAACTATAATAATATAATGTGCTATCATATTCACTAACACTTCACACTTACCCTGTAGGCTCCACAGGCAATTACACAAATATTTTAGAAATGGGATAAATTAATAATTGGAAGACCAATCTACTTCTTTAAAATCACAAAATGTGAAGACTCTTGTTCTAGTTGATATTTTCATGCTTTTCTTATTATTTTCAGATATATAAATACTTCTGAAATATTATACGTTTTATCATTTGAAAAAATTATTTTTTCCAGTCAGTACTGATTATAAAATTTTGTAACATGTAGAAACATGGACAGTGCTGGACTTTAGGTTTACTGAAGCTTCCACTGTTGACTTACTTGGGAAATCCCTAGGAAGTCCCTTTAAATACTTTGAAGAACATTGTAACCTTATACTGACAAACTGAGACTACCTATATAATATTAGTATTTATATAATATTAATAATTTTTACTATTTTAAGCAAATCAGTAGATAACACCTAATATTAAGGAGCCAACCCTTCACTCTGCTGTGATTTTGTAAAACCAATTAAATTCATGGGGCAATTACTTTTGGAGATGATTTTGACAAATGATAAAAAAAAAAAACACTACGATTTAAGTAGAACCATACAATTTTAATGGAAAAAGTAACAAGAACAGCTGGGCACAGTGGTGCAGGAATGTAATCCCAGTGACTGGGAGGCTGAGTCAAGAAAAATGCAAGTTCAAAGTCAGCCTCAGCAACTTAGTGAGGTCCTGTCTCAAAATAAAAAATAAAAATAAAAAGGGCTCGGGATGTTGCTCAGTGGTTAAGCCCCTTAGGATCAATCCCTGGTACCAAAAAAAATAACAAAAACTTCAACTCTAAGTATTCATATTCTACATGATTAAACATATTCAGAGAAGTGTATTTGTTGGCCTATTATTTTCCACTTATTACAATTGTGCTGTTCACTCTGTTTAAAATAGATGGAAAAACATACTTGAAAACACAAGCCTCTGAAGGAATAAAGAGATGGAATTCAATTCAATTTGAAAAATATTGCTAAATGCAATGAAAACTAATCACTCACAGTCAAAATACCACATTTCAAAATTTTCAGTTTAAATTATTTTTAGATATAAAAATATCATCTTCAGTTTTTTTCTATTAAAACTGTTTTCTCTTTCCTATTTGAGTTCTGGAACAGTTTTAGAAAAGATAAAATATGTAGTCCAATGTATGCTATAAACAACTCTGATATCAAGAAAATCTAACATTTCATTTATTAATGTTTATATGGTGTTTTGTCTTCTAAGTGTTTTCATGAAAGAGGGCAAAGCAATATCCGTTCAACTTGTTGTGCTTCTATAATAATAAAATATAATATTTATTGTGATCATGTTGTTTCATTCAAGGGAAGGTTCTAACCTTCTAGGTTCTAAAGAAGGACATGCATATTCTCCGTATTCTGCCATTGGTGTGGAGAAGCCTATCATGACATTTCTCATGACCACAGAACACAGAATTGATATCTTTTTGTGTTTTTTTGCATATCTTTTCTGAAATTTGTTATGGCTGACTTTGCCCACTTTAGTCAATCAATTAGTGAACACTAATTTTTTAAAATTTTACTTCAAAATCTATATGCCAGCTGGTACTGATATGTGCAACCCATTATATTGAAATTAATTACTAATGTAAGTTTCTCAATTGGAACTCATGTAAAATTTAATTATACTATCTATCAATTTCTACTTTATTTATTCAGCTTGTCTAGTATTTCAAAATATAATAAGGAAGATGACATGTTAGATACCTAACATATGACTAAAGATTTTGAAAACAACTAAATAAATAAAATGTTTCTTTAAAAAGAGCGATAATTACTTTTTATGTACCTAATTATTCAAATATCCGCAATTTCATTCAAATTGATTTACTGTTTTCTTCTCATTTTTAGTTAAATTACATCTCAAGATATAGTCGGACATGGTGGCCCACTCCTGTAACCTCAACAGTTTGGGAGGCTGAGGCAGGGGGATCAAGAGTCCAAAGCCAGCCTCAGCAACTTAGCAAGACCCTAAGTAACTCAGTGGGACTCTTCCTCTAAATAAAATACAAAAAGGGCTGGGGATGTGACTCAGTGATAAAGCACCCCTGGATTCAAACCCTGGTACCAAAAAAAAAGCAGAAAAAAGGCTTAAATAAAATATTGGTAGAAGATGAAGGGATATGAGCAAGTCCTTCAAAGAGCATTAAAACTATTGAATACTATTTACAGAGTATTCTTTAAATGTTAAGACACTGTTCCCATGAAGCACATGATAAATAAGGTCAGTTATGAAAACAAAGTATATATAACTAAAAAAAATTACATTGTTATAGCATCCTCATTCGTTTTGAGTTGACTATGAATGTGCTGCAGATATTTCAATTATTTTTCTCATTTATACCATATTGTTCTAAGTGAGTTTTCCAGTGCCTTTCTCCTCTTTCTTTGTGCCCTTTTGCCTATTGATTATAAAATAACAACCTTTATATCTTTGGGATATTTTAGTAGGCTAACTGAAATTTAAACTTCTTTTATAAAGGCTAAGCTTAATAATACTATCCAATAGGTTACACTAGCATAACAAACACTGGCAGGAAAATTGAAAAAATATACATATAAATTTAAAAGTACATTATAGCCCTTTCATAAATATAATCTTATGGAAATTTATCTACCAAATTTCCAAAATTAGAGGAGAAAATGTCAGTAATTTTAATTACTTTCAGAGTGACAAATTTAGTCACTAAGTCTACAAGGAGAAAAAAAAAATGGAAAGAAAGGGAGCGATTAGGAGAAGAAAATAATCAAAGACAGAAAAACCCGGGAAATAAAAAGTGTCATTTGTCAGATCTTTCTATTTGGTTAAGGAAGCAAATTACTTTTCTATGAGTTTTTATGGGGTTGGGTGGAGATCAGCATTGCAGTAATAAGTGGTATGCCATTTACAAGCTTGAGTAATGAAGATGTCCTAGAGACTCATGACCTGTTTCTGAGTAGATTTATTATTCAGCCATAAAGAATGAAATTATGACTTCTGGTGGTAAATGGATGGAACTGTGGAGTATCGTGCTACATGAAATAAGACAGACCCAAAAAGTCAAAGGTTGAATGTTTTTTTTTTCTGATATGTAAAAGGAAATCCAAAATAAGGGGCAGGGGGAGAGAGTGCAGGGATGCATCAAAATAAAAGAAAGACCAGTGGAGTTAGAGAAGGGGGGATTGAAAGGGTGGGAAGAGACATAGCATAGGGGAAGACAGTGGAATGAATGAATATGACCTAACTTTTCTATGTACACATATGAGTACACCACAGTGAATCTCAGCATCATGTGCATCCTCAAGACATTAATTTAAAAATAAAATTATAAGGAAAGAGCAGAGAGATCTGTAGAACAGAGGGAAGGGAACAAGGGGAGGAAGAAGGGGAGGAAAAGGGGAAGTACTGAGGAGTGAATTAGGGAGAATTAAATTCCATGCTTTTACAATTATATCAAAATGAATCCTAATGTTATAAATAACTAAAAAGGACCAATAAAATAGAACATTAATTGATTAAAAAGATACATACAAATTATCTTCCATAATCTCTTTATTGATGGCTAGCGAAAAACAATATAAAACAAGTCAAAGGCAGAATTCTTATCCAATACCAGCTAAATTATAATTTCCTGACTTTGCTTATTTTAGCAGAATTCATTCAGTACCTTGTTCTTTTTTTAAGTTTTTTATTAAAATATTTTTTAGTTTTACAGACTGCATTTTGATTCATTGTACACAAATGGGGTACAACTTTTCATTTCTATGGTTGTACACAATGTAGATTCACACCATTCATGTAAGCATACATGTACACAGGGTAATACTGTCTGTTTCATTCTACTATCATTCTGTCCTCCACCCCCTCCCACCCCATTTTCCTCTACACCCTTCAAAGTTCCTTCATTCTTCTCTTCCCCCTGCCACCCCCCTTGCCCCTTCCCCTCCCCCCCCTCCATTCTATATCGTCATGCACTTATCAGAGAAACATTGGGCCTTTGGTTTTTAGTGAACACACAAATTGATTATTTAATGGATACCAGAGTGATGGAAACTTTACTTCTAAAAAGTAATAACAAGATAATTTTAGTGACTCTATCATTTTAAAGATAACTCAAGTATATTCTAATGGAGAGAGAACCTGATGTTATGGGCAAAGTTGAAATCATCTTTAATGCATATGTGTATGAATCCTAATTTTCTCAATAACAGTCCATAGTTTGCTCAATTTTTTGGTATCAATTGCTTTATGTAGGATAGAAAAAAAGTTGAAATATTGTACCATCTTTCAAATTCCATGGGTATATCAGTATGTTAAGATAATATTTATATTTAAATGTCTACTGTCCATTGTAATGAATTTATGACATATAAATTGTATATATTCATCCTATACATACTGATTCCAGCTATAATTGTTTGCTATTGCTTCATGACAATTTACTACAGATTTAAGAGCTTAAAACAATGCACATTTATTATCTCCCTGTTTCCATATTGAATAATGAGCCTGACAATGAGTCTGGACTCAGTTTTTCTAACTCTTCTGCTTAGGGTCTCATAAGCCTGAAATCAAGGTGATAGCAGGCTGAGTTTCTATTTGATATGCTTCTAGGGAAGGGTCTGTTTAAGTTCTTTCAGGTTACTGATAAAATGCCTTTCCTTGTGGCTATAGAATCCATGACAGCTTGCATCTTCAAAATCAGCAATGAAGAGAAAAATTCTCTGCATTTTCAAGTCTCCAACCTCAGGAAAGATCTCTAGGCCTTCTTTTAACAAGCTGACTTGTCCAGATCAGGCCGGCTCAGGAAAAAAAAAATTTTTTTGATTAATTCAGAGTTAACTGATTAAAAGTCAACCTTAATTACATATATAAAATCCCTTCACCTTTTCCACTC
The DNA here is from genome assembly GCF_902686445.1 of Sciurus carolinensis. Taxonomy (NCBI): domain Eukaryota; kingdom Metazoa; phylum Chordata; class Mammalia; order Rodentia; family Sciuridae; genus Sciurus; species Sciurus carolinensis. Next base: position 108,927,297 of record NC_062217.1, on the reverse strand, counting down.
AACATAACATAATTCCAGGGGTGATATCCCATCAATTTTGTCCTGTTCTATTTGTTAGAAGTGAATCACAAGATAGTCCCACACTTTAGGGGAGGAGAATGCACACAGATGTGAATTCTAGGCAAGTCATGAGGGTCTCACAAAGGTGTGTCTACCACACCAGCTCTGTGTCAAGCAATGTGTTTAATCCTAGGATTAAAAGATACGAGTAAAACAATGAAGTGTTTTGGGGAACTTTTTAATTTAGTTGGAGACATAGGCAAGTACACATATAAGTTAATAAGGATTACTGATACCCTGATAGAAGGGATATGAATGAATGCTTCCATTCTAGTTGGAATCAGTGAGTGAAGCAAACAGCAATGGGTTTTCAGAAAGGGAATCCCTGTGATAAGCCTTGAAGTCTTGCTCCTAGACAAGGTAATTTTTTCAGATTTAAGAAGTAGAATTAAGAATGTTTGGACTGGAGAGATAGCCCAGTCGGTAGAGTGCTTGCCTTGCAAGCACAAGACCCTGGGTTCGATCCCCAGCACCGCAAAAAAAAAAAAAAAAAAAGAATGTTCAGAGTGTATGAGCTGGCATGTCACTTGTGCTGGCAGAACTCTAGATGGAATATTTTCTACATTCTATAGTGCCTACTCTTTCACCTGCACATATTAGCATAGTGCACAGATCAGAATGTACAGTGCTTTTTGTGTAGTGAGTTCTGTGGTGCCCAGATAACCTCAGGAATTAAATGCTTCCTCAGGCTAACAGGACTTTTGGCTTCTAATGACGCACAGCAGATTCTCTCCATGGGAATTCCTTTTAGCTGAAGGGAGCTCTAGCTCTTCAGGTTATGACCCAGTGACGAAAGCAGTTCAGATCCAATGTCTGGATGACATGAGTACAAAGTCCCTCGCTTTCATTCAATACCTATGGAATGTTAACTATAACAAAATATTTTAAAGTATGGATTCAATTCCTTCCATATTATGAGTTCTGACTTTATTATTTCCCCTATCACCAAGAGGTGCCAATCTATTTTATGTTGCATTGTGACAGGTTTAAAAATAAGGCAGAAGTAATGATGCGGCACTTCCGGAGTTCATCCTTCAAGAGACCTGGCAACTTCTTCCATCATGCTCAGTGTGGAACTATATAGAAGTGTATCTCTCTTACTCAAGACTCTTGGTTTTGGGGGATTGGCTTACTTCATTTAGCATGATATTCTCTAATTCCATCCATTTATTTGCAGATGCCTTATTATTCTTCATTATGGTTGAATAATTTTCCATTGTGTATATATATCACAGTTTCTTTATCCATTCATCTGTTGAAGGGCATCTAGGTTGTTTCCACAATCTAGCTATTGTGAATTGAGGTGCTATGTTACTGATTGATGTGACTGTGTTACTGGGGGTGGGGTGGTGGGGTGTGAGAGAAGAATGGAGGAACTTTAGATTATGTAAAAGGAAATGAGAGGGAGGGGCCTATGAAAAATTGTATTTACATGAATGATTACATGAATGGTATGAATCTGCATCGTGTACAACCATAGAAATGAAATGAAGTACCCCATTTGTGGGTACTAATGCAATCTGTAATTTGTGGGTACTAAATGCAATCTGTAAAAAATAAAAAATAAATAAGACATGTAAAAAAAGATTCTTGGTTTAGAGGTTCCAATAACAGGGGAGGTATTATATTAGAGGAATAGCAAATGCTTCTTTCAACTGTGGATTATGACTATTATTCAGTAACTTTGTAACTTTTTGTGTCAAGAAACCAGCAAGAAGAGGAGGTAAAGCTGTTGATACAGTGTGGGCAGGGAAGTGTACACTTGGCACTCACATGATACAGTATGTTCCCTCACTAATTTTGAAGCTAAACAAAAATGGTATGGAGGTCAGGGTTTCAAATCCCTTAGGAAAGTTGGAGTAAAACACCAGAGGAGTAGAGGTACTAATGGAGAATGAGGGGAATCTAGAATGCTTAATAGAAGAGGGAGATGATGAAAGTCAGTTATAACTGCTGGAATTTTACTCCATTCCAGTGACTTTCCATTTGTTAGATTTTTCAGGATAAGAAAAAAATCAAAATGCTAGTGAAACTGTTTCCAGTTTGATGAATTTCTTCTATAAAGCAAGCTGATGAAAACTGCAAAAAGCTTGGACTAAAGTGGATCTGATGCTACATGGCCCAGATCTGCTTTCAGTATGGTTAAGTGGTAGCTCTCACTCACAGCTTATATAGTTCTCTCTGGAATTGTCCTGAAGCCAGCTGTATTGCTCAAAGTTACTCCATCCCCTTCCATGGCAGTCAACATTTAATGACTGGTTAATATGAAAAGTACAAAGCCCAGGTCCGTGGAGGGCATCTCTGAAGGCTATGCAGGCTCAGAAATCCCCAGGGTTCAGGAGAGTCCTGTGATAGATGCAGTAGTGTATCTCTTCCTTCCACTCAATACTGTTTCCTTCACTCCTTCATACATTTTTGGTAATGATATTCATCTCCAATTAACTTTTGCATGCAAATCTCTGTTTCAGAGTCTGTTTCTAGGGAATCCAACCTAAGCAAGATTGCTAAAATATGGTGAGTCACAAGAAAATATAGATTTATTGATGTAGCCAGGACAGTTCCTAGAGGGTCTTACACATCATGATGTTAAAGTTAAAATTTCAACAGTTGAGGCCTCATCTGTTGCTTGGAATTGATAATAAAATCTGAAATATAGGGCTATAAAGTAGTAGACTGCCACATTATTCCTTTTGGGGTGACAGTACATCTTTTATGCTTTATTTTCTCTTCCTAATTGTTTTCTTAAAGCACACTTATTCTGTAACCTTGGGAGAAAATGTGGTCTGTTTTAAATTTCCTTCAATTGTTTAACAGGGGTAAGGTTTCTTCACGTTGTCCCTAATGTAGAGATTTCTGTGCCAAGGTCATTGGCTAGAGGGTATGTTTCCAATTAGTGTTGGCACAATGTGATATGGTTATTGGATGAATAAGGAAGGCCCAGAAACAATGAACTTGAGGGGGTGATGGTCTCCAAAGTGTGGTGATGGACAATTCTTTTTGATGAATAAGCAGATCACATACTGTGATCAAGGAGAAATATGTATAAGCACATAGGTGCTCTGTACAAAATGTCAAGAAAAATGACTGCCTTTTTTGTTATAAATAAGACACTAAAATAAAAATCAATTAGGCTACATTAGTACACTTAATTTCAAATGTCCTTGAGAAACTTTCAATTCAAAGCAACTAAAATTTCATAACTATTAGAAAAATTCAAATTTAAACTGCTAGTCAGAAAGAAAATCTATTTTAAATGTGAGAATATAAATTTTTTATGACCTCCTGTTAAAGAATAGATGAATCTTGATGGTCATCATTCTTTAAAGGCCTTAACTGAAATGGTAACATCTTAATTGACATCTTGATGCAGCCAGGGATTGTGTATTTGACAGGTATAGTATGACATGAAAAAAGCAAAGTGCATTTTGAAAGTTTGGTAGTGACCAAGAAGGCCTTAATGTTTCCTCCATCTAGCCTAAACTTTTAGAAAGTCTTCTTTCTTACTCTAGGCCCTGACCTTCCTTTTCTTAGAGCTTTTACTTTTAAAAAAAAAAAAAAAATTCATTGTAAATTCTCTCCCTGCTACTTTGAGATGTAAATCTTCTTAAAAGCTGCCTGCCAATTTTATAACCCTGGAATGTCTTTCTCAAGGACCTGGGAGCCAGCCCATTGAAATGTAATCATCAAGGAAGATGCAGCATCTATTTCTCAGTCTAGGTGAGTGTAGAGATCTAACTTTGGTGCTGGCCTTTCTCCAAGTTGTAAAGCTTTCTGCTGTCATGAACGTAGGACAAAGTTTACTTTTTCTTTGGATAAGACCAATTAGCAAATATTAATGCCTTAGGAAGCTTTCCCTATCACTCCCACTCCAGAGAGTTTTAAAAAAAACTAGTCGAAATCAAACTGAGTTCTAGTCTCTTTTTTCTATCCCATTACCCTTGCATAAAATATTTCTTGCCTGTTTCAATTTTTCTGCTATAATTTTTTTTTGAACAAGAACATCAGGCAATTCCTGAGAAAATATATTGAAATACTGCAGTATCATGCTTTTATAAATCAGGATATTGGCAAAAAAAAAAAAAATTATCAGCTTGTGGTTAAGGAATGATTCTTCAGTATTTCTTATCTTCAAAACTAGTCACTAGGTAGCAGCTTGGAGACATCACTGAAATTAGGGTTTCCTCGAAATTGTCAAAAAACTCTCAAGGACAATGGTTCTTCTCAAAAGTCACAGAAGAAGGATCAATGTTTTCAAAAAAATGAAGACTGCTACAGTCACTCCCAGGTTCTTGTGAGCACAGATTGAATCAAACTCATTTATAAGTATAGGTGAACCTCCTGATTTTTTCACTAAAAAACTTATGAAATTATTATAAGGTGACAAAAATTTGCCTTTTTAAAATTTTCTTTTCCAGGTTTATAATTTTCTTTGTTTTTCACAAAGAGAACATATGAATGACTGCAGTGAAATGTTCCATGGTGCACCATGAGCTAAATTGTGAAATGGTACATTTCTTCTTTCTTTGGTACCAGGCATTGATCTCAGGGGCACTTGACCAATAAGCTATATCCCCATCCCTATTTTGTATCTTATTTAGGAACAGAGTCTCATGGAGTTTCTTAGCATTTTGCTTTTGCTGAGCCTGACTTTGCACTTGAGATCCTCCTGTCTCAGCCTCCTAAGCAGCTGGAATTACAGGCATGTGCCATTAAACCTGTCCATTTCCTCTTTTTTACATCAGGGATGATTTTTCTTGGTGGCTTATTGTATATTTGTGAATTTAACTGAATGTCAGAATCCTCTTTGTAGCCATAGCCTGAATTTCTTTGATAAGTTTGAGATATCCATTGCTCATGATGCAAAGTGTCGGGTACCCCCCCCCCAAACAATCGCGCAGATATTGTTACAGCCTGCAGCAAAAATTGCGTGGGTATTTATCGGAGATGGACTGGAAACTGAACTACTTCTATTATCTTTCTCTTTAGTAGGCTGCTTTCTTGCTTATTTGCTTACTCCCTAGTTTATAGAGGAAGAAAGGCTTTGAGAGGAGAGAGAGAGAAAGACTTTGCATAAGAGAGAAAGTCTTTGAGAGGAGAGAAAGAGGCTTTGCCCAAGAGAGAGTCTTTGCTTAAGAGAGAATCTTTGCTTATCGGAGAGGCTACACTTTCAGAGATGCTACTTCTTAGTTCTGCTTCTTCTTCTTAAAGGTGCATCCTACATCCTGCATCCTTCACTCTGCTATCTAGAGATGTGGCTTTACTTCTCCGTTCTGCAATCTGCAACCTGCGTTCTGCCATCATTCAGAGGTGCTGCTTAACTGTTGCTTATCCGTGCTTATCTGATTATCTGTTTATCCGTGGTGCTTCCTGTAGGTGTGTCTTATATACCTAAGGCAGTCAATCAGCTTAGGATTAAGTAGCACGGTTGGAGCATGCGCCTCGGTACCAATCAAGAAAGAATGAGGAATATCTGTTGACCACTAGCACAAAGGAGACATTAACTAATTAGGCAAAGGTAGATCACACCGTGTTAACATTAATTATGCCCCACCTCTTAGCTCAACGCCAGCCGCCATCTTAGGGTTACCCAAACATGTCTTCTGCAGCAAAGGATCATGAAATTGACAGTTTCTTTGAGAACATAATCAAGCTGTGGAATCTCTTGTCCATCACATGATATGTCCACAATATATTAAGAGATGTCAATTCTCATTTACAGACCCTTGTTTCATCCCAGGAAATTATGCCTAATGGAACCCTTTTGTAAATTGACATAAATTATGTGACTGAAGAAGACTAAATAACTTTAAATTAGTCTTTTTTAAAAATCAGTTGTTTTGGCATTAGAAGTGCTGCCAGGCTTTGGATTCCTGAACTGTGCACTTTCTAATGCCACACTATTTGTAATAAGTTCAAATATCAACTTTCTTTTCTTGTTTTTTTTTTTTTTTTTCTTCTTCTTTTTTTTAAATTTTGGTACTGGGGATTGAACCAAGGACTTTGCATATCCTAAGCAAGTGCTTTACAACTTAGCTACAACCTAGCGCTCTTCGTTTATTTTGAAAAAGGGTTTCACTAAGTTGCCCAGACTTGGCCTTGAACTTGTAATCCTCCTGCCTCAGCCTCCTGAGCAGCTACAATTACTGGCATTTACCACCATATCTGGCTGTTTTCAATACTCTTACTTAAAATTCTTCACAAGGCCATAAGAGTGTAAGATTTAATTTACATTGCTGTTATTTTTGCCTTTAAATGAAAACTTTTTTTTATCAGTACCTATTCTTTTAGTCCAGAAACTTAGTTCTCCATCGTCTCTGCTTAAATGATGGTTCCTCCATTTTTTTGATCATTTTGGTTTTTCTACCCTACCACTATAGTTCCATGGTTAGGTGTCCTATAATTTACAAGCAAATTGGTACAAATATGAAGTATTTTCAACTATCTGCATTAAATGTTTGAAAACTTATAGCTGTAGAAAAAATAATAAACATAACCGAAAGTTCAAAAAGAATCAAGCTGAAGTAATTGGGAAAGTCTTCTTAATATGACTTAGTTTGCAACATTTCATAACTTGTCTTACTTTGAACCATAACTTTCTAAGAGTATTTTTAAATGAATACTGCAATAGATTTGATAAGCCCATCCTCTACTCTTCTAAGAGACAATTCTAATTTGAATTTTTAAGTTTGTTTCAAAGCATTAGCATTTTAAATTTTAATTCTTTAAATATTCCATTAATTTGTGATCATTATGAGTGCTCAGTAGCAGAATTTACTTGCAAAGGGAAAGCACATATTCTTTATTAGTATCTATTTTCTATTATCTACTTTGAATTGAGATATATGCCAGAGAAGGATCATGCATGCAAAATTCTATGACTTTGAACATAGAATAATACAGATTTGGTGAAGGAGGTGAGAGCAAGTAGAATAAATATTTAAATACCTGTATTTTGTCTTTTCTTTCTTTGATTCAGAATAATTAGCTACTAAATTCATATTAATTTGAATTGATTTTTCAATACTAATAATGTAAAAACTCAAATAGTAGATTTATGTATCTAAAATGATAATTTTGCCATATCAGGAATTTTTTTCCAGCAAATAAAAAGAACAGTTGCATTTGAAAAAAATTATTTTGATATTTGACTAAACAACATTTGCCTAAACGAGTGTATAGGAAAAAAGTAAAGATTTTGAACTTAAATTTTTCCTGGTGCCTGCACTTATTTTCATTGTCAAGCCTAATCTGGATGAAATAAAGACTCAGAGAAGATTTTGAAGAAGGCAAGCTACTTCTTGGATATTTTTATGAGCCCAGGATTAATTGTGTTTTTTCTAAAGTTAGATGTTTGTCCAGACACATGCAGAGTCCCGGAGTCCACACATCTGTCGCACATAGTCAACACAACAAGTAAAGAAAAATGAATTCGAATTCTAAATTTAGGATGTTAAGCCGGTTCCTGTTAGGTCAATGGCCATGTAAATCATTCTTTTTTACATTCTTAGATATTCCAATTACTATGACTACATAATAAATTAGCCCCAAATTAGTGGCTTAAATATCAATAATTTAATTTGCTTATGAATCTGTAATTTGAGAAGTACTTGACAGGTACAACTTGCTTGTTTCATAGCATTAAATGCAGTGATTCAAAGGCAGATGCTGAGGTCTTCTGAAGCTCTCCAGTCAAATATGACAATTGGTGCTGAGACAGCCCTACAAGTTGAGGACCAGGACAGCTGGGACTCCTTGGATAGCTCTGTCTTCATGCGATCACTCCATGTGGTATATCCAGGAACAAGTCTTCTTATATGTTGGCTCAGAACTCCCACAGAATTTCTTCAGAAGAGACCAGCTGGAAGGTCTTTTTGAAGTCATGAAGCACAAGTGCTTCTGTAGTACATTAGTCTTCACAGTTACAAAGAGGAGAACCTCAAGCTTTCACATAGGCATGTTAATATAATATTTCAAGAATGTTTAGAATAGGATGCATATCAGTGTAATAATGTTTGGAATATACAATCTCTATACATATAAAACTCATTTGATTAAAATTTAAAGTAACTTTTTTTTCCCTTGATTTAAATTTTATTTTTGACACATTAAAATTGTATGTATTTGTGGGGTTCAGAGTACAGTGTGAGGTTTTGATGCATATATGTATTATGGAACGCTTAACTCAAGCTAATTAACACATGCATCACCTCATATATATCATTTTTTGTTGTGAAAACACTTGAAATCTACTGTTTAGCAATTCTGAAATATATATACACACATACATATATATGCACAATTTCATACATACACACACATACATATACAGGGAATACTATTTAGTCTTACAAAAGAATGAGACTGTCATTAGTGACAACATGGATTAGCCTGAAGGGCATTAGGCTAAGTGAAATAATTTAGTCACAGAAAGACCAATACCACACTTTCTTCCTCATGTGCAATCTAAAAATGTCACACTTTTAGAAGTAGAGAGTAGAAAGGTAGTTGCCAAAACTTGCAGTTAGGGATGGGGAATCTGGGAAATGTTGATTGGAGGGTACAAATTTTCAGTTACCCTGAAGGGATATGTTAACAAGATCTACTGCTGAGCATGGGAGCACAGTTAAAGTAACTTATTTTTACAATCAGGTTTATTATTACAATATTCTGGCTTAGCGTGATAATGGGAATTTTAAAAACAATCTACCAAGCCCTTAGTATATACAAGTATTATGATAAATATAGTAAGCAGAGTATCTCATGCTAATCTCCCAGTAACTTGATGTGATAGTTGTGAATGTTCTTCTCAATTTGCATTAGAAAAAAATTGAGTGAAGTAGATAATTGTACAAAGGTATAAACCTTTGAATTCACATTTAACTGATGAATAATTGCTCTCAACAACTGTACTATAAAGTAGTGGTTCCTCATTTTAGGAAAAAGAGATTTCAGGTGATTTACTTTAGGATCACACAACTCTGTGGCCATTGACCTGGGATTAGTGTCTAAGATCTCTGACTCTCTGACCTCTGATCAATACCAGCTGTTTCTAATGAGTTAAGCAGAAGACAGAAAGCTTAGAAGTAGACTAGCAATATTTTTTAGAAGGTGATATAATATTTAAGTGACTGAAAATAAGTACAGAGTTTATCCTGGATAATAAAAAGGGCAGGTTGCCAAAACCCCAAAAATCAATTCCTCTGATGGAAATGCTTACAAACTCACTCTTATTACAGAGACTCACCATAGCTGTGCCAATACGTGCTAATGAACCCATGTTATCTCCAGATTCTGCCCTCATCTTTCAAGAAAGTCCTCAGATTAACAACTGCTCTCCCTGTACTTAGACACTCTGGGTCACTTTTTCCCTTCTGATTTTCTTTTCTTCACTCTTCAGCTCTTTTTGACCTTTTTGATTTTCTTTTCTTCCATGAAAATTTAGCTTTCAATAAAACAGAAAGGAAATTTATTGTTTTTAACTGTACATACATTCATTACAACTTGAGTTTCCAAACAACCATTTAAGATAAGATTTAATTCATTTTTATATAAGAAAACAAATTCTGAATGCTAAAGTGATTTGCCAAATACCATGCAAAGACAGAGAAAAAATTTTAACATGAGACATTTGGACCAAAAAAATTTTCACTCTCCAATTTCACTCCTTTTTGTAAAAATAAATATCTTGATTTTTCTTGGGATAGATCTGATTTATCACTTTTGCCCTGGTGTCATTATTACTAGTATGCTCTTCTGCTCTCAAAACTGTCTTCGGTTGATAGATAAGTGTGCCTATCCAGTGTGCTTACTGAGCACAGACGATTAACTGCAGATAATGATAATATACTATAGATTTCCAAAAGGTACAAGAAAGGATTGTTTTCTTCATAAATAAATGATAAATGATTGAGGAGTCAGCTTTCTGGCATTGTGACAAAATACCTAAGATAATGAACTTATTAGAAAAAATATTTTATTTTGTCTCATGGTTCAAAGGTTTTAGTCCATGGCTGCTTGAGGCAAAGCAGCACATCATGGTCAAGAGCAAGTGGTGGAAGAAGCTATTTGCCTTATTTCAATTGGGAAATAAAAATGGAAGAGAGGTACAGGATTGAAGAACATTCCCTTCAAGGGCATGATCCTGATGACCTAATTTCCTCTCACTAGGCTCCATCTATTAAAGGTTCTACCACATCTTGATAGTGCCATAGACTGCAGATCAAGCCCTTAACACATGGGCCTTTGGGGCACAAGCAAGATGAAAAGGGTAATAAGGAGATAGATATATTTACTCTGATTTGAACATTACAAGTATGTACACATATAAAAACATTACATGAGAATCCATAAATCCATAAATATGTAAAATTTCTAAGGTTTTACTAATTATTTAAAATAAATTAAAATACTTTACTTATAAATTATTATTTAATATATAAATTATTTATTTTAAAAGAGCCTCAATTTTATTGATAAAGTAATTCTCATTTCTTTGGTGAACCAACTCCATTCTCCACATGACTCCTTGATCAATCTCTGGTTGGATGGGACACTTTGTTTAAAGGAAATGAAAGCATCATTTTGCATGAGCACACACACATAGGCTGATCTTCCTTCTTTTAGGATTGGTTAGTATTTCTATGATCTTACAACCCAAGGATGGGGAGCCTGAGATCTTCTGAGCCCATGTTAGATCTAGCCTGATTCCCAAACCCTCTTCATGCTTTTCTTAATCCTAAAGAATTAGGCCCCTGGGCTTTAAGTAGGACTTTTATTGTTGTACATAAAAACTTAGCTCAATTTCACTGAAAAGCAACAATGGATTTAGCACATAATTGAAAAGCACAAAGGGAGAGGTCTTGGGGCACCTTTGAAATCAGAGACTCAACCCATGTCTTTATGACATATTCTCTCTCTCTCTCTGACTCTCTGTCTTTCAGTACATGTCTGTCTATCTTTCTCTTGCTCTCCTTTAAGTTGCTAGTGCTTTGTTCTGTATGGACTTCATTATTCTCAAGCACTGTGGTAACAGGAAGGCCCCAAGCAGTTTGAGGCTTATGTTGATACTAGCAAAAAGTGGGGCTTTTTGCTCTTATTGAGATGATTTGGGCCACATGCTCATTTCAGAATGGATCACTGTTGTCAGGGGTAGAGGTAACTTATCATCTGAAGTTCATCTCAGGTCTATAATGTGATGTTATTTCTAACCCAAAGACACAGAGTAGGATAATGGCACTTCCCTAAGGAAGATAAGGATAGCAAAGTAGGTATGGGTGCTAGGAAATAAAATATAAAGCTATGTATTATTCTACTTCTTTAATCAAAATTTAAAATGTACATGTAATAAGTAGGATGGAGTTTAGATAATGAAAAATATTATTTTCTCACAAATAAAATGAATTAAAATTCATCATAGTCACTTACAATTTTAGAAAAAAAAACTGGTATTTCCATGTTTTCTCAGACTTAAGGCTTTAACAGTATTGACCCACTTATTCTAAATGTCTAGCTCATGCCTCTTTAACTTTGAAAACACATTTATGGTCATAATTCCATCATTGCTCACTGATTCTGAGACCATGTACTCTTCTTCTGCTTTGCCATATAGGGTATTCTTAGATCAGGGTAGATACTTGTGTATGTAAAGAACAAGTAATGATGGAAAATTCAAGATTGCACGTTCACTAAAGGCTGAGCTTTCTCCTCATCTTTGTCTTATTCTGAATCCTGCTCTACCAGTTGCTCACAGGATGCATCACTCATGGTAGGTGAATAGTACAGTTTTGTTCAAGACACCCTACCTATTCTTGGATTTTAACATAGTATCTTAACAAAACAAGTGATTAACAAGAAGATGCAGTATTTTAGGGACACTGTTTAATTTTAAAGAAAAAAAATATGACACCAGGAATGCAAATGTGTTCTGCTAGAGAAATTAATTAAAAACTCAAATAAGTTTGATGTACTTATGATATAAAAATTTACTGAGGGTGTCTATTGTGCCAGATTCATTGATTACAAAAGGTCTCTGGTCTCAGAGCATACCTGTTAACAAAGGCACATGGACAGAGAAAACCAATTTATCATGGAAGATGTTCTTACTCTGGTAAACATCACAAATAAAGAGGAAACACCATCGGAATGCACATTCCTGCAGTCTCTAAAGCAAAGCTCTGGAGTGGGACGTGAGTAGTACAGACTTGTAAGATTCAGGTGACTTGTGTCAGGCAACCAAATCTGCATGTTTGATTCAAAAGTTTTCTAGCTAGAATGGCTCAAAGATCCCTTGAGTTCTTTCCTACTCCACATCTTTGAATAATTAGTAAGATGTTCTGCTCCAACAGGCACTCCTTTACTAATGACACAGAGAATAAGGTACACCAATGAACATTTCACTGAGTCATTTTCAATGTTTGCAGAGTGCAAGAAGCTGTTTAAGATTCCTCAGGATTTATGAAATATTGTCTTTGTGGAAATGAAATACACAGAGCCAGGCTGATGAAGAAAAGCATTAGTTAACACTTGTATTTTGTTGAGAGTTTATTAACAAAGTTTAGTTTTTGTTGCAGTTTTAAATCTGGGTCTAATATATTTCCCAAATGCTATTATTGTTGTGACCGTTTGCATGTTAAATAGGAAACTATTGTGAACTGTCACTAACCTACCACTATTGTCTCAGGGAGTTACAAAAACATGCAGTTGTATTTCAAGTATCCTTCTCCTTTCCCCCTTCTTCTTAAAACTGTTAGAAAGTCAATTGAGATAAGAAGAAAACATATTAATTCCTGTAACTCAGAACAACCAGGATTAAGGGGAAAACTGTGCTTTTCCTGTTTCAGTAACTCTGTATGGAGACTCCTTAACTCTACAAAGAAGTGGGAGGAGAGGAGAATGTACAGCCAAGCACAAGTTTGCATAACTACAGTTTGGCCATCACAGAAAGGACAAACCTTTTCTAATCTGAAGGAAAACAGCATGGTTTGTGTCATAAATCCAGTCCTTGGAACCATTCACCATGGCTGATGGGTATAGCCCTGTGATAAGAAGCCCTACTAGGGTAACACAATGTAATAGAGAGAAGTAGTTCCTCTAAAGAAATATGTGTAGAGTGTGGTAAGAGTCAATACTGGAGTCCTCCTTACAGAAGGAGAAAACTGATGGTAAGCAGAATGAATCAAAGAATGCCCACTGCACATTCCCTGAGTACTAATTCTCCAGTCACAGAATGTTGTTTCACAGAAAGCCTCAACACAAGTTCAGATTTCTTAGCAAAAACTTTGTTCTCTGGGGCTATACAATAGAAAGCCCACAGAAATCACAGGAAAATATTGGCTTAATTTTATTTTTATTTTTAAAAAAGTTACAGACAATAAAACAAAGTATAAAAACTTAGTACTTCATTTAGTCATGTTGAAAGTATACACAAGTGGCCTTTTTTTTATTATAGTTTCTGTCACCTACATAGCCTCAAACAATATTGGTTTTATCTTTGCTCTTTTTTGATCCTCAGAATTTCTTTCCATGTTTTAAAATAATTGCTCCTCTCTCTCCGAGAATTTCCTTTGCTTTTATGTCCTGGCACATTATCTTCATTTAATGTGTTAGTAGTTGAATGATTTCAACTCTTTGTGTCACTAGTGCCTTAACGGGAAAAAATTCAACAAGCTTTCAGTGAAGTAATCAAGTTCTATTGCTATGATTTCAACACACTCCTAGGTGCAGGATTATTCCAACTGGTGGACTATAATTTTTGCTCTGCCAAATTGGGATAGGTCTTCACAGACTTTGAAAATCTTTCAGCCTTCCAAACACAAATGCAAAGTATTTAGCAGTTTCTTTTAAAATTGATATGTAAGGATGACTTTCCTTCCTTTCATTAGATGTTTCCAGATAGGTAGACCACCTTTCTGTCAACCTCAAGCATATCTGCATGAAGCTTCAGCTCTTCTTATTTAGCCATCTAGGTCTTCTTTGCCCTGAACAGCATCCTCCTCCCCTAGAGGCAATGACAGTACTATTTACAAACCTTTTCTGATGGAAGAAGTGATTTTCTGCTTGCATGCAGCAACAAAAGGATTTCCTTTCCCCTTGACACTTTTTAAGCAATAATATTAAACTTTGTTCAGGTTATAAATATCACCACATACTTATGTGAATATTATGTAAGAAGTATGTTTTAAGACCTGTAAAATAAAGGTAAATACTATCATCATATACCTGTAATTACTATCATTGAATGAATTCATTATTGTCAACTCTGAGGTCTGAAGTCAGTGAAGAACATCAATTAAGACAACCAAATAAGGAATTTGGGACTTTTCATAACTTTATCCACACGGGATAAACAATAAACAAATCGAACAGGTGTTTAGTGGAAATGTGCAAATTTGATGACTTCAATTGTTTGATATGATTGAGAAAAAATTTTTAAAAATGGACATTTTTTTTAACCTGGACAGAACATTAGAAGATTAGCAATTCATCTCCAGTTGTATCAACATGACTATGATTCTATTTGCATATTAGATGCTTCTGAAAGCATGTGATGACTTTATGACTATTTTTAAATGCATCTATTACTAAGAAAGGTTTAAGAAACCACTAAGACCTAAGTAGCTCAATGGACAAAAAAGTAGAGATGAAAAAATCATTTTGAAATTGTGAGTTGAACAATGAAGTCCATAAAATGATTTCACTTATGTATATGACAAACAAATCTATATCCCTACATTTGACCAAATTAAATACCTACCATCTATTGAATATCCTGTTCACTTTTAAGATTTTGTTCTATCAAACACTGAATTTTCACCTGTTCAGTTAAAAAAGAGTATTTAGGTCCAATAGCAAATTAATATTTAGGGGAAGTTGATCATTCTAACCTCAGTTTTCAAATGCATAAAGTGGAGAGAATAGTGAATTAGCATTTCATACATTGAAAGTGATTAAATAAATAAATGGATATAAAGTTATTCCTAGGATACTACTTAGAACTTGTAAAATTCACTGTAAATATTATGTTCTTATTATAAATGAACAAGTTCTGCTTTCCTCACTAAGTCTTAAAAAAATAAAAAGATTATTTCTGTAATCTAAAATCTACAAATCTACTATGTTAGTCTTGCAATGTAGTATTAGATTAGGTATCTGAAGACCTTGATCATTTTCTATACTTCAGAACACAAACAGCACTTTAGAATTTCTGCTTTTGAATTTTGATAATAATAACTACATGATTATGTATATGTAGTCCTTTTTTTTTCTTGTACCAATTTGAGCTTTTCCCCCATTCCACTAAAATTAAAAAAATATTAATGGCATTTCCAAACAGGTTGTTATGCAATTACCATTAGTCATACTAGACTCTATTCAAGTTATAATTTTAAACTGTTATTAACAATATGTTGTTAGGAAGCTATTAATATTACAAAAGCCATTCAAGACCACAGATAATTTTGGATGCTTTAATAGTCATAAACACATATATCTTAGGTGGAGGGAGGGGTGATCTCACTCAGAGTTATTTTTTTCTTGAATATGAAAGTAGCATGTCATTGTCTAGTAAGGGAGTAATTCAGCAGTTACAAAATAGAAATTGTTCTTCAATTTCATGTTTACAGGAAAAGTTCTTCTAAAACCATGGGTCCCAGTGTCATGTATAACTAATACTAGATTTCTCAGATAACTTGGAATGGAACCAACATTTGACCCAGCTATCCCACTCCTCAGTTTACACCCAAAGGACTTAAAGTCAGCATACTACAGTGATGCAACCACATCGATATTTATAGCAGCTCAAATCACAAGAGCTAAACTATGGAACCAACCTAGGTGTCCTTCAACAGATGAATGGATAAAGAAAATGTGAGAGATACATATATATACACACACACATTCAGAGAGAGGATGGAATATTATTCAGCCTTAACGAAGGTTGAAATTATGGCATTTGCAGGTAAATGGATGGAGTTGGAGAATATCATACTAAGTGAAATAAGCCAATCCCAAAAAAACCAAGGCCCTAATGTTTTCTCTGACATGCGATGCTACTTCACAATAAGGGGGAGTGGTGGCGTTAGGGAGGAATAGAGTTATTTTATATTAGGTAGAGGGAAGTGAAGGGAGGGGAAGGGGAAGGAGAATAGGAAGGATAGTAGAGTGAAACAGACATTATTACCTCATGTACATATATGACTGCATGACCCATGTGATCCTATAATATGTGCAATCAGAAAAAAGTGAAATTATACTCCATTTATGTGTGATTTATCAAAATGTATAAATGAATTCTACTGTCATGTTCAACTATTAGAACAAATAAAAAACAATTTAAAAAAGAATAAAGGAGGTAGGTTTATTTGTTTGCCAAATCTTTGACAATAGCTTCCACTTAACTTCTTATATTCCTCTGGATGAGGTTTTAGCAGTGAAATGCTAGTTTGGGTGAAAGGCTTTCTTGAAAGTATTGTGTGCTCTAAAATGCTCCATTTTAACTACCACCTTTTAGGTTGGGATTTGAGCAGCTATAAGAGAGAAAGCAAAACGACTGAGGCAGCGGGCAGTGCACCAACAGCGACCAAACAGGGGCAGATAAACTTCACTGACCCTTAGGTCCACCTATCACACAGCAGAACCCCCGCCTATAAAGACCATGGGCAGCTGGGGCCATGTGGGATTTTCTCTGGCTCTCCATCCTGACCTGTACCCCAGCCCTCGCCCTGGAGTTTACCCCACCCATTTGTTTCCTCTCATAACACAACCCACATGTTTTTCTACCCCTACTGTTTAATATTTACTGAACTTTTGTGTTCTCAGAAGCTATTGGCATGTTGGAATTTTCAGTAGCATGTATGTTATCTCACGGAAAGGTGTCACATCAGGGTCTAGTTCCCAGTACTTCCGGGACTGGGAGTTTATTTTTATTACTTTTGTTGATGTTGCTATTACTGATTATGATTACTGATGTTGCTATTTTATTTTAATGTCATCAATGCTAGATTTAAGCAAAGTTGGAAATTGTTTATATTTATTAGGTATTTGCATTTCATCTTCTATTGGTTCAGATTTCTTGGACCTTTAATAATTACTTTTTCCTAAAGTTTTTCTACAGCTTTTTATATATTTTTAAATATTTGTTATATGTCAAATTTTTCTCTTTCAGACAAAACATTTTCTGCCAGCCTATCATTGTCTATTTACTTTGTTTAAAAGGTCCTTTTACAATATAAAATAATCAGATGACTTTAATGATATATTTGCTCCTGGGAGTAAGGTCTTTCCAAAAAATTTCTTCTAATACTTATTTTTTAAAATTTTCTTCATTAAGACATTTACCACGTAGTTCGTAAAAATGCATTTTGCATACAGCATTGTATAAAGGAATGCATTTATTTTTCAAGCTAACTCAAGCAAATATAATAATTTACTAAGTAATATTTTTCTGCTTGACTAAAAATCACCTATATTATGTAAATTCTCATTTATTTGTTTCCTATTTGTGAACTCTATTGTTTTACTGATTTTTCTATTATCCTTTGTCAATTTAAACTGAGAAACATTTTTTATAATTTAATAGTAGGTATTAGTATTTAATAAGATTATTTCATTGATTATTTTCTTTTTTAATGTTTTATTGATTGCTTTTACAAATTTACTTTTCATATAAAATTTACATTTAGTTTGCTCTTTTTCCCACCATGTTCCCCAAAAAAGCTGGTTGAAAGTCCATTAAGTGTATATATTTATTTGAGGTATGAAGTTTACTTAATATTGAGTCTGCTCCTCCAATATTATCAAAAGCATTCAATTTTTCAGTTCATATTTTATATTCTTATAAATGCTTATAATTCCAGTCCAGACAAGATACTGTGGATAGTTTCTCTGTTCTTCCTCATGAAATACAACTGTAACACTAGGAGTAGTGCAAGAGGCAGTCCAAGGAGTCCTTTGGGAGTTTTGAAGGGGACAGAAAATTGATTTGAGACGCAGGACTGGAAGAAGCGCACAGCAGCAGCGAGCCTTGTGTTCCCCCACAGAAGGAGGCAACCAAGGCCTCTCACTTCCCCACTCAACCTAACAAGACAAGACAGCCCTCATAAACTCATTCCTTCCCCAGATCACTCCAACAACACCAAGAAAGACCATGGGAAGTTGATGAAAAGACAAGCTGCAGACTTGGAGAAATATTTACAAATTAGGTATTCAACATAGGATTCATGGTTCCAATGTATAAAGATTTTCAAAACTCAACAGTAAACAAAACAAAACAAAATGAGCAAAAGAACAAAAATCACACAAACATGAAAAAAATGTTCTGGATCATTAACTATCAGGGAATTGCAAATATAAACCAGGAGGAGATATCTTTGCATACTTAACTACAATAACTTAAAAAAATGTGAGAAGAATGGGCAGAGGGGAACTGTTAGTGCCAGCCCACATCCAGATTTTTAAGAAATCTAATAATGACTAATGGTTAAAGAACACATAAGATAAGACTGCAGGGACAACATTGGGAGAATGAGTAATTTTCAACTACTTCCCTCAGAATATGACCCAGGATGAGTTGCAGAGTCTGTTCAGCAGCACTGGTGAAGTTGAATCTGTAAAACTTTTTCAGGATAAAGTAGCAGGACACTGTTTAGGCTATGGTTTTGTGAATCTCGTGACTGCCAAGGGCTAGGATCGATCAGCACGCTGAATGGTCTGAGGCTTCAGTCAAAAACAGTTGGTGTGTCATATGCTCACCCAAGCTTTAGAAGTCATCAAAGATACCAACTTGTACATTAGTACAACCATGACCCAGAAGGATGTGCCGAATCATCAACTCCTGGATCCTTGTGGATCAGATCACAGGTTTATCGAGAAGAGTTGCATTTATCCAGTTTGACAAATGGTTGGAAACAGAAGAGGCCATCGCCAGTTTCAATGATCATAAACCTCTAGGTTCCTCCAAGTCCATCACAGTGAAGTCTGCAGTCAATCCCAATCAGAACAAAAATGTGATGCTGCTCTCACAACTGTACAGCACCTGCAAAGTGGTTACAAGGTCCAGTTCATCCCCAGGCCTAGAAGTTCAGATCTGTTCTTGGGGTGTAGATCACATGAGTGAGTTTTCTGGTGTCCATGTCCCAGGAAATGCCCTTTCAGGCTGGTGCAAGTTATTCTGCAACCCTGGGGAATATGCTGCTTGAGGGGATCCTCTGGCAGATGTCTGCCCCTTTGACACATTAACCAATGTCTAAGTGATTTGCTATTTCAACACCAACAAGTGCAAAGGGTTTGGTTTTGTGACCATGACAAACTGTGAAGAAGCTGCAATGGTCATAGCAAGTCTGAGTGGCTACTGTCTGGGCTACAAAAGCTTACAGGTTTCCCTCAAAACCAACAAGTCCTACAAATAACTCACCCATGTTTTTGGTTTGTTTGTTTCTTTTTTTTGGTGTAGAGTAGATAATTAAGAGTGAAGAAGTTATAACGTTTTTGTTGGTGTACAACTCATTTTGGGCCAATTTTGACCAAGTGTTTGTAGTTTAAATGAGAAGTGAAACGATTTTTATACTCTGGGCTGAAACTCACATGTTCAAATGTTGGAAATCCCACAAGGTTAACCAATATTAAGTTTCTTAAGTGATTTTCTTTAATATATAAATTAAACAGAAACCTAAGTAGACTGCATTGACTAACAATCCCTCTGGATGGTGGGGAAACTGAAACATGCTTTACTTCTAAGACGAAGGTGCTCCTTTCAATCAATGTCTCCACAAACTGGATTTTTAAAAAAATGAGATTAGTTTTTTTTTTTTTTTGGGGGGGGTGCTGGGGAAATTAGTTTTTAATCTAAAGATATTAGATGCTGAGTGTGCATTTTCTCAACCACTTCAACATTTTAAGCAACATATACTTTGGTTGACAGCAAATTGTTTTCCTAAATGGTTCCCAGTGCCACTTCTGATCACTCAGTCTTGGACTTTGCTGAATGCTCTTGGGAGTGGCTGTCCAACATGGGCCACTACCAGGAAGGGGAGGTCCCACACATCAGGCCATGCTGGGCCTTCCAAAGAAGGACACATAGGTGTTTCATAAGCCTGGGCACCAATGGGAATGGACCTATGAGTTTTAGGAAAATTCCAGTATATTTCAGTCAGTCCTGAGTTGTAGTCATGCCTGAAGATGTCCAGCTTCTCTGACATCCAGAATTTCTGTCCACACATTGCACGCACAGGGCCCCACACATCAGAAACCATCGCTCACAGTGATTTCTCAAGTATCCAAGAGCATTTAGCATAGCTTGAATGCATAAAATAGTTCTATTTTTTAGTAACACAAAACATTTGAGCATTGTATTTCTCCCATCCCTCCTTGAGAACATTAGACATTTTTCTTAGTTGGATTTTATTTTGGAATTTTGCTTTCATGTGAACACTCAGCAGAAAAGTACTTCTAGCCAGTTAAATCTACTAACAAAAACCTTTAATTTGTAGTTTAAAGATTAACCCTCAAAATTCTCCTTATAACTGCCTTGACATTTTTGGTTTCTCTATTCTGTTAATTTTATTTTGCCTTTTTTTGTGCTTGTTGTTTGTTTTTACTTTCGCAAGAAAGATCATTAAATTTGATTTTGTTTTGCTTGAAAAAATAAAGAAAAAAATGCATCGCTGGTGGGAACATATATTGACCATGGTGGTGGATACATTAATTTGTGTACATTTGATAAAAGTATCTAAAGCTAAATACACAGGCACATATACACTAGAGAAAGTGTAAGTAAAACTGAAGAAATATGAATAAGATTAGTGGTTTGTGTCAAGGTCAACTGCTTGGTTGTGACATTTTACTATAATCTTGCAACATGTTATATTTAGGGGAAACTCAATAAAAGACACATGAGATTTCTATTTATTACAATTGCCTATGAACCTAAAATTATGCTAATAAAATTTTGCTTAAAGTAGCAGTTTTTAAAATAGAAGTCATCTATTTTCCTTGTTAAAATTATTTAGTTATTTTGTAATTTGTGTTATCATTATTTTGGAGATTTGAATTGATAACTTCAAATATAGACAAAATGTTTGATTAATGTAAAGTAATTCAATGTCTTTGAACTATCAACAGGGTTGGTTATATTTACAAATTACAGGAGGAAAACATTTTATTATCCTAGCTTGAATCTCAGGCAAGAAATTTGAGTATGTGTGAAACATAACTTACTTAAATTTATGAATTCATTTGTTTTTTTAGGATAATCTTGAATTATATTTTGAGATCTATTGCACTTCCTGGTGGAAATTTAATCTGAGGCACTTCAATTCTCTCTGAGTTCTTTGAAGAAGAGGCAGGGTATTGAAGTACTATGTCCATCATAGTCTGTGGTGGAGGGGTACTGTCTGTTATTTGTTATTCCACCATGCTGAATCCTTTGAGAAGTACGTTTTATCTATTACACTCTTTTTTTTTTTTATGTGTTTGTGTGTCAAAATAACTTATGCACAGTTTCTAAAGTTCCAGCATCCTTTCAGTAAATGTCAGTCCCCTCTCAAGTGTCCAAAAAATATTTGGCTTCATTCATTGCACTCATATCACTTTGGGTCTAAATGAAACTTTATGTGGCTTTTTAAGACCCTTTTCTTCCTGAGAGCTATTCACAGATAAAGGCGATACCATTCTGCTCTCTTTGTATTGGGATGAGAGGCATTCTCAATTCTCTCTGCAGAAACACTTCACATAATGAACACTGTATGAGTTTCCTGTTGCTTACTGTAAATAAAAAATGATTCAAAATTTAGTGGATTAAAATGACACATATATTATATCACTAATGGTCAAGAATCTAGCAAGAGCTGTTTCTCTGACTCATGGTCTGTCTCAATGTTGCAAAAAGGTGTCATTCAGGGCTGCAGTTATCTCCAACTATCTCACATGGCTGATGACAGATTTAGACTTTTAATTGAGGACAAATAGAGACCGGTTCCTTTACATCTGGGTTTCTATATAGGACCACTCACAACGTGACAGCCTACCTCCTCCAAAGTGAAGTCTCCAAGAAGGAGAATTCTGTCAAGATGGAAATGATAGTCCCCAATGGCATCCTGTTAATTTCACAATATTGTATGTGATATAAGGAAGTTACCTGCACCAACCTACATTCAAATGGATGGGATTACACAAAGACCTGACACTAGGTGGCACAGATGTTTGGGGACCATCTTGGAGGCTGCATACATTGACATACTTTCAAATGCCATGCCTGAAACCAGGGCAAAGAGGAAGTCTGAACTCTTGCTGTGTCGCTGGGAAGGTTACAGACTGTCTCTGCTCTGGAATAATCAGAACTTCCAATGTCCTGCTGTCCTTCAGTTTCCACTCCCTTTTCACTCCCATGCATGAATTGGTCCTGGAATGGGTCTAAGTCCTGAGTTTAAGACTTAATTAAGGGCTGGGGAGATAGCTCAATCGGTAGAGTGCTTGCCTTGCAAGCACAAGGCTCTGGGTTTGATCCCCAGCACTGTGAGAAAAAAAAAAAAAAAAAAGGCTTAATTAGTTCCTGGTAGTTTTGATTTAGTATGGAAGTAATTCAGTATGTCTCTTCATCAGTTTTTCAAAATTTATTGTTTATGCCCGAGGTCCTTCAAGGCTTGGACTTTTGGAACCCAATTGAACACACATTCTCACCTGTCTGGAAACAACTTGAAATAATCTTTATCATCTATACCTCACTATTTCAGATAAGATGATCACCCATCTCCTAATAAATGAGATTACAGATTGGAATCCTTCCTGAATTTATTCTTCTTTCTTTGTTCTTTTCATTCTGTCTTTTTGATATTGTTAAAATCATTCCCATCTTTCCATTCCTGCTGCTATTTTCTAATTTCAGGTCCTCTAATCCTTATATAAGCTATTAAAAGATTTTGTCATTGTTGTTGGTAGAATTTTCTATTGCCTGTTGTGACCTATAATCCATTTCAAACCTCCCTACCAGATTTATCCTTAATGCAGATATTTAATTCCACCAGACATATCAAAAACGAAACAAACAAACAACAGAAACCTAAATGAATCCCTCTCTCCCATAGATTAGGGCTTGAATATTTTAACCTGGAAATTAACACTTTTTAAAATATATCCTTATCTTTTTTATGACTTCCATTTCTTTGTCTCGCAACCTAAGTTCTAGTCAAACTGAACAACTTGTGTGTCTCTCTCTACACCCTACCCTTCTCCAACTCTGACAACTGGTTTATAAGTCCCCTCTATCTGTAATTTTTCATTATCAGATTCAATAATTTATCAATTATTTATTATACAGCTTAACTACTATCTCTTTTCTGAAATTCACTACCTCTCTCGCTCTCTCTATCTCTCTCTTTCTGAGTGACTCTATTACTTGACATTAATCTCATTCAATCTCTTCCTTATTTAAACCTCACCTCCTTGAAGCCAGATACTATGATTTAGGGATTTTTAACCTCATGGCTTTATCAAATAACATTTCATACAGTAGCTATTGAATGCTTACTGTTAAATGAATGTTTTTCTATAAAATTAACTAGTTTTGACTAATTGAAATAGTTGATTAAATTGCTACAGAATGGACATGGTTAGATATTTTTAAGCATCAAAAACTTTGGGTTTAAAAGAAAGAACTTTGGGTTTTTCAACTTATATAATAGCTTTCAGCTGAGACGTTCATTGTTTCTTTTAGTTCAAACTCTATTACAAACTAGAATGTATTTTGGAAGCTTTGTAAGACACAGTTCTTTATCACTGGTTTTTCTTAGTCTTGGTTCTCAATATAGCTTAGCATCTAATGCACTCAAAGCAAATAGAATAAAAGGGAATAGAATCACTGACATAATGCCCTATGAATTTTTCTTCAACCCATACTCTTCTACCCTGTCTTGGTCACTTTGTGTGTGTGTGTGTGTGTGTGTGTGTGTGTGTGTGTGTGTGTACCAGGGATTGAACCCAGGGGTGCATAGCCACTGAGACACATCCCCAGCCCCTTTTATATTTTATTTTGACACAGGTTCTCTATGAGATATTCAGGGCCTTGTAAGTTCCTAGGCTGGCTTTGAAATTGCAATCCTCCTGCCTCGGCCTCCTGAGCCACTGGGATTACAGGTATGTGCCTCTATGCCTGACTTGGTCACATTCTTAAGAGACTTCCTGTCCTTGGAACTCTAAGAGTAAAGACCAAAGGGAGAAGGGCTTCACTTTATTTTCACATATTGACAGCCAGGCTCCCCCATGAAAGTTCATTCATTAATGATAAACTCAAGGTTGGTCTATAAGATAGGAACACTTTATGAAATCTACTGTAGCAAGACTTTGCTGAGACACAGATGCTCAGATACAGAGTTAGAAAAGAACGTCTTTATAACTGTGATCATTATAATAATTATTGGCATTTAATGAATTTTACTTTTGCCAGACTCCAAGTGGATCTCATGTAATCCTTGTAATAGCCCCACGAAGTAGGTGCTATTTACATCATTTTACATTGGTGAAATTTGGTGCTAAAAGTGGTCAAGCTATTCATGACAGGAAGTATGCAATAAAGTGTATGTGTTTTGGAAACAGACAAATCAGACCCAAATCATGACTACCTTTATAACCACTTGAATGTATTTTTGTATTTTGTGTGTGTGTGTGTGTTTAAAAGAGAGATATCAATATTTTACCATAATAGTTATATGGTAGACAGAATTTAAGGTGACCCTCATGATCTCCACCACTTGTTTTTTACATTCTTGTAAAATCTCTCCCTTTCTTTTCAGTGTAGATGGGCCCTGTGACAAGCTCCTAAGCACTGATATGTGGTAAAGATGACACTATATGCCTTTACATAAGCCTACATCTTTCTAACTGACTTACTTTAGCACTGTGCCTCCTTATTGACTTGATGAAAAAAACAACTATGACAAAGACTAACAGGACAAAGAACTGAAGGGTTACTCTGGGAGCTGAGCTTCCGGCTTTTAAACGGAAGGACCAGGAATCAGCCAACAACCACTTGAATCTGAAGGGAAATTAGAAGCTCAAAGTAGACTATAGCTCTGCTGACACCTTGATCTCAGTGATCCAGAAACATTAGACAGTAAAGTTGTGTTCAAATTTCAAACCCATAGAAGATGAGACATGATAAAAGTACAGCATTTTCTTCTAGACTTTTTAATATTGTGTTAATCATTATATGTGGAGAAAAACTAACACATATTTTAATATGTGGAAGTGGTACTTTTGCAATAAATACAAAAAAAATGTGACAGCAACCTGGAAACAAATGCTTTTGAGAAACATGACAGAGAAAAGAGAACACCTTAATTATCTAGAATAGAGAGCATCTAAAATGTGTTCTGGGAGGATACTGCTGGTGACAGCATAGAAAAAAGAGAGAAACATGATTTTGAAAAATAGTGAGGAAAGTTCCTATTAGTTAGTGCCAGAAAGTGTAGCAAAATTGTCCCTGGAAGTTTTGAGAAGGACAGAACTTGTAAATGTTGAACTCCCTATTTTCTTTTTTTTTCCCCCATTTTTTTTATTGTAAACAAATGGGGTACAACTTGTTTCTCTGGTTGTACATGAAGTAGAGGCATACCATTTGTGCAATCATGCATTTACATAGGGCAATGATGTTTGACTCATTCTGTTATTTGTCCTTCCCCACACTCCTCCCTCCTTTTTCCTCTATATAGTACATCCATCCTCTATTCCTGCCTCCCTCCTGCCCCCCAAACAGAAGAAGTCATCAAAAACCTACCAAAAAAGAAAAGTCTGGGACCAGATGGATTCTCAGCAAGTTCTACAAAAACTTTAAAGAAGAGCTCATTCCATTACTTCTCAAAACATTCCATGAAATAGAAGAAGAGGGAACTCTTCCAATCTCATTCTATGAAGCTAATATCACCCTGATACCTAGACAGAGACAGATTGAGGAAAGAAAATTTCAGACCGATATCCCTAATTGAACATAGGTGCAAAAATTCTCAACAAAACATTAGCAAATTACATACAAAAACACACTTAAAAAGATAGTGCATCACGAACAAGTAGGTTATATCCCAGGGATGCAAGGTTGGTTCAATATCCGGACATCAATAAATGTAATTCACATATCGACAGTCTTAAAATAAAGAATCACATGGTTATTTTGATAGATGCAGAAAAAGCATTCCATAAAATACAGCATCCCTTCATGCTCAAAACAATAGAAAAAATAGAAATAGTACAAACATTCGTTAACATTGTAAAAGCTATCTATGCTAAGTCCATGGCCAATATCATTCTAAATGGAGAAAAACTGAAAGCATTCCCCCTAAAAACTGGAACAAGGCAGGGATGCCCTCTTTCACCACTTCTATTCAACATCATCCTTGAAACTCTAGCTACAGCAATTAGACAAACCAAAGAAATTAAAGGACTACGAATAGAAAAAGAAGAACTCAAACTATCCCTATTTGCTGATGACATGATTCTATATTTAGAGGAGGCAAGAAATTCCACCAGAAAACTTCTAGAACTCATAAATGAATTCAGTAAAGTAGCAGGCTATAAAATCAATGCTCATAAATCTAAAGCATTTTTATGCATAATTGATGAATCCTCAGAAAGAGAAATTAGGAAAACTACCCCATTCACAATACCTTAAAAAAATAAAATACTTGGGAATCAATCTCACAAAAGAAGTGAAAGACCTCTACAATGAGAACTACAGAACACTAAAGAAAGAAGTTAAAGAAAACCTTAGAAGATGGAAAGATCTCCCATGTTCTTGGATAGGCAGAATTAATATTGTCAAAATGACCATTCTACCAAAAGTGCTATACACATTCAATGCAATTCCAATTAAAATCCTAATGACATACCTCACAGAAATAGAGCAAGCAATCATGAAATTCATTTGGAAAAATAAGAGAACCAGAATAGCTAAAGCAATCCTTAGTAGGAAGAGTGAATCAGGGAGTATCACAATACCAGAACTTCAACTCTACTACAAAGCAATAGTAACAAAAATGGCATGGTATTGGCACCAAAATAGACAGATAGATCAATGGTCAAAGTAGAGGACACAGAGACAAGAGACACACCCAAATAAATACAGTTTTCTCATATTAGACAAAGGTGCCAAAAACATACAATGGAGAAAAGACGGCCTGTTCAACAAATGGTACTGGGAAAACTGGAAATCCATATGCAACAGAATGAAACTAAACCCCTATCTCTCACCCTGCACAAAACTGAACTCAAAATGGGTCAATGACCTCGGAATCAGACCAGAGACCCTGCACCTTATAGAAGAAAAACTTGGTCCAAATCTTCATCATGTCTGCTTGGGATCAGATTTCCTTAACATGACTCCCAAAGCACAAGAAATAAAAGTAGGAATCAATAATTGGGATAGATTCAAAGTAAAAAGCTTTTTCTCAGCAAAGGAAACTATCAGCAATGTAAAGAGAGAGCCTACAGAGTGGAAGAAAATCTTTGCCACACGAACTTCAGATAAAGCACTAATCTCCAGAATCTATAAAGAACTCAAAAAACTTTACACCAAGAATACAAATAACCCAATGAAAAAATGGACTAAGGAAATGAACAGACACTTCACAGAAGATCTACAAGCAATCAACAGATATATGAAAAAATGCTCAGCATCTCTAGTAATAAGAGAAATGCAAATCAAAACTATCCTAAGATGCCATCTCACCCCAATTAGAATGGTGATTATCAAGAATACAAGCAATAATAAGTGTTGGCAAGGATGTGGGGAAAAAGGTACACTCATACATTGCTGGTGGGGTTACAAATTAGTGCAGGTACTCTGGAAAGCAGTGTCGAGATTCCTTAGAAAACTTGGAATGGAACCACCCTTTGACCTAGCTTTCCCACTCCTTGGCCTATACCCAAAGGACTTAAAATCAGCATAGTACAGTGATGCAGCCACATCAATGTTCATAGCTGCTCAATTCACAATAGCCAGAGTGTGGAACCAATCTAGATGCCCTTCAATTGATGAATGGATAAAGAAAATGTGGTATATATACACAATGGAATATTACTCAGCCATAAAGAAGAATAAAATCATGGCATTTGCAGGCAAATGGATGAAGTTGGAGAATATCATGCTAAGTGAGATGAGCCAATCCCAAAAAAAGCAAAAATGAATATACTCCCTATTTTGCTAACAAGATTTCCAAGCCAAGTATTGAAAACACCCTGTTAATTCCTTCTTGCTGCTTATAAAACAATGTGAAAGGAGTGAAACTAATTGAAGGGAAAACTACTAAACAAAAAAAAAAAGTAGCCAGGACTTGATGGTTTTGAATATTCAGAGCCTCTCCATATGGTAAAAGCTCTTAATATTTAGAAATTACCTTTGAAAATAAGGGGAGAAAGGGTATATCTGTGCAGCCTAAACTTCAGAAAGATCGAAAGGTCACAGTATTCTGTCACAGAGAGAGCCCTTTTAAGAGATTAAGAGGGTTCTTCACAAGTTCTTTCAATCAACAAGAAGTCCTGGGGAATTTTTAGGGGCAATGCCTCTCCACCACTTCAAAAGCAACCAAAGGTAGAGAAGGGATCAACGTTATAAAAAAACCTGAGATGTGACCTTTGCTTCATGAAGTTAACACCTAGATTCACTGAGGACCCCCCAAAGTTTTTAGGAAAATTTTTCAACAAAAACACCTCAGGTGGGACTTGCAAATAATGAAAAGACAAATTCAACTTGTGTCCCCCAGTACTGGGGCCTAGCATACTGACAAAACTACTCTATAGCAAACACATGCAAACTGTTGTAGAGTTGGATCATTGTGGACCTAGAGGGTGACAGGAGTAGTTATTCAGAGTATTCATTTTGCAAATAGTGAAGTATTTTTCACTGATAAAATTATCTGGCAGAACTAGTAGGGATTGTGTGCTATCAATATTCTTGTTTATAAAGATCTTCAAAATCACTGTGATATGCCCATAGTGTTTCCATGATATTATGAAATAGATGGTATCCTAAAGTACGACCAAGTGCAGGAAAGTGAAGAAATGACAACCAAGCAGTCTTTTGTGGCTATTATCATAAAAAGCATTTTTGAAACGGTTGTTATTGTAGAATTTGTTATTTTCTAACAGCTTGTTTTTCTGCAGAAGTTCCTCCAGAGCAAGATAGCCTTAACAGTGAACACACCAGCAATGTGGTTCATGGATGTGATTGGTAAAACAAAGCCAGAAAGCCAAGGTGAAACAAGATATCATGGTTACTACAGAAACCTTTATCTCTGGGTTAGAATCATTGCCCCTTAGCAGAGAAAGAAGTATCCATGTAGTAATTCAGTTTATTAAATTTTTACTGATTTATATGAGTCACTAAATAATATCAGTATAATTGAGTTCTATCTATATACTAATATTATTTGCTTAATATAAATGAAGTGATCCTTACATAAAAATCTTGATGACTTTTTATCACATTGAAAACAGAATATTTAACAATCTATAAGATTTTTACACAACATGGTAACTGTCTGCATGTTTGTTTTGCCACTTGCCTTTCTGACAATGATTCAAATTATTTACTGTTCTGTTTGTTTTTGTATGATTTTTGGTCCTCCAAAGGGTCAAATTCTCACCTCAGGATTGCTATATAATATAATAATCTCGGAATGAGACACTTATTCATTATTCAGTTTTGAGATTTTTGTTTATATCTGTCATATTTGTCAGGCTGTAAATTCCCTGAGCATGAATTTTTTTTCTGTTTTGTTTTTCATAGTTATTCTTTGTTACATAAGACACATAAAGCAGTCAATCAATAGTTGGGACTCCTCCTGCAAAGAACCAGCGGAGAGGCTCGATCTGCAGTCAGTCTCAGGGATAAGGTCAGGGCAGCTGGAGACCTCTTCAGGCGGCTCTGCCCACTCCGGCTGCGGGCTCTCTTCACGGGGCGATCCAAGATGGCGGCCTAGAGGGAGACTGCACCCCCGGTCGCTCCAGAACCCAGGAGTTAAGAAGGGGAGGCATTGAGAGACTCGGACTGAAGTGGAGCCACGGGTGAGTCTGCCCACTGGGTAAAGCTCAGCCCGGGTGGCAGGCCCAGATAGAGGTGGCTTAGCAGAGCCGGGCAGGGCAGCTTGAGTCTTCCCAAGGTAGTCTTCCACACTCCGGCAGTGGGCTCTTCCCACACGGCCAGCTGCACGGTGCAGGCCCACAGTGAGAGCATTTCCGCACAGAGCCAGTTCCAAAACGTGGAACCAGTAGGGGGCTAGGGGCAGTATTCTTCGAATGAGCTGCTTTATCAGATTCCTCCAAGACATCAGGCTACTGAAGGCTGGGAGGTGATACACTGGAAATCTAGTGGGACACTATAAGCCAATAGTGGAAAACTGCAATATCTCAAGGTCCCATTGACAACTGACCATTATGAGAAAACAAGGGAAGAAAATGTCCCAAACAAACCTAGATACTACATCAATAAAACCCAATGACAGCAGAGCAGAAGAAATGACAGAAAGGGAGTTCAGAATGTACGTAATTAAAACGATCAGGGAAGCTAATGAGGAGATGAAAGAGCAAATGCATGCATTGAAGGAGGAGATGAAAGAGCAAATGCAGGCATTAAATGATCGCACCAATCAACAGTTAAAAGACCAAATACGGGAAGCAAGAGATCATTTCAATAAAGAGTTAGAGATACTGAAGAAAAACCAAACTGAAATCCTTGAAATGAAGGAAACAATAAACCAAGTTAAAAACTCCATAGAAAGCATAACCAATAGGATAGAACACCTGGAAGACAGAACCTCAGACATTGAAGACAAAATATTTAACCTTGAAAACAAAGTGGAACAAACAGAGAAGATGGTAAGAAATCATGAACAGAATCTCCAAGAACTATGGGATATCATGAAAAGGCCAAATTTGAGAATTATTGGGATTGAGGAAGGCTTAGAGAAACAAACCAAAGGAATGAACAATCTATTCAATGAAATAATAACAGAAAATTTCCCAAATCTGAAGAACGAAATGGAGAACCAAGTACAAGAGGCTTATAGAACTCCAAACATACAAAATTACAACAGACCCACACCAAGGCACATTATTATGAAAATACCTAACATACAAAATAAAGACAGAATTTTAAAGGCCGCGAGAGAAAAGAATCAAATTACATTCAGAGGGAAACCAATAAGAATATCAGCAGATTTTTCAATCCAGACCCTAAAAGCTAGAAGGGCCTGGAACAACATATACCAAGCCCTGAAAGAAAATGGATGCCAACCAAGAATCTTATACCCAGCAAAACTTACCTTCAAATTTGACGATGAAATAAGATCCTTCCATGATAAACAAAAGCTAAAGGAATTTACAAAAAGAAAGCCAGCATTACAGAACATTCTCAGCAAAATATTCCATGAGGAAGAGATGAAAAACAACGATGCAAATCAGCAACAGGAGGCGCTAGCCTAAAGGAATAGCCAAATAAAGGAGAAACCAAATCATGTCAAATACAAATATGAGTCAATTGACTGGGAATACAAATCATATCACAATAATAACCCTGAATGTTAATGGCCTGAATTCATCAATCAAAAGACACAGACTGGCAGATTGGATTAAAAAGAAAAATCCAACAATATGCTGCCTGCAAGAGACACATCTCATAGAAAGAGACACCCATAGACTAAAGGTGAAAGGATGGGGAAAAACATACCATGCACACGGACACAGCAAAAAAGCTGGAGTATCCATCCTCATCTCAGATAATGTGGACTTCAAACCAAAACTAGTCAGAAGGGATAAAGAAGGACATTACATGCTGCTTAAGGGAAGCATAAATCAGCAAGACATAACAATCATAAATATCTATGCCCCGAACATTGGCTCACCCACGTACGTCAAACAAATCCTTCTCAATTCCAGAAATCAAATAGACCACAACACAATAATACTAGGTGATTTTAACACACCTCTCTCACCACTGGATAGATCGTCCAAACAAAAATTGAATAAAGAAACTATAGATCTCAACAACACAATCAGCAATTTAGACTTAACGGACATATATAGAATATACCATCCAACAAAGAAGGAATACACTTTCTTCTCAGCAGCACATGGATCCTTCTCTAAAATAGACCATATTTTATGCCACAAAGCTACTGTTAGTAAATACAAGAAGATAGAGATACTACCTTGTACTCTATCAGATCATAATGGATTGAAATTAGAAATAAATGACAGAATAAAAAACAGAAACTTCTCCAATACCTGGAGACTAAATAATACACTATTATATGATGAATGGATAACAGAAGACATCAGGAGGGAAATAAAAAAATTCTTAGAAGTAAACGAGAACAAAGACACATCATATCAAAATCTCTGGGACACTATGAAAGCAGTACTTAGAGGAAGATTTATTTCATGGGGTGCATTCAAAAAAAGAAGTAGAAATCAACAAATAAACGAGTTAACACTACAGCTCAAAGCACTAGAAAAAGAAGAGCAGACCAATACCAAAAGTAGTAGAAGACAGGAAATAGTTAAAATCAGAGCCGAAATCAACGAAATCGAAACAAAAGAAACAATCGGAAAAATTAATAAAATAAATAGTTGGTTCTTTGAAAAAATAAATAAAATTGATAAACCCTTAGCCACACTAACAAAGAGAAAGAGGGAGAAAACTCAAATTACTAAAATTCGGAATGAACAAGGAAACATCACAACAGACACGAGTGAAATACAAAACATAATTAGAAGCTATTTCGAAAATCTATACTCCAACAAAACAGAAAACCTTGAAGACATCAACAAATTTCTAGAGACATATGAACTACCTAAACTGAACGAGGAGGACATACACAACTTAAATAAACCAATTTCAAGCAATGAAATAGAAGAGGTCATCAAAAGCCTACCAACAAAGAAAAGTCCAGGACCAGATGGGTTCTCAGCCGAGTTCTATAAAACCTTTAAAGAAGAGCTCATTCCAATACTCCTCAAACTATTCCATGAAATAGAAGAGGAGGGAACCCTACCAAACTCGTTCTATGAAGCCAATATCACCCTGATACCTAAACCAGACAGAGACACATCAAGGAAAGAAAATTTCAGACCAATATCCTTAATGAACATCGATGCAAAAATTCTCAACAAAATTTTAGCAAATCGCATACAAATATATATTAAAAAGATAGTGCACCACGATCAAGTGGGTTTTATCCCAGGGATGCAAGGTTGGTTCAACATTCGGAAATCAATAAATGTCATTCACCATATCAACAGACTTAAAGTTAAGAATCACATGATTATTTCAATAGATGCAGAAAAAGCATTTGATAAAATACAGCATCCCTTCATGCTCAAAACACTAGAAAAAATTGGGGTAATGGGAACATTCCTAAACATTATAAAGGCCATCTACGCTAAGCCCATGGCTAATATCATTCTAAATGGTGAAAAACTGAAAGCGTTCCCCCTAAAAACTGGAACAAGGCAGGGATGCCCTCTTTCACCGCTTCTATTCAACATCGTCCTTGAGACTCTAGCCAGAGCAATCAGACAAACCAAAGAAATTAAAGGGATACGAATAGGAAAAGAAGAACTCAAACTATCCCTGTTCGCTGATGACATGATTATATATTTAGAGGAACCTGGAAATTCCACCAGAAAACTTTTAGAACTCATAAGTGAATTCAGTAAAGTAGCAGGTTACAAGATCAATGCTCATAAATCCAATGCATTTTTATACATAAGTGATGAATCTTCAGAAAGAGAAATTAGGAAAACTACCCCATTCACAATAGCATCGAAAAAAATAAAATACTTGGGAATCAATCTCACAAAAGAGGTGAAAGACCTCTACAATGAGAACTACAGAACACTAAAGAAAGAAATTCAAGAAAACCTTAGAAGATGGAAAGATCTCCCACGTTCCTGGATAGGCAGAATTAATATCGTCAAAATGGCTATACTACCTAAAGTTCTATACAGATTCAATGCAATTCCAATTAAAATCCCAATGATGTACCTCGCAGAAATAGAGCAAGCAATTATGAAATTCATCTGGAAGAATAAAAAACCTAGAATAGCTAAAGCAATCCTCAGTAGCAAGAGCGAAGCAGGGGGTATTGCAATACCAGATCTTCAACTCTACTACAAAGCAATAGTAACAAAAACGGCATGGTATTGGTACCAAAATAGACAGGTAGATCAATGGTACAGAATAGAGGACATGGACACAAACCCAAATAAATACAATTTTCTCATACTAGACAAAGGTTCCAACAATATGCAATGGAGAAAAGATAGCCTCTTCAACAAATGGTGCTGGGAAAACTGGAAAACTATATGCAATAGAATGAAACTAAACCCCTATCTCTCACCCTACACAAAACTCAACTCAAAATGGATCAAAGACCTCGGAATCAGACCAGAGACCCTGCATCTTATAGAAGAAAAAGTAGGTCCAAATCTTCAACTTGTTGGCTCAGGATCAGATTTCCTTAACAGGACTCCCATAGCACAAGAAATAAAAGCAAGAATAAACAACTGGGATAGATTCAAACTAAAAAGCTTTCTCTCAGCAAAGGAAACTATCAGAAATGTGAAGAGAGAGCCTACAGAGTGGGAGAATATCTTTGCCAACCATACCTCAGATAGAGCGCTAATTTCCAGAATCTATAAAGAACTCAAAAAACTCTACACGAAGAATACAAATAATCCAATCAACAAATGGGCTAAGGAAATGAACAGACACTTCACAGAAGAAGATGTACAAGTAATCACCAGATATATGAAAAAATGTTCAACATCCCTAGTAATAAGGGAAATGCAAATCAAAACCACCCTAAGATTTCATCTCACCCCAATTAGAATGGCGATTATCAAGAATACAAGCAACAATAGGTGTTGGCGAGGATGTGGTGAAAAAGGAACACTCATACATTGCTGGTGGGGTTGCAAATTAGTGCAACCACTCTGGAAAGCAGTGTGGAGATTCCTCAGAAAGCTTGGAATGGAAACACCATTTGACCCAGCTATCCCACTCCTTGGCCTATACCCAAAGGACTTAAAATCAGCATACTACAGAGATACAGCCACATCAATGTTCATTGCTGCTCAATTCACCATAGCCAGATTGTGGAACCAACCTAGATGCCCTTCAGTTGATGAATGGATAAAGAAACTGTGGCATATTTATACAATGGAATATTACTCCGCAATGAAGAATGATAAAATTATGGCATTTGTAGGCAAATGGTCGAAATTGGAGAATATCATGCTAAGTGAGATAAGCCAATCTCAAAAAACTAAAGGACGAATGATCTCGCTGATAAGCGGATGAGGACATATAATGGGGGGTGGGACGGGCTAGCATTAGGTTTAGGGTTAGGTTTAGAGTTAGGCTAAGGAGAGCAGTAAGAATGAAGGAAAGAAGGACTGTGTAGAGGGAAAAGAGGGGTGGGAGGGGTGGGAGGGGTGGGGGGGGAGGGGAAAAAATATAATAAACATCATTACCCTATGTAAACGTAAAAAAAATAAAAAAAAAAAAAAATAAATAAAAAAAATTAAAAAAAAAAAAAAATAAATAAAAAAAAAGAAGCCAAAAAAAAAAAAAAAAAATAGTTGGGACTCAATAAATAAATGTGTACACAAGTCTTTTTAATGGATATTTTTGTAAAGTTATATTTATTTAATATAACTACTCCATTTACATTCTTTGCCCTCTTTTTTGATAGTGATCCTAATATTGGGGGATTTAACAGAAACTTTTAAAATTTCCATTTATGTGATCATACTTTGAGGATTCTCAGCTAGCTACTTTCTCTTTCAGTCTTGGCCTTGGGTTCCTGACATAGGAAGCCTTACTATGTTAGTCTAAGAAAGCAATAATGTAGCAAAATAGGCATTTTTCTGTTGATAGAAAATATCCTCTTGCAAAATGTTAGAATCAATGAAGTAATTTTGACTGAAACAATGAAACAGAAATTACCTTTCATTCTTAAATACTTATGCAAGTATAATTCTTCAGCTTTTCCATCTTCTCTCACTTAGATTATCTGCTCCATTAGCCTAGTCATAATTTGGGAGAACACACACATTTTCTAGTAGTCATAGGTTTCCAGTCTAAGCATTTATCTGTCATGTGTCTGGTGTAGATGTTCTCCACATAGGTGCCAATCATTTGCATAGTCTAAAAAAACCTAACAGTGCTGCTTAGTGTGTTGCATGTTAAAAGGTGCAATTTGGGAGAAAGGGGAATTTGCATCATCTAATATTTTAGTTATATATTCTTTCCTGACAAAATGATCCCAGTTATATCAGCCTCTACTTTTCTGCAATTTGTTTCTGAAGCTATGGGAATGTAAAAATATCTATCAACACATGGTGACAAAGGCGAGGAAAAATGGATGTTGGATCTCCTCCCTGAACTCATTAATTCAGTTATATCAAGAAATTTCCTTTATTATTATGTTTCAATTTATTTGTCTGGAAAATTAGTGTAATGTGTATTTACTCAAAATCAGAGAACTGGAATTCTCATCTCTAATGCTATTATTTTGGCCTAAAAGAGAGTTTATCAAAATAGTTACTGTTTATATCCTAGAAGACAAGTCTTGCCTATGTTTAAGACCAATAAAAATAAGATCAAATTGAAATTATAAAACAGGAACTTTTTGTTTTCAGAAGAAACTCAACTAAAAATATCACTGTGAGGGACTTTTCTTAAAGTGTTCATCTTTCTTTCCCTCAGCCTGTTAATTATGTTTGCATTGCTTTATCTAATATTAGTAAACATAAAAATGTTATTTAAAAAGTCAAACAAAAAATTTCATATGTAATTATCCAGGCTTTCAATTTGCTTATTTTTAAAAATTATATATTTTCATACATAGTACATTAAACACAGTAAGTGAATTTTCAATTATTTTATATTCTGTTTTTCTCAAAAATTTGTGAAATATAGATCTGTAAGCAAGAAAAATGATTCTAGATTCTTGACAATTCTGGGCAAATGAATATATAGGTACCTGTTCTAAAAGTTGTCATTGTCTCATGTTTGGTGGCTACTTGAAATGCTGTGAGTTGATGACTTTATTCATCATCCAATGAATGAGTAGAGGCAGACACTGGCAAAAAAGAAGCCAGACTTTAAGGGGGTCATGAACTCTGTTGTCTCTCAGTTTGGCATCAGGGTATCAGGGAGTCAGAAGGGTGATAAAAGTCAGGCTACCAGAGATCCTATCCTGTCTGTATCAAAAGTTGTCCAACTTTTGGGCTTACACATCTTCTACCACTCCTTTTTGACAGATGACATCGAAAGCCCCTGTGAGCAATGGTATTCAATGATTTGGGCACTAAGCTTCTGCCTTTGTTACTTAGCCTTGACTTCCTATATTTAGTTGATATGAAAATCTCTCCAGGTTTTGCTTAATTATGGGTTGCCAGTATCTTTTGTTAAAAATAAATTTATAATAAGCATCTAAAATTCGTACTTTTAACAACCTCTGCAGAGGTCAACATAGATGAAATAAATCTGAGTGAAGCAAATAGAGACTTGAAACCTATACAGTGCCTTGGAGATTTTCTCTCTCTCTCTCTCTCTCTCTCTCTCTCTCTCTCTCTCTCTCTCTCTCTCTCTCTGTTTAATTGAAAAATTAGTGTAAAAATTATAGGAAATGAAAATAAAGAAAAATTTGAACTCATTCATAATATCAAAGCATAACCACTATAATTATTTTATCAATTTTTATCT
Organism: Sciurus carolinensis; assembly: GCF_902686445.1. Taxonomy (NCBI): domain Eukaryota; kingdom Metazoa; phylum Chordata; class Mammalia; order Rodentia; family Sciuridae; genus Sciurus; species Sciurus carolinensis. Next base: position 108,889,487 of record NC_062217.1, on the reverse strand, counting down.
AATCTGTCCTAGTTTGTAAAGAATTTAATATAAATATATGTAGTATTATGAAAATAGTCATATTATTTCATTCCATTATTTTATTTAAGATACCATGAACATTGTAACATACCTTTAAACTTTATTTCTTCTCTGTTTTCAGTACTAGAGATTGAACCCAGGGCCTTATGTATGCTAGGCAAGCCCTGTATCACTGAGCTACATTCCTAGCTCTTAAAATTTCATTTCAATTATAATACATTGATTATATTTCTTTGATAGTACGGGATTTATGCAACGATTGTTATTTGTCATTAGGTTTTAAATTTTTGGTAATTACAGAAAAGATTTTGATAAATACTTTTGTGGGTTAATGTTAGTCTACATTTTTTTTCTTTTTCCTTAGGTAGAAATACAAGAACTATGCTAAATGGGAGAAGCTAGGGTCATCTGTCAAAGGCAGCACTGAGTTTAGCATTGCCCTAAGAATTAGACAGGTAAGAAAGAAGTGGACAAGGTTGTGTAGGAAGTTATTTAGTCTAATAGAATCTTTAATATCTCTTTTAGAGAACAACTGCAGAAATATTTTTTTCCTAAGACTGTGTTTCATAAGCTTGAAAAGTTATAGCTGGGTAAAATGAAGCTGTGCATAGAAGCTCAGCCTTCCTTGCTTCTTTCCTTTTACTGGTTTTGTGACACTTCCTGGCATTTTCCAAAATTATTGAAAACTATCTCCAAAATGTCCAGCTAGATTAAAACGTATTTGGATAGGGTTGTCTGAGGCAAGGTAATTTTAATTATCTCTAGTAGTACGTTTGATAAATTCAGGCACACAATGGAAAATAATTGATTTGTGTCTTTTATATAGAAATGAAAATATTTGTGAATATCTTGTAGAAGTTCCTAAGTCAGTACTTAAGAGATAAACTATCAAGATCAGCTCTTATGATAATCTCTACTGAGAACGATGTGAAATTCCTTATACGACTTCCTTTTCTTCTTATTTCTTTTAAATATTTTTAAATATCTACTTTAATCTCTCAATGGCTTATTTTCTGATGACCTTTCCAGTTTCAGTGCTTCCCCTCTCCAGGATTTCTAGGTAATTGGACTGTCTATGCACTATTTCTAGTATGTTAGAAACTGGAAAATGGTTGATAAACACTAGACTAATAAACTGAAATCCAAATATCTTTAAATCCTTTCTGATTTTAATGCTTGTAGTTGCAATTGCATTTATATAAAACAAGTGTGACATTATAAAAAATGTTATTGGTTAGAAAGTTGGTTTGACTGGGAAAATAGAACCAACAGGACAAGAAGTAAGTAAAATTAAAAGGTGACATGCGTGTGTGTGTGTGTGTGTGTGTGTGTGTGTGTGTGTGAGTGGGTGTATTACTAGGGATTGAACTCAGGCGCTCTTCTACTGATTTACATCCTTGGTCTTTTAAAATTTTCGAGCTAGGGTCTGGCTCATAGCCTTAGCTAACCTTAAGCTTGCAATCCTCCTACCTCTTCCTCTTAGTTCGCTAGGATTATAGGCATGTGCCACTGCAGCGATAATATTAAATCAACATATATCTTCTATTAAAAGAAAAAAAGACTGGCAGAATGAAGATGATACCACTTCATATTCTGGAAAGGTTTCAGGGTCCAGCTGGTTTGGAGTCTTTGTCTATATCCAGCATGGTTGGCTGATACAAACAGAAGAGAGTGTCCTGGTTGGACTGCCCATTGCAGCCTTTTTGAATTAGAAAAGAGAATTGAGCTCCAGTAATAAAATGCTGGAAGCACCAGCTTTTGATAATGAGAGGGGATTGATTTTGAAACCAGAAGAGGTTCATCAATCTCAAACTAAATTTTACCAGGTAGCACAGGTGACAATTAAGTCATTCTCAGCAAGACAGCTTGCAGCTCCAAAATACGTGGACTTCTCTTTGTTCTGTCTTTTGCAATCCACTTGAGAGAGAGGGGCTCCATATCTGAAGTAAAGAGAGTGGCTTTAGATTGAAACTGATTCCTCAGCTGTCCTAACTGTACTTATATAACATGGACAAAGGCATATAAATTTCAATCAACTTTTAAATAATAAAACTCACAGGTTTTAAAGGAACTTTCTTACTTCATAGTTAAGATAAGTACAGAGAATCCATGTAGCTTGAACTAAAGCCAAACAACTAATTGATATTAGAGTTTGCATTGGAACCCTAGTCTGCGTACCCCAGGTCCACATCATTTCATCAAACATTACTGCCACCTGCTTGAGGTATGTGATGAGAACAGAATGTCAGCAGCTACAACAATGCATACTATCTGGATCTATCATAATACTCTGACATGTGAATTCAAACCAGTGACCCTGAGATAAGTCATAGATCACAACACCCACACTAATCAAAAATAATAGTATGTGACTATTTTTATTAGTAGCAGTTTGTATTCCATAAGTGTTATACCACTAAAATATTTCAAATTTCATTCTAAATATGTATGGCAAATTATGTTTTTATAACTTATAGACTCTTTTTAAATCTTTTCAATTTTAACTTTCTTTCCTCCTGTTAGTATCATTTATTACCAAGTAAGGATCCAGATTCATTCCTGATGCCCACTACTCATTTATAATCTTGATTCCTCCAAATTCGTGTGTTCACACTGAACACTGAGGCAGGTTTTTACCCTAAACTTCCAAAATGTTGAATTCTTTGTATCTTTGTTCTTCCCTTCCCATCTCTATATCCTTGTTTTCATCGGTTGGTCTTATTTTGCAGAAAACTATCATGGCCTCTATCTGTCACAATAGTGAAGAAATGGACAGTTAGGTGAATTAAGCCACATCAGCCTCAGAGCAAAAGTTAAGCATTTTTTTCACCATTATAATTAATCAAATTTTCAATCTAGTTCAAACTTCTTAGTATGTTCCATACAATTTAAAATATATTTTCAAGTGCTGTTTACACATTAGATAATGTTAAGTTAAACAGTGTTATTACAAAGTTCTCTCTTAGTAAATTAAGTACTTTAGAAAATATATTACATGTATCAGGGCTTATGAAGTCTTATTAACTTAGTACAATAGCAGTACAGCAGTAGATTCAGGAGTTTTATAACAAGAAAATGTCCAAATATATTCCTTAGTGACTAAAATCTCTCACAGAATAACTTGAAAATTGAGAAAAAAATTATGTGTAATGGTTTTCATATCAAGTAATAACCATAAAAAATGAAAAATTACATCCAAATAGTGTATAATAATCCTAAAGAGCTACGTTTCAGTTATATTAAGCCCTCCCAGTTTCCCAGTTGACCACAGTCTCCCTCCTCCTCATATTTCATCAGCTGCTCTGATCTTTCCCACATTTCATCTACCTACCTCCCACATTGTCCAGGTGATTTTACTCATATCTTGTACTTCAGCAACAGCTTAACTTTTTGGAAAGTTGTACCAATTCCCCATTAAATATCTGGAATGACTTTACCAAGAGGTGTTAGACCAATGTTATGACATATTACTTAAAATGAGAGAAAACTAAATAAATGAAAGAAAATAGGAAAATACAATAACTTACGGGTTGGAAGATTTAGTATACCCTAAAAGATTTGTTTTTGTGAAATTGATCTGTAAACTAAATACAATACCGAGCAAAGTCTTCAGTCTTTTCTTTCAGAAAAATTGAAAGGCAAATTCCTAAATTTACACACAAATATAGAAAGAATATTCAAGATAATTTTGAAAAGAGAAAATGTACCACTTAAATTATTCTATATAAAGTTGTATTTTAAATCCATCAGGATAAAACTACTGAGGTAATATTGCAAGGATAGAAACATAGGCCAATGGGGGGAAAAATAGAGCCCATGCAACCTCATACCTATGTCAAAACTTAATTTGTTAGGATGGTGACCTTGAAGAATGGTTTAAAAACGACCATCTCATCAATAATGTTAATATCAACCTCTTGTTCATTCAATGTGTCATTTAAATAAAAATTACAAAAAAACCTACAGAGCTTCACAAGTTTGAGATAGGCAAAGATTTCCCAAACATTACATCAAAAGCAATAACCACAAATAAAATCATTGATAAAATAAAACTACACTAAAGTTAGAAATTTGTATTCATCAAAAACCCAATTGGTAAATAAAAAGTCAACCCACAGGGTTAGAAAATGTACTTGTATTACCAAGCAAAACTGGCAAAGGAGTGGTATGATAGACATTTTATATTAAGATTTACAAATCAGTATGGAAAAAACAGGCAACCTAATTAAGAATAGGTAAGAGACGAGAATTAATACTTAGCAAAAGAGTATATGCAAATGATCAATAAATGTATGAAGATGAGTTCAATCTCATTAAAAGAAGTGGGCTGGGGATATAGCTCAGTTGGTAGAGTGCTTGCCTTGCAAGCACAAGGCCCTGAGTTCAATCCCCAGCACCACAAAAAAAAAAAAAAAAAAAAAAGAAGAAAAGCACAAATTAAATTCACAGTGATATGTTTGTACACATTCATTAGAAAGGATAAAATTAGAAAGACTGACAACACTAGGTGTTGGCAAGGATGTGCTGCAAATAGAACTTTTGTTTGTAGCTGATGGAATCGTAAAAACTTATAATCACTAAGGAACAATATTTGCAGATTGCTAATAAAGCTAAAATTACAGTTCAACATTTCTACTGCTAGATATGTATCCATAGAAATGAGGAAGTCAAAATGATTGACATAAAGTTGTTCATACTTGTTTCATTATGAACTTTTAACATCTTCAGTATCTTTAATGATATTCCTTCTTTGATTTCTGATATCTTGTCTCTCTCTCTCTCTCTCTCTCTCTCAATATCTCATAGCAACTGCTTTACTCTCAGCCTCTCTGAATTCCCTGTCTTGTCACTGTCTTCTTTTCTCCAGTTCAGTTCTCTATTACTCAGATTCAGTAACTTTCACCTTCTTCAATACTACTTTTCCTGTGGTCCCCAGCGTCCTCAGAATCATGAAAGTTTCAGAAAGCAGTAAGCCTCCTTTAAAAAAAAAAAATAGAATTCCAATAATTTATACTGCAACATCTCTTTATTCTTTTCACATTTAGATGAAAATTGCAAGTTTTCCTAGTAAAGTCCATGTATATAAACAGAAAGTTGAAAACAGAAGCCATTAACATATTGTAATTTCAATTTTCAAGCAAATTAAGAAGTAAAATCTGCAGAGAAAGGGAAAAAATATGGATTAATTGGGAGAGTTGTGTGTGTGTGTGTGTCTGTGTGTGTGTGTAAGGGGGCAGTGGACAAAGGGCTGATCTTAAATATAAAGAAAAAGAAAGGGCCTGTTGTTAGATAAGTAGAGAAAAGCACTCAATGGGGTAAAAGCAAAACATTTTCCAGTTTTGTTGTCTGCTGAACTGTGTATTCCTTACTGGCAAATACTTAAAAAGAGACTTCTAAAGAGATATTATTGTATTTTTCCTGTCTTAGCTAGCTTTGTTTGTAGCCTGATTACTCCAGACGGAAGAATGAGACATTAGTTAAGTTACAGGTACATTAAGGTGACCATGAAATCATCATCAAAATAAAGTGTCAGAGCATAGATACTGTCATAGTAAAGTCTGTCTTTAGAAATGTGATATTTTCAAAAAATTTCCATTGCATTCTTGGTTTTATTAATGCAATTATCTTTTTCTTTCATTGCATTTCTGGCTTTCTCATAATAGGCCATAATAGCCTAGAAATATTCAGGATTCCCAAATCAAGAGGCTTCTTACATTATGGTGCAATGATTTCTCCTCATCAGTCCTTAATAGTTTCCAATACTCTCACTCATGGCTCTTTGAATATGTGTCTACTCATTTATGATTCATTCAATCAGGTCAAGTATGAGTCTGAAAACCACTGGAATGAAGTCATAGTAGAAATTCTGTAACACTAACTTACCTAGGAAATGGAAACAGGAACACAGAGATTTTGTTACAAGTCTAGAAGAAGTTGTGTGTTAGTGGGAGGAGAAAATTAAAACATGCACTCAAAGTAATGACCACGGTGTGATAACATGACACCTAATCTCCCCCAGGGGAAAAAGACTAAATGCCTTCATATTACTACAGTACATCTGATTAACAGTTTTGAATGTGAGTGCTCCCTGATAGCAAGTTAAGCAATTTAAAGCTACAGTAATTTCAGGCAAAGATACCAGTTGCAAACTTTGGCAAAATTCCAAGAGGGCTTTATATTACATTGTAATGGTAAAAGACTTCAGAGAAAACCTTATTAATCCCAAGGTTGGAATTGAAGAGCTTTAATTTTTTTTTAATTTAAAAAGCAAAAGGAATATGTACAAATATTCTAGATAAATATGCCTTTCAAAACTATTAATGCCATAGACATAGTATTAGCTACCATAACAAAGATTTGAATTTGTTTTTGTGATGGGATATATGAGTTCATTTATTTACTCATTACAAAAGCATTTATTGTGTAGCTACCGTGGGCAAGGTTTTTATCTGAGGAGGTAAAATTTCATGATATAGATTTTATGCCTTTAGGACCTCATAGTATAGTATATTGGTTTGTGATTTTATAGTCATTAAATCTTTTTACAAATATTCCAAAAAAATAGTAGAATAGAACTTCTGAGCCTCCTTGCAGTTAGGCATGGGTATTTGCCGTGCTGTCACTAATAAAATGCAAACTAAATGATCTTGTGTTACTTATATGTGATGGCTCTTTCTTTACACATGGTAGCAGTGAAGTTCCAACTGTGAATGCTTCAACAGCTTAAACCCAATCACTAAAACAATTTCAGGAGCTCTCTGCCACCCAGGATGGCATGAAGATTGAGAAAGAAGTAAATTAACATTAACTGCTATAAATTTTGAGTTTTATCGTTCCTATTATTGTTATAACACAATCAAATATATATATATATATATATATATATATATATATATATATATATATATCCTCTTCTGTCTTACTGGTCATTTAATTCATGAGCAAATCTGTATTCTGGTTGCCAGCTATCAAACAGCAGATCTGGATCCATGTGCATTTCCATATGAGGTGGGGGAAAAGAAAAAGTAAGGCTATTTTTGCTGAACAGGGACTGGGTCATGTGGGTAGTAGCCCCCAGGGGGATAGTTTGCTACTATAGGAGAGAATGAATGAACAAGGTATGAAAAATATAGATGTCAACAACAGTTTGAGTCACCAAAGAAAATAGAGGGCCAAAAGGAGTTTGAAATGTATTACTACATGGAAGAGATTCAGGATCCCAAAAGTTAAGTGGATGAGGAGTGAGAGGTGGTTGGTCCAGAAGGAATAAGGAGGTATCTGATGCAAAACTAAACAGTAAATGGGGTTCATCTACCCAGATAATATTAATCATTTGGGGATGACAATTCAGACCAGGCTCAAAAGAAAATGAGTGAAAATATTTATTACTCTGTCTGCAATTGGTTGTAGGAAGGGAAAGACAATTTCAACTACCATTTCTGAGAGTCTTTTGATATGTGACGATAAGCACTTGTAAAGAAAATCCATTTGTCTTAATATTTGTTTTAAACTTCATTTTAAATTGTTCAAAAGAAGTTTAAAATGATATGTATTTTCATCTTACAATGTACAGCTTCACATTTTAATTCAACTATAGAAACAAACAAACAAAAATCCCACACTTTTAGAAGTAGAATGCAAGGAAATGTTAGGTCAAGCATCCAGATCAATGTCTGGTCAGGCTTACTGCTGTTAATAGGGAGCATATAAGACAGTTACCATCTTGACGAAGGAGGCAGATTCTTGATTCATCTGTCAGTCACAGCAGAGTGTAGTCTACAAACTTCCCTGGTCTTTCCACAGCCAGAAAAATAAAGAAATGTTCATTTGATGGGCATAAGAAAAATCCTCTCAACAAGACTGAGAAAGAATGCCATCTGTCTGCTAGTACTATTTAATCTCCTCTCCCTAATCTCAGAAGAATGCTGTCATCTCAGTTTTGGAAGGTGATCTCTTCATTTTCTTATTTTCATTTCCCTGAACATTCTTATTAGCATTGATTTTCATTCTTATTGTGGAATGATATATTTATTACAGTGCTCAATGTATGCCTCTACCTCTCTTTGCATTTATGATTTTCATATGGTGCACCTCTGAGATTTTTAAATCCCCTTAGACCGGACACTTTTTCATAGGGTGTTTTCCCAAAAAAGCATTTCAAATGGCAACATATATTTTGTTTTAGTTGTGAATAAAATACTATTTATGTTCATTAAAATCTGATTTTCTCTGCAATAATGTATAATTTTAAAGGGACAAATATTCATCTTCTAGTCAAGAATAAATATTTCTTATAAGTTATAACAGGATCTCACTGGTGGAAAATGACAGGAGAGTGAGAAAAGTCTTCTAGGAGTAGTGATATTGCTCTCATGCATGTTACTGCTACAATTCGACACCTTTTCAGGTAGTGATATTTGGAGCCATTGTGTCTAACAAATATAGCAAAATAAAGGAAGGCTTCTTAAAATAAAATGCAAGGAACTTGAACCCAACTGCTTATATTCCCTGGGCTGTGGAAAGCCTCATTTGGGAGTAATTTTTGAGTATTTTTTTCCTACTTACATGTACTTACGAAATACATTTGCAACTCTTATTTGCTGAAAATGACAAATAAAAAAAAACATTTAAAATGTATGGGCAACGTAGGAATGTGACATTATTTGTGAGGATTTGTTTTTTGTGTGCTTAAATTTCATTTCTCAAATTCTTTCCAGAATAGCAGGAATGTTTTAGTTATAGAAAATCTCCTGGAGATCTACTACGTGTTTTCTTTGTATTTTTTATATCAAAAAGGTGAGGCCAGTGAGCACCAACAGTACAAAATTTTAGAGGAGAATGACCTTCGTCTCGTTTCTTGGCATTATAACTGACTATTGCTCACAGTCTTTAATGAAATCTGACTGGTAATCATGTTATCTTCTCCTTTGGATACTATTCATTTCATATTAATCTGTATCTCCTTTGAGCAACAGCTGTGATCTTGTTTCTTGTCTAAAAGCCAACAGAACTCCTCTGAAAATCCTCCCCCCTCTTTCACTCTAACTCCACATGTTTTTATGTAGCTATCAAAATCTGGTGACTTATAAGTTAAGCAAAGTAACACCTTAATAGTAAATAGGTTTGTAACAATTGACCTATGTTAGTCACTCTTGAAACATTGTCCACATTTTCACATTCAACTTCCTTAAGAGCTCTATGAGTTAAGCACAATTATAAATCACCCCTTTTCCAGAGGAGTCATGCAACATCATAGGTCCCTCAAGAGCAGAGTCAGGATCTATAAACCCAAGCAAATATTTTTAACCAGTAAACTACATTGCCTGTTAAGAGCACAGCTTTAAGACCATCTAGTGTGGTTTTACCCTAAGTATTAAGGTTTATCTTAGCATATTTGGCTTCATGTTTATTTTATAAATTGATTATTGCTCTTATCTTCTCCTCCTCCTCCTTCACTTGAGTGTTTATTCCACTCTTACTTTGGGTCTCACAGTTAAGACTTTTTTTAAAGAAGTTGTATTGAAGAAATTCTCGGTTCAGAAATTCAGACTTTGTCCAGGAGTGTTTTTCTTTGGTTCTTATTGCTTAAAAAAAATCAAAAGAGGTCAGAAGTAAACACTTCCCAGAAATTGCTCAGACAGGGTAGTTTAAAGACAGAGTTTGCAAAAGATTTGCACTATGAAATCATTAACCATATCAAGACTGGTGAGGCATGACAAACCATGCAGTTTCTTGGAGACCTTTCTTTGATTCCATTTATTAAGAAAGTATAAGATTTCTTAGAATTAATTCAGAAACTTTCTGAGTTTTCTTAAAGCCAGGGGAAAATATTATTATGGCATAATAACAACACATAAAATGTGCTCCCATGTATTGATTCATTTGTTCAACCACTTTATTTATATAAAGTGGTAAGAATTTAAATTATGGCTCATCATTGAAGCTATGTGATCTTGGACCAATTGTTTAATGATCTGTTTTTATGAAATATCAATACAAATAGTATTTCTTTTAAAAGATCACCTGGGTCACTAAATGAGGAAATGCATTAAAAGCACACAGCAGGAAACTCGAAACACAGTAGATTATTAAAATTCATCCTCTAATTTATTATGGCTTTCTCTTCTAATCTACCCAGTACCCCACTGCCATATGAATCACTTTATGCCACAAAACCCATCCATCATAATATTAGTCATTTATTGCTACATAATAAATAATCTCCCAAATATCATCCTAAAAACAACAAAGCATTTATTATTCACACAGAGGCTGAGGATCAGAAATCTGGGATTTTCTCTGGGCAGTTATAGTTCAAGGTCTCTCATGCAGTTGCAGTCAAGTTGTTGAGTAGAGTTGCCTTGTTTGGAAATTTGACTGCAGTTGGAAGATTTACTTTCAAGCTTACACATGTGACTGTTGGCAGGAAGCTTCACTTCATCACATATCCCTCAACATAGGACTGTTTAAGGCATGGCTTCCCAATGATGAATGGTGGGAGAGGGGGAGAGAGAGAGAGAGAGAGAGAGAGAGAGAGAGAGAGAGAGAGAGAGAGAGAGAGAGAAAACTAAGAAGGAAGCCACAGGATATTTCACAACCTCATCTTGGAAGTGGCATATATCACTTCTGTCATATTTGTCAGATGCACTGAAAAATCGTTGTATAAGGCAGGATGGTACTACAAAATACCTGAATATCAGTAAGATGAAATCATTGTCAGCTATCATAGAGGGTAGTTAACATAGTCAACATTTCCATACAATAAACTTTGAAAGCTCCCTGATTTAGGTGACTAAAGTGGAATTCTTTAATCTGGATTTCTGTCATTTTAATAAAGATCCTTGGCACCACTCCCCTTGCCCTCCCATACTCCCAGCTGGCCTTGCTTCCCATGACTCTGATCTAATGACTGCTTACTAGTTCCTAACTGAACCATCCACACCAAACAAATCCATGTTTGAGTTTGCTTACTACATATTATATATTTTTCTATTAAATTGCACTGTTTCTTTCTCCCCAGGAATTGAAACTCTTCCTATGGATTCAAAGTACGGTCTGTATTCCATTGTCTCCCCCCAAAATTTCTTATTCTTACAATACATTTTTCACTCTTTCTGTATCTGATCAACCTTTCTATATACTTCTTGTATGGTAAAGTTCTTATGCTGTTAGCTATTCTAGTTTTATTTTCTTGTCTGGTTCTCATAAATTGATGAAATAAGTCTTGAGGCTTGTTAATCTCTGTATCTCCTTCAGGGCCCAGCACAGTGTACAGTAGACATCCTGCACACATTAATTTTTTTAAAAGAAGGGAAACACTCTTTAATTAAGAATTGTTGAATTTGATTTTGTTCCATTACCCAATTGTTCCCTTACTTCATGGTGCTTATATTTAAGAGTTGTTATGTATTTCAGAGGAATATATTTAATAAACAAGAAAGAAAAATTAAAAAACTACTTACATACTCAGGGTGATAAGTAGTATACAGTTTGAATTTTGGAAATGTTCAACAAGGCATTTTTTAATGGTTTCTCTATTTTATTTTATTTATTTTATTGGTCTAATTGAATTGAGTCACATAGTACATGCTGGAGTGGAAAAAGCAATGAAGGAAGAGTAGTGGCATGACTTTCATTGTGACTGAATTCTTCCAGCTGTTGTCAATTCCCTTTACTTTTGCCAACAGATGGACAGGTAGTAGGATCATTAAGATAAGTTTAAAGATGAAAATTTGGTTATAATTTTGAATGGATGTTAACACATTTTATTGTAACTGTGTTGAAGTATCACTTAATTGTACACACTTAGGCAGGGAAATGTTCATTGAAGGCAATAAAGGAGCAGATGATAACATTACTTCTCTTCTTGTTATTATCCACAAGATATTTTCTAAGTATAGTTTTATCAGGACAATCTGGCATATTGAAAAATGTTCCCTGTATTTAAGATCGCTCTATTAGAACAAGAGTCCAGTTCAAGTAAACTGTAAGGAAGATTTCAGTTTCAAAGATTTATTTTAAAAGGCAAACATAAAAGTAGAAATACATACAACCTTTTGGGGATTCGTGAAATTTAATGAACCCATAATGTGGTGGGCTTACCAGGGTATGAGGCAAGGTGAATGAGTATTCTTCCCAGTTTTCCACTTTTTGATTTTAATGAGTCAAGTAACCAGGTAATGTCCTAGAAAATGCCATTTTTGCTTGTATTTACAGGAAAATAATAGCTACAGATAGTATTAGGAAATGTCTATTTCGTATGTTACTTTAAGTTCACGGAGATTGATCCTGAATTTCAGACAATATTAAACAAAGCAATTATTATAGGGAAATGTGGGTTAAGATATTTCAAAATGTAATGTGGACTACATTTCTGAAGACTGTAGCCTTACTGAAGTCTAAAAGGAAATGATAACTTTATATGAAAAACATTTTCCTTTTTGAATGAATATTTAAAAGTGAGTCTGTGCACTGCATTGTAACATTAAAACATCTAGGAAGTTATTATTCCAAGTATATTTTATATGTGACTTTTTCCTACCTCTGATTGCTGAGTCAGACTAAAATGGATGTTTCAGGTGACCCTTGAATAAGTATTTAACCTCAGTGAATTGCCAACATCTGTCTCTATTCTTCCCCTACTAATGAGAGCGTCTACTCTGACCTAGACATTCTGCATTCATTGCCTTTTCAAATTTTGTTGTCTTAATACCAACACAAGCAAGTATTATAACTCCCATATCTGAGATAACATTGAATATCATATCAGATTATAAAATTAAAATGAATATCCTTTGTGTATAAGGGGATTAACCCATGTTAGTCCCTCACATATTAATGAAAAAGTGAAGGAAAGCAGCCATTCTCTTAATTACATTTAATTTAAATTAACTTTGAAACTTTGGTGTTGAAATTGAATCCTTTGTTCAAAATTTAAGAAACAAAACATATACTTAACTTCTAGATATTTATACAGTTCAAGTTGCTGCATCAAAAGTCTTATAGTAGGTGAAAAGACTGGATATAATAAAACAATCAAAAATTAATTTAGTATTCCATTACAGCACTGAATCTCCAGGCTAATGGATTCCTTTAATGAACATCTTACTTCCCAAACTTAATCTCAGAATCTGCTTCTTGAAATTCAATTAGTCAAAGTGAAGGATGAGCTGAGAATTATAGAACTGATTGGGCGAGCTCTTAGCAAGTCTTTTCATTATTATTATAATTATTATTATTATTTTATTCAGTGTGATAAGTGATGTCTAAACCTCTTCCAATGAACTCCACTTTCTGGTATTTATGCTCTGGTATTATGCTCTCGAAAACTTCATACCCCCTTGATTTGGGGCTAGATGTAGTAACTTTGTTAAACAATAGGACTTGACAGGATTGTTGAAATACCACTTTTGTGAATATGTTACAAAACAGTGTGACTTCATTTTGCTAGAGGGGACTCTTGCTACCCTCTTGACTTTCGTGCAAGCTTCCATTTTTGAAACCCAGAAAAACAAGGACTTTAGGGCAGCCTGTAGCCAAGGGCCAGGTAGAAACCTAGTTTCACATTCCAACATCTGCAAGGAAATGTGTCCTGCCAATAACCAACTGAGCTTGGAGATGAATTCCTTCCTAATTTAACTCTAGATCCCTTACAGTGTAGCCACTACCTTGATTGAAGCCTGTGAGAAATTCTGAAGTAAATCATGTGCACAATACGTTTCTAGATTCCCAAGCCACAGAAATTATGAGATAATGAATAAGTAAGTAGTATAGCTAGCTATAAGTTCTATGATAATGTAAAAGAGTGGTATATAACTAAAATGGTTTCCATGTAAGTATATATGACTGCATATTTTTGTCATGATAGGTATGATAGAGAAAAAAAATCTATTGTTATTATTGATTTTGGCATTTGATTATCGAATGCTATTCATAGACATTAGGACAACTTCGATTTTCTTTATCAAAGGTCTCATTATGCTTAGATAAACAAATCTAAACTTCCTATGATATGAATTCCTACTACATAAATTGAGAATACTAGCTCTTTCTCTTTTCCTTAAAGACTTTGTAGCAATAAAGAAAAGTGCTTCTTGATTATAGGACGAGCTCTGCTACTGTAATCTACAGTGATCATGTGAAAATAAACTCTAAGAACAAAGGTAATTTAGTATAATCGAGTCATTTGGTCAATAGGTGAGACTGCATATCTGAAATGTTTCCTTCTGAAATTATTAAGAAGGCACATGCTGAGAATACACACACTATAGCTAAAGATAAATTACTTTTAAATGTTGCAAATATGATACGAAATTTTAATTTTGGACATCTCATCCATTTCACATTCTTGAATGAAAAAAAGGAATGACTGGTCACCACAATCTTTCATGGCTCAAGAGCTTTATGTTAGCAAACATGGCTGAGCTCCAAAACTTTCTGATTAAGTTTCAATGACCTATTTAAGAGCACTTGACTATGTCATTAAAGAGAAAAACTTGCAAAACACTGACTTGTGGCTTAGTAATGTGCAAGATACTTCAAAGGGCAAAGACATGATAGCAAACTATATGCCAGTGTTTCACGAGGAGTTAGATTAAATGTAACCGCACATGTCAAAAGGAAAAACAAGTGGAAGACATATCACGGTCCTAGAATGTCTTTAAATGTATTTTTCTAATTGTTATAGTAATTTGGACATAATTCTACCAGTAGGGCATATTTTCTTTTGTTGACCATAAAATATAGCCAAATTATTGTATATATAATATTCCTTGGAAGAATACCAAAGCAGTCTAAAATATGAAACAAAAGAATACTATGGGAAAATATCTAAGTAATCTAAGATAAAAATAAAAAGTGAGGAGCAACTCCTATTAATGTAGTATTTGTCTAGATTTTTAACTCAAAAAAAATCTAAAAATGGAGGAGAAAATACTATGCATTGTACTATATACTCTGTGACTTATAACTATAAATTACAAAGAGTTTTCTATATAAATTTAAGTTTCTTGCTACAAATGAACTCCTAAGATTTTAACACTTAATACAGGCAGGATTTTTACCATTAAAATATTTAGACAAGTTCAAATTATAGTTGCTCAAAACTAACTTTCAAAATTCCAATTTTAGAAATATTTTCATTGACTTTTTAATTAGGAAATGCATTCTATCAAATATTAATTATTTCTCCAGAGATAAAAGTAAAGATACAACAGCAACTATTTTATGAACAAATAATACAGAAATAAGTTTGAAGGTCATAAATTTTCAACTCAAATCACAGATTCTCCAATACCACATCACCTCTTCAAGGCTGTATAGATTTTCATGGAGCCGTGTCTTATAAAACACTTAACCAAATGAACTGAATTCACACATCAGCACTGCATCTCTACTACATATTCCTTGCTGATAAAATAAATGATAGAACACAATTAGTTCTTTGGTAATACTGTAAACATAAAGTCAGTCTTTGCCAGTCTCATCATTCCTTATTGCCTAAGTGTATCCTAGTGACAGGCCAATAGACACTAACCTTAAGAGTCATTTCTTATTCTGTTCCAGGCTGATATATTTCCTTCTGATAGTTGTACTTCTGTATTTATTCTTTAATCTTACAAAATTTGAAATTAAATATAAATATTGAAATTTAATGTAATCTATCCTTCACTGTCAACTTATCACTATATGTGGGAATTTGTTACCCAGGTTTCTGAACTTAATGAATATATTTTGAACAATTTTATTTTCCATTTTTGATAAGAAACTTTCAATGAAACAAATTTGGAGAAGTGACAGTAGTGCTTTTGGGAAGGATATCTTATCTCCTTTGAACATTATCTTCTTAAAAAGAATTAGTCAAATATAAATAGGGGTCCACATGTCCCTGTTTTCTTATTTCCATCTTTTATCACAGTATAATTATTAAAGTGTTCCATTTTACACCCAAATATGTTTGGTTTTGGAGAACAAACTGTATAATCATCCTAAAATAAATTAATTTGAGAATAAAGTGGGAATCACTGCCTCCTCTTCAGGTAATATTAAGGAGAAAGCTGTACCATTACAAATACTTACACCCTTATTTTTATATTAATCAATTCATTTACAATTAAATTGTAGATTTAATAATGTGTCATTATGTCATTATAAGACAATCGCTACAGAAGTAAGTGATACACTTTCTAGGGGGAAGATGAAATGGTTAGTATAGCTTTTACATCTCACTTGAATACAGAAACAACATTTAGAAATGAGAACGAAAACCATATAGGAAACACTCAAATAGAACAAAGTGAGAAGATATTTCTACAGGCTCCAAGACACAAATAAAAATTCAAAATACAGAAATTCCCGAAGAGCTCATGTTACCTGAACTTGCACAGGAAATGTCAGAGAAAACTTCAGGGTATCTGGAGATGTGCACAGTGAGGAACCCCAAGTAACAGATAAGGTGATCCCTACAAGGAAAATGAAGGGATTGCAGCAAGAATCATGGAAATACCGCAGACTGGAGCGCATCTACCCTACCAGTTCTCCACACTGGCCTACCAAGGTTCTTGTTCAGTTCAGTTCCAAATTGACAACTGTTTAGGATGAAATCAAAATTGGATAGATAGCAGAAAAAGGGATGATGAAAAGAAATTTCAAATTAATACAGGGGAATAGGAAAGAATAAGGGAATATCTAAAGCAAATATCCATTGTATTATAGAAAAATAGTAAAGAACTAGCTTTGTTAGGAAAGTTAGTCTAATTGGCATCTCCCAAATGGTCAGTAAAATTAATTAAAAACTCAAATGAATAAAAGAGTAAAATATAATACCAGATTATTACAGAAAAAGAGAATATAGAAAACAAAAAGCATGCCAGAAAGGCAATACTCAAAGTACATTTCAAAGTTGAATTTTAAAAAACTAATTAAAAATTCATTGAAAATAAATTTACTATATAATAACTCAAGTATATTTAAGTTAGAGAACACAGATTTGAAGCAACCAAGTCAGAAATAATTAGAAGTAAAAGAAAATGGATCATCTCATACATAGATGCTAAAGTAGAAAAAAACAACAGTGAATGAGCATAATATATCATGCCTTAAGAAGAATAGGAGACAAGAAAGACCAAAACCAAAATGAAAGGAAGAGATTTTTCAAATAAGGATGTGAAAGGGTTGGAAATGTATCTCAGTATCTTAGCCCTTGCCTAGCATGTCCTGGGTTTGATCCCAAGCATCAATAAAACAAAACAAAAACAAAAAAAATGAAATGTGAGAGAAAGTAATGAAAATTAAAGATTTGAAAAAAGTTACCCAATGTTTGAAAAGTGGAATGCCCCCAAAAATAAAACCAATTCCATGGAATAGAACAAACTAGAACTAAACTGAAATATAAAAACTTTCTAAAAAAAATATGGAACTATGTTTACAATAAGCAATCATGTTATTGAAAATACACACACACACACAAATCATTGCTAATCATAATATGAGCTACAAGAATTTTATATATACGTATATATTAGATCACAAACAAGTTCTTTATAAAGGGAAGAAAATTAAATTATCATTAGTTTTTTCAGTAATAGTGGTTTTGGCCAGATTATTGTGTTTTAAAATCAGGATACAGTTAATTTCTGACTCCCCTTTTTAGATGTTAGCTGTTGAATTACAATAATTTGATTCATTATTTCATTTGGGTTTACAGAATAGTTGTATTTTAAGTGTCAAACAGAACTGAACACAGTTTAGTAAGAAAGGATTTTAATCAGTGTGTTATATGTTACTGTAGTAAGGAAAGGAGTCTATGGTGAACTGAACTCAATTTCAACTTATACAGAGGTGACTAGGCATTAAAAAACAATGAGGGCATAGAAGCAGGTGAGGAAGGACTCAGTGGACTCAAGGAAGCGAAAATATTTAAAAAGTAAGGAGGGCTTTCCATGTGAAAACCATCAATGAAGTGACCAAATTTCTGGGTTCAGCTTCTAATCTGCATGGAATATAGAGGTGGTGTCTTTGTAAAATTGCATAGATTAAATATCATGTGTTCTTTTACATATAGAATTTAAAGGTTGATAATGGTCAAATGGAAAAATGTATAAAATGAAAGATAAAAGATATAATGATAAATCTGAAATAAACAAATGGTACTGATGAGCTTTGAAGTCAGAAGATGGTCATCCTTGGGTGGAGTGAAGGTCTATGATTCCGTTGCAGCTGTTTGATGGGAATTGTGTTGACTGGAGGAGTTCTGTCTCTATTGAGCAATGGTAACAAGCGAGATTACACATTTCAATGCTCATTAAGCTGTATAATTTTTGTGAGGTTTTTGTTTCTGTTTTGTATTATGATAACATTTTAAAACATTGCAAATATTAACTTTCTTTAATGTCTATACATGCCTGGCTAATACTTTATGATAAAGAGAATCCATAACATAATATTAATAATACTAATAATAACTGCCATTGTTCATTATTCTACGTGCCTCATGCTGTCTGCCAAAGCTTGAGATATTCTTTCGGGCAAAAAATTTATAACCATAAATCTTATTTATTCTATTACTTTCCAGTCAACCAAGAGCCCCATACTCCATTCTGTTTCCTAAAGCTATAAAGTCTGTAGGTTTTTGTTTGCATATGCTACCTATTGCCCCCTACCTTCTGTCTTGCCAAGTGTCTTCAGGCAAAAAATTAAAAACCACAAGTATAAATGGGTGTAGTTCCTTTCTTCAAGCTCCACCGTCCTCTAGGTTCTGTCAGCTCTGTTCTTCTTTAGTTCCTTCAAATTATTGCTTGCATTTTAAGCATTTCAACTAGATTATATCATTGTTATCTGAGTGATGGTTGTTTCAATAAGAGTTACTCTTAGGAAAACCCAGAAGTTTTTGTGATGACTGAGTAACTAATTCCCTCTATTTTTATGTTATTTATTGTCATTTGTATCATGTATTTTGATGTCATTTAAATACCAGGTAACAGAATGATCTTGTTAAAAGAATACATATAAGGAATAAATGATACCTTGACTTTGCTGAGGATATTTCTGTAGGGAAGGATAATAAATTTGTAATTTAATATTTCTAAACCATTGCCTAATTTTTATTTAATTGAATTTTTTTAACTGATAAATAAAACATAGAATTGGACATATTAATGGGTACAATGTGGTACTCTGATATATACATACATTGAATAATGTTTAAGAATAATGTTTAAATCGGGCTAAACATATTTCCTCAAATATTTATCAAGATGTTATCAGTTTTGATGAAGGCAGTGATTACATATGTATATATTCATCCAGAAGGTGTGTTTGCTTTGTCAATTCAAGCAGACCCATCAATAATTACTTTGATTCACTTTGGAGATTTATTACTAGAAATAATTAAATGTATTTTGAACCAGAAAAGGAAGTTTTTGTTTCCCACACCCCCCAAAAAGGGAATTTAAAACACTATAATTCAGAGTCTCAGAACACAATATAAATATTACAAGTAACAAACGTTAGTGCTTTTGCTCTAATTGTTTCACTTTGTGCTTGCCAAAATCTATTACCTTCATTATAAAATAAATTATATGTCACCTCTTCCTTTTATGTCCTTCTATGGTCAAAAATACATGAAATGATGTGATATGTTTACTAATACAAACTAATGTCAAAGCACATTATTTTGCTATTTTAAAAATAATTTTGGGGGCTGGTGTTGTGGCTCAATGGTAGAGTGTTCACCTAGCACATGTGAAGTTCTAGGTTTGATCCTTAGCACAACAAGAAAATGAAACAAAGTTCTTGTATCCACCTACAACTGAAAAATATATTTATTTAAAATAAATAATTTTGTATAATATACAATAAATTGTTTGGTTTTCTATATTTAGTCGTCACCTAATCCTTAATATAAGAAACTATTAATATCATGAAAAAAATCTAAAAATGAATATTTGGGCTACAATCAGATGTATCAGACACCCCAAAGAAGATATTTGTTGTAAAATGATTAATAAAGTTAAAAAATTAGAATTTAGCTTTCAGTGGGATTTGTCAAGGCATTGGTAGCTATTTGTCCAACAAACCATTTACATTTTTTTTGGAACACTGAAGTGATATTTCCAGTTACTCTATTATCAGATTTTAGGTTTTATCCAGATTTTCCTAAAAGATGTAAGCAGAAATCTCCTACGTGTCTTTCAAGGTTAGCTCTTAAAATATCTCCTATGATTTTTAAGTTCTCTCTTTATATTTTTCATGAAAATGTACAGATATATTTTGGAATGAGTGTATGAAGTAGTTTCTCTACCTCCTATACTCCCAGCTAAAAATCTATGACAATGTTCAATCCTTGTATTGCTTAGTCACAAAGATCATTAATTTGTTTTCACCCCAAAGCCTAATATTTCCTTATCCTTACAGAAAAGAACTCTTGTCAGTATGCCAAATCTGGAGTGTCAAATCGTGTGACCATCAGAAGCAGGATACCCACAAGTATGACCTTTGAAGATTAACTTTGTCAATCTTGTTTTAATGATTGTGTTACTTTTTAAAAGTCTTAAAATATCTTTTTTCTTCATAGGTATTTTTAGTGCAACTAGAAACAATATTATTCTTTAAACTTTGGTTTCTGTTTTTTAATCCGTTGCATAGAAATAATATCAATTGTGTATTGGTCTCATATCTAGTTATAATTCAAAATTAGTTTATGAATTTGAATAGTTTGTTATAATTTATTTTGAATTTCCATGTATATAATCATTCCATGTGTGAATAAGACCAATTTTAATGTTGCTTTTCTAATTTTAACATCTTTAACTTCTGTTTTCTGTCATATTGTATTGACTCAATCCTTTAATAAAATTTTGAAAGGAAAAAAAATCCTATCATTAAAAAGGGCACTGTTATATGGTAACATGGTGGATTGGATTTTTTAATATTAGCTTGTAGGGATACAGCTTAACATGGCTATGGTAAGCTTCCTCATAACTGCCATTTTGCATGCTAAGTAACCTTACATGTATCCCAAACCCTGAAGGATAAGGTCATTAAGATAGCTGAGCCTGTTGTGCCAGCTATGGATAACCACAATGTTTCTTACCTGGCATTTGACATAGTAATAATTTTTGAGAAAAGTCAGGTACAATTTGGCTGGCCTTGGCCTACCTTTGTCTAGCTTAGCCTATAAAGCCCTTCCTCCTGTCTTGGGCTGGCAAGGTTCTACCTGTCGTATTGATGTCCAAGCAAGATATGCTTCTATGCATAAGTCTCAAAAATTTCACTTTATGCAATTTGGGAGCTGTCTATCTTTTTCTTTGGTCTCACAGAGGCACCTTTCAACTTTGGTGATTGGTTCTCTTACACCAAAACAAGATTTTACCAAAACAAGTCCATTTTCATTAAAGTACATGCCCAAGCATAGACCCATCATCAGACCCTTTATTTTCTCAATTCCTTAGGTGACTAGTGGAATTTAATTCAATCTAGGGCTTCTGAAGTTCTGAACTCCATCGACTTGACTTAAGTTTTTTAACATGTTACGTTTTAATTTATTTCTGTAAAATAAATCATACCAAACTTGAATGTAAAAAAAAAAATGCATTATTTTCATAAACTAATTGGCTAGGCATTTAGAAATCAGCTGAAGTTACTGAGAGAACTCAAAGATGAGGAATGCCATGAGGGAACCTACCCTTGGTCTATCAATAAAGATCACCTCATGCATAGTATGATAGCTTTAGGTTAGTTAAAGTTACAAGATGGCACAGGGCTTCAAGTATGAATGCTTCAGCAGCAAGATAAAAGATGGATCAACATTTACTACCAAGCCATATATTGTCACTCCTGCCATATCACATTCTTTACTAGTGAATCATGGACCACAAAGATTCAAGGAGGAGACATTGATCCTCAACTATTAAATGATTGAGAAATGTGACTGTTTTAAAACTTTTATGTTTGAGAACCCCACTGGTTTTGGGGGGCATATGCAACACTTGAAATTATACACAAAATATTTATGTATGTACATCTTCATTTTGAATTGGTCTAACATTTTCATCTTAGAACTTGACATCGAAATAATCAGCTCTCATGTATTATTTTGTGGCTGCATATGAAGGTATGATATTAGTAATTTGGGAAATTTTTATCACATTTATTTGTGACATGAAAATATTAGAACAGTTCTCTGAAAATATCTGCAATCATGTGGGGGCTGAAAGTGGCTACAAATTAAAAAGAAAAAAAGTTAATGATATGAGGAAACTTTGGAGAAGGTATTCATCGGAAATGTACCCAAAGATGTTAGAATGTAAAGATGTACAATCAAATGTATGCATTGACTTTTTAAAATTTTGTTTCTAGGTCTTTAATGACCCAGAGAAAAATTTTATCATGAATCAGGAGCTCATTCTCTCATTTCAACAAATGGATCTAATATTTTTAAAGACTTAGTTATAGCTCTCATTTATGTGATTTTTTAAAGCCATAATAAAACCAATTATTCTCATATATGTATGTGTGTGTGTGTGTGTGTGTATATATATATATATATATATATATATAGAGAGAGAGAGAGAGAGAGAGAGAGAGAGAGAAAGAGATAAAAATTTTTCTTTATCCACGGTTGATTTGACTTTTTAAAAAAGCTTTTTGACTAAAACACAGAGCACCCATGACAACAGATATTGAATAGTTTCCTGCAGTCATCATGGTCAAAATTTAGCAGTAATTTTTATTTCCACTTGATGGGGATGGAGAATGAGATTGTTCAGACAGAAATGGAACATTGTGTGTTTAACAAAATTGACTGAGTCTGTGAAGCAGATCACCTGCTGCTTACCTCTCACACTCTGGTTTCTCTTTTCCAAGTACACTGCCCTGTTTGGGAAGTACAGGTTGATGCCTGTTTGGGCTTAATGTCAAAATTAGAAAATAAAGCAGTGATGGTGGTCATTGTGCATGCTCATTTCACAAACATAACTTTAGATATACAAATATATTCACTTCAGAGGGTTAGTACAGGGAGTCTGCTTAGAGAACAATGGTGTTGATCTCAAAAGGGCAGGTAGGATGACATGGGTGGACATGAGAGGACAAAAGAGTACTCTAGGCAGAGTAAACAAGATGGGGGGAGGCAAAGAGATGGAAAAGAGGTCTTGACTGTGGTATACATAAAATCACAGAGAAGTAGTTAGAGACATGACAGAAAGGTTGGAATCACATTACCAAAATTCTTCTCACAGGAGAGGAGATGTTTCTAAATAAAAGTTCAACGAGTTCCCTGATAGAATGGGAAGCTTGACTCAGGACCAGCAGGATTCCTAGCATATATGTTGGAAAAGAATTTTGGCAGATGCCTGTAAAAGGCATAGATTCAGGTTTATTTAGGAAAGTAGATAAATATTCAAAAGAGAATGGTGGGGGGACTCCAAAAGCCAGATGCGTTTGGGGCAGGAATGTGCACTCTCTCTAGAGAGAGACAGCACCAGTTGGTGTGAGATGTTAATATTTTTAGAGGAATTTTGACAGGGACTGGACTGGAGGTGGAGCCAGGGCAGAATTGCACAATTTCCTGCCAGTTTTCCCAGTACTTGCACGTTGCCCTCATGTTATGTTTGCAGACAATGGCATAGGTCAGGGCCCTTCCTCTGAAATTCAGCATCTCTCCCTTCAGTTCCAAATTTGTGTCTCAGAAACCACTATCTATTTTGGCTTGTGTAGTTACACTGTTGAAACTCTGCTCTAAGAATATTAACATCAAGAGAGGATTTGCATTAAAATGACATGCAAAGAAGACATGAAGCAAAGTAATTTGCCTACTGTTTTTCTTTTTTTCTAGTAGATCTTGGTTAAATGCTATTTTTGCAAATCACTGAAATAATAAAATTAATTTTTTTCTGAAAATATGCACAGTGAGTGCCTCTCTGTTCAATGAAGGATAAAGTAAATGAAAACTTTTCTTTAAAAAAATGTGTATCATTGTTTATGTATGTGTGTACACATATGCATTGACTTTCTGTTTATCTACTTAAGTAGACAAAAAGAATATCTAGAACTCATCTAAATAATAATATAATCAGCTTCTTATACAGAAGGACTGCTGGATGGTAGCAAGTCCAGCACATAATTAGGAGGAAAAAGGTTACCAAATGTTAACAGAAAATAAAATAATAGGAAATAGAAGAGTGAGAAAACCTTGGAAGTCCACGTATTAGGAAGCAAGATTCAGATTCATATGAAACCATTAGAATTCAGTAGGAAAAATTTATTTTCCCAAAATGTCTTTAAAAACTTTGGAGGAGATAAATAGAATTTGAAGTCATACTTGAACTTAATAAATATGATTTGGGGCTAAATTGAAGCTTATTTGAATGACGGTAAGTGACTTTTTGCTGCTGAGGGCCATTTTGAAAATCTCAGCCTTTAAGTCACAGTCACACTTCAAAATATTATGCTGATTTCCACATACTTGTGAAATCAAACTGTATGCATCTGAAGTGTGGTCTGGCATTGCCGATTAAGACAAGAAGAATTAAGAGAAGAAAATGTTGATGGAGATCTAATAAATTATATGTGATCACAAAAGGACAAATGAATTTAATCTGCTGATTACCATTTCCATTAGCAGAATGAACTTGAATTAGATTTAAGAATAAAAGTGAAAATGGAAATATCTTCTCAACAAGATTCTTCTGACTACAGGAACTAGAGATGGTAAAAATATTCTAGACCCAGAAACCAACAATAAATAGTGATAACAGTTATAGATTTCTAGCAATATGTGAGACATGGGACCATACATTGATCTTAACTATTCAGGTGATAACACTCTGTGGTAGGTGCTATTATTAATTATCCACTATTTACCAAAGAGCTGAGGCACACACAGCTAAGGAAACATGGATCTCACAGCTATTAATGTGGAAGACTGGAATCTTAACACCATCTCACCATAATTTATTGAAAACTCAAAAATATTTTCAGTAATAACCCTTTAGTGGTTCATCTTAGGAACTTTCAAGAGTTTGAGTCTAACAATGAAAAAATATATTTTAGTCATCCAAAGGAAAATATTTTAAGAAGTCCCAAAAGAATGAAAAGATGCTAACTTTATAAAGAAGAACTAGTGCCTGAATTGTGACTGTTTTCAATGTAGTTATTTCTGGAACAAAGTACAACATTGTTTTAGAATATTTACCTTCTCTCTCTCCTTCATCAAACTCTCATTTGCAGAACTACAATCATTTTCCAAATTTGAAGGTCAAAAACATGAAGTTAGTTGCTCAAGATCACACTACTGATTAATGACAAAACCCAAATCGGCCTCCTGCCAATGATCACATTCTCTAATACAAATACCGCTTCCATTAGCCTACCCTGGGAGAATATTATGAAGAAATAGTGACCTGGTAAGCATATATATTTGGTGAGCATAAACTCAGAGAAAATACATATATGAAAGTTGGTGAACATAAGTATAATTTAGTTAATGGTATGTTGGTTAACTTTGCCTTGTCACTTCAGAGAAAAGAAACAGAACAAGACAGATTTTGCCTATAGCAACCCAGTATCGTCCAGTGGAAAGGATAGTACTTCAACGCAATGTGTTATGCATGCTATCTGTTGTGTTAACTATTAAACTATTAAATATTTTGTTTAAACTATTAAATATCTTAGCTAACAATAGTGCTACATTCAATAATTTTCAAAGATTTTATTCAACCAAAGGTATTGTTAGAAATACGTGGGATTTCTTTTAATGTCTGTTTTCACTTAGTTATTGATGTTCTAGAAAGAATTTGGAGGATTTTTTTCTGGATTTATAAAAATAGTTAATAATGTTTCCTTTAGTTATATAAGGAATGGGCTTTATATCACCAAAATTATGTTATAGAATAATCTAAAATATTTAGAATAACAAATTTTCAAAATTATATTTTTAACTTTTTATAGGAATATATCATTTACTTTTTTTTAATTCCTATAAAGGGACTTGTGTGTACAATTATTTATATTTATGCATGTATATATGTTTGTGTGTGTGTTTGTGTGTATGATTCGGTGCTTACATGCAGCCAACTCTTTCATTTTACCTACTGGCAGCACAAATATCTGGGGAAAATCAATTTTTAAAAATTTCCAATTCAGTAAGGATCCATTTTTATAGATGCCACAGAGTTTTCCTGGATCTAATCCAAATTCTGTCTCATGATTTGGTAGGATTAAAGAACAGTCTTTGTATAAGCCACAAACTCTAAGGTCAGAGAGTTTACTAAAGAAACTGATCAGTGACTTGGAAAAGAATAAAATCATATACCAGTCAGGCACATCAAATTAAGCTTGGCAGTTGGCACAAATGATATCCTTAAGTAGTGAGAGGAAATACTGACTGCATTAGAGTTACCATTTTGAGCTCTGGGCACCACACAGTGAATGCTACATTTTTACCTTTATAATATTGGTTATTTTTTTCATTATAAAGAATATCTGACTATTATATAAGGAAATATATTGTTGAACATTATTGGAATTATATTTGGTTATATAGAGCATATTTTATATTTTACATACATTTATATAATATATAATTATAGTTTTATGAACATAAATATAAACATGAACTATTACTGTATTCCCATCACCCCACTTTTATTCTCTTCTGCCTTGTACGTAAATATTTCTTAATTATAAATTAGAGAGGAAATTTGGAAGCACATGTAGTGTGTGGGGAGGCATAGTTGTATGAAGAGAGAATTAAATGTTCTCACTATTTATAAGGCAATTTATGAAAATGCCTATGGGATGTAATAATACTTTCATCAGCTATCTATTTTAGGTATAAAATTTATTGAAATTTTTCCTCTGCTTTGTTTTTTCACTTAATATCATTTGCATTGTTCTACATGTATATACAACTGCTATGGGGAAAATGTATTGATTTAGAAAATACTTATTAATTACCTACTATTCACTGAGCATGATTCTTGACTCCAAGAATACAAGTGTGAGCAAAACACAAACATCTCTGCCTTTTTGGAGTTTATTTCTTACAGAGAGATTAAGTAAGGTAAATATCTAAAATATACAGCATGATATACTAACAGATAGTAAAGACATGTGGAAATAATATAGAGAATAAAGGTATAAAATATCATTTTGGGAAGCAAAAATTTAACAGGGTGACCAGAAAAATCCTAATAAGTAAAGTTCTTTTCAAAATAGGTCAGAAGGAATTCAATATAAACATTTTAGGGAAGTTTATCCTATACCAATGGGAAATTAAGTGCAAATCCACTGAGATGTAAGTAGATTTAACATGTTTGAGAAACAACAAAAAAGACAAATATAAATCACTGAGGGAAGATGAAAGTAGATATATTGGAAATTCACTTATTTTTTGATAAAATGGGATAACATTAAAGTGTGTAGAGGAGTAACAAAACATTCACATGTTGAACTGATTGACTCATTATCTAATCTGAAAACAGTTTCCAGAGAATGAGCAGTAGTGAGAAGGTCAGTTAGCTATTTCAATTATATAAATCATAGATAATGATGATTTTAATTATATAGACAGAACACAAATATACACAAGCATATACATAAGTACAGAAAATATACACATCAAATAAATATTCTAAACTCTATTGAAATATGATTTACATGCAATAAATGCACCCACTTCAAGTCTAGAGCTCACTGGATTGGGTTTAGACAAATGAAGTCACCCATGGAAACATCATCCTAATATACGTAGAACATTTCCATCACCCAAAGAGATTCCACAAGCAATCATTGCTACACTTGTCTATATACCTGATGTTGTATGTTTTTGAATTTTATATAAATACACAAATGTCATATACAGCATATATATTTATGAATGACACCTGCCTCTAATTTAATCATGAGAAAAATCTGCATATATATGTGTATATAAGCATGTATTTTGTGATTTATTACAATCTGTGGTTTGTCTTTTTATTTTCTTATTTATGTTTATGTTATTGAAGGGTGGAAGTTTCAAATCTGATAATGTATGATGTAACATTATTTTTCTTTTTAAGTTCATGCATTTTGTACTCTATGCAAATTCTTAGAGTTAGCTCATGAATGTTTTTTTGCTTCCCACTGTTGTTTATGTGAAGCGATCATAATAACATTTCCTGTTATCCTCTAAACAATTCCCTATGAAAAAAATCCAAATTGCTTGATATGTATAGAACAGATGAGGAAGCTGATGCTTACTGACATTAATTGTTTTTTCACTCAGGTAGTCTTTGAAAAGTAACAAAGTATAATGAAGTAAAATTAGCCAAGTTCAAATTCATAAATGTTTGATAACATCTGATATGTTGATATGAAGTGAAATCTTAAAATGAAGTTAACTAAATGCATCTATTTTGCTTTTTCTTTTCCTTATTTCCCTAGTGTACAGCAACAGATAAATTTCTAAGAAAGGTAAAGAAGTGTACTTCTGTTTATACAACCATAAGGGATGCTTATTATGTTGAAAATAACAAGAATTGAGAAGTAACTTTAATCCATTTATTTAATAAATAATCATTGAGTGCTACCATGGATCTACCTTGTAAAAATGTCTCTGCACTAATGGGGAAAAAACAGATACAAACTATTATATATAAATTCACTTTATCTTATATCATTATAATGTAATCTAAGAAATGGTAGGATGTGTATAGATATCAATACAGTTATACATTTTTGAGCACAGAATATTAAATATCTACAATATCTCTGTTAAGCAATATACTTAAATCATCAATAATCTATTATTCTAATACTACTACTAATACTACTACTGTGATATGTAGTATTAGTATTCACCTCATTGTAAAAATGTGGAAAGTGAGATACAGAGATTGTCTTTGGTCACACTAATGCCAGATCTGGCCTAGACATCCAGGTCGCTTGGCCCTGTGATCCACACACTTAGGTACACTATTTATATCTCCATTGCTATCTGGAGGATTTGGATCAGGATTCACAGAGGAGGTGGCATTTTAACTAATTATGAAATGATCATTGAAAGGATAATGGAATTTTAAGCAAAAAGAAAGGGTATTACATAGAAATAACATACAAAACCAGTGTTTTTCATATTTCATAAATTCTTTCAGTGTTAAAATGATGCAGAGGTAGAGAGAAAGCTTGAAGGAAGTACAACTCTCCTAGTCGTCAGGGACTGGTTAATTTTATAGGCAAATATACGTCTCCCATATATGTTTATTCAGATGACCTCAAGCTAACTTCCATTAAGTTGAGAGAACAGAAGAAATAGGTAATAAGTAAAATAAAATGATCTTTTACAGTCTAAACTGTGTCTAACGGAGATCTTTGGTGTAAGACGTTGTACATAGAAATTATTAAAGCAAAATGACCAAAGAAAGCCTACTAAGATTTGAAGGATTTATATTTATAAAAAAAAACAAATCCTTACACCAAAATGCTATGGTTTCCTGGCTTCTAAATTGAATCACAGGACCCCAAGCTTAAGCTAGCAGAAAATCGTCTACACAAGTTTTGCAGCCTCCAAGAAAGGCCTGTCCTTAAATGATATCACATGTGTACATGAGGAATAGATAAAAAAGAATTAACTTGCTCAAAAGCTAAAACCAGTTCCACAGAACAGGGTAACTGGATTTAGCAAATCAAACTTGAGGGCACACAGTTTAATTTGAAATTTAAATTCACTCCATCTCCTGTATTTTCTCTGCCAACTCCATCACAGAGGACAAAGGTAAGGGAGGTTGTTCCAGAGAGAAAAATACCAGTAACCACATATGTTCACCAAAGTCTCAGGACAAAGTGTGAAATATTCTCAATTTCTGCCCTATTGATAATAGATCATTTTGCAATAGATAAATGACTACTGCATATTTGCCATTCTTCCATTAAGGTATGTGAAATTTTCTTAGTTTTCACGTCTAACTCACTCAATACTTTCTCGGTGTTATGTGTAAGTGGTGCAATTAACTTGATTTTAATTACTACATGGTTAATTTATGAATGGTCATATCTAGACCTAATGAAGGAGATCACACATTCTTCAAATATCCTAGGCTTTAAATGAGATATAGTGGCTGATGGAATTTATGGTTGTCTCTTTTAAGGATGGAATGTGAACAAGGCAGACTTCAGTCCCATTTGTTTGACTCCAAAGCTGATGCTACCTTTACTCACAGAGTGTAAGAACTCAACAAATGCAAATAAATGCAATTTATTGGGCTCTAGAATGAATACTAACAAAAATACATGATGCTGATAAGTATGTTACAGGATCAGTAATCCCAATTACTCATGGACTGATATATACTAATATTATGAATTTGAAAATAATTTGTCAAAATAAATCACAAATTATTTATAGTAGCAAGTATTTTAAGGGACAAATTATTTGACTAAAATGGGGAAATGACAAATTCAGAAAGTGCTCTCTAAAACAATATAGTATAAGAGGATAAGAAAGTCAAATTAATTATAAACTGACTAGTAAAAAACATGGAAATTGTATTAATAAAGAGCAGAAAAAGAAAAAGGCATGGAATAGATAAAATATGGCAGTGTATGTCATTGAAACAAAATATTTAAAAACAAAACTTCAATATTAAGGAGGAAGATAAAATATATATGTAATATCAATATTAATGTGATGAATATATTAGTAACATTTACTATATGAATATAATAAAAATGCTATTTATATTTTATTTCAAAACCAAAGTGAATTTCATGCTATCTATACATAGACATGTAAATATGTAATTAAAATAAATAAATTTTCAAAGCATTCAAATAATAAACTGGAAATAAAAATTAAAGCTTCACTCTAAAGAAAGATTTAATAATTTAGGAAATAAAAGTTTGTAGAAATACTAAACAAATTCAAAAACTGGATCTTTGACATGGATTGTGCAAATTAGACAACTTGTTAAGTAATTTCATCAACAAAAACAAAAGTTGGAGGTGCACAGGAGAAAGGAGTAGGCAAAATATAAGAAATCGAAGGATGAAAATAACCACAGATTCAAATGAATTTAAGAGAATGACAATACCTTGCTCAACAGTATGTAAAAATTTCATTCAAATGGCAATAATTTCTAGGCTACGATTTAATAATAATAATCCCAAAAGAGATAGAAAAAATAGATTGATTGCCATAAGATAAATTAAAGCAATAAAAACAATTCTGAATATCTAATCCACTCACATCCCCACCCCAAGCCCTAATTTACTAGAAAAAAAAAAATAGTAGATACACTTTTAACAGAAATCATCAAACCATATTTAAAGTTAAAGCTCCATGGGGCGATCCAAGATGGCGGACTAGAGGGTGACTGCATCTCCTGTCACTCCAAAACCCAGGATTCAAGAAGGGGAGGCACTGAGAGACTCGGACTAAAATAGAGTCACAGGGTGAGTCTCCCCCACCAGGTGAAGCTCAGCCTGGGGGGCAGGCCCGGATAGGGGCGGCTTATCAGAGCAGGGCAGGGCAGCTAGAGTCTTCCCAAGTCTTCCCCAGCTAGAGCCTGCTCCCTCCGGCGATGGGATCCTCCCACACAGCCAGCTTCTTGGAGCAGGTCCCACAGTGAGAGCCTTTCCACACAGAGCCATCTCCAAGCGCTAGAACCAGTAGCGGGCTAGGAGCAGCTTTCTTTGGAAGCACTGCATTATCAAGTTCCTCCAAGACTTCAGGCTACTGAAGCCTGGGAGGGGATACACTGGAAATCTACAAGGACATTATAAGCCAGTAGAGGAAATCTGCAATATCTCAGAGTACCACTGACATCTGACCAACATGAGAAAACAAGGGAAGAAAATGTCCCAAACAAACCTAGATACTATATCAATAAAACCCAATGACAGCACAGCAGAAGAAATGTCAGAAAGGGAGTTCAGAATGTACACAATTAAAACAATCAGGGAAGCAAACGAGGAGATGAAAGAGCAAATGCAGGCATTAAATGATCGCACCAATCAACAGTTAAAAGAGCAAATGCAGGAAGCAAAAGATCATTTCAATGAAGAGTTAGAGATACTGAAAAAAAAAACAAACAGAAATCCTTGAAATGAAGGAAACAAAAAACCAAGTTAAAAACTCCATAGAAAGCATAACCAATAGGATAGAACACCTGGAAGACAGAAGGTCAGACATTGAAGAAAAAATATTTAATCTTGAAAACAAAGTTGACCAAACAGAGAAGATGGTAAGAAATCATGAACAGAATCTACAAGAATTATGGGATATCACGAAAAGGCCAAATGTAAGAATTAATGGGATTGAGGAAGGCTTAGAGAAACAAACCAAAGGAATGAACAATCTATTCAATGAAATAATATCAGAAAATTTTCCAAATCTGAAGAATGAAATGGAAAACCAAGTACAAGAGGCTTATAGGACTCCAAATATACAAAATTACAACAGACCCACATCAAGGCACATTATTATGAAAATACCTAACATACAAAATAAAGATAGAATTTTAAAGGCTGCAAGA
The DNA here is from genome assembly GCF_902686445.1 of Sciurus carolinensis. NCBI lineage: Eukaryota > Metazoa > Chordata > Mammalia > Rodentia > Sciuridae > Sciurus > Sciurus carolinensis. Next base: position 108,856,953 of record NC_062217.1, on the reverse strand, counting down.
GAAAAGAATCAAATTACATTCAGGGGGAAACCAAAAAGAATATCAGCAGATTTTTCAATCCAGACCCTAAAAGCTAGAAGGGTCAGGAACATTTATCAAGCCATAAAAAGACAACCAACAAAGAAAAGTCCGGGACCAGATGGGTTCTCAGCCGAGTTCTACAAAACCTTTAAAGAAGAGCTCATTCCAATACTCCTCAAAGTATTCCATGAAATAGAAGAGGAGGGAACCCTCCCAAACTCATTCTATGAAGCCAATATCACCCTGATACCTAAACCAGACAGAGACACATTGAAGAAAGAAAATTTCAGACCAATATCCTTAATGAACATCGACACAAAAATTCTCAACAAAATTTTAGCAAATCGCATACAAAAAATATATTAAAAAGATAGTGCACCACGATCAAGTGGGTTCTATCCCAGGGATGCAAGGTTGGTTCAACATCCAGAAATCAATAAATGTCATTCACCATATCAACAGACTTAAAGTTAAGAATCACATGATTATTTCAATAGATGCAGAAAAAGCATTCGATAAATACAGCATCCCTTCCTGCTCAAAACACTAGAAAAAATTGGGGTAGTGGGAACATTCCTTAACATTGTAAAGGCCATCTACGCTAAGCCCATGGCCAATATCATTCTAAATGGTGAAAAACTGAAAGCATTCCCTCTAAAAACTGGAACAAGGCAGGGATGCCCTCTTTCACCACTTCTATTCAACATCGTCCTTGAAACTCTAGTCAGATCAATTAGACAGGCCAAAGAAATTAAAGGAATACGAATTGGAAAAGAAGAACTCAAACTATCCCTGTTCACTGATGACATGATTATATATTTAGAGGAACCCGGAAATTCCACCAGAAATCTTTTAGATCTCATAAGTGAATTCAGTAAAGTAGCAGGTTATAAGATCAATGCTCATAAATCCAATGCATTTTTATACCTAAGTGATGAATCTTCAGAAAGAGAAATTAGGAAAACTACCCCATTCACAATAGCATCGAAAAAAATAAAATACTTGGGAATCAATCTCACAAAAGAGGTGAAAGACCTCTACAATGAGAACTACAGAACACTAAAGAAAGAAATTCAAGAAAACCTTAGAAGATGGAAAGATCTCCCATGTTCTTGGATAGGAAGAATTAATATTGTCAAAATGGCCATACTACCTAAAGTGCTATACAGATTCAATGCAATTCCAATGAAAATCCCAATGATGTACCTTGCAGAAATAGAGCAAGCAATTATGAAATTCATCTGGAAGAATAAAAAACCCAGAATAGCTAAAGCAATCCTTGGCAGAAAGAGTGAAGCAGGGGGTATCGCAATACCAGATCTTCAACTCTGTTACAAAGCAATAGTAACAAAAACGGCATGGTATTGGTACCAAAATAGACAGGTAGATTAATGGTACAGAATAGAGGACATGGACACAAACCCAAATAAATACAATTTTCTCATACTAGACAAAGGGGCCAAAAACATACAATGGAGAAAAGATGGCCTGTTCAACAAATGGTGCTGGGAAAACTGGAAATCCATATGCAACAGAAAGAAATTAAACCCCTATCTCTCACTCTGCTCAAAACTCAACTCAAAATGGATCAAGGACCTCGGAATCAGACCAGAGACCCTGCATCTTATAGAAGAAAAAGTAGGTCCAAATCTTCAACTTGTTGGCTTAGGATCAGACTTCCTTAACAGGACTCCCATAGCACAAGAAATAAAAGCAAGAATCAACAACTGGGATAGATTCAAACTAAAAAGCTTTATCTCAGCAAAGGAAACTATCAGAAATGTGAAGAGAGAGCCTACAGAATGGGAGAATATCTTTGCCACTCATACTTCAGATAGAGCGCTAATTTGGAGAATCTATAAAGAACTCAAAAAACTCTACACGAAGAATACAAATAATCCAATCAACAAATGGGCTAAGGAAATGAACAGACACTTCACAGAGGAAGATGTACAAGCAATCAACAGATATATGAAAAAATGTTCAACATCTCTAGTAATAAGAGAAATGCAAATGAAAACTACCCTAAGATTTCATCTCACCCCAATTAGAATGGCGATTATCAAGAACACAAGCAACAATAGGTGTTGGCGAGGATTTGGGAAAATGGTACACTCATACATTGTTGGTGGGGTTGCAAATTAGTGCAGCCACTCTGGAAAGCAGTATGGAGATTCCTCAGAAAGCTTGGAATGGAACCACCATTTGACCCAGGTATCCCACTCCTTGGCCTATACCCAAAGGACTTAAAATCAGCATACTACAGAGATACAGCCACATCAATGTTCATTGCTGCTCAATTCACCATAGCCAGATTGTGGAACCAACCTAGATGCCCTTCAGTTGATGAATGGATAAAGAAACTGTGGCATATATATACAATGGATTATTACTCCGCCATGAAGAATGATAAAATTATGTCATTTGCAGGCAAATGGATGAAATTGGAGAATATCATGCTAAGTGAGATAAGCCAATCTCAAAAAACTAAAGGACGAATGATCTCGCTGATAAGCGGATGAGGACGTACAATGGGGGGCGGTAGGGGTTAGCTTTAGGTTTAGGGTTAGGTTTAGGGTTAGAGATAAGGACAGTGGTAAGAATGGAGGAAAGAAGGACTGTATAGAGGGAAAAGAGGGGTGGGCGGGGAGGAGGGGAAGGGGAAAAAATAACAGAATGAATCAAAGAACATTATCCTATGTAAATTTATGATTACACAAATGGTATGCCTTGACTCCATGTACAAATAGAGAAACAACATGTATCCCATTTGTTTACAATAAAAAAAATAAAGTTAAAGCTGTTTAATGAGGTGGGAAGTGTATTAAACTGCTTTTATATTAAAGTTGAATACACCTCTAGAATAGCTATGTAATAAAATTGTTAATAAATTAATTTTACTTCCTGTTTGTATATTTCATGATAAAATTGTTTTGGTAATTTGATTGATCTTGTACATCTCTTTTTTTTCCCCCCTTTCCCCTAATTCCCTGTATAGTTGCAGAAACAACATACACTGTTTACTTTTTTTCTACTTAATGGTTCTCTATGAACCATAGTTAAAGGAGGAATTGTTCCTTTATTATAAATAATGTTATAGGATCCCTTGGCAATATATCCTATTTCCATAGAACATTTATTGGTGTTATATTGGACTCTCTGGATTGATCCAGTATATTTCCTTAAGTTGAAAGTATGAATCTAATCCTAACCATTATTCATAGTTGACATAGAACATTAAATTTAGAGAAAAATCTACATTTGTGCTTGATGTTCCTTCCTGAACACATGGGGATTCTTCTATCAATAGATTCCATTCAGGCAATAGAAATTAGGCAGTGAAGACCTCTGAACTCTTTGAGAGCCTACATGTTCAAGATTAAATGATGGCAAAAGTGGGGATCTATACCTGTTGTTGCATTTTTTCATCACCAGAAATTAATGATAGAAATAAAGCATTCTATTTTCTTGATTTGACACTCAGATAATAGAAGATGGCACTGAACTTGAATAAGTGTGTTGGGAGGAATAATTTAGGTTAGTAAGAGGAGGTGAGTATAAAAGAAATTTATATAATTAATATGCAGAAAGGTTGGGATGCAAAAAGGACTGAGATAAAATTAATGGCTTAAAATATTCTGAGATTAGAGAAAAGCTATTAACCATTATGCTCAAAAGCAAATTAAATACATGCTTCACCTTTTTCTTGGTGTGGGGAAATAATAGATGTGCAGGAATAGCAAACCATAAGTAATGGATTCTCAACTGATGGAAGGATATACCTTGATTTATCCAATTCTCTTAGAACCTTTAATAAAGAACATATTGTGTCAAGATATATACATGGAACAAAATCAATGTAATTTCATGTTACTGAGTATTTAAACTATTAAGTTCTTCCAGGATGTGACTTTAATCTTGAGTGGGTCATTTATTACTAATTTTTGCTACTGTATGACATGGGCAATAACACATGTTCAAGATTTTGCCCTTAGTTTTCTGCACATTCATAGATTTTGAAAATTATCTCTTCCCTTTGTTCATCCAAGCCTCCTTAGTGGGGATGGGAGACCCAAGGTGGTCAGTACAGCTTCCTCTTACAGTCCTTTTCACTGATTCACAATGTTATTACTTTTGATCTCCATCCCCCATGTAGTCAATTTCCTACTTTAACACAAAGTGATAGTTTAGTGTTAGTAGATTTTGTAAAATGAAATGTTTTATATGGTATAGCTGTGGCTTACCAAAAACAGATTGTCTTATAGATTTGGTAAAGTATATTGTGTCTCAGTGACTTTATATTCCATTTTATTGCTCAAGTTAGTCTTTTTCCTCTATAAAATCTGGTATTGACTTGGTTTCATAATTTCTAGTATCCAGTGCTCTGTAATGCCTCCTGCAAGGTGAATTGTTCCTCTTCACCACTGCACATCATGAAGTCATAATGCTCAGTCTGTGTGTCTACCTGCCCGTCTGTCTATCCAGATTTGCAATACTCCAATTTATTTCTTCTGTAAACCAAGAGAATTTATTAATATGTGGAATGTAAGTTTCTTTAGATACAAATCAGAAATAGTAATATTAACCTCACAGATTTGTTTAGAGGATTAAAATTAATACAGAAAGGAATATGCAGTATAAAGAATTTTTCTGGACATGCATTTAACAATATCAGTTTCTTTTCTCCATTCAGTGTGCAAACTGACTATATAAAATAATAAAGTTGGATAAAAATGTGTAATATAAAAGGAGAGAAAATAATAACAATTGTTATAAAATGAGTATCTATTAAAATATTAGATAACCTATACGAATTGGGTCTTTAAAAATAATAAGGATTGTACTCTCTCTCTTATGTGGTGTTTAATTATGGAAGTACCACTGTGGAGAGTCCTGTGTCTAGAAAGCATATTAGTGGTGTTTATGTTTGGGTAGCTGGGATTGCTTATAAAAGCAGATAGTGCTCAACTTGTCTCTATTCTACATGGAGTGACACTGTGTTGGAGAGCTGAAATTGTTCATGGAGGAAGTATTCAGCATTACTGAATTTGGTAAGCTAAAAGTATGGCAATTTTTCTTAGAGAACTAGTTACTGAATGTTTACTAAAATACCACTAGGTGATATAAACTCTCCCTCAACAAATAAGAAAATAACGTTAGATTTATCAGTTTCCAATTGCTTTACTTTATTGCTAAAAAGAATTATTTCAAATTTTAACAGTAGAAAAAATATACATATATATATAGTTATGAGAGAATCAAACTCCCAAATACACAAGACAATATTAAGAAAAGAAACTGGTATTTTAAATTTATCTTGAACAAGAAAAAATAAATCTGCTGAGTTGTTCACAAATGAAGATCAAGAAAATTATTCTGTGGTATTTTTAATCAATCTAACACAGGGGTCAATATGTGTTTATTTATTTATTGGAAAGGGTGATATTATAAATATGGCCTTCGTGTGCTATTTGTTTCAACTAATCAACTCTGTCACTGGACAGTAGAAGTATTCATAGATAAAATATAAATGATGACTATAACTACATTCTAATAAAACTTTATTAATGGACCTAAAATCTAAATTTAATACAATTTTATCTTGCAATGAATATTATTCTTTGGGCACTTTTTCAATGATTCAAAAAATATAAAATTTGTTCTTAGATTGCTCACTATACAGATTAGGACAGATTAGGACAGATTAGGCCTGAGGATGATAGTTTGCTAAACCGTAGTGTAAACAATTCAGGGCATTCAGTTTTTCTATGAATATGATGGACTTGTTTGTAATCAAATTAAATTGTCAAATAAGTTGTAAGATAAGGCCTGTTGTGGGGGCTGCATTAGTCAAGGGAAACAGACCCAATAGAATATATACATAGAAATACAGAAATAGATTTATTATGAAGGGCCAGTTCACTGAACTGTGGAGGTTGAGAAGTCCCACAATCTGCCATCTGCAAACTGGAGACCAAGAAAAGATAGTGATTATGGTTGAACCCAAGCCCAGAATTTCTGAGAACCAGGCATTTCAATGTTGGTTGGCAGGAAAAGATGGATGTTCCAGCTCAAGAAGAGAGATTGAAGTGGTTATCTTTCTTTTTGATTGATTTGGGACCTCAGTGGGTTGGTTGATGCCTACCCACAATGGGGAAGGTGATCTTTATTTAGTTTACCTAATATCATCTATGCTAATACCTCTGGAAACATCCTCACAGATACACCCTCAATTACTAAATAATGCTTTAGTAATTACATTCCTTAGCCCAATTTGGCACATACAATTAAACTTCACAGGGAAATCTTGGAAAGATTTTCATATTAATTTAAAGAGATATTTAAGAGAAATGATTCTCTTTGCCTTGTTCTGTCATCTCTCTCTCTCTGTTTTCAATTAGATGCCATTTTGCTACCATGAAACTAAAGAATTACTATAATCATATAGCTACAAAGAGATGAAAAAATGGGAGATTTCAATAAATACTATACTATCTATGGTCTTCATGCTAACTGAGATGAGAAATGTGTTATATTCAACTTACCTTTAGTCAGGTCTTCCATTACTCTCAAGTGAAAAACATTTTAACAAATAGAATTGGAAGTACAAACTTTGGTTCCTTTTCAAATTGGAAAGGTTGTCTTAGGCATATGAATTCACTTAGGCATATGAATTTTATGGTTATTCCAGACACATTTTTAAGAGAATTTTAGAAATTATATAAAAATGTGCTCTGTAAATATAATTATCAGAGATATTTTTTCTAGAATGTTATAAAATTATGGTGCTAGATAAAGAAATAATCACAAAAGATGGGTTTAATTTTTATAAGACATATGTATGAGATAAAGAGCCTCTAAAAATATATTAAATTCCTGGTAGAGACATGGTTTAGTATTTGACAATACACCTCATTATCTTTTAGTTAGGAAGAAACAAGATAGATCAGGTAATAAAATAATTTGGCTACCATATAAACTCATACATTAGTAATAAATAGCACTGTTTTAACCAGAAAACCTGATTTTTGACCATGTTTTAGTAACTTTTTCATCAGAGTTAGACATGTTTTTCTGTCAGACACATATAAGTAATGACACAGAACTTTAAGGACTGGTAAATCAGTTAAATGAGTAGATAAAACCAAATAGGTGTCTGAAGATTACAACTACGGATGAGTTTTTAGTAAACTCAAATATTTTGATAATATATGTGATATAATATTATGTATTATATACTCATACTAATAAACATATAAAGTACAACTGTAGAATGAGAAAATGTTTTAAAAGTAAGATAGCATGATTGCATGCAATGTTTGGCTAACTAGGTCTTAAACCAGAGTTGAGCAAAGTTCGGCCTGCACGTCAAATCCTGTCCATACCCTTATTTTGTAAATAAGGCTTCACTGAAGCATGGGCACACCTGTTCATTTGTACATTGTTTGTAGAGCTTTCTTATTCCAAAAGCAGAACTGAATTGTTGTAACGGAGACCATATGGCTTGCAAAATTTGAAATATTTAACCTCTAGTCCTTTACAGTGAATGTTTACTATTCCTGTCCCAAACCAAATTAGCAGAGTAATTTGACTACAAAGAAAATGATGATGTTTCTCCTATAAGTTCAATGTCTGAACAAGGTGAATGAGAGCTTCAGTAGAGCATAGTGAAAGGGCCGTTTTCATGCACATTTTAACAGGACGAAACTAGAGAGTGTCCAGATACAAGATGCCCAAGTAATAGAAGGGTTCAAACAATATTGTGAAGTGTGTGTGTGAAAAAACTGGGGAGTTTTTAACCCAAAGAATGGGGAATATGGTTAGGTGAGATAATTTTCGGACATAAATTAAATCAAAATATGGGGTATTCATCATCTGGAAGCATGGTTTAGTCTGATCTTTGAAAACTCAAATGTAAATCCAGAGATGATGAATCTCACAGCAAAGTATATTTTGACTCAAAATCAGCAAAAACATTAAAATATTTAGAACTATCTGAAAATAAAAGGGTTGGCTCTGCAGAAAGTTTTTCATCACTAAGTTTTCCAGATAGACCATCTGTGCAAGTTATAATCAGGAGATTCATGCAATTGAAAATGGTGACAGAGAAATATCTGTGGTCAGGTTTTTGGTGATTCAGAGTGAAATAATATGTACTATTAGTAGAGAAGGGACTTGGCCTGAAGCTACAAGTGGATAGGAAATATTGCTGCTTAGATTTTACATGTACACATTTTGAAACTATTAATTTTAGAAATATAACTGGAACAATGATGTGCCCTTTTCTAATAAACTAATTTAAAGTCAATTTTTTCATTACTTGAAAATTTGTTTCAGATTTTTTTCAATTTCTCTTAAGTTCCTCATTTCAATTTTGGTTCACATTAATGATGAACAATCTGACCTTTCAGTGCCTAGAAAATATAAATATGGGACTTTTAATGAATACTATTTTTTAAATAGTTCTAGAGAAAAGGTCATTATATCCATGTATATGTGTAAAATGAAACATAGACCTAATAACTGCTGGAGATAAACAGCTTGACTCTTTTAATAAAAGACAGTATATTGAATTTATGTTTGAACTAAGTCCCTGGAAGTCCTTGAATACTGCCAGCTTGAAGAGTATTATGTCAAAAACAACAAAAAGCCTTATTTGACATGATTTGCTGATCACTAAGCCCACTAAGGAAAGCCCTTCAAGATTTTTGTGAGAAATGGATAAATTTATTTTTCTCTTACTGATGGAGAGGAAGAAAGACTTCTCTTGCCCCCATCTCCTAGGATGGCACTGAGCCCCACAAAGCAAGCACTGGGAAGCACCAGGTGAACCATCCAAATCTGTCCCTATGAAACAAACACAGTTTTAAAAATATTTGAAGTAATCCATAGGTTTGGGGTTTCCTGATACGTATACTTTTCAGTTCAGGTATTTTCAAAAATTCTGCCATGTGAAAATTTATTTTCATTTTTGTTTTAGTGTTTTGATGTCTCTAGGAATGAGTAATTTCTCTACTTCTTTCCCAGGAATGCATCTCCAATGCTGACATGAGCACAAAGACCCTATGTACTGAGTTGGGAAATATTTTGTGTCTTAAGAATAAAATTTTTCATTAGAGTTAGTCAATGTATCACAGATATTATCCTTCCTGACAACAGGAACACAGAAGCACAGACACTGTGTTGGGCTATAGTTCTCAACGGAAAAATAAAGCTTTTCAAAATGTTAGTCATTGCCATGGTATATGTTTCTTTAAGTCATTTTTACAACCTGTTTTGATGGATTCTAAGAATTGGTATTACATTATTTTTTTCTATGGCTTACTGTTAAAATCATATTCATAATACTAACTATCATGCATTGAGTACTATGAAACAACATTATGAACCCGAAAGTGATATATATCAAGCTCTCAAAACAATACTGCAATGTAGAAATTATTAACACATATTGTAGGGGAAAAACAGGCTCAAAAAGGATATAAATCGCCTATATCATAAAATTAGTAAGTAGTGGAGTCAGAATGCAAACAAGACCAAGACGTGCCTGTTTGCAAAGTCAGTAATGTTTCTTCTTTAACATGTCAGCATTATAAACATATTTGTTTTAGATGAAATGCACTTAACTTTTCATTAAAAATATACTGATGAATATACCTGCTGAATAAGTGGACATGACTTGCGACTATGATTCTAATCATAAAAGAGTTTGCCTTAGGAGCTGTGAAAAGAAGACAGAAGGCAGAGGCGCACTTGCTGATGGGCTGTAAGCCACATCCCTGGGCACATTAGGGCCTTCTAACGAGCCCTGTGCAAATGTCCCTGTGTTGCACAGTTTGTTCTTAAACTCTCTTTGATGACTTCTAAACCTTCTTCTCATGGTGAAGAATTTCTGGGAATATGTAGGCCTTTTTACTGGGACATCTTCAGCAAAATTTTGAGTTGCTAGTTAACAAAAGTAGTTAATATTTTATCATAATACCTAATATCATATTTTATCATAATACCTAATATTGAACAAGATTCCAACTCCTGTTATTTATTTGTATTAATTAGTTTCACTACCACAGTTCTATGATGTAGATATGATTATTATCATTTTTTTTTTATTCAGTTGAAGAAACTAAGACACAGATAAGTCAATTTTGTTTCTAAGGTTGTACTGGTTACGGAGGTGTCAGAATTCACCTCATTCATCTTGACCTGGAGCCTTAACTCAACCACTATTTTAGACTATTGTGTATATGGGCAGCATTCAGGGCTCATCTGGCTCTTTCTCACCTGCCTACTTGTTGTCTAGTGATATCACCTGGCTCCCTACCTCCAATATTAGGCCTCTTCTGCCAGGTATGGTAGCAAATGCCTGAAATCCTAGCTACTCAGGAGGCTGAGGTAGGAGGATCACAAGTTGGAGGTCAGCATCACAGCGAGACCCTGTCTCAAAATGAAAAGAACTGGGGTTATATCTGTATACATGTGTAAAATGAAACATGGCCTTAAAACTGCTAGGGATAAACAGATTGACTCTTTTAATAAAAAAGAGTATAACTGAATTTATGTTTGAATTAAACATAAATGGTAAAATGCCTGCTGGGTTCAATCCTAGTACCAAAACAAAAACAAACAAAAAAAAGCAAAATGAGAATACTCCTATTCTTAGATTCTCCTCCAGAAATAATCACTCTTTTCCTTCTTTTCTCTTCATCAGACCAAAGGTAATGTTAGTGAACAAGATGGGATAAAAGAATTCATACTAAGACAATTGAATGTTCAATTTGTAAACTTTTCCACAGTTTAATTTGATACTAAATTTTAATTTAATGCATAATAAATGCAATTTGACTTATATTTCACAATCTATATGAGTAATACCATATCATATAATATTCCACATTCTTATATACTCAGAGCATTGAAAGTGTCTACATCAAAAGTCTGCTCCTGGTTAGTTTAACCGTCCCTAGCTTTGCTGCAGCTGACACCTCTTTTTGTAGTCACCTAGCAGGTTAAAACCTGCTCTCTAGTGAAAGTTATCTCACTTGTTCTTTGAGGAAATGTTTTTCTTTTTCCCTATTTTCTTCTGGTCTCCCTGGGAAAACTAACCTTTGGCTACTTTCCCCTGTTGGGGGGAAGTTGGGGAATGGGGGAACAGCTTTTAAATCCTAATAATTAACTGCAGGATTAGCTATTCCTAGGAAAAATTATTTAAAAGACCTGAGTTCTAGGGCTCTCCAACCAGTAAATTTTCTTTAGATTTGCAGAATCTTATCTTATTCTGGAACATACAGTGACCTACAAATAATAGCAGCCCATGTGTCAGAAAAGCAGACCACCTGAAATTTGTAGCTACATTGGTGCCAGCCTACCTGATATGCCTTCCTATAAAAACTTTGCACCTGCAGCCCCTAAGTCAAATAGCCTTTGTTGACAATAGCCTTCATTCTCTTTGGTTAACTAACTTTACACATAAATCTTTTTCCTTACCCCAACAACTTGTCCTACAGTTACTGGTGTTCATGAGTGATGAGCAATGAGCTTGGGTTTGTAGTTACACAAGAGATTAAACAACATGTTCAATAACACACAGATGACAAATGGTGCAACCAAATTTCAAACCTGGGTCTGAGTGAAAGATCTTACTATTATGGTATAAGTAAATATATATTTCTAACTTGGGAATATGTTGTGTTGATCCTATAAGTCAATAATGCAAAAAAATTATAGGATTAAATTTTTTACATCATAATATAAAGCCTTTTTTATGCAACTATAATCCTAATGTTTAAATATTGAAGGTATAGAATGAACCAGTAGCATCTGATTTAAAACCACACATTGCTTTAATAATGATTATTTTTTGTAAGGAACTGTTGATGGCATGTAATATCAATTAATCTTTTCAAATAGTTGATATGATAAGTAATTGTGGATGCAGTTAACAGATGAGGCAGCTCAATCTAAGTGTTTGAATAACATGTCTGTATTTACATGGCCAGTGAGTAGGGGGGGTGAGTTTTGATCCCAGTTGTCTGACAGCAATAATCCTATTTGCATACATGCTTCCAGAGTCATCCGCGGCCGACAGCAAACGCATAATTAGACAATGCGTGATTTCAACAACAAAAGTCTTATCTTATTCTGGAAGTAAATAAAAATACATTATGACTACTTGGCAATATAATCTGCAAAGCATAATGAGAATAACTCACAAGGAAAGTATTATGAAGTTTTCCGAAGCGGACTTCCACTGTGGTGTTCAGATTAATGCGCTTGCACATTCTAAGCAGTGCTTTTCCACAGACAGATATTCTGTGTAAGCAGAAACGAGCTTAATTTAGGGAGGTACAATGGGTAGTAGAGCATTTTGTGTTTGCTGCAAAGGTTGTCCGCCGTTTGTTATTGTAGTAAAACTTTGTAAGGCTGCTCTGAGTATCTTTGAAATTTATTTATGACAATGAGACTAGATACTTTACCATCTGCTGTGAATGTTTCCTAGGAGATTTAGTTACCCACGTTTCCTACTTTCTGTAGTTTATTTCCATTCTATGACTGTTTATCTTTTGAAATAATTTCAACAATTCAATCTGTTTAATTTGTCTGGTTCTGAGGGAACATTAGCTAGAAGACATATCTAACAGTTCAATCTAACGGGCCTTGGATGGTATATCTTAATGTGCTACCAAAGGAGTGAAGATATTGGCTCCAGTTTTTAGAAATAAAAAGAGGTGAATCTCCATAACTATCTTGGCAACGGAGCAGTGTGAAGGAAAGCATCATCCGGGAGCTCCAGGGTCAGCACTTTAGCACACATAATGGTAAAGGAGGTGAGAACTGAACACCTCATCATCCATATGGTGAGGGAAGGAGGGAAGTCTCCTCCTGAGAATGAATGAGTAGATGAATGAGTGAAAAGTGAATGAGTGATGAACTCCTGTGACTAACTGGAAACCCACAGTCAGTCTGCAAGCTCTTTGAGTATTTGGTCCTAACTTCAGTGTCTCAGTGAGATCTAACCTTCAATTCATTTATACTCCCATTTGTTTTTGCACTGCCTTTAGAACTCTGGTTAAAGATTATATCTAAAAAAAAATCTACCACCACCTCAAAACACCACAAGGAAATGTTTGGAAATGATGGATTAATACCTTTGTTGCAGTGAGTTTCTTAAGTGTCTGCAGATTTCCATACTCATTAAGATGTACTTGGTAAATGTGCACAAATTTTATATCACTTATGCTGCAATAAAGCCTTTTTAAGAAGGAAAGATATAAAACTAAAAAAAAAATAAGAACAAAGCACTTATTAGACAACAGAAGTTGTTCTCTTTGTTCCACATGCTAAATATAAGCATTGGGTTGGAATTTTATTTTCATACAAGAACATGATTTTTTTTTGACAAAACTGATTATAACACAGAGCTAGTTAAAATCAACAGGTTTGTCTTCATAAAGGCAGAGGCCTCATGCAGCCATCACATCTGGAAATAGAAGCCCCTGTGAGAACACAATACCTGATTTTTTCTGATCATTTATACAAGCACTAACAGCACTTTTTTTCTAAACTGGGAAACAATCTTAAGCAGGCATTCTGAGAATGTTTGTATAGTTCAAACAAAAAATAACTTAAATATAAGCAAGCCAGGTACTTACACATGTTTAAAGTACACTGTGGCATTGTGTGACTGCTTTGAGAAATATGTGTAGTTCAACTAAATATTGTAGCAATAATTCATGTTCATAGGGAAATTGGTCAAAGGTTTTGACAAGTTTGAGGCAGGAAAGGCAATAAAGGTCATACATTTTACTGCAAGTCAACTATTATAAATTGTATTCCTTACAAATCAGCTCCTGAGGTAACATAGGTGTAGCAGGCTTCTTGCGTTTTCCTTCATTTTCTGGTCTTTCAGTGACATTACAGGCATTTATTGCTTTCTCCCTCTGATCCTGTCTGCTTTCCTCCCAGGACTTAAGTTGTGCCTGTCCCATCCCCTTTGTCTGTTTCTCCTTTTAATACCCTGATGCAGCATCAGTGAGTGGTATGATGCTTTTCACTCAGTTCTAAGGCAGTCAGAGCTCCACTTGAACTTATGTAGCACTGTTACAGCAAGGTTGAAATTACAGATAGTGCTCGATTCTATTCCTTTTAGCTGAAGGACAACAGAGGTGAATTTTCATATTTCCATGTAGAGTGCTGCTTCAGAGAAGGCGCACTTTTGTAGCCACTCATCTTGAGTAAAGGGACTTGGTTCCCGATGTTGGTTTTGCTATTAGCCAGTGCTTTCTCAGATCATTTTCCTTAAGCCCTTATACACTTGTGCTCATCTCACTTCTGTTCACTGATTGATGAAATAATAATAAAAGCCTCACACTCACAGTTCCAATAGTTGCAGAGTAGTAGAAACAAGCAATTGCTCTTTTTTTTTTTTTTTTTTTTTTACTTTAACTTTGTGGTGGTAAAAACACCTGTGATCAAAAGCAAGTTTGGACCATATCTAACAAGTAGCAATTAGTTTAATTAAAAAAACTTAAGTTAAAAGATACAGTGTTGTACGTACCTCCTAAGATCCCCGTGATTAATTAACATTTAGGTAAAAGGAAAAAGTTACTAAGAACTTTTTCACAGTCCTGATGCACATCTTACCTGAATGACGGTGTTCATAATAATGGTGGCCATTGGGTTGAAGAACCATATTTCATTTGGGGGAATATAAAGGCTGATTTGCATAGTGGTTGTACTAATATAGATTCCCAACAAAATACAAGTGCTTCCTCCCCTCCTCACCTCACCCTGCATCCTTTTTGGCATTTAATGTTATTTGTAGTTGACAGTCATGTGAACCAAAGTGAAGTGGAATCTCAATGTAGTTTTGATTTGCACTTCCCTGATGGCTAAATATATTGAACAATTTTTCATGTAATTATTGGCCCTTCAAACTTCTTTTAAGAGTGTCTGTTCAGTTTAGTGAATTTTGTTGATTGAATTATTTATTGTTTTTTCATTTGTTTTTTATTATGTTGTTTATGTTTTTGTTTTTTGGTAGTACTGGGTATTGAACCCAGGGCCTTGTAAATGCTTTACCACTGAGTTATATCACTAGCTTGAGTTTTTTGAGTTCTTTATGTATTCTGGATATTAATCCTTTTTCAGAAGAGTAGCTGGCAAAAGTTTTTTTTCTCCCATTCTGTAGACTCTCTTTTCACTTCTAATTATATTTTTTGCTAAGCAGAAGTTTTTTAATTTGATGTGATACCATTTATCAATTCTTGCTATTATTTGCTCATAATAAGATGAGAAAACCTCCAACATTCATGGATTGACAAAGTTAATATTGTTAAAATGTCCATATTACCAAATATGGTCTTCAGATTCTAGGTATCCCCATCAAAATACTAATGATATTCTTCACAGAACTAGAAAAAACTTCCTAAAATCCATATGAAAAAACAAAAGATCCAGAATATCCAAGGCAATCCTGAGCAAAGTATGTAATTCTGGAGACATCACAATATCCAATTTTGAAATATAATGAAGAGTCATAGTAACAAAATCAGTATGGCATTGACTTAAAAGCAGACACATAGACCAATGGAATAGAACAGAGGCACAGAAATAAACCCATGTAGCTGCAGTCATCTGATTCTTGACAAAGATGCTACAAACTTACATTGGAGAAAAGACTCTCTCTTTAATAAATGGCACTGAGAAAACTAGATATTTATGTGTAGAAGAATGATACTCGATCCCTCTTTATTACTGTGAATAAAAATCAGTTTAAAATAAATCAAAGAACCATGTTTAGGATCTGAAACGCTAAGACTTATAAAAAAAGGGGAAACACTTCAAGATATAGGCATAGGCAATGAATTCCTGAATATGACTTCAATAATTCCAATATATCAAGAATCAATAAATAGGATTGTATATATGTTACTTCTAGAGGACTGCTAAAATTTGAATCTAGTTGTAGTTCTAAAGGGAAAGAAGGGTGAGGTGGGTCCTGAGAAGACATAGCATTGTCTTGCTTGGGGAGACCATCATAGCGTCCCCAGACAGTGCAGGATCAATGCCCTCTGGCTGGGTAAAGATGCAGTTTCCACGTAATAGCATAATGGGAAAAGTCCTGCCTCAGGAAAAAGGCATTATATGAGCTAAATGGTGAAAAGGAGGTAGCCATATAGTATTCTGAACAATTTTCCAAATAAAGAGCAGTATATGTAAAGAACTTTGGGTGGAAAGGAGACTAATATATTTGGGAAAAGAAAAAGGTTCAGATATAGTTTTCTGGTGCACATGTGTCTTAGATATGAAGTCCTGAGGAGAGTTGTGTACCCAAGAGGAAAAAATTCAGCTGATAATTTGGTAAAATTTATAATTTTAATTTAATATTGATTTGATTCCCCCCAATTTTTCTCTGCTATACAATTGTTTGCTTAAAATTTATCCTGATATATATCTCCTTTGATTCACTGAACCCCTCGGCCTATTAGCTTTTGTAGTATTGCCATAATAAAGATCTTACTCAACTTCATGAGCTATATTTTATTCTTTTCCAGTTCTGCCTATTTTTACAAATTACATATTCTGACAATACACATTCTTTTTTAGATTTGACTTGCAAAGACTTTGAAAAATAAAATCTAGGATGAGTAATATATCCCAATGATAACTTCTGGCATGACTACTTTAGCTTCTTTGGTGACAATTTGCGAATCTCTATGTGTCTGTACTAGAAGTATTTTTCCCAGAGAAGCAACTGACCTTTTACTGTTCAGAGTTTATTCATATGCAGCTTTCCTAATCTTAGGTTTTATTACCCTCTTCCTTCCATCAGAAGCACAGCATAATGCTCATACTCACAAATAGCCTCAATCCATAAATAACATTATTTGTTGCTTGAAAGAAAGCACAGGAAACCATGGAGCTGTGATAGAAAGCTGCTTTACAAGAGTCTAAAAAGAAATAATAGGGTGGATGCACATCTTTCTCATTACTCCTTTCCAAATATTTGTTCTTGGTTTAGCTGGCATTGCTATTTCTTTCTCTCCCTTTCTCTCTCTATCTCCCTCACATGTGTACACACACACACACGCACATGCACACACCACAAGTGCACACACTTTTCTCTTTTTTAATCACATTAATTGCGTGAGTTAGCAGATGACTGTTTATGACTTTTATTATATGTTTAAATTGTATAATATTGATTCATTAATGTAACTATAAAAATCCATATTAGAGCCTGGACAAAAAAAAAAAGTCATTAC
This sequence comes from Sciurus carolinensis, assembly GCF_902686445.1. Classification (NCBI taxonomy): domain Eukaryota; kingdom Metazoa; phylum Chordata; class Mammalia; order Rodentia; family Sciuridae; genus Sciurus; species Sciurus carolinensis. Next base: position 108,839,668 of record NC_062217.1, on the reverse strand, counting down.
CTGCATTTACTGAGCCCATAAAAATTAACAAGTAAACATAGAAAAGGTAATTTCCAAATTATTTATGGAACTCTCCTTAGCATAAATATATGTAAAGCTGCCTGTATATTTCCGGATAGATCTGGCCACAAATGAAATAAATCAATCTATTTTAAAAATACAGTTTCTGCAACTCCAGACACTCATCCATATCCTTCCAGGATGTGTGCAGGATAACAGCTGCCAACAGAGGTTTGTATTTATCGTTCATTGAGATGGAGGAGAACTTATGGATATTAGGACTTAGAAAACACAGTGGTATAAAAAAAGTTACATGTGATGAAGGTTGAGGTTTACATAGATATCACTTTCTAAAATAAAGACTTAAAAATCCATATCAAGAAAAAGATAATGAAAAAATCAACAGATATTATTAGTGGTTTCTAAAAATATATTTTAATACTCTAGGTATAGGATGCCATTCATGGTCTTCTGTCAAAGCAGAATCAGACTTTCAGGGAAAGAAAGGAAAGTTTGACTAGCGAGCTCCTTTGTGATTCTTTTTGAAGGAGCTGTCACTCAAGTCAGAGTGCAGAGACCTGAAAGTGTGAACTGAGAGATGAAAGTCATTTCTTCTAGTTAGGAGACCAGAATACTTAAAAGAAAGTACTAAATATGAACAGGGAAGATTTTAAGAGAGAAAAGGGCTTACTGAAAGATTTTGTGAAATTCCAGTGAGTAAGCAAGAAGTAATCATATTTTTTTCAGTTTTATAGAAAAACACAGATTTTCGGCTTTGAGTTGGCAAGGGAAAAGATCTTTCAAACACATTTTGTTCTTCTTTTATTTTGTTTTGAAAAATCAGAGATGCATGCTGTTTTTAATTTTTTTCCAAAGTATTCATCCTGATTTAGGTGTAATATCAAAATGACTTTCATAAAGAAATAGAACAATTTTGTCTTCCATACTCGTGAGTATTCTTAGTCAAAGCGTGCTGAATTAGAAGTCAAAAAGAACGTGTAGGAGTGGAAAAACTTGACCTCCATCCTCTTACGGTCCCAGTTGGCTTTAAGAACTAGATCTAACATGATTTTTCTATGTACACATATGAAAATACCTAAGTGAATCCTATCATCATGCCTACCCACAAGGATGGGGTCCTACTTAGAATAAGATCTATGCTGTATAATTTTATCAAAATGGATTGTACTGTCATATAACTAAGAAGAATCAATAAAAATAATTTTTTAAAAAAAGAATTTTATCAACATAATATAGATTAACAGGAAAAAAGCATACAATGTTTTTCAATGTAATTTTCATATGGCATAGGGGCCCACAAAGAGAAATGAAGAGCTGAAAATGCAGTCAGTTATTAATATACTGAATTGAACAAAGAATTATAAATGGAAACATGATTACATCTTGTGGGGAGTCTTAAAACACAAAATTAATTCTAACAAGGTCTGTACAGAATTCTAGATTGTGGCTTCTCCTTAAGGATGAGGACATTGGTTTTTCAAGTATATATAGGGAGAGTATAGTTCACATGGGAATTTCATCTTCAACTTTAAGAAGAACATCAAGGTCAAAGTGATCTTCCTTTATTTGCTACTTTTCAAAGTGTATTAAATTTTTATAGTCAACAAGAAAAAATAGCACATTTTAACCCCTTTGTGCCAAATACCTTGCTAAAATAAATAATTTTCATGGCAGATATCAAATTTTAGAGTTGAAAATTAGACTTATTGGTATAAAATTGTTATGAAGATACCTTTACTTTTTTACATTATTATACATAATTAGGGTGATGATATAATTTCTTGTCTAAACTGGGATTCATTAAAGGTGATAGAGTAAAGAAGCAATAACTTGACATCAAGACAATGTGGGAAAATGAAAACCACCAACAAAGTACATATATGGATGTCCTGTTGCCTGTGAGTTGTTCTTAGTGGCATCTCAATCTGATATCTACTTATCACTTGTTATGACTTCCCCCACTCCTGCACCCCCTTATCCTACCCCCCCACCTCCACCCAAGGGAGAATCATGACATCAAGCAACAGATCAGGTATGTCACCTTCATTGCTTTCAACTTCCTCTCCCTGTTTGGTTAGGAAACCATTGCATTTTTTGTCAGAATAAGCTTGTTTGTTTTCACTCACTGAACAGAAATACACTGGAAAGAGAAATCTGAGAAAAACTTGGCTTCCTATTTCTTTTATTTAGAAAGGACTATAAACGGAACACTCCTAGAATTTCTACAAGAAAATAAAAGCAAATATTTGTATTTCCAAGTATCTGACATCCCATCACTATCCTCCCAGAAGCAAATCTCAAAAATATCCTTTTTAAAAAAAAACATTAATAATGCAAAAATTTTGATCTTAGCTTCTCTGGAGACAGTGAGAAATGGCACCTTCAAAATATTATATTGATCTCTCATACAAATATATCCTGAGTGATAAAATCAATTACCTTTTCTCTTGTAAATGTAGTTTTCAGTCAAAAGAGAATTGTTGATATGCTAATAGTGAATTCCTACAGTGTGACTGAATTATGCAAACATAAGTTTGTTAATAAACAAGTATATTTATTTGTGTATTTCAGTTTGATGAATAGTCCATTGCTTTTGCTGAAGTTTTAGAGAGGAAATAAATGAGGCTTTTGCAGAGTTTCCATGGTGAAAGAAGAATTATATAGAGTAGCTGTAGTATACAAAGTTCACTGTACTAGAACAGCAAGTAGATTATAATATTCTAACCCCTTTCCATACATTTCCAATAAAATATATGGGAAAATTCAGGGCCAATGAACATTCACTGAGAGCTATTATCAGAAATATGAATGAAAGTTGGAGTTGATAATCTGAACACATGCATCTTGTTTTGAATTAGTAGTTGATGTTGATTAGCAGGATTATATCAATGGATAATGCATATAATTAAAAACACTTCATAGAAATCTACTGATGAATTTAAGTGAGATCAAATGACTGGATAGAAATGGAAATGTTTTGGGGAAAAGATGTTTTGGACAATGAATGAGAAGTTGGACATGATTAACAAGGAGGAGAAGGAGATGGAGAAGGAGGAGGAGGAGGAGGAGGAGGAGGAGGAGGAGGAGGAGGAGGAGGAGGAGAGGGGAGGAGGAAGAAGAGGAGGAAGACCCAAACTTTTACCCACATTACAAGTAGGAAAGAAAATATCTCAAAGAGATGTATACTAACCTTGAAAAAAAAAAAAAAACTCCTCTCTTATACTTGCATGCTGTGAAAGGGAACATGAAGATTTTGTGTGTCTGGAACAGGGACAAGTAAACAGAAATCTCCAACTGTCATGATATCCAGAGAGCAAACCAAAATCCTTTGGATTCAGAAGAGTCATTTAGAGGGACAAGAAGTCTAAAAATTGCTTTTTCTCCCTACTATTCCCTGTGTCATCTAAGATGAGGATGATATTTGCTGCTACTGAGTCCAGTCCATTTGATGATCACATCTTCTCACTTGTGCCATCTAAAGGTTAGCTTCACAACCTTCCTCCAAACTCTTTCTCTACCAACCAAATCAGTATTTCAGATCAGGATTAATTTTCTAAAACACATGTCTGATCATATCACTGTCCTACTTTAAATAATTTAATGACTCCTGGTCAGTTTTGAACTTGCTAGGATGAAATTTCTGCATATAGAAACCTGTCACACCAAATTCCCTGTAGTTCCCCTAATCCTCAGTGGCTTTTCTAGTCCTGATTTGATAACCCTGGACACATTTAAAGCACATTCCATAAAACTACACACGAACCTTTTTTATTTATTAATTTACTTACTATTTCCTATTAATTTACTTACTGACTCAAGCACAGGAAGTGCTGAGAAAGGGAAGAGAACACAGAACAGGTGCTTATAGCCTCTCTTCTCCAGGAACTAAATAATCTTTTTTCCCTGAGTGGGTTGAATGCTTAGCTTCTGAGTTCATTGCTACCTGTGCATACCTCTATCTTAATTCTAATCAAATTATTGCCAATATCCTGTTTATTCTCTTATAATCCTGTTGTATAATGAACTCTCTGAGGATAGTGCCTAAATTTTTTGCATCCTCATTTCCCACATATAGCATGGTTTTATGAAGTGTGTTGAATTTAGGAGAAAAGTGTCTTATAAAGATATATAATTGTGTTTTGATGATATGTGATGATAATTCCCATATGCACAAAATGTGTGGGTTATAAAGCAACAGCTGATGGCTAGGGTTTTCGATAATAAGCCAGATCTGATATAAAATTTGAAAAAACCTTAGAGAAAGATAAAACAGTATAATATTTCCAAAGAAATATCACACACACACACACGCACACACACACACACACACAATAAAACAAGATAACATGAAATGTAGACAATATTAAGGAAACACATTAAATAATTGGAATGTAAACCACACTGAGAATCTGATTATTAGATGAACCAACTCAAAGCATGAAGACAAAGTGCTGTAGGATGGATGAATGCTGATGAGAAATGGTGATATATCATAAGTCAGGCAGAGAAAAATGATGATGATTTAGTACAGAGCATTAAGGATAAGAAATTCTGAAATGAAAATACGGAAACTTGAGTTTGAGGATAGAAAATAGAAAGATACTAAAAAAAAAAATAGAGCTTTTTCATGCTTAGGTGAATTCTGGAAAAAGATGCCTCAAGAGGAAACAGAATGTCTGGCACCACATGTCCTTTAGGTTCTGAAGTGATAGAGTGTTAAGAATAAGGTGAAAGATGCTGGTCACAGTGGTGCACAGGGTAACTCCAGTAAGACTGGAGGCTGAGGCAGGAAGACTGCAAGTTGGAGGCCAGCTTAGACAATTTAGTGAGACATTCAGCAATTTGATGAGAGCCTGTCTCAAAATAAAAAGCATAAAGGACTGGAGATACAGCTCAGTAGCAAAGTGCACCTGGGTGGAAGGGGAACAAGTAAGCATAAATAAGGATTGTATTTGTGCTAGCAGACGTGTTGGAGCGTGTTTTAGAAGAAAGTCTTTCAGGTGGAATAGGAGTAGGGATGTGTAGCATTAGGATGTTAGACAGGAGGGAAGAGTCCAAAGCCAGTGAGAGATGAATAAGGAAGGGGCACACAAGAGGCTATGAATCTAAGGTCAAGGAAAGATGCAGGGAAACAATGCTGGGTCAAATGACTTGAAAAACCCACAAGTGTTCTATTAGAAGCAACTCATCTGACTGCAGAGCAAAGGAAAAACTGTATCATCTGCCTACCTTCAGTGGATTGTTGACTTTTGAGATTCATAATCACTATTGGACAAAAATAAAAGGGAAGGACTGGCTATGGGCAGAAAACAACTTTATAGTTCCACAGGAAAATCCATCTAAACAGATAGGAAAGAAATTTTAAAATAACTAATAATGGGGTTAGAGAAACTACTCATAAAATAGCAAGCAGCAGGGGATACAAATACAAAGGGCAGGACTTCAGTTAATGACCAATAATGAATAAGCAGAGGTAGAAATAATATAAAGACTTGCAACTCAGACCTACCATCAGAACCTTTAAAAAATAATTACATGGATGAGAGAATAGATCATTGAACCACACTCGAAAAGTAATACAATAAGTGTTCAAATACATCACAACCAATAATAAAAATTTACTAAAGATTTTAAAAGTACTACAAACACTCTTCATTCCTATACAAAAATAGTTCCTTTCTTAGTTCATATTGTGTCGCTTTAGCATAATATCTGAATATTGGTAACTTACAAGAATTTCATCTGGCTTATGATTCTAGTGGCTTGAGGGTACCAACAACACAGCTCCAGCATCCTGGTGAGGACCCTTTGCTGAGGCCCCACATGGTTGAGAAGCAGAAAGTGAACTTGCCTCATGCAAAGAGGGCCAAGAATGTGTTGCAGCCTCACTTTAAAACAATCATTTCCTCTAGAACTAATCCAGTTTCTTGAGACCTACCCCACTTTTGCAAAATGAGCATTGAACCTTTCAGAAGTTGAATCCCCAGGACTTAATTACCTTCCACTCCACTGCTTAAAGGTTCTATGACCTCGATATTGTTGCACTGGGAACCAACCTTCCAGGACATGCAAACCACAGCAGTTCCCTTTGAGAAAAGGCTGCCAAACTAGTAAAAGAAATGGATTTGGACACCTTTCCTTTACCATCAGTGTGAATCTATGAGGAGAAGGTAGAGGAAAATATCAGTGAAGCTAAGCAGATAAGCTGTAGAAGAGAGTTTAAAGATGCTGATAGCAATATGAAAATAATAACTAGTGACAATTCAATGTGCAGGTAAATGACACTAAATAGAATGGGGTATCAATTTTAAGAGTCACAAGCTCATGTGATAATGATGTACACTTTATAGTATACATCACTTGAAATTCTATATTTCAAGAAAAATCATAATGAATGTATGTAACCCTCAAGGAGAAAAAAGATATTTTTCTCAAGAAACTAAAAATTAAATTAATGCCTTGATATACTGTCTTTTATACTTGCCATCCATTCTTGAAATACCCCTAGGAACAGTTGCATTTAAGGTAGGTATTATTTAAAAATACATGAAATTTTTTCATACTCAATTTGGGATCCTTCTCCTTTGAAAACTAATGTCTGCTCTGACAGTCAGCTTTTAGGATTTTATTTTCTTTTTGGGGAAGTTGCATTATTACATTAAAACCCAAGGGTCAGACATGTGTGAAACAGTGTGTTAATAGCCAAGAAGCTGAGACAGAAAAGTTCTTTCCACTTCATCTCAATTCAAATTGCAGATCAAACAGTGATCTGCATTGACAATGGCATGCAATCTGAAATGAACTGTGTTGCATTTAACATCCAAAATGTCATACAAGGTGTTGTATGTGGTTTTAATTTTCCACTGCCAGCCTTATTCTTGGCTTTTGTGTCTTCAAAAGTGCTTTTTGACCTTTATATGACAGGATTTTATACCTAGAATAAATGAGTGAAAACTTTGTTACGTTCATTGTAGCTAGTTTATTTACTTATTCATTTATTTTTAAAATACATTTCCTTTGTGATTCAATAAGAAATAATAATTCTAACCAGTTTTTCCAACCAATTGTAAGATGCAAAGAGAAATATTTTAACATTTTGTGCATTGGGAAATATTTGGAAATAAAGTGTTTAGAACACTTCCTCAGCAGAATCAAGAATTCACAGACATTAGCAGAAAATTCATGTTTACGACATGTCACGTATATTGAGGGTTTGTTAGGTCTCACAAAGCAGGTGTTAAAATATTTTCAATTTTTTTTATTCTCTGCTACTAGCAAGATAAAATAGAACCATCCCCACAGAAGATCACTCTGAAAACAACTGACTAAAGGAGAACTTTTTACCTCCTGCCCTTCACATTAGACTTTTTCCAGACTTGTCCAAAACGCATCCACCTGAAAGGAATATTGAGGGGGATAAATGTACTTGTAGTTCCTACTAGTGTTAATTAAATCTAGCCAAAGAAATAAGCTTAATCCTATACAAGTTATAAGGATGGAAAAGTACCCTCAGGTAAACTGACTCAGTGTCAATATATGTAAAATTAATATTGGTCATTGGGGGTTCACTAGTGAGTTAGAATCAAGTTCTGCTACTTATTGGTTTTAACTGGGAAACAAAATCACTTTCCGAACATTGGTTTCCTCATTTATAAAATGGGTTTGACAATGCTTACCTCAGAAAAGTGTTCTAAGAAATATATTGCCGGGTTTTCAAGATGGCGGACTAGAGGGCGGCTGCAGTTCATGTTGCTCCAGGACGCAGGATTCAAAAGAGGAGATAGCGAGAAACTTGGGACCAACTCAAAGCTGCCGGGTGAGTCTCTCCCGTTGGGGAGGCGTCCGGATGGGGCGGTAGCCCCGGAACGCAGGGAACTTTGTGAAGTAGAGTTGCCTGGTGAGACGCCCCTCCCCACAACTGGAGCGGTAAACAGGGACAACTGGGATCATTGTAGAGAAGGAGGCTCAGCACAGCGCTTGGACTCGGAGCAAACACTGGGGCTCCGGGTGGCTGCCTGAGGAGGAGCTGCGTGGCGAGCTGTTTGGACTCAGAGCAACCACTTCTGAACACCAGGGGGTTTCCCGGAGGAAGAGGAGAAGCGGGGCGGGTCCCTTGGTCTAGGAGTGACTGCAACAGAGCCACAGGCGGTTGCCAGAGGAGGAGGCAAGTGGTGAGTTGTTTGGACTCAAAGCGGCTGCTCCTGAACACCGGTGGCCTGCCTGGAGGAGGAGTGCGGTGGGTTGCTTGGTCTCCGAGTGACCACTCCTGAACACCCAGGGGACTACCCCGAGGAGGAGGAGGAACAGGGCGGGTCACTTGGACTCGGAGTCACTGCCTAGGGCTACGGGTGGTTGGCGGGAGGAGGAGACGCGAAGTGAGTTGCTAGGACTCCTAGTGACTGCGTCAGAACACCGGACGACTGTCCAGAGGAAGAGGTGTGTGGCGGGTCTCTGGGTCTCGGAGCTATTGTACAGGGCTCCAGGTGGTGGCTCAGAGGAGGGGCCACATAGCCAGGCGATTAGGTGCACAGCAGGGTCCCAGGAGCTAGGCGGCTTCTTGCTGGAAGAGCCCCACAGAGACATGCCTAGGGGCAGAGCAAAGTTTCCAGGACTGCGGGCAGATTCTCTGAGGAGAGGCAGCCTAAGGAGACTCGCCTGCAAAGGGTGAGGCTCCCAGGCCCAGGAGGTAGGTCCGGGCCCCTGGGAACGTTGCAGAGGAAGACAGCCCAGCCCAGGTGGTAGTTGTAGATTGAGGGGAACCTCTAGGAGGGCAACTGACCAGCGAGACCTCCCCACCAGGTGAGTCTTTCCTGTCGGGTGAGGTTTTCCCACAAGGACGGTAAAACCAGAGACACAGGCACAAACAGGCCTTGCCTCAGCCCGCAGCCTAGTTCCCCTTTGGATGACTATTGGTCAACAAGTGAAGGCACCTCTGCCCACTATCAGGGAATATACCCCACCTGAGGGTCACAAACCCAAGAGAGGCAGCTTCCTTGTGGAGCACCGCATTATCAACTTCCTCCAAGACTGCAGGCTACTGAAGGATAAGAGGGGATGTACTAGCAATCTTCAGGGACATTGTAAGTCGATAGAGGAAATCTGCAATATCTTAATGACCCACTGATTCCTGAACAATATGAGAAAACAAGGAAAGAAAATGCCCCAAACAAATCTAGATGTTACATCAATAAAATTCAATGACAGCATGGCAGAAGAAATGACAGAAAGGGAATTCAGAATGTACATTATTAAATTGATCAGGGAAGCAAACGATGAGATGAAAGAGCAAATACAGACATTGAATGATGAGATGAAAGAGCAAATTCAGGCATTGAATTATAGCACCAATCGACAATTAAAAGAGCAAATACAGGAAGCAAAAAATCATTTCAATAAAGAGTTAGAGATATGGAAAAAAAACCAAACAGAAATCCTTGAAATGAAGGAAACAATAAACCAAATTAAGAACTCCATAGAAAGCATAACCAATAGGATAGAACACCTGGAAGACAGAACCTCAGATATTGAAGACAAAATATTTAACCTTGAAAACAAAGTTGACCAAACAGAGAAGATGGTAAGAAATCATGAACAGAATCTCCAAGAACTATGGGATATCATAAAAAGGCCAAATTTAAGAATTATTGGGATTGATGAAGGCTTAGAGAAACAAACCAAAGGAATGAACAATCTATTCAATAAAATAATATCAGAAAATTTCCCAAATCTGAAGAATGAAATGGAAAATCAAGTTCAAGAAGCTTATAGGACTCGAAATACACAAAATTACAACAGACTCACACCAAGGCACATTATAATGAAAATACCTAACATACAAAATAAAGACAGAATTTTAAAGGCTGTGAAAGAAAAGAACCAAATTACATTCAGGGGGAAACCAATATGGATATCAGCACATTTTTCAATCCAGACCCTAAAAGCTACAAGGGCCTGGAACAACATTTTTCAAACTCTGAAAGAAAATGGATGCCAACCAAGAATCTTATACCCAGCAAAACTTACCTTCAAATTTGACAATGAAATAAAATCATTCCATGACAAACAAAAGCTAAAAGAATTTACAAAAAGAAAATCAGCATTACAGAACATTCTCAGCAAAATATTCCATGAGGAAGAGATAAAAAACAAAGAAGGAAATCAGCAAAGGGAGGAATTATCCTAAAGGAACTGTCAAATAAAGGAGGAACCAAGGTGTGTCAAAAAATAAATAAATAATTAAATAAAATTTAAAAAAGAACCAAATGACTGGAAATACAAATCATATCTCAATAATAACCCTGAATGTTAACGGCCTGAATTCATCAATCAAAAGACATAGACTGGCAGATTGGATTAAAAAGAAAGATCCAACAATATGTTGCCTGCAAGAGACTCACCTCATAGAAAGAGATACTCATAGACTAAAGGTGAAAGGATGGGGAAAAACATACCATGCACATGGACTCAGCAAAAAAGCTGGAGTATCCATCCTCATTTCAGATAATGTGGACTTCAAGCCAAAGTTAGTCAGAAAGGATAAAGAAGGAAATTTCATACTGCTTAAGGGAAGCATAAATCAGCAAGATATAACAATCATAAACATCTACGCCCCAAATAGTGGCTCATCCAAGTATGTCAAACAAATCCTTCTCAATTTTAGAAACCAAATAGATCATAACACAATAATACTAGGTGATTTTAACACGCCTCTCTCACCACTGGACAGATCTTTCAAAAAAAAATTGAACAAAGAAACCATAGATATCAATAACACAATCAATAATTTAGACTTAACAGACATTTATAGAATATATCATCCAACCAAGAGCGAATACACTTTCTCAGCAGCACATGAATCCTTCTCTAAAATAGACCATATATTATGCCACAAAGCTAATGTTAGCAAATACAAGAAGATAGAGACACTACCTTGTATTCTATCAGATCATAATTGATTGAAGTTAGAAATAAATGAAAGAGTAAAAAACAGAAACTACTCCAACACCTGGAGATTAAACAATATGCTATTATATGATGAATGGATAGCAGAAGATATTAGGAAGGAAATTAAAAAATTCTTAGAGGTAAATGAGAACAAAGAAACATCATATCAAAATCTCTGGGACAATATGAAAGCAGTACTTAGAGGAAAATTTATTTCATGGAGCATATTCAATAAAAGAAGTAAAACTCAACAAATAATTGACCTAACACTACAGCTCAAAGCCCTTGAAAAAGAAGAACAGACCAAGACCAAAAGTAGTAGAAGACAGGAAATAGTTAAAATCAGAGCTGAAATCAACGAAATTGAAACAAAAGAAGCAATACAAAAAATTAACAAAATAAATAGTTGGTTCTTCGTAAAATAAACAAAATTGTTAAAACTTTAGCCACACTAACAAAGAGAAGACGAGAGAAAACCCAAATCACTAAAATTCGGAATGAACAAGGAAATATCACAACAGACACGACTGAAATACAAAACATAATTAGAAGCTATTTTGAAAATCTATACTCCAACAAAATAGAAAGTTTCGAAGACATCAACAGGTTTCTAGAGACATATGAATTGCCTAAACTGAACAAGTAGGACATACACAATTTAAATAGACCAATTTCAAGTAATGAAATAGAAGGAATCATCAAAAGCCTACCAACAAAGAAAAGTCCAGGACCAGATGGGTTCTCAGCCGAGTTCTACAAAACCTTTAAAGAAGAGCTCATTCCAATACTTCTCAAAGTATTCCAGAAAATAGAAGAGGAGGGAACCCTCCCAAACTCTTTCTATGAAGCCAATATTACCTTGATACCTAAACCAGACAGAGACACATCGAGAAAAGAAAATTTCAGACCAATATCCTTAATGAACATCGACAAAAAAATTCTCAACAAAATTTTAGCAAATCGCATACAAAAACATATTAAAAAGAGTGCACCATGATCAAGTTGGTTTCATCCCAGGGATGCAAGGTTGGTTCAACATCAGGAAATCAATAAATGTCATTCACCATATCAACAGACTTAAAGTTAAGAATCACATGATTATTTCAATAGATGCAGAAAAAGCATTTGATAAAATACAGCACCCCTTCATGCTCAAAACACTAGAAAAAATAGGGATAGTGGGAACATTCCTTAACATTGTAAAGGCCATCTATGCTAAGCCCATGGCTAATATCATTCTAAATGGTGAAAAACTGGAAGCATTCCCCCTAAAATCTGGAACAAGGCAGGGATGCCCTCTTTCACCACTTCTTTTCAATATCATCCTTGAAACTCTAGCCAGAGCAATTAGACAGACCAAAGAAATTAAAGAGATATGAATAGGAAAAGAAGAACTCAAACTATCCCCATTTTCTGATGATATGATTATATACTTAGAGGAACCAGGAAATTCCACCAGAAAACTTTTAGATCTCATGAGTGAATTCAGTAAAGTAGCGGGATATAAGATCAATGCACATAAATCTAAGGCATTTTTATACATAAGTGAGGAATCTTCTGAAAGAGAAATTAGGAAAACTACCCCATTCACAATAGCATAGAAAAAAATAAAATACTTGGGTATCAATCTCACAAAAGAGGTGAAAGACCTCTACAATGAGAACTACAGAACACTAACAAAAAGAAATTAAAGAAAACCTTAGAAGATGGAAAGATCTCCCATGTTCTTGGATAGGAAGAATTAATATTGTCAAAATGGCCATACTACCAAAAGTGCTATACAGATTCAATGCAATTCCAATGAAAATCCCAATGATGTACCTTACAGAAATAGAGCAAGCAATTATGAAATTCATCTGGAAGAATAAAAAACCCAGAATAGCTAAAGCAATCCTTGGCAGAAAGAGTGAAGCAGGGGGTATTGCAATACCAGATCTTCAACTCTACTACAAAGCAATAGTAACAAAAATGGCATGGTATTGGTACCAAAATAGAAAGGTGGATCAATGGTCCAGAATAGAGGACATGGACACAAAGCTAAATAAATACAATTTTCTCATACTAGACAAAGGGTCCAAAAATACGGAATGGAGAAAAGATAGCCTCTTCAACAAATGGTGCTGGGAGAATTGGAAATCCATATGCAACAGAATGAAACTAAACCCATATCTCTCACCATGCACGAAACTAAACTCAAAATGGATTAAGGACCTCAGAATCAGACCAGAGACCTTGCATCTTATAGAAGAAAAAGTAGGTCCAAATCTTCAACATTTCAGCTTAGGATCAGACTTCCTTAACAGAACTCCCATAGCACAAGAAATAAAAGCAAGAATCAATAACTGAAATAGATTCAAACTACAAAGCTTTCTGTCAGGAAAGGAAACTATTAGCAATGCAAAGAGAGAACCTACAGAGTGGGAGAAAATCTTTGCCAATCATACTTCAGATAGAGCACTAATCTCCAGAATCTATAAAGAACTCAAAAAACTCTACATCAAGAATGCAAATAATCCAATCGACAAATGGGCTAAGGAAATGAATAGACATTTCACAGAAGGAGATCTACAAGCAATCAAGAAACATATGGAAAAATGTTCAACATCTCTAGTAATAAGAGAAATGCAAATGAAAACCACCCTAAGATTCCATCTCACCCCAATTAGAATGGCGATTATCAAGAATACAAGCAACAACAGGTGTTGGCGAGGATGTGGGGAGAAAGGTACACTCATACATTGCTGGTGGGGCTGCAAATTAGTGCAGTCACTCTGGATAGCAGTGTGGAGACTCCTTAGAAAACTTGGAATGGAACCACCATTTGACCCAGCTATCCCACTCCTTGGACTATACCCAAAGGACTTAAAGTCAGCATATGACAGAGATACAGCCACATCAATTTTCATAGCTGCTCAGTTCACAATAGCCAGATTGTGGAACTAAACTAGATGTCCTTCAATTGATGAATGGATAAAGAAACTGTGGTGTATATATATATATATATATATATATATATATATATATATACACACACACACAATGGAATATTACTCAGCCATAAAGAATGATAAAATTATGGCATTTGCAGGCAAATGGATGAAATTGGAGAATATCATGCTAAGTGAGATAAGCCAATCTCAAAAAACCAAAGGATGAATGATATCGCTAGTAAGTGGATGATGACACATAATGGGGGTGGGAGGGGTTAGTGTTAGGGTTAGAGTTAGGGTTAGGGAGAGGGGCAAGAATGGAGGAAGGAAGAACTGTATAGAGGGAAAAGAGGGGTGGGAGGGCGGGGGAGAAGGGAAAAAATAACAGAATGAATCAAACAACATTACCCTATGTAAATTTATGATTACACAAATGGTATGCCTTTACGCCATGTACAAACAGAGAAACAACATGTATCCCATTTGTTTACAATAAAAAGAAAAGAAATATATTGCCTAATACCTAAAAGCAGATGACACAATGTAATTTAATACTATACAAGTTTTTCTACTAAGACCGTTTTTTAAAAATAAATTAAATTTGTTTTCATGCAATCATTAGAATAAATATCTTTCTCCCTATTGTGTTAGCCATCCCATAGCTTTTACAGACATTTTTCTGGCCTGGGAAATATTAACTATTTAATAACATATTCCACATGGGTGCTAACCTATCAGATAAAATATGCACTGTAATTCTGGAGAACAGCTATTCTGGGCATTAAGTCAGTAGTTGCTAAATAGTGGTTGAACTGTCCAGAGTACCTCGGGAATGTTTCTAGTATCCCTAGGGTACTAGAACACCCTTCTGCCACTATGGAAGATTTCAATGTATTTAACAATCAACTCTTTTATACTAGAACCACCAGCTAAATATCAATTTTCTTAGAGATTAATAATCATTCTGTTGTTTTCATGATTAAAAAAGCTAAGTTTGGTGTACTAATAAAGTTGTGATGCCTCTATTTATTTAACATTCAAGATAGAATGTTCTTTTAAATCTGGTGTGAAAAAGATGAAGCTGGAGGAGCTCCTCAGTTGCAAAATATATCTATCTGTCTATCCTTGCCTTCTTTGCCAGTCCCTATCTTATCTCTGGCTACTTCAAGCATAAACCAAAGTAGAAGAAAGGTAAGGAGTGAAAAGGGCTTCTAATACTCTGTCTTTGTATTCTGTCTTTGGGGTTTCCTATCGCGCCCCCTCTGGCCACAGAGAGAGACACGACAAATGTCTGAAGCTTTGGAAGTTTATTGTGCACAGTCCCTCTCCTACGCTTCTCTTACTCCTAGTTTCCGCGCACTCCCAGCTTCCCTTCTCCCAGCTTCTTCCAGCTTCCGCGTACTCCCAGCTTCCAGCTTGGCTTCAGCCTCCGCCTTCGCCGCTTCTTCCGCTTCTCCCTCTTCTTCAGCCCCCGCCGCTTCTGCCTCTTCCTCAGCTTCTCCTCCCTACTCTCCCACCCACCAGGCTTATATACACTTCAACCAATCAGGGGAGAGTACACGAGATAAACGCGGACAGCTGCAAGCACAGGATGGGTACACGAGGGGGGCATGCTCTAGTCACATCGTTAACTAGCCAATCATTGGAATTCGCTGGTTGTTTACTGTATAGCTGGCCGCTTTTGGCTCAGCGTCAGGCGCCATCTTGACCATGCCTAAGGCTGGGGGTCTCAGAAACCCCGACAGTTTCCAGTGAGTTCCGTAGGTCACTTTTATGCACTATTGTATGATACATGCAAAACGAACCAAAGTGAACTGCTTTACACTTTACTCTCAGCTGCTATTCCAATACACACTCAAATGGCTTGGCACTTTTTTTTTTTTTTTTTTTTTTTTAAGGAATGTGGCCCTGCAGGTTGTTCTCTTAGGTGGGACAACTTTGAACCTCATGGAAGCCTCACGACTTTCTTCTGCCCTATTATAAACTGCATTTCTACTCTTTTTCCTTGAAAATGCAAAGCTCACCACTGCTCTTTCCCTCCAAATCTTCCATTAGAACTAGTTCCATTCAGTCTCCAGTATTTTAACTTTTCAAGGCAAGCATCAGTATGCAACTTCTACAAACTCCAGAGGACACGTGTCAGGTTGTGGAGAGGGTTCCTTCGAAGCTGCTCTCTCTTGGCTGAGGTGTGGGATATGGGAGAGACTGAAAATGTCCCTCTCTAATCTTGTCCAATCATCCTCCTTGCCTAAGGATTTAATATGGACTGTTTTGCACCCCCAGTTTGAATTCCTTCACACAAACCATTTGCACAGTCAGAAACTTCTCTTTAGATCACGTGAAAATTCGCTTTTAGCTTTGGGGTCCCAATCAAAACTGCAATTTAAAGAAAAAAACCCTATGTACTGCATCATATTTTTCAATAAGAAAAAGGAATGCTGTTTTCTCTCATTTTTTCCCTTTGCCTATCAGAAAATGACTCTGCTTTCCTTCTCAAATTTCCACTCATATCTTGTTATATCTGATATAGATGAACTAAACTCCAGGACACAGCAGGTTCCAACAGCCTCAACTGGGCTGTCCTATGTGACTTTGGACTTAAGTGAGTCTTTTCTCTATAAAGACACTCGTTTATTTCTGCTGCAACAACAAGAACATAAACAGCGGGCTCCGCTGCTAACTGTTTCAAATTTTCATGGTATCTCCTGTGTTCTCCCCTGTCAACTGATGTGAACTAGGCTCCTGCTGTAACTGCTCAGTTCTGTATGTTCTTGCTCTCTGAATGGCCAGCCCGAGTTCTCATCCTGCACTTTGGCTTCAACTCAACGTGATGATGCTGCCCAAAAGATCAGAAATAGCAGTGAGCTCAACCTTAGACAACTCCCTTGACTTTCTCTTATCATGTAATTTATCTTTTCTCCCTTTTAGTTTTGTTGTAAACTCGTATTTAAGCAAGCAGTCATTCTGTACTTTATTTACAATAGTAAATACATTTGTAGAGAATCTTGATATACAATAACAAAAATCTGTGTAATTGTTAAGCAATGTAATATACATAAATATAAATACAAAAATTTCTGAATAAATTGTGATGGATTACAAAACGGCATGTTTAATATTAAAAGAAGTTAAATTTTACTGATGGTTAAAAATTCATTTTCTATAAATTCTTAATTTAAAAAAATAAGTAAACAGAATTGACATAAAATAGAAAGAAGAAAAGGATTAAAAAAATAAGTGAACTCCATAAGTAAAAATCCTAAAAGTTTTTAGATAATTTTATTTTCAAATATTTGTTTCATATATTCATGTTTACATAAGGCAATAAACTTCCACTAAACAAAAAAAAAAAACAAAAATAAATACATTGGTAACATACAAACAAAATAAATATATAAACTATAGCTATAATCCATAAACATAGAGAGGAACCTCTTTATCCCCTGGTGTACATTATTTCCAACAGATTTTAAAGTGTGGATGGCCAAAGTTCATAACTATGTGAAATAAAATTATAACCCATCTTTTTTACTTGAACAAATAGGCGAAAGCGGGAGAAATAAAATTTGAAGTTCTTGATAGTTGTTCTAACTTTGTGAGAAATAAAATGAGTATCAGTCTTTTTGTCAGTGGCATTAATGAGCCCGAATGTACGAATACAAGTCTGAGGTTAGCACAAAGTAGAGAATAAATATTCTTTACAAAGTAAAATAAGGGAATGGAGATTTGGAGAGGATCAAGATATTAAGAAAGTTAGAAAAACTAAATATATTGACAGATACTAAGGACTGGATGGGTGTTTATTTGATACGTATTTTCCATGTTTTACTCTGAGGCTTCATTAAAACCTCCAAGTAGAGAACTAGCTCCAGCTCCTTCAGAGTTGAATGAACAAGGGAGAAAATCTAAAGGCTCAAACGGATTTGCATGACTGGTAAATGATTTGGCTGTATTTTGATAATGTAGAGGGAGAAAACAAGGAAACAGATGAAGCTCCATGGAGGATGTAGTCTCTGCCAAAGAACAAGGATAACTGTAACAATTACGAAATGAAGAGGTCAGTTTTCCTGAAGTCGAAAACAGGCGGGACCATCAGAATGAAGTCCACAAAGAAATTCATGGGAAAATTTTCAAGATGACCTTCGAACCATAAAATTGAGAAATTTAATATTTTCTTAACATTAATTTAATTCATGCCATTTAGGTTATTTTCATTTTCTTAAGACTGGAAATGGCAAAGAACAAGAATTTGGTTTCCAGTAAGTTAGTTGTATACCACCCAACAAAGAAGCTTAAAAATATGAAATATATACAAGTATGCTTACTGCAGACATTTTTAAAAATAGTTTCCCTTTAATTTTCTTCTAAATGTGTTCTCAGAAACATTGTTAGCACTGGGTTTGATTTTGTTCATATAATCTGGAACCCTATATTTCTGGATGACTAGGATATAAAGGACTTCATAAAGACAAACTAGTGTGATGACTTCATGGTGATAGTATTGACATTATTGTATTGAGACAATTGTTTATATAGTATACTATAAATAAAATGACTGTATTAGTACGTTTTCCATTGTTATAACAAAACACTTGAGATTGGGTAACTTATAAAGAAAATCAGTTTATTCAGCTCATAATTTTGGAGACTTAAAGTACAAAAAGCATGGTGCAAATTCTAGTTAGGGCCCACTAGTTAATCACCTTAAGGTGAATGACATCATGGTAGGGTTGCATGAGAAAGGGAGATCATATTGCAAGGTAGAAACCAGAGTGCAGGGAGGAGCCAGTAAGAATCTTCCACTAAGCCTCATCTCTTAAACGTCCCACCATCTCTTAATATCTCCATACAAGGGACCAAACTTCCAACATATGAACTTTTCAGGGACAAGTCATACCCAAACCAAAATAATGTTACCCTTTTTGGAATCCAGGATCTTAGTCATAAGAGAAACATAATATGGATACAAGACTAAAGAAGTGAAGTGGAAACCTTGAAGTCCTAAATTTGAATTGTCAGTATCACTGAACTTATGATGTGTTTTACTACTAAAAAATTAAGATTGTGATATGTTTGTGGTAGGCTAAGTAGTAGTTCTCAAAGATGTCAACTCCTTAATCCAAGAATTATAAATAGCAAAGACTTTGAGGATACAATTAAGTTAAGGATCATGATCCTGTATTAAACTGGTGGGTCTAATATAATCAAAATGGTATATATATGATAGAAACAATAGAGTTAGAGACAGACAAATGATAGAGTGAGAACAGAAGTTGAGAGAGAGAAGCAAGAAGAAAAAGAAAGAGGTTAGAAGATGCTGTGAATTTATAACCTGGAATTGTGAGGCCAGGAATAAGCCTCTGGAAGCTGGACAACACAGGGTAACAGGTTTTCTTCTACACCTCCCAAATGAATACAGCCCTGCTGACCCATGTAGACTTCTGATGCCAGAACTGAAGGAGATAGTTCTTGGAGGAGTTTGTGATAATTTGTTACAGAGGCAATAGAAAATGAATATAAGATCCACTGAAAAAAATCTAGAGATAATGAGCAATCTATTTGCCCTGAGTCCACTAATCACTTAGATTGAGGTATCTGAATACAATTCTCTACCTAAAGGAATCAATAAGTTCTCCTTGGAGAAATGGTTGATTAAAGTGTGTGCTGGAAACTGTAGAAGATCTTATCAGAACATCTTGTAAAATCAGATAATAAAAATGCTACAAGACTACGGGGTCATGTCAAAAATCCCAGAAACCAACTTGAAAGAGTCTATAACTGGATACAGTTGTGACAAATTGACCAGCAATAAGAATGCTAATTTTCTTTGCAATAGATTGAAGTTCATCAAACATATTCAGATGCATGAATACATGTTGAGAGCAAAACAAAGCCAAAACCAACAAAATGAACAAACTAAGACAAAATAAAATAGCTCATTAGTCACTGTTGGAGAATGACGGGCAACCATTTCATTGTATTTATTAAAATATGAGTAATAGAAAGAATACTTTATTTTTGCTATAAAAATGTACCTCAATGCAATTGAATGCTTGTTAGGAAAATTAATTTTTAATAAAATTATGCTAATTACATCTTACTGAGGAAATAATGAAATCACCACTATCTGATTCCCAATAATATCATGGTTCTCAGGAAAGATCATCAATGACTGCTATCACTTAAGCACAGAAAATCAAATGCTATGTTTTCTGATGGTAATGCATAACTCATACCTAAATATTCTTAAAAAAAGTGAACCTGATCATGAAATCTGGTTTCTTCTTTTTTTCCCCAGAAATATAGGGGAAAATGTAACATTATAAGCACAAAATAAGTTTACACTTAGTATAAAAATTTTGAGAACTTTGTTAGAAAATGTACTTGAAATTAATTAATGCTTCCATTTTCAGATTCCAGAAGGATATAATTGTTAGGCCTATGTAAAGCAATTTTATCTTTTAGAGATACATCCTTATATAAATATAAATTAAATTATATGATATCAGAGATTTGCTTTAAAGACAGAGGAACAGGTGTGAAACAACTTTTTTATATATTTAAAGTTTATTCTACTGAAAATTTTAAAATATCATAATTTCCATAAATTCTATTGAGAGGATCTAATAAAATGAAGACAGAAAAGTATATTTTTAAATGATCATACATGTCATTTTTAAATTTGGCATTATTGCAAATAGTATATGAGGAATTTTGGAGACACCTTGAGGAGATAATAGCTTAAGAGCACACACTTATACAGTAATGATCAAACACTGATGATTTTAAAAGTGTACAGTTATTTTTTTTAATTGACATGATCATGCTTTGATCTGTAAATGGAATTAAATTTGCAATTTTGTTGAGCATTCAAAAAAGTAGTTTAACTTGTCTGGATAGTTTCATATGTAACCTGCCCTAATGCTAAAGGGAAACATCACCAATGCACACAAATAGTAAAATTATAAATCACAGTCAATCCTTGAAATGATTTTATTTGTGTGAGAAGAACTATGGCAGATTAGTTTCTTCCAGAAATGATGAATGAAGTTCAGCAATTCTCATTGAAAGCTTTCAGTTCTCACTGAAGCCCTGGAAGACTAATACTTGAATTATAGTTACCCTTAAAGGCAACCTATTCTTTTCTTTTTTTTTAATGGTTTTTTATTTGTTCTAATTGGCTATATATGAGAGTAGAATGCATTCTGACAGATTGTACACAAATGGAGCATAACTGCTCGTTCCTCTGGTTGTACATATTGCTGAGTCACACCAGTAGTGTAATCCTACATGTATATAGGGTAATAATTTCTGTCTCATTCTACCATCCTTCCCATCTCCACTGCCCCATCCCTCTCCTCACTCCCCTCTGCACAATCCAAAGTTCCTTCATTCTTCCCTACACCCCCAACTCTCACTATGGATCAGCATCCACTTATCAGAGAAAACATTTGGCCTTTGGTTTTGGGGATTGGCTTATTTCACTTAGCATGATAATCTACATCCATTTACTCACGAATGTCATTAAGTCATTTTTTCTTAATGGTCAAGTAATACTCCATTGTATATATATACCATATTTTCTTTATCCAGTCATTTTTTGAAGGGCACCTAGGTTGGCTCCATAGCTTAGCTATTGTGAATTGAGCTGCTATAAACATTGATATGGCTGTGTCACTGGAATATGCTGATTTTAAATCCTCTGGATATAACCGAGGAGTGGGATAACTGGATCAAACAGTGGTTCTATTCCAAGTTTTCTGAGGAATCTCCATACTGCTTTCCAGAGTGGTTGTACCAATTTGCAGTCCCACCAGCAATATATGAGTGTACCTTTTCCCCACGTATTTTCCAATATATATTGTTGCTTGCATTTTTCATAATTGTCATTCTAACTGGAGTGAGATGAAATCTTAGAGTAGTTTTGATATGCATTTCCCTAAATGCTAGAGATGATGAACACTTTTTCATATGTTTGTTGATTGAATGCATGTCTTCTGTGAAGTGTCTGTTCAGTTCCTTAGTCCATTTATTGATTGTTTTTTTTTTTTTTTGGTGTTAAATTTTTTGAGTTCTTCATATATCCTGGAGATTAGCATAAAAGCAACCTATTCTTAAACTTTTCACAACTATCACCTTGTGGAAAATATGGGTCTAATTTTATAGGTCTCCCAACCCCTGTTGTTCTTAGAAACCCATACAGGACTACATTCTCCAGTTTGCCCTCTGAAGTAGGGAACCATGGTTTGGGTTTAACATTGTTTTTATCTTTATATTTATTTCCAGCATCTACAGGTGTATGGAACTTAGTTTTTTCTTGGTAAGTATGTATTGAATAGTTGATAAATGCTTTCTCACTGTCAATGTCAGGTTCTATTCTATGTGACTGGATGAAATTAAGTGTTAACAGTTCATAATTCAGGCAGCATGGCTTTCCAGGTGACTGTGTATTCAATTCCTGTTGCTGCTTGCTATAGTCAGAATATTTGTATCCCCTTAAAATTCATTCATTGAAACCCAGTCATCAATGTCACTGTATTAGGAGGTGGGACCTTTAAGAGATAACTTCTTCAGGATGAAGAATCTTTTACTCACACCTTTATAGTGCCCTTTAAAAAGAGACCCCAGAGAGCTGTGTTTCCCTTTCACTGTATCATGATACATGTGGAAGTTATCAACTAGAAAAAAAAAAAAAAAAGTAAGCCATCACCAGATATTGAATTTGCTAGAACCCTGATCTTGGAATTCCTAGCCTTCATAATTGTTAGAAATGTATTTCTTATGTTTATAAACTACCTAGCTTATGATATTTTGTTACAGCAGTCCAAGCAAATAAAACCACTGCTATAACAAATCACCATAAATACAGTGCCTTAAAACAACCCAAATCCACTATATTACTGTTTTGGAGGGTAGAAGTCTGAAATAAGTTTCAAAGAGCAAAAATTTTAGGGTGTGAGCAAGGCTCTATTGCTCCTGAAGCTCTAGGGAAGAATCTTGTCTCTCTCCTTTTCCAACTTTTCTCCTTTTCCAGCTTCTAGAAGCTGTATACTTTCCTTGGCTCAAATTTTCAGAAGTTCCACGTGCAAAGCCACCAGCAAAGCATCTTTAAATTTCTCACGTTTCCCACCTAACATCTCTGTGTGATCCTGTAGTTCTCTTCTAAGAAACTTTGCAGAGGCATGGAATCCACCTGGATAACCCACAATGAACTCGCATTTAATTTTTTTTTGGTATGGAGTCATCTTTATTTAATTGATTCTTTTTAGTTATACATGGTAGTAGAATCCATTCTGATATAGTTATATGGGCATGTAATATGTCTTATTCCAACTAGGATCCCATTCTTGTGGATGCATGTGATGACAGTACTCACTATAGTGCATTCATATACGTACACAGGAAAATTATGTCAGATCCACTCCACTGCTTTTCTTTTTATTATTCCCCCTTTCCCTTCATCTCCCTTTATCTAATCCACTGAATTTCTATTCTTCCCCTCTCCCGGTTATTGTGAATTAGCTTTTCACAAATTAATGAAAACACTGGACCTTTGGCTTTTTGGGACTGGCTTATTTCACTTAGCATGATAATCCACAGATCCATCCATTTACTCACAAATGTCATTAAGTCATTTTTTCTTAAGGGTCAAGTAACACTCCATTGTGTATATATACCACAATTTCTTTATCCATTCATCTGTTGAAGGGCATCTAGGTTGGTTCCATAGCCTAGCTATTGTGAATTGAACAGCTATAAACATTGATATGGCTGTGTCACTGGAGTATGATGATTTTAAGTCCTCTGGATATAACCGAGGAGTGGGATAACTAGATCAAATGGTGGTTCCATTCCAAGTTTTCTGAGGAATCTCCACACTGCTTTCCAGAGTGGTTGAACCAATTTGCAGTCCCACCAGCAATATATGAGTGTACCTTTTCCCCCACACCCTTACCAAAATTTACTGTTACTTGTATTCTTGATAACATTCTGACTGGAGTGAGATGAAACCTCAGTGTAGTATTAATTTGCATTTCTCTAAATACTAGAGTTGGTGAACATTTTTTCATATTTCTTCTTTTGAGAAGTGTCTGTTCAGTTTGTTTGCCCATTTATTGACTGGATCATTTCTTTTTTGGTGTTAAGTTTTTTGAGTTCTTCATACATTCTGGAAATTAAGGCCCTATCTGAGGTGCAGGTGGCAAAGATTTTCTCCCATCCTGTAGGTTCTCTCTTCATACTCAAAATCTTTAATTTAATGACATCAAAATAGTCATTTTTTCTATGAAAAGGAAAATATCTAAAGGTCTGAGTATTAGGGCATGAACATCTTTGGGAGGCCACTATTCTACCACACTTTCACTTTAATACAAATAGGAATTCCTTGTAGTATAATTTCAAATTTTGTTGGGAGGAGAGTGTGAGACTGATTGTGTCAGGGTTATTCCAACAATGCTTCACTAGGAGTGTCAAGGTGACAGCCCAAAAGATAATTGATGGTGATGACCACTCTCTAGAAAGATTGATCAAGTACCTCTGGATTATCTAGAATATCAGGGGCAGAAGAACACTATGTAAATTTGTTTTGATTATATGCATTGCAAATTTACACATCTGTTAGTACACACACACACACACACATACACACACACATACACACACACATACACACCCCTTCACAGATAGTCATATTCCTTTCTTTGTCCCTTCTCTCCTAAAATGCAGATATTTAAGGATAAGGAAATAATGGCAAATTACAAAGACGTAATTTTTTATGTTTTCCTTTCAATGTGTTAAAATCAAGTAGTTTAAAAATAACATTTTATACCTATACAGTAATTAGAGTACAGTTCACCTATGAATTTTATTAAACATTAATCTGGAAAGGCAATCTCATTGTAGTCACAAATTAATTGCCTCAGAGACATAAAACAAAGGCAGTGTTTTTTTCTTACACTTGTTCCTTTAGGCAAGTTAACTTCTGGCAGAATAAAATAAGGTGAATAAAAACTAGAATGTCGCTGAGAGATGAACTACATAATTGTAATTCAGGGAGATAGTATTTTACTGAAAGACTTTAATTTCTGTGGCTGAAACACCATTTTTGAAATTGTGCTGCAGGCATTTCTACAAATTAGTGAAGAATGAATTAATAGAGTTCAAAAGAATATTAGAGAAAAGCAAACTTTATTTCAATTTTGAATTCTTGCTTATGTAATTAATAATTCAAAATAATGTCTAACTTTGAGTTGTCTGTTATTAAGTAGATAAAAAAAGGATCATTTCAACCAAATTGTTACAGAAATTTCATTTTTACTTTTAAGGAGTATGAGTAACCTCATTGGCTGAGTCTTCCACCTTCCACAGAAGGACTTGGGGTCATAGCCTGTAGGGTACATTCTGCCTATCATTTATTAAAGACAGTGACTATGAAGCAGATTGCAACTTCTCTGAGCCATAGTTTCCTCTAAGAAAGCAAATGAACTCTGGGATTCCCACCTGCTATATTGGAAATGATGGAAAATTAGGGGAGAAAGTTATAGTAGAGAGTGAAATTCTGCTACATCAATTGGAAAAAAGCACTGAAAAGATGAAATATTAAAAAGAAAATGATGATTAGCTATTAAAACAACACTGCTTACAGTGTGGATTTAATAACCTGATAGATGTAATTGTATTTGAAAAATCTTCAATGTCTATGGCATTTAGAAGTTTGAAAATAAATTCTCATGCATTTCCAAATTGATCCTCACATAAACTGATTTAACAGAAAAAGAAAAATGCAATTTTCTCTTTTTATAGATTAGAAACATAAAGCTCAAAGATTAAGCAATTAGTTCAATAATGAAATATTTAAATTTATATATTTATCCATTAGCTTTAATTAACATAAATTTATTTATTACCTTTACATTCCAAGCAGTGTGCAAAGTAGTGAGCAAAGACAAGGAATTTACCTTCAGAAGGTTTATTTCACATTTTAGAGAGGCATGCACAAAACAAATATAAACAGATGAATAAATATATAATTATAATTTTCAGAAAGTATTATGAAGAGAAATGTTGTATTACTTAGGGTTCTCCAGGGAAACAGAACCAATAGGAGATCATATAAATGGAAAAAGAGGAGTTAACAAGAAAATGGTTCATGCAATTATGTAAGCTGAGTCTGCCTGCAAACTGTAGACCCAGGACTGCTGGTGAGGCAGTTCCTGTAAATGCAGGAAAGGACAATGTCCCAGCTCTAAAACATTCAGGTAGAGTGAGTCCTTTCCCTACAAGGCCTTTTGTTAGTCAGGACTCACTGGATTTAATGAGTGAGGTCCATCTACCTTAGGGAGGGCAATCTGATTTACTTATCTACTGATCCAAATATTGTTCCTGTATAGAAACACCCTCACAGCCACAACCAAATGTTTAAACTCTGATCACCACAATATGGCTCAGTCAAGTTGACATATAAAATTAGCCATTTCATAAGTGCTATTAAAATAACTTAGCAAGGTGTTTTTGAAGGTCTTCCATTGAGACAGGAAAGACAGAAAGGAACATTTCTAGTGAGGAATAAGGGGGAGAGTGATCAGGCAAGGGGCACATCATGTTTAAAGGCCTTGCACCTCTCATTTGCACTATTTAATGGCATTGCATGTGTGCGTTAGTATGAAGGATATGTTGGAGGAATCCTACAAATCTGAATCACTGGTCTTACTTCATCAGAGTATGCCCTTCTAGCTGTTTAGTGGAGGCATTTACACACAAGTACAAAGCAAGAAAGATTGAAAGGAAGAAAGCAGAAACTGGTCATATTTAATACTTTTGCATATGTGATCAGGAAAGCTATACTATTTGAAAATTCCACTCCAGTCTGCAGACTGGTGCACATAAATTTTCAGGACCAAAGTGCCTCAGCTGAAGAGATGGAGACCACATCAGTAAGATTTTTCACATTTGGTGGCTCAGTTCTATGTTGCAAAATGTAACACTCAGTTCTTTGACATCATCACAGCAAAGTGACAATTCTGTGGGATTTCCTGGTATGCAAAATTTTCTCTCTCTTTTTAATTAACTTACATATTTTTTATTTCTTAAAAAGTATATTCTGTGTTGTAGGAACTTGTTAGACTTTTCATAAAATCACTGAAAACATGTATAAGTACTTTGAAGTTTCAAAGACAGTGTGATTCACTATATAACAGTTTTCCCTTGAGGAAAGATTAAAGTATTTTGTGTGAAAATGAGAGAAATAGAAAAATGAAAGTAACCACTCAAAAAAATGCCTCATTCTCATGCCAATCAAATAATCAACATTTCTATAAGTGTTTGATTTCAAAGGAAGCTAAATCTAGGAAAGTGAAGAGAAATGTACTAAAATGATTATGTACTTCCAGTGGGCCTTGTCTCCAATTGCAACTTAATGAAAGTTGTTGAAATTATGAACACAGCAGTATTTTATATATTATTGAGGTCATTTTGGGGATCTGAAACTCCAGTGTGGCAAATCTAGGGAGATTAAATTTCAGGGTAATAAAAGATGTGATAAGTGCCTCTTATTCATCACATAATCAGTTTTGCATATAGATCCTCAAATCTAAGATCTACAAAATAGATTTGGCTAATTTCAGAACAAAAGCCTAGTCCTACCATGATTACTCTGAGCAGAAAAGTGTTAAATAGCAAGTGTTACTGCCATGAGCAGGTAACTTCTAACACCGAGCAACTGGAATGATCCCTACTTATCCTCCTGCCTCGAAATTTCTGCCTCTCAGTTTGGGTGCTTTCCTGTTCCATATATGTAGACACATTTTGTCTCTCTAGCAAATATTTGCTCATCTTTAAGGAATTCATTTTAGAATTTACCCATATTTTCGCACTTCACTCCTTGCAGGTAGTTGGGAAAAGGACCCCAGATGCTTAATTTTAAGCTTGAACTTGGAAGGTGTTTTGGATAATCTTAACATTAAAATTGATGCTCTTTGAATAAACAGATTGCCCCCTATAATTTGGGTGGGAACCTGTCCAAAATATTGAAGTCTTGAATAGAACACAAAGGTCGGCCTGTTAGACTGGCTTCAAGCTTCATCAGTAAAGTTGCTCTCCTGAGTTTTCAGCCTGCTGACTCACACTTCAGATTTTGGACTTAGCCTCCAAAGTCATGTGTTGATTAGGGAGATACCCCTGCTTATAAGGAATTCATTCTCCACAAGTAACCAGGAATCTAATCTTAACTTAAAGGAATTTAAAAGGAAATGCATAATTCATGAGGAAAATCTTTCACTGTCTTACAATTACATATGGGGGGGGGGGGGCAGGAATATCCAGTCTTTCACTTGACCTATTAGCTGTGTATGATCCAGCTCCTATTTTTAGCCATCTTTACTTTCTCCTATGTGCATGCTGAGACCAAAACATAATTTTTTTTCAGTTTTACAGTGTTTTTAAAATTTCTCCTCTCTTGGAGTTTCTCACAGACTATTTTCTGGTCCTCCGACAGCCTCACTTCTGAATATTCACCTGCCTGCCATTTTCTTATCCTTCTAGATTAGGTTTAAATGTTCCATGAAGAAACCTTCCCTGACTGCCTAATACAAATCAGGATTCCCTAACATTTACCTTCATAGCACCTGCTTGGTCTCTTTATTACCTGCACTCCTGTATGTATTTAATATTTACTTACCTGAAGTCTGTGACTAAATCAGAAACCACATGATGGCAGGGGTTATGTCTGCATCTCATTTCGGTAGAAAACAGCACCCAGCTGAATGCTAGCAAGTAGTAGACACTGAGTAAATATTTGTTGATTGAATAGTAAATTAATTTTCAAACAATATACTATGTGAAAACCCCCTGAAAAAAATGATATTCCTAAGACTTTTTGTAAATATCAGAAAAATAAATAGGATGGACTGAAGCATCATCTCATTCCTATTAGTATATTATTATATTAACAATGTATCCTTTTATGATTCTTAAGATCATTTTATTCTATTTCTCTAATGTTTTCAAATAACTAAGAGTTTATGTCAATTTAAGACTGGAACTAGATAAACCTTAAAAATGCTAGTTCTGACATTACTTCTTATATGTGACAAGTAAAGATGGGACATTATATGTATATATATTTTTTCACTCATACACTACTTGTATACATTTTAACCCACAAAACTGGAGTCAATTATTCCATTACTAATATGTGCCTAATATTTAGGTTTTACTTGTTAGAATTATGGTTAGAAGAGGATTTGAAAATACTGTATTAGGCAAATAGATATTAATTTTTCTATAAGAGAAAAGAAATCAGGAATTTAATAGTTAACAGTGGGTATTATCAGAACAATACTCCTGGTCAAAGTTTAGGCTGGGTGTTAGGGCTCTAACCATTATATCAACATTCTAAAATAAAGGTATGTTTACCTGTTGGTTCCTCTTCCCTTGTAAGGAAACTTCATGGTAATATTTATAAGTGATGTGCTCAGCTTTAAAAAAAATCTGAATAAGAAACAAAGATTGGATGTTCAGAATGTAATCTATGCCACACATATAGTGGTTGGGAGGATCAAACCACGTAAACTCCCTAAAAGTATGAGGAACTTCAAGTAGCCAAAAATTCAAAACTCATGTATGGTTCTACTTGAAAACTTAAGGTGCAGATCTTGTGAATGAGGGGTAGGGGACTTCAAGACATGAAAGGATATCCTAAAAGAAGGCAGAATCAGAAGAACTTAGGTTCCAATGATGTATTTGTTAAATGCCTTGATTAGCAATTCAAGGGATGTTTCAAATGTCACTGCTGTGACACAAATTTGAAAAACCAAACCCAAACCAAAACAAATCAAACACATCCAGTTCTTCATTTAGGTTACAATGGCAACTTACCATAAACTAGATAGCATGTAACAACAAAATTTATTTTTCTTAGTGCTGGAGGTTAAGAAGGCCAAGGTCAAGGTGCTAGAAGATTAGGTTCTGGGGAAAGCCTGCTTATTGGTTTATGGGCAGCCGTCTTTTCACCTCTGTCCTCACATAACAGAAAGGATGAATAAGCTTCTTCGAGTTCATTTATAAGGGCATTAAACCTGTCATGAAGATCTACCCACATGACATAATCACTTCCAAAGGGCCACCTCTCCACATACTTTGGATCTTCAGATTTAACATATCAATTTTGAGGGGATACAAGCCTTCAGATCATAGCCCCACAGATAACCTATTCCTCTTGACACACTGAATTATCTTTAGCATGAGAATCCTGGCTCTCAAAACTACCTGAGACCTCAAAAGAGCAGCTATTTGTTGCCCGAAGTCTAATAAAAAATCAGGATTCCCACTTCTGAGGATATACAGGTACAAAATGAGTCAAATTTGAGGTCTAGAATACTTGGTTCCATTCTGCATTTTTTTTTTTTTGCTTTTTTTTTCTTTTGCTTATTAACTGAAATTCTTTTCTACTCCCCTAAATTCAGATGTATTAAATCTATTTGGGAGCTTTGGAGAATAGTTATGTACTAAGTTAACACTAATATAAGGTGTCTTAATTTAATCTTTTTGAAGTGATGTTTCATCCTTCTTAAAATGAGAAAAGGTGGTAAAATTTTAAAATACATAAGGTGGATGTCCAAGTTATTAAGGAAAAAGTCCCTCAATGCAAAACATTCTTCCTTTTTCTAAACACTTTATTATTTCCACTTGATTAGGCTTATAGCTACAGTTCCTCTAGAGATGAGCCAACAGCCCAACATGTGGGAAAATTATAATGGTAAGTTTAAAAATGCACCTCATTAATCTTTATTATATCTGTGAGGGAGATAACTATTGGCATAAATTGCAAGTAGGGTGAGATCTTGAGAAATCAGAGGTCAACTTAGGATTTGAAAAGTTTTTCACCTTTGACTCTACCCTTTCTCTCATGAAATGTAAGAGAAAATAGGAAGGACAGCAAAAGAGGAGATAGCAAAATCACATCCTTCATCTGTGTTCATATTTTTTAAAATGTCTAAAATATATTTATGTCATCTCCAGCATAGTTAATGTATTATCCATGATCCTTTGTGTTAATGACTTTAGTTTTTACATATGACAGGTGACTACAGTGTAATTGAAGTGTCCATGACAGGTTTTCCTGAACTTTGGATTGATATAATGGGAATAATTTCTTTTAAGCACAAATAACAAAATTTCTTTTGCATGAAGATTAAAATAAGAGTCACTAAGAAATGTATTTTACATCCCATGGCTAAAGGACAAACTTCAGGAGATAATTTTGTGTTATGTAGTTTAAGATCTGCAACAACTCCACAAGAATTTCAGAAAGTGTTTCTCATTGCACTCACAAGGTTCCACTCTGATAATTTAAAGAGAAAATGCTATCACAATAGAAAAAAAGAAGAGTAGTACCATTATTAATTGTTAGAGTTTAAGGTGCTCTAAAGGTCATTGAGCATGTTTCCTGCATTTTATACCAAGGCACTTCAGCCTGTAGAGGTAAATCAGCTCATAAAATATCAGGTGTCTGGGTGAAGGTGAATCTAAGACTAGCTACCTTGATTATGTATCCAGTTCTCTTTCTATAACTTGATATTGAGGTTAAAATTAATTTCATTTAATAAAGAACTAAGATGGTCGAAATTTCACTAGAAACTCTTTGCCCTGCTTCCCTTTTCCTACAAGTAAAGTTTGCTTGGTCCAGAGACAGAAGACCTTCTCCTTTTCTGTTCTTTGAATTCTAATAATTTTGTCCTTGCTTTTTCTTCAGGTTTTATTTTCATTGCTTCCATTAATCTAGAAACCTACACATTCAGCATATAAGAATGTGACTAGATACCCAAGTTCCAAATACAATATAAATATGGCAGGCATAAAATTTCATTTGTGGAAAGTGGATAATTACACACTGAATTTCAATTTATAATTTTTTTCAGTAACAGAAATATGCGCATACATTCCTCCTTGCACGTTGTTATTCATTTAGAATTATTAATTCGCTTTGTATACCTAAACTTTTTTCCTAAGAAACAGTGTAGTTTCAAAAGTACTTAATGTGTCATTACACATTATTACATTTAAAGTAAAATGTGTTCTACTTTTAAAATTTTTTGTACTATTTAAGTAGATATCCCATATGCAGAAACACATGCCCAATTGCCTTTTAACTGGTTGTATACATATTTGCTTTCTAATATAAAAAGATCATCGATTAAGTAGAGGGAAGTTGTTAATGCACTATGTGGTCCTCAGTCTTAAAATGCCCACGTTATTAGTTAATTTAATATTTCTTCCATGATTAATTTTTCTGGACAGAGCAATGAGAAAATTGAGTTACTTGGATAACTGTAATACCATTCCCTAAGAATAAGCAAAACATGCTACCAAAATGAGTTTAGGAAAGGCAAAAAAAATAATAATAATTATATAGTTAAACATGATTTCTAGCTCTGTGATTAATTACAAATATTTCAAAACTATGGAATTTCATTGTTCCAAATTTATAAAATGTGAGTTTTGTATTAGTCAGTTTGAGCTACCATAACAAAAGTCACAGACTTAGTTAACTTTAACACCAGAAATTAATGTTCTCACTATCCTGGAAACTGAAGTCCAGTATCAGGGAGTTGGCAGTGTTGGTTTCTGGGGAGACCTCTCTCCTTGACTTCCTGACTACCTCCTTCTTGCTTTATCCTTACTTGGTCTCATGACTTCATTTAACCTTAATTACCTCCTTAAAGATCCTATCACCAAACACAGTTAGTTTGGGGAATAACACTTTAGCATATGAATCTGAGTGGGATTCAATGCACTGTCTTGAACTGACCATAAATTTCTATACCTGCTATCAGACCCAGTGACTTTTCTTTAACTTTTTTTTTATTCCTTTCTTCTTCCTTTTTTAAAAATTTTCTGGGTTGTATTTATGCATCAGAAAAGCAAATGAAGACCCATGTTTTACCATGATACATTAAAATTATATCAAAGCAATAATACACAATTGTCTACCTTAAATAATACTAAAATTTTTAAAAATTGAGATTTTTTTCCTATAACCACTTTACTCATCACTAAATTATACTGTTTTAAAATAACTACTTTAAAATTTTATAACTATTTCTCCTGATATTTCCCTTCATATATATAAAATGTTTAAACCTCATTTTCAAATTGAAATATTGAATTCAATTTCAAATTGAAATGAATTCTATATTCTTTCATCTATCACAGATGAGGATCCAAATATCATATTATTACACATCACACATATAGAATATAGTTATAATCACATAAAATTTCAGTGTTGATTCAAAACCATGTCTGATTTTCCCTTTCATGTGAGCACTACTGGTTTCTTTTAGCCTCCTTGCTCCATATATTTTGTTCCAGGGAAGGTAAGTGCCCTCTTGCAAGAAGAGCGAATGTTGCAACATATAATATTTTCAAAACTTTTTCAGAGGTCCATGACAGTGCTCAGGTTCTTTAGAATTGCACTATCTAATATGTTCACCATTATCTACATGAAGTTTTTTAAGCTTAAATTGTAAATAATTTAAATAATTAAAACAATTCTGTCAGTCACACTAACTGCAATTTAAATGCTTACAAGTTGTGTTTACCTCCTGGCAGATGTTTTGAGGAGAATAAGTATGCCATCATTGCAGAGGGTTCTATTGCACAGCATTGCTCAAGACTTGCTGTTTATGTTACATGCGCATGAAGACTATGCCCCAAGGCCCACAATCTTGAAGGGAAATGAACATCTCTGCCAAGCCAATGGGTTTTCACAAAACTGAGTATTTCAATGCCATTTAGAAATAAATTCAGTATTCTAAACCTTAATTGAGACTAGTTTTTTTCACTTTATAGATATTTTTGTTGAATATGTACTGTACATTAGGCTTTGTATGAAGAATACTATGCCACTCAAGATGATCAAAGTCCAAGAGTGATGTCAGCAAGATAACAAAATAATAGCATAAAGGCCTGATTCTCACTGCCAAAACACCAATCTAAAAACACATTTTCCAAACAGATTTTATTGATAATTCCTGAAATAAGATGGTGCTCAAAGTCAAGAATCTTCTTGTAACGAATAAGAAAAGTCATTGCATTTAAACTGCATTGGGTCCTTAAGTCTGGCATAGATAATGATTGGGAGGAAAAGCCCAAATTATGGCTTCTCCCTTGGGGAACAGAAAGGAGTGGAACATGTGCCCCAAATTCCAACTTTTTAAGAGGCTGCCAGAGGATTACCTTAAAAACTGAAGAGAATTCTATCACACTACAATGTAACTGAATCTTTATGACATTATGCTCAGTGAAATAATCCAGCTATGGAATGATGAATATCTCATCATTCTATTTATGTGAGGTATATTAAAAGTCTCAAACTTTTAGAAGTTTAATGTAAAATTGCAACTTATGGGAGCTGGAAAAAGGGAAGTAAATGAAAATTATTTTTTGATGTTTATGGAGCTTCAGTTAAGAAAGATGAAAAATTTCTAGAGATCTGCTGTACAATTAAGAATATACAGTTGACAAAAATGTATTTCTCTCAAACATTTGTTAAGAATGTGAATTTCATGTTTTTTGCTTTTACCACAATTTAAAGAATGTTTTGAAAAGATGCTCTAAATCTCTCCAGGCTATAAACCACTAAATATGTAGTTATGACTATATAATATTACTCATAACAATATAATAAGAAATATTCTAAAACAGTACATAGTGATGTGAGAGGAAAGTAAAGGAGCACTTAGCTAGCCTCCAATGGCTACGAGTTCACTAGGAAAGGTCTTCCAGAAGAACTGATGTCCAAGATAGGTACAAAGCATAAATGAAAATTTGTGCACCAGTGTGAAGGTTCAGAATATGAGGTAGTATTTCAGTCAAAGGGGAGAGGATGTGAGAAATGTTAAGGGTAATAAAAACAGGTTTTATTTTACTTGGTGCAGGAAGTATGAGATGGTGAAGACAGAGGAGGTAAGGAAGACAGAAAAAAGGTACAAGCAGAGTCAATATCATATGGGAACTAGTAAAAAGTAGAGATTTGCTCTTTCACATATTCACCAAATAGATGGTAACTTTTGTATTTATTTTATTCACGCCCTTTATGATGCACTCCACATAGTATACAGTGTGGTATATATCAGGTCATCAAAATAGGCATTAAAAAACTTGGTAAAGTTCTGGGGTTCAAATCTTAGTGGTGGAGTGCTTGCACAAAGTTCTGAATTTTCCTACCTGCAACTGAAAACAGGTACCACATGCTGTGTGTGTGTGTGTGTGTGTGTGTGTGTAAAGGGAGAAAGAGATATATACACATACATACGTTCAGGTAGTATAATATATTCCTGTTAAGGGCAATGTACAACTTACACCTATAGAAAAATATGTGTGTCCATGTGTGTATAAAATCTATTTGCAGTATTGGTTGAATAGCATTTTAATGATAATTATATATTTTTTTTGGCAATTTTATTCTCAATTCCAAGATATGTTTGTTTAATACTCTTTATATATGGTCATTAGTGAGTTTGGGCTAAGAGAGTAAACATATGCAGACTCAGCATATTCAAAAAGTTTAGATGATAATCATTCCCAAACCTATGTACTCTCTTGATCATCAAGGCTGAGTTTATTAATTCAATGAAATATCCTTTAGACTGGGGACATAAGTTCCAACAAAGGCACAGACTGCATTAACAGTTGGATGGGCATTAGCAATGACATGTTTGTCCTTGATATTCAAATATAATAGCCACTGGATGGGTTTCTCTCAACATGTGAACGTATTTGGAGAACTAAAGGTGTGTTATCAACTGCTCACTGGTGAAAACTCTGTTGAGCCTTTCATATTTGGAAGCTCAACCTCTTTGACTCATGCCCCACATATGCCATTTCCTAGGAAAATATACAGAATTCCCTATTGTTTTTTACCAATTCAATTGATATGCTGCTGTTTCCCCCTACTGAACAGCTGTCAGAGGGCCTGTGTGCTGCCTTGAGAGCTGCAACTATAAATGTAATAGTAAACCATTTTTAATAGAGCATCACTTATGCCTTCTACTGGAATTGTTTAAACCAGGGCATTTATAACTACAAGATCACAAATTATAAGCAAACCCTTTAATTACATAAAAAAAATGTAAGTTTATAGAATTTAAATTAGTTGCCAATAATTCTACATTGGCTAGTAACACGAGTGGTGTTCTTTCCAATGTATAATATTGTTATTAAAATAGTACATTGAAAATAGCATTCTTTATTTGCTCTTCCTCCTACCTCCACCTTTCCTTCTCTCCTTTCTTTCTCCCTTCCTTTCTCCATGTATGTAACTGCTTACACATTAGTTTACTTATTCAAAATTTTTTTCCCACTACCTAGTGTGTTCAGTTAATTTTTATAATATAAAAAATGAACATAGCTATAAAAGTAATAGCTAAGGATTTAGAAATCCACTTTTCTTTGTACCTCCTCTTTGAGGATAATTCTATATCCTGAAACTTATTTAACAGACAACAATAAGAGGATTTTGAGAACTCAAAAGAAGGAGCCTGCATGCTAGAGAGTGTAGGACTTTAGAAATAACAATGTGGTGAGTTCTTGAGTTTTCTTTTTACTTCTAATATACTTATACCCAGGTCGTGGACAGGCTTGCAACAACAACCAATAGAGAAGAAAATAAGAGGAAAAAAAAAAAAAGGAGAAAATCATTCAGCCTAGCAGAAGTTCTGAGAAAATAGAAACTCAACTGACCTAGTGTGGAAATCTAAGCACTTCTCCACAAAAAAAAAAAAAAAAAAAAAAGAAAGAAAAAGAGATGGGGGGCCTCTTTTTGATCCTGTTCATTAACAATAATGGCAGCAGTAAATTCTTATCCACATCAGCCTCTGTCCCACGACTCGGTTTGGGTAGGTGATACGATCTTCAAGCATTTGCAGAAGAAAAGTCCTAGTTATTCATTCCTTAAAGTGTGGTCCCCTCTGAACACAGCTATAGCAGTATCAAAGTCCTGTTTCTTCCTGACTTTCACCCAGGGAATGAAGAAACTGAAGTCCAGTGGCTTCTTCCTTACACTAAAAGAATGCCCTGTGATCCCACAGTTGGCACCAGTTGGCATTGAGCAGGAGCTCCAGAAGCACTGGAAAACAAGGCAGACAAAATTAGCATTGCAAGGGTTCAAAACTAAACTCTGAGAATTAAATCTCATGGAAGTAGATTAAAATATAAACATCATTAAACTTAACAGAGTCACTTGCTATTAAAATAGAAGACTTAGAAATAGAATCTCCTAATAAAATAATCAAAGTGTCTAGGATTCATGAAAAAATGACTCATACCAAGAACCAGGAGAACCTCAGGAAGTCCTCTAATTAGATAGATATTTTAATTGTCTCTTAGAACACAAACTATTAATACAACTAAGGAAAGATGCTTAATCTCATTAGAAAACCAGACTAATACAATTACTATAATGCCATAATTTGGAAGAATTTTAATTAGTGGAGGATTTTTTGATGTTACTTTGATTTAAAATTTTAATATGGAAAGTAAGTGACTTTATTTCTCTTAATAAAAATTCACATATAATTAAAACAGAAGATCTGGGTGCAGGTGCTGTTTGCCTGTAGTCTCAACACCAAGGAGGCTGAGGCAGGAAGATCAGTTGAACCATAAGTATGACCCTAATCTGAGTAACAGAAAACTCTGTTTGAAAAAATAACAACAATAATAGTAAAATTTAAATAATAAACCACCAAAAGAACTGCCATCAAACCCCCTGCAATAAATTACTATTTTTTTATAATTGCACAGTACAATTTGACAATGGTACAATGAAAACCAATGCTGTAATTACCATGCTTTTAAAAAGTTACTCACTAGGAAAACTAAAGTAACTGTCCAAATCATATTGGTTTCAAACATAAGGTATTTAGAGGGGAAAGGGCTTACAAGTAACTTATTTTTAACGTACTTTATATAATGGAAATACAAACTCACCCGAGGATTTAGGACCTTCTTTTTTCATAAGCATCTTTAAACATTTCAAAGGGATAAGTGACTTCTGTAGCAATATTGCAGTATTATAGACTAGATGGATATAAATAATATGGAGCAAAATCAGCATATCATGTCCCCTTTTTCTTTACTTTTGAGTCAATTAATTTATGAACCTATGAAATACTCTCTCTGGGTGCATATTGTTTTCTATTGAATGGGAAATCAAAATCAACTTTAGTGCTTACCTTGAACCATGAAGATTAACATATTACTCTCCTTGAAAGGAGAAGATCTGTACTGGTAAGATGAAATTATGTTCTTTGAGAATTGGACTGAAGCAATGGGAACACCTAAGCATAATCACAAGTGTGGAAGAAACATAAAAAGTTTAAGACTTAAAAATAATCCCTAGAGCGTCCAAGCTTTCATCACGGTGTTTTGGTTCATTACTGTCAGAAAACAAAGAGTATGACGCTGGAGGTTTTAGCTGTGATTAGAAAGATTCAATAGGCTTTCGTGGGCATTTTCTCCTAGTGAGACATCCTTTCTCATGAGGGCTTTGCAATTTAGTTCAGATGGTCCGTGTCCAAATTGCATGGATGCTGAGCATTGTTAGAGGAATGACAGACTAAATAGGGAATTGAACAGTGTGTAAGTCAGAATCTATCCATCTGGAACTAGCAAGCCAAGGCAAGAATTGCCTTATGATCTACAATTTAGATGCTAAACATGAAGATTCTTCCTAAAATGAAAGATAATATCTTGATCTGAAAATTCCAGCAAGGCACAGCTGTAGCTAACATCATACTAACACTGAACTAACTCTCTGAATCATAGTTCATGGAAGAGCAGTTATAGCTTTCTGAGCTAAATGTTAAGCATCTGGAATGGTATTTCTAATTGTTTCAGTAAAACCCAAAATTAGAGTCATAAGTCTATTGCAAGCTGACATTGAAAAATGGATGATCAGAATCTAAAAGATACAGATTGTAAAACATACTAAACATTAATGCAAATGGAAGAGACAGGCTTATTGGAAAATTAGTCTGATGCATGTTTTGTATATTAAACATTTCAATTCTTATATGATAGATTATTCCCAAATCATTTCAGAAGTTATTCATAATCTGGCTTTTATTTAAATATGACTCTCAAAAGCAACTTTTGGAAACAGATACTAAAATGTTAGTAACATTCACTTCCTGTCAAGTATAGGTCAAGAATTTTTCAAATATTATTTTTCATGGTTTTCCACAAGAAACATTGTCACATCATTACTATTTTTACTTAATAAGACAAAATTAAATTTTTGATAAAAGATCACAAATGGACCAGGTAGTTGAACTGAGACTGAATTTAAATCTTATTCCAAATATCATGATATTTGCATATCTATGAACTGTGCTGTAAGAAATTTGACTAGAAGCATCTTTAGGGGGTAACTCCTTTTCTGATGAAATATGCTATTTATAGCGAAGACTGGGCTTTCATCACTTTAAATGCATTCCCTAAACCTCTCATCTTCCATATAAAACATATATAGAAAATATAGTTGTAGATGTAAAATGCTAAAAATGCTGGTCATTTTGATGCTGTGATTGAAGGGTATTTTAAAAATGTTTACACTAAGTTATACTCTCAATTGCTCTAAGGTCAATAAAGAACTTATAATTTTATAAACAAAATATAAGGCATATATTTTTGGGTAAAACACTGCTATTGCATGTAGGTAGGACAGTACCAAAACCCAACATTAAGTCACTTCAAATCAATTTTAAGAACATATATTGAATACCAGTTCAAGAGTTAAGTTGTTGATGATTCAAGAAAAAACAGGCCTTCAACAAAGGGTGTGTTTTATTATTAAAAAACCTCTCAGCTTTAACTCTAATTGGAACATTTAATAGTGTGGCCTTTGGTGTCACACATACTTGTTTTAGATTTAGCTTTGCGCCTTACTAGCTTTTGCTACATTTTATTTTCTCATACATTAAAATCACATTTTGTCATTTTTATTTATACAGTCCATTTTCTATTTTTTATTTGTTCGAATTTGTTATACATGGCAATAGAATGCATTTGGACACATCATACACAAATGGAGTAAAACTTCTCATTCTTCTGGTTGTACATGATGTAGAATCCCAGTGGTCATGTAGTCATACGTGTACATAGGGTAATGTCAGATTCATTCTACTATGCTTCCTACCCTCACATCCCCTCCCCTCCCTTCAGTCCCTTCTACCTAATCCAAAGTTCCTCTATTATTCCCTATCAGCATCCCTTTACTGTAAATTAGAATGTGCATATCAGAGAAAAATTTGGCCTTTGGTTTTTTGGGATTGGCTTATTTCACTTAGCATGGTATTCTCCAGCTCCATACATTTACCTGCAAATGTCTTAATTTCATTCAACTTTAAGGCTGAGTAATATTCCATTGTGTATTTACCACATTTTCTTTATCCATTCATCTGTTGAAGGGCATCTAGGTTGGTGCCATAGTTTAGCTATTGTGATTTTAGCTGCTATAAACATTGATGTGGCTGTGTCATTGAAGTACGCTGATTTTAAGTCCTTTGGGAATAAATTGAGGAATAAATTGAGGAATGGGATAACTGGGTTAAATGGTGGTTCCATTCCAAGTTTTCTGAGTAATCTCCTCACTGCTTTCCAGAGTGGTTGCACCAAATTATAGTCTCACCAGCAATGTGAGTGTACCTTTTCTCCCCATCCTTGTCAACATTTATTGTTGCTTATATTCTTGATAACTGCCATTCTGATTGGAGATGAAATCCTATATTTTTAAATATATTTAAGTATTAAGAAAACATACTCATTTATTCAGTTATATTTTTCTATTGCTTTTAATTCTTTTGCATGAATTCATATTTTGATCTAATGTTATTTTTTTCTAAAGATATTAAGATATTGCTCCACTGTCTTGTAACTGCATTGCCTCTAACTAGAAATTTCCAGTAATTCTTTTATTTGTTTTTCTGTATGAAA
The DNA here is from genome assembly GCF_902686445.1 of Sciurus carolinensis. NCBI lineage: Eukaryota > Metazoa > Chordata > Mammalia > Rodentia > Sciuridae > Sciurus > Sciurus carolinensis. The sequence goes on along the minus strand of NC_062217.1, from coordinate 108,798,782 downwards.
CATGCCTTTCCCCCAGATGCTTAGAACTTTCTCTTCATCAATAGTTTTAAACTACTTTATTATGGTATGCCTTGGAATAGTTTCATTCATTTTCTCATGTTTGTGGAAATTCTTTGATTTGTGAACTTATAATTTTCATCTAATTTTGACTTTTGGGATCAATATTACTTTTTGTTCCTCTTCCATTTTTCCTAAGAAACTCCAATTACAAACATTTTCAGCTGTTGGGATTTGTCTCACAATTCCACATGGCTGTATTTTATTTTATTAATATTCTGGGGTTCATTTCAGATAGTGTGTAGGGCTATGTTTTCAATGTCATTTATCTATTATTCTGCAGTATTTAATCTATTAATGCCATCTTATCTCATCTGTTGTTTTGTAGTTTTCATGTCTACAAGTTTCATTTAGTTTTTTGTTATGTCCCTAACTTTTGAATACCTTTTTTGACATGTTTAAAGTTGGTAAAATGAACGGCTATTTGCAGAGAACTGTTCAACCTTTATCATTATAGCCTAAAACACTTTGTTACCTCCTTAAGGCCCATTTGCAGTCCCTCTCCATATTCTATCAACTCTTTATCCCCAGTAGTCCCCAGTTCTGGCTAAGTATTTATCTAGAACTGGTTTGTCTTAGTGAAATGTTTTCAAAGTTCACTGCTATTTTATCATGTATCAGTACCTCATTTTTTGTTATTGCTGAATAGTACTCAAGGGATTTATGTTCTGTTTTTTCATTCACCAGCTCTTAGTGAATTGGGTCTACTTTTTGACCCTTGTGAATAATGCTACCACTATGGATATTTATGCAATCTTTTGTATGCATGTGTTTTCACTTGTTTTGAATATGTATCTAGGAGTGAAATTATGCTTCATATGGTAATTCTACGTTCAATACTTGGAGAATCTGCTAAATTGTTTTCCAAAACAGATGTACCATTTTCCACTCCCCCAATTACCATGAAACTTCCTCTATCTCCACATCTTCATCTTGTTGTTATCTTTTTAAATGTAGCTCTACTTATCTTTTTGATCATATAGCATATGGTTATAATAATGGCTTTAATGTCTGTTGAGTCAAATATCTATTTCAATACTGATCAGCAACTAACTTTTCAATGTGAGTTTTCTTTTTAAGTAAGCTTGGCAATTTTTAATTGAATGTCATCATACATTGTACTTTATTGATTGGTGGCGCTTTTTGTGTATCTATGAATACTTAGGTTTGCTCTGTTACATATTTAAATGATTTCCAATAGTTTGCTCCATTTGGGTTTTACTTTTAAGTTGTTAGGTGGCACTACAGCACTGATCAGTCTAGGCCTAATTACCGCCACTACCCGAGAGCAAGACTCCTGTGTATTCTACCCAATGTCTGCTATGTGGTTTTCCAGCCTGATTAGTTCACACAGTCACTATTTCTGATCTCTGTAATCTCCAGGCATCATTAAAAACCTTTCGGTAAGTTTCCTTAGACATTCTGTTGAATATTCAAGAAAACTGCAGAATTCAATTTCTGTCCCTGAGCAATTCCATCTCCCATACTCTGCAGAGAACATTACCTTCCCGGAATTTCTGCTTTATCTTGTCAACGGTTGATCTTCTGGGCTCTGCTTGCAAAGCATCTTTCAAAAGGCTTTAAAAGCAGTAAGCTTTTTGAGCTTACATCTTTTACTCCCTGATCAATATTCTTCCGCGTCTTAGAACACAGCCCCATCGTTTTCTTTCTACTGCAGTCATACATTTTTTTAATTGAAGTGTGAATTTTGTTTTTCCTGAAACCGAAAGCGAAGACAAGGCTTTTGCACTTTCCGGGTAAAATAAGTAAAGCCCGAGGTGCAAAACAAACTCACAACTCGCTTCCGGCTTCCATCCCACGAACTCTCGCGCAAGCGCATAAACACTGCGTGGCCTCCACCGCCTGACCACAACTGCGCCTGCGTCAGCGCGCAGCGCGAATTTGTACCAACCAATTAGAGCACACTATGTTCTTAATTTTCGCCCCCTGATTTCAGCCTCCAATCGCCTGCGCTGGCGCGCAGTCCGCAGTGAATCCGAAACGCAAAGTTAACTGGGCGCGGCGCGGTTATGGAGGCGGTAGAGACGCCGGCGGAGGCTGCAGTTTTAGAGTAAGTGTTCTCTGGCATTTGGCATTTAGAAGCCGTTTGGAGTAGACCTTGCGGGTTCCCCAAGGATAATGTTTGGTTTTTCCGATTCCGAACAGCTGTTGGAGTTCGACTCCACTATGAATTGGTCCTGATCCCTGATCCCAGTCTCAGGTTCCTGAGGTGCCTATTGCCGGCTCCCGGAGTGCGGCTCTGAGGGACTAAAACCGTCACCACCCCGCCTCACCCCCTCCTCAGTGGTGTGTCTTAGAAGGGGGACGGTTCCATCCCGTCCTCCACATCCTTTCACTCATGTTAGTTATTCTAACAGAATTTCCACTCCCATGAACCATCCTAGAAAGGACCTCTCCTCCAACTCTCCCAGAACAACCTTTTTCCTATGGGACATTTTCCCTGTTCCTGCTCCCTGGCGGACTCCTCCAGCCCTAGCCAGGAAAAAACAGAGACCGAAGACCAAGGCACGCTGCCCTATGTCTTGAGTCTTGTCTCAGATTTTATAAGACCCTGCCCTAAGACTAGTGCTCTCTTCTAGGAGAGCTCCCAAGGGCCATCAGAGCTTTTGCCCTTATTACCTTTCCTTGCCTTTCTCCCTGACTGCCTTCAAATCTTGACTAAGTTTCTTAGTGAGAGACTTTTAATTAAAATTTCAGCCCCCTTTCTATATTCCTTTATTCCCTTTGCTCTGCAGATTTTTTTCATGCACTTAATTACCACCGTAAGTTGTACACACCCACACACCAGGTCTGGTCTTACGATATAGACTCTTTAGTTCTTTGTATAAATTTTGTCAGGGTGAGACTCAGCATTTATAAGTTCTTCTATCTGTGTGCATGTACTCTGGAGCTGGCAGTCCAGAAGACTGCAAACACCCATTTCCTTGCCTCTTCAGAGTCCTGGCTGAAGTGGCAGACATCGTGGAACCTATAGGCTTGCAGGAAGAAGCAGAGCTGCCAGCCCAGATCCTGGCTGAGTTTGTGAGGGTATGTACACAATGGGAGCCAACTTTTCAGAAGGTGGGGTCTGGTTCTAGGGTTTTCTGTTGAGATACTGGGCAGCACTGATGAAGACCAAAGTGGAAGTCAGTTTCATTGGCCTAATACTACAAGTAGTTAAGAATATTCCTTGCCTCTATCCTTCTTCTGAACAGAATTCCCGGAAGAAAGACAAGCTGCTCTGCAGCCAACTTCAGGTAGTAGACTTCCTACAGAATTTCCTGGCTCAGGAGGACATTGCCCAGGGTTTGGACCCCTTGGCTTCTGAAGACTTGAGCCGTGAGTAGTCAAGTAATTGGGATAGGGGCTGGTCTGAGGAGACAAGAAGAGAGTATATGGATTAGGTCAGCGGACTGACTATAGGGAAGACTGAGGCCCACTGTTTCAGGGAGGGAGGCTACATACTTTCATTCACTCATACTTTCATTCCTGGTGACTCATCTCAGGACAAAAGGCAACTGAAGCCAAAGAAAAATGGAAAGAGCTGAAAGCTACCTACCAAGAGCATGTGGAGGCCATAAAAAGCACCCTAACCCAGGCTCTACCCCAGATGGAGGAGACCCAAAGGAAACGTGTTCAGCTCCAGGAGGCCTTTGAGCAGCTCCAAGCCAAGGTGCTGTTAGAAAACTTGGGGGAGGGAAGGGAAGGAAGAGATGAAGAGAAAAAGAATGAGTAAACTGAACCTGCTTGCTATCTCCAAAAACCCTATCTGAAACATATACTTATTTTCTTTGCATCTCTCTTGTTTATCTGCAGAAGCAAGCAGTCAGAGAGAAATTCAAAGCAGCCCAGAAGCAGTGGAAGCTACAACAGGTGAGTCCTTTTTTTTCTCTAGGTGTCTGCTCCTACTTGAAGTACTAGGTCTCTGTTTCCATCATTGAACTCGGTCTAGGCTGATGGGATTGGAGTGGTGACTCCAAGGCTTCATCATTGAATGAACCTTATCTATACCCTCATTCCCAACAGGAGAAACGTTTGCAGAGTCTGGCGGAAGTTTCCTCCAGGATGAAGGAACGTCAGACAGGAACTCAGCAGAAGCTTGAGCAGCTATATCAGGAACTAGGAACCTTGAAACAGCAGGCAGAATGGGAACAAGATAAGCTGCGGAGGTGAGACTGGGAACATTGACTGAAAACTCACATGATCCAGCTGAGATTCTCTCCCTTTACACATACTTCCTTCCAGGCACCAGACCTTTCTTCAGCTCCTGTATACCCTGCAGGGTAAGCTGCTGGTTCCCGAGGTGGAGGCTGAGGACAGAGCTACCACAGGAGCTGCCCTTCCACCTGTATCTTCTTAAGGGTAAGCCCCAGCAGTTGTCCCAACCCCTGGAACAGAGGGAAAGCACTGGGGACACCATGGGAGAGACTTGTATGTCCTACAAAGTGAATGAGAGATGGGCAGACAGGTAGAGGAGCTGGGAACTTGGCATTTCTCACTTCTCATACCATACTTCTCCAAGGCCAATCGCTCTCAGTCTGTGGTAGATGTGAACTTGCCCTGGCTCCCTGACCAACAGTGCCCAGGCAAGGATCCTAGAACAGGTGGACAGCCCAACTCAGGCTCTGGTGTCTGAACTGCAGATACGGAAGGAGGGAAAAGCTGTGGTCTACTTTTCTCTGCATTTGTATTCTGGTGCCTATTGATGGGATTGGAAGTGGGAAGAAGGAAAGACAAGTTATGGTGAAGCTTGGTACATCATCCCTGTTCCAGATGCACCAGGTCTAACTGTTCTCTTCATCTTCCCCAGAAGATTGGACTGCGAATGCTTGAGTACAGCCTGGTTTTTCTGACCATGACCTAGGTGAATCAATCTCTGAAGTCTGTCAATGAAAAGCCCTGACTCTCTCACTTACCTGTTTGTTCATCTTCATGAACTGGTGGAAAGAACTACAGATTTTCAAAGGCCCATAACATGACAGGTGCTGGGACTAGTGTGAAAGGAGGTGGTGTAGTTGACCGGGGACTTGGGTTGCTTGCTCAAATCCAAATGAAATAAGTATACTGAGATATTCAAGGGGGAGAGTGTTTACACAGTTGGTTACATGTGGGAAGATTGTTTTTCATTAATCCAAATGTTTGTTGAGTCCTTGCTTTGTGCTAAGGATCCATGATGTGAACTGAGGGAGCTAGAATGATGAGCTCATCTAACCATTTAGAGTGACCTAATGTTACCTTCCTGATATCCTTTTGTGTGTTATCTAATACTTTCCTTGGTCACTCCTCAGAAGCTTGTTCTTTTTATTACATTGAAAGAGTGGTATTTGTGATTCAGTATCACATGTTTTGTTTCACTGACTTATAGTGATATCTGGATCATTTCCTCCCTTCTAATTTTGGGTGGAGAAATACTACTTCTGTAAATTCTTATTTTTATCATATGATAACTCCCTGTATTTATTTTCTCAGATAAACACTTAAGGTTATAAATTTCTTCCTCTAAGTTTTCACAATCATTCAGTTCATGGCATTTTCAATTTTCTGGGTTATTTTTCCTTCATGAATTTCTTTGAAAAATAATTTGGAAGTTTTCTGCTATATTTTTGTGGGAAGATAATCTTCCTAAATTCTAATTTGATTAGAGGATGTCATTTGTATGATTAAATTTGAAAACAGAAGCAATTACAGCCTTGATGTGGTTTTTTTTTAATGTCTCATATGAGAAAAGAATGTTTCTCTTATAATCATGTATAATATTTTCTCTTTATTAGATTACCTTGTGGTTTTTTTATTTTAATTTTCTATGTACTTAGTTTTTTGTGGTCTGAGTATTACCTTCTGTGAGAGGTGTGTTCAAGTCTCCAACTATGATAGTGGCTTTGTTTATTTTTCTTAATAGTTAAATTTGCTTTATGTGATTTGCAGCTGCTTTCTTACGGTACATAAATGTTTACATTTTTATCTTTCTCCAGAACTGAACCTTTACTGTGCCAGAACTTTACCTTTATTGTGCCATTGCTCTCTAATCTTTAACCCAGTATTTTTAGACTTGAAATTAATTATTTTAAATATCAGTATACCTTTGCTGATTCTCTTTTGGTTATTTTTTGTCTGGCATATCTTTTCCTTCAAACATATGTTTCCTTAGAACATTTTTTGAGTTTCAGTCTTTCTTCATTCTTAAATTTATCATTTCATGCAGCAGTGAAAAGACTTTTACAAAAAAATAAGATCCTATAATATTTGTCTTTAAGATTTTTATGTTTGTGTCATTTTTTTCATTCCCTCTTATTTATCCCTTTCTTTTGGTTTTATTTTTTATCCTTCTTTTCTTACTCTTTTATTCTTTTCCTTGTTTAGGAGCTTTTCTCTACTAGTTTGACTTTCATAGTTAACAAAAAACAAAATCTAAATCGTAAAGAACATTGATCCTCTTCTTAAACAATAAATGGAGTCCAGAAGGCCATTACCACTGATGAATCATCCTATTGTTAACTACTATTTTGTCTAGGGTATTACTTTTATCCTGTTTATGTTTTCACAAATTTGACTTGTTCTATTTAGTCACCACTTATTTACTCACTTATTTACCATTCTTACCTACCTTATTTTTACATTTTTGAACTTTTTATATGAAATAGTTTCACCATCTGAAGAATTTCTTTGAGTTTAGTGTTTGTAACCTGTATAATACTTTAGTTTTTAATATGAAAATATTTTCGCTAGTAATGGTGGCACACTTCTATAATCCCAGCATTGAGGGAGGCTGAAGAAGTAGGACTGTAAGTTCAAGACAGCCTTGGAAATTTAATGGGACCCTGTCTCCAAGTAAAAAATAAAAAAGGACTGAGAGGGTAGCTCAGTGGTTGAGTGTCCCAGAATTTAATTTCCAGCACCTAAAAGTAAGTGATTTTATGCTAATTTTTGAAAAATACTTTCATTGTATAAAAAATGATTATAGTCAGGCACTTTGACTTTAACACATTGAATATATTTTCCCATGGTGATGTAACTCATTGTTGCTGATGACAAATCAGCTACCAGTTTTAAAGTTCTGTGATATATTCTTTTACCCACTGGCCACTTAAAGAATCCTCTATGTTTGGTGGTTTATAGTTTACTAAAAGTATGCTATTATGTTTATGAATATCTTTTTGTTTTTTCTTTTTTGTCATTAATTGGACTTTCTAAATCTGCAATTGCCAGTCTTTCAAGAATTAGAGTATTTTCAGATTGTCTTTAAAAAGTACTCTTACCCACCTTTCATATATCACCTTCTAAAACATCAATGAGATTTTTTTTCTTTATATTAACTATCTTTTGTATTTATCATTATTCTTTTTCTCTGTTGCCTTCTAGTTTACTTAAATCTATTATGTTAATTACATGTAGTTAATCTAATTTTTGAATCATTAGTTTCTTAATTTTTAATTTTTTTTTTCATTTCAAGAAGTAAGATCCCATTCTTATTTTGGGTGAGATTTTTTGGTTCTGGCTCAAAGCTCATATTTTGAGACTACATTTTATTACCTTAGACTTAATATATGTAAACATTTTGTTTTCCTTGATGGAAGAGTTTATAATTTAGAACTTTGTGGGCCAAGATCACATACCTTTATATATTTGTATGATTTGTGTAGTCTTGTAATGAACTGCCTATTTTTTCTGAACTTTATCTTTGAGTATATATAGTACTCTTATATAAAATTGGAGGAATTATGTTTACTTCTGTCAGTATCTCATGGGTACTATGAATAATATTCTACCCTCTCTGTTTATAATCTAATAAGAAAGACTGTTTTATGCTTTTCTTTATTTCTTATATTACTAAACAACTGTGTTTTATAGAAGTGGCGATTAGTGAAGGTATTGACTGTCCCCTAAAAACAAATGCTTTTTCTTTATCATGAGTTCATATTTATGTGAAAGTGGTCTGTGTATTTTATTATTTTCATAAGCATCCAAAGGGAAGTTATTTTAGTCAGCTGTTTTGCTGCTGTGACTAAATGCTCTAACCAGCACAATCATAGAGGAGGAAAGGTTTATTTGAGGGCTCACGGTTTCAGAGGTTTTAGTTCATAGAAGGCTGGCTCCGTTCCTCCGGGCTTGAGGTGAGGCAGAAGAGCATGGCAGAGGGAAGCAGCTTGCATCATCAGGAAGCAGAGAGAGAAAGAGAGAAAGAGACTCCACTCTCCAGATACAAAATATATACCCCATAGCCATGCTCCATTTCCCACCCCTCCAGCCACACCGTATCACTTCAGTTAATCCCATCAGGAATTAATTCACTGATTGGGGTTAAGACTTAGAACCCAATCATTTCTCCTCTGAACCTTCCTGCGTGATTTCACATGGGAGCTTTTGGGGGATACCTCATATCCAAATCATAACAGAAGCAAAACAAGTATCTGTAAAGTATATGGAATTATCAGTCATAATATCTAAGAAGTTTCTGCTAACTTTTGAAAATGAAATAACTACCTAGATTCACACAGTATTATTTTTCTCTCATTTTAGAGCCTTTCTGAGGTTAGTACATCTTAATCCTATCTTATAGAATCTACACATCTTGTAAAATGTTTGTCTCCCCTTTGAACCTCTTTCTGCCTTTTTTTATAATTTTTTTCATTAGTACTGAGTCTGAAATTAACTAAATTTATTTTATTTTTATTCGTAGTCCAGTCTTTAAGTCACCCTTTTGATACTTAGAATCATTGGGCACTGAGAAACTTAGTATTTGGATTTGTAACCCATTAATTAACAGCATACTTCACTGAAACACTTTGCTCTTGAAATCCTGAATAACCTAATTGTAGAATCAACATATTTTGTATTTTTGTTGAGGACTTTTTTAAACTGTTGTTTTTAAACAGTATAAAGTTCTTCAACTTAAGTTAAATCTTTTAATAAAGTTAAAAAAATAATCTTCAAAGACCTCTACAGTATATAAACATTAGATTTTTGGATACCTTATTTAATATGCATTTCTCAATCAAATCGCCAGGGGGACTTCAACTAGTTAAAAAATAGCCATATTGGCGCTAGGGGTATAGCTCAATGGTAAAACACCTGCCTGGTATGTGTAATGCCCTGGGTTCCATTCCCAGCATAACAACAACAACAACAACATAAAGATAGTTATATTAAATTTCAACCAGTCACTTCACAATTTATGCTTTATGTGTGTATTTGAAGGAAAACAAACATTTCTTTAGGGACAAAGCCCTGTCCAAGGTCTCCATATCCCCATATATGTAAGGCCTGAATTGCCCTGACCAGATAGTGTAGAAATAAAGGACTAATTTGAAATAATCTCTTTTCTGAAATACAGCATTATCACTGATTTGTTCATTATCTCTGATTATTAATGAAGATAATTGTTTGCTGAGGGAAAATGTTTCTAGCTGTCTTTCTTCCAGTGTATCATTTTCAACATGAGAACAAAGGAGGAAAAGGAAAGAAATGGTAAATTCAGTGTAGAAATTCAATCATAAAAATATATATAATACATCTACGTTTGTGGTATGTGTCTACACATATACACACAAATTTTATACAGAGAATGGAGATAAGATGGGGAAAGGAAAAGGCAGAGTGGGGATTCCAAGAAAATAGAAGACCAGTGGAATAGAGGAAGGAATTGGTAGGAACAAGGAGGAACTATGGAATGAATCCAATCAAACTTTCCTATATACATATGTTAATATACCACAGTGAATTTCACCTTTATATGTATTTGTATGCATGCGTATACATAATGCATTATTTTAAAAAAACTATAGAAGAAAGATCAGGAAAGGGAGGGAAAGGAGTATAGGGACTAAATTGGAGCAACTTATATCCATGGTTATTAACTAGTGAAACCCTATGTTAGGTATAATAAAAATGACCTAATTATAAAAAATGGGGAAGTAACTGCTTGATAGGTATTAGACTTGTTTTATCATATACAACTCCTGTCATTAACCATTTTCTTTATAAATTCCTCAGTACAGGAATATATTGTTGCATCCACAAATGAATGTGTACCAGTGCCTTCATACTTGAAAATTGTTTAGTAAGTACTTGCTGGATAATATTAAAGGAAGTCTTCCCCAAAAGCTGCCTTTTGAACTTCATTTCAAATAGATGAAATTATCCAGAGACAGATTTCATCAAATATTTATTGAATGTTAGCTATATGCTGAACATAAGATCTGAGTATTTAAATAAATAAAAATAAGAGAGTAGCCCTGCCCTTTCTAAGTTTAAATGGAGAAATGAAGGAAAATTAAAAATATGAAAAGCTAATTCTAACAAAATATTTGATATTGCTGAAGACTAAGAATTAGAATATTATGTCAGCAGCAAAGATAATCATGCTTACTAGGCAGTACAGGAAATGAGAGACTGGTGCAATCAAGAGTACAAGTAGTCAAGCAGAGCTTGTTGCAGAATCTACAAAAGAGGAATTAGTGAGTTCACAAGGGCTTTTTACCTTGACCCTGATTGCTATTGAGAGTCAATGCCTTCACCCAGAAGCCATGGAAAACTATTGATGTTTTCTACTTTGGCAAAAAAATCTCCAAGTCCACTTCAATACATTGAAATAAAACTACCAGGGAAATCATTCCATCTATTAGCAAATCTATGAGTTCTCAGCAGAAAGCACATTTAGAAGGCAGTGCAAATGCTTCCTTATTGCGTATTATTGTAACTTGCTGTAAGTGACAACTAAAGAGCTGAAATCCATTTAAGCAATTGGATGTCTTATTAAAGCAGTGGTGATGTGGCACCAGAATGGAACTTTGGGAATGTTGCTCCTTAAAAATAGGTAACCAGTGATTGTAATTATGAACTACTGCATGTTACACCCACTAATTAAACACTAAAGCAAATCAGTGGCATTAGTATTCCTGAATGATGACAGTTACCAATCAAAACAAGAGCAAACCTGGAAAATAATGAATTATCTATCCTACAGCTTAGTGCTTTTTGTTAATAGTCACCAAGGGCTCATGACTTTCAGAGGACATCAGAAAGCATTTCAGCAATACAAAATTATTCATTGCGCCTGAGTAATATTCAAGTTATCAAGTTTTTAGGGACAAACTATTGAAAACAGGAAAAAATCATCTGTAATATAAAATGTTTACATTAATAAAAAACAGTGATGTATTTCACATTTATTAGCAAAATGAGTGGTTTGTCAACAATACCCTGTTAAGTATCATAATAACTAATAATTATGTCCACCAATATTCATAGATGCCTGGAATTCAAAAGCAAGAAGAACTATATATCAGGTACCTATATCACCCTTGGCACTAGCAATGGGCTCTAGTATTTGATTAAGTAATAGTAAATAGTAAAAACTATTTGATTTATAAATGGTTTGGGATCAAGAGACAATTTTCTCTTTTGCCACTTCTATTACTCTTCTCAACTCTAGTTTCTAGGAACTAATTGACTAAATTCAACTGTTGATGTGATGGTGCTATGCTAGTGGTGATCTGAAACAGTAGAAAAAACTGTTAGGATAACAAAAAGAAAGTGATTGTAAATATTAAGATCATTCTAATATTCATCATATATTGTATATCTCTTGTGTAGGAAAAAAACTAAAGCCATAGAGTTTCATATGCCTGGAGTATAAGTTTTGTTTTATATCTAATTAAATTATTTGACCTTTTTCATTATATTTTATGTGTCCCTGGAAGCTTAATGCTCAATAAGTAGAATGCCATTAAAGGGAAATATCTGCAGTAAATAAGTTTTCCATAAAATAGTATTTTCTTTTAAAAGTGTTGACCATAGTTTTCAAACTTACAGAGCTGTTTGATGATATATTTTGGTTTTTCTACCTATGTATTTAGGTGTCAAATACATATGCATTTACATATATCGTGTGGTGAAGTTCGGCATTTTCTCTCCTCATAATTCAATTTGTTTAGCTTTATTTTTTAAGGAGTCACTTATTTCAATCATGAAGACACCTGGAAGCTACAGGAATCCCATCTGACTTTGTTGCAGAACTGATTGCTATCAACAGTTTGCTATATTTTACCTGCATTTCCTCTTGCTTTATAAAGAGGCTAAATGACAGCCTAGTTCATTTTAAAATGTTATCAGGAACAGCATTCACATTTAGTGCTGTCTTAGAATTCAATAAATGTTTGCTTATTGGATGTGTGTTTTAGTTTGATAATAAGAGTATTAAAGTTTTGCAAGGAGAACATGTACTTGTTTTCTTCAGTCATAGTTGAAGTCTATATGATATTTCCTATATGGTTAATTTATGAATTTATATGTCAAATTCATACTATATAAACAATTGGAAAAATTACACATTTGATTCGTTCTCTAGGCATCACTATCTTCACAGAAATAATATAGCCTTCATTTGCAATTTCTTTAACCCCTTAAGCCATTTTATATTATATCTAATACTCCTGGATTGGCCAAAAACCTCATTGATTTTATCTTTTTTATATTATTTAATAAGAAATTCTTGGTATTTCTCATATGATGTTGGGCACTGATTACTTCTTGAATGATTGTTTTTGTTAAACAACCCAACTGGGAGAACAAAGTGAAAACTGAACTTGCTAATTTTTCCTAATTATTTTTAACCTATGTTATCCTAAGTATATCTGGCATGAGAATAATCCTTTGGAGGTAACCAGAGACTCTTTGAGCATCATATTTCCCTTCATGAAATGATCCTTCAAATGTGCACTTGACATTCATGGACTAATGCAGTGAAGATCTGAGAAAAGCAAGTTAACCACTTGTGGTATAATCAAAGTTCATGTGTCCTTTGATCACAAATATCTTTGAATACCTATGGCAGAGTTTCATAATTTAAGTTTAGATGATAGTATTGTATTGTGCCAAACCTGTTTGGCTTTGATCCCATTCATGTAAATTGTTCTGTATTAAAAGACCATTCTCAGCTCCCCTTTCCACAGCAGATGTCAATACTCAATCCTGTTCATCTTTTCTAAGGACATAAGTGAAAGATGGCTTTGCCTTCACCCCATTACCCCATTCAGCCACTACTATATGTTAGACATTTTCTGTATTAAAAATATTTATTCTACCTATTGGAATAGGTTAGAATCAATAAATATTATATGGAAATATGAGGGGGTAGGTTTAACTCCACATAAGATAGAGGTGATTCAGAAAATAGAAACGAAAGTATTAAACCTTGGTAAAGACTGTTTCTTCAGGGAATTATTAAATTATATTCTAAAAAAATTAAATGAGAAAAATCCCTAGTTTAAGAGAGATAAAGTCAATGTTTCCAGGAACAGCAAGTAGTAATGTGACTGAAAAGAAGAATATACTGTATGTGGTTGTGTGGCTGGGAGAGAATTGTGGATTGACTGCAGGGCACTGCATTGGACAAGTTATGGCAAATGATGTTCTTAATGTTCTATGAAGTTTGGAGATTAGAGGCAAAAGCAAATACATTTTGAAACTTTACTTAAGCTATTATCTGTTTATCTTCTTTACATTGATTTATTGCTTATTTCATTGTCTTAGTGAAAGTAACAAATTTTTGTCAGTTCACAGTTTTTAAACAGATTAATAGTTCATCTGTATTGAACATTTCTGTGCTTTCAGGCATTAATTAAATATTGTTAACATTTATAGACTGAGATCAGATGCTTTGCCTAAGAAAATAAAATTTCATCAGTGCTATGGCATTCAAATTCAAGGACATTATGTTTGAAGTTTTTTTTTACATGCAATGATTACCACCATAGAAATTTATTTTTTCTGTAAGGTCACTATAATAATCAAAATATTTTATCTAAAAAGATAGTGTCACTAAGCCTTTAGATCTTAAAATTCAATGTGCAGTAGCTGGTGATCTTTAAAATGGAGATTTCTCTCTTTGGGAGATTGTAATTCCCAATTCCAGGTTTAGATTTTGAAAATTTATCAAATGCCTTGGGATTTTGATACAGTGGATTGCTGGGGTCCAGCCCTAGCAGGGGTCAGGAATCCTAGGTGGATGAGAGGCGTCGGCGCGGTGGAGAAACAGCACACAGAGACACCAAATGTTCTGAGGCTGAATCTGTCTTTATTTTTTCTGCCAGCCTTTTTATAGATATTTTTCTTTAGTAATGATTATATCATTTTATGGTTAGTTTAGAATAAGAAAAACCTTGAAAAGTACAATCCATGCTTCTTCTCAAAGTACACATTATCTCTGTATGACAGTCCAGACCAAAACAACCTTATTTCCCAGCCAGATTAAAACCACCTCGTCTCCCAGCTAAACTGAGGGCACCATGATCTGCCAGCCTTTAACCTTCAGAACAAGCACATTACTAGATTTTCTGAGAAACTATCCACTCCATGAACTCCAGTGTTTAACAGTGGATTTAGTGACCATTTGGTAAAGAGCATTACATTATTTGCTCTTAAGACTTTAGCATTATCAGATTCAACCTAGATGCCCTTCAGTTGATGAATGGATAAAGAAACTGTGGTATATATACACAATGGAATATTAGCCATAAAGGAAAATAAAATTAAGGCATTTGCAGGTTAATGGAGTTGGAGACTATCATGCTAAGTGAAATAAGCCAGTCCCAAAAAACCAAAGACCTAATGTTTTTTTTGGTAAGTAAATGCTGATACATAATGGGGAGGGGCAGTAAGAGAAGAATGGAGAAAAGTTGGGTTGTGTAGAGGGAAATGAAGGGAGGTGAGGGGGCAGAGAAAAGAAAAGATGGTGGAATGAGACAAACATCATTACTCTATGTACATGTATGATATATGAATGGTGTGACTCTACATTGTGTACCAGAGAAATGTAAAGTTGTATTCCATTTATGTACAATGAATCAAAATGCATTCTGCTGTCATGTATAACTAAGTAGAACAAACAAAAAATTTTAAAAAGAAATATTTAAAAAAGGACTTTAGCATTATCAACTCAATAGAATAGTTTTTAAGACTGGAATGAGAGGCATGTACATTTTGAAAAGAATGAAGAGAAACATTGGTTGAATTGAAAAAGCTGCTTCTTGAAGGATCTTCATCTCCAGTAATATAAATAAATAATTGTAAGCTTAGTGGAATTTTGGTTAAAGGCACAGAATCTAGTTGCATTAAATTTTTTTTATTTCCTACACCAAAGATGTAAATAACATGCTCCACATAGTGCTTCACTCACTATTCCTTTAACCACTTTTTATTTTCTGCTTCAGCCCCAAGTTATATCTGATTTGAAGAAAGTTACTGAACTCTTTATAACTTAAAAAGTATGGTAAGTCATAAAATATCCCTGTGAACCTAGGTGCACTGAGTAGTTTGAATCATTTTTGCCTCACGTTTGAAAAGATGTCCAAAGTTAATAAATCCTCTTAACAATAATTTTAGAGTAACTAATGAATTCTTCCTTTACTGACCCGTGCTCAGACAAAAATTTTGATTGGTGGGTTTATAACATGTGCAATTTCAACCTATGAATCAGGGAAACTGCTTAATGTTACTTAGTTTAAATTAATTTTTCTAGTTTTTTGGGGGAATTTCTTTTGTCTACTTAATTACTGAACTTTCTTTGCTTTGTCATTTAATTAAGTACATTCATATCTATTTGTGTTCCCATTTTTGATTTTCACATCATTATATGACTTTATCTTTTATTTATATGTCTTCTTACTGTAGCCTAAAGAACCTTTGAAAAGGTGAGTTAGTCACCATCATAAATGGTTCTTAAAATCTGTTTTAAAAATATTTTAAAATATCATGATTAAATATTATTTTGGATCCTACTTTTGAAAATTTTATGCTTAAATGGAAAGTTTAAAAAAGACTACTGTAATACTACTCTCTCACAGGCATACATGCAAACACACACACATGAGAACTGTAAAATCATGAGGTTCACAGCTCACAGAGTGTTTTTCTCATTTTTGACCCTGAACTCATTGAAGACTTTAAATAATACCTTCTAGTATTTTCTTAGTTTTAATTAAAGTGAAATCTCAAACAACTGTAATGTTTATATTAATATTAGGATTAATAAAAGTATAAATGTTGATTTTTTTCAACAATATGGTTTTTTAGTATAATCTGAATATCTCAAGATGATTTGCCATAGCAATACCTGTTAGAAGTACAAATGCAAAAATTTAGGTAAGAAATTTCTTTATTGCTTCTTTTCCTGATATATAATTTCTCATTGCCATTATTTATTAGTTATTTGAATAACAACTTAATGAGGTAGATGTTTATCAGCAATTAGAGATTGTTTTATGGAGAGAATTATTAAAATTTATAGTTTTTATATTGAGTATGAAATATTTTTGAATATCTTGACAAATTAAAAGGTAATGCATTTCTGACAGCTATCTTCAGCATATTTCAGAGTAAAGAGCCAAGGTTTGCTCATTTGTGCTTCTTTGTACCCTGAGCATGGAATCCAGCTGGTATTCATCACATTTTATGGAAATTAGTGTTTATGTTTCTACTTCAGTTTTAGTTTTTTTTTCCTGTTATTAGTGCTACCAGATACATTGTGACATGATAGATATCCAAGAGTTGTTTCTTTGATTGTATGATATTTGTTCTTATACATTTGAATCTTATATTCCAGTGGCTAGGATTGAATTCATCAGGCTGTGTTAGAATTCAGCCATAATTGAAAATAAGGACAGATGGGTGAACCTTCATGGTAATCTCCAAATGATTGAGGGAGGCTTATTCCAATACAGCGTGACATCCTGAAATATCTAGATGCTGTCATTTTTTAATTGTGGAAAGATATACATTACAAAAATATATCATTTTAACCATTTTAAGTATACAATTCAGTAACACTAGTGCATTCATATTATTCTACAGCCATTGTCATCAATCTTAGAATCTCTTTTCATCTACACAAACGAAGACCCATAGTCATTAATCAATAGCAAACCAATCCTTTCTCCCTACCCCTGAAAACCAGCATTCTAATGTCTATGCATTAACTGTATCCCTCATTATGGGATCATACACTATTCGTTCCTTTGTGATTGGATTATTTCCCTTAGTATAACATCTACAAGGTTCATCCATGTTGTAGCATGTATCAGATTTTCCTTCTTTTAAGCTGAAAAAATATTCCTGTATGTATATAACACATTTTTTTTAAATCTATTCATCTTATGGATACTTATGTTGCTTTACCTTTTTGCTGTGGTAAACAATGCTATGTCATGCATATTAATATACAAATATCTGGCTGAGTCCCTGCTTTCACTTCTTTTGAGTACATACTCTGAAATGGAATTGTTGAATCATATGGTAATTCTGCATTCATTTTTGAAGAAGTCACTATACTGTTTTTCACCAGTATACCAGTATACCAGTTTTTACATTCCCTTTTTATAATACGTAAGAGTTCCAATTAATTCACATTCTTACCAACACATTGTTTTCTGTTACTTTAATAATATGAAACCTAATAGGTATGAAGTAATTTTGATTTGTATTTCCCTATCTAAGATATTGATTTCTTTGGAGAGATGTTTATTCAAGGGTTTTTGCTCACTTTTAATTAAATTTGTTTTGAAGTTGTAGCAGCTCTCTATATTTTCTGGATATGAGTTTCTTAACAGATGTATGATTACAAATATTTTTTCCCATTCTATAATGTGCCTGTTCACTGTTGATCATGGCACTGATGCACTTTTAAAATTTTGATGAAATTCAATATGTCTACATGTTTCTTGTGTCAACTTGCTTTTGGTGTCATATCCAAGAAGGCAGTGCCAAATAAAATCAAATGAATATTCCCCTACATATTCTTCTAAAAGTTTATTATTTTTGATGCTCTTACAAATGAAATTGTTTTCTTAATTTTCTTTTCAAATTGAACTTTTAGTGTATAGAAATACAACTGGTATTTTGGTTTGATCTGGTATCCTGCAGCTTTGTTGTATTCATGTATTATTTCTAAGTTTTTTTTTTTTTTTCTTAGAATCTAGGTTTCTAAGTCTATGCCATCTATGAACAGAGATGCCTGTTATGTCTTTCTTTTACATATAATTGTTCTGAATAAGTCTTCCAATATTTTGTTGAATTAGAAGTGTTAAGAGTGGGCATCCTTGCCTGATTTTAGAGGAAAAGCTGTTAGTTTTTCAGCATTAAGTATTTTGTTAACCGAATGCTTTTTGTATAAGGACCCTAATTGTCTTGCGATATTGTTTTTCTGTTCCTTATTTTTTAAGTGTTTTTATCATGAGAGAATTTTAAATCCTGTTAAATTCTTTTTCTCCACTAATTGGGAAGATTGTGTAGCCTTCCCCCCCTTCATTCTGTTAATGTGGTACTTTTTATTAATTACTTTTCATATTCCAAACCATCCTGCACTCTAGTTATAAATTCTTTTCAGTTGCTACTGTAGTTTGTATATTGTTTTAGGGTGTCTTTCAAGTTTGTATACTATAAGTTCAATCTCCAGTAGAGATGGGGAGGGAGAGTGTAGAATCTTTAAGACGAGGGGTCTGTTTCATGGTAATTAGGTCATGGAGCAGCACCCTCAGAAGAGATTAATGTAGTTTTTACAGGACCCCAGTGAGTTCTCACAAGAATAAGTTGTTATGAAAGATAGACTAGCTCCTGATTATCTCTGGAGTCATATCTTTTGTGATCTCTTCCATACATGTTCCCACCTTGATGCCATCCTCCATGTTATGAGGTAACCAAGATGTGACTTTCCTGGAGGTCAAAGAGACAAGGCCATTTCATCTTGGACTTTTACCTTCTAAAACTCTAAGATTAGTAAAACTTTTTTCTCTATAAAATTTGATTTATAGTACTAAGAAAGTGAACAAATGAAATCATTACAAATCTTGATTCTCTTAAAATGATTTTCTATTTTGTTGAGGATTTTCTCATCAATATTCATAGAACATATGGGTCTGTAGTCTTGGATTTATTTTCTTTTAACATCTTTGCCTGGCTTTGGTGTCAGGGAAATGCTTGTCTCATGGAATAAAAGTTAAGGACTGTTCCTTCAACTTTTTTGATAGAGTTTAAAATGAGGATTTGTGTTAATTTTCCTTTGAATATTTGATATAATTCAATGGTGAAGTCATCTTATCCTAGACTTTTCTCTGTTGGAAGATTTTGATGACTGATGAGATCACCCTGCTTGTTATATAACTATTCAAATTTTCTATTTCTTCATGCTCCAACTTAGGTTCTAATGTTTAAGGGAGGGAAATGGGCCTAGAGACCTTCTCAGTCCACCATCTTGCTGACATCACTCTCATTATTTTTGCTTCTGTGCTATTAACATAAATTCTACCTCTCCTCATTCTTTAACTTTTATTTAGATAAATTCATTCACTTGCAATCACTTCCCTCAGCAACTTTAGACCACAGTCTATCACTGTCCAAGTGGCCTAAGTGACTCTCCTATAGAAGTGTGTCCCAAGACTCAGTACTCAGCTGTGTTGTTAGAAAGCTGTAATCAAAGAAAACATTAATTTGCAATTCAGAATTCATTGAGGAGATATGTGACAAAATTATATTCCACTTCTTTAAGTATGCTTTCCTTTTCATCTTGCAAAAAAGGTCAATGATTATAAAATCATCACTTAGTGGATAAATTGATATTTTAAACATACTAGGTACAAATTGCTTTCATATGCAATTTAATGAGTATCAGAGGCATTTTGTACATTTTTTTTCCATGAGTGATACATACCACAACTTGTCCAAAACGATATGTTTTTATGTGTACAACTTGAACAATGTTATTGAATGTTACTATTGAGGGTATTATTGATTTATGTATTCTGTAAATACTGCCCCACTACCACCAGGAAGAAACAAAACTATACACACATGGAGTATAAAAATATTCTCAATAAGTGTTTTTTGTTTGTTCACCAGTATAGTTTCCTCTAAATATAAAGTCAACATGTTTTTCCTCAGTGACTTCTAAAGATGTCAAGGAAATTTTCAAATGTAAATGCTTTGGGAGTTGTTCTATACATAATTAATAATAGAAGGACACAAGAGTTCATCCAGTAAGAACTGACTTTTTTCTAATTTTGGAGCCAAATGATGTTTTCTACATTTTCAATACTGGGTATATATGAGTATACCTAAAAGTCAATGATTAATATATAACTCATCTTTTTATGACTAAGCATTTCACAATGAAGGCAGCACATTTTAGGGCAGAGAGTAGTAACTTGGCTTTTGAAAAACACTGATTAATATGCTCCAAGCCTGATGAAAACCAACACTCATAACTTTGGGACTCTATTGGCTCAACTATTAAATAAGAGAATAACTATTTTTAAAGGATATCATATATATTTAAACCTCTGTGATTATATATTGCAAATAGTAATTCAACTTAAGTACCATAATATAAACATCAATAATATTTTATATTTCTATATAGCTTAAAAGCATGGTACCTTGAGCATCTTGGATTAGGTTCAAGGAATCGCCTATAGAAATAGCAAAGAGGGCATTAGGATAAATTGTTAGAATTTAAGACAACAGAATTGAACTCTTAAGCATGCATACACAAGCCTTTGAGAATGTTCCAGATTCTCTGCAAACTTACCCTGCAGGTAAAATAGATCACATCTTTCGGCATATTCCCTGGAGAGGATGTTCATGCTAGTGGGAATTGAATCCAGAAGCATTCTACCACTGAACTATATACCCAGCCCATTTTATTTTTTATTTTGAGGACCAAAGAATTACATGGGAGACAAATACCAAAATGACAGAATTAAGTTCCTATTGCCAGTAATTATTTTAAATGAAAATGGATTAAGCTCTCCAATCAAAAAAAAATGATAAAATGAATTAAAAAGCAAAACCAAAACCCAAGGTGTGCTATATACTGTTTACAAAGGAATCATATGGGATCCAAAGACACAAGTAGGTTGAAAGTAAAATAATGTAGGAATATATTCCATGTAAATAGTAACTTAAAGCAGGGGGTAGCTATACTACTATCAAACAAATTTTGACTTTCAACCAAAAAAAAGTTTATAAAAGAAACTTATTAACTTATCATTAGTACTGTACTAATGATAAATTAATGATAAACATTTATATACTAATGATAAACATGTAGCCAATAAGGGACCATCAAAATATAAGAAGCATATCTGGTAAGTGAAGAAAGAATAGGCAGTTTACAATAATACTGCAAAAATTCAATAATGGTAATGGATAGAACAACCAGAAAAAAGTACTCAAGGGAATGCAGTATTGAAACAACACAATAAAACTAGATCTAACAGGCCCTCTACCCAACAATCACAGAAGACATATCCTGAATTGCACATAGATCATGTTCCAGGACCACAAAATATATCGTTTTTTAAAAAATATTTTTAAATTTGTTTTTATTAGTTATACATGACAGAATGTACTTTGATACATCAAATATAATGAAGTATAAGTTCTCATTTTTCTGGTTAGACATGATGTAGAATCCATCGGTCATATAGTTATATATGTACACAGGGTAATAATGCCCGATTCATTCTACTATCCTTCCTATCCCTATACCCCTTCCCTCCGTTCCATTCCCTCTACATAATCTAAAGTAACTGTTCATCCCTAATCACCCCCCATTGTGAATTAGCATCTGCATATCAGAGGAAACATTTGGCTTTTGGTTTTTTGGGATTGACTTATTTCACTTAGCATGACATTCTCCAACTTCACCCATTTACCAGCAAATGCCATAATTTCATTCTTTAAAGCTGACCAATATTCCATCATATATATGTTATATTATATTATATATTATATACTTTTATCCATTCATCTGCTAAAGGGCATCTAGGTTGGTTCCACAGTTTAGCTATTGTGAACTGAGCTACTATAATCATTGATGTGCATCATTGTAATATGCCAATTTTAAGTTCTTTGGGTATAAACCAAGAAGTGGGATAGCTAAGTCAAATAGTGGTTCCATTTCAAATTTTCTGAGGAATCTCCATATCACTGTCCTTAGTGGTTGCACCAATTTGCATTCCCACCAACAATGTATGAGTGAGTGTACCTTTTCCCCACATCCATCCCATTTATTGGTTTATAGAAATCAATAAACCTAATTCATCAAGAATCATATGATCATCTCAGTAGATGCAGAAAAGCATCTGCAAAATACAGTACCCCTTCATGTTCAAAACACTAGAAAAAAATAGGGATAGTAGGAATAGACCTTAACATCATAAAAGCTATATATGCTAAGCCCAAGGCCATCATCATGGTAAATGGAGAAAAATTGAAAACATTCCCTCTAAAAACTGGAACAAGACAAGGATACCCTCTTTCACCATTTCTATTCAACAAAGTCCTGGAAATTCTGATTAGAGCATTTATACAGAAGAAAGAAATTAAAGGGATATGAATAGGAAAAGAAGAACTCAAACTATCATTATTTGCTGGTGACATGATTCTATTTAGAAGAACCAGAAGAAAATCCACCAGAAAACTTCTAACTCATAAATGAATTTATCAAAGTAGCAAGTTATAAAATCAATACCCATAAATCAAACAGGTTTCTATACATCAGTGATGAATCCACTGAAAGAGAAATTAGGAAAACTACCCCATTCGCAATAGTTTCCAAAAAATTAAATAATTGGAAATCAATCTAACAAAAGAAGTAAAAGACCTCTACAGTGAAAACTACAGAATACTAAAAGAAATCGAAGAAGACCTTAGAAAATGGAAAGATGTCCCATGCTCCTGGACAGGCAGAATTAATATTGTCAAAATGGTCACACTACCAAAAGTCTTATTCAGATTTAATGCAATTCCAATTAAAATCCTTATGGCATTCATAGGATTTAATGCAATTCCAATTAAAATCCTTATGACATTCATTCATAGAACTAGAAAAAGCAATCAAGAAATTCATTAGGAAAAATTCAAAAAAAAATCTCTCCCTCTCTCTAATCTCAGAAAAACCATGATTACCTTTCTTCTTCATTGTAGGCAGGGTTATCTGTCCCTGAGTACACAGTCACTTTGGAAAATAGCCAAAGCAATCCTTACCAAGAAAAGTGAAGCAGGAGGTATCATAATACCAGACCTTAAACTATTCTACAGAGCCATAATAACAATAATGGCGTGGTATTGGCACCAAAACAGACACAGACCAATGGTACAGAATAGGAGACACAGAGACAAATACACATAAATACATTATGTCATACTAGACAAAGAGTCAAAAACATTCACTGGAGAAAAGATAGCCCATTTAATAAGTGTTGCTAGGAAAACTGGAAATTCACAAATAACAAAATAAAATTAAACCCTTATCTCTCACCCTGCAGGAAATTCAACTCAAAGTGGGTCAAAGACTTAGGGACAAGACCAGACATCCTTCACCTGATAGAAGTAAAAGTAGGCCCAAATCTTCACCATGTTGGCTTAGGATCTGACTTCCTTAACAAGATTCCCAAAGTATAAGAAGTAAAATCAAGAATCAATAAATGGGATGAATTCAAATTAAATCTTAATATACTTTAATACATATACAAAGTATCTTCTCTGAGCAAAAGATAGTTAGAAATCAATAATGGAAAGTTAGAAAACTCAGATTTGTGAAAATTTAATGGTTCAAAGTAGAAATCAGAAAGAGATTATGAAATACTCGGATACACATAAAAATAGAAGCACAACATAAAATGTATGGATTAAAACAAAAACTGTCTTTAAAGATAAATTCGTAGTAATAAATGCTTAAAGTAAAAACCAAGAAAAATCTAAAATCAACAACCTAACTTTAGAATTTGAGGAACTAGAAAAAGAGGAAAAACTGAAACCAAACCTAGCAGAAGGAAGAAAATAAAAAAAAGGTAGAGATAACCAAAATGGAGAATAGAAAAAATGAAGAAAATCAATGCAATTAAAACTGATTTAAATAATCAAAATTGATGAAACATTAGATTAGGAGAAAAGAGATATGGCTCAAACTACAAAAATCTAAATGTAAGAGCTAAGATTATAAAAATCTTAGAAGAATACATAGAGCAAAGGTTGAACATTAGATTTGACAATTTTTTGTAGAGAAAAAGGTATTGCCACTGCAACTGATTTTTTAAATGGACGTGTTTCTTCCTCTTTCTCCCTGCTCCTTTCTAATCTCTCCCTCTCTCTAATCTCAGGGAAAACAGGATTACCTTTCTTCCTCATTGTAGGCAGAGTTATCTGTCCCTGAGTACACAGCCACTTTGGGGATGGTACCAGAAGATCTCAGAAATGATTATCTCCCATATTAACAAGTGAATTACAACTTCAACTGAGAACACATGGAAAGTAGCCTTTGAGTGACCTCTTTAAAAGTCCCCCGTCCCTGCTGATGATCAGAATCACAGCCTTTGAGACAGGAGTCCCCTGTTTTCCTTTGCTAACAAAGCAATAAACCTTTTTCCTTTTTCTCAAAACTGTGTCCTTATTATTGGATTGGTATCCAGACACGGACCAAGCTTTGGCAACACCAACCTTAAACAGCACGTTAGAAAAAATACCATCCCTTTGGGGGAAATGGGAGTGAGCACTGGACTTTGCTTTGGAGCATAACACTGGTCCCAACACAGTAAAACCCAGGCTTTCCTAGGTAAATAAAAGTCAAGAAAGCTAGGGAGGGAAATGTTATGAAAGTGTAGAGTGTGGTGTGTGTGTGTGTAAGAGGACAGGGGAGAAGAGAGAGAGATATCAAAATTAACTTCTCAGGTTGGGTCAGGAAAAACGTTCCAGAAATACAAGATATGCTTTTGTAAACTTCATGGCAACCACAAAACAAAATTTACAGTAGATAACCAGCAAGGAGAAAGAGGAACCAAAACTTAACTACCAGAGAAAAATATCACAACCACAAAGGAAGGTAGCAAGAAGGGAAGAAAAAGCCAAAGGATCTACAAATCCCTGAGAAAACAACAAAATAGCAGTAGTCACTCCTTACCTTCCAATAATTATCTTAAATATGAATAGATTAAATTCTCTAATTGAAAGACCTGGAGTAACCAAAAGGATAAGTAAACAAGACCCAACTATATTCATCTACAAGAGATTTCATCATAAGAACATGGACTGAAAATGAAGAAATGAAATAAGGTGTGTTCCATGAAATGAAAAGAAACAATTACAATGAAAAAAAAAAAAAAGGGTCATACTTAGAGAAGAGACTTTCAGTCAAATACTTAAAAAAAAAAAAAAAAAAAAAAAAAAAAAAAAAAAGCCCAAGAGGGTCATTTAATAAGCTGGCCAAGTCATCAAAAAGATGTGAAAATTATATATGCATACCTGACATTATGGCACCTAAATATATAGAGCAAATAGTCATCGAACTGAAGGGAGAGAGACTGCGATACAATAATAGTGGGGATTTTAACACCCCATTTTTAGTAATGGACAGATCTTTCAGACAGCAAATCAAAATGAAAAATTTGGACCTAAGCTGCACTATAGATCAAATGAACCTAACAGACATCTACAGAACATTTCTTCCAACACCTGCAGAAGCACAGTCTTCTCAACTGCATATGCCCATTCTCCAGGATGGGCATATCATAGATGACAAAGCAAATCACAATAAATTTAATGATGATTGAAATTGCATTAAGTTTCTGTTTCAGAAATTTGTCCTGCTTCTGTACTTTGATACCCAAGCTTGGTTGCCATTATCAGTCTTACCCCTAACTCTTGAACTTGTCACAAATTTTAGTGTCCATTCCAAGAGAAAGCACTGATGATCATGTCTTCCAACTCAATTATAGAACATGCAAGTTAGACAAAACTTTCATACAGTAAGGGTTAAAAATGCTAACACAGTGGACAGGAAAGTATAAAAAGAGAAGAACAGCATAAATCAATTTAATAAAAGCATGATCTGAAGACAAGAACAATCCCAGTGTTCTCAAGAAAGCATACCATGTTGTTTTTTTTTTTTTTTTTTTTTTTTTTTTAACCTCAGACTTTTTAAATCAGAATCTCTGGGGTAAAGTCTAAGAATCTGTGTTTTAGTAAGTACTCCAGATAATGCTTATGCAAAGTGAAATGTGTGAACTAGTGGCTTAATTGATTTTTTTCTGTAGCAAAACAATAGAAAAGATTTTTTTTGGTTCTTTCAGATAATAAAAAATTCCCATATAGTTTGGTACTGAGTTCTGGTATGGACAAAAAATTAATTATGTAATAGGACAGATTGAAGAGAGTTGTGATAATTAAATAATACATGTATGTCACAATGAACGCAATATAAGTGTCAGCCATCAACATCATCATTATCATTATGGTTTCCTATACTAAAATGCTCATTTTTATATTTTAATATCTTTAAAATCAGCCTGAGTCTTATAGCCAATGCAATTGCATTTATTACATCTTGATTTAACTTAAAGCTGTTTTTTTAGATTGCCTCAGCATGAATAAAATCCTAAGCAGGCCATTGCCAACTGCCCAGAGGTCACCTGGAAGTCTTTTCTCTGGGTGCCACTGCCCCACCACCACCGTTACCGTCCCACTACTGCCAAATGCAATTCCTATTAAAATCCCAGTTACGTTCTTCATAGAACTAGAAAAAGCAATCAAGAAATTCATTTGGAAAAATAAGAGACCTATAATAGCCAAAGCAATCCTTAGCAAGAAAATGAAGTAGAAGGCATCATAATACCAGACCTTAAACTATACTACAAAACTATAGTAATAATGGCACCAAAACATACATGTAGACCAATGGTACAGAATAGAAGACACAGAGACAAACCCATATGAATACAGTTATGTTATACATACTAGACAAAGGCACCAAAATTATTCACTGGAGAGAATATAGCCTGTTCAATAAGTGGTACTAGGAAAATTGGAAAGCCACATGTAACAAAATGAAATTAAATCTCTATCTCTTGCCCTGCACGAAACTCAACTGAAAGTGGGCCAAAGACTTGGGCACTAGGACAGAGACTCTGTGCCTAATAGAAGAAAAAGTAGGCCTAAATCTTCACCATGTTGGCCTAGGATCTGATAGTAACCTGAGATGACAGAGAGCAGAAGGGCTACATTTGCTTTCATGGTATTTATAGAGTTTATAAGATTTTAAACCATAGGTAATTATAAGTCAAAGAAGTCCTGAAAACAAGGCAAAACAAAAACAAACAAAACAGAAAAAGACTTAAACCTTTTAACTCAGTTTAAATTTTTAAAGACAGAAATCCTCCTTGATAACATTTATTTCAGTCAGAGTAAAAGGTATTGAAATTCAATGTTCAGTCAAGCAAATGAGAATTTAAAAGACAGAGAGTAAAGAGATTTTCATGTGTCTTAGGTTAAATATCTTTTTTTAACTGTTAATTTTTTTTTAATTGTGGTCATAGTTAAACATCTGGATTACTTTGCTGATAAAGAAATTTAGATTATAATATATGTCGATTGAGATTGAAGAAAATCTAAAATATCTGGCATACTCTCTTATAAATATGTACCTCACTATGGTATTGAAAAATCTATCAGTATCCATAAGTCTTAGAACTTTATTGTTATGGCATAACATGAGTTTAACATAATAACCTTACTATTAGCAATGGTAATTATGCTAGCATGTGTTTGAAAGATTCCATAATCCCAATGCGAAAATTCAATTTCTAGAGCTACATATGTCACCAACTGTCTTAGTTTGTGTCCCACCCAAGGTGACCATGAGATATATTTTAGTACAAGAATTTATTTTGGGAGTGATCTCAACAAACACTCTGAGGATTTGTGTTGTTGAAATAGGGTACAAGCATGCTAGTAAGCATGTGACCTCCAGGGACAAGGGATTCTCAAACCCTCTTGAGAACTGCTGAAGACGGTGTATAACAGAGTTGTCCCACCTGAAGTATGAGGAAACTGGATTGTCTTTGGAGGAAAGCTGCTTTGATGGGCATCATCATGTTAACAACTTGGGACAAAGAAAAGGACTTTTTTATTAGATAGGTGCTTAAAACTTAACTGGCAGGGAGACATTGAACACACACAAGGACAAAATATTGTAGAAACATAAGTCAGTGAGGGGATCATGCCCGAAAAGGAGGAAGTATTATAGGAGAGTGCTTCATGTCTCATGGAATAGTTACAAGATGGCAAGGGCCAAATGAGTTAGGAGGTGAGAAGCATTAAATAATATCTAAAGAAAGCTCAGAGCCAGACCGTGGGCAGGGTTGCATTCCATGGTGAAAAATTTCTATTTTATTTTGAATGAGTTAGGAAGCTTGCAAGTACTTTGAATGAGGGAGAGGCACAGTCTGACTCGTACTTTTAAAGAGCATAAAGCTGCTCTCTGGAGGAAACAATGTGTGTGAGAAGGGCGAGAGTGATACTGGCTTGAATTAGGAGAGTGGAGGTGGTGGTAAATGGTCAGACATGGATGTATTTTAAGAAAAGAGCTGGCACAGGGTGCTTCTCCCAGATTCCTGACATGTACATAGCCATATTAATATTGTATGGTGAATTGAAGTTCTGCTATGTCCTGCCATAATTGACAGAATTTATCTAGGCAGAATTTTGGTATCCTTTAACACTTCTCATGACAACAGGTACCATATCCAAGGTAATCAATGTGATGAGATAAAAGAACTGACAGGAAGGAACAATAGATACTTTCCTGATTAAGAAGTTCCTCTAGCCTACGACAACTTCAGATTATCAAACCTACTTTTCATCATTTTCTAGCAATCCCTTGTCTTAGTTGCTGGCAGTAGAATTTGATGGGTCTGTGATCAAGTGTCTTTGCTTCACCTTGATGTTCAAGGCTTGCTAAGGGAGACTAGTGAGAAATGCAAACAGACAGCCATTCAGATGCTGGGGAGAGGGCCTGCTGAACTTCCAGATGGAGGTCATCTCCTCACATCTGTACTCATCAGCGTGTAGGCAGCTGCTCTCACTGGCATATCAGACTCCTCAAGGGATATTTGTCCTTGACACCGAACTGTTCCAATACTAGGATTAGAAAAATTCCAGAATTTAAGTTCTGGGAAGTATCTTAAAAGTTACTATGATAGAAAATAGATTAAAAAACAACTAAGATATAATGTTAAAGATAATCATTTGTCACGACACAGTTGAGTGGAGATAGAGCTGGAACTAGCTTCAGTGACAGAGATAATCGATTTTGATTTTGTAAAGATTTAATCAAGCAAGAGTAGTAGATAGAAAGCTCTGGAGATTGAATTTCATCCTTAACACCAGGAAAAATTATTATTCATACAGTTTGCTATTTTTAGTTTTGATAAGAAGTGCCTCCATGCCTCTTATTTGGTTAGGTATCTGAAAATGTAGTTCCACATTTCACTCTTTCTCTCTTTTTTTAATGTAAAATATGTCTTACTGAAAATTTCAGCAGACTTGTGAGATTAGTTCAAAATAAGTCACAATCATCAAAATTTTCACTATTCTAGAAAACTTAAGTCACCAGGAAATTCACAATAAACGTTTTCAAATTATGTCTTCCTCTTTTCCTTTCTTTTTATTGGGTGTGGTGATGGTAGCGAAGTAAAATGTGAAGTGAATTTCACATTAAGTATATTGAAGACAGAATTTTTGCTAACCCAAATTCTTGCTAGTCAGTTGGAATAAATGAAAGATATAATTAGAAAAGTATAATTTTCCGAAGTCTTTATATAAACAGTTTATTGTTCAGTATAGGATTTCTACCTAACAATAAAAAATCTCAGGTGGTATATTTTCAAGTGCAATATTTAAAAACAGCATTGTCTTAGGGTTTATCTTTTGAGAATTCATGCTCAATTTTGTTTGTTAGAATCGTTGCAATTAATTTATTTAAAAACAAGTCTCAAATAAAAAAAGATTTGCAAACATATAAAAACAAAGCCAAAATTATTATTGGTGGTTGCATTATGAGTTAAACAAATGCAAAAATTCATAATTGAAAATACCATGCAACTGAAATGCAAAAAATTCTTACAAATCAAATGAAAAACAAGCATTTGAGACCATGGTAAGGCTCTAGAATAAGGACCTATGAATGTATACATCCTGTGGGGAGCTTCTGGGTTACTTTGTATCATGTTCCTTCTTATCTTATTAGGTCTCATTTATCCTGTAATACTTCCTCATCCAAAGTAACTTGCAGTCAAGCCATTCAGTATTTTTGTCAATGTTATAAATTACAAATGAATATCATTACTAATATTCACTAATGCATACTAATAACTATGTCTTAGATACCTGTATCTATAAACAAAACACTGTGCTAAGTACATTATTTTGCCTCACAAATATGGACAATCTAGGAGTTCAATTTCTTGCAGATGAAAAAAATTGCCACTGCAATGCCAAGTAGTGGTGAAGCTCATTGAGATATTTTAGAAATCCCAAAGATAAATTTACCTAGTACACAATTGTTTTTTTCTAGTTGCATAACAAGCCACCATCCTGCTGAGGAGAGTCTGGTTTATTATCATTAGCAAAAGCCAGGTGTGAAGGAATGTGAGGTCTCTCCCACCAAGTGACAGCCAGGTTGCACTGCATGAATGGAGGCTTCTTCCACTGAGCATAACTGTTGGCACATTTGATTCATATCACCTCTGTTTTATTATAGGCTTTGTTTATTTGTGCAGTATCTAGGGAGGTGCTTGCTTGCCAATCACACTCATAATACTTCTCCCAGTAGCAATTTATAAAAATAATTCAGATGAAAGCCTACTTTCAGGATTGTTAACGAAGACAGATACAGAAAATGCCATTTCTTTTCCCCAAACTCACATTTTTACAATGCTGGAAAGCTTTTTTCTCAATTTTTCTTGTACTAAATACTGCAAAACAGAGGTAACAGTATAAAATAAACTAAGCACTACTAACTACCGTATGGTAGTTAGATTTTTAGCCTCAATTTTTAGCCTCAATTTTTTACAACTTTTGTGCATAAATCACAACTTCAAAGAATGAGTTTCAGTAGACAAATATTGAGCCAAAACACTAAGGCAGCATTTTCTTCATGTTCTATGGCACTATCTCATTCTCATATCTTCTAATACTAGGGGTTCATTGGCCTAAACTCCCTCTGTGGTATTTATATGTTCATAATTTCTTCCTTTCTTTTCCAGTATTCTGCTGCTGACATTCTAGTCCAGATATTGAAATAAATTAATAAATAGAATATAGCAGCAAAGGTGCTATACATAAAAATACAACAGGGTGGGAAAGGGAGGTGTTCCAGCAGAGAAAGGGTGAGCATCATGGGATATGACATTTGTTAGAAAATACCTAAATAGAGGAAGAAAAAGCTGCAATGAGAAAGTAACATTAGAGCAAAGCGCTAGAGAAAGTGAGGCATGTGAGTTATATGGAACATCCTGATCTTGCTCCTGATTTTAGAGGAAATGTTTCAGTTTTTCTCCATTCAGTATCATGTTGGCTTTGGGTTTTTCATAGATAGGCTTTTTAACTTTGAGGTATGTTCCTTCTATTCCTAGTTTTTCCAGCATTCTTAACATGAATCATATGAGAATCTGTGAAAGAATCTATAGAGGAATCTAATAAAAGAAATATTGGGGCATTTAAGAAATAACATGAAGGCTGATATTGTCAAAGCAGAAGTAGAAATGTGGGGAGTAGCAACATATGAGCTTAATGTTATGGCCATTATGAGGACTTAAAATGAGAGGGAAGCATGTCCCTGGAAAATTTTGAGTAACATTATCTGGTCGATGTTTACAAAGATCACTTTGCCTTCTCTATGGATATAAGACTGCTGAATCATAAGGTCAGAACAAAACTAGTTAGGTTATGACAACAGAGTTGAGAGAGGATTAGGGTTTGCATTGGGGTGCTCTTCATAGAACTTATGATAATGATAAGATTCTAGGGTAGTGTCTGAGGGTCAAGCCAGCAGGATTTCCTTATTGAATGGATGTAAAGTGTTTAGAGAATATATCAAGGAAGACTACAAAATTGTTTTGTCCTGAGGAACTAGAAGGATACAGTCATTTCACAATAACATGGAGAAATATGCTTCAGGGAGGAGATCTGGGGCAGATATCAGGAGTTTAATTTTGTACACTTTAGGTTTACCATGCCAGTTAGAAATTCAAGAAGAGTAGATTGGTAGTTGCTTTCATAAGACTGGAAATCAGGAATGAGGTTCAGAATGGAAATATAATTTTTAAAAAAATCTTATAATTTGTTTTAATTAGTTATATATGAGAGTAGAATGCACTTTGATACATCATATACAATGGAGTATAATTTCTCATTCTTCTGGTTATGCATGACATAGAATACCACCAGTCATATAATTACATATGTACACAGGATAATAATGTTTGATTCCATTCTAAAATCTTCCTAACCCCACAGTCCCTCTCCTCCCTTCAATTCCCTCTACCTAATCTAAAGTAATTATTTTCTTCCCTAGCCCACCCCCACATTGTGAATTAGCATTCTTATATCAGAGAAAACATTCAACATTTTTTGGGGGGATTGGCTTATTTCACTTGGCATGATATTCTCCCAACTCCATCCATTTACTGGCAAATGCCATAATTTCATTCTTTTTTAAGGTTGAGTAATATATAAACCACATTTTTTAATCCATTCATCTGTTGAAGGGCACCTAGGTTGGTTCCATAGTTTGGCTATTGTGAATTGAGCTGCTACAAACATTGATGTGACTGTATCATTGTAATATGCTGATTTTAAGTCCTTTGGGTATAAACCAAGAAGTGAGATAGCTGAGTTAAATGGCAATTGCATTCCAAGTTTTTCAAGCAATCGCCATACCGTTTTCTATAGTGGTTGCTCTTGTTTGCATTCTCACCAGCAATGTATGAGTGTACCTTTTCCCCACATCCTCACCAACATTTATTGTTGTTTGTATTCTTGATAATTGCATTCTGACTGGGGTGAAATGAAATCTTAGAGTAGTTTTGATTTGCATTTCTCAAATTGCAAAAGATGTTGAACATTTTTTTCTTTTATTTCTTGATCAATTGTATATCTTCTTCTGTGTAGTGTCTGTTCAGTTCCTTAGCCCCATATATTGATTGGGTAATTTTTTGTGTGTGTTGAGGTTTTAGAGTTCTTTGTACATCCTGGAGATTAATGCTGTATCTGAGATGCAGGTGGTAAAGATTTTCTCCCATTCTGTAAGCTCTGTCTTCATGTTTTTGACTGTTTCCTTTGCTGAGAAACAGAAATATAAATTTTTAATTCTCCTTCCTATATGTCTCATTTGTAACCACTACAATAGGTACATTTTAGCAAGAGAGTGGACATAGGAAGAAAAGATCACAAAAACCAGAAGGATGCAAAGATAGGAGAGATGAGGGATACTCAGCGAAAGAGAATGCAATGGTGTGGTTAATGAGGGAGACAATAGTGTGGATGTGGTGGTGGGTGCTCATGACATGTTTTTTCTGTTAGATTCTATTTTTCTTGTAAAAAAAAAGAAGAAAGTCTCTTTAGTCTTTTTACATAGTTCTATGTATGTATTGCTTTTGCATATGAAGGAAAAAAGAAGAAAAAAGGAAAATAAAAATTATTACCCTGGGGGGATAGGACAGTTTATCAGCTGAGAATAAGTATTGAGAGGATGTGCCATAGGTTTGAGAAGAGGGGAAGTCTGAAGGTGTTGTTTCAGAAAGTTAAGGAACATGGAACTGCAAGCATGTAGTAAGACTGGCAGTTGGGACCAAGAGCCTTCTAGAGGTTAATAATGATGAATTTAATATGAGACCCACTTTCCATGTTCTACTATAGTGATACAGATAGTTGCATAGTAGGTTAAGAATTGAATTTAAACCTGCTTGGTTTTGATCAATAAAATATTATTAAAAAGAAAGTTTCCCTTTGGATGTAGAAGCTTGACATCTAGGCAAAATAATTTATAAATGATTCTTCCATGCTTTTTTTCCTCAATGCAGCACATGAAAGGTTAAGTTAAAAGGATTTGCAGCAAAATGAAGTGGTCCAGAGTGTTGCTTCACTACATTGAAGTCTTAAATTGAAGGGGCATTTTATGAGCAAGGAAATAATCTTGTGTTATGTTACTGAGATATTGTTGATCTTGTTATCATAGCACAATCTAGTTTACTCTGCCTAATAAAAATGGTATGACTAAGATAAGAGAAAACACAAGAAGACCAAGACATAGAAGTCTCTTTACTATGAAGATTTAAATCACCAAGAATTATGAGAGCATAAATGATAGAAAAAGGGACTTTGAGCCAGGAGGTAAAAAAAATTAAAGAGGGGACAGGAAATGAATGTGTGTAGACAGCTGTATGTCAGTTTTTTCTCCTGTTTGGAAAAAATGTAAGTCTTTGTACCTTGTCTCTTTAATTTTGCTGCGAACCTAAAAACTGCTCTGAAAAATAATTTCTACTTAAAAAATACAACCTACCTATTTCCATCTACCTAAATATATATTCATTACATTTTTTAATTTAAAAATTATCTCAATAATTTTTTGAAATATGTTAAGTACTCATTTTTACCGAAACTCAGTGAGTCTAAGTAACAGGTTCTGCTTGAACTCACATCCCGACAGTGTGGCACAATCAGGAGTCAATTATTAAGACTACCTGGTTTCAAAGCCCACCTTCTAACCACTAGCCGCTTTTGCCAGAGGGAGATTTTACACTTGTATGAATGAATCCTTTGTCAAGATTTTTTTACAGATGTGTCAAAATAAATTAGCTTTACATGTTTAAAGTATATTATTAGATTTGTTTTCATATATGTGTACACTAATGCATGAGTTTACAATTTTGTTTTTATAGAATACTTGAAAGTATAGACAAATTTGTGATGCCAGTGAGTAGCCCAGTAGTTATCTGAGGAAGAAGGAGGGAGCTCGATAGAGGGATTGCAAAGCAACATGAGAAAATGTCTGTTGGTAGCAAATATTTTCATTACCTTGATTTCAGTGCTGATGTCTGGCAACCCCAAAGGTTCTTTGGTTTGCAGCAACATAATTCTCAACTCTGCCTCATCTTTACATGGCAATAATCATCTCCTTTCTGTGGGTATCAATTTCTGTACTAAAGTATTCCTCTTCATAAGGACACCAGTCATATTGAATTAGGGTTAACCCTAATGATCTCATTTTAACTTGATTACCTTTGTAATATCCTTACTTTAACATAAGTGCACATTCTGAGGCACTAGAGTTTAGATTTTAACAAATCTTCTTTAAAGAACATAATTTAATTGGTAGAAGAAAAATTATGCTATATATGCAATAAATGGTATAGATATTTTGTTAAATAAAGATATACATATCATATATAGAGATGTATGTTTATACACACACGTGCATACACATACACACAAATATGCCCCTAAATATTTGCCATTATTTAAAATGACACTATTTCAGGATAATCTTAATGCACAATGTACACTCTGTGTCTTAGTTATAATGATACTACCCATCTGATATTAGTGCAAACACAATTTATAATTTAACTTACTTGACCAGATTCCCTTGAAATGGTATGATTTGTGATCATGGGAGTGGGAACAAAGATACAACTCCTTTGTACTAGATAAGTTTATCTTCATTGACAATGTTATATAAGTTAGCACGATTTGACACAAAAAACAACTGTACTGCACAGCTTGGTCACTCTGAATGGGTTTTGTATAGAACCAGCCTCATTATGAGTGATACTCATTGAGTCAAAAGGTTTTGAAGCCACTGCATATTTATATTAAATTCCTAAGTAGTGAGGTTTATTGTGCTTAATGTGATATTGATTAGTGTTGTAGAAGAATAATTTCTTAATTTTAAAATCACATTAATTTGCTATAATAGGGCTTTATTTACTCAAAGAAAACCTAAAGATACACATTAGACAGTTGTTGCTTTCATGACTTTAAATAACTTTGAATTTAAATTTTATTATTGTTTAATTTTCTACTTGCAATCACAGGTTGATAACCTAATTAGAGTACCAAAAATATAATCATAAAAATATGCCCTCTAGGAGAAATAGAACTCGTCCTCAGCATTTAATTTCAAATTCTTCTTTGTGAGACCAGTATGCATTTGGAAAAGTACCTGACATCAGATTATCAATGCTCTTGATCAAGCATTCTGGTACAGAGAAACATAAAAAAGGATTAAAGAATGTACTACTTTGCCTGAAAAGCTAAGTGTGGAACAAATGTTAAAATAATTCAGATATTTTACCATACACCTGATCAAAGAACCCATGTATGGATGGCATTGCTTCTCCTCTATATTTCCTCAGAGTGAGACTTCTCTTGGAACTCCAGGGATTGAATTCAGCCAGCTACAAAAGAACAGAAAATTTAAGAATACATGAAAGTGAATATATTAGAATTCATGGGCAGAATATTTCAGGTCTTTTATATAATTTAAACTTAAAAGAAGAACAATTTGCAATATAGACTCTAAAATAGGATTAAATTTATTAAATTTCACTGTGCTGGGGCATCATATTATACATCTTTATTACACCATCAGAATTATAGAACTATCCTAAACATACTAAAGTGCATTACTTTATTACAATAAATTAGAGTTCAAAATATTTTGGAAGTTCTGCACGAATGAGTCAAAAGGAAAAAGAAGAAGTAAGTAGAATAAAGACCTTAGGAAAATTATTGAAATGTGGATTTTGCTTCTGTGATGGCAGCTAAGTCATGCAAGGCTTAAGGGAAAAAATAAAGGATGCATGGGGCTTGTGTTTGGTTCGGGAATATTACAATATTCATTATTATATAATAATAAATCATTATATTATAGTTATGATATTTTCCATACTCAGGGTGTCAGACATTATGATTAATGTTTGGGTGATAGATCTTTAAACAAATTATTGAGTTAATAAATAATATCATTTTCAGTGTAAAGATAAGGAAAATAAGACTTTCATATGTTGAATAACTTGTGATAACTGACAGGTTTCAATATAACAGTGTGGTAGAAGTTGATCTGGTAGCAGAGAACAATTATGTCCTCCATGGATGTTAGTGAGAATTCCATATACATCATGAGACCATCAGATTGTAGGGCATATGGGAACTACATTCCAACTACCCATAGAATTGGCATGAGGAGAAACATCTGATTAACTGAGGTGAAGCTAAAAGCAGGAATTCTGTCCTAGGGAGTTAGAGTGTTAGACACAAAAATAGTCCAGTTAATTTAAAAAAAAAAATGGCAGGGCTCACCACCTGTTGTAAATGTTCTACGTAAATACAACTGTGCTATAAACTTTGCACTCTTGAAAAGTTACTATTTCTGTTACACACATTGTGATGATCTCAGCTGGGATTCAGACTTGGGTTTACATGAGGTCTAAGACCTTTGCATTTCTACTATATATTATTAATGTGCCTTTAGGGACAAAAATAACAGTGAGGTACTGCTTGAAAGGGATGACTCCAATTAACAAAGTGATTCTAGAGTACATCACACAGTGCAAGGGGAATGGTGTCTACTGCTTTACCTAAACAATTTAAATAGAAAAGTGAATGGTAGGTAAATAAATAAATACATAACTAAGTAAATACATGCATTTTGACATAGATAATAATTTTCAAATGCAAACTGTTAAATCTAGCTTCAAAAATACATGGGTATGTTACTGTTTCATTTCTTCATTCTTTGGGTCTATCACACTGAAACTTCTTTCAGCCAGCACTATATGGTAGATTTTTGTGTTTGAAAAAGAATAGTAGTGATACACACGTACCACATTTACAGTAGCACAATTCAAACTAACCAAACTACGAAATCAACCCTGGCATCAATCAAATGATAAATGGAAAGAAAATGTGGTGTACATATACAATGGAGTTTTAGCCATAAACAAGAATGAAGGTACAAAATAATGGATGGAATTTGAGAATATTATGTTAAGCAAACAAAATAAGCCAAATTAGAAGGTCAAGGATCATATGTTTTCTCTCATTATGTGGAAACTAGAGAGGAAAAAGGGAATAAAAGGTGGTGAGGGGTGGTATCTCATGACAACCAAAGGGAAATCCGTAGAAGAGGGAGATAGGGAATAGAAGGAGGGGATGGAGATGTGAATTGTTGGGAAGTGATTTGGGCCAAACTATATTGCTATATTGTGTGCATGTACAAATACGTAACAACAAATCCCATCATTATGTACAACTATAAAGTACCAATGAAAATGCGAAGAGAAAAGAAAAAATAGTAGATTTTAATGAGAATTCTGAGTTAATTTTCATACTCACAAGTTATAAATAATGTTCAAACTCTTTAGAGATCTATTTCCTTTATCAGTCAATGGAAATAGTGATCAATGTCCATACCATAATTTGTTAACAGGTGTGGTGGCATACACCTGTAATCCCAGCATGCTGGAGGCTGAGGCAGAAGGATTACAAATTCAAGGGCTGCCTCGGTAACATGGTGAAACCCTGTTACAAAATACAAAATAAAAAATGTTGAAATAATACAATTTAAATTTTCATCTTATCATCATCATTATTTTCATTAGCATTCTCCTTTTTTCTCTATCTTGGGCTTTGAATATGACTTATCTTTCTCTGCTTTCTCCTCTAAAATATAATTTATACCAAACATATTCAGTCCACTTCAGATCCCAATAAACCTTTTAAGATTCCCTCTGCCACCACAGGTTAGGACCTCATTAAGGTATCTATGAGTCAGTGAAGGACTGCAATATTTTACATAATTCCTTACTGAAAATTAATAATAAAATTTACCTTTTCTGTTTTATGGATTTAATGAAAACAAACACCTAATTCTAAGTATTTTTTAAACAAAGGATGAATTATGTTTACTTCATCACACAGTGATACTTCACATGTCAACAGAAATTAATGCCAACTTGGATATCCTTGACAGAGTGCTATCCCCTCTTCTCTGTGTTCTGACTACTGAAGATCTCCAGCAGCCTCTGCAATCAAGCCAAGAAAGGAATTAGGGGCTGACCTTAGATTTTCTTATGATATGCATTGTTTATTTAGAAGAAATTTTATGGATCCTGCACAGCTTGAGGGCCACTACTAAAAGTAATACTTGGTCCTGTATTTTTTTGATCATTAAAGTCTAATGATTTGGCCCAGCGTGGTGGCCCGGCATGCCTGTGATCCCAGAGGCTCGGAAGACTGAGGCAGGAGAATCTCGAGTTCAAAGCCGACCTCAGCAGAAGTGAGGCACTACACAATTCAGTGAGACCCTGTCTCTAAATAAAATACAAAATAGGGCTGGGGATGTGACTCAGTGGTCAAGTGCCCCTGAGTTGAATCCCCAGCATGTATTCCCACCAAAAAAACCTGATGCTTTTACTGTTTTTTTTTCAATAGTTAAAACTTTCATTGAAAAAGTTTAGAAGTTGTGCATCAGATTTTGTGATGAATTACAGACAGAAAAAAAAATGTCATTACAAATTTTTTTCTATGAGGGTGGATGGAACATTACTTGATAATGAAATTTCATGTGACCCGGATATTTGAGATTAGTGTTCACTTTACATGGTTGACTAATGTCATTCATTTCCACAGTAACAAGAGTTAGAATTAAAATATTACACAAGAAAAAACTGTGGGTTAATCACATATTCCTACTTTCTTTCTTTGTTTCTTAATGTCTCTCTTAACATGTCTTTGGTCTAAGAACTAAGGTACCTGTCATATTACAATTAGGAAATTACAAGGACAAAAATGGTGGAGACCATGCTGTCTTATTCATATAGAGAGTGAACTGCTAAGTTTATATTATTTTATATATATATGTGTATGTGAGTATATACATAATAATTTATATATATAAAATATATATAATAGTTTCTTCTGAAGTTCATTTTTGGCACACATAGAAAATATTTCAGCAACTGGAAATTGGTGGTGCATGCCTGTAATCTCAGAAGCTTGGGAGGCTGAGGCAGAAAGATTGCAAGTTCAAAACCAGCCTCAGCAATTAAGCAAAGCCCTGAGTAACTTAGTGAGACTGTCACAAAATAAAATGTAAAAAGAGCTGGAAATGTGAATCAGTGGTTGAGTGGCCGTGGGTTCAGTGCCTGGTATAAAAAAAAAATAAAAATTCAGTAGATATTAGAGTGCTGAGGATGTTGAGAATGGACCAGGCACTCTTATAAACATTTTCAAATCAACCCT
Source organism: Sciurus carolinensis (assembly GCF_902686445.1). NCBI lineage: Eukaryota > Metazoa > Chordata > Mammalia > Rodentia > Sciuridae > Sciurus > Sciurus carolinensis. Next base: position 108,758,597 of record NC_062217.1, on the reverse strand, counting down.
ATGTTGAAAGTATAATTATATCCTCATTTTTATCTGAGAAAATTGAGAATTAGGGTAGTTTATATTTTTAGTGCTTAACAATCAGTGGGTTCTGATTTCAAAATATGAATTGAAGTTAATTTTATTGTGAAAGTCATTCTATTAATTATGTGTTATGAACTCTTATTATTTATGAACCATTATTATTATTATTTTTTTTTTTTTTGGTGGTGGTGGTGCTGGGGATTGAACCCAGGGCCTTATGTATGCTAGGCAAGTACTCTATCAACTGAGCAATATCCTCAGCCCCCAATAACCATTCTTAATAAACTTTTGGTAATTGTACATTGATGCATTCCCAATCAAGAGTTTTCTTTTACTCCTTTGGAAAACACAAAAATATTGTTTTAGTTCATCATAATTAAAATAATATACTTGGCTATCAGATTGCCTCATACTGAATTTCTTTTAATCATGTTGTATTCTTTATGTTATATTTAGAATACTATACTCCTTGGTTTTTTTACACAAGTGACTCAGATTTTGAAAACGTTTGGTCTGCAATGCGTTTGGAGACATAAAAGTTCACCTATTTGGAGGTAACCTCAAAGTAACCCTTGTAACCTCAAGCTTCTGGAAAAATAAGAAAAGATTGGAGAGAAACTAGAAACAGCTAGAGTAATTCTTTTTAGTTTTAACATTTGTGAAATTGATTATTAAGGGTGAACTTGAAGATCAATATAGTGTAATTATTCAGCATTTCGCTGAAACACAAAATGTAAATAAGATCAATACATGAAGGGAGAAGCAAAGCAAGGGAGTAAGCCCAGGTACTGCTCACAGCCACGGGCAGTATAACACTGTTTTCTTTAATTGTTATGTGTATAAAAAAGGAGTTATAATATACCTTAAAACTTTAAATATGCTGATTACCAAAGAGGGGACAAATAAAGGGATTAACAATGGTATAAAGACCTATTATATGAAAACATCAAAGATCTACTATAATCTCTTCTCCATTTAAAGCAAGTTAAAATTGTTATCATCGACAGTAAAGGTTTTACTTTCATTGAAACAGAAAATTGACAACTGCTGAGGAACTCATTATCCAAAATGGAAGACTATCAATAAGTGGGATTATCTTTAGATAGTCCTTCATATATAGCACTTTTTTTTTTAAATTCAGAAATTATTTTCTAGAACTAGTGAAAAATTATAAACTATGGACTGTAAGAGTCATCCAAAACTGAAATTCTAGGCACACATATGTGTATGCACATATATAGGTATACAGACACATACATATATAAACTTATGTAAATAAGATAGATATTCTGAAATATTTTATAACTAAAATTGAATTTATCTTTTTCCTTTCTAAGAAGGTATGAGAGATGTCTATAAAAACTACAAGAAATCTGGTGTCCAGATGCATGTTTCCTATTGTTAAATGTAAAAACCTCCCCTTGACAGCTGTTGGCTGCAAACAAGTTTAGGAAGCAGATGAGAGCAATAAGTTAACTCAGTATGAATGTTCTCATAACAGCCAGCTACTCTAACTGTTCACAGAAGACTCTATCACCCACCAGGCTTCTAAACAACAAAAAAGCTTCTTTCAACAAGTTTCATTTTTATTAACTTTAAACTAAACACCATGCAAACCACCCAGAGTTTCTCATGAGGATGTCATATAACTGCCAGATGAATCTGTTGCAATCCAGCTCTGAAAGTAAATCTATACTCTTTCCCCAATACTTCAAACTGTGCTTTTTTTGACAATATCATTTACATCTTAGACTGTACTTTGATTGAGTTTTCCTTGAATTATTTTGAGTTGGTCAAGTGTGGACCTTATGTTTGTGTGAGTGTGAGTGTGTGTTTGTCTTTATACTCATTGCAAATGGGGCTATCTGGGCTTTGTAGAGCTGCCAGGAGTTTCGATGCTTTCTTTCTGAGTTCAGACTTAGTATGATATGGGAAGTTGAGCACATATCTAGATTCTGGGGCACAGGTTTAACATTCAGCAGATTACATTTTAGTCATTAGCTGCACTCTCATTTTTCTGCCATCACTTGTGTTTCTGAATGAGAGAGTGTGTTATTATCTGTAAAATGAGGATATTGGGCCCAACGGCATCCAGTTCAAATAAGTAAGGAGTCACCTCCAATTAAGTATTGCATTCTAATTTGAAAAAGTAAGTAACAAGTAAAAGTCAGATTAAGGGTAGGCCCCTTGAGGGTGAATCAATTTCATTTACTTTTTCATATTCCCACAGGCCTGATTTATGAGCTCTGCACATGCTTTTGGGGGTTCATTAATATAGTACTAGAGATAAAGTGGATAATTGACCTGGAAACAAGTCTACTTACTTCTTTTCTGTATTACATCTCCAACAAACTACCTTGCACTCTCTCTAATATCCAAGTTTTTGCCATAAGAAAATGTGAAAGTGTAAAATGAAAAACATAAAGAGTATTAAGCAATAATAGGAGAGTAGCCATAGCTATAGTTCTTAATCTATTTTGCTCTAGTTATCCAGAAAAGTATGTTTCACAGTACAAGGTACTCAGAAAATTTTTGTTGGTTTGATTTTTTTTTTATTTAATTAGTTGATTGTAGTAATTATGTTAGTAAAGAAAGTTAAGGAAGCAATATTCAGCTCCAGGAAGATGACATGCTCGACATGTGAAGAACTATTTAAAAGTTTTGAATTTAGGCTGATCTGAAAGTATAAAGTAATTACAATTGATCTTGTCATCCATAGGCGTTATTGTTGTCTTGTATCATTTCCTGTGGAAAACAAAATGTGAAAGACTTCGAAAAGACGAAATTTTGTTAACTATAAAACAGAAACCCCAACTTCCCTGCATAGCATTGATTGACAAAATGGTGCATACTGATAGAAACAGCATTGCACACATTTGAATTGAGTGCAGAAAATAGCTACAGGGATGACAGAATGCAGCAGTATAGGAATCATTTTCTAAACAGCATGTAACCCAATACATTCAATAGAAAACCCTTGAAGTGGTTTTAGTGAAATCATAAATATACGAAATATCTTAATTGAATTAAATGTATAGAAAGTTAATATGAAGTGTTCGTTCAGCAAGCACAGATCTGACTCTCAATTACACTCTGTACAAACTTTTTTTACTAAGCATTTAAACACATCAAAAGTTGAAAACAGGAAAAGCAAATCTCCATATATTTTTTAAATCTAAAGAGAATTGATCTTTATAATTATTACCAAGGTAACTATAAAATCTCAAAGTACCTTGAGAAATTAAAAAAAAACTAAACTATATTGTTAAAATTCTGAATTAAATGTAGTCCATTGAATGCCAATATTTTAATGACTAGCAAACCACAGAGAATATTTAATATACTAAATATATACTGGATAATTTTTCCAAATAAGAAAACATTCTAGGTGGTTTGGAAAAAAATATAAATAAGACACTTTTCTCTTTCAAGATGTTTATAAATTAGTGGGACTAACAGGACACACAACTACACTATATATATATATATATATATATATATATATATATATAGTATATATGAGAGTAATAATTTGAAATATTCTTACTTTTAGGTAAAATTGGAAAGTTGGATATTGATAAATCTAATTTTAGGGTGATAAAAGAGAATTTTTGATGATCCTCTTAAACAGAGATTTAATTAGGTCTCAAAAAAATCAAAGAAGCCTTCACTGACTCCCTATTGCTTTCAGAATTAATTATAGATTTTCTCACTTGTTTCTAAAAGCATTATATATCATGACCCAAATCCATCTACTTTCCACCCTTATCTCCCAAGACTGCCTATGTAAATGTCCAATAAAATAGAATTTATATTTCTATTCCCTAACCACAATCTGTGCTTTCCTGACTCAGTACCTTTCTTATGCCCTAGGAGATCATTCACTTTATTAAAATTTTATCTCTCTTTCAAGGTTTAAGTCAATGTCTCCAACCTTCATGAATCTTACTAGCTTTACTTTCAAACTTGTAATGTTACTTTACTTGCATCTGTCTTTCATGTACTAGTTATCCAAAGTGAAAATATGTAGAATGATATAAACTCCTGTATTAGTTTTAATTTTTCTTCTTTCCTCTTTTCCTTTCTTGGTCTTCAAATATTTGAAATATGAACCACTGTTTGCCTGGTGGTAAGTATCCTGAAGGAACTCAACATCTAAAATCAGGAGATACATAAACCAGTGTTGACAATATAGAGGAAATGAGGGCTGCAACAATAAAAATAATGCAAAGGAGGTAATGAGAAGCAAGTAAGTTGAATCAAAAAGCAACACAATGCTTTCCAAAAAAATCAAGTATAAAAGTGCAACTGGAAAAAGTAATGTGTCTGAAGGAATGATGGAATATGAGTCAAAAGAAAGTGGGAGAAAAATCACAAGCTGTCATGTGGGATAAATTAAAAAACAAAAACTATGTTAACATGGAAAGGTTATATGCAGAGGATTAGATGTGCATACAGAAAGTTCACTATGCAACCAGTGTGAGTCAATTAGAGGGACCATACTGAAAAAAGAGACCAGATAGAGTCATTTATTTGAAAATTTTAGGTAAGAAATGATGAGGATATGACTCAAAGGTGGACAGCAGGGATAGCAAGGGATAGGGAAATACATGAAATTTTTCCCATATGTTCAGCTTGGGGAATCACATTACTCTATTAAGAGAGTAAATAAAAGTAGCAGAGAAAAAATAAAGGGGGAAGGTGATATTTCCTGCAGGAGACTGAGTAAATTCAGATAAAGATCCTTAATAAGTAATGAATATAGAAAGTCTGGAACAAAGTTAAATGAGGATCCTTTGAAGAGGAACCAAGACTGAAATTGAGACTGATTCTGATGTCATGCCATTTACTCCAGCATGAAGTTCATCTGTTCAAAGGGAGAAATGTATTTTTATTATTTCATATTTCCAGAATTGGCAACCTCCTGAAATTTTCACAAACATTGACTTAAGGAATAGAACTGGCTTTGAAACATGTAAATTTATGGTTATTGTTTTATATTGGAGACTTTAGATTTGGTGATAAGAATAAAGACTTGAGAGCTATATAAACCTTTGTTCAATTCATTGACTATTGATTTTACTCAAAAGCAGGAACAAATTACTTAAACTTTTGGGTAATTATGTTGGTCATAAACTAGGGATGACTGATCCTTAACTCTTTTATACGGTTAGAATTAATAATAAAATTTATATAATCTTATCAAAGATCATGATACATATTTAAAGATATAAAACAAGATAAATAGCACTATCTATTTGATCTTCCTCTTTCTCTTCACCATCATCATGACCTTTCATGTCTGACTTTTACCCCATTATCTCTGGATAAGACAGGTAACTACTTTGTCAGGTAGTAAACTCTAAATGTCCCTCTACTGTACCTTCTTGTAGTGGGTGCAGCAAGACCTTAGAATATAAAAAATGTTTTCAGTTCATATATTTCAAAGGTGCCCTGAATATTTAAATTCAATCATGGTCCAAATAAGCTTTCTAATAAGAGGCACTGACCTTTATACATACTGACATACTGTGCACCCCCACTCCCATAACAGATTTTTTTGCATTCTCGTAATACACATGGGAATACAGTATTCTAGTTTGTAGTGGTAAGTATAACATATATACTTATGCTTCTAATTATATATATATTAAAACTCGTGTTACTACAATATATGTTAAAAGTTACGTAAATAGTTTTCTGAGTTTTCTGGATGGTTGTAAAAAAAGATGAATGGATGGATGGACATAAAACATGTAAGGGTTTTGGAACTGCAAGAATCTAGTTTCTAAATCCAGTGTTGTCGACTAATTTTTTCATTTTCTGTCAGTGAACCCCTTGCCCTCTCTCATAATTATTATGCATTTTTTTCAGACAATCACATAGAAGATAGAAATTATGTTACACTTCTTTGAGACTCAAAAGACATGGATCAACCTGTTAGTTTTCCATGACTGCATGACAAGTTTTCACAAACTTTGAGCTTGAGAGCAACAACCACTTCTTAGCATGGTGTAGCTGGTTTATCTGTTCAGGGATATAACAGATTTTAAGTCAAGATGGTTTGGTCCATTCTGGATTTATACCTGACCTTCTAGGGATGAGTCCTCTTCAAAACTCATTTAGATTGTGGTCAGAATTCAACTCTGTACAGTTACAGGATCAAAGTTCTACTTTTCTTCCTGACTGACAACTGGGAAACCCTTTCAGCTTCTGAAATTGCTTTCCAGTCCTTGCCCAATGACTCCCTCCATGTCAGAAACAGAGAACGACCCTCATATTAAATGACTATCATCCTTCAAATCTCCTGAAATTCTTAGGGTGGTTTTGATTTACATTTCTCTAATTACTAGAGATGATGAGCACATTTCATATAATTTTTGATTGCCTGTATATCATCTTTTGTAAAGTGTTTGCCCAGTTTCTTAGCCCATTTATTGATTGGGCTCTTTGTAGTTTTGGTATAAAGTTTTTTAAGTTCTTTATAAATTTTGGAGATTAGTGCTCTATCTGAAATGCATGTGGAAAATATTTTCTCCCACTCTGTAGGCTCCCTTTTCACATTATTGATTGTTTCCTTTGCTGAGAAAAAGCTTTTTAGTTTGAATCCATCCCATTTATTGACTCTTGCTTTCATTTCTTGCACTCCAAGGGTCTTGTTAAGGAAGTCTGTTCCTAAGTCAATGTGATGAAGATTTGGGCCTACTTTTTCTTCTATTTGGTGAAAAGCCTCAGGTCTAATTCCTAGGTCCTTGTTCCATTCTGAGTTGAATTTTGTGCAGGGTGAGAGATGACAGATAGGGGTTTAATTTCATTTTACTGCATATGGATTTCCAGTTTTCCCAACATCATTTGTTGAACAGGTTATCTCTTCTCCATTGTAGGTTTTTGGGCACTTTTGTCTAGTATGAGATAACTGTACTTATGTGGGTTTGTCTCTGTATTCTATTCTTTTTTTTTTTTTTTTTTTTTTTTTTTGCAGTACCGGGGATCAAACTCAGGGCCTTGTGCTTGCAAGGCAAGCACTATACCAACTGAGCTATCTCCCCAGCCCATGTGTATTCTATTCTGAACCATTGGTCTACCTGTCTATTTTGGTGCCAATAACATGTTGTTTTTGTTACTATTGCTCTATAGTAGAGTTTAAGGTCTGGTATTGTGATCCTTCCTGCATCACTCTTCCTGCTCAGGATTGCTTTGACTATTCTGGGTCTTTTATTCTTCCAGATGAATTTCACGATTGCTTTCTCTATTTCTATGAGAAATGTCATTGGAATTTTAATTGGAATTGTGTTAAATTGGTATTCCAAATCCTTTGGAAGTATGACCATTCTGACAATATTATTTCTGCCTATGCAAGAACATGGGAGATCTTTCCAACTTCTAAGGTGTTCTTTAATTTCTTTCTTTATTGTTCTGTAATTTTTACTGTAGAGGTCTTTCACCTCTTTCATTACATTGATTCCCAAGTACTTTATTTTATTTTTTGAGGCTATTGTGAATACAGTAGTTTTCCTAATTTCTCTTTCAGAGGATTCATCACTTCTGAATAGAAATGCATTAGATTTATGTGTGTTTATTTTATGTCCTGCTATTTTGCTGAATTCATTTATGAGGTCTAGAAGTTTTCTGGAGGAGTTTTTTGGATTGTCTAAATAGAGAATCATGTCATCAGGAAATAGTGACAGCTTGAGTTCTTCTTTTCCTATTTGTATCCCTTTAATTTTTTTGGTCTATCTAATTGCTCTGGCTAGTGTTTCAAGGATGACGTTAAATAGAAGTGGTGAAAGAGGGCATTCTTGCCTTGTTCCAGTTTTTAGGGGGAATGCTTTCAGTTTTTCTTCATTAAGATCAACATTGGCCATGGGTTTAGCATAGATAGCCTTTACAATATTGAGGCATGTTACTGCTATCCCTATTTTTGCTAGTGTTTTGAGCATGAAGGGATGTTATATTTTATCAAACACTTTTTCTGCATCTATTGAAATAATCATATGATTCTTAAACTTACATTTATTGATGTGTTGAATTATGTTTATTGATTTCCAGATGTTGAGTCAACCTTGTATCCCTGGGATGAACCCCACTTGATCATGGTGCACTATCTTTTTAATGTTTTTGTATGAGATTTGCCAGAATTTTGTTAAGGATTTTTGCCTCTCTGTTTATCAAAGATATTGGTCTGAAGTTTTCTTTCCCTGATGTGTCTTTGGTTTTGGCATTCGGGTGATACTTGCTTCATAAAATGAGTTTCAAAGCATTCCCTCCTTCTCTATTTCACGGAATACTTTAAGGAATATTAGTACAAATTCTTCTTTGAAGGTCTGGTAAACTCAGCTAAGAATTCATCTAGTCCTGGGCTTTTCTTTGTTGGTAGGCTTTTGATGGCTTCTTCTATTTCATTCCTTGAAATTTATCTGTTTAAATTGTGTATGTCCTCCTGATTCAGTTTGGGAGGATCATATGTCTCTAAAAATTTGTTGATGTCTTTGAGATTTTCTATTTTGTTGGAGTATCGATTTTCAATGTAGTTTCTAATTATTTTATGTATTTCAATGGTGTCTGTCATGATATTTTCTTTTTCATCATGAATTTTAGTAATTTGAGTTTTATCTCTCCTCTTCCTTAATGTGGTTAAGGATTTACCAATTTTGTTTACTTTTTCAAATTGTTTCTTTTGTTTCAATTTCATTGATTTCAGCTCTGATTTTAATTATTTCCTGTCTTCTACTACTTTTGGTGTTAATCTGTTCTTTTTCTAGTGTTTTGAGATTTAATGTTTGGTCATTTAGTTGTTGACTTTCTGTTCATTTCTTGAATGTGCTCCATGCAATGAAATTTCCTCTTAATACTGATTTATTTAGTGTCCTAGAGATTTTTATATGTTGTATTGTTGTTCTCATTTACCTTTAAGAATTTTTTTTATCTCCTCCCTGATGTCTTTTATTATCCATGCTTAACTCAATAGCATATTATTTAGTCTCAGGTGTTGGAATAGTTTCTGTTTTCTATTTTACCATTGATTTCTAATTTCATTCCATTAAGATCCGAGAGAATACAAAAGGTAGTATTTCTGTTATTTTTTAATTACTAAGGGTTGCTTTGTGGCATAACATATGGTCTATTTTAGAGAAGGATCATGTGTTGCTGAGAAGAAAGTATATTCACTTGTTGATGGATGGAATATTCTATATATGTCTGTTAAGTCTAAGTTATTGATTGTGTTATTGTGTTCTTTGGGTTTCTTGCTCAGTTTTTGTTTGGAAGATCTATCCAGTGGTGAGAGTGTTGTGTTAAAGTCACCCAGAATTATTGTGTTGTGGTCTATTTTGTTCCTGGAACAGAGAAGAATTTGATGTATGTGGATGCGCAATTGTTTAGGGCATAAATAGTTATGATTTTTATGTCTTGCTGATTTATGGTTTCCTTGAGCAGTATGAAATGTCCTTCTTTATCCCTTCTTACTAACTTTGGCTTGAAGTCCATTTTATATGATTTAGGAATAGAATCCCCTGCTTTTTTACTGAGTCCATGTGCATGATATGTTTTTTCCTATCCTTTCACCTTTAGTCTGTGGGTGTCTTTCTATGAGATGAGTCTGTAGAAGGTAGCATATTGTTGGGTCTTTCTTTTTTTATCCAATCTTCCAGTCTATGTCTTTTGATTAGTGAGTTTAGGTCATTAAAATTCAGGGTTATTATTGAGATATGATTTGTATTACTGGTCACGTTGGCTTATTTTCAGTTTTAAATTTGACCTGGTTTCTTCTTTGATTGGCTTTTCCTTTAGGGTGGTTCCTCCCTTTGCTGGCTTACATTGTTGTTTTTCATATCCTCCTTAGGGAATATTTTGCTAAGAATTTTCTGTAGCACAGGCTTTCTATTTGTAAATTATTTTAACTCTTGTTTATCATGGAAGGATTTTATTTTGCCATCAAATCTGAAGGTAAGTTTTGTTGGGTATAAGACTCTTGGTTATCAACCATGTTCTTTCAGAGCTTGAAATATGGTGTTCCAGGCCTGTCTAATTTTTAGGGTCTGGAGTGAGAAATCTGCTGGTATTCATATTGGTTTTCCCCTATATGTAATCTGGTGCCTTTCTCTTTAAAATTCTATCTTTATTTGGAATTTTAGGCATTTTCATTATAATGTGCCTTGGTGTAGATCTGTTGTAATTTTGTACATTTGGTGTTCTGTAAGCCTCTTGTATTTTATTTTCCATTTCATTCTTCAATTTTGAGAAATTTTCTGATATTATTTCATTGAATAGGTTGTTCATTCCTTTGGTTTGTATCTCTGTGCCTTCCTCAATCCTGATAATTCTTAAATTTGGTTGGTCTTTTCATGATATCTCATAGTTCTTGGAAGTTCCATTCTTCATTTCTTACCATCTTCTCTGTTTGGTCAACTTTATTTTCAAGACTAATACTCTGTCTTCATGGTCTGAGGTTCTTTCTTCCAAGTGATCTAGTCTGTTGATGATGCTTTCTATTGAGTTTTTTATTTGGTTTATTGTTTCCTTCATTTCAAGGATTTCTGTGGTTTTTTTTTTTTCCCAGAATCTCTATCTCTTTATTGAAATGAACTTTGGCTTCCTGCAGTTGCTCTTTTAACTGTTTATTGGAGTGATGGTTCATTGCCTGCATTTGCTTACTTATCTCACCCTTTGCTTTGTGGATCATTTTAATTATGTACATCTGTACTCCTTCTTCTGACATTTCTTTTACCTTGATGTCATTTGATTCTATTAATATAGCATCTTGTTTTGTTTTTTTTTTTTTTTTTTTTTTTTGGAACACTTTCTTCCTTTGTTTTTTCATGTTGTTCATGTATCTTCCCCTCTAGCAGTGCCCATTTGGGGTATTGCAGTTTCCCCCTTATAGGCTTGTAGTGACCCTACAGGTTTCCAAAACCTCTCCTTTAAGGGGGAGATCAATATTAGCAGCACCCAGTACAGACAATATGCAGCCTAAACCAAATAGCCCTTATGAAGGTGTTAGCAGTATTGTCATAATAAACAGAGAGGATGAGTTATATTATTATCTACAGTATAACCAATAGATTTGCAATGAGTTCTCCAGTTTCTAATGGTGGACAAAGAGGATAGGGAGGGGTGTAGGATGTAACTGTTAATGGGTAAAGAAAAGAGTATATAGAGGTACTGGATCATATGAAAAGTCAAAGCAGAATCAAAAAAAGTTGGTTGTTAGCATGAGAAAAGGGAGAAAGAGACTCTGAGGAACCAGGAAAACAAAAGGAAAATGTAAAGAACAAGAAAAATAAAGAAATAAAAACTTAAAAATTCAAAAAGGAGAAAAAAAAATCTGCACCGTAAAAGTCATATAATATTCAGTCCTCCCAGACTTCAGTGGCCTGATGCATGAGAGTTAACTGACAATGAGCATCCATTCTCCAGCAGGCATCTCAGGATGGGAGTTTCCCTACCTAAAGATGACTGCTTTCTCTTCAGGGATAATCCAAGATGGCTTCACTGACTTCCAAACTTGTTGGCAAATAGGGAGCCACCGTACAGGCACCAAGTCCACACAGTGTGTGGCACCCTGTGTGGGTCAGGGGTCCTGAAAGTGGTGAGTGGTCCCCCCTACCTTAACAACATCTAAAAAATCCTTTCTTTTCACCTGATAACATAATCAAGGAAACATACCAGGTTGTTGAGATCATGGAAGTCATTTTAGAATTCTGGTCTATCATATTCAGGGTTGTCAATTTCCATAAATATTGCCATATATATTTTAACTTATATGTAAAGATCACAAAAATTAACCAAATCGATTATTTTTCAAGGATATTTTTGATTGTGTATGTATGTTTTCATTGTAATTATAACAGTTTGTCTTATTATACTCTACGGATCCACATTTATATATAGCATATACATACCTAAATATAATACATTATAATGGTTTTTAAGCATTATTCTTAAAGACTACTGCCTTGGGATAACAATGTCTATGTTTTTATCCTTATTTTATTTTATTTTTTTTTTTTGCCAGTATAATGATGGATTTTATTTTTCACCTTCAAGATAAGTTCTAAAGTTATAATTTAATAGTTAAAAATGATATATGAATTTTTATTTATATAACAAAACCTACTGAATTCATATTTCTAAATATGGCTATTATGCGTTCAAACACTCAAAGATAATTTATAGCTTAATTTATGTAACAGTAGGACATCTGGAATACATGTTTATTTATATATAGAATATGCAATTTATCTTTTCACCTGAAGTACCCTTGTGTCTTGAGGCATACCTTTTCAAGACCAGACAAATATTCAGAATGAACACAACTTAGTACAAGGATATTATCAGATTATTCAGAGTTGGTTCTCCCACAGCTTTGTTTTCAAAGTAAAATCTATACACATACCTGTTTTGATTTTATAGTCATAAGTCGTTTAATCAGTTTTCTTTTAGTCTAGTTTTACAAGCCATTTAGCTCAAATCTGTACAAGAATGGCATATCACATGATTAGAAAATATGTATACATAGTAATATGTTACTTAAGTCAAAATTGCATAGCAAATTTTATGGGTAGGTTCTCCTCCTTTAAATCAAGTGAATTGTTGGATTAGCAAACTAAACTTGCTCTAAATTAGAATAGATGTTCATATTTATAAAGGCATTTGTTCAAACAATCTTTATTAGCCACACTTTAACAAAGAACTAACCAAATAAAATTGAGTATATTAATCAGTCAACAGTAGCAATATGAAAATAAATATGGTTTTCTAAACTTACTCTGTTTCTCTCTTTTGATCAAAACTGTTTTAATCCTATTTCCCTTTTAAACATCCTTGACCTTATTTTACACACACACACACACACACACACACACACACACATGTTGAAGTGTGTGTAAAAATATAAGACACAGTGAACTTGTAGAACAGGCACTGATATACGTTGCATTATATGTAGGATTTTTATTTTTTGCTATTTATTAGAACAAATACTAATTAGAGAACTTTCTAAATCTTTGTGGGCAAGTGTGGCAATTCCTAGAATTACATTGTAGATCCAAGATGAATTAGGCAAAGAAATAAACTCAGATTTTGTAAACAAAGAAAACATTTTTAAACGAATTATATTTGAAAACCATCTATTTCAGGAAAGTACAATTTAGAAATAAACCTTAATTCATTGAATACAAAAATAGGACTGAATAGTTACTCCTTTATTTAATTCTATAATCATCATACAATCAAATTTAAAGAAGCAAAGAGTAGTAATGCACTACAAGTTGTCCCTTATTTCACATGGTCCAAAAAAAGATGGAGTCTAAGGAAATTTGAGGATTTTTTCAAAATCATTAAATTTTGTTATAAGAATATGTATGCTTGGGAGATATTTCAAATGACTAAATTTGGTGGAGAAAAGTTTTTTCAAAAAGAGAAGCAATCCAAAAATCTTTTGATGTTTCTTATAGACTTAAAGCAGGAAAACTCCAATATCATACATGTAACAATCTTCACAGTGTGAGTCTTCAGGGAAGTGGCTTGCACAGGGAAACATGACACGGGTAGAATGGACTCAACCCCAACAGGATCTTTGGTAGTTTTGCAATTCACTTATACTTTCTTAGCCACAACATTCTCATCTGTAAAAATATGATAATATGTACTTATAAAAATGTTACAGTATTAAATTTCATGATTTATGTTATGATTCAGGGAAAGATAAAAATCCAATTTTTTTTGGTTGTCAAAAATTGCTTCCATATAACTTTATGTAATTAATGGAGTTTATTTCTCTCCTCAAAGGAGACAAAGAGGAAATTCTCTACAATTTGAGGACAGTCAGTATCTTCAAATCCATTTTTGAATTTTCTTGCCCCAAGATATTCATCTTTAGTTTCCTTAATAGTTGAGTTACTTGAAATATTCATACCTCTAATTCTTTTAGTTATCTTTCATCAAGAGCTAGAAACAGGAGCTAGAAATGAGCATCACACTCAAGCCATGGTTTGATCTGGGTTGGGTTGAGGATTGTTCCTTTCTGTTTTTAGGACAGAATATTTACATTAAAAATGGGAGGCAGGCATAATGAAAAGGTTCGATCATTCACCATGACTCATTCTGAGTTTGTCTACATCATGTCTTCACTTTCTATCCAAACATACTGTTTTTGTGAAGGGTTTCATTCTACTCACATTTTCTGAATTATATTTAGATTTATGTAACACATCTAGTCTTCAATATCAATTTATATATATGTGTGTATATATATGTATATATATATTTTTTTTTACTAAATATGGTTATTAAATTCCAGATATAAAACAGCATCAATACAAAGAAGAATTAACTGTGTATGATTCTACATCATGAATCTATTTAAAAATAGAAAGATATATTGAAATATGATGGTGCTTTGATCTTTACATAAAAGCTCAAGTACTTCAAACACATGTTTGTTCATAAGGCAACCCTACTGTCATATGCAGCAAAAAATACAAGCCCCTGGATATTTATGGCATTATCTTGCATGAAAAACTATTTATTACTATGGAAACAGAGTTAAAATTATTCCAATAATGTAATGTTGACTTTTAGTCATCTCAAGTAAGTTTTTGTGACCAATTGATTAAAAAACAAACTGCTAATTTAGAATAATTAATAAATAATTCATAAATAATTCTTCCAATTTAGAATATTTCAACAGGCTTCATAAATAAGAAGAACATGTCTATCATTTGTGACAGCGTTTGACAAGTAAGATTTGATTTTAACATAAAATTTGATCTATTATTGCTATTAAACTGCATGGTATTAACTTCAAAGAAAGTTAGTATTAATTACCAGGGAATTAATTTTACAATGGGGAAAAATCAAGGTCCTAAATCTGAGAAATGATGTAAGATTAATAATGACTTGATGTCTTTTAGTAGAGTATTTTTTCACTTTTTATTCCTTCACATTAACTATAGAGAATAGTGGGTTTTATTGTGGCATATTCACACATGCCTTTAACATAATTTGATCAGTTACACTCCCCAATACCTTTCCTTATCCCCACTTCTTCCTTATCCCCTTCCTTAGCTCTAATGATAATCTTTAACTTTTAAAAGCTCTCTCTTTTTCATTTTCCCTTTTGCTCCCAAACATAAGAGAAAACCCGATACTTGATTTTTGAGTCTAGCTTATTATACTTAACTTGATTCTGTTCAGTTTCACTCATTTTCCTGTAACTGAAAATAATTTTGTTCTTCTACATGATTAAATAAAAATCCATTGAGTCTATATACCACCTTTTATTTATCCATCCATTTGTTGGAACACCTAGACTGATTTCATAACTTGGCTCCTGTAATTATGCTGCAGTAACCATGGACATAGGTTTTAATTCATTTGGATAAATACAAGGAGTGGTGTTTTGTCTTTTTGAAAAAACTATGTATTCATTTCTGTAGTGGATGCACTAATATACATTCTCACCAACAGTGTATAAGAATTTGGTTTTACCCTGAATCCTTTCCAGTATTTATAGGTATTTCTATTTTTGATAATTGCCATTCTGATGTTGAGATAGAATTTCACATAGTTTCAACTTCCTTGATGGTTAAAGATGTTGAATATTATTTTTTATCCATTACTATGAAGAATGTTATTGGAATTTTAATAGGAATTGCATTCAATCTGTATAATGCTTTTGTTTACTACAGACATTTTGACAATATTAATTCTGCCTATCCAAGACCATGGGAGATGTTTCTATCTTCTAAGTTCTTCTTCAATTTATTTCTTTGGTGTTCTATAGTTTATGTAGCAAAATGAAATTAAACCCCTATCTCTCACCATGCACAAAACTCATCCCAAGAGGATCAAAGACTTAGGCACTAGAACAGATACCCTACACCTAATAGAAGAAAAAAGTAGACCCAAATCTTCATCATGTTGGTTTAGGAACTGACATCCTTGACAAGACTCCTGAAACACAAGAAGTAAAATCCAGAATCAGTAAAGAGGATGAAGTCAAACTCAAATGCTTCTTATCAGCAAAGGAAACAATAACATGAAGACAGAGCCTACAGAATGGGAAGAAATCTTTACCACATGCACTTCAGAGAGAGCATTAATCTCCAGGATATATAAAGAACTCAAAAAACTCAACACCAACAAAACAAATATCCCAACGAATAAATGGGCTAAGGAAGTGAACAGACACTTCATAGAAGAAGAAATACAATTTATAAGCAAATCTATGAAAAAATGTTCAACATCTATAGCAAATAGAGAAATGCAAATCAAAACTACTCTAAGATTTCATCTCACCCCACTCAGAATGGCAATTATCAAGAATACAAGAAACAATAAATGTTGTTGAGGATGTGGGGAAAAAGGTACACTCTTACATTGATGATCAGACTGTAAATTGATGAAACTATTGTGGACAGCAGTATGGAGATTCCTCAGAAAACTTGGAATGTTTGACCTAGCTATCTCACTCCTAGGTTTATATCCAAAGGACTTAAAATCAACATACTACAGTGATGTAGCCACATCAATGTTTATAGCAGCTCAATTCATAATAGCTAAACTATGGAACCAACTTAGGTGCCCTTCAACAGATGAATGGGTAAAGAAAATGTAGTGTATATACATATATATACATATAAGTATATATGATAGAATATTATTCAGTCATAAAGAAGAATGAAATTGTGGCATTTGCAGGTAAATGGATGAAGTTGGAGAATATCACACTAAGTGAAATAAGTCAATCCCAATAAACCAAAAGCTGAATGTTTTCTCTGATATGTGGATGCTAGTTCATAATAAAGGCAGGGGTCAGTAGGACTAGAGAAGAATAGAGGTATTTTGGATTAGGTAAAGGGGAATGAAGGGAGGGGAGGGGGTTTGGGGATAGGAAGGATAGTAGAATGAATTGGACATTATTATCCTATGTACATATATGACTATGCAAACGGTGTAATTCCACATCATGTGCAACCATAAGGATGAAAAGTTATACTCCATCTAGGTATGGTGTCAAAATGCATTCTACTATCTTATATAACTAAGTAGAACAAACAAGGAAAATTTAACAAAGATGTTGAATTTTTTTTCATATAATTTTTGGTCACTTATACTTCTCTTTTGTGTGGTGTCTGTTTAGTTCATTTGACCATTTATTGAATGGTTTGTTTTGTCTTGTTTATTGATGTTGAGTTTTTTTAATTCTTTATATATTCTGGATATGAATCCTCTGTTGGAAGAGTAGCTGGCAAAGATTCCCTCCCATTCTGTAGGTTACCTATTCATGCTGTAATTTTTTTCTGCACTGTGCAAAAACCTTTTAATTTGGTGCAATTCCATTCATCAATTCTTGTTATGATTTCCTGAGCTAAAGAAATACTGCTCAGAAAGTTGTTGCTTGTTCCTAGATGTTAGGGTGTTTTCCCTATTTTATTGTGGCAGTTGCAAAGTTTCTGGTCTTATAATTAGATCTTTGATCCATTTTGAATTGATCCTGGTCCTTGTGCAGGTTATTTCTTTTTGTTTTCCCTTTTCTGTCTTGTTTTTCTTAGAAACTAAAGAATTGGGAAAAGAAAAAGTAGATAGGGAAATAGATTGCAGTAGGACTGGAAAAGTGATAGCTCCCAGGGGGAGGAAGATCCTCACCAACCCAGAAATTCTAAGGAAGAAATCAGAAAGATTTCAAGAAAAACAGACTCTACCATCAGGCGTGAGATCTGCACAGAAAGAGACTTAAATACCCTGTGAGAGATAGTATGGGAGAAAAGATTACCTGAACTTTTCTGCAGATTCTATCATGACTGGCCACGACCTATTGTGAGTGATGGAACCCATGTGTGCTTTAGCTTTTTTTAATTGGTAAAATGTAAATTATAATTATATGAAGGAAGCAATAAGGGATAAATGAGATTATGGCTTTTATATGCATTAATACATAATATTTTCCACAGGTCTAGCACTTACTGCCTTTTTTGATATCATGTTAAATTCAGGAATTAGTTTAATTGTTATATAATATTGGTAGTTATTTATGCAGTACAATATTATAATAAATACATTTATATAACACATAATGATCAAGCCACGCTAATTAGCACTTTCATCTTCTCAGATATTATTCTTTCTATGTAGTTCACAACACATATATTTCAAAATAACTGTAGGAAAAGAAATTAGTTGTTTCATTGAGTCAATAGCTCATGAAAGCTATTCAGTAACCTCACTCCTTTGGTAAATATGTAACTTTCTTTTTACAATTAATGAAGAAAGTTAAGGGTGAAAATGTTGCATTATCTTGTTTCTGCTGATGATGCTCAACTGAGGTTTAGCAAGGTGGTCTTTTAATTGGTTACAGTAAACTTTCCAAGAGGATTCATGTTTATCTGAGTTTATATAGAAGGTAATTATATATAGTTACATCTTTACTGGGAAATGATGCTCCACGAATAAAAAACTCATTCTCTGAAAAGACTGACTACAATTGTATCATTGATTGAATTCATACACTCAAATTTCTGCTCTCATTGCACAAATCATACAGCCAAAGCAAACTGTTCTTCATCATAATTGTCATAAAGGAAAGGGTCTTTGCATTTTTCCCTTTTTAGTTGAGCAGAATTCTGCTGAGTTTCATAGTAGACAAATGTAGATAAGAAAATGATAAAAATGTCAACAAAATCTCAAAAAATAAAACTGTTTCACTTTTTCTTTGGACATTACAAGACATGTATGTCTCAATATAGCCATGTGACATGAAAAGATTAAAACAAATTATTAGCTAATTATATCAAACAATGTATAATAGTAAAAATACATTTAATCATTTAGTATTTATCCAATAAATGCTCTAAATATAAATTAGTGCTGTTCACCATATTGCACATTTTAAAAATATATCACCTAATAATCAATTCCCAAAATAAACTCCAAAGTTCATTATTGATTAAAAAGTTATCAGAAAAATAGAAATAAAATTGATAATAGATGTTCAAAAACATAAATGTATCACCTACTATACTCAATGGTGAAAGACTAAATGATTTTTCCCCTAAAATGGTTAAAAAAAAAAAAAAGCCAAAAAGAAACAAAAACAACAAGAAGATATTGGATCCTACCACTTCTGTTCTACATCATACTAAAGGTTCTAGCCAATGCAATAAGGAAATAATGTGAAATAAAAGGAATACATATTGATAATATAATAAAGAAGTAAATTCGACAGTATTCACAGAAAAAAAATGACCATATTTCTATCTGTATAGAATGTAAAAACTTACTAGAATTAATAAGTTCAGTGTTATTGCCTGGCATGAGATTCCTACACATGTCAATTATATTCCTATACACTTGTAACAACTAATTGAAATTGAAATAATAAAAAGGGGGGGTTATTTATAGTAGCATCAATGATATGAATTATCTAGATATAAAAATAAAACTGAGAGCTGTTGCCGAGATAAATGAAAGTTGACCTGAAGAAATGGAGGCCATGTAATAATAGACTGGAAGACTGAATATTGGGAAAATGTTTGTTTTCCCTAAATTGAATAAATTCAATACCATCAAAAAGACCATCGTGTTTTCTTTCGAGAAATCTACAGACTGCTTTTATAATTCCAGTGGTAACTCAAGGGCCCTAGACTAACAAATTTTAGATAAAGAAGAACAAAGTCAGAGAACTAACATTACTTGACCTTTTGATTTATTATAAAGCTACAATAAATAGGACTGTGTGAATTGAAAATAAAGGTAAACAGGTAGATATATGGAACAGAGACTCCAGAAATAGACTCACATAAATATGGACAATTGATTTTTTGACAAAGGTTTAAAGGCAATTCAGGGATGACAGGATGGTCTTTTTAATAAATGGTCCTAGAGAAATTGGATATCCATAAATTAATAAATAAAAAATTAACCTTAACTCCTGTCACACTTTATTTAAAAAGCAACTCAAAGTAGATTGTACATCTAAATGTAAAACTTAAAGCAATAAATTTTCAAGAAGTAAAATAAGGAAAATACTTCTGTGATCTGGGGTAAAGCAAAGATTTCTTAAAACTAACAATAAAAGAATGATCTATGAAAGAAAAAAATTGATAAATTAGACTTTATCAAAATTATAAATTATTTTTGAAAGAAATTGCTAAGTAAAATAAGAAGCCATAGGTTGGAAAAAATGTTCAAAAACTATCTATGTTATATAGAATTTGTATATAGAAAACATAAATAAATACAGAAACTATATAATAAATACAAAGGCAAACAATATAAACAATTAACTGAGTTTATTAAATGAATGGCAAATGAATACAAGAAAAGCTGCCCAATATAATCATATTAATAAATGTGAATTACAATAACCATGAAATATTCTATATCTGACAATAAAAGTATTAAAATTGAAATGACTTATACCTAATATCATAGGTTGATTCAATTAAGCCTGATCTACTTTCTCTTTGTTACATAATGATCAACTGTGCATTAGTTTATTATCCAATAATTCCACTTCTACCAAGGTTCTCATTACACCCTTTTGGTTTTTCTTTCTTTTGAAAAAGAGATACTTTAATAATGTACCTTGAGAATTAATTATGCCCGTTCTTTTAAGGTAATGACTACCAGTAACAGTAGAAAAAATTTTCACTTCTGATCCATCAATATAATTTTCCAAAGAGTTATTCTTTCTGCTTCCTCCTCTCAGAAGCACAATCAGGTTTTCTCCCTTCCTGGTTAGCCATGCTCTTTGGAAATGTGATGACATAAAACTTATGCTGTAAAATATAAATAAGGAATTTCACAATGATATATAATTTTGGATTCATATTTTAGGAAATAAAAAAGATACATACAAAATATTAATATAATATTTTTGAAACAATATATGTAACATGCTTAACAATGTGAGATACTCTAGTGGATTTAATTTGATCATTAAAAATCTAATTCCCATAAGAAATTGTTATTTATCCATTGACAGACACCTAGGATGGTTCCATAATTTAACTATCGTGAATGACATTCTTCCCAGAACTAGAAAAAAATAGTCCTAAGATTCCTTTGAAAGAATGAAAGACCCACAATAGTCAAAGCAATTCTAAACAAAAGACAAAACAAACAAACAAGCAAAAAGCACTGCTGGAAGCATCACAATATATGTCTTCAAATTATACCGAAGAACTATAGTAACAAAAACTGCATGGTCTTGGCATAAAAATAGATATATAGATCAATGGAACAGAATGGAAGACATAGAGACAAACCCACATGAACATAGTCAAAGAATTCTCTCCGCCCACACTCTTTAACACTGTTTAAAAAAGAAGAAGTAGAGAAGAAGAAGGAGGAGGAGAAGGAGAAAGAGGAGGAGGAGGAGGATTAGGAGGAGGTGTAGGAGGAGGAGGAGGAGTGGGAGGAGGAGGAGGAGGAGGAGGAGAAAAGCTTAAGCTGGTCATATCTTTTCCTCCTCTAAATCAGGGTTTCTCAAACATTTCCTGGAAATGGCAGATAATATATAGGTCTTGGTCCCATGTACTCAACTCTGTAATTATAGCACCAAATCAACCAGATAATATGCAAATAAATGAGCATGACCATGTTCCCATAAAGCTTTATTGTATTCCAATAAAATATTGTTCCTAACCTGGAGGGATGGATTTAGGCTGCTGGTCATAGACTATTGACCTCTGTTTTGAACTTTGAAAAACTAAAGAAAACAAATTAATCCTAAAAGTTTTAATCTCATAAAATGACCACCTATTGATGAAAATATACTACAACATTAATGTGACCTATGTCTTCCTGAACCCTTTGGTAAAGGATCTATATTGGTTCACATCTTAATAAAAAGGACTTTATGAAGTGAGTACTAATACTCTTGTTCTGCAGACAAAGAAACTGACACTTGGGAAATTGAGGTAACTTGCCAAAATCATTTGGATAATAACCAATAGAAGAAAGATTTAAAAGCAAGCTTCTTTTGCTCTTTTGCAAGAGAGGATAAAATAATACAATTAATAACAAAATAGCCTAAAGATCTTTGATTTTCAAACACATTGATTATTTGTTCCATTTCATGCTCCTCTGAAATGGGATTGGGAGCTGAACCACAGCTAACCTGATGAATAAAAATAATACTAGATATACTATATCAAAAGTGACCTTCTTGTTAATAGACTGTGGGTGGCTACCTAAATAATTTTTAGAATATTTTTACTTTGGCTTCTGCATTTCACTTCAGTAAAGGATTAGTAATCACATCTTGGAATAAAACAATAAAAATCATGAATAAAGTTGAAAGTCTGTGTTACTATAGAAATATCTTCCAGAGTAAACTAAGGAACATTTTAGTATTCAAAATTCTATTCAAATTTCCTAGTATGATGCCTGGCATATAGTAATCTCTGGAATTTTTAATGAATATATAAGAAGACATATAGAAGGGGGGTTGGCTGATTAGTGAATGAAGCTGATTAAATATAAACCAAGAGTTTCAAGATTTCCCTATTAAACACAATTGGGAGTGAGTTGGGGTGTTTGTAAATTTAGTTATTTTATTTTTACAGATAAATAAATAATGTATTAGAATGATTATATTTGAGTTTCAAGTTTATCCATAAAGTAGTTTGTGTCACAAACATCTTTGTTCTTTGAATTATCAAGTTTGTGAGATACAAATATATCTAGAAGGGTATATTTAGTTTTAGTCTGCACATTAGGATAAATTGTTGTTGCAAATTGCTTCAGATTTTGATAAAAATTGTTTGATTTAACTATTTTAAGTTTGTGCAATATGATCACCTCTGTGACAAATCTGAGTAGGGTTTCTGTAACTTGGTTTGTTGTAAAAGATTCTGACTATTCCTCCAAATCTTGGCACTTGAAAGTGCATAGTTTAAAAATCTCTTCACAAATTCTTTTATTTTAAAAGCATGTAAGTATAAATTACCAAAATAAAATAAATTCCACTCATATGTACTGATATTTAGAAGATTCCTGAAGACAGCATATGGTGCCACACACCTGTAATCCAAATGACTGGGGAGGCTGAGGCAGGAGGATTACAAATTCAAGACTCTCATCAACTTAGTGAAACCCTGTATCACAATTTAAAAAACAAAGAGCCAAAACATTCATGAGGGCAGGGGAATAAATACTCCATTTTCTCTCTATATCTACCTCCTCCATTACACATCTAGTCTTTTTCCCTTGAAGAGAGAAAAAAAAAATTAAACTATTTTTTTCATTTTTGCATTTATACTTATAAATTCTTCAAAACGATATTTTGGATTGATATATGGATGACAGGTTAGCCCTTTCCAAACCTGCAAACATCCTATGACAAGCATAAAACTGGTCACATCTAAATATGATCCTCTAAACCTTTTAATTTTCAGATGTTGACCAATATCTCTTATGTAATTATATAGTACATCAACGCTGGCTGTTACAGGTTAAATATGTTAAAGTCCCAGTGTCCAGTATTTTCTTAGGTGACCTCATTTAGAAAGAGGATGGTCACAGAAGAAATTACATTAAAATGAGAACATTAAGGTGGATTATAATCTAGTATAATTGGTTTTCCTATAAAAAATAAATATTCAGATAGAGACAGGCACAGAGGAAAAATGATGTCAAGAGACACAGAAATAACTCATGTGAAAAGGACTGCAGGGGTTGGAGTGATGTGCCTACCTGCCAAGGAACAGCAATGTTTGTCAACCAGAAAAGGGACACAGGCATGCAGTGGATTCTCTCTCACAGTCCCCAGACAGAACCAACCCTCCCAACCAGTCTGTCTTTGACATCTAATCTTCAGTACTGTGAGACTACATTCCTGTTGCTTAAGCCACTCAGTTTGTGGTGCTTTATTACCACAGCACTGGTAAGCTAACATGCAGGCCAAGAAATTGGAAAAAAAGGTAACATGGCAATTGTCCAGAGAATAGAACCAAAGTCAACTTAAAAACCTCTAGATATTTAAGGAAGTTTTCCTCATACTTTATAATTTAGAATTTTATATTTTTAATTATCTCCATTAAAAACCTTATGTTATTGGATTTCTTTTAAAATGACGTACAACATGTATCTCATGTAGCATTTAGGGTTATATCCATTTAGAGTAAATGTAAGAACATGAATGAAATGTATTGATACATACCTATTCCTGGATTGTATTGAGATAGGTAGAAAAGATATCTCATTAGGATAGTAAGGTGAAGTCAACAATTTTAATCACATTTTACTTCCTTAAAAAAGTTAAACTACATATGGAAAATTTTAAACATTTATTGTATACTGGTGATAGCTACATTGGTGTTTTTGTTACATCTTTGGTATAATCTTTTTATTGTGGTCAAAAATCCTTAACATAAAATTTATCATCTTAACCACTTTTTAGTGTATAGTAGCACTACTAGTATTAACAAATTGCACATTGTTTGGGGACAGATCTCTGGAAGAGTTCATCTTAGAAAACTAAAAATCTGTATTCCTTTAACAAAATCTCCTCCATGTACTTTAACACATTTGATAGCAGGAAAAGAATCACATATTAAATAGTAGATTATTCTATCTTTAGAAGGCAAATATATATTTCTGCTTACCAATTCATATATAAGGAAGACAGAATCCTATGTGGAACATTGGTGGTTAAAATTGTTGGTCAATAATTCATGACCTTATACTTGTTACTTCATACACAGATATGAGTAATAATAAGGGTTTGCTTCTTAATTTAAAAACCTTATCATGGAATTGGCCCATCACTATTGTCTATGTTCTATTCCCTTATAAGTATTAAGATTTACGGTCATTGAACGCCGTGGCAGCTTTTGAGATTTGCGTGGTTTCTTAGCAAGTAGACTCCGGCCTACACATACGGAACCATGTCTAAGGGACCTGCAGTCGGCGTTGATCTTGGCACCACCTACTCTTGTGTGGGTGTATTCCAACATGGAAAAGTGGAGATAATTGCCAATGATCAGGGGAACCGAACTACCCCAAGCTATGTCGCCTTCACCGACACTGAACGATTGATCGGTGATGCTGCAAAAAATCAGGTTGCAATGAACCCCACCAACAAAGTTTTTGATGCCAAACGTCTGACAGAACGTAGATTTGATGATGCAGTTGTCCAGTCTGATATGAAGCACTGGCCTTTTATGGTGGTGAATGATGCAGGCTGGCCCAAAGTTCAAGTAGAATACAAGGGAGAGACAAAAAGTTTCTATCCAGAGGAAGTGTCTTCCATGGTTCTGACAAAAATGAAGGAAATTGCAGAGGCCTACCTTGGGAAGACTGTTACCAATGCTGTGGTCACAGTGCCAGCATATTTCAATGACTCTCAGTGTCAGGCAACCAAAGATGCTGGAACCATTGCTGGTCTCAATGTGCTTAGGATAATCAATAAGCCAACTACCGCTGCTATTTCCTATGGTTTAGACAAAAAGATTGGAGCTGAAAGAAATGTGCTGATTTTCGATTTAGCAGGTGGCACTTTTGATGTGTCAATCCTCACTATGGAGGATGGAATCTTTGAGGTCAAATCCACAGCTGGAGACACCCACTTAGGTGGAAAAGACTTTGACAACCGTGTGGTCAATCATTTTATCACGGAGTTCAAGCGCAAGCATAAGAAGGACATCAGTGAGAACAAAAGAGCTGTCCTACATCTCCGTACTGCATGTGAAAGAGCTAAGTGTACCCTCTCTTCCAGCACTCAGGCCAGTATTGAGATTGATTCTCTCTATGAAGGAATCAACTTCTATACCTCCATTACCCGGGCTTGATTTGAAGAGTTGAACGCTGACCTGTTCCATGGCACCCTTGATCCTGTGGAAAAAGCTCTTAGAGATGCCAAACTAGACAAGTCACAGATTCATGATATTGTACTGGTGAGTGGTTCCACTTGTATCCCCAAGATTCAGAAGCTTCTGCATGACTTCTTCAATGGAAAAGAACTGAATAAATAGCATCAACCCTGATGAGTCTGTTGCTTATGGTGCAGCTGTCCAGGCAGCCATTTTATCTGGAGATAAATCTGAAAATGTTCAAGATTTGCTGCTCTTGGATGTCAGTCCTCTGTCCCTTGGTATTGAAACTGCTGGTGGAGTCATGACTGTACTCATCAAGCGTAATACCACCATTCCTACCAAGCAGACACAGACCTTCACAACCTACTCTGACAACCAGCCTGGTGTACTCATTCAGGTATATGAAGGTGAGCATGCTATGACCAAGGATAACAACCTGCTTGGCAAGTTTGAACTTACAGGCATACTTCCTGCACCCCGTGGTGTTCCTCAGATTGAAGTCACTTTTGATATTGATGCCAATGGCATCCTCAATGGCTCTGCTGTAGACAAGAGTACAGGAAAAGAGAACAAGATTACCATCACTAATGACAAAGGTCATTTGAGCAAGGAAGACATTGAGCGCATGGTCCAGGAAGCTGAGAAGTACAAAGCTGAAGACGAAAAGCAGAGGGATAAGGTGTCATCTAAGAACTCACTTGAGTCCTATGCATTCAACATGAAAGCAACTGTTGAAGATGGGAAGCTGCAAGGCAAGATAAATGATGACAAACAGAAGATTCTTGACAAATGTAATGAAATCATCAACTGGCTGGATAAGAATCAGATTGCAGAGAAAGAAGAATTTGAACATCAGCAGAAAGAGCTGGAGAAAGTCTGCAACCCCATCATTACCAAGCTGTACCAGAGTGCAGGAGGCATTCCAGGAGCTTTCCCTGGTGGGGGAGCTCCTCCTTCGGGTGGTGCTTCCTCTGGGCCCACCATTGAAGAGGTTGACTAAGCCAGCCCAATAATAGAAGTAGCATTGTTCCACAGTAAAATATGGAAGGGCCCAAATTTGTAGCAAATTCTGTGGCAGTTTTAAGGTTGCTGCTATAGTAAATTACTGGGCATTCTCAATACTTGAATATGGAACATGTACACAGGGAAAGGAAATAACATTGCACTTTATAAACACTGTATTGTAAGTGGAAAATGCAATGTCTTAAATAAAACTGTATTTAAAATTGAAAAAAAAAAGATTTACATAATGCCTCCAAATTAAAAACAAAAACAAAGCCTTTCTTCCTTCATGGCACTTAACTAAATAGGAAACAATGTGATGGAGAAACTAATTCAATTTGTAGTTAATATGATGTCCAAGATTTTGTCTCTAAATATAAGGATGCCATCTGAGATGCCTAAAGTAGACCTCAAATCTGCATAACCCCTTGGGGGGGAGTTAACAAAGAGAATTAAGTTACTCATTTAGGAAATTTGCCTTTCTTCTCAGAGACCCTAGATTTAAATGTTGCATACTCTTTGTCCAAAAGTCTTGTTATTTCACTGAACAAACTATTTTTTCTATTAATACTAAAAGCAACAGTTCTTGCACGAAGTCACAAATAATTTAAAGAAGAAGAATGTGAATGTAGCTTCATAGTCATTAGAGTAAAGGAGATTCATTCCATAGAGTGTCAGGTCAAATGCTTCATGCTTTGCTTTAATGGCTCTGTTCCTACTACCCCTTTCTGAGACAAATACAATAACAGTCCATTTTGTAGGGGGTCACCTTCTAAAACTATTGATTTTTCTAATAGGAATTCAGGAAGAACTTATGATATAACACACTGTGTTCTTACCTGTCCGTGACACTCTTAAAGAAACTAGCAATAATCGGTCATTAGGGAATGATCTGATGATTCTATTCCTTTCAGTAATATGGAGCATCTGCTTCACTATTAAAAAAATAAAAAACATATTTCACTATTCAAAAATGCTTTATTATTGATATAGTATGAGGAAAAACTCCAAACTTTTAGTATTTTCTTGAAGTAAAAATATAGTCAGCTGGCTGTCTATTTGAGGGTTCTGTACAGGAAAACCAACTGTGAGTCATATTAAAAAATTTTCATCTGTACTGAACACACATAGATTTTTTTTTGTTCATTGTTCCCTGAGCAATACAGTATAACAACTATTTCATAGCATTCAGATTTTATTAGATATGTCAAGTGATCTAGAGAGTAGGATTGTATA
Organism: Sciurus carolinensis; assembly: GCF_902686445.1. Lineage (NCBI taxonomy): Eukaryota > Metazoa > Chordata > Mammalia > Rodentia > Sciuridae > Sciurus > Sciurus carolinensis. Next base: position 108,730,515 of record NC_062217.1, on the reverse strand, counting down.
GAGTATGTGTAAATACTATAACATTTTATATAAGCAACTTGAGCAACAGCACATTTTAACACGCCAGGGGACCTGGAACCAATCCCTCACTGATCTAATCATATTACCAATATTAATAGCCATAAATAAATAAAAATTTAACCTTTACAATAAAATAGATGGAGTTTCAAAAAATGTAAACTACCGAACTTCATGGCAAATACTTGCTGAGACAGATATTTTAGTTCCTTAAATGATTAATTTAATATTTACCTATTCATTTTAACTATGGATGATGAATATAAAAAGATTTTTATAGGGTATTTTAATGCAAATCTTTCAAATATTCAAACTGCTTCTTTATTGTGTTTGGTATTAAAGGAAAGACCAAATTTGAAATCTATAATTTTACTTTACTAAATGCGATGTTAAAACTAAAACTTACTGTACATATCAGAATGATGCTTTTGGTAGCATAAGATATTTTATAATAAAATATTTTCATTCACAACTTTAGAAGGTACGACTCAGATCACCTATGTAGCATAGATACTAAGAGGAGGAAATGAACTAGATACCTACCTCCCTGTGTCTCATTTGTAACACCAAATAAAGTGTTACAAATTAAAAGAAAGTGCTTATGAAACTTAATTTAGAAGTAATACTTAATGACATCTAGTTGTTCATACCTTTTAATGCTTTTAATAATCACTTCAGTTTCTGTTTTTATTTTCAATGAGGGAATCAGACATGACAACTAGGAGGGCATCCTTCAACAGCAGTTTGAGGACAATTCCTCTTTTGATGCTATTGGAAAATGGCTATAATTGAGTAATAATTACATATTATTTCAATGTTTTATAAATAAAATATGTGTTATATTGTGCTGAAAGTTTTATTCTTTGCGTTTTATCCACAATGTATATGCCTGAGTTTACCTGTGATATTGTTGTTCACAAGAAAAAGCTTTTACAATCTGAACTATGACTTTGTGTTTCTGCATTTGTCACTCTTTGTTCCCTATCTCTGTGTTTCTCCATTTTTGTATCTTTCCATGTTTATGCCTCATTGTATATATTTCTCACTTCTCATAGTAACATTTTCAACCTTGCTAAAATAAAAATCTTGCTTGTCTTCATCATACTTATTTCAAATCCAACTGAACATCATTGTTCTGTAAAATCATAATTTATTCAATGATATAATATAGAATCAAATAGAGATATAGAAGGCAATATTCTTTAATTTACAATAAATTAAAGAGATGTACCTCTCACCTGGAATGCCAAACTACTGCTTGAAAATATTAGATTGTTTCTGAAAAGAAAATCACGGAAGGAATGGTGGTTTCAACATAGTCAGTCAATTTCCATTATCAGTTGGACCAGACAAGTACATTTTTAGCAGGATAAAGGAATTAGTTAATGCACTATAATTTCTGTATTTTCTGCCTTTCTTTCTGCAAAGGTATGCTGTGGTTTGATTAATAATTAAATACAAAACCTGAAGGAGTCTATCACAGGCAAAGTCTCTGAAAGAAGCAACTGTTCCCTTTGTGATCTCCTTCCCTTCTCTCATATGCTCACTCAGCTTTTAATGCCTTCTTTCCTCTCAAGAAACATCTCAGGGCATGAATATCACATGAGTAGCAAATTGACATACTGTATAGAGAAAACTAGTTATATAATTTTGATTAAAAATATTCTAGTACTATTCTAATTATTCAGGATTTAGATCTATTCTATTCTGCATTATTTTCCACTGAATTACCTCCCCTTATACTTAATCCTTCAGTAATTACTCAGTAATATGTAGATGATCTTATCAAATAAAGATTAAACATGCAGTCTTCTGTTTATTGAAAAGACAACTTTGAGACTATCACTTACTAAAATCTGTGCTTTAACTTACATAAAATGGGGCATAAGTTTGGATCCCCAGCTGTAGGGGCTCAGATTGAATATACAGGCAAACAACTAACGATAATAGCATTTTATATGGGCATAAATAACATGATTTAGAGTAATCCATTTATTTCCTATACCTATTATAGCACATTAAACCACAAACCTGGTAACTTGAAATAGTATAAATTTATTCTTACAGCTTTGGAGATCGAAATTCTGAAAGTAAGGTTTGGTCTGGCTGTGCTTCTTCTGAGGCATCTGAGGACAACCTGACTCCAGCTTCCAGAGTTTTGCTACCTTCTTTGGCTCATGATCCCTTCCCTTCATCACTCCAACCTCTTGATTCTCTTGCCATATCCTATATCTATTATAAGGACTGTTCTTATTAGGTAGGTCTATTCCAGAGAACACAGGATAATTTCCTCATCTCAGGATCCTTAATTTAAACACATCTACAAAGTCCCCTTCACCATATAAGTATACACATTCATAAATTCTGGAAGTAAGACATAGAAATCTTTGGAAGGCATTATTGAGCCTACCAAATTAGGATATGAAATATAGGGAAATGTTCAACCTTGGGGGAGGGAGAGGGAAGCATGTAGAAAACTCCATACAATAGACTTCCTTTGAAATCTCTTAAAGGAAAGATGAATCTTTGGTATGACTACAAAATTGTGAAGAACAGCAGACATGAAAAAGCTTCTCATAAAAGTGATTCACAATAGTCACTTTGGATGATTCTGTCCAATTCAGACATTCACTAAATCTAGACTATTATTATGGCACTTATTGCTGTCGAAGAGAATGATAATAGCCTGAGTCCAAATGATCAAGATTTACCCAAGAGATCCCTCGTGAAGGAAAAAGAAAAAAAAAAAAAAAAAAAAAAAAAGAAAGAGAAATTGAGAGAGCGAGAGAGAGAGAGAGAGAGAGAGAGAGAGAGAGAGAGAGAGAGACCTTTGAGACCTTTGCCAGTAAGATGAGGAGGTGAAATGGCCACTAAATAACAACTACAGTTCTATTCCAGTCATTTTTGAACTCTTGATTTAAACTTTTGCATCCATACTGCTTGCCATACCATCCTTATAGAAAACATTTATAAAAATCACACACATTATTTTTCTACACATCACCATAGCTTTTTTCTTCTGTGATTGCTTGTTCTCCTAAGATCATTACCATTATCATAGAGAGGAGAAATGGGTGTCCATCTCTTCATTACATGAATTTAGTTTATTTCCAATTCATCTAACTCTGGTGAGAAATAGTTGGGTAAGCTACTTGGAAACATTGCCAGAGGAATCAGCCTTTCCTCTTATCTTTTCATTGACCATATTCTGTTTCTCGAAATGCTGTTCTTAATTGTTGAAGAACTTTAAACTTCATGCTTTATATTCTGAGCTAAAACATTAGCATTGACAGAAGACCTGGGTTTGTGGTTTAATAGATGCATCCCATCCTGAAAGTTCTCCGGATCATTTCAAAGTCACCATGACAGGCCCTCTTTGTAGTCAAAGGCTTTGAACAGAGAGTGAAGTAAAATTATGTCTCAGTGTAGGGCAGAGTGCAGAGGTGAATTAAAACAGTGATGGGAACAGTATTAGGAAACACACTAGGAAAATGAAGTCAGTAAATTAAATGAACATCAGGGAAGTGAGCAAGGAGCAATAGAGGTGGAACTGACAGGATTATCTGACTCTTCACTAACATCTGGTCAGCCTGCTCAGAAGATTGTGTGCTAGGAGTCTATAGCATTTCACACCTGTCATGTAAGGGCTATGCAGCCACTTGAAACAAAATAAATTACAAAATACCAGAAAGTGTTGCTTATGAAGCACAAAGTTAAATGGTGTTTTATTGTTAACAATCAGTTGCATGCACATCCACAATAAATTAATTAAAATGATAACTGAGTAAATGGCAGACAGATTAGTAGAATAGAGCAAGGGGTGGGCAAGGAGAGGAGAAAGAGAGGTACTGGAGACTAAATTAGAATAAGATATATTTCATGCTTTTATAAATATGTCAAAATGAATTCTACTGTCATGTATAACTAAAAAGAACCAATATTTTAAAAAATCAGTTGCAATACATGAGGTGCATGAACTGGAAAATATTTTTGCCATATTTCTCACAATTATGACCCATCTGAATTCCCATTTGCATAAAACTCCTGGAAAATGGTTGTTTACAAGTTATATGAGAATGATTAGCTGAAGAAGACTAAAGCTTAATAGCCTATGCTCTTTATGCAGAAGAAGCCTCTGACAGTGTTACATTTTGAAGGAAGACTAACAAATTTCATAGATTATTGTGTAGTGAGTCCTAGAAATGACAGAGGAACAAACTAATTAGATGATTTTCCTTTGATATGAAAATAATGATACTGTGGTATAATCTATCATGATTTTTTGGTTAACTGGGTGCACTGGCACTCATCTGTAATCCCAGTGACTTGGGAGGCTGACCCAGGAGGACCATAAGTTTAAAGCCAGCCTAAGCAAAAATGAGGTCCTAAGCAACTCAGTGAGACCCTGTCACTAAATAAAATAGTGACACAGTGGTTGAGGGCCCCTAAGTTCAATCCCTAGTACCCGCCCCTCCAAAAAAGATATTTTTGGTAATAAATTCCAAAAATTCTGGAAAAGTTGATGATTAATTGAACAAAGTTTTCTGTGTTTTTTTAATCTCCCATGATTAGACCTTACATTGCTATATAAAAGTTTATAAAATTTATGTATTCATTGAAAGGTATAAAATAACAACATGAATATATCCAATGAACTTATTAATTTAATATATTAGGAGAAGAACAATGAAAAACTGAAAAATACATTTAAAATATTACAGGAAGGATATTTCTGACCATCACACAGAAAGTTATTAATGAAAATAGGTTGAGTAACTAAAAATAACAATGAGGGTAGGAAAAGCTAAGCCTAAAACAAAAATGTCATTTTAATTCATCAGGTTTCAATCACTGTGAGTTTTTAAAAGTGTGTTTTAGAAAAGGGCACCAGAAATGGTGAAATAAAATATTTCACTAAATGTGCTATTTAAAATTTCAAGAATGTCAGAAAAATAATAAAATTGACATATCTTACATATTGAGCACAATATTTAGAAAACAACTTCTGCATCTGAAAAATGATTGATCTAATAAATCCACTTTTGCAATTCAATTGAAATATAGAAACAGAATTTTTACTGACACATGCAGTTAGCATCAGATAACAAGCCAGGATAATTTATTGTTTTTTAAAATAAGATTTTAATGATATAAAGAAACTAAAAATTTAATGATCTTTTATGCTACTAAGGAAACTGTGAGAATCATATAACAAATATGTGTAATATGAACATTGAAATCTAGTTGTTTTTTTAAAAATATTTTTACTTGTTCCAATTTGTTGTACACTACAGTAGAATGCAGTTATTTATTTTCTGGTAATTTGCTCATATAAAACATATGTATATTTATATTTTTCTGAAATTCATGCATAATAGCACATATGTAAATGCTACTTACTTTTGTGCCCAAAAATTCCCCCAGGTTCTCATCATATGTATTCTCCCTAAAATTATATTTTTTAGAAGGGTAAAATGTCAATGCCTTGTCATATTTATTGTCTTATGACAGATTGTCATGTACCATACATAATTTTGCATAACTCTGTCATAACAGTATTAAAGTAAGTAATATGTTCAGTAATGTGAGTAATACTGATTAATTCTATGTCAACAATCAAATCATAGGTGACATTTTTGTTAAAGTTAGGTAGAATTTTAGTCTTCTTTTGCTTTAAGATATCACTATATATTATTCAATTTCTCTGCCATTGCAGTGAACCAAAGCTCTTTAATTTAATTTAATATGGAAGACAAAACATCTGTTTATTAGTATCATATGCAAAGTACAAGTCAATCATTATCATCAATATTTTACTTGGAAAAAAAACAACTTTTCCTTCCTTTTCCATTTTCACAGCGGACATAATCTTACAAGATCAAAACTATTTTTAGAAAAAAATATTTCCCAGGTTTTATCTTTTGATTTCTGGCTTGAAGGAGGTCAAGGTACAACTTTCTTTAGTTGTCTTGAATCTGGGCTCATCTGATCAGCCATGCCATCATATTCTTCAAGTTTGACTCCAACGAGATCAGAGTCATGTACCTAAAACCCACCAGTGCAAGGCAAGGTCGGTGCATGTCTGCCCTGATTCCCAAAATATCAGGCCTTGGATTTGTCCCCCAGTAAGATTGATGATGACATTACCAAGGCAACCAGAGAATGGAAGGGTCTGGGTATATATATATATATATATATATATATATATAATATATATAAATATAATAAATATAAATATATATATATAATATGTAACATGTATATTATGCACATATACATATATATGTGTTATATAGTGTATATTATGTATACACATATATATTATATATATAATATGTATCTCGGGTTTTAGAAGAATCAAAAGCAAATTCCTGTGCTACATAAGGGAGATATCACTGTACACTTACAGATAGGCATTTTAGCATTATCGATTTATCCCAACAACCATAGCATGACAATCTAAACCTGTTGAATTCATTTGTTAATATCCTGGTTATGTATTCATAAAACAAGTAGATTTATCCTAGTGGTAATGGACATTACCTGCATTTTAGTATTGGCGATTAATTTTATTATGTTAAGTATCAGCCTAGCATCAAGGCATTTAACAATAGAAAATGAATAAGTGTCAGCATGTGCCAACATTGCATTCTTTTACTAATATTTTTACAAAGGATTAAAATATTTTTCATCAATAAGTAGCTTATGACCCACAAAATAGTATATATTTATCTAATATAAGATATTTTCATCAAACATGTTTAAAGAAAATAGTAAAGGAAATACATAATAAGGCACAGAAAACACTTATTTACAAGAATAATAGAAGACTTGAAAGATAGGTGTAAGTTTAGTAATAAGTAGAGTATAAAGCAAAAATCTTTATGGTTCTGGAAGAACACCAGGAATGCTCTCCTGCCTTAAACAATTAGAAAACCTCAAACAATAAAATAATAGGCTTGAGACATTTGGCAATAGGAAGAAAAGCACAATGACTCCTGACAGAATGAAAATAAGAGTCTGTATCTTCAAGTGTCCCAGTCTTCTGACCGGAAAATGTTTGTTAGGCTGCATTTTACAGAATGAGAGCACACACAGAGTCTGGAAGTCTCACTGAGTAGGAGAAGCAGAGATTGGACTTTTAGAGTCAAAGAAGACAGAATTTGTGAGATAGTACAAGCTGGAAAATGCTGCACAGAGAAAACTCTGGTGATTTGTGGAAGGATCCTCTTAAGAGTTTTGCTGAATATTGATCTATGTGAGTATTTGAGGAATTACCAATGCCAGGCAAAGGACCTCAGAAAGGAGTAATTAGAGCAATCTTGATATCTAACAGATGCCCAGAATTTGCCCATATCACTCCTTTGTAGCACAAAGACCTCCTGCTACCCCAGAACAACTGGAATGTGGGACAAATTATGTCCTTCAAAAAAACATGGTGAAGCCCTGACCTCCGCTACCTGTGAATGTAACTTCTTTCGGAAATCACTAATTGTATTTAAAGTTTTTAAATCAATTTAGACTAATCCCATGAAAGTTAATTACAATCTGGAGCAAAGCCAAAAGCAAATTAAAATAATTCAAGTCATGTACAACCACAAGACTGGAAACCTAAATAGAACAAGTTATACTTTATGTACGTATATTCTGCCAAAATATATTGTACTGTCATGTATGACTAAACATTTTAAAAAATATAAAAAAGCAAAAATATCCATCAGTTTAAAACTCAAAGTATCTGTTATTTTATTGAACATTCCACACATGCAAGAAACAGAGAAAAAGGCCCTAAAAAGGACACAGAGAATAAAATTAGAAGACAAGGACAGAAAAACATTTTTATAAAACAATTTCGCATGCCCGAGAAAACTGAGAAAAGTAAAAACACATTGAGAAATAAAAACAAGATAACAAAGCAACTGAATTCAAACTTGTAGAAATGAAAAGTTCAGTACTTTAATGAAAACATATTGAGTGGAACGAATTTTTAAAAGATTGGGAAACCTCATTAGAAATAGCTTGAAATGATACAAAGAAAACTTTCTAAAAAAATGACCAAAGAATAAGTAAATTTTGGAAAAATTGCAAGTGATCTTAGCTTTGTATAGTTGGATCCCAGGAAGGGGTAAATGCAGGGGTGTAAAAAAAAATCATTTGGAGAAAATATGGCCACAGTGTACAGAATTAATGAAAACTATAAATACAAAAATTCAGAATCCTCAGGTAGCCATGACAAAGGGAAAGTGAAAAATACCACACCTGGGCATATTATCATTAAGTTGTTGAGAACAATGATAATGAGAAAGAAAAACAAACCCCAGAGACCTAAAAAGATTCATTTTGTAGAGCGAAACTAAAGTAAGAATGACATTAGACTGCTTGGCAGAAGCAATACAGCCAGTTGAAAGATAACTTCAATTTTTATACCATGAAAATAAATGTTTTTCAAAAACAAAGATGAAATGAAGACCTATTTAAAAATAGAAAAGTAGAATTTCAAATTAGTAGACCAGCAGTAATGAGAAATTTAAAGGAAGTTCTTTAAGAGTCAGAAATAAAAATTTCCAATGGAAATTTGGATCTACACAAATAAAAGGAACATCAGGCATATAAACATGCAGGCAAATAAGTATAAATGCTTCCTTTCCAATTTCTAATTGCTTTTAAACTACTTCATTGTCTAAATTAAATACAATGACAATGTATTGTGGATATATAAGACATTTAGAAGTAAAATGTCCAATAAAGTATAACAAAGGCAAGAGGGAAAGCATTATTATACTTGTTACATAGTATGAAGTTATATAATATTATTAGAAGGTCTATACTCATATGTTTTAGTTATGTACTAATTTGTACACTCTGAATAGACCTTTAAAATTATAGATGGATAGATATATAAGAGACATAGCCAACAAGTCAGTAATGGAGATAAAATCAAGTCATAAAACTTGAATAATTCAAATAGCCATGAGAACTTTTATATCAAATTCTAGAAAATCTAAACTAATTTATAATGTCACAATGCTAATCCATGACTGTGTAGGACTAAAGTAGGGCCCAGAGAAGTTCCTACAGGTAGGAACTACAAAGTGAAGCAAAGAAAACTTGGATATCTAGATAACATTAATTGTATTGCAGCAGTGATTTCATGGGTATGTGCATGTTATTGGTGATCGAATTGCATATATAAATAAATGCAAATAGTGTTAAATGAATTATAACAATAGATGTGATACAAATAATTTTAGATTAGTATAATTTAGGAAAAATTTTAAAAAGAGGAAAAAGAAAACAGAAAAAGGAATGGAAGGGAAAATAGAAGGCAAATAGCCATGTGCAAGATTTAAACATCATAATCATGCTATATACTCAAAAAGTAAAGAGGGTTCACCTTTGATATAAAAGCAAGACTCAAAAACATGCTGTCTACAATACATCCACTTTATTTATTTATTTACTTATTTATTTTTTGGTACTGGGGATTGAACTCAGGGGCACTGAATCACTGAGCCACATCCCCAGCCCTATTTTTGAATTTTATTTAGAGACAGGGTCCCACTGAGTTGCTTAGTGCCTCACTGTTGCTGAGGTTGGCTTTGAACTCAGGATCCTCCTGTCTCAGCTTCCAGAGCTGCTGGGACTACAACGGGGAGCCAACCACTTTAAATATTAATCAAAGTTACTTTAGAGGACAGTGATAGAAAACCATTTCATGGCAACCAATAATCAAATGGAAGATGGAGAGGACATAACAAGGTAAATTTGCATACAACTAATTAAAGAGATAAAAATGTATATTAAAGTGATTAATAGAACCAATAAAAGAAAGAACCAAATTCAAAATGATAAAGACTTTACAAATTTCTCCTTATAATTAAAAAAAAAACTGATTGACAACATGGATGAACCTGGAGTATATTATGTTAAGAGAAATAATTCAGGCACAGAAAAATAAATACTGCCTGATCCCACTCTTGTTTTGTATCTGAAATAAATAATTTAAAAAATAAGATCAATAATTAATTATATAAAAAATAAAGCTGGAAGACTGTGTTTTATTGTGACCAAGTGTGTATTTGAGGAAAAGAAAAAAAAATATTTAAAAGATCTGCAATTCCTTAAATAGCTATGACTAATAATCAGATACATGGATTAATTAAAATTTCTGCAAAATTAAAAAAAAAAATTGTTGAACTTGGAAGCAGAAAGTAGAATTGGGCCACCAGAATCTGAGTTATTGTGAGATGCTGGTCAAAATATAAAGATTTTGGTTACTCAGAAAGAATAAGTTTGGGAGACATATACTATAATATGGTATCATTAATAGCAATGTATTCTATATTTTATAATTGCTAAGTCAGTAGATTTTAAATGTTCTCACCACAGAAAATGAACTTGTGAGGTAAGAAATATGTTAATTAGCTTTATATATAATGTATGCACATCAAAATCTTTTTATAATATATAAATATAAATTTATATTTATATTGTATAGTAAAGGAATGCCCACATCAATAAAAGATTGATCTCTATGTCATGATCTTATTGTAATAAATCAAAAATTTTGAATTATGCTGTTTCCAAAATGATAGGTTCTAATTTTACCTTAGGGGGTGGGGTGGGAAACATGATAATTTTTACAAAGATATTATAAAATTTTATTTCAAAATGATGCTGATTCTATACTATTTAACTAATTTGCTTTCTGTTCCATTGTGGTTACTTGATGTCTTAAGAACTGACAGATGAAGCAAACCAGAGCTGATAATGTAGGCAAATTTCTTTAAAAAACATACTGAAAAGCAAAGGGTAACGTACAGTCTAAAGCAGAATGCAAAGTTTAACAAAATGCCAGTTGACTTCTAGGAATTACATAAAAGCTGTCACTCAGTAGGTGCCCATGAACCCTAACCATATGTGCTTGCATTGATTAATGACAAAATACAGAAAACATGTGCTTTTCAATCGAGAAAGCCAAACACTGTTAATGTCTGCAGACTGAATTTCACAAAGCAGCTTTTAAATGTTCCCATATAGCTAAAACTATAAGAAAAAACATAATGTTTAAACTCTGATCATTAAAACAGAAAGAGTACTACCTCTTATAAATCAATGTATTTGAGAAGGCGTAAAATTTGCAAAACTGAAGTAAATACATCAGTCATGTAATCAAGGAGATGAAATACTGATAATGACACTTCTAAAAATTTAAACATATTCTTAAACAAAAACCAATAAATAACAGAGTAGTGTACCATTTTCTAAATGGACTGATTTAGAAAATCTCTAGACTTTCTTGATGAGTAAAATAAAATCTCCACCCTCGTTCATACCATGAGGCAACAAATTCAATGACTTCCCAAAAATGTGCTTCCTGAAATTTTAATTCTATTTTTTTATCTTTAATTTCCCTTTTTTATTTTTATTTATTTATTTTTTTAAATTTATTTTTATTGTAAACAAATGGGATACATGTTGTTTCTCTGTTTGTACATGGAGTAAAGTCATACCATTTGTGTAATCATACATTTACATAGGGTAATGTTGTTTCATTCATTCTGTTATTTTTTCCCTTTCCCCCCACCTCTCCCACCCCTCTTTTCCCTCTATTCAGTCCCTCCTTCCTCGATTCTTGTCCCCTCCCACTCCCATTATGTGTCATCATTTACTTATCAGCAAGATCATTCTTTGGTGTTTTGAGATTGGATTGGCTTATCTCACTTAGCATGATATTCTCCAACTGCATCAATTTTCCTGCAAATGCCATAATTTTATTCTTCTTTATGGCTGAGTAATACTCCATGGTATAAATATACCACGGTTTCTTTATCCATTCATCAATTGAAGGACATCTAGGTTGCTTCCACAATCTGGCTATTGTGAATTGAGCAGCTGTGAACATTGATGTGGCTGCATCTCTGTAGTATGTTGATTTTAAGTCCTTTGGGTATAAGCCGAGGAGTGGGATAGCTGGGTCAAATGGTGGTTCCATTCTAAGCTTTCTGAGGAATCTACACACTGCTTTCCAGAGTGGCTGCACTAATTTGCAACCCCACCAGCAATGTATGAGTGAACCTTTTTCCCCACATCCTCGCCAACACCTATTGTTGCTTGTATTCTTGATAATCACCATTCTAATTGGGGTGAGATGGCATCTTAGGGTGGTTTTGATTTGCATTTCTCTTATTACTAGACATGTTGAGCATTTCCGCATATATCTGTTGATTGCTTGTATATCTTCTTCTGTGAAGTGTCTGTTCATTTCCTTAGCCCATTTTTTGATTGGATTATTTGTATTCTTGGTGTAGAGTTTTTTGAGTTCTTTATAGATTCTGAAGATTAGTGCTCTATCTGAAGTATGAGTGGCAAAGATTTTTCTCCCACTCTGTAGGTTCTCTCTTCACATTGCTGATAGTTTCCTTCGCTGAGAGAAAGCTTTATAGTTTGAATCTATCCCAGTTATTGATTCTTGCTTTTATTTCTTGTGCTATGGGAGTCCTGTTAAGGAAGTCTATGGCCATACTACCAAAAGTGCTATACAGATTCAATGCAATTCTAATAAAATCCCAATGATGTACCTTACAGAAATAGAGCAAGCAATCATGAAATTCATCTGGAAGAATAAGAAACCCAGAATAGCTAAAGCAATCCTTAGCAGGAAGAGTAAAACAGGGGGTGTCACAATACCAGACCTTCAACTATACTACAAAGCAATAGTAACAAAAATAGCATGGTATTGGTACCAAAATAGACAGTTTACCTCTGTCTATTCTGTACCTCTGTCAATGGTACAGAATAGAGGACATGGACACAAATCCAAATAAATACAATTTCCTCATACTAGACAAAGGAACCAAAAATATGCAAAGGAGAAAAGATAGCCTCTTCAACAAATGGTGCTGGGAAAACTGGAAATTCATATGCAGCAGAATGAAACTTAACCCCTATGTCTCACCCTGCACAAAACTCTACTCAAAATGGATCTAGGACCTCGGAATCATACCAGAGACCCTTCATCTTATAGAAGAAAATGTAGGTCCAAATCTTCAACATCTCGGCCCAGGATCACACTTCCCTTTTTTATTAATGAGATGGTTCTGTGGTTTCAAGTCTCGATTCTACACCATTCTTCTGTGGCAATAAGTTAACCCATGTAGAATTTGGTATAGAAACATCAGATACTCAAGGACCAGAGTCAAAGATTTATCTGGGTAAGTGATGTCTTTTAAGGTTACTATGTTTGCATGTTTTAAATCCTTCAAGAATGAAACTTTCCAAGTTTTTCCTAATTGGATGTAGGTTTATGATTTCCCAAGCCCAATTTCTGACTTCATTGAGATCCATCTATGTTTATGATTTCTGAGACAAACACCTGTAGGTGACTGGACTTCATCAGATGACTTCCCAGAAGACTGGTCACTCTCAACATCTGATCCCATTTTTAGATATTTATGATCAATATCTCCTCAGGAATGGCTGGATCCTCAGCCAAAGAGGCTGCAGCGCCAGCCTCCTACTCCATGTCCCATTGAACAGAGCCTGGCCCTGCTTCCCGCTGCCTTAATTCTATTTTTGTTACAGCCTTTCTTTTTTTTTATTTTTATTTTTTTAGTTGTATATTGACACATTATCTTTATTTTATTTATTTTTATGTGGTGTGGAGGACTGAACACAGTGCCTCATGCATGCTAGGCAAGCACTCTACCACTGAGCCATAATCACAGCCCCTATAACAGCCTTGCTTAAAAAATCATCTCACATTACAGGTAAAAGAGCAGAAAAATATACTTTTTAGCAAGGCATAAAATGCAAACAAATAATATTACCAAATGAACAAACAAACAAAATAAAACAATTTGAACTGACCTAAACCTTCCAAAGAAATTGGTGAAATTGGTGTAGAGATACAAGTAGGCATTTGAAGAAAGATAACTATTAGTGGATTTATATTGTTCAGTCACTGAGTATTTTGATATGTATAAACTTTTGTAATTATTGACAGAGCTGATATATGATGGTGAATCTCTAGGAAAAGATATGTATTTTAGTACTCTGATTAATTTTTATTTGATATTATGATATTTAATGATTAGAAAGAAATACTATATATGCCAGTATCCATGAAAATTGTGATGAAAACATAAATTTATACAGTCAATTAGGGTAATATAATTTAATAGTTAATATGAAATTACTGAAAAATCATTGAACATAGAAGATACACAGTGATTGCATATCTTTTGATTTGAAGCTCTTATACATTGGTAGAGTTGCTCTTTCCAGAAAATAAAGCACAATATTACCATTTTCAGTGAACAAAACTTTGCCACCAAATCAACTGCTTTCTCCTCAAGTTTCTCCACTTCTTTTTTGACCAGAATGTTCATTTTCATGAGAAATGAATACCACTACTTTGAGTACGAATGCATAAGCTAACTGGAAAATGGAAATTTTTATTAACCTTATGTAAGATCAGTGTATTAGTTTTCTAGGGGGGCTGTAAAGTATTCCAATTTGGGCAGCATAAAATAAAGAACCAGAAATTTATTTTCTCACAGTTTTGTTATGTACCTAAAGTCTGCAGTTTGGGTGTCAGCAGGATCATGGCCCCTCTGAAATCTTTAGAGGTAAGACCTTCCTTACCTCCTTATGGCCTCTGGTGGTTTGCTAGAGACCCTTGGTATTCCTTAGCTTGCAGCTGAGCACTTCACTTTCTTTCTCTTTGTCATGTGATATTTCCCCTGTGTGCTATGTTCCTGTGCTTCTTCACATTTAAGGACATCAGTCATATTGGATTAGGGCCCTTCTAGTGACTTCACCTTAACTCAATTGACTCCACATGCTCTTTTCAAATAAGGTTATATTCTGAGATTTGTGATTTAGAATGTCCATTTTTTTGGTTTTTGGTTTTTTGAGGGGCATACAGTTCATCCCTTAACAGCCAGACTTCTGTGATCATTCATAGTGTTTTTAATGGACCTCTTCTCCAACACTCTTCACACAGCATTAGATTGTGCTGGAAGAAAGCTTGACT
Source organism: Sciurus carolinensis (assembly GCF_902686445.1). Taxonomy (NCBI): domain Eukaryota; kingdom Metazoa; phylum Chordata; class Mammalia; order Rodentia; family Sciuridae; genus Sciurus; species Sciurus carolinensis. Next base: position 108,715,460 of record NC_062217.1, on the reverse strand, counting down.
GACTTTGTTTTTGCTTTACTAGTACATGTCATAGTGAAAGTTCAACTGTGCCTGCGTTATGTGAAGGTAGGACCTTGGCAGGAAAACATTCTGAAGTCTAAATGGGATGCAATCTCATATTTCATAAATGTGATTACTGGGTATAAAATGTTTAGCAAGGTGCTTGACACACTATAAGCATCCAAAAAATAATCCATAGTGTGATCATAACTCCATTCTGATTTATTCTTCAGTCCCCTTCCAACACCCAATCTTCCTACTTCAATTACTCAGCCTGCGTTTTCTTTCTATTGATAGCAATTTTATCTCAATGTGTGAGAGATGACAGTAGGTAAAGTTAAAATTTAAAGATAAATAAATGATTTTTCAATGTAGTTAGCACACAATCTGTATATCTTTTGAAGAAATAGCTTTTTCCCAAAATATTGTACTTCAAGGCTACTATATTCATTTAATGTACCCAGAGAGACACATGAGGTACTTCCTATGATAAAGTACAAAATACTAAAAGAAGACATTGGGAAAATCAATTAATTCCACAGGAAGAATGAAAGTGAAATTATCACAAAGTAGCAAGTCAGCTAACTCTTGAAATATGAGGAAACAAGTGAGGTATTTCAGAGCAAACTCACAAAAGCACGGAAGTTTGTTAAAGAAGCACAAATGAACACAAGGGCCCAAATTTGGAGTTGAATAAGGGTGGAGAATGTGGAGATGCTACTGCTGATGATGGGAGGGATCAGATGGTATGCTGAAAGTTCCTTAGAGGATATCTGAGTCTTGAAAGCCAATTTGTAGAGAATTGATTTCAGTGGGAGGAGAAAGTTTATTGAGCTGTTATAATAGTGCAGTAAAGAAAAATAGTGCAATAGAACCATGACCACAATAGTAACAGTAGGGGTTAAAAAAGAATGGATAGAATATAGAGGTTTTTCCCAGTCAATATCAATAGAACACAGGTGTGTGTGTGTGTGTGTGTGTGTGTGTGTGTGTGTGTGGCATGTATGGGGGAATGTTTAACAGTATTCAACAGTGATAGAATAAATTAAATAGAATTGGAACTAACATATCATTTGATCACTATTAACCTTATCAGTCTGTCATTGGCAAATATTGAAAAGTCTGTACCCTCCACAGTGGTTTCCAATGGAATTTAGCATATTAATGACTCTGATAAATGCTCCAAGAGAAAAAGAAAATTGGTTAATTTGTTTTTGTCTAGTATTTCCCCAAACTGACTTGTTTTTAAGGTTCTTATACAAGAAACACACACCAAAAAAATTAGTTCATGTAAAAATATTTGTATTTTATATAGGTACAAACAGTATGCAATAGTTTTACTGTGGATGTATTCTGAGCTAAAGACAGGAAAAAAAAACTATTGATAAAATTATATTATTAGTGTGGAGTATTCAGAATTAAAATGGAATGAATTAATTAAAATAGTAATAAAACTATAAATGAGTATTTGTCATTGGGAATATTTCAAATTTAAGAAATGATAAAAACAATACACAATTACTCTTGAGTATAATCATCACCTTAAAATTGTCTATTATGTCAGTGAATAATATTAAATCATATAATCAATACACCTTGGGACTATAACTAATAATAGTACTGCACCTTCTACTTCCTCTACATCTAAGATTGTGTAATACAAACTAATTTCCACATGCTATTTATGATAATAACATTTACCATTTATTTATCATTTTGAAAACAGAGATTCTCCCCCACGCAAACCTGTTGAAGTTCAGACTCATAAAAATGTTGATCTTATAAAATTAGATGTTGCAGTACATTTCCAGTGTTCCACTTAATTACCAAGGTTAGTTTGGAATTATTAAAGTAAGTATATTTGAGAGATATATTAGGAAAATGAGAAATTATATCGCAAACATCCAGTTTGTTTATATTCTTGATCTCTAACATCACCATGGTTCTATTCTGGACTGGTTATTTTCCCTTTCTTTACCAACTCATTGTGTCAGATTATTGGGTTTTGCACAAAAATTTAGGAGTAAAAATTCATTAAATTCTCATAATGTTGGGAAAGGACTATTCGTAGTTCAGTGGGTAAAGGTAAATCTTTCTTTCATACAAGATTATGTTCCACTGGTTATACTTGTATAGGCAAATCTTACTTGTTTGTCTGCCAAGATTTCTTGTTAAAAGGTCACATACTATCTATTACATCTTTGAAGTCCTCTATAATTTCCCAGTTTGAAATTAATTATTAGGAAGGGAAATCTGTATAACTCCTTGCCCTACATTCTGTGTAGGGGTGACCACTAGCTATTCCATGTTCTCACCAGAAAAAAAAAATAGTTTGGATCATATTATAAACACAACAGATATGTCAGAGGACAGATAAAATGCTTGATTATTAACTGTCTTTCTCTATTCATAGTTAGAAAATAGTTTTAAAACAATGTTTTTGCACTTATTCTTTTTCCTCCCTCCCTTCCTCCCTATTTTCCCTTTTCATCTTTAGCACTTCCATTTGTGTGTTTTTAAAGAGTGACAAAACAGAAGTTTCCAAGTTCTTTCTGGAAAACAAAACAACAATTCAAGACCAGAGTTTTCAAAGTTTATAAGTTTTGGTGCAAAGTTTCTGGATCTGCAAATACACCTATGTCCATCTGCCTGGGGCCCATCAGGGCACCATAGGGTGGATGACTTGCTTCAGAAACATATTGTTTCTTGCTTCTGGAGGTTAGAACAACATATTCAAGGTATGAGAAATACCAACTTCTTCAACATGTAAATTTAGGGGGAATGTAGATTTGTCCATAGTAGCATCAAAGTATTCAGAGAAGTTAAGAGTAAATTTTATATAAATCAAATTCATTACACCATTATTTTCTGGGGTAGAAATGCGAAATCAAATTTAGTGGCTAGAAAGAGATAATAGTTATAAAAATTCAGTTAAAGAAAATGAATATTCAATGTATTTCCAACTTTGTGACACATAAGCAAATTAAGACAAATATATCAAGAAAATATATCATTTTAAATTATCATTTCCAGTTGAGATATTTGCGAACAAATTTTCTTTCTCTATATTTTCCTATCATTTAAAAACATTGTATCATTTAAAATTGAATTAAAAAAATCTTGAAAGTATACTTTTATTTCCACCAAGTTTCATGTTAAATATTAATGACAATATCTAGAAACTTCCTGTAAACCCAAATATAAAAAAAAAACTTTTTAAGAAAATGCATCTATCAGACAATCCCATAAAATATCATTTACTCATTCAAAATTGAACTTAATCACTGAGTTAAATTAGAAATAAAAATAATTCAATATGAAAAAATATAACTAACTAAACTGATTCCTTTGGACAAATTAAAATTTTCAGATGTTTAAAATAAAACAAAGAAAAAATTTCAGATGTTCAGACAGTTTGTGAAGTCATGAAAGTATTTTACCTTCTTTACCTTCACCCTGCACCTCTTTGAAAAGATAACCAATGTCAGCATGATTCTGAAGTTCCTGGAGGAAGAACAAGACGGTCATCTAGAGACTGCTCACCTTCAGGCAGTTCAAAGGAGATGCGCCACAAGAACAGGATGTGAGGTAGGTAGAAGTTAACCAACATTTCCCAGTTCTTGGAAATAATGGCTTAAGAATTAATAAGTACCAAAACTATGTCCTTTAAGGTTCTGCAGTTTTGAAAGAAAAGGCAGTTTAGGCCAGAGGGGTACAAGTCTTTTTTTTTAATCTAAGGGTGCTGAACTATCTTAACAATTTCAACTATAAATCAAAACTTATTTTTTCTTGCATTAAAGTTGCACACTGCCCACTTGTGAAGAGAAGGGCAAAGCTTAGGGCACAAACTTCCCTTTATTTTGTAGATCCTCTTTTCTTTTACTATTGTGTCTTGCTTGCTATAGGCTCTGGAATAATGATAAAAGTTGTGATTTCCAAACCACAAAGTGCTTTAAGAGTCACATATATACAGGATGGACAAAACACAGATTATATTCTTTTATATTTTTATAGAATGAAGATTTTTCTGGACAATAATTTGTAGATTCACCTTTCTTCCTGTTTTAATGGACTCTTTGTAGAGGGGTTCTTATAAAAATAAAATGGGCTTGTGAACAATGGGAAGAAAAATCAATACATTACATCAATGGGACAGGGACTTAAAATCAAAGCTCTCTATTGAAAGATATAGGATTCCATAAATGCTTTAGAAATTTCTCTTAGTATAGTACAGCATGATATTGCTATTGATTTTCTAAAAAAGAGTTTTAGAAGCCCAGGTTGCTTGGAGTATACTTCTTCAATTTTCCTAAGCTTATGAAAGAATATTTTTATATGTGCTTACCTAAAACTTAGAATTGTTACTTATTGACCTCTTACTCTATACTTATAGGTTCTGTACTTACACATCACTCTAGTGAAGGAGATTTGACCCTTTTGGTAAAAGAAAGAATCAGGGACAACAATTTAAGCAATAGTCTTCAGTGTTTGCCATGCTTCTTTGACAATTTGCACAGGCCTAGACTAATTCCAGTCCTTGTTTCATCTTATTCTCTTGTGCATAAAAACACAGATAGGAAGAATAATTGGGCTAACAAAGACTCATGGGATTGCTTGTTTTCTTTGTAATGTGTTCTATTTATTACACCCAAGAAAAACTCAAGAAAACAGGCTTAGGAAAAATTTTTATTTAAGAAGTATGTTTATTCCCTTGCCCTTGTATTCTTTGTTCTTCACAATTTTCTCCCAAAATTCTGCCCTAAGTTGTGATAAAGGGTAAGGTGCCAGTTAATTACTGATGTTCTATTAATAGGTCTGATACTTGTCTCATTGTATTATATTAAAACAGGCTAAGGACACTTATTCTAAAAATCCTTGATCCCACTCTTTGCTATTATGTATTTTTGATTAGACTATAGAGGTTGGAAAAGGACAATTTCTGATGATTTTTGCCAGTTTAATCATTACTCTAGGAAGGGAAGAATATTTGGAGTTCCTTATTCTGTGCTATCATTACAACAGAAGAAATAGTATGGTCTGGGAGAGGAAGTGGGGAAAATGAAGACATGTTCAGTAAATATCGGGGGAAGTTAAAATTATAATTTTTAAACCACGAATGAAGAGACATCATAAATTAGAAAAAAGTTCAATTTTTATCTGCTCTTCTGGAAAATATTGGGAAGAATGTTAGCTTTATGGTAACTTTTGGTTGTTTCACTGTATGAATCTATCCAATGATATGAAAAGCATGACTCATTCTGCATCATGGGGTTGAGCAACAGCTCATAGGCACATAATTTTGCCAGTCTCTAGTAAAATCAGGAAAAAAAAAAAATACCTGTGTGACAGCAAGTCTACTTCTCAGTTGTTAACTACTGTTCTATTGTTTTATCTTAAATTTCTGAACAGAAGCCTTTTATCCGTTTGTGAAGAGGAAATCCTCATTTATTAGAGGACACAGCACAACCATTCTAGAGATATATGACTTCATTTGCAGATACCTACAGACATTGTTTAAAGGAAAAACAAAATAACTTCTCTAAAGCACTTAAATGTTATCACCCTTTCAACCAATATTATCTGTCTGAATGTAGAAGAGAACACTAAACACTTTAAAATATTCTTTCCCCTTTATATCTAAAACTTGCTATTCTTATACTTAGCTATTAATATTTAATTTGCCTCAGCTGAGATATGGTATCATGAAATCTTTATAAATATAAAATAAGTAATTCTGTACCAAAATATTTCCCTTCATTGTACAAAAGCATCAGATGACTTTTTTGACAAGGTAATTCTGAAAAAAAAAAATCAAAAAAACACCACTTTTTTCACTGCTGTTTTTGGCAACTTATTTAGCAAATAATGCACTGAAATAAGTCTGATGATAAATATTAGCACCCACTTTCCTTGTTTATGCCTTTTCTCTATTAATTGATTTTATACTTAATTGTAATTTCATTGAGAATTTTATCTCTTTTGAAGTACAATACACTGTAACATAAACCATAGTCATATAGGATGAGGAATTATGCCTCAATGTAATAAAAACAAACTGGAAATTTTGCTATAACAAGGAAAGTTGTAAGTGACTTATTCTATGGATACTGACATACACTACTAGAGGATTAATTATCAATGATTGCTCAGCAAACAATAGTTAAAGTTTAATAAACCTGATTACAAATACATAGAAATTATTAAATTGTTTGTATGACATTTTGGTTGTACCCTTGTAATTTTGCAAGGCATTTAAGTGTCTATGAAAATAATATCTTTATATTTGAAATTCTAGTAACTCCATGAATTATGAGTCTTTCAGAAGCTAATAATTTAGACCATACATTATTAGGACTGAAACATTTATTTACAAATTTCAGGACACCTGGATATTCTCCTGAATATTAGTCAAGATTCCCTAAAGGAACAGAATCAACAGGAAGTATGATTATAAAAAGGGGATTTATTAGATTGGCTTACATGACCAGACGTTGAATAGTCCACAAAAAATATCTGCATACTAGACAGCTGGAAGAACCAGCAGCTGGGCAGTCCAAGAGGCGGAAGCCCCAGAACAAGAAGGTTCAACAGTGCTACCCCAGTCTGAGACCAAGGCTTCTGGAAACTACCTGGAAAATCACTGGAGGAGTCCACTTTGGAATAGTGAAGAAGCGAGAGTTCAATATCCTCAGAGGATGGAAGCAGCAATCAAGAATCCTTTCAAGAAGAGCCTAAGGGGTATGAAAGATGGTGGAATGAGACAAACATCATTTCCCTATGTACATGCATGACTACACGAATGGTATGTATCTACTTGTGCACAATCATAGTAATGAAAAGTTGTACCCCATTTGTGTACAATGAATCAAAATGCAGTCTGTAAAAATAAAAAGCAAATAAATAAATTTGAAAAAAATGAAGAGTTGAGCTTGCATCTACATCTGCTTCCTTGTTCTTCCAACTCTTATTCCATCCTTTTGGGTGGTGCTGCCCCAGCTTAGGGAGGGGCTCCACTTCAGTTCACCCGTCACATTCCAATCATTCCTAGACACATCCTCGTTGACACACCCAAGAGGCCTCTTAAACATCATCATCTCTTAATCCAAACAAGTTGACAATTCAAATTAACCGTTACACTTTCCTTAGTAAGCATTGTTGTGCTGTTGCTGTGTGAATATTTTATTTGCCTTCTGAAAGTCTTCGTAGACCCAATACTAACAAATAAATTCTGTAATGCTACTATTTAAATTCAGTCTTCTACATGGAAAATACTGCCTTGTATTTCTCTCCTTAAAAAAAGAATTAGTTAATTCCATACTTTTATTATATCTTCTTTACATTTATATTACAAAGTCTCAGCATATTATACATTATAATCTAGTCAATAGTTAAAATTTTATTGAATAAACCAGACAATAAAAGTAACATAAGAATTATACTCTTTTATTTTATTATAGAACTTCTCACTTTGAAATAAACATAATTCTCAACAGATTACATACTTTAAGGCTTATATTTTGCTAAATATTTACTAATAATTATCACTTAAAGGACCAGGGTATTTAGGTATCATGCTATCAGACGGAGGCAGATAATTACGTTAAGGGTTGTCTAATATGGAGGAGTACAAATAGAGAGGAAAAAATGATTAATATTTTTAACATGAAAAACTTACCCTGGCAAAAGAATGAATTCAATGAGTATGTAATGCAGAAAGTGAAACCACTTGAGAATGAAAGCTTACTCCAGAATGGGAAATAACATATAGGAGAATAAGTTGGAATTTTCTTAAGTGCATCAATGGCCATCTAAAATAAGATCATAGTCATGCAGTTCTTATTGCTGGCATGCACTACTTATGTTAGAAAGGAGCAGTAGCTGTGTAAGTGAAATATTCATAACAAAGCAGCTTTGTGAACCAGTAGCTAGGGGAAAATGTTTTCAAAGGTTTTATTATTTGACTGAAAGTTCACTCAATGGTCAATGATATTTGTGGAAGTATGAATTAGGGGTATGTTAAGACACTCATGGGAGGTAAACAAAAATATACCCTTACTTTTAACTGGTCCAAGGGATTTCTGAAAATAAAATAAAATAAAATAAAATTTCCTTTATTATTCCATCAGCCTTTCTATGAGATTTGTGGGTTGCATATGCCATGTTTTAGAACGATAAAGTAATAGTTTATAAAGCTAGTGATAGATTTATAGAGAGAGGAAATATTTAGTCCAGTCAGGCTAATGTGGTAGAAAGGACAATATCTAAGGTATATTTGGAAATAGACTAAACATATCAAAGACATATTTTATTGGAAAAAGTCAGGAAACTCATGCAGGAAAGATAAGTTAGTTGCTAACTTTGAACTTCTGTTTCCCAACATATTCACCCCTGTTTATGTTACTTTAGAATGTGACTTTGTCATTTATTGAATAACCCATCCATTTTCATTTCGGTATTCTGACTTTGTCCAATTGTTGTCACAGAACATGTAAAAGCAATTTGTGTGTCACTGGGAGTAGTAACATAAGTTAGACTTTTTTCTTTCCCATCAGTATTCTGTGGCCTTTTAGGCTGGTTATCAGCGCTTAGTTTCCCCTGCATTGTTGAAAAGCCGCCATTTTATGAACACATGCTTCTTGTCCCATAAGTTAGGTAGATGGTTTCTGTTTTTCTAGGTGGTAATGGTTGCATTTTTCAAGAGCCTTTTCCTTTCACCAAAAGTTTTTTTAATGAGACCTGTACTCAGACTCTCCAAGTCCCTATTATTTCCTTGCCTTTTCCAGGTGAATGCAATAGCAACCTGAAAAGAAGTGATATTACTTTGCTTTTCTACCTGCAATGAAAGAATAGGATTGTTGTGCTGGTAGAAAGTGCTTTTACAGCTTAAGGCATTTCCTCCAATGCTTTTCTGTTTTCCTCAAGAGTCCTGTTATATGAACTTACTGAAGTTCACCACTTTGGGAAGATTCCTTGTTATGCTGCTGAGAAGTTCTGATTCTACCCGTAAAAAACAGCCGCCAGTAACACATAATTCATACCAGACAGCATATTCTGTGTTGTGAGACATATCTTTAGTTTTTCCTTTACCAGCTTCCTGATTAAGAGCTCAAAGGGGTTATTACTTGTTGAAAAAAATTGACTATAATTCAATTTCTTAAAACTAACTTTTCCTGCATTGTGTATATATGGTTGTGTGTACAAGTGTGTGTATGAAACTAAGAGGCCATTTATTTATTTAAACTCATCTATTATTTCTCTAAGTTCCCAAGAAAGACACTCATTTTGTTCCTAAGCACTCCTCACTGTTAAAATCAGAAATATTTAGAAGAATGTATTAGTTAATTTTAGAGAATCGGGAGTAATATGATTACAGGCATGATGAGTTTGAAAAATGACTAAAAGATAACAACAGTATAATTGTACTGAGGCAAACTTTTAATACTGGACTGAAGAAAATAAAGTGTTCATTTTTATGGCCCAGTGTGACACGGAGAGAACATGATCTGAAGATCAGCCTATGATGTATATAGGGTTAAGAACAAAAATAAATATTAACAGAAATGCTTATATAGTATTAATAATTTAATTATTAGTGAAATATGTTTTGGATGCAGGTCAATGAATATTTTATGAGAAAATGTCGTGTACTTACCAGTATCAACAGTAATGAGGTAGTCATAATATGCATATGATGTTACATAGCTGTAAGCACTGGCACATACTTAAAAGCAAATAATAATAGAAGAGTTGACATTCTTTTGATCAATACTACAAGTCATGTGCTCTTCCAAACTATAAGAAAATTTGTTAAAAACTCAGTTTCAATTCTTTCTATGTGTGTGCTTTAGTCTCATTTCTCCTGAGTTCCTTTACCATAAAATTTATAAATATATAAAGAAGACAATGAATACTCACTATGTCCCAGTCACTGTACTTACACTTAAAATGTATTATCTGACCAGGCTCAATGACCCATGCCTGTAATTCAAGCGCCTCAGAGACTGGAGACGGTGGCGGTGGCAGGAAGATGGCAAATTAGAAACCAGCCTCGGCAACTTAGTGAGACCCTGTCTCTAATCAAAAAGCAAACAAACAAACAAATAAAATTCAACCTCCAGTACTGCCCAAAACAAAATACAAAACCAAAGGATTATCTCATTTTCTTTAACAAGAAATGATATAGAAATGTATTTCCCCTTTTTAGAAATGAGAAAACTGAGTCTTTACTGTTTAAGAATTTGCCTGAGGTCACATAACGTGTATATTCTACGTAGTCTGATCTGCCGGCTTTCTTAACTTTGATCATGGTAGGTTATTAATAAAATATGTTTGTAAATCTCACTACTGCTGCTATTTATATCATAAAAAACAAAGCACTGTGATATTCAAAACACTTTCATCTGTAACTGGGTACACTTCTTTAGTGTAAGCCTATAGGTGATTTCCTCACTCTTCTTTCCCATGAGAAAGCATTTCTCTCACTTTCATTCCTGAAAGATGTGCTTCCTAGGTGTAGAATTTGGGTTTGGAGGTCTCCTTTCAGCATCTGGTTCTACTGTCTTCCAGCCTCCATGACTTTTGATGAGAAAGCTACCATTGTTTGAATCCCTGTTTACCCATATTTAATGTGTCCTTTTACCTCTGGTTGCTTTGAAGGTATTTTTCTTTCCATGTTCTGTAGTTTGATTATGAGTTTTTTTTTCAGTCTACCCTGTTTGAAGTTTCTTAAAGTTCTTAATTTTGAAAATGTATAATTTTCACCAATTTAGATATGTTTTCAATTGTTATTTCTTTAAAATTTATATGTGCATAGATTTCTTTTTCATCATCTTCAGGAAATCTAATGATGTGAATGTTAAAATTATTTCAAAAGTCTCAGAGGTATGTTTATTTGTTTTAAATCTTCACCTTTTTAAAGATTAAATAATTTCTACTGATTTATCTTTAAATATATTGATTCTCTCTTCTGTTGACTCTATTCTACAATTGAAACTACTCAGGGTTTTGGTTTAGATTTTTCTGTTTTAGATTTTAGTCTCAATTCTAAAGAGTTTAGTTCTTTTTTGTAGCTTCCATTTTATTTTATTTTTCCTGAATCTAACTCTTTCCATTCATTGCAAAATATCTTCCTTTACTACAAGGTAGTAGAAACTGCTTGTAATAGCTTCCGTAAATTCTTTGATAATTCTAAGATCTGCGTCATTTTGGAATTGCTACCTGGTTATTCTGTGAACCAGAAATCCAATTTTCTTTACTTCCATCTGCATAGTCAATGATTTTTCCAGTTTTTTTTTTTTTTGTAGTTTTCTGTTTTCTAGTTGCTCTGTCATGTCAACTCTTCTTTAAATAAGACTTTCTTATATATTTATATGCTTGTGATGCTTTTATTTTTATTGGTGCTGGGATAGAACCCATGGTCTCACTCATGCTAGGTGGATTATCTGAGCTACATCTCCAGCCCTAGATAGTTTTTGCATTTTGTATTATATTGCATTGGCTTGTATAATTAATAAAATGTGTTATGGTTTAAGGATAAACAGAATTGTGTAATCCTCTCTCTTTTTCTCCCTCTTTCTCTGTGTATTTTGTGTCTTAGTCTATTTTATATTGTTATAGTAGAGTGCCACAGACTCGGAAGTTTATAAACAACATACATTTTTTTACTCATTCTTCTTAGATACATATGATAATAGAGTGTATTTTTACATAGTTTACATACATAGAGTATAACTTCCTATTCTTGTGATTGTACATGATGTGGAATTACACTCATCATTTATTTGTATATGAACATAGGAAAGTAATTCTACTATCTTTCTTATTCCCACCCCGCTTGCCTACATTCCACTTTGACTAATCAAATGAACTTCTATTCTCCCCCCACCATCACCTTATTGTGTATTACCATCTGCATATTACAGAAAATATTCAGCCTTTGTTTTTTGGGGGGATTGATTTATTTCACATAGCATGATAGTTTCCAGTTGCATTCATTTACTGGCAAATGTCATAATTTCATTCTTCTTTATGACTGAGTAACATTCCATTGTGCATATATACTACATTTTCTTAATTCATTCATCTGTTGAAGGGCATCTAGATTGGTTCCATAATTTGACTATTGTGAATTGAGCTGCTATAAACATTGATGTGGATGTGTCACTGTAGTATGCTGATTTTAAGTTCTTTGGGAATAAATGGAGGAGTGGGATAACTGGGTCAAATAGTGGTTCCATTTCAACTTTTCTGAGGGTTCTCTATACTACTTTCCATAGTGGTTGCATCAATTTGCATTTCCATCAGTAAGGTATGAGTGTACCTTTTTCCCCACATCCCCACATCCTTGCTAACGTTTATTGTTACTTGTATTCATGGTAACTGCCATTCTAACAAGAGTGAGAAGAAATCTCAGTGTAGTTTTAATTTGTATTTCTCAAATTGCTAGGGATGTTGGAAATTTTTTCATCTATTTGTTGACCATTCATTTTTCTTTTTCTGTGAAGTGCCTGTTCAGTTCCTTTACCCATTTATTAACTAGGTAATTTATTTATTTATTTATTTTTTTGGTGATAAATTTTTTATTTCTTTATTCATCCTGGAAATTAATGCTCTATATGAGGTGCTGGTAGCAAAGGTTTTCTCCCATTCTATAGGCTCTCTCTTCATGTTCTTGATTGTTTCCTTTGCTGTGAAGAAGGTTTTTAATTTGATACCATCCCCTTTACTGATTCTTGATTTTATTTCTTGTGCTTTAGGAGTCTTGTTAAGGAATTCAGTTCCTAAGCCGACATGATGGAGAGTTGGGCCTAGTTTTTCTTGTAGTAGGTTTGGTGTCTCTGATCTAATGCCTAGGTCCTTTACCCATTTTGAGTTGAATTTTGTGCTGGGCAAGAGATAGGGGTTTAATTTTATTTTGCTACATATGGATTTCAGTTTTTTCCAGCATCATTTGTCGAAAAGTCTATCTTTTCTCTAATGAATGTTTCTGGCACCTTTGTCTAGTGTGACATAACTATATCTATGTGGGTCTGTCTCTGTGTCTTCTATGTTGTACCATTGGTCTTCACATCTGTTTTGGTGCCAATACCATGCCACTTTGTTACTGTAGCTCTGTAGTATAATTTAAGGTTTGGTATTGTGATGCCTCCTGCATCATTTTTCTCACTTAAAGATTACTTTCACTATTCTGGGCCTCTTATTTTTCCAAATAAATTTATTGACTGCTTTTTCTACTTCTATGAAGAATGTCATTAGAATTTTAGTAGCATTGCATTAACTCTGTATAGTGCTTTTAGCAGTATATCCATTTTGACAAAATTTAGTCTGCCTATCTAAGAACATGGAGACCTTTCCATCTTCTAAGGTCTTCATCATTTTCTTTCTTTGGTTTTCATTGTAGAGTTCTTTCACCTCTTTTGTTAGATTGTTCCCCAAATATTTTATTTTCTTTGAGGCTTTTGTGAATGGAGTAGTTTTCCTAATTTCTCAATCAGTGGATTCATCACTTATGTATAGGAACACAATTGACTTTTGGATGTTAATTTTATATCCTTGTATGTTGCTGAATTCATTTATGAGTTCTAGGAGTTTTGTGGTGGATTATTTTTTGAGTCTTCTAAATGTAAAATCATGTTGTCGCTAAACAGCAATAGTTTGAGTTCTTTTCCTTTTCATATCCTTTTAATTTATCCCTTCTGTCTGGCTAGAGTTTCATAGACTATGTTGTATAGAAGTTGCCTTGTTCCAGTTTTTGGACAGAATGCTTTCAATTTTTCTCCATTTAAAATGATGTTGGCCTTGGGTTTAACATATATAGCTTTTACAATGTTGAGGTATGTTCCTACTATCCCTAGTTTTTCTAGTGTTTTGAACATGAATAGATAATGTAGTTTGTCAAGTGCTTTCTCTGTATCTATTGAGATAATCATGTGATTCTTGCTTTTACATTTATTCATGTGATGAATTATGTTTGTTGATATCCCTGTGTTGAACTAACCTTGCATCCCTGGGATGAATCCCACTTGATCATGAAACACTATCTTTTTAACATGTGTTTGTATGTTATTTGCCAGTATTTTATTAAGATTTTTGCATCTGTATTTATCATGTATATTGGTCTGAAATTTTCTTTTCTTGATGTGTCTGTGTCTGGTTTTGGTATCAGGATAATACTAGCTCCATAGAATGAATTTGGAATGGTTCTCACCTTTTCTATTTCCTGAAATACTTTGAGATGGATAGGTGTTAGTTCTATGAAGGTCTGGTAGAATTCAGCTGAGAATCCCTCTAGTCCTGGGCTTTTCTTCGTTTGTTGGCTTTTGATGGCATCTTCAATTTTATTGCTTTAAATTGAACTGTTTAAATTTTCTGTTCTCCCAATTCAATTTGGGGAGTTTGTATTAAGCGACATAAATTTATTCCATTATTTTGGAAGCTAGAAAGTCCAAGACTGATAATATGGAGTTTGTAAGGACCCAATGGTTAGGCATCATCCCATGGAGAAGGCAGAAGGGGAAGCTGAGGGGAAAGAGGCAAAATGGCAGAGAGGGAGACAAAAAGAGTACAAAAAGGGGGCAAACTCATTGTTTTATGAAGAACTCCCTCCTGTGAAAATGACCCCACTTCTACAATAATAATATTAATTCATTAACAAGGGCAGAATTCTCATAAACTAATCACCTATTACTTGTTACTTCCCACTTGCTAATACTGTTACATGGCAACTCAGTTGCAACCTGCATTTGAGGGGGAATACAAATTCAAACCATGGCAGTATGTAACTTTATATTTGTATAAGTAAGATTAATTATAGTTGAATTACAATTTAGTCATAAAACAGAAGAATAAATTAATTTAATAATAACATGATAATTTATCTAGTAGAGTATATGCATCTCTTTCTCTCCTGTTGGTATATTCTTGGCTATTGTTTGCCTTTTTTGTTCTCCCATAATAAATATAAGAATGAGCTTTTTTGTGTGTGAACAAAAAAGACTGACTCTTAGAGCATGATTAAACCTTGACAATGTAATTGGCATCTATATTTATAATAGTATAGTGTTGAAAAATTTTTAAACCAGATTTTCTTTCCACTTTAATATCTTTCAGTAAATAATTATGAGTTTCTTCACATAAAGATTGCATATGGTCTAGCAGAATTATATAAATCATATCTATCCCATATATATAGATATATATGTTTATGTACATATATATAGAAGAAGTGGTATTTTTTAAATTATTTATTTATTTTCCAATTTTTCACAGACTGCATTTTGATTCACTGTACACAAATGGGGTACATCATTTTGTTTCTATGGTTGTACATGATGTAGATTCATACCAGTCGTGTAACATCATACAAGTACATAGGGTAATGATGAAATGGTATTCTTTATTCAGAATTTTTTAGTTTCACATTGCTTTCTTTTGGAAAGGAAATTGTTGATTATCCCACCAATTTTATATTTTAGCATGTAAAAATTAAGTAAACTTCTATAAACCAAAATTTTAACTGAAAAAAAAGTTATCATTAAGAGTGTTGTACTTCTCGGAGGAGGGCCGCCCAGTGAGAAGCTTCGGGGCAGGGCAAGGCTCACTGTCCCAGGAGGTAGGTGGGGAACATCACAGAGGAGGGCTGCCCAGCCCAGGTTGTAGTTCTGTACCAAAGGGAACATCTCAGAAGGGAGCTGCCCAGGGAGACTTCCCCACCAGGTGAGGCTTTCCCACCAGAGCGGTAGAACAGAGACACAGGCCCAGACCACTCATGCCCCAATCCACAGTCTAGTTCCCCTTTGGCTGACCATCGGTCAACTAGTGGAGGTGCCTCTGCCCACTAGCAGGGAATATACCCAACCTGAAGGCCACCTCCCCTAATGGGGCAGCTTTTTGTGGAGCACTGCAATATCAAGTTCCTCCACAAATTCGGGCTACTGAAGGCTAGGAGGTAAGATACTGGAAATCTATAGGGACACTATAAGTCAAGATCGGAAATCTGCAGTATCTCAGAGTTTCACTACTACAGGGGTAGATACCTGAGCAATAAGAGAAAACAAGGGGAGGAAATATCCCCCAAAAAACTAAATGCTGCATCAATAAAACCCAATGACAGCATGGCAGAAGAAATGTAAGTAAGGGAGTTCAGAATGTACATAATTAAAACAATCAGGGAAACCAACGAAAAGATGAAAGAGTAAATGCAGATTTTGAATGATCGCACGGATCAACAGTTAAAAGAGCAAATATGGGAGGCAAAAGATCATTTCAATAAAAAGTTAGCGACACTGAAAAAAAAGAAACAGAAATCCTTGAAATGATGGAAACAATAAACCAAGTTAAAAATTCCATAGAAAGCATAACCAATAGGATACAACACCTGGAAGACAGAACCTCAGACATTGAAGAAAAAATATTTAATCTTGAAAACAAAGTTGAGCAAACAGAGAAGATGGTAAGAAATCAGGAACAGAATCTATAAGAATTATGGGATATCATGAAAAGGTCAAATTTAAGAATTATTGGGATAGAGGAAGACTTAGAGAAACAAACCAAAGGAATGAACAATCTATTCAATGAAATAATATCAGAAAATCTCCCAAATCTGAAGAATGAAATGGAAAACCAGGTACAAGAGGCTTATAGGACTCCAAATATACAAAATTACAACAGACCCACACCAAGGCACATTATAATGAAAATACCTAACATACAAAATAAAGACAGAATTTTAAAGACCATGAGAGAAAAGGATCAAATTACATTCAGGGGAAACCAATACGGATATCAGCAGATTTTTCAACCCTGACCCTAAAAGCTAGAAAGGCCTGGAACATTTTTCAAGCTCTGAAAAAAATGGATGCCAACCAAGAATCTTATACCCAGCAAAACTTACCTTCAGATTTAATGACGAAATAAAATTCTTCCATGATAAACAAAGGCTAAAAGAATTTACAAAAAGAATTTACAGAACATTCTCAGGAAAATATTACATGAGGAAGAGATGAAAAACAATGATGCAAATCAGCAAAGGGAGGAACAACCCTAAAAGAATACCCAAATAAAGGAGAAACCAAGCTGTGTCAAAAAACAAAAATGAGCCAAAACGGGGAATAAAAATCATATCTTAATAATAACCCTGAATGTTAATGGCCTGAACTCATCAATAAAAAGACATAGACTGGCAGATTGGATTAAAAAGAAAGATCCAATAATATGCTGCCTGCAAGAGAATCATCTCATAGAAAGAGATACCCACAGACTAAAGCTAAAAGGATGGGAAAAAACATATCATGCACATGGACTCAGTAAAAAAGCCAGAGTATCCATCCTCATATCAGATAATGTGAACTTCAAGCCAAAGTTAGTCAGAAGGAATAAAGAAGGACATTTCATACTGCTTAAGGGAACATAAATCAGCAAGACATAACAATCATAAATATCTATGCCCCAAACAGTGGCTCATCCATGTATGTCAAACAAATCCTTCTCAATTCCAGGAACCAAATAGACCACAACACAATAATACTAGGTGACTTTAACACACCTCTCTCCCCACTGGACAGATCTTCCAAAAAAAATTGAACAAAGAAACCATAGATCTCAATAACACAATCAATAATTTAGACTTAATGGACATATATAGAATATATCATCCAACAAAGAGGGAATACACTTTCTTCTCAGGAGCACATGGAGTCTTCTCTAAAATAGACCATATTTTATGCCATAAAGCTACTGTTAGCAAACACAAGAAGATAGAGATACTAACTTGTATTCTATCAGATCATAATGGCTTGAAATCAGAAATAAATGACAGAATAAAAAATAGAAACTGCTCCAACACCTGGAGATTAAATAATACGTTATTGTATGATGAATGGATAAAAGAAGACATCAGGAGGGAAATAAAAAAGTTCTTAGAAGTAAACGAGAACAAAGACACATCATATCAAAATCTCTGGGACACTATGAAAGCAGTACTTAGAGGAAAATTTATTTCATGAAGCACATTCAATGAAAGAAGAAAAAAATCAGCAAATAAATGACTTAACACTACAACTCAAAGCCCTAGAAAAAGAAGAACAGAGCAACACCAAAAGTAGTAGAAGACAGGAAATAGTTAAAATCAGAGCTGAAATCAATGAAATTGAAACAAAAGAAACAATAGAAAAAATTGACAAAATAAATAGTTGGTTCTTTGAAAAAATAAACAAAATTGATAAATCCTTAGCCACATTAACAAAGAGAAGGAGAGAGAAAACTCAAATTACTAAAATTCAGAATGAACAAGGATATATCACAACAGACACAAGTGAAATACAAAACATAATTAGAAGCTATTTTGAAAATCTATACTCCTACGAAACAGAAAATCTCAGAGACATGAACAGGTTTCTAGAGACATATGAATTACCTAAACTGAACCAGGAGGACATACACAATTTAAACATACCAATTTCATGTAATGAAATAGAAGAAGTCATCAAAAGCCTACCAACAAAGAAAAGTCCAGGACCAGATGGGTTCTCAGCCGAGTTCTACAAAATCTTCAAAGAAGAGCTCATTCCAATACTCCTCAAAATATTCCATGAAATAGAAGAGGAGGGAACCCTCCCAAACTCATTCTATGAAGCCAAGATCACCCTGATACCTAAATCAGACAGAGACACATCAAGGAAAGAAAATTTCAGACCAATATCCTTAATGAAAATTGACGCAAAAATTCTCAACAAAATCTTAGCAAATCACATACAAAAATATATTAAAAAGATAGTGCACCACGATCAAGTGGGTTTTATCCCAGAGATACAAGGTTGGTTCAACATCTGGAAAGCAATAAATGTCATTCACCATATCAACAGACTTAAAGTCAAGAATCACATGATTATTTCGATAGATGCAGAAAAGCATTCGATAATATACAGCATCCCTTCATGCTGAAAACACTAGAAAAAATAGGGATAGTGGGAACATTCCTTAACATTGTAAAGGCAATCTATGCTAAGCCCATAGTCAATATGAATCTAAGTGGTGAAAAAGTGAAAGCATTCCCCCTAAAAACTGGATCAAGGCAGGGATGCCCTCTTTCACCACTTCTATTCAACATTGTCCTTGAAACTCTAGCCAAAGCAATTAGACATACCAAAGAAATTAAAGGGATATGAGTAGGAAAAGTAGAACTCAAACTGTCTCTATTGCTGATGGCATGATTATATATTTTGAGGAACCCAGAAATTCCACCAGAAAACTTTTAGAACTCATAAATGAATTCAGTAAAGTAGCAGGATATAAGATCAATGCTCATAAATCTAATGCATTTTTATACATAAGTGATGAATCTTCAGAAAGAGAAGTTAGGAAAACTACCCCATTCACAATAGCCTTGAAAAAAATAAAATACTTGGGAATCAATCTCACAAAAGAGGTGAAAAGCATCTGCAATGAGATCTCCAGAACTCTAAAGAAAGAAATTAAAGAAAACCTTAGGAGTTGGAAAGATCTCCCATGTTCTTGGATAGGCAGAGTTAATTTTGTTAAAATGGACATACTACCAAAAGTGCTATACAGATTCAATGCAATTCCAATTAAAATCCCAATGACGTACCTTACAGAAATAGAACAAAAAAAAACATGAAATTCATCTGGAAGAATAAGAAACCAAGAATAGCTAAAGCAATCCTTAGCAGGTATAGTGAAGCAGCAGGTATCACAATACCAGAACTTCAACTCTACTACAAAGCAATAGTAACAAAAACAGCATGGTATCCGTACCAAAATAGATAGGTAGATCAAGGTACAGAATAGAGGACATGGACACAAACTGAAATAAATGAAATTTTCTCATACTAGACGAAGGTGCCAACAATATGCAATGGAGAAAAGATAGCCTCTTCAACAAATGGTGCTGGGAAAACTGGAAATCCATATGCAACAGAATGAAACTAAACCCCTATTGCTCACCCTGCACAAAATTCAACTCAAAATGAATCAAGGACCTTGGAGTCAGACCAAAGATCCTGCATCTTATAGAAGAAAAAGTAGGTCCAAATCTTCAACTTGTTGGCTTAGGATCAGACTTCCTTAACAGGACTCCCATAGCACAGGAAATAAAAGCAAGAATCAACAACTGGGATAGATTCAAACTAAATAGCTTTCTCTCAGCAAAGGAAACTATCAGCAATGTGAAGAGAGAGCCTACAGAGTGGGAGAATATTTTGCCACTCATACTTCAAATAGAGCACTAATCTCCAGAATCTATAAAGACCTCAAAAAAGTCTACACGAAGAATACAAATAACCCAATCAACAAATGGGCTAAGGATATGAACAGACGCTTCACAGAAGAAGATCTACAAACTATCAACAAACATATGAAAAAATGTTCACCATCTTTAGTAGTAAGAGAAATGCAAATCAAAATTACCCTAAGATTCCATCTCACCCCAATTAGAATGGCAATTATCAAGAATACAAACAACAATATGTGCTGATGAGGATGTGGGGAGAAAGGTACACTCGTACATTGCTGGTGGGGTTGCAAATTAGTGCAGCCACTCTGGAAAGCAGTGTGGAGATTCCTTAGAAAACTTGGAATGGAACCACCATTTGACCCAGTTATACCCAAAGGTATTAAAATCAGCATACTACAGAGATGCAGCCACATCAATTTCATAGCTGCTCAATTCACAATAGCCAGATTGTGGAACCAACCTAGATGACCTTCAATTGATGAATGGATAAAGAAATGTGGTATATATATACAATGGAATATTACTCAGCCATAAAGTCTAATAAAATTATTCCATTTTCAGGCAAATGGAATAATTTGGAGAATATCATGCTCAGTGAGATAAGCCAATCTCAAAAAACCAAAGGATGAATGATCTCGCTGATAAGCGGATGATGACACATAATGGGGGGGTGGGAAAGGGGCAAGAATGGAGGAAGGAGGGACTCTATAGTGGGAAAAGAGGGGTGGTAGGGGTGGTAGGGGTGGGGGAAAGGAAAAAATAACAGAATGAATCAAACACTATTACCCTATGTAAATGTATGATTACACAAATGTTATGCCTCTACTTCATGTACAAACAGAGAAACATGATGTATCCCATTTGTTTCCAATAAAAATAAATTTTTAAAAATTATCTCATTAAAAAAAAAATGGAGTGGTGCACCAGGTATAGTAAAACATGCCTGTAATTCCAGTAGTTCAGGAAGCTGAGGGAGAAGATTTCGAGCTCAAAGCCATCCTCAGCAATTAGACAATAAGCAACTTCGAAAGACTCAGTCTTAAATAAAATATAAAAAGGGCTGGGGATGTGGCTCAGTAATTAAGTGTCCCTGGGTTCAATCCCCAGTACCAAAAAAAAAGAAAGAAAGAAAGAAAGAAAGAAAGAAAGAAAGAAAGAAAGAAAGAAAGAAAGAAAGAAAGAAAGAAAGTGTATTGTATCTGTCTCTGCTTCTCATCTGTTTCATTCCATTCCTTCACATAAATAGGTAACTATTGTCCTGAGTTTTGTTTTATATCCCCTGGTTACTTGTATAATCTTAGTAGATAGGATTATTTACATTTCATTATTTAAGTTTTTGTTTTATTAAACATTCTATATTTAGTCATCTGGGAATTTCATATTTACTTAACATGATTTTTCTACAACTCATGTGTAATGCATGATTTATAAATTATTCATGTTCACTGCTGTATTTCATGTTAATTTATTCAGTCATCTCTTCATTATTTGTTTTATAGAAGTCATTTTTGATTGCACAATTAATACATATATTCTTTATAAAGCAAAGATGATTAAAATATATATAAATATCCCAGTAGAATCTGTTGGACCTTGAATGAGATTACTGTAAATCACATGACTATTTTTATTATTGCCAATGTTTAGGCTTTTATATTGACATCCCTACAAATTTGAAGCTTTTAAAAAATTGTATTCTATAATATATTGGGCAAACAACAGGAAAAATTATTCTTCTGATCATATAACATTTCTGCTAAAAGAGATTTTTAGAGTCGTATATCCAATATCCTCATTGAACAGTTGAAAAAGTCCATGTTCATAGGGGTGAAGTTATTTGGTGGAAGTTACACAGTTGGTCAGCAAGTGAGTGTCTTGAGTTTTAGAATGTAATGGAAACTTACCACAAATTTATTCACAGTGGAATATAATTCTACAAGGGACACTTATCTTGGAAAGCCTCTAATGACTTTGTTTACAGAGACTATCAAGACAAAGATATTTTAATTTAATTTAATTTTCCATTCAATAGGGTATACCATGCACAAGTCATTGTTAAATCCAAGAAAGGCTGTGATCACGTGGAGATTCATTTAAGGAATATATAGGGTTTAATCATGTCTATCTCATCTAACCTATACATTTTTTATCTTTGTACAAACAATATGATACATAAAGTTATCTCTAAGTTCTCACTTTTAGACACAAAACTAAATACATATAAATATAAAACTGTATATATGTATATATTTGTCATAGTTTCAAAGATTAAAATGATTGTGATTATGTGCTGTTGAGGATGTGAGAAAAGGGACATCTTATTCCACGAGGTCCTATAAAATAAAATATTTCTTCTTGCAAATTTATAATTTATAAATTATAAAAAATTAAATATAAATTAAATTATAAAAATAAAATAATATTAAATATAAATTAAATTACAAATTAAATTATAAAAAATAAAATAATATTTCTTCTTGCAAATTTATAATTTATTGATATTCCTGTAACTCATGCTGATGTTTCTCAAAATCTGTGGCAGCCTATCACTGCCCACAATTTTACTCATTCTTCCTGCTCCCACAACTGCAGAAGCAAATCCTCAATCTGACTCTAACCTAAGAATGTGGGTATTGATGAATTAAGTATCTTGGAGTGTAGAATATGGCATTTATGTGAAGAATAAAATACAAGATTTTTCTGGGCCATAGGTCAGGTGTACACTAGGGTTTATTAGGAGACAAATAACAACAGAAAAATATGAAGAAAGTCCATTTTTCAGGATGATGTTCAGGAATTAAATTATTCCCTAGACTAAATGAAGGAAAATATCCCCATAGTGCACAGCTGAAGCAGCTTCTTAACTGAAAAGCTATGTACTTAGTTTGCATCCCATTGAAGTGGACTCTCTTCTCCACCAAACTTCAGCTGAGCCCCTGTGAGGTCTCTTCTCAACTAGACCTCATGTCCGCTTGTTGCCTGTGCTGGACCTGAGCTCTTTTTAAACAAAGACTCTATCAAGCATCCTACCCTTGATTTCTGATGAAATTCCTCATCTCTACCTCTGATATCTAAGTCATTGACCTGCCTTTAACAAGAATTGTGTTAAAACAGTTTAGCAAAAATCTCCCTACTCTTGATAACCAATTGAGTTTCTTTTAATAATATTCCCTCCATTTACTCCTTCATTCTGTTTGTTGACTATAAATCCTTAACTGTCTTGACTGTATTTAAAAATGAGCTCATTTCCATTCTGACCAGTTTCCCCTATAGCAGTAGCTTTAAATCTTGATTGTCATTTTAAATATCTTGTGCAAAATTTTAAACTACCCTCCAAAAGTCATGTAAAAGAGATTTTCAAAACAACCAATTTATTCTCATCTTCATGATATTTGCCATGTCATTTTTTCTTTTTTATGGTTTCCTTGTGGTTGTACATAACACTAGGATTCATTTTGACAAAATCAAGAAAACATGGAATACAATTTGCTCAAACTCTGTCCCCTGTATTTCTCCTTTCCCTTCCTTCTTCTCTCTTCCTGTTCCCTTCCCTCTATTTCACTGACCTTTTGACTATTAATTATTTTTAAGTTTTGTTTTTTTTTTCCTTTTTGGGATACTGTCTGGTGGATATACATGATGGTGAGATTAACTTTGGTATATTCACGTATGTACATAAAAATGTTAGGTTAGATTTATTTGTCCGTCCTTTCCCCCAGACCCTTCATCCAGTATACCAGTCTTCCTTCATTTTTGATGGAATTTCCCCTCTTTCACTTTTTCTCTCTCTTTCCTTTCTTCTTCTTATTTCGAATTGCTTTCTACATATCAGAGAAAACATTCATATTTTGACTTTATGAGACTTGCTTATTTCACTTGGCCTGATAGTCTCCATTTCCATCCATTTACCAGCAAATGCCATAATTTCATTCTTCTTTATAGCTGAATAATACTACTTTGTGCATACATACCACATTTTCTTTATCCATTCATTTGTTGAAGGGCACCTTGGTTGATTTCATAGCTTGGCTATTGTGAGTTGTGCTGGTATAAACATTGATCTGGCTGTGTCAATATAGTGTGTTGATTTTTGATCTTTTGGATATATACTGAGGAGAGGGATAGCTGGGTCATATGGTGGTTCTATTCATAGCTTTTTGAGAAATCTCCAAAGTTCCTTCCAGAGTGGATACACTAATTTCATGCCATTCTGTTCTTAACCTTTTTTCCCTCAGTTTTACCTTGATGCATTATTTATGACTTAAATGTAAATTCCTTCCATTCAGCAGAATTCCCACAACTCCCCCTACCCAAGATCATAACTACCTCTCTTCCCTCACATTGTCCATATATCTTGTTTTGGTTTTGTTCTGAATGAATCAACAAATGTAATAGCTACATCCTCACATTAACCAAGCCCATGTGTACATCTGTCAGTGGCCTCTGGCATCTCCCTGACTTTGGGAATTCTATTAGACTCCACTGTGTACCCTCAGCTTTGAAGGTTTTCTTAATTATCTGTTTAATGTAATTACCTTATTTCATATGGAAAACTTGCATCAAAGGTATATTTAAATCACATGTGTAAAGGAAACGATATATCATCAGTCATAAAGGAAGAATAATTTTTAATTTTTTAAAAAAGTATGAGTGATTCTGCTCTTCCTGTCATAGCATCAGGGCCTGAGAATGCAACTCCAAGTTTTAAAATTCAGTAAAACTTTCAAGTGCAAGCTAAATACATTTGTTGCTAATACTTGAAGAAAGATTAAACTAGGCAAATGCAGAAGAATGAAAAGAGATGCACGAGTTATATGAGATTTATTGAGAGGTAGTATAGAATACAGTTCCTTAGTATAATTATGTAAATATTTTAAAAATAATTTTGACATATGCAAAAAAATAGAACTTAACCCCACAGAAAATATCACGTTATACCTTCGCTATCACCCTGGCCAACTCCAGCAGAATTTCAACAGAATTGTTTACTTCCCCTGTTTTTGATATATTTTTATCCAGTCTCTGAAAATGGATTAACCACTTTCTCTACTCACTATGAATGCCACCAACAGACAAGTGACCACTGAAGGGTGCACATCAGATTCAGAGTTGGAATGATATCCTTTTTAGTATAACATCATTATTCCAGATCTTGGGTTCATCTTTTCTACCACTGGTTCTATCTATACCTGGGGTGATTTTACCACCCTGAAGACATTCGAAAGTATCTGGAAATTTTGTTGTTGTCAAAACAGGGTAGAGGTATAGAAGCTCCTGTAATCTAGTGGGTATAGGTGAATAATGTTATTAAATATTCTGGGATGCACTGGATTGTACATCAATAAAGAATTATTTGTCCTAAAATATTAACAGTGTTAAGGCTGAGGACATCTGGTGTTTACAGTGTGATTTACATGTGATTTGTGACCAACTTGTTCCTCCAAGACCTTCTTGGTTTTACCACTGACAGTACCACATTCTGTGAATCTCTCAATACTGAATAAAGTAGGTTGATTTGTAATCTATATAGAGTGTTGCTTCAAACTGGTGAATAAATTCTGGGAAGCTCTGAGTTTTGAAATATTTGGTCTACAGCCTTTGCCCATGTTTAAATATTCAGGCAATAGTTTCCAATTATCTTAACTGAAGTCTACATAGGAAATAATTTACATGTTAGCTAACAAAGAAATACATTGTGAAGAATTTTATTGAATAAAGTGTTTACTAACACTTAGAGCTTCATGTATAGTATTGTTTCATTGCAATTTGACAGTTCTTAAATTGGATTCAATTCCTTCAGTTACCTCATTATAGTTAGATGAGGACTGACCTTGACTAAATTAATCCCATACTTTATCAAAAATAGATCTGCATGCAGCAATCTAAGAATTTCTAAAGAAAATATTTTTTCAGTGTATGTTTAAGATACAAATAATATACATTATCTTGTAAAATACTTAGAAGGTATGAATTATGTAATGGAATAAAGTGCCTGGGGCACACATAAAGAAAACATTTCATACCTCATGCAATGGCTTGGGTATGAAGTATCCCTCAAAAGCTCTTGGGTTAAGGCAGGAATGTTTGAAGGTGAAATGATTGGATTCTAGTTTGAATGTAGTGAGTGGTAATCATAGGCAGGTGGAGTGGGGCTGGAGTAGGTGAGTCACTGCAGTTGTGCACTGTAATGTTTTATCTTCCCTATAGTCTCTCCTCTTTTCTCTCTCTGCTTCCTGGCCACCATGAGGTAAGCTTCTTTATTCCTGTGTCCTTTGATGTTCTTCCTCACTTGGGCCTAGAGCAATGGACTTAGACATCTGTGGTAAAGACCTCTGAAACAGTGTACCCCAAGCAAACGTTCCCTCTAAATTGTTGTCGTCAGGTATTTTGGTTACAGTGACACGAAACTGAAAAACACAGAAATTGTTGTGACTAATCTGATCATGTGGTTCAGAAAAAATTTGCAGCTTAGTTTGATGGAGGAATTTGGAAAAGTTTGAAAACGCAGGCTAGAGAATCTTCAAAATGTTTTAAGCAGAGTTAAAAATGGGTGATTCTGGTAGCAACTCAGAAGACTTGAATGTAAACAGTAAAGACCATGCTCAGGAGGTTTCAGAAGGAAAGGAGCACTTTACTGGGAATTGCAATAGAGGTCACTCATGTTATATTCTGGCAAAGACTGTGTCTAAATTTCACCCATTTTCCTGCGAC
Organism: Sciurus carolinensis; assembly: GCF_902686445.1. Lineage (NCBI taxonomy): Eukaryota > Metazoa > Chordata > Mammalia > Rodentia > Sciuridae > Sciurus > Sciurus carolinensis. The sequence goes on along the minus strand of NC_062217.1, from coordinate 108,688,501 downwards.
TTTGTGTGAGATTGAATTTAAAAGTGATGGACTAGTTAATTTGGAGGAGGAAATTTCAAGGCAGCACAGCATTCAGTCAGTAGCATGAATATAGCTGGCAGCTTTTAGCCAGGTTTACCGGGAGAAACAAGAGCAGAAAACACAGTGAAAGCATTTAAGAAATTTGTAGTTCAACCAGAAAAAGTGCATGTAAAACTTGCCCTCCTCTAAATTGTCTTGTCATTTAGTTTTGGAGAGTGATGCAAAGTTGATTAATACACTGGCCAAGGATCATTAATACCACCATAGTTTTTATCATAATTATTGTAGCTGTAATGTTTTTAGTCACAAATGTATAAAAAAACCTCACATTATTTTTAGACAGAGAAGAAAATTTACTGAGTCAATGATTCATCTCGTTATAGTACTTCATTCTGTCTATTCTAACACAACATTATTTAAGGTAGAAACAGTATGACAATAATCAAAAGGAATAAAGCTCGTTGTTATTTATAACCCCTGGACAACCCTAAATGCCATCAATTTTGCTATAGAAATTATAATTTTTTGATATCTTTATACAAAGTTTGGATTATGAGGAATCATTTCTTTTCCCAAAGTGTTCCTATGGTATTCTTAGCGTTAAAGTTCCATGACTGACTATGGATTTGCCTTGCACTGGGCTCAAGAAAGAGAGAGCAGAAGAGGTCCATTTTCCTGCTGACGTATGTGAACATAGTGTGGAGTACCTAGGTATCAAATCTGATGTCTTGGAAATTGGCATTAGACCAGATTGTTCATACACATGCCCTTTTGCTCTCTGCTTCTCAGAACATAGCAATCTCAGAGAAAGACATTTTCTGGATCCTGGTCATGATCCTGATTTATTGCCTGTATTTACTTCCACTGTGGAAGCTTACTGACGCCCCTTAGTTAAGTCTGTGGCTTACATAAAATCACATTTTTAATATCTAATTATTCACTCCTTCTATATCAAATATGCATTGGATAAATAGAGCAACACTGTGCCCCTGCAAAGCACAATATGAAAAAGTTTTAAAAATTAACCAATTTCAAGTTTATTTGAGAAATAGCTATGAATGTCATTTATCAGTGTAAATATGATGGGGTTTTCAAATAATGGGAAAGATCATTTTTAATGTCTGATAACTGTATCTGAACTTCTCTTTTGTCTGAAGGGAAAATTTGGTTTTTAATTATTAATGCATTTATTTTAATCAAAAAATTGCCTGGCATAGAAAAGATACATTTTGAAATGAAATATTATTGCTATTAGTCCTCTTTATCAAATTGTTTTTATTTATCTGAGAATTTAGGTTTGGTTGGTTCAGTTGTCTAGTTATATCTATACTTGGTTATGAGAAGCTTTGGTCATTTACCTCTAGATAAAGAATTATAAAATGATGGCTATTATAGTAAGAAAAATCACCCTGTTTTATGTTTCTAAGAAAGCTAGAGAATATTATAGATTGAATATTGAAATAAAGAAATTTGCCATAACCAAGAGAAGTTGAATATTTTTACCTTAACCAAAAATGACATCAACCATAACTGTGTAAAAACATGAAACGTACTCTTAAAAGCTTTTGCCCAAATTGATTATCATGGGTTTCTTTTGTGTATTGTAATGCATATTCAGGATAAAATGAATAGTATCACTCAGTGAAATACAACTAAATTTAATGAGACTTCTCTTCTTTGGGGCTGAAACTGTTCATGCCTTGATTGAATTGCACACAATACTTGCATTAAGTTATTTTTCACTGTATTAAAATCTTAATTCCTGGATTTGGCTCTCTCAGGATTCTTGTGATTCATTATAGGATTTTCTCTACTTTAGCTTCTTTAATCTAAAAACTGTTTCATTCAAAAATGTTGTAGAATGTCTTAATTTTAGTAATTAAGGGAAATTTTAACATATATATATATATGTATATATATATATATATATATATATATATATACTACTATTCTTTCAAAGCCCAGCACAGAAATACCTACTTTCATTAACAGAATTTGATGTAAATTTTTCTTGTTTCAAAAACAAAATACATACTTTTTTTCTCAGATTCTCATTAAAATAATTTTCATGATACCAATATGCTAATGCATGTTTTCTGTTTTTAATAATTTTTAAAAATTATTAATGAATAATTTGTGAACTATTTAGTCACATTATTTAGGTAGAAATTATTTTGAAATGTTGATCCTCTCTCTAGCATAAGACTGTTGAGGATATATAATGCCAACTACAGATGTAATTTTGAATTTCCTGTAGCTATATTAGAAATTAAGTACTTCCCTAAAATACTATCATTCCAATAATTAACAAGATAAAATTATTAATGTACTTTTATTTATGACTTTTAATAATAAGTTTTCAAAACATAGTATGTATTTTACCATTGTAATGGACTCAGCTTTTTCATTGGTGCCTAACAATTGTACATTTGCTATGGCATATTCATACATGCACATAACATACTTGGATCCACTTCATTCCCCAGTGCTTCCTCTTGATCTCTTCTTATGCTCCTTCTGTGTCCTTTTCTCTACTCTACTGGTTTCTCTCCTATTTGCATGAGATACCTTTTATTCCTTTTTTCTCTCTAGCTTCCACATATGAGAGAAGTGACCCTTAAATTTCTGAAACCAACTTCTTTCTCCAAACATGATACTCTCCAATTCTATACATTTCCTGCAGATGATGCAATTTCATTCTTTTATTATGACTGAACAAAACTCCATTGTGTATATATACCGCATTTTCTTTATGTATTCACTTGTAGACAGACAACTAGATTAGTTCCATAACTTCATAACTTAGCTATAGTGAATTTCAATGATATATACATGGATATACACAAAATACATCTCATTTTCTGTGTGTGTGTGTGTGTGTGTACTTGGGTTGTAACAAGGGGTACTTTATCACTGAGTTACATCACTAGTCTTTTAAATTCTTGACAACTATTTAATATGACCATTCTTACTAGACTCTTAATTTGACCTGTGCATGATAAAAGTGTTTCTAAGAACTCCTAATTAGTTGTATTTTGAAAGACAATTTTTACATTGGTATTCTGGAAATTTGTTTGTCTTCTTATATAAAAAATTGTAGTTAGAGAGTTATAAAAATCCTGCAAATAAATACTTTTAAAATAAGGATAATTTAATATTTTATGTCTCTCATAAAAAGACTTTCAATGTAGTTTAGAGTATAGATATTAGTTATTAATATTTTCAAGTTTTTACAAAATCTAAAGTGATGTAAGATGTTTATATTTTACTTAGAAAATGTATTTGCATATCTGGTACATAATGGATATTTACATTTGCATATCTGGTATCTTCTTATGATTAAATGTATATGGTATTTATCTACAAAGAAATTTTTATTTGTTGTGATTTATAATTAAGTTTTACTTTGACTATTTATGAAAGTAATCTATACAGTAGCTGTACGAATCTACTTTTGTGATCTTAGTTGAAAAAATAAGGAAGATTTGGACTAAAAAAAGTACTAACTGGGGCTGGGGAGATAACTCGGTTGGTAAAGTGCTTGCCTTGCAAGCACAAGGCCCTGGGTTCGATCCCCAGCATCAAAAAAAAAAAAAAAAAAAAAAAATACTAACTGAAGGCACATTTTAAGATCAGCTAGTCTCAATGAATCATAATTGGATAGTAAATTTACTTAAAATTATATGTTACTAAAATAATGATTAAAGTGGGGTAAGACTTAGCTTACCAATCCTTTATTTACTCAGTGGGGTAAGACTTATTTTACCAATCTTTTATTTACTCATCATTTTTAATTGTTATATATTTCATTATCATATATTGAAAAATGTTCTGAGGCAATTGTAATCTTCAATATTCCAAATCAACTCAATTGAAGACATTTTGATATGTTGCCATGCTTGCTATAGAGAAGCAAAAACTATTCTTTTGGTAATTTAGGTTAGCTTTAGCTTTACTATCTCTGAGTGTTTTTTTTTTTTTTTCCCTGCGTGTTACTGGGGATTGCACATAGTTGAATATAGGGTTATTCAACCTTTGTTATGTTCCCAGCCCCTTTAATTATCTATTTTGAGACAGGGTCTAGCTAAGTTGCCTAGGCTGACATTGAACCTGGCGGTCCTCCTGTCTTAGCCTCCAGAGGGGTTCTTTTTTGAAAAAAAAAAAAAAACGAAAAAAGGTTGTGAATTTTAAAAATTAGGTCAGCAATTTCATATCATAATATGGCTAATTTTACTAAGGGTACCTCTCCTTAAGCACACACACCTTCACCCCTATGTATCAACATACTTTGCCATGTGACCTCACAGATCTTTCATGTACATGTTCTCACTCCTCAACTTTTGAATAGGCATAAAATTTTCTTAGGTCAATAGAATGTTACTGAGTGCAATTTGATTAAACATTTGAAAATTCCTTGTACATTTAGGATATTTACCTCATGCTACTGCCATCACCAGGAGACAGACACCTAGGATAATTCATCTAGGATAAGTCTTTAGAAGAATGTGAGTATATATGGAACACATACAAGTCCAGCAAGATCAGTCAAAACTGAAATAATCCATAGACTTGTGAGCTAAATAAATGCTTACTCATATTACTAAACACCATTGATAATAAATGATAGCTAATCTTATTAAAAGAAAACTGATTTTAGTGGTATAAAACAAATTAGCGATTTTGGATAGGAAACTAGTTAAAGAGGGACAGAGAGGAGCAGGAAGGAAGGAAAACAAAAATACATGAGGGAACTCTGGAAGGTGACAGATGGGTTCGTTATCTTTATTGAAGTGACGGTTTCACGGATGTCTGTGAGCATGTGTCAAAATTTATCAAATTATATTCTAAAATGTGAAGTTTGTTCTGTGTTAATGATAGCACAATAAAGATTTTAAAAAACGCTTATTGTTGTCTGTGCAGTTTAGAGTTGTTATGTAGCTGTAGCAGTTTATAACGGTTAAACTATGATAGTTTTATTACTAAGAAACCATCATCTTATCCGCATAATAATGATAATGAATAATGATATTCTTTTTCCTATTCCTATGTAAATAATACTCAGATTTTATTTATTGGTTAAACAAATGTCTTTCAATTTATAATTTTGTTCCAGGCACTGTCTATATGGAACTTAAATTCTCATAGGCAGAAGAATGACAATTATGAGATAAATGTAACACATCAAATGCTTTGGATTGTGATCAGTTCAAAAGCGGGGAAAAGAAAACAAAAGAGAGTCAGGGGATGTAGCTCAGTTGCAGAGCACTGGCCTAGCACATACTAGATCCTGGTTAAATCCCCAGCACCACAAAAAATAAATAAATAAATAAATAACCACACAAACTTCTAAATGTACTTGTTATTCAATGACAATTAAACACCTATCTCCTATCTATACTAAGCAATACAAAGAATAAGAATACTTGGGAATACTCATGTTGGAAATATTTAACGTATACATATACAACAGAAATAAATAATATTAACTATGAAAGGGGATCACCACCTCATCTATCATCAGGAATTATATAAATAACTGAAACTTGTGAAAATACAGAAATACAAGATTGAAGGGTATAATACGTATCGTAATTTCTACAGAGATTACTCTACCTTGAAGCATTTTTATTCATGCTTAAAAAGTTGAAGTATCTTCTAAGCAACAAATTTGCATCCTAAATAAAGGCCTAGAATTTCCAGTCTTTAAATTGAATGTGTGTGTGTGTGTGTGTGTGTGTGTGTGTGTATTTATACATATACATATTTACATATATATTTTTTCAATGGTGGTAACTTTTTAAATTCTTTTAGAGATAATTTCAATTAAAGGATAACAATCTCAATGACAAAAAGAAAATACAACTGTTTTTCATGCAAAATTCCTGGCAATGCTCTTAGTTGGGTGATTTTTATACTTGCAATCTTCCTAATAAATCTCAGAGATTTTGCTCCAATAAGCTCAAAGTCTTCCTAAGCAAATTATTCTAGTTGCATTTGGTACAATTTAACCAGAGCATAAAGTTCTTGGGTGTATATTCGCTTTCCTCTCATAGTAGAAACAGGTTTCCTTCCTTTCTTCCTTCGTTCCTTCCTTCTTTTTCTCTTTTTTCTTCTCTTTCTTCTTTTCCATGCTGGGGATTGAACCCAGGACGCTTTCACTAAACTACATCCGTAGTACATTTCATTTTTTATTTCATATTTTATTTATCTTTTTAAGTTGCCCAGGCTGGCCTTGAACTTTCAATCTTCCTGTTTTGGTCCCCTGAGTCCCTGGGATTGCAGGTGTTTGCCATCACATCTCTTTCAGGATTTCTTTTTATCAAACTGTTCTATTACCTCATTGTTATTTGTGGAATACAAGCAAAGAGGAGAGATAGCAGAAAGTTTTCAGGGGGTAAATATTGCCTTCTGAGATTCTCATCTCTAAAGAAGTTTTTGTAGTTTCCAGGCCAGTGTAGACAGCTCTCTGCAAGGAAAGAGAGGACTTTTTCTAAATCTCAGAGTTGTCAGATAAAGTTGAGAATTTGTAGTTCTCAAACTTATCTAACCAAATGTCCCATCCTGGATCTCAAATATCACATCTTCTTCCCATTTTAATCCTGACTTTTGAATATAAGACAGTAGGAGTTATTAATTCTTTCTTCCTTCTAATTTTGCGATTTTACCATGAAAAATTTGACCTGACTTTAAGCATAACCTCTCCTCCAGTTATGGGAGTTGTGAGTCTCTTGAAATACTGCCATGAGTGTCTTATGGCTTTTTCACATTATGCCCTAAAGTGATAATTGGCTTACCTATTCTGTTATGTTCTTGCATCAGTGGTTTGAATAGTTTGCAACAGCTAGCTAACTCCACAATCAGAATAATTATTATTTCTAGAGTGCATGGATTATTGTATCCTTTAAAACTGTTTTCCATTCTGATTCATCACAGATAGGAATTTCAGTAATTGCAATACTATAGACAACTAGAATTTATCATGGTGCCATCACAAACCCCAGAGCCTATTACTGTCTACCTAGAGAGTAATCCAATTCCCTTAAATCCATGCAGAGATTCTACCTCCTAGGACCATTTCTGATATAAGCTAATCTGTCTTTAAGATAGATTCCCCTACTAAGAGACTCTGAAAGAAGTTTGTGCGTTCTAGTCTGGTAGTTATTTAGAAAGTGATAGGTGATTGGAAAAGTGATAAAATTAAGTGATAAAAGCCAATGTATGTGCTTCAGTTAACAGTTCACAACTCTATGCAACTGAGATTTTAAAATTTAGATTTCATAGTCAGTTATAGTCAAATGTAATTTACCTATAAAATTTAATTTTAACTAACATTTCTATTTGTTTTCCAAAGCTTTGAATGATGGTGTACATTTTTTGAATTATGTTAACTATAAAAGTTATCATACATTGAGTTTTTCTTTATGGCAGGCACTGTGCTAAGTATTTTATACACATGCCACTTGATCCTTTAATTGTCCAAAGCAGTTGTTCTGATCTACATTTTATATAGAATGAACTTGAAGTTCAGAAGGATTGCCTCAGTTCCCTATGCTCACATATTGGTTAAGTGAGAGAACCACGTCTTGCATTTATAACTGTCTGATTAAAAGTTTGCACCTTTAATACTATAACACCTGGTATTTGATTATATGATCAAAGATACATGCTTTGAGATAAAATCTCTTCTTCTAACTTAGACTCTTTGTGTACAACCAATGCCATTTCCCATTGTAATTTCATTTGAAAACTTATCAAATACTTGATTGTAGTAATTAGATCCACAGACTTATTCTTATTCTTCTCCAGGCAAACCAATTCAATGCTTACCTTCTCCTTTTACTGTTGTTATTACCTTGTTATAAACATACCCTAGATTGTATCTCTTAACACTTACTATTCAGAGTAATACAAAATTTCCTGAATGGCCTCTCTGTGTGGTATATTAAATAGGATTATCACCTCCCTTGTGAAGTATACATAAATGCAATCATTGTTTGAAGGCATCTTCTTTTTTATTCTTTTTAAATTTTAATTGTAAAATTTATGGGTACAGTGTGATAATTCAATATAAGAGTATAGTATGTAATGATCAAATTTCTATCTTCTTATGTGTTTTCTAAAATTTGTGATTAACACATACTAATGGTGTATATTTACGGGGTACAGTGTGATATTTCAGAACATGCATAAAGTAGTTATTGACCAAACACAATTAGATAGAAATAGTAAGTTCTACAGAACAATGGGATGATTATAGTTCCCAATAAGCTACTGTTTATTTCATAAATAACTAGAAGAGAGGAGCTCAGAAACTCCAAGCACAATGTAATGATAAAGAGATGGAAACATTAACTATTCTGATTTGATAATATCTTACTTTTGAAGCATATTAAGTTAATTGAATTTTTAGTCCTTTTCATATTAACTATCATTTAACTAGCTTTCTCTATTTTGAATGTTATTTAAGATGCAAGTGCAGGTCCTTGCACAATCACTATTTTATTTATGTTGTATTAGTATAAATTCAAATGGATAATCATATTTGAGTATTATAATACTAACAGTGACTAAAATCTTATGATATAAGCACATAACTCAGATCTCTTTCATAAAAATATCTTCAAAAGTCTATCAGTTTTGTCAAATTCATCTTCACCATCATTACTGTGTTTCTAGAATTTCTAATAGCAAATAATAATATTAGTTAAAGTGACTCCGTTATCTTTTCAGAAAACTTATGCTTCTGTAACTATAGTTTGATGAATAAATTATCTAAAAATATGCATCCTGAAAGCTTATCCATGACTTATTTTAACTTGCCTGCTATCTGTTTGCTGTACCTAAGCTTATGTGTTGGGGACTCTGAACACTTTGCTTACTTGTAGTTTTCTTATTCGTCTTCTGTTCTGAACTCTGTAATGATCACTTTTTCTGTGATAGAATCCATGATTTAGCTTACATTTGGCAAAGGGGCCTGTATTCATTTGTAGTAACCATAGTCAGTTAGTAACCCTCAATTATCTGAGAATACAGATTGCTCTTCGAAATACTCATTCCTTGTTTGTTTTTTGTTTTTTTTTTTTTAACAGATAATTATGTTTGTAGACAGAAAAGATAAAAGCCAAATGAACTTCAGTGAAGTTTGAATCTATCTTGTCATCACATGCATGACATTTATGCAGTTTCCCGAGCTAGGGCGGTGAGTTGGATTAGAAATCTAAAAAGTATGAGAAATTTAAGTCATAAGACAAGATTCAAAAATAAGTGAAAAGTGGAATCCGTTGGGAGAGCAGATCTGACAGAGACTGGTTCTAACTCTCCCAAATGGAGGCTGTGGGCTTTATTTAAATGAGTGGGAAGTCCAAAGGGATTCAGTGAAGAGCTTCTTCAAGAAAACATGATAAAAATGGGGAAAACAAGTTGTTTGCGGCTTAGCAGTTTACACCAACTTCCAGGTGACTGCATTTGAGTCTAGGACTGTGAACTAAGTCAGGGTGTCAGCGTAATCTGGGCTTTCTGGAACTGGGAAATTTCACCTGGAGTTCCCAGAAAAGCAAACCGTCTGCCTTGTTATGGCTCAGACAAGCCCATAATTCATACATGGCCTCCAACACTATCTTTTTGTCAATCTTTTATGAGCACCATACATATCATTTTTAGGAATTTCTAGAAACTTAAAAAATTTTAAATTCATCTTACTGAAACAATATATTATCAATGTAGAAAAAAATTTAGGATGAAGACATATGAAATTAAGACAGCTTGGACTGGAGATGTAGCTCAGTGGTAGAGTACTTGCCTAACATGCATCAGTATCTGGGTTCAATTCTTAGTACTGCAAAGAAAGAAAAATTCAGATATGTATTTATGTTTACATATAGGTATATAGGTGTGTATACAATTATTATATGTTTGCCTTTATGCATACTAGTATTATTAGATGATTAGTATGACATTATTTTATATTTTAAACTTCATAGTCAACTCCTACTATTGTACTATGGTTTACTTAACCTTTTTACCTGTGGTTAGACATTTAGATTATTTCTCAAAGAACATTTTAAAATAATACTTATTTAAATAAATGTATTTATTCATAATTAATTCATAATTATTTATTCATAATTAATGAGTGTTATCTTACATTGAAGAAGTTAAATTCTTAAATTTTTGGCTATTCATGTCAGTATTATATGACACTGTTCTCCAAATCAAGTACGATTTTGACTTGAATTATAAGAAAATTAAAATATCCTGTACAGTTTGTAAGCAATGTTGCCTTTACATTCAATGATCTAAGACAGTTAACCGGAGTATTCAGTAGAATTTCAATAAATTGGTTTGAAGTTTACTTTTCTATTATATTTCTAAGTAAATTTTTTTCTCCAATCCAGAAAATTTTCTTGCAATAAATATTCAATCTTAATAACAGGGAACTCAAGTGAGCTGCAATAATTTGTATATTTCTTACTTTTTAATTTCTGAGGTTTGAACCCAGGACTTTGAACAAGTTAGGAAAGTGCCTTACTATGGATCTGCACCCCCAGTACTAAAATAATATTTTTACATGTGTTTAATAAGTACCATTAATTCTTTAATTTACAAATATCTCCCTATAGAACTTGTGTCATATATTCTTCTCATCATAGGTGATGCATATTTGATAGTTGAAGACAGTATATATAATTGAATGAACAATTGTAAAGAATAGAATGAGACCCACCAGATTAGAAGAAAAAAATTTGGAACCAGGTGTAGTGGTGCACCGTATAATCCCAGAGGCTCGGGAAGCTAAGGCAGGAAGATCGTGAGTTCAAAGCCAGCCTCAGGAACTTAGGCCCTAAGCAACTTGAGACTTTGTCTCTAAATAAAATATGTATGAAAAAAAGTGTTGGAGATGTGGCTCAGTGGTTAAGCAGTGCTGGGTTCAATCACAGTACCAAATTAAAAAAAAAAAAAAAAAGAGAGAGAGATTCAGGATCATTCATTCTGTGCAGTTTATAAAGATGTATTTTTTTTTTATTGTAAACAAATGGGATACATGTTGTTTCTCTGTTTGTACATAGAGTAAAGGCATACCATTTGTGTAATCATATATTTATGTAAGGTGATGTTGGTTGATTCATTCTGTTATTTTTCCCCTTCCCCCACCCCTCCCATCCCTCTTTTCCCTCTATAGAGTCCTTCCTTCCCCCATTCTTGCCCCCCTCCCTAACCCTAACTCTAACCCTAAAACTAACCCCTCCCACACCCCATTATGTATCATCATCCACTTATCAGAGAGATCATTCTTCCTTTGGTTTTTTGAGATTGGCTTATCTCACTTAGCATGATATTCTCCAATTTCGTCCATTTGCCTGCAAATGCCATAATTTTATCATTCTTTATGGCGGGGTAATATTCCATTGTATATATATGCCACAGTTTCTTTATCCATTCATCAACTGAAGGGCATCTAGGTTGGTTCCACAATCTGGCTATGGTGAATTGAGCAGCAATGAACATTGATGTGGCTGTATCTCTGTAGTATGCTGATTGTAAGTCCTTTGGGTATAGGCCAAGGAGTGGGATAGCTGGGTCAAATGGTAGTTCCATTCCAAGTTTTCTAAGGAATCTCCATACTGCCTTCCAGAGTGGCTGCACTAATTTGCAACCCCACCAACAATGTATGAGTGTACATTTTTCCCCACATTCTCGCCAACACCTGTTGTTGCTTGTAGTCTTGATAATCGCCATTCTGATTGGGGCGAGATGGAATCTTAGGGTGGTTTTGATTTGCATTTCTCTTATTACTAGAGATGTTGAACATTTTTCCATATGTTTGCTGATTGTGTGTAGGTCTTCTTCTGTGAAGTGTCTGTTCATTTCCTTAGACCATTTGTCAATTGGATTATTTGTAGTCTTGGTGTAGAGTTTTTTGAGTTCTTTATAGATTCTGGAGATTAGTGCTCTATCTGAAGTATGATTGGCAAAGATATTCTCCCACTCTGTAGGCTCTTTCTTCGCATTGCTGATAGTTTCCTTTTCTGAGAGAAAGCTTTTTAGTTTGAATCTATCCGAGTTGTTGATTCTTGCTTTTATTTCTTGTGCTATGGGAGTTCTGTTGAGGAAGTCTGGTCCTAAGCCGACATGTTGAAGATCTGGACCTACTTTTTCTTCTATAAGATACAGGGTCTCTGGTCTGATTCCGAAGTCCTTAAACCATTTTGAGTTTAGTTTCGTGCACGGTGAGAGATATGGGTTTAGTTTCATTCTGTTGCATATGGATTTCCAATTCTCCCAGCACCATTTGTTGAAGAGGCTATCTTTTCTCCATTGCATATTTTTGGCCCCTTTGTCTAGTATGAGAAAATTATATTTATTTGGGTTTGTGTCCATGTCCTCTATTCTGTACCATTGATCTACTTGTCTATTTTGGTACCAATACCATGCCGTTTTTGTTACTATTGCTTTGTAGTACAGTTGAAGTTCTGGAATTGCAATACCCCCTGCTTCATTTTTCCTGCAAAGGATTGCTTTAGCAATTCTGGGTTTCTTATTCTTCCAGATGAATTTCATGATTGCTTGTTCTATTTCTGTAAGGTACATCATTGGGATTTTAATTGGAATTGCATTGAATCTGTATAGCACTTTTGGTAGTATGGCCATTTTGACAATATTAATTGTGCCTATCCAGGAACATGGGAGATCTTTCCATCTTCTAAGGTGTTCTTTAATTTCTTTCTTTAGTGTTCTGCAGTTCTCATTGTAGAGGTCTTTCACCTCTTTTGTGAGATTGATTCCTAAGTATTTTATTTTTTTTTGAGGCTATTGTGAATGGGGTAGTTTTCCTAACTTCTCTTTCTGAAAATTCATCACTTATGTATAAAAATGCATTAGATTTATGAGCATTGATCTTATATCCTGCTACATTACTAAATTCACTTATGAGTTCTAGAAGTTTTCTGGTGGAATTTCCTGGTTCCTCTAAGTATAGAATCATATCATCAGCAAATAGGGATAGTTTGAGTTCTTCTTTTCCTATTCGTATCCCTTTAATTTCTTTGGTCTGTCTAATTGCTCTGGCTAGAGTTTCAAGGACGATATTGAATAGGAGTGGTGAAAGAGGGCATCCCTGCCTTGTTCCAGATTTTAGGGGGAATGCTTTCAGTTTTTCACCATTTAGAATGATAATAGCCATGGGTTAGCATAGATGGCCTTTACAATGCTGAGGAACGTTCCCACTATCCCTATTTTTTTCTAGTGTTTTGAGCATGAAGGGGTGCTGTATTTTATCAAATGCTTTTTCTGCATCTATTGAAATAATCATGTGATTCTTGACTTTAAGTCTGTTGATATGGTGAATGACATTTATTGATTTCCTGATGTTGAACCAACCTTGCACTATCTTTTTAATATGTTTTTGTATGCGATTTGCTAAAATCTTGTTGAGAATTTTTGTGTCGATGTTCATTAAGGATATTGGTCTGAAATTTTCTTTCCTCGATGTGTCTCTCTCTAGTTTAGGTATCAGGGTGATCTTGGCTTCGTAGAATTAGTTTGGGAGAGTTCTCTCCTCTTCTATTTCATGGAATACTTTGAAAAGTATTGGAATGAGCTCTTCTTTATAGGTTTTGTAGAACTCGGCTGAGAACCCATCTGGTCCTGGACTTTTCTTTGTTGGTAGGTTTTTGATGACTTCTTCTATTTCATTACTTGAAATTGGTCTATTTAATTTGTGTATGTCCTCCTTGTTTAGTTTAGGTAATTCATACGTCTCTAGAAAATTGTTGATATCTTCAAAATTTTCTATTTTGTTGGAGTATAGATTTTCAAAATAGCTTCTAATTATGTTTTGTATTTCAGTCGTGTCTGTTGTGATATTTCCTTGTTATTCCGAATTTTGGTGATTTGGGTTTTCTTTGTTAGTGTGGCTAAAGGTTTATCAATTTTGTTTATTTTTTCGAAGAACCAACTATTTATTATGTCAATTTTTTGTATTGTTTCTTTTGTTTCAATTTCATTGATTTCAGCTCTGATTTTAACTGTTTCCTGTCTTCTACTACTTTTGGTGTTGGTCTGTTCTTCTTTTTCTAGGGCTTTGAGCTGTAGTGTTAGGTCGTTTATTTGTTGAGTTTTACTTCTTTTATTGAATGTGCTACATGAAATAAATTTTCCTCTAAGTACTGCTTTCATAGTGTCCCAGAGATTTTGATATGATGCTTCTTTGCTCTCATTTAGCTCTAAGAATTTTTAAATTTCCTTCCTAATATCTTCTGTTATCCATTCATCATATAATAGCATATTGTTTAATCTCCAAGTGTTGGAGTAATTTCTGTTTTTTACTCTTTCATTTATTTCTAATTTCAATCCATTATGATCTGATAAAATACAAGGTAGTGTCTCTATCTTCTTGTATTTGCTGACATTAGCTTTGTGGCATAATATATGGTCTATTTTAGAGAAGGATCCATGTGCTGCTGAGAAGAAAGTGTATTCGCTCTTGGTTGGATGGTATATTCTATAAATGTCTGTTAAGTCTAAATTATTGATTGTGTTATCGAGATCTATGGTGTTTTTGTTCAATTTTTGTTTGGAAGATCTCTCCAGTGGTGAAAGAGGCGTGATAAAATCACCTAGTATTATTGTATTGTGGTCTATTTGGTTTCTCAGATTGAGAAGGATTTGTTTGACATACATGTGTGAGCCACTGTTTGGGGCATAGATATTTATGATTGTTATGTCTTGCTGATTTATGCTTCCCTTAAGCAGTATGAAATGTCCTTCTTTATCCCTTCTGACTAACTTTGGCTTGAAGTCCACTTTATCTGGAATGAGGATGGATACCCCAGCTTTTTTGCTGAGTCCATGTGCATGGTAAGTTTTTTCCCATCCTTTCACCTTTAGTCTATGGGTATCTCTTTCTAAGAGATGAGTCTCTTGCAGGCAACATATTGTTGTATCTTTCTTTTTAATCCAATCTGCCAGTCTATGTCTTTTGATTGATGAATTCAGGTCATTAATATTCAGGGTTATTATTGAGATATGATTTGTATTCCCGGTCATTTGACTCATTTTATTCATTTATTTGCTTGTTTTTGACACGACTTGGTTCCTCTTAATATGAGAGTTCCTTTAGGATAGCTCCTCCCTTTGCTGATTTGCTTCTTTGTTTTTCATCTCTTCTTCATGGAATATTTTGCTGAGAATGTTCTATAATGCTGGCTTTCTTTTTGTATATTCTTTTAGCTTTTGTTTATCATGGAAGGATTTTATTTCGTTGTCAAATCTGAAGGTAAGTTTTGCTGGGTATAAGATTCTTGTTTGGCATCCATTTTCTTTTAGGGCTTGAAAAATGTTATTCCAGGCCCTTCTAGCTTTTAGGGTCTCGATTGAAAAATCTGCTGATACCCGTATTGGTTTCCCCCTGCATGTAATTTGGTTCTTTTCTCTCACAGCCTTTAAGATTCTGTCTTTATTTTTTATGTTAGGTATTTTCATTATAATGTGCCTTGGTGTGGGTCTGTTGTAATTTTGTATATTTGGAGTCCTATAAGCCTCTTGAACTTGATTTTCCATTTCATTTTTCAGATTTGGGAAATTTTCTGAAATTATCTCATTGAATATGTTGCTCATTCCTTTGGTTTGTTTCTCTAAGCCTTCCTCAATCCCAATAATTCTCAAATTTGGCCTTTTCATGATATCCCATAGTTCTTGGAGATTCTGTTCATGATTTCTTACCATCTTCTCTGTTTGTTCGACATTGTTTTCGAGGTTAAATATTTTGTCTTCAATATCTGAGGTTCTGTCTTCCAGGTGTTCTATCCTATTGGTTGTGCTTTCTATGGGGTTCTTAATTTGGCTTATTGTTTCCTTCATTTCAAGGATTTCTGTTTGTTTTTTTTTTCAATATCTCTAACTCTTTATTGAAATGGTCTTTTGCTTCCTGTATTTGCTCTTTTAACTGTCGATTGGTGCGTTTATTCAATGCCGGCATTTGCTCTTTCATTTCATTGTTTGCTTCCCTTATCATGTTAATTATGTACATTCTGAACTCCCTTTCTGACCTTTCTTCTGCCATGCTGTCATTGGAGTTTATTGATGTAACATCCAGATTTGTTTGAGGCATTTTCTTTCCTTGTTTTCTCATGTCGTTCAGGTATCAGTGGACTGCTGAGATGTTACAGATTTCCTCTATTGACTTATAATGTCCCTGAAGATTGCTAGTGTATCCCCTCTTATCCTTCAGTAGCCTGAAGTCTTAGAGGAAGTTGATACTGCGGTGCTACCCAAGGAAGCTGCCTCTCTAGGGGTGGTGGTCTTCAGGTGGTGTATATTCCCTGCTAGTGGGCAGAGGTGCCTCTACTTGTTGACCAATGGTCATCCAAAGGGGAACTAGGCTGCGGGCTGAGGGAAGGCCTGTTTGGTCCTGTGTCTCTGGTTTTACCGTCCTTGTGGGAAAACCTCACCCGACCGTGAAGACTCACCTGATGGGGAGGTCTCGCTGGTCAGTTCCCCTCCTAGAGGTTCCCCTCAGTCCACAACTACCACCTGGGCAGGGCAGCCTTCCCAGGCCACGTTTCCAGGGGCCTGGACCTACCTCCTGGGCCTGGGAGCCCTGCTCTTCGCAGACGAGTCTCCTTAGGTAGCCCCTCCTCAGAGAAGCTGCCCGCAGTCCTGGAACCTTCGCTCCGCCCCTCAGCTTGTCTCTGTGTAGCGCTTTCAACAAAATGTGTCTAGGTCCCCGGACCGAACGGTGCTTTGCACCTAATCGCCTGGCTATGGGACCCCTCCTCTGAGCAGCCACTTGGAGCCTCGTACATATGCTCCGAGCCCCAGTGACCCGCCGCTGGCCTCTTCCTCCAGGCAGCCACCCGGTGTTCTGTGTGGGCGCTTGGAGACCAAGCAACTCACTGCGCACCTCCACCTCCTCAGGACAGCCCCCCCCCCCGTTGTTCAGGCGGTTGCTGAGTCCAAATAGCTCGCCGCCCAGCTCTTCCTCTGGCAGCCGCCGAAGCCCCAGCAGGTTCCTCTGAAACCAAGCGCTGTGCTGCGCATCCTCCTCTGCAAAGTTCCCCGCTGTCCATGTTTACCGCTCCAGCAGGGGGAGGGGCGTCTCGCCGAGCAACTCTATTTCACAAAGTTCCCTGCTTTCCGGGGCTACTGCCCCATCCGGGATGCCTCCCCAATGGGAGAGACTCACCCGGCGGCTTTGAGTTGGTCCCAAGTCACTCACTATCACCTCTTTTGAATCTTGAGTCCTGGAGCAACATGAAATGCAGCCGCCCTCTAGTCCGCCATCTTGAAACCCTTGTATTTTGTTTTAAGATGGTAGTTTTCCACATTTCTCCTTTGTCTGTTCACATTTTATTACAGTTGACCCCTAATATCAGGAAATAGCTTATTTTTAGAAAGAATATTTGATACAATTGTGTAATTTATTAGGAGCATATAGTCCCTGATTATAAACACAAATAGGGGAAATGTGATAAAATATTGGCTATTGTGAGAAATTAAAGATCTGTCACAGGCTTCTTCAGTCTTCCTGGAGTCTGTCTTACTTAAATTTTGTTACCATGGACAGAACTGGAAATTCAATGCAAACATACACCAGCAATAATTGAAAGGATCGTGAAACCACATAAAGTTGAATGTCTTGAAAGTTGCACATACATAAAGTTTCTGTGAGGACCAAGTTAATGAGTAAACACCCTTTCAATAAGAAAGTCATAAAATTAAAATGAATTGGATGCTTCTCTGAGTTTTACATAACTAAATGTCAACTTGGTATCTATAGTTATTATTTCAATTATTGGAGATAGAATGATAAAGTGAAAATATTTATGTTAGAGTCCCAAACATCTCAAAGCTCACCATATAGTAGGAGAGGTGCCATGTACACAATTATGATGCAAGCTCCTACAATTCTACACCAGACTACCAAGGATGTAGAGGTGGAACATCAAAATAACAATTCCTGGAAGGCTTTTATGAGAAACTAGTCTAAGACAAGTTTTATTTCATGTGATAGGAGGAAGAATAGTAGAAGATAAAAAAGAAAGGTGAAATCTAGACCGAATCTGATGTCACTGAGGACTTTTCTGATTAATCTTGAGGGACGTATTCCATATAACCTTAGGCCATTAAACATTGAGCCAATGCTTCCATCTCACCTCAGTAGTTCTCTGTATTTTTCTTGGTGTAGCTCTATTCTAATGTTGGCCCTCAGCAAAGTCTCTATACCTGAAGTCTCTGTACTTGTGTCACTGAGGCTTACTCACCCAGGTGCAGCCTTCTCCTTACCTGTCATTCACTGTGCTAACAGTAGTAGATTCACAGATTATTCCTGGGACGTTCAAGTCAGAAGCATGTATTTAAGAAGGACGAATAAATAAGACTGTAATTCAGAGAGCAGTGTGAAAGAATTAAATTTGCTTGAGCACTTTGAGAGTTAAGGCACTTTAATAAATTGAAACTATCTGTACCAAATATAGATTGAAAAAATTTGAATTTCTTTAATTTATTCAAACATTCTAAAATGGGATATGGATATGTAGCATCAAATGAATGTGTTTTCAAAAGTTACTCATTATTAACTTTCATGCTGACATTAACTCTATTTAATCACAGAGAATTAGATTCTGTGTGACTCAGTTCAGAAAATATAAAGAATATTAGGTTAAAAATAAGATCTATTTGAAAAGGTCTGGAAATATATAATGACATCAAGTCAAACTCTTCGAACTGCAACCATTATTGTTCATATGTATGATCTGATATTTTAAGATGTTGTTTTATATGGAACAAAACATAGATATGGCAAGAGTTCAGTTAATTTCACAAACAGAAACATATAAAAATTAAGAATAAAAGTGTCTTCAAATGCATATTAATATACTGTTTGATTATAATTGCACATACCTATGATTTTCTCAGGAATGAAAATGACCTATGAAGACAGTTAAATTAAAGAAAGGAAGGTATCAGAGCAGCTTGCAGTAGAAAACCCCAATGTGGAGGGTGTAGGAACAGTCCGTGCACAAACTTGCTCAAGCAGTTAAGAGATTTCTGTAACACCAATAAGAGTGTGTCTCAGCTTATTTCTGTGACTGCAATCCTCTAATTCTCAATTTTCACAGTTGCGTCCCTGACTAGAGCTTAGACCTTGCGATCTCTCCTTCTCCCATGACAGATTTGAACAAATTTTCCCATCAAGGTATTAGGACAATTCATCATTACACATTTGTAATAATATACTACTGTAACAGGAAAAAAAATGTTCAAAGACATTTATATTAGAATATGAGTAATATTCTTGATTAATTCAAGTATAAGATTATTTAATTACTATAATGGATGAATCTTATGTCAAATAGTCAAATCATACATCCCGACAAGTGAAATAGTATTTGCAATAGTTTCCAATTTTTATTTAAACTTCTAATAGTTACCTAATTTTGTAAAGAATGCATATAATATACATTTCCTCGAGATTCATAATACATAGGGATAAAAGAGTCAGAGATATGGAGAATTAAAGAATTGCACATTATCTATTTGAATCAGCATATTGCAAAGTTGTTTTCTGCACTTAATACCTCCAAATGAAATTTTAACACATTCATATGTAAAATAAGATGGAGCTATTTATAGAATGTTTATGATACTATCAAATATTTACATTGAATTATATTTACTTTTACAATCAGAATAAGCAATAAAATTATTAATAAAGATTTAATGTAATATTTTAACAGACATTTTGAAAACATAAATATCATGCAAGGACTATATGTATATATATTTTACTGGGATACACACACACATATATAAATATATATATATATGTGTATATATATATACCACATACATACACATACATATCCTAGTAAATGAAGCAATGACCAAAACCAAATGGGAAGACCCTAATAAAATAAACTAGACCTGTATTAGGAAGCTCATAGATTCTAGGGCCAGGGTAGAGATAATACAAAATGAGTTAGGAGGGTATTGCAGATACTTACAATGAGGAAATTATCAGAAATAAATAATAGGAGAATATTGTTATATTAACAGACATAGAAGCTACCCTTATGAAGATTCCAATGGCCAAAGCCAGAACATTTAAATTATCATTAATCACACCCCTTTTCCACTCTTCTCCTTATGTGCAGGAATGAGTCTAATGAAGGTTATTAATCATTCCAAAAAAAAATAAAAAATAAAAAGCCCTCAATAACATATTTGTATGGTTAATACTTGCAAAGAATTATCATTTAAAGAACTTTTCCAAAATGCCAGATCATTGATAGGTATATGAAATATGTCATCTGATTTAAAATTCAGCAATTATATTAGAAAATTATCATAATTTACACAAAAGGAAGCAAAGTCATGACAAATGTTAGATATTTGCTTTAATTATATAATTAATAGGCAAACAAGTATTCAAAACTTACCTTGTCTTTCTTCCAAAATATGTTTACAAATATTTAAATTATAAGATTTTAAATGATTGAAAATTTGGTGTGCAGTTCATAATTATTCTGGGAATCTAGTCAAAAAAGAAATTCATATAATCAGGTTAAAATAAATATAAGAAATAAAGATAAAGCATTGGGACTAAGTATTCACTATTGTTAAAATGAATATTCATTCAATGAATATTTGCTGCATTTTCATTAACTTAAGAATGGTCTAGGAAATAGGACTTAAAAATTAATTTTTTGAAAAGGTAAAAATTTCTGCTGTCATGGAGCTTACAGTTTTGTGGGCAGATATGAGCAATAAACGTCAGTTAAACAAAGTGTAGTTTTTGGATGATGTTCAAGTATTCTGTCAAAAAACTTATTTTTCTCTCTTCATAGGATTCGTGTTTATTCACAGTACCAAATTGTCCATTCCTGAAAGTGTTTTCTTTGGTGCAGTGTAAATTTTGCATAACTAGATCTCACTCTGAACTTAATGTTTAGAGGAGATTTTACATTAGCATGGGTTTGGAAGGTCTGTCTGTTGCTGTGTCCTGCACAAAGAGGAATCAGATAACTGCACAGAGGTGTAAGTCAGCTGAGAAATTGAAAGTCTAAAATAATTAATAAGAAATAAAAGACAAAAGACACAGAAAAAGTTTCATAGTGAGGGCCTGGTGGATGGATGGAACCTGATGAGTCTAATCTCTAACAGTGAGACTCTGTATGCTTTATTTATAGGGTAGCACATCAAAGGGATTTATTGTGAGGATGGGTTTTTCAAGGTAAACAAGAAGTGAGAGGCTGTGGGGACATTGACCTGACTGGAGCCTTATTTCTTACACAGTAATTCTTCCTCCTCCAGGAAGCTGGCGCCTCAAGACTACTTGGGTGCACTGATATGTCTTTCCACCTGTGGGGAGTTGCCTTTGAACCTAGGACTGACTGAACCAATAAATTCTGTGGTATCAGAATTCTCTTTGAGCAGGATATTGCCAAAGCAACCAGCTGTCTCTAATTGGTCTCAGATGGGTGAGATGACACTGAGAGTTCTCCGAGGGGCAGACCTCCACTTAGAGATGGCTCAGACAAGGCTACAATTCATTCATCACACACTGCCTATTTCAGTTTAGCCTAAATCAGTGATGTCCTAAAGGCTATATATCTACACGCAATTCTGATTTTTGCAAACGAGCTATCATCTAGGGTAGAATGAGAGGGAAGAAGACACCTGCCACAGGTAGGGCTCAAAAAAGCAAACATATGCACCATCAGGGTGCATTATATAAAATAGTCTCACTAAAAAGGAAAGTCTGTTTATTATAAAGAGTTTCTTCAAGTGCTTCAGGTACAGGATGGAGAACTGAATGGTGATTGATAAAAGTACTTCCAAGAAGAGGACAAACTTAAATTTCATTGAAACAAGGCGAATATCAAAGACTTATTTCTGCTCAGGGCTTGGAAATAATGGAGAAGATAGAAGGTGTGGAGTTTAGACAAGAACTTAATGAACTACAGGAGGGTCCAAGCAGAAGTTAATGAAAGTTAAGCCCACTCTTAAAATTGAAGCTTGTTCATGTTACTAGAAAATATTTTACAAGTTTTAATGACATCAATAAAATCTATCCAAGCTATACAATTTTTCATATATTGTTATAGAAAAGATGAATCATGTATTTTATGTAACCAAACTGGTCAGAAAAAAAGCAATGTGCTTTGAAGAGAAAGTGTGGACTTTAAAGTAGCCAGGGTGATCAGTTCCCAAGCATTTGTGGGGCTCTGGGGGAAACATGTGATATTTGTATCAGGTCATGATATTGAGTTTCAGAGAACAGACTGTATGTCATTTCCTCACATATGGCCTGATAGTGAGGCCACACAGATCACCTTTAAATTATAAATGTGCAGAGATGTAATCTCTAAGAAAACATTTGCTTAAAAGCCATTAATTCTGTAAGAGCACAGAGATTTGGCTATCTAGATAGAAGCATGATTCCTCTCACCTGACAAGGCACAATGAAAGCAATAGCAAATGAAATCAAGCCATAATTTACTTTTTGTTTGCTGAGTAAACTGACCCTAAATCCATCTTTGACACTCAACCTAAACTCACCACCTGTACAAATAGAATATCACATTGTGGAAGTTAGGAGTACATGAGTTTAATATTGCTTCACCAACTTATTTCTGGGATGATGTAATTATAATTGTGACCCATAACCTTCATGCTTTGCTGACTATGACATTTTATTCATTTCTGACTTATTCAACATTTTATTGCTGTTTCTCAATATTATTTTTCTAGGAATTAATACTACATCCATACCATCTATAGAAATGATCACATGTGATTTTAGTAATGCATACTATTTTCAGTTAAGAGGCTAAAATATATACATGACATTTCTTTCTTTAGACTATTTTTTGACATTTTCTATTGATAATGATATTAAATCTAAGACCTTTTCTGAGGAAATAAAAATAAGAAGACAGTAATATCATGGTGGATTAACTTCATTTTGGAAAACATATTACATATCTTTTAAAGTCTAATTTGTCATGGTTAAGTGAATAGACACTTTGATTATCTGGCTCTTGTCTTAGTTTTCATTTGCAACACCAAAGGATATTTATTTAATTTCCTATATCCATTATCCACCTCACTCACAGTTTTTCAAAGGAAACTCCTATAGGGAATAGAGATTTAAATCCCTACAAATTCAATCCTCAGAATGAAATAAATAGATTTTGTTATTAGCTTTTTTTCTTGGGGAATATTTCTTATATTGATTTCTACATATCTTTTAAATTTGCTTGGAGTGTGATTCTCTAGCGTTCAGGAGCAAAGTAATAATGGCATACCATCCTGTGGTTATATAAAGTCATTTTAAATTCCTCTTGATGTTTTATCATCTAACTTTAATAAGAGTGATCTCTATCCATACACCAGATAAGTAATTTAGCACTTTTAGAACATGCTGAAAACTCACTCGGTGTTTTCCATGACTCTGGGAATAGCAGTTTTCCTAGTATTATAGCTTCTGCAGTCAATTTCTGTCTCTCAATAGTTGTGACATCAGAGAGAGCAGCAGCATTTTTCTATATGTTGCTTTCTATAATTTTATGTGTGTGCCTCTACAAACACCTATGGTCTACAAATTTCCAATGTCTTTCCCCTCACAAAATTCCAAATTTTTATGTTGATGTTCTACCATCCTGATCTACCAACAAAACGCACAGGCTAAAATAGACAGGATGATGAAAAAACTGTTTCAAAAACACTGTTTGGAAGAAATTTCACTTCTATAGCTTCAACTGGGATTCTCCAAATGAGCTTAAAGTAATATATATTTAAACCATCCCATACTTGGGAATAAGTTATGTTAAAACTTCCATGTTGAATCAACCTCTTCAATATTTCAATACAATTGGGCATGTGATTCATTCAGTTAAGATTATATATATATATATATATATTATATATATAATATATATAATATATATATAAATAAAGAGAGAGAAAGAGAGAGAGAAAGTATGATGGTATCAGTTGAGGAGTTTTTAAAACCTTAGGTGCTACTTTTTTAAAAACTTGGATATTGTGACTTAAAATTTTCACAGGTCCCCAAGCAGCCTGGTTCCCTCTGGCGGCAGGCACGATCCCCAGCTAGCTTCTTGGAGCAGGCCCGCCCAGTGAGAGCTTTTCCGCACAGAGCCAACACAAAGCCCTGAACCCAGAGGCGGACCCCAGCCTGCAGGTGACTTCTGGGACCAAGGCAGGACAAAGAGAGGCTTTCCCCAAGCAGCCCAGCTCCCTCAGGCGGGGGCAGGCTCTGTCTATAGCCAACAGGAACACCCAGTGAGATCTTTACCCCACAGAGCCAACCCGAAGCCCTGGACCCAGTAGCAGGGTAGGGGCAGCTTTCTTCGGAAGCACTGCATTATCAAGTTCCTCCAAGACTTCAGGCTACTGAAGGCTGGGAGGTGATACACTGGAAATCTACAGGGACACTATAAGCCAATAGAGGAAATCTGCAATATCTTAGAGTCCCACTGATATCTGACCAATATGAGAAAACAAGGAAAGAAAATATCCCAAATAAACCTAGATACTATATCAATAAAACCCAATGACAGCACAGCAGAAGAAATGTGAGAAAGGGAGTTCAGAATGTACATAATTAAAAGAATCAGGGAACAAACAAGGAGATGAAAGAGCAAATGCAGGCATTGAAGGATGAGATGAAAGAGCAAATGCGGGAATTAAATGACCCACAAATCAACAGTTAAAAGAGCAAATACGGGAAGCAAAAGATCATTTCAATAAAGAGTTAGAGATACTGAAGAAAAACAAACAGAAATCCTTGAAATGAAGGAAACAATAAACCAAGTTAAAAACTCCATAGAAAGCATAACCAATAGGATAGAACACCTGGAAGACAGAACCTCAGACATTGAAGACAAAATATTTAATCTTGAAAACAAAATTGACCAAACAGAGAAGATGGTAAGAAATCATGAACAGAATCTACAAGAATTATGGGATATCATGAAAAGGCCAAATTTAAGAATTATTGGGATAGAAGAAAGCTTAGAGAAACAAACCAAAGGAATGAACAATCTATTCAATGAAATAATATCAGAAAATTTCCCAAAACTGAAGAATGAAATGGAAAACCAGGTACAAGAGGCTTATAGGACTCCAAATATACAAAATTAAAACAGACCCACACCAAGGCACATTATTATGAAAATACCTAACATACAAAATAAAGATAGAATTTTAAAGGCTGCAAGAGAAAAGAATCAAATTACATTCAGGGGGAAACCAAAAAGAATATCAGCAGATTTTTCAATCCAGACCCTAAAAGCTAGAAGGGCCAGGAACATTTATCAAGCCCTGAAAGAAAATGGATGCCAACCAAGAATCTTATACCCAACAAAACTTACTTTCAGATTTGATGATGAAATAAAATCCTTCCATGATAAACAAAAGCTAAAAGAATATACAAAAAGAAAGTTGACATTACAGAACACTCTTACCAAAATATTCAAGGAGGAAGAGATGAAAAACAACAATGCAAATCAGCAACAGGAGGAACTAGCCTAAAGAAATATCCAAATAAAGGAGAAACCAAATCATGTCAAAAAAGAAAAATGAGTCAAATGACTGGGAATACAAATCATATCAAAATAATAATCCTGAATGTTAATGACCTGAATTCATCAATCAAAAGACATAGACTGGCAGATTGGATTAAAAAGAAAAATCCAACAATATGCTGCCTGCAAGAGACTCATCTCATAGAAAGAGATACCCATAGACTAAAGGTGAAAGGATGGGGAAAAACATACCATGCACATGGACACAGCAAAAAAGCTGGAGCATCCATCTTCATTTCAGATAATGTGGATGTCACGCCAAAACTAGTCAGAAGAGATAAAGAAGGACATTACATACTGCTTAAGGGAAGCATAAATCAGCAAGACATAGCAATCATAAATATCTATGCCCCAAACATTGGCTCATTCATGTATGTCAAACAAATCCTTCTCAATTCCAGAAATCAAATATACCACAACACAATAATACTAGGTGATTTTAACACACCTCTCTCACCACTGGATAGATCTTCCAAACAAAAATTGAATAAAGAAACCATAGATCTCAGTAACACAATCAACAATTTAGACTTAACTGACATATATAGAATATACCATCCAACAAAGAACGAATACACTTTCTTCTCAGCAACACATGGATCCTTCTCTAAAATAGACCATATTTTATGCCACAAAGCTACTGTTAGCAAATACAAGAAGATAGAGATACTACCTTGTACTCTATCAGATCATAATGGATTGAAATTAGAAATAAATGACAGAATAAAAAACAGAAACTTCTCCAATACCTGGAGATTAAATAATACACTATTATATGGTGAATGGATAAAAGAAGACATTAGGAGGGAAATAAAAAAATTCTTAGATGTGAACAAGAAGAAAGACACATCATATGAAAATCTGTGGGACACTATGAAAGCAGTACTTAGAGGAAGATTTATTTCATGGAGCGCATTCAATGAAAGAAGAAAAAATCAACAAATAAACAACTTAACACTACAGCTCAAAGCCCTAGAAAAAGAAGAGCAGACCAACACCAAAAGTAGTAGAAGACAGGAAATAGTAAAAATCACAGCTGAAATCAACGAAATTGAAACAAAAGAAACAATCAAAAAAATTAACAAAATAAAGAGTTGGTTCTTTGAAAAAAAAATTGATAAACCCTTAGCCACACTAACAAAGAGGAAAAGAGAGAAAACTCAAATTGCTAAAATTCGAATGAACAAGGAAATATCACTACAGACATGATTGAAATACAAAACATAATTAGAAGCTATTTTGAAAATTTATACTCCAACAAAACAGAAAACCTCGAAGACATCAACAAGTTTCTAGAGACATATGAATTACCTAAACTGAACCAGGAGGTCATACACAACTTAAATAAATCAATTTCAAGCAATGAAATAGAAGAGGTCATCAAAAGCCTACCAACAAAGAAAAGTCCAGGACCAGATGGGTTCTCAGCCAAGTTCTACAAAACCTTTAAAGAGCTCATTCCAATACTCCTCAAAGTATTCCATGAAATTGAAGAGGAGGGAACCCTCCCAAACTCATTATATGAAGCCAAGATCACCCTGATACCTAAACCAGACAGAGACATATTGAGGAAAGAAAATTTCAGACCAATATCCTTAATGAACATCCACACAGAAATTCTCAACGAAATCTTAGCAAATTGCATCCAAAAATATATTAAAAAGATAGTGCACCACAATCAAGTGGGTTTTATCCCAGGGATGCAAGGTTGGTTCAACATCTGGAAATCAATAAATGTCATTCACCATGTCAAGAGACTTAAAGTTAAGAATCACATGATTATTTTGATAGATGCAGAAAAGCATTTGATAAAATACAGCACCCCTTCATGCTCAAAACACTAGAAAAAATAGGGACAGTGGGAGCATTCCTTAACATTGTAAAGGCCATCTACATTAAGCCCATGGCCAATATCATTCTAAATGGTGAAAAACTGAAAGCATTACCCCTAAAAACTGGAACAAGGCAGGGATGCCCTCTTTCACCACTTCTATTCAACATCGTCCTTTAAACTCTAACCAGAGCAATTAGACAAACCAAAGAAATTAAAGGGATACGAATAGGAAAAGAAGAACTCAAACTATCCCTGTTCACTGATGGCATGATTATATATTTAGAGGAACCCGAAAATTCCACCAGAAAACTTTTAGAACTCATAAGTGAATTCAGTAAAATAGCAGGTTATAAGATCAATGCTCATAAATCCAATGCATTTTTATACATAAGTGGTGAATCTTCAGAAAGAGAAGTTAGGAAAACTACCCCATTCACAATAGCATCGAAAAAAATAAAATACTTGGGAATCAATCTCACAAAAGAGGTGAAAGACCTCTACAATGAGAACTACAGAACACTAAAGAAAGAAATTAAAGAAAATCTTAGAAGATGGAAAGATCTCCCATGTTCTTGGATAGGCAGAATTAATATTATCAAAATGGCTATACTACCAAAAGTGCTATACAGATTCAATGGAATTCCAATTAAAATCCCAATGACGTACCTTACAGAAATAGAGCAAGCAATCATGAAATTCATCCAGAAGAATAAGAAACTCAGAATAGCTAAAGCAATCCTTAGCAGAAAGAGCAAAGCAGAGCGATTTGCAATACCAAATCTTCAACTCTACTACAAAGCAATAGTAACAAAAACGGCATGGTATTGGTTACAAAATAGACAGGTAGATCAATGGTACAGAATAGAGGACATGGACATAAACCGAAATAAATACAATTTTTTCACACTAGACAAAGGGACAAACAATATGCAAATGGAGAAAAGATAGCCTCTTCAACAAATGGTGCTGGGAAAACTGGAAATCCATATGCAACAGAATGAAACTTAACCCCTATGTCTCACCCTGCACAAAATTCAATTCAAAATGGATCAAGGACCTTGGAATCAGACCAGAGACCCCGCATCTTATAGAATAAAAAGTAGGTCTAAATCTTCAACATGTCGGCTTAGGATCAGACTTCCTTAACAGGATTCCCATATCACAAGAAATAAAAGCAAGTATCAACAACTGGGATAGATTCAAACTAAAAAGTTTTCTCCCAGCAAAGGAAACTATCAGTAATGTGAAGAGAGAGTCTACAGAGTGGGAGAAAATCTTTGCCCCTCATACTTCAGATAGAGCACTAATTTGCAGAATATATAAAGAACTCAAAAAACTCTACATCAAGAATACAAATAACCCAATCAACAAATGGGCTAAGGATATGAATAGACACTTCACAGAAGAAGATCTACAAGCAATTAACAGATATATGAAAAAATGTTCAACATCTCTAGTAATAAGAGAAATGCAAATCAAAACTACCCTAAGATTCCATCTCACCCCAATTAGAATGGTGCTTATCAGGAACAGAAGCAACAATAGGTGTTGGTGAGAATGTGGGGAGAAAGGTCCACTCATACTTTGCTGGTTGGGCTGCATATTAGTGCAACCACTCTGGAAAGCAGTATGGAGATTCCTCAGAAAGCTTGGAATGGAAACACCATTTGACCCAGCTATCCCACTCCTTGGCCTATACCCAAAGGACTTATAATCAGCATACTACAGAGATGCAGCCACATCAATGTTCATAGCTGCTCAATTCACAATAGCCAGATTGTGGAACCAACCTAGATGTCCTTCAATTGATGAAGGATAAAGAAACTGTGGTATGTATATACAATGGAATATTACTTAGCCATAAAGAATAATAATATTATGGCATTTGCAGGCAAATGGATGAAATTGGAGAATATCAAGCTAAGTGAGATAAGCCAATCTCAAAAATCCAAAGGATGAATGATCTCGCTGATAAGTGGATGATGACACATAATTGGGGGTGGGAGGGGTTAATGTTAGGGTTAGGGTTAGGGTTATGGAGGGGGGCAAGAATGGAGGAAGGAAAGTCTGTATAGAGGGAAAAGAGGGGTGGGAAGGGTTGGAGGGGGGGAAGGGAAAAAATAACAGAATGAATCAAACAACATTACCCTATGTAAATTTATGATTACACCAGTGGTATGCCTTATTCCATGTGCAAACAGAGAAACAACATGTATCTCATTTGTTTACAATAAAAAAAAATCTTCACAGGGCAAAATAGAATGACTTTTCTATCATATCGATTCTTTAAGGGAATAGTGTCTGACTTTGTTTTGTTTTCCCAAGCTTGCTTATAAGGCTTCACATCAATTTTGTGTCTTATTTAATCAGAAAAGAGGAACACAGTCACAGCTATCAAGGGCTTTTCTGAGGAGGCCACCTTCATGCTCTACACCAGCAGAGTCATTGACTAACTTAGCAAAATGATACCATTATGTAATTATCAGTCGAGCTTCATGTGGGCCTTTTATTATGACTCTAATTTTAAACTACACTTCATTTACTCTTAAGGCTTGCCTTCGTGCTTACAACCAGCATCCTGCCTTTGCCTTTGAGGGCAGCATGTGTGGATGTTCAGAAACAAGTGTCAGATGCAGAGAGTTATTCGAAAGTTTTAATGCACAGGAACGAGATTGAAGCAGAGAAGCTACTCAGGGAAGAGGAATAACTTCTGCATTAATGAAATCAATAAATTCTTGCAATCTCAGTCACAAAACATAGTAAAATGGAACTTTCAAATGTTAAATGAAATACCTGTACTCAGCTCATTGCTCCAAAGACAAAGTAAAATATTTTTTTATGAAAATCTACTGTGATCCTAAAAAAATGTGATTTTTCAACCAAGTGGCCCCAATGCCTAACAACCATTGTTGCTGTCTTCCTTAAATGTTCTCCAAATTCAATGTTTTATGGACTGGGGCATATTCATCACACAATTTACCCTTCCTTTAAAAAATCACTGTCATTTACACCCTGAGCAGTGGAGATATAATTGGCATACACATCTGACTTCCATGAATGCAGACATCTAGGAGTCTTGCTTGAGATCTCCATCTTCTTTAATCACTGGAATCGTAACAATCAACAAATCCTAATATGTTTGCCTCCTGAATATTGGTCAGGTTTTACTCCATTTCAGCTTCCACTACTTTAGTTAGTCTAGGCTCTAATTATCTCCCACCTGAAGCACTGGATACACACTGTCTAGAATTCTCTTTGAGGATTCTCTCTTGAAGGATATCAAGACAGATTGACAGATGTGGTCTCACTTTGCGAATGTGACAAGTGTTCTTTCAGGTGTTCATAAGAGAAGTGTGTCTGTGTAGTAACATCTTAAGGCTTCCTAACAAGATTAGCTACTTAAAAAAAATTATGGGAAATGTGTCCTCTCATCATTCTAGAGGTCTGAAATTTGAAATTAAAGTGCTTGCAGGGAATTTGCTTTCTTCAGAGATTCTAGGGGAGAATGTTTTCTTCCTTCTAGCTTCTGGTGGCTCCAGGTGTTCTTTGTCTGTGGAAGACTAACACTAATATCAGCTTCTGTCTCTTTAGAGCCTCTACTCTGAGAAAACTTGTCATTGGTTTAAGAGTGCATCCTAATCTATGAAGATTTCATCTTAATATCCTTAATTACTTGTGGAAAAATCCTTTTTCCAAATAAAATCACAAACACATTTCCAGGAGACAGTAACATTTACACAGGTCTAAGAGATAAGTAAGTGGTGAAAATCTTTTATTTTTGTATTCAGGTTTGACCTTCTAACACAAAAATGGTTGAAATACCTCTCACATTTAGTATTAAACCCAATCCAAATTTTAATCTTGCTCAGACTTAGGTTTAAATCTGTTAGCACCACGAAGACCTCACAGTTAAGTGGTCAGTACATGTCACACAAATAACAACCAAGGAAGGACACATTATAGTTCTCACAGGAAGGAAAATGTGGTGTGGGGAGAAAGGACTTCATCAATTTCAGGAACATTTTAGGATAATGAAAGACCAGAGGGTGGATAGTTAAGCAAGTAGATGCCTGTAGAGGAGAGGATGTGTTAATAAAGTTAAGTTTATTCTTTTTCATTTTTTCTTAACCTTTCTTGAGAGACTTTTAAATGCCCATACAAGTATTGATAATATTTAATTTGGGACCAGGCATAAATTTTTTTAAGTAATAGATGATCACCTCAGGTGAATCTCACCCATGAGAGATCACCTATTGACTTTTCCTGCTAAAAGTATATCAGGACTGAATTGGTATCTCTTTGCCTTCTTGTCTTTCTTATTTTCTCTACCCATGAATATTGGTTGGTGTTTTGTTCTTTCTTTCATGTATACATGCACATCAATTACTGATGACTGCTTACTTTTACCTAGTTCACTATACTTTTTTTCTTTTACTAAAGAATTACGAAGGAAATTACATTTCAAAAAATTTTCCCTTATTTCTAAATGATGTTGGTTAGTGTCAGGGTCTTTAGTCCCCTTGCTCTTCTCCACCAGCGGCAAGGGAAGGGAGCACTCCCCAACAAGGCCAGACTGGGAAAGGTGAGGCCAACTGACCGCCCGCACCCAGCCCTCCGAGCAGAGGACAATCAGACAGGTCAGGGAGACCAATCACAGCAGGAACTCGTTTATTGAGGAAGTCACACAGCTTTTGTGTAGGGTGGAGGCTAGTCAGGAACCAATCAACTTAAAGGTCAGCAAGGCATGGGGGCTGGGGTTCACGCAGGCAAGAGTCCCTTAGGACTATGTGGCAAGCAGGAGCTGATCCCGTTGGCAGAACTGTTGTTAACCAATCCCTGACGGTGGTCCGATTTATCGTCATTAACTTTTGAAACCGCCTTTGAAGCCTTGATCTTGTTCACTCACCAGGGAGTAAGGAGTCAGTCTGAGTTAGTTAACATGTCATTAGTCCCAACAGGTTAGGATTTTCTTATTCTCTAAAGCACATTAAAGAGTATTAACTTGCCAGGCACAGTGGCACACATCTGTAATCTCAGTGACTTAGAGGCTGAGGCAGGAAGATTCCAAGATCAAGGCCAGACTCAGCAATTTAGCAAGACCCTAAGCAACTTCTGTGAGACCCTGTCTAAAATTTTTTAAAATAATTTTAATAGACTGGGGATATAACTCAGTGGTAAAGGGTCTCTGGTTAAATCCTGTCCATCCCTCAAGAAAAAGTACTAACTTGATGATATACACTATATAGATATAGTGTATGTGATATACACTATATACTCTTGCTTTTAGTCACATTTTAACCTACATAGATCAGTGAAATACGAGTTAATGGTTTATCATGTGTAATGCATCTGTGCCTATATTGTGTTAGTCATTAGGATATTTAACATTTTCATTTACTGCTCATAGTTAAAAATAATAAACAGACTAAGGTACAAATCAACAAAAATATATAAATTATACTGAAGCAGTAGTCTCACTTTCTGTATGTGCTAAATGTTCTTTTCAATACTAAAAGAACAGATCTTTTCTCCTGATTTCATATACTTCCAAATTTTAAACATTCAGGCAGTCCTTAGCAAGACTATAACTTGGCTTGGAGACTGTGCTTTCCCATTATTGAGAACTAGTATGTTTTGCCAAAAAGTATGGGTGCCATTGTGCAACATCAGCAATTTTTTAAAGTTCTGATAATAATTTTTTTTGGTGAAAATGTATAGGAAAACTCAATTTAATTTTGGTTCCCAGGTAGACTTTGTACTTCTTGTACAGTATTTCATTATTATTATTATATTTTCAAACTACATTTCTATTTTAAAATCAAAGCTATCCAATAGCATCAACTGATTGCAAGGGAGTGGAATAGAAGGATAGGGAAAATAGAAAATGACAATTTAATGTCACATCTTAAATATTGAAGCATAAATTTTATAGTGTTTTGAGATAAATATGGAAGGACATTTGTTTATTTAGATTTACAGTTATATTGGAAAAAACTCCTTTCCTTCTCTTTTCTTAGGTTCCTTACTGAAAATAATTTCTTATATACTATAATAATTTCCTAGAGCTTTATAGTATGCTTGTAACCTGATTTTTTTTTAAATTCCAACATCCCTGGGATGCAAATTTGATGGAAAATTTAAAACACAAAGCCTTCAGAAAAAAAAAAAAAGATAATAGTATATATTAGGATAATGGAATATAAATACTTCTAATTAACGATGATTAGGTAATGGATTCTTATTTTGAAGTTATACTCTTAAAATAATTCATAGGAAGTGATTTTAATAATAAGGGTTAGATCCAATTATGGATGGGTAAGCAGCATGAGTCTTATGTAGAAAGCTTATTAGGTAGTGTGAGTTAATGGCTCCCAAAGAGCCTTTTGCTTAAGATTCAGGGGATTTCAATGGTTTGTCAGAAGTCCAATTTTCACATCCAAATTTTTCATTTTCTGGAGGAAACATTCTTTGTGAGCCAAGGCATATACATTTCCATTGATTTAGAAAATTAGGTGTTTTCTCTGAAGAACTCTTTATAAATGGAACATAGGCTTACTATGTATAAAGAAAAGCAAAATTCAGAAAGTTTGACACATGAGGTAGAGACAAGAAGGTAATTCTTTGGTTTTAAGGGTGAGATTCTAATGATTCCTCAGAAAATAACTTCAAAATATCAAAAACTTAGAGTGAGGTGGAGTATAGAGTAGGAAAACAGATGTGTTTAAGTCATCCTTTTACAAATTTGTATATAAATAAGGTATTTTGAAAAAAATCAGGCATTGTGATAAAAGTAAAGTAAGCTTTATCCATTTCCTACACACCAGCATCCTACCTGCCTTCAGGCTCCCATCATGTGAGATCCTGACAGTCTATAGATCACTGTTATTACTATTAATAGATACCTCTATAGCAAAGGACAACAAAGTGTTACTCAATTTTTGGGTAAATCCAAAAGTCTAGATTTTCGATAGTGCTAGGACAAAGTGTCAGTTCATTCTGAAATGTCAGGGTTCATAGAATATGTAGTGTCAAAAATGTATGAATATAGGAAGGTTAAATCCAGAAGCAGAATTTTGTTTAGGAAATGCAATTATCCTACAAACCTAGTATGTAAATTGTATACTCAAGCATTAAATGAATATATCAATAGCTGCACAAACTACCTTCATAGGTGGTAAAGAAAAATGAAAACTGAAATTCCAGAGCCTATAAACTTCAAGGTTGGGAGACTAAAGACACATAAAAATGTAAATATCCATAAAAGATCATCTCAAGTACAGGGCAGCATTATTGTCGTGATATCATAAAAAATTAGAATATAGCTCTATTGCACCCAAGGAAAAGGAAAGAATCACACCACAGTAAAAAAAAATGTGTTTGGTATAAACATTAGAAGAGAAAATGGGCAGTTAGGAAGCATCATCTGAAATTCACATCTGTGTTTACATTAGTACTACTGGCAGCTATCAGTTAGTATAGTTCTACTGGATCTTTGTTTATTTTTTAGACTACTCCCTCCACTTTAAGTGAAAGAAAGCATTGCAATAGTATTTCACCACTATGCTTTGTAGAACATTCATCTTCTTTGATAAAGCATCCTTTTATTCATATTCATATTTTAGTGGCGAAGTTAAGTATTCTTGTAAATGAAATAATTTTATTTAAATTACCATCTAGGCAGTTATAAAAAAGCTTTAATCAATATTAGAAAATGTTCTTTCTTGTCCTCCCTATTAGAAAATGATGTTTGTGTAGAGAAAGAAAAAGAAATTCAAAATTTAGAGAAACAGAGTTCAGCTTTCTCTTAAAACCTGGTCTGTTTTGGGGGGGAATTTTAAGTGAGAGTACCTCAGAGAATAAAGACAGCACACATAAGAAAGAATATCTAAAATGAATTATGAGGTTGGTGAGTCAAGTGACAGAAAGCACAACTTCTTTTCTTTCCATTTGTCTTGGAGAAAGCTCTCTAGCTTGTCTGGCAAGGAGCAAAATTTGAGAAACAATTCAACAATTCAACATTTCAAGTGCTAGGAACTGCATCCTGCTGTGGGGAAACATCTTGGGACTACTGTATGTACAAGTGAACAACCATTTTGAAGCATAGTATCTTTACCACTTTCAACCCATGTGATGATTTGGGTTCCCGAGACATATCTTAGTGCTAAGTGATCTCAAACTTTTTATTTGCTCAAAAAATGTCTTATTATGATGTTTAGAATTTATGCTATCTTTGTCAAAACTGTTTTTGTAGATTTTATGTGCTGGAAAGCCTGCCAGTCTTTAGTAAATATTAGAAGGTCTTATTTATTCCTCATATACCATAACCTGCACAGCAGTTGATTCAGAAACAGGCGAGGGGCATTGGGGAGTTAGAAAAGACAGACACAGAGAGAGAAAGCTAGGACCAGGTGGGTCACCATCCTCTGATAAAGGAGCAATGACCCAGAGCTAGTTCATATATATAGGTTTTTATGATCAAAAGGATTTTCTGTGAGAAAGTTTCTTCAAAGAAGGCAGGTGGAAGAATGAAATCAATAATAATTATCTACTTGTACTCATAATTCTCTACCCCTGGCAGCTGGTGTCTGAACTCCCGGTCAAGACTGATAATTCAGTGCCTTGCACAGAGCCTCCTTTAAGTAGGAAGGCACCATAGCAACTGGGAAGTCTTGACCTGCACCTTTGCACAGGAGTTTCCAACACAGGTCATCTCCGAATCACACTCCCCACAATCTTACACCTCTAGTTTGATCCAAGCACTTATAATGGCTTCATGCTGTTAAAGGGGTCATTGTAAAAACATTAGTAGCATACAGATGTGGGAAGAAATTACTATTCACAACTTAAATTCAGAAAAGTAGCCTGGATGGGGCTGAATAGGTAAAATAAGTATGCCCTTACATACAAAGCGGAAGAGCTTCTGGAGGATAACAGAGCAGCTGTTGTCAGACACTTCTACCTGTAACACTTTGCACAGACCACTCTCATAGGTGGTAATGAGGAAGGAGATGGGGCCTAAAGCCTTTCTCCATTATCACTTCTTTAATCATTTTGTGACACTTCTCTTTATCCTTTCCAAAACAGAAAAAAAAAAAAAAAAAATCAAGTCTTTCAGATTCAGGTACATTCAAAGTAAAGACTTGCTCCAGACTGCTGGTTTTTCTTTTTTAAGAAAGGATTGTGTATTTTAGACTTTGCCTTTCCAGTAAGAGGTTATCATGTTGGTTTTAGAGTTTAACCTCTTGCTTCAGTCTGAATTCACAATCTGAGCTTGCTCTTTCATGCATTCATAAATAGAAACTTTTTCTATCCTCCATAAAATAACACCTTCTCTCAGATGAGCAAGCTCTATTCAATTGCTAATATTTTATTAACAACACTGATCAAAATTAAATATCCCCACCCCAAAACATGTGCATTTATGACTTGTTATTTTTAAAAACAAGCCCAGTATAGTAAAATAGTCATCAAGCCAATGAGATTGTTTCTTTTACAAATAGTAGGAAACATTTTGAAACAAATGATAATGTGTCAACTAATGATATCGGATTATGTATTTTTTAACCTATTTATTATTTTCCATATTGGTTAATTATTATACATAATATATCCTTTCTAGCAGTTTTTCCTATTTGTGGGATTAATAAAAGATGACCTCACAAAATGAAGCACATGTTGCCCATTTTAGGCACTGCATTAACCATATTTCCCAAAGCAATAGTACTGACATCGATATTTACAATCTTTTTCAGAATTAACACCTTCAGTGATTCAGAATGAATATAAATGATAATTACTTCAAGTTAAAGTTTAAGATAACTTATGGATTGGCAAATTTACCAAAACCTTTAGTACCTTTAATTTGTGTTCAAACTCCCACAGCTCATTCTTCTTGTGTGAGATAAAAATCTAAAAGCCTAATAGATATTAATTTCCATTTTTTCTTTGCCCATTCCTTATTCAAAAACAGTTTATCTCTTGATATCATGCATATCTCATTTGTCCACAAATATAAATAAGAGATAAAGGCACTCACTTCTTTTTTTTTTATTTTTAAGATGTTTTTACTTAATTATTTTGCCCCTACTTTTTCAACCTCTTTGATTTGCCTGTGTTAAAGCCTTTTTTATAATCCATTTCATTTAGCTTTATTCTTGTGTACTGTCATGAATGAAAATGATTTCATGAGTGTGGCATGAGTCACCTTGACCTAATAAATGTTTTATTGAGCAGAGTTCCAGCATTCACAGTCCTGTTTAGAAAATAGTGCTTTTGAGATTAGACACTGAAAGAGAATTTCACCTCTATAGACCTTTGCTTTTTATTTTGTTTTGTTTTGTTTTTGTAGTTACTCAGATAAAAACTCCTGGAACAGTGTTTTTGTTTGTTGGTTGCTTTTTTCCATTGAAAAAAATGTAGGAATATTTTTGAAGTATATTCAAGACAGTTAACTATGTTAACTATGTTAACTCTCTGTCTTCTCTCTCTCTCTTTCTCTATCTCTATCTCAAACTCATCTCTTTCATTTTTGAAATATTAAAGTTTCTTTACCCAAGTCGTTTCTTGGGTGAATTTCTGTAACACTCAAAAGAAAATCTAAACAATTCATTTGACTTGGGGAACTGGTCATCCTTGTCTATAACCGAGATTATAGATTTCCTCTTATATAGATGATGGTCCTCTATCTTTCGACTAGAATGATTTTTGATGTCAGAAATATGTAAAATTATGCATCTATATCTATATAGATATAGATAGAGACAGATGAATAAAGAAACAAAGCAATGGATATTTTGAAACAATGATCAGTGCATATAATTTTAGAAGAGTAGTTATCAATTAAACCTTCAACTCTTCAAAATGAAAATTTTTAGTTTAGATTGCACAGCTTTAAAATATGGCCCCACCACTCAATATTTATGCTTTTTCTACCAACTAAATTTCTTGTGTTTTAGACTTTCTCATCTGTAAATGGGGATATGTGAGTAAACTTGAGATATTCCATCAAATTGCTTAGTATTATAATGCTCAAAATAGTAAATTATCCTCAAGTTAATATTGTTAATATTTTGTCAGGATGGGATGCTGGTCCTTTAAAATCCACATGATCTGCTTTCTTTTTGTGGAGGGTGTGAAGTGGTGGCTAAGCTTTATTTCCAAGAAGAGTAATACATTTTTGACACATTTCAGTTTCAGAATGAGGTTAAGTGTCCTATGTGACCTGAAGGAGAAAAATTATTTAATCTCTTGGGCAATAACATCCCCTGACTGACTGGACTTCCTAGTAGATGTGTTGATAAGGATTATGTCAGTGAATAGGAACTAAGCAGGAAACATTAAGGGGTGGATTAGCAGTGTATGCCATGGCAGAGATAAGTAGCAACACCCAGTTCAGCGTGTTTGCTTTCTTCCAGATGTGGTTCTCTCTCTCTCTCTCTCATATTCCAAGCTTTTGTGAGGGATAAACAGGAAATATTCATAGCAACTAAATAATTATAAGCATCTGTCCTAAGAAGAGAATACACACACACACACACACACACACACACACACACACACACGAAAGGCAAAAATGAAGTGAGCAAGAAAACCAAAAGAATTAAAGCCAAAACACAACCTCACTTTACTTTTTCTCCCTCTTTTCTGAAATACTAAATTCTTTATACTCAGATAAATTCTTAGGTGAGCTTGTATAGCATCTATATGTGAATCTAAACACTTCAACTGACAGGGAACTGCAAATCTTCATTCATGACTGAGATTCTAGATTTCTTACATATTTAAAGTCAATAGCTAGGATGAGCCTCTCAATAGAGGCTGGGGTAATTTTTAATGTTGGAAATATGTGAAATTAGGGATTTTTTTTTTTAAGAGAATTTCTCATCTATGCTCACATAATTTATTCTTTCCTGCTGGTACTTATCCTGACTGTTTTCAGCTAGGTAAAAAATAATTGGCACAAGGCTCTGTCCTTGTAGTTCCTTTTGTAATCATGCCCTGTTTCCAACATGAGGACTACTTTAAGACAGCACTCAAGCACAATGAGAGACACAGTTGAGCAGGGGGATTTTCTATCACCTCTGAAATGATATAATTTAAGCAGTTAACATTTGTAACCACTTATAAATGTCAGCTCTACTTTTCCAGAAGAGATTTTAGTAATTTTATTCTAGCCACATAAAGACAAATTTGCAGAGTGACCAAAGGTAGACCTGCATATGAAGGCCAATATTGATCAAACTAGTTAAATACACTGCCACTTGGTTTCATTGTCTATGAAAAAGAATTTCATTTTCTTTTAATAATATTGCTTCAGAAATTCAACAGAGATGACATTTGCAAATATCTTTTCTTGAGTCTGGTATTTATCAGGCTGTTGAAATGGAACCTATTATTAATTATGATAGAGTCTATCATCTTATTTTTGAGATGATAAAATAAGTAGCTTAGAGGCTTATAAAGTCTTGCATAAAGAGTCCTAATAGTTTAGGTGAAGAATTTCACTAGAATCAAAAAATACTTAATTGTAGAAAAGTAAAAGTCACATTAACCGCCCCCGCCCCCCAAATTTGGGGAAATCCTGAAAATGAATTGAAAAAGATGTGATGCATCCTGGTTACTCAAAAATATTATGGTCATTATTGTTAGAAAGAGGGGGGTCCCCAGCACCATGGAATGGGAAAAAGAAAAAAAACAAGAAAGAGGGGGGTATGAAAAATGGTGAAATGAGACAGACATCATTTTCCTATGTACATGTATGATTATACAAATGGTATGAATCTACATTGTGCACAACCATAGAAAGGAGGAAATGATGTACCCCATTTGTATACAATGACTCAAAATGCAATCTGTAAAAATTAAAAAAAATAAAAGTAATTTGAGTGAGGTGAAAATATGATTTGAAAATATTTACTAATGTTGATTACTAGTCCTATTTTTGTTTTGACCTTTGAAATAAACATATTTCAAAGAGTTTGTCATGATTTGATGCATTCATATTTTGTTTTATTAAATATACAATAGCTAGAAGACAAAATGATTTAATAAGGTAATATTATTTAATAAGTTTTGACCCAAAGCCAGATTTTAACACATTTTCTCCATCTCTCTGCATGTTCTGAGAGTTGAAATAATCTTTATTCTCATTTGTGAACTATTAGTTTAAAAGTATATACTTATATGCATATGATTACACATGCACACTTAAAAACAATTCTTGAAATTATACTTTAAAAGAATTTAAAATTTTTTATTATAATTTTTTCATAACTTGATGGTCTTCTAAAAAAATGAAAGTATATTTTCTCAAACCTCCCACAAGATAGACAATTATTTTCCAAAGCTAATTTCAAGCTACTAGATTATATCCATCCCCTTCTCCATCTTCCACCTATATATTTGCCAGTTTTCTTATATTTCATGCTATAAGTTTTCCTTATATCTGAAGTGTTTATCATGTTTTAGAATATTTATTAGTATACACAATTAACAAGCAGTTCCGTTGCTGCTGGGCAGGTCTGCTTTCTCCATAAACTTTCACGTGGCTCAGTAGAATCACTTGGAGATACACAGGTTTGGGAAAGGATTATGGAAACCTTTACTTCGGAGTCTGTAAATAGGATCAATTTCAAATACTAAGGAAAACAGGCTTAACTCCGATGCCAATTGCTTTCTATAGAACTGCCAGTCAGTTCTTCCTATTCTCTTCAAGTTTTCTGTTTTATTCATTTTTTTTTTCATCACTGTGACCAAAGACCTGAAAAAAACAATGTACAGGAGAAAAAGGTTATTTTGGCAGGTGGTTTCAGAGGCTCACTCTATGGTAGATGGACTCCATACCTTTGGGCCCAAGATCAGGCATCATGGAGGAAGAGCAGGGCAGAGGAAAACTGCTCAGAACATGGCAACAAGGAAGCAGAGAGAGTGCTCCCCTCACCAGGGAGAAGATACCGACTCTAGAGGCAGGTCCCCAGTGACCTACTTCCTCCAGTCACATTGTGCTTACCTACAGTTCCTGCCCCATTAATTCATATCATTGCATTAGTTCCCTGAGTCGGGTACAACTCTCATAACCTAATCATTTCAGCATTGAACATTCTTGCATTGTCTCACACATGAGCTTTTGGGGGACACTTCAAATCCAACCATAATATTTTCTAATAATGGAACTTCTTGTCTTTCTATTTCCTACTTTTCTAGAGTTCTACTACTCCAAAGAGAGGGTCTCACATCTTTCCAATAGCAATGTCTTGGTTTCTTTATCAATATATTCCATTTATGTTTTTCTAAAAAGTTCATTAGCTCAGGGATTTGCTTGTATGCTTATTTATCTGCATATTTTCCGAATTATTTTGGTTTATCATTAGTACTCTTTTCTTCTTTTTTCTTCCTTTTAATTCTCTGGTGAGACACATAGTCTTCCTGGATCTATCCATAAGACCTCTTAAAATAGTTTGTTAAGGCCCATCTATTAGTTTTTCCAACATTTTGGGCCTCAGGTATCACTAACTCATGTTTCACCTTTTGTAAGCAATGAAGTTTGCTGGAACAATGTCTTTACATAATATTTAACTGATGGGTTGTAGAGTATAGCAGACATCTTAAAATGATCACACATTTTTCCAGACATTTCCAGTAATGCTTGATGGTTACTTTTATTCAGTGGAGACTGAATTTCAGGGATGAAATTAAATACATTATCTTTCCCCTTGTTATGAGGAATTTAAATTTTTGACTATCTGTGACTTTTTGAGTTATATTGATCTTAAGTGATTATTTTATTTATTTTCAATTTTTTATTTGTTCTAATTTCTTGTACATGACAATAGAATGCATTTATACAATTTGGTTGATCATACATAAATGAGTGTAATCTCTCATTTTTCTAATTATTCATATTGTAGGATCACATGGGTCATATAGTCATATATGTATATGAGGTAATAATGTCTATTTCACTCTACTATCTTTCCTACCCCATTCCCCTTCCCCTCCATTCACTTCCCTCTACCTAATATAAAGTAACTCTATTCTTTTCTATTCCAACCCACTTATTGTGATTTAGCATCTGCATATCAGAGAAAACATTCCACCTTTGGTTTTTTGGGTTTGGCTTATTTCTCTTAGCATGATATTCTCTAACTCCATCCATTCACCAGCAAATGCCATGATATTATTCTTCTTTAAAGCTGAGTAATATTCTATCATATATATATGTGCATATATATATGTATATATATCACATTTTCTTTTGTCAATTCATCTGTTAAAGGGCATTTAGGTTGGTTCAATATTTTAGCTATGGGGAATTGAGCTACTATAAACATTGATTTGGCTGCGTCACTGCGGTATGCTGATTTTATGTCCTTTTGGTATAAACAGGAGTGAGATAGCTGGATCAAATATTTCCATTCCAAGTTTTCTGAGGAATCTCCATACTGCTTTCCATAATGGTTGCACCATTTTGCATTCCAACTAGCAATGTATGAGTGTACTTTTTTCCCCACATCCTTGTCAACATTTATTGTTTTTTGTATTCTTGAAAATTACCATTCTGATTGGAGTGAGATAAAATCTTAGAGTCATTTTGATTTGCATTTCTCTAATTGCTAGAGATTTTGAACATTTTCCCATATATTTGTTTATCTATTGTATATCTTTTTCTTTGAAGTGTCTGTTCAGTTTCTTAGCTAGTTTATTGATTGGGTTATTTGGTTTTTTTGGTGTTAAGTGTTTTGAGTTCTTTATATTTCTTTATATATCCTAGTGATTAATACTTTATCTGAGGTGCATGTGGTAAAGATTTTCTCCCAATTTGTAGGCTCTCTCTTCACATTATTGTTTCTTTTGCTGAGAAGAAGCTTTTTAGTTTGAGTCCATCCCATTTATTGATTCTTGATTTAACTTCTTGTGCTTCAGGGGCCTTGTTAAGAAAGTCAGATCCTAAGCCAATGTGCTGAAGATTTGTGCCTAATTTTTCTTCTAATAGTCAGAGTCTCTGTTCTAGTGCCTAAGTCTTTTTTCCATTATGAGTTGATTTTTGTACATGGTGAGAGATTAGGGTTTACTTTCATTTTGTTACATGTGGCTTTCCATTTTTCCTAGCACCATTTGTTGAATAGGCTATTTTTTTTCCAATGAATTTTTTTTCACTTTTGTCTAGTATGAGATACCTGTATTTATGTAGGTCTGTCTCTGTGTCTTCTATTCCACACCATTGGTCTACGTGTCTGTTTTCATGCCATTACCATGCTGTTTTTATTACTGTAGCTCTGTTTTATTGTTTGAAGTCTGGTATTGTGATGCCTCCTGCTTCATTTCTCTTACTAAGTATTGTTTAGGTTATTCTTGGTCTCTTATTTTTCCAAATGAATTTCATGATTGC
The DNA here is from genome assembly GCF_902686445.1 of Sciurus carolinensis. Classification (NCBI taxonomy): domain Eukaryota; kingdom Metazoa; phylum Chordata; class Mammalia; order Rodentia; family Sciuridae; genus Sciurus; species Sciurus carolinensis. The sequence goes on along the minus strand of NC_062217.1, from coordinate 108,644,649 downwards.
TTTTTCTACTTCTATGAAGAATTTCATTGGAATTTTAATAGGAATTACATTAAAAATGTATAATACTTTTGGTGGTATGACAATAAATTTGACTATAATAATTCTGCCTATCCAGGAGGTCTTTCTATCTTCTAAGGTCTTCAATTTTTTTTTTTTATTTTTTTTTATTTATTTATTTTTTTTTTTAGTGTTCTGTAGTTTTCATTGTAGAGGTCTTCCACCTCTTTTATTAGATTGATTTCCAAGTATTTCTTTTTTAGATGATTTTGAATGGGGTAGTGTTCTTTATTTCTCTTTCAGTGGATTCATTACTGATGTACAGGAATGCGTTTGATTTATGGGTATTAATTTTATATCCCACTACTTTGCTGAATTCATTTATTGGTTCTAGAAGTTTTTTTGGTGGAATTTTTTAAATCTTCTAAATATGGAATCATCTCAAAAATTAATTTGAATGTTTTCCAATATTCTATATTTTTCTGAGGAGCTGATCTTGGAATGATTTTCTTTCTTTTCATATGTTTGTGAGGATTCATCATTTAAACATTCCAGTTCTGATGTATTTATTTTTCATTCTTTATCAACACATAAAATTATGTTAATTGTTTTAGTTTATTTATGAGATATACCTCAAAAGCTCAGTGAGGTAATGCAAGAAAATGTAGAGGTGAAATGATCTCTGCACCTAATCAGTGCATTAATTTTCTGATAGGAATTAATTGGGTGGTAACTACAGGCAGGTAGTGTTTGACTGGAAGAGATGGATCATTAGGAGTGCACTTTTAGGCATATATTTTGTCTCTAGTGAGGGGAGTCTCTCTCTTTCCTGGTGGCTATACCCTGATCTGCTTTCCTTCGCCACACTTTTCAGCCATGAAGTTCTGCTACATCTTGGGCCCAGAGTGTTGGAACTGGCATTCTATTGATTGAAACCTCTGAAACTGTGAGCTCCAAATAAACTCTTTCTCCTTAAAGTTGGTTTTGTTAGGTCTTTTGGTTATGGCAGTGAAAAAGTTGACTAAAACACTTATCTTGGGTTACCAAGCACTGTTTTGATACATCTATAGAGAACAGTGCTCAAATCAAGGTAAACAAATCTCAAACTTTTATCATTTATTATGAAACATTCAAAACATTTCTTCTAGCCTTTTGAAATATATCCTACAATATCATTATCTGCAGTTACCCTACTGTGAAACAGAATACCAAAACTTACTTCTCCTAACTACAACCCAGTATTTGCTGATCACCCCTTCTTTTTTCCTCCCTCTCCATACTCTCCAGACCCTCTTATCATCATTTCGCTCCATTGATTCCAGGAGATCTATGTTTACTCTATTTTAATTACTTTTTTATTTCCCTGTGATTTATTCTTTAAGATATTGTTATTTACAAACATCTTATTCAATTTCAAATATTTAGGTGTTTCTAGGTATGCTTTTATTGATTTGTAATCTAACACAATTATGGACAGAGAATGTTCTATACATGATTTTATTTCTTTTATGTTCATTAAGAATTGTTCTGTGACTAAACATATGGTGTACATTTAGGAAGTTTCCACGTACACTTCAGAGAAAATGTGTATATGGCAATTTTATGTGAAATAGTCTACAACTTTTAATTAGGTTGCATTGGGTGGAAGTATTGTTCAAGTCTTCTGTACACTTACTGATTTTCTGTCTGCTTGATCTATTGATCACTGAAACAGAACTGCTGAAATCTCCAGTGGTAACTGTGGATTTGTATATTTCTCCCTTCAGTTCTGTCAGATTTTACTTCCTCATGCATTGTCAAGTTTTGTAATAAAGTTCATTTGCATTTAAAATTCTCTAGTACTATTTCTTGTCCAGAAATCACATTATGTGATGTTAGTAGAATTATTCTAGGTCTTTTCTCTCTTCTTCCATTGTGTTGCTTGTAACTTATTTTTTTCTGCCTATGTTTAAAGTGCATGTGTTTTAAACAGCCCATCGCTTGATCTCATCATTTTACCTGATCTCATCTTCTCTCCCTTTGAATCACAATGATTGTATTATTCTCATTTAACACAATTATTTAACTATTGGTTAAATAATTTAAATCTATTATGTAACTATTATCTATTATCTAACTATTGGTTTTCTATATGTCCAATATGTTCTTCATTTTTTTCTTCCTTTATTTTTTTCTCTGTGTGCTTTTGTTAGTTTATTTATTTATTTGGTAGTTGCTGTTATTGTTTTCTCTACGATGGAGAAATTAACTGATAATTTCATATTTAATGTTCCATATTATTTTCACTATTGGCTCATGATATATACATCTTTATAGACCACACTATAGTTTGAACTATCTGTAACATATCACAGTTGATATTAATGTATCACTTCATAAATAATGTAAGAAATTTTCATTAGTATATTCCCACTTGCCTCTTTCTATTCTATTGTTCTGTTGCACTTATATATGTATTTAAAATGACAGAATAGATTTTTTTTTAAATTTTTGCTTTGGTCAATCAACTGTTTTTAAAAAAGCATGCAAAATATTTTATATTTATCTCCTTTGGATAACTTAACTCTTAGCACTTCTTTTAATATTTATTATATGAAAGTTTTTTATTTAATATTCATTTTATGTATTTTGATATATACAGACTATTGTTTGACATTTATATTACCTCAATAAATGTTTTATTCAATGTTCTTCTGGTTTGCATTTCTCTAAGAAATCTTCCATCTTTGTTTGTAATAGTTCTTTTTACTTTTATTTGTGTTAAGAATGTCTCTTTGTACTACTTCAGCAAGATGTTTTGATGTAATTTTCATTCTGTGTATTTCTCTTTAATTCAGTAAGCTTCTTAATCTTTGGGCTTACAGTTTTGAACAAATTTGGTAAAAATCTTAGTTATTATGTTTAAAGGTGAAGGTGAAATATAAAGCCGTTAAATATAATTCAGACATTTTTCTCTCTCAGTCTCCTAAACAAAGTTTCCATGAGAGCATCATATCAAAATATTGTAAATAACCTCAGAAAAACTTTCTAAATTTCTTGAGGATGAATGACATTACCAGTTTCTTCTTTGAATGTTACAGTTTCTCAACAAACATTGTAGGATACAATTTCAATATATGACATTTCTCCATAAACCTGCTAATTGTGAAATGGGGAGGCATATTTTTCATAATATTTCCCTAGAAGTTGCATTCTTTGCAATATTTTATGAATGGACCATGCACATGTAAATCCTTTTACCTTTTATTAAATCCCATCCATTTTGATAAAAATTACTGTCATTGAATTCTGCCACATTTTGTCATAAAGAATATTCTATTTGACTAGTTTCATTAGCTTTGAAAGCACTTTTCTTTTACTGCAGACTAAACATTTTAGTGTTATATTCTTAAATTTACAACTACAATGTGAAACTGATACAATATTGTGTAAGACACAATAATATCAAGTGAATTTAAAATAGAATGAATTGAAATGTGTAAATGTACTTAGACATTAATGCTGTTACATATATTAACAACTAAATATGAGGGTATATGCACAAATCTATGTGTATGCATATATATAGAGAAAGAAAGTTTGGTATTTAGAGTAAAATTTTTATATTTATTGTTTATTTTAATCAAAATTAAGTGCATATATAGTAATAAAATTTCTATGAGATTTTATAAATACTTCAGAGTCCTATATTCACTTCTTCTACCATTCCTTTTTCCCAGGAACCATTTTTAATTATTAAGCTGTTTATTTTATACACTGCCATATATTCAAGTAAGGTACTTACTTTTTTGATTTTTGACCTTCAACTTATAGATGATATCTATAGATTTTTTTTCTATTATAGAAGATTAGGAATTAGCATCCCATATTCCCTCACATGCACTCTTCAGCATTAATCTTCACAATATTATTAAATCATGAATGTAATAACTATGCAGCCTTATCCTCCATAGAAAGATATTCTGAGTATACCTTACAGTATCCTGTGATCACTTTTTATTTCCTTCACAATATTTAGAGGTTTTCTTGCTAATAATTGGCTTGTATTTTCATTTAATTGGTTTTGTATTTCCATACAAAAATTCAGCCTATGACTCATTTTCTAAAGGTTTTTCATAATAGATTAGACGATACTTTTTTTCTAACTTTTAAACAAAATTCTCCTAGAGTCTTCTGATTAATTGAATCTTACCTTGTTGCTTCCCAGGTTTGATGCAGAGTTGTCATATAGATATATTTCTTTAATATCATTCTGGGAATTCCTCTTTTTTGTCATCTACATCAATTGTTTCCTGAAACCTGTGACTTCTTTCTTCTTATCTGTTGCCTTATTATTCTGAGAAAATCTCCATTATCTTGTTGACCCAAGGTTAAAAGTTAGCAAAATTTCTGAAACAATATGCATGTGAAAATGTCCCTATCTGCCCTCCCCTACAAATGAATAAAGATAGTTTAGTTTGATACAGATGTCTGGAGGGGAAATACCCTTCCCACAGAATATGAAAACCATAACATTTTGGTTTCTATTATTTCTATAACTCTAATACCATGATACTATTCTGATTTATAGATAGTCCTATTTATTTATAGTCCTTTATATGATTTTGTACAGTAATTACAGCTTTCCTTTGTCCTCAGTTCTGAAATGTCATATTGATGATATATCATGTGGATTTTTTTATGTAAATGTATGAGTGCATAGTTTATTATTATATTCTAAAAATGTCTATATCTGAAAAATATACAAGGATGATTATTATTGCTAATATTTTAATTGAAATATTTAGAATAAATTATAGAATCATGTTCAATAGTAATCTATGTACACATAATATATTTTTCCCAATGGTAAAATTTTGCAAAGCAATAGCATAATGTTATGATGAGGATATTGACATTGATAAATTCAGTTAATTTTATGTAGATTTTTTGGGGAGGTACCAGGAATTGAACTCACTTGACCACTGAACCACATCCCCTGCCCTATTTTTTGTATTTTATTTAGAGACAGGGTCTCACTGAACTGCTCAGCACCTTGCTTTTGCTGAGGCTGGCTTTGAACTCAAAATCCTCCTGCCTCAGCCTCCTGAACTGCTGGGATTACAGGCATGTGCCACCACACCCGGTCAATTTTATGTAGATTTTTCCTTGTGTTTGTAACTAGTATGTGTAGGCGTATATTTGTATATTCGTGTGTGTGTCATTCTACACAATTCCATCACATGTGTCCTTTCATGTATCCATCACCACAGAGAAGACATTGAATAGTCCCATTACTGCAAGTACCTTCTGTGTTCCCCTTGTATAACCACATTAGCTTGTCCTACACCCCTTTCATCCCTAACATTTAACAACTAGAAGTCTTTTCTTCTTATTTCTAAATTTTGTTATTAAAAATGTTACAGAAATGGATCCAAAGGATGGTGTCACCTTATGAGGTTGTTTGTGTTACTTACCATAATTCCCTGGAGATTTATCTAAGTTGATACATATACCCCCAATATTTTCTTTTCCTTTTTAAAATTGTTTAATTTGTTCTAATTAGTTATATATGACAGTAGAATACATTTATACACTTTGATGTATTATACATAAATGGGGTATAATTTCTAATTTTTCTGATCGTACATATAGAATCACATTGTAATGTCTGTTTCATTCTCCTATCCTTCCTATACCCATATCCCCTCCCCTCTTCTCATCCCCTCTACCTAATCTAAAGTACCTCTATTTTTCCCTAGCCTCCTTCCCTTATTGTGAGTTAACATCTGCATATCAGAGAGAACATTTGGCCTTTGATTTTTGGGGATTGGCTTGTTTTGCTTAGCATGATATTCACCAGCTCCATCCATTTATCAGCAAATGCAATAATTTCATTATTCTTTAGAAGTGGGTAATATTCCGTGGAATATATATACCACATTTTCTTTATCCATTCATCCGTTGAAGGGCACCTAGGTTGGTTTCATAGTTTAACTATTGTGAATTGAGCTGCTATAAACATTGACATGGACACTTCACTATAGTGTGCTGATTTTAAGTCCTTTAGGTGTAAACTGAGGAGTGGGATAGCTGGGTCAAATGGTTCAATTCCAGATTTTTTGAGGAATCTCCATACTGCTTTCCAAGTATATATGTATCACAGTTTGCATATCATTCATCTGTTGAAGGATAGTTGAATTGTTTCCAGTTTTGGCTATTAATAATAAGGTTACCATGAATAATAGTGCAGTTTTTAAATTTAAATATAAATATTAATTTCTCTAGAATAAATACCTTAGAGTGCATTTGTTGGGTCATATAATAATCACTATGTTATATAAGAAATTGCCAGACTGTCATAGTAATTGTAGTAGTTTACATTCCCACTGGCAAATAATGAGTGATTCAATTTTTCTAACTCCTTATCAGCAGTTGGCATAATCAAGCTTTTTCATTACTATTATTTTAGCCATTCTGACAAGTGTATTTTGAGATCCCATTGTGGTCTTCATTTGGATATATTTTAATAGTTAATGATTTTGAATAGCTTTCATATGTGTACTTACTTGGAGTTCTGAAAGGTCTATATAGCTACACACACATTCATGTGTTAATGTCCTTTTCAGAGAATTGTCTTTCTCTAAAGACAAAATAAATTTAGAAATATTATTCTCAGAAATCTGCAGTTTGCCCTGCGGATTGATTGTCTAAGGTTAGGTTCAATCCTAAACTCTGTCTTAGGCTATGACTGTCCCCTTTAGAGATGGATAGAAACTAAGTGAGCCTTCCTCAGCTGAGCATCAGAGGCAGGGTCTTGTTGCTCAGCTCAACAATGACTCCTGATATTTGCCATGACAGACCTTTGATTTAGCAGAGGTGTGTATTCCTTTGAGAGGAAGAACCTGTATCTCCGTCAACAATTTTGTGTCTGCATGAGTTCCCTAAAACATCCACGCACACTCTGGAATGAGGGAGAAATGTATGGGTTTTTCTAGGCTAAATGGGAGAAGTTTCAGTTTTCCATTGCATCTTTTTTTGTGTGGGTAGGTACCAGGGATTGAATTCAGGGACACTCAACCACTGAACCACATCCCCAGCCCTATTTTTGTATTTTATTTAGAGACAGAGTCTCACTGAGTTGCTTAGTCCCTCACCTTTGCTAAGGCTGGCTTTGATCTCTTGATGATCCTGCCTCAGCCTCTGGAGCCACTCTGGAACCACAGTGTTCTCTCTAAAACAATTTCTTTACCTTTCATTTCAGCCCTTTTCATACCCTAATGAAGATGCATAAAAGAAAATACTAAGTATAACTTCTGAACTGTATAGTCCTTACAGAGAGGAAGACATCTTGGAATCTTTCTCCATGCCCCAGATCTCAGCTTTCTGTCACTGGTACAAAAGATGATTACATTTCTAGAAGAGCAGCATATTGAGATTCAGGAATATAATAGTGGGAAAATAATAATTTTCTTTGTTATTATAGGTTACTGGATATCATTATGGGACAAAATTTGTTTCCCTCAAATCTTAATTCCCTTAGTATCTGTTCTTAAACAGGAAAGAAGCTATTGGTTCCAACACTTTATTGATATGCTAGATATTCTGATACATATTTTCAATATAGATAAAGCCAAATTAGACTTATATTGAATCATATGCCAAAGTAGTTTCATCTCCTTTCTTTGAATAAAAAAAAAATATTCCTAATCAACTAAACACTTTAGTTTTAGAAGCAATAAAGTGAGCCAACCTAATTTTTAGTCAGCAGTTTTATGATTGATCTACTTGTGTGATTAAAATTATCTAGCCATAAAATGTAATTGTATATAAAGCTATTGAAAGTTTGGTTTCCTCTACCTTAAAAAAGGCCTATTAAAATATAGTGGTGCAGTCATTCTGGAAAGCAGTATGAAGAGTCCTCAGAAAACTTGGAACAGACCCACCTTTTGATCCAGTTATCTCACTCCTTGGTTAATACCCAAAGAACTTAAAATCAGCACACTACAGTAGCACAGCCACATCAATGTTTACAGCAGCTCAATTCATAATAGGTAGATTGTGGAACCAACCTAGATGCCTTTCAATAGATGAATGGATAAAGAAACTGTGGTATATATACACCATGGAATATTATTCAGCCATAAAGAAGAATAAAATTATGGCATTTGCAGGTAAATGGATGTAATTAGAGAATATTGGAGAATATCATGCTAAGTGAGATAAGTCAACCCAAATAAACCTAAGGTCAAATGTTTTCTCTGATAAGTGGATGATGATACATAATGGAGGCTGGGGACTAGGGGGTAAGAGAAGAATGGAGGAACTTTGGATTATGGAGAGGGAAATGAGAGGAAGGAATGGGCAGGGTTATGAAAGATGGTGGAATGAGACAGATATCATTACCCTATGTACACATATGATAACACGAATGGTGTGAATCTACATTGTGTACAACCATAGGAATAGAAAGTTGTACCCCTTTTGTGTACAATTAATCAAAATGCAGTCTGTAAAAATAAAAATAAAATAAAATAAAATAAAGTATAATTTTGGGGAACAGGACCTGTAAAACTTGTTGCCCAAAGGCTTTTTATATGGCATAGATATTCATCTGTTTAGAAAACACTCAGAATCCAAACTGGTGATAAGTTCAAAAACAATATATTTATAGGATAGTAAGAAGACAAGGAAGCACTTTCACAATTATAGGCAGAAAACTGGATCCTATAGTAAATCTAGAATGGCATTTTACAAATCACTAATTTATTATGATTGACCTATATGTTTCTGATAGAATGTTATTTTGTTACCCTGAAATAAATATGGTTTCCAGTGGAAATAGTTCTCCATCTAAAACTTAATATTTTATTTTCAAAGACCAGATTGGCTATGGGAGCAAATGCATCCTCATTAGTTATGAGAGTAAATTAGTCTTATGAGCTGAAAATGATTCCTTGGCTACTTTAGTGTATTAGACTTTTTGGCCAAAGGATGACTTCAGTAGGTTTGGGAAGCAAACGTTGAGTCAGCTGAAATAACTGGCTTTTACTCACTAGAAATTGCCAAGCTTCAGTGAAATTTGCTGAAATGACTGGACAGTGGTTGACAACTCTCAGAGCTTTCAGAACACAGCAGGTTCTATATCTTATAAATAATGTAAAAAGATTTTTGTTAGAAATAAAGTATGCATATAACTATAATACACACAGAAACACATATATACAAAATATATACCCCTTTCCTATCCCATTAACATATATAGAAGATCATTATGATTAGAAACAATGGAAATTTAAAACAGATGAGCTAGATATTATACATATCTTGGAAAGAGTGTTTTTTATTTCTTTAATTTTAATTTTTATTGACATAATTATGCATATTTATGATGTGCATGTATATAATGGTTATATATGCATACATTTATGAAAAAAACAGTGATTAGCATATTTACTGCATCACATATTTATCATTTCCTATGGTGAGAACATTCGAAAATCTAGCTATTTTGGAATACACAAAGTATCATTTTCAAGTATTGTCATTCCTCTGTGCAATTAGAACACTAGTACTTTTTCTTCCTGCTCTCAGGTAGCTTTGTACACATTGACCAACCTTTCCCATCACCCACCCCTCGGTGGTCTCACACACCTCAAGTAACCACTCTTCTATTTTCTACTTGCAGTCAGAATTGTTTAGATCTTACACATGAGTGTGATGATAGAGTATTTATCTTTCTATATCTGGCTCATCTATATAACAAAAATGTGCTCTTTTGAAACACTTTTATTCCCTGTGCTTTTTCTATTACAACAGCTTAGAGTTGTTTTCTCCCAAGGAAGAAAAATCCAGATAAGCTGATCACTATAGTCTTTGTAGAAAGTCCTAACAGAAAAAGTATTAAAGTCCCACATATATCCTATTATATTTAAAGTTATTTGATTATACTATTCTACTTAGATGATTTTCACATTAAAGAACACTTGAAAGTAAAAATTTAAAAATAATGAGATAATGTTCACATGATAGAAGTTAAAGAATATTCTTCTAAAAATATACTAATAATCCCTGAAAGTATATGCCTAAATGAAGGGTTATTGAAAAGGACAGAACAAGATGTGGAACTTTTCAAAGAGAATATCATTCTAGAAAGAATGGAACCATACTGGTGTTAACAATTACTAGGGAATTTAAGAGTGACCTATGTGACAATATGGTAGCAAGATTCATAAATTATGAATTGTTATTTCCCTCCCTTGCTAGCTACATTTAAAATGCCATATTACCAACTTACTTTCTATATTTAAAGCACAATATAAATTAATTCTACTTATAGTATGCAAACTCTTTTCTTCCTCATCTGTATTTACATCTTCTCTGTTCCACTTGAGTTCACAACATACCAGTTTACTTGCTATATCTAAGCTCTCATGAGTTTCATAAATCCCATTTGCTTTTCTTATTTACAATAGAAAAATGCAATCTTGCTAGACAATACAGCAACCATATTTTGTATTTTGTACTTACCTTTAAAATATTCAGATAATTAACTTTAATACATCATTACAAATAAGTTTAAAAGTACCTCTTGCTAATATAAAATAGGATCTTTATAGAAGTCATCATATTAACCTAAGAACAAACACTCAAATCCTTCCAAATTTCCAAAGATGAGGTTCTAAGGCATGCACCACTGGATATCTACTTAATAGTGATATTTGTGAATTATAACACAGATGTATGTTTGACATTATTTGAAACACAAAATAGCTTTACTATGTGTTTGTATTGTTTTGCATACATATCACAAAGGTTTAATTTACTTCACATCTTGACAATCTTTAATGTTGCCCATTGTTTAAGCTTACTTCAGCAGATTCAATGTGGTGTTCATTTAGTTTTAATTTAAATTTCCTACTTATTACATCTTGAAAACCTTTCCTCATGCTTATTGTCCATTCATGTATTTTATTTTGCTTAGTTTGGGTCCTTGCCCAATTTTAAATATATTATCTACTTATTTTTTCTTAACATACTCATAAACAAAAATCAGTAAAACTATAGAAGTTATCTTCAAGTAATGTAATTGACTTTTAGATATCATATGCCAGACTGCAAAAAAATAAACATGCAAACCATGATCTGGAGAAAATACTCTCAGCATATACATGTAACAAAGCTCTTGTGTCCAGAATACATAAGACCTCTTTTAGATCAAGAATAAATTCATGAGGAACTAAATAAAGAAGTTACAGATGATTTGGGCAGCCATTTAATCAAATAATAGAGTTCTAAATTCCATAAAACAACTTAAAAATAAATCTCATGATATCACTTTGAACTAAGAATGACAATCAACATGTTATTAAAAAAAAAAAAAAAAAAACAAACCTAAGGGGTAAAATAATGATTGGAAGTGTTGATAGAGGATTATCTTTTTTCCATCCTATCAGTGCATTGTATCAGAAAAGTAGAGGAAGTAGCAATAGATTGAACCACTTGATTATGGTAGTAGACTTAATTCCTTCTTCCCTGAATAAAGTTTTTGATTATTTATTTATTTTTAAATTTTGGCAATTTGGAGGAAGAAGAAAACCTATGAAGGAAGTACATGGCACTTCTAAATTGTAACTAAATTTGTAATTAAATCCTCCATGTAATAAAAACAGTAATAATAAATAAAACAGTGATAGAGTAAGATCATGTACAGTGCTCAATACAAATCCTCCAGGATCACTGTACATGATCTTACTCTATCACTGTTTTATTTTTAGTATAGTTTATATCTGTATCTTATTTCACATTTATTATTTTACATGTATTTCTATCAAACTGAACATTTAAAGATTAAAGAAGTAAACTTTTCTCTTCTGTTCATCATTATACTTTCAGCACAGCCTAGTATGTCACATGCTCAATAATAGTTGCCAAAAAATGAATCATATGTATGTATAAATGCCTGAGCATAATACTTTACACATAATTTTAAATAAACAGTACTAGTTTTATTATAATATGAAAACTACTTTTTGTTTATAAACTATCACTAATTCAAAGCACATCCTGTTGTAAAATAAGAATTTTAGATGGAGTGAAAATTTTAATTGACAATGAAAAAAATAAGTCTATGGTGGAAGTTAGAGGTTATTTAGCTGGTTTAACTTGGTTTTAAGTAACTTGTGGAAAAAGTAAAAACTCAGTTATAATCTAAATGACAATCTTTCCTTAGTCATGTTTCCTGTCATAGAACTAGGACCATACCTGAAATGTAAAGTTCATTAGTGAATGTTTCCTAAGTGAGGAATTGCAGATATGCCTATCCATGTACACATGATTAACGTATGTAACAAAGGATCGAAAGGTAATTTGAGCAGTTATCATGAACTCAAAGTCCTCTTATCCATAGTCATTTTCCTGAAGTTTCATCTAATTCCACTTTGTCAGTATTTTCAAATTCAAAATATTATTGAAATGGGTTTGACGAGACAGACTAATTTGTGTTACTTCACTATAATTTTAGTAACGGAAAGTAAACAAGGACAGAGTACCAAACAAAGATCAGAACAACTAAAAAATATCCACAAGTCTCCTATTAGTTTTCTTTTATTGAATGTTTAATCTTGAGTTTAAAATTGACAGTAGGTACTTTTGCTAATTGATATGGCAGAGTTTCACAGAGCCCATAGTGTCATTAATAATGTCATGCTAGCAGTCTGTGGCCGTGATCATTAGTACCGATGGATTTCACACTGGTGAGCTCTGACAGCATAAGCCAGATTGTGCCAACATTTCCATTCAGAACCCTGTGTTTCCTATTGAATGTGCAGAGCTGGATGGAATGCAAAAAGAATGTGTCAGCATTCAGGTTGATACCATTGGGTAATATATCAACTGACAGCTTTTCTGCCCACACTGAAATAGCTCCAGGGGTAGAGAGAGTACACTTAATACCAAAAGCAATTAAGATAACAGACAATTATTTTGTTTTTCTATTTTTTTCACCTGGATCAAGTTAGAAAGACATGGTAATGAATCCACAATGGCAGTCTGCCTTCCCTCTTTACACTTCGGCAGATTGTGTGCAAGCTTTCCTCAGAAGAGTTGGATTTGGTCGATTTCTGCATTCATAAGAACAGAGTTATCCTGCTGGATTATTTATAACTAGGAGCAATTATAGGTTTTAGAGACACTAGCTACTCATAAAAGGTCTTCCTTGCCTGCTAGATCGTGAGACAATTTCTGAAAAGCTATTTGGTTTTTGTATAAGATAGTCATTCAGATAAAATTGTATCTCAGCTTCTCAGTTATTATTATGAAAATCTGCAAATCTCGACCACTCTGCTCCATATTCATTTTATCTATATAAAGCTATATAAATTTTGAAAAAAAATTGTCATTCCAGACGTATATACTAATAATGGGGAGCACAGGCTGCTCTGAGGCATTTTTTTCCCTCTGATGATGTATCCTTATACCTCAGTTGGTTGCTATTATTATTATAAATTGGAAATGCTTTAACATGTCACTTTCCAGTTCATATTACCTTGAGTAGATGGGTAAAGAACTACATGAATATTCTGGCTACTGTATAAGGAAGATGTCTACATATACAAAGGTGTGTTTTATTTAGTTTACAAAATTAAGATTATGCATTCTTTAAGGCTATCATGAAACTTATTCTGACTTTTTCTCATTCTAATTTTAGGTGTCTCTATTTGAGCAGTAGAATTTCTTCTTTTTAAAAAAATCATTTTGTTTTCTATGGTTCTGAAAAATTAATCATTGCACTTAAATAAAGGAAATTGTGGGTGGGAGGAAGAAGTGTATATGGCCTGTCCAGTTTATCTCACTGAGTTCAATTTCACAAGTCATTAACACTTTGAAGGGGGAAATTAATTTGAATATCTGCCACACTCGGAAAAGGGGGATACAGTGTTAGAAAATATTGTTCAGCTGCTATGGAAAGAACCTCTTGATAGAAGATGCATTTATGTTCTTATAAAATGAAGAGATGAATTCCTATTGAGATGTGGGAGATTCTCTGTAAAATCTTTATTGTATTAATAATTTCAAATCTATCCTCTTTGTCCTTGGGGAAATATGAAGACAATTTTGAGAAAGCAACACAGGTTTCACAGAACTTTCCAATGAATTCAGCAATAAATAAGAACCTGCATGACCTGTGAATTGAGTTGAGCATAACTAGAGAGACCTATACAGTGGCATGAGATCAGTATTAGGATACTAAAATGGAAGTGTGCATCCTTGAGCACATTCCAATGACAGTGAATTTGAATTTTAAATGTTTTCAATCACCTAAGAACAGCAAATGAGGTCTTGGGATTTTCCAAGATGGCCAAATAAAGGTGCCTAGTACTCTGTTCCTCCTCCTCAAAGAAGAATAAAAATAACAGATAGATAACTGTATTTTGAGATAGGTGACCAACCATGAGAGAACACTGGAACTCATCAATGGAGATTCTGGCATCTTTTAAGACTTGAAGACCTAGAACAGCAGCTTAAATAGAGGAGAAAAGTACCCTGGAAACGGATTCCACAGCAGCTCCACAGCTAAAGGTGGGAAATTCCCCTCTGTAGCAGAAAGAGTGAATGGGAGAGAATCCCAGCAACTACAATATTGCAGATTCTGCCCAACCTACTTCCCGGAAAGTTTCATAGTCATCACAGACTTGCAATCCAGTTAGGGGACAACACGAAGTCTGCATGAAGCTTTATTTTGGAGAAGGATCTCACACTGTTTCCTCAACAACAACCAGGATCCAGGCTACATAGCTACATAAGATCTTGAGAAGGGAGTTATTGTCTGAATTCATAATGCTGGAGGAGTCATAGACACATACATCCCAATCTCAGAGTCCCGACAGTCATTGCACCACACTAGCACAGGGGGTTACGCTCTTAACAAATCTGACCCAGCAAAGAAACTGTGATCCCAGGATACAAGCTTGCCCAGTGACTGGCACTGAAAGAGATAGGTGTCTCAAAACAGAGAGGAAGGGACGGTGTTACACTAAAGATCTGAAAGATCATGATGCTCATCCTCTGAGACTTTGACATGGCCAACCATGCATGGAATTAAGTCAAAGACAGGAATGAAAGCAGATGTCACCATATTACCTACTACGGCTCCCTCCACAGGTAGCTGTTTGTGGACTCACACTACCACTACTGCTGAGAGTGGGTGGTACAAAGGGAGTGCTATGGTTCCCATTACCACACACCCTCTTCCTTGAATATACTCATTGCCCAGGCTAGGAGTAAGCATAAGGTTCCCACTGACAGTATCCTGTACTATCCAGCCTCACTCACAGCCAGGACTTAGGGCAGGTACAAAGGGGCCATTGCAGTTGATGCTGCTGTTGCTTCCTACACAGTGGGTAGGCCCAGTGCCACTGCCTGGGTTCAAAACAAATGTTTCAAGTTCCTACTGCTACTGGAGCTACCAGTGCCAAAGTCCTCGCCAGCATCAGAGCTTACCTCGGTAGTGTCAGTCACAGCAGAGCTGAGGAAACATCCATCATTTTACTGGTAACACCCACCTCAGTGCTGGACTGTGCAAAAAGCAAGCATCCCAAATCCACTTCTGTATGCACCACTGGTGCCAGGGTCATTACATTGTCCTCACCTCTATATGGCCTTGGGGACAAGGAATCTCTGTCACTACCAGTGTGCATGCTGTGCTCAAAGTTATTAATAGTCAAATGAGCTATGAGAAGACTAAAGTGGAGTGCCTCACTGTATATAACCAAACATAACATTGCATACCAAATTGATGACCCAAAATACACCATTAGAGAAATCATGTATTAAAGCTAGACTATAAAATTGATAAGGATAATTGATCCAACAGATGTACAAATTTCAACATAGGAGCACAAGAAATATGAAGGAAAGCAAATAAACAACATCATGCTTCCAAAACAGCAAAATAACTTTCTAGCAACAGATCCCAAAGAAAATAATAATGACAAAATTCCTGATAAAGAACATGAGCATCAAAAATAAGTTCCATGTTCAATGAGATTCAAGAAAATACAGTTGAACAAAAATAGGAAAATAAGGCATGATAGATTCAGCAAAAAGATAAAAATCTTGAAATAGAACTGGACAAATCTCAGAAATGAGGACTAAGTTGTACAAATATACAATTGAAAAACTGTACAAACCAAAGAAATAATATTTACCTTAGAAGAGTCTTTTGAAATATCTTACATACCAGGAGAGAGAAAAAAATAAAAAGGAAGGAAAAAATACCAATAAATAAACAAAAGGAAGGAAGGAAGGAATGAAGAAGAAAAAATCTTTAAGACTCTAGCAACACCATTGAATGAACGAATGTCCTTATTTTTGAACTCACTGAAAGGAAAGAAAAAGGGAATGCATTATAACATATTAAATGAAATAACAACTGAAAATTTCCCTAATTTGGGGAAAGACCTGGTCAATCAGGTATAGGAGACCCATAAGACTCCAAATAGATATGATCAGAAAAAATCCTCACCCTGAAATTTTATTTTCAAATGGTTAAAAGTAAGAGACAAAGAAAAAATTCTAAAATTGCAAGAGAAAAATTACAGGTCGCATTTAAGGGAACTCCAATTAGACTAACAGAAGATTCCTCAACAGCAACGTTATAGGCAAGGGAGGAATGAAATGATGTATTACTACACCAGGCAAAACTATGCTTTAGAAATTAAGAACTAAAGGCTTTTCAAGATGACAAAAAACTGAAAGGAATCATCACCACCAGACTAGGTTTACAAAAGGTACTTATGGGAGTCCTAGATCCAGAAGTATAAAAAGATAATGACCATTATGAAAATATATGGAGATATAAAGCAACTGGTACACATACAAAAGAGAAATGGAAAATAATCAAACATTTTCAACACCATAAACTGCTAAACCACACATAAACAAAAAGAGTGGAAGTTTAGAACAAATGACATTTAAAACAAATAGAAAAAAAAATTAACAAATGCTAGGAGTAAGTCCTTACATATCAACAATAATCTTGAATGTAAATGGACTTAATTCCCTAATTAAAAGATATAAACTGACTGAATGGATATGAAAATGACCTAATAATATTCATCCTACAAGAAACTGAACCAGTGAAGACATTCAGACTGAAAGATAGAAAAGGATATTCCACTCAAACATAAACCAAACTAAACAGGGGTAACTTTTCTTGTATTAGACTAAAGAAACTTAAAGACATAAATTGTAAAAAGATACGAAGACAGTCAGTATTAATGAAGGCATCAATTCAACAAGAAGATAGAACAATTATAAATGTACATGCATCTAATTCTGGAGAACCCAATTTATAAAACAAGCCTTTTTTTTTAATTTAAAGGAAAGAAACAATATTCAATACAATAATAGTGGAGATTTCAACACTACATTTCTTAGAACTAAACAATCACAAAAATCCTAAGAATAAATTTAACCAAGGAAGGGAAAGTCTTTGCAATAAAAATTATAGAACTCTGACAAAAGAAACTGAAGAGAATGCCCACATACACACGCTCACAAACAATGGGAAGACCTACCATGTTCATAGATGAGAAGAATTAATATTGCCAAAATGTCTATACTTCCTAAATTTTTGTATGGACTTGATGTAATTCTCACCCACATACCAATGATATTATGCATTAAAAAATAGAAAAAAAAGTTCTTTAAATTTATATGGAAGCACAGAAGACAGAATAGTCAAAATAATCTTGATTAAAAAGCATTGAATGGGAAGTATCACATTACCTGATTTTAAAATATACCACAAAACTACAGTCATCAAAACAGAATGGTATTGGCATTAAAAATAAACAGGCCAATGGAACAAAATTGAGTGACCAGAAATGACTACAAACATCGACAGCCAACTGATTTTTTTTTTTTTTTTCTGACACTAGGGATTAAACCCAGGGGTGCTTAACCAGTAAGCATTTATCCCCAACCATTTTTTAAATTAAGACAGGGTCTTACTAAATTGCTTAGGGCCTGGTTAAGTTCCTGCAACTGGCCTTGAACTTGTGATCCTCCTTCCTCAGCCTTCAGAGTTGCTGGGATTATAGGCTTCACCACCATGCCTGGCTGTAGCTAACTAATTTTTTGACAAAAGTGTTGAGATGTATTGGAAAAAGATCAATCTTTTCAATAAATGCTGCTGTATCCACATACAGGAAAAAACTAGATTCCCATCTTTTACCAGATAAAAATAATCAACCCAATATGAGTTGAAACAATGAAACTATTAGAAGACTACCTAGGGAGAATTTTTCAAGAAATTGGAATAAACAAAGATTTTTTTAAATTCTGTTTTTTTTCTTTTTTTTAAATTGGTACAAAACTTAGAAGCACAGGAAATGAAAGCAAAAATACAAGTAGAATTATATCGAGCAAAGTAGTTCTTCAAAAAAAAAAAACAGGCTGCAAATAATAGAGTGAAGAGACAACCTATAGAATGGAAAAAAAGTATTTATGAGCTATAATTTAGGCAAAGGGTTGATATCCACAGTATGTAAGTAACTCTCAAATGCAAAAGCAAAAGGAATCCAATAATCATTTAAAAATCATAATAGACCTAAATAGTCATTTCTCAAAGGAAGACATATAAATGGTTCAACAAGTACATGAAAAAATGCTCAATAGCACTAATCATCAGGGAAATGCAAATCAAAACCACAATGAAATACCATCAAACTCTGGTAAGAATGGCTATAATCAAAAAGACAAAAGATATCAAGTGCTAGGGAGGATTTCACTGTTTGCAGGAATGTAAGCTAGTATTACCATCATGGAAAAGAGTAAGGAGGTTCTTCAAAAAATTAAAAATAAAACTACCATATAATCTCACTACTGTGTATACATGCCAAGGAAATAAAATCAGAATGTTAAAGAGGCATCCACCCTCCTATGTTTACTGCAGCACTCTTTACAAGTGACAAATTATCAAGTCAATTTAAGTGTCCATCTATCGATGAATTCATGAGGAAAATACAGTACCTAGATATAATAGAATAAAAAGGAATGAAATCCTGTCATTTGTTAGAACATGGATGAAATGGGAGATCCTTAAGTGAAATAAGCCAGGAACAGAAAGACTAGTACTATATGATCTCACTCATGTGGAATATCATAATGTTGATTTCATAGAAGTTGAAGGCGGAATGTTTGTTTCTAGAGGTTGGGAAGAGCAAGTGGGAGAGAAGGATGGGGAAACATTGTTCAATGGGTACCAACAGGTGCATAGTGACAGAGGAGTAAGAAGCCCTGGTATGGTATAGCACAACGAGGTGACTCTAGATAATAATTATATACTGTTTTTCTCAAAAAGCTACAAGGAGGTATATTAAATGTTTCTACTACGAAGAAACAGAAGGTGTTTGAAAAGATAGCTATGTTTTACCTGATTTAAATATTATTCTATGTATACATAATGAAACATCACATGGCATGCCTTTAATATGTTCAGTTTTTAGATTTTTATTTATCAATTTTAAAAGTTAAGCATATTCATTCAGAAAAAACATTAAGACTATCAAAGGTTTAGGAATTGACTAGCTTCTAAGAGTCAGTCATGTTTATTTGATAAGTTACAAGAGGGAGTATATATTGTTAACTTTTATTTCTGTTTTTTTTTTTTTTTAGTGAGATATGCTTATATTTTTAAAATGCCCATTTATTAAGGACACAGTTTGATAAGTTTCCTAAGGTATAGAACATTACCTTTTTTCCCCAAATATACATCCCCAGTCCTCCCTTCCCATTTTACACAGATAATCACTATTTTGATTTCTGCCTTATTAGATTACTTAAGATAAAATGGACTCAGAATGTATAGTCTTTTGCCTTGATTCTTTAACTCAAGCATTTAAAAAAATTTCCATGTTGCTGTGTGAATCAGTAGTCATCCTCTGTAATTTCTAAGTAATATTCCATTACATGAATATACAACAATTTATTTCTTTGTTTTATAGTGGCAGATACCATACTATTTAAAAATATTTGTTTTATCAATAAAGGTACATTTATCATATTAAGTAGGCACATTCTTTTGCATCTGTGTTCCTATGTATATGTTCATATACATGTAGAACTTTTAATATGTATTCTATGTAATTTTTTGCATAATAAAATAGGAATAGAATTTTCATCATAAAGAAATTTTAATGTCTATGTATAAGCAACAGTTTTCTAAAATGGTTGTACAATTTTATACCCATACCAGTAATGCATGGGAGAGAAAATTATTTAGTACAGGCTTTACAATATTTGCTTTTAATTATTTAGTTGTTCTATGTAACAGTGGTGCCCTGAAGTACTCTATTGTGGAATTGATTGGTATTTCTCCAATGAAGACTGATACTGCCCTTTTCCCCATGCTTATCAACCATTTATAAACCACAGAATGTTTTGTTGCCACTAGATTTCTGTTTTATTATTGATTTTTTGGAAGTTCTTACAACTCTGGATACATGCTATGTTAGCAAAGTGTGTCATTGTTTTTGCTCATTCTGATCTTACTTTTTCATCCTAATGATATATAGTGATAACCAAATTATTTTTCATTCTTTTTATTTTGAGGAACATTTTATTAACTGAGCAATAAATATGCATTATTTTGATGCTTCTTGAATTAACAAACTACAATGAAAACATTCCTCTGTTTTTTAATACTAATTATCTTGGTCAATATGATTCTCTCCTAAAAGTTCCATTGGAACTCAGTATTTCTTTTTTAAAAAATAGTTTTTAGAGCAGATAGACCTATACTGACACATGATTATCAAGCTTATTCTTACTATTATGTATTCTGTGAGTCTGAACAAATGCATAATGGCATGAATCCAACATTCTGGTGTCATACAGAATAATTTCACTGCCTTAACCACCTTCTGCTCTCCACCTATTCATTCCTTTTTCTTCTCTAAACACTGATACCCACTGATCTTTTGTGATTTCCATTTTGGTGACTTTACCAAAATATCATATAGTTTGAATCCTCTAATATGTAGACTTGTCAGATTGATTTCTTTCACTCAGGAATATGCATTTATGGTTCTTCTGTTTTTCGAA
Source organism: Sciurus carolinensis (assembly GCF_902686445.1). Lineage (NCBI taxonomy): Eukaryota > Metazoa > Chordata > Mammalia > Rodentia > Sciuridae > Sciurus > Sciurus carolinensis. The sequence continues at coordinate 108,623,565 of NC_062217.1, read as the reverse complement.
GAATTGATACCTTATTTATTTATTTAGGTACTGGGGATTAAACTCAGGGGCACTCAACCACTGAGCCACATTCCCAGCACTATTTTGTATTTTATTTAGAAATGGGGTCTCACTGAGTTGCTCAGTGCCTTGCCATTGCTGAGTCCAGCTTTGAATTTCACTATCCTCCCACCTCAGCCTCCCAAAACACTGGGATTACAGGCATGCATGGCGGCAGGGCCCTTATTTATTTTGAACACTGAATAATATTCTGTTCTCAGATGTACTACAGTTTATTTCTTCATTCACCTTCTGAAGGGTTGGTCTGCTTCCAGATTTGGCAAATAAGAATAAAGCTGTCACAAACAAATGTGCAGGTTAAAGTCAAAACATGTGTCTTTAAGTCATTTGGGTAAATACATAGAAGTAGGATTATTGAATCACTTGGTAAGAGGTGTTTAGTTTTGTAATAAGCTGCCAAACTTTTCTAAAGTGTCTGTGCACTTGTTATTCCTACCAGCAATGAAAGCAATTTCCGACTCCACATACCCACCAGCATTTGATATTTTCAGTGTTCTGGATTTTGGTTGTTCTATTAGATTTGTAGAGGTGCCTCAATATTGTGTTACATTATATTTTCCTAAAACCATCTGATATGGGACATATTTAATATGCTTGTTTGCCGTCTGTATAATTTATTTGGCAAGATGTATGTTGAAGCTTTGACTAAATTTTTTAATTTGGATCTCTTTGTTATTGTTGACTTTTGAGATTTCTTTGCATACCTAGAATAATAGTTTTAATCAGACGTATTTTTTTAATAATTCAGTTATTTTGATTCATTGTAAACAAATGGAGTACAACTTGTTTCTCTGGTTGTATATGAAGGAGAGTCATACCATTTATGTAATCATACACGTACATAGGGTAATGATGTTTGTCTCATTCTGTTATTTTTCCTTACCCCCTCCCCTTCTACACTTTTTTTTCCTCTATACAATCCATCCTTCTTCCATTCTTGCTTCCCTCCCACCCCCACATTATGTATGATAATCCGTTTATCAGAGAGATCATTTGGCATTTGGTTTTTTGGGATCGGCTTATCTCACTTAGCATGATATTCTCCAATTTCATCCATTTGCCTGCAAATGCCATAATTTTATTATTTTTCATGACTGAGTAATATTCCATTGTGTATATATACCGCAGTTTCTTTATCCATTCATTTATTGAAGGGCATCTAGGTTGGTTCCACAATTTAGCTATTGTGAATTGAGCAGCTATGAACATTGATGTGGCTGTATCTCTGTAGTATGCTGATTTTAAGTCCTTTGGGTATAGGCCAAGGAGCTGGGTCAAATGGTGATTCCATTCCAAGTATTTTAAGGAATCTCCACACTACTTTCCAGAGTGGCTGCACTGATTTTCGACCGCACCTGCAATGTATGAGTGTACCTTTTTCCCCACATCTTCGCCAACACCTATTGTTGCTTGTTTTCTTGATAATCACCATTCAAATTGGAGTTAGATGGAATTTTAGGGTAGTTTTGATTTGCATTTCTCCTATTTCTAGAGATGTTGAACAGTTTTTCATATATCTGTTGATTGCTTGTAGCTCTTCTTCTGTGAAGTGTCTGGTCATTTCCTTAGCCCATGTGTTGATTGAGTTATTTGAGCTCTTGGTGTAAAGGTTTTTGAGTTCTTTATAGGCTCTGGAGATTAGTACTCTATCTGAAGTATGTGTGCCAAAGATTTTCTCCCATTCTGTAGGCTTTCTCTTCATATTGCTGACAGTTTCCTTTGCTGAGAAAAAGCTTTTTCGTTTGAATCTATCCCAATTATTGATCCTTGTTTTTATTTCTTTTGCTTTGGGAGTCATGTTAAGGAAGTCTGATCCTAAGCCAACATGTTGAAGACTTGGACCTACTTTTTCTTCTATAAGGTGCAGGGTCTCTGGTCTGAGGCCAAGGTCCTTGATCCATTGTGAGTTGAGTTTTGTGCAGGGTGACCGATAGGGGTTTAGTTTCATTCTGCTGCATATGGATTTCCAGTTTTCCCAGAATCATTTGTTGAACAGGCCCTCTTTTCTCCATTGCATATTTTTGGCACCTTTGTGTAGTATGAAAAAATTGTATTTATTTGGTTTTTGGTGCATGTCCTCTATTCTGTACTATTGATCTACATGTCTATTTTGGTACCAATACCATGCCGTTTTTGTCACTATTGCTTTGTAGTATAGTTGAAGTTCTGGTATTGTGATACCCCCTGCTTCACACTTCCTGCTAAGGATTTCTTTAGCTATTCTTGGTCTCTTATTTTTCCAAATGAATTTCATGATTGCTTGATCTATTTCTATGAGGTACATCATTGGGATTTTAATTGGAATTGCATTGAATTTGTATAGCACTTTTGATAGTATGGCCATTTTGACAATATTAATTCTGCCTATCCAAGAACATGGGAGATCTTTCCATCAATTAAGTTTTTCTTTAATTTCTTTCTTTAGTGTTCTGGAGTTCTCATTGCAGATATTTTTCACCTCTTTTGATAGATTGATTCCCAAGTATTTTATTTTTTTCGAGGCTATTGTGAATGGGGTAGTTTTCCTAAATTCTTTTTCAGGATTCATCACTTATGAATAAAAATGCATTGGATTTATGAGCATTGATTATATATCCTGCTACTTTACTGAATTCAATATGAGTTCTAGAAGTTTTGTGGTGTAACTTTTCAGCTCCCCTAAATATAGAATCATGCCTATGGCAAATAGAGATCGTTTGAGTTCTTCTTTTCCTATTCATATCCCTTTAATTTCTTTGGTCTGTCTAATTGCTCTGACTAGAGTTTCAAGAATGATGTTGAGTAGAAGTGGTGAAAGAGGGCATCCCTGCCTTGTTCCAGTTTTTAAAGGGGAATACTTTCAGTTTTTCTCAATTTAGAATGATATTGGCCGTGGACTTAGCCGTGGCATAGATAACCTTATTGGCTGTGGCATAGATAGCCTTTACAATGTTGAGGAATGTTTCTAGTACCCCTATTTCTTCTACTGTTTTGAGCATGAAGGGATGCTGTATTTTATCAAATGTTTTTACAGCATCTATTGAAATAATCATGTGATTCTTAACTTTAAGTCTGTTGATAAGGTGAATTACATTTATTGACTTCCGGATGTTGAACCAACCTTGCATCCCTGGTATAAAACTCACTTGATCGTGGTGCACTATCTTTTTAATATATTTTTGTATGTGATTTGCTAAAATTTTGTTAAGAATTTTTGCATATATGTTCGTTAGGGATATTGGTCTGAAATTTTCTTCCCTCAATGTGTTTCTGTCTGGTTTTGGTATCAGGGTGATATTAACTTCATAGAATGAGTTTGGAAGGGTTCCCTTCTCTTCTATTTTATGGAACACTTTGAGGAGTATTGGAGTGAGCTCTTTGAAGGTCTTGAAGAACTCAGCTGAGAATCCATCTAGTTCTGGACTTTTCTTTGTTGGTAGACTTTTGGTGACTTCTTCTATTTCATTGCTTGAAATTGATCTACTTAAAAAGTTTATGTTCTCCTGATTCAGTTGGTGGATCATATGTCTCCAGAAACCTGTTGATATCTTCAAGATTTACTATTTTGTTGGAGTATAGATTTTCAAAATAGTTTCTAATTATGTTTTTTATTTCAATAGTGTCTGTCATGATATTTCCCTTTTCATCCTGAATTTTAGTAATTGGAGTTTTCTCTCTCCTTTGTTTTGTTAGTATGGCTAAGGGTTTATCAATTTTGTTTATTTTTTCAAAGAACCAACTTTTTATTTTGTCAATTTTTTGTATTGTTTCTTTTGTTTCAATTTCATTAATTTGAGCTCTGATTTTAACTATTTCCTGTCTTCTACTACTTTTGGTGTTGTTCGGTTCTTTTTCTAGGGTTTTAAACTGTAGTGTTATGTCACTTATTTTTTGACTTTTTCTTCTTTTATTGAATGTGCTCCATGAAAAGAATTTTCCTCTTATTACTGCTTTCATAGTGTCCCAGAGATTTTGATATGTTGTATCTTTGTTCTCATTTACCTCTAAGAATTTTTTTTTTAATTTTCCACATGATATCTTCTGTTATCCATGCATCATTCAATAGCATATTATTAATCTCCAGGTGTTGGAGTAGTTTCCGTTTTTTTTTTTTTATTGATTTCTAATTTCACTCCATTATGATCTGATAGAATACAAGGTAGTATCTCTATCTTTTTGTATTAGCTAAGAGTAGCTTTGTGACATAGAATATGGTCTACTTTAAAGAAGGATCCATGTGCTGCTGCTGAGAAGAAAGTGTATTTGCTCATTGATGAATGGAATATTCCATATATGTCTGTTAAGTCTAAATTATTGATTGTGTTATTGAGATCTATGGTTTCTTGGTTCAATTTTTGTTTGGAAGATCTGTCCAGTGGTGAGAGAGGTGTGTTAAAGTCACCTAGTATTATTGTGTTGTAGTCTATTTAGCTCCTGGAATTGAGAAGGATTCGTTTAATAACATGGATGAGCCACTGTTTGGGGCATAGATATTTATGATTGTTATGTCTTGCTGATTTATGCTTCCTTTAAGCAGTATGAAATGTCCTTCTTTATCCCTTCTGACTAGTTTTGGCTTGAATTCCACATTATCTGAAATGAAGATGGATACTCCAGTTTTTTTCCTGTGTCCATGTGCATGGTATGTTTTTTTCCATCCTTTCACCTTTAGTCTGTGGGTATCTTTTTATATGAGGAGTCTCTTGAAGGCAGCATATTGTTGGATCTTTCTTTTAATCCAATCTGCCAGTCTATGTCTTTTTATTGATGAGTTCAGGCCATTAACATTCACGGTTATTATTGAGATATGATTTATATTCCCAGTCATTTGGCTCCTCTTTTGTTGACACAACTTGGTTTCTCCTTTATTTGGCAGTTCCTTTACGGTAGTTCCTCCCTTTGCTGACTTACATCTTTGTTTTTCATTTCCTCCTCATGGAACATTTTGTTGAGAATGTTCTGTAGTGCCAGCTTTATTTTTGTATATTCTTTTAGCTTTTTTTTGTCATGAAGGATTTTATTTCATCATCAAATTTGAAGGTAAGTTTTTCTGGGTATAAGATTCTTGGTTGGCATCCATTTTCTTTCAGAGCTTGAAAAATGCTGTTCTAGGCCCTTCTAACTTTTAGGGACTGGGTTGAGAAATCTGCTGATATCCATATTGGTTTCCCCCTGAATGTAATTTAATTTTTTTCTCTCACTGCCTTTAAAATTCTATCTTTATTTTATATGTTAGGTATTTTCATCATAATATGCCTTGGTGTGGGTGTGTTGTGATTTTGTACATTTGGTGTGCTATAAGCCTCTTGAATTTGATTTTCCATTTCATTCTTCTGATTTGGGAAATTTTCTGATATTATTTCATTGAATAGATTATTCATTCCTTTGGTTTGTTTCTCTGAGCCTTCCTCAATCCCAATAATTCTTAAGTTTGGTCTTTTGATGATATCCCATAATTCTTGGATATTCTATTTATGATTTCTTACCATCTTCTCTGTTTGGTCAACTTTGTTTTCAAGATTAAATATTCTGTTTTCAAGATTAAATATTCTGTCTTCAATGTCTGAGGTTTTGTCTTCCAAGTGTTCTATCCTATCCTACTGGTTAAGTTTTTATGGAACTTTTCGTTTGATTTATTGTTTCCTGCATTTCAAGAATTTGTTTTTTTTTTCTTTTTTTTTTTGAGAATCTCTATCTCTTTGTTGAAATGATCCTTTGCTTCCTGCATGTGCTATTTTAACTGTTGATTGGTGCCATCATTCAATGCCTGCATTTGCTCTCTTATCTCATCATGTGCTTCTCTGATCATTTTTATTATGTACATTCTGAACTCCCTTTTAGATGTTTCTTCTGCCATGCTGCCATTGGGTTTTATTGATGTAGCATCTAGGTTTGTTTGGGACACTTTCTTCCCTTGTTTTCTCCTATTGCTCATGTATCTTCCCCTCTAGGGGTGCACATCTGAGGTATTGCAGTTTCCCCCCTATAGACTTATAGTGTCCCTGCAGGTTTCCAATAACTCACCTCCTAGTCTTCAGTATACTGAAGTCTTGGAGGAATTTGATAATGAATTGACCCAAAAGGATGCTGCCCTTCTAGGGATGGTGGCCTCCAAGTAGGTTATATTCCCTGCTAGTGGGCAAAGGCACCTCCACATGTTGACGAATGGTCAACCACAGGGGCACTAGTCTGAAAGCTGAGGTCTGGGCCTGGGTCTCTGGGCCTACCACCCTGGCATGGAAGTCTCACCTGGGGGCTCTGTGCTGGGCCTGGCTTCTCAATATTTCTTCTTCCTGCATCCTGAGTCATGGACAACGTGGAATGCAGTCACCCTCTAGTCCACCATCTTGATCTCTCAGATGTATTTTTTAAAAATATTTTCTTCCAGCTTATGACTTATCCTCTCATTCTCTTGATAGTGTCTTTCACAAGATAAATGTTTTTAATTTTAAAACGGCCCATATTATATTTTTCTTGGCTTTATTTTCTACATTATCAATGTGATACCCTGAATTAATTTCACATTACTGTGATATCTGAGACCCCACCTATAAAAAGAAAAAAAAAAAGTTGACAGTTTAATCCTAGGTTTATACAACACTTTCACTTCCCACACCTTACTACATTATTACAACATTATTAATCTTAACAACATTATTCAACTGAGGATTAAGTGTCAGGTGTACAATTATAGCTCACAGTTCTGGAGTCTCTACTCCAAGACTGGGGCAATTCTCAAATTATGGGTCTTTGGTGAGGATGGCATATCATGGTATGCATGCATGGTGAGGCAAACCTCACATCTTCAGCCAGGAAGGAGAAAAGAGAGGGAGAGAGAGAGAGAGAGAGAGAGAGAGAGAGAGAGAGAGAGAGAGAGAAATGTGTATGTCAGAGTCCAACATCCCCTTTGATAGCACATCTCTAATGATCCAAAGACCTTCTATATGACTCCCTTAAAGGTCCATAGTTTATCCCAATAATTCTACCCTGAGAACTAAGTCTTTAACACATAGACCTTTGGGGATAGCATCCATGTTCAAACCATATCATGCTTAGTCAGTTTTTCCAGAATTTATCTTACTTGGTCTTCTCTAAGCTTCCTTTATCTATAGTTTAGATCACATATTAATATGTGGGAAATTCTCAATCATTATTATTTACAATATTTTTTCTGTTAAGTCTCCTTTTTGTATTCTTAGTATACATACTGTACATTTTGTACTTTCCCCACTGTCTTTGGATATGCTATTCTGTACTTCCTTCCCAGTCTTTTTTTTTATAGCATTAATAAATACTTTTTATTTGGTGGTAAGAGTAGAGTAAATAGCTTCTAAACAAACAGAACAGACATGATCCTAAGTTTGAGGAAAAATTTTAGAAACTTCAGATTTTAATTTTAATGATGTCCTGATCCCACTTAATCTCTGTTTCCTAATTATTGTTCTTTGTTCCCTTGATCTTCCTGCTTTTGTCTGTCTAACCAAGGCATCAATATACTCCAGCTGACAAGGAGGAGTCAGTTTAAAGTTATAATATGGTCTTTGATACGACTTGAAATCCTAGTTCTTTCACTTCCTTAGTGTATTAGTGTGAATTAACTGCTAAGTGTTTCCATTTCCTCAAACTACTAGTCAGGATAATATACCATTCGGCACATAATAGTTGCTCAGGAAATGTTCCCATCTTGTTTCTTGATGCCACTTGATTCTGAACCTACTCTGATTACTGTTCTTACTGCTACTCCTCAGCCTAGCTAAAGCCCTGTAATTGCTTGGCTATTTAGAACCTTGCTAGACTGCCTTATATTCATCCATTCATCTTTCAGTAAAGAATAGGGAGATGTGAAAACAGCTAGAATGAATGTGAGCTCTTTAACTTAATGTTCAAATTCTAGTCTTCAGTAATCTTTTCATCTTGGTCTTCAGCAGTCTTCTTGGTCTAGCTCAAAGGTGCTGCAAAAACTGAAGAGTTAACATTCCTAAACACCTTCCTATTATGGTTTGCAAATATATTCTGATAACTGTAGTAAAAATTATTATGACACATTCAAATGCAGATGAAGCACAAAGGAAACACTGTGCCAGCAGTTACACCTAACAGAATTACCAAAGTGCTCATGAATATTTACTAGAAACAAAATTGTATTATATGTCTCTCAGCTCTTTAACATAATCTATTGCAGTTTCTACCACCAGTGTTATTTGTGTGGAGTTATTTCTCAGAACACTGTGTGAAGAAATGACTAATTAACATGCATAAGGTCCTTTTCAAACCAAAATGTAATAGGTTCAAAAAAATGTCTCCTAATGACTTCAACAAGTTGAAAAATAACTTGAAGTATCTGCCAGAAAGGATGCTAGAAAATTTCTCACAGGAGTTCTCATTAATACTGATGGAAAAATCAAACAGCCTTTAGTTTGTAGAGATGAATTTTGCACACACACACACACACACACACACATATGCACACACCTCAGACCATACATCCACTGGCAAATTTCCATTAAAATTTTAGCATGAAATCTGCTCTCTTAAATTTTGCATGGAATTGGCATAAATTTAGGGGACTTATATAGTTAGTGTTGAGTATTACATTATAAAGGAACATCCTTAAATTTCAAGTGCTTCATTCATTTTCATTCATGCGTCTTGAAAACAGCTAAGAGCAGTGATGGTTGCCTTTTTCCACGTTCTATAAATGGAGAGAGTTCAAGTACCCAGACAGGGTTCAGAGAAGTGCCTCCAGGGAAATTAAATGACTGGAAAATTAAGAATGTTATGCAAAGTTTAACTCTGGTTAGAGGAAGACAGTAAAGTTGATCTTGAAGCTAATACTGTGTTTATGGAACACAGGACAACTATGAAGTGCCTCTATCATCATTATGACCTTATAAACAAAAATAGAAATAAATAAAATAAACATAAACATAAGAATAAATACACAAACAAATAATCCAAAGGACTGAGAAAAATTTGGTTTTATGGTGTTTATGGTAATTTCATTTAGGACATTTTATTCAAGAAATTTTGAACTAATGTGGACTTCTACAACATTGTCTCTTCTGTTACCTAGAACCAGAAGCTAATTTTGCTTGAAGGAGGAATGACTCACTGAAAAACAAACAAACAAACAAAAAAGAGACACAAAAACCCAAACACTAAACAGAACAAAAAATGAAACATAAAACAAAAGAAACCACAATTTCCTGCACTCCTTTAATACTAGAGATGAATGACCTTATGTCAGTTTTTGTAAAAGAAACAAAAGCAGAAATACATATTCTAAAAGATATTTCTGCTTTTAAACTTCCCCTCACCATTCCAGGCCCACTATAATCTGTATGCATCTTTAATCCAATCATCTTAAAATTTTTGAAATTGAGAGGCTTGCTGGAGTTGCTTATCATCCAGTAGGTTTTAAAAAAGAAAAAAAGGAAGATAAGGAGCTCCTCCCCCAGATATTAGTGGTCTTTTCATGGGGAGAAGGGAGCATTAGAGTTTGTTAAGGCAGCATGGGATGAGAAGTATAAAGGAATGATCATGTGAATGCTTTAACGATATGCTAGGCAATACTCTGCCTAAGGAGCGGCATTAGGACTGCAGGTCTCCAGGTCAGGAAAGATGTTACTGCTGTTTTCTGACAGGAGGCATCGACAGTCAAGGAGACTCAGACTCTAATTTAATTCATTTATTTCCCAATCCGGTTTATTTCTGCAATCCTAAAAACAATTATTAAAATCTCTATGTCTGAATTATTTTGCTCTTAAATAATGAACATAAACTTTATAGAAACACATTTGAGAATTAAATGAATTATATATCAATTGTGTCTCCTATACCTTTATTATGTACTGGTGAGGGCAGATTTAAAGAGAGAGGATAGATTTGTTCATGATAGTTTCATGGATTTTGTGAATTATGTGGATTAATTTAGGATCTGTGAATGAGGATTTCATTTTTCTAAACTCAGGTATGTTGCATAAATACATTAGAACAACTCCTGTCTGAATGTCTTCTGAGACAATAGTTAAATAAGTGTTCAAAAAGTAATGACACAATAGGGTGCATTTAAAGATATTTTCTTGAAAATATTGCATGGAATGGACTAGTGCATTTTAGTAAATTAATTCACAGTTGCAGACAAAAAGTATTTCTCTGGGAATAAATGTTATAAAGTAGGATAAAAGTAAGGACAGAAGAGGTTCGGTGTACAACTTGTGCCACTATTTGTTTTTTGAGCATAAAGTAATTTTAAGAAATGTTTTGTCAAGTCTTCTATTTATAAACATTTTTCCTCTTTTCTTTAGAGCTACAGCTACTATTTCCCTACCAGATTCATTCCATTAATGTGAAATTAAAATTTAGTAAACTTTATTATTCAGTTGAAGTTTTAGATGCATAGAAAAATTTAAATGAAGGTAGATAATTCCTATATACCCCATGTCCCCATGAATGCATAACATCCTCCATTATCAGCTTTCCCCCCAGAGTGATGCATTTGCTAGAATCATACACAACCTTCACATATCATCAGTACCCAAGATCCATAGTTTACATTGGAGTTCATTCTTGATGTTAAGGAGCAACTTCACTGGTTTTTCTGTGTTTTATCTGGAAATCCTACCTGAATATAACTGAGGTGTGGTGTTGCCACTGACTTTTCCATGACACAGATGTCTCTTCTTTATACACAGGCTCTGACACCTATGCCAATCTGTTTTTACAATATAGATGATAAACTCACTGTGCTTAGACTCTGGCACTCCCAAGCTGTCCCTTTTTATGAATGATTTATTCATTATCATGGGGGTTTGCGATATGATGATGGTCCTCTCCGAACCATCGGAGACTTATGGACTACCACTCCGCATAACCAGTGCTCCCCTACCTACTTTTATATGTGTATACTGTTCTCATGCTGTCCAGGTCCTGACTCCTGTTGCCAGTCCACCTTGCCATTTGGAAGCTTACCCTATCACCCTGGTTACTTGACCCCCACATTATACCTTCCTTTCTCATTTTAAACTCAAAATTCAAATGTTGGCACAGTGCTTACAGGTATGGGTTTATTATGGGCATATTCCTGAGCTTCAAGATTCTGCACTTGGCTACCATGACTCTCATATCAAAGCTGTAGAAGTGAGCCTTTCTTTGCTCCACCTTATGGCTTTAAAACCATTTTTTTTTTTTTTTTTAATTTTCAGGACAGAAGAAAAGACAAGAGAAAAAGAATTAGCAAAGATTTGAATATAAAATAACATGAAATCTGAAAATACATGACATTAATGAATTTAAAAACTGAAAATATGAAAACTAGGATGGGGAAATGACAGAAAATGAGGAAGAAGAAATTTTTGATGGTGGAAATAAATTATTATAACAGCGTTCATGGCAGAAATACCAGAGTTTATGAGAAAATAAATATCATGTATATTGTGCTTGAATAAATGGTAGAATTTTTATCTTAAGTGAATGTATCCTAGGTCTCTGACCTTAGTAATGTTCAAGAATTCACCAAAATCATGAGTATAGAAAGAGAAATTCCTTGGAAATAAGAAAGGAATTAAATATTTGGCATATTGAAATTAAACTGTCTTGAGACATCCACAACTTAAGCAATGGAAAAAAAATTTTTTCAGTAATAGAAAAACGGATTTCCATAATAGTTATGGTTTAACTCATGTGAGACAATGCAAGAAAGTTCAGAGGTTAAATGAATGGGTTATGAGAGCCTTAATCTAATCAATGCATTAATCCACTGATTTGGATGAACTGGGCGGTAATTATAGGCAGGTAGTGTGTTGGAGGAAGAATTAGGTTACAGGGGATATGCCTTTGGGATTTATATTTTGTTCCTATAGAACAGAGCTACCTCTCTGATTCCCATTGCCATGTCCTGAGCTGCTTCCCTCTGCTATTCCCTTCTGCCACAATAGTCTGCCTTACATTGGACTCAGGGCGATGGAGTCATTTGTCTATGGACTGAGACCTCTGAAATCTTGAACACCAAATAAACGTTTTCTCCTTCAAAATTGTTCTTGACAGGTCTGCTGTTCCCAACAATGGAAAATTGGCTAAAACAGAAATTGCAACTGTGTGGAGTCATTTCTGTGACTAATCCGACCATGCAGTTCAGAAGTCTTTGGATCTGGTTTGCAGCAGGAGGAATTTTGAAAAATTTAGAAAGGCAGACTAGAACAACTTTAAACAATAGTAAGTAAAGTTTAAAGAGTGCATCTGGTGGGGACTCAAACAATCCAGAATGCTAGTAGGACCATGGACATTAAAGGCTGAGTTCCTGAGGTTTCAGAGGAAAAGGAGGACTCTATGGAAAACTGGACTAAAGGCCATTTATGTTATGTTTGGCAAATAAATTATCTGCATTTTACACATGTCCTAAGACTTTCAGTAAAGTTAAATTTAAAAGTAATTAACTAATTAATGTGGCAGAGGAACTTGCAAGGCAGCACAGCATTTAGGCAGTGGCATAGATATTGCTGGTAGTTTTTAGCCAAGTTTACTGTGCTAATCTGTAGCAGAAAGTAGAACAGAAAGAAAAACTTGGAGTTTAACCAGAAACGGTGAGTAAATCTGGGACTAAGTCTGGTGTTAGAGAAACTGCAACTACTAAAAAAATGTTAAGTGCTTTACCCAGAAACAGTAGGAAAGATGGTTTGCGGGATCTCAGAAATTGGCAAGACAACGACCATCTCAGACTCCATAGTATAAAAGTAAAATTTCTTTAAGAAATAATAGTGCCATCCTGCTTGCACAGGGTACCCTAGGAAGTGTTTCCAATGTGCTGTGCATCCAGGCACTTAGAGGTTGTTGCAGCCATGATCAAAAAGTACTAGCTACTGCTCAAGATGGAGGCAAAACTTGGTGTCACCATGTTTAAATCATCTATGCAAAAAGTGAAGCAGCAAGGTAAATTTAAATATATTTTAATTGAATAAAAATGAAAATAAGAAATTAAAATTAATGGAAATCTATTGAGTATTTTAGGATTATAAGAAAAGTTTATAGCATTTTTGTGTTTATTATATTAAGAAAGTTTCAAAATCAGTAATTTAAGCTCAGTTTCAAAACAAGGGGAAAAAAGGACAAAGTGTATAAGGAAAGTAGATAGATAAAAACAAAAATCCATATGATTAAAACAGCCAAACAACATAATTAATAAAACCAAAATCTTGGCCTTTAAGACAACCATAAAATTGACAAAACTGTACTGAAAGAGATTATTAGAAATGAAAGAGAGAATATCACTACCACCTGAGACATTGAAAACATAAGCAAATACTACATACAATTTTATGTCCATTATATTGACAAAAATCACTCAAGAAGAAATAGTAATTTAAGTAGACATCTTTCTAAGATAAATTAAATTTATAGTTAAAATCTTTCCAACAAAGAAAACACCATGCTCATATGAACTTGCAGTGAAATCTACTAAGCATTTAAGAAAGAAAGAATGGTGATTTTGCAAAATATATTCTAAAAATCACAAGAGGAGTGTTTATTTACTATTTATTTTCCAGGTCTCATGATCTGTTATTAGCACAAAAAATGACAATATAAAAAAGAAAACTTTGGACAAATATCCTTGATAAAAATAGATTTGAAACTACTCATTAAAATATTAATAATTTGAATTCAGCAGTATATAAAAATAATATATCATGACCAACTTATTTTATGATCATGACCATATGAGGAATGAGTCTGGCTCAACATTAGAAAGTAAACATAATTCATATTGAAAGAATAAAACTAAATGCTATTTTATCATCTCAATACATGAAGTAAATATATTTTAAAATTTTAGCATTCATTCATTCATGGTGCAAATATTTTCAGCAAACTATAAATAGAGGGAATCTCCAGCTTTTTATAAAGCACACATAGGAAACTAGCAAAAAAAATAAATAAATAAAAACCCTGTAAGTTACATCTTAGATATTGTTGAAAGACTCATTTTTTTCTCCATTTTTAACAATCCAATAATGTCAGTCATCACTATTTCTACTCAGTGTATTGGAAACTCTAGATAGTACAACAAAGCTAGAAAGAGAAGTTGAAGTTGTAAATTTTTGAAAGGAAGAAATAAATCCATCTTACTTTTCTTAAAGCATGACTTTCTAAATAAATAGACCCACAAAATATTTGTCACTCTTAAATATGAATTAGTGAGCATACAAAATAATTTCATGTCAAATATTTTATGCAGATCATTAATTAAAGAGAGAATCCTTATATTCTGAATATTCAAAAAGAATTTGAAAAATAAAATGTCTACAGGCAATGTTAGGATGTGATTATTGATAGACAGGTTTTGTGTCCTATCATACAAGTAAAACATATATCCAAAGGACCATAAAACATTATCATGGAGTTGTTGGCTCCTCTGGACAGAAATTATTTGCATGTTTACTAAAAGAAAACATAGAACCTAGTTTGTGACCCTTGAGAGGTATAATATATACTAGACAATAGAAAGTAAATTCTAGCACCTCAAAGAATACAGAGTGATTTATTTTCCTTGTTTTAAACATTGTAAATAATTTTTGTGATTATATTTTTGGAAAGGACATTTTCCAGAGGTGAAATTTCTTTCTAAATTTCCTTGAAAGGTTTATGAAAATTAAAGGAAGTAGAAAATTATAAATGAAAATCTGTAAGTTACCAAAAATATATATGTCTGATTCATGTTTTTCTTCATAAATACACTTCCTTCACAAAATAAACTACTTTCTGTTAGTTTTATTAATAAAAATTACACCCTTTTATATAAATTTGTCATGAAAAATTATCACTTATGTTCCAATCAGTGAATCTTATATAGCCATCTTCACTCTACAGAAATGCAGCCACAACCTTGAAACCCCTGACTGTAAAATGAAAGTATATTATCTACTTCTCCAAATTTCCTGACACTTCTACAATTTACAAGGTGTAGATCAAATTAACATTTCTTAAAGAACTGTCACCTTTATAAATATTTATAATTTTCATGCTAGTAAATTATTATCACATATTGGCTATATGTGTTATTAAATATGTAACTAAGAAAATAGAGTGTTCTTCCAAATACTTTAATTCTGTGTACTAAGAATGACCATTTCTAACAGAAAGCCCCATCACCTCTGCCAACTGAACTTCTGCTGGTCTGTTTGATGAATTGAACGGTCAGAGCCTGAAGGCACTAGCAACTCTTGATCTAACAAAGTAGAATAAGGAAAGCTACAAGCAATAGTAAAAATCCTTATGGACAGAACATTTATAAGTCCATTTGAAATACAGGAATATCAAATCTGTACCTATGCTTCTGAAAAATTAAGAGTAATATTTACATAATATAAAGAAGGCCAAGTTTTCATCTGAGAACTTTATATGTTGGCTTCAAAAATCTCCCTTCACTTTTATATCTCTATTCAATATAAATCATTAAGATGCTGTGTTAGCCTTTTATCATTGTCACCAAAATATCCAATAATAACAACTTAGAGGAGTGAAAGTTTATTTTGGTTCAGTTTCAGATATTCAGTTAATAGAGGGCAGATTCCATTGATATGGGTCCAGGTAAGACAGAACATCATGGTGGAAGGGCTTGGTAAAGAAATGCTGCTCCATCCATTCAAGGCAAACAGAAAACAGAGAAAGCAAGAAAGGGACCACAGGGAAGATGAACCCTTCCAGGGTATGCCCCAGTGACTAAGCCCCTCCCACCCACGCTGCACCTGCCTAGTTACCACCCAGTTAGTCCATTCAAACTAGGATGGAGTGATTAAGTTATGGTCCCATAATCTATTCATTTTACTTCCTGCTGCATTAACACAGGTGCAGTTGGGGGACATTTCATATCCAAACCATAGCATAAGCCAAATATAAACAATCATGAGGTACATGCTTACAAAGAGTATATACGTAATTAATTAACTGCATGCATGTGTTCTTATATCATATAAATGATAGGCTTTGACAGAAACTAGAGTTTACATGCAGGTACATGTTTATTTTTGTTAAACATTCTTCAAGTTCTGATTTTGGCTATCTTTTCTTGAGAGTCAGGATAGCTAGAAATTCCAACTATTAAGAAATAATCAGAGATCCAAGATGACGGACTAGAGGGAGGCTGCATTCCTTGTCGCTCTGTAACTCCAGTTTCAAGCAGAGGATATCTGTTTCTCGGTGAGGCAGTTTTTGCTGCTTATCGATCCCCTCGTGTTTACCCCATTTGTCTGCTGTGATGACCTGCAGTCTGCCAGCATATCCACGCCTTTTTTGAGTGCAGAATTGCTCACTGTCAGGCATCTATCATCTGCCACTTGCCTGCCTCTCGCCTGTCCATCGCCTGCCTTACTCCTGTCCATTACCCAACGCAGGAGGTTCACCTCCCGATCTTCCGACAACAGTCAGCAAACTGATCTCCAACCACCAGTGGAGCACCAGCTGCCTGCTGTTGCCTGGAAATTCACTGTTACAGTACCTGCAGGTTTGATTACACGTGGCTGCTGCCATTTTGAGACAACAGCCAGGCCCCCGTAGGACCCCTGGCCGGAGTGACTGAGCCCCATCTCCAGGATCCCTCAGCCCAACCGATCACTCCCTGCCTCTGGGGCCATCACATCAACTGACTGTTCCCTGCCACCAGGACCCCCAGACCAACTGACTTCGCCCTATCACCGGGACCCCAGACCAACTGATTGTACCTGGGATCCAGGATCCCACAACCACACCAAACACACCAGACCTCCAGGACTCCTGCCTGACCAACTGCATCACACCTCCAGGACCTCCAGCTGACCACGTCCACCCCTGAGCTGCAGCTCCCCATTTGCCAACACATTTCAAAGCCAGAGTGGCCATCTTGGATAATCCTGGAAGCCATAGCTCTGATCTTTGGGTGGGGCAAAACCCATCCTGAGAGCCTGCTGGAGGCTTGAAGCTCATTGTCAGGTACCTCTCATGCATCAGGCTACTGAACTCTGGGAGGTTTCATTAGTATATGACTGTTATACTGTAGATTTTCTTTTTTCTCCTTTTTAAAAAATTTAAGTTTTTATTTCTTTACTTTTCTTGCTCTCTTTTCCTTTTGTTTACCTGTTTCCTCAGAGTCTCTTTCTCCCTTTTTTGCATGCTAATATCCAATTACTTTTTATTACACTCTCACCCTTTCTACTTTCTAGAACTTCTGTATATTCTTTTCTTATCCCATTAACAGTCACATTCTACATCCCTCTGCATCCTCTTTGTCCTCCATTAGAAACTGCAGACCTTATTGCAAACCTGTTTGTTTTACTGAAGATAATATTTGAACTCACTCTGTTTACTATGACAATTTTGTTATTGTCCCCATAGGCTATTTGGTTTAGGATTGCATAGTGTCTGATTTGGGCACAGTTAATATTGATCTCCCCTTAAAGAAAGGGTTTTGGAAACACACAGGGCCACTATAAGCCTATAGGGGGAAATCTGCAATACCCCAGATCTACACTGCTAGAGGGGAAGATACATGAACAACATGAAAAAACAAGGGAAGAAAATGATCCAAACAAATCTAGATTCTATATTAATAGAATCCAATGACAGTATGTTAGAAGAAATGTCAGAAAAGGACTTCAGATTATACATGATTAAGATGATTCACGAAGCAAAGGATGAGATAAGAGAGCAAATGTAGGCAATGAATGATAATACCAATAAGCAGTTGAAAGAGCAACTGCAGGAAGCAAAAGATCATTTCAACAAAGAGATAGAGATTCTAAAAAAAAAAAAAAAAAAAAAAAAAACCAAACGGAAATCCCTGAAATGAAGGAAACAATAAATCAAATAAAAAACTCAATGGAAAGCATAACCAAAAGACTAGACCACTTGGAAGACAGAACCTCAGACAATGAAGACAAAATATTTAACCTTGAAAATAAAGTAGCCCAAACAGAGAAGATGGTAAGAAATCATGAACAGAATCTCCAAGAACTATGGGACATCATGAAAAGACCAAATTTAAGAATAATTGTGATTGAGGAAGGCACAGAGATACAAACCAAAGGAATGAACAACTTATTCAATGAAATAATTTCAGAATATTTCCCAAATCTGAAGAATGAAATGGAAAATCAAATACAAGAGGCTTACAGAACACCAAATGCACAAAATCACAACAGATTCACACCAAGTCACATTATAATGAAAATGTCTAACATTCAAAATAAAGAGAGGATTTTGAAGGCCGCAGGAGAAAAGCATCAGATTACATACATGGGGAAACCAATATGGATAGCAACAGACTTCTCAACCCAGACTCTAAAAGCTAGAAGGGCCTGGAACAACATATTTCAAGCTCTGAAAGAACATGGTTGCCAACCAAGAATCCTATACCCAGCAAAACTAACCTTAAATTTGTAGATGAAATAAAATCCTTCCATGATAAACAAAAGTTAAAAGAATTTATAAATAGAAAGCCTGCACTATAGAATGTTCTCAACAAAATATTCCACGAGGAGGAGATGAAAAACAACAATGTAGGTCAGCAAAGGGAGGAACTACCTTAGAGAAAAACCACTCAAAGGAGAAACCAAGCCAAGTTAAAAACCAAAAATAAGTCAAATGACTGGGAATACAAATCATATCTCAATAATAACCCTGAACATTAATGGCCTAAACTCATGAATCAAAAGACATAGATTGGCAGAATGGATTAAAAAGAAAGACCCAACAATATGCTGCCTGCAAGAGACTCATCTCATAGAAAAAGACATCCACAGACTAAAGGTGAAAGGATGGGAAAAAATCTACCACGCACATGGACTCAGCAAAAAAGTGGGGGTTTCCATCCTTATATCAGGTAAAGTGGACTTCAAGTCAAAGTTAGTCAGAAGGGATAAAGAAGGACATTTCATACTGCTTAAGGGAAGCAAAAATCAGGAAGACATAACGATAGTAAATATTTATGCCCCAAACAATGGTGCATCCCTGTACATCGAACGAATCCTTCTCAATTTCAGGAATCACATAGACAACAACACAATAATTCTGGGTGACTTTAATGCACCACTGTCACCACTAGATAGATCTTCCAAACAAAAACCAACCAAAGAAACCATAGAACTCAATAACACAATCAATAACCTAGACTTAACAGACATTTATAGAATATCCCATCCATCAACGAGCGGTTTCACTTTCTTCTCAGCAGCACATGGAACCTTCTCAAAAATAGACCATATGTTATGCCACAAAGCAGTCCTTAGGAAATGCAAAAAGATAGAGATACTGCCTTGTGTTCTATCAGATCATAATGGGCTGAGAGTAGAAATCAAGGACAAAATAAAAAAGAGAAATTACTCCAACACCTGGAGACTAAATAATATGCTATTGAATGAAACATGGATAACAAAAAACATCAGGGAGGAGATAAAAAAAAATTCTTAGAGGTCAATGACAATGACGATAGAACATATCAAAATCTCTGGGACACTATGAAAGTGGTACTAAGAGGAAAATTCATTGAATGGAGCGCATTCCAGAAAAGAATGAAAAATCAACAACTAAATGACCTAACATTATAGCTCAAAGCCCTAGAAAAAGAAGAACAGAATAACAGCAAAAGTAGTAGAAGACAGGAAATAATCAAAATCAGAGCTGAAATCAATGAAATTGAAACAAAAGAAACAATTCAAAAAATTGACAAAACAAAAAGTTGGTTCTTTGAGAAAGTAAACAAAATAGACAAACCCTTAGCCACACTAACAAAGAGAAGGAGAGAGAAGACTCAAATAACTAAAATACATGATGCAAAAGGAAATATCACAACAGACACCACTGAGATACAGAATATAATGAGAAGCTACTTTGAAAATCTGTATTCCAACAAAATAGAAACTACCGAAGACATTGACAAATTTCTAGAGACATATGCTCCTCCCAAACTGAACCAGGAGGACATATACAATTTAAACAGATCAATGTCAAGCAATGAAATAGAAGAAGCCATTAAAAATCTACCATCCAGGAAAAGCCCAGTACCAGATGGATTCTTAGCTGAGTTCTACAAGACCTTCAAAGAAGAACTCATTCCAATACTTCTAAAAGTATTCCAGGAAATAGAAAAGGAGGGTACCCTACCGAACTCATTCTATGAAGCTAATATCACCCTCATACCCAAACCAGGAAAAGACACATCAAGGAAAGAAAATTTAGACCAATATCCTTGATGAATATAGATGCAAAGATCCTTAACAAAATATTGGCAAAACGTGTCAAAAAACATATTAAGAAAATTGTGAACCACGATCAAGTGGGGTTATTCCTGGAATGCAAAGATGGTTCAACATTCGTAAATCAATAAACATAATCCATCATGTCAATAGACTTAAGGATAAGAATCATATGGTTATTTCAATTGACGCAGAAAAAGTGTCCGACAAAATATAACAACCCTTCATGCTCAAAAACACTAGAAAAAAATAGGGATAGTAGGAACATACCTGAACATTGTAAAGGCTATTTATGCTAAGCCCATGGTCAACATCATTCTTAATGGAGAAAAACTGAAACCATTACCTTTGAAAACGGGAACAAGACAGGGATGTCCTCTTTCACCACTTCCATTCAACATTGTCCTTGAAACTCTAGCCAGAGCAATTAGGCAGACCAAAGAAATTAAAGGAATACGAATAGGAAAAGAGGAAATTAAGCTGTCACTATATGCGGATGACATGATTCTTTATTTAAGGATACAAAAACCTCCTCAAGAAAACTTCTAGACCTCATCAATGAATTCAGCAAAATAGCAGGCTATAAAATCAACACACACAAATCTAAAGCACTTTTATACACAAGCGACGAAACAGCTGACAGGGAAATGAGGAAAACAACCCCATTTGCAATAGCCTCAAAAAAAAAAATAAAATATTGGGAATCAATCTAACCAAAGAGGTAAAATATCTCTACAATGAAAACTACAAACATTGAAGAAAGAAACTGAGGAAGACCTTAGAAGATGGAAAGAAGTCCCATGTTCTTGGATAGGTAGAATTAATATTGTCAAAATGGCCATACTATCAAAAGTGCTATACAGATTCAATGCAATTCCAATTAAAATCCCAATAACGTACCTTACAGAAATAGAGCAAGCATTCATGAAATTCATCTGGAAGAATAAGAAATCCAGAATAGCTAAAGCAATCAGCAGGAAGAATGAAACAGGGGGTATCGCAATACCAGAACTTCAACTATACCACAAAGCAATAGTAACAAAAACAGCATGGTATTGGCACCAAAATAGACAGGTAGATCAATGGTACAGAATAGAGGACATGGCACAAACCCAAATAAATACAATTTTCTCATACTAGACAAAGGGTCCAAAAATATGCAATGGAGAAAAGATATCCTCTTCAACAAATGGTGCTGGGAAAACTGGAAATCCATATGCAACAGAATGAAACTAAACTGCTATCACTCACCCTGCACAAACGTCAACTCATAATGGATCAAGGACGTTGAAATCAGACCAGAGACCCTGCATCTTATAGAAGAAAAAGTAGGTCCAAATTTTCAACTTGTTGACTTAGGATCAGACTTCCTTAACAGGACTCCTATAGCACAAGAAATAAAAGCAAGAATGAATAACTGGGATAGATTCAAACCAAATAGCTTTCTCTCAGCAAAGGAAACTATCAGCAATGCGAAGAGAGAGCCTACAGAGTGGGAGAATATCTTTGCCACTCATACTTCAGATAGAGTGCTAATTTCCAGAATCTATAAAGAACTCAAAAAACTCTACACCAAGAATACAAATAACCCAATCAACAAATGGGCTAAGGATATGAACAGACACTTCACAGAAGAAGATCTACAAGCAATCAACAAACATATGAAAAAATTTTCACCATCTTTAGTAATAAGAGAAATGCAATTCAAAACTACAATAAGATTCCATCTCACCCCAATTAGAATGGTGATTATCAAGAATACAAGCAATAATAGATGTTGGAGAGGATGTGGGGAAAAAGGTACACTCATACATTGCTGGTGGGGCTGCAAATTAGTGCAGCCATTCTGGAAAGCAGTGTGGAGATTCCTTAGAAAACTTGGAATGAACCTACCATTTGACCCAGCTATCCCACTCCTTGGCCTATACCCAAAGGACTTAAAATCAGCATACTACAGAAATGCAGCCACATCAATGTTCATAGCTGCTCAATTCACAATAGCCAGACTGTGGAACCAAACTAGATGCCCTTCAATTGATGAATGGATAAAGAAACTGTGGTATATATATATACAATGGAATATTACTCAGCTATAAAGAATAATAAAATTATGGCATTTGCAGGCAAATGGGTGAAATTGGAGAATATCATGATAAGTGAGATAAGCCAATCTCAAAATCCAAAGACGAATGATCTCTCTGATAAGTGGATGATGACACATAATAGGAGGTGAGAGTGGGGCAAGAATGGATGAAGGAGGGACTGTATAGTGGGAAAAGAGAGTTGGGAGGGGTGGGGAGGAAGGAAAAAAATAACGGAATGAATCAAACATCATTAACCTATGTAAATGTGTGATTATGCAAATGGTATGCTGTTACTCCATGTACAAACAGAAACAACATGTATCCCATTTGTTTACAATAAAAATAAATTTAAAAAAATTAAAAAAAATAAAAAAATAAACATGAGTTCTATCTCTGCTGCTAAAAAAATAATAATTATCAAACCTTATGTAAAACATTCTGATTTTTAAAATTTGCCTGATTTTTTGAGGAAATATTGGTCAAACAAAACATGACTGACCAAAATATAGGTATATTTATGTAGATCTTGAAACTGTTAAGCATTGCAGTACCATAATCTAATTTAATTTTTTTATTTAACTTTAATTTTTTAATTATATTTTTATTTGATCAATAGGGTAGATGAAAGAAAACTAATATTGCCTTAGGAAAATACTTTTAGCTGTCTTAAAGAGTAATGATACTTATTTACCATTCAGGTACTAGGGACAGAATTTTAAAATAAATTACAATAAATTTTGTTATGAAAGCATAACATTTAAATGATAATAAAAAATTTATAGAAATTATCATAATAATGTGTGGAATATATTTACAATTAAATTTAAGAAAAAAATTAATATTTTTTCCAAACACAAATAAAAGTTGTTTATTCCTCTTTTATTCATCTATATAAATATTGTTCATTCCATGGAAAGGTGTATTCAAATGCTTTAGGCTAAATGCCCATTCAGGTAAAAACTGGATTATTCAGGATATCAGTCAGCAAAATTTTGGCCAGTGAATTTTTCAAGGTTGCAGCAACTAACTAAACTGAGCAAATCATAGAAAGCCTAAAAAGACCAAATTTTACTGAATGCTCTTCCAAAGCCTTACTGAAGTTCAGGTTCACATTCTGTTGTTTTAGCCTGATTCAGATTGCAGCCACATCTCTTGCTGACTATACATCCTTCCCATCACCATTCAAGAGATATCTTATTTTATAATATTTAGTAGAAGTAGTCTTAGATGACAAGAATTTTAGCTCAATTCAATTAAGCTCTCAAGCTTCAGAATTCACATTTTAAAGTGTCAGGATACAACAATTTCTAACTTTCATATCTGAAAAATAATTAAATGCATGTCATAAGAAGTAGATGATCTGTTTGAAAACAATGTTTGGAAAAGAAAATACTGCATAATCATAGAAATGTCATTTTAGCTAGGCCTAGAAATACTTTGATTTTAAAGTAACAAAAGTACCTTTCTAATATATTTAATGCTTCACCTACTCCAAGTAAAGATAGACATTGCTTACTTAATTCTTAGCGTCAAGCACCTGAATGATGTGATTGGGAATGAATCATAAAATGCTCAATTGATAAAAAATCAATTCACAAGCAGGCTTAAAAAATATCTTTGGTCTCTTTTTGATTTTTTTTATCTTTTTTTTTTTTTTTTTTTTTACTTTTTTTGCTTTCTGCTTTCTCACTTGATTTTTTTTCCTATATTTTTAAATTGGTGCATTATAGTTCTGCATAATGGCAGAATTTGTTGTTTCATATTTGTACATGTACACAATATAGCAATATGATTTAGCCTATAGCATTTTCCAGTGTTTCTCCTTTTTATCCCCATCATCTTCCCCCTGTTCCCTTTCCTCTACTCTACTGATTTCACTTTGATTTTTATGAAACCTCTCCATCTTTCTTTTCTTTTTCCACTCTAATAATGCTAATAGTACTAATGATCCTCTGAACTTCTGTGATGTCTGTGGTGGTTTCTCTTTTGTAATTTCTAATTTTATTAATTTGGATCTTTCTTTTTCTTTTGGTTAGTTTGGGTTAGGGATTATAAATCTTGTTTATGTTTTCACAGAAAGAACTTTTAGTTTCATTGATTCTTTGTATTTTTTTAAAATTCTCATTTTCATTGCTTTTAGCTCTGATCTTTATTATTTACTTCCTTTTATGGATTTTGGGATAGATTTGCTCTTGTTTTTCAAATATCTTAAGGTACGTTTTTAAGTTGTTTGGGATCTTTCTGCTTTTCTTATTTAGGTACTCATAGCTATAAACTTTCTTCTTAGAACTTTCTTCATAGTGTCCCAGAGATTCTGGTTTGTTTTATCATTATTCCCATTTAATTCTAAGAAATTTTAAAATGTCTTCCCTGATGTGTTCTATCACCTATTCATTATCTGTTGTTCAATATCCTTGTATTTATATAGTTTCTGTAGTTTTTTGTTAGTGATTTTTAATTTCATTCCATTATGGTCTGAAAAGATGCAGAAAATTATATTTTTTTTTGTATTAAGAGTCACTTTGTGGTCTAAAATATATATATATATATATATATATATATATATATATGAAAGTTCCTTGCAGCTGAGAAGAAAATATATTCTGCTGTTGTCAGATGAAATATTATATGGATGTTTGTTAAGTCCACTTGACTTATAATATTTTTTTCAGGTCCAAAGAAACTTGAATGAGTTTCTGTCTGTAAAAGCTATCTATTGGTGAGAGAGGTGTTGAAATCACACAAAGTTATTATAATGGGGTCATTCTGAGACTGTAATTTGAATAGCATCTCTTATGTAATTAGGTAAACAAATGTATGGGGCATAAATGTTTACTATCATTATATATTGCTGTTAGCTTGTTCCCTTTACCAATATGAAGTAATCTTCATTGTCTTTTCTGAGTAATTTTGAGTTGAATTCTGCTTTGTTGTATATGAAAGTAGCTACTCCTCTTATTTTGTGGCTCCATTTGCATGATATATCAGTTTCTATCCTTTTACTTTCAGCCTGTGACTGTCTTTGTATGTAACATGAGTCTCTCGCAAACAATTTATATTTGCATTTTCTTTTTAATGTATTCTGCAAGGCCATGACTTTTAATTGTAAAGTTTAGACCATTTACCTTCAGTGTTATTATAGAAAATTTTTTTATACATTTTTTTCTGTTTCCCATTTTTTTTATTTAGCTTTTAATTTTGTACAGACTGCATTTTGATTCATTGTACACAAATGGGGTACATCATTTCATTTCTATGGTTGTACACAATGTAGATTCATACCATTTGTGTAATCATACGTGTACATAGGGTAATGATGTCTGTCTCATTCCACCATTTTTCATACCCCCCTCCCTCTCATTTCCTTCTACATATTCTAAAGTTGCCCCATTCTTCTCTCATTCCCCACTCCCCCATGTCCATTATATATCATTCTCCACTTATCAGGGAAAACATTCGGCCTTTGGTTTCTTGGGCTTGGCTTATTTCACTTAGCATGATATTTTCCAATTCCATTCATTTATTTGCAGATGCCATAATATTATTCTTCTTTATGGCTGAATAGTATTCCATTGTGTGTGTGTGTGTGTGTGTGTGTGTATATATCACAGTTTCTTTATCCAATCATCTGTTGAAGGGCATCTAGGTTGGTTCCACAATCTAGCTATTGTGAACTGAGCTGCTATAAACATTGATGTGGCTGTGTTACTGTAGTTTGCTGATTTTAGGTCCTTTGAGTATAAACCAAGGAGTGGGATAACTGGGTCAAAAGGTGGGTCCATTATAGAAAATTTTTTATTAATTCCTGCCTTTTAATTTATTATGTTTAATGTTTATGTTTATTTATTTTTAATGTTTAATTTGGTCCTGTTTCTCATTTGCTTAGCTACTCTTCAGATGAGATTTGGCCATTTGTGAGTTCTGGCGTTTGTTTTTGACTTACTCTGTGTGGAATATTTCTTTGAGTTTTGCAGTGCCAGCGTAGTAGTCATGCCTTCTTTTATTTTCTGCTTTTCTTGGAAGGTTTTCACTTCTTTAATTTTGAAGGACAGCTCTGGTGGATATACCAATCCTTGTTGACAGCTGTTTTCTTTCAAGACTTGAAACACATTCCAAGATCTTCTGGCTTTTAAATTTTGTGCTAAGAAATTGGAAGTAATTTTGATTGGCTTGCTTCTAAATGTGACCTGGTGTTTTTCTTGTGAGATTTTAAAATTCTATCCTTGTTTTGTGCTTTAGGTATTTTAATAATGTGTTATGGAGATTTTTTTGGTCTTGTCTATTTGGGGTTCTGAATGCATCCTATATCCATCTCATTCTCAAAGTTTGGACTTTTTTTCTGTTATTATTCCCCTAAAGAGGTTATAGACTGCCTCTCAAAACCCTCTTTAATTGCAGCGATTATTAAGTTTGGTCTCTTAATGTTGTCCAAGGTTCTTGTATATTCTGATTATGATTACTTGTTTTCTTTTCCATAATACTCTCTGAATGTTCAAGTCTGCTCACTTTTTATTCCACCTCTGAAATCTGTCTTCAGCATGGTCTACTCTATTACAGACTTTCAACTGAATGTTTTATTTGATTTATTGTGCTTTTCATTTTCAAGATTTCTATTTTCTCCCTTTTCAATATCTCTATTTATTGAATTTTCATTTATAACCTGTAGTGACTTCCCTAATTCATACAGTGGGTTTTCTGTGTTCTCTTGGAATTCATTGATTAGTTTTATGATCATTATTTTGAATTAATTTCTGATATTTCATCTACTTTAATATATTTGGAGTCAGTTTTTGATGAATTATGTACTTTAAGAGGTGGTGTTTTCCCTTGCTTTTCATATTTTTTGTATTCGCTTTTGGATTTTATGTCTTTTGGAATGAATTTCTCTTCCACTCTTATTTGTGGATTTGTGGACCTTTCCAGGGGAAGGCCTAGTAGGCTAGTGTGATCTAGATAGTGCCCCCTAGGTGTGGTATCCATAGGCTTCGTGTTAATTCTCTGTATTTGTTATAGGAGTGGATGTCCATAATGAGACTTGAGGGCCCACCCCTAACCATTCCTACGTGGGGCCTGGGTTTTGAGAGTTTTTTTTTTCTTTTCTTTTCATTGTATTAAAATATAGCTGGAGTTTAAGTATTATTAATTTATGTGGGGAGCAAGGTATATTGTCTTTTGTCTGAGTTTTTTTCAGCAAGAGTGACTACCCTGTGAACTTGTAGTGTCCCTGTAGATTCTCAGCACCTCATAGAATAGGGATATGCAAACAATACCAACAACACCATTAAGATAAATATCCAGTGCCTACTGGAACATTTACAACACTAATTACCTCAAAAACAGAAATGATAATGAGTTAAGCAGTTGCCAACCACAGAAACAACAGATCTGGCTCTAAGATAAATAGCATTTATCAACTATGTAATTCATAGCAGTAAGAATTGCAATAATGTGAATGATGGGGCAGGAATTCCAAAAACCAAGTAGTTTTTAAAAGGTGGTAAAAATACAGTTAATTAAGAGAAAAAATATGATAAGAAGGTAGAAGAGAATTTAGAGTGTTCAAAATGTGATCACAGGGAATGCAAAAGAGAGAGTAAGTGATGGTTCCAATGAAGGAGGAGGAAAAAAGTAGGAAAAACAAAGTAAAGAAAGACAGAAAGAATAAGAGAATTTGACTTGTAGCAGGAGGAGAGATAAAAGAAATCAAACAACAACAAAAAAATAAGCAAACCAAAACCCTAATCTTGAAAAGACAAGGCAAAGAAAAATAACTGTTTAAAATGTTAAAAATGAATTTTAAAAAAGGAACAAATATGTATATATGTCCACAAATAATCAGCACAGCAAGAACAACAAAAAAAGGGGGAAAGATTCTTATAAACATGAAAGAATTGTCTCCATGAATGCAGTCAAACAGTAGATAAAGAATGAATGGTCATTGTCCATTCTATGCCTGACCGTTCTTGTACTTCTTTACATTTCTTCTTGACTGTGTACTGAGCCAGGGTGGAGAACAAGAGTGAGTGAACAAGGGCTTGGGGTTGTTAACCCCTTCTTTTTATGTTGCTCACTGAGTTGCCAGTTGGAGTCACCTAAAACTGAAGTTGGTTAAAATAAATCTTAGCATTCCTTCTCAATAGCAGAAGGTATGATGAAATGGGAAGTACTGTCAATTGGAATTTAGTCCAGAAACTCCAAGATGAGGCTGCTGCAGAGTTCTATGAGGGGAGTTTTGGCATCTGGGGCTTAGGTATAATCAGGCCTTAGGAAATTTGTTGGGTGGTGTCTGCTCTGGAGAGATTAGACCAACACATTCCTAGCACCAGGCAGATGCCAGTTTCTGCTGGAAGTCTGAATCTCATGAGCCTCCTAATAATTCTACTCACAGGGAAGGGGAGTCAATCCTCCATACACTCTATTAGACATGAACACAGCCTTGAATCTTAGTCCCTGAGCATATTCACACCCAACCCTCTTCAGTTGGTCACATGAGCCGCCAGATTCAAAGGCAAAGCAAGTTGGACTTCCCTTCATTTTTCTGACTTGAAGCTGCTGGGGTGCAACTGTCTTTGTGCTTGTTCCAATCACATTCTGCTAGGTGCACCCCAGGTTCTTGGTTGGGCAGTGTGGCAATGTGTGGTACACTCTCCCAGGCTCCTGTGGCAGCAGCTGCAGCATAGGCCTTCAAGACGACCCCCACTCAGCTCTCCATTTGCCAGTTGAGAAATACAGAGCACTTTTCAAACACCAGTTTGCTGTGGAGCATCTGAATCAGCTAACTTCAGGCTGCTGTACGGTTCTACAGATTTTTCTGTACCAAATATTTTGTGTTTCTCTCTGCGATATTTCTCCTGGCTCTACTGAACCAGTGTCCCTGAGGCTACTACTGCCACAACCAACTTGGCTTCGATGTATCTTTCTTATTCTCCTTCTGATTTCTGAGTCTCTATAACATCCTGACTTTCCAGTATTGAAATTCCTTTTTCATCCACCTCACTGAGAAACAGTACTTCTGTTGCTTAAATCACAAGCCATGGAGAAATTGGAAAGGCAGTATTCCTGTAATCTCCCATCTTGAATCTCCTCTTTGGTCTATTAATTATCTTAAAAAACTATGCATGCTTTTTGTATTGTTTAAATGAATAACACCTATTGGAGGAAAAATAATAAATATAAAATGATTAAAAAGAAGACATTTAAAATGTCCAATCTTTACCACTCAGTTATAAACATATTAGTGTGGTAAACTACTAGGTTTGTAGGACATGTATTTTTTTTTTGATATTGGGGTAATAAATATTTAAGATATTTTTTCACTTAGATTTATAATATAAACAAAGTATCATACAATTAAAGAACATTCCCTTAACAATATATCATGACTACAAAAACTGACATAAATAAGAACAAATTATGAAAAGCTAAGCGAGTTAAAACAGTAAGAATTTATAAAAAAAAAAAAAAAAAGAATTTATAATCTTACAGTTTGAGAAGTCAAAGGACTAAAATGGTATGGCAGCAAAACATTTCTTCCGGAAGCTGTAGAGGAGCATCTTTTCTTTGTATTTCTAGCTTCCAGAGTCAACCTACATTACTTAGCTCATAACCCCTGGCTCATCCACATCCCAACTGTGCTAGGGCAGTGGGGTGTGTTGCAGACAAGTTAAAGGAAGGTCCAGAGACAGTTTGGGAGACACATAATTTATTGGAGAAATTTCACAAGAGATCAGTGCCTGCTCCAAGAAGAATTTCACAGTGACAGACTGACAGCACCTATGTCCCTCATGTCTTTTTGCCAAAGAGGAACTCCTCTCCCTCAGGGTGTTTTGTCCAGCAGTGACTGTCTAGATTAAAGTGGCACATATCCTTTCCGCAGTGCCCTCAATTCCATGTCTGTCCACACTCAGAGAGCAATTTTATTATCTTAGCCCGAAGGAACAATGACATCATCAGAATTAGCTTGCTCAGTTTGATTAGTTTGATTGTCTAATCAGCATCCTATGGATCAATTGTTCCAGCGTACATGCATGAAAGTAGATTTTTGCAGTTAACACTAACTTGCCCTCATTCCCAGTGTGCATAAGAAGAAGTCGGTGTCCTTCAAGATAATATGTATCTGGACTTTCCAGTTCAGGTTTGCTCTCATTTTTCCCTCAACTTGACTAGATTTTTGGGGAACCAGAAGGGAGACATTCAGGGTCATGGTGTTTTACTGTCTCCCTTTCCTATAGGTATGATACACCACTCCACATAAAAGCCGGCAGCATAGCAATTTCAGTTTTCACTGGTCTCCTTTCTCCATTTCATAAAGACCTTGTGATTATATCAGGACAACCAGAGAGTATAATTCAAAATATTTTCCCCATTTCAAGATTCTTAATTTAATTTCTGCAAAGTTCTCTTTTTCATGTAAGAAATCATGTCAATCAATTTTGGGACAATTGTCATTTTGGTATCCAAAACTCAATTTATAATATAACTATTTTTGCATTTGCTGCCATTTTCCTTGCTATTATAAGCAATTGCATTTTACATCTGGATACATATACCTCTGTTTTTCAGGTAACTTTAAAAATTTGTTTGCTTTGGTAAAATTTCTGGGTTACATTTTAGAAACACAACTATTCAGTGTACATTATAAAAATTACCACTATCCTTAATTTTTCCAAATTATTTTTAAAAGACCATCAATTTACATTTCTCCCAAAAGTTCATGAGTGCATCAAAAATGTCATGTGCTACACAAATAGGTTAAGATACTTCATTAACTCTTAAGTAGGTTAAAGTACTGACAATTTTGTTGATAAATTCATCCCTCTCCACAGGCAATTCTTCCTCTTTTCACTGTTTAGTTGACTGCTCTAACATGCACAGTACCGAGGTGATTGTAGTATACAATGTGTCCTCAGTTCTGTTGGGATCTGTGCCCACTGTCTGAAATTTTCTTTTATTTCAAGTTTAGGTAACAAACTCGAACTTCATGTCTGTTTGAATAGCCATAGGACTAATAAAAACTAGTACTATTTGGAAATCGCTTTCTAATCTACAAATGCCTAATCCTACATACCTAATGCTAAACACAGAATTCATAGATCTGCTCTTTCATAGAGATTCTATAGATAAACTGGCATTTGTACTTAGAAAGAGAAATATTCCAAGAGAATATTAGAAATATCAAGCATTACTTTAAACTTTACTTTTACTCTACAGTGATAAACTCTTTCCATTAACTGATGAAATAGCCTTGTTTTCACTAATTTTTAAATTGTAAAATATTTATACCCTCAAAAGAAGTTGCAACAGTAGTACCAAAATGTCCTGGGTATCATTTACTTTGATTTTCCCAAGGATGATAGCATAAGTCACTGTAGTATACTATGAAACCATGGAATAGGTATTGATTACATGTGATCATGATTACAGTGCAACCTAGTATTTGAGTATTTCTTGGGAGTATTGCTTATGAAGACTGGGAAATATGGTGCTTTAGGATTTGTTTATTTTCAGTAAGATTCCAAAGTCCATAAATTCTATTAAGCAATCTGTTATTGTTCCCTTTTATTCTCTGAAGTTTCTATATAAGGAGTTTACAGTCATTTGAAATAAATATTATTTTTAGAAAGCATCACAGGTTTTCAGGAGCTACTCAGGAAATACAAAACCAAAATTATCATTTTTACAAAGACTGTTAAGTAACTTCAAAAGGTTTAGATTGAAATAATGGCTAAAGAAACTCTACCTTCATATGATTCTATATACTTTCAAAAGATAAACATTACATTCTGAGGGGTTTCTATAATGAAGTTCCTAATTTGAAGGTCCTCACTAAAAACCTTGGTGACATCATTTTCTTCCAAGAAAAAAATCTTTCAAAATAAAATATTTTACTTTAGTTCTATAGGCAAAATTAGTAATTCTTACTCAAAAGGTAAACAATAAAATTCTGATTTGAATACTATACCTTTTAGAAAACTGAGAATACATATTATTTGGTCTCTGCATGCATAATCAGAATAAAAGCTGTATTTATTTGGGACTATTAGATCCTTTGGAGGCACCAGTGACCTTCAAGGACATCTTTATTTACATTTTTGTATCTAACAAATATCTTACCTTTTCTTTCTTTTGTAAGTATGCTAAATTCTTAAGTAAGAAATCTAACAAAATGATGAACTAACTGTTAGATTCTCAGATTCTCAGATATTTTACACAAGTCTATGAACAGATAAATCATTGCCATAGGAATAAAAAGTTGTGGAGAAAACCTATTCTATGCTATAATTGTTTTTTGTAATAAAAGACCCACTTACTGCTTCTTATAATAATACTATTTTTTTTAAAATTAATTCTTGTTTCTATTTTTTTCACAATACTTGAAACATTTTTAAAAGAAGCAATAGTATGAGGAAAGTGCATCTTTCTGAAATTTTTGAAAATATGCATTACATCATTTTATATTTTTGAACATCAACTGCGTGATAAGTAGGTTTAGAAATTGAAATATTACTAACCATGTACCACTGAACGTTACTACTGCTTTCTATAAGAAAGTTTAACTAAACAACTTGAAAGTCAAAAATTGTTTCTTGAATTTGAACTTAGGTACACCATTCCTTATTTCAAGATGTACTTTAAAATCCAAGAAAACTCTCTCTCTCTCTCTCTCTCTTTCTCACACACACACACACACACACACACACACATACACACACACACAACCTTTTCCTCCTGTAAAATTCATACTATTATCAAGAAGCATAATGATAACATATAAAAAATAATGCTGCCAGATTCATTAGTCTTCTAGTTTTAGATTCAGCTCGATGGTTTTGATAAATCATAGCTATTTATTGTTAAGCCACTACTGAGCATTAAATACTCTTCTGAAAAATATAATTCAGAAAAAAATCACATAAAAAGATGTATCTATAAGGTATAATTAGTCTACTTGGAAATAAAATCACATGAAATGAATAGTTAAAATATAATTTTACCTGAATTTCAATAATAGAGCATCTAGGTAGAAAATCAATGAGAAAACAGCATGTTTGAACATCATAATAAATTAAAACAGGCAAATGACATAAACAAACATTTTTTCCACAAAAAGACATATAAATGGCCAAAAAGGATATGAATGACTCTCAACATCACCAGTTTTCAGGGAAGAATATACAAATCGAAACTACTATGAGATATCGCCTCACATTCACTAGAATAGTAAGGAGAGGTAATAAATGTTAGCAGGAGTGCAGAGAAAAAGAAAACCTTGTATATTGTTAGGAATGTAAATTGGTACAACATTATAGAATACAGTATGAAGATATCTCAAAAAACTAAAAATAGAACTACTATTGCATGACCCAGCAATCCCTGTGCTGGGTATGTACCCAAAAGAAATGAAGTAAGTACATCACAAAGGTATCTGTACTTCTACATTCACTGAGTACTGTGAACAATAGTCAGGATATGAAAACAACCAAAGTGTCCATTGTTTGATGAATGGATGAACAAATTCTGAGGTATATAGATGCCATGGAATATTATTTGACCTTAAAACAGGAGATACTCTCATTTACAACAACATGTATGAAACTGAAGAATGTTATGCTAAGATAAATAAGCCAACAACAAAAAGCAAAACATCACAGAATTTCACTTGTATTCAGTATCTGAAATCAAAAATTAAGTGCATAAAATCAGAGTAGAATGGCAGTTACTGAGGGAGGATAAAGGGAAGGAATTTGGAGAAGTTCAAAGGATGGAATTTGCAGTTATGTAGGATGAAAAATCTAGAGATCTAATGTACAGTTTAAGAACTATAGTTTATATTGTTGCCTTATATTTTGAAAGTTTACTAATTGGTAGATCTTAGGTGTTCTTACCACAAATAAAATGTAAATATAAAATGTGATAGAAATGCTAATTGACATTTGCAGAACTCACTTCACTATTTATAGGTATATTAAAATATCATGCTGTGTACCTTAATATGTACAATAAAAGTAAAAATAATTAAAAATAAATAATGAAATGTATTTCACATGAGGAAATAAATAACTTTTGTTCTAATCAACAAGGAGGTATTGCATTGCCTCCCAATACCAATCACACATACTAGGTAGATTTCTTCATACTGTCCAATAAAAGGCTAAATTTAAAAAATAGGTGTCTAGACAACAAAATCTTAGAAGATATTATTGGCTACTATAATTTGCCTCAAAATAATCAATTATGTAAAATTCTCAACCAAGTCTCACTTACTATGAAGACTTTTTAAAATTAACATCATAAGCTCTAAATTTACATAATCTTAGCCAGGTATGCTGGTAGTCCCAGCTAAGTGAAATGGTCACTTGAGTCCAGGGGTTTAAGATCAGCCAGGGCAATTAGCAAGACCCTATGTCAAAATAAAATAAAATAATGTAATATTTTGGTGTTATTCTACTTTTCCACACTTCTCCCAACACAACATATTCACCATCCAAGTATAATTGACCATTTAATTGTAGGGGATGGCGGCTGGAAAAGGGGGAAGGCATGTTCTTTACTAGAACTGGATTGTGTAAGTACTTCTCAGAAATCTCATAGCTATACATTATTTATCTCCCAAATTTTTCAAAGTTAGATGAGTATAGATGCCTTTGCTCATCGTTCTCAATTTCTTTTATGTGTCAGAATTTTTCTTCTTACATAATTGGCATTTAATAAATATTTTAAAGAGTGAAAGAAATAAGCCTACTTCATTTCTAAATGAGTGCTCTTGAAAATTGTGTCATAATTATTGTTTAATTTTAGAATTTCTAGGGAAATTATGAATCATATCATCCACACATTTGATTATGCTAATGAAAAGTTTAATAACTTGTCAAGGGAAACATAATTAGTTGAGTGAAAACTTTAAAAGTTGCTCCCAAAGGGACATTCAATTTCTTTTGAGACTAATTCTTGATTTGTTCAGGGATCATTCCCACAAATAGACCCACAAATCCCATTCGCATATGTTCTCTCTGGTTTGATCTATTATAATGGTGAGTCTAATGCAATCTTTTAGCAGTCCAACAGCACATCAAACATACTTACCTTTTGATCAAATATCAGATCATTTCATATTGGAATGATACTTTCTTTCTCCATAATGTAACATTTATTAGTGTTATATTCTAAAATAATTAAAGTTAATAAGGCATGTTCTACTTCTATGCTTACATTTTGTTTGATTTGGAGCCTCTTTCTTGCTCCCACAGAAGTAAAAATGCTGAAGATCATCCTACGTGTAGGAGTAAGAATATTAATCATTGATGATGAAC
Source organism: Sciurus carolinensis (assembly GCF_902686445.1). Lineage (NCBI taxonomy): Eukaryota > Metazoa > Chordata > Mammalia > Rodentia > Sciuridae > Sciurus > Sciurus carolinensis. The sequence goes on along the minus strand of NC_062217.1, from coordinate 108,587,913 downwards.
TCTGACCCCATCAAGTTATCATATTGGAGAAAATTATTATTTATATTCTAAGTAGCAAATATCCAATGAAAAACTTGAGGGTTCTAGTCACTTCTAAGGAAGTTAGCTTTTAACAGAACTGGAAAAATATTTTAAAGTTATTTAAAAATCTATTTAGAAAATAATCTATTAAGTGTAATGAATTGAAAGTTTTTGAGAGGTGAATGATTAAAATCCATTCATATATACAAATATATGCATATAACTAGAAAAAAGTAATTTCATTTGATAAGGGAACTTTTGAAAAGAAAAAGCAACACATTTCCTTGTTTTGTTAGTTAAATATACACCTAGTATTTAATCATTGCACTCTTGTTTACCCATGACAAATAAAAACATATGTCCATACAAAGATTTGTACATAGCATCAAAGTAAATTTATTTGTACTAGCTAAATCCTGGAACAACCTAAATGCCCATTAAGAGATAAGTAGGTAAATAATTCATGATATTTTGGTATGTTAAGATACTTTTCAGCAATAACAATTTATGGGCTATTGATAAATCCAATAACATGGATGGATATAAAAGTAAAAATCATTTGGCTGAGAACCTAAAGGTAGAACCTCAAAAATTTACAAAATTTTTAATTTCATTCACATAAAATTCTAGAAGTCCTAAACTAATATGTGGAAACAGAAAGGAGATCTGTAAAAAGCAATGCTTATACAAGTATATCATAGAATTGGAAAGACTACTTTCCTCTGTTTTAATTCTGTTTTTAATAGGTATTAGGTTTAATTAAACAACAATTATAGACCTGTCAGATTGTCTTTAGTAAGTTAAGAATAATTGCTTTTCTTCCGCATCTTATGAGAAAATATTGACTCTAACTTTAATTATTGTTCATACTTAAAATAGCATTTAGAGGAATCATCAAAGAAACACACAAATTATGAAAACATTTGCTCATCAATAATTTTTTTATTCAATAATTTATAATAATTTAAATTCAATATGAAACTTTTAAAATGAGGTAATAAGAAAATCAGAGTGGGCTCTCAAAATCCATTGCCTATCCAATCCTATAATCAAGTACATCTTTTGAATCCATTGCAAATTATTTAATTTAATTAATATATTTCCATCCTAAATAATTTATTTTCCCAATATTGATCAGGCCATAAACAAGAATAAAGTAAAATATTGTTAAGTGCATTTGGAATAACCTATACCAAAGACAAATAGAGCCTAAAGAATATGAAAGAATGGACAATAACAGAAAATGAGAGATGGAAGTTTTTCTTATATGTGTGTTGCCAAATTTCAAAAACAGGTTCCTATGCTCTCTAACTCCTGATATGCACACTTAGTGTTTTGATTATAACTAGCCATTTTTTGCTACCTAATAGAATAAATTAAAAGTAAAATGATAGCTTTTTCATGCTCACATTACAAAAGACCATAACTTTACTCACATATGAACTTCCTTTCAATTTCATTGGCATTCTGCTGTTCCCTCATTTTTTTTTTTCCTGTTGCTGCTGTCTGTCACGTTTGGTGATGCTCTTCAGAAAGACCCAAGTGGCAAGCAACTGAAGCAGACATCTGACCTATAGCTCCCGAGGAGCAAAGGCCTTAATCCTGCTAAAAACCTGGGATTAAATTGTGCTAGTAATAATGTGTGATCTTAAAACTAAATCTTCTCTAGTGGAGAAGACTACAGATGAAATGCAGCCGCATCTAAAAACTTTCCTGCAACTTTGTGAAAGACCCTGAGATGTATGCATGAACTATGCTGTGCCCAGATTTCTGATTTGAACAAAATGTGGGATAACAGTTGCTTGTTATTTTATAATCTACTGAGTTTCAGAGTAATTTGTATTTGTTATGTAATAATATATATATGATATATATTATATTTATTATGATAAGGAATTGGGTGACATGAAAATGCACCTTAAAATATATTATCTCATAATTTTATATTTAAGGATGTAATTTGTTTTATTCAGTACCATGTTTATTCTTTAAGTCCTAAAATGGAAGCTTTGCACCCTTGTACTAATATGGTGCTGATTTGTTTCCATTTCTTGAACCATTGGCATATGTCTTGCAAAGCAATTGCCTCAAAGAGGCAATTAAGGTTTCCATAGGCAACACAGGATTAATCCCTTCAGCTGACAGTGGAGAGACTATTTCTCCTTAGAGAGATTCTACTGGCAAAGGAGACATCAGAATTTGGGGGTTCAATGTGTCCAGAGTCACCAGAACCTGTCTTCCCATGTTTCCATTTCAACTTTCCAAGTCCTATTTCTCCCTAATCAATTGTCCTCAATCAACAGACCAAATGAGAGGCTGGAGATTCCATTTTCCTTGTAAATCCACCATTCACAGGACATTCTGGATTTGTTTTATAGCAGTCTTACTCATTCTGCAGCTCCTGGAGATAAGAGTCTGTCTTGTGACACATACAAAAGCTATCAGGTCATTTATGCAGTGCTTAAGCCGAGAATTCAAATTCCCAAACTCATCTTTTTCTTCTTCGTTTTGTGTAGGAACATTACTAGGAACCAGCTGATCTTAGTATACTCATTACCTTGAGAAAAATGTTCAAAGCTGTCATTATTTGGCCACCCAGATCCTTGCTTCTTATAAATGTTTAATCAAGAGTATCCAATAGTGACATTTTACATATTTCAAGCAACTGAAGGAGACATGCCATGTATTGTTAGTGCTCTCTTTACTACTGGAAATAGAGTTATTGCTGTCTTTAAATCAAATTGACTTATTCAAGTACAGAAAGACTAGAATCAATTTGGAAAATTCAACCTTAATATTCTATTTCTCTAGAACTCTTCTCAGGACCAAAATCTGTAAGTCAGGATATTCAAGAGAAATAGAACCAATAACATAGGTAGATAGATGATAGATTCATTCATGTGGTTATGAAAACTGGTAGATTTGGTACCTGCCAATTACGTCAGTAGTCACCTAGATAACTGATATTCCAACTTGAGTTCAAACTGATATTCAACTTGTGTTCATAGAATCAGAAAGCCCAAAGGAAATCTGGTAAATTCTTTTTTTGCTCAGAGGATACTGGTCATTTTGTTGTATTTAGGTCTTCAACTAAGTGTATGAGACCCACACTATAAAGGTTAATGTCTTTTACTCAAAAGTCCACTGAAATATATATTTAATTTCATCTAAAATCTCCCTTGCGAAACTACCAAAAATAATGTTTGATCGAATATATGGGTGCCTATGTTCCAATAAACCTAACATACAATATGAATCACATATACCTATAGGAGAATAGAAAAACAAATGTAGATTTTCTTCGAATGAATCTTTCATTGTATGCCTAATTTAGGTGATAATCACACTGTGTAAAGCCCTCTGTGAACTGGGATGAACACAAGATGAAACTGAATCATAAAGGTACCAGTTTCAAAGACTAGAGAAGGCTTTCATTGATATATAATCATATACTTTCTCTATACTGTTTTCAATGATAGATGTAGATTTAGCCAAAGGGTGGGAAAAAAAAAAAAAAAGATTTAGGTACTAAAGTTTAATTTTTAAAACGTTAGCCCTAAAATTGAAAGAAGTCTATTGAAAGTTCAAAGACAAAAGAGTAAAACTTTTAAGTCTAGATAAAATATGTTACATATGTTATTAAGAGCCACAAAAGAAATTCGCATTCTAATTTTTACATTTCAATGAGTTTACAACTTTACTGATTGTAAAAACCCTGATGTATAAAGTAGAGCAAAATGTAGTACATCAATCTATGTGTATCCATCTATTGATCTATCTCAGTCTATAATACAGTCATTGAGACTAATTAAATGATTTTACGTGAGTGGCTCTTCCATTATGGTTTCCTCCAGGATCAGGATCTTTACTAACTCCTCTTTGATATTTCTGGACACAGGATTCACTATATTTATAATAATTATCTAATCAATATGGAAGATTAACTTACACATTTCGGCTAAATTTGTTATGTAAATACCTATTTTTCTTACATTATTAGATTAATTTACAGGTAAGAACCTATTATTTAACTCAATTCCTATTAGAAATGTGTAATGGCCCTCTGTGTAAGGTAAAATTTTGACTTTTCATGGGAAGATTTTTAGTACAGACAAAACTCTTCATCTTGCAAAGGAGGCTACTCAGGTCTTCAGAGAGGTGCCATAATGAGCCTAGATCAGAAACTCTCATAATCATAATTTAATCATAATGCTTTTAAAACTAACCCAGGATGTTTCTACTCATGAAATGCTAGAATACATTTCAGGTTGCCATGATTATTCTGCTATCAATTTACAAATATATGTTTGTAATATTTAGTTAAATAATGTTAGTATCTTGAATGAAAATAAATGTAATACATTTTATCATCTAAAAATATTGGTTTATTTTCTTTTTAAATTTGTAAAAGATATTATTTAGTGATAATTAATACTATAATAAATTATCATAATATATTATAATAAATCTGGGTTTTATTTTAAAGCCCAATTATCAGCATTTTTCTGACAATCATTTTAAATATAAGCATCTTTATTTATTTATTTTTTTGGCTCAAAAACTGCCTGTTTTCTCAGACACTTTAAAACATGACCTTAACCAAATTTCTCATTGTGTTCAGGTTTATCACCACCAATTGATTTTCTGGTACACAGAATGACTATTGATAATTTTCTGATTCCAAAAATTAATGATAGGATAATTTGGACATGGTCACGTGCAGGAGTTTGATTCCCTAATGTGGAAGAGCTGAGAGGTGGAAGGACCTTTATGAAGTGAGACACAAGGTTAGGTTATTGGTGGAAGCTGCCTTCAGAAGGGATTTAGATGGTTCCTATGGGACCACAGAGATGTCATAAGAGCAAGTTGTTATGGAGGCAAAGGGATCCCTGGATCACTCTGTGAGTTCCTATTTTGAAATATGATTCTGTCCTCCTACATGATGCCATGTGGCTGCTGCCATGATGCCATCCACCATGGCAATGCTGTCAAGAAGGCCTTCAGTAGAGGCCAAATCAATGGTCCTGCATGACCTTGGATTTTCAGTCTCCAAAACCGTGAGCTGTTTCTTTATACATTACCATCCCTCAGATAGTTTGTTATGGTAATAGAAAACTCATTATACACAGTAATCTTGTGGTGCTGCTGCTTGAATATTAACTGTAGGGTAGGGTGAATGCTGTATTTTGGACAATGAAACCTGCCGTTCCTGTGATAATTGAGCAGTTCAGGGTACCATTTTGCTCATGTAAAGATTAAATACAGGAGGAGTTTCAAGATGGCGGACTAGGGGGAGGCTGCATTTCACGTTGCTCCAGGATGCAAGATTCAAAAGAGGAGATAGTGAGAGACTTGGGACAAACTCAAAGTCGCTGGGTGAGTCTCTCCCATTGGGGAGGCATCCCGGATGGGGTGGTAGCCCCGGAACGCAGGGAACTATGTGAAGTAGAGTTGCTCGGCCAGAAGCCCCTCCCCCCACTGGAGCGGTAAACACGGACAACTGGGATCATCATAGAGGAGGCGGCTCAGCACAGCGCTTGGACTCGGAGCAACCACTGGGGCTCTGGGTGGCTGCCTGAGGAGGAGCTGCGTGGCGAGCTGTTTAGACCCAGAACGACCGCTTCTGAACACCGGGGGGTTGCCCGGAGGAAGAGGAGAAGTGCGGCGGGTCGCTTGCCAGAGGAGGAGCTGCGTGGCGAGCTGTTTGAACTCAGAGCAAGCCCTCCTGAACACCGGGTGGTTGCCCGGAGGAAGAGGAGGAGCGTGGCGGGTCACTTGGTCTAGGAGTGACTGCATTGGAGCTACAGGCAGTTGCCAGAGGAGGAGCTGCATGATGAGCTGTTTGGACTCAGAACGACAGCTCCTGAACAATGGTGGCCTGCCTGGAGGAGGAGCACGGCAGGTCACTTGCTCTAGGAGTGACTGCATCAGAGCCACAGGCAGTTGCCAGAGGAGGAGCTGCGTGGCGAGCTGTTTGAACTCAGAACGACTGCTCCTGAACACCGGGGGGTTGCCCGGAGGAAGAGGAGAAGTGCGGCGGGTCGCTTGGTCTAGGAGTGACTGCATCAGAGCCACAGGCAGTTGCCAGAGGAGGAGGCGAGTGGTGAGTTGATTGGACTAAAAGCAACCGCTCCTGAACACCAGTGGCCTGCCTGGAAGAGGAGCATGGTGGGTCACTTGGTCTTGGAGCCACCGCTCCTGAACACCCGGGGGGCTACCCCGAGGAGGAGGAGGAGGAACAGGGCGGGTCACTTGGACTTGGAGTGACTGCCTAGGGCTACCGGCGGTTGGCGGGAGGAGGAGACGCGAAGTGAATTGCTTGGGCTCCTAGTGACTGCATCGGAAACCCAGCCGCTGTCTGGAGGAGGAGGTGTGTGGCAGGTCTCTGGGTATCTGAGCTATTGTACGGGGCTCCAGGTGGTGGCTCAGAGGAGGGGCCACATAGCCAGACGATTAGGTGCAGAGCAGGGTCCCAGGAGCTAGGTGGCTTCTTGCTGGAAGAGCAGCACAGAGGCACGCCTGGGGCGGAGTGAAGTTTCCAGGACTGCGGGCAGATTCTCTGGGAGAGGCAGCCTAAGGAGACTCGCCTGCGAAGGGTGAGGCTCCCAGGCCCAGGAAGTAGGTCCAGGCCCCTGGGAACGTTGCAGAGGAAGACAGCCCAGCCCAGTCGGTAGTTGTAGATTGAGGGGAACCTCTAGGAGGGGAACTGATCAGCAAGACGTCCCCACCGAGTGAGTCTTCCCTGCCGAGTGAGGTTTTCCCACAGGGAATGTAAAACCAGAGACACAGGCACAAACAAGACTTGCCTCAGCCCGTAGCCTAGTTCCCCGTTGGATGACCATTGGTCAACAAGTGGAGGCACCTCTGCCCACTAGCAGGGAATATACACCACCTGAAGAACACCACCCCTAGAGAGGCAGCTTCTTCATGGAGCTCCGCATTATCAACTTCCTCCAAGACTTCAGGCTACTAAAGGATAAGAGGGGATATACTAGCAATCTTCAGGGACATTATAAGTCGATAGAGGAAATCTGCAATATCTTAATGACCCACTGATTCCTGAACAATATGAGAAAACAAGGGAAGAAAATGCCCCAAACAAATCTAGATGTTACATCAATAATATCCAACGACAGCATGGCAGAAGAAATGACAGAAAGGGAGTTCAGAATGTACATAATTAAAATGATTAGGGAAGCAAACGATGAGATGAAAGAGCAGATGCAGGCATTGAATGATAAGATGAAAGAGCAAATGCAGGCATTGAATGATAGCACCAATCGACAGTTAAAAGAGCAAATTCAGGAAGCAAAAGATCATTTCAATACAGAGTTAGAGATACTGAAAAAAAACCAAACAGAAATCCTTGAAATGAAGGAAACAATAAACCAAATTAAGAACTCCATAGAAAGCATAACCAATAGGATAGAACACCTGGAAGACAGAACTTCAGATATTGAAGACAAAATATTTAATCTCGAAAGCAAAGTTGAACAAACAGAGAAGATGGTAAGAAATCATGAACTGAATCTCCAAGAACTATGGGATATCATGAAAAGGCCAAATTTGAGAATTATTGGGATTGAGGAAGGCTTAGAGAAACAAACCAAAGGAATGAATAATCTATTCAATGAAATAATATCAGAAAATTTCCCAAATCTGAAGAATGAAATGGAAAATCAAGTCCAAGAGGCTTATAGGACTCCAAATACACAAAATTAAAACAGACCCACACCAAGGCACATTAAAATGAAAATACCTAATATACAAAATAAAGACAGAATTTTAAAGGCTGTGAGAGAAAAGAACCAAATTACATTCAGGGGGAAACCAATACGGATATCAGCAGATTTTTCAATCCAGACCCTAAAAGCTAGAAGGGCCTGGAACAACATTTTTCAAGCTCTGAAAGAAAATGGATGCCAACCAAGAATCTTATACCCAGCAAAACTTACCTTCAAATTTGACAATGAAATAAAATCATTCCATGACAAACAAAAGCTAAAAGAATTTACAAAAAGAAAGCCAGCATTACAGAACATTCTCAGCAAAATATTTCATGAGGAAGAGATAAAAAACAAAGAAGCATATCAGCAAAGGGAGGAATTACCCTAAAGGAACTGTCAAATAAAGGAGGAACCAAGATATGTCAAAAAATAGATAAATAAATAAATAAAATTTTAAATATGAACCAAATGACCGGGAATACAAATCATATCTCAATAATAACCCTGAATGTTAATGGCCTGAATTCATCAATCAAAAGATATAGACTGGCAGATTGGATTAAAAGAAAGATCCAACAGTATGTTGCCTGCAAGAGACTCACCTCATAGAAAGAGATACCCATAGACTAAAGGTGAAAGGATGGGGAAAAATATACCATGCACATGGACTTAGAAAAAAGCTGGAGTATCCATCCTCATTTCAGATAATGTGGACTTCATGCCAATGTTAATCAGAAGGGATAAAGAAGGACATTTCATACTGCTTAAGGGAAGCATAAATCAGCAAGATATAACAATCATAAACATCTATGCCCCAAACAGTGGCTCACCCATGTATGTTACACAAATCCTTCTCAATTTTAGAAACCAAATAGACCATAACACAATAATACTAGGTGATTTTAACACGCCTCTCTCACCACTGGACAGATCTTTCAAACAAAAATTGAACAAAGAAACCATATATCTCAATAACACAATCAATAATTTACACTTAACAGACATTTATAGAATATACCATCCAACGAAGAGTGAATACACTTTCTTCTCAGCAGCACATGGATCCTTCTCTAAAATAGACCATATATTATGCCGCAAAGCTAATATCAGCAAATACAAGAAGATAGAGACACTACCTTGTATTCTATCAGATCATAATGGATTGAAGTTAGAAATAAATGAAAGAGTAAAAAACAGAAACTACTCCAACACCTGGAGATTAAACAATATGCTATTATATGATGAATGGATAACAGAAGATATTAGGAAGAAAATTAAAAAATTCTTAGAGGTAAATGAGAACAAAGAAACATCATATCAAAATCTCTGGGACACTATGAAAGCAGTACTTAGAGGAAGATTTATTTCATGGAGCGCATTCAATAAAAGAAGTAAAACTCAAAAAATAAATGACCTAACACTACAGCTCAAAGCCCTAGAAAAAGAAGAACAGACTACAAAAGTAGTAGAAGACAGGAAATAGTTAAACTCCGAGCTGAATTCAACAAAATTGAAACAAAAGAAACAATACAAAAAATTGACAAAATAAATAGTTGGTTCTTTGAAAAAATAAACAAAATTGATAAACCTTTAGCCACACTAAGAGAAGACGAGAGAAAACCCAAATCACTAAAATTCAGAATGAACAAGGAAATATCACAACAGACACGACTGAAATACAAAACATAATTAGAAGCTATTTTGAAAATCTATACTCCAACAAAATAGAAAATTTCGAAGACATCAACAGGTTTCTCGAGACATATGAATTGCCTAAAGTGAACGAGGAGGACATACACAATTTAAATAGACCAATTTCAAGTAATGAAATAGAAGAAGTCATCAATAGCCTACCAACAAAGAAAAGTCCAGGACTAGATGGGTTCTCAGGCGAATTCTACAAAACCTTTAAAGAAGAGCTCATTCCAATACTTCTCAAAGTATTCCAGAAAATAGAAGAGGAGGGAACCCTCCCAAACTCATTCTATGAAGCCAATATTACCCTGATACCTAAACCAGACAGAGACACATCGAGGAAAGAAAATTTCAGACCAATATCCTTAATGAACATCGACGCAAAAATTCTCAACAAAATTTTGGCAAATTGCCTACAAAAACATATTAAAAAGAAAGTGCACCATGATCAAGTGGGTTTCATCCCAGGGATGCAAGGTTGGTTCAACATCAGGAAATCAATAAATGTCATTCACCATATCAATAGACTTAAAGTCAAGAATCACATGATTATTTCGATAGATGCAGAAAAAGCATTTGATAAAATACAGCACCCCTTCATGCTCAAAACACTAGAAAAAATAGGGATAGTGGGAACATTCCTTAACATTGTAAAGGCCATCTACGCTAAGCCCATGGCTAATATCATTCTAAATGGTGAAAAACTGAAAGCATTCCCTCTAAAAACTGGAACAAGGCAGGGATGCCCTCTTTCATCACTTTTATTCAACATTGTCCTTGAAACTCTAGCCAGAGCAATTAGATAGACCAAAGAAATTAAAGGGATACGAATAGGAAAAGAAGAACTCAAACTATCCCTATTTGCTGATGATATGATTGTATACTTAGAGGAACCAGGAAATTCCACCAGAAAACTTTTAGATCTCATAACTGAATTCAGTAAAGTAGCGGGATATAAGATCAATGCACATAAATCTAAGGCATTTTTATACATAAGCAATGAAGCTTCAGAAAGAGAAATCAGGAAAACTACCCCATTCACAATAGCTTCGAAAAAAATAAAATACTTGGGAATCAATCTCACAAAAGAGGTGAAAGACCTCTACAATGAGAACTACAGAACACTAAAGAAAGAAATTCAAGAAAACCTTAGAAGGTGGAAAGATCTCTCATGTTCTTGGATAGGAAGAATTAATATTGTCAAAATGGCCATACTACCAAAAGTGCTATACAGATTCAATGCAATTCCAATTAAAATCCCAATGATGTACCTTACAGAAATAGAGCAAGCAATTATGAAATTCATCTGGAAGAATAAAAAACCCAGAATAGCTAAAGCAATCCGTGGCAGAAAGAGTGAAGCAGGGGGTATCGCAATACCAGATCTTCAACTCTACTACAAAGCAATAGTAACAAAAACGGCATGGTATTGGTACCAAAATAGAAAGGTGGATCAATGGTACAGAATAGAGGACACGGACACAAACCCAAGTAAATACAATTTTCTCATACTAGACAAAGGGTCCAAAAATATGCAATGGAGAAAAGATAGCCTCTTCAACAAATGGTGCTGGGAGAATTGGAAATCCATATGCAACAGAATGAAACTAAACCCATATCTCTCACCATGCACGAAACTAAACTCAAAATGGATTAAGGACCTCGGAATCAGACCAGAGACCTTGCATCTTATAGAAGAAAAAGTAGGTCCAGAGCTTCAACATGTCGGCTTAGGACCTGACTTCCTCAACCCGGACTCCCATAGCACAAGAAATAAAAGCAAGAATTAATAACTGGGATAGATTCAAACTAAAAAGCTTTCTCTCAGCAAAGAAAACTATCAGCAATGCGAAGAAAGAGCCTACAGAGTGGGAGAAAATCTTTGCCAATCGTACTTCAGATAGAGCGCTAATCTCCAGAATCTATAAAGAACTCAAAAACCTCTACACCAAGAATATAAATAATCCAATTGACAAATGGGCTAAGGAAATGAATAGACACTTCACAGAAGAAGATATACAAGCAATCAATAAACATGGCAAAATGTTCAACATCTCTAGTAATAAGAGAAATGCAAATCAAAATCACCCTAAGATTCCACCTCACCCCAATTAGAATGGTGATTATCAAGAATACAAGCAACAACAGGTGTTGGCGAGGATATGGGGAGAAAGGTACACTCTTACATTGCTGGTGGGGCTGCAAATTAGTGCAGCCACTCTGGAAAGCAGTGTGTAGATTCCTTAGAAAACTTGGAATGGAACCACCATTTGAGCCAGCTATCCCACTCCTCAGCCTATACCCAAAGGACTTAAAATCAGCATATTACAGAGATACAGCCACATCAATGTTCATAGCTGCTCAGTTCACAATAGCAAGATTGTGGAACCAACCTAGATGTCCTTCAATTGATGAATGGATAAAGAAAATGTGGTATATATATATATAGAATGGAATATTACTCAGCCATAAAGAATGATAAAATTACGGCATTTGCAGGCAAATGGATGAAACTGGAGAATATCATGCTAAGTGAGATAAGCCAATCTCAAAAAACCAATGGACGAATGATATCGCTAATAAGTGGATGATGACACATAATGGGGGGGTGGGAGGGGTTAGTGTTAGGGTTAGAGTAAGGGTTAGGGAGGGGGGCAAGAATGGAGGAAGGAAGGACTGTATAGAGGGAAAAGAGGGGTGGGAGGGTTGGGGGGGAGGGGGAAAAATAACAGAATGAATCAAACAACAGTACCCTATGTAAATTTATGATTACACAAATGGTATGCCTTTACGCCATGTACAGAGAAACAACATGTATCCCATTTGTTTAGAATAACAAAATAAAAAAAAAAAAGGTTAAATACATTATTTCTATTCCCCTCTGTTTCCACTTTCTAGCATTCGCCGTGTTTGTGACTGGCCATGCCTAACTAATTAATAGACTCAAAGACTTTTAGTGAAGTTTTTTAATATCAAGGCAACTATCAAAGAAATATAGTATTACTTTCATAACATAGAAACATACATAATATAGGATATTCATGGCTATTTGATTGCTAACTTTCTTTGATTTACAGTTCATATTTCATCACTCTTACACTGTCCTCCCAATGATGTTCATTTGTCACTCTGTTGAGGGTAATTCTAAAATGCTTCTGAGAAGTATATACATATGTATGTGTATACGTATATGTTCACATATATACACATACAAATATGAATATGTAAGCATATTAATATAACTATATATTTGAAATTTGAGTTTAGTCATATTTAATTTTTTTTAAATAGTCCTTCTCTAGGATTAACTTTAAAACATTTCAGGTAGATTGTATATGGAGGAGAACTGTCAACCTCTTGTATTTTTTAGTTAAATAAGGTCTTTACAATATTTTTTTGTTATTTTTTTGCCCCATATACTACACCCACACACTCCCACAATTTTTTCTTTTAGAGTTTTTACTTATAGGTTAGTAATTCTAATGAAAATCTAAGAGATTCTCATATATACATAACCATGTCTGAGGAGAAGAATTATCATTAAAATATAGCCTATATTTACTTGTCAATTAAAGACTACCATGTATCTTTTTTGAAATAAATTTTTGTATGACTTTAATATTGTGCCTTTCCAACTTCTTGGAGTCAATATTCATTTCATGAAAATGTGATGATTTTAATGATATTTATTTTTCTGTGATATTTCATTCATTTGATGTCGTTTGGCAAAATAAAACATGATATTGAATTTTCTGTACCCTTAATATTTCAATAGTATCTGGAATATAATTCTGAAAAAAAAAAAATACAAGCAACAATAGGTGTTGGAGAGGATGCGGGGAAAAAGGTACACTCATACATTGCTGGTGGGACTGCAAATTAGTGCAGCCACTCTGGAGAGCAGTGTGGAAATTCCTTAGAAAACTTGGAATGGACCTACCATTTGACCCAGCTATTCCACTCCTCAGCCTATACCCAAAGGACTTAAAATCAGCATACTACAGAGATACAGCCACATCAATGTTCATAGCTGCTCAATTCACAATAGCCAGACTATGGAACCAACCTAGATGCCCTTCAATTGATGAATGGATAAAGAAACTGTGGTATATATATACAATGGAATATTACTCAGCTATAAAGAATAATAAAATTATGGCATTTGCAGGCAAATGGATGAAATTGGAGAATATCATGCTAAGTGAGATAAGCCAATCTCCAAAATCCAAAAGACAAATGATCTCACTGATAAGCAGATGATGATACGTAATGGGTGGTGGGAGGGGGGCAAGAATGGAGGAAGGAGGGACTGTATAGAGGGAAAAGAGAGGTGGGAGGGTTGTGGGGAAGAAAAAAAGTAACGGAATGAATCAAACATCATTACTCTATGTAAATGTATGATTATGCAAATGGTATGCTGTTACTCCATGTACAAACAGAAAAAACATGTATCCCATTTGTTTACAATAAAAATAAATTTTAAAAAAAACACTGCATTGCAAACGAGACCTTTGTTAAACTTTACAGTCTTATTTAGAATTTTATAATCCATACTTTAGTTGGGAGACTGATGTCACTGTCATAGGATCTGAATTTTAATCTAGGCTCCATCACTTCCAATCTCATTAACAGTAACCCAGTAAGATTATCTTACCTGTGAATGTTTCCTTACCTCTGAAATGTGAATATTAATTCTTGCCTCCCAAAGTAAGATTTATTCCAGGTTATAGACACTGGTTTAATTTTCAAAGATCAGTCATAATATAGGATGTAATGATATTTTTATGTGTTGACTGGGCTACAATTTTGATGTAGACTAGATTACAATATGAAGCTAGAATTGAATAACATCTTGAATGGTTATTTAATAACATACAAACTTAAGTATTATGAAGGTATTTTGTAGATGTGATTAGAGTTCATAGTCTTTTGACTTTTTAAAAAGCAGAGGTTGTTCTAGGTAACCTGGACTGCCTGATTCAATCAGTTCAAGACTTTAGAAATCAAGCTACGCCTTTCCTAAAGAAGAAAAAATTCTGATTATTGATAACAACTTCAGCTCATATTCTAGAATTTCAGTCTATCCTTCCTGATAACCTGCTTTATGGATTTTAGGCTTGCCTAGCTAGTCCTCACAAATTGTGTAAGGTGATTTGTCCTGATAAGCTTCTTAACATGTGTCTACCAGTTCTGTGTTGATGGTTGAACCCTAACTGGTACGCACTATCTTAAATGAATAAAGGCAAGAAGCATATGATCCTCTAATAGACTCAGAAAAAATACTTGAAAAAATCCAGTGCACTTTCTTGAATATATTGACAAAACTAGGGACAGAAGGGAACCTCCTCAACCAGATGAACAATATAATATTTATGAGAACCTCACAGCTCACATTGCATTTAATGCATTTAATGAAAAACCTCTCTTAAGGTCATTAAGAATGTCAGATATATGCACATACTGCTTCTCCTCAACATTGTACTGGGAATTTTATAAAGAATAATTTAGCAAAAAACAACAAAATTAAACTAAAAACAAATAAATAAGAAATAAAGAAGCATCTACATTGAAAAACTTCACAAACTTTTCATAAAAACATCTCCTTTTATAAATGGTATGTTATTATACATAGAAAACAACAACAAAGTCTTTAAAACATATATTGGAACTAAGAAATGTGTTCATACAAACTGTTGGATGTAGTATTAATATGTACAAATAAATTGTGCTGGCAAAGTAATGGTAACTGATATGGATCATCCTTATATGAAATACCTAAATTCAGTTATTAAAATGAGTAGCTCATATGCTACAAATATCAATAATTTCCCAAGAGTAGATTTATTACTACTCCCAATTTATGATCAAGAGTATTAGGGAAATTAAAAATAAATTGAGAAACACAGTGTTCCACAGATACGGAAATTAACAAACAAATAAATGATCAAATGATTTTCTTCTAGTTTTTGGATCACATACCAAATTCAAACTGTTATAACTAAATATTTATAAGAACATTTTTATGAATAATAAATGTTTCTACAAGACAGAAACATATCAAAAGGACTCTAGAAGAAATGAAAATTAGAAAAACTGCATTGATTATCAAAGATCAGAAAACATCTAATTTATACTCATCTTACCAAGGTGTATTATACAGAAATTCATTCAGACTTAATAATAGATCATTTTAATGGCATTTAAGTCAATCCATTGTATATAAAATAAAAAAAATTCAGGATTAACAAATTGGAGAAAATAAGAATGATACCAAAATTTATTGAACAAAAAGAAAACTGTGCATAATTCTAACTTAGATATATCACTTCAAAATTGTCAGATAAATCAATAACCAGTAAATATAGGAAAATACAATAAATAAGATAAAGAAATGAAGCATGATACTGACAGACATTAAAAATCTATTTTGTGTACAACTATAGAAACAAAAAGATGTACCCCATCTGTGAACAATGAACCAAAATGCAGTCTGTAAAAATAAAAAAAAAAAAAATTAAATTGTATTATGCCACATTAATTCAAAGTAGTATAGTGCTAAACTATTAGAAAATTTAGAAACTATGTTAAAATGCTTAAATTTGTTTAGTGTCTTATAATTACATTGATCACATGAAATCACTTTCAAAACATGTGAAAATCATGGATATATCAACCAAAGGCTGGGACAACTAGCTCTTTATTGAAAAGAAGATAAAGTAGAGCATCAAATTGCACACAAGGATGAATTTACAAAATTATAATATTTAAATTTAAAAAAATCAGAAGTAGTGTGTAAAGTAGAAGGGAAATATAAGTATGCACATGCATGTGTTCTCTTTTTTTCTTCTTACTTAGGAACAGGCACACTGTTAAAGAGCAATTATCATCTTGATTGCAAAAGTTCCTGACTTTATGGTAAAATATCCATTAATATTTTTATAAAAACTTGGAGCATCCAGATTGTGTTTGTTTGAGTTTAGCACTAGTGCTTTAAATTTAAATTTTTATAGTGGCATTTATAACTGGTAACAAAAAATATCTTTTGTTTTTAAGCATCTGAGACAGTTGTCAAACATCATGATTTCCATATTCTATTCAGGATGTGACCACCATTGTTCACGTGGCCTGAATGCTCATAGATAAATTCTAAATATATATTGTTAACAAAATAAGGCAATTTTAGAGAGTCAATTTTAGACATTAAGTTTTATTGATTGCTATGTACATCAATTCCTGAGTCAATAATCAAAAGTCCTACTTGCTAAATGGGGAATAAGACAAGCACACACACATTAAGAAACACACACAGGGGCATACACAAAAATATATGAATGTAACCATACCAAAGACTGACTAGGTGGAAGTTGTATGTGTTAGTGAGGATAAGTTGTATGAAAAAATAAAATAAAATTGACTAAAATTTGATCAGGTTTTTTTATTTACCTTCAATTACAGGCAAATCTAATGATATAATACTCTTCATGGAAAAGCAATCTTTTGGTGATCTAAATTTTATGCTATGTGATTGTAGAGGAGTTTTATTAATATAGATTTATACATATATGAACATGCATGCATGTTTCAAATGTGAGTATGCTATTGGTTATCCTTTAATGAACCTTGTGAGAATGATGGGTTTTAATTAGAATAACTGAATGTTAATTGAAAGAGTTCAATATGTAAATTTTGGAGCACTGACCTTTAATGAACACAGTAACTGTAAATGGGAGGTAGCACCAGATACCATTTTGTGTTCTATACCTGTGCTAATCCCCATTACTTCATTTAAATTGTATAGTCAAAATAAATTCATATACCACAGCAATTTTTAACACTGAAAAAATAAAATTTGATTATTTTAATTTATTCTTTCTAGATGACTAATTATATATTTTATTTGTGCTTCAAATTTTAAATAATAAAATATAATATGAAGCATAAGATACAATATCTTTATTAAGAAGCAAATTTTAATTCATCATATTGTAAAGAATCTCAACAGAGTATCAGAAATTATAAGTTAATCCTTTAAAGTTGTGAATTGTTTAAAAATAAAGAACAAATCACAAAGTTACTATTATTTTAAATATTGCACGAGCTGGGCATGGTGGTATATACCTATAAAACCAGTTACTTGGGAAGCTGAGGCAGAAACATTGCAAACTTGAGGTCAGCCTGAGAAACAAAGTGAAATCCTGTCTCAAAGTAAATAATAAAATAGAAGACACTAGGGATATAACTCAGTGGTAGAGTGTTCCTGGTTTTAGTTCACGGAACCAAAAGAAAGAGAGAGAAAGATTACATAATTATTATTAAAAATGATTCCTCCAAACTGTTAAAGTTTTTTAAAATGATCTATTCCAGGTGTCAAAAATATTGATACACCAATAGAACATGAGTACATGATGTAATGATTTGCAATGGGCACATTGTATAGCAAATAGTTACAAGTCTTCATATAACATGCACCATATTTGGTCTAACTTTTAGTTGATTGGTATTCACTTTCTGATAAAGAAAGACCAGGAATTATGCAGTGACAAGTGAGCACAATGGGGATGTATTCTTGGCATACTTAAGAGTTTGTGATTTATTTGCAACACTGCTATATTTGCCTGCAAAATGTTTGGTTTCTAACACATTCTTTAGCTTTGCTAGTCAAAATAATGAACACAGCAAATAGTCTACACTAAATATATTACTATTTCATCCATCTTTTAAAGCAAATATGA
Source organism: Sciurus carolinensis (assembly GCF_902686445.1). Taxonomy (NCBI): domain Eukaryota; kingdom Metazoa; phylum Chordata; class Mammalia; order Rodentia; family Sciuridae; genus Sciurus; species Sciurus carolinensis. The sequence goes on along the minus strand of NC_062217.1, from coordinate 108,569,738 downwards.
AATTTGAGACCAAAAGTATTTATTGCCAACTGGAAAATTTCCAAGTCTCTTCAAGAACACTAAATACCAGTGTTAATTAATTCCAATAGAGAAATTGCTTTAACAGTTTTAAATCTCAAAGGTATTGCTCAGATTAACTGATGCAGTAATTTCCTGTTACTCCAGTGACCTTTAAAATTAATACTGTTTTCAAAATGTGCTTCCCCCCTCTCTTTCTGAAAGTTCCCAGGAAGATCAGTTCAGTAATTATCTAAGTTTTATCTAACTGGCACTGGAAATTTATGCGAAATTTCCTTTAGAGTAATGAGAGACATGATTAGGTACTTAGGTTTTGGATGAATTGATGCCATGTAATATTAGAAAAGATGATACAAGAGAAAACTCTTTCAATTAATATCTTGGAATTATATTATTCTCCCTCTAAGCACATCCACTGAATCTTATGTTGCCTCCTGAATGATGAACCAACACTTCTTTTTGATGAGGAACATATACATAGACATAGCACCTATAGCTGACTGGTAAGAAACACAGATGCAGCGAAATCATAAGCTGAAATTGTCTTGAATGCCAAACTTCACAAACTCTAAGAAGCATGTTACTTAATTTTCACAAATTTAATAACTGAGGAAAATAGACAGCTATTTTTTCTTTGTTAATGTTCATTAAAAATGGTGCATCTTGAAGTTTACGATGTTGAAAGAAATATCTACTTAAAATACAGACTTAAAGAATGTATATTATTTTCAATGAGTCTTTCAAGAACACTCTTGAGTTTCACTTCTATTTCACCCAAACTAGAGGGGGAAAGGGCACAGAAAAGCACCACTGGGAGATATATTTGGACGGAAACTTTCTAGGCCATATTCACATGGCCGTCTCTTTATCATGTGTCCTCAAAAAAACTGCCTATTGTGCCATGAATAGTGTAGATTCAAATTTGACCTATGCCACAAAGGAAATTTTGGCTATTAGGCAAATGTTTATTCCATTTTTTTCCTGAAAAGTTTTTTCCCTTAAAATGTACGAAACTGTTATCTATTTCACTGACCTGTTATGAAGATCAAATGTATTTTTGAAATATGTAATTCCTTAGAACTAGCATTCAATAAATTTTAACTACTATTAAAAATATTTTCTATTTATGCACATTTTAAAAACTATTTTTAGTTGTAGATGGACACAATGTCTTTTTTATTTATTTATTTTTGTGTGGTACTGAGGATCAAACCCAGTGACTCATAAGTGTGAGGCAAGCGCTGTACCACTGAGCCACAACCCCAGCCCTATGAATATTTTTATTTGAATTTTTTAATTTAAAGAAGATTAACTCTTTCTGTATGTCCAGAACCTGTTTTAATTTTAAAAATAAGTTAATTGTGGGGAGAAAAGAATTCAGTAGTTAGATATTTAATTCTGAATATCTCCTGAGGTCAGAAGTTGATTTCCATGAAGCCCCAACACATAGCCAGCTTCCATTTTGTCAGCTGTCTCTGGACAGCAGGTGCCCCAGGGCTGTCATCGTCCTATCATTCTGGTTGCTACATGGATTAAAACTTTTTTTTCATCAATAATTGTAATCAGAACTATTAATTGTATTACTGTGTAGTTCTGTCTTCTTTCTCATATTGCCATTCTATCTACATTAATACAGCATAAAGCTATTTTTAAAAGATTCAAGTTTTACTCCATTTCTTACCTAAGAAAATAGTTACCCTCATCAAGGACAATCTCTATATGTAAATGTATGTGGAAGAAAGATACTTGTGTGTCTGTCTCAAAAAAATAAAATCACACTTGTATTTCTTTTCTCTAAAAAAAAAATACTAGTTTATTACTACAAATATTTTCAAGTAGAGTTAAAAATTTCAACTTTTGGATAATGGCATTTGGCATGCAACTTCAATGTTTTATGTCTGTGTTATAAAGCAGACATGGATTCTTGGGGCTGTGGATTAAAAAAAATGAATGATTAAAAAAAACATGGTAAATCTTGATTGTTGAAAAACCATGAATGTATACTCACTGTTTTCACCATTTTGTGTTTTCTGCACCTGTGTAGGACCTTAATGTGCCTCAAATACTATTCAACAAGTCCTTCCCAATTTTTATATTGATTTATTTCAAAAGAAGCTTCCATTCTCAAAGCCAGTGTTCAATAATGTTACTTTTCTTTCATTCTGCATTGAAGGCACAATTTGTTCAACAGGTAATTATCTAATTGGCTTTCAGACCAGTAAGAGGCGTCACTGTGTTGCACTGAGTGAGAGCTCAGCTTATGTAAGAAGGCAATTCCAAAAGAAAGCTACAGTGATTGGTCTAAATCTTCTTTGGAGCTTGAAATAGGAATCTTAACCAGGTGACCAGAGGTGGCTTATGTACGTAAATAGGAAAATCCATTGTCATCTTTAAATTGAGCATATGGGCAGATAGTCTAGTGTACCATCAAAAACATTTAGATTAAATAATATTTTACTTTGATGTTTATCTTTCACTTTTGAAATAAAGTATCTTTATACTATTGGTTGTTGTATTATATTTAACTAAGAAGAGTAAAAATTTTATTTATGTGAATGCTGTCCAAATGACTAAATATACAATTATGTCATATGACCAAGTGTCTGACATTTTTAACCCAGTTAGATGACTGAATCAGTGTTTTCAAGAACAGTACATTAAATTATCTAAAAACTTGTTTGAGTGAAATTATTTTTAATACTTTACCTTAGTAGTTGCTTTGGACTACACATTATCAAAGCAGAGTGCTCATTTTAAATCCAGTTTTCATGATTTATTACCATTTGGAGTCAAGTTAAGGAAATTATTTAACTACCCTGTGCTTCTGTTTTATTACTATTACTATTTAAATACATAAAATGAAAATCATATATTTAGCTATTTTAGATAATCTTTACATAGTAATATAATTTATAAAATTTGGAATTAGCGTAGGATCTTACAAATGGTAAATACTTGATAACTGCTAGTTACTGTTTAATTAGCATTTTATTTAACTGTAGTGTGATCTAAACTGATTTTCAGGAACTCCTGGTTAAAACCTAGGGTAAAGTTTTCACAGCAAAGTTTTCCAAAAGTCAATTTGTTCCTACTTTCATAATAGATTATTAGTAGTATGTTAAATTGTGTAACTATGTTGAAAATAGTTTAGGAGATGCTTATTAAGTCAAGCACATTTTAACAATTTCACAATACTTTTCAAAGACATTCACCAAAAGAAATAAAAACTTGACCACGAAAAAAGTTAAGAATGTAAATATCAACTTTATTTATATTAACCAAAGTGTGGAAATAACTCAGTTTCTTATCAGCAGGATAAAAAGCATACTGTGATATTTTTGTGTGATTATATATGTATATATCACACTGAACACTGCACAATAGTCATCCCTAATCCAGTTTCACCTTCTGTCTATAATATTCATATATCTTGATCCTTTCAAAAGAGAGGTTCACCACATCTACCTAACTTTTAATACAATATATTGTTGTGTTCTATTTTACTTATTAATCCCTTATTGTGCTTGATTTATAAATTAAACTTCATCATAAGTATGTATGTATAGGGGGAAAAAACCTCAATAGTATATGTAGAACTTGATGGTTTCAGGCATCCACAGAAATCTTGGAACACATCCCTTATAGGGAGAGATTGCTGTATACCTAATTACTTTATATCATGAAATTCATGTATGAATTAAATGAGTGTCAGACATAAATACACAGTCTATTGATAAACTATATATGGTAGTTAAAAACAAGTAACTAAGGGCAAAAGTTAACGTATTATTTATATCTGAGGGTTAAAGAAAACACATTGAAAGGAACACAAAGAAATTCCTGTGTTACATATGTTCTATATCAGGGGTTAGTAAGCATGGCCTGCCATCGGGTTGTCTGATTGTTGATATCAATAAAGTTTTATTAAAACATAGTCTTGCCTATTCTGTTGTGTATTATTTATGACTTCTTTCATGTTATAACTACAGAATTGAGTGTTACACAGATCTTATATATGACAAAGTCCACAATATTTACCCTGGGGCCATTTCCTGTTTGCATCCTAAACCTTGTTTTACTCCATCAGTACCAAAAGCAAACCCACATTAGATTTGTCAGGAATAGATCAAGTTAATATATCATGTAGGGAAGTTAATTCCTGGTAGTTATTTTCATTCAAAAGTACTGTGGAGACCCTATTAGTACCCAGAGAAAAAATAAAGTGACACATAATATTTCATAAAAACTGTAATGATCATTAATGCTCTTAAAGGTAATTGAACAAAGGTACATAATGATTAAAAGATAGGAGAAAAATAAACAAAGTTATATTCTCATGGTCCTCTGAAAGCAACTCAAAACATCTCATAAAAAACAACAAAAAAATTCATGTTTTAATACTTGTTCAATAATAGCAGAACAATAGCATTAAATGGTAGATGGTAGAGGTATTTTAGCCAAATAAATAAGCAAATGCTTCATATTACAACCCTTTTTTCCAACAAGAATCATTTGTTAACACATTTTCTATTATACCATGGTATGTTCTATATTCATGGATGGACTGACTAAAAACTATAAAGCTGTCTATATTTTCTAATTAGTATTGTTATAGACTGAATGTTTGCATCCCCCCAAAATTCATGTGTTGAAAGTTAATCCCCAATGTTAGTATTTGGAGGTGGGTCCTATGGCAGATGTTTGGATCATGAGGGCAGAACTCTTATGAGTGGGAAAAGTCCCCTTATAAAAGAGCCAGAAGAAACTCCCTCACTCCTTCTACCATGTGAGAACACACACAAAGGTGGTCATCTATGCACCAGGAAGCAAGCCTCACCAGGCAGCTAATTTATTGGCACCATGATCTTCGACTCCCAACCTCCAGAACTATGAGAAATAGAATTCTGTCATTTACAAATCACTTCATTCATATAATGGTTACAGCAGCCTGAATGGACTGAGACAATATATTTTCTTTAGGATTTATAATGAATATTTGACTCTACTTTCAAGTTTTATTATTTACAATTTAAAAACAATAATATTTTAATTTCTCCAGCTTGGCCTCTGTGCTATTGTTATATACTTTATTTGTATCTTTGTTAGAAAACAAAAATGTGTTGATGTATCTATTTGTATAATCAAATAGCTTTTAAACAGTAGTAAGAAAAAAACCTAAGTATTTATAAAAATAGTTACATTTCTGTGATTCTATTACCTTTAGCAGATAAAAAATTCCCTCTGCTAGTAGTTTTTTTCTGGAAGATTGACTTCAGCATTTCTTTCAATGTGAGTACACGGCTGATAAATTCTTTCAACTTTTGTATGTCTGAAAATATCACAATTTTACCTTCAATTCTGAAACATTGTTTCTAGGTAGATGATTCAAAGTTAAAGTGTCATCTTTCAGCATGTTAAAAGTATTGCTCCACTATCTTCCTTCTTGAATTTTTTTCAATGAGAAATCTTCTAGGATGATACTTATCTTTGATCCCCTTTAAGCAAAATATCATTTTCTATTATTATCTTAAAACTCTTTTGAAAAAAGAGTGATTTTGAAAAACTTAAGCATAATATTTCCTTTGGATGTCTTGTTTTTGTAGTTTGTTGGGTTTCTCAGACCTTGTACTTACAGCTTTCATCAAATTTTAAAACATTTCAGCCATTGATTCTTCAAGTATGTGCTGTTTTCCTCCACTCTTCACTCTACCATAAGTTTCCCCAAACACTTACACTAGGTTTCTAGACTTAACTCATGGTACAGTGATGCTCTGCTGATTTTTAATGTTTTCCTTTTTCTTTTGTCTTGTTTGTGTATTTTCTCCTATTTTAATTATGCTAATTGTTTTTTTTGAGGAAGTTTAATCTTTCATTGATGTCAGATAGTGAATTTTTCTTCTCAGATTATTTTATTTTTTGTTTCTAGAAATCAAATCAGTCTTTCGTATACCTTTGCTGTCACCACTTAATTTTTTTAACATGTAAGAGATAATTTTATAAGGTTTTTGGCTTGTTTTTGCTAATTTTAGTAGTCATGTCAGTTTTTAGTAAGTTTTAATGGGTTGATTTTTCTCTTCTCACTTTGAGTTATTTATTCCAGCTTCTTTTCTGGCCTAGTAATTTTTTAAAGTGATTCTGATACACTATGATTTTTATGATATTCACTGATGGTACTGTATTTCTATAATGTTGTTCAGCTCTCTACTGGGGTGCAGTTAATTGCAGGAAAACAGTTTATTTCTTTGTGATTTGTTGGGGTCTTTGGCCCCCTTGCTCTTCTCGACCAGCGACAAGGGAAGGGAGCACTCCCTAATAAGGCCAGACTGGGAAAGGTAGGGCCGACTTAACACCAGACCCAGCCCTCCTGGCGGAGGACAATCAGACGCATCAGGGAGACCAGTCACAGCAGGAACTCATTTATTGAGGAAGTCACACAGTTTTTATGTAGGGTGAAGGCTAGGTGGGAACCAATCAGCTTAAAGGTCAGCAAGGCATGGGGGGGTGTTCATGCAGGTGAGAGTCCCATAGGACTATATGGCAAGCACAAGCTGATCACATTTGCGAAACTGTTGTTAACCAATCCCTGACGGTGGTCCGATTTATCTTCATTAACTTTTGAAACTGCCTTTGAGGCCTTGATCTTGCTCATCCGCCAGGAAATAAGGAGTCAGCCTGAGTTAGTTAATGTGTCATTAGTCGCAATAGTGCTTGTTTCTAAAATTTGTTGGGGGTGAGAGCAGAGTCACCTTTAAACTAAGCTAGTTATTGCCCACCGAGGGATTCAAAACCACTCAAACATTTTACAAAATACCCTCTAAACTATGAGTTTTCCCAATAGGTACTGAGGATGCTCACCATTCCTGGAACTTTTTGAGCAATATGTACTGTTCTCTTTCACCCTTCAAGTGATTCTTTCCTCAGACTCAGTGAGTTCCATCATATATATGTGCCATCAGTAATTCTGCTGAAGAAACAATCAGTAGACTTTTGCAGATCTCTATATTCTATGTGATTGCCTTTCTCTTTGATGCACTTTCCTGCAAACTCTAACTACCTTGCAATCTCTGTACACTCAAATGTAATTCTTTTAACTCAGTAGGTCTGCAAAGTGTCACCTGGAATAGTTTTCTCTGTGCTAGAGTAGGATAGGGAAACACTAGCTACCTTAGGTTATTTTTACTATTCCAAGCCTCTTATATAAATGTGAATATAAAGAATACCATTATATAGTATGTATTCACTTAAGTGTTCTTTCTTTCAACATATCTTCAAATTATCTTAACATTTTGATAAATTAAAATGTCATAAGCATATAAATTAAATACTCAATACATGTCAATAATAGAGTTAGTTAAAATACATCAAGTTCACTACATGGTAAGGGAATTTAACAAAAATAATTAGCCCCAATTAATAAAGAATATATACCTAATAAGTTAATAGGTGAAAATGTAATATTAAATACTCTATGTCTAATTGAAAAGAAACCAAGAGAAGAAAAAAAATTATGTTGAGAAGAAAGGACTAAAAATAAATAGAAATTTGTTTTAATCAAACATCTCAGAAATGCCACTAAATTTAAGGTCACTAAAATATAAAATCACAAGTTAAATATTATTAAATCTAAAAAATAATCTATGCATACACAATAAATATATATGTAATATAAGATTACTTAATTTTAAAAGATATGAATAAAACATAGGCATTGTGCTACAAAAATGACCAAATGATGCTAATTTCATGCATAAAGATAATCACTAGAACCAAAAACCATAAGATGACAGGGATATTTTATCAGTGAAGAACATCTTAAGTCAATTATTTTGATTATGCTAAATGATACAGAGAGGAAAATGTCAAAATGAAAAGTGAAAAAAATAGGACAATTAAGCCTCAAAATAGAATATGAAGCAGTGATTCTAGAACTGAAAAAAGTTCCCTAAAAAAATGAAATAAGTAAAAATTCAAAATCTCACCAGCATACCAGAAGAATGAGAATGATAGTTGACAGTGAAGATAGGTGAATAGATATTCTCTAAATAAATAAAGCAAGAAGATTGAAAAAATTAACAGATCATCGTGAATATGTAGCAAATATCAAACTATCTAGCATGCATGTCATATGAATTTGTGCCAAAGAGGAGAAAATGGTGGAGGAAATTTTGACTAAGTTTCCAAAATTTGATAGTAATTCCAAAATTACTCTTCCAGCTGAATAAAAATTATACCAGAAAGAAAGAAACAAAAAAGAAAACATGAAGCAATTAATAGCATTGAAAAAAGTAAAAAATATATGATTATTTAGTTCTCTTGATTTACTTAATATTACATGGTTTCAGATAGGCATAATATTTTCTTACCAAGTATCAAAACACATGTAGATGTTATACAAATGATAACTTATTACCTAAGATAGTTTCAATGACCTATACTTTACATGAATGAATTGGTATATTAATAATATGAAGACATTAATATAAGTGAAGAATGACATGTAATTTAATTTCTATTCATTATTAAAATAATACAATGTTATTGGAAAAAACAGTAAATAAAAATAGGACTCTAAAAACACACATCAATTAAAATAAAGGAAAGAAGGGGGGATTAAAATATAGATATGAAACAGAAATCATGTGATAAAACATTTATTGAGATAAATGTTAATACAATAAAAGATCCAAATACATGAAGAAATTGTACCAAAACTAAATATATCTTATATGACTCTAAATAGGATAATATTGTATATTATTTTGTATATACATGCAGTGCAGTATTAATTAGCAATATCAAGGGATAGTCCACTAATATTTACATCAATGTGATACACATTATGCTAAAGGAATCCTTCAAAAGAAAACTCTTAGACAAAACAAAATACTGTGTAACATACTATACTATATGGAAATCCTAGAAGTTCCATGTTAGTCACCTTAAATTCACTATCTACACAAAAATTAACACCTTTCTTACATTGAAGAGAGGTTGTCTATTTTGTCTGTTCTAAAACATCTTATGATTTTCATCTTACAATATCTGCTTCCTTATGTCTAATTCATTTCACTTAACATTTTGCTTCTGCCATTCATCAACTCTTTCCTGAGAGTTACTGTTTGTTTTCATTGGATATGCTTATCCACTTTATAAGAAGTCAAATACACTTATTCATTTTGTTGTCAATAGGCATTTGTGAAATATACAGTTGGAACTATTATAATTACTGTCAATATGAACATCCATGATGCTCATGTGTTTTAAAAATATATATATATGTCTTATGGTAGAATGTATACTAAGGAGTAATATTGCTTTGAGAGGTATACATGTTTACGTCTGAAACTACTAGAAATTTTCCAAAATGACTATGAATTCAAAATTTTATTTTTGGGAAATACGCTTTTTGGAGGGTTTCACGTTGTTACAAAAACTGGATATTTACTAACTTCTTTACTTTAGCTATTTGAGTGGTTGTTATTTTGTTGTAGCATTGTTCTGCAGTTTTCCTAGTGATGGATTAATACAACAATTTTCAAATTGATATCTCATTACTTCAACATTATTAATTAAAAAGACAACAGTTTTCACTTGAATGAAATATAACTTTTGACATATCAAGTTACTGAATGTATGTGGTCCAATTATAAGTTATCCATTGAATTTCATTGATTTAATTATGTTATGGTTTCAATGCTATTATGAATAATATTGTGTTTTAACTACTTTTATCTTTAATATGACCATAACAGGAATCCTTATTTGTTCCTAGTCTTGAAAGAATTTCTTCCTTATTTTATGAGCTAGTATGGAGTATGTGTAAATGTTTTTAGCTAATTTTATCATGTGAATGATTTACCATTAGTCCTAGTTTGTTAATTTTAAGGTTTGTCAAATACATTTTTGGAATCTTTCAAGACAGTTAATTTTTAATTCCTTCTATTTATTAACATATTGAGTCAGAGATTAATTTTCTAAAGTTAATCTCTACAATAAAATCCACTTTGGTCATGGTTCATTGCTTTTTTATATATTAAAAAAATTTCTTATATTTCATACAAGATAAGATTTTTCAGCTATATTCATTAGAAATAGTATGCTATAATTTATGACATTTGTACTCTTTGTCATGTGTTTCATTTATGTTGGATCTCTCTCCTTACAAGTCACTAATTATAACACTAACAGTTCCTTATTACTAACAGAAGGTAAAAACTTGAACAGATACTTTATAAAAAAATAAACCTGTATAAAAATAGACAATAGTAGATGGTAGAGCGAAACAGACATTATTACCTCATGTACATATTTGACTGCATGACTGATGTGATCCTACAGTATGTACACCCAGAAAAATGGGAGATTACACTCCATATATGTATGATCTATCAAAATGTATAAATGCATTCTACTGTCATGTACAACTAATTAGAACAAATAAAAATTTTTTTTTAAAAAAGACCATAAGTACCTGAAAATGTGCTAGACCATTTTTATCATAGAGCTAAAAATTATACTGTAATAAGATAGCACTTCATATTCAGTGTTCAGATTGGTAAGTGACCAGATAGAAAAGAGGTTGGAGATCTTGGTTTCCATTTATCTCTCCTTCTGGGCTTTAAAACTTACTGAGTGTTCTTGCACGCCAAACTCAAGTGAGGCTGGCTAACTCTCCACACCTTGAGGCCTAAAGCATTCACTCTGCTTTTTAGAGGCTTTTGTTTGCCTCTTCTGGTCCAGCACAATTGCAATAATACATATAATGACCTGAATGACTCAGGACCTTATTAGTAAGCCTCTAGCCAGGGTCCAGAGTGGGAAAATGCTTCCCAGGATAACTGTGGATTCTCAGCTGTCCTCTGGAATGCTTCTTCGGATTTTTTTTTTATCTTAAATACTATTTTTTTTTTTATTCTTTCATGCCTTTGAATATAAGTTTGATGTTTGAGCAGTGGTCTTTCTCTGCCATTAATATCCAATCCTATCAAGAGTTATCTAGAAGAATATTCTTTTATACAATATTTAAAACTCATTTTTTAGTGTGATGGTATAGGAAACTTGAAACAAAAGTAAAACATCTACTCTATATTTGGCCCTGTGTCAAGCAATAGGGTTGAATTAATGATATTTTAACCTGTATGATATTTTCTTATGAAAGCATTTTCCTATGAAATGTGAAGATGAAACTAAATTAACCACAAAAAATTGTTTCATAAAAAAAGTGAATATCCTCTCCCAAGTTTTCCTTTTTAAAATTTATTCATCCTGTAATCTAATTGTGCTTTGTCTATCAAACATATTTCATCCTTCTAATGAGAATTTCATACATGAATTTTAATATCTACTGGAGTTCTCCGTTGGAATAGAAATTTCTTAAAATTTTTCTTATTTAAAAAACATTAACATTTTTTGTATATATTTAAGCATACTAAGGTTAAATTCCTTATATAAGAAATTGCATTTCTTTCTTCTTTAGGGAAGTATGTGTAGGAAACAGATGGCATAATATGATTATTAACAGTTGGCACGACAGGTAAGAAATGAGAAAAATTTAAGGGCTATTGAACGCTAGGGAACAATATTCATCCTGGCACGCAGGGAATTAACCATAAAGCTCTCGTTAGTTTTAATGAGTAAGTATGCCCAATCTGAAAATTTTCACATTGAATCAGCACAAAGTTATGTAGCACAGGTGTTTAATTGTCAATGGATTTAACATTATGATCTGAATAGATTAAAAGACTATGGGATAAAAAACTATCAGTCCCAAAGAGAGAAAGCTCTGGGAAACAAAATTGTTATTTTAAATTTGAAAATATTTTGAAAACTTGTGAAATACGTTGAGCAGAAATTTGCTCCATCTCATTTAATAAATTTAATTTTAGAGGTACGTTTTTGTTTCCTGAGCAGTGCATATTAAAATAGTTAAGGTTTTGTAATTTCAGTATTTTGTTCTATTTTAATTTTAATAGGATTAATTTTATTAAATTTATTCTGTATAATAAAAGTCATTTTCTGATACCAAGCACTAAACCTTTATTAGTGTTCCCAATGTAATAACCTCAATATCCTAGGGGTTCACTTTAATGAGTGCTAATGAATTTGTGGTTTTTATCTTGTTCAGTGAGATAGTAATTTCTTATCATGTTATGTAATCCAGGTTAGGTGAAAGAAGATATTGAACAGGCTGCCTTTTGCTAACTGTGTTTATCTAAACTTTTTTGCTATTTTTGTACATGAGATTTGTAGAAATCACCAAGAAACTTGATATCATATCTTGACAACTCCAGAGATTTACCGTATGCAGTTTCTACTTTATAAGATATCAGTGAGAGACCTCTTCATGTCTTTACCATTTTGAATGTATTATAGATTCTTTCATGAATTTGTTTCAATAGTTAGGCTTTATTGCATTGCTTATTCCCCTCATTTATCTGGTCTGTCATAAGTACATATGATTTGCAATTGTTAAAAAGTCATTATTTGCTCAACTACTTTTTAAATTACAGAGATGATAAAACTTGGACTGAGAACATGTGATTAGTTTTGATAATTAAATCAATCTCTTATCGAAGATAAAATTTCCTATAACTGTATGCTGTTTGGTTACATAATTTCTATAGCCATGCAAACATGATTTTGGAATATTTACACGTTCCTCCTTATTTCATACATTCTAGACAGGCTATTGAAACTGTCCAAACCTTTTATCTCTGATATATAATTGAGATGAGAGGTGTTCTCAGGATAAAAAGGAATCAAGGAGTAAACTATGTCTGTAATTAAAGAACTCAATATATATTGTGTCTTCTGTTTCTCATATTTTAACTGTGATGGGCTGACAGATCTGACAACATGAGAATGTTATAGGCCAGACTCTAAGGGAAATGACTAAACAGACTCCATTTTGCTCTGAGACTCCATGTTATATAGGAAATAAGCTTCTCCCATGGAAACACCCCGCCTCTGTGCCCATCATCAGTTACTTGGTGTGACATAATATACAATGGCAACTCCCCATGTAGTAAAGAATTGCTCTCTTTTGATTCCTATTGCTCCTAAACAATGTACCATGTGAACAGCGATTGTGTAGATGTTAGCAACCATTCTTTAGTTTGTACCTAGGTAAGGGTCATTTTGACCCACTTCCCCCTCTGTCGATGATCTCATTATGTTAATGTGTAATTTCGAATCATAGCAACAGACACTTATGATTGATGTGATTTTTGGCATAAGAACCCCTACAACCCTGTGGTCAGGGCTGTTCTCCCAATAGTCATTTTTTTGGGGCCTTGTGTGAGACAGTCAGCCGGCCAGCTTAATAAAGACTCTCAAGTTTGGACTTCTCAGTGGTGATCTGTCTGTTCTTAAGTTGCACCCCATAACAATAACAAGCAACAATAACTCCTTTAGAGTACAGACTGTTGTTTACTTATACTTTCACTCCACACCCCCCCAAAATTTCACTTAAATAGTAGATGCTCTGTAAGTGTTTGTTGAATTGAACTGACTGTGAAATTATTAAGTTCTCATTTACTGTGACCACAGTATGGCTTCCAGAAGCATGCTGAGGATGCTAGGTAGTGATTTTCTTCAGTCTTAATGGTAAATTGTCACAGATGAAAAGACAGCTAAAATGAGTTTGCATGTAGTTATTCAAAAAGTGGTTTTTAAATGTCTTTTAAGGTGTATAGTTTTAAATGTAACATCAAGTATAATTAAATGGGAATATACTTTGCACAATTATTTTCAAATTTTGCCTTATCAATGCATATGAAACCTGGAAGTTATATTTTTCTAAATTAACTATGAATTGTTTCTCAACTTTTTTTGACATTGATTTCCATGCCTACATTACACTTTTGAATTATGTTACAGAGTAAAAACTCTTAGGCATGAAGTTACTTGTAATACAAAATTCATGAGGTTTCATTGGGATTTTTCATTAGGTGTTGGTTTTAGAAGCAGAAGCAACTTTACCCTTCATATCAAAGAAGAAAAATAATCACCCTAGTAATAAGTGGTTGGGATTTTTGTTATACTGAGACAAAGAGAAGAGGAAGGAAAAATAGTTGACACTATGAGAGTCCTTCAGTGTGGGTAGAAGTATCACTTCAGGTAAAGCTGAAGCCTTCCTACAGGTAGACAAGGTAATCAGCAGGAAAGGGCCCCTATATTAACATAAGGAACTAAAGTGGAAAGAACTCTTAAATAGTTAATGACCCAAAGCTAAATCAAACTTTACTGATGGCAAATTATTAAAGAGTATCAAGTATTAAATGAGTTCTATAAAGAACTCAAATGAAAGATCATTTCATTTCTAAAATTTCCCCCAAATGTTTTTCTCTTAGGATATTTCTTTAGATATAGTTATATGTTTTGTTTTACAATATAATTTTTGAGAAATTTTAAATGAACAGATGACAATTAAAACATTAGGATTGTCAGAGGAGGAAGTAGATGAAGGGATGAGAATAGTACGTGTAACCATACCATCTCTATAGAAAAACTACTCAATACACATAAAGGGTATTCATGCCATTTTCATAGATTATGAAATAATCAGCTACATTACATACTTCATCATGTATTATGTAAAGAAAAAAGATGATGATTTATATACAGATGAAATAAATAATTATTTATATTATTTAGTGCAACATGGTTAGGCAGCCCATGGAATTTTTTTCCCCTACAATTTGATTCATTTGCTTTAATGTACCAGAAAGCTGACTACTTAACACATTACATATAAGGTAATGAGACTATCAGAAAGAAAATTTTTAAATATTTAAAATTAATAATTTCATATAGTTGCAGATGTTAGAATTGTGATAAAATTCAAGATGCTTAATTTGCTAGCTGTGATTTAAAAACAGAAGGAACTAAGTTTAAGTACTTATGGTATGGCAATGATTATTCAACCAGAAATTATCCTTGGTCATCATAAAAGTTACCTTCTGTCATTTACCAAATTCCATATCCTTTGAAGATGAACTTTTTATGTAAAGTAGAAAGGAATGTTCAGAAAATTCAGGAATTTATCAATGCCAGGTAAAACAGGCCACATCTGTATGTAGTCTAAAATGAATGAGACGATTGAAAGGAATGAGAAATTGGTGAATGGCAGAATGAAAATAGCAATTTTATTGTACCTTTATGGTCTTTTTTTATATACAGGATATTTCCCATGAAATAAGAGCATAACCATCTGATCCATCAATAAAACGATGATTTGCAATTGGAATACTTAATTGACCATAAAAACAGCAAACTTAAAAGTGAATATATGATAGTATGGTTATGTCAATTAAAATTCCCAAGGAAGTATTTCAAATGTCTAATTAAAATGTACAACCAGAGGTTTTAGCATAGTTATTGTGATATGGGACCACAAATCTTTTTCATTATACCTATGGCACTGCCCTTTCTGAAATGAGTTTACTACATTGGAAAATGTTTTATTAGGAAAGCCTAATATTAGTATTGGTATCAGATAGTGAGATGGTGAAATTCACTAATTAATGAGGTTTTATGTAATTGGTTAATTTTCTTTTCCCTTTATCAGTAAATATAAATCATTTCTTGGTTTTGGGGAAAAATCTTCTATCTTAAAAAGTGTCATAAAAATCATACAACACACATAAATGGTTGTATTTTTGAATGCATTAGCTACGGTGACAGATATAATTTTTTCCAATCCTACATGCACATATAAAATGATTTTAGGAAGAAAACTTTCTCTGAAACAATTCTTCATAGAACAAAAACATTTCATAGGCAACAGAAAATTTCACAGAAAAAGGGATATTACTATTTGTCTTCATGTAAAGTTACATGAGAATAGAACAAAAATATGACAATAACTCAGATCAATATGCTTCAGGTGCCAAACATCTATCATTATGGTATAAAGTCCCTCTTTGTACATAAATTGTTATTCTGTCTTCCATCGATTCTCAACAGAAAGAGGGAATATATATTTTTAGATTAAGCTGAAAGTATTTGGAAAAATTATTGATAAAAAAATTTCATTTTGCCTAAAAATATTTAATCATTGAAAAACTATAAATATGTATTCTATTACCTATGTTTCTTCAGCTCATTTAGTGGTGATAACTTTCTAAAGACAGGACAGACTGTCCTTATGACTCACTGGAAATAAGTCTTCTACCAAGCAACTAATAGAAACATACATCATGTCTCAGGAAAATCTTGTTGTTTAGGTATGTTTCAGTTTATTAGAAATTTCTATCTCTGCAGATATACATATTCTATCATAATATAAATGATACTGGATAGAGTATCAAACATATTTAACGTTGATTAAAAAGTCATAATCACTGTTTATTTTAAATATATACTACAGACTTGTCAAGATGGTGGACTTGAGGGTGGCGGTGGCTGCATTTCATGTCACTCCAGGACTCAGGATTCAAGAAGAGGAGATATTGAGAGACTTGGGACCAACTCAAAGCCGCCAGATGAGTCTCTCCCATTGGGGAGGCGTCCCGGATGGGGCGGTAGTCCCAGAACACAGGGAACTTTGTGAAGTAGAGTTGCCAGAGACACCCCACTGGAGCAGTGAACTCGGATAACTGGGAGCATTGTAGAGGAGGGCTGCTCAGCACAATTCTTGGGCTCGGAGCAACTGCACAGGAGCTCCAGGTGGCTGCGCAGAGTAGGAGGTGCATGGCGAGTTGCTTGGACTCAGAGTGACTGAACCGGGGCGCCGGGTGGCTGCCTGGAGGTGGAGGCGTGTGGTGGGTCGCTTAGACTTGGAGTGACTGCACTGGAACTCCAGGTGGATGCTTGGAGGAGAACGCATGCAGCGAGTCACTTGGACTCTGAGCGACTGCACTGGGATCTGGGCAGCTGCTGGGAGGAGTAGGTGCGCAGCGAGTTGCTTGAACTCAGAGCGACCGCACTGGAACTCCAGCCGGCTGCCCAAAGGAGGAGACACACGGCAGGTTGCTTGGACTCCGAGCGATCTCAACAGAACTCCAGGCGGCTGCTTGGAGGAAAACACATGCAGCGAGTTGCTTGGATTCCTAGCGACTGCACTGGAACACGAGGCAGTTGCCCGGAGGAGGAGGAGTGCGGCAGGTCGCTTGGACTTGGAGCGACTGCACAGGAGTTCCAGGTGCTGCTCAAGGAGGGGTCACACAGCCCAGGTGATTAGGTGCAGAACAGGGTCCCAGGACCTAGCAGCTTCTTGGTGGAAGAGCCGCACAGAGACACGCCTAGGGGTGGAGCGAAGTTTCCAGGACTGCGGGCAGATTCTCTGAGGAGAGGCAGCCTAAGGAGACTCGCCTGCAAAGGGTGAGGCTCCCAGGCCCAGGAGGTAGGTCTGGGCCCCTGGGAATGTTGCAGAGGAAGGCTGCCTAGACCAGGCGGTAGTTGTGGATTGAGCGGAACCTCTAGGAGGGGAACTGATCAGCGAGACCTCCCCACCAGGTGAGTCTTCCCTGCCGGGTGAGGTTTTCCCACAAGGACGGTAAAACCAGAGACACAGGCATAAACAGGCCTTGCCTCAGCCCACAGCCTAGTTCTCCTTTGGATAACCATTGGTCAACAAGTGGAGGCGCCTCTGCCCACTATCAGGGAATATACCCCACCTGAAGGCCACCACCCCTAGAGAGGCAGCTTCCTTGTGGAGCACTGCATTATCAAGTTCCTCCAAGACTGCAGGCTACTGAAGGATAAGAGGGGATATACTAGAAATCTTCAGGGACATTATAAGTCAATAGAGGAAATCTGCAATATCTCAGGGATCAACTGATCCCTGAACAATATGAGAAAACAAGGGAAGAAAATGCGTCCCCCAAAATCTAGATGTTACATCAATAAAATCCATTGACAGCATGGCAGAAGAAATGACAGAAAGGGAGTTCAGAATGTACATAATTAAAATGATCAGAGAAGCAAACGATGAGATGAAAGAGCAAATGCAGGCATTGAAAGATCGCACCAATCGACAGTTAAAAGAGCAAATACAGGAAGCAAAAGATCATTTCAATAAAGAGTTAGAGATACTGAAAAAAAAAAACAAAAAGAAATCCTTGAAATGAAGGAAACAATAAACCAAATTAAGAACTCCTTAGAAAGCATAACCAATAGGATAGAACACCTGGAAGACAAAACCTCAGATATTGAAGAAAAAAATATTTAATCCTGAAAACAAAGTTGGCCAAATAGAGAAGATGGTAAGAAATCATGAACAGAATCTACAAGAATTATGGGATATCATGAAAAGTCCAAATTTAAGAATTATTGAGATTGAGGAAGGCTCAGAGAAACAAACCAAAGGAATGAACAATCTATTCAATGAAATAATATCAGAAAATTTCCCAAATCTGAAGAATGAAATGGAAAACCAGGTACAAGAGGCTTATAGGACTCCAAATATACAAAATTACAACAGACCCACTCCAAGGCACATTATAATGAAAATACCTAAAATACAAAATAAAGACAGAATTTTAAAGGCTGTGAGAGAAAAGAACCAAATTACATTCAGGGGGAAACCAATAAGGATATCAGCAGATTTTTCAATCCAGACCCTAAAAGCTAGAAGGGCCTGGAACAACATTTTTTCAAGCCCTGAAAGAAAATGGATACCAACCAAGAATCTTATACTCAGCAAAACTTACCTTCAAATTTGACAATGAAATAAAATCCTTCCAAACAAAACTAAAACAAAAGCTAAAAGAATTTACAAAAAGAAAGCCAGCATTACAAAACATTCTCAGCAAAATATTCCATGAGGAAGAGATGAAAAACAACGATGCAAATCACCAAAGGGAGGAACTATCCTAAAGGAACAGCCAAATAAAGGAGAAACCAAGTCGTGTCAAAAAAAAAAAAAAAAAAAAAATGAGCCAAATGATCAGGAACACACAACATATCTCAATAATAACCCTCAATATTAATGGCCTGAACTCATCAATCAAAAGACATAGACTGGGAGATTTTATTAAAAAGAAAGATCCAACAATATGTTGCCTGCAAGAGACTCACCTCAGAGAAAGAGATACCCATAGACTAAAGGTGAAAGGATGGGGAAAAACATACAATGCACATGGACTAAGCAAAAAAACCAGAGTATCCATCCTCATATCAGTTAATGTGAACTTCAATCCAAAATTAGTCAAAAGGGATAAAGAAAGACATTTCATACTGCTTAAGGGAAGCATAAATCAGCAAGACATAACAATCATAAATATCTATGCCCCAAACAGTGGCTCATCCGTATACGTTAAAAAAATCTTTCTCAATTCCAGGAATCAAATAGACCACAACACAATAATACTAGGCGATTTTAACACACCTCTCTCACCACTGGACAGAGCCTCCAAACAAAAGTTGAACAAAGAAACCATAGATCTCAATAAAACAATGAATAATTTAGACTTCACAGACATATATAGAATACATCATCCAACAAAGAGCGAATACACTTTCTTCTCAGCAGCACATGGATCCTTCTCTAAAATAGACCATATTTTATGCCAGAAAGCTACTGTTAGCAAATACAAGAAGATAGAGATACTATCTGGCATTCTATCAGATCATAATGGATTAAAATTAGAAATAAATGAGAGAGTAAAAAACAGAAACTACTCCAACACCTGGAGATTAAACAATATGCTATTATATGATGAATGGATAACAGAAGACATCAGGAAAGAAATTTAAAAATTCTTAGAAGTAAATGAGAACAAAGAAACAACATATCAAAATCTCTGGGACACTATGAAAGCAGTACTTAGAGGAAAATTTATTTCATGGAGCGCATTCAATAAAAGAAGGAAAAATCAACAAATAAACGACTTAACACTACAGCTCAAAGCACTAGAAAAAGAACAGAGCAACACTAAAAGTAGTAGAAGACAGGAAATAGTTAAAATCAGAGTTGAAATCAATGAAATTGAAACAAAGGAAACAATAAAAGTAATTGACAAAATAAATACTTGGTTCTTTGAAAAATAAACAAAATTGATAAACCCTTAGCCATACTAACAAAGAGAAGAAGAGAGAAAATTCAAATTACTAAAATTTGGAATGAACAAGGAAATATCACAACAGACACAAGTGAAATACAAAACATAATTAGAAGCTATTTTGAAAATCTATACTCCAACAAATTAGAAATCTCGAAGACATCAACAGATTTCTACAGACATAAAAATTACCTAAACTGAATGAGGAGGACACGCACAATTTAATTAGATGAATTTCAAGTAATGAAACAGAAGAGTCATCAAAAGGCTACCAACAAAGAAAAGTCCAGGACCAGATCGGTTCTCAGCCAAGTTCTACAAAACCTTTAAAGAAGAGCTCATTCCAATACTCCTCAAAGTATTCCATGAAATAGAAGAGGAGAGAACCCTCCCAAACTCATTCTATGAAGCCAATATCACCTTGATTTCTAAACCAGACAGAGACACATCGAGGAAACAAAATTTTAGACCAATATCCTTAATGAATATCGACGCAAAAATTCTCAACAAAATTTTAGCAAATCGCATACAAAAATATATTAAAAAGGTAGTGCACCAGGATCAAGGATGCAAGGTTGGTTCAACATCCAGAAATCAATAAATGTAATTCACCATATCAACAGACTTAAAGTCAAGAATCACATGATTATTGCGATAGATGCAGAAAAAGCATTTGATAAAATACAGCATCCCTTCATGCTCAAAACACTAGAAAACATAGGGATAGTGAGAACATTCCTTAACATTGTAAAGGCCATCTATGCTAAATCCATGGTCAATATCAATCTAAATGATGAAAAACTGAAAGCATTCTCCCTAAAAACCGGAACAAGGCAGGGATGTCCTCTTTCACCACTTCTATTCAACATTGTCCTCGAAACTCTTGCCAGAGCAATTAGACAGACCAGAGAAATTAAAGGGATACGAATAGGAAAAGAAGAACTCAAACTATCCTTATTTGCTGATGACATGATTACATATTTAGAGGAAACAGGAATTTCCACCAGAAAACTTTTAGAACTCATAAGTGAATTCAGTAAAGTAGCAGGTTATAAGATCAATGCTAATAAATCTAATGCATTTTTATACATAAGTGATGAATCTTTGGAAAGAGAAGTTAGAAAAACTACCCCATTCACAATAGCCTTGAAAAAAATAAAATACTTGGGAATTAATCTCACAAAAGAGGTGAAAGACCTCTACAATGAGAACTACAGAACACTAAAGAAAGAAATTATAGAAAACCTTAGAAGATGGAAAGATCTCCCATGTTCTTGGATAGGCAGAGTTAATATTATCAAAATGGCCATACTACCAAAAGTGCTATACAGATTCAATGCAATTCCAATTAAATCCCAATGACGTACCTTACAGAAATAGAGCAAGCAGTCATGAAATTCATCTGGAAGAATAAGAAACCCAGAAAGCTAAAGCAATTCTTCGTAGGAAAAATGAAGCTGGGGGTATTGCAATACCAGAACTTCAACTATACTATAAAACAATAGTAACAAAAACGGCATGGTATTGGTACCAAAATAGACAGGTAGATCAATGGTACAGAATAGAGGACATGGACACAAACCCAAATAAATACAATTTTCTCATACTAGACAAAGGTGCCAAAAATATGCAATGGAGAAAAGATAGCCTCTTCAACAAATGGTGCTGCGAAAATTAGAAATCCATATGCAGCAGAATGAAACTAAATCCCTATCTCTCACCCTGAATGAAACTCAACTCAAAATGGATCAAGGACCTCAGAATCAGACCAACAATCCTTCATCTTATAGAAGAAAATGTAGGTCCAAATCTTCAACATGTCGGCTTAGGATCAGACTTCCTCAACAGGACTCCCATAGCACAAGAAATAAAAGCAAGAATCAATAACTGGGATAGATTCAAACTAAAAAGCTTATTCTCAGAAAGGGAAACTATCAGCAATGTGAAGAGAGAGCCTACAGAGTGGGAGAAAGTCTTTGCCACTCATACTTCATACTTCATATAGAGCACTAATCTTCAGAATCTATAAAGAACTCAAAAAACTCTACACCAAGAATACAAATAATCCAATCGACAAATGGGCTAAGGAAATGAACAGACACTTCACAGAAGAAGATCTACAAGCAATCAACAGATATATGCAAAAATGTTCAACATTTCTAGTAATAAGACAAATGCAAATCAAAACCACCCTACAATGCCATCTCACCCCAATTAGAATGGTGATTATCAAGAATACAAGCAACAATAGGTGTTGGCGAGGATGTGGGGAAAAAGGTTCACTCATACATTGCTGGTGGGGGTTGCAAATTAGTGCAGCCACTCTGGAAAGCAGTGTGTAGATTCCTCAGAAAGCTTAGAATGGAACCATCATTTTACCCAGCTATCCCACTCCTCGGCCTATACCCAAAGGACTTAAAATCAACATACTACAGAGATGCAGCCACATCAATGTTCATAGCTGCTCAATTCACAATAGCCAGATTGTGGAACCAATCTAGATGCCCTTCAATTGGTGAATGGATAAAGAAACTGTGGTATATATATACAATGGAATATTACTCAGCCATAAAGAATAATAAAATTATGGCATTTGCAGGCAAATGGATGAAATTGGAGAATATCATGCTAAGTGAGATAAGCCAATCTCAATAATATAAAGGATCAATGTTTTCCCTGCTCAGTGGATGATGACACACAGTGGGGGGTGGGAAGGAGGTAAGAATGGAGGAAAGAGGAAGTGTATAGAGGGAAAAGAGGGGTGGGAGGGGTGGGGGGAGGAAAAAAGACAATGAATCAAACACTATTATCCTATGTAAAAGTATGATTACACACATGGTATGCCTTTACTTCATGTACAAACAGAGAAACACATGTATCCCATTTGTTTACAATAAAAAAAAAGTAAAATAAATTTTATTACATGTAAATATATGCTATATTGATTCCTGGGATCATGGATATTTTTGACCCAAGCTTTGGTAGAGAGGGTATTTTTAAAAAGTAGACATAGCTGATTTTCAATGTATATTAAAGTATATACAAAGATATTTTGTAGTATTTGAGGTGATAAAAAATTTTCTTATATTTCAAAATCCTCTTCAATAGATTTGTATGTCCTCAGTATTTCCATCCCACAAAATCTAATGTGAAATAATAATTTAAATTTTTCATATTATAGTACATCTGAAATTCATAGGTTTACATGAATAGTAGTAGTTCCTCAAAACTTTGGTGTTGAAAAACCATCTACCAATGTGATTGTTTTGAGATGTGTTTGTGAGTTAATTAGGTTAAATGAGCTAGAATCAGGGTAAAACCTCATCCTATAGGTTTAAGACCCATGTAGGAGTAATGAGAGTTCTCTGTCAATCTTCTTTCTTCCCTTCAACCTTTCCCCGTGAATATGCACTAAAGAGGTCATGTGACCCTAAAGAGACCAACTACCTTTCAGCCAAAGGAAGGTACCTTTAACGGGAATCTATGTCTCTGTCCACCTTAATGTCTGTTCTTAAGAACTGTGAGAAATAAATCTTTCGTTGCCTAAGTTACCCAATCTATGGTATTTATGGCTATCTTATAGGAGATGTTTCTGAATAATTATGAATGGATGCTACTTCGTTTTTAATTCTGCATAAACAGATTACCACACATTCTTTGGTTCAAACAAGTATCTCACATTTTCCCTGGGCCAGTGTCCAGGTACTGAGTCCTTTGGTCAGTATCTTACAATGCTAGGTTCCATGTCTGTGACAATGAATTCTATTCAGAAAGCTTAACAGAGAACTTGCTCCTAATAATGCCCTTGCAGCCACATGGCTAAAAACCTGGACATTTTGCCAATTGTCAGTTGTAGTTGCTTATAGTTGAAGCTGTAGTTGAAACTGATGTTATCGATAGAGGTGAACTATAGTTCCTTACCACTTCACTTCTTCAGAAAAGCCATCTTTGTTATCAAGCCACAAGAAAGTCTTCCTTCAAACAGCTAAGAGGGAGTTTTATATTAAGTAACAATCATGGGAGTGTCATCCCATCACCTTTGTCATATGATCTATTCTAATTCCAGAAGATTCTATCAATTTAGCTGTAGTCTATAAATTAGAGCAAAATATAATTCTCAGGTGCACTCAAGGAAAGGGCATTGCACAAAGAAGAGACCATCAGGCAGAAGAATGACAAATCAAATTTGGTTGCCGTAGATACTTGTCCAAACAATTTTTTTACAAAAGTACAACTTATAGAGGCATTTTATCACCAGTGAAATACAATGCTTTGAATCTTTTTCAGATCATGGAATAGTAATGACTTATTTCCATTTGCTCTGTGTAATTTTAATTAGGTAATAAGAATATTAGAATAAAGTAGTACTTCTTCCTCATTCCTTTGTTGCAGCTGGTCTTTTTGAAAAGGATGTCCTACCTTAGCAACTATTTCAACCCTCGGCTATAAATTCTGAACTCTGACTCTTTATTGAAGCCTCTTGTCTTGCATTCCCTCCTAAAAAAGATCCCAGAATGAATTATATACTTAATACTGGTGCTCCCATATTAAAATTCATGCAACTCTGTCTACATTGTCAAAGATATTTACTTGTCTGTTTAACCATTACTCCCTCTTTTCTCTTCCACTCTGTTTGCAAGGTCTTTGCTAGCAGAGCCTCTTCCTCTTTGACTTCTTGTGCCCTGTGTGTGAGGCACTTGGTAGTCACAGCAGATTACGTTGACATTTGAAGACATAGCTATCTCAGGTTAGCCTAATATTTGCTCTCATTGAAGAACACTCCATTTTTTGTTATTTGCTCTGTGTGTGTGTGTGTGTGTGTCCCATTGGTAGATAAGTCCAAGTGGGGACTTAAAATTTAATTTCTGAGTGATATTTTATTGCTCTGTTCAATTTGGGTAAGTTTCACAATCAAGCAATTCCCCCAATGCGTGACAACTCATATATCATATGCTAGTGTTTACAAAATTCTCTAAAACAGGCATTGTTTGCACCCTAACCAGAAACTGTGAGCCATTGGCAGTCTAAGTATTGAGGAGGCAGGGAAGTAAGAACTGATTATAATTATAGCACAAACTATCTAACTAATCATGTTTATTAAGTAGTATACATTACAAAACTGATTTAATTTCTATACAAGAGGAGAAATAAAACAATTTCATCTTCCCATGTCTTTCTAGTTATTGTTTTGATAAGTCGCTGTACCCAAAGAACTAAAAATGAATATTGTCCTACACATTCAGATGCACTAATAAAACAAGCCTTAGCGCTTCTGATTTAAATAGCAAAAATGTGTTATATGCAATAGGTAATAAAGTAAAATAGGTCTTTATGTTCCTGAAAGTAGTCATGAAAGGTGACATAAACAGTTTAAAAATTATTAAATATTAACATTTGTGTGTTCTCAAATGTTAAAATCTGAACTAATAATTTTGTTTCCATCTTTGTCTCCATTCACATTATTTCTCTCACAAATATCTTTTGATTTTCACATTTTGAACTACCAAATTTTATCTATGTAAAGGAAAGTATATATATGTATGTATTCTTATTGCATCCCAATCTTAAATATAATACAGGAGCTCTGTACTTGTCCCCCACCTTGAACTCAATTTCAAGACTCTTTCCTGATAAGCACAACAAAATTTGGATCATTCCTTAATGAGATATAAAATACCCCATTATAATTTTTTTTTCTTTTAGCTACTCCTCTATTGCTAGTCCCTATAAGAGTTTCCAGGTTTTTCTTTTCTTTCATATCATTATAAGCAAAGACTAAGTTAATGTTTGTGTAAAAGTAAATTGCACAGTGTTATATGTAGATCTACAGGTGTGCAGAAATGTTTGTAGGACCAAGTCCAGCAGTGATGGTGTTGGCTGAAAAACTCAATGTATTTTTAAAACCAATAATTGATGCTAAAGTCTCCTGTACAGGTATCATTTGTATTCCTTCTAGTTTTCCTTCTAGTGTATACAAAAACTCCAGATTCTCACACCACCTACTCAAAAAGTGAACCATCAAATGGTAGAATTTTCCTCTTTATATAAGGACAGGTGAAAACAATATTTCAGTGTATAGTAACCCCTTCTTCCTTATCCGCCAAGGATATGTTCCTAGACTCCTAGAGAATGCCCAAAACAGCAGAAAGTACTAAACCCTAGATAGTTTTTTTCATATATCTACATAATTACCATAAAGTTTAATTTTCTTATCATGTGAACATGAATAAAATGCTGAAAATTAATTTTCCCATTTCAAATCTTTGGGGAGGAATGTCCCCAATTTACAACAGTATTCATGATAAATCTTTATAATTAAGATTGTACAGAAAGTTAGGATGGCAAAAGCATATTTTGTTCAGGCCAGTTAAACTGCAGAAGCATAGAATTTACAAGGATGCTTTCAAATGATTCCTTGTGTTTCTTTCTCTATATAGCTTAAAATTAAAAAAAAATACCCTTTTAAATGATCAAAGGTGAGTATCAAACAACATTTGAAAATAATAATTTTAAATTTTTTGCCCAAATTATAAATTATAGACACAAAGTTCTTTCTTTATAATATGCTATGAAATACTTCTTCCTGAATTTGTCCTGGAATTCTCTATGAAATATTTGTGGACTAATTACAGCAATTGACAGCAGGTAACTGAAGCCATGGAAATAAAACCACGAAAGGTGAATTACTATAGTTTTAGATTCTATTTTCCTGACATGTAGGATTGAATACCACTCAAGCACAAAGGCATAGTATTTTTGTCTTTTTCTGTGAACATCTGCTTTTATTCTCTATCTGTATTTTTATGGGATTGATATTTCTAAGACGTGTTAAAATATTAGACCTTATTTATCAGTTTTTTGTTAGTACTTTAAGTTGCAAATATCGTCTTGGAATCTGTCCCTGACTTCTCAGCTGTTGCTCTGCTTCTGCTCCTCCTCCTTTCCTCCCACTCCTCCTGCTCCTCACCTCCAAACATTTTTTATGGCTTTAAACATGTATTATTTACAACCTATTTTCTGGTCTTCGGAACTAGAGAGATGAATTGCCAACACTCTGACCATTATTTTGGTATGTTTCAGCACAAACAACATACCTTGTATATCTGCTTGAGGAATATTCCACTCTTTTAGTTTTTTAGTTCCATTTTTATTACTCAACATATGTGAGTTACTTTGAAGAAAATATTCACAAATACAAAATATATTAAATTGGGATACACATCATGCCACATTTGGTATGTCCATATTGTGCTAGCTTCCTTCCATTCCTAAATATCAAATCTCATAAATCTGGCATGACAAGCATGTCATACTAATTAATTAAAACTACATGTTTTCGTTTGTGTTAAAATTTTCACTTCATCATTATATATCCTTCTCATACCATAGGCAAAAAATGTAATGTCATAATTCAAAGACATGAATATAAAATCAATATAATAATAACAATATGGAAATGTCATCAATGTGTAGCTATACTCTTGCTATCATAGAAAATGTGAGAGAAATATTAGACTAGCAGTAAGGATATTCACACTGTAATAATCATTTTCTCACCTATAAAGAAATAATATGTTTGTTTTGCTTCACTTTGATTTCTATGAACATTCTGACTATAGAAATCTAGTAAAGAAAACCTTTTTACCAAGAACTCATTTTACTCTTCTTGGTTCATCAATAGATTTTGCTCAACTACATTCGCTTCAGACATCACTGCAAAAATTTTTAATAGTTTGAAAATTTTGGTGCTGTGATGTCCCCAACTTCTTTTACCTGGCTTCTCAACTCATGAAGACATTGGCTCCTTTTGCATCTTCCTTCACTTACTGCAGTCCTGAGACACCTTGAATGTACTCCAACACGTACACAGGGCTCTTTTGTTGCTTCTTTTCTCTGAAGGGTTCAGACCTACAGTGTTGACTAATCTTTTATAAATTTTTCCAGTTTTGTAGTTGTTTAAGGCAGAAGAGCAAATATGATCCTGGTTACCTCATTTGCTCAGAAGTAGTAGTATGTTTCTTAATGTTTCAATTTGATAATGTGTGAGTGTCCTTTCAGTTAATCTAATACTTTTATTGTAAACCTGAAGAAATATGAAAAATTATTGTGCTAGTACAGCAAATGTACTCTATCAATTTTACTGTCCCTACCAGAGTTAAATAGACTTCACTTTTTATAATACATTACATATTCTTAAAGAAATGTGAATCTCTTTTTAATTATAATTGTTTATGTTAAGATAAAAATATACAAATGGGAGATGGTCATTTTGTGGTGGTAAGGGCATTTTACTGAATTCAGAATTAGTGATTTCAGTCTTGGCTGGCTGTATAGACCTAGGAAAATCAAGTGATGTCTCAATAACTCTGGGCCAGATGTGCAAACTCTCAAGGCCATGGCCATATTGTTTTTCTGGAAACAGGGAAATTGAATGCAGTAATTCATGGAAACAAGGTTGTGTCCATGGTATGCTTTGGAATTTATGAATGCTCTATTCAGTGATAAATGGATCCTTTTAAATTATTTCCTGTTTTCTTTGCAAGTATTCATTTTTAGCTATTAAAAAAATCCTTAAAATAGACCTCACATTTAAATTTGCTTGGATTTTGGGGATTAAGGGATTACACTTTAGTAGTATAGACATTTAAGTCAGATTTTATATTGCCTTTGTAAATAATATTGCTGTGAATCAGGGGCAGATAAATAAAACAATAAGCAATTAGGAAATTGGTCTTACGAATCTTGGTTTTAATAACTGGTAGAGAACTCAAATGCATAAAATAGAAGAAAAATGTATGGAAGGAAGCATGATAGTATATAAAATAGAAATTCAAAAAAAGATGCAATTTGTTCTTTGTCATCTTTCCTTTTAATAAACTATAAACCCGTTCTAAGGGCCCACCAAGGAATGGAAAATACTGATAGAGTTGAACCATGATTCATTCAAATTTTTGAATAGTAGAAATAGTTTGAAATTTGGATAGAACTCGATAATTTCCCTATATTAGCATATGAATAATCATTTTACCTTTAATTACTTCAATATTTTCTGTCACCCTTGATCTCTTGGAAGTGTTAAGCAAATCTGTCTTGCTACTTTTCTAACTCTAGTGTCAATCACAGTAACTACCACATAATAAGGGCTTAATAGCACAAATATTTGTTGAATTAGTAAATAGTGTGCACTGATTGTCAGCAATCTTGAATATGAATAAACTGCATTTTTATTTGGCATGGTACAGCTTTGGGAATCCACAGGGCTACAGTGGAAATGTAAGGATAAAACAAATCCTATTTGTCTGCAGGTTGGGGATTTTTCTAGTGTTTTTCCAATGATAAAACATTTAAGTGTGTTCTGGGAAGTGAAGATCTTTTGAAGAAAAGGTGAAATTTCTTGCTTCTGATCTGATTTCCCCATCCATGTTACTGAAAAACTTAAGAAATATATGAACATATGTATATGTACACAAATATATGTATGTACATGCATATACACATGCATTCATATATGTATACTAATTGAGATTTACATAAAATTTTTATACACAAATATTAACAGTTCACATAGTCTTTATGCCATCTGAACAATGATGGAGGTCAAATCTTCCTTTTAAAATAAAATATTTGGCAATATCAGTTAATTCTGAATTTTTCATTGGTCTAACATTATTTTATAATACAAAGAAAATTGTTCCTAAGTTTCTGTGAAATTTGATAAGTAATTTTGTGTTTAGGACATGGATATAAAAGCTACTTGACAGAGAAATTCATTGTAATGAATTTCTTCATTTTGGCCAATTCCCATTTTAACCAAGTTGAAAGTCATGCATGAATATAGCTCTATTACGGAAAAAGATTTTTATAAATTGCATATGGAATTATGTATTTTATAACCATCCCTGTATCTATGAAATTGGCCACACTACTACATTGCTAATTTCCCTAAACCAGATTAAGACTAGTATTATTGATAAACCCTGCTTGATAAATGCTTGCCTGTGTGTGTGTGTGTGTGTGTGTGTGTGTGTGTGTGTGTGTTTTGCTGGCTTTTGACCAAACCCTTTCTCCAGAACACACATAACATTTTGAAAAGGACAACAATAAACTCCACCCACAGGACACCCACAAAATGATCATTTCATATCACAAGACATTATTCCTAAAAGTATTCAAACAACCAGTAACCATTGCTAGAAAAAACAATGATTAGAAGTGATTAGATGTGTAGCCTAAAAAAGAAAGATCAATTTTAATTGCAGCTTTAAAGCCTATGTTTTCTAATGTGAAATGTCATTACTGATTTATTTTCTTCTTGAACAGAATAGAAAACGCCCATATTCTACAATTTCCTTTGGCTAAGTATGGTAGTCTGAATGGAAACCAGAGTCCTGGAAATGAAAATATCATCTCAATATACCAGAACAAAAGTTCTGTGTTTGACAAGCTTCTTGATGAAAAGTTGAATTGGTTCTCCGTCTTGTTTTGTTTTTTTAGATCTTGAATATTTATTATCAAAATTAAGTGAAAATCCAAGTTTTTCAATGCCCCAAAGAGATTTATAAAGTGGATAATTATAAATATTTTTCTCCATTAAATTCATTTTAAATAACCTGAGAGAAATAATAATCTATGTAAAATGAAGTAGGTAATTATTAAAATGAAAGTATATTCACATAATCCATATTTATTCTTGTAACTTTAATATTCTTTCCTTATTGCATATTGAAATTATAAATTTATTTCAACATATTTGAATCTTTGATAAAAATGTTTTAAAACACTATTCCATAAACTTCGAACAATTTTCTAGCTCTTAACTCTGAAAAGGCAAATTGGTATTAGTATTGCAAGAAGAGAATTTTATATTTGTCCTTTCTAAAACATTGCTCTTTTGTCTTTCATTAGTCTTACCTTTGCCATTGTTAATCTACACATATTTTCAATACAAGTATAATTTTAGTACATTTTAGCATGATTTAAATATGTAGATAAATCAATTATATGAATTAGTTTGATAGTAGGTATTTTATACATTCATTTCCTTAGACAAGGATAAATAGGGAAAAAATTTCTGTCATTGCTGAAGTTGCTTATCCAGCACTTTTCTAAGGTCATCTCTAGTAGCTGGGACCAGTAACCAGCAATGCCTTCTAGGAAAAGTGCTAGAGTGTGGTCAGGGACATGTATGAGTGAGTCCTATCTATTGTTTTCTCTTAGGAATGTTCTCCAACACTTTCCCATATCAATTAATAGAGTTGATTGATTACTCAGGGAATTCTAAAAAGCATAGTTACGGCACCTTTTAGGGTCCTAATACCAGCAAAGCAGCCTGTAAGTGAATCATTTTTACCAATTGGTGTCTGACTTTTTTTTCTTTTTTAACCTTTTCACAGAGACTAGGGAGATTAGCTTGTGGAATATTGTGGATATGCTAATTTAAGGTGAATTTCACACGGATACCAAGATGAGGAATCTGCATGGCTACTGATTAAAAGTAAAATAAAGCAAAACAATGAAATTAAATATTTTACGTTTTATTTGCTTGATTGGTTTATGATGAGAAGTCTGCTCTTTGTTGTTTCATGAAAATTATCTTTTTCTCTGGCTGCTCTTAAGATTTTCTTTCATTGCTGATTTTAAGGAATTTCATTAAAATGTGCTATGGAGAAAATAATAACAATTATTGTTATTTCTACCTAGGTGGAAAATTAATGAGATAATGTAACCATAAAGTACTTAATGCTGTTGCAGAAGTTTCACGCTGAGTTTTCAAAATATTTATCAGATGGACAAGTGAAAGTATTTTTCCAAAGCGAAGGGTATTGTAATTACTGGTTATTTGAAGGTATATTAACACTGTGGGATAGGGCAGGCTTGATGTTCTAATGAGGGCAACCATGGTGGATTATGAGTAATTTGCATGTATTAAGTTAGAAATTCTTCCAAAAAGAGTTAAGAAGACTTAAAGCAAGCAGTTTTACAATCAAGTTTTCAGCTGTGAGGCAAAGCTAGGATCTATATTTGTACTGGGTAGGCACGGGTGGCATTTAAATCACAGGGGAAATCTTTGGATAAGAACTGGCAAAGAAGATAAACAAGCAAGACTGATATAGATATTTACTAATATTTCATAATAGCCAAATAGCTTTAATGCTCACGTGGACTATTACTACAGTCTCCTAAATTATCTGTTTTCAAATTTACCCTGGTGACTACTTGATCCAAACTCTCTTCAAAGTAATTTTTCTAATTCCTCACTTCCTATAGGGTCAAGATGATGGTCTTAAAGCAGGTAATCCACAGAATATCCTTTTCTGTACTCTTGGTATATTCAAATCATTAATTTCCTCAATCAATACTCCCTTTTCCTTTATGCATTAGAAGAAGGCATAACTTAACAGCAATTTCTCAGTCTCTCTAAACTCTAAGTTATTCTCCCATGTTTTCAAGTCTATAATCTCATATTTGTATGATTTTTTTTCTTAGAGCATGCTTGATATCTGTGATTATGTGTTTACAATAATAAATATCTTAACTATGTTAAGACATTATCTTTCATTTTATAAGTAAACATAGATCTAATTGCTGATTTTTTGCATTAAATGACATGGCTCCGGAGGAATGCAAACAAATTAATAACTGCATACTAGAAAGTGAATCCAAATATTATAATAGCGTAAATTTAACTAAAAAAATTATGCAAAGTAAACATGGCAGTTCAACTGCATGAAAATACTTTCAACAGGACTTCAAGGATCTTTGACTTTCCAATGGAGATTTGACCAATGGAGATTACACATGTAGAAGATAGGAGTCAGGTATAAGAGTAAGATCTGGGTATTTACTTTCCAATTGTTTTTGTATAGAAGACTCTTCATGTCCTTCAATGTATTTCTGCTCCACACAAGATTATCAAGTCTATAGGACTTCTCAAAGGAGCACAGAAAGAAATTAAAACACACCGACCGCTAACTAGCCACTTTCCACCAGAGTGGTCAAATAAATTTTATTCACAAGCACTGTTTTGCTTTTTTAGACAGAAGAGTTGTTGATATTAAGTTGTGAATGATGGAACTCTAGGAAACATAATCGTATCTGTTAAGAACAGTTGCTTATTCTGATTTTGCAAATCCATGTGTGTGTGTTTCCAACACAGAGTTCTCTCACAAGTGGTGGTATTTTTTTTTTTTTTTCTTGAACTCTGAGTGACTTGTTTAAGCAGGGATCAACACAGAGCACGGTAGACTTTTTCTAAGTATTTCTGAAGGGTGTAACTTTTATGAATTGTCTGCCCTAATTTCAACTAACACATAAAATAGGATGAATAATAATATAATTGCTCCCTCCCTTAGGGAGCAAAAGACTCTAACAGGTAGCCTAACTTCCTTAGAAATAAATGGCATGTACTACAAAATCCCAAATATAAATGGAAGCAAGAGTAATAAATTATGTGTTGAATTCTAGCAGCTCATTTTCCTGTGAAATGGTGCAATACAATTTCAAACCACAAAAACCTTGTAAGTTGAATTCTATTTACTCTGGGCCTATTTACTTCTTCTACAGAACAATTTAAAATATGGTATTTGTAAGTCTGATGTGAGATGTCATTTTTTTTCTTTTCCCCTTAATATCCTTTTTTGGAAATAGCATCCATGTTTCCAACATTTTTGATTGTGTTTTGAAAACAACTTTAATACTCTTCAGAAATATTTCCTAACAACTTTAATTATACAATATATGGTTTTGCCTTTTCTTGATATATTTTTGACCATTTCAAAAAAAAGCAATAAAGAGTAGCAGAATATAAAGGTTAATTTCAAGCTGAAAATCTAGGGTTAAAAAAAGAAAAAGTGGCTGAGGAAGTTTTGCATACTTCCTGCAGAGGTGTAGACAACTACCAGGATGACCCCTTCAATTCAATAGATGTGTCCTCCTCTGCAAATAGATTATGCAATGAGACAACAATACATAAGGTAGTTTATTTATAACAAACAGGACAGGGATTGAATAATATAAAACATTAGTAGTTAGTGATTGTTTCTAAAGGGATATAAAAAGCCTTAAAGGTGATTACACTTGAACATGATTTCAAGGAATACTTAAGAAAGTTATTAATGAGATTCAGTCATGCTATAAACAATGTGTGATCGAATGAACTGCATGAACAGGATTGCCTAGAAAGAGAATATAGAATGATAGGAGAAAGTTATCAACAAGCAAATATGAAAAAAATAACAAATGATGCAGGGAAGCCAAGAGAAAAATGTTATCAATGGAACTTAGAAAAAAAGTGTTCTAAGGGTGTTTTAAGGTAACTGAGAAGGCGGACTATTCTTTAACAGAAATTATGACAGGAAAATAGTGCTGGCTTAAGATTCAATAATTGTTACACATAGTGTGTTACAGAAAGGATCATTTTTTGTCAAGACAAGAAAATAAACCTCTGGAAATGGACCCTTTAGATCAGTAATTATTGTAGCAGCAAACTGCTTATTATCTGGGATATCAAAATTCAGATTAGAGTAATTTTAGGTGATATAATATGAAGAAGACAAGTAAAGACTATACTTATAAGACTTTGGATTTTAAAGGAAGAAACATATCAAGGGAGTCAGGCTAGAAGAATAGACATTATTATTATTACTTTTTTGTGTGGTGCTGGGTATTGAACCAAAGACCTCATGTATGCTAGGCAAGGGCTTGACTACTAAGCCACAACTCCAGGCCCAGAAAAAGCATTTTACGATGAGAAAAAATGATATGTGTAAGCATATGATAAGGTATTAATGAATACATAGAGACTGAATATGTAAATGATAAAGTATATATTTCAAGAAGTAATATACTCAGATTGTATTAAGGTATATTAATTTGGTTTAGTTGCATAGTTATAAAGTTCAAAGTATAATACTTGAAACCAAACAAAATGAGAAAATAGTTATTTTTGAAAACTGGAAATTATGATAATTTATATATTTAAGATGCAAGACCTAATCTGCCAGGGGAACACAAATGACAACTAAAAGAATGAGCATAAACTAGAAATGGGAAGAAGTTTTGGGATGGAAACATAAAGTCAGTTCCACCCATGACTGACATTTAGCCCATACATCTGGAAATGGCTATACCATTGCTAATATATCGCTATACTGGCTGGTAAATGATCGTATTAACATCCCTCCAATTGCCCCCCTTGCTACTCAGATAAATGCATTTCTCTAAGAATTCCCGATTATTTACCATCTTGATAATAAAGGATAATTTCTGGCTGAAGTTGGGATACTCTAAGACTCTCTGCTTCTTTTGCAAATTCTGTCTAATTTTTATAGAACAATGCTACACCATTCTTATATATTGTGAATATCATTCAGGTCTTTCTCAATGCAAGAAGTAATAACACAGGAAGAGATATAGACCTACAAACTTGGAGCAATAATCAGATCAACAGGAAGTCCTTAACTGTACAGAAAACAAGCCAAATGTTGAGAAAAATGAAGTTGGGATTGTGGTTACCAGAATCTGGAAAAAGAAGGAGAAGGGTGGGGAGAGGGACACCATGGCTAATGAATAACAAAATCACAGTGAGAAGAAAAGAATAATGTTTTAGTCATTTTTTTTCTGCCATAAGCAAAAGATCTGACCAGAATAATTAGAAGAGGAAAGTTTATTTGGGGGCTGATGGTTCCAGAGCAAACAAGTTCTGGTATTCTAATTTATTGTATATTTCAAAATAGCTGAAAAAAGGATTTGAATGTCCCCAACAGAAAGATATGACAAATGTTTGAGGTGCCAGATAAGCTAACCACTCTGAACTGAACACTGCTTATTGTACAAGTGTATTAAAGTATCATAGTGTACCCTAGAAGTATGTAAACTTATTGTATGTCAATTTTGAGAAAGCTAAATTCAAGAAAATGGACCAGGTTAGCATAAGCCAGAGATTTAGTGTTCAAAGAGAACTTATGACCTGGAGTTAAACAATCCTTTCACATTTGGTAAAGTAATCTGAAACTTCAGGATTATTAAAACATATAACACCTGGATAAATGAAAGCTAGACTTGTCTTAATTCTGAGATATATTAAAATGATCTTCACTTACTAAAATCAAATAATTAATATGACTGTTTTTGAACTAATTTTTTTCCCCCAGGAACTACAGTAAGATACATGACCATTTGGTATAATTTATAAAAAGATGCTTCTTATGGGAAGATGATTCACAAAAGTTACCCTGTTCAGGAATAATTAGAAAAAAGTCCACCATGCTCTGAGTTGTTCTCTCCATTTTAGGGCCACTGGCTTGGGAACAGAGTATGGAATGCATTTCCAGTTCCACCTGTGTCTCTTTAGCCAACTCCTTCCATTAAGGCACAGTCTCTATCTAAGGGCAGGGTTATCCCATATACACCCCTATTTCTCATGAAACTTTGATGGTTCTTTGTCTGAGTTGATTAAATGGGGTGATTGTCCTGGGTCAAACTAATCTAGTATTTTTTGAAAAGGTTGAAATCTAGATTTTCAACTCAAGGTGCAACTAAATAGCTAAAGTAGATTTCAGGACTTCCACACTCTCTTTTATAGCTATGCCTACACAGTAACTTATCATGTCCATATTTGTTCTGATCTGTTCATAAGCACTTAAATATTTGTTGTTGAATCCACAGGATTTACACTTTGGAGGAAACATTTCAAAGCTTACCTTAAAGCAAAAAGGGTTTTCACTGTATTACTTGTTCCCGCAAGGTAGTTCAGAGAGCAATTTTTAAAAAGTTCATATAAATGTCCCCTACACATCCCAAAGTCCATAATTACACTCACTCTTGTGGACACTTATTTAGTGTGCCTGCCTTTACCTGAAGCTTTTTTCCTCAGAAGGTTAGCCAACCTTTTCACATAGAGTATACAATATCAGGATCATACATTATTTATGAATTTGAATTGCTTGAGGTTCCAGCTATCACATACTTGCACAGCAATTTTTGATATATTACTATTAAAATGTTTTTAATCTCTGATGTTATTTCCCAAATAAGCCCATGGACTAGATTTGGAAATGTGTGCTTAGATCTCTAAAACCTTGTGACAGAATAATATTTCACTTGGGGGGAAGACTCTCTGGTGGTTCTCTGTTCCAATGCATCACTAGTACAGTGGTGCTTTGATAATATACTACCTAGACTCATCTGTCACTGGAGCACTAGGGAGAGGAGGGCAGTCAGTTTAATTATTTATTAGTGCAATGTATCATCACAGTGTTACCAGCTGGTGCTCAGGAACATGACCTAGGATATGAGATGCTGTGCTTTTATTTTCATAAGTAGTATCTTTGAATCCAAGGTAAATAAATCTAGGCTCACTACCAGGCTTGTCAGGGAGAAGGTGTTATAATTGCATTGTGGATGCAAACATTGCCAATGATGTCAATTAGCAAATAGAGATTGTAATGCAAATTTCTTTTATAAAGCTGAAATCAAAACTTAAAAACTGTAATTTATGTTCTTTAAAGCATGTCCTATTTAATATCACAATTATTTTTTAGCAGGGAACTGTTTATTATCTGGGATATCAAAATTCAGATTAGAGTACTTTTAGGTGATATAAAGAAGACAAGTAAAGACTATACTTACAAGACTTTGGAGTCTACCTTTTTATGAAGTATGTACTATTTGTTTTGGAACTGACTATCTGTTAATAAAAATGAAATCAGTTAATAAAAATGAAAAAAGGCAAATATTGAATTTAAAAAAAAATGTAAGAATGTTCCCTGAGCTCTATTTAAAAAGACTAGCCCTTGGGCATGGTGGCACATGCCTATAATGCCAGCACCTCAGGAGGCTGAGGCAGGAGGATCGAAAGTTCAAAGTCAGACTCAGCAAAAAAGACGTGCTATGCAACTCAATGCGACCCTGTGTCTAAATAAAATACAAAATACGACTGGGGGCATGACTCAGTGGTCAAGTGCCCTTGAGTTCAATCCCCAATGTCCCCCCCCAAAATAAAAATAATAAAAAGATTAGTCACATTTTTGTAAGTAAGATTAAAATAAGATATTATTTTAACAAATATTTGAATCTTTATTTCATGTTTAGTGTTATGACAAGTTCTTAGGGTATAATAACAAATAATTATTTAATCCAAGGGGTATATTATCTTAGTGGTAATTATAGTAATGCAAGGTGTCACGTAAGACAAGCAGTTCTTGACATTCAGAAGCTGTCTGGCACTGTCACCCAGGTCATGGCTTTGCCATGAACTAGACTGGTGGTCATATCTATGCCTCAGTGACTACTTTGAACATAAAGCCTTCCAGAGAGAGGAGTAATTGAGGCAATGATTAGGCAAATAAATGTGAGGAGCTGTTTCTGGAAGCATAGAAAAAATGTAGATAAGGGATAAGAGAGATGAGGAGATTATAGGCAAGATGAGGAGATCAGTTTAAGAGAAAAATGCATAAAAATAATAACACATTAAAAGATTTATAAGTACAAAGGTCTATTTTACATGCTTTTACTAATTAATTTAAGTCTGGTAATAGCACTGTGGGTTAGGAACTAAGGAAAAAAGAGGTTTCTTAAAGTCACACTTGCAGAAAATTCAGAACCTAGCAACAATTCTCAATCCTTGCTCTTAGCCAGGGTGCTGCAAAAACACAAATATACATTACTAATCACTTGACCAGTAGCATAAAAGGATCAGCATTTCTAGGTCTGAAATCTTATTTTTTATGCTTATATTCCTCATAACAATGAAGGAATAATAATCAAAATGATTATTGACTATATTGTCTATTCCACAGTTAGATTTTTGCAGGAGTTTGAATTAGAAAAATAGACAGGTATAGAGAAATTTCCAAAGAATCCAGAGTTGTACTTCACATGAGATAGAGAATGCAGATGTTGGTCACAAAGAGGCCACCAAACCAGTCTACCCCATCCACAGTTAGGTCAGACTTAAGAATAAGTCTGTCCTTTCCGTGTCCCGAAGGCTGAAAACCAGTTTCAGAAAGATGAATGGAGGAGAGTAAAATAAAAGATTTTACACTTAAAGGTGTAAAATCATGGAATGTCATAACTTGGAGGAAGGGATCTAAGAGAAGTGTTTAACTAGATGAGAGATTGAAATTTTAATTGAGATTGTTTGGTAGGCAGAATAGTAAACCCCCAGAGATACCCCTGCTCTATTTTAAAAACCTTTGAATGTGACGTATTAAGTAGATACAACTAAGAAAAGAAGATTACCCTGCATTATCTTAGAAGTCCAATCTAATCAGGTAAGCCCCTAAAAGCAAAGAACAATCTCAAGTCAGAGGCAGAAAAGAGATATAACAGAAGAAATTAGAGATTAGAACTCTAAGAAGGATATAACTCTGAGTTAGAGGAGTCCATGTGTAATACCTAAAAGAAGCTTCTAGGAGCTAAGAGTGAGCCCAGATGAAAGCTTAGGTTGAATAATAACAAGGAAATAGATTCTGTTAACTACCTGAATGATTCTGGAAGCAGGTTGATTTTGGTATTATGGAAACTCAGAACAGAGAAACTAGCAGGGATAAGCCAAATTTTTGATTTACAGAGCTGTGATATGACAACTTCGAGCAGAATCTATTTTAATAAAATTCTGTAAGCATGAAATATATCTTATTGTTGTTAGAGTCTCATTCTTAAGGATGTACATGGTGTTGGGATTCACTGTGTTGTTTTCATACATGTATATGGGGAAATTATGTCGTTCCACTGTCTTTGCTTATCTCCCCTCCCTTCCCTTCATTCCCAATGGTTTAATCTCCTGCACTTTTATCCCTTAGTTTGGGTTAGCTTCCAACTATCAAAAAAAAAAAAAAAAATTTGACTTTTGTTTTTTGGGGACTGACTGACTTCACTTAGCATGATAGTCTCCAGATTTATTTGCTGGCAAATGTTGTAAAGTCGTTCTTCTTTATGACTGAGAAACACTCCATTGTGTATATATACCATATTTTCTTTATCCATTCATCTATTGAAGAGTACCTAGGTTGGTTTCACAGATTGGTAATAGGGAATTCAACTGGTATAAATATTGATGTGGTTGTGTCACTATAGTAAGTTGATTTTAAATATTTTGTGTATATACTGAGGAGTGGAGTAACTGAGTCAAATGGTGGCTCCATTCCTACTTTTTGAGGAATCTTCACTACTGCTTTCCACAGTGATTGTACCAGTTTGTAGTCCAATCAGCAATGCATGAGTATACCTTTTTCCCACATCCTCACCAATATTTATTGTTGCTTATATTCTTGATAATTGTCATTCTGGTTGGAGTAAGGTAAAATCTCAATGTAGTTTTAATTTGCATTTCTCTAATTGGTTGAGATGTTGAACATTTTTTCATATATTTGTTGAAACCATATGTATTTCTTCTTCTGTGAAATGCCTGTTCAGTTCCTTTGCCCATTTATTGATTACTTTCTTGGTGCTGAGTTTTTTGGGTTCTTTATATATCCTGGAGATTAATGCTCTATCGGAGGTGCAAGTGGCAAAGATTTTCTCCCATTCTGTAGGTTTTCTCTTGACTTTATTCACTGTATCTCTTTCTGTAAAAAGCTTTTTAATTTGATGCTAGTGATTATCGATTTTACTTGTTGCATTTTAGGGTTCTTATTAAGGAAGTCAGTTCCTCGAGTGTTGGGCTTTTCTTTTCTTCTAGTATGGACAAGGTTTCTGGTCTAATACCTAGGTCCTTGATTCACTTTGAACTGAGTATTGTGCAGAGTGAGAGACAGGGGTTAAATTTCATCCTACTACACATGAATTTCCAGTTTTTCTAGCACCATTTGTTGAAGAGGCTATCTTTTTTCCAGTGTATATTATTGGTACCTTTGTCTAGTATGAGGTAAGTAGTAACTCTATTTTTTTTTTCTTTTTTTTTGGATTTGTCTCCATCTCTAGTCTGTTCCATTGGTCTTCTTGCCTGTTTTGATGACAATACCATGCCAATTTTGTTACTATAGCTCTATAGTATGAATCAAAATATAACTTTTAATACCCATACATAACCAAAAAGCTTCAGGATCATTTGAAATTATCCATGGGAAAGTGGTGGGGGTATTACATCTGAAAAATGTGTTTAAAGACAGTTATGAAAAGTAGCAAAAAATTCATTGCACATTTCCATGTAATTGAATCTACTTAAAAATCTGCATATAAATGTTAACCTATGACCTAAACATTGGTTAGAAATGTTAATTGCAGATATAAATATCCTATGGAAGTCTCCAAATATTGAAAAATAAACCCTTTGCAAGTAACATCATAAAAGTTTCAAGTAGCTGACAGTGCAAGTCAGCTTTTGGGGTCTGAGGTTGATTCCACTGGTGACAGTATTGTGAAAATTAAGGTCATCAAAGTGAAAAGTAGATTCAGTATTGTTAGCCATCCATTTCTGTAAGATATGATGCCTATGCTATAAAATCACCCATCTCAAGGACAATAATATATAAGCCCTTAACCCCAAGACTTCACAACAGACTTCTCTGGTTTCAGTTAGAAACTCTTCTTCCTGCAGTCATGTTGGTCTTATCAGTCTCTTTCCATTATCCAGGAAAAGAAATCTACCAAATTATGCTATGTGCATGTATGTCTACCACAATGAATCCCACTTATTTATAAAATCATAATGCACAATTGAAAATAACAGTAAAAGGGAAATCAGTAGAATAGAGACAAGTGGATTCAGGGAGGTTGGATGGGAGGGAAAGGGAAGGTACTGGGGAATAAGATGAATTGAATTAT
The DNA here is from genome assembly GCF_902686445.1 of Sciurus carolinensis. Classification (NCBI taxonomy): domain Eukaryota; kingdom Metazoa; phylum Chordata; class Mammalia; order Rodentia; family Sciuridae; genus Sciurus; species Sciurus carolinensis. The sequence goes on along the minus strand of NC_062217.1, from coordinate 108,527,952 downwards.
GTACATGAATGAAGATGAATAGGAATAATGAATCCCACTATTATGTATAATTACATACACCAAACATAATGAAATATATAACTACTTCTTCTGGATAAACTTCCTGTTCATATTTAATTTGTTGCCTTTATTCTTTCTCTAAATAAAATTAGGCAAGTCTGCTGGATTTCAAAAGTAATGGCCAAATGGTAATTTTTCCTTGGAGATCTAACTTCATCAAGTAATATTTACTTGATTGACTTTGTCTGCAAATATTTATATACTATATATAATATATTTAATTTCTAAATTAACTGTATCTCAAAGACCAAATTCTACAAATGACATGATTCTACCTTATGGATGAAAGAGGAACTACAATATTACAGACTTTCATGCTGAAGATAGTTTGTAAAATTTTGGGCACCAAATTTTCACACAAATACATAGTATGATTTTTTAATACAATAAACATGCCTTTGGAGAATATATACATTCAGAAGTACATAGCAAATTAATTCTTTTAAGTAGAGAAATACAATTCTTCAAGGATAAGAGATTTTCATCTGAAATTAGACAGACTCAAGAACAGCATGCCTACCACAGAGATTAAATTGGTACATTTTGAAATTATTGTTATGATGATATTTATGATGAAAATAATAGTTATGATGATAATGATGATGGTGATGATAACAAGCCAGGAATATTGCTGCCTTTTTCACCCTAAATTGTCTGATCAACTGTTTCTCCTGCTAGGAGTCAATCTGGCATTGTTTCTCAAACAGGAATATGAACATATTTGGAAATAATCTTGGGATTCTTGAATCAAAGCTTGAAAAATTTTGGATTTTTTTTTGTAATTTAAAAACAGTGTTAAAAACTTATTCTACATCTTATTGACTATTATACAGTTGAAAATTGCTAATATTTTGTTAAATGACAGTGCTTTTTGCAAATAAGTATTTGTAGTGATCCCAATACCACAAAGTTTCAGGGGAATGGGATTGTCACAAAGCATATTCTTATGTAAGCAGTAGAATTCAAAGAAATTGGTATTAATGTCACATTTTGAACAAATTATTTTCTTATATTTGAACCACCTATTTACATGCACCAACTTGTAACAATCTCTTATAAAGTTGTATTAAATATGCCAGGGGTATTTTTCTAATAATGAATGGATTATATGTTGATTGAATTCAGTGTTCATCAAACGGCAGGACTAATCTTAATTTAAGGGAATGGAGTGGCATCATAACAATCAATGGCACACTTTTAAAGTGACAAATGCTTATTAGTTGAATTTAAGCTGAATATGAAGTCTGATTATTTAAAATAAAACAAAGTCATTCAGGTGCATATTATGCAACACAGTTTGTAAATACACGTACTCTGCATAAGTATTGGTGAAGAAAAAGAGAAAAAATAGACTAAATATAGAATAAGACCTCACAAATCATATTTTCAATTTACAGACAAAATCAATGATTAATTTCTAGCCTAATAATACAATATACCAAACTCAGATTGGGTTGTTAATTAGATTTTCACTGCCTTGGTCATTTTGTTAATTTGTAAATTTGTCTGTAATTTATCATTGTTTAACCACATAAGAAAATGGAGTTTAAACAGCATCTGTATCTGTATAAATAAATAACACAGGAGTAAAATGGACACAAAAAATCATGTTATTCAACACATATTCATACATGATTCCAGTTTAAGAATGTTTCTTACTATAAAGAGTATAATAAATATATTTCATTTTTAACTTGTGTAGTTGATAAAATATTAGCTTCACCACTTTATTAGTCTCTCAAAATCTATTTATAGGGAATTTTTATTTTTTGTTTATGCTTTCAGTATTGGTACCATCTTAAGCCAGACCAATTTGCCCAAGTTCACTCACTAATAATAGAAAACTGATGTTTCTTGCCTTAACAGCCTTATTTGCAAGAAAAATTATTTAAAATGATTTTAAGCAGGTAAAAAACATTTAAGAAGCACACATGGAAAATATGGAATGCCAAGACCCAGATATGGGTGCACCTTGTGACGTCATATGTTATCAAATAGGATATACTATAGCTGAAAAGACAAAGAAAAGAAAAGAGAAGTAGCCTGTCTTCCCTTTAGGCAGGGGATTTGATTTATAAATTCCTACTCTTTTGACTTTCCTGTGGTAGTATTGATTTGTATCACATGATGAAAAGATGTGTAGAGAAGAAAAATATCTTTAGGGAATTTGCTCAATTTACATACTATTGACCTGATTCTCATTCTTGGGGAGCATAAAGAAAATAACTTCCCTCTGCATTTCATTGAAGATAGTGACTTTATTTCTAAACAGATCATAAGTCTAAATTCTAAATTGCATTAATTTAAAAGATAAGAATTCAATCATACTACTTAACTGAAATAATTTTACTTTGCAAAGAATGCTTTTGTGTGTATGCGATTGAGACTCCCCATTTTCTCAAAGGTATTTGTTATTATTATTATTACTACTATTATTGTAGATCATTTCAATTGTGAATTCATGGGAGAAAATGTATTTCTTCAATATTACCAAAATTAGCATTGAGAAAACATTTTATTTGTTCTTTTAGGTTATACATGACTGTGGTGTGTATTTTGACACATCATACATACATGGAACATAATTGCCCATTCTTGTGGTTGTACATGATATGGTGTTAAACCGGTTGTGTATTCATATATGAATGTAGGAAAGTTATACCCAATTCATTCTACGTTTTTTCCTATTCCCATCCCCCTTCCTTTACCCTCATTCCTTTCTCTGTGAACCTCTACTCCTCCCTTCCCCCACCAATTGTGAGTTGGCATCTGCATATCAGAGAGAACATTTTGCCTTTAGCATGATAGTGTCCAGTTCTATTCATTTACCAGCTTTGAAAATCCATCTAAGATTTTTATATTATTTTTTTAATGAGGCAAATAGGTCCATGTCAGTAACTATTTCATTCTATGCTCTCAACAACTCTGAGTTTTGAAATTACAAACATATATCACATATCTGAATATCAGATTATGAACTTTACTCATGATTTGCTATAAAAATGAAATATATTCTATTGTACTTGCTCTGTGATATGATCATGGTTTGTCATGGTTAAAATAAGCTAATTTCTCCTCTGAAATTTTCCCTTTCAAAGCACTTCATTTTCATTGAATTCTGAGACAGATTAATGAAAGAATGGGTGAATGTTTTTCAAATAATACTGAAGATAATTAACAAATGTTTTCAAATAAGAATATCCTTTCAGTTTTATTATGACAAATTATTAACAGATAATATTGATGCACTGTCTTTAGTAGCTGTATTGAGAGCTAATCTATGAATTAATTTGTTCTAGTTAAAGAAAGACAAACTTTGAAAATATGTTCTTGAGCAGAACTTTCTCAGTCTGAAGGGCAACAACCAATAAATAGCTAAAAAAGCTTCAAAGCATGATAAGAAGAGAACATTTCTGTAACTAAACCACTAAGTTATAACAGAGTATATTCTTACCAGACATATATACAGCATATACTATGCAATAACTTCCCACAAGGTCAACAATCCTGCCCATTTAAAACAACAAAAACACTTTCTGTAGCCACAAAATTTTTATGCAAAGAACTGGTCTAGGAGCAGATTTTTTATTTTTTTAGTTTAATTGGTGCTTTATTGTTCTATTTTTTCTAATTAGTTTTATATAATAATAGAATGTATTTTGACCATCATATATACATGGAGTACAACTTCTTATTCTTCTGATTGCATATGATGTAGAATTATACTGGTCATGTAATCATATATGCCCATAGGCTAATAATGTCCAATTCATTCTACTGTCCTTCATATCCCCATATCACCTCCCCTCCCTTCAGTCTCCTCTGTCTAATCCAAAGTACCTCTATTCTTCCCTAGCTCCCCACCCTGATTGTGAATTAGTATCCTCATATTAGAGAAAACATTTTGTCTTTGGTTTTTGGGGATTGGCTTATTTTGCTAAGCATGATATTCTTCAGCTCCATCCAATTGCCAGCAAATGCCATAGTTTCATTCTTAAAGGCTGAATAATATTCCATTGTATATTTATACTACATTTTCTTTATCTATTCATATTTTGAAGGGCACCTAATTTAGTTCCATAGTTTGACTACTATTAATTGAGCTGCTATAAACATTGATGTGGCAGCATCGCTGTAGCATGCTGATTTTAAATAATGATGAAAAAGAGAAAGCCTACAGAATGGGAGAAACATGCACCTCAGAAACAGAATTAATCTCCAGGATATATAAAGAACTCAAAAGCCACCAAAAATAAATAAATAAATAACCTTAATAACCCAATCAATAAATGGGCAAAGGAACATAACAGACATGTCACAGAAGAAGAAATACAATTGATCAACGAATAAATGAAAAAAATATTCAACATCTTTAGCAATTAGAGAAATGTAAATCAAAACTGCAATTTCTTGTCACTCTAGTCAGAATGGCAATTATCAAGAATACAAGCAATAATAAATGTTGGTGAGGGTGTGGGGGAAAAGGTACACTCTTACATTGCTGGTGGGACAGAAAATTGGTGCAACCACTCTGGAAAACAGTATGGAGATTCCTCAGAAAACTTGGAATGGAACCACCATTTGATCCAGTTATCCCACTCCTTGGTTTATACCCAAAGAACTTAACATCAGAAAATTATTTTTGACAAGTTAATCAGAAAGACAAGTGGATTAAACAGATCATAATGTTAACCTACTATAGCAAATGCTTCAAAATTTGCCAAGAATTTACAAAAATGTAGATTCTATGGTGATAATTTTAAGTAAGAACAAAGTTTTCTGTGATGGGATGATAGAACAGAGAGATGATTGGAAAGAGAACTGAAGAGAATGGAATAAAAAATGAGAAGGAAAAGTTCAAAATGAAGTGTAAAGTAGAAGTAACAGAAGAACAATTTAATAATACAAGATATTTTAAAAGGAATACAACATTTAAAAAAGAAATAAATTTGAATATTTAATGGAAATATCGTCATATGGGCAATAAAGAAAATTTCATGCAGGAAATGGTATGTATAGAGAAGAAAATGAAACAGTGCAAGAGACCAAATACATACATACTATAACTCAAGTAAGTTTCACTCAGGGAAAAGTAGCCTTAAAAATGAAATTAAAGTAGAATATGGAAAAAAATGATACCATATATATGTATGTTTGTCATCTGAAAGTTCAAATACAGAATGAAGCTAGAACAGTAATTGGTACAGATCATATAGTAGAGGATGAAAATGAGTAGGGGGAAAAAAAGGTCAATACACTCATCTTAAGAAGCAAAGAAAATACCCTACACACCATCCCTTTACAGGAAGGAAGGAAATAATAAAGTTAAAAAGAAAATACCAAGCAAAGAAAATATAAATGTATATTACAGGGAATTAAGTTCAAAACTGTCCCATTACAAAGATGAATAAATTTTATTAATTTTTAGTTTGATGAAGACATACATATCCAATTTCATTTACAAAAATGAAAAAAGAAGCGCCACTACATATCCTGCAGATATTTTAAAAAATAATAAAATTTTTGAGCACATATGTGAATACATTTTTCAATCTAGGATAAATGGAAGTATCTCTTAAAAATTAAAAAAAAAAAAAGCAGCTTACCAGAAAGAATAAAAAGTAAAAATTCTTTCATTTAAGTGATTTAAATATTAAAAATGAACAGGTATTAATTAAAATAAACTGTTACTACATACCTTGTCTAAATCTGTTCAAGTCTCAATCTCTCTTTATAACAGGTAAAATTAGTATCAATTTTGTCCCCTAAATCTTCTGCATTATGAAAAATATCAAGCACTTCCCCACTGAGTTTATGAAGCCAGTATAATTTGACTAAATTACTAGGAGAAAAAGAAAAGAAATTTAATTCTTAAGATCATAGCAGGAAAACATCATAAAGATGAATTTACTACATAAAAATAATAGTATCTTAAAAAGAAAATGCATTATAAAGAGTTGATTGATTCTGTTTGCAATATTGACTTATCATTCCAAACTCTGTCACTGTAAATCAGGACATAAACAGAAAAAAAGGTGATTGTTTTGACATATGCTGAAAAGTATTTGAAAAAATTCAATATCCTGGGAGATGAGAAGCTGCTGGAGTTGGGTCTCCTGCCTAGATTTCCATCTTAGGTGAATCTGTAAAGATTTGTTTTCTCTACAACATCCCCACTTTAGGAATGATTTTCTTGCTTTTCTTATGCGACTATGTATTTGTTTCCAAATATATTTTATCTTCTTATTGTCCCCATATGGAAATTACACATTTCCCCAAATTCATCTGTTTAAAAATTGCAGAATGAAGTGACAGATTGTTTATAATAATATAATATTATATTATAATGTAATTTTACAGCAAGATAGCTAGAATTTTCTCTGTGACAGGTGATAGGCTGATGTATTTCCCAAAGACCCTCCCTGTTAATTGAAATTTGCTCCTTCAGGAGGAAACTCTCCTTTATTTTCAAGATGTGCTTTTACATGAACCAATCATTTCCAAGTCTTCAGAGAAAACCCTGAATCAAAACAGTGGAAATATAAACTTTGCATCATATAATAATATTGTATAATATTCCAATATAATAATTGGAAATAGTGCACAGAATGGGGACAGAATATCATACAGTATAGTGTACAGTTTTGATAAATAGAAGTAAAATATCATATAAGTAGTAGGTAAGAAATATTTTAAATGGTAATAATATTTTGCTTCTATGCTGAGATTCCTTTGCATTTCAAATAAATATTCCAATTCATTTTTTTGTTTTAGTTAGCTTTTTGTTGCTGTGACCAAAATATCATCCCATTATACAGAATAAAGTTTGCAATATACTGAGCAAGTTGACAACTACAGCCATATAAACAGATTAGATATGAGAGTGTCTTCATTGCATAAACTTATGGTCAGTAAAGGAGTTGCAGAAAGAGTGGAAGGAGCCAGGAATGAGTTTCATCTTTGCTATATTAGGATTACCATCCTGCCATGCTGAATTTCTTAGTAATCTCAAAGTGGGAAAGTCAGTAAGATTCAAATTCAGAGAGCAAAAGTGATCATAAGAGGGAAAAGCCAGTGAAATCTAGTGATCTAGTGATCAATAAAATTTCCTAACCTTGTAGTTGTATACCTGACCAGGTTAACTTCACATCATGTACAACCGCAAGAGTGAACATCATGTAAAATCCAAGAGTGGGATCCCATATAGAATAAGTTATATTTTATGTATGTATAATATGCCAAAATACTTTCTACTGACATGTATAACTAAAAGGAACAAATAAAAAAAATTTATAGATTTTATAGTTTCTGGGTGTCCCAATTTGAAATGAAGACTTGATTTTAGGCAGCTTAGAGTTGTTTTTAAATACTAGGAGTGAAGAAGGTAGATAGTGAGATAAAACAGCAAAAAAGTCAATAACATGATGATGATTTATAAATGGTGCAAAATTACTCCAGAGCTTCCAAGAATTTTACAGCAAGCTAGCTAGAATTTTCTCTGTGACAGGTGATAGGCTGATGTATTTCCCAAAGACCCTCTCTGTTAATCGAAATTTGCTCCTTCAGGAGGAAACTCTCCTTTATTTTCAAGATGTGCTTTTACATGGACCAATCATTTCCAAGTCTTCAGAGAAAATCCTGAATCAAAACAGTGGAAATATAAACTTTGCATCATGAAGATGTGGATTAATGAAAATAAGAATTGATGTTCAAATACATCAGAACTGCAGAACTGCAGGCATGGAATTACAAACTTAGAGAATGCTGCTTCAGACACTGAAAGAGCCTTCTAGACTCAGAGTAAATTAGTGATTCTCTCTTAGTTTATATACCATAGGTAGGGAAATAGAGGGAATTTAGTACAAATAGCTAGTTTGTTTATTTTTTCAATTTATAGCACTGTTGCTAGGTATAATACAATGGTGGACAAGCTTTTGCTCTTGCAGAGTTAACAGTAGGCAGGCAATTAAAACAGCATTGTTTTAGGATAAGGGATGGAAGGGTATTCTTACTTCGTCGGTAGGGTACATAAGCATACATTAGCAGACATTGACATGGGAAAAGCTGAAAGTCTACTCGGAGCAATGAATTCTAAGTCCAATCAAAAAATTGTTACAACATACGTGATTTGGTGAAAGAATGTGTTCTAGGAAGAGAGAAAATATCAATATTCTTACATAGCCTTTATTCCTGATTCTATATATTTTTAACTTCTGAATTGGATTGAGCTACAAATCCTCTTTAACCATTAAAATCATGTATATCTTCAAGTAAAAACAATGCTAAGATTTGAAAATTCCTTTGACATTGGTGTATCACAAGTAAAGGTAGAGGTGAAGACACTCTGTGAACATTGCAGTGTAAAGAAGTATAAGGTTTAGATCTTTGAATACAACTAATCAAATGTTGGAAAATGCACAATCAATGAGTGCTTAAGGATCTGAAATTCAGCATCAGAAAAGTCTTCATTTATCTTAGCAACTGTCCCACTTATCACACTGTGATTTCCAACAATAATTACATAAGTTTGAATTTATTTACATACAAGTGGTTACATTTATAATGCATTGGTCATTAGATAGAGTGTAGTTTTCCACTGCTGTGACAAAATACCTGAGAAAATTGAATAAAGGGAGAAGGATTTTGGATCATAGATTCAGAGGTTTCTATTCATGGCACTTTGCTCCATTTTTCTGGGCTTGGGTGAGACAGGTCATCATGGCAGGGAGCTCATGCCAGGAGAAATACTGCTTACCTTTTGGCAGCCATTGGCAGAAAAAGAGAGACAAAGAAAACAGAGACAAAATATGCCCTCAAGTTCATGCCACCAGTGACCTACTTCCTATTACCAATTCCCCCTTCTAAAGTCCTTACTACCTCCCAGTAGCCCATTCATTTGTCAATCTATCAATGGATTAATCCATTCATGGTCAGAGCCTTAAAGATCTGATCACCTCCCAAATGCCCCCACCTTGGAGTACTGCTGAGTTGGGCAGCAAGTCTTCAAAACATGAACTTTTGGGGAATATTTAAGATTTATCCAAACCATAGCAAATTGAATTTTAAAAGGAATAACTTATTCAAAGCACTTCACTAATGTTTGGTACATAGTCTTGAATATTAATATTTATTGTTATTACCTTTTCTTGGTTATGCCTAAAAAATACAACACTTCAAACTGCTAAAAAAAAGATTTCCAAGGGTAGCATATTAAATTATTAATAAATTAAATTAAATTTTTAATATCTCTAATATTAAACAGTAGTTGAAAATATTCTACTAGTCATTAGTTTATCCCCTTTCTCTCAATTTTATTTAAAAATAAAGTTATTATTCTTTACAGTTGCATAGGGTTTAGATACCAAAATTCAGCTGAAATGGATATGAGTTACTAACATTTTAGAAATGATGACAGAATCAGAAATATTCATTTGGACTTGACATAGGCATATCTCACAGTGCCTATTTTGGAACATCCCCAGTGGTCCAGAGTTAAGATTAGTCACCCCTGAAGATACACATTGAAAATGACTTGCCCCAGTTAAAGGTGGCATAGATTATATACATTAGTGCTAAGAGACCTGATGGAAATCAGGCAGCATGATCGATGGTAAAAGCCATTTGAACCTGATTATGTTGTCAGTATACACGTTTGATAAAGAAGGGTAAGTAATGTGTTTTCAGGTGATAGAGTAGGAAAGAACAGAAGATAAATAAGCATTTCTGTTTGTTGTTACTCTGATTTAAAGGGAGACAAAAATAGTTTTTGCTTTTATTGCATTGTAGACTATACAGATCACTTTCAGACTTTAGTTCCAAAGAAAAATTATCTTCAATTCCACAGCTACTCTTCTCATTTAGTTTCTTGACATCTCTCACCTGAACTTTCCCATTCCCTTCAGGAACTTACCACCGAAATCGGTAATGTATGTGACCATTATAGCAAACTTCCTACCATTCAACAGGATCATGTCATACCCTGTTCAGAAAACTTATAAAACTCCTAAAATAAAATTTGTATTCTGTATCAGATTGACAGGTTGTCTTAATTTTGCTATAGCCTCAGTTTACACACATTGTTCTCTTATCCTACATCCTATGGCACAGTCTCATGATGCTGTTTATCTAATATATCATTTATTTTCCTACCTTCATGATTTCCATATGCTGTTTACCAGAAAGCTTGATTTATGACTTCTGTACCTGTGAAAACCTTCTTTAACTGTTTTAATTTTTTTCTAATTAGTTATACATGATGGTAGAATGCATTTGAACACATCATACACATATAGAGTATAACTTCTCAATCTTTTGGCAGTACACTGGTCATGTAATCACATATGTACATAGGGAAATAATGTCCAATTCATCCTATTATCCTTCATACCCCCATAAACCCTTCCCTCCCTTCACTCCTCTCTAATTCAAAGTACCTCTATTCTTCCCTATCCCGTCCCACTTTTTGTGAATTAGCATCTGCATATTAGAGAAAACTCGGCCTTCAGTTTTTTTGGGTTTGGCTTATTTTGCTCAGCATGATATTCTCTAGCTTCATTCATTAACCTGCAACTGCCATAATTTCAGTTTTATTTAAGACTGAGTAATACTCCATTGTGTATATATACAACATTTTCTTTATCTATTCATCTGTTGAAGGGCATGTAGGTTGTTTCCATAGTTTAGCTATTATGAATTAAGCGATATAAACATTGATGTGGCTGTGTCACTGTAGTATGCTGATTTTAAGTCCTTTTGGTATAAACAGAGGAGTGAGATAGCTGGATCTAATGGCGGTTCCATTCCAAGTTTTCTGAGGAATCTCCATACTCCTTTCCACAATGGTTGCACCAATTTGCATTTCCAGCAGCAATGTATGAGTGTACCTTTTCCCCAACATCCTCATCAACATTTATTGTTGCTTGTGTTCATGATAATTGCCATTCTGATTGGAGTGATATGAAATTGTAGAATAGTTTTAATTTGCATTTCTATAATTGCTAGAGGTGATGGACATTTTTTCATATATTTGTTGACTGATCATATTTCTTCTGTGAAGTGTCTGTTCAGATCCTTAGCCCATTTATTGATTTTTTTTTTTTTTTTTGGTGTTGAGTTTTTTGAGTTATTTTCATATTCTGGAGATTAATGCTGTATCTGAGGTGCATGTGGTAAAGATTTTCTCCCATTCTGTCGATTTCTCTCTTCATGTTATTGATTGTTTCTTTTGCTGAGAAGAAGCTGTTTAGTTTGAATCCATCCTGTTTATTGATTCTTGATTTTACTGCTTGTGCTTGAGGAGTTTTGTTAAGGAAGTCAACATGGTGAAGATTTAGGCCTACTTTTTCTTCTATTAGGTACAGGATCTTTGTTCTAGTGCCTAAGTCTTTGTTCTGCTTTGAGCTGGATTTTGTGCAGGATGAGAGATAGGGGTTTAATTTCATTGTGTTATACATGAATGTTATGGTTTGCATGTGGCATCTGGCAAAAGTTAACATATGAGACAAAGCAAGAAGTTTCAGAGGAGAAATGAATGAGTTGTGAGAGTCTTAATTTAATCAGTGATTTAATCCCCTGATAGGGATTAACAGAGTGGTAACTGAAGTGGCAGGGTATGGCCAGATCAGGTGGGAATTGGGGGGTGGTTTGGGTTTATATTTGTATCTATTGAGTGGAGTCTCTCTCTCTGCTTCCTGATCACCATTATGTGAGCTGCTTTCTTCCACCATCCTTTCCTGCCATGATGTTTAAACTCACCTTGAGCCCTGAGGAATGGAGCTGACCTTCTATGAACTAAGACCTCTGAAACCATGAGCCCTCAAATAAAACTCGTCTCCACTACTGTTATCTGGCCAGATCCTTTTAGTCACAGCAGTGAAAAAAAAATGACTAAAACAACGGATTTTCAGTTTTACCAGCACTGTTTGTTGAAGAGGCTATCTTCTCTTCAATGAATGTTTTTGGCACCTTTGTCTAGTATGAAATAACTATATTTATGTGGGTCTGTCTCTGACTTCTATTTTATACCATTGGTCTGCACATCTGTTTTGGTGCCAATACCATGACCTTTTTGTTACTATGGCTCTGTAGTATAGCTTAAGTTCTGATATTGTGATGACTCCTGCTTCACTTTTCTTGCTAAGAATTGCTTTGGGTATCCTGGGTCTCTTATTTTTCTAAATGAATTTCATGATTATTTTTTCTATCTCTATGAAGAATGTCATTGGGATTTTAATAGGAATTGCATTAAATCTGTATAACACTTTTGGTGGTATAACCATTCTGACAATACTAATTTTGCCTATCAAAGAGCATAGGAAATCTTTCCATCTTCTAAAATATTCTTCAATTTATTTCTTTAGTGTTCTGTAGTTCTTATCATCGAGGCCTTTCACATCTTTTGTTAGATTGATTCCCAAATATTTTTTGAAGCTATTGTGAATGGAGTAGTTTTCCTAATTTCTCTTTCAGTGGATTCATCACTGATATAGAGGAACACATTTGATTTATGGCTGTTGATTTTATATTCTGCTACTTTGCTGATTTCATTTATTAGTTCTGAAAGTTTTCTAGTGGAATTTTTTTGAATCTTCTAAATATAGAATCATGTCATCAGCAAATAGTGATAGTCTGAGTTCTTCTTTTCCTATTTGTATCCCTTCAATTTCTTTCTTCTGTCTAATTGCTCAGGCTAGTGTTGCCAGGAATATGTTGAATAGAAGTGATGATAGAGGGCATCCTTTTCTCCATCTAGTTTTTTGAGGGAATGCTTTCAACTTTTCTCCATTTAGAATGATGTTGGCCTTGGGTTTAGCATAGGTAGCTTTTACGATGTTGAGGTTTATTCCTACTATTCCTAATTTTTCCAGTATTTTGATCATAAAGAGGTGCTATATTTTGTCAATTTTTTTTTATCTATTGAGATCATCATATGCTTCTTGTCTTTAAGTCTATTGATGTGATGAATTATGTTTATTGATTTCCATATGTGAACCAATCTTGCATCCCTGAGATGAACCCCACTTGATCACGGTGCACTATCTTTTTAATAAGTTTTTGTATGCACTTTGCCATAGTTTTATTGACAATTTTTGCATCTATGTTCATCAAAGACATTGGTCTGAAGTTTTCTTTCTTTGATGTGTCTTTGTCTGATTTTGGTATCAGGGTGATACTAGTCTTGTGGAAAGAGTTGGAAAGGTTTCCCTCCTTTTTATTTAATGAATAATTTGAGAAGTATTGGTGTTAATTCTTCTTTGAAGGTCTTGTAGAACTTGGATGAGAATCCATCTGATCCCAGGCTTTACTTGGTTGGTAGGCTTTTGGTGGTGTCTTCTATTTCATTGCTTGCAATTGATCTATTTAAATTGTGTGTGTCCTCCTGATTCAGAATGGGTAGGTCATATGTCTCTAGAAATTTGAGGATGTCTTCAAGATTTTCTATTTTATTGGATTATAAATTTTCAAAATAGTTTCTAATTATCTTCTTATTTAAGTAGTGTCCATTGTGATATATCCTTTTTCATCACTAATTTTAGTAATTTGAGTTTTCCCTCTCTCTTTGTTAGCATGGCTAAGGGTTTATCAACTTTATTTACATTTTCAAGGAACTGACTTTGTTTGGTCAATATTTTGAATTGTTTCTTTTGTTTCAATTTCATTGATTTCAGCTCTGATTTCAATTATTTCCTGTCTTCTGCTTTTGGTATTGATCTGTTCTCTTTCTAGGGCTTTGCAATGTAATATTAGGGCATTTACTTATTGACTTTATATTCTTTTAATATATGAGCTCAATACAATGAAGTTTCCTCTTCACACTGCCTTCATAGTATCCCAGAGATTTTTATACGTCATATCAGTGTTCTCATTTACCTCTAAGTATTTTTTTTGAACCCTGATTTCTTCTGTCATCCATTTGTCATTCAATATAATATAATCTCCAAGTGTTGGAGAAGCTTCCATTTTTTACCTTATTGTTGATTTATAATTTCATTTCATTATAATCTGATAGAATGCAGGATAGTATCTTTTTTATTTTTGTATTTGGTAAGAGTTGCAAATACAACTTTGTGTCATAAGATATGATTTATTTTAGAGAAAGGATCCATGTGTAACTGAGAAGAAAGTGTATATTGCACGTTGATTGATGAAACATTCTATATATGTTTGTTAAGTCCAAATGTTTTGTGGTCTGTTTGATTCTTGGAATTGAGAAGTATTTGTTTAATGTATATAGATAGATACTCCATTGTTTGGGGCAAAAATATTTACAATTGTTATGTCTTGTCCATGATAATTACCTTAAGTGCTATGAAATGTCACTCTTTGTCCCTTCTGATTAACTTTGGCTTTAGGTCCACCTTATCTTGTATGAAGATGGAAACCCCCACTTGTTTAACAGTCCTTGTGTGTGATATGTTTTTTCCAACTTTTCACCTTCAGTCTGTGAATGTCATTGCCTATAATTCTCTTGGAGACAGCACATTGTTAGGTCTAGTTTTTAATCCAGTCTGTAAGTATATGTCTTCTATTGATGAGTTTAGGCTGTTAACATTCTGGTTATTATTGAAATATGATTTGTATTCCCATTCACTTGGTTTATTTCTGGTTACTAATTTGACTTATTTTCTCTTTGATTGTGTTCCTTTAGTGTGGTTCCTCCATTTGCTAGTTTTCACTTTTTTATTTTCATTTTCTCCTCATCAAATATTTTACTGAGAATATTCTCTAGTACAGGCTAGTTGTGAATTCTTTTAACTTTTGTTTATCATGGAAGGTTTTCATTTCATCTTCAAATCTGAGGCTTAATTTTGCTGGATATAAAGTTCTCTGTTCGCATTCATTTTCTTTCAGAACTTGGTATATGTTGTTCTAGGACCTGCTAGCTTTGAGGGTCAGGGTTGAGAAATCAGCTGAGATTCAAATTGGTTTCCACCTGTATGTAATCTGATACTTTTCTTTTGTGGACTTTAAAATTCTATCCTTATTCTGCATACTAGGTATGCTCATTATAATGTGCTTTGGTGTGGGTCTGTTGTAATTTTGTACATTTGGGTTCCTGTAAGTCTCTTGTATTTGATTTTCCATTTCATTTTTCAGGTTTGGGAAATTTTCTGATATTATTTCATTGAAAAGATTGTGCATTCCTTTGATTCGTATCTCCATGCCTTCATCTATCCCACCAAACCTTAAATTTAGTCTTTTCGCATTATCCATACTTCTTGGAAGTTTTATTCATGGTTTCTTACCATCATCTTTGTGTAATCAACTTTATTTTCAAGATTATATATTTTGTCTTTTGTTGCCTGAGGTTCTGTCTTCCAAGTGGTCTAGGTTGTTGGTCATACTTTCCATTGAATTTTTAATTTGTTTTATTGATTCCTTCATTTTGAGGATTTCTGCTTGATTTCTTTTCATAATTTCTATCTCTTTATTGAAGTGATCTTTCACCTTCTGAAATTTATCTCTTATTTTACTCCTTCATAATCCATTATGTTGCAGATCAGTTTAACCTGTGCATTCTGAACTCCTTCCCTGACATTTCCTCTACTGTGTTGGAGCATCTTGGTTTGTCTGAAGCACTTTGTCCCCTTGTTTTTTCATTCATTCATGTGTCTTCCCATCTAGCACTGGGTATCCAAGGTAATACAGTTTCTACATTATACACTTATAGTGTCCCTGAAGGTTTCCAATATCTTGCCTTTAAGGGGGAGATCAATATTAACAGCACCCCAATACATCCTATATACAGCCTTAAACCAAACAGCTCCAATTAAGTTGTCAGACACTTCTTTCCCAGGTGGTCCCATGGGCTGAGCACTGGGACCTGTGTACCTGTTGCAGAGAGCTCTTCTGTATTGGGTGATCAGGACCAGGCACTGAGAGCTATGGGCCAGACATGTAGCTATGAGTGCTGGGCTGGGTTGGTGCTGGGGAGGGGATGAGAGACTGGAGATTGGGGAACTGGATGGCCCTGCTGAGTGCCAGACTGATGCCAAACCTGGATGGACCATGGAATTGTTAGTTGTTGGTATAGGGAGGGAGTCGGGACTGGGCTGGTGCTGGGGTCCAGTGAGTACTGGCCTGAGTTGGTCCTGGGAACCTGGTAGGTGCTAGACAGGCTGGCTATGTGAACCAAGAGCAAAATGTCCTCACATCCTCCTCCAAACCTCTGACTCGCTGTAGCCAACCCCATCTGTCCTGGCATACCTCAGGACTTGAGGAGCTGGGGAGACCCCTGCTCCCTCCTGCCTCTGCAGCAAGATGGTGGCCAGTGGTACACCCAGCAGGAAGACCTCAGGTGCACTCAAACCCCTAGACACCTTGAAAATGAACTGCCAGGCCCTGGCCAGTGTCCAGAGATTGGAGGCAACCACATCCCAAGTTGACAGCGGTGGCAGCACACATGCAGGCAACTTGTTTTGTGCTTCCAGGCCTGGGGCTGTTGTCCCAAGATGGAGGTGGCTGTGTTCAGAGATGGGGTGGCAGGACATGTCTTTTTTGTCTTTTGAAACCTCAATTAGAATCCCCTTTTTTTTACAAGTTACCTCAATTTTCACAATAAAAGTATATATACTTACACTGCCTCCTGAACACTTAGTTTAAACCTCTATTATAACACATCTGCTTGTGCAACGGCATTGTTATATTTTAGTTTGAATCCTTGCTTGATTATAAAATATTTAATGCTATAGATATCTTCCATCTTAGTAGCACCAGGTTTGCAGTCTAAAATACAAATTTTCATACAGTAGGCATTCAATCAAAGCATATTTGCTGAGAAAGATGGCAATTTAAAGTGAACTATTAATTCATGTTATTCAACATACATTTTGTTAAAATTATTTGAAACATTATTCAGGATTATTTCCAATATAATTGTACATTAATGTATCTACCCATCTTAAAGAGGTAGTCTCTCCTCTCCAGTCAAAGCAGAATGCTAGTTATATTCAATTAAACTCTTACTATAGGAAAGAGAAGGATTACAGAGACTGAAGATGTGACTTAGAGGAACATTTAATACCATAAATATAATATACCTATAATCTTGAGTTGAGTAAACAATATTTTAATATGCATAAAAGACAATGAATGTATTTAACTTTTTGCTATTTAAATGGTGTTTCAGTAGTCAGCTTTTTGTTTGCTACTGTGTCCAAAGGGACAGGCAAGAACAATTTTAAAGGAGAAAAGGTTATTTGGGGCCTCATGGTTTCAGAGGGCTCAGTCCATAATGACTGACTTCATTTCTCAGGGCCTGAGTTGAGGCAGGATAGAAGAGTGTGGTGCAAGAAAGCAGCTTATGATGTTGCAGTAGGAAGCAGAGAGAGACTCTACTTGCCAGATACAAAATATATACTCCAAATGCACCACCCTGATGATCTGCTTCCTCTAACCACACCCTACCTGCCTTCAGTTGTCATTCATTTAATCCCTATCAGGGGATTAATTCACTGATTGGATTAAGGCTTTCATAACCCAATCAGTTTGCATGTGAACCTTCCTGCATTGTCTTACATATGAGCTTTTGGGTGGATGCCTGACATATAAACCATTAACAAATGAATCAGGAAGAACATTTTATTCCTTCAGTATGATTTTGAATGTTTCGTATTTAACTTACAGTCAATAGGAGTTTCTTTCATGGAAAATAGTCCTGTTAATATGGTATCTGTTAAATCAATACAGTAGAATTTTGAAAAAAATTACAAATGCTGTTACTTCTGACTAAACATACTTTTAAACATAAGCTTCAAATAAATTGAAGAAAGGAACAAAATTGCCAGGAACCACACTATGTGGTCCAAGGAGTCTCAATTTCATTATCTTAAGACATGGAAATTAGATAATTATTTTTAAATGTGTTATAAGGAATATGAGTCATAGTAAATCACCAAAATTTGAAAATACTCTACCTTTTAATAAATCACAACTACCATCATACAAATGCATAAACTTATTGCTTAAACCATAGCTTTATGTTCTTGGAAAAGAAGTATATGCAGCTATCAAAAATAACAAATTATAACAAAAAAAAGTTGAGAAAAATGGTCCTTACAACTAAATTACATTCAGGGAAGTGTGCCTGCAAAATAAATGCCAAGATAATTATTGAGCACATATTGTATGGAGAAAATAGCTTCACTTTCTACACAGGGAATTCCACGAAAGTAGAAAATGTATTCTATCTAGAGTTGTTTGCCATTTGGAGGAAAGACTGTAAAAAATTAGAAAGCAAAAATAAATTTTAAAAATCCACAGAGAAGTAAACAATGTTGTGTATGCTACAAACTATGCTATGTGCAGTGTACAGGATTCAATTGTATAGACCTGATAATAAAATATTTCACCCCACTCCCCAAGCCACATGGACTAGTCCTGATTAGTGCTCACCTATGGTCAGAAATGAAAAACACTAAATACAAAAGTGGGGAAATATACAGGAACTTTTCCTACTTTCTATATCCTGATTCTGATGTAACTGTTCTTGGGAAGGTAGAAGATGGTGAGGCTGCCAGAAAGTTTGGACAGAATTTGTTAGAGAGCATTAGTCAGAAGGGTGGAGGATTTCAAGAGCATGGTACTTTAATCCTTAGAGCAACCATATTATGCATTGCTATCCCCATTTGGCAGATAGAAAAATAATTATCACAATGGTTAAATAATAATCCTAGTTCCAGTCAATGATTTTAGCTTCTAGTTATCATTTTAACCCAAGGTTTTGCTGACTACAGGCCCTTGTTATTATGACTACAGTTTATTACCTCTGATTACCATGAAATGGAATTTAACAAATGAGTGGAGAGCAAACTGGGGCTTCGTCCATCAGAAGATGTTTTATGTAAGAACATAAGTTTGAATATAGAATTTTTAGTATCTGTCTTATTAAACATGAACCTCACAGAATGAAAAGGCCAACTAGAATCACCTAATAAATATTTTCTAGGTGAAGAGATGAATGAGCATAATATTCAAATTTACAAGGGTGGGAGGAGAAACTATGCTGTGTGTGTGTGTGTGTGTGTGTGTGTGTGTGTGTGTGTATGCATGTGTATAAATTATAATTTAGCAATAGTAGATTATTGATGATAATCTTTAATCATGTAGATATTTTATTTAGAACATATTTAGATATTTTGTTTAGAAAACATTTTGAACTTTTAGAGAGTATATAAAACAAATTACAGCATAGCATTATTTCTCAAAGTGCCAATAATGTCATTCTTAGCACTTGAAATTGAATAGTCTGAGACCATTATCTTCATGCAACCCCCAAACTATATTACAGCACAAGTAGGCAGATCATTTCAGTTGTCTTCCTGATCAATTGCAGTCTTTGAAACATTTTGCTAAGGGCAAATCAATTGT
This sequence comes from Sciurus carolinensis, assembly GCF_902686445.1. Classification (NCBI taxonomy): domain Eukaryota; kingdom Metazoa; phylum Chordata; class Mammalia; order Rodentia; family Sciuridae; genus Sciurus; species Sciurus carolinensis. The sequence continues at coordinate 108,508,524 of NC_062217.1, read as the reverse complement.
GCAACAATTTATATCAATTACTTAGAGCAATAAAATGGCTTGAATACTGTTTTATTCAAAGTAGGATTAAATAGCTAGAACCCAAAGATCAGGTTCCATGAGAAATATAATTAAAAACTTTGAAAGGTCACAGCAAATTTTATTTGAGAATATACATGAATTGTAGAAAGCATAAATATGTATTGAAGCTGGGGAGTATTTAAACTTTGATATCAGGGTGTTTTAATTACATCGATCAAGGTTGAATCTAATACTCTATCTTTAAAACACACCAAAATAACATATCTCAAGCAAGACACATTTCTTTTCTCATATAATAAAAAGGGTGTGAGGATAGGAAGATGCTAAAACCATTCTACATTATAAGGTCATAGACAGATTTCTTCTCTCTGCCTAGTCTACTTTCTCTAAGAGACTTTTTCCCACATGCACCTGACTAGGAACTTGAATGATCTTCCCCAGCCCTGGAACACATTCTTTTTCATGTGGATCTGGGAATTGGCTTATTCTACTTGTCCTCTACCTATAACCATTGTGTCTTCATTAAGCCACCAGCAGAGACAATAAGAAAACTCTGGCAATTTTGAAAAGCACAAAAAATAGATGTCCCATGTAGACTAGTAACAAAGTCAGGAGGAGATGAGATGCCACTTTTGATATCACCTTCTGGGTTCAATGAAGATGACCAAATCCTAGAGCGGAGGCAATATTCAGCCACAGAGACAGTGAGTGTAGTCACCACAGTAGATAACAGGGCCAAAGACCAACTTCTTGTTTAACCCACAAAGAATCTGCAGGAGCAGTGATTTATTCATGATATTCTCTGGGACTAAAGTAGATGGAAAGGATCGTACTGTCTTAATTAATACTATTAAATGTATTCTAGACCTGGTGTTGTTTTTCCTGTCTTTGTATACTTGGAATAGAATCTCTGCCTTTTTGGGCTAGAATGGAGTCAGGTGGGAAAGATAGTCCCTAATATTTTTTCCCAAAATATTACAATTATAAACAAAAGATACACCATTCCTGAGGAACCACTGAGATTAGTTCTGTCAAAGATTTTGGAAAGATGAGTTAAATAAGTTTCAATTCACTCTGTTTAACATGTCTAGTTTAGGCAGAATTTGAATGAGAGTCGGAGAATAACCAAGAGGGTTACCACGAATCATAGATTATTTTCAAGATGTGGTCCATTTATGGGAGTTAATCTAAACTGAATTTGCAGTAATTTTTTTGGCAAATGCTTTCTTGCCTAAATCATTCAGAAAACAACACAGTTTGAGAAAACACCAAGACAGCACACGTTCTCATTTGTGAATAATCTACTCTCCAGATTTCTGTGATGACTTAGTGGGCAGTTTTCTAAGAGGGCCCCTGAGGTTCCCTGAGACCTGTTCTAGTGCCCTTGAGGTTAAAACTCTTTTTATAGTAATATAAAGATGCTGGTCACCCTTTCACTGTTGATATGTCCACTGATGTTGCTACACAATATTGGATATTTCTGTATAGCTTAGACACAATTGAGGCAGTCATCTGTACCAAACTATACTAACAGTCATTGTTCACTGAATATACCTGTCAGGAAAAAAAAATCCCATTTCACTTTAAAATGACATTAGTCACTCAGTGAAACACTTTACTTCCATTAAATTATAAGCCTCAAATACATGTATTTTAATGACCTGTGACAACATTGGAGGCATAATGCTGGAAACTTTTCTATGTTCTCTAAATTCTGATGCTTGCCAAAGAGGTATGCAACCCAAATGAGCTACTCTTTTATGAGATATCTTTTTATTTCCAAGAAAGATTGACAGTCAAACTCTAAGTATCCAGACTTTATTTGGCAGAAAATTTCTTGAAAAAGAATAAGTTTGAAAATAAGTAAAGAAATAATAAATTTATTTCCAAAGGTGAAATTTACCTTTAAAATAAAAATTGGAATTATAAAACCTTTTGTAACTTTGCTTGCTTCCCAATGCTTGAAGCCTATTTTGATAAACCACGGTCAAAGTTAGTAGTAGTTACTGTAATTTTTGATACTGATATGGAAAAATTTAATGCATCAATACTTGGAAAAATCGAATAAATTGGTGAGTTAATATTTTTGAAGTGATCAAAGCATGATATTGAAAAAGCATTCATGAAAAAGTAATCATTCAAAACACAAAATAAACCAATGTATCGTAATGCAAGAGAGCACAATATTGCATAAATACCCTGAAGACTATAAATTACAACTAACTTTCAAGAAAATATCATTAATATTTTGGGTTGAGTATAAAAAAATTATCCAGAAATATTTCAAAAAGCTACTGAAGAATTTATATTTTCCAGATATATATCTGTGTGAGTCTGTATGGATTTTAATATTCTCTCATCAAGAAAATCATGTCTCTACAGAGTGAATGCAGAAACAGGAGAATCCAACTATCTTTATTAAGTCAAATATTACATAGACTAGCAAAAATATGTAACATTCTTATTCTTTTTACTAATTTTGTGTTTTACATATGTAGTTATTCATTAAAATGTTTTTCATATTGAAATGTAATTCATTTTTTATGCTTTTGTAACTGATGTGCCATAGTCTATTTCTGTTGCTATAATAAAACAACAAATGCTGTATAATTTATAAAAAAAAAAAAAAGAGGTTCATTTAGTTCATAATTTTGAAGATCCAAGCACCTGGAATCTGATTCTGCTCAACTTCTGTTCAGGGATTCAGCTAACTCAGTCTCTCGAGAAAGACATTGATCCTTTCATGAGGGAAGTGCCTGACCTGATCATCTCCCACTGAGCTCTTTAAAGTCTTACTATCTCAATATGATTATATTGGAGACCAAGCTTCTAGCACCTGAAACTCTGGGAGACAAATTGTATGTGTACCATAGAATTATGTTAATAAATTTTTTCTCAATTTTTATTTATCACACTGTAAATATGGATATGTATCCTATATAAATAAACCTCTTTAGGCCCCTCAGTAAATTGTGAGACTGAAAAGGAGTCCTGGGATTAAACTGTTTGAGAACCACTCAGATCTGGCATATGAGAAAGATGGATGCTTTACCATTGTACAGATATAATGCTGGCCTGAAACAAAGATGACTGCATGCTCTTTGACACAGAAGGCAGAAAGTAAAATGTATATAATTAGGTAGAAAGACATGTCTATGATAGATAGTGAAGGACATGTCCTATTTTGGCCTCAATATTTGTATAAATATAGTGGCTTAAATTGAATGTTCTTTTGCATGTACAATCATCTATAAATATTTAGTCTAAGGTGGTGACCAGTTCTGGCCATAAGATTTTTCAGAGATCCAGGTTCTTTTCCTCTGCTTTCTGAAGAATCCCCTGAAGTATTCCTCTCATCTATATAATTGCATCTATCAATTGTCTAATTCCAGTATGTGGAAAGTTATAAAGAAGAAACAGTATACTAATTAAAATTATTATGCCTGTACTGGACAATTTTAGTTACAGTTATTTTTTCTCCTTTCTTATATACATTGTAATTAGACTGGTCAAGTTTGTTTCATTCCATTTTTGAAGTCACTAGATTGCCAGGGGACAAAGCTATATATTTTTATTGGTTAAAACATAGACATAGGACCTTATGTGATTACATAAAGTATTATTTATACAAACCATTGTACTTATTAATATTCATAACTTTATCGGGTTTTGATATTTCTCCTTAGCAGCATAATCATTTCACATATGCTGGTAACTACTTTTGTATTAAGCTAAGGAAAGTTAAATATTAAGTTCATCAAAATCATCTTAGAAAATTCAACAGGATAGAATAATAAGCGAATCATTTTGAATATTCTGTTATTCGATCCAGTGTTCATATATTAATATTCAAGCTATTAGACATAGACTTGTCAATAATTCTAATAAGGTAACAAATTAATTGCTTAGAATTCATATTTCATATTCACTTAGAAATTTTCATTACCATTCAATTTCAGAACTCTTCTAGAACTTACAATTTTTATTTTAGCACACAGCTTGGCAAGTTGAAGTAATGAAACGTTTGATAAATTTGGAGAGTAAGATTTCCACATCGATACTATAAACATCATTATTCTCTTATGTAGCAGCAAAATTATAATTATTATTCTTTAAAAAAGTTTAATAGTAATGCAGTACATTAGTGTTTCCTTTAATTTGAAAAGAAAATACTTTATTATTTGTATACACAGATATGTCAAGTTTGGAGGTCATTAAAATTCAGGTCATTATTTAATCTCTCTGAGAATCCACAGGGCACCAAAGTATAATTTATTTTCAACCCTGGTATGATCTATAACCTTGATGTAAGAAAAGAAAACTGAGTTGTATTTCCAAAACAATCTTTATACCAGTCTTGCTGTTCTCATAAATACATATTTAATAATAATCATTTATTTACAATGCTCATACTTTTTATAAAAAGTAGAATGTAGATTTAATGTATCTTTTACAACCATAAATAATAACAAAAAGGCTTTAAATTATTTTTCTTATTAAAATAATACATAATAAATTGCCCCTGCTTCTCAGAAAAACAACATCCATAAATATTAGCCATTTTAAAATTAAATGTATCAACTCCTAAATTGTGTAAATAATAGTTATGACATAAAATTTATGCAAAGTAATCTATATGGATACGTGTTTATTTGAATATATTGATATATTTTTTAAATGTGCCCCTTCTATGCCACTTACATTGAAAAATAATATCCCATTTACAAACCACATTTAAATATTTCTTACAAATTTAATTTATTCCTCCTTCTTGTAAAGTAAGAGCTACGCTTACATGTGAAATCACTATAGTGATTTTAAAATATTGAGTTTTACTTTTGTCTTTATCCCATATTATAGCATTAATAATTTGAACATATGTAAAAAAGCAATGTAATGGCCCAGTAAGCATTTTTTTACATAGATTAACCAGCCAACATTTTTCCAATTTCTTTCTAAATTTTTCTAATTTCTTTCTCTATTTGCCTACCTACCTCCATACCTATCTACCTATCTACACATGTTTTAAAAGTAAATTACACCTGTACAATGATAGTATCTGGTAGACACCATGATATTTTTAAGGTGGAATGTTGGGATGAGGGAAAAGAGTCTAACGTAACAGTTTTAGATTTACCTGATGTTAAAATTCTGGAGATAATTTATATTGTTAATATATTTAATCCTACTGAACTTTATACTAAAAATTGGATTGAAATTTTATATTATTTGTTTTTACTTTTTTAAAATAAAAAGCAGGATGTTATTAGCACCCCAAAATCCTGTTTAAATCCATCCTGAACAACATTTTATCTGGAAGTTAAATAAAACCCTAAATCTATTACTTCCTTGTGGTTAATACATTGAAAATCCTCTCTTCTAGGTATTTTAAAATATGCGATGCATTATTTTTTGCTTTAGTCGTCCCACTGTGCCATAGAACAACAAAGCTTATTCTTCCTAACTGTGAAGTGTACCCATTGACCAACCCCACCATATCTCCTCCACCCACGTCTCACTTATTTTCTGAAAATCACTGTGTGACAAATAAAAATAATAAATTAATAAAGGTTAATGAATCCTACACTCACTTCTAACACCATGTATCATTTTTCCCCTTTAAATGTAACTCTACCTTATGCCTCTGTATATAAATACAAGCACATGTACATTTTAAATCTAAATGTTTTATGATTTACGTCATAATTTTTATGAGCTTATTTGAAAAAACATGGTGATGCTTTTATTTATTTATTTATACTGGAAATTGAACCCAGGCTTGCTTTACCACCAAGCTACATCCCCAGTGCTTTTTAAATTTTTTCTTTTATATTTTGAGACAGGGTCTTTCTATGTCACTAAGGTTCATACCAAATTGCCCAGGCTGACCTCAAACTTGCTATCCTCCTATCCCAGCCTTCCAAGTCTCTTTGTGCCTGGCATGACACTTTTATTTCCTTTGCTGTATGACAACACTACTCAATATAATTTTAAGCAATAATAGATATTTTGTACATGATATCTGTCTGATGTGCTAGTCATTAGCATTTTGTGTCTATTGAGCATTTGCAGTGTGGACAGTACTATTGAAATGATTTCAATTTCAATTTGATTTAATTTATATTTGATTTATATTTGAAGAGTGGCACATGACTGATTACTGCAATGTTTGACAACAGACATGTCAAATTTAAATTCTATAGCTATGCCAAAATAGTTAATTGTTTCGGTGTGAATATAATATTAAATTCTCATTTCTTTGGTTAAGATGAATATTGTTGCTGTGAACAGTATTATACATATCTTAGGTGAATGAGTGCCTTCATTTATCTCTTGTGTATGCCTGCTATGTAATATGTTTTATTCAGCTTTGTAGATTATGCTAGAGTTTCCAAAGTGTTTGCTCAAATTTCCACATCCACCAACAGAGGAAAGCCTTGAATATTCCACATCATTGTCTGTTTTTCTCTGACAAGCACGGCCTATTTGTTTCACATTGGTAATTCTGATGGAAGATGTGTATTACATTGTGTAGTTAAAATGTTTGTTGTGTGTCATTCAGTTATACTGATATCAAAGTCATTACTTTTCAAAGATGTGAATGGGTATATCATTGCTAATTTTCTTTCATCTTAAATAGATCATTATTAATTTCCTTTTTCATTTAACAATTCTTTTAGTTATTCTGCATATTTATTATGTGAATAAATTCATCTCATTTCCTTTTCTTGAAGATATGTAATGTTCATTTTCTCATTATATTTTTATTGTTTATTAAGCGAATAACATTTCATTTTCAACATTATTTCTGAGATCTTTATATTTCAATGCAATATCTGAAATAAAATAGACATGAAGCTCCTTTAGACAATTCCTATATTTTGCTCTTCTTTGATTGAAACTGTGGCTCTGTCTGCTATTGTCATCATTGTAAGGTAATTTTGAATAACTGAGGACATAGTGGTTATAATTTGACAGCCTTAAGAAGAACAAGATCATTATCCAGGTGATATTTTCTTTCATCACTTTGTGTGCCCATTGGTGACAATTCTCTTAATTCTAATTCTTCTCCATTACTTATTATCTTAGTCATCTCAAGATAGTTTTATATATTCATGATTTCTTCTCATTCTTATTAGCATATATGGAAAAATAACTCAAAATAAGTTATCAGTGGAAACAAGCTTCTACTGAATGTCTGAACACCAAACATGACTGTAGAAATAATAATATAATGGAATCAGCACATGGGATTTCAGAGGAATGAAAATATTTTGCATAGGACATAATTTAGCAAGTGCATGTGTGCACTTGCAACTGGGGTAATACTGTAAGCTCAAAGGAAAGGGCAGGTGGCCAAACAAAAGTTGGACAAAAGCGGCCAAAGCAAGTTTTATTGGATTTTGGCTCTTGGGAGAAATTCCCAGCCCTTCAGGGTACAGGTCAGGGTGGAGAGCCGGAAAAAATCGCACATGCCCGCCACCCCCAGTTTGCCCAGAGTCTTTATAGGCCGAAAAGGTGGAGGAAGGCTTGAGGGTTTAGTGTCCCACTGGGTTGGCTGGGGACTCCATTGATTGAGAGGCGTTTGCAAGAAGCCTCTAAGGTTTATCTGCTGGCGTCTGATTGGTTGTCCTTCAGTGCACTGGGCTGCCTGATGCCCCAGCTCTCTGCACTTGAAGTGGGTTGCTAGCTGTCCTGCTCTCTCCCATGCAACTGCTTAAATCCCGACCTAACAAATATGAATACCCATCACACAGGATTGTGAGAATTAAATGAGAAATGCATATGCAGTACTTAAAACATACCTGGTACATAGTAAGCACTTAGTGCTAGACCTTGCTTTTTCTTTGTTGTCTTTGCCATTGTTTTACTAATTCTTATAATAATATCAGCAGCAACATTAATATTATTATGTTTGTATTTAAGGATATTGGAAAAAGCTCTGTAGCAGTTCCTAGTGTTAATCTGCTTAGGCTACTGTAACAAAATATCACATGCTAGATGATGTAAACAACAGGAATTATTTTTTTGCTACTGTTCTGGAGGTTGAAGGTGTAAACATAAAACAACAACTATGCTTGGAGGGCAGTAAGAAAATATTTTATTCTGAACCAAATGTTAATTCAATGACCCAGGAACATGGATTCTAGTTAAGCTGAATTAAATGTTTAACTGTCGAAGAGTTGCATGAACTTTTGTAGCCATGGAGCAAAAAAGGCCATAAACGAATGCATTTACCAATATTGTTAATTAGGTAGGCAGTCTATAGGAAAATGGGGAAACCTCCTAAGTAGGTTTCAAATGTTATTTTATGCTTTTAGCATTGGTTGAGGCTAAAGGTCTGCTTAGCTTTCATTCTGAGTTTTACCTAATAGTCACCAGAATGTTAGGTCAGATATAGAAACTGAAAATATATGACAATTAAGGAGACCAAAACAGCCCGAGATAGTGTCACCCTGCCACCTTCCCTCTCTACACAGTCATGATGCTCTACTCACCCATGTTTAAACTGTCTTTGGATCTTCAACTTTTTTAGAAACTTCAGTTCCAAAGAAGCCTGAGAGGAGGATGCCAGCATGGCTGTGTGCAGGTCAAAGTTCTTTTCCCTGCTTGCCAGCTGTGGCCTTCTTGCAATGTCCTCACATGGCACAGAAAAACACAGAGTAAACCAATCTCTTCTTAGAACAGCGCTAACCCCATTAGAAGAGAGCCCCAAGTTCATAGCTTCATTTAACCCTAGCTTCCTCCCAGAAGGTTCCCTCTACTCTCTAAATACCATTACATGGTGAACTAGGGCTTTACCATATGAATTTATGGGTACTCAACTCAGTACATAGCAATAATCATGCTAAATTTTCAAGGATAAATGAAGTTTCGAATTTTGATAAATGGAACATGGTGATAGAGGAGACCTAGCTAGTAAAAGAGTGTAGTGAGAAGGAAAGTAATCAAATACAGCTATGTATGTTCTAGAGAATTGTACAGAAAGGTCCAGATTCTGCATGATTGGTACTAGTATCAGTGTCCCTTGCTTAGCTAAGGGACTTGTAAAAGATTCATAGTCTTCTTCCTGCCCAGACCTTGTCCCTCCAGACCTTATAGACCTCAGATGGCCAAACCAAAGAGGATGCTTCTCACACTTTCACTGCCTTAGAATATTTTCTGTAGAAAATTCACAAATGTTTTTTTCTGTCCCTTTGAGGTATAAACTTATTAAAAGTTTTAGAAGCCAGGAATGTCTTAAGGACCTGGAAATCTTCCTTTGAAAAGAAATCATCAAGAAAAATAGCCCCCTTATTTCCAGTTCTGTGGGAGGGCAAGTGCCTAACTTCAGTGATCCCTCCTTGCAAACTGTAAAACTACTTCCAATTAAGAAGGTGAAAAATGTTTATTTTTCCATTGGATAAAACCAACTAGCCAATACAGATAGCCCAAATCCCTCCAATCCCACTTCTTAAAAATATCCTACTACTGTCTCTTTCAGTGCAGTTAATTCAGACTGGAATCTGTCCTCTTACCCTTACTTCAAGACCTTAATAAAACTTGCTTGTTTATTTAATTTTCTTTTGGTGAAAGTTTTGCTTTGTCACCTGTCACTGTGACATTTTGTTTATGTGTTGCTCTAGCTGGATCTGGAATGTTCCCCAAAGGCCTATGAGCTAACGGTTTGTTCCTCAGTGTGGCACAACAGGAGGTTTTGGAACCTTTTAGAGGTGGAACCTAGGGAAGTGGATTTTGGTATTCAAGTCCCTTCCTATCTGTCTCTAAGCTTCCAAGTCACAGTAAGATAAGTAAGTATTCTTTGCCAGGTAGTAGTACCAGCAGGGACAAGTAACATTGGACTGAAATTTGTGAAACTGAAGCCAGAATTGGGGACAGGTAGTTAGTGTAGAAATAGGGGATTGGGTCAAATTCAGGAAGTGAAGGCCATGAAAGTCCTGTGCCTCTGGAAGTTGGAGACTGCCCCTGGGAGAATGGAATGTCAAAGATCTCTGCACGCATTGATTACCAAATTTACCTGCCTTTATCAAGGACTGCAAGCAAGGAGATGCTAATTAATGCCCCCTGGGTCCTTACCTGCCTGAATCACCTTGGCCCTCCCCCTGCCCCTCACGGAGAGGGAGAAGTCTGTATTATTACCTTTAAATAAAACTTGCTTAATATGCTTGCCTTGGCATGCTTCTCTAGTGTTTAAACTTCAACATTAGAGGGAGCAGAACTCGTCACTGGTAAATGGCGGTATCAAAACCATGAGTTAAAGTCTTTTCTTCATATTAACTGATTGTCTCAGGTATTTGTCACTGTGACACAAAACTAGTCATGCATCATAAGCATATAGTTTATAACTACCTAGCCATCTTAGGAATTAATCACTTTATTATCAACATTTCAGAATGGGGGACATGGAGGAGACTGATAGAAATTAGGGAAACTATGTAAGGGTCAGTCATATGACAAAAAATGAAGCTGTTAGGTAAGTAGTTAGCTATGAAAGGTAAGAAGAGGGACAATAAGATAGGATATAAAATATGTAAATGAAAGACAAAAGTCCATAGGTACTAGCACTGGGAAAAGTAGGAAGCCTAACAGAATAGACAAGTATCTGGTCATGTATAAATCCCACCACCACGCACACACACAAACTAGCTTGTCAAACCACTCCTGTCCATGGTTAATTGTAACCCCTTAAAGGAACCATTATTTCAAACAAAAGTCAAAACCCTCCTCTGTGACCTAGCCATTGTGACACTCACAAAGGAAATTTGCAGAGGGCATACAAAATGATAAATAAAGGGCAATAAGTAACTTGCCAATCAGAGGGGGCAGGATAAAACAAGACAAGAACAAAGAAACCCAGACCCCCATAAAAAACTCAGACTCTGTAAGAGTCATGCCCATCCCTTCATAGAAGGTCCACACAGCACCTGTTCTGTGTGCACTTCCACTTTGATTCCTCAGAATCAAGCAAGCAACTCTTGTTTGCTATTCTGTGCATCCCGTTTGAAATCCTTCCTGCAGGAGTGCAAGGACTAATCACTGCTGACCCCATAGTCTCTTCAGCTTTATGGGACCTCCCTCGATAACAAAGCCAGATTCTTTAACTGGACAAATAAATTCTACTGAGGTAACTAACTCTGTCACTTCCTTTATGATTATTATCTTGTGCTTTAAGAAGAGAAATGGCTCAGTTTTAAAGAATAATGAAATTCTGGCATTTACTGGTAAATGGATGGAGTTAGAGAATATGCTGAGTGAAATAAGCCAAACCCAAAAAATCAAAGGCTGAATGTTTTCTCTGATACACAGATGCTAATTCACAAGAAGGGTGGGGGGAATAGGGAAGAATAGAGGTACTTTATATTAGGTAGAGGTGAGTGAAGGGAGGGGAAGTGGTTTGGGGGAAGGAATGATAGTAGAGTGAAACAGACATTATTACCTCATGTACACATATGACTGCATGACCGATATGATCCTGCAATATGTATAATCAGAAAAATGACATTACATTCCTTTTATGTATGATCTATCAAAATGCATAAGTGCATTCTACTGTCATGTACAACTAATTAGAACAAATAAAATAAAATAAATTTAAAAAAGAAAAAAAAAAAAAAAGAAGAGAAATGGCTAAGATATATCTCCATAACTCTCTCTCTTACTCTAACAGGAGGCTTCCAGGAGCCTCCACATTTTCTCCCCACCCTTCTACCCATATGATAATTTCTTAATCATCTTTGTTTAATTGCTTATATGCAGTCCTCAAAGGATAAAACCTTTTCCTAAAAGGATAGTTCTCTACAAACTTGCTCAAGGTATATAGAAATTCTCCGCAGAATTGGAAGTTGCCTACATAATAACAAACCACTCTATGGAGGTTAAGATAAAGATAGCTATAATCTCTTTTATGTTGAATTGAGTTGTACCATAGTGAGTGTGTATGTCGTAAGTGTATTTAGCACATAATTTTTCATCTTAAAGATGAAAACTGATTTTCTAACAATGGATTAGGTGAGTTTTTCTATCTCAATTTATTTAGATGGACCTCATGCAGTTATTTATATCATGCAACTGGTGTTCATTTATAAGAAATATATGTTCTATTACTGTATTTCAGATATGTAAATGAAAGAGAATGCTACATTTCCAGAAAATAATTATTAGGTAATGAGGTATAAGTGAATATAAAATGATAAACTACATGGTCAGCTATCAAATTAAAACCAATATTCACTGGTAAACTAATGCTGATATTTAAGACATGATTGGTCCAGTGTCATAAACGGTACAAGTATCTCAGGTAAGTAAATAAAATAATCTTTTTTTTTTTTTAATTAAGCAAATTTTATTTAAAGGTAATAGTACAGACTTCTCCCCGGAGGGAGAAGGGGGTCATGGCTGATGTTCTAGAATCCCAAGAAGTGAGCACACCCTACATCTTTTATAAAGTAGGGTCTCTTTGTTCTCCTGTTCTCTACCCCCATATCTCTCTCCTTCCTGCCTCTGTGACTAGGCCCAGGAGATGCTGTGACATGGCAAAAAAGGTGAGAAGCAGATGGCAGGGGGAAGGGCTGGGGGGGGACTCAGGCAGGCAGGGGTCCAGGGGGTATTAATGAGCAATTCCCTGCCTGCAGCTTTTTTGGGAGAGGTAGTTAGGCATGTAATCTTGGTGATCAAAAAGGCACTGACATTCCATTCTTCAGAGGGAGGTCTCCAACTTCCCAGACTCAGATGGCCTTCATTCCTTGATTTGACCAGATTTCTTATTCTACATTAACTGCCTGTCCTCAATTCTGGTTTCATTTCCCTCCTCTAGTATAAATAAATCATTTTAAATGACAAATATACTAAATAAAATAAACCTACTGACTAAACACTTTTAGATTTGGGAGATAAACTATGTATCTTGGATTAACAGTGAGTCAACTCTCCATAACTATAAGAATTATCTGAAAAAGCAACTTCCAAAGAAAAAGGAGTCATTTTGGCTCATGGTTTCAGAGGTTCAAACCGTGATTGATCTGCCCCAGTACTTTAGGTCTGTAACAATGTAAGCACATCATCATAAACAAAAGCACTCTCTTCACAGCCAGAAAAAAAAAAAGAGAGGCAGAGGAAGTGGCTGGGGTCCCCAGTCCCCTTCAAGCGCCTGCCCCCAGTGAGCTAAAGCATCCCACACAGTCCTGCCTTTTAAAAGTCCTACCACCTCCCTATACCTCCACACTGGGCCTTTCCCACATGGTTCTTTAGGAAACATGTAAGATCAAAACTATATCATCAGGGTAAAATAAGAGTTTTATGTTTTTCTTATTACATGATCTATGCTGAATTAATTTTTAAATTTTTTTGTACAAAACTGAGTTTTCATAAAGGCTTAAAATTCAAAGATCTTATCATATGGATCATAGTTAATTTATTTAAATAATAATGTGCTGTTTGTCTCTTAAAACTAAAGACAAAAAAGAATATTTAATATTATTCAAAGTATATTTTTCTACTGCTGTGTGATTGAAAATCTAGAACACTATCTGCACAGAGTTTCAGGACATGAATATCAAGAGTAAAATTTCAATTACTGGGTCTTATGCTTACCCAGATTTGAGTGGGTAATCTTCACCTCAACAGCATCATTTGTATTCAGTTCACTGACTGCCGTTTACTTTGACCGTTGACTTACTGTCCAAAGGAAATTATCAATTCAGGAGAAAAATGGAGGCTCGGGCATTGTAAAGCTTGTGCTGCAACACACAAAGCTGCACTACCAGCAAGATAGCTTCAGCCAAAGCACTTAATTCCTCCTTGATCATTTGACAAAGAACAAATTTAAGGCTGGGGACTTAACTTAGAATTGATTTTTGCATCACTGGAACAAATCAAGGAGTTGTTCACAATGTTTAAATTGGACAGGAAAAACAATGAAAACACTGAATAAAAGATCTTGTGTGCCCTGTATTCATTATGTATATTATGATAAAATAGACACAAGTGTACATTTTATTAAAATATATTTATTAAATAGAAGTTGCAAGATAAACACATATATGTTTTCATTTTCCCCTGTGCTTCACATACAGGTGTGTGGAACCACTAGCCTTATGCATTCATAACCAAAAAAGCTTTATTTTCAAGGTGGGCAATATATAAATACTGGAAAAATGATAAGGTGATACAACTTTATATAAATTCATTATTTGCTTTAATTTCAAAACAACACAATGGAAAGATTTCCACGTTGTTAAATATTTTCCTCAAAAATGTTTTATTGTATTACAAATGTGTGTTTGTGTGTGTGTGTTTGTGTGTGTGTGTGTAACAGAGAGAAAAGGAGAGAAGGAGAAAGGGAAGGAAGGAAAGCGAGGGGGGAATGGAAAGAGAGTCTAATACTCTGCTCCAAGAGTTTCTTTACATAAGTTCTGACGAAGGAGATGTCCTACATTAAGACAGACATAGTCTGGCATTTTTCTACTCATCACGGAGAATAAAATATCATGAGACATTACGCTGGCGATCTCAGTGTTGTCTGGACTAACTGATTTAACCATATCTTGTATCAGACTATTGAAGACTAAATTAGTATTTGGGAAAATTAGCAGAATATTGACTGTAGCACTGGGAGTTACCCCTGAGAGGAATACATATTTAAATTAGTAAATACTCTGGAACAAGTAAATGTACAGATTTCTTTCCAGGTCATTTTGATTGGGCCTGGACTCTGAGGTCTTAGGTTTCCAAGAGAATCCAATTTGTGAGGTCTGTGATAGGCACTTAAAAGGGTGACATGAAGTTATTACAAAAGCAGTTTGAAGTTCTATTGCGTTTCAAGTCATCTAGCTTTGGTATTGATAGCTGTTTAAATTTACTGTTTTCTTTTTCTTGGTATCAGACTTTCAATAAATCTTGTTAACAGTCAGTGCGATTTTTAACCACACAGTTGAAATTCTTAGAGGCAAGTGTCCTTCCTAGCTGAGGCTGAAATTGTACACTACAGAATGGCTGTGATTCTAAGAAATCATTTGAGAGGTTGTAGGATTATTCACAGATGAACAACAGCTTGGGCAAAAAGACAGGTTGGATTGGACTTGGTCTGCAATATACCTGAGCTTGTACAGTGGAAAATATTCTTTATTGAATGGAGTGTAGTAAGAAGAGGTAAAACTTTTGGCAATTAGTGAGTTTAAACTGTAATAAGGAACACTTGAAAATATTTATAACCTCATGCTGTTTGTGTGACAACCTGCCACACAGTAGATAATTGATTGATGTAACTGCGGTATTAGATATGTACCTCTTTGCCTCTGAAGATCAAAATTAAATGTACCAAAAGGTACCAAGGGCATTTGCAACTTAAGAGCTGCCCTCTGAAATTTCAGTGATTGTCAGACTGTTTGTATTCTCAGGGCCACCTTAGACTCTAGGGTTCCCTTCTGCCTGGCATCTTTTTGGCATCATACTGACATTAGTTTGAATCTCAATCTGATTTTCAGTTTCAATAAGATCAACATCAAAATCTTGCCAAAGACTTATTTTTCCTCTCTGCACTCATTTCCCCAACCCTCAATGACACTCAAAATTCCCAGTTCTCTCCCCTTATTTTTCAGCAGAGCTTACTTCTGATCTGCTACTTGTGGCTACAAGACAAAGATCTTGACATTCTATTTTGTACTCCTTGTACCTGTGGAGTTATTTGCAAAATATGCACATTTAAGAGTTAGCAATAAGACATTTTGGGTTTTTTTTTTGTTGTTGTTGTTTTTTTTTGTTATAAAGGATTGAACCCAGGGTTGCTTAACCACTGAGTATCATCCCAGCCCTTTTTATATTTTATTTAGAGTCAGAGTCTCACTAAGTTGCTTAGGGCCTTGCTAAGTTACTGAGACTGGCTTTGAACTTGCGATCTTCCCACCTCATCCTCCCAATGTGCTGGGATTACAGATGTGGGCCACCGTGCCCAGCAACAATAACATAATTTTTAATAGTGGATATACCTATGTATTACTTTTATAAGTTATTTTAATTTTATTTCTTTTGCTTATTCTTACTTTTAAATTTTCTACAATGAAAACATTATATCACCTTGGGAAAATGAATTAATAAAATACATTTCTAATAAATTATTTATGGGATAAAATGGGGCTCACACAACCATGAAAAATGTGACAGAGTTAATTGATTTGTAAATTGCCATTTCTCATTTGTTTTGCTTGGTGGTATATCTTATCTGAAATCAAATGAATCTTTGATAAATCAGATATGTGCATATTTATTCCAAGGTAATAGTTTACATTTTACATGAAATTATTCTATAAATAACTAATTCAAGTAGTCATAAAACTCATCTTCATCACCATAAAAATGAAAATAATAATATGAGTAATAACTCTTTTTGATATTATAATAAGAAAGTTAAAACTTCCATGAGCTACAAAGCATTATGCTGTGGAAACAGGGCAAACCTCTTAATCTTGAAAACATTACCTTGACTTTTTTGCTACAGTCTGTTCTAACCTTAAATAAATATGAACTGAGTTTTCTAGTGTCTAAAAACCCTAGGCAATTAAAAGCTTTAGACTCTATTTTTATTCAGCCCATTCTCACCTTTGAGTTACATCCCAATGTTTATGCTCACAAGTAAATATTTTTGGGCCCAAACTACCTCTGTTTCCATGGAATGAGGGAACATTCTGAAAATATTTCATATTCTTATCTATTTCCTAGATACCATATAGGAAGTATTTGATCAAAATATGTTTATTTGCAATTAATCTTGGGTCTTATTCTAGAATAACTGATGTCGTGAAAGTACAATCTTAGAGTATGACTCAGTTTGCATAATCATGTCTTGAAAGGTTAAAAAATGTGTAAGAAACCCATCTTTACATTTTGTTTTACCATTTTTGAAAACATCAGATATTAAAAGAAGAATATATGCATTTCATGTATCTTAAAATTGTTACAGATAAAAAGACACATTGCATTCTAATTCCTTAACTCAAGATAATTAAAATCACACTTTTGGAATGTAATAATCATATGTATTCGTTAAGGAAAAATTATATCAATGTCTTCATTTTTAAATAAAAAATATTTGAGTGGTAACAACTGGGAGCACAAACTTGAGGTTTTTATTTTAACCATTTTCAGGACTCAATTTCAAATTCAAAAGAACATTTTCTCATAGAAACTGTGTATTTGGATTTAAGTCATAATTTTCCCTCAATAAATGACTGAAGATAAAACAAATGCTAAGACAAATATGAACTCTATTTTTCCTAATTATCAGTTTTATTCTCAAAATAAAATTGTTTTAGTTTCATAAAAATCAGTTTACATCATTTTGATAAAGTTTTAGTCAGCTTTTCATCACTGTGACCAAAATATCTCTTAAGAACAATTTAGACCACAAAAAGTTTATTTTGGATTATGGTTACAGAGGTCTCAGTCCATACAAGGACAACTAACTCCATTTCTTTAGGACCAAAGTGAAGCAGTACACCTTGAAGGAAGGATATGGAGGAGGGTAGCTGCTGTCCTCTTGGTGAGGTCAGGGAAAAAGTGTGGGACAGACTGCAGAAAAGAAGGACCCTTCCAGAGCCTATTCCTAGTGATTCACCTCCTTCAGCCGTATGCGTCTGTCTGTAATTACACTGCAGTCAGTCCATCCAAACCAGGGTGAATGGATTAGGTTGCAGTTCTCATAGTCCAATCTTTCACCTCTGAATATTTCTGCATTAACAGGAGTTTTGGAGGGATACCTCATATCCCAACTATAACAGCTAGTGAATGATAAGCACTTTACTTGAGCATTATGACTCTAACATTTTCTTGATCAAAAGCATTTGAGGGACATTTCTTAATGCTACTTAAAAAAAAAAAATATCCATGTGCTCATCTTATCCCTGCTCTTCTAAACTTGCTCTTTTTGTTCACATTATTGTCCTACTGTAATATCCTACAAAATACTGTCTCTTTCTGATATTGCACATATTAGCCATCCTCCAAAACCAATGAAATGTCTTTCTTGTTCATCTGTATTTAATATAACCATACATGTGTTTAAAAACTAATTTCTGTCTCCACCATTTAAGCATTTCTTTTATTCCTCTAAAATGGAAAAGATTGTCCTTAACTGTCTCTAAGGTCCTAAAATACCTTGTTACCAGTCAGATAAAATAGCACTTCAATTGTCCTCTCCAGTAGTAATTCAAGAACATGGCTCATCTCCAAAAGTGAGCACTTCTATAAGCCTGGCAGCCTGACTTAAATAATTGTCCCCCAATAGCTGAAGGCAGTAATTATGTGATTATTTGAGGTTGAATATATATTGTTTGGAAATTAAATTGTTGAAAATTAAAATTCTCAGATTTGCTTCTAAAATTACAATGTCAATCTATCAATCATTGCATTTTCTCAATGGCAAAACAATTAGGAAGGATTAAAAGATAATCAACAGGATATTTGGCAATTGATTATAAGGATACTGAGAAAAATAATTATCATTAACATTTTGGCATAATAGAAGACCCCCTCACATAAGATATTGCAAAATCTTAATATGCAAAAAATGCTTAATTTTATTTCCAAGTACTGAAGCTTTAGTAGACTAAATATATTCTTGGCTTTACTGATGATAACTCTTGCCAAATCTAAGTGATTTTTCCTCAGATGACTTTGCCAAATAGTAGTATGCAATAAACCATTTAGAAAATTAAACATTCATTCTATAATAGTGAGTGTAGTACTAGAAAAAAATCTGAATACCCGGACTATATTGAACCTAATCAAATTGTTTTCCTTTCTAGTTACTATAAGTATTATATTTACTGTGATAGGTTAGAGCCTTAATAATCTTTCTGGACACATCACACTGGAATAAATTAAATTGCTATAAATTTGTTACTTGATCCAGTAAAATGAATAATATTCTGATACTTCATTTTATGTGAAATTGATTCACTTTCAAGCAAAGAAGACAATTCAAATGGAATCAAATCCACAAATGAATTTTTGACGTGATATCCTAATATGACATAAGAGAACCAGTTCAATATCTAGATTTTTAGAGGATAGAAAAGGAAATTTCAGCCAGAGTATCTCTGTTGCTTCTCTCTCTGAGAAGTATGTGGAAGAAATAAAAATAGAACTGATTACACAGAAGATATTGGTTAAACCAAAGTTTCAGAAGAAGCATTGTGTTCTTATTCCTTTTCCTGCATCTCCTGTACATATTAGGTGTATGAAAACTAGATTGAAGGTCTTAAAAGATCTGATTTTCAGCAACAAGCCTCTGATTCCAAGCCTTCTCCATTCATACCGATGGAGGTATTTTTTTTTTTTTTTTTTTTTTTTTTTGCAGTCCGGTGATTGAACCCAGGGCCTTGTGCTTGTGAGGCAAGCACTCTACCAACTGAGCTACATCCCCAGCCCGCCCCCCCCCCCCCGCCCCCATGGAGGCATTTCATATATGCATACATTTCATCATTGTAGATTCAACAACGGGTTATGTGTTAAATCAGAAATTGGGAGCTCTTTGGAGAGGGGGTGCAGAGTGTAATAAGAGGGCATAACAGGATATGTTTACTTTCAGTGGTTCCCTTTATTTGACTGCCTTCACAACCTGAAGATAATTTGATTCATTTGAGCACACTATAGGAATATCAAAACATAATCTTTTCTCTTTAATATGAAAATTGATACACATGGAAAAACACATGAAATGATCCCCCAAATAAAACTCTGCTATTTATATTGTATGTGTGTGTGTGTGTGTTGAATTGAGATTGTGGTATGGACATAAAAAAAGTTTCATTACAGACCAATAATTATGTATTCATACTGAAATAAGAAACCATTATGACAAATAAATATCTGAACATGTAATATTAAAAAAAAATTATATTTACAAATGTTTACCTGGGGATCACTAACTATCCTATACCAATTCTTTGAAAGTTGACCTGATTACAGAACAAGATAGTGGGACAAGTTAACAAGTATCACAATTCAGTTACCAATTTCAAAAGCAGAATTAATAACAATCAACATTTAAAACAGCACATATAAATTACTCTTTCTTGGTTGTTTAAGATCAAATTGTTCTTTTAAAAATAAGTTATCAGGTATGCTTAAGGTAGTCTGTCGGTTTTTTCTTGCCATGACCAAAATACCTAATAAGAACAATGTAGATGAGAAAGAGTTTATTTTGGCTCACAGTTTCAGAGTTTCAGTCCTTGCTCAGCTGGGCCCACGGTTTTGGGTCTGAGGTGAGGCAGAACTTCAAGGCCAGAGGAAGCAGAGAAAAGCTGCTCAGCTCATTGTGGGGGCAGGAAACTAAGCAAGAAAAAGGGAAGGGTCAAGGAAAGATGTACCCTTCCAGGGAAGGCCCTCAGTGACCCACCTTCTTCAGTCACACCCACCTGCCTACAGTTACCACCCAGTCAGTCCATTCAATCTAGGTTTTAACTCCCCCAACTCACATCATTTCACCTCTAAATATTCTTGCATTAATAAGAACTTTTGGGGGAAACCTCATATTCAAACTGTAACAGTACATAACACGATATGAGAAACAGAG
This sequence comes from Sciurus carolinensis, assembly GCF_902686445.1. Lineage (NCBI taxonomy): Eukaryota > Metazoa > Chordata > Mammalia > Rodentia > Sciuridae > Sciurus > Sciurus carolinensis. Next base: position 108,487,934 of record NC_062217.1, on the reverse strand, counting down.
ATACTGACCTAGTCACCGTAGTGAAACAAGATAACATATCCATCTTGCAGTTACCCACTTATTTATCTATTCACTTACTTGGATTTGTGGCCAAAGCAGCTGAAATTTACTCATCTAGAATGAATCTATATATACTATTATATATAATTGGTACAATTATATTACCTAAAGTCTCCACGTTGTACATTACATCTCTAGAAGTATTTATGCTACAAATCTGCTACTTTGCAATCTCTGACTAATATCTTCCAATTTCCTCCATCCCCCCACACCTCACCACTGCTAGTGTTTTATTCTTTATCTCTGTATATTTGATTTTTTAAAAAAAGATTCTACAAGTAAGTAAGAACATGTTGTATTTTTCTTTCTTCATCTAGCTTATTTCCCTTAGCATAAACTCAGGGTCTTCATGTAGTGGCAAATGGCAAGATATCATTATTTTTTTAGGGCAGAGTAATATTCCTTTGTAAAAATACACCACCATTTCTTTATTGATCATTCATTGACAGATGCATATGTTGTTCTTATATCCTGGCTGTGTTATTAATAAACATGGGAGTAAAGATGCCTTTCTCAGGGAGTGATTTCATTTCTGTTGATGATGTGCCTAGAACTGGGATAATTGGGCTTTATTGTAGTTATCCTTTTCAGCATCTTCTGAGTTTCTTGGATCTGTGCTTTTGTGTTTGTCACTAAAGTTTGGGAATTATAAGCCTCAGATATGTATTCTCACTTCCCTCCCCCTCTCTCTGCTCTCTTGCTCCCCTGTCTGTTCCTTCCTCTCTCCCTTCCTCTTTCTTAGGATTCCAATGCATACATATTACACCTTCTATATTTGTCCCACTGTTGTTTGATATTCTATTGTGTTTTTTTTTTTTTTTTTTTTCTCTTTGTTTTTTTAGTTTGGGAAGTTTCTATTAACATATATTCAAGTTTAGTGGTTCTTTCTTTATCCATGTCATAGCTAATAACCAGCTATTTGAAGAAGTCTTCATTATGATTTTTAGATTTACTTGTGATGCTTTATTAGAGATCTTATCTCTTTGACACATTACCATTTGTTCTTGCATGTCATCCATTTCTTCCATTGGGTTGCTTATTACAGTAATCAGTTGTTTTAAATAGCTGTGATGTGCTAATTACAAAATCTCTAGTACATATGAGTGAGCTATTGATGCTTGCTTTTTTCTCTCTTCAAACTGTGAGTTTTGTCTTTTAGCATGGTGCACATTTTTTTATTGCTAGCAAAATATGATATATGCTGTGGTAAAAAACAACTGTGGCAAATAGGCTTTAGTGTGAGATTTTATGTTTATCTGTCTAGGAGTTAAGCTCTGTTTAGCGTTTGCTGTAGCAGTTTTATCAGTGGCGAAACAGTCCTCTAGTGCCCTTGTCTTTCTCTCCTTTGATCTGAGGGATTCCTTGAGAGACTTCTTGAATAGTGTCTGAGGCTGGTAGTTCTTTAAGCTGCAGCCCACTCTTACCCTGCAGGAGTCTTACTGAGGCCCTGGCAATGTCAGGAAAGGAGTGTTCTTCAGCCCTACATAGGACTCAGTCTTATAGTGAGCCTTTATCCTTGGACTGTGACCCTCACAGTTGTTTCTCAGATTTTCCATTTCACATTTCAGTGATTACAGAAAGGCTAGAATTTTAAAGAAGTTACTTTTCACATAGATCATAAGCTGAGTTCAGATTAAAGACATTTTCACATTTTACTCTACATATTTTTGCAACACTTAGATTATTATAGAAATACATTTAGACATATTGTTTAGGGTATAGTTTCTTGAAAGAGCCTTGGTTTATGGCCAGATTTCATCAATTATCAACAGTCTAACTTTGGCAAACAATTCTACATCTCTGAAAATAATAAACATATATCTACTGAATAGACATTGTATGATAAATTAATAAATTACTGCATACAGATTGTTTAACATGGCATTTTGAATATCTAGTACTCAATATTTGTTAAGAATCATTATTAAAATGTCAGTTATTAAAATATGAAGTTAGGAATAAGAGTATAGTTCTTTTCATTGGGGCTGATGAACACTGAAAACTATTGAGGAATTTGAGGAATTTATTTCCTTATAATATCTTGTAATATCTCCATCTAATGTTTGCTAGCCTTTGTATTCTAAAAAAATTGTTATAATCAAAGATGGAAATGATTAGCTCCTAAACTAAAGATTATTGTTTCTTTCTAAAGGTTTTGTTTAATATTTCATAAAATTTCATAAGCACTAAATGTAATCAAAATGTTATGTGACTTACATGAAGACATAGAAGAGTAATAAATATGCAAAGAAAGTAAAATAACAAACATCAAGACAAATGGAATTTAGCTTAATGCAAAAGTATTTCATTTTTCTCCATTTGGAATAATGTTGTCCTTGGGTTTGTCCTATAGAGTATCACAGTCTGACTTTAAATTATACTACAGAGCTATAATGACAAAAACAGTATGGTATTGGCACCGAAATAGGTATGAAGACCTGTGGAATAGAATAGAAGACACAGAAATAAACTCACAAAGTAGAGTTATCTCATACTAGACAACGGCTCAGAAACACATTTTGGAGTAAAGATAGCCTCTTCAACACGAGCAAAGTCTTCATATGTGACTGATACTTGGACTTGCAGTTGTGTTGTTGATATGTTCATAGGAAGAACACAGCATGGCTAGCCAGCTAAATCCAATACACTCAAGGCATGGAGTCAAGGCACCCCACAACAACTATGCAGCTGGATCAAACATAGCTTAAGTGACCAGGAATGACCAAAAGACACACATACCCTAAATAAATAATCACTGAAGAATACTGGCAAAATTTTGTACTGGTGTTTGTACAAGAGATGATTGATATATCAGGCAAAAAATTATATTAAAAATATTTACTCATGCTAGTTGTACCTCTCCAACATCTAATGAGGATTTTGGCATCAAAAGTTATTAGGTAGACAAGCTCTAAACAAAATCCAAATATTTTAAAAAGGAATAATATGAAATTAATAGAGTTCAAAACTCTTCTTTTTGGCAAAAAATGTTAAAATTTTGTATTTGAAGAATTTCTTCTTCCTGTGGTAAAATATATAAGCTGCATTAACTAATATGCCCTTTAATAAAAAAGAGAGAGCCATGTAATACACAATCACTATTTCTTTATATATTTCTTTTTACATTTTAGGGAAAATGAATATTTCAGAAAGAGAAATGACAAGTAAGGATATCTATATTTCATATACCATAAGGAAATAAAGTAGGAGATGGAAATTCAGTCAACTAAAGATTGGATACTTATCTCTGCTTCAAAAATATATATAGATATATAATGTATATGCAGGCCTAGAGATGTAATTCAGTGATAGACTACTTTCCTAGAATGTGGGAATTCCTGGTGGTTCAAACCACAATACTGAAAAAATAAATAAATAAAAAAGAACACATACACCAAACCCATATATATACCCATATAAATATGTGCATATGAACATCAATATATCTAGGTGAATATTTGGATGTGAACTTTCATATATGAAAATGCATGTTTATATTATTGTATACATGTACAAGAACACAAGTCGAAATTGCTCTTGATCCTTTTGATGAAACTGCACAAAATAAACAGGTTGATGTTTTCCTCATCCTAATTCAGAATCAGCCCAAATATTAATTTGCTATGTTTTCGGTAGGATTACAAATATATGAGATATAGGAAATGGAACAAAACTGTCCCGACTGAAATTGATTTTCCAGAAGCTTCTTTCCTTGTATTCCTCCAAGAAATTTACTTATTCAAGTTCTAATCAAGAACATTGTTCACTGGTTACCTAGGGTTTTGTTTGTTTGTTTGCTTTGTTTTTGTACCAGGGATTGAACCCATGGGCATATAAATACTGAGCCACATCACTAGTCCTTTTTTTTTTCGTATTTTACTTAAAGGCAGGGTCTTGGTAAGTTATTTAGGGCTTTGCTAAGTTGCTGAGACTGGCTTTGAACTTCTGATCCTCCTGCCTTAGTCTCTGGAGTCAATGGGATTACAGGTGTGTGCTATCAAGCACAGATCACCTAATTTTTTGATAAAAATATTGTTATAGTGTCCGTTTTGCTAAAAGTAAAATATTAAAAAATAAAACTAAACTCTGATTTAGTAGTATTTGGATATAAGTCTTACTAACTTGATCTGGATGGAGTTTTTGCCATCTGCTGGTGAATCAATCTACTTGTCACATAAACAATCATGGAGTGGAGATAATGTCATTCATTTTTAAAAGGACTGAAAATTTTCCATTTCATAAAGTGATTATTCTCAATTGTTTTCTTACTGGCTGCTGTTTATTAATTGGAAAACACACTTTATACTTAAGTTCCATATCTCTTCAAAGCTTCCATAAACAGACCAGAAGAAAAACAAAGTATTAGATAAACCTGCTCTAAAAATGGCTTTCCAAAATATTTCTAAAATATATATTATAGGGTGCAAACGCATGAATAATCAGATGATCACCAGACAACAAAGTGAGTCATGCAACAGCTCTCTTTCTGCAATATTAATAAGAAATACCCAAGCTTGGTATTGTGTTGCACGCCTGTGGTCCCAGCTCCACCTGAGGCTGAGGCAGGAAGGTTCCAAGTTCAAGGCCAGTCTGGGCAATTTAGAAAGACCCTAAAATAAAACAAAATTTAAAAGGACTTGGGATGTAGTTTAGTGGTAGAGCACCCCTGGATTAAATTCTGAATACTATATATAGAAAAAGAAAAAAAACAAAAAAACAAAAAACAAAACCTTGATGATGTTGATATGAACAAGAAAAATACCACTGGAAAAAAGAAGCAAGAAAGAGTTCTATGGAGCCTTCAGAAGTAACAGTGGAGAATGGAGCTATATCTTAAAGATAGTATTTAAGCAACCTTGAAACATTTTCAAATAAAGTTCATTGTCCCGCATCTCTGCTGCAGGGATCTGGGGTGCACTTGAGAAGGATCTTGTTCTTGCTCCTCATCAGATAGATCAGAGATACCTGGGTAACAATTTCTACTCCCCCATTTCAAAGACTGCAATAACCGAATGACCATGTTTCACTTAATGATTTCAAACTGAGAGATTTAAGGAAGATGTCAAGTCTTCCCAGATTCCTCCACCAACTTCTTTGTGTCATATGAACGTTATCTTTCATCAGATCTTGCCTGACGTAAGTACTTTTCCAATTTGAAAAAAAAAAAGTTTATTCAGAGACTTAAAGACCTATCAAGACTCTAAAGACTAAAATATAGTTATTATTTCCATTTAGTGTAGATAAGGACACAAAATATCATTTATCCCACTCTTAACAACAAACCCAAAAGATACCAACAAAAGAAACAGTAAATAAACATTTGGAAACATCCAGAAGTTAAGTTCACAAGGCAACCAGCATATTAGTTTACTCAGGGTTTCTTAACAAAATACCACAACACTGGGTTGCTTGAATGAGAGGAATTTATTTCTCACAGTTCCAGAAGCTTAAATGTCTTCAGATCAAAGTGCCAGTAAGGTGACTTTCATTCCAAGCTCTTCTCCTGGCTTAAAGGACCCACCATCTCAATGCGTGCTCACATGACCTCTTTGTATACACAAGCAGGAGATGAAAAGCAAACGTTCAAATGTTACTTCTTAGAAGGAAACTAATGCTGCTAGATTAGCACCACCCTCAGGAATATCAGGAGACTTGACTAGGTGCAAGAAACTCATCTGACATAAAGCAAAAGTCAACTGCTGGTAGGGGAAACTCTATCACCCATAAGACCATCCACCATGGCAAGAAAAAAAGGCTCAGCCACATCAATGTTTTTAGCTGCTCAATTCACAATAGCTAGATTATGGAACCAACCTAGATGCCCTTCAATAGATGAATGGATAAAGAAACTGTGGTATATATATACAATGGAATATTATTCAGCCATAAAGAAGAACAAAATTATGGCATTCGCAGGTAAATGGGTGGAGTTGGAGAATATCATGCTAAGTGAAATAAGCCAATCCCAAAAAAACCAAAGGTTGAATGTTTTCTCTTATAAGTGGATGATGAAACAAAACGGTGAGTGGGAGGAAGTAAGGCAAGAATGGAGGAGGAATGGATTGTGCAGAGGAAAATGAGGGGTGGGGAGGGGGCAGAGGGAAGGAAAGATAATAGAATGAGACAAACATCATTACCCTATGTACATGTATGATTACACAAATGATGTGAATCTACTTCTTGTACAACCAGAGAAATGAAACTTGTACCCCATTTGTGGGCAATAAATCAAAAAATAATAATAGTAATAAAGAAAGGGTTTTTGAAAGTTGATGGTGGAGCCTTGACAAAATGCCTTTGGGCATCTATGGGACCACTGTAAGCCAGTAAAGATGCAGCATATTCCTGGAATAATTTGAAGTTGTGATGCACTGAAAATAGCCAAAGCAACATGGACATCACTAACAGAATAGATAAACTAATATCAAACATTAAACTTAAAGATTGGAGAAAAGATAAAAGAATAGAAACAATAGAAAAAATTCAACAAAACCAAAGTTTATTCCTAAAAAAGACCAATAAAATGAACAAAATTTTAGCTCAACTGACTAAGGACATGGAAAAAGTTAAAAGCTGAGATATTCCTACAGAATCTTTAATATTGTGCAGCATTATAAGAGTACTATAATCAATTATATGCTAACAAATAGGATAATCAAAAAAAAAATGAAAAAATTCTAAACACAAAAACGTCTACCCAGACTATATCAGAGAAATAGAAAATCTTAATGAACCTATAACTAAACAGGAAATTGAATCAGGAAAGGGTAATTAAAAATTTTTAGACAAAAAATTGGATTTGATAACTCATTGGTGAATTCTACCAAACACTTAAAAAATAATATCAATATTTCTCAAACTTTCTCCCCAAAATTGAAATGTAGAGAATACTTCCAAGCTCATTCTGTAAGGCTAGCATTAGCTAATAGTAGTGCCAATGACACAAAAAGATGAAAAAAACATTGATTATGTCCTGTATCAACACTATTGCAAAACTCCTTAACAAAATATTAGCATTCTATGAATAAACAAATTTTACATTATATGAAAAGAAATACACAAAATGCAAAAGAATGCAATTGGACATTACCTTACATAATAAAAAGTTAACTTAAAAGAATAAAAGATTTACACATGCATTCTAGAGCTGTGAAATCTTAGGTAAAATGTTAAGCAAAATTGTCACAACACTAAATTTGGCAGCTATTTCTTGGACGTGGCAATAAAGAAACAAAGATCAAAACAAAAATAAGCAAATTGAATTTCAGAAAAAAAAAATTGTGCATCAAGGAACACTATCACCAGAGTGAAAATGTACCCTACAAATTGTAGTTCTGCAGAAGCCACCAGAATTAATGTATAGCTAAAAGCACTGGTGGAGTAGCTCAGTGGTAGAGAACTTATCTAGTATGCATGATGCCCTAAATTAAATCCCCAGCACTGCTAGAAGGAAAGGAGGAGGAAAAGAAAAATTGTAACTATAGATCAATAGTGGAAATAAATGGAATGAGTATAAACTTCAATTTACTCAATGAACACAGAAAAGTGAAAAAGGAGAGTAAGAAACAGATAGGACAAATAGAAAGCACTACCATATAGATAACTATATGTATTATTCAGAAATCTCCAGATAAACAGAAATAATAAAATGCACATACACCCACATACGCATGAAAAGTTTTATTAGAAGGACTTGGATAATGCAATTATGTAGGTTAAATATCCCATAAAATATCCCAAACTGCAGACCCAAGTGAACCTATTATTTAGTTTCAGTGCAAATATTGGATAGGACCAATGTTTTAGTTCAAAAACAGGAATAAAGAAAGCTACTTCTATAACCTGTATTTTTATTCTATCTGAACCTCCAGTAAGTTTGCTGAGGTCCAAGAATATAGGAAAGGCCTACTGACTTTACTTAATTTGTTGATTCAAATGGCAATCTCATTCAGAAATACCACCCCAGACCTACATAGAATAATTTTAAAATCAATATCTGGATACCCCACATCCCAGTCTAGTTGATATATAAAATTAACAACAATATTATACAAAAAACTTGAACAACCCAATGAAAAGAATAATTTGGAAATTGGATAAAAACACAAGATCTTATCCAAAAATATGTAAATAAATGTAAAACCCATTATAAATATGTCAGAGATAAGTTTAAAAATATATATAAGACTGAAAATGATAGGCTATACAAAATAACCAGCTATATTTCAGAACAAGGGAGTATTACAAAGAATATAAAGCCATACATGTCATAGTGATCAAGGGGTTTATCATAAAACAAACTATGAATTTTTAAGTATGTATGAGCCTAATACAGAGCTTCAGCATCCTTAAAGCAGACTACATATTCACAGTCATAGTTGGAAAGTTTTGCATTCTTCTCTTAGCAATTTATAGACTAAGAAGTCACAATTTTGTAATAATAGTTTTATGGTTTGGATCTAGAAATGTCTCCTTAAAAATTCCATGTGTTATACAATGCAACAATGTTCAATGGTGAAAAGATTGGCTTACAAGAGTTGTAGACTCATCAGTGGATTAATCCATTTGGGAGATTAATAATTTGAAGGTACTACTGAGTGGCAACTATTGGCATGTGGAACATGACTGGAGGAAGTAGGTCACTGGGGACATGACTTTGTACTTTATCTGTACTTGGCCCCTTCCCCTCTCTCTACTTTCCAGCTGCCATGAGCTGAGCAGCTTATCTCCACCATGCCTGTCCACCACAATGCTCTACCTTATTTTAGGTCCAGAGCAATGGAGTGGTCTAATCATGACTGAACTTCTGAAACCATGAGCACACACACACATACACACACAAATATAATCCTTTTCTCCTCTACATTGTTCTTGCCAGATGTTTGATCACAGCAGTAAAAAGCTAGCAGAGATTGAAAAGGATACAGAAAACCTGAACAATGCAGTCAACCAAAATTGGTATAATTGTTATTTCAGAGCTCTCTCTGCAATCCTAGCTGATGATATATTTTTCATTTTATATAAAACATTTACCATCAAGATGGACAATATTCTGAGCCATAAAGTAAATATAAACCATTTTCATTTTTAAAGAAATGAAATAATATTAAATAAATTATTTAAACCCAGAAAAGTTATACCCGAATTCTATAACAGAAAGATACATGTGTAAAATGCATTGGGAAATAAATTAACATAATTCTAATTAAAAAAAATTATAAGTCAGAAAAAAAAAAAAAACCCAGAAAGAAATAGGACATCAGCAACACTCCAGAGGCTCAGTCCACTCTTCCCTCCCCAACACCCTGCTCCCTGTCCTGCCCAAAGGAGACACTCTCCTGGCTTCTAACATAGTCGATCAGTTTTGTCTGTTTTCAAACTTTCTTATGTGTTAAAAAAGTACTACTTCTTTTTTAAAACAGATTTATTGAGATTGTTTACATAGCCTATACTTTACCTATTGAAGTGTACCTTTCAGCAGTTTTTGGAACAATCAATTTTAGGACAATTTTATTATTTCCCTAAAAATACAGGTGCTTATTAGCAGTCACTCTTTGTTTTCCTCCAGCTTCCCAGCCCTAGGTAACTACTTATCTACATTTCATATAAGTGGAATTACATAGTCAGTGCCCTTTTACTTCTGGCTTCTTTCACTTAGCATTGGGGTTTTGGGGTTCATCATATTGTAGCCTGTATCATACTTCATTCCTTTTTGCAGCAAAAAATTCCATTTTATGAATATTATACATTTTTTTATTCATTGATGGATAAACATTTGGGTTGGTTCTATTTTTTTGGCTGTTATGAATAATACTACTGGTAACATCTGAGAACAAATTTTTATATGGACACAATTTTTTCATTTTCTTAGGTATATAGGAATAGAATTGCTCATTCATTTACTAATTGTGTTTAATTTTTTGAGGAGCTGGCAAACTCTTTGCCAACATGGCTGTACCGTTTTGCACTCCCACTATCAATGTGTAAGGATTCTAGTTTTTCTATATACTCATCAACACTTGTTGATTTTTTTAAATTATTACAACCATCCTAGTGGGCATGAAGTATTATCTTATTGTGGTTTTGTATGCATCAAATATGTATTGTTTTTTGTGTCTGATTTCTTTCATGAAATTTGTTATAACACCCATTTCTATTAGGGTAGTATTCAAATTACTGTAGAAAATTTAGAAAATATACAAAAGTTGAATAAATAAAATGGAAAAAAATATAAAATAGATTAAAATATTTTGAATTGAATAAAAATAAAACACATCAAGCATACTAAAAATTGTGAAATGCAGGTAAAGCAATAATTAAAGGAATCTATAACATTAAAATATATGAGAAAAATAAATTAGCATTAGGAAGGAAATAAAGATTAGCATATATTAATGATAGAGTAGATAGAAAATTAAGACTTTTCAATAAAATGCAAAAGTTGTCCTTGCAAAGATTAATGAAAATGATAGAGTTTCATATACATTTTTAAGGAAAAAGGAGAGGACACAAATAATAAATATCAGTAATAAAAATAGACTTTCGCTAGAGATTTATAGACATTAATCAGAAAACATGGGAAAGCTAAAACTTGTTCCTTCCTACTAAGTTTGATAATTTATGTAAGAAAAAAAATTTGAGTGCCACAAACTAACAGCAATTCAAGAAAAATAAATAAATTGAATATCTATTAAATTGATTAAACTATAATTTAAAACCGCCATGAATAAATCTCTGTGACTGAATTTCCTCACTGGTGAATTCCCCCAAAATTTGATGAATTTTACCCCAAATCTTCCAGAAATGTAGGGAGCAGTCCCAGTCACTTTGGTCAGTCACACCTGTCCTAATCACAAAATGAGACAGACATTAGAAAAAGTTAAATTACAAAACAACTTCAAAACTCTCATGAAAATGCCACCAAAATATTTTCACATTTTATATAGCAAGATTTAAAAAGAGCAGTTCATCAAAAACATGTGTAGTTTAACCCAGGAATGGAAAGTTGTGCCAATATTCACAATATTAGGAGGATAAAAGAGTAATGATATCATCATTACAATAGAAAAAAATATTTGATAGAAAACAACACTCTTTCATTATTAAAAAAAAAAATCTTGACAGACTCACACAATTTCTGATAAAGGTCACCAGAGAAACACTTTCAGTTAACCTCACATATAGTGATAAAAAATTAAATTTTCCCCTACTATGGAGACAAGGTTAATGTTTCTGTTCTAACAACTTGTATTCAACATTGAATCTGGGTTCTCAGTGTAATAAGGTAAGTAAAAGAAAAATACATAGAAGTAAGAAGGGGACTAGAATAAACAATGAAAAATAAATATAAGCAAACGGGAAAAGACTAAATAAACTATTCTTTATTCTGAAATAACACATCTGGAGAAATTATCTGAAAGAATCTACAAAAGTTACTTGTCCTAAGATAGAAGTTTAACAAGATCTCAGTATACAACATTGACATAAAATTGATTGTTTCTATATAAATAATACAACAAACTAGAAAAAGGTAAAACATTTAGGGTAAAATAGAAGCAAATATGCACAAGCTCTATTCACCGCAATGTACGATATATTGTGAAAATAAATAATAGAAGGCCTAAAGCAATGAAGCTTTCGGGTCATTTGATGGGAAGATTCAGTATTAACAATCTCCCCAAAATGGTATTCAATAAAATTCCCCTGCAAACAGACTCTAACACATTAATTTATAAGAAGTAAAGCTTGATTCTGAAGAGCCTGTGAAACAGAAAGGATATAGAATAGCTCAAGCACTTAAAGTAAAATGAAGGAATCAATCTAATTTGATTTCAAGGCTTTTTACATGGCTACAGTAATCTAAACTATGTGGTATTGGTGAAAACACACATGGATAAATGGTTGATAGATGGTCAATTTTCACATAGACAATTGATTTTTCACTAATTAAGATGCCAAGTTAATCCAAAATTGAATATACAATATTTTAAGCAAAATATACTGGAAACAGAGCACACATATACAAGAAAGCATGGCATGCATAAATCAATTGCAATTATAAATTTAAATGATAAAACTATAAGTTCTTACTGCAAATACATAGAAGAAAATAATATTAACTTGAACTGGCAAAGATCTCATACATAGGATACATAAAGTACCCATCCTTAAGTTGCACCAAAATTAGAAACTTCTTTTATCACTGAGAGTCAAAAATAAAAATGAAGAGATAAACCACACTCTGGGATAAATACTTATAAAATGTATATCAATTAAAGGTCTTGTCAATGGGGAATGAAGGGAATGTCAATGGGGAATGAGAATAGGAAATATAGTAGAATGAATCAGATATTACTTTCCTATTTTGTATATGAATACATGATCAGTGTAATTCCACACCATGTATAACCAGAAGAATGGGAAGTTGTACTCCGCATATGTATAATATGTAAAAATAGACTCTACTGTCATGTATAACTAAAAATTAAATAATTAAAATAAAGAATAGAAAAGGTCTTGTAACCAGATTGTATTTTTAAAAAAAACTTTTTCAAATCAACAAGAAAATGAATAAATAAAATTGGACAAAATATTTGTACAGATATTTCTCCAAAACAGAGACACACATCCAAACAAACAAAAAACACACATGGTAAGACACAGCACCATTTCTGTCTTCTTGCTGGTAAAATAGGAGAACTTATTCCTCTTATCCAACTGTAACTTTGTACCAATTCTTCTGTCCCCAGCTGACCTCTTCCTAACCTCAAGAGTCTTATATTTTAATCTAGGTTCAACACCTATACATTTTTTAAACACAAAAATTTTTAAGTAAAACAATTTTTACAGCAGGATTTTCTTGAATATATCTTTCTATGTCTTTCTGTTTATCTCATAATATATCTGTTCCTTAAATTATTTATGCCACTCTGTCTCTTTCAATTCTTAATGCTACAATGTTTTTAGATTTAGTTTTTTTAAAAAATGAACAAAATATCCAAAAAATGAGAAAACAGTCAAATGATAAATACTGAAATTACTACTCAGTTTACTTGTATAATTAAGCTTTTTTCTCACCTAATGTAATTTATTTCAAAAATGATTTTGATAAAATCTTCATTTGAGTTTTGTGAAAGAGACTAACTTGAATCTCACAGAGCAACCCATACTATGTCAGTGGCTCTGCTGTTAAGTTTATTTCAGGATAAGGACTTTGGCTCACTCTGATAGGTGATTTAGCCATTACTATCTATTTCCAACCCATAAAAATATGTAGTATTTCCACTGCCCCATTGATGAACTCTTGTAAATGACCTTATATAGCTATGATGTGCCACATTATATTACAAATTCCTACAACTAAATGAGAGCAAATTGAGGGAGAGATGTCCCATGTATTGCTGGAAAATTAGTTATTTCTGGCAACACTTCTTGCACTCTTGATCACTTTATGTAGGCAATACACCTTTACATGGATATGTGTGTCAATTTTAATCACTAGCATGCCAGATGCAGTGATAAATGCCTATAATCCTACAGGGTGAGGCAGGAGGATTGCAAGTTTGAGACCAGTCTCCACAATTTAGTGAGACCCTGTCTCAAAAATAAAAGGATTGGAGATGTAACTCTGTGGCAGAGCACCCCTGGGTTCATCTATAAACAAACAAACAAACATAAAAACAAAACAAAAAAATAACCCACAGGCACGTGTGTGCACACATGCACACAGAATTAAAATGAATGAGATGACAGTGACCATGTCCAGAAAAAAAGACATAGAACCAAATTGTTTTTTAACCAGCTTCTTTGTTAATGGTATTTAACTGCATGGGAACAAAAATCATTTAAAATCACCTGAGAACTTTATTCTTAAGTCATTTGAAAAATGCATACTAGGAAAAATCTGACCTAAGGAAAAATCAAAATATTTCTCTTTGAAATAAATATTAAGAGTGAACTCAGATACATTCATCAGAAATACTGAAAATAGAAAAACTTTAAATATTTAGGGTTCTAGAAACCTTTTCAGAATGATTTATTTTTTTGTATCCTCTTTTAAGGGAAAAAATGCACATATCCACAAAACTTCATATAAAGTATTCATAGGTCTCACATACTATTCACAGCTTAATGGTTCTCAGATTTCAAGCTAAGAATTTCAAAGTTAGAGGTTATGCATCTGAAATGTGCACTTTTTGCTTTTAAAAATATGAACTATTTTATGCAGTTCTTTTTTCACATTCACTGAGCCAAATATATTCTGGGCATACGGATAAATTAAAGTGATATTCTACATAGAAAATAGTCTCAATGCTTTATTTTCATTTCTGCATGATTTTCTTTCCATATTTACATAATATGTCTCATGATTTTATCCCTATTGTCAAAATAACAAAATTCCCAATTTGCAGCAATATTAAAACAATTAAAATCAGAAATTAATGGCAAGTTTACCGTTTGATGTGAGGTATCCCCCTCAAAGTTCACGTGTGAGACAATGCAAGAAGGTTCAGAGGGGAAATGATTGAGTTATAAGAGTCTTAACCCAATCAATGATTTAATTCCCTGATATGAATTAACTGAGTGGTAATTGAAGTAGTAGGGCATGGCTGGAGAAGGTGGGACTTGGGATGTGGCTTTGGGTATATATTTATACCTGGTGAGTGGACTCTTTCTTTGCTTCCTAATTATGATGTGAGCTGCTTCCCTCTGCCACATTCTCCCACCATAATGTTCTGCCTCACCTGGAGACCCAAGGAATGGAACTAGCCTTCTATGGACTAAGACCTCTAAAACCATGAGCCCTCAAATTAACTTTTCCTCCTCTACAATTGTTCTGGTCAGATCCTTTAGTCAGAGCAGTGAAATAGCTGACTAAAATAACTCCCCTTTGGATGCTTATAAAAATAATAAAATACACAGACCACTTTCACATAAATATGAACTCGTGACTTTACTATCCAGGAAGTTACCCTGGGTCCCATCTCCCTATTCTCTCAGCCTTATCACTTCCTCCTGACATCACTATGCCTAATGAAATTTATCTTCTTTCCTATATGAGTACCTACCATTTGTAGCTAGAGAGTTAGAATTATATTACCATAAATTATTAACAATGTCAGAATGATCTTGATCACTGTTTCAAGATCCACAGGTTTCTCTGGTCAACGTGTGCTTCTTTGTATTCTATTTCCTGAAATCAGAAGTGCTTACCTCATTCTCAATTTCAGTGTAATCCAAGACTCTTTCCTCAATCACACTGTGAATTGAAGTTATAAGATTGTACCTTTTCAAATGAATGATACAAAGCTTCTAGCAACCTACCTTTTCCTTTTTGTTACTTTTTTCTCAGAAGGGTTGTCCTTTGTGTCTGAATAAGGCTAATTTCTCTCTGTATTTTATATGCTTTTCTAGCTCTCTTATATGTACAAAGGTCAATATAAAATGGATCATCCTCGTTGGTAATTAAACCTCTGAACATAAGTCTTCTACTACTTGTTTTGAAAAATTTCAAACTACTAAACAAAGTAAGACATTGGAAATTGACTATTTCTTACCTTAAACATCTGTTCTCAGATATTTCATCAAATTTTTAAGTTTCTACATAAACATTTTATGAACCATTTACTAATCTAGAAAAAATATGAATATCAAATATAAATTTAAAAATTCCTTCAAAAAAGAATATCTTCTGACATAAGTCCAACATAGCATACTGAGAAAATTTAATATTGATGCAGTCTATATTTAAGGATACCACTACATATTCAATTTTACAATTATTCCAGTGAAGTCCTATAGAGTTTGTTTATTTTCCTGTTCTAGAATTTAATTGAGAATCATCCATATAACTTCTAGGTTGTGGTTCTGTAGGGTCTTTTAGTTTATAATATACAGATATGAGCATTCCTACTGCTACCATGTTTCATTATGGCAAGATCACAATAAATCACTGAGTCAATCTTAAGGTAGGAGATGAAACCATCTTTGTTCACCAGCTGGTGGTCCAGATTCACCAGCTGGCTGAACGAAGGGACAAGCTGCAAGTCTGTACCCTTCGAACCCCTCCAGGGGTTAGAGTACACCTTTTATATTATAAGTAAAGCTTGTCAGTACATTAATCATAAGTGGCTGTTGCTATGATGATCAGAGAATGGTTACTAACATTTAAACAAATGTTAGGACTGCCCAAGAAAAATGGACTCCAGAGAGAGAACATTGTATAGGAATTGCCATTTTGTGTTGGAAAACATGCTATGTGAGGCAACTGTTGATGGGTACAGAGGTGGAATTTTCTCATGGGAGAAGCGTTTTCTACATGACATGGAATCTTAGGGTAAAATGGAGTCTCTTTGGTAATTGCCTGGCCCATAACAGTTTTATACGGTAAAATACATTCATTCATAAAATACAATTAAAAGTGGCTGAACACATATCTATTTGTAAGTTTAAATAAAACTTATAAAACTTGAAGGCAAACTTTAATGAGAAAAGCCAATATGAGTACAATTTTGTGTATAATTTATATACAATTCATTAATTTAAAAAAGCAATACTAGATTTTTTTTTAAAACTGGACCTCAGTAAACTCAGGCTGTGATTAATTTCACAAACTAAGTTTTAACTTTATTGATTATAATTCATTTCTTTGAAATGTACCTGACATATATATGGAAAATATTTGTAATTCTAACTTTGAGAGCTGGAATAAGTGAGACTTTATTTCCATTATTGTTTTAAACATTTATGAATTCAGAGTTAAAAGGAGTTAATTAGATAAATAGATGGAATTGGAGAACATCATGCTAAGTGAAATAAGCCAGACACAGTCAAATGTTTTCTCCCTTGTATGGAAGCTAGACCAAAATAAGAGCAAAATGTGTGTGTGGGGGTGGGGTGGGGGGCTTCCATGAAAATAGAAGAGAGATCAGTGGATTAGAGGAAGGAGATTGATGGGGAGGAAGGAGAAACAGGAAAAGGAATGAACAGTGGAATGAACCTGATCAAACTTTCTGATGTATATATATGAACATACCACAATGAATTCCACCTTTATGTTCATCCATAATAAACTAATTTAAAAAAATATAAATAAATAGAAGAAAGATCAATGGAATTCAGGAAAGGGAATGGGTGAGTGAGGGGGTGAGGTAAAGGAGAAGTACTAGGGATTAAATTGACCAAATTACATTTCATTCTCGTATAATTACATCAAAATGAACCCAACATTATGTATAACTACAATGTACTAAAAAAATATAGGAGTTAACTATGGTACTATAAGTTTTTAGCTATTATATTTTTGTAGACCTAGTAGCAGTGTGTTTTAAATCTTTGTTCAATTTTGTTAATTTCTTTAACCAGCATTGATATTTTACCACAAGGAAGACAAATATAGTATCACATTGTAAAAAAGCACCTGTAACAGGCACTCTTCTCATCATATTAAACTCTTCTGCTTTCATCTTTCATATCTCACCTTTAAACACTGCAACAATAGCTATTAAGAATATCATTTATTATAAATATACTTGATATCTTCTATTTTATTTGCAATATTATGAATGCACTTTGGGGTGGAGGGTCATTCACAACTTAATGAGATCATGTGTCTGTACTCAATACATTTTCATAGCTAGAAAATAAACTGAAATATTTTACAAGTTAGAATAATAAACATTATGTACATATTGAAAGGAAGACAAAATCTTACAAGCAGCTCTATACTGAATAAACAATTTAATGTAAAAGACCATGTCACTATATTCACACTTTGATATCTCTTATGGTTTATACATATTTTATGCTAGAAGCACATCATTTGCACATATAAAACAAGAATTTCTGTAAATATATTTCTTTTCTCTGTGAAATAAATTTCATAAAAATTTTTTGCCTTTAGATTCAGAAAATATTTACTAGGCAACTTCTGTAGTGTAGGATAGGGTGTTTAATCATTTAATCTTTTGGTTGGTAAATCACATATACCATAAAATGCAAGGAGCAAGGAGTTGTTAAAAGTATTTTAGATTTTTAAAAATTGTTTATAAGCAAAGAAACTCTTGTAATACTTTATATCTAAGTTCTAGTCATCCTACATGACTCAAGACTAAATTTTGCATCGTTTTTTTCTAATTGAAAGTAATATTGCCCTCCATCCTCCATGATGCTTGTACTTTTCCTCTCAAGTCACTTAATACTTTAAATTCTATGAAATAATTATATGTATTTTTATATCTTCATAAAAGGGATATTTTGGAGAATAGGATTCTTCACTAGTGAATCTATCAGAGTATATTTGCTAATAATAGGTATGTGGTATTTATGAATATGAGTTATGAATAAATGAGAAGCCTGTGAAATCAAGTTTCTGTAGGTTTTATTTGTCACTGAAAGAGTCAAATAATACAAATCTACTGCATGAGTCTTTTTGTTCGGTTTCATTTGTTTGAGTGTAAGCTATGTCTCTTATTGATTGTTCTTTAAAAAGAATGTAATTGAAGCCTATTTCCTGCCTCATTCTGATTTTCAACAGTATAATAAGTGATGGCATAAAGAACTAACTTCTTTTACTAATAACTTCATGTCCAAAGAATAATATTTTTATATTTTCTATTCATATAATATATCCAGTTAAGCTACAAATCAATTTAGATTTTGCTATGTGCATGGACAGGCAAGGTAGCAGGGTCATTCTTTTTCAATAGTGAATAAATCATGTTGTAAACATAAACATAGCATGTGCTCCTTCAAACCCTTGGAACACAATAAAAAGCAACCACCGAATAAGAATTTGAATCCCCCTTTCCTTTGCAGCACAATTAATTCCTTACCCTAACACTTTTGGACTTTCTCTTTCAGTGTTAGCTTTGTTCCAGTAACTATACACATTCTTAACCCAAGACTACATTAAAATTCTCATCTGAGGTCTCTTCAGATTTCTAATGAGTAAAATGATGTTTTGTTTATCTGTTTTTCTTCTATATCCACAGACAAGATTGAGACAATTTTTCTTTGAGGGCAAGATAGTTTGTTTTCCCAGTTATTGATTAAGAATATTGTGATTAAAAGTTATTTTTTCATATGTATATTATCTGTGATGATTAATTTCAGGTATCAACTTGACAGGATTAAGAAATACCTAGATAGCTGGCAAAGCATTATTTCATAACATGTCTGTGACAGTGTCTCCAGAGGATCTTTGCATATGAATCTGTGGGCTGAGTGGGGAAAATCCATCCTCAGCGAAGATTGGCCAGATAAAAGGCAGAGGGAATGTGAGTTCTCTCTTTCAGAGGTAGGAGGACCTTCTTATGTCTTTGAACATCAGAACTCCAGGCTTTCCAGACTTTGAACTCAAAGGTTTACACCAGTGGCCTGCTCAGTTCTTAGGCCTTTCGCCTTATTCTGAGATTTACACCATCAGCCTTCCTGAGTCTTATTCTTGCAGGTTTGCGATAAGACATCCCAGTGTCTCCAGTTACTAGAAGGCCCATTATGGGGACTTCTCATCCTCTACTATTTATATTGGCCAATTCTCTTAATAAACCCCCTCCTATCTATCTGTCTGTCTAATCTACTAGCTGTTTGTGTCTGAAGAACACTGACTGATGTATTTTCCCTGCAGTGTTCATTAAAACTGAAGCACTGGGACCCAGAGGCATGGAACATACAGTGATTTTACCAGCTACTTGTCTCTTGCACCAAGTGGAGGGCTTTTAGACTTTTATGGTTTCTGAAGTTTTTCTAATCTTTTTAGCTCAGCAATGCTTTTAAAATACATGAACTATTATATTGAAAAGCTTAGGAATGCCATTTAATGCTGATCCATTTTAATGGGATAATGGTCTTTAAAATTAAAATTTTAGTTTCAGAATTTTATCTCAAAATTAATTCATGTATAACAATCTGAATAAAATAGGGAAACATTTGAAGCAAGGGTCAGGTACTGTGAGGATTTGCTTGATTTCTTTATTAAATCCAAATATATTATCAGTTTAGGAGTATCTTTCTACATTCCATGTGTACAATCATGCTGTCCCTTATCTATGAAAGATGTGATCATTTGCCTTAGCAAAACTTTACTTCTAGGTAGCACATCAGTTTTCCATTGCTTGATTGTGCAGTGTTCCTTTCGATACCTGTATGTAATTGAACATTACAGAAAGTCTGTGAAACACATAAATCTGTTAAAAATTATGACATCTGCCCGGCATGGTTGTGCACACCTGTAATCCTAGCAACTCAGGAGGCTGAGGCAGGAGGATCCATGTTCAAAGCCAGTCTCAGCAAAAGAGTGGTGCTAAACAACTCAGTGAGATTGTTGTGGTTGGAGATGTGGTTCAGTGGTCTAGTGCCTCTGAGATCAATACCCAGTACCCCTCCCAAAAATTATGACATCTTAGATATCTGAAATAGACCAATTCTTCATTATTTTCTCTACTCTGACTTTCTAATTGTTTCCTAATTAATCTTCCTGACTTCAGTTTCTTCATTCTTTAATGTACTATAAAACTGATCACAAATTTAGTATGATTCATACAGTAGTTAAAATACTCAGTATAATTATAAAATAATTATAACATTCATAATAGATATGAACAAAAAGTAATAAAATTGATGTGTACAATTAATGTAATAGCTATTATTCACAGTTAATCATTCTGATTGTTAGTTATATCAAATGTAATATATAAATATATTTATGTGCATATATATACCTCTAATAAGTATATATAGAACTGTGACAGTTATGTGCATTGATGAAAAATGAAAACTTCCTGCAAATATTATTAGGTATAAAAATGAATGAAAAATATTTATGGCCAATTTAAATTCAACTTCCTTTTCATGTTTATTAGAAAATTAAATGTTTGTGGTCATCTCAATAATTTAATATGCCTCAGTAATAATTGAATATTATCTCAGGTTTTATAATGGTGACTATCAACTCTTATCATGGTTTGGATTTAGAATTCCCCCAAAAGTTCATGTGTTGGAAGCAAAGTCCTCAAGGCACTGAGGTTCAGAGATGGGCTTTTAGACAATGATTAGGGCTTTGACCTCCTCAGTCCAGAAAATGAATTAATCCATTGATAGATGAATAGACAACTATTTGGTGGGATCTAGTTGAAGGAAGTATGTCACTGTGGTCATTCCCTGGAAGTTCCTTGATCTTTACGCTTTCTCCTTCTCTTTACCAACTTTCATGAGCTGAGAGATTTCCTCTGCCACGTCCATAGGCCATAATGTTCTGCCTCACCTCAGGCAGAACAAAGCAATGGAGCTGATGATGTCAACTTAATCAACTGAACTTCAGAAACCATGAGCCAAAATTAATGTTTCCTCCTCTAAGTTGGTCTTGTAGGGAATTTTGGTCTCTATTACAAAAAACTAACACACACAACTCACTTATAAGAAGTATTATAGAACCACAGTATTCACTACCGTTATAATGTGGAAATTCTAGCAGAACGTAATGCCAGTGATTTAATACTAAAATGTTATATTATGAAAACTAATAAAGAAATTAAGTCATTATGAATAATGCATAGCTTGAGAATATTTGAATTGAGGAAAATGCAATATTCTCAAAATTTTAAATACTCATGAAAGCCAGTTTTGCCAGAGTTAATTGAAACTGTATATGAAGGTTAATACCACTTTGCTTTGATAAAGATTATTTGAATTAAGTCTGATGTAAATCTCAAGTTTATATAGTAAAAGCATTAGTAGAAGAAATGGCAGGTGTATAAGTCACATTTAAATGTATGTACTTGTGTGAGTTCTTGGCTGTTTACACCTGTGGTGTGAATGAATCTGTGAGACCGCTGTTTTGTGAACATGAAATTTCCATATGCACTGGAAATTTCAAAAAGGACAACTTAAATTCAGTTCCTTAGGCAACAGAAGCTAAATAAGATATCCAAGTACTGACATACACCATATAGGAGTGAAAAAAAAAGAGGAGAAGTGGTGAATGTGCTGTGGGCTCATGAATGATCTCTGTTAACCAGTGGATACCTGGAGAAAGAATAGAAATTAAAATTCTCCCAAATTGTCATTGAGGGTCTTTGCACCCATAAATTAGGCAGTCATAAGACAGATGTGATATGAAAAACTTTGTGAAACAAAGCTTGGGCAAAGTGTTCTCCTGTACTCATGCACTGCAAGAAATGATAAAGCTCATTATTTAACAACAAAAAATGCAACTAGCTGGGTGTGGTAGCACATGCCTATAATAGCAATTTGGGAGCCTGAGGCCCAAGCGTTATAAGTTCAAGAACAGTCTGATAGCAAAAGCTATCTCAAAATAATTTTTTTTTTTAAAACTGGAGTTGTGAAGCACAGGGGTGGAGTGCTTGTATAGCAACTGAAAGGTTATAGGTTCAATACTCAAAACTAAGAAAAAAAGAAAAAAAAACAACTATATCTAACTATATCTGCAAAACAAAGATGGCCACGAAATATATTTAAATACAAAGTATAATTTTCTTGAACTTTTATTTTCTTACAATAATAACTGTTTAATGTAAAAATATTTACAAAAGACATCATGGTGTTTATTATGTATAGAAATAAATTCAAAAAACAATGATAGTTAATAAGCCAATAGAAGACATAAAATGAAATAATAAAAATAGTTATTACATATAAAGTCAAATAAACAGAAAATAAAGGATCAATGGAAATAAAAGACACATGGAAAACAATCCTTTAAACTCAAGAGCTAATTTTATTAACTCTAATAGATTTATGCCTTTCAACTAAAAGGTAAAGGATTTTAGGCTAGATCAAAATTCAAGACAGGAGATTGCACATTAAAAAATACCCAAGTTAAAATTAAAAAAAAAAAACAGATTACAAATAAAAGGACAAATAAGCAAACATCATGCAATTGCTAAGCATAAGAAAGCTGAGTGATTATGATCATATTAGACATGGTGGACTTCAGGGAAAGTTTTCTAGTGATAAAAGAGATTTTTATAATAATACAAAGATATGAATTTCCTATGTTCATATATGAATACATGACCAGTGTAATGCCACATCATGTACAACCACAAGAATGGGAAGTTATACTCCATGTATGTATGATATATCAAAGTACATTCTACTCTCATATATAACTAAAAATAAAAGTTTTAATAAAGTCACAGCATCAAAAAAAAATACAAAGATAAACTCACAGGAAAAACATAAAAGTCCAAATTACATTAGTTAAAGCAATATTGGAGGGTTCAGAAATAAGAAATAGATAATCCCTCGAATATGTGTTTCAAAATTCCTCTCCCTGTAATGGTCGATTGGACCAAAAAGAAGAAAACACATGGAAGGTGAACAACACTGTCAACCAACTTGACATAATTTAAATTTGTAGAATAAAACTTCAAATATAAGTAGAATTTGCATTTATTTTTAAAACTTTTTATTCATTCTTTTTTGTTATACATGACAGTAGAATGTATTTTGAGATATTACACATACATGGATTCTTCTGGTTGTACATGATGTGGAGTTATACTGGTCATGTATTCATATATGAACATAGGGAAATTATGTCTGACTCATTCTGTTTTTTCCTATTCCCATTCTCTCTCCCTTCCCTTCATTCCCTTTTGTCTAAGCCAAAGAACTTCTATTCTCTTTCCCCCATCTTATTGTGTGTTAGCATCTGCATATCAGAGAGAACATTCAGCCTTTAATTTGGGGGGACTCGCTTATTTCCTTTAGCCCAATAGTGTCCATTTCCATCCAACCAACATTATCTTTATTATTCATCTGTTGAAGGGCACCTAGGTTGGTTCCATAGCTTAGCTACTGTAAATTGAGCTGCTATAAACAGTGAGGTGGCTGCATCACTACAGTATACTGATATTAAGTCTTTTAGGTATATGCTGAGGAGTGGGATAACTGGGTCAAATGATGGTTCCATTCCAAGTTTTCTGAGGAATATCCATACTGCTTTCCATTGTGGTGCATCAATTTGCAATCCCACCAGCAATGTATGAGTGTACCTTCTTCTCCACATCCTCGCCAACATTTATTATTACCTGTATTCTTGATAATTGCCATTCTGATTGTAGTGAGATGAAATATCAGTGTAGTTTTAATTTGTGTTTCTCTAATTGCTAGAGATGTGAAACAGTTTTTTCATTTATTTGTTGACCGTTCATATTTCTTCTGTGAAGTGCCTGTTGTGTTACTTTGCCCATTTATTGACTGGGTTATTTGATTTTTTGGTATTCAGTTTTTTGAGTTATTTATATATCCTGGAGATTAATGCTCTGAGGTACAGGTGGCAAAGATTTTCTCCCATTCTGTAGGCTCTTTCTTCACATTCTTGATTGTTTCCTTTGCTGCAAAGAAGCTTTTACGTTTGATACCATTCCATTTATTGATTCTTCATTTTACTTTTGCATTTTAGGGGTCTCATTGAGACAGTCGGTACCTAAGATGACATAATGTAGATTTGTGCCTACTTTTTCTTCTAGTAGGCGCAGTTGTCTCTGGTCTAACACATAGGTCCTTGATCCACTTTGAGTTGAGTTTTGCTCAGAGATAAGGGTTTAATTTCATTTTGTTGTATATGGATTTTCAGTTTTTCCAGCACCATTTGTTCTGTAATGTAAGTTTTTTGGCACCCTTGTCTAGTATGAGATAACTGTATTTATGTATTGTTTGTCTTCTATTCTGTACCATTGGTCTTCATGTCTGTGTTGTAGCCAATACCATGATGTTTTCGTTATAATTAAAGGTTTGAATCATGATGCCTCCTGTGTCACTTTTCTCACTGAGAAATGTTTTGACTATTCTGTGTCTATATTTTTCCAAATAAATTTTGTGAATGTCTTTCTATTTCTATGAAGAACATCATTGTTATTTTAATAGGAATTGCATTAAATCTGATTAGTGCTTTTGGTAGTATGGCAATTTTGACAATATTAATTCTGCCTATCCAAGAACATGGGAGATCTTTCCACCTTCTAAGGTCTTCTTCAATTTCTTTCTTTAGTGTTCTGTAGTTTTCATTGTAGAGGTCTTTCACCTCTTTTGTTAGATTGATTCTTCAATTTTTTGTGTGAATGGAATAGTTTTCCTAATTTCTCTTTCAGTTGATTCATCACCAATGTATAAGAACACAATTGATTTATGGATGTTAATCTTATATCCTTCCACTTTGCTGAATTCATTTATGAGTTCTAGGAGTTTTCTGGTGAAGTTTTTGAGTCTTATACATTTATTTTAAATGCTAAGAAATAGATACTGAGAGAACACATATATTAGACCAAAATATAAGTCTCCATTAACTTAAAACAATTGTAATTATGCATAGCATGCATTTTGCCCATAGCACAAATAAATTAGAAATCATACTTTTAAAAATATCCAAATAATTGGAAGTTAAAAGAAAAGCATGCTTTGTAAAAAATCAAGGATCAAACAAGAAATTATAATGAATAATTTTAAATGTTTTTAACAAAACAATGCTGAAAATATAGCATATCAAAATTTGTGAAATGCACCTAAAGCTGGGTTTAGAAAGAAATAAATACATTAGTTATTTAGATCTACTTTTTCTTCTAGTAGGCTCAGTTTATGCTTTTATTAAAAAAAATCAATCTTGCTATTTGTCAACTTAAGAAGCTAGAAAAAAAGAAGAAATGAAACGTAAAATATGTTCAACAGTCAAAATAATACAGGTAAGAGTGGATAGAAAATTTTTTTAAGAGACAGGTAAATAAAATATATAAAATTATATCTAAATTTAGTTCTTTTAAAAGATAGCTAAAGTTAATAAATTATTCATATTGTTTAGGTTAAGAGAAAAGTCATCACCTATAAAATGAGATATTAAATGGATAGTATAAAGTAAGTGGAAATAGTACGAAAGACTGTACTGTAAGTTAATATGGACAAAATTCTTAGAAAATACTTGTCAACAAAGTTGATCAAAATACACAAAATTTATAAATAGACCGCCTATGAACAATTAAATAATTTTATTTGTAGTTAAAAACTCTACCCAACAGCAGTGCTAAACCCGGAACTCTTACTGGTGAATTCTAGTAAGAATTTTAGAAAGAAATAATATCAATCATAGTCAAACTCTTTGTAATTATATCAAAGATAGACATTCTTCCCAGAAGATGTTATGAGTTCAGTTCTGGCCTGATACCAGGGTTAGAGAAGGACATTATAGGAAAAAGCAAATAAAACTACAAATCAGTATATTTTATGAACATTGATGCAATCATCCTCTTGCTAATATAGTTTCTGATGAGAAGCATATTTTCCTTCTTATCTCTCTGTGCATAATGTGCTTCTTCTCTCAGGCTGCTTTTATGTTGTTCTGTTTAATACTTGTTTTTAGAAATTTGACTATACATCCAACAATATATAAAAACATAATGCATATAAAAAAGTAAAGTTTTTTTTTTTTCAGGAATACAGGAAAAGATTAACTTTTTAAACATCTATGTTTAGGCCAAGATGAGAAAGAAAGATTTATCCTCACACCCTAAACACCTGAATAAAACTGAATATGTATGTGAAATTGTGGACTGTGATCATTGAGGAAGTCTTTAATGTGTCTATGGTTTGAATCATAAATATGCCCAAAGGCCTGTGGGTTGGAAGCATGATAGAAATTGTGTTACTGTAAACATCTAATGTCCTTTCATACCTAAATTATTTTCCTTTTTACAAAGAAAACTAAAAGATAATGCGTTTCAAGAGCTTGACTTTTGTTATACAAAACAAATTAGGAATTTAAGAGGCAAACTTTATACTCCAAACCTTTTGTCACATGTGCACAAGGTAGGTCTTGAGATAGGTAAATGAGGTAGTGGAAAAGAGTCTGAGACATAATGTTACATGGCCAGAAAACATACTCCAGGAAGAAAACTAGTGGTGTTTTCTGTAGACAGTCTCCTGTTAGTCTAAAGAATAGCTAAGAAATTCAACTTATAAAAATAAGAGGTTTACTCTGGCTAATAGTTGTGGGCATTTCAGTCCATGATCAGTTGACCTGATACGTTGAGCCTGTGGCAATGTATATTGTTGCTGTTATAGCATTATGGAATTTCTATGTAGGAAGGATAGAGATGATTAGGTGGGAAGTATCTAGATTCTATGTTTAGTTTTGATATTTCTTGTTATAGAACTATCAAAAATTATTTTTCATGGGAAGCACATTGCAGAGTCTATGTTTATATGCAGAGTCTATGTTTCTATGCTGTAGAACACAGTGCATGTGAGGGGATGCTGATTGAGAGCATCCATAAAACATTCCTGAAAACAGGAATTTTCAGGAATGAAAATGTTGTCTTTGACTTATCTTCCAAAAGTAATATTGAAATTCAAAATCTGTGTATTAACTTGTTCCTGCCTACTGGCATTTCCAAAGCAACAATTATTCATAAAGGAATAGGCCTGCCACGTCCTAGCTTTCTGCTCTGGAGAAATGTCATAGATAAAATGGAAACTTATAAATACATATTTACATATAGTTTAGTTAGTTTGACTATTTAGAAACTGATATCTTCTAGCATTCTTCTCACCTTAGAAAACCAGTCAAAACTTTTAAACACAAAACAACCAATGAAAATAAGTTGCAATATATAAATTCATGTATGGGATTTCAGAGCCTATTGAGAGTATTCAGTTATTTAGAATAAACTATTCCTTTATTTCAGAAAAAAATCAAGCAACTTGATATTTAAAATCAATAAATTAATTTATTTATGTTCTATCGAAGGATGATTTCTTTTTTCTATTGCTTACATTTTATGTCCTCCCTGAAAATATAGCTTTCAAAGTGTTCAGTTTCTGTAAATAGACTAATTACTTTTAATGACCCAGAAAAACACTTACTAACCTTGCTTTGGGTGTGTCAATGAAAAGTTTGCTTTAATTCTTCTCATAGTTATTTTTTGCCAATTGAATGTTTCTTTTCCCAGTACGAAGTTTAGAACTAGAGACAGGTTACATTTGGTTGAAATATATCCAGTAATTGATGCAGGAAGTCTGTGATGTGGAGGCTTGTCAAACTGTCAAAAAGTAGAGAAAAGGAAGCATTCTCCTTTTTCTGAACTCAGCATAATTCATCATCACAAACCATCAGAAATGATTTGCTCACAGAAAATCAATGTGGATTCAATCCATTCATCCTTAACCTCACATCCACTGTATCTTTCTCGGGACTCAAATAAATTGTTTGATACTATGGGAGACACACGGTGTTAAAATGTGAGAAAACTGCACATTAAGGAAGTTCATAGTCCCTTCAACACAGAAATGTGTTTGATAATGGTGTCAAGAGAAAGTTTGGAAAAGATCATTATGCCTTTTTTAATGTCTAATTTTAAATGCTCAAGAGTTGTCATACTAATTGAATTGTTTGAGTTTTCTCTTTATAACAGGAACAATGATTCGTGTATTGCCATGTGCCTAGTTCCTCAAAAAACATCTGACACAGGTTCAAAATCTTTGTAATTGAAAAATTGAATTACAGTTTAAATGCTTATATTTGCTATAATCTTGTCATGTTGATAACCACGCTTCTTGAGAACCTCAACTTGAACTGTGATCAAGGAATCTAGGCATAGAAAAAATTAAACTAGCAAGGATCTCTAATATTTTGGGGAAAACAAAATTTTTTATAGTATTATGGTATTTTATTTTTCCACTTTTTTATTGGTGCCTTATAGTTGTATTAATGTATTAATGGGATTTATTGTTATATATATGTGCATGCACACAATATAAAAATAGGAACATTTTTAAAGAGTGGGTTTTGCATACTATTGTAATATCTATTATTTATGTTTAAGGTAGTAATAAAATTACTATTACATTGGAAAGAAATGGACATATTTTCATGCAACTTGAAAATATAGGTAACTATATATATTTGTAATTTGAACTTTGCTAAAGAGTATATCCAATGGGGAAAAAAACATAAGATGAAATTTACATACACTTCCCTTAAAATGACAGAAATGTACACAAGATAATTTATTTGCAAAAATATTGAAAAATAGGACCTCACATACTATTTTGGGAGTTGAAAGTTATTTGATGTAATTCAATGACTTTGAGAAATTGCTTGGCAATTCTAGAAACTGACAGATGCATAGATGGATAGATATTTAGATAGAGAATGTTTATATCCAGTGAATTCACAATCACATCTTTACCTAAAATAGGTACATGTTTGTGTTCCCCAACTACACATATTAATGCTAAATCAGTACTGTTTATAATGATCATAATGTGAAAACTACAAAAGTCCAGTAAATAAAAAATTCATGAGCAAATGCTGATGTATTCAAGGAAGGAAATATCATGTGTTAATAATAATGAATAGGCTACACTACACCTAAAATTAATGGCTCACACACATAACATTGGATGAAAATTCAGGCGTGAAATTCATAAACTACATGATTATATTCATCTGAAGTTCAATGATTTGAAGTCTAATCCATGTCATTATAAATCAGGTATTGGTTATCTTTTTAGGGAAGTAAACTGAAATGATATGCAATAGGGGCTACTGTAGTATCAGAAATGTCCAGGTCCTTATCAAAGGACTGGTGAAACTGGTATTCATTGTGTATAAATTCATCAAAATGTACAATTATGTTTTATTTAATTTTCTGTATATATATTCATATACAAACATATATGAACTTAAAAATAAATGTATATATATTTATACAATATGCCAGTAAAAATTTTAAGCAATTTAAGTAAACATTTGGCAAAAAGAATGCCCCCAAAGTTTATGACAAAAACTGTCTTTCCAATATCAATGATTTCACAAGAAGTGTAAATGAGACAAGAAATTAAATCATGTCCTTTATTTAGATTTACTGCATTAATGTTATAATTAAACATTTACTCAGAAAGACTTTAGTTCTGCTCATCATTATCTTTGCATATGGCGTGAAATTCTCTGCAATATGGCAGTACACATTTTCTGTGACATAAAAATAGAATGCAAAGAAATCACCCTGTTTTCCTTTTACTGTACAACTTTCCTGTGCCTGATATCCATCCCAACTTGTCTTTTTATCTTAAGTTATGTTAGAGAGTTTACTATGGGTGAATTGTGTAAGGATAAAATTTACTCTACGTGCTAGTCAGCTGTGCACTCAGAAAAGTGGAAAGTTGCGTAGCAGTATGTTGGATAAATTTGAATTGCTAATAAATTTAAATTTTATTATTTAAATTCTTATAAAATTTATTTTTAATACCAGTCCAGGGGCTAAATATAATATCTCCCAC
Organism: Sciurus carolinensis; assembly: GCF_902686445.1. Taxonomy (NCBI): domain Eukaryota; kingdom Metazoa; phylum Chordata; class Mammalia; order Rodentia; family Sciuridae; genus Sciurus; species Sciurus carolinensis. Next base: position 108,457,580 of record NC_062217.1, on the reverse strand, counting down.
ACACACACATACCATGCATACATACACACACAAGCAAGCATGCACACACCCTCATACATGCAGCACTCAAAATGTTGTAGCCTTAAAATTTTAGTTTTTGATAAAAGATTTTTTTAAATAAGTTTTATACATTGCAAAATCTGTATTTCTGACTTTTCTAGAAAAGTCAATCTCTCAAAAAAATTTAGACTCTTATTTCCACACAACAAAAGAGATGTTGGTTACAAATAAAGACTGATCTTTTAAAAAGGAAGAGAACAAATTTCAAATGTTCTCACACAAGAAAAGATAAGTACTTGAGGTGATAGATACACAAGTAGCTGGACATGTAGATGGGGGAGTAGTTCTTATAAGAACCTAAAAACTAGCTAAAATTCTTGCACATATAAACAGTAAGATCAGGAATGATAGTCTCTGGCAGTGTAATTTATCAAGAAAACAGTTTTTTCAAATTACTTTGCAGACAACCAGCTTGAGATCTGTTGTTTAAATCCCAGTTTTATTCTACCAACTTTTGGTTCACTTTGCAATATAAAATTCTGTATCAATAAACATTACAAGAATGGAATTTATATTAACTAGTCAGTTTTTACAATCTTCCTGAATTATATTATCCAGAGCATTTACTTAATAATAAAGAGACCATGCATATCCTTTACAGTTGATTGGGGAAAATGCTCATGTAATGATTTTTATACTCAAAAAGGGATTTTAAAATGTTTGACAGATACTAATCCTTGTTAACACCTCAACAGCTAAGGATTATAAATAATATTTTGCTGAGAGAGACTAAGAAATAATACATGGCTTACTTAAGATGTTACCACATGAAGCTAACATGACAAATAGACTTTCTGGACCCATAACACACCAGTATTATTTTAAATAAGAGTTTGCAGAAAAATCACAAAAAGTGTTGGCTAACAGAATGCAATTCTGAACTTTAAGCAATACAATTGTAGAAAGTCTACATTTTCCAACACAAAGGTAAGCAATGCTAGGTAATTATTTTTAGAAACTTGTGTTTGAAAATAACTAAATAAATCAATGACTGAATAATCTGAAGTTTTAGAATTTTGTTTTTATTTAATTTTTTAACTTATCTTCACAAACCTCTGAGGTAGTCCCTCTATTAGTTTTACAAGCAAGTAAATTAAGATAGAAGATGTTGAATATCTTTCTTATGGTCCCTGGTGCTAAGATTCAATCCAGCTCTTCTTGCCCCAGTGATTTTGCTCTTATACTCCCATCATTCTCTCTTTTATAGTGCTGTAAGATCAAAACACTCACAATTCACAATTTTCTTTTCCTTTTTTGTTAATGTGCTATCTTGCTTCTAACAATATTCAAGGCACAGTTCCTTAAATTGAATAGGCATAAGGATTTATAATTCCAAATTTAAAAATGTAAAGTATTTCTGCTAAGTTTTATTCCAAAACACCACACTTTAAAGGAAAAATTGGTATGTTAACACAGCATTTGTCCAGAATAATTAATTCTTTTGCAAATTTGTCTGTTACCAGTCAAAAACATGTCAGTGACAATATTCATGTCATGATACCATTTCTAAAAAAAGTATTTACTTTGTGAATTTAAAAAGTGGCAGTGGTAAAAGGAAACATAAATTTTTATATGGCATTTTGGAAGCAACCACACAATCAAGACCACACCTTAGTGCTGAGAAGGAAGAGCTAAATGCAAAACTGAAAGAATACTCTGCATAAATTACATACAGAAATCCTCCAGTCAGAGTAGTCCAGGGTCATTCACACCAGAAATTTACTCATCAGTTAGTTGCGTGTAGTGCCTAATTTTACCATCACGTGATCTAATAATAAATTCTTAATGAAGGTCTGCATTTAAATTAATTGTTAAAGACAAAGTGAGCTGTTTGTAAATGACAGCCATGTAGTCTACATCCTGAAATGTCTGGATATACACAGTGTTACCTTCTAGGGTTGTTGAGTTTATTGACTCTTTTCAGCAAAGAATTGAAGAACAGGACACAAAAATAGCAAGCAAGTAGCAGGTTTATTGCAAAAGTGACAGTGAAAGACTTCTCCCAAGAGAAGGGACCCCAGAGCCAGGAGTCCAGTGGGGGAGTTTTGGCTGGTTCTTTATATAGTCTCTGAAATTTTCTCCTTTCCTTATCTTTTCCACATCCATGCTCTTCTCACTACCAGTCATCGGTGTTCCCTGTGTCCTTGCATCTATGTTAGCTGTAGTTGTGAGCTTCGTTTTCTTAAGAACCCTGGCTTGGGTGAGTATCCAGACAATGATATTTTAATTCATTGTGTGACCTCTGCTGATCTCCAATCTCAGCACTGCTTTAAATGAGCCACTGAGCCCTATTTACTATAATCACTTCTGATCCAACCTTCATTCCATTCAACCTTATAAAAAGCAAAAATTTGTTGCAATTGCTCTCTGCAGCTCCTTAAATTCAGATATAAACCTATAATAAAGTTCTGAAACAGATCAAACCATAATTTGTTAAATTTAGTAAACTTACTAAAATGTTCAGTGAGGGCTAGAAGAAGGTAGGAAGAGAGATTGGATAAACGAGAGAGAGAAAAATAGAGAAGAAGGAAGGAAGGAAGGAAGGAAGGAAGGAAGGAAGGAAGGAAGGAAGGAAGGAGGAAGGAAGGAACCATAAAATGGTAATTTACACCAAGGTAAAAAGGAAAAATAGATGAATGGGAGGTATTTGATGAAGCAGCAGATAGCACAACAGGATGAGTAAGGGGTAAGAGAAGAGGGTATAAACTGTCTTAGTCAGTTTTTTTGCTGCTGTGACTAAAAGACCTGACCAGCACAACTGTAGAGGAAGAAAAATTTATTTAAGGGCTCATGGTTTCAATGATCTTAGTCCATAGAAGGTCAGCTCCATTCCTCGGGGCTCAAGGTGAGGTTCAACATCATGATGGGAGAAGGTGGCAGAGGAAAGCAGCTCATATCTTGCTGATCAGAAAGCAGAGAGAGTGAGTCTCCACTCTCCATATACAAAATATAAAAGCCACACATCAATTCCAATCTCTTCCAGTCACACCCTACCACTTCAGCTACCACTCAGTTAATCACTACCAGGGGATTAAATCAATGATTGGTTTAAGACTCTTACAACACAATTATTTCTCCTCCGAACCAAGAAACATTGTCTCACATGTGATCTTTTGGGGAACACCTCATAGTCAAACCATAACAAGTACATAAATGAATTAAGCAAAGTAGCAGGATATAAAACAAACACCCAGGAATCAAATGCATTCTTATACTCTAATGATTAATCTGTTAAAAAAGAAATTAGGAAAACCATTTACAATAGCCTCAAAAAAAAAAAAAAGGGGTAATCAATCTAACAGAAGAGGTAAAGGACCTGTACAATGAAAACTATAAACCACTAAATAAAAACAATTGAATATGACCTTAGAAGATGAAAGGAACTCCCATGTTCTTGGATAGGCAAAATTTACATCAAAATGGTCATGCTGGGCTGGGGAGATAGCTCAGTTGGTAGAGTGCTCGCCTCGCAAGCACAAGGCCCTGAGTTCAATCCCCAGCACCGCCAAAAAAAAAAAAAAAAAAAAAAAAAAAAAATTATGGCAAAATGTTCATGCTATCAAAAGCACTTGTACAGATTCAATGTAATTCCCATCAAAATTCCAATGGCATTCTTCACAAAAGTAGAAAAAGCAGTTGTAAAATTCATTCGGAAAAATAAGAGACCCAAAATAGCCAAAGGAATCCTTAGCAAGAAAAGTGAAGCAGAAGGTATCAGAACACCAGATCTCAAACTATACCACAGAGTATAATAACAGAAACAACATGGTACTGGTAGCAAAACAGGCATGTTTTGATGAATAGAATAGAGGATACAGAGATAAGTTCTCATAAATACAATTATCTCAGACTAGACAAAGAATTGAAGTGAATCAAAGACCAAGGAATTGACCAGAAATTCTGCAACTTCTAGAAGAAAATGTAGGTCCAACATTTCAACACTGACTTCATTAACAAAACTCCAGAAGCACAAGAAGTAAAATAAAAAATCAATAAATGGGATAGCATCAAATTCATAATCTTCTTCACAGCAAAGGAAACTAGTTGAAGATAACCTACGGAGTAGTAGAAAATCTTAGCCACCTACTCCTCAGATAGGGTATCAATATCCAGGTATAAAAAAAACTAAAAATACTTAACACCAAAAACCCTAAATGACCCAATCAATAAAAGAGCAAAGGAACTAAACAAATACTTCTCAAAAGAATAAATATGAAGGGTTAACAAATATGTGAAAAAATATTTAACATCTCTAGCAATTAGAGAAATACAAATTAAAAACTATATTGAGATTTCATCTCACTCCTCTCAGAATGACAATTAACAAGAACACAAGTAACAATAAATGTTGGCAAGGATGTGACCTGATACCTTGTTGTTGGGACTGAAAATTGGTGCTACCACTCTGGAAAGCAGTATGGAGAGTCCTTTAAAAAACTAGGAACGGAACCCCATTTGACCAAGCTGTCTCACCCCTCAGTACATATCCAAAGGATTCAAAATCAATATACTACAGTGACACAGCCACACCAATGTTGTTTATAGCACAATTCACAATAGCTAAACTAAGGAACAAACCTAGCTGCTCTTCAACAGATTCATGGATAAAGAAAATGGGGTATATATACATAATGGAATATTATTCAACCATGAAGAAGAATGACTTTATGGCATTTTCTGGTAAATGAATGGAGCTAGAGGCTATCTTATGAAGTGAAATGAGCTAGTCACAAAAAGCCGAGGGTTAAATATTTTCTCTGATGTGCAGAATCTAATCTAAAATGGGGGTGGGAAGTGGAAGAAAGATCGGTGGACAAGACAAAGGAGAATTGAAGTGGAGGGAGGAGATATAGGATAGGGAAAGAAAGTGAAATTAATTTGACCTAATATTCCTTTGTGCATACAGAATATGTTGCAGTGAATCTCACCAACATATACATCCACAAGACACTAATAAATAAAGTTATAAGTAAATAGCAGAAAGATCACAGAAGAGAAGCGAACAGAAGTTGGGAAGAAGAAAGGAGAAGGAGAAGTATTAGGATAGGAACAGAATTAGAACAAATTATATTCCATGATTTTATAATTATGTCAAGTGAATACTATTAACATGCATGACTACAAAGAACCAATAAAACACAAAATAATAAACCAAAAAAGTGTTATCCATTACCATAAATAGTAACAAAATTATTCTGGCCAAATACAGACTTCATCCTGCATAGAGAATAAAATCAGCCCAGAAAGCAGTATTTATAGAGAAAAACAAATAAATAAATAGATTTGATGTGTATATTGAATATGTCATTATTCCTAAAATGTGGACTTCTAGTGTTCATTCAACAAATCAGCAGGTTAATTTTATTTTCTGATTACCTTATTTAAACAGATTTTTTATTGTTCATTTAAAAATTATTAAAAATTTAATTCAAAGCCATCATTTAATTCTACTAAAGATAATTTCTTTATTAATGAACTCACTTAAAAGTATCAATATCATTGCCTATTATTTCAACCTGAGAATTAGTAAAACTGGTAGATTGAAATTAATAAGCATATTAAAAATAAACGCTGAAGACCGAAGGTCATGAGCTTAAGGCAGCAAAGCTGAAGAACAAGTCACATCATCAATGTGGGAGGTGTAGGATACTTAGGGTCCAGAGAGATCATCCTACAAAAAATATCAGGAACTCAGTACAAGATACTTGTTTTTTTTTTTTATTTAATTTTTTAAATTGTCGATGCACCTTTATTTTATTTATTCATTCATTTATTTATTTACTTATATGTGGTGCTGAGAATCGAATCCAGTGTCTCGCACATGCTAGGCAAGCTCTCTACCACTAAGCTACAACCCCAACCCCAAGATCTTGTTATTACTTGTTTTGAAAATGTATTGACAAAACATTCCTCTTTTATCAAGAAAGCCTACAATGATAGATGATGGATGAATAGGTAGATAGATCAATAAATAGATGTAGATATATAAATACTTTACATGAAATAGCCCATTTTCAAAGACATTGGGACCAAAATGAATGTGATCTAACAAAACCTATATCCTAGGGTGTATGATCCACTATGTTGGAAGTTTTGCTCTAGAAAGATTAAACCACCAGAAGCGTGCATTAACAAATTTTGCTGTGATTTCTCCTTTTTCAACAGTTCATTACAAATTGCACTGAAGTGGTATGCCAAGTTGTTCTATTTAATAAGATTTTAAAATGAGGAATTTTCAGTTTTCAGGAAGTCACAAGAGAAATAAAATTGCACAGGTATGCTTAATTTATAGTACAAAGTAATACATTCTAGGAGAAAAGAATTTGGATCTAGTAAAGCATTTACCTCGAGAAGAGTTCGTGGAAGGATTGTGCAACTGGTAAAAGATAAGATTTTTTTGTCAAGTATTTGTATTACAAGTAGAAATTGTATTGGACTAGTATCAGAGAAGATTTTTTGATAATTACTCAGGGCATTCTCCTATTTATTTATTTATGGTACTTAGGATTGAACTCAGGGGCCCTTGATCACTGAGTCACATCCCCAGTCTTATTTTGTATTTTATTTAGAGACAGAGTCTCACTGAGTTGCTTAGTGCCTTGCTTTTGCTGAGGCTGGCTTTGAACTCTCCATTCTCCTGCCTCAGCCTCCTGAGCTGCTGGGATTACAGGTGCCCACGTTCCCACTAATTTATTTCTAACTTAATTTTTATTAATGGGATAAGTAAACTAAGTGTGTTCATGGATCAGCCTGGTCATATTCACCTGGACCTAATGACATTCAGTTATGCAAGGGATGCAGTTGTAGTTGTAGTTTGGGTAATTATGCAAGTGATAAAGAGGCATTCAAAAATTAAATTTTCTTCAATTCAATGTTTGATGTATATATTTTATGTAAGTTAAGCACTAGGATCACTTATGAAATAATATATTAATTTATTACATATTTGAAGACCAGAAAGACAATATATTAAAAATGCTTAATACAATTCAGATACATACTGAGAATATGACAAATACAAATAATGAATATTAGTACAAATATCAAAGTGAAAAACAAGACTTGCTAAAGTAGGCATACAGAATTTCCAATCTGTAGGAAAGAGAGGATCTTAATCTGGAGGTTAAGAGAGGATCTTGAACATTATTTTCATACTATATCGAGTTCTGTTAAGTTTGAGTGACTCTAAACTCTCCTTCCTCTGCATGAAGAAAGCTAAACACTAATAGGCAGTTCAGAGATTTATGAAACAGCCGCTTTTCACCGACACAAGGTGTCCTCCTTGACCTCATCTAACCATTCTGAATAGCTTATTTAGTCAATAGGCCCTTTTCTAGATAATGAAAATATATTTGCTGATTTTTATTTTTTTCCTTTAACTGTTCTATTCTCTTAGAATAGCCACTAAGAAAAGCACTAGAGTTATGAAAATACCACGATATAAAACTCACAGGTAAAGGCCAGCAAAAATACAAGGTTGGCTAAGTACTAGTAACCATTAACCAGATGGAATGAAAGAGCTGACCAGCGGTGGCCTTTCACTTACCTTCTCATCTTTGTGCTCTTTTAACTTACATTAACTTGCATGGATTTTAACTCAATACTTGTTTTAAATTTAGTTTTACTGACGTATTTGAAGGAGGCTATCTTCAGGACCAAAGCTGCTTCTGTTGTTTTCTCTTGGATCTGATTTCCTCCCCCCACATACATTTAGTTCTCTTGATCTTAAGCTGCATTGTCCTAATCTTGCTCTGTTTTGATATCAATCCCATTCATTTATCTTCACTGTGATATGGAAATTATCTTAGAAGGTCTCTGAGTGAAAGGCTTTGCCAATGTGGCTTTCATGAGAAAAGCAAAGATTGGCCAGTCTACATTAATAACCTTAAGATAGAGTGAGTCAAGGACCAGTTTGTTCAACCCCATTCCCATGCTGGCATGCTTTACTAGGACTTTTGTTTGTTTGTTTAGGAAAAAGAACAGTTCAAATGGTAGCAAAAATAATCAAGATAATTGAAATAAATCATTTTGTATATTCTTAAAAAGTATTAGTCAGTCAAGCTATTTTAATTTTGAAATGGTTTTAATTTTGAAATGGACAAACCATAGCAGATCACCACAGTGAAAGAAAAAAAAATCTCATGATAATTTAGCTTGACCATCTTAATTGGTATTATTTGTGATCTTAGAATCCAGCAACACTTCATTCCATAATATAGAATCAGTACTCTGAAAGTCTGGACAAAGGAAATTAGTTTTATAGACAGAGAAGGGCTAGAAGAAAGTGATAACAAAAAAAGTGGGGAGGGATTAGATATTTCACACTCATGTAAGGCAGGGATAAAAGGATAGAACAATAGGAAAAAAACACCTGACTGGCTTATATCAGGTTACTTCAGGTTGCCTTTTCAGTAAGGCAGAGAGAGTTTCATTGCTGTATCAGTGAAAACTATCCTTTTGGGAAATTTGTCTGTTAATCTCTCTATCCTTGATTTCTCTGAAGGTCAGATCAGTATCTGGGTTTCAGTTTAGATACCTAGAACTTTAGCATGAGTGATTCCATGTTGGTTTTTAGCTTGGTCTATTGGGTCTAGTGCAAGAATTTAATCCAAAACAGTATCCTCCTGTAATTTCATTTAACACTACTTTTAAATTCACATGTTTCCTTGCAATTAAAAAAAAAAAAAGGTCTAAATATGGAAATTTTGGGCAAAATGGTTTTCTTGTAATTAAATAATTGTAATTAATTAATGCCTATAAGTAAAAAAGTTAAAAAAATGTTTGCTAATTTGATATTACTTTAAAGAAGAAAAAATGAGTTTATTCATAATTAAATACAAGTATACTGTAATGTTCATTTTGAAAAGAATTTAAGTATGTATTTTTATCTAACCATAAAAAAAAAATATCTCTCTTACTGTTAGAGATTGAATATCTGTCTCCCAGCTCTTTTCTCAGGCCCAAATTTGTATGTTGAAAATTAATCCCCAAAGTAATAGTGTTTGGAGATGGGGCCTTCTGGAGCTGATTAGGTCATGGAAACAGAGCCCTTTTGAATGAGATTAGTGCCCTTATAAAATAGAATTTGAAACCAAACATAATGAGTTTGTTCACCTCTTGGTTGAGTGCAAAGTCAATAAGCCCAGCCACAGATAAGAGTAAAGAATGTCTTGCCCATTTCTGCGCATTCTTCCTCTCCCTCCCCCTTGTTGTGTGTCAGCATCAAAATATTAGAGAGATCATTCGACTTTTAGTTTTTTTGGGATTAGCATATTTTGCTTAGCACAATAGTCTCTAGATCCATCCATTTACTGGCAAAAGTCATAAAGTCATTCTTTTTTTCAATGACTGAGTAATAGGAAAAACCGTGGAATGATTTTGATATAACTTTGTTATGTATATATATGAATGCACCACCATGAATCTCCACATCATGTATAACCCACAAGACTAGGATCCTAATTAGAATAAGATATACTCCATGTTTGTATAAATATGTCTAAATATACTCTAATATCATGTATAACAAATTGGAACAAATTTTTTAAAAAGAGTAAAGAAGGTTTGTTACTTACAACAAGTAAGAACACAAGATGATTCCCAAATTAGAGTCTATCACTGATAAAAAAGAAAGTAAAGGCTTTTTTTTGGAGAAACTTCTGCATATTCATGAATATTCATATAGAAAGAATCATCAAGTACAGATTCAGGCACATTCTTGAGTACAATCAATTGAAGACCTTGTTTCTTCATGTATCTCATGTTCAAGAATGTTTGATGGAAATGACTTATGGGTGAAGAATTTAAATATTATAATGCCATTATAATGAGCAAAGTTTACTTTAGGTCACCTAAGAGTGAGTCAGAGTACTCTGTGAATCTGACTGGTACCTAGATTTTCTGTGGAGGACTATTAGCAGTTGTTTTAGTCAGCTTTTCTCACTGCTGTGACTAAAAGATCTGACCAGGACAATTTTAAAGGAGGAAAAGTTTATTTGAGGGCTCATGGTTTCAGAGGTCTTAGTCCATGGAAGGCCGTCTCCATTTCTCGAGGCTTGAAGTAAGGCAGAACATCATGGTGGGAGAGTGTGGCAGAGGGAAGTAATTCACATCATCAGGAAGCAGAGAGAAATTATCTCCACTTGCCAGATACAAATATATACTCCAAAGTCACACCCCAATTCCCACCTCCTCCAGCCACACCCTATCACTTCAATTACCACTGTTAATCCCTATCAGGGGATTAAATCACTAATTGGGTTAAGATTTTACAACCCAATCATTTCTCCTCTGAACTATCTTGCATTGTCTCACATGTGAGCTTTTAGGGGACACCTCACATGGAACATAACAAGTCATTTAGAGGGGCAGCATCTCATTCCCACCACCACAAGCACAGGAAATTGTTACTTGTACTTACCCTAGCAACTGACAGTCTGTGTCCTTTCTACCATGTGAGGACACAGCAAAAAGACTATCATTTTTGACCTAGAAAGTGGGCCCTCACTAGACACTGAATCTGTAAGCACCTCATTCTTTTATTTTCCAGCCTCTCAAACTGTGAGAAATGAATTTCTGTTGTTTATAAGCCACTTCATATTTTTGTTATAGCAGCCCGAATGAATTAAGACATTTACCAATTTATACTTAATATTTCTAGGGGGACAAACATTCTATTTTCTCTATAGCATACTAACTGCAGTCTTAGCAGGTAGAACATTGACAATAATTGGAACTTAGTTGTATGCCTTCTAAGTTCATTTGTGTTTCTTTATTTCTGTACACTTCAGTTCTTGATGCATAGTGATCACCCAGCAATTTAGTGATATAAGCTAATAGGCAGAGTATCAAGTTAACCTCTCTTCCAGTCATTTGGTGGAACTCTGCATCACAAGTTTCTTTGTCTTGGATGAAAGGGTGACCCATAAGTATGTTCTGAAAATGCAGAGTGGAAAAAGACAATAGCAAGAACATGAAACACATTGCAAGATGTTACTTGCACCATAACCCCTGAGATACAATTGTCCCATTGAGACATCATTTATATCAAATCAATAGCCAAGCACAGATCAAATTGCCAGGAAAATACACTCCATACACAGGGAAGGAAAGGAAAGTAAATATTTGCTGAATAGTACTTGCACTGTTTGTTTGCCATGTGCATCAGTGATATAATTAAATAAAGTGTTTTGTAAACAGGAAATTTAAATGAAGATCATTTCTGTTTCCTTGAAAATTAAGTTCAGTGAATTGAGCAGAAGGTATTGTCAAAATAAAAACTGCTATTAAATCTGATATAGGTAAGACTATTCTAATATTTAGGGAACAAAATAAAAATTAAGAGTATTTGTCATTTAAACTTCTTTGCAAACATCCTTAAGGAAAACTTGAAGAAAATATAACTAGAAACTGTAGTAGAACAATATATTTAAGACAAACATATTATCTGAGAACTTTTACTCAAAAATAAGACTTCAGCTATCCATTAAAAGTTGGAAAATAAAAACATTTTAAATATTAATATAAATAAATTTATGATTTAAACTTTAGATTACATTTATTTAACTTTCATTTTAATAAGGCAAAACCACATATAGATTTATTGTCTTAACATTTTTGAGTATATAACTTATTATTGCTTTTACAATTACCATTAAAATTATTTATCTTAAGTCAGTCAAGAGACCATGTCTGAGAATTAAAATTGAAATTAATAAAATTATAATTTAAAAAAAATTTTGGTTGTAGATGGACACAATACCTTTATTTTATTTATTTATATTTTTATGTGGTGCTGAGGTTCGAACCCAGTGCCTCTCACATGCTAGGCATGACCTCTATCACTGAGCCACAACTATGGTCTCCAAATTCTTAATTTTGTAAGTTCTATTTTATAACATTATATTTTATTAATTTCTTATATGCCATTATGAGTCAAATCCTATAAAACTATAATACCTTAAGTACCACACATTTTGTTTTCTTATACTTTTAAAAAAGAATATTTTTAAAAGTATAATTAAAGTATAAAGTAGAGTTTACATGTTTAGCTAAGGATCAAATCTTCAAAATTCACTTGATCCTTTGCTGATGGCAGGATATACAAGTTAGTAAGGCAGTTGAAAGTGAACTGAATGTCTAATGAGTTTCCAAGCACTTTGATAACATTACCACTCTGGGAGCATTAACAGAATAGGGCTCTTTATAATGGCTCCTTTTCCAAGGTCACCTTCAAGTGAAGGTGCTGCTCAAAGCACTTAGGAAAACCTGTCCTGGCTCAAGATGCCCTCATTTAAAACCACAGCTAAAGTCCGGCCTGATAAAGATGCTCAGCTATTTGAGTCACCTTTGTCTCTATTTCATGAGGTCGTCTGTACTCTAAACACTAATGAGTCTTAGCAGAAGAAAGTCATGCAAGATAAACATGTATGTGGTATTTGTTTTTGAGTAGTTCTGAAACTTTTAACAGAACTTTATTTTACTTCTAATGTGTTTACTCACACAGCCTCATCTCTTTCAAGGTTCTTTTTACTGACAACAGCTCCATTTGGTTGGGTCACTCCCTTAATGTGTGTAGCAACTCCTTGCTCTTCTCAGGAAATAAAAGCAGCCTTCTAAATTCTCATCTTGGATTGATGCCACTTTTGTGGAATTGTAATTTCAAACAAAAGACTTGAAGTCTTACTTTTATTTCCATTCCCTTATTTAATGCTCAGCTTGAAATAAAAGTATTACATTTTCTCAAATATCTTGCCTTTCTAAGCAAATCTGGCATTATGAAACATTTGTTTATTTACTTATTTTTCAAATTCTTTAAGGTCTTTCTTTGTTTAATAAAGAAATCCTATTGTTATTGGGTAAGACAGTACTATCAGTTTCTCTTTAGTCAAATTTTCAATTTTACAGTTCAATTTTGTAATATTCAATTTTTTTTGTAAAATTCAATTTACTTATCTTCCATTGTTAGTTAGATCATATGAAAACTATAATACATTAAGCACCATGCATTTTACTAAAGATCGAAGTTTTCTATACACAAAGTACATAAATATGGTTTTCATAGAACTTTGTCATCATAATGGACTGAAATGTCTTATCTAAGCATTTGCTGTCATGCCAGAGAAGCTAGGCATTTCACTGGAAAACCTTGCTGATGTCCAAAACATGAATCCTCTCTATCATTAGTCATACATCTTCCAACAATGATAAAGTGATAAAACTATCTCAGTGCAAATTAATACATAAAGATTTAGTAATTCATATAGAGTGTGTCTAGAAAGAAATAAGATATTACTATGCCCTATAACAAATAATTGTGACTGTATCCTACAAGATAATTCAAAAGTACTGACCAGTAAAATTACCATAAAATTTCATAGAATTGTATTGCTTTACTCAGGAAATGTATATGATAATATTCAATTGAATCAGACTTATTCTTGAAATTATGCCTGAAATTGCCTGATTGTTGGTTCTTCTAGTTGATTCTGCTTTCAAATGTAATATTCTGTCAGATATATAGTGAAATAATTAGTTTTACATAGATTAATGTATATGTGGCTGCCATACTCCACAATAGAACTGTACTAGATATGGTATAAGTAGAAATGCCTGCAATATATGAAATGACTAAATAAAAATTTAAATTTTTGAAAGTACTCTACATTGATCCAGTTCCAATTATGTGTGCATTTTTACTATCTTTAATGGAAAAAAGAAAACAGTTTACAACAATATTGTATAGAGTTCTATAAATACAAAAAAGGATATATAGAAGGGTGAATAGATCAATGGGTTACATATAGTTCTGGGTTCTAAATATAGTCTCGGTCTCTAGATCTGAACTAGAAATCCACTTTGCTTAAATAGTTCCTCAAATTTCTTAGTGGAGAAGATTCTATGATGGTAATTATTGATAAACATTTCTAAACAAATTTTCTTCAAAAAAAGTTGCCAATTTAAGAAATTGGCCCATCTAAAGTCATTTAAAAGCAATAAATATCAATTTATAAGCAATCCAAGGGAAGAAATCACCCTATATGATATCTCGAAAAATTAACCAACACTTTTTTACAGACTAAAGAAAAAAGTAGAACCATCTTTGAAAATGGAAGAAAAGAAAAGATATGTGAATGTTAAGAATTGTCTTCAGCTAGTGTACTCAGTCAGAAGTTCAAGCATTTGATGCTACAGAGAGGACCAGTAATATTAGTTACAGCCGCCATATTATATGTAGCCCGAGAGTCTCATATATAGTTTGTTGAATTTTATTTTATTAATTTTAATGCTATAAAACAAGGAGTGTTATTTCAATTTTAATTTAGATTTGAATATTTATTCTTAATGTTAACTTCCAAATCTATGCCACCATGATAGCTAGACTTGACTAAAGTATAAATTGCTTTTAATGTTGATAATAAAACCAGTCTACTGATTTATAGTATTTATTTAAACAATGATTTATGAGATATATTTATGTAAGAATCCAAATTGCTTCATGTTTAGAAATTTTCATGAAATTCACCAAATCATAATCTTATTTTTTTTCACTTTTTGTATTACTTCCCAATACTGTATTTCCAGATATGTTGTAAAATAGTTGAAAATAGGAAGGGTTATTATCTGGTCAGAGATATGTCATCACAGAAAAATTATGTGAAATTATCTCTAAGCTCTATGTTTTATATAAGTAGACACAATAGTGTTCAACCCATCATTTCAAAATCCAGATGATCTTTAAGAGACTTGGAAAATAATTTCCCTCATTTTTCATAAAATAAAAGATGCTCATTGAAAGAAATAATGCAGAATTATGGAAAACTGATTATGAAGTTTGCCATATCCTTTCCCCTAATCTTCCTCTTTAAAGATACTCTTGTTCATAATCTAATCTATATTTATCTATTCTGTTTTAATGATCACATAGTTATTATAGTTATTTAATTGCCATAATTATTGAAAAATTTCTTATTGATCAATGTTCCAGACCCTAATATATGTTTTTAAGACTCATTGCATTTTCCTGGGCCAATAACCATATGACCAGGTGCTGATTAATGGGTTTGAACAGATGTAATACATGCCATTTCTAAACTTGAATAATACAGACCCTCTATATTTAATTGTCTAAAGGTTCTCTTCTTTCTCTGTCAAATGGATGGTGATGACTTTAATGACCCTGAAACCACATGGTAAGGTGTTAGAGGTTGCAGCAGTCTGTATTTCCAAATTATCAAACGGAGCTGAGTGTGTATTACAATATTTACCTTGAACCTGTGATTTTTAAATTTTTGCTTATTTCATATGAGGTCCTTACATATTGGGGATTACTGCTCTTTGTCTAATAGATAATATAAATATTTTTGTGGGTGAAAATTTGAAGTAATTTTAGTACATTTGTTTAAAAATGGTAGATGTGCCATATTTAGTGCTGTGACATATGGGCAACAATTTATTTCACTTTATGTATATTGAACAACTTGGGCTTTGTGTTGAGTTTTCAGCTAAGCTCTGAATTTAACAAAAAGATTTTAAAATAAATCTATTGGATTTCCTATTTATTTTACTGAGACAAGTTTAAGCACATACTCAATAACTCAATAACTGCCTGATTTATCAAAAAAGAATGAATATGATAGGTCTTAAATTATATTTAAAATTTCAGTGATGATTTGCTTCAAAAGGTCAGTCATCTAGCCAGGCAGGGTGGCACACACCTGTTATCTCAACGGTTTGGGAGGCCGAGGCAGGAGAATCATGAGTTCAAAACCAGCCTCAGCAAAAGCAAGGTGCTGAGCAATTCAATGGAATCCTGTCTCTAAATAAAACACAAAATAGGGCTGAGGATGTGGCTCAGTGGTTGAGTGCCCCTGGATTCAATCACTGGTAACCCGCATTCCCCAAAATTTTAGTCATCTTTCTTTTATTAACATCCTTGGGAGTTCTTATTTCTGATGAGGAAATAGTTGACTGCCCTCTTCAATTTACATTTTTATTTACATTCACTGTATTAAATTCTGGAGAGTAGTTATAACAGATTGACTGCTTTCCTAATTTATTTATTTATTTACTTTTTTATTTTATTTTTACAGACTACATTTTGATTCATTGTACATAAATGGGGTACAACTTCTCATTTCTATGGTTGTACACAATGTAGATTCAAGCCATTGGTGTAAATCATACATGTACATAGGGTAATGATGTCCATCTCATTCTACTATCTTTCCTTCTTCCTCCCCATCTCTCACCCCCCCCATTTTCTTCTACACAATCCAAAGTTACTCCATTATTCTCTTATCCCCTCTCACACCCCCACTTATGTATCAT
Organism: Sciurus carolinensis; assembly: GCF_902686445.1. Lineage (NCBI taxonomy): Eukaryota > Metazoa > Chordata > Mammalia > Rodentia > Sciuridae > Sciurus > Sciurus carolinensis. The sequence continues at coordinate 108,441,191 of NC_062217.1, read as the reverse complement.
CATCCACTTTTCAGAGAAAACAATCAACCTTTGGTTTTTAGGGATTGGATTATTTCACTTAGCATGATAGTCTCCAACTCTATCCGTTTACCTACAAATGCCATAATTTTATTCTTCTTTATGACTGAATAATATTCCATTGTGTTTATATACCATAGTTTCTTTATTCATTCATCTATTGAAGGACATCCATGTTGGTTCCACAATCTAGCTATTGTGAATTGAGCTGCTATAAACATTGATCTGGCTGTGTCACTGTAATATGCTGATTTGAATTCCTTCAGGTATAAACCCAGGAGTGAGATAACTGAGTCAAAAGGTGGGTCCATTCCAAGTTTTCTGAGGAATCTCCACACTGCTTTCCAGACTGATTGCACCAATTTGCAACTCCACCAGCAATTTATGAGTGTGCCTTTTTCCCCACATTCATGCCAACATCTATTAATGCTTTTGTTCTTGATAATAGTCATTCCAATTGCGGTGAAGATGTAATTCTCTTAACTTCTCCTGTTCAATTTGAACCCATTTGTGCAACAGATCTGTCCATAAGAGGGAGAGAAAATCTATGTTTGCCTGACTTTTTATAATTAGCTTTCCTGTTTGCTTTAGAACTCTTAAAATTAAAGTCTGTGTATTCTTACTATGAATTTCAAGAAGGAATATATTTTAAAATAGGCAAATTTTATAAATGGTAGATGATACAAACAAATTATGGTAATGGGTAGTAGAAAGCTTTCCTAAGACATTGATAACAAGTCAGGAATGTTCTGAGTCTGAAAATCAAATTGAACCAAAGCATTATTTCTACACTTGACAAGGGTTTACACCTAAACATGTATTAAAAGTCTAAAGAGATGGTAAATTGGTCAAAATGGCTTTGCTGTATCTAAATATTTCTGAATAGACAGTTGCAAGACTGGTATTCACAATTCTTTCAACTCAATACTTCTCAAGGTGATTTTCTATAAATTATTTTCTTCAGTAAATACTAATCCTTGGCATTTGAGAAAATTTCTAAGCAAAAGGTCTTAATGCATTCAATTTTTTAAAAGGTACTTTTTAGGAAGCCAAAGTAAGTTTGGTACATAATAAAAAAACTGAACATTAAAATGCAAGAAAATAATCTTGGTCTGAAATAAATTACTATCCCATCTAATGTGCTTTTCCACCTATTACCCATAAAAAGCTTCTCTAAATTGCCTACTCTTTAGAAGCTTTGCAAAGAGAACATACAAGTTCTCTAATCTTGTAGAAATGTTCTCTTCCCTTCGCTAAGCTAATATTATTTGCTATGCCAAACTGTAATATTTGTTTCTATTCAACTGTTGAGTGATACCTCTCCATCTGTAGGTTTACTAAGTTTAAAAAATATGTTTATCTGTCCCACATGAGAAATCACATAGGATACACATAAGAAGTTTTTTTGCTGTTGTTGTTTGTTTGGTTTTTTTTTAACTTCCATATTCTTCTCAGCCTTAACTGGACATCTGGACTTGACATTGAGAAATAAATGTGTTCTCCCTGGATGTTTAGCAAGTTTTTTGAGCCTGTTTCTGATGTATAGGTTAGTGCATACTGAAGGTTCATATTCAGTTTTAAATTGGCACAGGTTATTGCTAAAGTTCAGAATAGAAATAGCCTGAAACTGCGTAGAACTTTTACCTAACTGAATCATCTCCAAACACCAACAATATTCCTCGTTTTTATTTTTCTATTCATCCTTCTATGACTTCCTGTTTTTCTTTGCTTTCCATTTGAGCTCACAAATGTGGGAAAGCCACAAATTTTAATCTATTTTTTTTGGAGACATCTTTTATAATTGAAAAAGATCGATAACAAGTCAGGGATGTTCTGAATTTGAAAATAAAATTATAATTCAAAGAATTTGAGTCACTACTTCAAGTCATTCAGACATTCATTCCATGGTATGATAGACTTACCTTTGATTTTATTTTCTCCTTGAGGTTGAGTTTTATTTAGTGTCTATTATTTAAAGAAGTTCTCTGTTTATCTTTTGTCTTTTGACATTAATAAATAGTTGTCTTTTTCAGTCTCATATGTCCCTGAATTTGTGGATGGACTTTTTTTATTCCCTTGTTTGGTATTTGCAAAATCAGAAATTAATTTCTGACTTTAGTTCTTTCTAATAGTAACTGAAAAAAAATTACCAACAGCAATTAACAATTAGCATTGTGTTTTTCTCTTCAAATGGTAAAGGTCCAAAGGCAAATGATGTTTTCACCTTGTCCTTATCACAACTTTATGAGATAAATTACCATTGCATAGCATAGATGCCACTGTTTCAGGCTTTGAAAACAATGTTCTTCTCAACTGCCATCTGGCCTTCTAGTAAGGAGTGTGCGGTGTGTGGTGTGTGAGGTCTATGCTCACTCGAATGTGTGAATGACACCACTACCACAGTTCTGTAATCAATTACTTTTGTCACACAGGGTAAGTGTTGTTAACCTTTGTGGCTTTAACTCTTAATGGTTTTATAAGATGAATCCTCACTTATACTATATAAATATCACAAATCCAGGGGCTTAGCACAATGTGTTCCTGACTTTGCCTGTAATGGACTGATCTCTATCTGGAACACTTCTGCTACAGTGGCAGAAGGTAAAGGACAGAATGTCAAATTAAGCATTGCCCCTTGAAACCTTAGCCAAAATTAATATTCCAATTAGTAGCAGAGAACAGATAGAGGATACTGATTTCATAATTGGTAGCCTAGTGCTTTTTAACAAGCTGCATGTTATAGAATGCCAAAACTATATTTCTGAAAGTTATGAACTATTAAATAGAAACTTTGTTCCCAAGGATTAAGAAACATAAGAAAACCACAATATGAATAAATATATTTTGTGTTACTTTTTAAGCCTGAATTCAAAATATATTTGCTTCCAGCATTTTTAAAACTTTTAAGTAGAAAAAATTATTCAAAAGTTCATGGAGTCAACAATTAAAATGAAAAATAGTATTAAACTATTTTGTGGACAATATTACACTGACTTCTCTGTTCAGATATTAGCTATCAAACACACAGCTTTCTATAGGACCTGAATGGAAACCAATATGGATTAAAATAAACCTGCTTTTCTTTCAATTAATGTTTTGTGTCAAATTGGCCAAAATCAAAGCTTAGAAACAGTGAATCCCAAGATCAGTTATATCCACAAGACACTAACTTAAAAGGAAGCAAAAAAGAAAATCCAAAAAACTATAAGTAAATTGCAGAAAGATCAGTAGAGACCGTGGAGCATGGAGAGGGAGATAGAGGTAGGGGAAGAGTGAATTAGGACATATTATATTCCATGCTTTTGTGATTATATCCAAATGTATAGTAATGTTACATATACCTGAAAACAATCAATTAAAAAAAAAAAAAACTGAACTCTATGTGTGGTTCCTTTGTTTCTAAGAATTTAGTGAGAAACCATCTCAGTAAAGAATATATTTAAAGGTTCTACTTCACTAACATATGCATTACTGATAAAGCTTAAACTTAAGAATATTCAAACTATATATGGAAAAAGTTTACAATGTTGAAATACAAATTATGATGAGCAAATAGAGAATTAATACTTTTAAATTTGTTTTTGTATATTTCTTTGGCTTTCCTAACTACAGTTATGTCATATCACAAAAAAAAGACATTTTATCCAATTCAATTTGTGAGATTTTTATTAACTGGATTCCCCTCATACAATATTGAACAGAATGTTGAAGTAGACCCCTTTGCTATGGTTTAAATTTAGAATAAGAATTCAATATTTGTTTATTGTATTTTAGCTGCCTTTTTTTTCCTTTTAATTCCTGAGATGAACACTACTTTGTTATTGTGTAATATATTTTCATATAATGCTACATTTTCTTTTGATATAACATTATTAAGGATTTTGGAATTTATTTAGATGAGAATATTGATGTGTAGTGTAGTTTCTTCACCTGTAAATATTTGGTTACAACTTTTTTATATGTGAAACACTGACTTTGTAAAATGTGATGGAAAATGGTCTATCTTTGTCTTTCTGTGAATGAGTTTTCTAAAGTTTCAATTATTTCTTCATTAATTATTTGGTAGAATTCACCACTTCAGAGGTTTTTCTGCAGGCAGATTTTTAACTTCAATTTCAATTACTTTAGTAGACATACGAACATTCACATTTTTAATTTTTTTGTACACACTATCATAAAAGGGTTTATCGTTATTGTTATTATTGCTAATGATAAGAACATCGTTGGACACTTATGTATACAAAAATGCAATTTATTTAATTTTCTTATAGTCCGATATATTAGATGCAGTTTAAGTGCTTTGCCCAATTTACTTAGCACTATTGACCTCATGGGCATTTGACAATTGATATCCACCAGAGATTTCTCAGCCTCTTAGTGATGCAGGTGACCTCCCTTCTGATCAGTCTCCCTAGACATATCACGCAACCATACTAGATCTTTCCTGAGAAGTAGGACCCAGGCCCCCTCACTCATAGCCTGTGTGAACACCTCTGGGGTTACATGAGTACCCAGGTGGTTCATGAGAAAGCATGGGTGAGTTCCTCTCTCCTGCTGCAGCCCATATCCAACCCTCTTCACTACCCTCACTGCAGACCTGAGAGAGTCTTTATTCTTCAGGAAAAAATGCTTCTTCCCTCTATTTCTCTTAAATACTTTACTTAAGTCACTGAGTCCACCATATTTTGGATGATTTAAGTTTTGAAAAACAAATCTATCTTCTCCTTTCTGCCCAGGTGCAGCCCCATCCCCTCCCCTTGAGAAAATATGTTTTTACTAATTATTTGCTTGAATGGAAGAAAATACAAGAGAACTATCAGAGAAGACAGGGATGAAAATAGTTTTATATTTTACAGTATGCTATACACATTTTATGTAAATAATTCTTATTCAAAATAATCAAGTTTTATATTGATAATTTTCTCAAATTTATAGAAAAGGAAAATAAATTTCAAATGTCAAAAAAAACTTCAACCATTGGAATGCATCGGTCTTTCTCTACTGCTCCTTTCCACTATGTCCTTCCCAATTATATTATCACACAGGAGTAATGCTGTAAGCTTCATTTAATTGAATCTTAAAATCCTAAAAAGGGGTGGAGTTGTTTCCAAATAACCAAATAACCCTGCCGTAGAGGCATTTCAACCTTCAATAGTAACATTTTCTCTTTTAGTACCAGATTTCCCCAGGAAATCAAATCAGACATTTCATTTTACCATGAATAAAGAATATAAATGACAACGTTTGGAAACTCTGTAGTTCCTATGGGAGGGACTGGGGAGTAACATTGTGATTTGAATTGGGCCTGATGCTTCCCTTTATTATGATTGGGAAATTATCTATTTTTCTCCTCAAAGATTGATGGGGAAGAGATTAATGAAGATTATAGGGTGATTAAGGCTTTTATCCAAGCTCCCATGTCACTAGGACTGATGGCAACAAAGTAACTGCGTGAATTTTAAAAGTGTTTGGGCAGGATGCAGAAAATTGATGTTAAAAAAAAAAAAAGAAAAGAAAAAGAAAAAAATCTTTTTAATTTGAAGTGCTTCTCTCCCTTCCTTTGAATACTAAAACACTAACATTCCCAAACCATCCATCTGAATCAATGGGACTACATGAAGGTTTACGGGCAAGAAAAAAATATTTGTTCCAAGTTATAACTATTATTTAAGTCAATGAAATTTAAGTTCAAAGATTGAACTAATGAAAGATTAACTAATTGTGTACCACCACACTTCAACTTCTACCTCTGGTGAAGCAGCTGATATCAGAAAAATATTTCTCCTGGAAACAACTATAAACTTGCTAAGCAAACAAACAAACAAAAAGTGATCAGACAAGAAAAGAAAGAAGTATTGGAAGGTACTAAAAGCAACCGAAGGGTAGGAAGGAAAGAAGACATTTTTTTTTCCCCTTCATACGGTATTTGTCAGCTCACTTATATGTCAAAACTCAAAGATAAAGCATCGACTTCACTTGCAAAAGTTTCACTAGGTTGAGAAGATGAGCATTTTAATTGAGGACTTTTATACTCATACATTGAAAACTCAATAACTTAGATGTAGGCAACAGAGTGAATCCCTTATTTGTTTATTTATTTATTTATTTATTTATCGTAGAGGAGGAAACATTTATTTGAGGGCTCACAATTGCAGAGGTCTTAGTCCATAGAAGGCTGACTCCATTTCTTAGGGCTCATCATGGCAGAAGAGTGTGGCAGAGGGAAGCAGCTCACATGATGATCCCAAAGCAGAAAAAAAGAGAGAGAATCCACCCTCCAGTTACAAAATATATACCCATAGCCACACCCACTATGAGCTACTTTCTCCAGCCATACCCCATCTGCCTTCAATTAACACTCAGTTAATTCCACAGGGTGGGGTCAAATCACTGATGAGGTTAAGGCTGTAACCCAATTATTTCTCCTCGGAACCTTCTTGCATTGTCTCACAGGTGACCTTTTTGGGGGACAACTCACATCCAAACCATAACATTCAGCCCCTGGCCCCTGCAAAATATATTCAGTCCATTTCCAAGAGTCCCCATAGTCTCAACAGTTCAGAGATTGCTGGAAGTGTTAGTCCAAAGTCTTATATGAGGCTCAGGAATGATTCCTTACCAATCATCTAGAAGGACAGACACTAGATTGTTCCCTTGACCCATACAACCTGCAGCTCCTGTTCTGAATACTTCCTTCTTTCTAGTGTGGGTGAGACATGTGACTTGCTTTTAACCAATAGAATATTAAAAAAAAAGTGAAAGAATTTTGCAGGTATTATTAAGGTTCCAAAAGAAGGAAATCAATTCTTTCAAACTTGAATAAGTTTGGAGTTGAAGTCTTCCTCACTCAAGCCTTCAGATGAGGACTCAGTCTTTCCAATACTTAGACAAAGATTGTGAGTCTGAGCAGAGAAACCAGTTCAACATGCCAGACCCCTGATGTGAAGAGTCTATATGTATCTATTGTTTAAATCCTGTAAGTTTGTGGTAATATTTTTTAACATGGAGATACGAAAGTAATAAAGTATCTGTTAACACAAAAATAGTGTTTTCATGGATTAAAAATTGATAATGTAAAGTAAAAAAGTAGTCATTAAAAGACCAAAATCTAGTTTTACAATGTATTGGAAAAACAAACGAATTCAGAGGCAAACAAACTGGAATTCATTGTCTATAACAGCAGTAGACACTATCCAAGGATTGAGTTGAGGATTCAGGAAGGCTATACCCTAAGAGAAAGGGCCTATAAAAATATAGATTGTATTAAAATGAATGAATGTGTAAAATCTCTGCATACATTATTTCCTGATGAAGGAAAATTAATTTCTCACTGGAACAACCTTATACACACACACACACACACACACACACACAAACGGGAGCAACAACAGTAACACATTCAATCACATTCACACATTCACTACCAAGTGGATATGCCCTTAGGTACACACAAAGAGCACTGGTGAGAAGAAAAGTAGGGACTATAGAATATCCATTTTCAAGCACAGAAAGAAAATAGGTTAGAAAAATGCATAAGTGCTACACAATAGCACTGGAAATAATTTAAAATTCTAAGATATATATAACGTGTGATTCGGAAGATAGGTATAAAGAGAAGAAACAATATTTTAAAGAGAGAATCTGAAAAACAAACTCAAAATCACAAAAGACTTCAAATCAAAAAATCAGAATGCTGAATACACACTCAACAAGACACACTACACACCGAAGAATCATAATACAATAGCTGAAAACTCACAGCAAAGAGAAACTTATAAAAGAAACAGAAAGAGAGTACTTTATAGCAACAAAGGATTTTCAAGGAGACAATGGAAATTGGACCATAAAACAATGACATCTTCAAATTGCTGAAAGGAAATATGTGCAATGGAAAAAATATGCAACTTACCTTTCAAAAATACATATCACACGTTATTTTCTATATGCTTTATAGTGTACTTATTATTTCTGGTAGATTGTAAAAGCTAATATTGATGCCGTTTTCAGGGCAAAATTTTTATTTATATATATTTTTTCATCACTATATTGACCAACATTTGAAAGGACATTGCTTTTGGGGTATATCTCTAACTTTTATTTGTAAACAGATTTTTTAAAAATCAATGAAAAAGTTGCTTCTTTTTTTCATCATAATATTTTTAAAAAATAAAAACTAATGGATAGGAATTTTCTGAAATGTGTGAAAATTTTTTCTTTCTTATTGAAGCTCTGTCATCATGACTCTTTAGAAATGTTTTTATTAGTGCATTACAAGTATACATAATAGCAGGATTAATTGTGACATAAATATACAAGCATGGAATTTAATTTGTCCCTATTTAATCCCCAGTATTTCCCATTTTCCTACTTTCTTCCCTTTCCTATCCCTCTTCTCTATTTTACTGGTCTTTCTTCTATTTATTTATAGTTTTGTTTTAATTAGTGCATTATAGGTATACATAAAGGTGAAATTCCCTGTGGTATAATGTGTATGTAGGGAATTTGGTCAATTTCATTTCACCATTGCTCCATTTTCCTATCCCTCCTCTGTCCACCTCAATTCCCTTCCTTACTTCACTGATTTCTATTTTCATGACTCCTTCACCCCCACTTGTTTTCCTTATTTTTATCTAACTTTGGCATGTGAGAGAAAACATTCTACCCTTGACTTTCTGGATCTGGCATATTTCACTTATCACAATATTTTCCAGTTTCATCCATTTGCCAGCAAATGCCATAATTTCATTCTTCTTTGGAAGAAAACTCCATTGTGGATATATACCACATTTCTTTATCCATTCATTTGTTGGTGGTCATTTGGTCAGGTTTCATAACTTGACTCTTGTGAACTGTGCTGCTATAAACATGAATATGGCTATATCCCTATGGTATGCTAATTTTTGGTCTTTCCCCACATCCTCACCAGCATGTTATTATTTGTATTCTTGATAATTTCCATTTTGACTGGAGTGAAATGAAATCTCATTGTAGTTTTGATTTGCAATTCCCTGATGGATAGAGATGTTCAACATTTTTAATAGAAGTGTTGGTCATTTGCACTTCTTGTTTTGAGAATTAATTTCTTTGCTCAATTATAAATTGGGTTATTTGGTTTTCTGGTGCTATGTTTTTGAGTTCTTTATATATTCTAGATAAAAAATACCCTGTCTGAGGTGCAACTGGCAAAGATCTTCTCCAAATCTGTAGGATGTCTCTTCACATTCATAGGATAGACTATCTGCTCTCTAACATGTTTTTAGCACCTTTGTTAAGTGTCAGATGACTGTATCTATGTGGATTTGACACTGTCTTCTGTTCTATTCCATTGATCTTCATGTCTCTTTGGGTTCAAACCATGCTGTGTTTGTTACTATAGCTCTGTAGTATAAATTTGCATTACAGTATTGTGATTTTCATCTCTCTTCCTGAACAGGATTTCTGTGGCTATTCTGGATCTCTAATACTGGATTTTTCTTTTTTCTTACTGTACTAGAGATTGAACCCAGGGGCATGTAACCACTGAGCTGTGCACTCAGTCCTTTTTATTTTTGAGACAGAGTATCACTAACTTGCTTAGGGCCTCACTAAATTGATGAAGTTGGTTGTGAACTTGCAATCCTCCTGCCTCAGTCTCCTACCTCAGCCTCCCAAATTGCAAGGATTACAGGTGGGCACCACCATGCCCAGCCCAGTTCCTAATGAATTTTAGAACAACTTTTTCTAGTTTGATCAAGAATGTTATTGGTTTTTGGGTGGGGGGTTACATTAAATCTGTATAATGTTTTGGAATAATGACCATTTTGACAATATTAATTCTGCTATCCAAGAACATGAAAGATCTTTCCATTTTCTGAGGTCTTCTATTTCTTTTTTCAGTATTCTACACTTACCATTGTAAAGGTCTTTTACTTCCTTGGTCAGATTTATTTCCAAGGATTTTTTTTAATGTTATTGTGAATGGGATAATTTCCCTCATAATGCAAATCTTCCTAGTATAAAATGAGTTTGTTGACAATAAATAAAATAAATATGCAACTATAAAGATAATAATAAAGTGACTTAGTATAGAAACTTTTGGACTGGAGATATAGTTCAGTGGTGGAGTACTTCAGAGCATGCATAAGGTCCTTTTTTCTCAAATATCAGAATATGTGAAAACAACCTGAGCAAAAAATGTAAATTCCTACGTAATATATTATAAATTTTAATTGAGGTGGGTCATGGTGGGGCCAAGGAATATAAGCAATGAATATAAAACATTGTAATTCATGAAAAAGTCACTTGGTAATAGAAGGGAAATTTAGACATCAAGGGTTGATCTGCAGCAGTATAATTATTGCACAGAAGTCGCAAATATCTCTACATTTTTGAGCTAGTAAAAATGTGACACACTTGCAGGGTGATTGTCAATTTGATGGATTGAAAGTGTAGAAGACAATTTGTTTTCCAATGTATTTACTTTTTCTTCATGTTGATTTATCTTATGACTACATTAAAATTAACCAGACAATTTCTAAATTCATGGGCAAATTTCTTTTCTTTGCCTTGACTTATGTTTGTTTACAAATTAAATTTAAGTTCCACATTCAGCTATAAACTTTGTAATTTACCCCAAATGATATTGTTTTTAGTTGGTAATTAAAATGTAATCACTTATCTTCCAGAGAATACAAATGATTAGTCCATTCGATCCAAAGATATTCCTGTTGAGACTGCTTTATCTGTATCAGCACAGTTCAGACTCCCATCTCCTTTTTAGAAGGAGTTCCCAAAGTCCTTCTCTTGTATTTATATAGGCTAAATTCCTGTTTGTGTTAAGAAATAATGATAAAAATCAACCTGAATGTCAAGCCTGTGCACTCTTCTCCCTGCTGATAGAGACCCCTTCTCATAATGATATATACAAAACATATGTGTCTTCGGTGTTTTTCTTTCAAAATTTATACTGTTTGTACTAAAATGGGAAAATGCTATAACACATGCAATAAAAAATAGTGTGGGAAAAACAGAAACGTGTACTAGAGAACACATTATTTCTACCTTAAATTCCTTTTATTTTCTTTGTAGTATTCTGGGATGCCTGGGAATTGTCAGTCATGGCATTTAAAAATAAAAATGAAATTATTTATCTGACAAGCAGGAATTGTGGCTGTGGATCAACTTCATACTGAGGATGGAAATCAAAAATACCTTCTACAAAGCATAAAGAAGAAACAAAGCAATTTCTTCTAATTTCTTCAAATGACACATAAATCATTTGATTCTTATGTAACTAATTCCTGGTGAAGTGGTATTTAATTTTTAGCATTATCACAATTCATACCCATTTGCTTACGTATTTAGAGGTCTTTCAATTTTAAGTTTCAAATGCCTTGAGCTACGTTGATCTGTCATGTTATAGAAAGACCATATCAATACATTACCATTTATTTATGTACCTCCTGCAAAACATATGTATTCATTGATCTCTGTGTTGGCAGTGAAAGGATAGGGAACAGACAAGAGGAAAAGCCATGAAAGTGTGCCTATGATTAAAGTATTTATCAACTGAGAAGAAAAGTCACTTTAAATCTATTTTGATCAAAATAGCTCTTATTGAGCATGTATGTAAATACAAACTAACTCAAGCAAGCAAGGAATTTTGGCTTTTTAAAATTCTTTCATTAATCTTTTCAATAAAGAAGTAAAAGAGATCTAACAGGAATAAAAAGTAAACTTTTAGATTTGCTATCCAGATATAATACGAATTTGTTTCACATCAACAGAGTTGATAAGTAGTTCGGAGTGCACAAATGAGAGATTGAAATAATGACACCTCTGTGGAAGACAAAGGAAATGATAACAACCAAAAAATGAATCCCTTTTGCACAGGTAACTTCTCTCTCACATCCTCTTCTCTTATCTTTCTTCTGTATATTTCATGTTATAGGTTAAGGGGAAATATATCTCATGGTTTCCAGTTGCCTTCTATGCCTTGACAAGACTTTTTATATTACTCTATACTTAAGTTGATGCAACATCACCTCACTAGTCTCTCGGTCTCTTGTAGAGATAGATAAGATTTTTTTCACTTGTTTATTTCCATACTACAATACCTAAAAACACTTGGTTTTCCACTAGTATTCTCTTAGAAGTTGTTCAGGAACAACAAAAAATGTCAGTGACTTATTAAAAAAAAGAAGTTGTCAAGAAGAAAAAGGAATAATTATAAAGGATTGAAGCCTGAAAGAAAAAAAGGTAAAGGTAATTTGTTACCCAAAGAGAGAAGTTGTAACAGAATATTAGTCACCAGAGCTCCTTTAGAAGGAGGTATTTTTAAAAGAATTGATAATGTAAATCAACCTTAATTTTTTTAGCAATATAAAGAAAAATAACTGAATGGTAAAATGTAGCAAGAAGATTCTAAGAATATTGGGCAATGGACAGAGCAAGAAGAGAAAGTGATCAAGGAGGCATGGGAACATCCTGGAAAGATCTAACCATAGAACAGAAACATGATGTTTTCTTTTCAGAAGTGAGAGAAAGTAAGAGCAGTAAAAATGAACATGACATTCATAAGTTGTTATAGGTATATTTATATGAGCTAGAAATAATGGCAAATACATACGTAATCTACCCTACTCTATAATGTGGTAGATAATAATTTTCAGATTTTAGAGAAGACAACATTTGAGAGTAGGGAGGTTAAATAAGGTTTCTGAAATGTACTAAGTCATTTACCTATGACTTATTATATTTAGGGATGGAATCAGTATTTTTGATCACTCTACTGCCATCTTGCAGTTATTGCTATGTGCCATGTGTGTGTTCTAAATTTGAGGAAACTATATTTCTTTGAGTGTTTTATCATTAGGGTCCTGGTTTCCCTTCAATTTAGGAAGGTACTCTTGAGATATTTGGAAAGCCAAATAAAAACACATGCTTTTTTCCCCTTTCCACCGCCCAGTGCACAACATGAAACATTGTCAATACAAAATTTTGCATTGATCTCAGTTGTTGTGCTTCACATCATTCCTACTGGGCTGCAGGCATCTTGAATCATTACTAGGGTCTATCCTGAAGGGCCCAGAGTAAATCACAGAGTGCTAACAGTAATCTTTTCTAAGCTTTCTTCTTCGGTTCTACATATATGTATTCACTATAGTATAATTCATTTTCTATTGCTGTGTAACAACTTACTAAATATTTAGCTACAGACAATGTTTTCACCCATTATATTTGGGGGAGTCAGGAGTCTATGCTCAACATAATAATGTCCTACACTCAATCCTGTGTAGGCCAGCTGGCATTCTTATCTGGAACTCAACCCATGAAGAAACTTCCAAGATCATAAGACTGATACCATTGTTTCTATCTTTAAGCTAAATACTTGATGGTCCCACCTTTCTGCTGTTATCTGAAGGCCAACTTAGGTCCTAGAGGACTCTCACAGTCCCTAAAGGCCACCTGAAGTTCCTTGCTATTCAGATTTCTTTATTTTATTTCATTAAGAAAGACCCCAAGAAGATTCTTTTTCTGTCTCTCCTTCACTTTTTCTCTGTCTACTAAGCTATATATAGATGTCAATATATAATCCATTTAACTATATATAAATATATAATTTTCTTTTTTTTTAGTTCAGCTAATATTCTTTTAAAAATTTGTTCTTTTTAGAAATATATGACAGTAGAGTGTATTTTGACATATTATACATATATGGAATATAACTTATTCTAAATAGGATCCTATTCTTGTGGGTGTACATGAGGTGGAGTTTCCCTGGCAGCCTATTCATATGTGAACATTGGAAAGTTCTGTCTGATTCATTCAATGCAGTATAATATAAAATAATGATGAATGTTGATATCCCCTCAACTTTGGAATGTTTTATTGATTAGCAGCAAATCACAGGTATTTGGCTACACTCCATCTGAAGAGATTAAAGATGTGGACTTAAGGAGACTTCAAATAATTAGGTGTCACCTTGGTGTCTATGATTAGAAACACTTCTCTTTCTTGTGTTAAATTTATTCCTGTTTGACTCCCTGTGGAGTTTCAGTTTTTACTGTCCAGTTCTGACACTGATGGAACACAGAAAATAACATTGGCACTATAAATATAATAGTATTCAGAAACCTGATGTGTGTGTGTATAATTTCCATAATTTTATAGTATATTAGATCACATTCAATCATCCTTAACCCCATGAGAATATAGTAAATTAATTCTAATGCTTTGACATAACAACAATAATGAATAGGTATAATTAGGCAGTTGGTATAAGTTACTGAAAAACTTTTCTAAATTCACATAAAAATGGTAATCAAATCATCACCTCTTTAAGGCACAATTAAGATCTTAGATTTGCTTATGTTTAGATAATCTTTCCTCAAAATACTATTTTGTCAAAGAATTAAGATAAGCAGGTTTTAAATTAGGTAAATATTTTAACCAATAGAAAATACATGGAAAATTGTTTGCATTCAATTTCACACCCATAGGTCTTAGTGTTGTTTTGTCTAAACCTTCCATTGATATCCAGTAAGGCAGACAGAATGTAATCATAGAAAGTTTGGTTTGAACATATTCTCAAGCAGAAACAATAGAGTTTGATGGAGAAGTGAGCTTAATATGGAAACTTTTAATGTCTTTAGGTGGTAAAGCTTTTGATTAGGATATATTAACAGGAATGCTAACATAAAACAGATCTAAGGAGGTTTACTTTATAAATGCACAAATTAAATATTTAGAAATTTTTATCCTTGAGTAAACCTCTAGGAATCACTTACATTTCCTTATGTATCTTAATGATTTAGTGCCTATGATGCTTCTTTGTGAAAAAAACTTTAGTCTCAGACTGTTAATGGAAATGCTTGCATAAAGAACACACCTAAAGAACAAATATTTTTAATTCCAGACATTTTTATAATCATTATTATTCTGTATTGTTGCATCAAACTCTAGAATTTTCATTTTTTTGTGTGATTTAATGTTTGGTGAACAGACATTTGACAAGTTGGTCATGGAGCTGTGGTAATGTGGGTAGACTGTATCTCCACGTATTGGTTGGTGTGTATTTCCACCAAAAGAAGAAATAAGAGGATAATAAGAACATCTGTAGTAAACTATTCTTAGCATAGCATTTAGTAATTATTCGACCATAAATTTCAGAGAAAGGAACAGGAAGTTGACTTAAGGTACTTGTACGATTCTTTCTTGTAAACACTTTTAACAAAGTAAAGGATCATCCACTTTTCACGTCTTTTATTTCATAATTTGAGGCCTTTTATTCTTACTTCTGACTGATTGTGTGTGTGTATTTAAGATCATTTTATATTTAAGAAAATAAATTTTTACTGGAAAATAAAACAAAGACATATAACCTAAAGTATTGTTTGATGATTAAAACATCTTCATTTTAATTTAAAAGGTCCTCTTTAAACCAAAGCATTAGAACAATATTCTTAAGTATACTAAAAATTAAAAATTGACTTTTAGTATAAAATGCTTTCTGAAGTCAGATTTATCATCATTTATTTCATAAAATATAACTTTTCAAAATGAAAGAATGAAATTATTTAATAGCATATTTATCATACTTCTTAAATAATTTACCATTCATATGAAGTGAAATAATAAAGTAAGTCTACAGAAGACATCAGCCTGAAATGTTCTTCATGTTATGATGCATGTGTGTGTGTGTGTGTGTGTGTGCGTGCATTTTCCTATCTCTGAAACATAGAATTGAATTCTTGATGTAAGTTTACATGTATATACCTCAACTGTTAGAAGGCCTGTTCCATGATCAAAGTGAAATATCAAATCAATGTATCTTAAAGAAAATGTAAAGAAAGAATGAAGGGCCATTCAGTTTTGCTAATTCAAAATAATTTTCATGATTCAGGAGGAGATGAACTCATCCTGATTGTGATATCCAGAAGGATATTTGAAGAAAAACTTGAAACCTTTTTAACTAACATTAAGTCATGACATATCTCATTGTAAAAAGTAATGGACTTATTGGGTTCTAGGGCCTAACTGTTTCAAGGCCCATATCCTAAGGAAGCAGTTTTTTTGGCACCATGGATAGCTCCAAAGGGCAAAGGGGCAATTTGTCTCCAGGAACAGATCCATGTCTTTCATCAGAAGAATAGAAATACAAATAGCATACTCACACTTCAATGGTGAACCACAGAAAATTTTTCTCAATTTGATGAGTAGGTTGAAAATGAATTCTTTTTGTTACCAGGCCCTCACTCTGAATTTGATACACATATTGTCTAAAAGTTGTTTGTTTCTTTCTTTGGCCTTTGAAATAGACTGGCACGACATCTCTTAGAGTAGTTTTTCTTAATATTTACTTAGATTGTCAGTATTCATCTTTCATTCTGGAAAGAGCTTTTTTTTAAAGCACAGGAATGTGCAATAGTCATGAAATAGTCCTGAACTTTCCTATCAAAAACATTTATGATTAATTTTCCCACTAGATCTTGAATTTTTCTTAAATTCACACTTACCTTTTATCTCTTTTATCATGAAACATTATATTTATTTTAAAGTATCTATCATAAGTTAGGATTCCAGTATTTGGAAACCTCAGGGATCTGTAATTTCCATGGTTATCATTTATGTCTTTTATCTTCTCATAGCTTGTTTTACTGCGATGAGTATATATTTATGCATTTTTGATAGTACTAAATATTCTATTTTAAATTCTAGGTAATGGTTATCCTCAAATTTTAAAAGAATTTTCCTGTTTCTTGAAAGCAAGTGGTGTATCAAAAATCTGTATTGGGTGACTAATTTTATAGGATTATTTGGTAGGATACTCAAATGATTGATTGCTTTCAGTTTATAGTGAAACGTTCCCCTGGGCAAACAACTCTGTTAGATTTACCTCTCTGACTTTCCATTTTCTGTACACATTTTGGACCTGTGATTCTGTGCAACCAGGTGTTCTGATATTCCTATGTCTTCAGGCAGATATGTTTGTGGGTATGTAATAAGTGAGCATATAGTACATATACACAGTTAATATTTTGTCTTACTTTTGTAGCTTGCCTTGGTAGTGAAATAATCTTGTCTTTAAAAATCTGAAAACTTACATCTAGGGAAATAAAATAGCTTACACATAATAATCTAGATACTTGCAATAGATGGAAAATTACAAATTGTTTTAGCCTGTCCTTATCTGAAGAGCCGTGCCATCCATTAATCACTCTCTGTGAATACTGGACATCTCTGACAGTGGGACAAGCAGGTGGCTACAATATCAGGGACTGACCCGTCAATGGTATGAATAACACCGTGTGGTGTCCCATAGTATAGGCAGCAGTAGCCTCCTCAGAACAATCTCATTCTGTAACATTGTTTGAATATAACACTGCAGAGGTTCTCTTTTTCCTGTTTCTTTTTTTTTTCTTCTAAAGCCCGGTCAGGTAAATTGAAAATTTTATGGACTCTCCAATGTTCTATATCAATAAATGAATTCTTGCACGAAGCAGTCAATTTCAGAGTTTAAGCTAACAAGTTTTAAAAATGCAGAAAAAGCTTGAGCTAAAAATGAAAACAAAACAAAACAAAAAAAAAAACAAAGACAAAACACAAAATTCAACAATAAAGCAGGACTGGGGAAGTGGCTAAGTGTTACAGGCCTGAAGCCTATGGTTGGAGGCACAACACCACAAATATAAAAATATAGACCAACAATGACAACCAGAACAGAAATCATAAGATAGAAACTCTGAAGGCAGACATTTAAAATACTTATTCAGAAAAAATAAATCTCTACTAAATCATGTTATATTTTTTCATCTACTTAATGATAAATCATATGGCAATATATAAATTATATTCAGAATGAACTAAGGATAAACATTAAGATAAGTTTATCCTCCAGATTTAGATAGTTAATTTACTCATAAAGTTTGTAATAGCATCCTGCTTACCTTAATTTTGAATCACATCTGGTCTTATGCTTAAATGAAAAATGTAATTGTCAATGAATAAAGATAATCTTGGAGGTTCTCCAAATGCCTACGTTGATCTCTTAAAGTAAAAAGTCATTCTTAAGCATTCAATCATTAATTAAATGTAGTTCAAAAATAAGGAAAAATTTTGGTATATACAGAGTAGTAGCATCTGTATATTATATTATTTGGGGATGACTTCTATTTTTTTATTAGAAATATATGATGCTGGGCAGTGGAAAAAAACAAGTGAAATGTAGTAATGAGACTTTAGCTGATAGAAATTGGGCAGTTGCTGTTGGACCATTGCCTTTATAAAGCCTTCATAAGGCAAATATTCTATTACCACATGGATTATGTTCTATGAGACTTGTTTTCTAAACTCAACTCACCACTGAAAGTCACATAACTTTAGAAAAGTGCTTAACCATATTGCATCTTAGTGTTCTCATTAGCAAAACCCTGACAATGGACTAGTGGGAATATAAAATATTAACAAATATTAAAGATTATATAGCTTGGATATTGAACAAGTGGGACCCAGTGGATATTAATAGAAATTGATTTCATTCTTTTTAACATTTTATTTTCCTGTTCTCATTGTAATTTCTGTGGAGTTGATTTTTCCTTTTATTTTGATAGAAATCTGAATCAACCCTAGTTGACTTTTCTGATTATTCATAAGTAATACAAAATTCTTTGCTTACTTTAGACTCCCCAAATTATTTTCCCCAATATTTAAATGTCCAATTATTTGTGTTTTGTTTCTTGCTGCTTCTGAGTTGGTCCTGCTTAGGCTACTATACTGGGTAAGAGGATGATCAGATTCTCCTATGTTTTTCTAGATTTTTTTTTTCTCTTCTTCCCTAGTTTAAGATGTAGTAAACTGTTGGTGCTTTCTGATAATGATTTAAAGTTGAACTTGGATCAAGTTCATTTAAACAGAGGGAAGATGTTAGAAAGAAGCTAGGTGGGATTTCACGACCCCCTACAACACAGAAAGAAGAAACAACAGATCTGAGAGAATCTTATAAGTTTATACCTGGATTAGAGGAACAGTGGAGAAAAATATCAACCATTTTCTCAGTTTTCATAAGGTTGAATAGTTTGTGGCATGGCTTTGAAGTAATCATAATAAATAGGGTATAGCAGTATCTCCCAAACTAGACACCATACTGGAATTAACAGAGGCCACATACTGAGTTAAACTCTCAATATGTTGATATTCACCCAACCCAATGCTCATAAAAGAAATAAGTTCATAAAGTAGTCCATTGCTTAAAATAAGGAGAAATAACTATTCTGATAGGTAGACATACAATAAATATGAAAAAGAAAGGGAGCAAACCACCTCAAATAGCCCATAACTCTTCAACAACTGGATCCATCAACACCACAGTGGAAGAAATATCAGGGGAAGAATTTAGAAAGTTCATAGTTAAAAAGTTCAATAAGCTAAGTAAAGACTGTTAAGTGTTCAATAAACTAAATAAAGATTTTTCAGATCTAATAAAAATAAAAGCTCATTAACCAAATAGAACTAACAGACATCTATAGAATATTGAATCTGTCAACCACAGAATTTACCTTCTTCTTAACAGTGATTGGAACTTTTCTAAAATAGATAAAATAGAAAATAATAATATTTTCACAAAGTAAATCTTGGCAAATATAAAAAATAGAGATAATACCTTGCATCCTGTCAGATCATAATGAAGTAAAATTAGAAATAAATGACAAGATAAAAAACCAGAAACCACTCTAATATCTGAAGACTAAATAATACATTTTTGAATGATAAATGGATAGCAGAAGAAATCAGGGAAGATATAATAAATACTTAGAGGCAGATGTGAATAGTGATGCAAAATATCAAAATCTCTGGGACAATATGAAGGCAATTCTAAGAGGAAGATCCATAGCCTTGAGCTCAGATATTAAAATAAGGGAAAGATACCAAATAAATAATCTAACATTATATCTCAGTGCCCTAGAAAAAGAAGATCAAACCAACATCAAAGTCAATAAAAGACAGAAAATAATTAGAATCAGAGTCAACAACAATGAAATATAGAATAGATTAGCAATACAAAGGATCAATGAAAAAAGTTGGTTCTTTTGAAAGAATAAACAAGATTGATAAACCCCTAGCCAAATTAACCAAAATAAAGAAGACTCAAATAAGTAAAATCAGTGATATAAAAGGAAATATTACCACAGACAACACTGAATTTCAAAGGATCAACAGAAACTATTTGAAAATTTGTACCCCAATAAGCTAGTAAGTCTTAAAGATATGGACAAATTCGACAGACATATGACCCACCCAAATTGAAACACAAGTATATAGAAAACCTAAACAGACCAATACCAAGTAATGAAATTGAAGCAATTTTCAGAAGCTTTCCAACAAAGTATATTCCTGGACCAGATTCTCAGCCACATTTTACTACACCTTTAAAGAAGAACTAACATCAACCCTACTCAAATTATTTCATGAAATAGAAAAGAAGGCATCTTTGCCAAATTCATTCCATGAAACAAGTATCACGCCCAATAATGAAATCAGACAGAGACACAGCAAGGAAAGTAAACTTCAGACCAATATCCTTCATGAACATAAATGCAAAAATTTCTAATAAAATATTGGCAAACATCCTACAAAAACACATTATAAAGATCAAGTGAATTTTATTACAGGGATGCAAGTTTGGTTTAACATATGGAAATTTATAACTGTAACTAATCTAATAAATAGACTTAAGGAAAATAATCACATGATTATATCAATAGATGCAGAAAAAGCATTTGACAGAGCATAACAACAATTCATATTTAAAACACTAAAAAAAGTAGGGATACAAAAAACATACCTCAACATTGTAAAAGCTATATAGGTCAAACCTAAAGCCAAACCATATTGAATGGAGAAAAATTGAAAGCATTTCTTTTTTTTTTATTTTAAACAAATGTAATACATGTTGTTTCTCTGTTTGTAAATGGAGTAAGGCATACCATTTGTGTAATCATAAATTTACATAGGGTAATGTTGTTTGATTCATTCTGTTATTTTTTCCCTTCCCCCACGCCTCCCACCCCTTTTTTCCCTCTATACAGTCATTCCTTCCTCCATTCTTGACCCTGTCCCTAACCCTAACCCTAAACCTAACCCTAACACTAACACTAACCCTTCCCACTCCCCATTATGTGTCATCATCTGCTTAACAGAGAGATCATTCGTCCTTTGTTTTTTTGAGATTGGCTTATCTCACTTAGCATGATATTCTCCAATTTCATCCATTTGCCTGCAAATGCCATAATTTTATCATTTTTTATGGCTGAGTAATATTCCATTGTATATGTATACCACAGTTTCTTTATCCATTCATCAATTGAAGGGCATCTAGGTTGGTTCCACAATCTGGCTATTGTGAATTGAGCAGCTATGAACATTGATGTGGCTGTATCTCTGTAGTATGCTGATTTTAAGTCCGTTGGGTATAGGCCAAGGAGTGGGATAGCTGGGTCAAATGGTGGTTCCATTCCAAGCTTTCTAAGGAATCTCCATACTGCTTTCCAGAGTGGCCTCACTAATTTGCAGTCCCACCAGCAATGTATGAGTGTACCTTTTCCCCACATCTTCGCCAACACCTATTGTTGCTTTTGTTCTTGATAATCGTCATTCTAATTGGAGTGAGATGGAATCTTTGGTAGTTTTGATTTGCATTTCTCTTATTACTAGAGATGTTGAACATTTTTTCATATGTTTGTTGATTACTTGTAGATCTTTTTCTGTGAAGTGTCTGTTCATTTCCTTAGCCCATTTGTTGATTGTGTTATTTGTATTCTTGGTGTAGAGTTTTTTGAGTTCTTTATAGATTCTGGAAATTAGCGCTCTGTCTGAACTATGAGTGGCAAAGATTTTCTCCCGCTCTGTAGGTTCTCTCTTCACATTACTAATAGTTTCCTTTGCTGAGAGAAAGCTTTTTAGTTTGAATCTATCCCAGTTGTTGATTCTTGCTTTTATTTCTTGTGCTATGGGAGTCCTGTTAAGGAAGTCTGATCCTAAGCCGACATGTTGAAGATTTGAACCTACTTTTTCTTCTATAACATGAAGGGTCTCTGGTCTGATTCTGAGGTCCTTGATCTATTTTGAGTTGAGTTTTGTGCAGGGTGAGAGATAAGGTTTTAATTTCATTCTGTTGCTTATGGATTTCCAGTTTTCCCAGCACCATTTGTTGAAGAGGCTATCTTTTCTCCATTGCATATTTTTGGACCCTTTGTCTAGTATGAGAAAATTGTATTTATTTGGGTTTGTGTCCATGTCCTCTATTCTGTACCATTGATCTACCTGTCTATTTTGGTACCAATACCATGCCGTTTTTGTTACTATTGCTTTGTAGTATAGTTGAAGATCTGGTATTGCAATACCCCCTGCTTCACTCTTTCTGCTAAGGATTGCTTTAGCTATTCTGGGTTTCTTATTCTTCCAGATGAATTTCATGATTGCTTGTTCTTTTTTCTGTAAGGTATGTCATTGGGATTTTAATTGGAATTGCATTGAATCTGTATAGCACTTTTGGTAGTATGGCCATTTTGACAATATTAATTCTGCCTAACCAAGAACATGGGAGATCTTTCCATCTTCTAAGATTTTCTTTAATTTCTTTCTTTAGTGTTCTGTAGTTCTCATTGTAGAGGTCTTTCACCTCTTTTGTGAGATTGATTCCCAAGTATTTTATTTTTTTCAAGGCTATTGTAAATGGGGTAGTTTTCCTCATTTCTCTTTCTGAAGATTCATCACTTATGTATAAAAATGCATTAGATTTATGAGCATTGATCTTGTAACCTGCTTCTTTACTGAATTCACTAATGAGTTCTAAAAGTTTTCTGGTGGAATTTCCGGGTTCCCCTAAATACATAAACATGTCATCAGCGAACAGGTATAGTTTGAATTCTTCTTTTCCTATTTGTTTCCCTTTAATTGAAAGCATTTCTTTTGAAAACAGGAACAAGACAAAGATGTTCACTCTTACTATTGCTGTTCAACATATCCCTTGAAACTCTAGCCAGGGTAATCAGGCAAGAGAATCAAATAAAAGGGTACGTTAGGAAAAGAAGAGCTCAAATTATCTGTGTTTGCTGATGACATTATCCTATATTTAGAAGACTCAAAAAGTTCCACTGAAGACTTGTAGAATTTATAAACAAATTTAGTAAAGTAGGATGACACAAGATCAATATACACAAATCAATCATTTTTCTATACTCCAATAACAAACCTGCTGAAAAAGAAATTAGAAAAACTATTTCATTCACAATAACCTCTGGAAAAAAAATAACTTAGGAATAAATCTTATGAAGGGTCTGAAGGACCTCTACGATGAAAACTATAGAACGCCAACAAAAGAAATCGAACAAGACCTTAAGGCCTCCTATGTTGTTCAAGAAGCAAAATTAATGTTAGTAAAATGACCATGCTACCAAAAGTATTATGCAGAGTCAATGCAATTTCTATAAAAATACTAATTACGTTCTTCACCAAACTAGAAAAAGCTATTCTAAAATTTATTTGGAAAACATAAGTGACCCAGAGTAGGCAAAGCAACCCTAAGCCGAAAATGTGATGATGGAGGCATCACAATACCAGGCCTCAAAATGTACTACAACCAGGCATGGTGGCACATGCCTGTAATACCAATGGCCTCGGAGGCTGAGGCAGGAGGATCATGAGCTCTAAGTCAGCCTCAGCAACTTAGCAAAGCCCTAAGTAACTCAGTGAGACTCTGCCTCTAAATAAAATATAAAAAAAGGCTGAAAATATGACTCAGTGGTTAAATGTTCCCATGTTCAATTCCTGGTACAATAAATACACACACACACACACACACACACACACACACACACACACAAGCATACTACAGAGCTATAGTAGCAAAAACAGTGTGGTAATGGCACCAAAATGAACATGAAGACCAATGGAAAAAAATAGAAGACACATAGATAAACCCACATAAATACAATTATACTAGACAAAGATGCCAATAACATACACTTGAGAAAAGATAGCCTTTTCAACAAGTGGTGCTTGGAAAATTGAATATTCAAATATAGAAAAGTGAAATTTGACCCCCTATCTCTCATCCTAAAAAAAAGACAATTCAAAGTGGGTCAAAGACCTAGGAATTAAACCAGAAACACAGCAACTGCTAGAAGAAAATGTAGGCCCAACACACCAATATGTTAATTGACTTACTAGACTCCTAAAACACAAGAAATAAAACTAAAAAAATCAATAAATGAGATGACATCAAATTAAAAAGTTCTGCACAGCAAAATTTGCAATTAAGAGTGTGAAGAGAAAACCTGGAGAATGGAGATTTTTGTCATCTACTACTAAAATATAACATTAATATCCAAAATATATAAAGAACTCAAAATAATTGGCACCAAAAACAGTAACCCAATTTATAAATGGGTGAAAGAACCAAAGAGACATTTCTCAAAAGAAGAACTACTATTTGGCCAACAAATATATGAAAAAATGTTCAACTTCTCTAGTAATAAGGGAAATACAAATTAAAACCATATTGAAATTTCATCTCACTTCAGTCAGAATGACAATAATGAAGAATACATATGATAATAAATGTTGTCAAGGATGTGGGATTGAAGATACACTCATATGTTGTTAATGGGGTTGTCAATTAGTGCAAGCACTCTGGAAAGTAGCATGGAGATTTCTCAAAAGCCTAGATATGGAACCACTATATAATGCAGTTACCTCATTCCTCAGTATATATCCCAAAGATCTAAAATCATCATACCTTAAGGATAGAGCTACATCAATGTTTATAATAGCACAATTCGTAATAACCAAGCTAAGGAACCAAGCACCATGGTACCCTTCAACCGATGAATGGATAACAAAAATGTGGTATTTATATACATGGAGTCATAAAGAGGAATGGGATTATGGCAATTGCTGGTAAATGGATGGAACTGGAGACAATCATACCAAGTGAAATATGCTAGACTCAAAAATTCATAGTTTGAATGTTTTCTCTGATTTACAGAAGTTAGCCCAAAATAAGTGGGGAGAGGGGAGTAAGAGAAAAAGAAAAAGGCAAAACAGGGAGATTCCCTCAAAATAGAAGAAATATCAGTGGACTAGATGAAGGGGGAGAGGAGAAGAGATGGGATAGGGAAGAATAGCAGAATGAATCTGACCTAACTTTCCTATGTGCACACATGAATATACCACAGTGAATCTACCCATCATGTATATCCACAAGACACCAACTATAAAATAACAAAAAGTTTAAAAGAAAAGAGCAGAAAGATCAGTAGAGGAAAGGGAACTGGAGAGGGAGGAGGAAAGGGACAGTGGAAATATTGGGGATTGAATTAGAGCATATTATATTACATTCTTTCCTAATTATGTCAAAATGAATCCTAAAGTTTTATATAACTAAAATGAACCAAAAAATAAAAATAAATAAAATTATATCAAAGTTTTACTTAAAAATTAAAATGTATATAGTGCTTCAGTTAAAAAAAAAAAGCTGAGAGTGTTTCTCTTCTAGTATGTGTGTGATGTGTGTTTGAAAAAGCATCCTGGGGCTGGGGAGATAGCTCAGTTGGTAGAGTACTTGCCTTGCATAGCATAAAGCCATGAGTTTGATCCCCAGCACCACAAAAAAAAAAAAAAAAAGAAAGAAAAAAGAAAAAATTGAACAATGAAAAAGCATCCTGTCATTGCTGCTGAGAGATAAAGTGAAAACTGCCATTACTTTCATGTAGCTGAATGCACAACCAAAACTTAATTGCTTAAAGTTCCTCCTGCAAAACTTAAAAATATGCTGTAAGATTCTTAGTGTCAGTTTCTTGAATTTATTCCCTCACCTGGCCTTGTTGAGTAGAATTTTAATTATCTCTCCTCCCACCAGTCTCTCTCTCTCTCTCTGCCCCCGTAGCCCCTGTCTCCCTTTCTTCTTCTTCTCTTCTCTTTCTGTCTGCAGGTGAGATTGAACATACTCACACATCATTTGCATTGATAAATGCTGATGACAATGTTTAACAAGCAGCGGTAACTCTTACTATGCTATCAAAGCAGCTATTCAGTAACAGTCTTTCATGTTTTGATTTTATTGAAATGAGGCATCTATTCACAAGTCAGTCAGGTTCCACATATAAATCTCACCTTTAGTGGTCATACTTAAGCCATTTCTCCAAGGCTTGAGCAGTGAGAAATATATACTCTGATCATCCCATGGGTGGGTGGGACTCAGAACACACAGACACAGCTTTCCAAAATGTGTAGTCTAATTTCTAAGTATTTCATTAGCCATTCCTTGCTTGTCATAGATCTGAAGTCATGGAAGCTTTACAAACCAGTTTGCAGATAAGCCTTGGCATGTTCTAGTAATGAAGTCACATTTCCCTTTGGATCGTGGGAGTAGTTGTTGCTTACTGACTTGTGATTTCAGTCCACACTACAGAAACAAGGATGTCTTTAACTTTCTTTTGAAAATGTACACTGTTTTATAGCTGCCAACACATTGTCCAGTAAAAAATATGCCAACGTTTGAAATAATGTTCATTACCTAAAACAGGTGTTCTGATGTAAATAAGCAGGATTGAAAAGTATTTTTAGTAACATAATACAAATTATCAGAAAACATGATTTATAACATCTATTTTGTAGTCTCAATATATTTTACACTATTAATGTTCTGAATAATCCTGTAATAAAGAAAGCCATATTTAGTTCATTTAACTTAATTTAATTCATATTTTTCAAACTATTTTTTCCCTTTTTGAAACTTCACATAATACGCTACAGAATAATGTCACTTCAAAGAGAGTAACACTTTGGAGCAAAGAAACCATAAGAATTTCCACTTTTGTTTAGTTTTTTATTTAAGGGCTTGTCTGACATTGCCTTAAATTTAATATCTGGACTGACCATTTGGTAGTGAACAATATTAGTTTAGGTTTTACCTTTATTCTCTATTTTATAAGAAAATTAATGGAAGAGATGAAGCCCCTTCAAAATTGTGCATTCAAATCTTAGCCCATACATGTCATGAAACATTAATAATGCATGTATTTATTTCTTCAATAAATAGCTGTTGAGTTGTTCCTAGTTGCTACAAAGTGAATAATAATTAATATGAATTTTAGACTAAGATTAAGAAAAAATACAGAACCACATATAGTACTCTAGTAATAGTTACACAAAAAATATTTTCTTAGAATTTACTACAGGGCAAGTACAGTGCTAAGCATATCTCATAAATGACTCATTGAATAATAATTATTATGATCATAGAATGAATACACTTTTAGATCCTCAATTTATACATTAAGAAATTGAAGTTCAAAGACACCATGTGATTTTGCCAATGTCAAATAGTGAGAAAGTTTTGATAAAAGGGTGCATGGTTACTAACAAAAGGAATCCACTAGAAATAAAGAGTCTAAGATTGAGAAAAATATTGTATGATTAGGATTTCATGAAAGAGTAGAAATGCATCAAATAGGATCAAAGTTTCCCATGCAAAGAATGTTGTATGACAGTACAGAGGACTGAAATGACATAATGATTTGAAAAACTGCACATTTTGGTAGGACTGTGCAAAATTTTCACCTAGAGAAAAGTAGGTACAAGCAACGGTTTGGAAATGAGTTATAACAAAATACAATAATTAAGTATTAAATTAACTTACTTCACTCAAAGAAAAAAAAGTCATGCAAATCAATGATTATTCTGGTAGTGTGTGTGTGTGTTCGTGTGTGTATGTGTGTTTATACAATGTTGGGGAAATTTTATTTCAGAAAATTAATATCTAAAAAAGACAATGGTGAATATGCTAAGATGTGGAATCACAAGTATGGTTTCAACATTGAAAAAAATGATGAATATGCTAAGATGTGGAATCACAAGTATGGTTTCAACATTGAAAAAAATGAAACATGCCATTTTGGATATCTTAATATCCAGTCACCCTTTCCCTTTTATGAAAAGAGACATACAGGCAAAATTTTATGGTGTTTTTTTTTTTTTTCCAGGTTGGCAATGTCCATTTACAATTGTTCTGCTTTATGAACTTCCTTGGAATTATAAAAGTATGGAAGAAATTAAATGCCAATAAAATGTAAAGTATGTTAGGTAAGGTTTCTGAAAAAAAATTTTTTAAGAGTAAAAGATGGCTCCCATGTAACTTCACTTCTGATTGTTTCATTTCCCAATTCTTTCTGACTAAGAGATACACACAATGCTTAAAGTTACATCAGATATCTAGAACTGGTTACCTAATTTACAAGAGCTGGTGTAAACAACAATGTCAGGCTCCTGTTGAAAAATCTGGGGAAAAATTGCCAAGTAAATATAAAACATTTTCTTTAATATTTTGTTACCTTAAAACATGGAAAATTATAATAGTGATACATGAGTGACAATATAAACAAAGAAAATAATATTACGAAAGAAAATTTTTGTCTATGATTTTATATGACATAATCAATCATAATGCCCTAGTGATGCAATATTTTATAGGATGACTTTTATTTTTTCTCTTCTTTGCAAATCCATTCATTATGTCTTAAAATTGAATATTGCTAGTAATATTATTCAAAGTAGTATAGTTAAACTTTATGTCAGTTTCTCTTAAATGCAAGATTTTTTGGAAATGATTTTTAATAATTTTTTAACTTTGGGAAAGATTTTTATGCTGAAAAAATTGGTACTGCAGTTGTCCAATATCATTTTTTAGAATGTGAAATTTTATGATATGGTTCTGATGACTTATTTCAAAATATATATTTTAGTGCATCTGGAGTATTTTTTTCACAAAAATGTTTAATCCTTCACAGAAATTACTTTCATAAGTCTAAATTTAGTTTTAAAAGTTAATTTATGTGATGGCATTTCATTGTATCCTCTAACATTTTCTATATCTGTCTAACCAGTTCAGCTGCTTGGCTTACAAATTGTTCATTGCCTTCTATGCCTTGGCCTTACCCTATATGTGCAAACATTACCACACTGGACATCTCCATACTGCGTATATACAGGCTTTATTTAACCATGGGCTTCACTTACAAAACACAAACTCAAAGAAAAAATTGCTAAAAATTTTGGAAGATTATTAAACCAAGACCAGTAGCCCATATGGAAGTGCATGAAGTTTCTACCCAAGCTGATCTTGCAAGTATCATGTGACATTTTGATATACAGATACATTGTGAAATAATTACTGTACTGAAACTAATTAATATATCTATCTTACCATGCCACAAATTCACCATTTTGTGTATATGTGGTAAGAACACTTAAGATGTCTTCTCTTGGAAAATTTCAATTATACAGTACAGTGTTATTAGTTATAGTTGTAGTTATTTTGAAGGCACAATGTTGGTGAGGGAGTTATATGATAAGAATGATGGAACAGAAAGAAAGTAGAATTTAGGGTCCTTATTAAAAATGGAACCACCATACAACTCTCCACAGCCAACCTTTGATTTCTCCTTAGGTCATAAACAAAAGCAAACAAATAAATAAGTAGTTAAGTGAGTAAACCACTTTTTTGTCAGTATCAAATACATTACTGACAGACACATAATGAAACACCCAGAACTGTGTTGCAACAAGTAACAAAATTTAAAATATGGAATGGTAAGGAAAAGAATTAGCTGTAGGCATTTGTGAACCATGATACTAAAATCTCAACTGTTGTTAAGCTCTCTGTTGGCACATTCAAACTCTTGAAGCATTTCAGACAAACTTGTACTTTGACCCTTGAGCCACAGACTGCTTGCTGATGGAGGTGCAGTCTTAGAGAAAAAGAAGCAAATCAGAATCTCTTTCTTATTTATTTTATCCAAGTGTTTCTTGAAGGAGAAAATCTCACCAGATAAGGAACAGTCACTTTGCCTGCTGAGAAGGAAAAGAAAACCAGTTTGTTAAACCCTCAAGCTGTAAAGGAACACTCAGTGTGTTTCTGAATATTTGTAAACTTTCATAGTTCAAAACATTCTGTCTCTGTATGCCAAGGAGAAGTTGTTGTAAGCGGTTGCAATGCAACAGTCTTAACAGGAGGAAAGATTATGATCTCAAGACTTTCTCTAGCACTTGCTGTTAAAATTTCTCTGCTTAAATGGGGAATTCCAGCTGTAATCAAATGAAAGATGATGCTCCTCCAATTTGATACTTCCATTTTGAAATCCTCAAGAGAGTGTCCATTTACTCAAGGGCTAATGAAGTTTATAGAGAAGAAAAAAGTCATTGCCTAGACAACCTCTTTACATCTGGTTGCTAATTGAAAGCATTATCGAGAATTAAGTGAGCAGAGCATTTACTATGTCTCTGAGGAAATTGTTTCGCCAAAGGAATTTTGAAAACTGCTAGAATGAGTGTGAAGCTTCCATTCCTAGGGACACTCAGTGCAGCAGGAAATGGTCTGAGAAAAATACCTTGCCTTTATCTAAGGCACTGACTTTAGGGTCTACCTCAGATAGAGTTCAAAAAAAAACATGATGGGATTTGTCCCAGAGGACAGATCCAGGAGCTGAGGAAAGAAGGAAGCTGGGGTTGGGGGCATTGCCCCCAAGATAAAGATCAGGGATAGAATGACCACCCAAAACCTAACTTTTCTGCCAGGCAAGGAGGATTAATCATTCCTGCAAAGCAGGATTTGAAAGTTTTTCTGACCTGAGACCAGGTACTTCCCAACTCTTCTTTTCCAATGAGGAATCGTTAGTGCAGTTTTCTGGTTCCTTCTTCAGCTTTGTCTTTTACTTGTGCAGAAATACAGACAACAGAAGTAGTCATTATGGCTCACAATAGCATCTCCTGAATATGTCTTAAAGTGTGTTCAGTAATTTAGGAAACTTTAGAAGAATGTACCGGTGGCATTGGGTGGGTATTCCATTATTTCATGGGAAGAAAACACAAGAGTATAGTAGTCATACAGGTAGAAGATGGCAGGTACTGTAAGTTAATCAATTTCCATTTTTATTTTCCTAGTAGAAAAAAATTCACCACCCCAGGTTGGTTTTCATCTAGAAGATACCTTAAGGCACAAGGGCTGGGGAGATACTCAGTTGGTAAAGTGCTTGCCTTGCAAGTATAAAGCCGTGGGTTCAATTCCCAGCACCACAAAAAAAAAAAAAAAAAAAAAAAAAAAAAACAACAACAAAAAAAAAACTATGATTTAGGTTTTACCAACTTTCCCCTGTTGTTTTTTTTCCATTAACTTTCAGCCTTCTACCTGAAGTAGTACATGCCTGATTGCTAGTGGTATCAGAGCTCTCCTGCAACCTTGAGGGAAAATACTAAACACTCAGGAATAAAGCTGAAAGAGTCTTGATGGGACTATGGCATCTATATTATGTATTGGTCTACACAACCCTAAATAAGTGAGGAAAACAAACTGTCTACTTTAACTGAGTCAGTGATTACTGGGTTTAAAACTTCAGAGCCAAATATTTGTGTATTAAACAATATACTAAGTAATCAGCAAAGACCAGGAAGTTATTTTTTATTTGTATTTTTATTGGCTATTCTCAGTTATATATAACTCTAGGATTCATTTTGACATAATTATAAAAGCATGCACTATAATTTGCTCTAATTCAGTACCCAGTACTTCCCCTTTTCCTCCCTTCCTCTCTTCTCTGTTCCCTTCTCTCTATTTGGTCTTTCCTCTCTTTAATTTCAGGTTTTTGTTTTTTGTTTTTGTTTTTTTAATTAGTATCTTGTTACTCTATATGATGGTGAGATTTGCTGTGATATACTCATAGAAGTACATGGGAAAGTTAGGTCAGATCCATTCTATTTTTCTTCTCTTATCCTTTCCCTTCTCCCTCTACCCCACTGATCTTTCTTCTAATCCACCTCTCTCTCTCTTTCTCTCTCTTTATTTTGGACTGGTTTCTGCATATCAGATAAAACATTTGACCTCTGAAATTTTGGGTCTGGCATCCTTTTACCAGGAAAAACTATAATTTCATTTTTATTTATAGCTACTACTGCATTGTTTATATATAAAACACATTTTCCTTACCCATTAATCTGTTGAAGGGCACCTAGGTTGGTTCTAGAGCTTGTCTATTGTGAATTGTGCTGCTCTAAACATTGATATGTTGCCATTCCTACAGTATGTTGATTTGAGATCATTTGGATATATACCAAGGAGTAAGATAGTTGGGTTATATGGTGGTTAGATTCTTTTTTTTTTTTTGAGAAATCTTCATACTGTTTGCTAGAGTAGTTGCGCTAATTTTCAGTGCCTCCAACATTGAATGAGTGTACCTTTTCTCACACATTCTTTCTAATTCCTATTATGATTGGTATTCTTGATAATTGCCAATCTGATAGGAATGAGATGAAATCTCGTTGTGGTTTTGATTTGCATTTTCCTAATGGCTAAAGATGTTGAACATTTTTTCATGTATTTGTTGGTCATCTGTATTTCTTCTTTTGAGACATATTTAGTTATTTTGTCTATTTATTAATTGAATTATTTGGTAGATTTTGGTATTAATTTTTTTTTAGTATCTCACATATTTTGGATATTAATGCCCTATCTGAAGATCATTTGGCAAAGATCTTCCATTCTGCAGGCTCTCTCTTCATGCTTTTAATTGATTCCTTCGCTTTTTAATTTGATGCCATCCTACTTAATGGTTTTTGGTTTTATTTCTTGTGCTTTAGGAGTCTTGTTAAGGAAGTCGATCCTTGTGCTGACGTGTTGGAGTGTTGGGCCTACATTTTCTTCTGGCAGTCACAGATAGTATAGTTTAATTCCTAGGTCCTTGATCCACTGTGAGTCGACTTTTGGGCAGGGTGAGAGATAGGGGTCAAGTTTCATACATGGATATCCAGTTTTCCAGGCATTATCTGTTGAAAAGTTATCTTTTCTCAAACATATGTTTTTGGTACATTTGTCTAGTATCAGAAAATGTATTTATGTGGGTTTATTTTTGTGTCTTCTATTCTATTTTGTTGGTCTTCAAGTCTGTTTTGATACCAGTACAATGCTTTTTTTTATCACTATATTTCAAGACCAAACACTCCTTTAAGGAACAACAATTTCATGCACTCTTTCAGACCTCATTTATGGTGTATA
Organism: Sciurus carolinensis; assembly: GCF_902686445.1. Lineage (NCBI taxonomy): Eukaryota > Metazoa > Chordata > Mammalia > Rodentia > Sciuridae > Sciurus > Sciurus carolinensis. Next base: position 108,408,091 of record NC_062217.1, on the reverse strand, counting down.
TCCATCTTTTGCCCTCATTATTTTCTTAGCAACTGCAGTTGGAACTTTGAGGCAGACTGACATTTTGCCTTTAAGAATATTAGTTTGAGACTCAGAATTCATGAAAAAAATGTGACTAGTAGGTTGTTAAAAATGTGGCAAAACAGGTTGGTAACAGTTTCAACTTGAAATGATATTACAATGAATACAAAAGGTTGTTTTCTTATACTGATCTAGATAAAAATAAAAACTTTGCTCAATATTTGATCAGGGAATTGCACAAGTTCAGAAAATGGTGAGCTTATATGCTATAACAAACAAAGTGTTTCAGTGATATTTTCCATTGATGCTACTGAAGATTGTTTAATTCCCCCAAATATATCCTAAGTACTAAATACTATATTTGTATCAATGCTTAGAAAGACTAAAATAAATATCCCTGCCCTGATGCTTGGGATCCTGATTTTTTAAAAAAAATATTGCTTATTTTTATAGTAACATTAAGATTCTTACACATCTTTTTCAGATATTTGCACATTTACTTCTTTTGTTTATTTATATAAATACCAGAAGCTTTTATGAATTAGATTTTAGTCATACTCTAAATTATGGCCAAGCAAGCAGGCTTGATTTAGTGATATAGATATCCTCCTACAACTTTATGTATGAGTTGCTTTCCCATCTCCAGCAAATGGAAGAAAATTTGTTAAGTATAGTAGAAAACTTCACAATTGCATGAAAATCATATTTTAGTCCTTTGATAAAATAATAGCTAACATCTGTACAGGTTGTAATTATTTTTATTTATTTTTTATTTTGGGGGGGATACTGGGGATTGAACTCAGGGACACTCAACCACTGAGCCACATCCCCAGCCCTATTTTGTATTTTATTTAGAGACACGGTCTTACTAGGTTGCTTAGTGCCTTGCTTTTGCTGAGGCTGGTTTTAACTCACAATCCTCCTGCCTCAGTCTCCTGAACCACTGGGATTACAGGTATCTGCCACTGTCCCAGCTCAGATACAGTAATTTTTAATGGCTAGGTGTTTTTATAAGTTTGATTGCATTTTTACAAATTCAATTATTAACACATTTATGTCAAATGAACTTAACATAATTATGTACATTAAACTTAAATATAATGTGCTAATATATAACAGATGGGATACAAGATACTTAAAAACACGATCATTAAAGAGAAAATGTGTAAGAATAAGACTCATAAAGCATGAAATAGCCCTCACCTATTACTTTCAGAGTGTCAGAAATCTTTAAATGACTGATTTAATTTTTTCAATTAAAAACCATGAAATATAAATATTGAAAAGCAGTATTTCCAAAGTATTTATTAGTTAATGTTTCTAAAATGGATATGATTAGCACTGAATATAAACCAAATGATTAAAACCAAAATGTGTGAATTCCTATAAGAAAACACTCTTAATGATACAAATCATGGATTAGCTGAGGAGTTCCTTTTGAATATAAATCATTCAATTTTATCTGGAAAAAGTGATGTAGCTTACATCTACTGATAAAGACCTGGTAAGTAATTTACTCTTTACAGTTGATAGTTCTTTGTTGGTTACTCACATTTAAAGAAACAGTATCCATGCAGTTAAAATTGCCCCTGAGAATGTCTACCTTAAATGCCAGGCACATTAATCAAAGGCATCATAATTGTCTTTCAGTTATTGTGGTTCACTTTGGGAAAGCAAGTTTCACATTTGTTGATTTACTTCCTTTCTAACATAAGTGGCTCATATTTGTACTGTGTTCCTCAGCTACCTGCAAGGTATAAAGCAATACACCAGGATTTCTAAGGAGTGAGAAATTCTAGAGCCCCTTCTTGCACCAGACTCAATAATGAAGTTGTTTGTAGTGTTATTGGTGTGTCAGCTTCTGAAAGGTGCTAAAAAAGAACAAGGTATCATAAAATAAGAAAAAACTTATTTGGGAAGAATTTTAATACTGTTTTAGATATTCTTGAATGATCTGAATGAATGACAGACAAAATAACAAGGACTTATGTAAAAACAGAGTAGAAGTCTTCTAGCAAGGTGAGTCTGGTTTCATTGCATATGTGCAGTTTATTTTACTGAATTGGGATTCAATTTTGAATGCTGAACTTAACGCTCTGGATTAAAAGATGCTACTGTCATAGTCCATGTAAATGACAGTAGTCTTCCCTCTCTACCTTACACTGAAAGGATCTCAACTTCTCTCCAAGATACATACTATATGTATTTTAAAAACTAATGTGTGTTTGAAGAAGTTTAAAATTATTAGTCTTCTTTCAGTGAAAAAGTTCTTTTTCTATCTGGACCACTATGATGTGTTAATCTAGCTTAGTCTTAGATTCTTGATGTATTGATGGTGCTGTAGGCAAAATAAGCATGATTTTAATGTGCAGAATGAGGATAAAAAGAAATTTCACTAGAGAAGGAATATGTAAAATAGCCTTGAATTCTTCCTGCTTCATTATAATTGCTTATATACAGAACTAATTTACAGAATTCTGACATGCTATACAAAAAATCTTTAGGAAGTAATTGAAGATTAAAAATAGCAGCTTCATACACATAGAATTCATTGCCCAATTAAAGCTACAATCTCCACATACATCTTTTTCTTCAGAATGGTACTCATGAATATGCAATACATGATAGAATATTCCAACATCAGTGCTTTCAAACTTTTGAAATTTTTGTTAAAGTATATAAATATTTCCTCCTAAATAAAGTACTTCCTTGGTCATATGTGGAATCCTATTAAGAAAGAGAATCCATATCTTATTTGAGGAATTAGAAAGATGCATTTAATACAGATCGTTTTATGTTGATCTGGACATTCCTTCCAATTTCGACTTTAAACCAGATTTTTAAATTTTTGGTACTTCTATCACCAGTTGATTCAATTATGGAGATGATAACTGACACCATCTGCCTTCATGCAGTTTAATTATCAGAACTGAGAATGGAGATCATCTTTGTCAAAGTGACTTTGCTATTTGGTCCAAGAAAAGCTTTCCTGTTTTACTTCAGGAAGATATGACTTTAATGAATATACTATCTCTCTGTTTCTTCATAAAATCCCTGTGCATCAATTATTTAAATAAGTTTATTCATTTGAGCAAATAGTTTGCTTATCGAACAATAGTTCATTATTTAGGATCCCTGCATTAACAGACACATCTTTAATATCTTGAGAACAAACCCCAAATACCAATCCTAAGTTTTCATTTTTCAGTAAAATGACCATATAAATGTGTTTGTGTGTGTGTGTGCATTTCATGATAACACTGATAGATAACGTCAGTGAAGAAAATTATGTATGCTTTTCAGAACACAACATAATCAAAGTAGAGATACATTTTAACATATCATCATGTAATTGGTGCTTTAATAGTTTCTAATGACAAATACATTTTCTAAATAGTAGATTTGTATTAATAATACATAAAAGATTTAATGAACTTATTCAGGATGGTAAATTCTTTGAGCACTATTGTATGTTTATGTATATTTGTGGTAACCAAGAACTAATTGTCAATAAATAATGTATTCATAAATCTATTAATAATCTATTATATTACTCTATTAATAGATTTATGAATTAATAAAAGAAGAAGAAAAAAATGAGAGGAGATGGATCAAAAAGAAAAGAATGAGGGAAAGAAAGAGATTAAAAAAAAGTGGAAGAAAGGAAGGCAGGAAGAAAGGAATATTTTTTATGGCTTTCCTCTTGAAAGTCCCAAATTTTTATAACCATAACTTTGTGAATTGGTAGCTCCATCAAATGACAGAAACTTAGAAATACCAAGCACAGTATTTGTGACCTAAGGTGGATAAACTACAGCACAATAGATTTAGTGAATATTTCAGTGACAATTCACTCTACTAAGATCACACATACATAATAACTCCACCGATGTGCTGCAACAGGCTTCCACTCACAGCAATAATGAGAAAACAAACATTGTCAGAACTAACTTCCATGTAACTCTGGAAAATAATCAGCAACCAAGTGACTGCTGGAATAAGAAAAAGGCAACTTCAAAATGGTAAGAAATCTGTGTGGCATTTTTACTCATCCTTGACTAACCTCCTTCCTATAATAGTAGCATCCTATAGGATGAAGAGAACATCCTATATTCTCCATGTGAGATCCTGGTATCTGGATTTGGAGGAAGATTATCAAACATTATTGTCAATAATTATGCTTATCTATTTTGTCTGATATTCCTGAAGGACATTATGATACAAAAAAGAGAAATTATTAAAAGAAACCAAACAGAAATTATAAAACTGAAAAGTACAGATAAATTAAACTAGAAAAAATGTCCATAAACTAAATTAAAATAAAAATTTTACATATGTACTCAATGGCAGGTTTGAGCACAGAAGAATAAGTAAATTTAAAGGTAAGATAAATAAAATTATTGAGTTTGTAGAGGAGGAAAAACATTGATTAAAATGAACAGAGTCCCAAAGACTTCTGGGATAATATTAAGCAGACAAACATTTTCATTATGGAATTGCAGGAAGAGAAGAGATAGTGAAAGGGGTATAAAAAATATTAGAAGAATTAGTAGTCAAAAGTTTACCAAGTTTTGATGAAAAACATGAATCTTCATGAATTTTCAGATCTAAGAAGTTAAAAGAACATAAAGTAGGACAAACTCAGAGTAACACTGAGGCATAGTATAATGAAATAGTTGAAAGATAATCTCCAAAGTAGCAAGAACAAAGTGGTTCTCAATAAGATTAACTTGATTTTTTCATCAGAAACTATGTTGACTAGAAAGTAATGGCATATTTAAAGGATTGAAAGAGAAAAGTAGTGAGCAATGAAGTCAACAGGGATTGAACAGCTATAAAATATACAGGGAGTTGATAAATGGGAGGATGTTAGAGATAATCCTTCCTCATCTATAAACACTTTAACTGCAAAAGGTTCAACTTTCCAATCAAAATACAGAAATTAAAAGAGTAGGTCAAAAACAACAACAATGATAATGCCATAAAATTATGAGGAGAAAATGGAGGGGTAAATCTTCATGATCTTGGATTTGAGAATAAGAAAATAAAGATCAGATAAATTGAATTTCATAAAAAATTAAAACCTCAATGTATCAAAGAACATTATCAAGAAATTAACAAATATCCCTTTCCATAATGAGCCAAAGATCAAAATAGGTATTTTTCCAAATAAGACAATCAAAATACTAATAAATCATAAAAATGCTCTACATCAGTAGAACAAATCAATACCATTTAGATACTATTTTACACTTATAAGAATGTTTATATGAAAAATAAAAAATAAGAAAAGGTATAAAGCTATGGAGGAATTAGAACCTTCAGAGATGGGTAGTGAGAATGTTAAGAAGATTTCATTTGATTCCTATTAAAATTTCCATGACATTCTTTATAAAAATAGAAAAAGCAGTCATAAAACTCATTTGGAAAAATAAGAGGCCCAAAAGAGCCAAAGGAATCCTCAGTGAGAAAAGTGAAGTAGGAGGCATCAAAATACCAGACCTTAAGTTATACTGTGAGTTATAATAACAAAAACATCATAGTATTGACAAAAAACAGACATGAAGACCAACAGCAGAGAATAGAAGACGCAGAGATAAACCCACATAAATGCAGTTATCTCATACTAGGCAAATCATACATTAGAGAAAAGAGAGTCTCTTCACCAAACGGTGCTGGGCAAACTGGAAATCTATAAGTAGCAAAATGAAATTAGACCTCTATCTCTCCCTCTGCACAAAACTCAACTCAAAGTGCATTAAGGACCTAGGCATTAGACCACAGACCCTGTGCCTACTAGAAGAAAAAGTGGGCTCAAATCTCCATCATGTAGACTTAGGGACTAAATTCCTCAACAAGACTCCTAACATGCAAAAAGTAAAATAAAGAATCAATAAATGAGATGGTATCAAAGTAAAAAGCTTCTTCACAGCAAAGAAAACAATCCAGAAAGTAAAGAGAGAGCCTACAGAATGGGAGAAAATCTTTGCCACCTGTACCTCAGATACAGCATTAATATCCAGGAGGTATAAAGGACTCAAAAAAAAAACCAGCAAAAAATAAATAAATAAATAAAACAAATAATCCAATTAATAAATGGGCAAAGGAACTGAATGGGCACTTCACAGAGGAAGAAATATGATTGGTCAACAAATGCATGAAAAAAATGTTCAATATCTCTAGCAATTAGAGAAACGCAAATCAAAACTACATTGAGATTTCATCTCACTCCAGTCAGAATGGTAATTATGAAGAATATAAGTAACAATAAATATTGGAAAGATTCTGGGGAAAAGGTACACTCATACATTGCTGGTGGGACCCTGAATTGGTACAACAACTCTGGAAAGCAGTACAGAGATTCCTCAGAAAACTTGGAATGGAACGAACATTTGATCCAGTTATCCCACTCCTTGGTTAAATCCAGAGGACTTAAAGTCAACATACTCCAGTGACATAGCCAAATCAATGTTTATAGCAGCTCAATTCACACAAGCTAAGGTATAGAACAAGCCTAGGTGCCCTTCAACAGATGAGTGGATAAAGAAAATGTGGTACATATATAAATGGAATATTAGCCATAAAGAAGAATGAAATTACAACATTTGCCAGTAAATGGATGGAACTGAAGACTATCATGCTAAGTGAAATAAGTCAATCCAAAAACACTTAAGGTCAAATGTTCTCACTTATATATGGATTCTAACTCACAATAAGCAGGGGTGAGGGAAGAATAGCAGTTCACTGAATTAGACAAAGGGAAAGAAGGGAAGGGAGAGGGAATTAGAATAGGGAAGATGGTAGAATGAATTGCACGTTTCCTATATTTTTATATGAATACACAACCATTGTAACTCCACATCACACACAACTACAAAAATAGGAAGTTATACTCTATGTATGCATGAAATGTCAAAATACCTTCTACTGTCATGTGTAACTAAAAAGAACAAATAAAAAAAGTTTTAAAAGAATGTTAAGTAGTATAGCAATTATTGAAAAAAGGTTTGGAGGTTCCTCAAAAACTGAATAGAGGTTGGTAGTGTGGCGTAGTGCCACAAGCCTGTAATCCGAGGGGTTAAGAGGCTAAGGCAGGAGAAGTTCAATTTCAGAGCCAGCTTTAGCAACACAGAAAGACTCTGAGCACTTAGTAAGATCATGTCTCAAAAAAAAGTTAATTTTTTAAAAGAGCTAGGGATGTTGCTCAGGGGTTAAGCACCCCTGGGTTCAATCCCTAGTACAAAACAAAACAAAACAAACAAATAAAAAACAATAAAACCTAAACATATTACCATATTACCAACAATTCTATTCTTTGGTGTATATCTAAAAGGATTAAAAATAGAGACTCAGATACTTATATGCCAATGTTCATTGACTATACACAATAGTCAAAAAGTGGAAAAAATGCAATCGTTCATCAACAGATGAATGAGTAAACAAAATGTGACACACACACACAAACACACACACACACACACACACATACACAGTCATGTAACCTAAAAGGGAGTTAAGTCTGGACACATGCTTACAACATGTATGGAACCAGGAAGCACTGCACTCAGTGAAGCCAGGCACATGAGGACAAATAGTCCATAATTTAGTGAACCTAAACTATCTAGAATAGTCAAATTCAGAAGCAGACTAAAGTCTGCCAGAGACTAGGGCAAGAGAAGAATAGAGTGTTATTGGAGAATGGCTGCAGAGTTTCTACTTGGTATGATGAAAAATTTTGAAAACAGTGATAATGGCTGCACATTTTCAATGTGATTAATAGTAGTATAATTCCTGGTATGAATAAATAATAAATAGAATATGATATTTTCTATGTTTCAACACAATGTAAACATAGCCTTTAAAACAAATATATTTGTAGAGATAAAGAAAATTAGTATCATGATAAGAAAGTCAATCACCAGGAAAAAAAATCCAGTTGACTTAAAAAAAATCCAATTGACTTAAAAAAAAAACACACACACACTATTATAGGGAGCCAGTTCCCTTAAAATGTCTCTAGACATTTATATCAAATATTACATGAATTTGACCACTCAGTACATTTTTAAAGTAAAGGGATCTATAAAATATTTAACTTTCAAATCACTTTTCCTCCGGTTATAGTCTGTTAGATAAAGTCATCAGCTGCTGTGAATGACACACACAGTGTGTTAAAGAACTAGATCTTTAACAATGAAGTACTTTAAATGAACACAGTGAATGGAAGTTTGCCTCTCACTAATAAGTACCTGGAAGGCAAGTGGGTGATCTCAATTACTTTCCCCTCACAGCTTGAGTGCTTGGAAACAGGGAGAGGTGTGCTCAGAGTTGGTGAGGCATCACTGGCAGCACAGAGACAAAAATCAGAGAATTGAAAGGGCCCGAGGCTGTCATCTGCAACAGTCTCATGACACTGGGCAGGTGCAGATTTAAAGCAACTAAAGCAGGTGGCTATGGACGACATGTGCAATCCTGCTCCAAAACCACTTTTATTTTTTTGGAGTTTGTTCATCATTATCAGAAATCCTACGGCTGAATAGATAATCAGTAGTAATTCCCTTTCATTCATATCAGACCACTTCCAGACCACATCCTGGCTGTATGCATGTTATTAAAGAGATTGTAACTGCAGGGACTACACCTATTTGTACTTCATACTCGTCGAACCCACATGTAATATTCTCTTGATAGTATTTTGGCAGAGTTTACACAATTTTCTTGTTTATTAAAAATATTGTTAGTGATTTCATAAATATGCATGGTGGACTGGAAGGGAATTAGTTTTGCTCCTGATGTGGCAAAAAATCATCTCAGTCAAAATATGTCATGTACATGAAGAAGGATAGGAAACATTATTTTACTATTCATTTATTTATAATAATTTTCATTTCAATGCATATTTAGGTTTCAAGGATAATAATTGGACCAAAGTCAGAAAGCACAGAATATCCCAAAACAACAGACTTGGTTTGTTTGCCTTTGGTCAGTTATCTATTGCAAATATTATGTTTGTGTCTTCTGTGATCATTAATTTCTGAGCAGATGAAATGATAAGAGAGAAATGACATGGTAAAGATAAAATCTCACAATTTAATACTAGTTTTCAAGGAACATATGAAGCCACAATATTCTAAAACTTAATTCCAATGATAAAGAAAGAAGTGGCATAACATAAATTCAGTCCTCAGCCACTGTTTGGAACAAGAGAAAGCTGTCTCATCTAAATCTATTTATGTTACAAGGCTCAGAAGGTAACCATGTGACTAATAGTCCTGTAAGCAGAATTAAGCATCAGTTCACTTCAAATGAAGACCTTCACAAAAGAATTTTACAGCTGAGCTTCCTCAAGTAGGCTTATAAACTGTGTATTTCCTTGCTTTTTAAAGATTTCTTTAGAATTTAAAATATATAATCATGAGAAAATTTTGTAGTTATTCTGTGACATATGAGTCAGTTTGAAAATGGTCATTTCTTAATCAAACTCAACATATGTATTTTCAATAACAAATATTATTAGAATTACAAATTAGTTTAGTGGGCCTAGACATGACTAAGTCATCTTTTTCCGTTCCATGTGTGTTTAGTTCCAGACCAAAAGATTTCTAACCAAAATATATTTTGTTTTCAAATATTGGTAAAATTCTTAGATGAAAACTTCAGTTTATTTTCAACCTTCTAAGAATGTGGCACAGTCCAATGTGAAAATAACTGAAAAATGATCAAAAAGAGGCAATAGTTGCCAGGTTATTGTTGGTATTGAAGTGGTATAGATTATGATGACTCATACCAGTCAACTCATTTTTTTTGTGATGCAGAAATGAACTTAATATCATGTTTAACACGAATGGAGAGAGAAAATTAGAGGGAAGAAACAGGTGAGACATGTTGAAAAGAAGAGTCTTATTTTTGAAAGAGGATTTTTTTATGTGCCTGAATAAACGGCTATTCATTTGAGAGAGTTCATAATATCAGATTTGTTGTACATATCTCAGTGTGATAAGAGGGAAGAACAGACTCCTCTATGATACTAAAGTCAATTAAAGATCATTCCTCCTTGGATAAACCCAGTCTGTTTGGGGCAAAGGCCACTCGGACATACCAGCTCCTCACCTCCCCAATGCTGTCATCACCGATCCTCTGACCATTTTCTACCTCCATCAACTCTTTTGCCACCAAGTTTTTCTCCTTGCAATATTTTGGCATGATTTTATGTTTCGGTGACCCATAAAAAGTAACTTTAGAATTCAATTCCTTGCTCTTCTTATTCTATGTACTCTGCAGCCTCATACTCCAGTCTACTTTAGCCATCTCTTTCTTATGCGAATTCCTTCATGTCATCCCCGGCTCCCACCCCTGGTAGGGACTGGATTACTTTTGAAGTAGGTCAGAGAAATATCCAATAAAGTATGTTTTCCTGTATTTCATTTGTTTACCACCTCTTTATTTATTCTTCAAACTAAAGGTATTACTCAGTTTCCTAATCACTCTACTTTTCACATACCATTTCACATTTTATATCCCACAGGTTTAATTCAGTGATCCAAGTACTCTCTTATAAATACTTTCAATTCCCTAGGATGGTTCCCTTTCCATAAATTCTGAATCAGTTTAAATGTTAACTTTAAAACATAACCGTCTCTCAAATGTGTGCCACCAGCCCTCAAGAAGGACATACACGTTCTCCTGGCTTCTTATAAAAACGAAAGATGAGACCCATTTTGTTGTTGTTGTTGGTACTGGGGACGGAATCCAGGGAATCTGTACCACTAAGCTACATCCCTAGATTTTTCCCTCCTCCCTCCTTCCCTCCTTCCCTCCCTTCCTTCTTTCCTTCTTTCCTTCCTTTCTTTTTCTTTGACAGGTTCTGCCTATATTGTCCATACTGGCTTCAAACTCACCATCCTCCTGCCTCAGCCTCCTGAGTTGCTGGGATTACCAGCATGCACCATAGCTCCTGGCTTTCCCCACTTCTATGCAAAGTTAATGCTTTCACTTTTCATCTCAAGCCAACTTCATCTGCCTTGTTAGGCACAGTTGCACATGCCTGTAATCCCAGCAGGTTGGGAGGCTGAGGCAGGAAAATTGTGAGTTCAAAGTCAGCCTCAGCAACAGGTGAGGCACTAAGCAACTCAGGGAGATCCTGTCTCTAAATAAAATACAAAACAGGGCTGGGGATATTACTCAATAGTCGAGGGCCCCTAAATTCAATCCCCAGTACCCCTTTTCCAAAAAAAGAGCACTTCAATTCCAGTACTTCTGTTCTGCCTAATCTTTAACTTCTATTTCTCTGTATTGGTATCCTGTTAAGACATGGAACTGTATGGCAAATCTCCCCCTTTATACACACTGCAAAACTGACCCCTTTTTCTTTCCTTTGCTGCCAAACATTTGAATAGACCTATGTATTTTGTTGTGATTACTTATTGCAAAGTATTAATCAACCTATTATAATCTATTTTCTTCCCTAAACACTCCAGTAAAACTATTTTTGCAATGATTCCCAAGAATTCATCTATTTATTTAGTGATTTATGTGGCATCTACTTTCTAAACAATTTCTTTGTTTTTGTATGTCAGTCTTCTAATTTTCACATCATCACTACTTCCACACTGTTGGTTTTCATCTCTGGTAGCTATTACAGAAAAAATGTCTCCATATATCTACTAATAATCAATTCATTTCTACACTGCAGTGAGAGGATTCTTTTACAAATCTGTACTGCTTATTTCTGTAAAATCATTCTTCAACTTTTTCTTGTCTCTTGATTATATATTATAGCTATGGTGCCTTTGAATTTTTACTTCTCACAGTAAGATTTTCTTGTAAGATGCACTCTACTTCCTTCTGCATATAATATTATTCTTCAGGTATCTTATCTCCCATTTTCTAACTTCTTTTACAAATATTTTGGGTCTGAGCCTCAACTTAATTTTTTTATACCCTTCATAATTACCACCTCCAACTCTGGTTCTTTATATCATTACCTATGGATAAATTGTTCTTTTCCCTTTAAAATTTTTGCTGGAATCTTACCATTTTTTGATATTCATTTTTTTTTCTTACAGAGTAGTTTCCATAACTCATTTCTAGACCTAGCAAGTAACAAGATCCCTATCACTAAGTAGATGCTCATAAATATGCATGAATGAACCAATGAATGAATGCACAATAAATAATGTTATGCAAATTGCCTTTACAATTGATTAGGAGATAATTTTTTGTTCAGCTTGCAGAGAACCATGGAATCTCCTGTTAGTTACATACCTTCAGTTCTGTAATTTTCTTCTTTGTGCCTTTAAATTTTGCACTGATTTATTTCCAAGAGGATGTAGAGATTTTTGATTCATACTTTCTTTTGCGTGTCATTAAATGTTTGCTTTCATTACAAGTCAAAAGCAAAGTATACAAACTTCTTTACTCCTTCCTGTTTCTGAATAAACATACAAGACTTTTTGAAAACATATGTAGTACTAGTAGCTACAGGAATGGAGAAAATTGGTTTAACAAGAAAAAAAAAATTAAGAGAACTAAAAAGTCTTTAAAGCAAATTCTTTAGTGAAATGTAAAAGGAACTAGACTGATATAACAAACTCAACCCCCTTTTACTTTCAGGTCCTTTGTTCTCTTAACGAATAGGTTCACTTTTGAATAATTCATCAACTCAATTTAAAAAGTTTTAATGTACAAAGATATAACTTAGTCTTCTGTACATTCTCTTGACTTATCCTGCTTATGATTCTTTTTTTTTAATCTGAACTTTTCTCTGATCAATTTATTAGACTAAACTACTTAGACTTCCATCCAGGGAAGATTTGATCCCTGGGATTTTTCATTATCTACTAAAACCTAGTCGCTTAGCTTTCTCTCTCATGATGGGCTCATGAAATACACCTTTGGCTCTACATAGTGAAGACACTTTTAAAGCCTTGGGAGTATTCTGTAATTCTCCTGAAGCTCTTTAAAGCTCTCTCTGGAAGCACTCTTTTCTCTTATTCATCATTTCTTTTTGCCTTAATTACTTTGTCTACACCATATTAATTACTTGCTCTTTAAGCAACATAAAACTTTCATGCCTGATGTGTTGTTCTGAATATAATAAATGTGTCCAATCTCACCAACTTATTTACTTTTCCCATCCAAATCCAATCCATATCCAACTTTCCCTTTTACAGAAATTTTATTGCCTATTTGTTTTTCATTAAGTTCTTATTTTCAGTCTGTTCAGCACAACCAATTTCTTAGTTTATTTGCAGATCAAACAATAGATAGGTTTAGGTGCCAATAAGTGATTCTGACTTTGCTGGGGTTGAGTTTGGGTGATGCCTTACCCCCTGGTTTTGTTTGCTTTCTTGTATCTCAAGTTTGAAGGGAAATACCTTCTAGAGATATGCTTTCAGATTTGAATTGCCAAAGTATGTTAAGCATACAAAAATATTTATGTTTTTTTCAACCAGTGAAGAAGGCTGTTTTCTCACTCAGGAATAAAGAAATTCAGTGCAGGGGTTGGGGCTGTTAGTTTGTAAATAATGCAACACTATTAGTAATGCTCATCTTTTTCAAAGACCACTTTGAGCCTGGTTCTGAGTTAAATATGACCCTGGAGTGAGTGGTTTGAGCCATTAGAGGTACTGCTCTGTTTTGAAATATAATGATTTTGAATGTGTTAATCTTTCAGGTCAAAAAAAGTATGTTTCAGAGTTTAATAAACATAATCTCTGTTAGGTTGTAGTAGTTTGAAAATATCATGGTGGGACTCTGGATAATTGCATTTCTCCAAAATTTTACATGTCCACCAAGAAGGGCTCACAGCATTTTATCCACTGAGAAATAGGAAATCTTTAAAAAGAAAGAAAAGGAGAGTGTACACTCAGATGTTTCACATCATATCCTTTTGCTCACTCTTCATTGCTCTGTCATTTTTGCTGCTTTGGCATAAAGATATTTATTGCTAGATATCTCTAAAAGAAAATACCTATTTTAAATAGAGTAAGTATGCATTTCCCTTTATGTGTATTCAAAATCCACACGGGGTTTTCAAACAAAGACAAGATGCACTATTTTGATGTAAGAAAACTTTAAGCCTGTGTTTTAGCATTATTCCTCACTATGCCCTTATGCCCATTTTGGGTAGTTACTTTATTACAAAGAGTTCCACAAATGTGCTGGATTTGTTTCTTTCCTTCTATCACCTGCTCATTTTGCTCTGCTTAAAGCTCTGTTCCCCTTCCTCCTGCCTAGATAATCACTCATCCCTAGTCTGCTCCACTTATACATACTCTCTGCATCCTTCCTCTCCCATCCCAATCTAAGTTAGGTGAGTCTCCTGTGCACCCCATTACGACATGTTCAAACTCCTCTGAAGTATTATATTATGCTCCTTTTTATCATCAACATTGTGTGAATTAGAGAAACTTTTGAGAATAGAGTCAGAGCCTAGGTTATTAGTGTCTGACACACCACATAACCAAAATATGCTTATTCAGTTTATAAATGATGGATTCATTAGTAGTCAATGGACCTTTAATTAATTAATTTATTTATATATTTACATGTGGTGCTGAGAATCGAAACCAGTGCCTCACTCAAGAACTCTACCACTGAGCTACAAACTCAGTCCCTAAATGATGGATTTTTATGATATGAATGAAACAATATTTCATGATATTTCAAATAGTTTATACAAATGCCATTAATTCACAAAAAATGAATTTTAATTATTAATCAATTAGAAACTTCAATTCAGATTTTATTTAATATAATCTACACCTTTGATTCAGATTTCATCTGAGTTAATGAAAAATGAATTTTAATGTATAAAAGTGAATATGCCCTCAGACTACATATTATTATATTAGGTCCATCAGTTTTTGCTCTACTCAGTAGTTTTCAAGTGCTTATTAACCTTTCAAATTTGATTTGTCCTATCAATTACATCTAACAAAGAAATTTTTAGCCTTCCTTTTTATATTTCTGTAATTATCACCATTATTCATTTTTGTGTTTTATAATATTAAAGATGCATATAACAACTAGATAAAACCCCAAATTTTTTTCATAATTTGTTCAAACAGAATGAATTATGGGATGACATACAGATTCTCTCTATATTTGATTTCATTATTGTGGAAATTTTTAAAAAATAGATTAATAAAAAGGTAAGAGCACACCCCAACTATGAGTAAATTCCTTTTCCATGACCTTTTTTCTTACTATGTTGCTGGTCTTCTTGAAAGTTTATAAAATTATAATTATTAATTAAAACTATTTATTATAAGTTACTATAATGTATGACAAGATTGGTAAACAGCAAAAGGAGACGTCATATTTTAATATAAACAAATCTCAATTTTCTTATTTAAATTTAACTTTTTGTTAGTTTGGCTTCTTTCCTTGTTCTGAGAACTCAAAGGATTTCTCTAATGAACACATCTATATAACAACAAAATTTTAAGTTCATTGTCTTTTTTTCTAGGACAAATTTTCTCCACCCTGTGCTCTAGTTCAGAATCTCAACTTGTGATGTTATTAATTGGTAGCAGCATAAAATTTTTTAAAGATAAATAAATTTATTTTTATACTCCAGGTGCTTTGTGCTATTCAGGACTTTAAGGGCTCTTCACTCACACACTCAACATCACTATTAGCAAATCAGATTACAGTTCTGCTGTGTTTATTCACTCATGAGAGGAACATGAAGGCACAAAGCAGATCAATCCAAAAATATTAAACGTGGGGGGTGGTAGTCCTTGATTTCCGAATCTAGTAAGGGTAGAATAGTAGGCCTTCAAAAATGACATAGCAGCTTAAAGAAACAGCAGGATAAATATAGTGTTGCTATTATTGATATTAATGAGGGAGAAAATTGTAGATCTGAAAAAAAGGTCATGGAGGGGAACTCTCTGTCAACTTGAGTAGACTGATGTTTGAAGACTAGATAGTGGGTATGACGGCTTGCAGCATAGGCAGATGACAATGAAGACATAATAATCCCTCCTCTCCCAGACATGCAATTTAGATAAAGAGTAGGTAATAGAAAGAGGTCACCAATAAATTTTCTTCTTGTGAAATTGAGACATGACAGAAATTTAATTGAGTCAGATAAACACACAAAAATCATAGTAATGCACATTCAAATAATTGAACGAAGATCCCTACCTCTTCTATTGCCAGGATTTGCTGTTGGCATTTCAGTAACAGGCCATCATCTTTTTTATAATGTTTCCTTCATCTCAGACACAGTGTGGCTTGTTTTTCCTCAAAATAATATTATAAACTTCCTGGCGTATATCTTTATAATTTCTCCATCTTAGATATATTAAGTTATTGGGTCATACTCATAACAATATTCATTGTTAATTGTTCTCATTTGGAAAAATTATGAAAACTCAGTCAATTCTATTAAAAAGTCTAAGGATTCAAATGACAACATTAACTCTCTACTATTCTTCATGTCACTGTGTAGTTGTTTCCAGAAACACACAGCCACACACACATACACACACCTGAATATGTACATACAGATATTTATGAAGATAAAAGAAAATTTACATTTTTCGGTCAATTTATTATGTTATTAAAAAGGATGAGCTCTTCAATAAATATCTTTATCACCAAAGTTTACCACCAGCTTCTAAGACACCAGCTCTTGTGATTCTCTGTTTACCTCTAAACTTCTAAGATATTGGCCTTCTTTTTCTTTCTTCACTTTGAATATGTTAATTTTATTCTTGCTGTAGTGACTTTGCACTATATATTCTCCTGGGTTGCAAATCTTCAATACATTTTTCTTTTTCTGTCATTCAAATCTTGACTTATACATTACTTCCTTAATGATCACTCATCATTCTGCCACATGACTTTGTTGCAATTGTCTTTGTGTCACTTATCAATGCCTTCTAAAATTTCCCTTATCCTGGCCTATTGTTTTGGGAATTTCAAGTATATAATATATGATAAAATATACTTTCTTGTTTGTTGCAAAGTTATTTCTAGAATGTAAAGTCAAAAAGATGAAAATTTTCTTTGTTTTATTCAATGACATGTCTTACTGTAGATATTAATATTCTTGAACCTTATGAAATATTTGATATTTTCCTTTTTATAACAATTTATTAGTTTATTATATGCCCAACATCCTTAAGTGTAGGGTGAATTCTATGAAAACTATTATTTTTGTCTGTCTTCTGTACAAATGTATTTCCACTGCATAAGCTGTTTGACAAAGTTTAATAAGCTGTGCCTGCTGGTACTTTGCCTGTAATCTCAGCTACTCAGTAGGCTAAGGTAGGAGGATCACAAGTTCAAGGCCAGCCTGGGCAACTTTAATGAGAATCTGTCTCAAAACAAAATAAAAAATGTCTTAGGATATAGTTCAGTGGAACAGTGTTGCCTAGTTCTGGGTTCAAACCCCATACTGCAAAAACAATAACAAAAAGTACTAAGATAATTTACTTACTTAATTTGTCATAGAAGAAGCAATTACTTTTTAAAGTTTACTTGCAAAATTCAACATTTTTGGATTTACACAAAAAAATTAAAGATCTCTAATCATCATACATTTTACAAGTTCTAGTACACTTGCATAAGGGCTTTACAAGTTTCTCAACAGATCATAATCAAGGGCTGAAGTTGTAGTTCATTGGTAGCATGCTTGCTTAGCACCTATGAGGCACTGGGTTCAGTCCTTAGCACCACATAAAAATAGATAAATTAAATGAAGTACTTTGTCATTTACAACTAAACACAAATTTTAAAATGATCATAACCAAATAATTTGAAAAGTAATGCAAGATGCTAAAAATGATTATAGTTAAAGTTTGCAAGTGTTTATATAAATGGGACATCTTATAGATGCTTGCAAAAATCTAACTTGGACCAGTATTTATGAAGGACATTTCCACATTTAAAAAATTTGCTTATGAAAAATTAAAACGTACAATATTTAGTAATTACACTTTTAAGAATTTGTTCTAGTGATATAGGTAGAGTATATCAAATTTCTGTACAAGGATTATTGTTGTAAAGTTGTCAAGTTAGAAGAGATAGTTTGACGATTCTTAGAAGATTCAAGACCACAGATTAGAGGAAGAATTCCATTTCTAGTCGCTCTATGACTTGTGATTTAAGTTCAGGAGTACTGCATCACAGCCAGATGGGTAAAAGAGGATATTCACTGGAATTCAGTATCAGACAGTCAGAAAATTTTGGAGACTCAGAAATTTTGGTGCACTGAATAAAGGACTAGAAAAGGTACATTGGGGACCAAACTGGTGATGGCAGCACAAGCAGTGCTGGTTCACTGCAGAGGGAAGGGATAACACAGGTACAGACAAAAACATAATGGGCAAATTTGCCATGGAAAATTATATACAACTGAAGAGGAAGATGAAAAATTAGTGGCTACACAATAAGTTGGCATTTGGGAAGTTTCTATTTCTCAACTAGCAAGCAGAGGGCTGAGGCAAGGGGCCTTCTTAAGGAGGCTATATTGAAGCTTGCTGTGGCTGGAACCTGGAAGATCATACCAAATAGGGAGATCATACCAAATATTGTCATATTGTCCTGGCCAGTACCTACCATGTAGCCGGGAGTATACCTAACAGAATTTGATGAAACAGACACAGAATAATTATACCCAAGGAGATTCATGTTACAGATATGAAGGGGATGGTAACTCACTTTCTTTTTGAATCTGTTGGCTCAAATGATGGGTTGAAGAGGATCAAGAAACTGAATACATGAATGTGATTACACTTGGGGATTACACTGAGACACTGAGCCTGAGAAGGCCACATTCATGGGCAGTGGATTGTGCAAGATATGTGAAGGGTTGATTTCTGCTCCCTATAAATAGAAGATATGGGATGACCCTGAGATCCAGATGTCCAGCAGAGTTTGAGATCTGCCAAGTCTTAAAGGTATGTTGATCTAATATCTCCTGAGCAGATAGCACACAATAAAGCTAAAGCTAAACTCCAGACACTGGAACTTCCCATTTAGAACTCTGAAACAGTCCCATGTTGAGAACACAACAATCTAGTCTATCCAGACAAGATGCCAATTGACAATATTTCCTATTCTGAATTACTTTTTATTAGTGCAAAGGTAAGCATAAAGCTATTTCAGTCAGCAGCAGTTCCAGGTCATTCAAACTGGCAGCTCAGTGAGCAACACAAGACTAGGAAAGTTTTTAACAACTCCAGTCCTTCCTCTCACTGAGGGGTACATAGCCCAAGTAGAAATAGGAAGAAATGCAGTCTGGCATAATCAGTGAATATTCATCCTTGTTGATAGTTTTGACCAGCACAGTGGAGACAATTCTTTCCATTTTCATTAAATTTGTCTTCCTTTTTTTTTTTTTTTTAGCGTGAGCGCTATTGCTAAGATGTTTGGCTTATGGATATACATACCTATGCATACTTGTTTCTTTTTCATCATTTTTTCTTTTTATATATTTGATATTTTTCTTAGTCTTTTGAGGGTGAACATTGTTTATTGTTAGTATTGTTACTTGGTTTCTCTTGTTTTTCTTTCCTTTTTTCTTTCTCTAATAGACAAATTCTCTTGTCCTCTATTGTTGCTTATATTGTATTTTTTTCTTCTCCTTCTTTATAATAATCACTTGCTACATCTCTTCTGCTTTTCCTCTGTTCACATTTTGAATACTCTAAACTTTCTTTTACCCTCCTGTCACATTTTTTTCTCTTAATGTAATGTACTTTTATCATCATTTAGAATTATTTGTTTTATATAATTCCTTCCCCCACCAATCATGTTGCATTTATTACACTGTGGATGGCATAGTTAGCATTTGCTGTTTACACTACTGCCAGATCTAGTTCATAGTTGATTATTGTTGTTGCTGTTGGCAGTAGCTGAAGTCACTATTCCTGTTATTGTAGTTAGTGCTACAGATATCATAGTAGGCACCTGGTATTTATTTTAATGCTGTATATTGCTCACGGCTATTGAAGCTGTTGTTTGTTTCCTCCTTTTCTGTGAGGTGCTGTAATTCGACTAGTGCACTATGAATTCGCAGGGCAAGGACTCTGTTGCCTAGCTACACCTGAAACTCAGATAAGAGATAGTGCACCTTGCTTCACACAAACCATACTCAAACTTTAATGATACTTTAATACAAAGTATATGAGAGATAAGTCCCCAGACCAATGACCAGGCCCCAAGTAGAAACAACTAAAGGGAACCCACAGGTCCCAATTATGGACATCCACTCCTGCAGCAGAGAAAGAGAAAGAGAGAGAGAGAGAGAGAGAGAGAGAGAGAGAGAGAGAGAGAGAATGAATATAAAGTCAGTTTATACATACCTACAATGGATCAATCTAGATCACTACCATACCCCTTTAGAATACACAGAATTTTTAAATGAAGAAGAGTTGTCACAGAAGGTATACCCCTCATACCCTACTATATAAAACACAGTTGTTAGATCTACAAGAATGACACTCTTGTAAAATCCACAGAGAAAGTGTAGGTTCAACACATATACACTACATAAAAATATACTAATCATCAATAAATAACTAGTAAGGAAACTATACCACAAACCTACTAGGAAATTTGTTGAAGAATTCACAACAACCTGGTATCTCAGAATACTTTACTAAGAGAAAGCTGTGCTCTAAAAAGGCCCACCCATAAGAATGGCAAAGAAATAGATTTCAAGAGATACACAAAACTCAACACAGAAATATAAGAAATATAAAAAAAATTAAGGCAATAATCGCTTCCTAAAGTTTATAACTCTCCAACAATTGATGTAAAAATATCAAAATGGGTAAAATACCAGATAAAAAACTTGAAATAATGGTCATGAAAACTAACAATAAATTCCAATAGAATATAGAAAAACAACTGAATAAATTAAGGAACTCAGTTCAGGATTTGAATGAGAAACTCAATAAAGGGATAGAAATACTGAAAAAGAACCAAACAAATCTAAGTAATGAAAAGCACAATGAATCTAAGTATTCAGTTGAAAGCTTCTCTAATACAGTAAAATATTACAGAGGACAGAATCTAGAAGTGCTCAGCTTTGGACATTCATAAAGTATTAAAGAAAAATAAATAACCATCACCAGAACATAGAATAACTCTGGGACAACATTTAGAGACCAAATTCAAGAATACTTAGAATTAAAAAGTGTTGTGAAGTAACGGTTAATGGTATGGATTCTTCTTTGGAGAAATGATAACAGAATATTTCCTAAACATTGGGAATGAGAAAGACATCCAGATTCAGGAGATATTAATAATCTCAAATAGATAAGATCAGAAAAGAATCTCCCAATGAATCCACTATAATTAAAATGTCTAACATACAGATCAAAATAGAATTAGAGAAGTTTCAAGAGAAAAATGTCAAGTCACATTTAGAGGGACGTCTACTCAGCACAAACTCTGAAGTTCAGAAAAAAACTTTCCATCAAAGTTCTTATTTCCAGCAATGCTATCCTTCAGTATCAAAGAAGAAGTAAAATTCTTCCAGGACAAGCAGAAACTAAAGAATTCTTGACTACTAATATGGCACTACATAAATATTTAAAGAAATACAACACAGAGAAGAAATCAACATAAACTCCACAGCTCATAAATGAACAAATCTCAAAGAGTTGTTCAGCAAATGAGAAACAGGACCATATTAAGCATCATAAATAAGTCAAAATGAATGTGTAGAATGAATAAACATCTCTCTATAATAACACTAAATGTAAAGAATCTCAACTATTTAATTAAAAAACAGGCTGGAAGAATGAATTAAAACACAAGATAAAACTATACCTTATTTGCAAGAGTTTTATTTATAGGCAGACAGTCACAGGCTGAAAGTAAAAGGGTGAAAATTGATACATCATGCAAATGGAGCCTCAAAGCAAGCAGGAAAAGCTACTTTCAAATCTAAACAAAGTAGACTTAAAGTAAAGTTATAATCAGTAGGAAAAAAAAAGTCACTTTGTACTAGCAAGGGAATCCAACAAGAAGACAGAACAAGAGCAAGCATTCATGCACCAAAGAGTGGAGCACTTAATTATATAAAACAAACAATATTAGACTTATAGACTCAGACAGACCCCAATACAATTTTAACACACCTCTCATCAAAGGATAGATCATCCACACATAAGACTCTTTGGATCTAAACACTGTTAAAAATAAAATGGACTTGAACTGAAAATTATTTCAATGCATGTCTGAGATATCAGGATGAACCCAACTACTTTGTATAATGATAGAGATCTAATAAAAAAAATCAGATGGACTTACCAGACATGTATAGACTATTTTATCCAACAGCAGATAAACTTTCTTTTTAGATGCTCTTGGAACCTTTTCAAAAATAGATCATATATTTACTGAGCAACTCTTACAAACCCTTATGTAATTCCTCATGTCATTTAATCATAGTAGAATGAAATTAGAAATCAATACAAAAAAATGTGCAAAAGCTATTTAAACACATGGAAATTGAATAATACATTTTGGAATGATGAACGGGTCATAGAAGAAATCAGTAGAGAAAAATTTAAAATACTTGGAAAAAAATGAGAATAGTGATGCAAAATACCAGAATCACTGGGACATGATGAAGGCACTTCTGAGAGGAAAAACTTTAGCTATGAGTGCCTATATAAGAAAATCAGAAAAAACCTCAAGTAAACGACCTAATATTGCATCTTGAGGCTTTAGAAAAACAAGGACAACCAATTCTTAATTCAGAAGGAGAAAGGAAATAATTAAAACCAGAGTCAAAAATCAATGAAATAGAGAATAAAAAAATATTAAAAGGATAAATGAGACAAAGATTGTTTCTATGAAAAGATAAACTCTTAGCCAGACTAAGCAAAAGTAAAAGGGAAGATCCAAATTAATAAAAGTAGGGAAGGAAAAAAGATAAATCACACTAAAATTCAAGAGAATCATTAGGGAATAGCTTTAAAGGTTATACTCCAATAAATGGGAAAACCTAGAAGAAATGAACATATTTCTAGACACATGTTCTGTCAAAATTGAATCAGCATTGAGCATACCATGCCATCGTACAAAACGTGTCTTGAAATGGACCTTTGTTACATAAGTTTATTCACCTAAAATTGCTGAACAAGTATATTTGTTTGATATTGGGAAAGAATCATGAACAATAAAAAAATTGATTTATCTAAATTTTAAATTGGTAATTTTGTTTATATTTGTGTATTATAGTTATACGTAATACTGGGATTCATTGTGACATATTCATAAATGCATTTAACATCATTTGTTCCTTTTCATTCTCAGGTACTTCCCCTTTTCCTCCCCTCACCTCTCTTCCTTATCCTTTTCCTCTACTGTTCTTTCTTCCCTTTATTTATATATCTTGATTGGTGCATTGTAATTATATACAAAAAGGAGATCCATTGTGATATATTCATACCTACTTCATACATGCACATAGTGTGATTGGTCAATTTCATTTCATAGTTCCTCTACTTTTTCACCTCTTCTCTCTCTTCCTGGATCCCTTTCCCTACTCTATTGTTTTCCCTTCGATAAAATTAATATTTTTAAACAGAAACAAGTAGGGAACAAAGGCTCTTTAAAAACTTGGGAAAATGTGAAAAACACACATTTCTGACATATAAAAATAATTGAAAACTTACAATTTAATAGTAAGAAAAAGGCAACCCATTAAAATGAACAAATGATTATATGACTTTTCAATAAGCACATAAAATCATTCTCAAAAATTACTCTTATGAGAAGTGAACACTAAAACAGTTTCACTCAATGATACTCTGTCTCAAAAGCAAAAAATAAACAAGGTTGGATATGTAGCTTAGTGGTATAGTGCCTCTGAGTTCACTTCCCAGTACCACAAGACGAACAAACAGACAAACAGAACAATGCAGCTATACAAATACTAGAATGGCTGAAATTAAAAATGGAGAAAGGATGGATCGTGTAGAGGGAAATGAGGGGAGGGAAGGGAGCAGCGGGAAAGAGAGATAATGGAATGACAGGAACATCATTACCGTATGTACATGTATGATTACACAAAGAGTGTGGCTCTACTTCGTGTACAACCAGAGAAATGAAAGTTGCACCCCATTTGTGCACAATGAATAAAAAAATAATAATAATTAAAAAATAACATGGTAATCAAGTGGTGGTATGAATGTGGACCAACTGGAAGTCCCATGCAGATTTGGTAGGAAAGAAAGTTTAAAATGATACAACAATTTAGGAAGTTCTTTGAAGTTATTTATGTATTCACACACACACACACACACACACACACACAAACACACAAACACACTTAACTTTGGAAAACATTTTAGGTTACTTATAAAGTTATGGATACATTTCCCATACAACCCAGACGTTTCCATCCTAGGTATTTACCTAAAAGTAATAAAAGTTTATGTCTGCTTAAATACTTATAAATGAAGATTCAGATTAGTGTGGATTTACATGAAAAGTCAGGAGTGAAGAAGACAAGCCATTCAACGTGACTATTACAATGAATACACAGTCATCAAAAGTAAAATAGCTACTACTGTCGATATGTGAAGCATCAGTATGTTTTTACATTAATGTGGTATGATTTTCTGTGATGTCCTAGTAATCAAAAGGATTTTTTGCTTAAAATTTGGAAACTTTCACAGAATATAAAGTTTGAAAAGGATTCTAAATATAATCCATATTCAATCCTACTGATATAATTTATTAGAGGTTCTATCTACAAGTGAGTTTTGGGCTACATAAACCCAAATTAACACCCCTAATACTGTAAATCAGACTGAGTTCATTTGCGTATTTACTTAGGCACCTACTTCTTACACTCATTTTTAAACAGGTACTTTGCCTTTCTGTGCCTGAATTAATCATCTGAAAAAAAATGAGCATTGTAATATCCCTTCCATACAGAAAATGTAAATTTTTGTAAATGGTTTAACATGGTTTCTGGTGTATGGTTAATGTTCCATAAACTCTAATTTTTGATTGTCATTTTATTTTAAAACTTGGACTGGGGGGTTTCAAGATGGCAGACTAGAGGGCGACTGCATTTCATGTTGCTCCAGGACTCAGGATTCAAAAGAGGAGATAGTGAGTGACTTGGGACCAACTCAAAGCTGCCGGGTGAGTCTCTCGCATTGGGGAGGCGTCCCGGATGGGGCGGTAGCCCCGGAATGCAGGGAACTTTGTGAAGTAGAGTTGCCCGGCGAGACGCCCCTCCCCCCGCTGGAGCGGTAAACAAGGACAGCGGGGAACTTTGCAGAGGAGGCCGGGCAGCACAACGCTTGGTTTTGGAGCAACCTGCCGGGGCTCCGTTGGATGCCAGAGGAAGAGCTGGGCGGCGAGCTCTTTGGACTCAGCAACCTCCTGAACAACGGGGGGGGGGGCGGTGCTGTCCTGAGGAGGTGGAGGTGCGTAGTGAGTTGCTTGGTCTCCAAGCACCCACACAGAACACCGGGTGGCTGCCTGGAGGAAGAGGCGAGCGGCGGGTCACTGGGGCTCGGAACATATGTACGAGTCTCTAGGTGGCTGCTCAGAGGAGGGGGTCGCATAGCCAGGCGATTAGGTGCAAAGCACAGTCCGGTCCAGGGAACTAGGCACCTTTTGTTGAAAGAGCTACACAGAGACAAGCTGAGGGATGGAGCGAAGGTTCCAGGACGGCAGGCATCTTCTCTGAGGAGGGGCAGCCTAAGGAGACTCGTCTGCGAAGGGCAGGGCTCCTAGACCCAGGAGCTAGGTCCAGGCCCCTGGGAACATTGCCTGGGAAGGCTGGCATGCCCAGGCAGTAGTTGTGGACTGAGGGGAAACTCTAGGATGGGAACTGACCAGCGAGACCTCCCCACCGGGTGAGTCTTCCCCGCCGGGTGAGGTTTTCCCACAAGGATGGTAAAACCAGAGACACAGGCCCAAACAGGCCTTGCCTCAGCCCACAGCCTAGTTCCCCTTTGGATGACCATTGGTCAACAAGTAGAGGCACCTCTGCCCACTAGCAGGGAATATACCCGACCTGAAGGCCACCACCCCTAGAGAGGCAGCTTCCTGGGGGAGCACCGCAGTATCAACTTCCTCTAAGACTTCAGGCTACTGAAGGATAAGAGGGGATACACTAGCAATCTTCAGGGACATTATAAGTCAATAGAGGAAATCTGCAACATCTCAGCAGTCCACTGATACCTGAACGACATGAGAAAACAAGGGAAGAAAATGCCTCAAACAAATCTGGATGTTACATCAATAAAATCCAATGATAGCATGGCAGAAGAAATGTCAGAAAGGGAGTTCAGAATGTACATAATTAACATGATAAGGGAAGCAAACAATGAAATGAAAGAGCAAATGCAGGCATTGAATGAACGCACCAATCGACAGTTAAAAGAGCAAATACAGGAAGCAAATAAAGAGTTAGAGATATTGAAAAAAAAAAACAAACAGAAATCCTTGAAATGAAGGAAACAATAAACCAAATTAAGAACTCCATAGAAAGCACAACCAATAGGATAGAACACCTGGAAGACAGAACCTCAGATATAGAAGACAAAATATTTAACCTTGAAAACAAAGTCGAACAAACAGAAAAGAAGGTAAGAAATCATGAACAGAATCTCCAAGAACTATGGGATATCATGAAAAGGCCAAATTTGAGAATTATTGGGATTGAAGAAGGCTTAGAGAAACAAACCAAAGGAATGAACAATCTATTCAATGAGATAATTTCACAAAATTTCCCAAATCTGAAGAATGAAATGGAAAATCAAGTCCAAGAGGCTTATAGGACTCCAAATACACAAATTTACAACAGACCCACACCAAGGCACATTATATGAAAATACCTAAAATACAAAATAAGGACAGAATCTTAAAGGCTGTGAGAGAAAAGAACCAAATTACATTCAGGGGGAAACCAATACGGATATCAGCAGATTTTTCAATCCAGACCCTAAAAGCTAGAAGGGTCGGGAATAACATTTTTCAAGCCCTAAAAGAAAATGGATTCCAACCAAGAATCTTATACCCAGCAAAACTTACCTTCAGATTTGACGATGAAATAAAATCCTTCCATGATAAATAAAAGCTAAAAGAATATACAAAAAGAAAGCTAGCATTACAGAACATTCTCAGCAAAATATTCCATGAAGAAGAGATGAAAAACAAAGAAGCAAATCAGCAAAGGGAGGAGCTATCCTAAAGGAACTCTCAAATAAAGAGGAACCAAGTCATGTCAAAAACAAACAAATAAATGAATAAAATAAGTCAAATGACCAGGAATACAAATCATATCTCAATAATAACCCTGAATATTATTGGCCTGAATTCATCAATCAAAAGACACAGACTGGCAGATTGGATTAAAAAGAAAGATCCAACAATATGTTGCCTGCAAGAGACTCACCTCATAGAAAGAGATACCCATAGACTAAAGGTGAAAGGATGGGGAAAAACATACCATGCACATGGACTCAGAAAAAAAGCTGGAGTATCCATCTTCATTTCAGATAATGTGGACTTCAAACCAAAGTTAGTCAGAAGGGAAAAAGAAGGACATTTCATACTGCTTAAGGGAACCATAAATCAGGAAGACATAACAATCATAAATATCTCTGCCCCAAACAGTGGCTCACCCATGTATGTCAAACAAATCCTTCTCAATCTCAGAAGCCAAATAGACCATAATACAATAATACTAGGTGATTTTAACATGCCTCTCTCACCACTGGACAGATCTTCCAAACAAAAGTTGAACAAAGAAGCCATAGATCTCAATAACACAATCAATAATTTAGACTTAACAGACATTTATAGAATATACCATCCAACGAAGAGTGAATACACTTTCTTCTCAGCAGCATATGGATCCTTCTCTAAAATAGACCATATATTATGCCACAAAGCTAATGTTAGCAAATACAAGAAGATAGAGACACTTCCTTGTATTTTATCAGATCATAATGGATTGAAATTAGAAATAAATGAAAGAGTAAAAAACAGAAATTACTCCAACACCTGGAGATTAAACAATATGCTATTATATGATGAATGGATAACAGAAGATATTAGGAAGGAAATTAAAAAATTCTTAGAGGTAAATGAGAACAAAGAAATATCATATCAAAATCTCTGGGACACTATGAAAGCAGAACTTAGAGGAAAATTTATTTCATGTAGCACATTCAATAAAAGAAGTAAAACTCAACAAATAAACAACCTAACACTACAGCTCAAAGCCCTAGAAAAAGAAGAACAGACCAACACCAAAAGTAGTAGAAGACAGGAAATAGTTAAACTCAGAGCTGAAATCAACAAAATTGAAACAAAAGAAACAATACAAAAAATTGACAAAATAAATAGTTGGTTCTTCGAAAAAATAAACAAAATTGATAAACCTTTAGCCACACTAACAAGAGAAGACGAGAGAAAACCCAAATCACCAAAATTCGGAATGAACAAGGAAATATCACAACAGACACGATTGAAATACAAAACATAATTAGAAGCTATTTTGAAAATCTATACTCCAACAAAATAGAAAATTTCGAAGATATCAACAAGTTTCTAGAGACGTATGAATTGCCTAAACTAAACGAGGAGGACATACACAATTTAAATAGACCAATATCAAGTAATGAAATAGAAGAAGTCATCAAAAGCCTACCAAAAAAGAAAAGTTCAGGACCTGATGGTTTCTCAGCCGAGTTCTACAAAACCTTTAAAGAAGAGCTCATTCCAATACTCCTCAAAGTATTCCATGAAATAGAAGAGGAAGGAATCTCCCAACCTCATTCTATGAAGCCAATATCACCCTGATACCTAAACTAGAGAGAGACACATCGAGGAATGGAAATTTTAGACCAATATCCTTAATGAACATCGACGCAAAAATTCTCAACAAAATTTTAGCAAATCACATACAAAAACATATTAAAAAGATAGTGCACCATGATCAAGTGGGTTTCATCCCAGGGATGCAAGGTTGGTTCAACATCAGGAAATCAATAAATGTCATTCACCATATCAACAGACTTAAAGTCAAGAATCACATGATTATTTTAATAGATGCAGAAAAAGCATTTGATAAAATACAGCACCCCTTCATCCTCAAAACACTAGAAAAAATAGGGATACTGGGAACTTTCCTTAACATTGTAAAGGCCATCTACACTAAGCCCATGGCTAATATCATTCTAAATGGTGAAAAACTGAAAGCATTCCCCCTATAATCTGGAACAAGGCAGGGATGCCCTCTCTCACCACTCCTCTTCAATATTGTCCTTGAAACTCTAGCCAGAGCAATTAGACAGACCAAAGAAATTAAAGGGATAAGAATAGGAAAAGAAGAACTCAAACTATCCCTATTTTCTGATGATATGATTATATACTTAGAGGAACCAGGAAATTCCACCAGAAAACTCTTAGAACTCATACGTGAATTTAGTGAAGTAGCGGGATATAAGATCAATGCCTATAAATCTAATGCATTTTTATATATAAGTGATGATTCTTCAGAAAGAGAAGTTAGGAAATCTACCCCATTCACAATAGCCTCAAAAAAAAATAAAATACTTGGGAATCAATCTCACACAAGAGGTGAAAGACCTCTACAATGAGAACTACAGACCACTAAAGAAAGAAATTAAAGAACACCTTAGAAGATGGAAAGATCTCCCATGTTCCTGGATAGGCAGAATTAATATTGTCAAAATGGCCATACTACCAAAAGTGCTATACAGATTCAATGCAATTCCAATTAAAATCCCAACGATGTACCTTATAGAAATAGAACAAGCAATCATGAAATTCATCTGGAAGAATAAGAAACCCAGAATTGCTAAAGCAATCCTTCGCAGGAAAAATGAAGCAGGGGGTATTGCAATACCAGATCTTCAACTATACTACAAAGCAATAGTAACAAAAACGGCATGGTATTGGTACCAAAATAGGTAGATCAACGGTACAGAATAGAGGACACGGACACAAACCCAAATAAATACAATTTTCTCATACTAGACAAAGGGTCCAAAAATATGCAATGGAGAAAAGATAGCCTCTTCAACAAATGGTGCTGGGAAAACTGGAAAACCATATGCAACAGAATGAAACTAAACCCATATCTCTCACCGTGCACGAAACTAAGCTCAAAATGGTTTAAGGACCTCAGAATCAGACCAGAGACCCTGCATCTTATAGAAGAAAAAGTAGGTCCACATCTTCAACATGTCAGCTTAGGACCAGACTTCCTCAACAGGACTCCCATAGCACAAGAAATAAAAGCAAGAATCAACAACTGGGATAGATTCAAACTAAAAAGCTTTCTCTCAGCAGAGGAAACTATCAGTAATGCGAAGAAAGAGCCTACAGAGTGGGAGAAAATCTTTGCCAATCATACTTCAGATAGAGCGCTAATCTCCAGAATCTATAAAGAACTCAAAAAACTCTACACCAAGACTACAAATAACCCAATCGACAAATGGTCTAAGGAAATGAACAGACACTTCACAGAAGAAGACCTACAAACAATCAACAAACATATGGAAAAATGTTCAACATCTCTAGTAATAAGAGAAACGCAAATCAAAACCACCCTAAGATTCCATCTCACCCCAATCAGAATGGCGATTATCAAGAATACAAGCAACAACAGGTGTTGGCGAGGATGTGGGATAAAAGGTACACTCATACATTGCTGGTGGGGTTGCAAATTAGTGCAGCCACCCTGGAAAGCAGTGTTGAGATTCCTTAGAAAACTTGGAATGGAACTACCATTTGACCCAGCTATCCCACTCCTTGGCCTATACCCAAAGGACTTACAGTCAGCATACTACAGAGATACAGCCACATCAATGTTCATAGCTGCTCAATTCACCATAGCCAGATTGTGGAACCAACCTAGATGCCCTTCAGTTGATGAATGGATAAAGAAACTGTGGCATATATATACAATGGAATATTACTCAGCCATAAAGAATGATAAAATTATGGTATTTGCAGGCAAATGAATGAAATTGGAGAATATCATGCTAAGTGAGATAAGCCAATCTCAAAAAACCAAAGGAAGAATGATCTCGCTGATAAGTGGATGATGATACATAATGGGGCGTGGGAGGGTTTAGTTTTAGGGTTAGAGTGAGGGTTAGGGAGGGGGGCAAGAATGGGGGAAGGAAGGACTGTATAGAGGGAAAAGAGGGATGGGAGGGGTCGGGGAAGGGAAAAATAACAGAATGAATCAACCCACATTACCCTATGTAAATTTATGATTACACAAATGGTATGTCTTTACTCTATGTACAAACAGAGAAACAACAGGTATCCCATTTGATTACAATAAAAAAAAAAAAAAAAAAAACTTGGACTCCAGGGGTACTCAATAAACTCTCTTCTTTACTTAACCAAATCACGATTTTTACCTTGAGGATGACTGTTGTTTATATTACTGAGAAAGAGAGCAATATAGATAGCTTTGTCTTTGGAGCGTGCCCTTTTGAAGTCCTTGGCCTGTGATTAAGAGTGCAATCATTGCAGCCAACTGCCTGAATATGAATCTAGATTCTTCCATTTACTCATGCTATTTAACTATGGTTATGACACATGAGTAGAGGAAGTCTTGTGGGTTTATAGATTCTTCATCAGTCACTGAAGAATGCTCAAAATTTCTATGCCAGAGAGGTCTCCATAGCCTGAATATCATAGAATACCAAGTCTGGGAGGTTAAAGAGGATATACTGTGTGTGTGTGTGTGTGTGTGTGTGTGTGTGTGTGAAATTAGAGAAAAGCTGTTGGTAACTCAGACATATTCTCAGACAAATTATTTTTTAAGAGCATAGATATGAAAATTAAATGGTTAATAATCAATATCCTTAAATCTCTTCATGCTTGATTATGCTCCAGTCTTCACAGACTCAGATATACAAAGATATGTAATAAGGTTGCAGACAAAACTATTGTATTATGATAACCTCAAAATGAAATGAATCAAAAAACTCTAAACTTTTTCTGCCTTTTTATCTGCTATTTCCAAGTTTACTTGTTTCCATCTTTGAATTGAATTCACATCCTATCCATGCTGTTGTTAGGCCTGTGAGAAGGGAATGAAGAAATGGAGAGAAAGTTAGTGCTCATTAGGCTGTGATGAGATGTTCTGTATGTCCTGTTCTGCATGTCACTGAACAGACTAGACAGAAGGTCACATATGATTGCATGGAAGCTGGTAATGGTGGTTTCTCCAAGTACGGTTGGGTGGTCTTCTAAAATCAAGTTCTTTGCTAAGAAGCTGAAAGATAAAAGAGCATTGAGAGACAGTCAGCAGACCCTAATATTTTCAGGCAGTTTTTGTTTTTGTTGTGTTTTTTTAATTTGTTTTTCTTTTAACTAGTGCTAGGGATTGAACCCAGGGCCTTGCACTAAACAAGTGCTATACCACTAAGCTACAGCCTCAGCCCCAGGCCATCATTTTGAAATGCATGCTTTTGAAATGTCAGCTTAAGATGCCAAGGTGGTAATTGACTAATTATTTCTGAATCTATAGAAAAACAAACAGGAGTAAATGACTATGTAAAAGTGTATTTTATATTAAATTTGTGTAGTTATTCTAAACTATTCATAAGAATAAGAAACACCTACCAACAAATCCATAACACCACCTTCCCTTCCTTGAAGAACAAAATGTCAGCACTAACATATATAATTATTTTCTTTTCAATTTCTCTGAAGGGTATTTACTCATTCTTACTTTGCCTTTGGGAAACAGAACACATTTTCTCATAAGGAAACTCATTTCATCATGAAAAGTGAATTGTTAAAAAAGCATTTTATATTTTCAGGTAAAGTTGACTAGTACTTACTATTCATCAATGGTCTGAATACATTTCATAACTTCGGCCCTGATAAACAATTCATAATTTATGCACTGTTTTAAGTAGTTTTTCTTTCCTTTTCAATAATCCTGAATTATTAAAATTAGGTACATTGAAAAAATAGTTGATCCATAGCTTTACATGAAATGCTGTTAGTAATTAAAAGGCACTGATTTTCTACAACTGTTTGCATTTTTATAATAAAGTTTGAAAGACAAACTTCTCTTTGTACTATTGAAAATTTTGGTAAAATCCAAATTAAATGTTAATTACTGCACTGAAATGGAATGCAAAATCTTCTAGCTCAGAGAAATCCCAAATAAGTGTTTTGGGTCACCAGGGTATTATTAGGACAGTGTCCTTGTGCTCTAATTTCATTTTATAATACCTTGGAGGATTAAACATGACTTTCAAATTGCTTAATTTGCTATTTGAGGTTCTATATAAAACCCTTAGGACTGCATTGAATTTGAAACTTGCTGAACTCCGATTCACTGTTTCAGAAAAACAATTTAAGAATATCAGAACTATTTAAATCTAATGGACATTATGATGTATTTGTAATGTCATGTTATATTATTGACATATCACAAAGAAAATGAATGTTTTTCATAGAGTTTTCAGACTTAACTGTATATCATTTAGTTTCTTTATCATTCCAACAAATGTTCCCTTAGTAGATAATTTTTTACATCGAGTATAATATAATCATATAATATTATATCATAAAGGCATATTACATCTCTACATTGGTAATTATTTTTTTTCATTTTTTATTAACTACTTATTGTATACATTTTTTGTTTTCATTGTTCTTGATCATGAGTCTACTATAAATATAATTAGAAGAAATTTGGTTTTCTCTCTGGCTTCTATTAAAATTTTCTGTCTTAAATTATTTGAAATTTATTATAATATGTCTAGATATAAATCTCACCATTTTTAAATGAAGTTTTAAATCCTTTTTTGAGTCTAAAGGGTGAAGGCATATAAAAACTGCTGTTTCTATATATTCTGAAACTATCCTAGAATATATATGTATATATGTGCATGCATGTAAATTATTATATATGCATTATGTATAATGATATGGAAACATCATTATATACCAAATTATTTTATTATATGTAATTAAAATATATGTGTAATCGTACAATTATAATAAATATATATAATTAATATATTATATAAATAATATATGTTTAATATATGATTATGATATAAAATATAGTAATTATATATTAAATTATAATTACATCAAGTAGTTTTATGACATACATATTTCTAATTGAAATAATTTATATATCATATATAAATGATATGTGAATAAAATTTGACATCTATATGTTGGACATTTTATACAAGTGAATATGTAAAATAAGACAATATTAATTCTTCCAACTCATGAACAAGAGGTATCTTTCCATTCGTATCCACATCAATTAATTTCATCAATGTTTAATAGTTTCCTTTGTAGTTACCTTTATTTCTCCATTTAAGGTTTAATTTTTTATTATAGCTATTGTAAATACATTTGCTTTCTTGATTTATTTTGTAGATTGTTCACTACTGTATAGAAATGTTATTGATTTCTGAATTTTGATTTTTTTATACTGCAAATTAACTAATTTGCTTATTAGTTCTAACATTAATTCTTGGTGGAATTTTTAGAGTT
This sequence comes from Sciurus carolinensis, assembly GCF_902686445.1. Taxonomy (NCBI): domain Eukaryota; kingdom Metazoa; phylum Chordata; class Mammalia; order Rodentia; family Sciuridae; genus Sciurus; species Sciurus carolinensis. Next base: position 108,373,540 of record NC_062217.1, on the reverse strand, counting down.
GTATGGATATAAGATCATATCATCTATAAATAGGGGAAATTTGACTGCCTTCTTTCCAATTAGTGTATCTTTTCTTTTCTTGTTTAGTTGCTGTGACACCAAAACCAAAATTCAATTCAAAATGGAGTAAAGACTTAAATATAAGACCCCAAACTATAAAACTACTAGAAAAACATGTAGGGGGAAAGATTCATGACATTTTATCTGTGCAGAATTTTTTTTTTTTTTTTTAGATAAGACCTCAAAAGAGCAAACAACAACAACAAAAATCGTAAGAAGAATTAGTACAAAAAAAATAGATAAATGGGATTACATCAAATAAAAAGCCTCTGTGCAGCAGAGGAAGAAATGGAGAAAAAAGACAACCTACTGAATGGTAAAAAGTCTGCAAATTATACATATGATAAAGAGTGAATAACAAAAAATCTTGTACACACACATGTACACACAAACTTCAGCTGCTCAAAAACAAGAAAAGAAATGATCTTATTTTAAAATGAGCAAAAGGCCCGAATACAGGTTTTTCAAAAGAAGACATACAAATGGCCAACAGGGAAGGGAAAAAATGCTCCAAACACTGGTGATAGAATAAATGCAAATCAAAACCACAATGTGATACTACCTCACACCAGTAAGAAAGGTTTATATCTAAAAGACCAAAGGTAGCAAGTATTGGTGAGAGTATGCTGAAAAGAGAACTCTGACACACTGTGGGTGAGAATATAAATTAATACCTCCATTAGATAAACTAGTTTGGGGATTCTTTAAAAATTAAAAATAGACCTCTGTATCCATAACTTTATTTGGTAGTTTTCATTTCCCAGCACTTCTCCAGACCACCCAACCTCCCAATCCCCTTCCTCTACTCTATTGTTCTCCTTTCTATTTTAGTGAGATACCCCTTTTATTATTTCTTTTCTTTATTTCGTTTTTTTTTTTTTTTTTTTTTCTGTTTCTACATGACATCAAACATTTTACCCTTGACTTTCTGGCTTATTTCACTTAGTATGATATTTTCTAGTTTCATCCATTTGTCAATAAATGACATAACTTTGTTCTTGAACAAGTAGTTAACAAGTGTGCTCTTCTTGAAGCTGAATAAAACTCCTCGTGTAGATATACCACATGTTCTTCATCCACTCATCTGTTGACAGGCACCTATGCTGATCAAATACCTTGGCTATTGTGAGTTGTGCTGCTATGAACATTGATGTGTCTGTATTTTTATAGTATGCTGATTTTAGTTCTTTTGGGTAAATACAAGTGAGTGGGGTGGTTGCATCACATGGAGTTTACAATCCTAGTTTTCTGAGGACTCTCCATACCATTTTCCAAAGTGGTTGCATTAATTTAGTGTTCTACCAACCATGTATGCATATACTTTTTCCCCACATCCTCACCAGCAATTAGTGTCATTTGTATTCATGATGAATGATATTCTAACTGGAGTGAGATGAAATATCATCGAAGGCATTTTCCCTATTACGAAGGATGTTGAACATTTTTTCATATATTTGTTAACTACTTGTATTTCTTTTGAGAAATGTCTATTTTTCAATTTATTGATTAGGTTATTTGGTGTGTGTGTGTGTGTGTGTGTGTGTGTGTGTGTGTTGGTTTTAATTTTTTCTTAGTTCTTCATGTATTCTGGATATTAATCATCTTGTTATGGTTTAGATATGAGGTGTCCCCCCAAAAGCTCAAGTGTGAGGCAATACAAAGACAAGGTTATGAAAGCCTACATCTAATCAGTGAATTAATCTACTGATAGATCTTAACTGGGTGGTAACTGTAAGCAAGTAGGGTGTGGTTGGGGGAGGTGGGTCTCTGGAAGCATTCCTTTAGGGTATATATTTTGTCTTTGATGAAGGAGTTCTGTCTTTGCTTTTTTTGCCCTCTTCTAAGCTGCTTTCCTCCTCCACATCCTGTGTCATGGATGTTCTGCCTTACCTTGGACCCAAAGCAATGGAGTTGACCAACTGTTTACTGAGACCTCTGAAACCATGAACCCCCAAATGAACTTTTCCTTTTCAAAACTGATTTTGTCAGATCTTTTAGTTTCGGCAGGAAATTAAAACTGACTAAAACAGAAATTGTTATTAAAATAGGGTCATAACTGTGACTAAACTGATCACGTAATTAAGGAGCTTTTGAAGCTTTTTGGAATTTGTTATAAAAATCTTGAAGCTGGAATCTCTTACTGTTGTAAGGAGAACTTCATGAGTAATTCTGGTGGGAGTTTGGAAGACCAGAGTGCCAAGAGGACTGTGGACCATAAAGACTGGCTCATGAGGTTTGAGTAAAGGAGGATTATATTGGAAATTGAACTAATGGTCATTATTCTGGCAAAGAAGTTTTCCAATTTTGCCCAAGTCCTGACGCTTTTTTTTGAGACTGAATTTAAAGGTGATGTACTAATTAATCTGGTGAAAGAAATTTCAAGGCAGCATAGCATTCAGGAAGTGGCATAGATATCACTTGTAGGTTTTAGCCAAGCTTACTGTGAGAATCAGGAACAGAAAGCAGAGCAGAAAGATTTGAAAAATTTGCAATTTGGCCAAAATACTACTAGTACAACTGGGGCAAAGGGAGGAGTGATTGAAGGGATTACAGTTACTAAAGAAATGTTAATTACTTCACAGAGAAACATTAGGAAAGATGGTTTGAGGGTTTCTCGGGAATTGACAAGACCCTACACATCTCAGGTTCAAGGAGTAAAAAATTTGTCAATTTTATTTATTTATCTATTTATGTATTTATTTATTTATTTTTGTTATTGCTGTTGTTAAACTTTCCTCAGCAATACTTCTGCTTGGATGGATGTGTTGGTGTTTTCTAAAAATGTATCACTAAAAACTGCAAAACTATACTTAAGCAGTCAAAGTTATGAGAGTTTGTTGTTCACTAGGTGATTTTAGGTACAGTCACTATAGATTTATTTAGGGGTTTGAGTCAAGTAAGGTGGAAGTGAAATGCTCTAAAACACATAATTATTATTATTATTTTTGTATATTTTAGTTTGTTGCCAGTTTGTTGTATATTTTAGTTTTAGAGCAGCTCTTCCTGGTAGTTTAAGTTTGTATCTGGTTAACTCAGCTATTAAGAGTTGTTGTTCTAATGGATCTAAAAAATGATTTTACATTCCTAATTGGGTCAATTAACTTTCCTGACTAAAGGACACAAATGTTACTCTTGCTACCCTCAATATGAATTTCCTCTTATCTGGAAAAAAAAGTATAAAGTGTTTGTATAATTCAAAGTCCTTTCACTTATAATTTACTTTATCCTCATCAAAACACTAAAATATTTAAGATTTACCATTTTAAAGATGAAATAATGAGAACCGAGAAAAATTTAAAATTTACTTTAGAATCAGAGTTTCAGAACAAAATGTTGGCTCTGTCAGTGAATTTCAAGACTAGGGAATGCTATCTAAGCTCCAAGAATTAAAGGTCATTTGCAAATTCTCAGAGCTAGAAATTGACAACTCCAGGACCCAAAACAAATACCAAGACAATCTCAGAGATCCAATCTCCTGTTCTCTGTGTAATACAAACACTCAATTATTTTTAGATCACAACAACTATAGTTGTTGGGATAGTATCTCTTCATAACATAATCTTTCTATGATTCGATTAAAAACATGCAAAGAATAAAGCCAAGAAACATGTATCAATTATTCAAAGATTATTTCACATAAAAATACTCTAGAATTTGAGGCAGAATTTTAGAGTCAAAAGTTAATTTCAGCAGGGCATGGTGGCACATGGCTGTAATCGCAATAGCTTGGGAAGCTAAAGTTCAAAGCCAGCCTCAGCAACTTAAAGAGGCCCCTAAGCAATTCAGTGTGATCCCATCTCAAAATAAAAATAATGATAATAAATTTAAAGGGCTGGGGATGTGGCTTAGTGGTTAAGTATTCCTGGGTTCAACCCACAGTACTAAAAAAAAAAAAAGATTGATAATGTTCTGTCTGAATATCTATATCATGCAACCACTCAAAAAGGACTTGAAAAATTTGACAATGAAAAAATAAATAATATGTTTATGGAAAATATTACTGTAAAACACCAGCCTTTAAAGACTACAAATTCTTTAGAGAAATACTAATAAGATTTGCAAATGATATCCATAAAATTAAAATATGCAAATAGTTTTACAAGACAAAATTGAATATACTTTTATTTATTTGCATTGATGATGGAGATTTCTCATCATATAGTCAAGGCTTAATGCTTTTTCTTTCAAAAAAGCCAGATAATAATGTTATATGCTATAGCTAAATTTCTAAATGAGGATGCAAGTTTACAAGCTACATTTCTGTGTATAGACATATTTATTTTAAGGAAATATATATCATAAAAATCATTAATTTGTCTCGATACCAGAGAAATAAAATATCTTAAGAAAGCCTACACACTAAGTTAAATTGATCTAAATATAACTTTCATGAAATTCAGATGTTACATTATTTATTTTAGATATGGTTATATATTTCTGATTATTCATGAGATGATTTTATAAATAACACTGTACATAGAATTAACTCTCAAAAAAAAAAGTGGGTGATAGAGTAGTTGGAAATTTGGCCATGAATATTTCAATATCATTTTCCCCTGCTAATTTTCCCTTGCTTGTATTTGATATAAATGATACATTAGCAGTGGAGTCTCTGGAAGATTAGAGTTTCGTGCAAAAGACACTTCATTTATCCTGTGATCATGCATCCTTCTCTAATGTACTTGCCCTTGCCTAGATACTTTTCTGACCCTTCCCTTCAATGACACACTCTATTCCCCAATGTACTTGATGTCACGTCTTCACTATTTACAACCTGACCCAGCAATCTTACATTTTGTACTGCTGATGCAAAGTATTACATGTAATGGATGTAATAAATTACATCTTAGCCTAGACAGATAGAACCAAATGGTTTTTGGATTTTCCAGAGTAATTTCAGAAATTATCATTGCTCTGCCACTGCTATAGATGAACAGTGCTTCAGTTATTGTTACCATAGTCCAGTGATTTTTCCCTGCACAGGTCTGACAAGATATCTTCAATAAATGCTCTCCTGGAGGAAAATTTATTATTTTATGTTTCTGTGATTGTTTCATTTCTTACCAACTAATCAAATCTTCTTTTTTTATCATTTTCCCCTACTTCTCAATTATGTTGATGATTCTTAGTTCTTTAAACAATATAGTGATCATTGTACTTCTCAGAATGTGGTCCTTGAAATATCCCACATGGTTCTGTGCACAAAATGACGAGTACAAATGAACGAAATTTTACACAGAACAGAATTCAGGAAATCATACATATGTACATATAAACTTATATATAATGCACATGTGCAAAAGAATATCAGAAATCTTTTGATTTCCATTCAATTAATTCCATGCTTCTAAGTAATTGCTGAATCCAACAATATGTTTTAGGAAATCCCTGAGATAATCTGTACTGTTTGCATATATATTAACATTGTTTCTATGTGACTTTTTATTAATTGATGAAGTTTTTTTCCAAATCTAAGAAAACGAAATAAACTAGAAATATAAGCATCCTTGAAACATTGCCAGATAGAGTGACCAAAATAATGCGAAATAATATATCTCATTCTATAACCTCAGTAGAATTCCAAGGAAGTGTTATACTAGTTTTCTTTTCCCAAATATAGGGAGATAGCTGGTGTACCATAGCTTGCACTGTGTTTAGAAAACTATATTAAAACTTCCAATATTTAGTCTACCATTTTATAGGTCTTAATCTAGAGGGAAAAATTGTGAAGAATAGCAACCATTAATTACAAAGGTCATTTGTCAAGTTGAATGCTTAAAGTGCTTTCCCAAAGTACTTAGTGCTTATTTCAGTTGCAAATATATTCAGACAGAGATAGTATAAGGGAAAGACTTTAATCTAATTGTTGAAAAACTAAAAGCTAATCTTTCCAATTTTTTTTTTCTCCAATAAGTCAAAAAGTGATCATGGAAGGAAAACAAATATGGTAAAAACAGACACATAATGGCCAGATAATACATTTCATCAGAATTTAGCTTCAGGAAGACAAAAAATAAACCAACAAGAACCTCCTGGAAACTGCTGGGGCAAACACTGGAAACAACAACAAAAAAGTGATCATCTGTTCCAACAATTTTATTCTTACATTTGAGAAGGATGAGTCTTGAAATTCTTTTAGAATTATACCAAAAATAATGTAGCATATGGTTGATACTGGAAGAAACTTTAGTTCTAAAGTAATCTGATTACCTTTTAAATAACAAATACAGAAAAAATGGCCACAATCATTCCTCCCTTGAGTTTTTTAAAAAAATATTAACTATTGAACATATATTCATATTAGTTCTTAATAAAAGCTATGTTTTAAAAATCATATATATATATGTATACATGTATTTCCACTCATAAGGAGGTTACATTTGAATTTTGATCATATACACTTTTGCTGTTTAGTTTGGGTTTCCTTAAGGAAGAGTAGTAAGACTGAAGAATGCAATCACAATCCACTTCCTGATTAAAGAAAACTCTTTTGCCTCTGCTTCATATACAGGAATATCATGCTTAATACTATCATTTGTCCTGGGATAGGGAATATGTTAAATTGTGTGAGTCCTTTAGTCAATGCCTGGGTAAGTTTACTAGGTTGTGCTGAGGAGACAGACTGTAAGCAGGTGGAACTGTGTGTGATTTTTTTGCTGCCAATAGTCAGTACAAGGCTTAAGGAAGGTACTTAATCTTTCTGAAAATCAGTTTCTTAATCTTTAAAAAGTTCACCAGTTGATTATAAGAATTAATTAAGATTACCTATATAAAACCTTCAGCAGGCTATAGGTTATGAGCTCATAAATGGTAGAATTATTACTTCTATTATAGTTTCATATATTTTCCTCATTATTATGAATTTTATAAAATATTGGTATTGAAGATGTTTAGGAAGGATAATTGCAATCTTTAATCATGTTGCAAAACCTATGGATTCTATTTTTAAAAATTAAAACATTTGTGCATGCACAGAAATGCAAACATTTTACAAAATTCTAGAGCATTTAAAGTCATAAATCTCATACGCCATATCTACAAAATTCTATTGACATTGGGTTGAAAGTCTCTTATCCTAGAGCATGCTTTGATTGTAGAAAAGAAGATAACGAAATATGAAAGTCTTAACTGAATATGAAGAGAAGATAGTGGATTACTGCTAATATAAAATACCCGAAAACCTACTAATATGAAGAATAATTATAGAATGAAGAACGAGAGACAAGGAATAAAATAGACAGAGGTTCAATTTGAATGCTAGAGCATAATTTTTATATGGATATACAACTCAGTGGCACTAAGAAGTAGCATTGTAAAAGAATAGAGCTTCCTTTAAAAAAAAAAAAAAAAGGTAGAGACCCTTTGATATAAAGCAAATATATCTATTTAAGGTTGACCAAACCAAAATGGGTAAGAATAAAATCATTGAGTTATGCTGACCGTGGTAAATACAAGCACAGTACCCGAGATAAAATTATGTGACCATGAGTTAAGGACATTGTGACCATTTCTGTGAAGCAACCTCCCTTCAGAGGCCCCAGAAGTTGCTGGTTTCAGATATGGATAGTCTGGCTCCCCCCACCTAGCTTGCTCTGCTAACCCACCAGGTGCAGCCTGAAATAGATAGCTGGAGCTGGCTGCTTGTATTTCTTGGGGGAAAAAACAAAAAAGGCCCCTATTGTAAGCCTGCCAGGATTTTTTTATAGTTTTCATGTTAAAAACCAGTTTGCTAAAGTCGCTCCCCACAACTGCCCCACTTGGAGTAATGGTCCTGACAAGTCATTCTGTTTTCTTTTTTTTTCTCTTTCCCCAAAGTAAACTTTTTCCTACTTTAGTTTCTGACAGCATGTTGGTTACAATTTGGAACGACTAAACAATATCCCTCATCAAGCACTTTTTCCCATAAAGAATCTGAGGAAAATGTATTTGCAGATCGATGCCTGGAGAGACAAGGTAGTCCTTGGTAATTATTCTAGGGTTTGACCCCAAATGTTAATAGGGAATTCTAATGAGTTTGTCCTAGCTGGACTCTTCCTTCCCTGGGGACTTGAAAGTTGCAGACTTGAGTGACCATGACCTGTTTGCTCTGACTACAAGCATCCAGTGCTCAGGATCATGAATCTTATGACTATAATTATAGAAAATACACAAAGACAACATAATTGTCAAGAAAATTAAAGGAACAAAAGTGATAAAATGTGAAAGTATTTTTTCTTAAGTCCCAAAAGTTGCTGTCCCAGGAAACAAACTCATGAACTTAAATCTGAATTCTGGGTACAAATGTATGTGTGCTTACGAAACTATTTTATTTGTTTAATTTTGTTAGCATTTTTCATGATATGTGAGAGATGTGGAAATTAAACATTATGTTTTATTTCCTTGACTAAGGAGTGGAGAAAAAAACTCATATCAAATACTAACAAACTCATCTTTAAATTCCTTCGAATTTCCTATCCTTAACAATCTTAACCTGGGCTGGGTCCACACATTTTTTTTTTTTTTTTTGGTAGAATAAAGTTAGGGGAAGAGAGGAAAAGAGATTTTTGTCTACCCATAACAAAACTCTAGTATCTATGTGTTACTCATGTGAATTTAAACAAATATTTTAGTTTTATCCATTAAAAATTGAATACTCTATTACACACTCTATGCCATTTAATAAGGGACAAATTTAATAATTTCTGACATATAGTAGGACTCTATCATCAATGTTAACTTTTATTTGACTTTTTAAATATGATCTTTCTTTCTACATGATATGAGAAAAGATTCCATAGTGGTTTCCTGTAGGTGAATTCTCTGTACTTCAATGTACAGATAAAAGAATAATAAGGACAACTATATATATAAGCTATAGATACAGGAATAAGCAAAGATAAATATAGATGCAGATATGGGAGTGTATGTGTGTGAAAGAGAAACATTTCAGACTTGCAAATTTTCTGACTAAACGTTTTTTTGTGATATGAAAATCAACATTTGCAACATTCTTAAGACAACCCATGGTTTTGTACTTATCAGTTTACTACCAATAGAAGTTGATTTAGGCAAACCTCTGCTTTACTGTTTTCCTCTTATACAGAGATGATGAGAGGGTAGGAACTTTAGGAGAGACCAACATAAAGCAGGATGTAATGAGCAGTGAATAAATCATTGCTTTGAATTATGTAAACCTGGACCTTGAGATGCTGCTTCTGGGAATCCTTGCATGCGAGAACGCCCAGGGGAACCACCCATTTAAAAGGTGACTCCTGTTGACAGAAAGAATTCCATGTTGTCATGGGATTTACTAGTTTGAAAGCCCTTGAATTCAAATCCCAGCTGCACCGAGGTAGAAGAGCTGGGCATAAACTGATAAGCTCCAACCAAGCTGTTTTGCTTGACTTCATCCTGTTCACCTCAAGAAGCCTTTCACACTGAAACCCTTTGGTGTTTATACATATAAATAAACACGAGAGCTTTCACTCTTTGTTAAGCCAGACTCCATCAGAGCTGCTTGTCCACTATGTCCCACTTCCACTTATAATTGAGTCTTTGTCTTTATTTTTATAATTTCTAATTTTCTCAGTCCAACCTACAGTCCTGCATTCAGTGAACTGTTCATTCCCTGTGCAGGACACAGCTAGAGCAGGATGCTTGGTTCTGGGGTCATTTGGATGAGGTATGAATCCCAACTCTGGTACTTAGTAGTACAGTTTCAGGCAGGTCACTTAACACTTCTAAATCTCCTTTTCTTCTTTGCAAAATAAAGAAAATATTATCTGCTAGATCAGTTCTTTTTAAGATTCAACACAATTTACACAATATATATATATATATATTTACATGTGCACATAGAAATGCATATTTATGTGGATACATACAGGCATATATATTATGAGAAATATAAATATCTTTTTATGAAAGTAATTCATAAAGCAAAGAAGGGTGAGGATGAAGCATTGAAATCAAATATTTGACTATAGATTCAATGTTTTTTCAATGTACCGAACAGTCAAAAGTTTAATTAACAGTGATGTTTGTCATATTTGAACAGAACTAATTTGATACATGACAGCACCTATTCACAAATGTCTCTATATATAGATTCTAAATTATAATCATATAAAATTCTTCAGCCTGTGTGTATGTACAGTGTTCTGATTAGGTCAAATTTTATTTCTTTGTAAAACTTTTTCACCAACTCATAGGAAAACTTGAAGAGCATGAATGTGATCTCCATGCATGGGAAAATATAATCCATAAAATCAAAATCAATGTTTTCTATTCCTGAAACTCCTCATTATTTAAATTTACATTTGTTGACAGGATGAGTGGTGTCACTAAACTTCATTATCCATTCATCAACCCTCACAAATTAAAACATAAACAATTAAAACATGGCATGTTCTGTGTCTGAATTAGAATTGAAGAATTAAAAAGACAAGTAAATGTGTTATGAAATATCATCCTTCTCACCTGATTTCTGGGCATCAAAATTTTAATAGCACACACACTCATGAAAAAATAGATATTTCTTGTGCTTTTTGAAATATAAAAAGTTACACAGAATTTTACCAAGGGTATTGATACACAATCAAATAACTTACAAAAATTAAAATGAGTTGGGCTTGGTGGCACAGGCCTGTAATCCCAGCAGCTTGGGAGCCTGAGGCAGGAGGATCTCAGGTTCAAAGTTAGCCTGAGCAAAAGCAAGGCGCTAAGCAACTCAGTGAGACCCTGTCTCTAAATAAAATACAAAATAGTGTTGCAGATGTGGCTCAGTGGCCAAGTGCCCCTGAGTTCAATTCCCAGTCCCCCCACAAAAAATTAAAATGGGTTACAAAATACAGCTAAGTGTTTTCTTATAGGCTTTATTTTTTAGAGTCGTTTTAAGTTCATAGCAAAATTGACCAAAAAGTACAGATGATTCTCAAGTATCTGTAATTCCTACACATCCACAACCTCCTCTGCTATCAATATATAGTACTATAAAGATACATTTGTTACAATAGGTGAAACTAAATGAACACATCATTATTCACTCAAAGGCCATTGTTTTCCTTAGAGTTCACTTTTGATTGCATATGTGGGAAATTTTTGAGAATTTCATGATATGCATTTAACATTGCAGCATCATCGAAGTTTCACTACAACACAAATCCTTGTATTTGTACAAGAATTCATTCATTTTCCCCTTCCCATTAATTCTTAGCAGCTCCTATTGTTTATGCTAACTGTACAATATTTTCTTTTCCTGAAAGTCATATAGTTGAAATCATTCAGTATGCCTATTCATGACTTCATCGTTCATTTGCTTGTACTGATGAATAGTATTCCATTATGTGGATGTATCACAGTTTCTTTGTCAATCACCTGCTGAGTAACATCTTGGTTACTTCCAAGTCTGAGCAATTATGAATAATTGTTATAAGTATCCATGTACAAGATTTTGAGTGTGCGTAAGTTTTCAATGCATTTGGGTAAATACCAAGAAGAATGATAATCAGATAGCATGCTAAGTGTATGTTTAGTTTTGGAAGAAACTAAAATTGTCTCCCAATGACTGTGCCATTCTTCCACCAGCAGTCAAAGAGAGTTTCTCTAGCCCCACATCCTCACCAGCATTTGTTGTTGTTAGTTTCTGGTATTGAAAAAGTGTTCAGTGGTATCTCATTGTTTTAATTTGCAATTCCCTAATACCATAAGATGTTTATCATCTTTCATATGCTTACATTCCATTTTTATGTCTTCTTTGGTAAGGTGTCTGTTCAGAGGTTTTGCCCATTTTTATTAGGATTGTTAATTTACATTGTTAAGGTTTAAGATGAATCTTTTGTGGTATGATTCTATGAGCGATAATGTGACTTAACAGGGAGTGTTTGAAACAGGCAAGTGATGCAACCAAAATGAGGAGTGGGGGCAGATCTAGCTCTACATGTAGCAGAAAGATGTACATACAGAAGCAAGGTGAAATGATAAAATTTGGAAAAAAAAAAAAAAAGAAATGATACTTCTAAACCAGTCCATCACTTGAACAAGTGATGGTTCCTCTAGAATCGTGAATTTGTTTAAATATATAAAAATTAAGTGCAAAAGCAAGACCTTATTCATGTTAATCATATTGGTCAACTAGTATGTATTGAATCTTGAACTCAGGTTCTTCTTGTGTTACATTATAAAAGCTTAAATATGTCACTATGAGAATATGGATATGAATGTATATACACAAATGCATGACATGTATGTAAGCATATTTGTTCATCTATTTCATACTATGATTTTCCTTTATTGGTGCTGAGGATCGAACCCAAGGCCTCATGCATGCCAAGCAATTTGCTTTACTACATAGTCACAACCCCGCCCCCTTCTCTTAAACTACTTTCTAAAGACAGCATTCATCTCATTTTAATTTGAACTTTATGCTTTAACTTTTTAAACACATTCATATTTAGTTATTCTTAAGCAATAATTTAGAACACATTTCTCTTTATTTGGCTATGTCAAATGATAAACACAACCTTAGTATGGTATATATTAAAACTGTCAAATACATTGTGTTAAATATAAATAATTGTGACATACAGAATTTATAGATGATATAATGAAAACAGATTACTTTCAATATAATTGAAATAGCACACTGAATTAATCATATTGTGCATCCATTTTCATGTTTACTAATAGGTCTTAGAAATACATTCACTTTTGAGTTCTGTGTGCATTTATTGACTATAACAAATGTTCATTACAGTGAAGAAATTTATATAATATGATACAGAACCTGTCTAAGATAATCCAAGTATAAATAGTCATTAAAGTCTAAAAAGCAAACATTAGTTATTTTAGTTGTAATAACATTCAAAAATATTTTTATTACTTATTAGACATTGAATATAATAGCTCAAAGCAAAAAAAGCACAATGTTATATTCCAAATTATTTCTTTAGAGAACAGATTAATTCTAATAGGCTAAATAAATATTTCTTAATAAAACAGATCAATCCCAAATAGTAGTGAGAAGTCATGAATAAAGTAGGATACTGTAGTTCCACTAGACCAATCCTCATCAATCAAGAGTTCAACATATTTTAAAATATAAACATTAATAAATCATAGAATGTTAAAGATATGCATTGGGTACTGAAGCTTATCTACTTTTATAGACACTTCATTGAGGATAAAATTAGAATGCACATTTCAAAACAAAAATATGGCTTACAGATGACTTTATTAAAATGCACTTGCATATTTTAAAACAGGGAAAGTTCAGTATAATACAACATCCAGAACGGTAAACTCTTCTGCAGTCCCTGTATTTGCTCCTCAAATTCTCCCTGGCCCTTCCTATTTTCATGTTTCCCTGAACAGACTATTCTTTCCTTCTAATAATAGCTCCATGATTTTTGTTATGTAAATTTAGTTTCTTCATCAGTCCTGTCGCTTTATCCATAAATCTAGCTCATGACCATGAAGGACCCATTAGCCTAGTCTTGATATTTCAGAGGGAGAAAGAGCAGGGAGCATTGCTTGATACTTCAATAACATTTATTTTGTCACAAAGGATGAATAATGCACTCTAAACTTCCAGGTTATACTAATTATTTAAAGGTCTATTTAAAAGTCTTCATTTTATATAGAAGTATATCAAAAATATTATTTCATCTCTGTCTCTGACACTTAAAACAAGATGTTACAAAAACATAAACATTGCAGAAAATGTAAGACCATTCTAATATGTGAATATTATAAAACATCAGTGAGAAATAAGGTGTGCAAGAACATCACTGCTTATTTATCTGTTTGTAAAAGTCACAAATAAATGGGCATAGAGCTATTAATTCTACAAACAATTTTAGAAACATTATTTTTTAAAAATAAAAAATCAACCTTGTTTTTAACATTATATACATTCTAAAAGTCTACATATACATCTGGATAAAAAAAATAAAGCAAGAAGCATCATACAAGGACATATTTAATCAATATTACATAGAATTGCAAAATCATTAAAGGTAAATGAAAACTATAAATGCTGGATATTTTACATATGCTAGGTGTCAATTGTATAATTTCAGAATAAACATCAAACTAGACATATTTAGTATCAATAAATTGATAAGCTAAATATATAGAATGCTCAGATTGAAAAAGCACATTGAAAAGGCACTGAATTGATAAAAATATACATTTTACATATATTAAATTAAAAAAAAGAAATATAAATGCAGTGTATATGTGTTTAAGTCATGAGTCAAAAGTTACTATTTTAATATAAAAAATAACCAAGTGTTTTAAAAATTGCAAAATTATGAAGTATTCATATAAATTTTTTGGAAATAATCACCAGTATCATCTTTTTAACAATAAGAAATGTTCATGCTATCATCCTAAGAGAAAGGTTGGGGTTATAACTAAATCAACACTCCTTTTATACCCAGGCAAGTGGAATCCTTTCCATTCACCCCAACCCCAGAGGCATAATGCTTTGGTGTTCTTTCCTCAAATTTTACTTGATTTACTAGGAACCCCAACAAGTGCCATTTGGGCAGAGCGTCCACAGCCCCGATCTCAGTCCACATTTCTCCCCTTCAGGAAACTCTGATCCTCTACCCACTCACTTGCAGTCAATCAGATGCCTAGGGAACTAGGAACTAGAGAGAAAGCAGAGAATTTTGTCTATAGAGTTTTCCTGGTACCCAGAGGTAGAGTCAGTGTTCCAAGAGGGCAGTTTGGTGATACATGAGCCTAAGACTGAGCCACTAAAATAGTGTGGATACCCTGATTTTGGGTGACACATTTGAGGAAGGTTAAATTAAGGACACTTGCCTGTTGGACCCATCACCAGCCCTTGAACTTGAGAGACATGCATGGGCTTAAGTGTGGGCTTCACGTGTTCCTATTCCCAGCACCGTGCCACTACAGAGGCTGTGTGTAAGGTAGCGGGCTTTATTCTCCTGCATGTTTCTTTCCACTGGTACCCAGGACAATAATCTCCTCATCACCCTCAAAATTCTGAATCGTGTGTCAGACACTCACTGTGGCCCGTATGGTGTGACTATTCTCTCTGTTCAAACTCACAGGTTCTTCCAATCAATGTCCTCTCAGTTTCTAATTAATGTAGAAGTGATATCAGGTCCTTACACATTTGTTCTAATCAATACTGGAAATAGACATGCCTTACAGAATGAGACCACTCTATTCACTCAAAGAGTTTCCTACCTGTCTTCCTTGCCAGTGTTCAGTGTATATAGAAGTCAAGAGTGGGGTTAGCATTCAAAGAGATCACACTTAGGACTGTTAAGTGAGAATTAAAGAGTTGAAGAAAAGTTATAGTTGGGAAATGGATTCTATGTTTATGCAGTAAAATTCCAAAAGATACATACATTAAAGAAAAACTTTTACTTTACAATTATCTTTTACATGTTTCTGCATACTCTGGTTAAGATTTGCCTTTTTAGTCATCATCAGCAAAGCAGAGTAACAAATTCTAAGACAATGTCATTAGACGGCAATATTATTAGGTGGCACCATGAATTATATAGCCTCAAGAGTAACATAACCAGCATTAGATAGTTTTAAGGCACTACAGACACAAGAAAATCTTAATGGCTAAAATACAATGTGGCATTGTGATTAAAAATGCCACTGTCTTTTTCTAGTGGAGTGACAAACAAAATTCCCAAGGATCATATTTTGCCTTTTTTTTTTTTGTAAAAAAGAACAGGGAGAAATGATTTCTAAACATAAAAATGAAGAAACATTGACCAGTATGAAGAACTTTCATGTAAAATTATTGGACCATAAATATTCAACTGCTTTTTTTTTTTTTTTTTTGTACCAAGGATTGACTTCATGGGCATTTGACCACTGAGTCACATCTCCAGCCCTATTTTTGTATTTTTTCATTTAGAGACAGGGTTTCACTGAGTTGCTTAGGGCCTTGCTTTTGCTGAGGTTGGTTTTGAACTCACAATCCTCCTGCCTCAGCCTCCCAAGTCACTGGGATTACAGGTGTAAGCCCACCACACCCAGCTTCAACTACTTTTTTCTACCCATTACTCTACATCTTCCTTGACAAATCAACATACCTTGAATGAAGCCAAGAATTTTATAATAAATTTTTAAGTGAAATTGTTTTATAGCTATGCATGAGTAGAAAATAATATTTACATAGAAACCCACAAACTTAAGACATATTTTAATTCTGGTGATAGTTTATGGTTTTCTACCTTTTATGTTAATTAAATATTTTTCATACATCTGTCAGTTATGCATTTGCCACTTATATATATAATCTGCAATATTATTTACTTCTATGTTGCTAATATTGGCTTACTTTCAAATTTTAAAACAATTGTTTTAAACATTCTAATTTAATTTTACAATTTGAAGACCAAGTTTACTGACAAAAAATAGACATATTACTAAAAACGTGATGAAAACAATACACCATTGTTTTGATCCAGGTAGATGCATGATAATATCTGAGCCTGAGGCTATTTCAGTTGTGTTTAAAATGATATGATGTCAGATAATGTCAAATAAGACTGGCCCCCAAATTTCTCCTTGATTTTTTTCACAAATTTGAATAAGAACAAAAAAGAGTTTTTTTTACAATGCAACTCAATATTAGTCAATGTCACCTATGTTACAATTGTCATACCCTGGAAATACTGACATTATGTCACGTGTGTGGGATCATAGATAACTTTTATTTTTATACTGTTTTTTCTTTTTTTATAAATCTTGTTTTTCATAATCAGTAGCTATTATTTTTATGATTATAAAAATAAAATAGAATTACTTCTCTCTCAAAGAGATAGAGTAGATCTCCCTCTCCTTAAATATAGAGTGCTTGGGGCTTCCCTTCCCAAAAGTGCAGTATGAAGAGGGACAATGGTTATTTTCATTGGATAGTACTGAAAAATTACTGCTTCATGTAGGTGATCAAAGATAACATCAGTGATGTCATATTAATAGCATATGCTATTCATATGATTGTGTGAGAAATGTACTTCTCCTGTGTGGTCTTTCTTCCTAAAATCCTCTACTCTCATCCAATCATAAAAAAAGTAGGAGACCAATTCCAGTTGAAGGACTCTCTTCAAAGTACTTGATAAATACTTCTCAAAATTGCCATGGCTACCACAATCAAAGAAGTCTGAGAAACTACCATAGCCAAAAGTAACTAAGGAGACACAAAAACTAAATATAATGTGGTATACTGAATGAGAACCTGGAGCAGAAAAAGGCCAATAGGTAAAAACTAAGTCAATCCAAATAAAGCATGGGCATTAGTTAATAATAATTTATCAAATTGGGATTCATTAAATATAGTAAATACACCAGAATAATATAAGGTGTTAACAATTAAAGAAACAGCATGTGGAATAGTATATAAATACGCAATTTCTGCCTTTTCTGTAGTTTAAAACTATTCTAAGATAAAAAGATTATTTTTATAAATTCTTTAAAACTTACAAAAACAGTTTAAGTATAAGAAAATGGAAATCACATATCCTTTTTTAGTGTTTTCATGTATGATATAAGATATTATCAATTCTATATAAAAAAAAATCACTATCAAAAGAATGCTACATGCAAACTATTAGGACAATCATCAAGTATCCTATAGTTGTTTGGTGTTTTATTAGGAAATCTCTTCTGGTATGGGAAAAGAGGAAGGGTTATAGTTTCAGTAAAAACTTGGAATCAAATTCCAGTTTTATTATGTAGGCTTCTTTCCATTTTTTTTTTTATCTCTACCTCAGTATTCCAGCCTGGAAAATGAGGTTAATTCATCTGTCTCACAGATGGAAACAGAATGAGTGTTGAGAACGGAATAGTTCAGTAAATATTACACTAAATTCCTTATTTTGTGATTGAGCAACAATGTATTTGGTTCCATAGTAAATTAGTTATTATAAATAAATAACATACATTTACTTAAGATTCAGTTTATATTAAAAAATATCTGGTACAGGTCTTTGAAAATAATAGATTTCAATTTTTTTTCTTTTTTTGATAATGGGGATTTAACCCAGGGGCACTTTGCCACTGAGCCACATTTCCAGCCTTTTTGATTTTTTTATTTTGAGACAGAATCTCACTAAGTGCTTAGGGCCTCATTAAATTAGTGAGGCTGACCTGGAACTTGCAATCCTCCTGCCTTAGCCTTCCAAGTTGCTGGAATTACAGGTGTGTGCCCCTGGGCTCAAATAATTTCTGTTAATTTTTAATTTCTAATAATTTTTGGATGAATGCATATGTCATTCTGACATATTAGGGGAATGTTCAAAATGAAAACAAATATTTTTGAGTATCTTCTAGTTTTTGCAACTTTCCAAGTTCAAAATTTAAATGACAATAATTTTTGGATCTATAAAGTTAACAATAAATATACATAGACATTAATAAATGTGTTCTGAGTTCCTCTAGAAACATGTTGTATAAGGAACTAATCAGAACTTGATACTTGACTTTTTAAATTATGTTTTAAAGTAACAGATTATATTGTAAGTATTTATTATGCAAAACAGGATTTTTTGAAGTATATATACACTGTGAGATGACTAGTTAATTAACATGAATTACTTCTTCTAGTTATCATTTTTATGGTAAATATAATTATTCATTCTTTTAGCAATTTGGAGCATACAAATATTACTATTAACTTTAGTGACCATGTTGTACAACATTTCTCTTGAACTTATTCATTCTAACTGAAATTTGTTAACATTAAATAAACATCTTCTCAAATACAACCTTCAACCACCCATTTCCTGGTAACCACCATTCTACAAAGTCACTTTTTTTTTTTTTTAAGGGATTACTATGTTGGTTTGCTTCTTATAATACTACATTGTTAGCTAAAGTTTTTTTTTTTTTCCTAAATGAATGCTACCCAATAGAAATTGATGACTTGTAATATCTTTGATAATCACTATAAATCTTTTCAACCTGCTGAGTTTAATTTTAGATTTATCAGGTCATTAAAATTTTCTCTTAGTAAATTAATCTCTATTTCACCTCATACCAAGTTTAATTAAAGTTTAGTCTAGCAATACTATTCGTTCATGGTATCTTCACCCTTACTGTTCTCCCATAGGGCTGCACCAAAAATTTGAACAGTGTACTATTGAATAATATTCATACTACAAGATCCACTGAACAACTTTCCTAAAAGTATGAAACCAACTTTTCATTCAACATGGACGTAAATTTAAATTTTGTTGTCTAATAAAAACAAACATCTGTTCTCAAGAATACCTGCAGAGCTTCATTTGCTGAACCTTTTACAAAGGATACTTCATGGAAACCATAACTAACCTGTTACTGTTTCCTGTGCAGAAAAACCACTCATTTGAATGCCTTATAGTTATTACTGAGACTCAGCACTAACAGCAAATTAAAAAAAAAATTGTACCTAAAGATAAAATAAATCAAAATTAGCTCTTGAGGACATCAGAAGTATCAAAGGAAATAAAGAAAAGGAGAGCAATGGAGAGAGCAAAATGCACATTGTCAGAACCCTGCAGCATTGCAGGGGTAGTTAAGAAAGATTCTACAATATAAAATTGAAACAACCTTACTGAAGTAGGTTTCAAGATTATCTGTCTGTTTGGGAATCATTAGTGAGATTTTAAAGAAGTGTTTTGAATATTCAGTGGGCTGTACTTACAAGAAATATAAAATTTTTGAGGAACTGTTTCACAGATATTAATGAAGTGTTAAGAAGATGATAGCAAGATTAATATAGGGTCTTGTGAAAATTAAAAGAGCAAGGGCCATGTCTTTAGTCCACCTTCAACCACCCATTTCCTGGTAACAACCATTCTACAAAACCACTTTTATTTTTTTAAGGGATTACTATATTGGTTTTGCTTCTCATAATACTACATTCTGTTAGCTAAAGTTGTTTTTTTTCCTAAATGAATGTTACCCAATAGAAATTGATGACTTGTAATATCCTTGATAATTACTATAAATCTTTTCACAGAAAAGATTTCCTTTCATAGAAATGCCTTCCTGTTCCAGACCATTGTAAGGCACAATTTTTTAGGTTACTGTAATCAAAATAGAAATGGGGTGGGTAATATTTGCTCATAACTAGACAGAAGATGAAACACTAGTCTGATTAAAAAACCTTAGAATCAAATTAAACTTTAAATTGTTCATACCTAAAAGTATGCTGAAGTAAAAATTAATGATACTTATTTTCAAACCAAATAGGATTTGCAAGATTAAATGCTAACATAAAAGTGTTCAATGGACACATGGGACTACTAAGTAACTGGAAGTCAAGAATTTAAACTAAGAAAAAATAAACAAATATACCTCCAGTATAGCAAGTTCTTTATTCTTTAGTTGATATGTTACTCTTCAATTGCCATTTTTTTTGTTGAACATACATATTTTCTTATAGTTACTACTAATAAGAACATGGAGAAAAATCACAGGATTGTTTTAAAATTTAAGGACTCTCTAAGTTGGTAACTTGCAACTTAAATGAGTAAATATAATTAAACCAACATAGGAAAAATAGTCATGGCAGTATTAGAGCAGAAAACCAAATTTTTAAGATTGTTAAAAATGAAAAGAAGGGTTTAAAAACAAGCCTAGGAATAAAGAAGGTGTGACCTAAAGTGGTCTAGAAACAGCCCATGTTCATCCTTCACTTAGGACACACTTCTTGTTTTTCTGGTCATTTTCCCAACAGTCCAATGAAATGACAATCTTCAGCACATCAGAAACCTCAGCAACTAGACTCCAGTTCCAGAGCAGTTTCTTTCTCTGGTAGTTTTACTGTAGTCTTCATTCTTAATTTTAAGGATCAACCAGCTATATATCTTTCTATTGATTAATGTTTTGAAGAATGATCCTTTCAAATCATGATAACTTTTCTTTTTACTGACATCATATTTTTTTTTCTCTTTCATACTGCAGGGTACACATTGGTGAATATTCTTTTTAAAGAAACTTCAATCATTAGAGGCTATAAATAAAGCAGTAAAGAGAAGACCAAGTTCTTTAAACTCATGAAGGTGTATAGATTAATAAAAGGGTAATGCTTACTTTGATTTACATGTCATTAACTATTCCTTATTACACATGAAACTTTTCAATTCTGGTTTACTTATAATTTTTAAGTATACTTTGGGCTGCTAATAGATAAATGCAGAAACAATTTAGTCACAATGTATATACAGCTTTTATAGTTTATTTGTAACAAAATAATTCATAAGTAATAGAACATCATAATAAATTGCATTAGTTTACCACAGACTAGGTGACTTAAAGAATAGAAATTTATTTCTCCTAGTTCTAGAGGCTAAAAGTCCAATATCAAGGTTGGTTTCTGGTGAAGTCTCTCTTCCTGGCTTATAGATGACCACTTTCTGGCTGTATCCTCACTTGATCTATTCTCTGTGTGCATAGAGCTCTCTTCTTTTCCATGTAAGATACCAGTCCTAGCAGATCAGTGTTGCACTGTTTTGACCTAATTTAACCTTAATTACTTTCCTGAAGTTCATATCTCCACATATAGTCACACTGGGGGTTAAAACTTCAATATATATATTTAGAAGAGACTTAATTTAGTTATAACACTAACCATGTATAATATATGTATGATATGTAATAAGAACAGCTTCAAGTTAAAATCTCTGGTAAGAGATTATGATGAGAAGATTACACCCTTAAATAATATTTTCAGCCGCCCAAGCACGGTGTAAACATTCCTGTAATCCCAGCAGCTCAGGAGGCTGAGGCAGGAGGATAGGGAGTTCAGAGCCAGCCTCAGCAATGGCAAGGCCCTAAGCAACTCAGTGAGACCCTTTCTCTAAATAAAATACAAAATAGATCTGGGGATGTGGTTTAGTGGTCAAGTGCCCCTGAGTTCAATCCCTGGTACCCCCAAAAAGATATTTTCACTTTGACTTGATTATAGGTTAGTATGCCTCAAAATAAATACTATTGCTTTCTTTCAACCTATGCCTGAAGTGACAATGGATGCTTTGCATAAAAAACGACCTCTCTGCTACATGTTCATTTCAGCATGAAGTTTTCCAAATTCTTTTCCATTGTAGTCAAACAATTTATTTCCCCATATCAAATCATATTTCTTAGAAAAATTGATACCTAAATTATTTAATGTTAAAATCACAAGTTTTCCACCATAGCACTTTGTTTGACTTATCCATACTGTATATTCTCTTGTAATTTTTATTCCTTATTAATTCCATATTCATTAAACATTCATAACCCCTTTTGGATCCTCTAAAATTTATTTACCTAGCTACCTTTTACTTTATTTGGCTACTTTGGTGAAATTGAGACATTTTTCCCCTCATTTTAAAAAAGGTGTTTTAACACTTCTGCTGTTGGCCTTCTCTGTGAAGTTTGTCAGAGTCAATTTTTTCTGAGGCAGATCTGTTGTGTGTTTCATGGTTTTCAGCTTGACACAAATACTGTCCCATTAAAAGGTTTTCACTACATCATGCTGAGAAACCAAGATTTACTCTTCTCAAAATCCTTTCTCTCATGTTTATGTGTTTATTTATATTAAATATGGCCACTCTTGGGAGATCTGGAAATCTAATGAGAAGGAGAAGACATTGCAGTATTTATCCTAAGTGGTTATAGACAGACAGGCCTATAAGCAGATGGGAAGGTCAAGACTTCTTAAAATACTTGTGTATCTCATTCTTCACCATATAACTTGATAAACTTCCTTCACAACAATTTGGAAAATAACTTTCAAAAATTTAATTTATTTATTTAATTCATGTGCTATTTTCTCTAATTTTATAGATAATATTTTCCCATTCTATTTGGGCATAAACTTGGTTTCTCATTTTCCCTTTGAAACCTTCTGCCCATGCTAGTCTTTATTTTATTAAGATATCCCATACTTTTATATTTATGTCAAAATTGTAAAAGAACAAATAGAAAAATGAAAAAAAATTTGCTTTATTTTATTTTGCTGAGAAACTGAAGACAAAAATAGTTTTAATTTTATTTCAAAAAGATATACCAATATTCCTTGAGTATTTGCTATGTTGCCACAGATATGTAAAGATGAGTTATATTAAAAATAGTTTTATTTTCAAATATGCAACAATTGAAGGGGATAATATAACCAGAGTTATTCAACTGGAAATGATGGTTGGGGGCAGGGTGAATGGAGGGTGCCTATACAGTGGTATCACCAAGTACACATTGTGTCACTATTTAGAATTACTAGTTCACACTGGTAATGAAAAACAGACTGAAATGTTTTTTATTGTATTTTTAGCATTTTATAGATAATGCACTATCCTATTATTTGCAATCAAGATGAATAGTTCCCAACCCACATTGTTACACCACTGGAGAGACTATATACAATTACTTTTAATTAAGACTATATATGTCATGATTATGTTATGAATTAGTAATGAAGAGGTGCTATTTCAAGGCTTTGTGAGGAACAAATAGTCAGGTTTCTCTTTCTTAAAGGGAAAAAAACATACCTTTTCAAACCAGTCAATTCATATATTTTCCTCCAATTGCTATCTGCTCAATAAAATGAGAAATAATGCATAGTCATTGCATCTCCCCCCCCTTATGTGTGGCTATGTGTTCTTGGAGCTTCAAGGAGCCTTTTAATAAGAAACAAAAACAAACAAGTTACAGAGTTTTTTCTGATTATTCCAAAATGAAAGGACTCTTTCATTTCCATACTTTAATATTTTAGGAGAACTGCAGTTGAATTTACTCAGGCAAGGCTTATTTATCTTATTTTTTGTGTAACTGTACCATGCAACTTATATTTTGATATTGCAATTTGGGGTTATAACAGTACTTGCATAGTATTAGAGGCACACTGGATGTTTTATCACTATAGAAGGATGCTGCTTCAAGGCAATTTCCTGAAGCGTGAAGCTATCTCCAAGATAAACCAGAGTAATTTTCCATTTAATTTGGCATTTTCTGGAAGATTGGTTCCCAAATTCAAGGCTTTTCCAATTAAATTCGGTTGCATTTACATCCAGAAGATTTTCATAGGGGATTGGTTTCCTGCTGTGGAGCTGGGTTTTGAAGCTACTTGAACTAAATTACAAATCCAAGCCAACATACACTCAGAGCACTCTGCAGTCCTTTTGGCTCCTCCTCCATTCAGTGCCCTGATTCTCAGAAATTGATTAATTCTCATCACGTTTTTACACCTAGAAACCAGTAGTCTAAAGATCTGAATGTAGTGAAGTATACAGGAATACCTTTGTTAACCTTTGTTAAAACACTACATTTCAGGGCATAAGAAATAGACACATTCCAAAGGAGATTTTGAGTAACTCTGGTCCCACCTTTAAAAAAAACAATTTGTCAACATTTTATTCAATTTTATTTTTGTTTCCATTTGATTAATTTTTGACATAATTCTTTTGTGCACATTCAATATTTTCCTAAGTTTAAAAAATTATGTATCATGGGAGATTACTACTCTCACATTAAATTAAACATGCCCAATCACAATGTACTTCTATTTCCCGTGTTAAAACTCAATTTACCATCAAAGAGGGTTGGGTAGTGAATTATCCTTACCCCAAAAGAAGTAATAAGTTACAGGAAGTGTAATTTTCATATTACTTTTTTGTTTCCCTTTTGATAGTTGTGTGCTTGCTATTCACTCACACACAAAATACAAAAAACAAAAGCAGGAGTCTAAGAAATTTACCATTGTTAAATTAATGAAAGGAAAGGGATTAAACCTGCATAAAATATGATATGAAAATATAAAATTAAATTCCTAATATGAATTACACAATAGATGGGGGCAGTACAGCAAAAGGACTGTCAGTGTAGGTAATGAATAATCCAGATGGATCTGGAAGATGTAGGCTGGTTCTGAAAGGAAAATAAATAAAATGTTAATGCCTTCCCCTTCCTCCACCTGTTACCAAGATTACCTGTGCCTGGGAATTGTTCCTCCAAACAAGGAGTTAATGAGTAGCCCTGGGTGACTTCCTTCCTGTCTGTATTCCTGGGCAACTTTGGTCCAGGCCTTGGATCTCTTCACATTTTGGGCCATGTAGGTCAAATCGAGGAAGAACAGGGCATGAGAACAAGGGAAATCCAAAGTGTGTACAAGGGACAGGACACCCCCACTTCCTTGGACACTCAGCTCTGGGACCCCTTCTTTTCAGAAGTCTATCTCTGCTCTATCCTTGAAATAAAGTTTCCTTTCTTATGCTTGCATTGGAGTTTCTAGGGTATTGGATTTTCAACGTTGGGAGTACAGGTCATCCCTGATTTTCAACACTAGTATGGATGATATTAACAGAGAATTTCATGATATTAAATATTAAAATACATGGAAAACATTTACTTCTGGTAAATTTGTGAAATAACCCTTTAACAAACTGCTGGTGTAAATATAAATTGCCATAATTGTCTAAAGATTCTTTTACAATGTTTCATAAGACTCAAACTTTTGACTCCATTACCCTGCAATTTTCCTTTCTTTGGAAATTACCTTAGCATACTAATCAGAGATATACAAAGAGATGTATTTTACAACAACTAACACCAAAGCATTATTTTTAATAAAGAAATATTGAAAACAACCTATGTGCACTTAAAGATATTGTTTTACATTTAATTAAAGGATAGGGGACAACCGTTAAGAATAAGCTTTACAAAAACACTAACATATTTAACGACTCAAAATACGTTTATGAAATTTTGTAACTGAAACTAAAAATACTTAAATGCAAGTGTGTGCAGATGGAATTTTATAAAAACTAATAATGGTTTTTCTGAGTAGTGGGACTGCTAATGATATTTGTTTGATTTAATTTTTCTTTGCTTAGACATTTAGGAGTACAAATAAGAATATATTCAATAAGTATACTTTGCTGTGAAATATTATAGAGCCAGTAATTTTTTTAGCTGATTCGAGTTTCAAAAACACTCCTTTCTTTTGTACTTTTTCTAGCATATGTAATACTCCACTTCACCCTGAAACTGAATTGTTTGTAAATCTGACTGTAAAACATCTCTATGTTTTAGATCATAGTGACATAACGGTACTATCAAATAGAAAAAGTGAATTACATATGCAATGTTCAAATGTATAGTATTCACATTAAAAAGTACATGTATATGCAAAATATTATTACCATAGCATTTAAGCTAATTAAAACTTATGAGATATTTTGCATGAATTTGTTTATCAGTTTTCAAATATTGAGGTATGTAGTAATAAAACATTGCAATTTGATTCTATATTCTCTGAGATTATGATAAAGTATAATCTGACCAAAATAATAAAAATGCGTTTAGTAGAAAAGTATCTTACACTACTTTAGTCTTTAATTTAAATTTAATTTCATAAAAACTATTAATTAAAATTTCATTTCCTTAGTTCAACTAGTCACATATCTAGTGCTCAACAGTCATTCATGGCTGGTACAGTATCAACTACAGAAAACAAAACAGTGTAAAACAAAGCCAAATATGTAATGATGTTCAACAAATGTAGATTTTTTTTGAGAAATTGAAACTCTCATAATAAAAGCTTTATTCAGTGTAAATAGAGCATTAATATTTTGTTTCAAATTTGAGACCAAAATAACATTCTCTCTCATTAAATTTTTCCAGATCATATGCTTTAAGTCAGTTTTTTGAGTCAGCTATTTTTATCTTTTTATGAAAGTGATTAGATATAATTTTGAATTAAAAATCTAAATTATTACCAGACAACCTCAAACCAATTAACTAACTGTCCTACTTAACAAAATTCAGCTTAGTTCATATAGCTGGAGTCACAATACAAGTAATATTATGAGAAAATGAAAAAAGGAGATAGATTATTTGACTATCCTTAAGCCGTATGATTTTTAATATGATTTTTTCTAATGAAAGTCCAGAATAACAGGAATATAACTGATCAAACTAAAAAAGTATTACCTAATGTGTTGTAGATACATTACTGGAAGAATTACCTAAACTTGCTCAATAAGAGCTGGTTTATATCACAATTTTATTAAATGTTTAGTACATGAAACACAATTTTGGCATTTCATGAGAGGCAGGACAACATACAGGTTGTTAACATGTTATAAGATGAAAGTTACAGAGAAATTAAGTGTGAAAATCCAGGCGAATATCAAATACAAAATCCTACTTGATTGTCAAGATTGACTCTCCACAGAATATATTTCTTAGGTTATTACACCATTCTTATTTTATCTTTTCTATGGAAATATATCCTGATATTATTTCTTCCTTCCACAATGGTAGAGTCCTAAAACCATTAGTCATACTATCTTAAATCTCTTATCTGATTATTGTTTAAATATATGGCAGCATTTTGGTTTGAGTTCTATCCCTCTAAGTAGATTTGTTGAACTTTTTTCTTCCAGTGTCTCAGATAGTGATTCAATTTTGGAATAGGTTCATCTAGCCACTGTTAGTTAAGTAAGATGAGGTCTTACACAAATAGAGTGGGTTATTAATGCAATGTGACCATTTACTTACAAGAAGAGGAGAGACAGAAATGAAGACAATCATGTGAAGATGGAGACAAAGATTGGAGTTATGTGGCTGTAAGTCAATGCAGACATGAAGTGTCCAGATGCTGAAGAGGCAGGGACATTTCTTTCTCTAGAGACTTCGAAGATAGCATGGCCCTACCAAGACCTTTACTTCAGATATTTAGCCAACAGAACAGTAAAAGCAAACAAACAAACAAACAATAAATAAATAAATAAATAAACATTTCCTCTTCTAAGTCACTAAGTTTGTAGTGTTATGCAGCCCTGGAAACTAGTATAGGAGTACAGGTAATGAAATTAAAAGTAAATAGTCTCTGGAAATTTTAGCCTCAAATTACAAAGACTCCAGACCCAATCCACTTTTTTTTTTTTTTTTTTTTTTAAATTTGAGTTATAAGACCTGGGTAACTGTTCTTTCTTCTTTGAATATAAAATTCATACTAATTAAAGATCATAATTATAACCACATGTACATTTAAAATGTAATAAGAACTAATTTACACATCTTCTGAATGTTTGATTTTGTATACAAATTGATATAACCTCAAAAGCTTAAAATAATAAGATTTGAAAAGATCTTAGGACATAAGGAGGAAAAGATGACAATTTCCTCTTTCTTCCCTTCCCTCTCTTTGTCCTTCTCTTCCTTCTTTTCATGAAATTATAAGATGCCAACTTTTAAAGTGCTGCCAAATATTTCTCTTAGAATTTAAATCCTAAGAGAAAAATGTATACCTTATCACAAGGAAAGTGTGACTATTTAATATCAGACGGTTAAGTGAGAAAACAAGCATATGTGGTAAAACCAACCTTGCTGGGTTGTCCGGTTATGTCTTTGTGACCTTCTTGCATGTAAACTGCACCATGCATATGGTCTTTAGAATATGGTTGTTGGAAGCAAAAGTTTGCATAAAGTTCAGTGTTAGGTTTGACAGGTGCATTTAAAATGCATTTCAAATTAATAGTTATTCATAAGGTATAAAACCGTGTCCTTTGATATCTGGCTTTAATAACCTTGGGGCCCAAATTTTTGAGAAAAATATACAGCAATTTAGTAATGATAGCTCCATTCAAAGACATTCATGCTTAGAGTCTTCCTAGAAAAGTTTGAGTGATTTGTCCAGAATTATTTTGATCAAAAATGCTTTCTGTCAAGCATTTTCTTCTAGCCATGAGTATTTTGACAATAATTGGTAAAATTGATAGGTAGAGATTTAAAAGTAGGCTACCTCTCCTTTCCATCTCTAATCAAGTTGAGTAAAGTTCTTCTTCCTCTTTCTGTAAAATTCCTGTGCTGACAACAAATGTATTGAAGCTACTTCAGTGACATCATAATACCAAGATGGAAAATAAAAATCAGAAGGCCTAAAATATACAGCATCTTCAGATGCCAAATTCAACACTTTAAAAGATAATATCATCAGTTCCTCCCATGGGAATTTTTATGATTTCTTTCAGATAACTCAGTTAATATTCTCAGATGTGGAAAATAACACTAATAAATCTCTTTACATAATTCTGTGTATTTATAATATTTCAAGTGAGAAAATTGCACTTTTCTTTTTGTCAAGTCTTCTTTAAGTCTTTAAAATATATATGATTTCTTCTGTTTATAAGACAATTCTGTAATGATTTTTCAAGAGATTTTTGCAAAGAAATGTAATTGTTTTCCCTCTGAATGTTTCCATGTGGAAAGTTTAAATTCAGTTGACCTCTATTTAGCCAATGATAACACAGCAATTTTCTGGATATGCCTGTTCTGGTGTTCCTATGTTCTTTCATGCAGCAACTCTAAGAATGTTCATTTGAGAATATCTCAGAATATTTACTCTTCTATACATCACAAGTCATAATTCCTTATAATCGAGCTATGGCACATCTTCTAAACCATGAAAGTATAACTATTAATATGCTTGTTCCAAGTCTTGGGTGCACTATTTTGTAGGGAACAAATATTTTCAATAAACAGAGTACCTATTATATATTCCTTTCATAATGAAGGTAAATGTTCTTAAAGCTTTTAACTTGTAGCCTGGGAAGAAAGTACATTAGTACATTACAGAAGTGTTAATGACCTTTAAGCAAATAGTTGAATAAACAACACATGTAATTATTCTATAGGGAAATGGCTGCTTAATTAAAACATAGAGTCATTCTATTAGCATACACACCTGCTGCTCATGTGGTTCATTTCTTTCTAAAATAACTTGATTCCTGAATAAGTTTTTCTACTTTATTTCCTTAAGAATGTCCATTTTAAAGCTCACTTCAGAGTTGCATGTTGGCTCCCAATGCTATGTACTATATATACAGTATCTTTCATACACAGGCTCACAAACACACACACACACACACACACACACACACATACACAATACTCCTAAAACAGAACATGATTTATCATGACAACTAACTGATTTAGTGAGTTTTATAATCTTGTATTTTTAAAAAATATTCAGCATCCAATAACAAGAGGGTACAGTACTTTTTTCCCCGTAAGAACCTATATACAAACTTACAGTCTCTGCTCAAACTAGAGAAATGTTATTTGTATATACTTCTCTCTGGCACAATAACTTTCTTTCCTAGATAGCATTTATTGAATTAAACAATAATTGTTATCACTGCATACCTGTGTGTATGTTCATATTTTGCATATTCATATTTTGCCTTACATTACAAAACAAAAGGTGGAAGATTCTGTTCTCAATTTATTAATCCACAAATAGTCACTAAGTATTTTTGATTGGTTGCATAGAGGAAAATATAAGTATTTGGGGATTTGTTTCCTTTTTTTATGTTTACAGATTGCATCTTGACTCATTGTACACAAATGGGGTACATCTTTTCTTTTCTATGATTGTGTACAATGTAGATTCATACCATTCATGTAATCATACATGTACATTTTGCAGACTTTTTTATTTTATATTGAGAGTTAACTCATTTTAAAAATGCTAAGTAGAAAATATTCACAAGTGCTAGCAGATATTGCCTGTATTATTCAGTTTTTCATCAATTTAACCAAAATACCTGACAAGAACAATTTTAAGGAGGAAAAAAGGAAAGTTTTATTCTGACTCAGAGAACTTATTTGTATTTTAAAGAATTTAGTCCTTGGTCAGCCAACTCCATTTCTCTTGGTTTGAGATGAGGCAGAAGATCATGCTGGAAGGATGTTGTGGAATAAAGATGGTCACCTCATGATGTCTGGGAAGCAAAGAGGGAGGAAGGGGCCAGGGACAAGATATAGTCCCAAGGGGAAAGCCCTCCCACCTACTTCCTTCGAGCAGGTCCTACCCCCCCAGTAGGTCATTTATCTGCCAATAGATTAATCCACTTGCTGGATTAATACAATAATCAAATGGATTAATCCACTGATAAGGTCAGAAGCTTCAGGATACAATCATTGAGCCTTGTTGCACTGGCTATCATGCTTTCAACACATGAACTTTTGGAGGACATTACAGTTCCAAATCATAACTTTACTAATTTGATTTCCACAAAAACTAAACAGTTCACCTTCCCATCAAAAATGTGTAACAATGATCATTGCTCTTCACTATCAACAGTAATAATATGAGGAAATATTTTCCAATTAGGGATACTAGTTAAAATTTTTTATCTGATAGTTCCTAAATGTCATCTAACTATTTTTTGATTTGAATATATTTTTCTTATCTATTACTAGTAATATTTTGAGCGGTTTCTTTTACTTGTCCTTTGCTCTTTATGCTTTCCTTCCTTTGACAGTTCTCAGTAAAAATGATTTGCATTTACTAGTGCTCATGAATACCAGTCATTTGTTATAATCCCTTTAAGTATATTAATTATTTTAGTCCTCATAATACATTTTGAAAGTAGGAATCATTAACATTTTTGTTTTCCTGATGAGAAAATTGTAATGTTGCCATATTATAAAGTTCCTCAAGATCACAACATGTATAAGTTAGTAGTGGAGGCAACACTTGCCTTCTGGGGAAAGGTATCGAAATTATTTTTAGGATGGCACAGATAGTATTAGCCTCTACAGATGGGTATTGGAGGTCACAGGCTCAGAGTCTGTAAGAAACCCTATGTCCAGGAAAGTCTTATATGTGTCTGGCAAACTTCATTCTTGGTGTATACAGATATATTTTTTTTAATAATAGAAGTCCATGGGCAACTGTTTGCCTTCATAGATGGTCCAGAGACTTTAGATTCCTCAATACCCTACAGTGAAAGAGTCTCTGAGGAAACTAACAAAATTACCTACTAATTTATTTTTGCTATTTTATTGTAACAATTTTATACAACTTTATGGGGTACAGTATGATTATTTGATAGATGTATACAATGTGTAATGATCAAATCAGGGTAATAAGCGTTTCCATCTCATCATACATCAATCCTTTCTATGTGTTGGAAAATTTCATATTCTTTTAGTTGTTTTGAAATGTATCACAGATTGTTCTAACCTATAGCTACCCTACTATACTAGAAAAGTCTAATTAATTTATCCTACCTAATTGTATTTTGGTGCTGCTTATCTAAAATTTTAACAGATTCTAGGATCTTTTTAGAAAGAAATACCATGCATAGTGGGCTGATTCATAAATTAGCAGCATCAGTGAGATTAAGTTAAATCTGTAAATAAGGATTATGTTACCTCTAGGACTTAAGAAAGATGTTGGATTTGGATGTCCCTTAACAAGCATGTGAAATGAAGCTTCTCAGAGTAGGTGCTATCCATGTAAAATCATGTATTTATACTTGAAAAAAGGAAGATACAATTAAAATCTTATCTGCAAAGCTGTTAATTTACTCACTGGATAATCTAGTAAAGGTGTATTGTACCTCTTTGGAAATGAAGGAAACTGGCAGAAATGTTTTGAAACAGGCACTGGATAGAACATATTGGCCAAATCCATGCTGGAAATATTTTCTGGTTGCTGATTGAATAGAATTACTGATTGCTTTGTCGTAGATATGAGATAACCCCCAAATGCTCACATGAAACAATACAATAGTTTTTAAAGGTGAGGTTAATAGATTGTAAGAGGTATAACAATCAGTGAATTAATTCAGTGATATGGATTAGCTGAGTGATAACTATAGGCAAGTATGGTATGACTGGAGAAATAAATCACTGAAGGCATGATGGATTTGGGGTTTATATTTTGTCCCTGGTGAATGTAGCTCTCTCTCTGCTTCCTGACTATCAAGTCCTGTGCAGCTTTCCACCACTATGCCCTTCTGCCATAATGTTTTGGATTACCTCAGGCTCAGAGGTATGAAGTTGGCTGACCATGAATTGAACCTCTGAAAGTGTGAGCCAAAATAATTTTTTTCCTACTCTACATTGTTTTATTGGAACTTTTTCTCCTTTCATTGTTCTCTTTCATCACAATGATGAAAAAGCTGACTAAAATAAAAGTTGATACTGAGAAGTAGGGCTGTTGCTGTGATTACCTGACCATGTGATTAGGAAGACTTTGAAATTGGTTTGAGAGGGGAGAATTATGAAAAGTTTAGAGGTGCAAGCTGAAAACACTTTAGAATGTTGTAAGTGGAATTTAATGGGTAATTCTGGTGGAGCTCAGAATATCAGAATGCTGACAGGACAAAGTACAGTAAAAATTAGGCTTATGAGGTTTCAGAGAAGGAGGACATTATTGGAAATCGAACTAGAAGTCATTTGTTTTATGATCTGGTAAAGAAGTTGTCTACATTTTGCCCAGGTTCTGAGATTTTTTTGTTTGGTAAGACTGAATTTAAAAATGATGTACTAATTAATATTGCAAAGGAAATTCCAGAGCAGCACACCATTCATGAAGTGGCATGGATATTGGTGATGACTTTTAGCCAAATTTATTGTGATAATCAGGATCAAGGAGCAAAGCGAAAATCTTTTAAAATTATGCAGTTTGGTCAGAACAGTGTGAGTAAAATTGAGGCTAAGCAAGTTGTGGTTGTTAAAGACATTATAGTCACTAAAAAGATACCAAGTATTTTGAAATACCAAGTATTTCCTATCTTTCATGTAGGAAAGATGGTTTGAGGGAGTCTCAGGAATTGGTAAGACCACACCCATCTCAGGCTCAAGGGTGTAAAATAAAAATTCCTTTGAAAAAAGACCTTGGGGACACCTTACTTGACCAGGGAGTATTAGGAAGTTTTTTCACCAAACTTGGCCACACAGGATCTCAAAGGCTACTGCAACCATGGTCCCAGGAGGCTTGACTGCTGCTCAAATCCATAGCAGTCCTTGCCAGCAACCACGTGGTACAAGTTCTGTAGAAAGGCTGGATACTGGAGTTAGGGGGACATAGAGGTTTCCACCAAGATTTCAAAGGATGGCCTGGGAGGCCAGGCAAAGTGTAGCTGGGTCAGAATCTCTGCAGGTTGCCCTTGAGAGGGTGATACGTGACATTGTGAAAAGGAAGTCAAAGTTTCATAGGAGATTCCAGAATTAATAGATGCCAGTACTGTAGGACAGCTGCCAAGAAAAGCTGCAGGAATCAAGCAG
The DNA here is from genome assembly GCF_902686445.1 of Sciurus carolinensis. NCBI lineage: Eukaryota > Metazoa > Chordata > Mammalia > Rodentia > Sciuridae > Sciurus > Sciurus carolinensis. Next base: position 108,339,451 of record NC_062217.1, on the reverse strand, counting down.
AAACACGCCGAGAAAGGCCATGTGAACTGCAAATACAGAGGACGTAAGGAACTAAAATAGTCCTTTCATTTCACAAGGCCATGTATCACAGATGCTGGGTGTGGAGCTGCAATACTTGTTTGCTCAACTGGATTTCAGTTTTGCTTTGGTCCCATTTCTATAAATGCCCTATTTTTCCCTTATGAAATGAAATTGTTTACTCTGTGCCATTATATAATGAATATATATTACTTGTTTTTGATCTTTTGAAAACATCCATAAGTTTGCTTCTTTGAGTCTCTTCTGAGATTTTTAGACTTGGACTTCTGGGCAATGTTGAAACTACTAAAATTATGGGGACTCCTGGAAATTGACTAAAGGTATTTTGCATGATCCTTTGAGGGTTAGGGGTGGAAAGATATGGTTTACATATAAGGTGTCCCCACAAAGCTCATGTAAAACAAAGGAAAAATTTCAGAGATCAAATGATTAGATCATAAGAGGTGTGACCTAATGAGTGGCTTTATCTACTGAGATGGATTTAGTGGGTGGTAACATTAGGTAGGTAGGGTGTAGCTCAAGAAATGGGTCACTGGGGTGTGACTTTGGAATTATATTTTACCTGGTGAGCAGAGCTCTCTGCTTTCTGGATGCCCTGTTCTAGGCAGCTTTCCTCTGTCATGTCCTTTCACCATGATGCTCTGCCTCATTTTGGCCCCAGAACTATGGAGTCAGCCCACCATGACCTGCACCTCTGAAACCATGAACCAAAATAAACTTATCCTCCTCTACATCATTCTTATCAGATCTGTTGGTCACAATGATGACTAAAACAGTAATTTTAATAATATTGGGTTTTGGCTGTGAGAGCTTAATGGTTGGAACTATGGCACCGAGGTTGGTATAATCCACCATGAGGTAATACTTATTCCCTTCAGGTTTCACAACAGGCAAAATCAGGCTATCAAATTAAGAAGTAGTGGGAATAATCATTCATCTATTATGTGTTGCATAACAAGTTTAAATTCTTGAAGACCTGGTTCTGACTTATATTTTACCATGCTACCTATTTTAACTGGTAGCCATGGGATTTAACTGAATGAAGCTGAGTGTCTAAGGCAGATTAAATTCAATTTATCCCTGATTATGTCAGGATGTTGGTGCTCAATGGTGGGTCTACCTGAATGTTTATCATGAGCCTTAGTAAATTCCCTTCCTCTTCCTGCCACCAGAACACTCTTCAGAGTAGCTAGATGACTTTACTCATCCCTGGGTATTTCAAATATCTTTCATTGTTAAAATTTCTATTCCTACACTTTTTCCCAATTTACCTTCCTGTTCTTTTTCCAGACAAGATCCTAAATAAGAATTCCTTTACTAAAAATAATTAAAATTTTCTTGTTTGATTTATCTATACACTGTCTGGAATATAATATGGAATTGCTAAAGGAACAAATTTATTTTGCAAGGCAAGTAATTATTCAGAATAAATTTACTCAACTGAACTCCTAGAAAGGGGAATTGGTAATTGCAGAAAAACTTCTGAGAAGAGAATCTACTATTTGTAAGCACCAGAAAAGTCCTGAGCAACAAAACCATTAAAGTGCTTGGATCCAGCTTCAAACACTGAAGTGTCTGCAAAGGTACTCTGAGGAGAAGAAGGAAACAGGGAAAAAAAAGTCCTTTTCAGCACTGCTAAGACTAAGTAGGAGCAATCACAGAAAATAAATAAATAAAATTTCATCAGATGCATAGTCTCTCCCATAGTTATCTGCTGAACTTGAATATTTTCCAGAGATTGACCTCGAAGCACGACAAACACAGCATCAACTTATGTAAATTGCTGCTTATTAAATTGTGAACAACTTGAAAATTTTTGTGAGTTAATTTAAATACATTCCAAGACTTTTTCACTGGATAGTAATAGAATCAGTATGAAAATCAGTATTCAAAATTAGGAAAGTATTGTTTTCTAGAAGCAATCAAGACAACTGTAATCCTTAGCCAGACTTTCAGTACTAGTAGCAGTGTGCATATTTGACCTAGACTGTTCCCAGATTAAAATAAATAGGATAAGAACAGAAAACAGTACATATTTATAACCAGCTTCTTCTCTCCTTTATCACATTTTTTACTTAACTCAGATTTAGAAAAAAAAATGTGAATAATTCATAAACTCCAATGCTTTCCCTATTTCAGTTAATAACTCTACATTGAAATTACTGCTATTTTGGAAACTAAATATTTCTAATAAGTATCTCCTAGACCCTCCATCCATTCCTGTTTCCTAATATGCAGATCATTCCCCATTTTGAAGGTTTAGATCTAATGGTCTATGCTGTTTTCATTTTAACATTCCAAATTTATGAAAATATCTCAAGGATTCCAGATGAGATTTCTTACATTGGCATTTTTCACACTGATTTATCAAGAGTGCTATTCCATGCCTCTTCCTTTTACATTAGTAAATGTTGATTGAGGCTTGCTAGGTACCAGGAACTATTCTAGCAGTTTTAGAAGTAGTAGTATTTAATCCTCACAATGCCCTATTGTTATGGGGCACAACTTAAGAACAGACTGATCACCACTGAGAAGTCCAAATTTGAGTATTAAGCTGGCCGGCTGACTGTCTCACACAATGCCCCAAAAAATGGCTATTGGGAGAACAGCCCCGACCACAGGGTTGTAGGGGTTCTTATGCCCAAAATTACATTAATCATAAGTGTCTGTTGCTATAATTCAAAATTACACATTAACATCATGAGATCATCAACAGAGGGGGAAGTGGGTCAAAATAACCCTTGCCTAGGTACAAACTAAAGAATGGTTACTAACATCCACACAATCACCGTTTACATGGCACATTGTTTAAGAGCAATAGTAATCAAAAGAGAACAATTTTTCTTCTCATAAGAATTGTCATTTTGTATTGCTAAACATGTCACGCTAAGTAACTGATGATGGGGACAGAGGCGGGGTGTTCCCATGGGAGAAGCTAAGCAATTGTTGATTGTTACAGAGGTAGGTTGTTCCCATGGAAGAAGCTTATTTCCTACATAACAAGGAGTCTGATTAAAATGGAGTCTGTCTGGCCGATAACATTCTCATGGAACCAGATCTGTCAGCCCATCACACGGTGAGGGAATCTTTCTTATTAATTGTAAATTACAGATGAGGGATCTAAATCTCGGGGAAGTACTCTAATGGTTTCAAGACTGCAGAAGAAAAGAGTGAAAGAACTGAGATTTCAGTCCAATCTAGGCCTTCTGACATAAAGGCTCACTTTTAAACTCTGCACTCTTTTGTTTCTTCCTATTTCTTTTTAGGTGGTAGTGATAGGTGTGTGACTATTTTTGACTGAGCCAAACTATGATCACATAATTCTAGATTAGAATAACATAACTAGTTCATTTTTAGAAAATAACTATGTACACTGATGAGGCAGAGGGACTATTGTACTGAAAGGACAGGAGTTCGGAGTTGCTTAATCCCTGATGTCACTCAACTCCATGGGCTTTAGTAAATAAATTATGGTAGAAATACAAGCATGTCAACTCACTTGTAGTTTAGGGCTGCTTTTGTGCTATAATGAGTTGAGTTCAACAAAGATTATATAGTCCAGAAAGCTTAAATATATACTATTTGACTCATTATAGGAAAGCGTCCTGACCCTTGATACATGCTAGAAATATTGGTAACTCCAAAGAGAGAATTGCCTTTAAGCATGCTATTTTTATATTCCATGTTCAGATTTAGTAAAGGTCTACATCTATTACTCATTACTTAGTATAAACTTAAGGAGCCTGAACACTTTCTTGAGAATATCTTAAGCTAGAGAATCTTAGAGCAAATATCCTAATCAATTTAAGCATATGTTTTGGATAAAATTGACATCACAAAGGAACTGGGTTTACACTTGACCTACAAATCAGTCATGGATATGAAGGCATAACACTATGATGATTTGGTTTAGATGAGTTCTGGTATTCTATTCTAGCATCCTTAGTGACAATTAGAGTCCAGAATGAATCCATGATCCCATCACCTTTCCTACAGGTAACAGCAGAGATTTAGAGTGGCCAGTTTATTTCCCTGGTCTTTATCAACCTGAAAGCCTAAGCTCACAGATTTAATAATGAGTTACTTTCTTACAGTAGCACAGAGGGAAGTCAGATTGTTTGTTCATTAAATCTCTAAATGAAACAGTATGTAGTATAAATGTAGTTTAAGATTATACTGTATCATATCAAAGTACAGAACATAAACTAAAACTGTGTCCTAATTTGGTCAGACACAATGGCACAATTTATTTTATCCCAACCAAAGGTACAGCCAACTGTCAGAGTCCTAAAGTATAACTTTCACTGAAGTGGATGGAACATCTAAGACTACCGTTGACTTTTTTTTTTTTTTTAAGGAAGAAAGTTTATTTTAAATTCCTCTTTACAGTCTGGAATTTAGTTTGTTTGTTTGATGCTTTTAGTTAATTTTTAAGGAGACAATGATACTGCATGTGAACACACCCCATGCTGAGGACTGAACCTAGGCCTCCTACACATGTATGCCTGCCATGCACCATCAGTGACTCATAGGATTTTTATGACATCATCTTCAGTTGTAAGTCACTAAATGGGTTAGTTTTCTATTTATATCTTAAGTTTTTTACACCAATTTAATACAATACTTGAAAACATAGGTAAGGAAAAATGAGTAAGAATAATTAATATTATAACTGATCCATTTTACCAGGCACGGTGGTGCATGTCTATACTCCCAGCAGCTCAAGAGGCTGAGGCAGGAAGATTGCAAGTTCAAATCCAGCCTCAGAAAAGTGAGACAAAAAGCAACTCAGTGAGACCCTGTCTCCAAAGAAAATACAAAATAGGGCTGGGAATGTGGCTCAGTGGTTGAGTGCCCCTGAGTTCAATCCCCGGTTATCCTCCCTTAAATAAAATTTCATTATGACTTTCTTCAAAAAGAACTTTAAATAGAATCGGCATAACTAATGAAAAGAACTCTGAATTCATACTCAAGAGTCCTAGATTCTACTCAAAACTCTGGTAAAAATTAGCTTCTTACAGTTGGGCAAATAACAACCAGTGTATTCTCAGTTCTTTAGTGGTAAAATTAACGTGTAAGAGGATATTGTCTTGTCTTCAGTATAACGTGTACTTTGCATGGTTGTTCTAGTTAGTAAGTCCCCTCATTTAATGAAGCTCCCCAAGTCCTGTGTGCCCCATTGTGGTTGCATACTATTTTGAACCTTAATATCAGACTAGCTAATATACATTATAAATCCCTATTTACTTGCTGAGTACCTTAGTTAGACACTGTAGTCTTGTAGGTTCACTCAGTTGCCTTTACTCAATATCTTGCAAATAAAAGGTCCTCTGAAAATATCTATGCATGAAAAAAATATAATTTCTCCCACTCATTCTATTCTGAAATATACACAGTTATGGTGAGATAGATGGTAGATGATAGATAGATAGATATAAATAATTAATGAAGTTTAACTTTTTCATGTTTTATAATAGAATCAAAGGGATTATTGTCAATTTTGTTTGAAAATAACTGGCATGATTGATCTCACTAACACTAGCATCTAAATATCAGATATTATTCTCAACATTTATGTTCTACTTTTTTGGAGGATTTCTTCCCATCACTATTTCACAACTCAGTGATCCTTAGCAGTCCATTTACTTACAAATCAAAAGTAATTTCCCCACAGCAAGGCTACTATGAATTTGTAAAAGTTGATTATTTACCAACAGATAACTTCAAATGTCATTCAGTCTATTTAAAGATATTTTTATATCACATGCCTTATGTTCAAGTCCTAATGTACAGCCAAAAGGACCTAATGAGATATACATAAAAATCTTACCTTGTCTCCTTAGTAAGGTTGTAGTTCACATATTATGGAAAGCTATGAGTGGACATTGAGTATAATATGCTGACAGTTGTTTTTCTGGTTTCCATTTGCTTCAGTTTCTACCTGTCAGTTTAGACAGGTCTAAATTGAATAAGGTAAACCTGCACCAGGCTGAAGCTTCTTTGTAGTGGTAGAGCATCACCTCTTGTGTCTCCTTTCTCTCAGACCTTTCTGGTAAATCCATCTGCATAAAAATACTTCATGATAGGTTTCTCTTTTCCCTTTGAAGTCAAGTGGAACTGTTTCTTTTACCTGAGACATGAGGGTGGCAGATTCTCTCTGCAGGTAAGAAAGTACAAGTAAGAATAATAAAACTGCCAGACCTCCCCTGCCCCTTCCCTGACTGTGAACTAGTGTATTTATTTTATTTTAAATCACAAAATATGATTGTTATAGCACTTCTTATAAGTCCTACTTCTTTCTTTAAAAATGGGAAATTAAATTATATAGGCAGTTTCAATAACAATAAAAATGTAATACATCACCCTTGACACTTTTGGTTTCTGGATTTAGATCCTTATATTCTCTAATTTGTAATGTGTGGCATACATACACTATAAACAGGGCTTCCAGAGACAAATTCACACTTAATTTGTTCTGGTTTTATCATTTTTCTTAGGATGTATTGTTGAACAGCAGTAAGAGTATATTTTTGGTGAGTAAACACACACACACACATAACATATAACAAAACAGTTTTTATAATGTCCCTTTCTATTACTATATGCTCAATTAGTAATAAAACTCCTGCAGGAGACAGAGTAAGTAAAACATGAATTTTTACAGTTGCATCTATAGAGATGTATCCCTGAGACATGCTTTTAAACCTTGGAAATACTATTTTAAAACAATTTTTTTAATTAGATAAACTTCCAGGCATAATGGTACTCAGGAAGCTGAAGTTGTGAAGGAGGATCACAAGTTCAAAGCCAGCCTTGGCAACTTAGTGAGACTCTGTCTCAAAATAAAAAAAAAAAATAGAAGGACTGGGAATATGGCTCAGTGGTAGAGCACCTCTGGGTTCAATTCCTACTACTATGCATGAGAAAGAAAAAAAAAAAAAAAAGACAAGCCAAAAGCAGTACACTACAGAATAATTTTGTCTTGTTTAGTTTTTAATCAGTGAGTATAGCTGACTAGTTCATCAGTGAGTCTTTCAGAAGTGTTAATAGCAAAATTATCATAAGGTTTGATTTTTTCCAAAGCCTAGTTAAAACAAAATGAAACAAAATCAATGATGATATTCTGACAATTCTGAGGGAAAGAGTATCAAATGCATATGCTATTCCCCCATTTGCACAAGAGAGCTAATTTGTGGAAAATAGAAATATGAAAATTTCTAATTCAAATGTGTCTCATAATCATTTCTATAAGTGAAGGTCCTCTTATGACTTCTCAAAATAAACATTACAAATCTGAAATGACTAAATAACTGGCAAACCAAAGAATTTTTAGAATTATTTTTTATGCCACTAAGGGAGAAAAGTAAGAACTGGCATTAGTGTGTGGCAAATTTTCATTGAAATAATATATTGTAAGATGAAATATTAGTTTAAAATAAGATAAATGGTTACATTTTTCAATGTACATGTGTAAAAGATGAATACTATAGATACATGATGTCTCCCTTAATTAAGCCACAATGGTATGCCTGACAAGTATATAACATATAATTCCAAAATGTGAATGGTTAGAACTTATTGCTTAGCTTATATTATTGATGAGTTTCATCTCATATTTGGAGACATCCTGTTGTTTGGGATCTGATGAACAGATGTAACTGTCAAGTGACTTTCTCCCTACTTTAATTCATATTGTTTGAGCTGTCACATGCAAATAATGTAGACACAAGCAGACTGGCATTCTGCCTTCTGCTGACAAAGCAAGAAATGTCTAGGAGGTAGTCAGAGGGGCATAGGCATACCTGCTAAGTAACCTGGCTCACCAATAGTTGTTGGGAGAAATCCTAAGTCTTAGCTAGCAGCTGTGAACGTCTCAAGTGCATAAAAGGAAAGCCTTCACACATTCACGCCCCAGGAGCATTCTGCTCTGGCCACTTAGGAAAGTAAACAACTGCCCCCAAATTGACCTAGAGTTACCAAGGGAACCTGTATAGGGGCCTGGTGGTCTGAACCCCGTGGCACATTGTGACTGGGCAAAAAGTCTATAAAATGTATGGTTTTTCCTGCAATAAATGAGTTTGCAAGCTGCTCGCCACAAGCCTACTCCTACCCAACTCCTAGAGTCTGAGTCTTGACTCTGCAGCCCTTACCTGTGCCTGAGCTAGCCTGGCACCCCTACAAATAGTTGTGTAAGGATTGATGAATTTGTTTCACACTGAGAATCAAGTCTCTATTTGAGATACTTAATCCAATGGCAATCAGTACTTGCCTCTGAATACCTGAAGCAATTTGTGCAGCTTACCATATAATAAAGTTAGGTACATTTTTATTTTCATTTTATAAATTTGGAAACTAAAGTCTAGGCTCTTTAAGTAACCAAAAGCACAGTCATTCAGTGGCAGGGTCCAAGATTAAAATTTTATGTCTGTCCCCAAATCCATGATCTTCAGATAATGACATTTTGTATAGTTATAAATCTGAGTAGATAGAGTCTGAAATGAATTCTTTGCTGACGTCAGGAGATTTCATGCAAATACAAGCCTGTCTGGAGTTTTCATTTCACCAGTCTACGTCAATAAAATCAATTCAACTAGGTGATCCATTATTTTTATTTTTTTTAAATAGAAGATAGAGGGGCTGGAATTGTAACTCAGTGGTAGAGCTCTTGCCTAGCAAGTGTGGGGCACTAGATTTGATCCTCAGCAGCACCTAAAAATAAATAAAGGCATTATGTCTGTATACAACTGAAAAAACATATTTAAAAAAATAGAAGATCAAATGGGAAGAAGGAAAGAAATAGATGGATGCACCAATGGATGGATAAGTAGATGAACTAGAGATATGGATGGACAAATTTTTTAATTAAAAAACATAAAGTAGGCATTCTGTCATGCAAATACCATTATCTAAAATACATAAAGACTTCTAGCTTAAGCTACCTACTGCTGTGGTTGGAGACATTTCTAACCAGTAATAAGTCCAGTAAGACTTTATATCTCTGTGTACAGATGCACAGGATAGCAGTGTTCCAAGATGTATTCTGTTAATGGAGTAATATCCAACTCAAACTTTAATGGTGACACTTTAAATCCTTCCAAGCTCTAAAAGCAATTTCTTCGCTTAATTACTTTTTCAGGACTGTAAGACACTTGGGCATTCTCACTCTAAATATAATTTTCTGCATTTATTTTCAACATTTCTGTCAAGGTTATTTAAATGACTGTTCTCTGGTTATTTATGCAGTATATGCAATAATTCTATGTTTTTATTTGAATGCCATTTAAAGCTTAATATAAATTCTAGTATACACACAAATGTTCATGTATATGTACAATTGCATATTGGCTTTTTTAATTCTATTAATAAATTTGTTCACTTAAATTTATTCCCAACCATACACATGCACATACACACATGAATGGATAACTTGTGTAGGACACATTTTCATTTCTATTGTTTTTTTTTCTGTACTTGGTTTAGTTATTACTAATTTTGTTCTGCCTCTAAGACATTTACTTTAATAAGAAAGAGGAAAATAGGTAATTTAGACCAAAGATACAAGGTTTTCATTACTTAAAACGATTTTCTCATTTAAAAACTGCACTAAATATTTGAGTTCTTATTTTTATATTTCTGAAAGATTTGATCTCATTATTCCATGAATCCCTGGAGGAAAGTGTTCACCATATACTCTCTCAGGCATATTTATTTAAAAAGTCATTAGGCATGTAAAAATATTTCTAAATTAATTTGTGTCTCTTAATCTGGTTCAGTTTTGACCTCAGGTTATCATGTGAAGTTTATAGTCACCAAGTGTGCCTCATACTGAAATACCCACTGATTGAATCCATGGGCAAGCAGCTCTTTTCTTACCTTAAAATTACCAGGATCATAATACATAAAAATATCATTTTCTAGATTATCAATCCACTGCTCCCACTTCACAAACTTCTCCTCTACAAAATAAACACACATGCACACACCTTAGCATTACACTCTTAAGAGTATATGAAGTATAATCTCACTGCTTCCATTTGTTAAGTCACTGACTGAAAAAAAAAAGCATAAATGAATTAGAAAAATGACTGTGTGGGAATATTATGACTAACAATTGCTGTGGACTGAATGTTGTGTCTCCACAAAATTTGAATGCTAAAACCCTAATCCCCATTGTGTATCTGGCAGTGGTCTTTTAGGAGGTAATTAACTCCAGAAAGTGGAACTCTCAAGAGTAAGACTCATGCCCTGATAAAAGGAAACATAGGAAAGTTTGCTTCTTTATGTTCTCTTCACCAAGGATACATGAATACAAATAAAAACCAAGAAGAAGGCCTTCGTCAGACCCTGGATCTGAAGGCACCTTGATCTTTGATTTCATAGCATGCTGAACTATAAAAAAATAATTATTTATAATTTAAACCAGTCAGTTGTAGCAGCCCAAACTAAGACAGTAATTATATCCTGAATTTTTAAATGGTCTGCCTGTACCTTTTGAATTGTTGATTTTGGAAAATTTATTGACTCTTCTGTAAACCTTATTTTCCACCAAAACCCAAGAATGTTAACTATATTTGCTCCATATGATATCAGTGATAATTAAATATTATGATGAATCTAAGAAATCTTGTATTATTAATGAGTATCTTCGAAGGACTCAATGCATACTCGATCTTTACTCATTTTTTTCTTGCTAAAAAGCCTACAATATGTTATGATAAATCAAAATTATCCATAATAATTGGTATTTTAAGTAATAATTAATAACATGTATCACCAAACATGATCCCGGATTTAATCAGTCATATTTTGCATTTCAAAATTTATTTAAGTTTATGTGATAACTTTCTTCCCTAATACCTTGCAACAAAACACTTTGTTATTTGGAATTGAAGAGTGGAATTATTTAATAACTTCAGAGCTAATTTAGATATTGTAAGTATAGAGTACCTAACTGTTAAGTAGGTTACTCTAATTGCTAAAAAATGCCTGAAACTTATTAACTAATTATACTTTCTAGGAGCATTAGACCACAAGTCAAAAATCAAGAATTTCATTTCAGATCTAGCACTTAATAGCTCTGGATTTGAGGGCAGTTCATTTATTGTCTTTGTTCTTTTTTGAACAACTTAATATTGTTTTCCAGGATCTTATTGCATTTAAATAAATTATCAACATTCTAGTCTTTGAGAAAGAATATATAAATATTTTTAACAAAAGGATAGAGAACAAAAAACCCCAGGTCAAAAGGGATCTATTACCACCACTTTAAGAGCAAAAATATAATATGGAAATGTTAATGTGGCATACACCAAATTAAAATGAGGGAAGCAAGCTGGGTGTGAAAAAACAATAGCTAAAACATGCTAATAAATGACAATTGTCACTGATGTCAATCCTGGAAACAGTGATAAATTGGCGGGGAAGGAGGAGTAGACTGAAGATAACTAGAGAAGACTCCCTGCCTAATAGTTGCAGTAGTTAATAAGATCCTTGGCTGCACTGGTGAAGAATATGAACAAATTTTCCAATTTTTCTGAAAATATCATAAGTTAAGAAATTTATATGAAATGTCCCACTTTACATATTTCAGTAACAAATATGGCTAAAATATCCTATGTACACATATGAATATACCACTGTGAATTTCACCTTTATGTATAGCTATAATGTACTAATTAAAAAAACATAAATAAGTATAAGTACAGTACAATAAAGGAAAGGGAATAGGAATAGGAGTATGGGCAGTAAAGAGGAAGTATTGGTGACTAAATTGGAGCAAATTATATTCCATGCTTGTATGATTATGTCAATATGAACTCCAACATTGTGTATAACTATAATGCAATAATAAAAAAGAAAGAAAAAAAGTGTATTTTAGCTAAACATATATATTGTCATCCTAAAGACCACCTATTTGAATTCCCTTGACATTCACCTTATTTTTTGAATTTTCTCCAGGACACCACAAAGAAGTAATTGCTTATGTGTGAACAAACGTATGGATGGGATCATGGCAAATGCATCAACATTTGTAAAATTTTTATCTTAAAAAGTTGCTATATATAGTATTGTAAAACTGCTTGCCTTTCCTATTATACATCTTGTTAATGCCATTTCTTAAAGAAACATTGTAGAAATTTGAGTATTTTCCTTATTTTATGTATCATATTCCGGTCCCATCAAAATACCCACCTTTTCTTCAGCTATTTTATACATCTGTTTAGGTTTTTTTCATCATCCAGATCAATCTCTTCTAAAATGATAATCTTCCTGTATTCTTAGAATTATAAAGATACACCATAGTAAGGAAGGTTTAATTTACCCCATGCCACAAACCCCTGTGTAATACAATTTATGTTTGTGGAAACATTTGATTATACAGGTTAAGTACTACATTTTTTCAAGTTCATATTAATTTATTTTTTTAGTTTTCTGAGAACTTTAATTACTAAAATGTAAATAAAATGCACCACGATGATTACAAATATACCCCTAGCATTTTAAGAGGCATGTCCCATTTCTGTTTTGTAGGTTCATTCTGAAACACAGTTCCATTCTCCTTCCTTGAATAAAATGAACATATTTTAGAGTAATGATAGTTAAGTCTTAAGTCTATGACTCCATCTATAAAAGGAAATTTGTTTCATAATGGTCTGAAAAAACTGAATGTCCTTTACAGCAACTCTATTTTTTCTAAGATCATTAGTGCCCCACAACATTTTTCTGAGATTACATTCTACTTAACTTCCTTAGTGTCCACTCTAAAACTGTTTGCTAAAACTTTAGGTCTTAGATTGTATTCAGTTAACCTATTATTTGACATCTGCTTCTTTGTCCATGCTTTCTGGATACACATTTTCTGTTGGACTATTTGCTTTGGCATTCAATAAATAATGTAAGAAACTGAGGATATTATATGAAATACTGTGTGGCAGATATGCCATTTTATCTTAGTGAATTTCCAGGTAGAGTATGTCAAGCTCTGTAGAGTTCAGAGCAGTACTAATAGTTTCTGTTCTATAAGCACAGTTAATTGGACTTGTAGTCCATGCTAATCTAAACAGGTTATTTTACCTCTTTAAGTCTGCTGTCCTATTTGGTGAAGTGGTGGTTATAAAACCATACGCCATTTAGACTGAGATCTTCATAAATCTTAAGAAATAATGTACCTTGGGTTCTTTGAAGCATCTGGTATACAGTGAATATTCCACACATTTTGACCTTTGCCCTCAGTGTTAGTTTCACCATCAGCTCTCCACATCACCATTGAAGTCTGGTTCATTTCCTGGACAAGTATAGCATACAACTTCGTCCAAAAACTATCACCTTGACCATTAATCCTTGCATAATCCCTACATTCAATGTCCCAGAAATACAGGAAGGGGAAACTTCACAATAATATTCAAAAATCCCAGAAGCAAACTTCTATTGTTTTCAGTTTGAGATTTAGGAATTGATAAAATCTGGCCTTTTGTTTTACCCAAACATTAAAACTGTATATCCCCCAAATTGATGTTGTAAATATTCATTCAGATATGGTCAAATTTTTACTCTATGTTCTATTTAAAACCAAACTTGCCATTAATATAAGTTCAACATAATTAAATATTACTTCTCCAATTGAAAATAGCAAAGGAAATGGATTATGTACAGATGAAACATGAGACATATCAGTTGATATGTCTTTTGTGTTCTTGGCAAGACCCTAAAAGATGGAATGGAAAGAACAAATATTCCTTCACTGAGTGCTATAACCTTTTGCAGTTCTCTGCTTTTTCTGCCAATGTGTTTACTCAAAAATACAGTTATGAGACCATATGATTTGTGGTATTCCCTTTTATTTTTAGAGATAAATGAAAAGTCTCTGGGTTTTGAGCTTCAGCATCAATGAAAGCCTGCTGAAACTCATCTTTTCCTTCATTCTTTACATCAGGGTAGCTGTCAGCCACAACTGAGTGCTTGACAGGCCACCTTTTGGGCTACCTGATGTACTGTATTGATGACTTATTATTTTTGCTTGTATCAACTGTTATTAGCATGCTCTGACAGCAAGTGTTGAATCTAGAGACAGGCCTACAGAGGCCTCATCAGTCACACTCTGTGCTTGACAGTCTTCTATAGATATCCCCAAAGACAAAACACATATCTGTCTTGCAATATTTTATTTCACTCCCTTAGTAATTTACACCTTCAAAGCCTGGTAATATAAGTGATGTGCTGAGCTTATGATGGATTTTTGTTTTAATTTCAAGCTGTAAAACTCTCTGTGTTTTTCATCTGTATTAAGCACCAGGCAGATGGTATCAACTAATTGTTTATGTTGAGCTCTTCTTCCATCATGTAGGGGAGATCCCAGAGATGTGCACTTTAGCATTTGTAGTTCAATGATGATGGATGAATAAAAGAGTGTCATGTATGTTTTGTTTGGGAAAGTGTTTAATTTGGAACCCATGGCAACAAAAGTATGTGAGGTGGGACTGAGCCCTGCTCTCAGTAATTCAAAAGTCATTCAACATCATCTAGCAGTGCTTTATCTTAGCTCTTGTCACTTATTAAGAAATGATGAATTCAAGCATGCAATTAGAAAGAAAAGTGTTCATGACATTATCTACATTTTACAGAATCGAGTTTGTTTTCAGCAATTGGTAAACATTTTGATGGGGAGTATTTCTTAAAACTGTGAGGAAGGTACAAAGAATTCATCACACAGCATTCGTAATACAAGTTGCAGGATCTCTGCCTTGTTATCAAGGATTTCTACATAATCACAGACACTAGTTTTCTCCAAGACATCAGGTAAAGACATCTTTTATGCTTCCTCCATTCTATTTTCATTGTATAAGCTATTAAGAGAACAGAAAAGAGATCATGCTCAATAAGAGGAACTCTGAGTAGATGCCTACCAGCTCACATGAGCCATTGTTTTTACCTTTATGCTTCTTTTTTTATTCCTTTGCTCTTCTTCCTCATCACCTTTTTGTTTTTAGATTATGGAGTGTGTACACCTGCTTCATTATGAATGAGACTCCTACTTTTGTGTGTCTACATTCAGGGAAGAATGGGAAATTTACTTTATGCAGATCCAAAAAGGGGCTAGCATTTATGAAAAAGTGAGATTACTGCCTGCCTTTCTGATTTTATTTAACTCCTATTTCTCATGCCTTCCCATTCTGAATAAAACATTTTTAATTTTTTTGGTTGGAGTGTGGCTGAAATAACTTATGATAAGTAGGGTGGTACAGAAATCTATCCAAAATAAGATATGTGAAAGGCAGCAAAATCAACTGAAGAGTTTAGTACATGGCATAGAAAAGAGGAAATGATTTGAAATAAAAACTTTAGTGATGATCTTAAAGGATTAGCTTAGCCCAAAATTAGGACGTTGACTCATGAGGCTAGACACAGTAATGAGCAGGAACAGGTGACATCACATGGCACATGATGAGGTAGGCCAAGCAATTTAAGAGGGAAGACATGAAGAATGTAGGGAGTCAGGAACTTCATTCCATAAGTTATTGACTAAAGGTTTCAAGAATGAGGCAACAATTTTAAGAATATAAGCAGAATCGGGAATAAAATATCTGTGTTCACGTGTTTTGTAACAGCATTATTCACAATAATCAAGAATCTGGAAACAAATGTTCCTGGAAAGATGACTGCATGAAGAAACATGGCATGTAGGAGCTGAAGGAATGACTCATATTGGAGATAGCTCGACTAGTATGCACCAGGGCTGTGGTTCTAATCCCTGGCGCCTCAGAGGAAAAAAGGAAACATGGCATATAAATAAAATGGAGTGTTTTCCACCTCTGGAAAGAGAGGAGATCCTGCCACTTGCAACACTGATGAACCTGGAAGACATTATGCCAAGTGTAATAAAGCAGTCACTGAAGGAAAAGTTCCGTGTTATTTAACTTATGAAAGGTATCTAAAATAAATAGAAACAGGATAATTGTTAGAGGCCAAGTGAAGAGAAATGGAGCTTCCTGTTCAATAGGTGCAAAGTTTCAGTTGCATAAATGGAGTCAGCCATAGAGACCCATTGAACAGCTTTTTGCCTTTTCTTCACAGTACTGTACTGTGCATTTAAAATTTATTAAGAAGAGAGAACTTATGTGAAGTGTTCTTACCAATAAAAGATAAATATTACAGTCAGAGGTAGAGAGAACATTTGAAATACATTAATCTAAGAAACTAAGAAAATAATTCTACCCAGAACAAAGAACTTTTATTTATCTATAGGCAAAAGATAAATAATTTAATTTAAAAGTAAGGGAAAAATTTAAAAGACAACCAAGTTGCTAATATGGATAGAAAATTTGCTTAACACAGTTGATCATCAGAAGGATGAACATTGGAATATCAAGGAGATGTCATTACATATACAAGAGAATCAGTAAAATGAAAGTAGCTATATATAGCAAGTGTTGACGAGAATAGATATCAAAGAAACTCCCATATATTTGTAGATGGGAGTGTAAATCATACTACATTTTAAAGAAATTTTAAACTGTACAACTACCCAATGAAATTGGAATTCAATTTGTAGGTATCTACACAAAATAAGTGAGGGCATATTTATACAAAAATAATAATGATAATAAATGAGTGTGTTTATACAAAAAGACATAAGAACATTCATAGTAGATTTTAATTAATAGGAAAAGTGGATAAAATATCAATCAAGAGGAGAAACTAAATTAATTATGATATCGACTTATATAATAATAATGCACAGCAATAAAAAAGTAAAATACTGAGACTAGAAGTGTAGCTTAGTGGTAGAGCACTTGCTTAGCATGCATGAGGTCCTGGGTATCCCGCACCACAAGATAAATATACATATACATATGTGTGTATGTATATATTTTTTATAAAAGATCTTTAAACCTCAGTTTTGATATGAGTATTATAAAATAGGTGTACAAATCTGTAAAGTTTGTGAGTTACACTTAAGACTTACACATTTTACTAAATATCAATTTAGTCTTAGTGATGTATTTCTAAAATATTTTATTAAGACTATATTTATTTTATATTTATATATTAAAATATGAGTGGTATTTCATATCCGAATATTTTCTAAGAGAGGAGTTTGTGGTTTATAGTAAGTATTCCACTTAATACTTTTATCATAATATTTAGTTGAATAAGTGGTTTATAACTGCATAACATTATATGTAAATATCAGTTCTGATGGACTGAAGTCAGAGTTCTACTTTCTGATATGATTATAATGTGATTATATGATCTCCATGATTTTGTCCACTCAGCTTCTTGGTAAAAAGGGAATTTTAATATCTCTAAAGTCTATTGTAAGGTTTAAGTAAATTAAATGTGTTTTGTTGCCAAAAATACACAGGGTATACAGAGAATTCTTGATTTTCAGAAGTCTCTCAACTTCTCTTTTACCATTTTATTCTTATGGTCATCTGCCTCTCCTCAGTGCTACTGGTTCCCATACAATTCTCTAAAAAACAGACTTTCTCAGCCTTAACTCTTCAGCCACTCCTTCTAGAAGTGAGTTATTTATCCTCACTTGCTCCCTTTTGCCACTTCCAGAACACTCTTACTTCTCTTCAGACTTCTCCAAATTTGGAATCTTGGTGCCATAGATTTTATCAATTACTCTCTTTCATTCTTATAGTCACTTTTCCTTATTTTCTAAAGTCTTTATATCATGATTTACTGTCATTATTTGCAACTTTGCCACTATTGTAATTTTAGAGTTCCATCAAATGTCCTCTTTTTAGGCATTTGACCACGTTTTTTTCAATACTCTTGACATTTTCAAATACCTCAGCTAATCAAACCCATGACCTCTGTTCAAACTATGCCATTACTCATAATTGCCAAATATTATAATGCAAGTTTTAAGTCTTTTATTCTCTGAACATTAACTTCTGCCTTTCCAGTTTATTTTCTTTACTACCAAAGCTCCAAAAATACATTGACTTAATCTGGATTCATAATCTCCTACAATACAAATTTCTTATACCATTTTCAATCAATTTTCTTCTACACATTTCTTCAAAGTAACCAAACAATTGTTACAATTGCTATTATCCAAGCCAACATCATATCTCATCTGAATTTTTAAATATTCCTATTTCTGTTTCACATTGGCCTCACCTTCAGTCTGTTCCCAGTACATGTGCAAGAATATAAGAATATCACCAAAATCACGTCACTCAACCTTCAACCACTCCGCCTCAACCATCTTCAATAACTTACCATCTCACTAGTCAGAGGCAAAGTCTATTTTATGAAACCTTACTCTATTCCCCACCACTACTCCATGTGTACCTCTGTGACCATATGCCTATTGCTCTTCCTCTTGTGCCTCTGTTACAGCTTTCTTGTAACCTGCTGGCCTTCTGATGCTCTTTGAACATGTCTGCTTGTGAAACTAGAATAAAGTACCATAGACTCAGTGGCTTGTAAACACAAGTTTATTTCTCATTCTTCAGGAGTCTAAGAAGTTCAAGGATAAGGTGCTGGCATATTCCATGTTTGGTGAGTACTTATTTCCTGGTTCATAGACTTCTGTCTTTTCTTTGAATCTTCACATGGTAGAAGGAACAATCAAACTTCTTCAGACACCTTTTATAAGGATACTAATCTCATTCTTGAAGACTATCCTTATGACTTAATCACCTTTGAAAGCCCTGCCTTTTAACACTTCCACATTTGATAACAGGTTTAAACATATGAATTTTGTAGTGACCTTGGCTTGGTCTCTGTGTTAGTTAGATTTTCATTGCTGTGGTCAAAACACCTGAAAAAAAAAAAAAAAAAAAACAATTTTGAGTAGGAAAAATTTATTCTGGCTCATTGTTTCATTTTATGATCAGCCAACTTCATTGTTCTGGGCTATGAGGCAGAATATCATGATGGAAAGGCATTGTGTAGTTATTCTTCTCAGCTCATGGCATCTAGGAAGTGGAGAGAAAGATGGGGAGAGGCTAGGGACAGGTATAGTCTGCAAGCCCATGACACTAGTGACTTACTTCCTCCAACCATGCCTCATCTACCTGTAGTTACCATCTCCCAAAAGACTATTTAAATTAATAAACCATCAAATGAACTACTCCATGGATGATGAGGTCAGAGTCTTAATGATCCAATCATTTCATATCTGAAAATTGTCACAATGCCTTTAACACAAGAGCTTTCAAGGAACATCCCATATCCAAACCATAACAATCTTTTTTTCTTTTTTTCCTGTCTAAATCACCACCGATTTCATACTGAAGATGGTTTCACCCATGGGTGTAACTTGGTTACCTTGCCAGTAGCTTGGGCAATATCTTTGTTGACAATGTGTGGAAAAGAGAGACAGGCTATGCTTTCCCAGAAACTCTAAGGAAAGGTCATCCACCAGGATTACCCTAGCCTTCCCCTTCTATGAACAAATTATTAGTAAGATGATTACTATTAGTAATTAGTACTTTAATAAGGTGTCACTATTATTAATGATCCCTAAAAATCATGGGAAGTATTACTTTGTGTAAGGGCCCTCTCTAGTACTCAGCTTAATGAAATTTATTGTAATATATTGTATTGTATTTATTGTATATATTGTAATATATGTAATATATTGGAACTTTTTTATCAAAGCTTAAATTTTCATCAAGGAATAGTCATTATAGAAAAGACATTACAGAATTGATAGTCACTACAGAAATTCATGGAGATCCAGGGAGTCTTTTTTTTTTTTTTTTTTTTTTTAAGATTGGATAAAATTGAGCAGGAAGGAACTCACTCTGCAAGCCAGCTCAATGAATGTTTGACTATTTGGCAACTTCATTCTCAAGTTTGAGCTATTATACAAAATTGCAACCCCATCTTGACAAAGATACATCTCCAGGTTTCTCATAGTAATCCCTTAATTCTGCGACACTTCAAGCAGATGATGATTCATCAATTTCAAAATTTTTTTAAGATGTTATACTGGATGAAAATTAATCTAGCAAATATAATTAACATTCATGGGTTATCAATTGCTTCTTCAGGGAGAATGTGCTCATGTTAAAAGATTTGATTAAAACACAAATTTCCTTAATTTGGTAATGTAAATGAAGTAGATGGTAATATTTAAATGACTTTGGCAACAGGGTCTTCCAACCCAAAATGGTTTTCTTGAACTAGAATTTACACCATGACTCCACTCTACTCAAGCCTTATTAATCAGCTTAATTTTATGTAACTAAATATTATATATTGTGTAGCTTGGACAGTAGATATTTATTTCTCACAGTTCTAGAAGTTGGGAGTCCAAGATCAAGGTGTTGGCAGTTTTGTGTCCTGGTAAAATCCACTTCCTGGCTTACAGAAATCTGCCTTCATGATTCCTTGTAAGAGAAAATTTTGTCCCCAACTCCTGGAATCCTGTTAACAGTACTGGGGTGGGAATCAGAAACATGTAAGATGAAGTACCAGATCCAGCCATACTTAAAATGCTGGCATACTAAGTTCACAGTGTTGGTCTAAATTAAATGGGATATTGGTAACAAATGTTTATTCACTTTTTAATGGCTTTTTTCACATTTCTGGTAATTTTCCCCAGAATTGGATGCTACAAAATAAAATTAGTTAAAGACATATTATGTAGAATGAAAAATTATCTGCTTTTGAATGGAAGAATTCTATCAGCATACTCATATTTTGTTTTTCCGTTGTATAAACTCTCAATAGTGTTCTTTCCATAAATATATTGAGAAACTGGTGAAATCATACCATATCTGCAATTACATGAAAATGTGAAGGCTGTGAAATATTACAGTGGACAGCAAGAATGACATTCTGTGCCAATTTTACAATGGTTTATATAAGTCACAAATATTTGCTTCAATAAAGTTAAGAACTAACAAAATCTTAACCCAAATCACTAAATAATTTTAAAATGGTATTATCATTTGTACAAAGTTATGTCTGAATTCAACTGACTATTGAATGCTTATTTTCCAATAATAGAAATATATGCATTATCGAAAACAGATATTCCAAAAATTCCAAGGAACAAAAAACTAAATGAATACTGTCTTCAAATTGCTATTTTAGTAATAAAAGTACATGCAGATGTTCAAAATTCATTATTTTTCATTTTGTAACTTACTTAATCTAAAAGTTAATATGTAACTTTTATTTTAATGTGTACTTTCTTCCCTTATATTCTTTGCTAAACAATGCTTTCATCCAAAATAGACAACTGTAGAAAAAAGAAAAATGCTATTTCTCTTATGAATTGTTAAAAGATTTAAATGATAATTATAGGCTACTCTTCAAGGTGTTGGAGTGCACAATATAGCAAATGACATTTGCAGTTGAATAACAGTAGAAAGAAGCTGAAAAAATAAATAATGTATAAAAGTAGCTTAAAACAGATTACAGTAGAACAAAAGGTTTCCTGCCAAACAGCCCTGTAAAAATTGATCCTTTTAGGCTTTTGTGCTGGTATTGGATTTAAGTTTTAGACAAGGCATTTATATATGACCTTTTCCATTTCTTTTCTACACCATGGGATCAAATTCCCTATAAGACATTTGCAGTAAGTATTCTTAGCTGGGAGCACAGGTTTGGGGATATTAGGAGAGCAGATTAGTATGATTATGGTTTGCCACGGCAATTTCACTTAAGCTATTGCTACTGTTTAAAAAGGACTTTGATATATATATATATATATATATATATATATATATATATAAATAATGTGTGGTTCTATCAGTATAAAACAAAGAATGTGTTTAAATCACTAAACAGCAAACATTAAATATGAAAATGTTCTGATTGGTGAAAAACTTATGTGGTATTTATATTTTATTAATAAGGCCAAGAAAATCTACTCAATCCCTATACTAAAATGATTTTGATTCTCAAGGAAAAACTGAAATCTTCAGTCTGTTACAACTCAGTTCCTTAACTGCAGCAGCTCATTCATAAATGCTTTCTACAAACCCCAGGGAGACAGAAAGAAAGTGCCTCAGTGGGCATAACACAAGTCCACACAGCAGAAAGTTTTGTCCAGCAAAATATTTGAAAATGTTCTATAAAATCTATTGGAAATTGTCCTGATACACAGGATATATGACAAATAAAGTAAGGCTTCTATTAATTTTGATATTCTTACATGTTGCCCCTCAGGGAATTATATATCAGTGTTCAGGTAATATTTACTAAGAACTTGGGCTCAGAGATTCTTTAAGAGTCTGTTTTCATGTTCTTCTTATCAACCTTATTGTAACACAAGGATAACCATATCATTATCTTTTATTTTAAAACCTTTCACAAGTAATTTAGTTCCTTCAATAATGTTTTAATATTTCTCAAAAAATTTTACCCAAAAACAGTAGGAATATCAGTCAGATAAGTATTAGTTAAAAACAGAAGAAAAATGAAGTTTTTTAACTTTTTGAAGGAAAATGAAATAAAACAATAACCTGTTTTGATGTCATTTACACTTATCTAAAAATAATAACTGGCATGAATACCATTTTATTAAACTGTAATTTAAAATGTTATGTTGCTGATATATATGTATTAGAAAAATTATGACAATAAATTTCTTACATTTCTAATGTATGCATGATCAAGAAAAAATAACATTTTAATTTCACTTCTTTCTCTATTCTAATTATTTTTCAGGTAGATTCATCATTTGTGAACTTAGGTCATAAACATTCTCTATTCTTAGCTTTGGCTAACAGCAGAGATAATTATTCATTATATAAAGCCAGAATAAAAAAGTGTTCTGTATTATTTTAATATAATTTAAGTCAACTCCCTCTTTTAAAAAGAGTAACATTTGAATTTTATATTTTTCTTGAATAAAAAGGGAACTGAGGGAACTGAGATGATGTTTACTTTTCCATCTTTCCCTTAATATATGTAAAATCTATTTTTGTCAATATTCCACAGTCCTTACTAGCTTTCTGATTTTGACCCAAATTCTTAGTCATTTGATCTCATTTATAATAACTATGAGGTGAATACAGTAGTTGTAGTATATTCCTGAAGAAGTTATTATGTGGATTAAATAAAATAAATCTCAAAAGAAATGCTTGGTAAAGATTCTGGAACATAATAAACAGTAAATATAGTTATATTTTTTAATTACCATACAATATAATGCATTTTATAAGATTCAGAATTTCTAATTTTAGAACCATATATATTTATATCCAGAGAAATATGCCTTTTATGGTAAAGTCTTATTTAAGGATTTAGCTCTACCACCTGCTAGAGATCTTACATATCCAGCCATAGGACCTTCTTATACATTAATTTTTATTATACAAAATAAACTAGGTAATTTGGCAGTAACAAATATTCCCCAAATTTCAGTGGTTTGACACAGAGAAAGTTTATTGTTACTCCCACGAAGCCTACTGAACATTCAGAACACAATCTGGGGAAGAAATAACTCATGTGTCAAGATGAATATTTATTAGATTAGTGCCACCTTCAGTTAACAAATGTTCCTTAATCATTCTGTCATGGTTAAGAGACAAAGGAGAAGAGAGACAGCTTACTTGTGAGGAGCACACTTCCTCTTTGCTCATCTTACATTGGCTAAAGTCAGCCCTTTGACCCCACTTCTCTCTTTCAGGGCAGAGAAGGAGTTTCCTTCCAGGTGTATGGCTGTAACACAGAAGGGGCTCTTGGAAAATAATAATGCCTACTGCAGTGCTGAAATTTTCATGTTTCTTCAGACTCCATCAATAACATCTTGCTTTGTGTATGATTTGTAACTCACTATAAATTTTTTTCATAAAATAGTGGGGTGAAATGAATGCATCTTTAAAAGACCTTGATCTGTTCTTCATTATATCCATAACATCTGCACCAATGGCCCCAAAATAATAAATATGCTATTTAATAATATGTAAAAATTAAATAAATTATAGATCCAAATATAATTCTTATATAATAATGAAATAGGATTTTAAATGGTTTTAATATTTATCATAATTTTTTGTTATTTTCTTCTTATTTTTATGTTCTTTGTGACCAACACTGAGCATTAATGAAAATGAAGGCAAAAAACAAGAAGGAGTAGCTACCCTCCTATCTGACAAAGTAGATTTCAAACCAAAATTAATCAAAAAGGACAAAAGAAGGTCACTTCATACTGCTCAAGGTAATCATCTGACAAGATATGATGATTATAAATATTTAAGCCCCAAATGTGTATGCACCTACATATATAAAACAAACCCTACTCAATATAAAGACTCACATAAATCTAATACCACAAAACTGGGTAATTTCAACAAATCTCTCTTACCAATAGATAGGTCATTCAGATATAAACTAAGCAAAGACTCTCCAGAACTAAAATAAATGTTCCTAATCAAATGGATCTAACAGACATCTACAGAAATATTTCATTCATCAGCAACTGACTTCACTTTCTTTTCAGCTGCACATGGAAACTTCTCTAAAATCAATCTTATTTTAGGACACAAAGCAAGTCTTAGCAAATTTTTAAAAAATAATAATTCTTCTCATCATATCAGATTATAATGGAATAAAATTGGAGATAACTAACAATAAAAAACAAACCTTTAATCTTTAATACATGAAACTGCTAACACTTAAAGTTTTGTTTATTGTTATAATTGTTGTTTTTTTTTATTTTTTATTTTTTGGTACCATGGACTGAACTCAAGGACACTGAACCACATCCCCAGTTCTATTTTGTATTTTATTTAGAGACAGGGTCTCTCTGAGTTACTTATCACCTTGCTTTGGCTGAGGCTGGCTTTGAACTCACAATCCTCCTGCCTCATCTTCCCAAGCCATGGGGATTACAGGTGTGTGCCACCACACGTGGCTATGAATTTTTCTAATCAAACTTTTAACATGTAAAAACAATAAAGTCTTTATCATTTTAATGTATTGAGTAAATTAGACTCAAATTACAATGGAGAAATCATAGTATCAAGAAATGAAGATTAATGGCTAAATATGTAATATAGAAGATGTTCTACTTCTTTATTTGAGTAAGAACAAACGCTATGCCTGAGAACAAATTACTACCAATCAGAAAATTTTGGTTTTGAGCATAATTGATCAGTTCATTGATTAAACCAGGTATTTAAACAAAAATGAAAGTATTGTTAACTATGTTATTTTAAAATATTCTAAACTCTGATAAAATTTTATTTCTGTTTGTGTTGTGACCAGGATGGTAAATATTATCTTTTAGAAATTCATTTTCTGGTATCAAAAGAAATTCATTAAGAAAATGGTTAGATTCTTTATAATTTTTTGTATTGAGCAATTAAAGGAAAATTTAATTGCACACATATAGATAAGGTAAATCATTCCATTGGCATTGTGGCACATGCCTGTAATCCCAGAGACTTGGGTACCTGATGCAAGAGGAACAAGAGTTCAAGGCCATCCTCAGAAACTTAGCAAGGCTCCAAGCATCTTAATCAGACCCTGTCTTAGAATTAAAAAAATATAATAATAAGGAATGGGTATGTAGCTCAGTGGTAAAGCCCCTCTGGGTTCAATCCTCAGTACTTAATAAAATTTAATTTAACTTAAAAAAGGATGGAAATCACCAGGATGTGAAAGAACATATTTTTGCTGTAACCTATAGGATAGTTTGTGTGGTTGGATTGTAGAGGAAGGAAGGAAGGTTGACAAAGAGACTTTACTCCTGAGAATTTGGAACTTTAAAGAAAAGCAATTGAAAGTATTTAGAAAGGAAACAGGAAACAACATTAAAAGATGTATATTTAGAGGCGATCTTGTTTTCTGCAGGATGTAGTCTTAATGAAGTTGGGAAAAGAAGACACAATAAAACTAGGTAGGAGGTTACTATGGTGATTTAGATGAGGTCGTAGTTTATAGTAGAATAATACTAATCCTATCTTCATTTAAAATGCTAGTATTTTACTCAAGTGGAATATTTGCACCATTGAAAAATAGCATACATTTTTTTACCTGACTGCTAACTTTTTGGCACCTTTTTAAATTTTGTGTCGAAGATGGGTGTTTCCCTTGCCTCCCTCTACTCCCAGCTTTGTGTGGATTTTAATTGTGGACCAAGAAAATACTCACTAGGTTCTACTCACAATTTTCTTCAGTGAAGGACATTTCTGTAATTTATGTCAATTTCAAGGCCTCAGTAATCTTCTGATTTTATCATCGATATTTTCAGCATAACAACTGTGCAATTCTACTACATCATTTTAATATAAGCTTTTAAGAACAAATATTTTATTTTTCTTGACTAAATAAGAATGGCAGGATGTTCACAACTTTCTTACTTTAAAATGATCAAAAATGCAGTTTCAACTTGTAAAATTATTTCTTCTTTTAAATATCTTTTATTTCTTTCACAACATTGTTGCTGAGGGAGTAGTCTCTGGGTTGTAATTCAATCATCTGTGCATCTATGTAAGAGTTTTATAAGTTTATAAATTTATAAGTCTGTAACATAAGTTTATGCTCCTTCTAATAATTATTAATACAATAAAATAAGTGGTGAAAATTGTTTTGAAGTAATCAATATTTTTGAAAACTATTGCATTTGTTCAAGCACTAGAAAATATTCTAAGATATATCCAATGGACAAATTTTAATAAAATGTATATTTGAACATGAAATTCATTATTTCTTTTTTGCTTGCCAAATAATTTCCAATGGCCTCATTGTAAGCTAAGATATCGGTATTTTAAATATCTAAATATTTGTAAATATTTAGACACTTCCAAGTCCTGGAGCCAGCGCAGCACAGCATACTCTGGCACACAAGCAGCTTCAGGGACCAGGATAGGGCAGCCAGAGACCTCCCCAACTAGCCTGGACCCCTGCGGTGGGAGGTGCCTTTCAAGGCTAGCTTCTCAGACCAGACCGCCCAGTGAGAGGTTTTCTACATA
Source organism: Sciurus carolinensis (assembly GCF_902686445.1). Taxonomy (NCBI): domain Eukaryota; kingdom Metazoa; phylum Chordata; class Mammalia; order Rodentia; family Sciuridae; genus Sciurus; species Sciurus carolinensis. The sequence continues at coordinate 108,312,515 of NC_062217.1, read as the reverse complement.
GAACCAGCCACAAGCCCCCGAACCAATGGAGAGCTTCGATCCGCAAGCAGCCTCTGGGATCAGGGCAGGGCAGCCAGAGACCTCTTCAGGCGGCTCTGCCCACTCCGGCCGCAGGCTCTCTTCACGGAGCGATCCAAGATAGCGGCCTAGAGGGTGACTGCACCCCCAGTCACTCCAGAACCCAGGAGTTAAGAAGGGGAGGCATTGAGAGACTCGGACTGAAATAGAGCCACAGGTGAGTCTGCCCACTGGGTAAAGCTAGGCCAGGGTGGCAGGCCCAGTTAGAGGTGGCTTATCGGAGCCGGGCAGGGCAGCTAGAGTCTTCCCAAGGTAGCCTTCCACACTCCGGCAGTGGGCTCCTCCCACACGGCCAGCTGCACGGTGCAGGCCCACAGTGAGAGCATTTCTGCACACAGAGCCAGTTCCAAACCGTGGAACCAGTAGGGGGCTAGGGGCAGTTTTCTTCGGAAGCGCTGCTTTATCAGATTCCTCCAAGACATCAGGCTACTGAAGGCTGGGAGGTGATACACTGGAAATTTACCGGGACACTATAAGCCAATAGCGGAAAACTACAATATCTCAGGGTCCCACTGACAGCTGACCAATATGAGAAAACAAGGGAAGAAAATGTCCCAAACAAACCTAGATACTACATCAATAAAACCCAATGACAGTACAGCAGAAGAAATGTCAGAAAGGGAGTTCAGAATGTACGTAATTAAAACGATCAGGGAAGCTAATGAGGAGATGAAAGAGCAAATGCAGGCATTAAATGATCGCACCAATCAACAGTTAAAAGACCAAATATGGGAAGCAAGATCATTTCAATAAAGAGTTAGAGATACTGAAAAAAAAAACAAACTGAAATACTTGAAATGAAGGAAACAATAAACCAAGTTAAAAACTCCATAGAAAGCGTAACCAATACGATAGAATAGCTGGAAGACAGAACCTCAGACATTGAAGAAAAATTATTTAATCTTGAAAGCAAAGTTGGCCAAACAGAAAAGATAGTAAGATATCATGAACAGAATCTACAAGAATTATGGGATATCATGAAGAGGCCAAATTTAAGAATTATTGGGATTGAGGAAGGCTTAGAGAAACAAACCAAAGGAATGAACAATCTATTCAATGAAATAATAACAGAAAATTTCACAAATCTGAAGAATGAAATGGAAAACCAAGTACAAGAGGCTTATAGAACTCCAAACATACAAAATTACAACAGACCCACACCAAGGCACATTATTATGAAAATACCTAACATACAAAATAAAGACAGAATTTTAAAGGCCGCAAGAGAAAAGAATCAAATTACATTCAGAGGGAAACCAATAAGAATATCAGCAGATTTTTCAATCCAGACCCTAAAAGCTAGAAGGGCCTGGAACAACATATACCAAGCCCTGAAAGAAAACAGATGCCAACCAAGAATCTTATACCCAGCAAAACTTACCTTCAAATTTGACGATGAAATAAGATCCTTCCATGATAAACAAAAGTTAAAGGAATTTACAAAAAGAAAGCCAGCATTACAGAACATTCTCAGCAAAATATTCCATGAAGAAGAGATGAAAAACAACGATGCAAATCAGCAACAGGAGGCGCTAGCCTAAAGGAATAGCCAAATAAAGGAGAAACCAAACCATGTCAAAAACAAATATGAGTCAATTGACTGGGAATACAAATCATATCACAATAATAAACCTGAATGTTAATGGCCTGAATTCATCAATCAAAAGACACAGACTGGCAGATTGGATTAAAAAGAAAAATCCAACAATATGCTGCCTGCAAGAGACTCATCTCATAGAAAGAGACACCCATAGACTAAAAGTGAAAGGATGGGGAAAAACATACCATGCACACAGACACAGCAAAAAAGCTGGAATATCCATCCTCATCTCAGATAATGTGGATTTCAAACCAAAACTAGTCAGAAGGGATAAAGAAGGACATTACATGCTGCTTAAGGGAAGCATAAATCAGCAAGACATAACAATCGTAAATATCTATGCCCCGAACATTGGCTCATCCACGTACGTCAAACAAATCCTTCTCAATTACAGAAATCAAATAGACCACAACACAATAATACTAGCTGATTTTAACACACCTCTTTCACCACTGGACAGATCTTCCAAACAAAAGTTGAACAAAGAAACCATAGATCTCAACAACACAATCAGCAATTTAGACTTAATGGACATATATAGAATATACCATCCAACAAAGAACGAATACACTTTCTTCTCAGCAGCACATGGATCCTTCTCTAAAATAGACCATATTTTATGCCACAAAGCTACTGTTAGCAAATACAAGAAGATAGAGATACTACCTTGTACTCTATCAGATCATAATGGATTGAAAATAGAAATAAATGACAGAATAAAAAACAGAAACTTCTCCAATACCTGGAGACTAAATAATACACTATTATATGATGAATGGATAACAGAAGACATCAGAAGGGAAATAAAAAAATTCTTAGAAGTAAACGAGAACAAAGACACATCATATCAAAATCTCTGGGACACTATGAAAGCAGTACTTAGAGGAAGATTTATTTCATGGGGTGCATTCAAAAAAAGGAGTAGAAATCAACAAATAAACGACTTAACACTACAGCTCAAAGTGCTAGAAAAAGAAGAGCAGACCAATACCAAAAGTAGTAGAAGACAGGAAATAGTTAAAATCAGAGCCAAAATCAACGAAATCGAAACAAAAGAAACAATTGGAAAAATTAACAAAATAAATAGTTGACTCTTTGAAAAAATAAATAAAATTGATAAACCCTTAACCACACTAACAAAGAGAAAGAGGGAGAAAACTCAAATTACTAAAATTCGGAATGAACAAGGAAACATCACAACAGACACGAGTGAAATACAAAACATAATTAGAAGCTATTTTGAAAATCTATACTCCAACAAAACAGAAAACCTCGAAGACATCAACAAATTTCTAGAGACATACGAATTACCTAAACTGAACGAGGAGGACATACACAAGTTAAATAAACCAATTTCAAGCAATGAAATAGAAGAGGTCATCAAAAGCCTACCAACAAAGAAAAGTCCAGGACCAGATGGGTTCTCAGCCCAGTTCTACAAAACCTTTAAAGAAGAGCTCATTCCAATACTCCTCAAACTATTCCATGAAATAGAAGAGGGGGGAACCCTCCCAAACTCGTTCTATGAAGCCAATATCACACTGATACCTAAACCAGACAGAGACACATCGAGGAAAGAAAATTTCAGACCAATATCCTTAATGAACATCGACGCAAAAATTCTCAACAAAATTTTAGCAAATCGCATACAAGTATATATTAAAAAGATAGTGCACCACGATCAAGTAGGTTTTATCCCAGGGATGCAAGGTTGGTTCAACATTCGGAAATCAATAAATGTCATTCACCATATCAACAGACTTAAAGTTAAGAATCACATGATTATTTCAATAGATGCAGAAAAAGCATTCGATAAAATACAGCATCCCTTCATGCTCAAAACACTAGAAAAAATTGGGGTAGTGGGAACATTCCTTAACATTATAAAGGCAATCTACGCTAAGCCCATGGCTAATATCATTCTAAATGGTGAAAAACTGAAAACGTTCCCCCTAAAAACTGGAACAAGGCAGGGATGCCCTCTTTCACTGCTTCTATTCAACATCATCCTTGAGACTCTAGCCAGAGCAATCAGACAAACCAAAGAAATTAAAGGGATACGAATAGGAAAAGAAGAACTCAAACTATCCCTGTTCGCTGATGACATGATTATATATTTAGAGGAACCTGGAAATTCCACCAGAAAACTTTTAGAACTCATAAGTGAATTCAGTAAAGTAGCAGGTTACAAAATCAATGCTCATAAATCCAATGCATTTTTATACATAAGTGATGAATCTTCAGAAAGAGAAATTAGGAAAACTACCCCATTCACAATAGCTTCGAAAAAAATAAAATACTTGGGAATCAATCTCACAAAAGAGGTGAAAGACCTCTACAATGAGAACTACAGAACACTAAAGAAAGAAATTAAAGAAAACCTTAGAAGATGGAAAGATCTCCCATGTTCCTGGATTGGCAGAATTAATATTGTCAAAATGGCTATACTACCTAAAGTGCTATACAGATTCAATGCAATTCCAAATAAAATCCCAATGATGTACCTTGCAGAAATAGAGCAAGCAATTATGAAATTCATCTGGAAGAATAAAAAAACCTAGAATAGCTAAAGCAATCCTCAGTAGCAAGAGCGAAGCAGGGGGTATTGCAATACCAGATCTTCAACTCTACTACAAAGCAATAGTAACAAAAACGGCATGGTATTGGTACCAAAATAGACAGGTAGATCAATGGTACAGAATAGAGGACATGGACACAAACCCAAATAAATACAATTTTCTCATACTAGACAAAGGTTCCAAAAATATGCAATGGAGAAAAGATAGCCTCTTCAACAAATGGTGCTGGGAAAACTGGAAAACCATATGCAATAGAATGAAATTAAACCCTATCTCTCACCCTACACAAAACTCAACTCAAAATGGATCAAGGACCTCGGAATCAGACCAGAGACCCTGCATCTTATAGAAGAAAAAGTAGGTCCAAATCTTCAACTTGTTCGCTTAGGATCAGACTTCCTTAACAGGACTCCCATAGCACAAGAAATAAAAGCAAGAATCAACAACTGGGATAGATTCAAGCTAAAAAGCTTTCTCTCAGCAAAGGAAACTATCAGAAATGTGAAGAGAGAGCCTACAGAGTGGGAGAATATCTTTGCCAACCATACCTCAGATAGAGCGCTAATTTCCAGAATCTATAAAGAACTCAAAAAACTCTACACGAAGAATACAAATAATCCAATCAACAAATGGGCTAAGGAAATGAACAGACACTTCACAGAAGAAGATGTACAAGTAATCAACAGATATATGAAGAAATGTTCAACATCCCTAGTAATAAGGGAAATGCAAATCAAAACTACCCTAAGATTTCATCTCACTCCAATTAGAATGGCGATTATCAAGAATACAAGCAACAATAGGTGTTGGCGAGGATGTGGTGAAAAAGGAACACTCATACATTGCTGGTGGGGTTGCAAATTAGTGCAGCCACTCTGGAAAGCAGTGTGTAGATTCCTCAGAAAGCTTGGAATGGAAACACCATTTGACCCAGCTATCCCACTCCTTGGCCTATACCCAAAGGACTTAAAATCAGCATACTACAGAGATACAGCCACATCAATGTTCATTGCTGCTCAATTCACCATAGCCAGATTGTGGAACCAACCTAGATGCCCTTCAGTTGATGAATGGATAAAGAAACTGTGGCATATTTATACAATGGAATATTACTCTGCAATGAAGAATGATAAAATTATGGCATTTGTAGGCAAATGGACGAAATTGGAGAATATCATGCTAAGTGAGATAAGCCAATCTCAAAAAACTAAAGGACGAATGATCTCGCTGATAAGCGGATGAGGACATATAATGGGAGTTGGGAGTGGTTAGCATTAGGTTTAGGGTTAGGTTTAGGGTTAGGGATAAGGAGAGCGGTAAGAATGAAGGAAAGAAGGACTGTATAGAGGGAAAAGAGGGGTGGGAGGGGTGGGGGGGAAGGGAAAAAAAATAAACTTCATTGCCCTATGTAAACGTATGATTACACAAATGGTATGCCTTGACTCTATGTACAAATAGAGAAACATCATGTATCCCATTTGTATACAATAAAAAAAAAAAATTTAGACACAGATTTTTAATCCTATATTCCTTAATGACCTTCACTCTAGGTTTATATGATAATTTCATTATAAATGTATATATATATACAAATTTATATATACAATTTATATATATAAATTTATATATCTAAATACAAATATATAAATATAAATATATAAATATATTATAATGTTATCTATATTATATATCTCTATATATTATATTAATATATAAATATCTTTTATTTATATATATTAATTGCCAAAATTGGCAATTAATTCCAATTTGGGTTTTTCCATGTCACCAAATTTATCTTAAAATCCAACATGACCATGCAGTAGAAAGAATCTATTTTCTTATTGACCTTCATATAACTTTTCCAGTCTAGTGGTCCTCTTAGATCAGAACAAGTTGAACTCCTAGGGCAAATATATGAATTGCCTAGAAGTAAGCCTAATATGCTCTAACTCACATACTGAGAAAAGAGAAAAGAGGTTGAATAATTTTACAATAAAATGCTAAGTTTGTTTTCCTCTCAAGAGGAACATTTCAAAATAAACTTTCAAGCTGAATATTAGTCAACCACCAATTACTTAACTGTATATATCATGAGACATTTTGGACATGGGGACATTCTAATGAAGTAGATTGTTCAAAATTCTCAACCACTTTAGAAATCTGAGTACTTAATTTTGAAAGTTGCAGACCTATTATAATAATTTTTGTGTGTGTGTGTGTGTGTGTGGTGCTGGGGTTGGAATCCAGGGCCTTGTGCATGTGAGGCAAGCATTCTACCAACTGAGTTGTATCCCCAGTCCAGTAATTTTTATCTTAGTTTTATATATGCATCTTAGAAATGTTTCTGAAAGTTTTTATTGTCATTGTTTCTTCCAAAATATTTCATAAATGACACAATGGCACTTTGGCTTTTTCAGTCAGTCTTTTTGTTAATAAACTTTACTAAAATTAATTATGGAAATATGTTATTTGTTGCTAGGAAATATAAGATGGAGAATCTAAGGACAGGAAATGAAATCTGAAAAGAGAACTGAAGAGCTATCCAGTATCACAGCTATGGCTGTGTGGGTCTTTCTCTGTCTCCAGGGCAAAACCGCATATAATATAAAGCAATAAACATTTAATAGAATGTATATAATATAAAACACACACACATAATGTAAATGTAATAAATCTCTTACTTAAATTACCAGTTTTTCAATCAGCACCTGTGGTTTGGATGTGGCTCAGTAATGTTGTCTTCTCTGAGACCATAGGGATTTGCTTAGCCAGTATACATCACTTATTATATTCTCCATTCCAGAATGAGACAGACATCATTACCCTGTGTACATGTATGATTACATGAATGGTGTGAATCTACATTGTATACAACCATAGAAATGAAAAATTATACCCCATTTGTGTACAGAAAGAATCAAAATACAGTCTGTAAAAATTTTTTTAAATTTTTAAAAAATTACAAAGTCAAGGAAGCTTATTCATTTCTCATGTATAGATGGGTAGCTTCTACTTAAAACAGTTTTGTATCCATAGTCCACTATTATAGACCAGGTAGGCTTGACTCACATATAAGTAAACCTTCAAATATGATAGCAAGATTAGACCTTGGAACAGGCTAGCTGTACAAGCATAATGTTCTTAAATAATATATTCAGATAGCTTCTTGAACATTTAAGGAAACAATAGAAGTAAATATTGAGTGACATTGGTTATCAGGTATTGTGGACAAAGTGAACTCTGGGACACTCAATATCTTTTCAATTGGTTAGCCTGTACTTTCCTTTTTAAATATTGGGCATTTGTTTTTTTTAAAAAAAGTGCTAGGTTTGCAAAAACAAAAACAACAACAAAAAAACAAACAAAAAATCAAGTTTAAAATGTCCTCTTTAGGGAATTGGAGATATTCCTAAAATATTAGTTTAGCTTGAATCCTTCCTGTGAAATGTATAAATCCTTTTGATAAGTTAACAAACATTTGGGAAATGGTTTAACTTATTAAATAGAGTTTTTTAAATTAAAGGTTTTAAGTAAAGTCTTAATTACTCAGTGTTACTGAATTCAATATACCTGCCACTTTAGTTTGCCCAGGGAGACAAAAACATTTTCCATTGCAGATTGCCAGTACAGCACAGCCTTATTTCATTTTCATTGTAAACAAACACACATTCTAATGTGTTTTTATCTGAAAGCAGCAATGTATATACTCAACTACCTTCCATCAAATAAAAGGTGTGTTTTTTAGCCCAGACCTTTATTTCTCTCATATAGAAGAAAAAGTATAAAATATGCTTAAAATGAAAAAGACTTCTTTAAAGGTAATAAGGACCCATAGAATTCTAATGAGAGACAATATGAAGACAAATTTTAGATAAGTCATTGGGAAGAACTGAAAGAAGAAAGAATACAGAAAATAGAGGTTATAGACATGTTAACAAAGAGAACACTTCTATATACCTTCCCCATTTACCAGGGTTATAAAAGATACTGAAACATTTGGACAGCTACATTAAATGACTTAAGGACAAATGTACTATGTGTATTTCAGTATCATCTACTTATCCTATTTTCAAGAACACCTAACATAAAAGTATGTACATAACAGTCATCAAAAAGGAGTTGTTAAGAGGAAAATACAGAATACTTATTCATTTTGAACACATATGTTAATTTTAAGAACTAAATGCTATATAAATGTATTTTAACTCATGATTTAGTATCAATGTAATCTGCATATCATAATTTTGCTTTATGCAGCATACTTAAATATGTATGTTAATACTTTGAATAAGGACCTCATGCCGTGAAGACATTTTTAACAAGAAAAAGGAATCTATATAAGAAATTTCATCTAGATTTTGTTTGTCATGATATATTTTTAAAATTCATGTTATACTGAAAATGATTCATTTCAAATACTTTTACAAGTAGGTCTCAGTGTTAATGCCTGGGGATGTGGAATAAAAACAGAAGAAAAAAGATTGAAAATTTGACATAAACTTTGCACACAAATAAGAATAATACAAATATTGCGTTTATATATCTCCATATTATGCCAAAAGGCATATGTGACACATAAAGGAAAATAATTTTTCTCCATATAAACATAAATTCAAGATGAATGAATTTTAAAAGTGTTTTTCATTGAAGTGTAATTGATATAAAAACAGCTGAACATGTCTAATGTATATATAATTTGCAAAGCTTTAACATTGGAATCTGTATAAACACCAATATAATCAAGATAATAAAAACATCTGTTTCTCCCAAATTCCCTTATGTCTTTAGTAATGCCTCTCTCTTCCCTGCTCAATCTCCCTGTAACTCCCAATCCATTCCTCATATAGTAGAAGAGTTTGTACTCAGTAGAATTTTACATAGGTGAAATCACACAATGTGTACTTAATTACTTTGGGATTCATGTGTGTCGATACATGTGACAATAGTTTGTTCATTTTTTTCCTTTTTAATTAATAGATATTATTTTAAAGCAATCTTAAGTTTATAAAACATATTAAGCAGAGAGTATAGAGAGTTTCCATACATCCTTTCCCATTTGTCATTTCCTCTATGATTAACATCTTGCATTATTGTGGTACATTTGCTATAATTAATGGATTGTTATTGACACATTATTGTTAACTGAAGATCATAGTTTACAAGAGGTCACTCTTGATGTTGTACATACTATGGGTTTGAACAACTTCCTAATAATGTATTCAGTGCAATAGTACCTTAAGAATGGTTTTGCTTCCCTAAAAATCCCCTATGCTTCACTTATTACCAGGACCACTGGTAATTACTTGCCTTTTTATTGTCTCCATAGTTCTGTCTTTTCCAAATTGTCATTATCTTTGGAATCATATGGTAAGCAGCCTTTTAAGATTGGTTCCTTTCATTTAGTAACTTGCATTTCATATTATTCTATGTTCTTTCATGACTTGGTTTCTTATTTTTTACACAGGAGTTATGACTTTTGTTGTTTGAGTTTACAACAAAAGAAGAGAAGACTATAGAAATAAATGTGAATGAATATAAAATTTAATGTAACTATAATTGAATGCAGAGTGTTTTATATTGTCTCTTTGTAAGTACTGCTCATTTAAGTAAAGTTGATTTTTATAATCACTATAGGGATTAATTTTATTCAGTGCTTTTCTTCGTTAGTTGTTAAGGACATTTCTTTTGAAAAAAAATTTTTTTGACACAGTAAGGTGCAGGTACTATATGACCTTTTAGTCAATTATTACAGTACATATTAAATATTAAACATTATTTCTCTTTTTCAACGTAATACAACACAATTGGAAAGAAAATATAGGGAAGATCTGAGGTGAAAAATCAATGTTCATTTCTGTCAAAATCCATAGTCCTTTTTCTATACTAAGCTACAGGTCTGCATCCTACAATACTAAACATGCTTACTACCTCATGGTATATATTTGCCCTGCATGTGTACATGTGTGTGTGTACACATACATGGTACATACATATATACATATACACACATAAATGTGTTCATTTCCACTTAAAGCCATGTATGATAGTCTTTCTAGAAGTACTATTTCTACTAACCAAAAGCTGGAAAAATGTGTATGTAAAATACCCTCACTAGGTAATCTTTAAAAATACATGCTTCCTACCATTTGGTAATGATGTCTGTCTCATTCCACCATTCTTCATACCCCCTCCCTCTCATTTCCTTCTACATATTCTAAAGTTCCCCCATTATTCTCTCATTCCCCACCCCCCACCCCCATTATATATCATTCTCCACTTATCAGGGAAAACATTCGGCCTTTGGTTTTTTGGACTTGGCTTATTTCACTTAGCTTGATATTCTCCAATGTACAATGATAGAAATGAAATGATGTACCCCATTTGTGTACAAATGAATCAAAATGTAGTCTGTAAAAAAATTAAAAGCTAAATAAAAAAAATATATATATATATATATATATATATATATATATATATATATATATATGCTTCCTTTGGGGTAATTTATCAGGCTATACTGTTGAGACCTGCATGGCCAGCTGTTAATTCAGGTTCCCAACCCCTGTGGTGAGGGGATGGAGAAAAGACAAACAGATACACAGATATACATATAGAGAAAAGCTGGGTCTTGTGGTTGACTACAATGCTGGTAGAGAGATAGTGACACATAACAAGTTCAGCATCTTTGTTATATAGGTGTAAACATCCAAATGGTTTATTGTGAGAAAGTTTCCTCAAAGCAAGCAGAACCAAGGTCATGAATATGAGCAGCCCGATTGTGATTTTCAACTTGCATTCATAACTTTCCACCCCCAACAGATGGCATTTGAACCTCAAGGTAAAGAACTGAATATCTGTGTCGGGTGCAGAACCTCCTATTGAAGAGGGTGTCACCATAGCTACTGGGAAGTCTCAAATTGACATCTTCACACTGAGAGTTCCCAAGAGAGGCATTGCCTCTTTCACAGGGCAGATTAAGACCCATAATTCAGTCACCACTCACAACACTATACATTTGGCATCAGCCCATATTTTAGTATTATTATGCCACAATAAATATTTACAAATATTAACTCTCAAGAAATGTATAGTGGTTAAGATCCTCCAAGTATGATACAAGTGCTTCTTTTATTTTTATTATAGCTTCACTTTCTATTGTCCAGAAGCACACAAGCTACTCGAGTTTATTCATTTGAAAACAGGGATTAAATAACAGTATCAGATTCATAGGAGTATAATGAGTCTTCATTTATTTAAATATTTTTAAATGCTCAAAATCATGTAAGTTTTTATTAAGGTGCATATTAATAGCTGATAAAATATCAATTTTCAAATCCACACAACTTATCCACCCCTGGGACAGGAGTGAGGACAATAAAGGTTATCCATTCCCTGTGGTTAAGTAAAGTAGAGTCTACAAGAAAGGATAAAATGAAAACTATTAATAGCTATCAAGTTTTCAAAGTACAGTTTCCAAACTACCTGTGTCAGAATGTTCTGAATGTATTTTTGGGTGAATTCTGAAAATTCTTGTGAACAAATTTAGCATTGGAACCAGGAATATTTTATTTAAAAAATAATAATTGTTATTATACTTAAAACACTAAAGTTGAAGAGTCAACATTGTGTAGTATCAGCAACAATAACAACAACAAAGCAATAATACAAGACTCCTTGTGAAAGTCAAAAGAATCTTCAAGAGATCTTAGAGTAGAGAAATAACTAGGAATTTTACTGATGGTCAAATGAGAGTAGACAATTCAAGGAAAATTAAACCACATGAGCCAAGGCTAAGTAAACTACCATAATAAGTAATATTTTAAAATCTTGAAGTTTAATATAAATGAAATTTAGGTACTTATGGGAACTGTTTAGAAATAAAGTCAAAGCCAGTTCTCTGTCACAATATGTCTACACACAATTAAATAAGCAATGAGGAAGGAGTTAAAGGTTTTAATTCTAGAAGAAACATATGTGTACACTTAATCTTTATAAACACACACCAACACACACACACACACTCACGCCCTTGGAAGTGAGTCTTAAAATGAATTATGGATGAACGTGAACTTTTGATATTTCAGTATATTTTAATGACAAAATTTCATCCTCAGATATATGCTATCTTCACCAACATCATTTCTGTAGTGATCATGGAGCTTTACTCATCAATATTTTGATGACATTTCATTCCCGGTCCTCTTATATAAAGTCCAAGGAACTTACTCGATTTTCTCTGCAGACTTTATTATTTTCTGAATTGCTGCCTTGCTCAGCCAAGATCTTTTTGAACTTGGGGTGATGATGTATTTTATCAGCCATCATCCAGTTGGATCAATTTGTTTTTGCCATAATTGAGATCTCTTTTATCTCAATTTTTATCTATGTGGAGGCACAACTATCAGGGCATTAATTCTTCAGGGGACTTATCCACCAAATATACAGAAAAGCAGGTTTTCTGGGTTCTTCTTTCTTTTCAAACTTCTTGTTGCTTATTATTTTCCCATTTCTCAATTGGTATTCAATGCATTCACTCTTGTACTAGGACAGTAGGAGTTTGAGAGAATAGAAACTTTTATCTGGAACATGATAACTAATTTGTAACAGGACATTTACTCTAAATCTCTAGATATCAGCACTGCTGCCATGAACTTTCTTTTACACACATTTTTAAGTGAAGATAAATGTAGAAACTAAGACAGTGGCAGCAGATGGCACGAGAGTTCAAGAAAATGTGCAATCTACAAGGAGATACGGGATTCTTAATTAATTAAGTAGGATTGATGCATTTCATAACCAAATGAGGAAGTGGAAAAGGCAAGATTTGAAGAGATTCTACACTGCATCCTACATACTTTCATCTGAGGAGTAAAATGGACAGAAATATTATTTTAAGAGGAAAGATGAAAATAAATATTGGAAGTGACTTTTAAAGGTTCAAATGTAGTTCTCAGTGGGTGGACAGAGCTGTAGAAATCTTTAAGAAATAAATAGTAACAGAAGTAGCATGTGTATTGAGAACCATAGAAAATCAATGGAGCTAAAAACAAAAGAGGATCAAAACCAGAACACTGACATTTAATCATATTTTATGACTTAAACAGTAGATACATACATAGTCTACGAAGACTTACACAGGGATTTTCATAATACTCTAATATGTTAGAAAAAAATTGGAGAAACTGCCCAGATTTTCATCAGTAGTAAAAGGAATAAATAATTTGTGGTTTTTCATGCCAGTGAGGTAAGAAAAATGAAGGACATATAGCTGCTCACAACCTCAAAGCACTCTTCAAAATATTTGATTCATCATGCTGGGCAAAAGAAGCCATGACAAAAGCATTCATACTGTGTTATACATTCTTCCTGAGCTCAAAATCAGGTAAGACTAATTGATGATTTTAGAAGCCAAGTTAGGGACTGCCTTGAGGGGCAATAACTTGGTGACACCAGAAAGGTGAAACACCGAGGAGCTGGTCATGCTCTGTTGATCAATATTATGGTTGTATGAGGGTACTCTGTTTGGAAGAGTCATTGAATTATATATTCTCAAGATGTATGACTTTTTCTGTCCCTCTATGGTGTTCCAATAGAACAGTATATTAAATATAGAAAGGAGGAGAAAAGTAAAAACTGTAGAAAGTCAAAACAAGAGAATTTCAATGGAAAAGCATTCTGAAAGGAAAGATGTGACCACTAGTGCCAACCTGTGAAATCTACAAACACAGGTGCCAGAAAAAAAAAAAAAAAAAACTTTTTATGAGGCAGTGCTTTATTGGAGGCACTGTGCCACACAAGACCTACACATTCCTTTGGAGGAAGACTTGGGGAAAGATTTATTGTGAATAAAGTAGCAATGGTATTAAGTCCCCTAATGCTCCCTCTAATTAGATAATTCAATCTGAGTATTAACATAGGTCTAGATGCTAAATGGGAGGCTAGATCTTTCCACTGTGTTGACTCAAGTCATCTTTTTGGTTCCAGATCTAAAGATTTTGTTGTCATACAAATTTAACAATATTCTCGCAGATTCTCTATCTGTTTTGTTCTTAGGGATGTAAAAATTTATTAACCATTGCCAAAGATCTGTTAAACTGAGGCATTCTAATTACCTGTACAATTCTGCTACCTTTGATTCTAGATGTGTACACATTTTCTTGGGTGGTTAAATGCTGCAACTTGGCATCCAGTACTCTGGTATCACAGTATCCATACTGAAATCTGTGAATGCGTCTCAATGGTGGCATTTTCTATAGTCATCACTGACCAATAAAGGTAAGCAACTGCAGACCTTCTGGCGATCCATAATCTACCTTCACTAATATGGTTCTTAATGTCTGAGTGAGGGAGGTTTCCTCTGGATCTACTCACACAACATAACTAGATAGTGAGTATGCAGATAGCTTATGGAAATTCCTTCCATTGTTGGATCATTGAATTTTATGGGAATGCTTATAAATATTTGGTCCTGAGATAAGGGTGCTGCTGAATACTTCAGTTCTGTTGGTGAATTAAATAAATTCTGGGATGCTGCAACAAAAAAATATCTGTAGAAGTTCTGTCTATCATGGCTAGGTAATTTAGGAAAAGTTTAGGTTTTAGAAATGTTATACTAAATGCAAACATGTATTATAGTAGCTCATTTAGCTTATAGGCAGATAAACAATTCATAGAATAAAAAAATTCTGTCCTAACCAAGTTATTAGTATTTTAAAGAGCTTTTTTCTGAGAATCTCAATAATTGGCAAAA
The DNA here is from genome assembly GCF_902686445.1 of Sciurus carolinensis. Lineage (NCBI taxonomy): Eukaryota > Metazoa > Chordata > Mammalia > Rodentia > Sciuridae > Sciurus > Sciurus carolinensis. Next base: position 108,297,508 of record NC_062217.1, on the reverse strand, counting down.
CACACATGGGATAAATTTACCTGATTTCTCCATCATAAGTGGCTTGTCAGCACCTAAGTATCACAAAGTTTATAGTTTTCTCAATTTCATAATACTTAAATATTGTCATTAATATTCATCAGTATAATTCTTGCCTCTGAACTGAAATATTTTACAGTATGGTCAATACATTCTTATTTTGTGGAAAAAAGATAAATTACAATGTTGAGACATGAATTTTATAACATTTTGCATATAATCTCAACTGTTTGAGATGTCAGAAAGATGCTGACATCAGCTGAAGCAGAGCTACTTATTGAGGTGGAAGAAACATAAATATCCTCTGTTATATTCCCAGGATATAGTACAGTGATAGGCAGAAGGTATATTCACTGAATAAGTATTTGCTTAATGAATGAATGGATGAATGCAGTTCTAATGCCTGGGAGAGGCAAGAATAATTAGGACTTGAATAAGAAGACTTTAAATGAAGTTAGATGTTATGATTCAGGTATAAGGAAGAAAATGGAAATTGGAAGTCAAAACTGCTTTTAAGAAGTTTGACTATGACTAGGCACATTGGCACAGCTACTCAGGAGGTTGAGGTGGCAGAAGATCTTAAGTTTGAAGCCAGACTGGGCAACATAACAAGATCCTATATAAAAAAAGAAATCTTGATTATGAGGACAGTAGATCAAACAGTTTCTAAAAACAAAATCGTGAGAGATTTATTTTTATGCTTAATCATTTGTGCATTAGCATGACATGATCTTTTATTTAATACAAAATGGATAAAATAATATATACCATCACTACTACATATTAATGAATACATTTTATCTAATATAAATAAAGAAATTCAATAGCAAAATGGAAATATTTTAGGTTAAAATTACAAAGTCAGAAAACTAAACATTGTTTTCATTTAGTGACTATCTCTGATTGACATTTATTATCTTACTTTATTTTACAAAATTTGCTGAAGCAGGATTATTAATCCAATTATAATGTGAAGAGTCTAAGACTAAGTCTAAGTCTAAAAGGCAAGAATAATTAGGCCTTTAATAAGAAGACTTTAAATGAAGTTAGATGTTATGATTCAGGTATAAGAAAGAAAATGGAAATTGGAAGTCAAAACTGCTTTTAAGAAGTTTGACTATGACTAGGCACATTGGCACAGCTACTCAGGAGGTTGAGGTGGTTTTGTAATATGTTGATGGCCACCAAGTTACTAATTATTGATATAGTATTCATTGCACACTGTGGATGCACAATAATTTTTAATGAATAAGAGAAAGAAAAAAGAAATTAATGTCTTTCTTTTGTCTAGCATTATAAAGGTATAATTGAAAAAATTGTATATATTCAAAGTGTACAACCTGATTTGACATACATACACAGTGCAAAATAATTACCACAATCAAATTCATTAACACATTCAACATGATACTTAGTTATCATTGTGATTGTGTATGTAGGAGGAACACTTAAGATCTATTTAAAATAAACAATATGGTACTATTAACTACTAGCTTATTTAAAACTTAAAATATTTTTATGCCAAGTTTTTTGAAATAGATTTTATTTGAAAGAAACTTATCTCTTAACATTCAAGCACATAGAACTAAAGTTCTAGAATAGCATTGTCTCTTAAATCATGACTGTATACAATGTGTCAATGTGCTATATAGAAATGTCATAGTCTATTTTCTGTATAGTTAATTTTTCTTGTAAAATTGGTTAATTGCAACTAAATCTTGTACCATATGCTTCAATTATTACATTTAAGACTGATTACCTCTTCCTGAGACCAGCAGTTGATTACTAAAATCTAAGTTTATAATAGATAAACAGCTTCATCAAAAGATCAAAGCTGGGATTAGGACAGTTTAGTCATCAGATATTATAGCAAGCCTATACTGGTCTGTTTCAACTGAGGAGAGTATGATAAGAGATAATCAGTTTTATAAGTCTGTGTACTATTTTATCCTCTTCCATTTTCTGTAATTCATAGTTGTTTGCAGCTTATAGACTTATACTGTTGTATAATTTAATTAAAGGTAATTTGGTCATCTCATTTAAATTCTTATTACATTAACATTTTGAAAACTCATTAAATCCTTTGAGATTATCTTAGATTTCCAGAAGATTATTAGACATATTTTGAATTCATTAGAACAGTATAAAACCCAATTATCATCGTTTTTGATAATAAATATATTTAAGTTAAAAATTTTCAGCTATCCTTATTTTTCTTTCTTCTCCATTTCTAATATGGTTTCAATATATGGACATTGAGCCTAAAAAACAACTATATCCATAAACTCTATGTTAAATACATCGAATACCAAAAGAGGACTCATCACTATACTTTCAAAACGTGGTGAACAGAAGTTTACAAAAAAATGATTTCCCCAATGAGAGATTAATGAGTATTTGTACTAGAACCACAATCCTGCTATTGTTTACATTTTTTTATCCTGAAATATATTCTCAAGTTCTTTTGTTGATGACTGATTATTGATTTTACTGGATCAACAATCCCGTCCTCTTAGTTAAACAAAACAACTGACCACTGGATGCCCCACTTGCAGTGCCATCTGTCATTGCAATCAGTGATAACAAGATTCTGTTGTATGAGATCTCACTTTGATATTATATTTCTCTCACATGATGCTGCAAAGAAAACTCTTTTCAAGGTGAAGGTGAAACTCAAATCCATTGTTACAATAAAACATATCCTGCTAAACACCCTGAAGTGCTTGTTTAATGGCTCTCATATATTGAGACAAGTCCCTAGAGTTCAATGTGTGATACATCTCTCATGTTGGAAAATCAAATTCTTCAGTCTATTGGTCTCAAACATATAATATTGTGATTCAAGTGAGTGTCATCGTTAGCCATGTATTTTTGCATTTCTACTATTTCTGCTTCCTGATATTACTGTTAATTAAAGGTCACTTAGACTTTCTCATAGTACATGCCCTTGAATTATTTCTTTCTGATTTATCTCTAGAGTCTTTCATACTTACACTTTCGATTCTGTGTTTTTAATTTTCCACATCTTTCTTATGATTCTAGTAATCTAAATAACCTGGTTGCCCTTCCAAAGGTGTGATTGCCCAAGTGATACGTAGCTAAATTTTAACATGTAAATTGAGGATGATGATTATTCTTCCTGGCATCTCTTTATCTTAACAACTGTCAGCTCTACTGGTGACTTGATCTTACTCTTTAAACAATTTCTGATTCCATCTCAAAAACAACTAGAGGAATGAGGTTATATTTTTCTTAAGTTATTGACTGGGATTTACTTAGAACAAAGAATCAGTTTCTATTAGAGATGCTTCAAATGAATTTAACTTCATTAGTCAATATTTTCAATATTTTAAATATAAGATCGTTTTAGGCAGGCTAAAATTTCCAAAACATTGTGAAACAAAGATACACTCCTATCTCAATTTCTATTCTATTGTTAGAAATGATTTTTTTATCATCCATCATAGATATAATTATCCCTTAAATAAAGAGATAGAATTCCTTAAGAAGCACTACACTCTAGGTTAGCCTACTACAGAGGCCAAACATGTTCATAACAACAAGTCAAAGAGAATAGACAACAAAAATTCCCCCACATTTTGATGGTATTGAAATTTGTATAGCACGTTTTATAAGTCAGTAGAACTTTAATAATACAATAGAGATTAGAAGCACAACACTACAGACCACTTTTATAGTTAAATCACTATTTAGATCAGTGGCTAGACAAAACTAGAGTTGGTTAATAAAATTATGTTATACAGGACAGTTTGTTTCAGAAATGTAAAATGGACATATTTTCTGAAATCTGTTACTGAGAGGAAGGAAAACTGGAAGACTAGAGAAGTGCGGCATATACTAGCTGCTCCCCACTGTTGAATCAACTCAACAGGCTTATGGCTACATGATGAGATAGGGAGTCCATGAGAAAGTGCTGGAGAGCAACTTGAGAGAGTCAGCAACCAGGTCAAATACAGAAATATTCTTTTTCAGAATAATAAAGGAGTTAATCCATGAAACACACTACAATAGGCTGGGAGCACAGCAGCTTGGTTGGGAGGCATAGCTCCCATATGGCAGACTGAAAGACAGAATATCAGCCATCTCAAGAAATGCAGACTTCACCATCATAAAAATGCACATTCTGAGCAGAAAGTAGATGAGAGAAGTTCACTGCTCACTTCTGTGCAGAAGAAGTTCACTGCACTTTCTTGAGCATTCAGATGGTGCTATTGGTGAGCTGTCTTACCAATAGCTTGATTGTCTGGGCTTACTTCATGGAAGATCAAAACCCTGGCATTTTTTAAAATTTCCATGACCCAAAGGTAGCTCTTCTTTCTATTAGGTGGATGGGTCTCCACCCCAAGTCAAGGTAGGCTTGAAAGAGTCTATAACACAGAGATGCTGAAAATGCTGGGCAGTAGGAAGCATTCTGTAATCTAGAGTGAGGTTGTAGAAAATATTTTCAGTGAGTTTTTCTTATATGTTAGCATATAGTTTTCTCTCAAGCTGCTAGTGGCTAATGGTTATTTTCTTCTCAGAATGGTGCTAGGAATTGAACATAGCACGCTAAACACATTGACTGAGTGCCTGTGCTTTGATGCTGAGATATGTCCTTAAAAAAGAACACATCTTAAAAAGAAAGCAGCTCATTTAAAAGATTCTCACATAATAGTGGAAGAGATATTTATCCCAACAGAAGTACAAATTTCAATATAGACATACAGAAAACATGAGAAAATCAGTCAAATAATACGAATTAAAAAATTTATAATTACCTAATAACTGAATCTACAGACATTAAATTGGAGTAAATACCAAATAATTAAAAATTCTCATTTGTAAAATGATAAGTGAATTAAAAGAACAAAGGAATTAACTAAGAAAGATAAATAAAGAGATAGAGATTCTGAGAAATGACCAAAGAGAAATCTTGGAAATAAAAAATTTAATAAGTCAAATAAAAAATTTAGTAGAGTTTCACCAATAGACTACATTATACAGAAGAAAAATTATGCATAGAAAAATTATTTGATGAAATAATAGAAGAAAATTTCCCTAATCTTTGGAATTAAATGGAGATTCATTTGGATAATGAAGGTACTTCAAATTTCAAATATACATGACCATAAAACAACCTCTCTGTGACATATTATAGTTAAAGGGTCAAAACCCAGAACAAATAAGGATTTAAAAGCTTCAAGAGAAACAAGAGAAACATGCCAAGTCACTCAAAAGGCAAACCCAACAGAATAATAGCAGATTTCTCAACAAAAGTTCTAAAGAACAAGAGGGTATAGAATAGTGTATTTTAAGCCCTGAAAGAAATTAACTGTGAACTTGAATTACCATACGCAGGAAAGCTAATTGAAAAAAAAAATTTTTTTCCAAGAAGAGCATAAACTGTAGAAATTCATGATATTCATGATGACTATGTCAGCATTACAAAAGATATTTAAAAGAAACTTACGTACAAAAGAAGATTAAAATGAGAGAACATGAGAAAGAATAAATCTCATTAGAATAGAATTAGAAAAAGCATATGAGAATTAGGAATGAATAAAACATTCAAAATAAAACAAAACAATAGGAATTAAAATATACTGCTTTATGATAACCTTGAATGTAAATGGTCCTCCAATTAAAAGACAAACTGTAAGATCAAATTTAAAAAGCAAGGCCCAACTGTATATTATCTGCAAAAAACATACATCACTGGAAAAGACATTCACAAAGTGAAAGTAAAAGGATGAAAAATGATATTCCATGCAAATGGAATCTAAAAGCAAGTAGTAGTTATACTCATGTTTGAAAAAACAGGCATTGAGCCAAAACTAATCAGAAAAAGAAGTTCATTACACATTTGACAAAGGAAACAATTTAAAAAATGATTGTAAATATCTACGACCCAAATGTTGGTGCAACCTACATCATGAAACAAACACTACTTGATATAAAGACAATGAGGCCATAGTACAATAGTAGTAAATGACTTCAATACAATACTCTTACTGATAGTAGGACATCCAGACAAAAATATCAACAAAGATACTTAAACTATAATGTAGATCAAATAAACAGACACCTACAGAATTATTTCATTCAATAACACCTGAATACCCCTTCTTTTCAGCTCTTCAAAATAGGTCTTATATGAGGTCAGAAAAAAAGTCTAAGCATATACAAAAAAGTTGAAATAATATCTTTTATATTAGGAGATCATAATCAAATGAAATTAGAAACAAACCAAAGGAAAAATATGGAATTTAAAAAAAACATGGAGGTTTGAACAGTACATTTTTGAAAGACAGTATGGCATTGAAATCAGGGGATTCTAAGCTAAAAAATACTTAGAATCGAATGAATATATAGAAAAACAGCTTACCAGAATCTGTGGAATACAGAGAAGGCAGTTCTAAAATGGAATTTTGTAGCTGAGTGCCTACATTTAAAATAATCATAGGGATTTCAAATAAATAACCTAATGAGGCATTTCAAGATCTTAGAAAAAGAAGAGAAAACCAATCACAAGCCAGTAGAAGGAATAGATAATAAAGATCAGAACTAAGAGTCATAAAAAAGAGAACAAAGAACAATACAAAGGATCAATGAAGCAAAGAGTTAGTTTTATAAAATGTTGAACAAGATTAATAAATGCTTTGACAAAGTAACCAAAAGAAAGAGGTTTATGACCTAAATTAATAAAATTAAAGATGAAATGAGGATATTACAATAGACACCACTGAAACCCAGAGGGTCATTCAGAATTATCTTGAAAATTTATATTCCAAAATGTTGGAAAATCTAGAAGAAAATAGTGAGTTTCCAAACACATACAACCTTCCAAAATGAACCAAAAGTTTAGAAATCCTTAACAGACTCATAGCAATAATGAAATTCAAGCAATAATAAAATATCTCCCAACAAAGAAAGGCCAGGACTGAATGAATTCACAGCTCAATTTTATCACACCTTTCAAGATCTAACACCAAAGCTTCTCAAATTATTCCTTGAAATATAAGGGGAAGGAAAGTTTCCAAGTTCATTCAACAATGCTAGTATTACCTTGATACTGAAACCAAATATAGACACATTGACAAAAGAAAATTATAGACCAATATCCTTGACAAAAATAGACACAAAAATTCTTAATAAAATACTTGCGAACCTATTTCAACAAGACACCATGACAATTTTGGTTTCATTCCAGGAAATCAAGGATGTTTTCCAACTTATGCAAATCATCAAACAAACAAAGGAACCCAAGGGATACTTTTCAAAAAAACTATAAATGGCCAATAATTACATGAAAAAGTGTTCAACATATTTAGCCTACAGGGAAATGTAAATCAAAACTACATAGAGATTTCATCTCATCCCAGTCAGATTGGCAATCATCAAAAATATAAATAACAATAAATGCTGCTGAGGATTCAGGAATAAAGGAACTCTTATACGCTGTAGGTGAGAATGTAAATTAGTATAGTCGCTATGAAAATTAGTATGGCAGTTCCTCAGAACACCAAAAATAAAACTAACACATGAATAAGCTATAAAGCTCTTTGTTATTTACCCAAAAGAATTAGTCTGTATACTTTAGAGATACATGTCATCCCGGCACAAATCTTTTTTTTTTTAATCACATACCTCATGGGAAGGCATAAGTTTATTTTATTTATAGAAACACTGGGTGGAGTTTTGCAAGGGGCATAAAGAGGTAATCTTATTACATAATACTCTATTTCCCTTTTTAAAAAATTAGTTCCTAGCAGAAATAAAGCATGGGAAAGGATTAGGAAAAAATAACACATAAGACTTAATAGGAAGCCATTGTGAGTACCTAATGAATAAACAGTCACATTTTTAACTTGTGGCCAAGCCGTCTTATAAGTTGGTAACGACCCAGCAGATAGGACTTGGGGAGCAAGGGAAAGCATGCCGCAAAGTCTTGCAAAGTACTGGACTTAGAAAAAGAAAAGGAATCACCTCCTCTGCCTTGTTTTTTTTTTTCTTTGAAACACTTTTTTATTTATTTTTTATATTTGTTCTAATTAGTTATACATGACAGTGGAATGCATTTATGTATTTTGATAGATCATACATAAATGGAGTATAATTTCTCATTTTTCTGATTGTACATAGTGTAGGATCACATCAGTCATGCAGTCATATATGTACATGAGGTAATAAGGTCTGTTTCACTCTACTGTACTTCCTACCCCCATGTCCCTTCCCCTCCCTTCACTTCCCTCTACCTAATCTAGAGTAACTCTATTCTTCCCTAGCACTCCCTCCGGCTTATTGTGAATTAGCATCAGTCTTGGATTTTTTGGGTTTTTTATCATGCTTATTTCACTTAGCATGATAGTCTTCAACTCCATCCATTTACCAGCACATGCCATAATTTCATTCTTCTTTAAAACTGAATAATATTCCATCGTGTGTATATATTTTCTTTATCCATTCATTTGTTGAAGGACACTTAGGTTGTTGGTCCCATAGTTTAGTTATTGTGAGTTGAGCTGCTGTGAACATTGACATGGCTGCATCACTATAGTATGCTGATTTCTGCTCTTTACACTCTGCATGTTCTATAAATTTTAAAGAATCACAGTGACTCCAACAAACCACAAATCACTACTTGGCCTTAATCATCTTGACCCTCTTCTCAATTTGCACATGTGGTGAGCTCTCAGTAATATTCCAGTTGTGCTGGGAACAGAGACTGGCATGCTCTGTGGCCTTGCTGAACCAGACACCCAGGTCCTGCCCTTCCCTCCATCTGGAAAAATTTTTGCTATTTCTCGGCTATAGTATACTACACAATTTGAGAAGATCAGTGTGGTCTTGGTGCAGAGGCCCTGGTGGTCCAGGAAATTGTCCCCCATTCCTGCTCTCCTCATCAGTTCCCTCTCAACCTACCTTCCCTACAAAGATAAAAAAAGCAACAACAAAACCCCATAAGCTCTACATTCTGCTTCTGTTCATCAGAGTCCAGCTGTGCTGAGTAGCACAAATCTTAATAGTCAAGTTATTCTATCAGTCTAAATGTCCATCGACAGATGAATAGAATTTACAAACGTGGTATATATGTGCAATCAAGGTATCATGCCATAAAGATAAATCATGTCATCTACAGGAATATGGGTGGAACTAGAGATCATCATGTTAAGAAAAATAAGTTAAACTCAATAATTCAATTATTGCATATTTTCTCTCCTATGTGGAACCTAGAGAAAGAAAAAAAAAAACAGCAATGACAACAAAAATGAATGTTGAAAAGAAATCATTAATGAAGAAGAGGATCTGGGAGAGAGGGGAATGGAATATAAGATAGAGGGCAAATAGTGTAAGAAAATGCAGCTCAGCTCGGGTCCCAGGGCAGCTCCAGCCCTTAAATCCAGGAAGCAGGCGCTCTGGATGCCTGGTCTGAGTCATGGTCCAGCAACAGCACCCAGAAATCCACTCCCGACACAGGACCTCACGCAAGAGATTTTATTATGCAGACGACTAGAGTCTGCTAGGGGCTGGAAAGATGGAAAAGAGAAAGATGGTGTGGGTGCTTCTCCTAGATATTGGAATCTCCCAGGCTGGAAGGAACCAATAGTGGAAGAGAACACTTGCAAGCTGACTGATGTACCAATGACTAGCTAGGATGTTCACAGACTGACAAGCTTGGATGTAACTTGGGAGGCAGGAAATGACTGCAGCCTAAGGGGCCAGGGAGAGCAGTTTTTCAGATTGAAAAGCTAGGTTGTGATGCAGCGGAAAGGGGTCGGGGGGAGCAGCTTTGTATTACAAATAGTATGTGTGGTGTTATCAAAATATGTTATATTCATATACCAATATGACATAACAAAATCTACTATTCTGTATAATTAACATATAGTAATAAGGAAAATATTTCAAATGTATTCAAAAATATGTGAGTACCTTAGAGATTCTAATTTCCTAGAGAAATAGTAAGTGATAAGATGCTAGTCAGAGAGTTCTTGAATCTCTGTACTCATCCTCATTTTCTTCTGCTGGTCTTGCTTCTTACTATACTGTAAAAAGAGGACAAAATGTGCACATGATCTAATCACATGGACCCTCCTCTCGCTGCATCTCTACTCTGCTTCTCACCTCTTCCTATGAATGAACTACATTGGTATATCTTTCTCTAAAGTCAATTCCTTCATTTAGGAGCTTAGATTTCATTCTCTCTCATCTATTACAAAATATTGGCTGTCTTAATAATTTTCTTCTTTCTTCTCCATTACCAATATTTTCCACCCTTAAGTTGCTCTCTTCACAGTCAGCCTTCCCTTCTGGAGGGGATATTCCTCCATGGAATTGTCAATTGTCACTATCTCTGTCTTCTCATTTTCTTTTAAACACACAATAATTAGACTTTCATTTCCCCTACTTCAAAACTACATTTGTCAAGGTCACAACATCCTTCAGTTTGCTAAGTATGTTAATCAGTTTTCAATGCTTATAAGCCTACATTTATTGTGAATATTTGACATACTTCACCACCTTGACAAATCTTCAGGGTTTATAATTGAGGAAATATATTGGGACCACAGATTCTTAATATAGGTTTTACAAACAGTTTCCAGCAGGTGGCAATACTTTGCCACAAGGAAAGGAAGTATTTTTAATTTGCACAAAATTGTCATTTGCGTTTCTTAGGTCTGGATATCACAAGCTTTTGATTTTGATTTTTCCTCCTTTTTAACTGTCACTCTTCTTCATTCTCCTTTATTTTAGTTTTAATTTCTTTCTTCTTAAGATTTTTTTTTCTTTCTTTTTTTTTTTCCATTAGAGCATCCCAGTAACCAGTCTTTGGACATCTGTATTCATGTTACTGCTTTTGATGACCTCACTTATTATCATGGTTTCTAATATCCTTGAAAGACAAGCATATTTATATGCTTATATGCTTATATCTTTATCTCAGAAAAAATTCTTGAATTCATGATTCTTATTCACATTTCCACTTAAGTATCCAATGCATACTTCCAAATGAAAATTTATAAAATTTGAGTTTTGGTTTCTCTCTAATAACATAGAACAAATCTGATCTTTCTATAGTTTCACTTATTCCAAAGGATGACAACTCTAACTTTCTATTTGGCCAGGTTGAAAAGTTGGAATTATCTTTGGCTCATGTTCTTTTTTCTTTACCAACATTTAATTAATTGAGAAATAACACTGTCTCCACCTTCTGATAATACTCACAATCCCTTTACTTCTAACCAGGTCCAATGCTGTTTCCCTAGTCCAAGCCACTTCTGTGTCTTGGATTGCTTCACCAATTTTCTCATCCGACTGCATTTCTGCCTTCTGTCTTGTCCTCTTTAATCTCTTTTCAAAGCAGAAGTTAGAGAGAACATTTTGGAACATAAGTTAGTTTCATTTCTCTGCTCATAGTCTTCCAGTGCTTCTATGCCCACTTAGAGAAAACCCAGAGAAACAAACTCTGGTTTGCTAAACCCTATTTCACCTAACCTCTAACCCATTCTTATGCTCATCCCTGCTTGCTGTATCACAACCCTGCCAGGCACACACTTCCTCAAGGTCATTGCCTGCTGGTTACTCCTGTCTGGAATGTTCTTTCTCAGATAACTGAATGATGTTCTTTCATTGTGGGATCCATAGGTTCTGAAAATGCTCTGTACTTGTTTTCCAGCCTCTTTTGTAACATTAACACAAGCATGTCACTTAACCTTCCCAATCGCATGCACTTGAATCAAACTGTCAGACTCTAAGTACAAAGCTAATTACATAATGTGCAAGGGACAGGTACTTGCCTTGCTTTTTCCAGTAGCTTCCTTACTAGTCATAATTCTTGGAAATGATTTGGGTCATTTCCCCCTCTCTGCTTAGCCCTCCTAATGATCTACCGAACAACAGTAGTAGTTGTAAATTAGTTTTGTTTTCGTTTGAGTCATTCTGAGTCATTTGGGCTTCGTCCCAAAAGACAAAATGCCCACACAAAGAAAGAATTCTTATAAATTTATGAAAAAGAGTTAAACTTCAGTTTTTTCCCAAGGAGAAAATTTATTAATAATTAAGATATACTGTTATTTGATTCAATATTTCTTTCTCTGGAGTGGTACTAAAGGAGAGGTTTTATTTATAAAAACGTGATACATATAGCATAGCTTCTAGTTACAGAAACTAGAATGAGCCCATATATGCAGAAGTTGGGAAGTGCTTAAAACTTTTTTGATATAAACACACCCTGAAATACTATGTAGCTGGTAATAAAAGAATATTAAATGTACACCTCTTTTCCCAGAGGATGTCTCTAACTATAAAGAAAAGAAATTGTATGGAAATAATAACAGTATGAGAATGTTTTATTTTACGACTCTATATGCAGATGAGTATTCTTGTAAATATGATCTATAAGACTAATTTATAACTTAAAAATACTAGTGCACATTAATAGAGAATAATAATCACTTTGCAAGTGTAGGGAATTTACAGAAAAGTTTACTAAGGCATGACTTGAAGCCATCAATGGGTAAAACAAATGTCCTTTATTATTGAGAATACACTACTCAACAAGAATGGTCAGTCTTAGCATTAGCAAGAGGATTTGCCATCTGCCTTCGCTAGATTGTGAATTGTTTTCTTTTACATTTGCAGCATCATTTGTGAGGTAAAGTCGAAGATGTATGCAGATATCCTAGGTCTGTAAATTCATAGGAGGGCTTAGGATCATCCAGTCCTTCTCCAAGCTGCTTATTTTTAAGGCCTCTGATGGTTTGGGGCAATTTCTGAGGTATGTCTCTTATTGATCACACACCAGGGTGTGCGTGTGTGTGTGTGTGTGTGTGTGTGTGTGTGTGTGTGTTCATGTTCAGGAGAGATTTCTTACTCAGTCTCTCCCATCTTTTTTGTTCCTCTCTGCTTCATCTCATCCTTGTCACATGTGACACATTGTGGTAAACTGCTTGAGAGTCTCATAATAGCCACTGTCGACAGTGCTTTGAGTCTGAATGTCACTGTCCATGCGCCTGATGTTTGGCCAACTCCCAGTTCTCCGTTAAGGTGCCAGGTCTGTGAGTGAAGACTCAGTCTCAAAACCACACTGTACGCCCTCTCACCCAGACACCGAGGAGGTGCTCTTCGTGCCTTGGGTCCTATGAAGACTTCAAGGAATCAGCTCCTTTTCTCTTTCTCTAAGATAAAAACAGCCCACAGCATATAATAAGTAATTTATTTCACTTCATAATCATGAGTTTTTCAGGCAAAACTGTAAAAGATTAAAAAACAATTATAATCACTGTTTCTCTTTCAACCTGCATTACAAGAATGTCATCTGTTTGTCACAAACATGTTAGCTCTCTAGCTCTGAATGGTAACTTGGGCCCACTCAGAACAACCAATTGTTTTACAGAAGTCAGAAAATGTAATAGACTCATAAAGGCCTAATTTACAATATGTACCAACATTTGACTATTTTAAGATGTTTTTCTTTGTTTCAAGTCATTAATAGCAAGCATACATAATGGGACTTTCCTGACATTTACTTAAATGTTGCTCACATTTTTTGCATTGTAATATAGGATAGGTATTAGATATTTCTTTATATCGTGCTAATTATTGCTCTAAGTATTTTACCTGTGTGAATGTTTTCAATCATAAAATGAAACCCTACATGAAATACAGTATTATTATTTCTACTTCACAAATAAGCATCCTGAAATTCAGAGGGTTTCCCAAGAAGTAGAACCAAAATCATCACACATTCCATCTCGGCAAATCCTATGTCCTTAAATCAAACGTCATATGGCTAGAATTTCTAAGGCCCACAAATTTCTCTGTTTTTCCTATAAATATAAGAAAAACATAACAATAAATGGCCTAGTTTTTTTTTCTTTTCTGCCAGGTGATAAGAATTTCAATGTACATAAAGCAACAATATCGAAGATACATTAGAAATACTTAGAAGACACCTTTGAAATGTCATCTTACTCGTAATAACACAGGTAGAAAAATAAAAGATAAAATTTTTATGTCAAAAATAGATTATATTTGAAGATCATTTCCAATTAAACAAAAGATAAAATCATGAGATTTTCTTGCTTATCATAAGCAACTGATATAAAAGGAAAACTTTTCTGCCCTCACAGGACATTGCCTACCATTTTTTATTTACCATAACCCTAAAAGTAGACATAAAGCTGAGAATAAGTGAAAAGTTTAATCCCAACATACATTAAGCATAACTATGTGTTCCTTCTTTAAAAGGAGCTATGGTTATAGCTTCATTTTTCTTAGTTAATAATATTATCTGATACATAATCCAACAGAAGTTAAGTATAAGGCATGTAAAGTCTGAAGATATTTTCTTGGTTTTTCCTTTCCTGTTTTTCTTTTCTTTTTTCTTTTTCTCCTTGTGATCAAACCCAGGGCCTTATACTATAGTGAAGCAGTCGCATCAATGTTTATAGCAGCACAATTCACAATAGCCAAACTATGAAACCAACCTAGGTGCCCTTCAACAGATGAATGGATAAATAAAACAGATGAATGGATAAATAAATAAATGGAGTATTACTCAGTTATAAAGGAGAATGAAATTATGTCATTTGCTGGTAAATGGATAGAACTGGAGATTATAAGTGAAATAAACCAGACCCAGAAAGTCAAAGGCAAATGCTTTCTCTGATATGCAGAAGCTGGTCAAAAATAAGGAAGAAAAAGAGAGGGAAAGAGAGAGAGAGAAGAAATGGGAAAATAAAAGGAAGATTATGGGAGTAGAAGAAGGGGATTAAGGGAGAGGGAGAAGGGACAGGAGAAGGGATAAACAATATAATGAATCTGACCTAACTTTCCCATGTACATATATGAATATACTACAGTGAATCTCACCATCATGTATATCCACAAGACACTAATTTTTCACAAAATGTAAATAAGTAGCACAAAGATCAGTAGAGGAGAAGAAAGGGAACAGGGCGAGTCAGAAAGTTGAGGGCAAGGGTAAGTACTGAGGACTGAATTGGAGAAAATTATATTCCATATATTTATAATTATGTCCAAATGAATCCTAATGATATGTATAGCTATTAAAAATCAATAAAAAGCAAAGAAAAAAAAACATGACTTTGCACAACTAAGCAAACGGTCTACTACTAAGCTGCACTGCCAGCTAAACAAATTATTCATTCATTCATTTTTTTTTCTCTGACAATGTTATTCCACAGATTAGTAGTAGTAAGTTAAGAAGCAATAATACCTAAGGCAAAGTTTTCAGTACAACTGAGAGAAAAGGATTTAGTTGAATACAATAACCATAGCAGTAACCACATCATTTTATAAAAATGTCCTTAGAATTTGCAATATTATAAAGAATCTATTAATGGCATTTCTTATTTCTCCAAACATCTTTTATGCTATAAGTTCACTGGGTTAAGAAAAAAAAAATTTCATTAAACCCAGAGCACAGACACAAAAGTAGCACAGTTCTCTGAGTTCTATACCCAAGACTATCTACATGCATCAAATAATTATGTACGTAAAGATATAAAAATATTTTATCTCAATAAAAAAGCAATCAATCTGTAAGTATCTATCTGTTTGCAGGGGACATAGTTCAGGTAAAGACATGCTGTTACTGCTGAAAAGAGAAGTTACCTTAAAGGGTTGATGGGAAATTTACAAATCAGGCACATTTTCTCATTTATTCCACCAAATGCAATGTAAAGAAGTTTTGATAATCAACTTTATAGACAGAAGTGTATTATGCATAGACCAACACAAGAAAAATCTCTTTTTGTTTAAAATAAACCAAATTGTATGATAACATGTCAACTTGGCACATTGAATTTGTCTAATTGCTTCACTGGGTAGGCTAGTTGCTTTACTTCTGGTATCCATGAGACCATCTCAATCATTGGTCAATGGAGTTATTTATAGTGAACACTTGGCTGAAAATGCCTACCTGCAATTTATAACCACCTGCTTTACACTACCTCAGCTGTCAATTGCTCTGCTAAGAAATCCAGAGGGATATAAGCATTGATTTTTTTTAAGCTTTAGGAAACAACACTTATGAGCTTAGTCTCATTTGACATTGATCTGCAAAAGTAATATTTCTCAACTAAGAATTGTCAAAAATATAGTGTTTTGGTTATAAGCCAACTTTCAATTCCATAAACTATTTTATGTGTTCATAAACTAACACTTTTGAATTAGGTGAAAATGGTATGAATAGGACAAAGAAAAGCAAAGTTGCCACTTAATAAATTTAATAAATTTGCATAATTTATCTCACCCAGATCTAGTACTTTCAGGGTTGAATATTTACCAAAATTTGCCAAAAAGCATTCCATCTTAAAACAAAACTCATACCAAGTCTCTTTGGCAAAGTTAACAGTGACAAGAAGGACAACAAAGAAGGAAAGGAAAGGAGTATACACAGAGAGGAAGTTGCTATAGAAGTAGATAGAGGTCAGGCTTCCATGTCTTGATAAATTATAGCAGATATACCAAAGGAACATCTTAGTGTTGAGATATAATATTGCTATTTTAGATTCAGAATTTTTTTGCTGGAATTTAAATTTTACTCACTATCAAGTTTAGGCTGTTTTTTCATATACTATACTGGCAAGTTAGATTTTCAAATGGTTATATCTGACCACTTAGTTCATTCAGTACCCAAAATCATAGGCGTATGATGTTCCCTTGGACAAAACACCATGATTAATTATATCAACTATCTTCTTCTCATTATTGACCCAGAATTTCCTTTCTTAGTCCCAATAAGACAAAATGTAAGCCAGAAATTAAGAAATTCAGGGCAAGCCACATCTGGAAAAATATTAAGGTTTTGGTTTGCATATGAGTTGTCCCCCAAAAGTTCATGCGATAGACAATGCCAGAATATTCAGAGGTAAATGATTAGATTATGACTGCTGTGAAATAATCAGTGGATTAATCCATTTAATGAGTTAAAAATTTGAATGGACTACGGGTGGTAACTGTAGGCAGGTGGAGTGTGGCTGGAGGAAGTAGGTTACTGGGGGTGTACCCTTGGGGATTCTATTTTGTCCCTAGCTCCTGGCTCACTTGCTTGCTCTTGTGCATACATTCATTCTTTCTCTCTCTCTCTCTCTCCCACCCTTCATCCCTCTGTTTCCTGACTGTCAAGAGCTGAATGTCTTTCCTGTGCTACACTGTTTCACCATTATGTTTTGCCTCACCTCAGGCACAGAGCAATGTAGTTGGCTAACCATGGACTGACCTCCCAAATTATAAACCCAAAATAAAACTTTCCTTCTCTGAGTTGCTCATATCAGGTATTTTGGACACAGTGACAAAAGGCTGACTAACACAGGATCCAATGGTCTTATTCAGGATGGGATACCCCCTCCAAATTAAAGAAAGTTTGTCTCTTTTACTAAGGGAAAGAACTCTTATCAGGTATTGGGGAATTGAGGGATGTCACATTTGGGCATACTTATCTCAAATATGCAGAAAATCTGCCCAGAGTTTGTCAGGTCTGGCTAATGTCCAGAATAAATGTAGCTTCTGTAGTATTGATGCTGTGAAACTAGTGACCTTGCCTATTGGCCTGAATGACCTGGCAGATTCATATTATTAAAGGTATTTGTAGCAGATAAAGATGCTGTATGAAATACCTATAATAAGATGGTCACTATATGGACTTTTAACCTAGGAAAGAATTATTTTTATTTGGGAATAGAAAAAAAGAGTGTGGATTTTAGTGTCTTGGGTCAGGGTCACAGAGAGTATTCATCATAGGAAATAAATCGTCAGCACAATGTTTGCACAATGAGTCTCACAAACGTAATCAAAATAGAGCTTGTATGTGGACCCAGAAGTTTCTCACTCAGTGCTTTCTTTGAATCCCAGGTGTTCTGGGAGGTGCCTAGCAACCTGCTCACTGAGGACCATTAAGGCAGAAATGGGTGTTTCCTTCTCAACACCCATTTCCATAAGAACATTCGCCTTTTATCAAGTTCTGATTGAATAAATGGTCCCAGGGGTTCAATACAAGGAATAAAAAATAAAACTCTTTTCTGTAAAGTAGAAATGCAAGAATGTATTAAGTTAAATATCTAGCTTTCTGGGCTTTACAATCTACTCTAAAAGATAGCACTGGGACATTTATATCTATGCAAAAATGCAGGCAGGATAGTGCTTCCCAAATTATCCAAAAACAGGAGGGATTTCTTCACTCTAAAATTTTCATAGAAAAAAATAGAAGTTGAGTAGGATTCTTGAAATTGAAATCTGATATATTAACAGGCTTGTAGTAAGTGAAGATGAGAAAAAAGCATGTTCCAGACTCTTTGATGTTTGGCCCCTAGGGAGCGCATGGTGAAAATAATGGTTGGAGGCCTCCCAATAATATTCATGGTTGACATAGGTGCTGAGCTTTCTGTGGTCCCTCTGCCCATCACCCCATTCACTGGTAGAGGTTATCATAATAGGAGCAAGTGACTCACAGGCAGCCAGAACTTTCTGCAAACCCTGCATCTGTAAGCTCGGGTGACATTTGGTATACCCTCCTGCACTTGCCAGTCTGCACAGTTTTCCTCCTAGGAAGGGATCTCTTCTCAAAGCTAGGAGCACAGATCACTTTCACCCCTGATGGTTGCACCTGCTTAACCTGGGAAAAGAACCTGCCATGATTATGGCGGTGAAACTGCTTCCAGGGGATAGATGGAGATTCTATGCTCAAAATCATGACACCATGAGAACCCTTCCTCCATGCTCCAAGAATTTCCTACGCTCTGGGCAGAGGACAATCCACCTGGCATGGCCAAGGACTCACCCCCAGTAGTTGTTAAACTGAAAGTGAGAGCAGAGCCATCAGAGACAATATCCCTTTCAAGGGGGGCATGACATAGGATAAGGAAACACCTCCAGAGGATGAGAGACTCTGGGATCCTAACTGAGTGCCATTCTCCCTAGAACACTCCCCTACTGTCAGGATGAAAACTGAAGAGCAAGGATTATTGACCAGTGCAAGATCTCCAGGTAGTTAACCAGTGTGGTCACTTTCCACCTGGTGGTTTCAAATCCCTTCACTCTTCAAGGACTGGTCCCACCCCAAGTCAAGTGTTTTCACTTGCCTAGACCTAAAGGATGACTTCTGTGTCTGGTTTTCCTCGACCAGTCAGCCCCTATTCACATTTGAACGGGAGGACCCTGAAACTAGGAAGAAGACTAGACTAACTTGGACTTGACTTCCCAAAGGCTTCAGAAACTCCCCCATCCTGTTCAGAGAGCCACTAGGAAGGGATCTGGTTGCCTTTCCTGGGGACTATCTAAACTCTATTCTCCTCCAGTATACAGATGACTTCCTCTTAGCCAGTCCAGATTGGGAGGTCTGTTGGTCTGGAACTAGAATCCTACTAGCCTTTCTCTCAGAACCTGGATATAGAGTCTCCTGGAAAAAGACCAAGTCTACCAAAAACAGGTAAAATATCTTGAGTTCAATATTACACAGGGTCACCAATCCTTAACCTGGAAAAGAAGCAGACTATCTGTTCTATCCCCAGGCCCAACACCAAGAGAAAATTATGAGAATTCCTAGGAGTGGCCAGTTTCTGTCAAATCTGGATTCCTGGGTATTTGGCTCTGGCTACGCCGATACACAAGGTCATCAAAAACTCAGAAAATAACCCTCAACACCATGGAACCAAACAGGAACATGCTTTTCATGAAATTAAATAACTCCTCACCACAGAACTGACCCTCGGGCGTTCTGATGTAATAAGAACATTCAATTTATCTGTGGCAGAGAAAACAGGATTGCCCTCAGGGGCTTCACGCAGGAGTTTGGTCCCTGGAGGAGCCCGGTGGCTTACTTACCAAAACAAGTGGAACTGGTGGCAACAGGATGGCCCCCAGACCTAAGAGCTCTGGCAGCCACTGTGGTCTTAGTCCAGGAGGCTAACAAGCTGAGGTTAGGGTGAAAAAAATCAGTGTGAAGGTTTGCCATGCTGTGACTGTCCTCTTGACAGCAAGGGAAACTGATGGCTGAACGGAGCCAGAATAACCCACAACCAAGGACCGTATGCAAAAAATCCTGCATAAAATTGAAAACTGAACACACCCTAAGCCCTGCCTCCTCCCTGCCAGCCAAACCAAGATCCCCAATGATGACTGAGAGAGTCTGTTAGAATAAGTATACTCCAGTCAGCCTGACTTGACTGACCAATCCCTCTGAAACCTGGATCTCACCCTGTGCATGGACAGGAGTAGCTTCATATAGGACAAACTAAGAATGACCAGGTATGCAATGACCTTGTAGAGACATGTGGTAAAAGCAGGAGCACTACCTCAGGGTTGGTCAGCCCAACCAGCAGAATTGTGAGCCCTGCTCAGGACCTTAAATTATACCACAGATGACAGGGTTAATATTTACACTGCTTCCAAATACACTTTGCCACACTGCATGTGCTTGGGGTCATCTCTGGGGAAAGAAGATTTCTGTCAGCAGGAGGTAAAGAAATAAAAAACAAAGAAGTACTCAGACTCCTAAAGGCAATCTGGAAACCGATGCAGGTGGCAATATTGCACTTCCAAGGACACCAGAGGGGACTGACCAGGTGAGCCACAGAAATTGATGGCCAACCAGATAGCCAAAGAACTGCCTGATGGTCAATACATCACCCCCAAGGCAGCCCAGGCCACCCAAATACTACTAGTCCCAAGCCTCTGTATTACCCTAAGTACACCAAAGAAGAACAAGAATGGGCCACTATGGAAAGAGGCCAACAAATATCACAGGGACGGTGAATACTGCCAGACCATCAGGTCTTTATTCCACAAAGCCTGGATCCCAAGTGGTGCTCCAGCACCATGAAATGGGTCACCTTGGAAAAGCCAAATTGGGCACTCTCCTTGGCAGATACTACTATAGACTCACTACTCTGTGTAACTCACTGCTCACTACCCTATTAACCAACTTGGCCAGAGGATGTGTGATATGTGCCAAAAATAATGCCATCCAATGACCAATTCAAATGGGTCCAGGTCAGTGAAACCTAACCTTTTGAAGATATAGAAGTTGACCTCACAGAGATTAAGTCAAGCAGAGGGTATTGATACCTGTTAGTACTGATATGCACCTACTCAGGATAGATAGAGGCCATCTCCACTTGGACAGATTAAGCACGAGAGGTGAACAAAGCCCTGCTAAAGGAAATCATCCCCAGATATGACCTGCCTCTGTCCATAGGATCAGACAATGGACTGGCCATCATTGCAGAAATCATCCAGATCCTCACCTGGATCCTGAGAATCAAATGGAAGTTACACACCACCTACAGACCACAGAGCTCAAGGAAAGTGGAATGCATAAACTAAACCCTAAACACCACAATAGCTAGACCCTATCAGGAAATAGGGGATCCATGGATGGATCTCTTTATGACCATCCTCCCAGTCTGCTGTACTCCCAGAGGCACAGAATATTCCACATTCAAGATTCTGCTTAGATGGCCCCACACCTGTGATAAGTAAGTTACAGGGACCTCCATCACTTAGGTGAGCTTAATCTGTCCCAGCAACTCCAACTTTTAGGAAAATCCCTCTACCAGATATCCCAGGACACCCTGGAAAGAGTCCTCCTTCCACTGGGAAATCAAGTACACCTATATCAGCCCAGAGGTTCTGTATGGATCAAAATCTGGTAAAAGGAAACACTCCAGCCTACTTGGGTTTGGCCCCATAATATTAACCACTCCCACTGCCATCAAAATTGCAGTAATAAGCTGACTCGAGTCTGTTGGGGTCTTTAGCCACCTTGCTTTTCTCGACCAGCAACAAGGGAAGGGAGCACTCCCCAACAAGGCCAGACCAGGAAAGGTAGGGCCGACTGACCGCCAGCACCCAGCTCTCCGGTTGGAGGATAATCAGACACGTCAGGGAGACCAGTCACAGCAGGAACTTGTTTATTGAGGAAGTCACACCTTTTTTATGTAGGGTGAAGGCAAGGCAGGAACCAATCAGCTTAAAGGTCGGCAAGGGGCGGGGCGTTCACTTAGGGGAGAGTCCCATAGGACTATGGCAAGCGTGAGTTGATCATGTTTTCAGAACTGTTGTTAACCAATCCCTCACGGAGGTCCCATTTATAGTCATTAACTTTTGAAACTGCCTTTGAGGCCTTGATCTTGCTCACTCGCCAGGGAATAAGGAGTCAGCCTGAGTTAGTTAACGTGTCATTAGTCCCAACACGAGTTAAAAATGAAACTGCTGCTGAGGAGTCCTCTTTGAATAACTAAGGCTGACACCAGGAACCCACTCAGACTGACACTATGGAGACAATCATGGGACAGCCCTGCTCTAATCACTCTAGAAGCAGACTAGACTGCTTGTAGCTAAAGCCTGAGGAGACTACAGCCCTGCTCCAGTTGCAAACCTAGTGGCCGACTGGTCAACACATGGCAGAAGCTTGAAGAATTCATTGGGGAACACCTGGGAATTGTGGTTACAATGTTACCCTGTTTCACTGAAAATAATATTACTGACCTTGCTGTTTTCTACAGGTCTGGCCAAATCAACTCTAAAGATTGAAGCCAACCACAGAGGATTAACCTAGCCATAATCTACATAAATATAATGAACCTTTTGTGGGGGTGCCTTACTAAGCCCTGAGGCAATGGGTTACACACCCTACTGAACATATACTTATCCACAGTACTACCTCCCCTCTTGGAGCAATTGACTTGATACATGTGTCAAACAAAGCCCCACTTACTGTCTTCATAAGGGGTAAACCTATGTAACCAGACCACAGCCAGAATGTTATATCTGCAATCTTGCTATACTACCTGACATTCCTGTTCCTACCCCAATTTCTCTCTCCCCAGCTACTGTCTCTTCAGATCCAAAAAGAATGCTGGCATTACCACCATGCCCCTGCACCACTATCTACCCCCATATGCCAAAAGATGCAAAGGAGATCTTTTCCTGTCTCAAGAACATAAAGATATACTTGTCAGGAAAAGCAAAAACTCAATGCTATTGACTGTTATCAAACTAGACAAGCCTTAATGTTTTGGTCTCACCTGTTGAAAAATTAACACAAACTATTAGCCCCTACCTAGACCAAGATCAACTAAGACACAAGATTTAGACTCTCATCTACATCAGGTTCTAAACTCAACTTATCGCCTCCTCAATGATTTCCCAGCTGGCAAAGGATTGCTGGCTCTGCTCAATACTTAGCCACACTAGTACCTCTAAAATCTTCATTGTCATGGGTCCCTCCCAGACCCCTCAATGTTAAAACCTATTGTAAGGGCAGTTGAACTGTCTCAGAAAGCTTTTAATGCATTAAAAAGGAAAAAAGTGACAAAGAGCCAATAGGTGATCTGGCCAGTGGCCAAAGTAATCATACCCTTGAGGACTGATGGTCCATTCATCTTCCTCCAAACATGTTCTGATGTCATTCCACTGGGCTTTATCTTTATATGTGGGATAGATGCCTGTTTGTGTCTACCAGTTGAATGGACTAGTACCTTGATTCTCCTCACTCTCCAAATGAACATAGTTCCCAATAATGATATTCTTACCATACCCCTGGCAGCACATACATGATCAAAGAGAGTCATCTAATTTATACCTCCACTAATTGGCTTAGGAATAATGACTGGAATGGGTACAGAAATAGGAAGAATTGCTTCATCAGCCACTTGCTCTCACCACCTATCCAGGGATTTAACAGATGACAAAGAATGAGTGACTAAATTGATAGTGGACAGGCAGGATCAATTAGACTCTTTAGCAGTGGTAGTCCTACAAAACTGACGGCTGAAAAAGGGGGATTTGTCTTTTCTTGAATGAATGGTGCTGTTTTTACGTGAACAACTAAGGGATAGTTAGGTATATGACCCACCAACTAAAAGAATGAGTTGTGAGGAAAAGACAAGAACTGGTTGATTGCTGGAACTCTTCAAACAATATCTGGATTTGGACAACCTGGCTCCTACCATTAGCTGGTCCTCTCCTCATGCTCTAAATGGAACTTCCATTTGGTCCCTGCATCCTTAACAGACTGACCTGGTTTATCTCCTCCTGCCTAGAAGTCATAAAGTTTCTGATGCTCGCAGAATTACCAGCAGCTTAACATAAGAGACATAGACAAAGATGATATCCCTTAAAGAGGATAAGAGGACATCAAAGGGGGGAAAGTGGTCACAAAACCAGACAAGTTGAGAAACATTACAAGAACATTACCTTGAAAAACAACTTCTTGTGGAAAAGGCCACTTCCTCTATTGCTTCTGCTTCTGTAATCATGCTTCCTGCTAGAGATCCCTGGGCAAGGCTTTTAGTCACATATTCTAAAACTTTTTTAAACTCCCCAGTGACAGGACAGGTCTTAGCTGATGCCAAATAGCCTATAAATGTTTTAAGAAACTATGGGTCAGAGCTCAGACTGCAGAGTAGAAACTTCTCTGAGCCTACCGGTATAATAAACCTGAGTTCTCCCACTCTCCAGGTGTTGCTCTGTGCTTCCCGAATGGTCTTCTTCCTGTAATACTGCTCCTGCAACTTATCACAAACTTGGTGGCAAAAACCAAGTGGGATTAATTATCATACAGTTTTGTAGGTCAGAAGTTCAACGTTAATGTCATGGGGCTAAAATCAAGGTACTGGTGGGCTGTGTTCCCTTCTGGAGGTTCTGTGAGAATCCACATACTTGATCATTCAAAATATTAGTACAGTGTGGTTCCTTGAGGTTGAAGAATTAAGGTCTCCATTTTTTCTTGTTTTGTTTTGGTTTTTTGTTACTGCTGTTGGCTATAAGCTATTCTCAGCTGGGAGTCATTTCCAGCTTCTAGAGGGAACCACATTCTTTGAATAAAATGTCAAGTCACATCTCTGACTCATCCTTTTGCCTTTGCTTCTATCACTTTTAAGGATTCATATGATTATATTGGTCCTAACAGGATAATCTTCTTATCTTAAAATTAACTTATTGCCAACCTTAATTCCATCTTCAATGCTAATATCCTTTTACCAAATAATGTGACACACTCAAGGATTAGTATGTGGACATTTTGGGTAGGGGCATTATGCTGTCAATCACTTTCCAGAGATCCAAAAGATGGGTGCAATGAGTAGGGCAGGGAATTAAATAATATCCTGGCATGGAGTGTGTTGAAGAGATACCTATGGCAGAAGTATGTAGTTTTATAGTTATTTTAAGGAATATTGATTTTATCCAAAGTACAATGGAAAGTTATTAAAAAACAATGTTTAAAGGGAAGTGTGCTTATGTGTAGGGGTAGGCTGATGATGATATGCATTGATTTGCATTTTTTAATGTTGCTCACATCTGTATTGTGAGGAACAGATGCAGGAAGGCCAACATGGAAGAGATAGAGTTAGGAAGCTTCTCCTGTAACTTATCAAAGAAATGACTGTAGTTTTAGCAAGGATTGTGGTAGTCAAAATGGTGAACAGTAGTTGAATTTATTCGAAGGCAAAATTGATAAGAACTTATGCACTCAAATTGCTATGAGATATATCAAATATAGGAATAGTCAGGATAGGATGAAACTGTAGGCAGGAAGATTTCAGACTTGAAGACTCAGGTGAGAGTATAGGCATGAATAAAGATGATTATATATTTGGATGGAACAGGAGAATGGAATACAATAGGCAGATATGAAACATTTCTAACATGTAAATATTTGAAGGTGAGCGTTTCCCTAATGCATCTTTGGGATACTTACATAAGGAGTTGCTGAATCCACTGAGTCAGATTCTTGATGAGGAGAGTTATGATGTTTGTATTTAATAAGCTCCAGAATCTCAAAGACCAGACTACTATGATCCGCATAAGACACTTTGGAATTTATTCCTACATACTATCATTGTTTCCTTGAAAGTAAGAAATTTTCAAGAAATATTACATCAAAATACACATTCTCCAGGAAATTAAAAAGATAAAACATGATGCAGACATCAATACCTAACATTTATTCTAAACATTTTGACCTTTAAAATTTAATGATTACACATATTAAACCATTCCCACTATATTCTGAGAATGCTTATATTCAGAGTAATGAAAAGTTTGCTCCAAATCATAATGGGATCTTACTTTAGGGGAAGCTTCCACTCAGAAAACATCTGCATTTGTCACCCCGTGGTGTATTCCCCTTGGCATCGTATCCAAAATACTATTCACAGAGGAAGTTGTTTCACACTAATTTGAGCACCTGGAGCATAATGAGAAATACAAGTACAATTCAAAGAATTCTTTTTAGTGTCTATGAAATTGGCTCGGAAGGAATGCTTAATTTGTACACTTGAGAAGTCTGCTATCAGCAAGTAAATCACTTCCTGGGAGCCTGCTGTTGGCGAGGCACTAGAAATTTTGGAAAAGGAGATTCTACATTTTCTTCTCTCAGAATTTTAAAGGGAAGAAGGGATAGTCTTAATTTTTTTTTCTACAGTCACAGTCCTATTTCTAACACATAAATTGGATCATTCTTTCTTGCCTACATGACCTTAACTCCTCATTCCCTACAGGATAAATTCTAAACACCTCAATATGGTTCTTAAAGACCCTCTGCGTCTGGCCAATTGCTTCCTGATAGCCTGGGCTATGGTCATTACTGTTCTCCTTTCTCCCCAATAAGATCAACCAGTAGAGAGTAACTGAACATGAAGAGACCCAAAAAAGAGCAGATATGCAAAGAAAATCACCTTTTAGGTCCAATCTCTCTGGAAACACAACTCCATTCTTGAGTTCTCTTCAATTCTATTTGATCATGCTCTATCTTTACAAATAAGAACACAAGTTTGATTAAAATCTCTGTGTGAGTTTACATTTTTCCCCCAATATCAGTATAACCATATTAGATGTTTGTCATCAACAGTTCAAATTATAATGCTAGTGATGGATTCCATCCCATCAAGCATATTCTAGATTCCCATTCCTTAACAATGTATTGTAGGTGGGTACATGTGTTACTGTTAAAAAAAAAAAAAAAGTTTATAAAAGTAACTTAAATTGGCTTCTACTTTGTATTTTCAACTTCTTTTTTGTCTAATTAAGCACTCTAAGTGCAGAGGGTTGTCCTTATTTAACATGAAAAATGGTCAATAATAGCAATTCTTTCTTCCACCTATTATAGATTTAGTTTGAGAAACATCTTCCTTGCAAAGGACATTGTGTATGGTGTGTTCAAGAGAACTACCAAAGTATCTAATGCTGTTGACTATGCTGGATGTTTGCTCAACATTTGGCAGGACTGTCAAGCATTATTCTGTAACTTTTGAAATCCCTAATATTCTAGGTATCTTGTGTGTCAGGTCAAGGAAATAAATGGGAAATTGTATATTAGGCTTACTTGAAATGTGCTCAGAAATAAGCTTAAGAGTTTTGTCTTAGAGTTCACAGAAAATACATGAACATTCTTGCAGCAGGGGTTTAGTTATAGATTTTAGGAAAACACACATATTCTACAATATATCTTTTTTAAATAATAAGTTAAAAATAATACTTTAGGTACTGCATTTTAAATACTCAAAAATGTGGTGATTAAAATGGAATTTACATAAAATATTCATTGACATTTAAAACCTGTCCTTGGAGCTATAGTGATCATAAGGATATCAAAGAAATGATGAAAATCAGAATATAAATCTGCTGAAGAAGCATCACTATAAAGACTATTCTTAAGAACAGTGAAAACACAATCAGTTGCTAAACCTAGGTTTGACTAACAAATCTGGCTTTTCATTGAGGAAAGAAAAATGACAGTTCTTGTACTTAAACGTAAGTGAAATGATAGCTTTTGAAGTGTTAAGCATCATTAGCTATCCAAACACTGAAATTGTACATGATGTATTTCAGTGTCAACAGATGTTTCTAATACAGAATTGGTTATCTTCTATTTAGGGTTCTTTTTTTAAACACAAATCATGGCAACAAATAAAGCTTTTAGAAGTTCATCTAATCAAAGGTAAAACACCTGACATGATTATAAATGTGATCATAAATTCATTTATAAGTTCAGTATTGAAAAAACATTTTGTGACATTTGGTCCCTGTCCCTGTCCATTACTCATTTCCAAAGGCACCTTGTATTTTTAGGTATTGCTACTATAGCACCCATTTCCAGGTATTAAAATCTGTGTAAGTTTTGTAGAGTTGCTACAAAAAATATGACAAATTTGGTAATTTCATACAATAGTAAGATATTGTCATATAGTCCTTGAAGCCCTACTAAGGTTCAAAGTATCGGCAGGGATATGCACCTCTCAGAGGTCCTAGGGAACTAGGGAATATTTTGGTCTTTGCCTCTTCTATCTTTACTTTCTTTTGGTCTTCCTTGATTTACAAATTTTCACTATAGTTCCATGTGATTTTTGTCTCAAGAGAAGAGATGTCTTTGAAGAAGGGTCTGAGGAATTCCTAGAGAATAGAAGAACTCGACTTGAGCATACATTAAACATTATATATACATTATATAAAAGTATTTCAGCATGAGTCAGACAAAGGCTTAGAAGAGGTTTATTTAGGAAGGTAGCTTCACATTCAAAGGAGAATGCAGGCTATCTCAAGAGTATGAGAAGGTCTAACTTGAGCCGAGGATCTAATATTTATAAAAGACTGTATCAGGGGCTGGAATGGAGGTGGAGCCAGGGTGGAACTGTACGATTTTATGCCAGTTTTCCCAGCACTTGTGCATTTCCCTCATTTCACAAGGGCATGGTACAAGGGCATGATGCTCAAGATTTATAACTGTGCTTTCTGCATCACAATGGCTTGTGGGCATTTCTTTTAAGATTCAGTACTTCTCTCTCTTTATCCTAAATCCCAATCTCAATTCTATGCACCTCTCCTCTGTGGTTCTTACAAAGACATTTACTGTTAAGTTAGAAGTAACCTAAATGATTTTGATCTCACCTCAATGTAAGGAAAAAACTGAATGACGAAAATAAAAAGGAGGGGCAGCTGAACAGAAAGTCAGGTTTATTCCAGGCAAACCTACAGAGAGGGACCCAGTGAAGACTGAGACCTGCCTTCTGCTAACAGTCTGGGGTAGACACAGGAAGTAAAGGAGGGGGAACCTTTTGTGATTAGGGATTTTTCAGGGAAAGGTACTTGTGGTGTCACCTTCATAAAGAACCAGGTGTTCTTCAGGATTTCAGTCCCAGATAACAATTTCCTTTCTTATGATGATGGAGTGGTTTGGGTTTCTTTGCATGATGATAGCGTACTCTCTGGGGTGTAAGTCCGGCTCAGTCAGAGTGACCATGAAGTGACTCTTGTTATAAGTTGGAGAATTATGTTTCAATATGGCATTGTTTGTGTCAAGTTCTTCCTAACACTCAAGATCCTTAACTTAATTATATCTGGAAATGCCCTGTTCCCAAAAAGGTTACATTTATGGTTTTCCACAGATTAGGACCTAGATTTATCTTTTTATGTGCCACCATTCAATCTACTACAGGGTTACTGTAATATAAAGCCAATACTCTGCCTCCCAACCAACTGTCCATTTGCGCTCTGCCTGCCTCTTATGTTAGAGGAATTTCCGGCTTACGCTGCCGCCATTTTCCTGCTTTCCCACTTTACGTCCTAACATGCTAGATAGCTATTGGTTCATCAGTCAGCTTGCAAATATTCTCCTCCGCTACTGCTTCCTTCCAGCCTGGGAGATTCCAATATCTGGGAGAAGCACACACGCCATCTTCCCTTTGTTCCTTTCTTTTCACCCTGGAGCAGACGTGTTAGTCCTCCGCATAATAAAGTCTCTTGCGTGAGACCTCATGTCCGCGGTGAATTTTTCTGAGAGCTATTGGCGAGCCGCAACTGAGACGAGGGAGCAGGCCGCAGTTCAGCGGGAGCGTGTGGTAGCGGCTAGAATCGCTGTGGGTCCCAAGCTGCCTTACATTTATTACAATCATAATAGTATTAGTCTTCTGATCTATGAATGTATAAAATGTAATTCTGATAATTCTGATGGTCTTCAATTTCTTTGATAAATGCTTTCTAGTTTTCAGAATATAAAATTTGAATCTCTGTTGTTCAATTCATTCTTCACTATGTTATTCATTTCCATACTCTTGTACATGGAATTGCTTTCATAATTTTATTTTCAGATTATTCATCACAAGTGTATAAACATGTCCTTGGATTGAATATTAATAAATTCCAAGATTCCTTTAGATTTTCTATATACAAGTTCCTATCCTTTGAAAATATGAAGGGACTTGGTTTTTGCTCAAATGTTTTCTTTTTGTCTTCTTTTCTTTCTATTCTCTTGGACAGAAACTGCATAGAAAGTTGAATAGAAGTGGCGAGAGTGAATAAGAATAATGGGGAATCAATGCAATGGGCCCCCATTAAGGTCTTAATTGTATATAGAAAAACCACTCCAGGAAACTAACACAAAAAACATTCATAGGCCCCCATCAAGGACTTTTTTTTTTTTTTTTTTTTTTTTTTTTTTTATGTAAAGAGCATGAGGTTTACCTGTGTACACATTTCAGCCAACTCCTTTGTAGGGCTGGGGGTTATGGAAGGTAGGGGTGAATTCACATTAGAGTTACAGGAAGGACTAAAACTCAAAAGCTAAAAGACACAGTCACTAGCCTTGATAGATTTTCAGTACCCGTTTAACATAGCTTTTGGTCAATGCTCATACACCAAACCATATAAGTACCTAAACAAGCACAACAAAAAGGATTTTCCTGCTGTCAGGTCCCCTCCCACATGTCATCTCGGGGTTCTCTCTTCTCACTTAAGTAATTCCTACTCCATTTACTCTTCCATTTCAATATTGTCCATGGTTTTTATTCTTCAAATTTGCTAGACGAGAACCCAGAAATAAAATGGCAAAGTGGGGAATTCAGTTTCATCTCAAAACTCCACTTTTAAGAGCATACATTCTTGTTTTGTTCTTGATTTCATTAATTTTCCTGATTTAAAAAAAAAAAAAAACTTTTATATTTGTTGATATAAAAACAGCTTTCTATTCTCTATTCCTTTAAGTTTCACTCTAATCTTTTTATTTTCTTCCTTCTGCATACTTTAGGTTTATTCCAGTTTTTACTAAGTCTGGATTTTATTCAGCAGCATTCTTATTTTTTAGTATAATCATAGGTTTTGATATGTTGGGTGACAGTCATATATGCTAAGAACCCCAATGGTCCTTAGATGAGTTCCCCTGTCCTCTGGAAACTTCTTGGACCCTTCTCTGGAGAAATCTCTTCTTCTGTGACAATTTGATGAGGTTTATCTTTTAAGTGTTTGTTAAAGAAACATACTCAATTTGAGCTAAGAAATAGTATTGATATCGTCATTTACTTGTGACGAGTTCTGCTTCCTCAAATGTTGAAGACTGAACATTGGAGAAGCACGCCAAGGCAAGCACATTAAGCAGATTTTATTTAAGGGTAATAATACAGACTTCTTCTGGGAGGGAGAAGGGTGCCTCTTTTATAGATTAGGTTCATTTATTCTCCAGTTCTTTCCCTCCTTATCTCTCCTTCCTGCCTACATGACCAGGCCCTGTGACTAGGCCCAGTTTTGCAGGTGAGATGCAAAAAGTGAGAAGCAAATGGGCAGGGGGAGGGCCAAAGTGATTCAGCCAGGCAAGGGCCCAGTGGGCATTAATTAGCAGTTCCTTGACTGTAGTCCCTGACAAGGGCAGGTGAATTTGGTAATCAATGGCTCTGGAGATCCTTGACATTCCATACTCCCAGGGGCAGTCTCCAACTTCCAGATGCAGATGACTTTCATGGTCTCCATTTCCTTGATTTGACCTGATCCCCTGTTTCTACACTAACTGCCTGTTCCCAATTCTGGCTTCAGTATCATTTAAATATTTGGTGTGAAATATTTATATATTCTATTTATAAATAATCCCTACCATTTAACAGAGTGGACTTGATCTTCTTTATCA
This sequence comes from Sciurus carolinensis, assembly GCF_902686445.1. Classification (NCBI taxonomy): domain Eukaryota; kingdom Metazoa; phylum Chordata; class Mammalia; order Rodentia; family Sciuridae; genus Sciurus; species Sciurus carolinensis. Next base: position 108,265,572 of record NC_062217.1, on the reverse strand, counting down.
CCTTAGGTCCTATAGAGTACTTGCTTAATTAAATGTATTGTGATCTACTGAAAAGAACTCCAATAATTTCAAATATGTTTATCATAACAGCTAATAGTTTCAAATGTAACCATAAAATGCAAAGTTCATATGAATTGTATGAAAGAATAAAAATGATAGCTAATTAAAACCTGCTTATTCAGATAAATATCATGGTTCCACATTATTGAGAGGTAGAAGTAAAAAACTGATGAATATTTGTGAATAAGTTATATAGTGATGATTTTACATATTTTTAAATGTTTACTCAGCATAAAATGCCATGTTTATTCCTATAAAAATGTTATTGCAATATTTATTAAAAATAATTCTGATGATTCTAAATGTTATTAGTTTAATGTTTGCAACTATATAAAATTTTCAAAACAGTAATTATTTTAATTATTTTTACTATTGTGTTTCATTTTGAATTCATCTGGTTTGCATAAATTGATCTCTTTAATCAAAAGTATCATGTTAAGACATATCAGAAATTTAGATTGACAGAATTCAAACAATAGCTTTTAAAAATCTTATAGTATCTGTAACTAGTTGTAATTTACATATCTAAATAAAATCCATGAAAAATAGTGTTGAATATTTCTAGTAATTTTAATTTTTATGAATTATAAAATGTAGCATACACCAGAAAATTTAAATTGTTAGTTAAATAACTCACAACAGTGTAGAACAAAGAATAAAAATGGATCATGGACAAATAATTCAGGGTTTACTATTTAAATAACTATGGGGGAGTTGAAATCAAAGACTTTTAATTAAAAGATCACTTACACCTTGAAAGCATGTCTTTAACATAATGTTTTAATGAAAATTTCAAAAATACACAAAAACAAAGACTGTTTTAATGAATCTGAATAAAAACATAATCAAATATTGAATAATTTTAACATAGGCTATATTTTGTTTCATTCATGTTATTTTAATAAAGTATTTCAATCAAGAAGTGGCATGATGAAATGTCAACATGTTGCTCTTAAGAGAAAGGATTGTTTTTTCAATAACAGAAATTTAGCAGTTTCTCAATTTCATATAATTCCCAGTCCACATTCCAATTTCCTTTTCTTTTTTCTTTTTTTTTTTTTTTTTTTTTTTTTGGTATGGGGAATTGAACCTGGGGTGCTTTACCAATGAGTCCCATCCCTGGCCTTTTATTAAAAATTCTTTATATTGAGACAAGGTCTCATTAAGTTGTTTAGGGCTTCACTAAGTTGCTGAGGTTGATCTGGAACTTGCAATCCTCTTGCCTCAGCCTCCAGAGTCACTAGGATTACAGGTGTGCACCACATGGCCAGCCCATTCCAAATTTTTTAACAGCTAAAAACAAAGTAACATTTTTTTATCATTTGATTTAGTTAATATTAAAACACTTTTAAAAGTATGTGTTTGGGGCTGGGATTGTGGCTCAGTTGTAGAACCCTTGCCTAGCATGTGCGAGGCACTGGGTTCAATTCTTAGCATCATATACAAATAAATAAATGTTCATCGATAACTAATAAAAATATTGAAAACATTTAAAAATAAAGTATGTGTTTACATTGATTGAAATTCTTTAAATGAAAACAAGGATACCAATATTTTAAGTTCTTTTCAAGAATTGCAGATGATTGTCATCAGTTTTTTTAAAATATTCATTTTGTTGTATTGCTGAGTGTAAGGTATAAAGTCACCTTTCTCTCCCGTTGCAGGAATTTCCCGCCTCCCAACCACCTGTCAATCTGCGTTCCCACCGCCTCTCCCATTACAGGAATTTCCAGCCTCCCCATCACCTGTCAGTCTGCATTCTTCCCACTTCTTATGTTACAGGAATTTCCAGCTTAAGCTTCCGTAATCTTCCTGCCTCCCACATTACAGCCTAAGATGCTATTGGTTCCTTGGAGCCCACGAGATTCCAATATCTACGAGGGACCACGTGCCATCTTTCTCTTCTTCCTTCTTTTTCCCACGGAGCGGACGTGAATCGTCCACATAAAATAAAGGCCCTTGTGTGAGACCTAGTGTTTGTGGAGTGTTTTTCTGGGAGCTATTGAAGAGCCACAACTGCTCCTAACACTGAGTAGGAATAAGTCTTATGTACAGCGCTAAATATACTATAGATTGTCTAATCCTTCACTTGTTGATGAGCATTTTGATGTCAAACAGATTTTTAAGAGTAGATTTAATGTGTATCAGGTTTTTAAAATAAGGATTATAGGCATGAACCACCAAGCCCAGCAGTTGGTAATTTTTGACTCTATCAATTATATTTTTGATGTACAAAAAAGTGACTTGAAAATATGATTATTTCCCATCCTTTCAAAGTCATAATACTGACCTTTTGATCAATCAAATCAGAAAAAATCCTTAATTCTTTTCCTTTAATTTGACAATTTTTAAAATAGGTAGTTGATAAACTAACTTTTTCAAAGTGTCAAAATATACATTTTTTGTTTTCTTCTTTTGAAAATCACTTTGAACTAATGGATTTTTAGGTAATTGATGCATCTCAAATTATCACGTCTTTTTCCTATGGAATATTTTCAGACCAATTAGTCTTTGATATTTTGCTCTATGGCCCAATTTATGTTATAAACTCACCTTGTGTGTTTTCTTTTCTATAATTCGATTCAGCCATTTTCCCCAGGAACATTAGTTCTTACATTTGAATTTAGAAACAAAACTATATGTGGTAATAGTTCACATCATTATCTGCAATTCCTTTGTAGAAATCAATTTTCAGTGGCCAAACTTATAAAATATATATTTTTAAATAATAATAACTACAATGAGTTCATGCTGCTTAGTTCCCATTTAACATTTAGTCAAGATTTTACCTCTATATTTTTCTCTTTCATCAAAACATTTATTCTAAACAACATTCCTCATTTAATTTAATGTATTTTCTTGAAAAATACATATAAATTGTTTAAAAGTACTTTTGTGGTTATTTTTGATCTGATATATTAAAGTGTCTATATACCAGAAAACATGTGGAAATTCTACAGGGTACAGAACTTAGGGTAGGAAATGTTTCTGGTAATCACAATTGAAGTCCAGTAAGTAAAAATCATGGCACCTACAATCTCAAAACCAAAGTAAATTTAATTAAATTATATTTTTTCCCTAATAACCTGTAGTTATCAGCTTCACAAGTCTTGGCGACAGTGGGTAACTTGTTTAGAATAAACCTTCTCTTGCCCCTGCACAGTTTCAGAATCAGCAGGCCTCAAGTTGGTTCCAGAAAATCAAAACTCTAAGAAGCTTTTAGGTGATGTTAAGGTATACATTATAACAAACCATGCCTTGACTGATTCTTTTCTGAAAGCTTTTTGACACTTCTTCCTACAAAAATGTATTGCCCGGGGTAGCTAGTGATAGGTAATTCTCACGTTAGCCCCTAATCATAGTTGTTTGCGGAGCTACAAGGTGTGCTTGAGCCAAAAATAAGGCAGTAAAATGAAAGTGAGAGTTGTAGAAAAGTTCTTATAAAGCATTGGACCCTTATATGAAATAAGGCATTCTAATTCTACAAAATGTTTCATGGTTTCGGTAGGCTGCATTTTTTTGTTTCATTTGGGTTACATAAATTATTATTATGCCACACTAACCTGCTGTTGCCAACCCTGCAAAGATTTAAATCAAACCCATGTTCCTTGAAAAAATTTTTTAAAAAAAGTATGTACCTCTCCAAACAAATATAGTAAAACACTATACACTGTGGCAATGAGAACCAAAATTCATTTGTATAAAATGCAAGGTTGTTTAATTACAAGGATAATGAAATGACCAGCAATTGTCACAAGTAGCTGGCCTAGAGTTTGGGAATCAACTGTAAATTCTAATCAGTCCGGAAACACTGCTTTTGACCCAAACTGCTTCACTTAAATATAAATAGGGCAAATCTTAAGTCTTATGACTGGGTAGGATTTCTAAGGCAATGGCAGAGACTGTAAGAATCTACAAAGTAGTTGGGTCCCATTTTAAACACCTAAAGCAATTGATCCTTAAGAATAATGAAAAGTAAGGTTATGAGTTCATTCCTGCCTTTACTCTCCCCTCCAACATTCCTGTCCCACCTGAAAGAACAGACCACTATTTGACAAAACCAGTTACACAGACTGGAAGCCAAATTCTCATTATGTTACTTCTGTATGGACATGAATGGGGTTAGATTTTGGTAATGCTTAACTTTTTCAAAAACAAGAAGACTCAGGAACTAGAAAGATCTTGGTTTTAATGCCAGTCATCTTTTTGAGAATGTTTGCATAAAATAAAACAAATTATTTTGCTAAACTATAAAGAACTTTGGAACTCATTCACTCCAACCTCCTATTTACAGTTTAAATGTACATACTATGTCAATTTCTAGAATGGTTAAGAGATGTACCCCAAGTTAATTAATAACAGGTAGAACTAGAACCCAAATATTTGTACTAGTAATTCTTTGTAAACATAAAGGAAGCACAATTTAATACAGCTGCTTTGTAGTATCGAGTCAACAGGTCAGATTGACTTGTAAGTATAAATTGCTATCTTCTACATACTGAGTAGGTTCTTTTTTATTTATTTACGTAGGCTTTTCAGCTCATAAGTTTTATGTTAGTTCTTTAGTGTATTAAAAGGAAACAAATCACAAAAACGCTAAAATTTATAGTAAATTACACAGCAGAATTTTATAGATAACAATAGAAGCAGGGGTGGAAAAAAAAGACAAGAAATAAGGAGAAAGTAATTGCAATAAAATGAGACTTTCTTAGTTCAGTAGACACTCATTTCTTTCATTACCTTAATTTCATTATTTTCATGATATTATAGAGTGATTAAAAATATTGAGTTTGTTGTCATTGTTCATCTTGCAAAGCTGTAATCATTATTTTTACATAATTAAGGACTTGTATAAAATTTCCTGGTAGATCAAGATGACAAATAGAGCTAATGCCACCCTGCTGACTGTCAATCACTCTAGCAGATCCATTAAACACGAGAAAGAGAAAGAGGACGAGATCAATCAGGTCCATGGAGTATTATGCATCATGCCAGCAAAACATTTAAGAACTGGCAAGGAAAGAGAGAAGAGGGATGACTACAGGAGAGAAGTAGCATCTAAACATTTATTTTGAAGATACAATGAAAAAAAGTTGTTTCTTGAACTAAAGAGACTCATTGGACATGGAACACAAAATGACTTCAAGTGTCCTGTATGTTCATACTGCTGAGTTTTTTTTTTTTAATCTTATGGGCTTTTTCCTTTCACCTCAGTTTAGTTAAAATGAATCTTTAAATAATCTTTAGAATATGAAAGTCTAAACCATCATCATCCTCTTTAGTCAAGTGGAAAATTTTATTTTCACTTGACTTTTATTTTCTGTTTGCATGGTGACTTATTTAGCATTTAAAATCATGCAAAAGTATGCAGACATGCCATCAACAAGCCCAGTGTCTCTAAATGTCAAACTGACCTCAGTTATTGAAATCTGGAAGCTGGTTTTTATATTGCCCTTTTTGAGCAATTTGAGATTGCCACTCAAGAAAGCACTCATGCATAGTGTACTATGAAAAACGTAGAAGCCTCAAACCATTCTGTCCATTACTGTCCAAACCTATGCACAGTAAAAGAAAGCAGTGACTACAATGAGAGTCAATGCAGGGTGTTAACAAATGCCTTACAGATAAAACTGCAAAAATGTGGACAGCTCTAAATTACTCCATTGAAAGAATTCCGTACAGAATTGTTCGGTCATTACTGGCATCTTTGTCACCCAAATAAATGCCTGTCAAAATGCCTGCATCTGTTTTATCCCTTACCTACAAGAACATAGTGAAGGCACAGTGTACTCGCTTTAGCATATTTATCATAGGCCCAAAAGAAAGTCTGAGTTTATATCTTATTCCCATAATTAATTGAAGTTCAAAATCTTGGACTCTTTCAATCTCTACAAGTAGATTATAAGTCAAGTAGTTCCTTTCCTTTACCAGTACCCAACCATCAATATTAGAAAGATGGATTTGCTTTGTAAAGCACCAAAATATAATGAATGAATTAAATAATAGTCCATAGTATACATGATTTATTGTCTTCAAAATTCTTTCACATTGTTTTTATTTGAATCATGTAATTGACTCTGTACAGTAGAAAGCTTGAGCATAATCATTTTGCAGCAGGAGTGCATTGTGAGTCTTAACTGATCTTAATCGAAATGTATGTCTGGATGTATCTGTTGCACTGCTGAAGCAGGTTTATTAGAAGGCTATGAAGTTTATAAGAATCTCCTGGGAAAGATGTCCATGAGGGAGAAATGACAAAAATTGCCAACTTTCAAGGACGAGATCAGTAGGGTAACATATTAACAAGATTGAGATTGCATTTATATCATTGATTTCCTGTGAGTTAGAATCTACAGATATTTCCAAATCATAAGGAAAGAGTGTTAAAATTAAAGTTCCTCTTTACTGAAAGTCTCCACGAGATGTTGAGATTGAAGAATATCAGAAGCAGGAGCTCAGTTGCATTGGCAGTGCGATGACCAGAAACATTAATGAGGAACATAAAGGCAAGTGCCAGTAACTAATTTTACAAAGATGACTCTTACTTGTTGTAGATGGAATTCTCATTTGTTTTCCAATTTGCTTTTCACTCTGAACTTATCTACAGGGGAACTTGTTCCTCCTGTGAGTGACTATAATACAATACAGCCTGGTTTGTGAGATTTTTATTTTTCTCCCTAGTGAACTTTTATTTTTACTTTTGCCAAGTGCCTTCAGGTAATTTTTTAATAAATTTCTACATTTGTATATTCCCGAATCACAAGAATAACAAAAAATTTGAAGTGTAAGTCTATTCTATATGCAGGCCTTAATTTTGAGTCTTCAGGGTTTTATTTTCTTTACTTTAACCTAGAGTTTCCAGAATAGATGTTTTGTCTTCTTTCTTAATTAGTAATTTAAGTCTAATACCTTTTCACATTTGTGGTTTTGGCTGTTACAGGGGTCAATTCCTATATAATACCCCATAGAGTCTTCTTTTCCTTTCCTAAGCCCTTTACCTTGGTTACTTTTGAAAGATCTTCCAATCTAAACTCTGAAGCACATTCAGCATCTTTTTGAAAGTTTTTGTTTTGTTTTGTTTTTGTTTTTGTTTTCTTAGAGTTTATTGATTTGTAGAACCTGGGCATTTTTCTCTTATTTGACAAATATATTTCATTCTGGTTGTTGCCATGGGTATATGTTATACAAACCATATCACGTCATGTTTGTAACTAGAGGCTTTGTAAGTCTTTGGAAAATAGGGCTGTTTATTGTACTTAGCTTCCTCCTCTCATTCTTCACTCTTCAGTCAGTACCTGTTTCAGAGAATCACATCCTAAACTACTTCAATATTTCTTATTACATTTTTGGCTAAAGACCAAAATCTTTAACACGAACCAGAGGCTGTCCACATTTCATTTTGCTCTTGTTTTACTTCTTCAGACTATTCTTGTTCCATACCCTTTACCCTTCTTCTTGTGCTGTACTGTCACCTTTTTTCAGTTGCTGTACTGTGCCTTGCTCTCTCCAGCCTTAGAAACTTTGCCTTTTTGCTCCTGATGCCAGATTACTCCACATATCCCTCTTAGCAGACTTATTGCTTCAAAATTTTTCAGATTTTTGAAAATATATTATTTTTTCCTGAAATGCTTTTGTACTATCTCACAATTATGGTGTTATAATTTTGTATTTATTTTTACCATTACTTGTATTAAATCCTTTCTATATCACCAAACTGGAAGTTACAAAATGATAAACATATACCTGTTTTTGTTCATTGTTTCATGCCCATCACCTAAAACAAAGAACTTTTTTTTTATCAGCTTTTCAAATCTATGAAGAAAAGACCTGACAAGAACAATATAGAGGAGGAGAAAATGTTTATTTTGGCTCATGGTTGCAGAGGTTCAGTCCATGGTTGGTGGACTCCATAGTTCTGGGCCCAAGATGAGGAAGAACATCATGGTGGAAGGGCCTCGTAGAGGACAGCTGCTCAGGACATAGCAATCAGGAAGCAAAGAAAGAGTTCCACTCATTAGGGACAAAATATATAAATCTCAAAGTCATAGCCCCAGTGACCCACTTTCTTCAGGCACACTCTCCCTGAACTATGGTTACTGGTCAGTTAATCATAGCAGTAGACTAACCCAGTGATCAGGTCATACCTCTCATAATCTAATCATTTCACCTCGGAAAATTCTTGCATTGTCTTACACATGAGATTTGGAGTACAAACCATGACAGAGCCAACACATAGTAGGTATTTATAATACTTTTTGAATCAACTAAAGAATATGCTTGTTCAGGGTCCCCTGGATTTTACTCTCATTTGTTTACATAATGTGTGCAAGAAAAATAAGGGTTGAGATATTTGCCTTTAAGTGTCTCAATGTTTTTCTTTATACCATTCAAATTTCCTGATTTTCTAGTCCTTTTACTTCTAAGTCTGATACAGAACTTAAAGATCCACAAAATCTTCACCTATAAAGACTAGAAGTTATGGAAGCTCTGTATATGGAGCACATGGTAATGCTATAGAGTTAACTATCCCAAAGTAATACAGTAGAAGTCAATTGAAAATAAAATGACTTTACACAAATACAAAGACCACTTATGTTAAGGAATACTTGCACTTAAGAGAGAAATGATGAAGAAAAAGAGACTTAAAATCCTCTGTGTTACAAAAAGGAAAACCTACTTCTAATTGAACATTTTATTGAAGTCTCTCTTCCAAAATATTTTACCTCCCCTTCTGTCATCCAGTCTCTAAAAGGCATGCCAATTTTTTCTTCATAATTTCTTATTTATGTTTCCATAGGTTTTATTTTCACTATTAGAAAGCCTTGTTACTCATTTTTCTCCACACACTTAACACCCTGCAGTAGCTACCTAACCAAATGCCTTCACTGACTTCCCAATGCATCAATTCTGCTTCCACTGCCAGATCAGGCTTCTATTGTGCAGTGTTCATAGCATCACTATTCTCTTTCAAACATAAACGGAAATAAACTTGATTGCTGTAGAGATAAAGGACAAGTATTAAGATCTCCTACAATACAAATTTTCTCTCTACTCAGACCTTCTAGAGAAAATTAACTCCAGAAAGACAATCCACTCATTCAGTATCCCATGGACTGGATATTAGTTGCTTTTGCTTGCTAGGAACCCTCTCCTTCTCTGGTAAAAGCAACCCTCTTTTGTGCAGGTACTATTCGATATAGTTTAGGTAGGTCTCTTATCACAAATTCAGTGATGAATTTATAATCAATTCCACCTCAACTATTATCTCTATTAGACCACACAACTATTTCAGAAATTGTGATTAGCAATCTCTAAGATAACCCTCAATAATGTCTACCTTCTGGTGTCCACAATCCTGTGTCATTCTTTCTCCTGGAGTGTGAGCTGGACTTAGTGACTCACTTCTATTGATTAGGATGTGGTAGAGTGATGATAGGCTTCTTCAGAGAAACTAAGTTGCAGAAGGACGATGAAGCATAATCAATCTCTCTCTCTCTCTCTCTTTCCTCCTTCCCTTGTTCCTTCCTTCTCCACTGGATTCAGACAGCTATCACGTTGTGATGGAGAAATTCTTCTGTCATTGGCCGAGACTGTAAATGAGGACCTATGACCTGCTAAATACCACTGAGTGAAGTATGTCCTCCATAACTCAAGACTGGAGAGAACTTCAGCTCTGGTTGATACATTGATTTCAACCTTGTGAGAGATCTGAACCAGAGGCACCTACCAAAGTAGTATTTCCAGATTGCTAATCAATGGAAACTGTGTGAAAACAAATGTTTGTTGCTTTGTGTCCCTGAATTTTGAGATAAATTATTATATAGCAACAGATGATCAATAAATAAATTTAAAGAAGAGTAAAGAGGTTTTCTAAGTTTTTACATATGGATACTAGAGATAATCTTTAATTAAAATCTAGATATGGGAGCTGACATCAGTCTATTTTTAACTATGTTGAAGATATTTGAGAAAATGAATAATTCATATACTTCCTAATATTCATCTTATTGTCTTAAAATATTGTCCTGAAATAATATTAATCATTTATTCATTAGATAAGAGTTTCTAACCATACTTTAAAAAATCCATAAAACTCATATTTGATTTATTTTTCAGGGAAATAATTATTTTCCTATCTTTAACTGTAACCTTTTCTCTTTAGTAACTTAAAGTCAATGGCTATAGTATGTTTGATTTGTGGAATATATAATATGGTTATGACTATTAAAAACCCTTTAGAACTTATAGAATATCATCATAATTTATGAAAAATATTAATACACTCTCTACAGGACATTCAAAGGCAGACCTATCTACATATTTTAATTTTATTGTAATAAATAAGTAAAAATAGAATGTTCCAATACCATGCTGTCTTTATTGAAATGGACATTTATTCAAAGTTTTAGTAAATCCCTCGCATCTTCCCTAAAATAATATAAGCATACTTTATTGCACACCAAACTGCAATGGAAAATCAGGGGGAAAAGGTTAATTTTTCACCCCAAATTATTATCATGTTCCTCACTTCTCCAATCCCTCTAAATAAAAGTGTAATCTAACAAATGTAATTGAGAAAACAGTGTATTTGAGAATTCTAGAAAATGCCTAGGTCTCCTTTCTAACTGGTCCAATACCTGTATACCATGGAAATTGTGGAGCTACCACTGATTTGGTGGCAATTTTGTGGCAAAGTATTTAATTGCTTCATTGAATAAAGGAATAAAGGAAAAGACACAGGAAAGGGAGAGCCCTGGAGAGAAGTTAAGAAGACATGAAAGCCTGCAAGATTATTTGCAAATTACCAGAATCAAGAGTGGAAAAATAAAAATTCCCATATTTATTTGACTCTATCTTAAAACAACTTGTTATTCTTTCTGGAAATAAAGTGGCACTAACGTTTCAGCATTCCTTTATGTTATTTGTACCATAAGTTTTAGTCATCTTTTTCACAGCTGTGACCAAAAGACCTGACAAGACCAATTAGAGGAGTGAAATTTAACTTTGAGGCTCATGGTTTCAGAGATTCAGTCCATAGATGAATAACTTCATTGCTCTGAGCCCAAGGTGTGGCAGAACATCATGGTGGAAGAGTGTGGCAGAAGAAAAAAAGCTCAGAACATGGAATCATAAAGCAGAGAGAGAGAGAGAGCTCTTCACACTAAGAAGAAAATATATACTCCAAAGGCACATCCCCCATGTCCTACCTCCTTCCATCATATCCTACCTGACTACAATTACCACCCAGTTAATCCCTATTAGGGGATTAATGCACTGATAAGGTTAAAAAACTCTCGTAATACAATCTTTTCACTTCTGAATTTTCTTGCATTGTTTCACACATAAGCACCTGGGAGACAGGGGAGATACCTAATATCTAAACCATAACACCATATATCTAAATTGTAACCAATGAAATGTTAACAGAAGTCATTCATTTTATCCAAATTGGGAAACTGGACTCATTAAGACATCTTATACTCAGTTTCTCATTTTCTTTTCCTAGCTACATATTGGTGATCCTGTCTGTTGTGGAAGCTTTAATAGAGACTAAACCTGTATCTCTCAATTCTTACTTAGATGAGAACAGCTTGCAAGAGAGCAGGGATTACTCTGGTTGGGGATTTCATGTGAGCAACACATAAACTCCTCTCAATTTTGAAATATTTGGGGGCTACATTCCTGTGGCAGTTAACATTGTCTTAACATCTGTGATTATTCTAGTGATATTTTTCTTCTTCTTTTTTTTTCTTTTACATGTCCTAAACACAAATAAAAGACAAGAATTATTTAGAATCCAATGAAAAGAAACCATACAAAAGAAATTTTAGAATCTGGTAAATCTTTATTAAATGGAAATTATAACAAAACTTTGCTTCTATTTATCATTTTTAAAATATTCTCATTTACTTAATTATTTCCTTCAGTACTATGTAAACTTAATCTAGAAATAGAATCTATCAACAAATCATAGAAAGAAAAATCTCTTGACTTTATACAGAAATCATAACAAATCAAGTCAATGTAGCAATCCTCCAGACTCCTTTTTTTCACCCAGTTTTCTTAGTTCTTATATACAAAACTCATATAGAAGAGCCTTCTGAAACTGAATTAGGCAAGCAGAACCCTTTTCTGCCATCAGTAATTGCGTACATATGTCCACAACTGAAAAATTAGTGCAGTAAGGGTTTGAAGCCTGAAATGCCTATTTTAGGAAACAGATACCTTATTCTTCATCTGTTATTGAAGATGATTTGAGATGTTCAGGTTAAAACACAAGAACCTTGGACTGGGGATATAACTCAGTAGTTAGAGTGCTTGCCTTATAAGCACAAGGCCCTGAGTTCAATCCCCAGTACCAAAAAAAAAAAAAAAAAAAAAAAAAAAAAACACACACACACACACACACAAGAACCTTTAACAGACCATTGTGTGGGACAAGTAAATTAATTCCATTTAGGGGTTCATACAACTTTTGAAATGGAGAAGTGCATAATAGAAGTGAGGATTATTTAAAACACATTATTTAATTATTCATTCAACAAATATTTACTAAGGATCTGGTCTGTGGTGAGCACTACTCTGAGAGTAGTGATAAAATAGTGAATAAAACAATTCATAATAAAGTAGTGAATAAAACAGTTCAAGAAAATGCTACTGGATGGGAAAATCTGCCTTCTGAAATGTCAAGTATTGTTAGAGTTAAATTAATCATTAAAAGCTCAGTTCTCAGTTAAGCAGTTTTTGTTTCCAAGCTGTTATTTCAAACGGCAGTACAGTCTTTCAATGGACCAAATTGATGCTCTAATCATTCTATTCTGCTGTTAAGTACTAGGATGGAAAGAACAGATATTTTAACTAAAGTGGATGATGTTTTCTGAGTATGGATCTGGAAAACCTTATTTACTTATTATTGAAGTAGAATTTCAGGCCCTGAAAAACCTGTGCCAGAGCTGGTTTGGTTACTACAGCAGAAGTGAGTAGATAAACTTGAGAGTAGCTTTTAGATGGAAGTAATCAGCTTGGGAAGATCATCAGGAGATGAGGCAGAAAGGAAGATTGGGTTACTTAAGCAGGATCTGAGATCTCTAGCATTCTTTAGTGATAGTCAAGAGAAACATGGTACACCAGATACAGTAATGTGCTTAAAATCAGTAGGGATGAAAGCCAATATCCAGAACATTCTAGAAATACTTTGTGTGATCCCTTGGCTTCTTAACCTCGATTATTTCACTTATAAATAATGCTTTTGAATTTACTTATAAATTAAAATATAAATTACAACACACATTGTTCTGTATTATTTTGTGCAAAATGCTGCATTCTTTCAGGCAACGTAATATAATTGTTCAGCACTGGGCAGAGGTTCCTTGGGCTCTTTGCTCTACCTCCCACTAAGTGCATTGCTTTCAACATGGGATTTGACTATTCAAAGTTTCAGTTTCCTCATCTGTGAAAATACTCTAATGTTAATATCCACACCATAAGTCATGTAACTAGAAAATAAAATCAGCATTTTAAAAAACTGAAATATTTTAACTGCTCAACATAAGTAAAAAGATTTTTCACCAATTTGAATCATAAATACCAAATTAAATAAGATTGCATGAAGAAAACTACTTTGAAACCTCTAAATACTTTATAAAATCAAGGTATAATCATTTAGTCTGGTTCCAGAAAACAAGGGCACCAGTTAATTAAAAACGTGTGAAAAAACATGCTACAATGCAGCATTTAAAGCTCTTCTGGCTGGGCGCCCTGGTGAATGCCTGTAATTCCAGTGGTTTGGGAGGCTGAGGCAGGAGGATCTCAAGTTCCAAACCATCCTCAGCAATTTATCAAGATCCTAAGCAACTCAGCGAGACCCTGTTTCTATAAAAAGGCTGGGAATATGGCTCAGTGGGTGAGTGTCCCTGAGCTCAATCCCCAGTACCCACCCCCAAAATAAAGCTCTTCTGAAGTACTTTCCCCATTAACTAGGAACTTCCCATGATTCTCCAACTTCTTTGTCCATACTGCTTCCTTTGAGTTTTTCAGTGTTTAATGTTTATCTAGTATTCACCAAACTATTAATTAAAATATTTTCTATTTCCCTCACACTTGCAGGTGCTGTTAGTGCTAATGAGTTTGATTTCAGTTCGCTAGAAGTGAATGTTGATAGCCTCAGTGATTACACATTTTCAACCATACTTGTTTTTATTGCAGATTAATAAGTAATATTATTTAAGATTAAATTTGTTAAAATTTTCTATGAATCCATAATGATATACAGTAGGGTAGGGAAATGACATTCAACACCTGCATATGATTTGAGCTAGATATTCTGAAAAGAAAGTGACAATGCCTTCTTAATCTGATATGTTTAAAGTGCTTTGCAAAATTAGAGAAGAAATCTCCAGGGAATCATGTGCTTCGAATATTAGTTTCCCATGCATCCTTCCAACGCAACTACCAAAAGGACTATTTTACACTTCAAAGGAATGAAGATAAGAGAAAAAGTAGAGGGAAATTAAGGGAAAGAGCAAGAGAAAGGGCATGGCTTGTTCTCTACATTCTGCTTCTAGAAGTGTTGATTTAATTTGACTGAAATAATGCAAAAACCTACTTACCAGATAGAATTGTAAACGGTAGAACAGATGGACAGATAAATAAGTTCTCTCAATGCTGCAGATTAGTTCATTTCCAAGGATGAAGTGATAAGAGATATCAGATAGAAATTTATAATAGCTATATGAATTCTTCATGATGGTTGTTAACATGCAATAAAGTTACAGAGTTTGTGTGTAATAAATGAAGAGTAAATTATGCAATCAAGTTCATTCCTTATTATGTTTCTTTCCAATTTCAATTCTACTAGATATGTTAAAATTCAAAGATTGATGACTGCCATCTGTGCATATAGAATTTCCTTGCATGTCATTCACTAACGCAGTTAACTACATGTCAACATTTATAACAATGTTATTCATAATAAACAAAACCAGGAAGTGAATGGCTAGCAAGCCATGGTATGTAAATACACTGTGGTATGCTATTCAACAATAGAAGGAAATTTACTACTAAATCACAAAATACAGGGAGGAATCCTAGATGCAGATAGAGAAGTTTTAATGGAGGAGGAAAGGGAGGGGTTCTTCTCAAGTAAGAAGATAGAGTGTTGATCAAGAGACTGTTAAATTGACTTGAACTAAGGATAGAGGCATACAGCTTTTATAATATCAATAGGGGAGGCAGGGATCCAGTCTCTCAATGTCATCACATGTAGAGATGGAGTTTTAGTTGTATCTGAACTCTTCTTTATCATGCTTCTTCATGTCACACATGAAAGAGTTCCTATAGGAGGGACAGGCTGGCTGCAAAATAAAGCTATGAAATTTATTTATCAGTTATAAGAGAAGACAGGGTTATCTTAAAGGCAGTGGCATGACCAACTGAGCTGTCCAAAAGGGTCTGGCTCTAACAAAGGAAGGGGCCCGTGCTTGGCTTATTTATAGCAGTACAGATCATAAGGGGACCAGTAGGAGTTTCTTCCATGAAAAATAAGATGGGGGTGTGGTTAAGCAAGCCATTTGGCTCTAGTTGGTCATTCCCACATCCAGGACTTGCATTTGAACTTCCAGTTGGTCAACTAATGCAGGATAACTATATGACTCAGGCAGCTCCGGAGGCCAGATCCTCCTGTCTAATAGCCCAACCTAGCTTGGTTCACATACAAGCCATAAGGTGGCTCACACAGCAAATGTCTCATTTTCATCTTGAATATCTACCTTGGTTAATAAAATAAAGATAAATATAGATTATTTAATGACTTTCTATATATGCATTTGCCCCTCACCACCTGGAATTTGCTATTTATCATCTGGGAGAATCACTGACACTGTTTTCAGAACAGGGCAGACTATTGTCCTATCTCCGTGGGTTTGATTTTGGTAAACTTATCTTTCTTGGCTCCAGCTTTTGGTATCTCTGCTGACCACATAGTCTCTTAAGGAGGAGCTTGCTTCCAACCTCCCATCTCCAGGTGTGTTATCTTACTTCTATAGCCTTGAAAACTGCTCTACTGCTTAAAATTCCTGCTTTCCTGATTTGTCTTTTAGACCCATAAAACAGAGAGCTAGTTTGTATATATCATTCCACTATGAAAGATTTTATTCTCTTAATCTTAAACAAGTCTTGTTTTTCATGGGGGGGTGTCCTCTGTATGTCTCATAAATACTTTTCACAAAAATTGGAGTCTCTAAGACTAAAAGTCATGAAGAACAGCACCTAGTCCATAAGCTTGTTTGTCATGGAAGTAAGTCTTCAAAACTCTGATAACATAATATAGTATAATGAAATTCCATAATTAAGTAAACGCATAGCTTTCTCACTGGAAGAGTTTGCATTTACATGTATACAAGGGAAGGAAGCCAGATTCATAAGAATTGGAGTTGGAGAAATCAGTATTAATACATACTTACCTGTATGTATATTTTATATATAAATATATATACAAATGTTTTTGTATTTATGAATATTTATAGGTATGTGTATATGTACATGGTAGTGTATTCAATGCCATTTGTAGTCAGACTCATTATTGATGTCACATTGGCCTTTCTACAGTACATGGAGTTCATTTCTACTTCATATCATCCACTTTTCCAGTTCTTTGATTTTTAATTCCTATTCATAATTCAGAACTGCTTTAGGTTGTCTTCTCTAAAAAGACTTCCCTGATGCTGGATCTAATCTATGTCTCACTGTGATAGTAGCTAATTGCACCTTTTACATTTCCTTCAGAGCATTTACCATGCTATAAGATAATATGTATCAAGCAATTTTCAAACCTCTTTCCATAATCTTTGTCATTCTTCTCATTGTGGAGTATTCCCTTCTCTTGATACCAAACAATGTCAAGAATTCTCTCATAACCAATAGAAAGGTTCTAAAGTGATGGAAGATAACTTTAATGTCAGAAAAGGTCATAAAATATAGTGTAGATTCCTCTTATCTCTCTTTGAATGCTAGCTGGCACTGGAAAGTCAGAGTTGAATGTAAGATGCCAAAGATCCATGTCAGAAATCTAAGTATCTTGAAAAAGTCATACTAGAGAAATCATATCTAGAAACTCTAGTCATCAGCTCAGTTGAATTCCAGGCTGCCATCCATGTGAATGAGTTTTGCAGCAAGTCCAATCCAGTTGAGTTATCAGATGGCTACAAACCAGATAATATCTGACTAACTACATATGCGACTGGAGGAAAAACTGCTCATTCAAACCTTTCCTAAAATCATGACTTACAATATAAAATTGTTATACTCTAAATGAAAATGTGTTATGCAGAAATAGTAACTGTTTCAGTCAGCTTTCTCATTTGTGTGACCAAAAAGCTTGACAAGAAAAATTTTAAAGAGAAAAAGACAGTTTCAGAGGTCTCAGTCCATAGTCCTTCATTGCTCTGTGCTCCAATTGATGCAGAACAACATGGTGGAAAAGTGTAGTAGAGGAAAGTGGCTTAGGACATGGCATTCAGGAGGCAGAGAGAGACTTCTCTTACCAAGGACAAAATACATGACCCACTTCCTCCTGCCATATACTACCTGCCTACTGTTACTACTCAGTTAATCTCTAGCAGGGGATTAATGCACAGATTAGGTTAAAATTCTCACAACCCAATCATTTCATATCTAAACTTTTTTGCAATGTCTCACATATGAACTTTTGGGGGCACCTCATATCTAAATCATAACAGTAACCAAAATAATAGATGTGTAGGTGATTATGGGTTTATTATTTTCTTCTCCTTTGTACTGAAATATGCATATGTGGGGAGAGACACTAATATGTACAAGTAGACAGGATAGTGCACTTCATTTATTGAAGGAATAACATTGATGGGATAGTAGTTTCACAAAAATAATTTATGTGTGCATTATAGAATTTAATGAACTCAATGTTGATTCTTTTATGAATAAAAGTTAAACTTTTTTCAGTTTTAATACAGAGTAACATGTATAAATACATATATTTAATTTCAAAATAAGTTTAAACTATGTTATTGTGGATTTTATTCTTTCCAATAACTTTACATTCTAACCTCACACATTGCTGGTGGAATTTTGTAATGCAAATTGGTATGTCTACTTTGAAAAACATGTTAGTGTATTCTTAGATAGTTAAGCATAATATCATTTCTTATTTACCACATAATCAGCAATTTTACTCCAAGATATCAAAAAAAAATGCATGTTCACACAATGACTTGTGTATGAATATACACCACATAAAGTAGGATCATGATTTATTAAAGATGAATGTTCACTGCTCTTCCCTCCCAAAAACATGTTTAATATACTGCAGTCAGTGTGTGTTTTTTTAATTGGCCAATCATGAAGCATTAGAAAATAAAAAAAGATGAAATTATCTGCTTTTTTTCTGTTTAAATCATAATTGGGGAGTATGGAATTTTATATACCTTTACCTTTTCTAAATTTTATGATTTAGAAACCAATTATGATTTCTCAGATTTATAAGATGGTTACAACCTTTCAGTTCTTTCCTTATTGTCCTATTGTATTTTTGTTTTCCAAAGTATGCAATCTATCTTTATTCTAAGATTTGTAAAATAGGGAATTAACTTTGTCATTTGCACTTATTAGTGGATTTATTAGCTTTTAATAGTTTTAGAAAGAAATATCAGCATCTCTCATCCATCACACAGATAAGATCTCTTATGATCAATTTTCTTATTTTCACTTGTTTGGAGATGTGTTCTGGTATCTTTTTTCCTACTCTGGTGCTAATATAGCTTGATCGCACTTTCTTAGTATGTGTTTTCACCACAGGACTTTTGAAACTGTGTTGTGAGACATTTTATAAGACAATAAACTTAGGCTACTCCTGTAGCTTGTGCACCATTTTGATATGATGTTGATTTTTCCTCTCAGTTTCCTTGTGTGGTGATATAAACTTTCAATTCCTGTGGGTGGAAATAGTGACCATCTTTGTTAAAATCTATATTGCTTTAAAAGCAACATTCCTTCATATCTCTGGATGACCATTAAATCATATAATTTTTCAGGCTAATGATATACATGGGTAATTTGACATTTCTTAATTACACTGAATGTACTCATATTTTAACTTCACATAAATTTCTAACTTGTCCTCCAATATTAGGTTTCTATAATGTAGATTATTTGAAGACAACTGCTCACTTCCTGTTTCTATTCTATCTTCTCATATAAGTTAGAGCTTACCAGAATATTTCCGGGAGAAACAACTTACTTAATAAATGCAGGTAACTTCACAAATAGAATGAAATCAAGAGGCTCTGGGCTGAAGGTTTTCAGAGTAACCACTTCCCTTACAAATTCAATGAATTATAATTAATCTATCTTCTGTTTGGTTGAGTTTGTTAGAAATTTGAAAAAGTGATAATCAAAATGTTAATTCATTGATGCCCTAATATTTTCAAAATTGCAATAATTTTCCATTCAGTCTTTCAGAATTATTTTTCTCAAATCATTGTCTATATGTTAAAACATTGTAATTTCAGTTATTTTCAAATGTTGGCCCATTTTCTGTATTTTTTCATCTCTTACATTTTCAAACATTTAATTTATATCCTACTCTATAATATTTGATATTTGTTTTTAAATTGATCTTTTAGAGATAATGCAGATAATGCAGATAATGTCATCTACAATCACCTGGAAGACAGAATGTGTGACTGTGAAGCACCAGGTAGCTCCATAGAGTTCCAGAGAAGTGGTAGAAGGGGGTAATAAAATGTGTGTAATTTTGAGGCTTTTCTTTTTCTTTCTTTCTCTCTCTCTCTCTTTCTTTTTTTTTTTTTTTTTTTTGGCAGTGCTAATATTTGAACTCAGGGACTTGCACATGCTAAGCAAGCCTTCCACCACTTGGCTACATGTCCAGCCTTGTGTTTGACACTTTTGGCTGCCTTTCAAAGCTATTGTAATACAGAAATTAACTAAGGCAGAAAATAGCTGCATTTCAAAACAGTATTACGTTTTCTCTGATAAGTGCATGACAATATATAATGGGGGGGTGATGGGAGGAAGAGAAGAATGAAGGAACTTTGGATGATGTAGAGGGAAATGGGTTGGGAGGGGTGGAGGATAGAAAGATGGTAGAATGAAACAGACAGTATTACCCTATGTATGTGCATGATTACATGAATGGTATGAATCTACATTGTGCACAACCGTAGAAATGAAAAGTTGTACCCCATTTGTGTACAATGAATCAAAATGTGCCTGTAAAAATTAAAAAAAAGATTTTAATTAAAAAAAAGAGAATATGGCAAGGTGAGAAGGCTTAAAGCTTTAACAAATAGAAACTGTTTTAACACTCATCTCTCTTTTTTCCCTATTCCACAAATACATAAATGTTTCTATTTACACATAAGTGGAATTTCCCCTGGCAATTTTAGAACTGCATATTTCTGATTTATTTATTTATTTCTGTTATTTTTAGTTAAAATACACCACCAGGATACACCATGACATAATCACAAAAACATGAAATCCAACACACTCTGATTCAGTCCCTAACACTTCCCCTCCCCTGCCACCTCATCAATACATCTTCAATCCATTTATGGTTTACTTTTTTGGGGGGCTATTTTATTTATTTGCAAATCAAATAACAGCAGTACATGGCACATAGTAGCTCCTTAGCTAAAGAACATTGTGCTGTTTTATCAGGTGTTGGCAAGCACTTGTAATAGTGCCCGCCATATAATTGGCAGGCTAAGTAAAATAAGCCAGAAACAGAAAGTGACTACTGCAGGATCTTGCTCTCATGTGGAATCCAAAATAACTGGTCTTATAGAAGCTGAGAATAGAATTGTGGTTGCCAGAGACTGGAGAGAGCAGGGGGAAAAGAGGGATGTGTACTAAATTTACTGTTACATGGGACTAAGAAGGCTGGTGGGCTATTGCACAACAGCATGAATATAGATAACAATAATGTACTATATATTTCAAAAAGCTGAAAGAAAGGATTTGAATGTTTTTAACTTAAGGAAATGATAAATTTAGGGGAGGGGAGAGAGACATGTTTAATCAGATTTAAATATTGCACAACCTGTACATGTACTGAAAGACTACATAGTACCCCATTAATATGTATAATTTTTATGTTTTATCCATTGGCTAAATATGCATTTAATATTTATAATGTGGGAAAACCCACATAAATAATTAAGAGAAAAAAGATATTTGATGTATTTACATTTTCAATGTATTACACTAAATTTTTAAAAAGATCAATAGGCAAGGTGTAATGAAAGTGTTGGTTTCTATTTTTATAGTTTCAAGTATAGACAAATCACAAGAAGAAAAAAAGAGGTTATCTATGCAATAGGTAATATGGATGCAAAGGTATAATATATGTTTACAGAGTCATATATATATAATTTTATATGTGTGCAAAGTCACGATCTACAAAATCATGACACTGTCCTTTAACCAAAGATGACCAGAAGCAACTTCATATGAAGGCAGAGTTTCTTGGCTCTTTGCAATAAGATAGACTACCCATCATTGAGAAAAAGAGGTATCCCAGTAAGAAGTATGAGGAATATAAATGGTTTCAGCTTCTGTTAGATAATATTGGAAAGACTTGAAAGGGCATTGTTTTCCTCTTTATTCAGTGCCAGAAACTAAGAATAATTCCATGATTGGGTATTTTAAATTGTTTCATGTTGGTCATGGGAACAAAGGAGCAGATTAAAGCTATATTTGTTATAGTTAAAAGAGAAAACAAATTTTAAGATAATATCTTAACTTTTTTAATTCTTTTTTTTATTTATCTTTTAGTTTTTTACAGACTGCATTTTGATTCATTGTACACAAATGGGGTATATCATTTCATTTCTATGGTTTTACACGTTGTAGATTCATACCATTCGTGTAATCATACATGTACATAGGGTAATGATGTCTGTCTCATTTCACCATTTTTATACCCCCTTCCCTCTCATTTCCTTCTACATACTCTAAAGTTCCCCCATTCTTCTCTCACTCCCCACTCCCCACCCCCATTATATATCATCATCCACTTATCAGGGAAAACATTCAGCCTTTGGTTTTTTGGGCTTGGCCTATTTTACTTAGCATGATATTCTCCAAATCCATCCATTTATTTGCAAATGCCATAATATTATTATTCTTTATGATGAATAGTATTCCATTGTGTATATATACCACAGTTTCTTTATCCATTCTTCTGTTGAAGGGCATCTAGGTTGGTTTCACAATCTAGCTATTGTGAAGTGAGCAGCTATAAACATTGATGTGACTGTGTTACTGTAGTTTGCTGATTTTAAGTCCTTTGGGTATAAACCAAGGAGTGGGCTAACTGGGTCAAAAGGTGGGTCCATTCCAAGTTTTCTGAGGATTCTCCATACTGCTTTCCAGAGTGGCTGCACCAATTTGCTACTCCACCAGCAATGAAAAAGTATGCTTTTTCCCCACATCCATGCCAACATCTATTATTGTTTGTGTTCTTAATAATAGTCATTCTAATTGGAGTGAGATGAAATCTTAGAGTTGTTTTAATTTGCATTTCTCTAATTACTAGAGATGTGGAACACTTTTTCATATATTTATTAATTGCCTGTATGTCTTCTTCTGTAAAGTGTCTGT
This sequence comes from Sciurus carolinensis, assembly GCF_902686445.1. NCBI lineage: Eukaryota > Metazoa > Chordata > Mammalia > Rodentia > Sciuridae > Sciurus > Sciurus carolinensis. The sequence continues at coordinate 108,242,856 of NC_062217.1, read as the reverse complement.
CCAGTTCCTTGGCCCATTTATTGATTGAGTTCTCTGTATTTTTCATGTAAAGTTTTTAAGGTCTTTATAAATTTTGGAGATAAGTGCTCTAACTGAAGTGTGTGTGGAAAAGATTTTCTCCCACTATGTAGGCTCTCTCTTTACATTCTTGATTGTGTACTTTGCTGAGAAAAAGCTTTTTAGTTTGAGTCCATCCCATTTGTTGATTCTTGCTTTGATTTCTTGTGCTTTTAAAGTCTTGTTGAGGAAGTCTTAACCTAAGCCAACATGATGAAGATTTGGGCCTACTTTGTCTTCTATTAGGTGTAGGGTCTCTGGGCTAATTCCTATGTCCTTGATCCATTTTGAGTTGAATTCTGTGCAGGGTGAGAGAAAGAGGTTTAATTTCATTTTATTGCATATGGATTTTCAGTTTTGCCAGCACCATTTGTTGAACAGGCTATCTTTTCTCCATTGTATGTTTTTGACTCCTTTGTCTAGTATGAGATGACTGTATTTATGTGGTTTTATCTCTTTGTCTTCTATTCTGTACCATTGGTCCGCTTGTCTATTTTGGTGCCAATACCATGCTGTTTTTGTTACTATTGCTCTGTAGTATAGTTTAATGTCTGGTATTGCAATACCTCCTGTTTCACTTTTTCTACTCAGGATTGTTTTGGCTATTCAAGGTCTCTTGTTCTTCCAGATGAAGTTCATGATTGCTTTCTCTATTTCTATGAGGAATGTCATTGGGATTTTAATTGGAATTGCACTGAATCTGTATAACACCTTTGGTAGAATGGCCATTTTGACAAAGTTAATTCTGCCTATCCAAGAACATTGGAGATCTTTCCATCTTCAAAGGTTTTCTTCAATTTCTTTCATTAATATTCTGTAGTTTTCATTGTACAGGTCTTTTACCTCTTTTGTTAGAGTAATTCCCAAGTATTTAATTTTTTTTTTTTGCTCATGTGAATTTTTTTTTTTTTTTTTTTTTGCTAGTGTGAATGGAGTGGTTTTCCTAATTTCTCTTTCAGAGGATTCATCACTTATGAATAGAAATGCATTAGATTTATGTGTATTGGTTTTATATCCTGCTACTTTGCTGAATTCATTTATTAGTTCTAGAAGTTTTCTAATGGAGTTTTTTGGATTCTAAATATAGGATCATGTCATCAGCAAATAGTGACAGTTTTAGTTCTTCTTTTCCTATTTGTATCCCTTTAATTTCTTTGGTCTGTCTAATTGCTCTGGCAAGTATTTCAAGGATGATGTTGAATAGAAGTGGTGAAAGAGGCATCCCTGTCTTGTTCCAGTTTTTAGAGGGAATGCTTTCAGTTTTTCTCCATTCAGAATGATGTTGACCATGGGCTTAGCATACATAGCCTTTATAATGTTGATGTATGTTCCTACTATTCCTATTTTTTCTAATGTTTTAAGCAAGAAGGAGTGCTGTATTTTATCAAATGTTTTCTCAGCATCTATTGAAATAATCATGTGATTCTTAACTTTAAGCCTACTGATGTGATTAATTGAATTCATTGATTTTTGGATGTTGAACCAACTTTGCCTCCCTGGGATAAACCCCACTTGATCATAGTGCACTATCTTTTAAATATATTTTTGTATGCAATTTGCCAGTATTTTGTTAAGGATTTTTGCATCTATGTTCATCAGGGATACTGGTCTAAAGTTTTCTTTCCTTGATGTGTCTTTGTCTGGTTTTGCTATCAGAGTGAGACTAGCCTCATAGAATGAATTTGGAAGGGTTCCCTCCTTTTCTATTTCCTGTAATACTTTGAGGAGTTCTTCTTTAAAGGTCTTGCAGAATTCAGTTGAGAATCCATCTGGTTCTGGGCTTTTCTTGGTTAGTAGGTTTTTGATGGCTTCTTCTATTTCAGTGCTTGAAATTGATCTGTTTAGATTGTGTATGTCTTCCTGATTCAGTTTGGGAGGATCATATGTCTCTAAAAATTTGTCAATGTCTTCGATAGTTTCTATTTTGTTGGAATATAGATTTTCAAAGTAGCTTTTAATTATGTTATGTATTTCAATGGTGTCTATTGTGATCTTTCCTTTTTCATTATGAATTCTAGTAATTTGAGTTTTCTTCCTCCTTCTCTTCATTAGTATGGCTAGGGGTTTATCAATTTTGTTTACTTTTTTAAAGAACCAATATTTTGTTTTGTCAATTTTTTTTTTTTTTTTTTGCAGTGCTGGGGATTGAACTCAGGGTGCTTGACAGGCAAGCACTCTACCAACTGAGCTATATTCCCATCCCTGTTTTGTCAATTTTTTGAATTGTTTCAATTTCATTGATTTCAGCTCTGATTTTAATTATTTCCTGTCTTCTTCTACTTTTGGGGTTGATCTCTTCTTTTTCTAGGGCTTTGAATGTAATGTTAGGTCATTTAGTTGTTGACTTTTTATTTTTTTAATGTATGAGCTCAATGCAATGAATTTTTCTCTTAGTACTGCTTTCAGGGTATCACAGAGATTTTGATATGTTGTGTCATTGTTCTCATTTACCTCTAAGATTTTTTTTTCTTCCCTGATGTTTTCTGTTATCCTTGCATCATTCAATAGCATGTTATTTAGTCTCCAGGTGTATGAGTAGTTTTTGTTTGTTATTTTATCATTCATTTTTAATTTTATTCCATTATGGTCTGATTGGATACAGGGTAGGATCTCTTTTTTTTTGTATTTACTAATGACTTCTTTGTGGCATAGCATATGGTCTATTTTGGAGAAGGATCTGTGAGCAGCTGAGAAGAAAGTATATTCACTCGATGATGGATGTAATACTCTGTAACTATCCATTAAGTCTATATCGTTGATTGCATTATTTAGTTCTATAGTTTCTTTATTCAGTTTTTGTTTGGAAGAGCTATCCAGTGGTGAGAGTGATGTGTTAAAGTCCCCCACTATTAATGTGTTTTGGTCTATTTGATTCTTAAAATTGAGAAGGGTTTGTTTGATATACATAGATGCTCCATTGTTTGGAGCATAAATACTTAAAATTGTTATATCTTGCTGTTTTATGTTTCCCTGTAGAGTATGAAATGTCCTTCTCTATCCCTTCTAACTTAGGTTTGAAGTCCACTTCATCTGATATGAGGATGGAGATCCCTGCTTTTTTACTGGGTCTATGTGCACGGTATGTTTTTCCCCATCCTTTCACCTTTAGTCTGTGGATGTCTTTTTCTATGAGATAAGTCTCTTGAAGGCAGAATACTGTTGGGTCCTTCTTTTCAATCCAATTTGCCAGTCTATGTCTTTTGATTATTGAGTTTAGGCCATTGACATTCAGGCTTATTATTGTGATATGATTTGTATTCCTGGTCATTTTGGCTTATTTTTGGTTTTTAACTTGACTTGGTTTCTCCTTTGATTGGCTCTTCCTTTAGGGTAGTTCCTCCTTTTGTTGACTTGTATTGTTGCTTTTCACTTCCTCCTTTTTCACTTCCACCTTTTCCTTCCTTCCTGCTGAGAGTGTTCTGTAGGGCAGGCTTTCTATTTGTAAATTCTTTTAGCTTTTATTAAAGTTAAGATTTTATTCATCATCAAATCTGAAAGCTAGTTTTGTAGGATACAGCATTCTTGGTTGGCATTCGTGTTCTTTTAGAGCTTGAAATATATTGTTCCAGGCCCTTCTTGTTTTTAGAATCTGGGTTGAGAAATCTGCTGATATCTGTATTGGTTTCCCCTTATATGTAATCTGACACTTTTCTCTCACAGTCTTTAAAATCCTATCTTTATTTTGTATGTGAGATCTTGGTGTGGATCTGTTGTAATTTTGTGTACCTGGTGTTCTGTAAGTCTCTTGTATTTGATTTTCCATTTCATTTTTTAGGTTTGGGAAATTTTCTGATATTATTTTGTTGAACAGGATTATTCATGCCTTTGGTTTGTATCTCTGTGCCTTCCTCAATCCCAATAATTCTTAAATTCAGTCTTTTCATGATATCCCATAATTCTTGGAGGTTCCATTCATGACTTCTTAACATCTTCTCAGTTTGTTCAACTTTATTTTCAAGATTAAATATTTTGTCTTCATTGCCTGAGATTCTGTCTTCCACGAGATCTATTCTGTTGGTGATATTTTCTACTGAGTTTTTAATTTGGCTTATTGTTTCTTTCATTTCAAGTATTTCTGTTTTTTGTTTTTTTTTTCAGAATCTCTATCTCTTTATTGAAGTGTTCTTTTGCTTCCTGCATTTGCTCTTTTAACTGTTTACTGGAATGGTCATGCATTGCCTGCAGTTGCTCTCTTTTCTCGTCTTTTGCTTCGTGGATCATTTTAAGTATGCAGATTCTAAACTCTTTTTCTGTCATTTCTACTGCCATGCTGTCAATGGATTCTATCACAATAGCATCTTGGTTTGTTAGGGACACTTTCTTCCTGTTTTTTCATATTGTTTCTATATATTCCCCTCCAGCAGTGAAGATCAGAGATACTGAAGTTCCCCCCTTGCAGGCTTACTATGACCCTGCAGTTTTCCACTACCTCTCCTTTGAAGGGGAGATCAATACCAGTAGCAACCAATACAGAGAAAATGCAACCCTGAACCAGATAGTCCCTATAAAGACTTTAACATTATTTTGATGAACAGGATCTGTTTGATTACTATTTACACTATTTCTAGTTGTGAACAAGAGGATGGTGAAGGGTGTAGGATGTAAGTGAGTAAATAGAGGAACATGTCAAAGGGCCTCCAGTCTCCTGTAGGTGTCTCAGGAAGGGAGTCACCCTTCCAATAATGATGGCCATGCCCTCAGGAATAATTCAAAATGCCTGCACCAGCCTCCAAAGAAGATGGTGAGCCCCAGCTAGGGTGTGATGAGTCAGCAAGGAGGCAGGCACAGTGTCCCTCAGTTGTAGGGGGCAGGCAGGTGGGCTCAGCTACCAGCCTCCATCCTTGGTGTGGGGGCAGGCTGGAAGGCTCAGTGCCAGTCCACCCAAGGTGAGGAGTGGGTTCATCGCTGTCATCTGATCTTAGTGTGGGGGCAGGCAGGCTCAGCCAATATCTTAACTTTAAAATCTCAATACATCCTAGTTTAACTTTTTCTCAGTTTTCACCCCTCTAAAAATCATAAATTTATATTAAAGGTAAAAAGTGAACTTTGACCATTGTCAGACTATTATTTTTCCAAATAATTTATATGTTCAGAGAAATTATTTTTTGCAATGAGTTAAAAAAGCAAGTTGAGAGTTCCCAAATTACCTTTTCTTTTCCTATTTTTAAATATAAAATCATACTAATGAATGTAATTTTCTGAACAAAATAGTTCCAACATAATATATATGGAAGCATATTTTGTTTCCTTATAATTTAAAATATTTCTTCAAAATTAAAAAAAAGTTACTAGAAAATGCAAACTCATGAAAAATAGATATACTTGAAATAAGCAAGTGGAAATACCACTGAAAACATAATATATACAAGTAATAGTTTTCAAATTAATGGTGCATCTTATCATGACTCAATGTCAAAACTGAAGACACAATTCCTTATTGACTTTTTGAAGAATAAGACAAATTTTCTTGTAAATTGTAAATCAATATGCACTGAAGATTGGTGAGCAAGAAAAAATATTAAAAGTTATAAAATTATAATGAGAGGCAGAGGAAGATGGCAGCTAAGTAGGATTCTTCCACCATCCTCTCTCCAACAGGTACCCCACATTGAACTCCTACTCAAGCACTAAACCATTTTCCAAAGCTAAGGAAATCAGGTGAAAGACCCTAGTACCTACCTTTAGTATAACAAAATGAAAAGATGCATTGAAGAATAAAAGAGATGCAACATGGTTCCTCCCCTTACTCCAAGGAGCCCAGCAAGAAAGAGATTCCTTCCACTTGGGAAGGGGTGAGAGAGTTTGAGTTCTTAGACGTGAATCCCAGTACCAGACCACCACTGCGACACTTAGTGCTGGGTAAGCCCAATGACCTTACTGCCAGACTAACACCCCTGACCTTGGCTGTGGTAATTTCTAGGCCACATGGCAGCTGACTATCTCCTCTGTTCCTCCTCCAACATCTAGTCACAGAGGGGAAGGCAAGACTCCACTCAATCTGGAGCAGGGCACAAATGCTCCACAAGGCTTTGTCTCAGAGCCCAGTGGCGGGCACATGAGATGAGGGGAAGCATCTGGTAGAAATCTAAGGTTCCACACGCAGTCCAGAGCTCACAGATAGAGCCTAGAGTCCAACACAGCATCAGACCTGGGCCCTGATGTGACAGACTTGTGTTTCTTCATGCATTTGTCCTAGCGTTAGCGTGGGCCTGAGGTACTTACCCTCCTATGAAGACTGTTCAGGCCCTTGCAATGGTAAGACTCCTTTTGATACAGCTTAACATTAGCCTTAGCGGTAAAGTGACTGTCTCCCCAACCCATTCCAAAATTCAGCAGCACAACTTTCACAATCACTCCCAGACAGAACTCTAAAGCTGCCCTGGCATTAGGCAGAGACTGAGACTCAGTGGTATGAACTAGTGTTTTGGCTTGTACCCTTGCCAGCTGTGGCAGACCCTGCTGAACCCTGAAAATATATAGCCCTTGAAAATAAAAGACACAGGTGTGACGCTGTTTAGCATCAGCCTACATGACCAAGGGTCGGCCTTCACCAACCCTACCCCACCCAGACTCAGGCAGCGTAGCATGGTGCAAGACCCTATTTGCTGGGGAATAGGACAGGGTAATATGTATAAGTTTTTCTCTGGGCTTTAGTGCCAGGCAGGTGAAACCTAGCACTGAGCAGATCCTAACATCCCCATTCCCAGGCCTACCAAGGGATAGAACGTCTGGAATACCTCTAGTCTATCACCTACATCATCAGCCAGCATCTCCTGTGGCTGGCTGCTATGGTCTTGGGCCATGAGTCCACCTCAGTTATAGGCAGTCCATAACAGTGTGGGCCTTGGTCCTATCTGTGTTCTCCTGGCCTTGGTAGGATGTGGGCTTAGGGTGTGATACAGCTTTATGGCATTGGTAGCCACAAATGTAGGATAGATTTTTGAGCTTGATCACTCCATGGTGGCTCTTCCCAGAGTGAGGTCAAATTCCACAGTGTCTAAGGATAGGAAAATGAATGTGGATGAGGTATCTAGGCCTATCCTCACCACAGGGAAAGGTTTGCATGTATGGACTACTCTATATTCACTCTCCTGTTTCTTTCTGAGCAATATACCAATTCTATTTGGTGGAGAAACCTGGGCTTGGATTCCTCCCTAGTACTGAAATCATGATGAGACACCAGCAGGAGATTCCCATCAAATCTGGACTTATATTGAAATAGTGGAAATGACTACAGATAAGAGAAATAGATCTCCCATTGACCTACTGTACTAGCATTCACAAACTCTCACAAGTGTGTCTTTAATGTCATATAAACTAGAAGAGTATGAAAAATTACATAATTTGTTAACTTTTTATTCCCTGTGTATTTCTCAATGACTGTTTCTGATAGGGGACAGACAGATGTGAGTGGTGGGAACATGAGGTTAAAGGAATAATTATATAAAATAGGCCCACTGTGCTGGCCCCCACGTTTTCTCTTTTTAAAAGCAATTTATCTGTAGATGAGTCTGGTTTATGTCAAAATATGTTATGTTCCCCATCAAACTACCTGTTATCTGCAGGAGAAATGCAGGATCAAAATGCTCATAAATAGAACACGAGTTACCCTGAAAGGGGAAAACTCTGTGACCCTTACACAGACCATCTCTCAGAATTCAGGGAGTTAAGGACAATTTCCCTTAACCATAAAATCTGTAAGGACAGGTTCCAATTAGAACCAGTCACCACGAGTCAAAGTGACCTAGAGTTGTCAAGGCAGTGGGAACTTGAAAGGATGATGTCATTCTGCCGTCATTCAAAAGTCAAAAGGTGGACCTTGGTGTGACTCTCTGGAAGCTTCCCTGGAACCCTCTATACTGGAAGGCAGGAATGACATGCTATCCTTCTCCTATCGAGAGTACCCCCTTTCTCCCTTAAGAATGTCTATACCTTCTAATAAATTCAATCCTGCAACTTTGAGGAACATGTTTGACCTGCCTACAAGAATCAGAGCTTGAAGGGGACTGTAGGCTGCCTCAGTTTCATGGAGGCCCAGCCTGTAAGACCAGATGCTGGCTCAAAAGGGATCAGACCACAAGCATCTAAACAAAGCTGTATTGGGAGGTTCACCGGGAAGTTGTGCTGGGACTCCGACAGGGAGGCGTTTTTGTATCCTTGGGTGGGGGACCATGTAGGCTCAGGGGTGGATGTGTCTTCCTGTGGTTGACTGGAGACCCTGCTGGGACCCGTGTCCTTCTGGGATTGGCTGGTGATTCTGCTGAGTGACAGGCGGGTACGAGATGCCATTAGGGTTTATCTGTCAGCGTCTGATTGGTAGCTCTTTGGCGCATGTGGGCTACTTGATGTCCTGCCCCTATTCACTCTCTTCCAACTGCCCCAATACAGCCCTGTAACATTTTCATCTTGTTAGAGTCAACTATGTGAATTGAAATTATTCGTATGAAAACTAATCCTCCACACTTATCATATTACCTAAATACACTTTTTATAATTGTTTCAAATCTCACAATGTAATAACAGACACAAGAGAAACTCCACATTAATAGTTTCTTCTCAGTTTATTCTACTATGTCTTAATTTCCATATTGCTCGTAGGTGAATTCCTGCAATTAGGAGACATCCTGGCACCATTGTTAGCAAGAGGAGTACATTTAACAATAGTAACAATATGTTTATCTTTGTGAACACTCATTTTTATCTTTGTGAACACTCATTTTTGCCAATAGGCCTACCTGCTTTTTATCTAGTGTGTTAATTTTATTTCAGAAACTCTAATCTCCTGTTGACCTACTATATAAGCATTCACAGACTCTTACAAGTGTGTCAAGAGGACCTTTTTTTGCAATAGCTTTTATTTTTTAAAAGTTAATATGTGCATTACAGGAAAAATAAAAACAAGCAAAGAGCAAAGTCATCCAGTCACAAGCAACTTATGACTAGCTCTTAAAGAACTCTAAAGAAACAACTGGGAGACATCCTTCAATGAAACTAGACACAAAATCTTTGTATATGGACAAGGATAAATAACAATATACATCACCACCAAAAAGGCAAAGCACATAATTCTTTAGCAATAATACTTTGTGTGAATAGTTTCTACATTTTAATTAATCAATCTCTTTCTCTCTTTCTCTTCTCTCTTCAAATCTTTGTTACCTTTCGATTACTCACTAAAATTATTTAACAAAACATGAATACAGTCACACAGCTAAGTGACAGAGCATGGATTCATCATAGGTAGTATCATTCCAAATACAGGACACTTAACCACCAACCTAAGAAGAAATGGAATTTTAACATTCATTGCTATATTTATTGATTGGTTTGCATCCTTTTAAGTTAATTTATTTTAGTTGTTTTTAAATACTTTTATTAAAATGTGTGCACATTTTTAAAATCTAATGTTAGAATCAAATACCAAAAAAATTATAATGCAAAGTAGCAATTCTTGAGCTCCAATTCCATTCCTTGGAATATCTCATTTACTCCTTTAAATAAATATTCTGGGCATATGCTTCTGCCTGATTGTTTTTTTAAAATTTTGCTGTGTCCTACAAATGTTAAGTTACTATCCATGAACAAACTTTTATGTTGATTCAGTTATATATTTTCACCATAATTTTCCTTTTGACCAGGTAAAGTGGCACATGCCTATGATCTCAGCAATTCAGGAGACGGAGGTAGAAGGATTGCAAGTTTCAAGGTCAGTCTCAGCAACTTAACAAGGTCTTAAATAATTTAGTGAGAACTTGTCTCAAAAAAATAAAATGTTGGAAATATGTAGCTCAGTGGTAAAGTAACCCTGGATTCAATCCCTAGTTCACTAAAGAAACAGCATTTTCCTTTACCCCCTTCATCAAAATATTATTATTTTAGTTTTTCCCTTTGATAAATAATGTGATTAAATTATTGACTTTTTCTCATAAATTTCTTCACAATGCATTTTGTAAGTTCATGAGAGAAATGATTGTAACTTTCATGCAACACTTTTCAAAATTAACATAGAGGTTATGTTTACAGGGGTGGGGCCTGCCCTGTAGAGCCCAGACAGGAGCTCAAGTCCTTGGGTGCTGGTTCTTATGACATCACTGGAAATAATTAGAGCAAAACCCAGAGTAGTAAGCAAAAGTTTAATAGAGTGATAAGATTTATTTTAGTGTCTTTTTATTATTGTGATAAATTGTTATTGCAATGTGAAATGATATATGCTATGGATTATTTTTCTTACTTCGCTTTGTTAATCCTTAACTTTTTACATACATTTTTTTCATGTACTATTTTCCTATGGCAGAGTATTAATTTTTCCAAAAGTGTCATATTATATTCTTTGCAAAGATCTTTCTTTTCTGGAGCACTTTCTGTGCCTTGGACACTACTTCCTCTCACATTCATCTCTGATCTAGATTTGCTAATCTGTTAAACATTTCATATATTCACTTTGAGGTTTTCCTCTGCAACTACCTTGGGTTGGTTCCACTGTGTCTTATGTCTCTTTCTAAATGTAGTCCTTTGTAATTCTTGAGTCTATCATCAAATAATTTGCTTAGAGTTTGTAGATCAAATATTTGACTTTTAGAGACCCTTGGTGGAAAAAGAACAATGCATATTTTACAATGTTATGATGCAATGAAGAACGAAGTCAATTTCAAGCTGAAGTGTTAATTGTATATTTCTGATGGAGAATAGACAAGTATTAGTCAAATAATAGTTGTAACGACATAAAGAGCAGGCATCAAAAAAGGGAACATTTGAACTGGAGTGGTAAGAGTGCTTGCCTGGCATGTGTGAGGCCCTGGGTTCAAGACTCAGCACCACATATAAATAAATAAATAAAATATAAGATCCATTAACAACTAAAAATAATATTAAAAAAGAGAACATTTTAATAAGGTAAAAACTTTAGATAAAATCTTATGATGGTTTTAATTTGCATTTCTCTAATTACTAGGGATAATGAGCACTTTTTCATATATTTGTTGATCACCTGTATATCTTCTTCTTGAAGTGTCTGCCAAGTTCCTTAGCCCATTTATTGATTAGGTTCTTTGTATTTTGGGGGAAGATAATAATGAAGGAACTTTGGATGGTATAGAAGAAAATGGGGTAGAGGGGTGGGGATGGAAAGATAGTAGGATGAAACAGACAGTATTAACCTATTTATATATATGATTACATGAATGGTGTGAATCTACATTGTGTACAACCATAGAAAGGAAAAGTTGTACCAATTGTGCATAATGAGTCAAAATGCAGTCTGTAAAAATAAAAAAATTAATAACAAAATAAAAAAACTATCAGAATCATAGTGAAAGCTTCCTTTGCAAGTAACTTTAAATGTTCCTAAAGTTTACCTACATCTCTTCTATGTGGCATTTCCAGATATATTTATCTGTACAAAAAACATACTATCAAGTATGTTTTAATCTGAAGGAAAAAATGATTGTTTCATTGTTTTGATAAGTTGTCATAAGGTGCTAGAAGCCTGTGGGAAGTCACCCATAGTGTGCATTGAAATGTGTCACTAGAGAGCACTCAGCTGATTATAGGACTGTTGAAGTGCCAGGAAAGAGCTGAAGCAACAAAATGCAAAGAGCTGAAATAATGGTAGACATAAGCAAACTTCTTATTGGCAGGTGACAATTTGAAACTACAAATTATTAATGCAAATAATAATAATGCCTTAAAATAAAATGTTTAAAGAAAATTACCATCATACAATTATCAGTTTTAGTTACTTAAAGCTTTTGTTGAATGAACAATCTTGCATTGAATGTATATGAACTTACATGTGTCACATGACACTATATAGGAAACAGTATGGCAGTGGCACAAGTCATGAATGAGTACACAACTAAAGTTAGTGCAGTTGATGTTAATAAATACAATATAAGAAGGTAAATGTATGAGAAGTATGCAGAGTCCATGAGTGTTCCAGAAGAAGGAGAAATTATATTTGGAAAACATAAGATTTTCAGGAGAAAAATAAATGACAGGATGTAGATCTTCAAGGACATAGAGAATGTCTTCATGGTAAAATAGTAAATAATAAAATGGAGGTGAAAAGTATTAACAAAAATCTTAAAGTGAATAACTATGAGATTCATTAAAAAGAATAAATGCTTGAAAACAGTCTAGGTTCCTTGTACTATGCACTTTAAAGATGAAGAGGGGGTTCAATAAATTTAAATAAAAAACCCTGTTCCATAGTATGGAGGATGTAGAATTTGCAGTTGAGTTGTAATTTGATTGACAAAAAGAGCGCAAAGTTTAGATTACTAGTGCATGAGCTGCTCTTACCTATTCTGATTTTTGTTGCTGTAATTGCTTGTTTTGAAAAGAACTTCTAGCTAGGGATGTTTAACTTCTAGAACATGAATGAGATAATAAAATATGATGATTTCAGGGTGATTGAAAATGACAATGGAAAGGGAGACGGTTGTGAAAAATTACATACCAGTCACAGATTAATATCTACAATTAATTTGGACATTTCTTCTAACATGCAATAAGAATAAGAATCTTATGAGAAATAGGAAATTCGGAAAGAATGGGTTAGGGAAAAGAAGAAAACTTGGAAAATTTTAATTTGGGGTTTGGGCAATTTCTCTGGGTAAGTTTGTGAGGTGCTTTGCAATGTACCTCGGAACTTAAGTCATGAAAGCAACGGCATGATTGTCATGATTTGGAGTAAAATTGTAGGGAAATGAAAGTTCAGTCTGGGTGAATACGTAGGGTGTCACATGTCCTACATGGGTAGCATTTCAGATTCTGGAGAAATTCTATAACTAAAAGTCTCAGGGATATTTCAGGAATAACATTAACCTTCTGAGAAAAGAAGAGTTTTTTTAATAAAAGCATTACTAGTAAGGTATGAATGTCTTCCCTACAAAAAGATGTCAGTGATTAGTCAAAATGTATGTAAAAAAAATTGTGTAATTTTAGAAAGCACGTCAATAAGATGCAAGTGATAAAATGCCATTTTTAAGGAGCCTTCAGGGATATTGAAAAGCAGGTCTAATTAGCTTTTAGTTGATGTTTAACCAGCATTCTTTAGGGAACACATTCTCTTTAACAGACATGATTATACACTTGACTTTAATGGCACTGTTTTTCAGGTGGACCTGTTGTCCCTTCATGACCTGAGTAAAGTTTGGCATGCTTTACTGTTATTGCTCCAGGAGGCAGGTTCTCTAGTCTACTACTTTTTACTCTTGTTATAAAGAAAGTATGGCCTAAGAGACTATTTTACGTTTTGGAGATCAGTTAAACTTTTGTTAAAAATCTAATTTTCTGACACTTTAACTCCAGTGAATTCTTGTTTCTAGGAAGCAAACATTATATGCTGAACTCAGAATCCTGTCTTCCATATTGAAATCTTAGACTACTGTTTTAAATTTGTATACCTTCCACTGTCAAATTTGAAATATTTTTTTCATTTTAAAATGGTAGCATGATTCTACTCCCAGCATGAAACATCTGCTGAACATATTTATAAATCCAAAGGTTCCTACAGAATAGTGAAAAACTATTCACTCATTTAAATTCTAAGTGAAACACCAGAATTTTTGTTTTCCCCTCTTACTCTTTTTCCTCAGTTATCTGTACCAAAGTACCTCATGGGTTAGTTGCAATCCAAGAGGCTACTAAGGTCAGGAAAAAAATAGTTTAGAAGTAATTATTCATAATTTAGTAACTACCATTCATTTTTAACAGTAATAACCTAGATAAAATTTAAATAATGATAAATACATGTCTTTCTTCTATAGAGGCAGTAACTGTATGTGATAATAATCTGACATTCAGTGTGATCACTTCAAAGGGAAAATATTTTTTCAATAGGTGAAAATCAATTTCACCCAGTTTTGTAGGAATTTTTTTTCTTAGATTAAGAAAAAGTCAAGATCAATTGTTTGATGTAGTGACTGACTCCAAGAGGAAAGAAAATTAATAACTGAATATTTTTTGGTATGTTTAACAAATTATTTTTCTTCATGTTGTTTTGTAAGACATTCTAAAGTTTAAATATATTGGTATACTATGAAAATCCAAAATTTTGTAATAATAGCAAAAATATTTTAGCCCAATTTATATATTTGTGGTAAAAGTAGGATGTTGAAAAGAAATGCACCTTCTTTAAGAGTTTTATTTATGTTTACATGCCATTGGATTTCAGTTGTAATCTAAAATTCATGAATGCTAAAATTTATTTTCTTTACATGTTTGTAGAATAGCTTTGACTGATTATAATGTGATATAAAGAAATATTTCTAGAAATGCTTGGTGATTTCACTGTAGGTAGAACAGATTTTCAAAAGTTACCTAAAATGAAGACAATGATATAATGCCGTAGATAATTTGGAATTATTTCTATTTTCCTTTGAGTTAGAAAAACTATAATGTAAATTAATAAAGTTTATTTAAAATTGATTAAAACAAAGTATTTGCTACATATAGCACAGCATCTTATCTAGAGGTAGTTTTATTCTCTCGCTAATGTTCACATTCGTCAAAATGTATGTTGCCATGACAACGCTTGGAAAATTTAGCCTGAATAATATTTTAAATACCTAGGATAAATCTTTTTATTAGTACCCAAGATTTTAAGCTATAGCCTTTTCTCCTATCCCTGACTTTTAAAAATAATGCATATTCTAAGTCTATTTCTAAATAATATACCAGGATATATTTACTTTTCTGCCATCTAGATATACAGTTCCACAAGTTACAATTACTTATTTATGTGTGATATTTATTTATATCAAGGTATATAAGTAAAATAGGTGTTTGGAAAAAATTAAAACTTTGAAACAGAATAAAGCTCTTCCTTTGTGTTCTTTTGCAAGACATTCTAAAGTTACATGCTACTGTGTAAATCCAAAATTTTACACACACTGCTTTTATTATAATAATTTACTGATGTATTTAAACTACATTTCCCATAATGTTTTCCAAATAAGATAACAGAAGAATAAGCATCATCTGAATACAAACCTAAAGCTATGTCAGATTCAAACACTATAATCAAATTGCCTTATCTTTAAGAATTTGTTAAAAGCTCCCTAAAACAGGTATTAAATAAATACTTATTATAACTCACTAGAAAAAGTCACCTGGAAAATAAAAATAATACTATAAAATTTACACTCATTTGAGAAGCAAATATTTTCCAATGAGAAAATGATAAATTAATGAACACCAGTATTACTAAAGAATTTTTCAGTCTAATATTTTTAATTTACCTTATATTTTTAATGGAATTATAATAGTAATAAGACTCAATTTGGTCCAAATACACTACATAATGTTCACCAAAACACTCTGTGGGGTCAATCTTTTGCCCAAATCTCCATAACTGAAATCAGTAGTACCAGAAATGCAACCTGAATCTTTGACTTCAGAGTGACACTATTATAATTTATTTATACTCTTTTCATAATTCTTTGTGAAAATCACATTGTCTTAACTAAATGAATAATGAAAAACACTGTGCCTTTCTTCCATTTTAAAAATGGGTATTTTCTTTTAACATACATCAAAGAGATTAGGAAAATAAAGTAAAACTATTTAAAAAAGAATTAAAATATTTTCTATGAGTGCTTACATACAAAGGTAATTTTAACATTTGAACCAAAATTATATTTGTGTTTTTCTTTAGGAGATACACTACTAATTATGAAGACAGTTACCTCAGAATTTCTAGGTTAAATGCATAGACACAAAAAAAACAAAATTGGAGAATTTAGAGTGCCAAGAAGCAAAACTAAAATTCACTGATATTTCAGAGAATAACTGAAATAGGAGAATAACTTTTAATGTGCAAATGCATTTTCTTCTCCTTAAAAAATTAATGGGCATGCATGTGTACATTTTCACATGTGTATATTGTCATAAAATTGGCAAAACAGTCATTTTAAGAAATTTACCATTACATCATTACAGTTCCCCTATTAAAGTCATTGAAAATACTTTTGATTGACTCAAGACAATCTTGCTATTTTATTAAGAGCATCTTTGAGAGTAACAAGTTTCATATAAGGAAGTCTTTTATATTATGATAAAAATTACTATTTGTTATTTATTATTTAGTTTTATATCCAGCAAACTATGTCTTGTGGAGGGGGGACACTTTTTCTGGGATTTTCTAGAATAGGAAGTATTTTTTCATTGGTCCCCAAAAATCACCATCACACACGCAGAAAAAGAACCACTCAGAATCTCAAAATTTCCTGCCAAATATGTGAGGGATATTCTTAACAATATTAGTTGTGCTTTGAATTTAACTGGAGAAATAGGTTATTTACTGTTGCATATCATAAAAACTTCAATTTCTCCAACATGAATACAGAAGTTGGTAGAGTATTTTCAGATCTGATATTAATAACTATGTAGTTAAAGACAGTTTTTACCTCAAATTTCCATACACAATGAAAATTTCCTTTTATATCCTATAGAGAAAAAAATGGGAGGAAATCCTGTGATCTTTCTATCCCCTACTCTTTAATGCATCTAATTAGATATTTTGTAAGACAGTATGAAAATTAATTCATGAGTTTCATATTTTCTTGTTTTGAAACAGTTTATAGTACTTGGAATCCACATTGCTCTGTTAATATATTTTAGGTAATCTGTTTCTTTTCTACAAATATGCAGACCTTCACTTTGATAGTGACTCCATAATTAGTTTAACTTTGTAGTGAGACTAAAGAAGTCTGCTTAATCATAGATCTAATCCTTATTCTTTAATTGTATTTATTAAAAATAAAACACAGTATTATAATTTTGGAAGAGAAAGAATTATTTTATCTGCACAAATTCCAAACTATACAGCCAACAGAACACGTTTACATATAATGGAAACAACCATTACCAGAAGATTTTCTAGGATAATTCCATTTTCTAATTTAATAAAGAATTAACCTAAACAAGAAATTATTTGATAATAACAATGCCTTATTGTGCATTCACAGTTAAGGCTGAGGATAGCAGAAATGGTCATTTGATTATATATGTTTCTATGCACTTTTTGTAGGATTATGTGCTGCAGTCTGATCAATAATAAACTATAGCCCTTAGGTTAAATCTCAAAAACAAAATAACAATCTGAACAATATAGAAGTTCTTATATCTGGTATGAAGTCCTAAGCTATAGGGAAATGCACTAAAATTTGGTATGAATCCCATACCAGAAAAAGATCAACAATGGAAGACAGAGAGATACAAATGTTACCCAAGACCCGTGTAAGTCAGGAATACTTCTCTCCCTCAAAAACCTAATGCGGTCATAGTCAAGTGTTACTTAAGTCATACCAAAATGATCCTGAATTGCAGAAGTTTCTATTAAAAGAAGCAGAATTATCAGCCTAATCTGAGTCATTTTTGGAATATTTAACAACACTGAGGGTAACAGATAATCAACACTAGATTTTTCCTATGTAAACAAAAACATTTTTTAATGTTACATGTTACTTTTCCTGATATATAGAAACATAGTCTTAAAGCCCTTAATCACTTCAAAACTTCCAGATTCATAAAACACACACACAGACACACACACACACACATAATTAAATTCACTATAGAACTCTCAAGAAAGCATACAAAACCCTTAGGGGGAATAGGAAATGAGTTGAGGAAGTGCAAACTTTGAAACTGTCAATGACTTTGAGGAAAAAGCTAATAAAATCTCAATATAGATTCATACTCTCAAGGAAGTAGGAGATTATGTTCCTTGTATATATAATATATGTGAGCAAGAAATTCCTGCTAACCAATAAACTGAAACAAGAAGAAATTTTTAAAAATTTGTTATAGTGACTATAAACAAAAAAAAAATTAGTATTTGGAAATTACTAATAAAGTATTACATGTCAGTAGGAATATAAAAACAACACAAATATGAATAAATATGAATAAAAAGAATAATATTTACAAAAGAATAAGCAAATACAATTTTATATTTGTATGCAGCAGAGAAAAATGTGTTTGATATCATCACTAGTCAAGGACATGAGTCTTTTTTTACATCAAGTTGTCACTTTATTCCCATCCTACTGACTTTAAAAACTACTAGGTAGATCATAAATTATTACCACTACCTTGGAAAATAAGATGACATTATCTTGTTAAATATATCTACAAGCCAAAATCATTCAACTAAATTTTATATTATAGTTTATAGACACATATACAGTTAATGTAATGCACAAAGATGATCTTTAGATAATTTTTTTAATTAGGAAAAAAATCTAAGTATTTTGTGACAGAATATGAATGAATGAATTTTTGAAAATTTATGAGTCTGACATAGCACAAATTAACAAAATACTACTTCAGACATAAATAATGAAAAATTGGAAATTTAAAGCAAGTCACAGACTAATTCATCCTACATAATTTCACTTAGAAAAAAGGACCAAAAAACAACATACTAATTATACACACACAATCTAATATTATATATATATATATATATATATGAAGATAGCATACATGCATAGTAAAACTATAACAAAAATCATGACAGTCTTCTGGAATTTTTAGTCTGACATGTAAAAATCTCACAGGTATTTCCATTTTCACAAGAAAAACATGAAAAAAAAGTCATATTCAAACCAACCTAGAATTACTTATACAGTGAAACAATTCTACGAAAGTTAAGCAGAAATTCTTTCTCAGATCAACAAACAGATTATTTATTGACAGAAAACCTATCTTGCAAGAAATGTTAAAAGAATTTCTTCAGAGAGTAAACCAATAAGGATCAAAAGTATGGATCTGTGTAAAGTAAAGAGTTCTTGAAAAAGAATCAGTGGAACCCAGCATGGTGATATTCCTAAAATCCCTGTGATTCAGGAGACTGAGGCAAGAGGAAGGCAAGGTGTAAAACAGCCATAGCAACTTAGCAAGATTCTGTTTCAAAATAAAAAATAAGATGATTGGGGAAGAAATGAAATAATTGGACAGAAAGGAGATGGCAAAGCAGATCTAGGAAGCAAGTTGAACTGGTTCACAACCCAGAAAGGAAACAGTGAAAGAATAGCTGACCACAGAGGTGGGTGATAGAGTAAATACTCTAAACTTAATGTTGTGCAGCTTGAGCCCTGAAAGGACCTGGAGTTTGGTTACCAGAGAAGAAAATAAGGACAGAATTTCTTGACCAGGCTTAGGTTGGGGAGAGTGGTAACAAAGAGAGAGAGAGAGGAAAAGCCCATGGCTTACATCCTTAACAGCAGGAAAGAAAAGCAGATCAAGTTAAAATAGATGGGAGCAGAAAAGACAGTGAAGGACATCACACAGTTTAACCCAGATTGGGGGCTGAGAGCTGTGCTGGGCAGGGTAACCATTTTCTAGAGTTCACAGCCTAACTAGAAAAAATAAATAAAGCGATATAGTTTCTCACCACCTTCATAAAATAACAAAACCAAAGGGAATAGCTCTGAAACTGATTATTTTAGTAATCTGTCTAAAAGCACTACATTTGTAGAGTAATTTCTTCTAGCTGAAAGTCACTGAAACCCCCTCCCTCTCACCACAGACAAGGGAAGTGGGATGGAACTGACCCCAGAATAAATCACTTCCTGGGAGTGTAGTCCAATTCAGTACTCCCCACAATTTCCACAGGAACTCAGTCAAAGATAACCATTAGAAGTAAAACAGTTGGAACCTCAATTGATTTCTCAACCCAGACCCTAAAAGTCAGAAGGCTTGCAAAAATATATACAGAGACCTGAAAGAAAACAGGGATCAGAGATTACTGAATCCAGTGAAACGCTTTAGAATTGAAGATGAAATAAAAATCTTCTGTGATAAACAGAGAAAAAAAGAATTAATAACCACTAAGTCCACAGTACAAAAAACATATGCAATGAAATATTTCTTAAAGAATAAAAAAATTAATAAAAATGAGACAAACCCAAGACCTACATCACACTGAATAGAGAAAAACTGAAAAGCATGTCCTCTAAAATCAGGAATAAGACAAGGATATCCACTCTCACCACTTCTATTCAACATAGTTCTTGAATCTTTAGTTAGAGCAATCAAGCAAGAAAGGAAAATAAAGGACTGAAAATAGGAACAAAGAAGTCAAATTCTTTGTTTGCTGATGACATGATTCTCTACCTAAAGAGAAAAAAAACTTCCACTAGATTTCTTTTCTAGAGCTGATAAACAAATTAAGCAAAGTAGCAGCATACAAGGTCAACATATGTAAATTAATGACTTTCCTATACTCCAATAATGAATATGCTGACAAAGAAATAAAAAAAAAAAACTATTCCATTAACAATAACCAAAAAAAAAAAAAAAAAAATTCATTGGAAATAAATAAACCAAGGAGAAGAAACACTGAAAGTCCTCTGAAATGAAAACTAAAGAACACTAAAGAAATAAATTAAAGAAGACCTAACATCTTGAAGAAGATGAAAAGACCTCCCATGTTCTTGGAAAGGTAGAATTAATATTGTCAAAATGACCATACTACCAAAAGCCTTATACAGGTTCCATGCAATTCCACCAAAATACCAATGATATTCTACACAGAACAAGAAAAAAAAAAAAAAGTCCTAAAATTTATTTAGAAGAATAAAAGACCCAAAATAGCTAAAGCAATTCAAAGCCAAAATAGGAATGCTTGTGGTATCACAATACCTGATTTCATAGAATCCTTAATGTTATTCACCCAATGACACAACTTAATGTCTTTCACCCAATGACAGAGGTGAAAGTGATAAAACTGAAAGCAGAAGTAGACGAATTCATTATTATTATTGAAAAATTTTAAAAACAACCTATCAAAATGTTCAGATCCAATAGGCAAATTATAAGGAAGAAATAATACCAATCCTCTACAATTACTTCAGAAAATAGAAGTGAAGGAATATTTTCTAACTCATTTCAAAAGAACAGATATATAATGCTGATCCAACTTCAAATTAATTAGTGAAATTTGTCACATCAACACATTAAAAAAGAAAAATCACAGAATTTATCAACAGATGGGGAGAAAGCTTTTGACAAAATCCAGTAACCATTTATAGGTAAAAATCATCAACAAAGTAAGATGAGAATATAACTTCCTTAAGTTGATAACGAGCCTCTACAAAAAACATGTAGTTATTTTTAAAAGTGAGGAACTAGATACTTTCTCCTAAAATAAAGAACAAGACAAAGATTTTTTTCCTTCATCACTTTTGTTTAACAAGGTACTAGAAATCCTAATTAATTAATAAGATGAGAAAAGGAAATAAACTTTATATAGATCAGAAAGCAAGAAATAAAATTATCTTTGTCCATAGTTGAGATGATAGTAGAAAAGGTAGAAAATTCCAAAGAAACAAGAAAAAGCTGAAAGTTACAATCAACGATAGCAATGTGGCGGGATGCATGTTTCATATGTCAAAGTTAGTTTCTTTTCCTATATATCAATGAACCATTAGAATTTGAAATTAAAATATAATATTATTTACACTAGAGCAAAAAATGAGGCATTTAGTATAAATCTCATGAAATATATATAAGGTAATATGAAGAAATCTACAAAACCCTGATAAAAAATTCATAAGAAAACTTCATAGAGCTGAGCCTTTTGGTGCATACCTGTTATCCCAGGTGGTTGGGAGCTTGAGGCAAGAAGAGAGCAAGTTCAAGACTAGCCTGGGCAATTTAGCAAGACCATACCTCAAAAATAGAAAACACAAGAGGACTTGCCTAGAATGTGAGGACCTGTGTTGCTTCTTCAATACCTAAAACGAAAACAAAACAAACAAAAAATTGCTCAAATGAAGAGATACTCCATGTTTTGGAGTAGAAACACTCAATATTGTACTATTGGTAAGTTGTCATTTCTTTCCAACCTGAACTGTAGGTTTAAGACATCTCTATCAAAGCTCCAACAATTTACTCTGTGCATATAGACATAGTGATCTTGAATTTTATATGGAAAGGCAGAATCAAAATGGCAACACAATATTGAAGAATAACAAAGTCAGAGGACAGATACTACTCAACTTCATGAGTTACCTGTAAAACTACAGTAATAAAGATACTATACTTCTATTGAAAAAATAGACAAGTAGAAAGATGGAACATAATAGAAAGCCCAGAAACAGACAATACAAATATACTCACTCGTGATCTTTGACAAGGGATCAAAGGCAATTCATTGGGATAGCATAATCTTTTCAATAGATGGTAATGGAACAGCAAGACATTCACATGCAGAAAAATGAATCCAGACATCTTTTCTGGATTTTCACAAAGATCAACTTTAATGGATGATGGATCTAAATGTAAATGTAAAACTAAAATTTCTAGAAGATAACGGGAGAAAATCTATATGACCTGAGCTTGTCAATGAGTTTCAAAAGTAGCATCAACAGCATAATCCATGAAATAAAATTTGTTAAATTAAACTTAACTAAAACTAATAATTCTTTCTCTGTGAAAGACAAACCCACAGACTGGGAGAATGTATTTGCAAAACACTAATACACAATTTATCTCCACAATATACTAATACCCCTCAAAATTCAACAGTAAGAAAGCAAGCAACCCAATTAGAAAGTGGGCAAAGTATCTGAACAGACACCTCACCAAAGATACACATATGGCAAATAAACATATGAACGATGTTCACACATCACATGTAATGAGAAAATCGCAGATTAAAATGAGATACCTTTTCATACCTCCTGGAATTGCTAAAATGCAAAACCCTGACCTCAAATGCTGATGAGAATATGGAATACATGAACTCACTCATTGCAATGGGAGTATAAAATGGTAAAAACACTTTGGAAGACTGTTGTTTTCTTACATAAGTAAACATACTCTTACATTACAATACAAAAATCATGCTATGCAAATGAGTGGAAATTTTATATAGACATAAAAATCTGCACATAAATGTTATATAAAAGTTTTATTTCCCAAACTTGGAAGCATCCAGGATGTCTTTCAATAGAGGGATACACAAAATGTATTACATCTTTCTAATAGAATATTATTCAACAATAAAGAGTAATGAGATATAGCACCACAAAAAGACAGAGTGTCCTAGGATACATATTACTGAGTCTAAGAAGGCAATTTGAAAAGTTTACATACTGCATGATCCAAATATATGATATTACAGAAAAGGAAAAACCACGGAGAGTGAAAAATTAGTGATTGACAAGAGGACGTTGTGATAACTTGCTGGAGAAAAGGGTGAAACTATCAGTGGTGAAATGATCCTGTGTAATTCTGTAATGCTGGATATATGACACTACTGGATATATGACATTGCAAAAATTTCAAAACCCATAGACTAAACAACAAAATGTAAATTTTAGTCTTCAGTAAATAATAATTTATCAATAATGGGTCATCAACTTTAAAGAATGTGCCACACTCGTGCAAGATGCTGGTAACAAGGGAAACTGTGGGGGCTACTTAGGAACCATGTACTTTTATCTCAATTTTGTGAAAGCCTAAAATCACTCTAAAAACAGTCTATTGATCTTAAAAAGCGGATGACAACAAAAACAAAATTTAGGTTGTCTTAATTGAAAAGAGAGAGGGAACTCTAAGTAGGAGAGATGTCAACTTCTCCCCAAAATCTTTATTATTGACAGGTATTGTGGATAAATGGGTGTTTGTGTGTTTTACAAAATATTTCAAAGTCATTGTATTTAAAAAACTTTAAAAGAATAATTTAAAATAGTGATAAAGTCAATTTTTTTCAGGTTTCTTAGGTTATTTACCAAAATTTTTCAATTAATTTTCCTCAATCTCACAATTTAGGGAACTAGAATTTTAATAAAAGGATAATAGAAAGTTTTTAAACTTGATATATTTTTTTTGATATTTTCTATGTTTATTAGATTTTTTTCTTACTAAATAAAAAATGAGTGTATACGTGACAATTTTACATCTTGAGATTGTTTGAGTTTTGTTTATTTTAATATCTGAGACAGAATTTCTCTTTTTGACAGTGAAATTGTTATATATAGTATTTATTTTAGTATGGACATTTTTAGTGTACTATATATTTACTGAGTATATTATGTATATCAGATTGATTCAAAATTTTCACTGAATTTATAAATCTATTAATATCCATTAAGAATTAATGATCAATGTAACATAGTATTAAAATAGTATATCACATAAAATCCTTCATTCTTGGTAGAAATAGAAATGTTAGACATTCAAAGATAATAGAGGATATTTTAATAAACTAATCTAAATAAGTATTAATTTTGCATCTTAGTCAATTTGTCTGCTGAAGCAAAATACCTGAGACTAGATAATCTATATACAACAGAAATTTATGTCTCACAGTTTTAGAATGCAGAAAGTCTAAAATCAAGGTTCAGTGTCTGGTGAGGTTGGCCCTCTGCTTCCAAGATGGCACCTTGTTGCTGCACCTTCTAGATGAGCACTGTGTCCACACATGACATAATAAATAAAGGGGAATGGGGTGTGGATAAGAATAGGAAAGATAGTAGAATGAATCAGATACAACTTTCCTATGTTCATATATGAATACTTCATCAGTGAAACTCCACATTAGGTACAATCACAAGAATGGGATCCTAATTAGAATAAATTATACCCCATGTATGTATAATATATTAAAATACACTCTCCAGATAAAAATTAAAATAAATAAATAAAATAATGAAGCAAAATAAATAAATAAACAGGAACTAACTCCCTCAGACTCTTTTATGAGACAATAATCTATTTATGAGGGTAGAACCCTCATGGCCTAATACTCCCTAAATTCTCCACCTCTTAACACTGTTGCATGGAGGATTAAGTTTTTACAAGAATGTTGGATGGGAAACAAACATTCAAACCATAGCACTGTATGTATAAAAATAAAATAAATTATATAACTTTCAAGTTGTTTCTTTGGCAAATTATACATATACTTTGGTGACATTGCTTTGTCCAAAGCAAGTCATAAAGCTCTCCTTTTGAATTTGCCTTCATATTTTATAGCACATTTGTCTGAGTTGACTTACTTTTGTCTAATCTGTGTTTTATGCCTATGAATAAAATTGGTGGGATAACTAAAAGGGATAATAGATTTAAGAAATACGGGTTGGTAGCCAAATAATATAATGTCTGTGTATGTTTGTTGTATTGTGTGTGTGGTGTTGTGTTCCCAATACAATGACTCTAAAGTAAGGTCTAGATAGGAATTCTAAAATGTTTTAGAACGTTGAGAGTTTCATCAAAAAAACCTGCAACACCTAAGTTATTGTAAAGAAGACTCAGTACACATAGGATTTACTGAATTTGTTTAGTTAATAAAAATTTAAACTTACATGTTAACCTGCATGTTTCTTTGTAAGACTACTTTTCATCATGAAATTCTTTAAAATATATCAATTGAATTTTGAATGCCTTTTGGTCTGAAATCACCGATTCCTTTTACTCAGAATATGTAAGAAGTCTTGGCAACTATAGATCTCCTAAGAATAGAAATTTAAAATGGTAAGGTAAAAAGCTTATCTTTTTTTTCAAACATCCATCTCCCTAATCCAATAGAATCAAGATAATGTGTTTTTCTGAAATTTTGTGTGACACAGACATGGTTTTTTATAATTACAATTATAAAAAAAATACAACTATATTGCATTGAAAGATCAAAAACTCATTTATTCAGGAAACTTTAATTAAGTGTCTCCTATGTACCATGTATGGAGAGCCTTACCGGTACTATTTCAACATTCATAACAAACTACTATACTGTCATGCTCATTTTAATTGGTGTCTTCTGTTCCGTGAACAAAGTATCTGAGATGTGAAGTAATTTTCTAAATGTCACCATAATGTCACAAATTAGCCACACATTAGGTGAACACTTCTCTTACATCTATTTCTTTTACATATACATTCATAAAAAATGATTTTTCTGTATAATTTCATTTGAGTTTAAACATGTTATGTGCAAGCCACTGTTTTAAAGCTACTAAAATCTGTTGGCAGTGAAGGAATTATCCTAACTCTGAGAAAAACCTATTTACTAGGATAATTTTTCCTTTTTCCTCTCCTTTTGTAATGAAACAGGTTTAGCTAATTAGTTAAGTGATCTTTATATTTTTTTCATGTGCATTTTATATCTATAACCTTATACTTGAAAAATCTTTCTGTTTTACTAAAGATTTAATGCTATGGTTTTTGTAAAAATGAGTTGGATATACCAGAGAATGATTGGTGTGGGTTTAACAGGGCAGATACAATGGAAAACTTTGTACTTGCAGATTCATCTAAACTGTGCACTAAAGTGGCATTTTATCCTTGTTAGAAGACAAGGATCCTCCTTCCTCTGTCTAAAGATCATGTTGTGCCTTACAATTTAAGGTTTGCCTGCTTTAGAATTCATTCCTATGTCCTTTTCTGGGCAACCAGACCAAAAATAAATCTCATATCTTGCATAGACTGCCTGAACAAAGAAGCTGGGCTTTTAAAGGAGGACATGTAAGGTAAACAAAGCAGTTTTAGAATCTGGTTAATAGGTATTGTCAGCAGCTGTGTCTGGACCTTGCAATGTTTGAGATAGCAGGGAAGAACACAAAATTGAAGAAGGGATAGTTTTTTGATATGGGAGAACCTTCCTGTGATACAAGATGTAATACCCTGACACAAATTTTGGGAAGTGATGTTATTTTGTGGTCAGGAACTCTCTTTAAAGCTTATATAGAGTGATAGTTTATTTTAAATGAAGTAAAAATGTCAAAAATGCAGTGATAATAAATGAAAAGATCATAATGTCAGAGAATCAGGGATTATAAAGCAGATATTCAACATAAAACAAGAAAACTTATTGGCTGAGTACATTCATCATGGATGAGTCTGGCGGATACTCCATTTGTGATGAGGAATATGCTGATGAGACGCCACCACTGACTTTGAAAACTTTAGCTCCCTTTTGTAGATCAAAGCTAAGAAATGATGATGCTATAAAGGTACTGATATCCTTAGACTTCAAAGGGTAGAACTTAAACGTCAGAAGCTAGATGGTTGAAATAGTTGCAATGAGCAGTAACAGAAGATTGTTGGTTAAAGAGGTTCATCTTAAAGAGGGGAGTGTGGGGCAGGGAGGGTGGTGAGGTTTGGAAGGACCGTAGAATGAGACAGACATTATTACCCTATATACACATATAATTACACTACTGGTATGACTCAACACCATGTACAGTCAGAGGAATGAGAAGTTGTGCTCCATTTGTGCATAATGTGTGAAAATGCATTCTACTGTCATGTATAACCAATGAGAACAAATTAAATAAACAAATGAATAAATAAATAAATAACTAGCGAGCTATGGAGATGGTTAACAGAATTCAATTTTTTTTTTTTTTTACTCTTTTTTTTTTCTTGTAAACAAATGGTATACATGTTGTTTCTCTGTCTGTACATGGCGTAAAGGCATACCATTTGTGTAATCATAAATTTACATAGGGTAATGTTGTTTGATTCATTCTGCCATTTTTTCCCTTCCCCCCCACCCCTCCTACCCCTCCCCTCCATCTATATAGTCCTTCCTTCCTCCATTCCTGCCCCCCTCCCTAAACCCAACTCCAACCCCAACACTAACCCTTCCCACCCCCCATTATGTGTCATCATCCACTTATTAGCGATATCATTCTTCCTTTGGTTTTTTGAGATTGGCTTATCTCACTTAACATGATATTCTCCAGTTTCATCCATTTGCCTGCAAATGCCATAATTTTATCATTCTTTATGGCTGAGTAATATTCCATTGTATATATATACCACATTTTCTTTATCCATTCATCAATTGAAGGACATCTAGGTTGGTTCCACAATCTGGCTATTGTGAATTGAGCAGCTATGAACATTGATGTGGCTGTATCTCTGTAATATGCTGATTTTAAGTCCTTTGGGTATAGGCCAAGGAGTGGGATAGCTGGGTCAAATGGTGGTTCCATTCCAAGTTTTCTAAGGAATCTCCACACTGCTTTCCAGAGTGGCTGCACTAATTTGCAGCCCCACCAGCAATGTAAGAGTGTACCTTTCTCCCCACATCCTCGCCAGCACCTGTTGTTGCTTGTATTCTTGATAATCGCCATTCTAATTGGGGTGAGATGGAATCTTAGGGTGGTTTGATTTGCATTTCTCTTATTACTAGAGATGTTGAACATTTTTCCATATGTTTGTTGATTGCTTGTATATCTTCTTCTGTGAAGTGTCTATTCATTTCTTTAGCCCATTTGTCAATTGGATTATTTACATTCTTGGTGTAGAGTTTTTTGAGTTCTTTATAGATTCGAATTCAATGTTTTTAAAGTAAAAATAAACAGGCAACCAACAAGGGTTTTGCTTAAACAGGAGACCAGGGAAAGCAACCCCAAGGAAAAGTCATTGTCTGTGATCAGTGCTATGCTTTGGATATGATTTGTGGCCTAGAGTGTCATATGCTTGAAGCTTGGTCCCAGTATGGTGTTGAGGTGGTGGAACCTCTAAGAACTCAGACTAAGTGGAAGGTGATTATGTCATGGGGGGTTGGGTTCATCTTGTGAATGGATTCATGATGTCCATGAGAGTGAATCTCGTTTTGTTGGAGTGGACAAGTTCACACAAGAGTTGGTTGTTATAAAAAGAGAGTGTGGCTTCTCTCTGGTCTCTTACTTCCTATCTGACCATGTGATACCTCTCTTCTGCATACACTCTCACCATTGTGTTGCCATGATCCCAAATCTACAGAACAGTGAGTTAAAGAAGATCATTTTATAAAGTACCTCGGGTAATTTGTCTTAGCAACAACATCAAGAAAACAAGGTAGTCAGTTACCAAACCAGAGCCATTTTTCAAACAATGAAGCCATACAGAAAGGAAGCCTGCATTTTTAATTGGAAGGATGGTGAAAAATCATGGCAGATATAGTTTCTATAAGTTCCCTCTTTCCTTCACCAAAATATCTGCAGTAATGTACTGAAGCAATTTCTTCAAACTAAAGTATTCTAACCTTACAGAAGACTCTACAGATGGTTCAGGCAATGGTGCACTTGGATCATAAAACCAAATAATAACTAATATTATAAACATATCTTTGGTAGGAAAATGACCTATACATAATTTATAGCAAGCCATAATAGGAAGGAAAATCACAGTGTAGACCCCTAGGTCTCTGAATCAATGCCATGAAATCCACATGAGAGATGATGACTGATTGTTTCCCATTTATCTCTCAGTCACTTCAACATTGTCATGCATGATAGCAAGCTCTAGATCTCTTCCTACCAGTTATTTTTTTTCACAAACATCTTTTTTATTTTAGTTCTTGATAGCACCTTCTGATTACACAAGTCCTCAAATGTGGAGTTAACCTAAATTCTCCATTTCTCTCCATACTCACATACATCCAGTACATCACCAAATAAGAAGACTTTCATCTTCTTCCTGAGTCATTCTCTACATAACAGCAAGAGAAAAATCATTTTAAGATATAGATGAGATCATGTTGCTCCCTGGGTTGAAATGTTTCAAAGACTTCTTATTGCATTTAAAATAAAATTCATACTCCAAGCATTTGAGTTCACATATGATCTGATTGTTTCTCAATCTTAACTAGGAATACTAGTTACAGGTGATCTTTCCCAAGTCAGAGACTGCATATGCTGTTAACATTTCATTCTTCTATTTTCCACATTATTTAAAATGGCCACCCTACATAATTCTATATCTTAATCCCTTTATTTCACACGATGTTAACAACAAGGCAGTTTTTCTATTTGTTTGCCTATTTATCTGCATACCGGAATATCTACTGTATAAGGGTAATAAAGCTGTTTTTTTTTTTGTTTGTTTGTTTGTTTTTTGTTTTTAATTCACTGTGGAGTTCCAAGAGCTTTAGCACAGCTCCTAGAACACAATAGATACTCAAGAATAATTTTGGATTAATTCACCTAAACTAAGACTACAAACAGTTTCTATAAATTTCATATGCAACTATGATAATGTGTACAAGGCAATAATAATTTGGTCTGCTTATCACTCCTTAGAATAGTAGGCCCTCACACAAAATCTGCACTACGCCAAACGCTTTTGCCCTCATGATAACTTCTTCATCCTTTCATTATTTAAGTAAACTGAGCCATGTGTAGAAAGTGAACTCTGACAGGAATAATTAGAAACTGCACCTTGGATTGTAAAATTAGAAATGAAGGAAAGTCTCAAATGTAGAGACTCTAAAGTGGGTATTTTTCCAAGTTGTCTATCATCTAGAAAACACATGCAAAAAAATAATAAAACTAATGCAAAAAGAGAAAATATGAGTGGGCAAATTATTGTTTGAGATCCAGCTTCCTCTCTGCCTTTTTGTTGATTTATTTCTTTAATTTTTAAAGTAAAGTCTCAACTCTCATCCTTCACTCCCCCAGTAGAAGAAATTCTACTCCTACTTCACTTAGGTTTTTTACTTAGGTTCTCTGCTAGTTTAATTGAGATAATCCAACATATTGAAATATATATTTAGATTTTTTAATAGTCATGAAGGAAACAGAACAAATCATATCATTGCTTGAGTGTTTAAATACAAGCACACATCCTGCTCATCCTTGGGAAATAGATGTACACAAAATCCTGCTGGTGAGCCAATGGCCTAATCCTACAAAACTTTCTCAATTTCATCACCAGATGATATATCTTTCCAGTTGAATTTAATTTGTACTTCATACTTTTAAAATATTTTCAGTTGTAGATGAACACAATACCTTTATTTTGTTTGTTTGATTTTATGTGGTACTGAGGATTGAACTCGGTGCCTCACACGTGCAAGGCAAGCACTCTACTACTGAGCCACAATCCCACTCCCTGTCCTTCACATTTAAAATTTCAAAATCATTTGAGTTTTCTGCATTTCCTCTGTATATTGTTTCCAGTGATTTTTATTGATAGCTTAACTTCATTTTTGAATTTCTTACCAAGTAGAATTTTAATGTCCTGTTAATTAAAAGAAGAGCATTTTTAAAGGACTATGAAAATGTAGACAAAATATAAATATATTTGAGTGTCTGATTGTTAATAGATAGTAATATATACATTAATATCTTTAGTGTAATACTCATTAAGATTACTGTCAGCTAGCTACAGTGCTTCATATCAAATGGCAATGTAATATACAGTAATTTTTGTTTCTAATTCTACACTATTCTTTATAGCCCTTTCATTCCTATTTTATTGCAATTGTTAAGCAGAACAAGAATATGGTATGCAAGCTAGTGTTTTGCTAAGTCATTTCACAGTGCACACTTAGTTGCAATAATAATTCATTTTATATGGTCTTAGTATATATTATGAAGGCTATTTCCCAGAATGACAATTTTGTTGGTATATTTAAAAAATTATGCTTTCATTTAAATTGTGATACAACAAGAAATAAAGTACAGAGTCTGATTTGATGAACAGTCATATCATTTACATATGCATCTTAAGGGAAATTAGTTATAAAATTGAATATTTATAATATGGTAGATTAAGACATTTTGTAACAGAAAGAAATGAATACATGATACCTTTAGTTTCTAAAATTCTTGTTAGAATCTAAGGAGATATAATATTGAGGAGCATAATACTAAACTGATATTTATAATACATAATAGTCACTTTATTATTTTAGTAATCATTAACAATTTTTTTGTTATTATTAGTGTAAAGGAACAACTTTCTACTCTGTAAGATGTAAGATTAACCTTTTGTAGAATAAGAATTTTTTAGCTCCAGCCAGGCACAGTGGAGCACACCTGTAATCCCAGCACCTTGGGAGGCCGAAGCAGGAGGATTAAGAGTTCAAAGCCAGCATCAGCAAAAGAGAGGTGCTAAGCAACTCAGTGAGACCCTGTCTCTAAATAAAATACAAAAAAAGGCTGGAGATGTGACTCTGTGGTCAAGCGCCCCTGAGTTCAGTCTCTGGTACCCCCCCAAAAAAATTTAGCTCCAGATTGTAAAATACTATTTAAAAATGCATCTAGAATTAATAATTCATTCCTTTAAAGGAATTTAAATGTAATTAATATAATTCCAACATAGTTTACCTTGGATCAAAACAAGAGTTAATGTGTGAAAAGTTTAACTCTTGGGGTTGATACTCAAATCTCAGTTTTGTTATTTATCCATTATGAGTCTTAATATTATCCTCTGGTCAAGATTAGCTTAAATAATCTCTAATTCTCCTTTTATTGTTGATGTTTTATAAAACCAATATGTATATTCTCAGAAGGAGTAAAGCAATTGAATCTAACAGAACAATCCAGATGACACAGACATTTAATATTAAAATAATAGAAATTTAGAGTAACAAAGTTCAGGTCTTTCTAGTTCCTTTACACCAGATTTAAAAGACAACAATTCTCAGGACATTTTCCAGAAGCTTCCAAAAGTTTGCCTTAACTTAAAACATTGAAAAGTTTTTCTAGTTTTTTCTTCAAGATCATTTTTGTCTTCTGTTTTTATCCATATCATCAGGAAATTTTAGCAGATAACTATAAGAAAGAAAAGTAAAATCTAAAGTATGTATGGATATTAACAATATTTAATTTCCTACTTTTCGTATTCATTTAAGTTTGTAGACTGTTCTCTAATTCATCACACAAGAGGAATTATGTAGGAAGAATTTGTCTTCGTTCTTGCTGATTATTTGTAGCAAAATGTCTAAGCTCTAAAAGACCTTACAAAATGTGCAGAGAAGATAAAATGAAGATGATATTATAAGAACTTATCTCGAAGACACCTGAAGGGAAAAAATGGTCATGAAACTGAAATAATATTACTCCTACCTGGGTAGGAGGAGGAGAATAAGAGATCCTTAATACAAAAACAGCATATGCTATGGTGCTTGCAGTGCTTAACATCACTGTGAGGAATCCATGGGGTCAGATTCAAAATTTCTATGTAGGACAATTGAATATGAGATCATAGCAAGTCTCAGAGAAAATTCCTGTGCTCCAACCAAGACAGAGAATTAGCAGCTTATTTTCAGTCTAGAAGGGTCTATGAAAGCAGGGACAGATAATATGAGAGGAGGGAAAAATGAAGCTTTGAGCCACAGTTTTTGTGAACCTATAACCATGGTTCAGAAATAGCTTCTCCTGATTAATTTGCTAAATTGCTCCAACATAGTGAGATAAAACAAGTCTAGGAAAAATAAAAATACAAATATAGAACTTTCATTGAATCATAGGAAATGTTATTTTTAACATTACTATTCCTGCACAACAAAATGCATGGGCTAAGATTAATTCTCATTAAATTATATTTTAACGTTGCATGAGAGAATAAAATAAAAGTTTAGACCACTTACCCTTATTTATCAGCTAGGCAAAATTCATATATCTCCTCATAAACTACAACTAAAAAAACCACAAATTACAAACAAATGGTTGAATTTCAGAAATATAAATCTAAACCAAGAGAAAGATGTTAAAAATGTATACCAAATGATTTGACTTATATAAATTTTAAATACAGGCAATATCAAGCTATAGTCCTAGATGATAGGATTATACTGACTTTGGTTATAATATTTGAAATGGAGAAGAAGAGCAGCTTTCAGTATTTCTTTTCTTCATCTGAATTTTTTTTATTTATAAAAGACAAAGCAATTTTATTTAGTTCAATTCATTTTTCTATATCAATACTGCCCTATATTAATATGAATGTAATGAGAACTGCATATGTAATTTTAAATTTTATGTTAGCTACATTAGTAAGGAGAGTTGAAAGAAATGGGTGAGACTACTTTTCGTAATATATTTTGTTTCATTCAATATATCTAAATATTTTATCTTAATGTGAATTCAGTATAATGCATTAAATAGATATATGGTATTCTTTTTCTATAATAATTCTTTTTTTATTGTAAACAAATGGGATACATGTTGTTTCTCTATTTGTACATGGAGTAAAGGCATACCATTTGTGTAATCACAAATTTACATAGGGTAATGTTGTTTGATTCATTCTGTTATTATTTTTTCCCTTCCCCCCACCCCTCCCACCCCTCTTTTCCCTCTATACAGTCCTTCCTTCCTCCATTCTTACCACCCTCCTTATCCCTAACCCTAAACCAAACCCTAACCCTAACGCTAACCCCTCACACCCCCCATTATGGGTCCTCATCCGCTTATCAACGAGATCATTCATCCTTTAGTTTTTTGAGATTGGCTTATCTCACTTAGCATGATATTCTCCAATTTCATCCATTTGCCTGCAAATGCCATAATTTTATCATTCTGCATTGTGGAGTAATATTCCATTGTATATATATGCCACAGTTTCTTTATCCATGAATATTGATTATGTGTGTGTTTTTAAATTTCTGATAAATTATTGTAGTAGTATAAGAATCAGGATATGTTTCTGCTATTTATATTTTGATAAGTATTTGTGTAAATAAAAGAAACGTGTTTCAAAACATGTTACACAACAGAAAGTCTTTACATGTAAACCATTACAGCAATAATTTAGAATAGAAAAATCATGTAAGTAGTCTATTCAAAAGTCCCCAAAGAACCCAAATAAATAGAAAAATTTTACATAAATAAGATGAAAAACTTCATCAGAACCTAATACCAACTTTCTTCCTAAATATAATCCCTTTTATGAAAAAGATAAAATGAGTATGTAAATGTTTATGGACATATAAAATATAAAATGTATATATAAACTCATATAGGTGATTTTCATTATTCATGGTAGTTATTTTCCATAAAATAACCAGAAATAGTGAATTAGTTTCTAAGGAAAACACAGGGTTAGGGTTCTGTACTAGTCACATAGCCCAGGTAATATACAGAATAGGTTACTAAGGCTGAGGTGATGGGTTCCACTGTATCAGATAAATCATGCACAAATAAAGCCACATGATAAGTGAAGATTTAATATATATATGATGACTACAAGTGTTCCTAATTTTCTGCACTTATACAAATATATTTCATTATAAATCTTTTCTTAAAAACATCTGTAATATAATCTGAATCTAAGTATCAAGTTTTGATAGTTACCATATGGATGATTTCTAAACATAGGGTGATTCGTGTAGTTAGAGGAATGGTAATCACCTTTACAATAAAAGAATTACATATTTCTGAAGCACTGACATCAATATTAAAACAATGGTTTATACCTGTAACAATAATTTTATTTATGTAAAGAAGCATACTCAGCCAATGTATAGTAGTTGAACTGTACCCTTTAATGTTATTACCAATTGGAAGCTGACAGTAACAAATGATTGAACAGTAAATCACAACACACCAAGATAATACATAGAGAATATGTGGAAGCCATTTGTATAAGAGCTCCCAATATCATTTTCCATTTCAGAGGACATTTAATTTACAACGTTATGTCAATGACAGCAATTAATTCTATTTTATTACACTTGAAAGTGTAGTATCACACTGCTTTTATTAGTACTTAGATAATTTTTATTAGAAATCTGGATGTACATTTATTTTGACATTTACTTCTTTGAATATGTTTCTTTTTTTAAATTTTTTTTAGTTGTTGATGAATCCTTATTTTATTTATTTATATGCAGTGTTGAGAACTGAACTGATTGGAGTTCTATCTGAGGTATAAGTGGCAAAGATTTTCTCCTATTTTATGGGCTCTCTGTTCATGTTCTTGATTGTTTCCTGTACTATAAAAAGGGTTTTTGGTTTGATATCATCCCATTTATTGATTATTGCTTTGACTTCTTGTATTTTAGGATTTTTTTTTAAATTTGTTTTTAATTAGTTATATACTATAATAGAATGCATTTTGACACATTGTATACAAACAGCACAGCTTCTCATTTATCTGGCTATACATGGTACATCTTCATAATCATACATGTATATAGGGTAACAATGTCCATCTCATTCCACTATCCTTCCCATCCCTACACCCTCTCTGCTCCATCCCCATCCCCTTTATGTATCAGCATCCGCTTATCAGAGAAAATATTCAGCCTTTGGTTTTTGGGGTTTGGCTTATTTCACTTAACATGATATTCTCCAGCTTCATCCATTTACCTGGAAATGCCATAATTTCATTCTTCTTAAGGTTGAGTAATATTCCATTGTGTTTATGTACCATTTTTTTCTTTACCCATTCATCAGTTGAAGGGTATCTAGGTTGGTCCATAGTTTAGCTATTGTGAATTGAGCTGCATTGAGGATGTTTCCTGAGCTCACATGATGGAAAATTGCACCTGTATTTTCTTGTAGTAGCCACAGGGTCTCTAATCTAAGGTCTACATCCTCAATACACATTGAGTTTTGTGTAGGGCGATAGGGTTCAATTTCATTCTGCTACATATGGATTTCCAGTTTTCCCAGTACCATTTGTTGAAGAGGATATCTTTCCTCCAATGTATGTTTGTGGTATCTTTGTCTAGTATGAGATAACCATATTTATGTGGATTTGTCTCTGTGTCTTTTATTCTGTTCCATTGATCTTCATGTCTGTTATGATGACAATACCATGTTGTTTTTTGTTACTGTATCTCTGTAGTATAATTTAAGGTCTGGTATTTTGATACCTCCTGCTATGCTTTTCTCCCTAAGGATTGCTTTGGCTGTTCTAAGTCTTTTGATTTTAATGAATTTCACAATTGTATTTTCCATTTCTATGAAGAATTTCATTGGAATTTCAATAGGAATTGCTTTAAATCTGTATATCTTTTTTGGTAGTACAGCCATTTTGACAATATTAACCTGCTATATTTCACATCATACAATGATTCCAAACATTATTTAAGAACCTAACTTTATTTCCTTTTTTTTTAACCTTTTTACCTTTTAGGTATATTAAATTACAAGGGGAAAGATACTGAGATGAATGTTTTTTTCAGAAAGTTTTCTTGAACTGATTCACAGAAACATTTGAGAAGATAGTTAGGGACTCATGGAACCATGCAAGTGACCTCTGAAAATTTATAAAGGGATGTCAATTTTATCAACATCGAGTTTTGTTTGTTTTTAATTTATCTATAGTACCAAAAGAAATTACAAGACTTTCTGTGTTTAAAAACTGAATGTCTCTTTTGAGTTTTCTTATCATCAGAACAGGTAATCCAAAATTGCACCTGAACTTTAAAATTCATGAGTCAACTCTTAACTTCCACTGGATTTTCCTTTCTCTGATGCCTTGTCATATTGATGTTTCATAGAGTCAAAGGAAAATAAAGTTTCAAACTTTTGAGAAACAAACACTTTTTGATCCACAACACTATTTTCATTTTAATCACGATTTTTTCATGTGACTTTATAAAGATGCATTATAACCATTACTTTCCCCCTAATATTCTGAATTATAAAACATCCAAATAGAGTCATCATACAATAGTCATGCAATGCGTAATGACATTTTGTTCAACAGGGGATTCCATCCGCATGGTCGTCCCATAAGCTTATGGTGGAGCTCAAAAGTTCCTGTCACCTAGGTAATGTCATAGCTATTGTAATATTGTAGTGCAACACATTTCTCAAGTTTATGGCGATGCAGATATAAACAAACCTACCCTCCAACCAGTCATATAAAAGTATATTGCAAATAATTATGCATAATATATAATACTTGATAGGGATAAAAATAACTAGTTTTTTGGTTTATGTATTTACTAAACTATACTAGTTATCACTAATTTACTTGTTATTAACATATCTTAATTGACATGTAGTAATCATATGTATTTATGGGGTACAGTGCAGCATTTCATTATGAATATACAATGTATAATCAGGTAAGGCTATGTGGCATACCTATCACCTAAACATTTGTCATTTCCTAGTGTTGAGAACATTCTACTAGTTATTTTGAAATATTCAATTAATTACAGCAAACCATACTTATACTACTATGCTAATTTTCTTTCCTCTTTTCAAGGTTTAGCACAAGAATCATGTTTTCATACCTTTCCTAATAGATTAGTGCTTTATAAAGGATGGAAAGGATGGTCCTCTCATTGAGGAAACAATGCTTTTCAGGAGTTGCAATTTTGCAAAAGAGATCAATGCACCAATAAACAAGGAAACAAACCCATTTTTAACATGTTAATTGTGTTCTTTGTATTTGTTGTTTAAAGTTTGTTAGGTTGCATGTCTTACATTTGCTGATTCATCAAGCTTGAAAAGTTGCCTTCTAATTAACTTTAAGGATTCTTCTATACCCCTTGCTTTCTTTTCCATTTATAAAATCTTAATACTCTAACAAGGAACACTAATACCAACATAATAAGAGATTTTATACAAAATAAGCATCTCAGTCATTATAAAACATAAATGTAACATAGTGTATTTTTTACTTAAGGAAAAGAAAATGGTAGAAGGAAGACAGCTTAAAATGACTAAAGAGAAAACAGTACAACATACTATAACAATTTCCCAAAAGTAAGCCTCATTCATAGGAACATCATCTAATATTGAGAGGATATATTCAACACCAGTCTATACACAAATAACTTTTACAAGGTCACATGTAATTAATGCCTTTGGATACAACGAATAAAGACCAAAATACCCTTATACAGAAAAGGTGAATGAAGTTTTATTTTTACCCTTTTGGATTGCTGTATGCTCCGTGCAACAAATAGAAGTATTTCCAGCAGAGGGCGATATTGCTTCAGCAGCTGTACCCCCGAGGCTCAAAGAGGGAAAGCACTGCTCATAATTTATCCTGATGGTCAGACCCTGAAATTGACAGAGGGTTCAGAACTTTCAGTTTTTTAGAAATTTTTGGCTCAATATGGCAGCCATGACCCACATGCAATTATTGAAATATAAGCTAACTAAAGTGTAATGACAGTAAAATTTCCTTTCCCTGTCATTTGCACTAGCCACGTTTCACAGGCTCAATGGTCACTGTGAGCACAAAAATATTTCTCTTTGCAGAAGGATATTTAGGGCAGCACTGATCACAGGTAAAGTACCCTGTCTCTGATTTCAAATTTAAAAATGTGACCTATATTTTGTTGATTGCTTCCTTTTTATTGTTATCTAAGAGAGAAAATTTTCATTTAAATTTGTTGTATCCCCTGGCTAATTTGGCTGGTGAGACAAGAAGTGGCATAATTCACTGAAGTGGAAGTGCCCATGGTTTGTATGAAGACATCAGAACTGGAAATAAAAGGGTCATTCACTCTTTCATGACAAACTGTCATTTTCTCTAGTTTATCTCTAAGGCTGCTTTTCAGGAACCTTCCCAAATTTCTTCACTGCTATTTACAAAAGTTCAACTGTTGATGACATATTAACACTAGCTTGCTTATGTCATATAAGTAAGCAGATATAGTCTAGGAAGTAAGAGACTATTTTTCAGATTTTGAACTTCATGTTTTAGACCTTAAACTCACCACAATATTACTTATTTCAATATCTCAAGAAACCACTGCTGTTGATTCTCTGTCTTAGAAATGGATGCTTTCTTCTTTTTTGGAATCATCCAAACTCTTTCTCTATAATCTCTTCTCACAATATTTATAAAATTTGTCCCTTTGTCCTTCATTTATTATCCAAACTATACAAGTTTAATAGAAGTGAATCTCACTATGCTACCTTTCTAAATATAACATGTTGCCTAGTGGTAAATGTCTGGAGAGACCAAATTTGCTTTGTTCTTTGCTTTGACACTGTTGATCATAGTGTCTTGAAACCTAAACCTCATTGGTCATGTTACAGGCATGAGGCCTTCCACAAAACTGAGGCAGTATTAAGAAGGTTCCCCTTCACCCCAATTCTTGCAGCCAAAAGATTTCAGACATGTCACTCAGAGTAACAGGTATGAGATTATTAGAAAGGGTAGGAAAGGTCAAAGAGGGACACTCTCAAGAGAGAGAGTGGGTCCTCTCTGAGAGGAGAGGGACAGCGTGCCTCTCCTGCCCTCCAGTTTTATTGAGGGTCCCAGGGAAATTTTTAACAGAGTCCTAACCAGGTCCACCTTGACTTTTGATGGAGAGGAGGATGACATTCGTCTTTCAAGTCTCCACTGTGCATGACCAACCACTCTCGGTCACTTTGGCCCATGATGACTTGTTCTAACCGCAGTCTGTTCTTACAGATTTTATAGTTAGGGGAAATTATTCTTAATTCCTGGAGTTCTGGCATCTGGTCTGTGTAAGGGTCACGGTGCCCCTTCCTTTCAGGGTAACTTGTGTTGTTATCAGCATTTTGGGACCAGGACTATAATACACCGTATGGACTTAAGTCAGGTAAGGTTGCAGGTAAATTCATTTTATGTATGATCTATCAAATAGTATATACGCATAATAGTGTCATTTACAACTAATTAGAACAAATAAAAAATTATAAAAAAATGAAAACGTGAGGATCAGCACAGTGGACCCATTTTATAAAATTGTATAAAATTGCTCCCTTAACCTCCTGTTCCCACTACCCATGTCTTCTGTTCCCTGTCATACACTGAAAGTATTTCTTCCTTTTTAATTTTTTTAAATGGAAGTCTTCATTGAAAAGTTTTAATAATTGATCAAAATACCAAAAAATGTCATTATATTAGTTAAATTTAATATGAAAAACAAAATCTTAAAATATATAACTATTTGAAAGACCCTGTCATGCATATTGCTTGCAAAGATTTATTTTTGTAAAGCATATGATGACACAGACTATAATGATTCATTTAATTTCTTAAAGTTTTATGAGTGAAAAAATAATAAATGTATTAATTTTCATATTTCTGGATGTTTGGGGGATTCAAATTTTTATTTATCAACCATTTAATGGTTAAAATTTAATTTCTCACTTATAAAATTAAAATTCATATACTGTAAATGTTAATATCATGCAGAGAGAGTCAGAAAAATATTGTCTTTTTCTTTACCTTTTCTTTCATATCATTCATTCCTGGTGAACATAAAAATCTTCTAATGACATTATGTTTCTTACATTTTCTTGGTGGTTTTATACCCTCAGTTATTTAATTACATGTGCAACATATATGTGTATGTTAAATTATTATACATACTACTTTTCATGAATGGATTTATCAAAAACATAATATCTGTGATTAGACACCATTTAACATTTTCAGAAAAGGACTTCTCCAATAAGGTTGAGCATTTTAGTGTAAAGCTGCAAAAATAAATACATTTATAAAACTCTAAAAACAAAATTAAAATACAATGTTTTGATCAGAGATGATGACGGAAGAATGATGTATATCTTAGGGAAAAAAGACTGACTCTCCTGGGCATAAGAGGGAATTTCCTCCTGCATGATTTCATTGAGCTGGTATGTTGGTCTTTTCTACTTTCCGGTGCAAACTCAACATCATCTCTTCTTGGATCTCAAGCCTACTGGCTTTCAAACTGGAACTACATCATTGATTCTTCTGGCTTTCTAGCTTGCTGACAGCAGACCTCAGGACTTTTCCTTTAGAATCACATTAACAGATCCCTTATCTCCTATTCATTCTGTTTCTCAGATGACCCTGAACTCTAGATCAGCATCATGACAGAAGTATGTGAATGCTTTTACTTTTAGTAAAATAATGATTTTCAAAAACAAGGACATCTTACTTTTTTCTATAAGCATATTTATAGATTTGACTCAATGCTGTTTTTCTTATCATGACTTGATTAGTAAATATTTTATCTGTTTCACATCTGAACAGAAATTGTAAATAAACTTCTTTCTTTAAAAAGCACATTGTTATTTTAAATTGTCTTCTAAGATAAATAAGTAAATTTATAACCAAGTTATGTTAGTCAGTTTTTCATCACTGTGACCAAAATACATGACAAGAACAACTTAGAGGAGAAAAGATTTCACATTTTCGGAGGTCTCAGTTCATGGTTGACTGACTCCATTGCAGAAACATGGCAGACAAACATGGTGGAGCAAAACTTCTCAGTTAATGACAGGGCAGTGAAAAGATAAACCCTTCCAGGCTCCATACCTCTGTGTCCTCCAATTAGGTCCCAGATCCCAATCATTTATTTGACTATAATTGGTTTAATCAACTGTTAAGGTCAAAACTCTTATGATCAAATCTTTACCTAAGCCCCACTTCTGAACCCTGTTGTGTTGGGGACCAAGCTTTCAGCATATGAGTTTTGGGAGGGACAGTCCAGATCCCAAACCAAATACAAGTGATAAAGAGTTTCTCTTTAATTCACATTAATTTCTGATTTTATATTCACTTACTTTTTTATATGGGTCTATTATTAGATGACTACTTCGTTCTGTATGCACAGACTGCTAGTATTTTTTTTTTCAATTTTAAATTTATCCTCACTGTGATAAACTCCATGACACAAAAAGAAAAACAACCAAAAACTTTCAGAAACTCAATATTTTCTCTTAGTGAGAAACTAAAACTGACGTTACTGGGTCAAAACTATTCCATTAATTTGTGAAAGCTCCATGTTGATATATTAGAAAATTTATTTTGTATTTTAAATTGATTTTTTGTGTACATTGCTACAGTAAATATTATCATTATCACAGACTTACTATCTAATATTTAACATTCATTTCCATTATTTCTGTTGCAACTCATGACAAACAGTGGATTAAAAAAAATATCAATTTATAATCTTGAATTCTGAAGGTCAAAGTCTGACAGGTGCCTCACAAAGCTAAAATCTAGTGTCAGTTGGGTCACTTTCCTTTCTGGAAACTCCAGAAGAAAATCTGCTTTCTTTCTGTTGTAGACACTGTTCACACGGGCCCATTCTTCCTCCTCCAAAACAGATCAAGTCTTTTTCACACTTTGAATCCTTCATACCCCTGTCATTATGTCTCTTTTTCCATGTTAAGTAGATTGAACTTACTTCCTTTGAAGAATGTACTACAAAACTAGTTTTCTGAGACCAGAAGCCTTTAAAATTTTGAGTAGTCCTTGAAAACAACACCACAAATTTTCCGTTTCTTATTTAATCACTCCTTCCATCCCCTACCCAAACACAATATTTTGAACTCATAGGTGAAAAAAGTCCTGAATCTTCAGTTTCCTTGGCTTCTTGCTTAATATGCCTCATAGAGGAAATAGGTTTCTGATATCAAGATGCAGAAATTTCTGTTCCTATGCTTGATTGGATCTCTTATATTCAACCAGGACTAAACATAAAAGTCAATAATATTTCCTTACATTCATGGCTATTTTGAGTTATTAATACCATTAGTATTACACTAGAAATTTTAGAAAACATATTGTTTGGACTTACATGACTATTATTAATGCTGATTCACTTTAAAATAGCTTTCAGTGAATTATCATGTCACGTCTCTTTCTCTGATCTACAAAGTTCATTTTTCTGTGAT
Source organism: Sciurus carolinensis (assembly GCF_902686445.1). Taxonomy (NCBI): domain Eukaryota; kingdom Metazoa; phylum Chordata; class Mammalia; order Rodentia; family Sciuridae; genus Sciurus; species Sciurus carolinensis. The sequence goes on along the minus strand of NC_062217.1, from coordinate 108,199,504 downwards.
ACAGGGACACAGTAAGAATGAGATATAGAAGACACAAATAATTATTAGGATTAATAAAGATATTAAATTTTTATTAACAATAACTATTCTCCTTGTATTGCTTTTTTGTTCTGCCTCAGTGTCTCATTAGAACTTTTATTACCTTAGACTTCTTTGACAAACAGTCTTAATTTGTATTCCTGCTGTAGGCAAAATAATAGTTCTTCAATGATCTGCACTTCCAGGGACTATACCATAGTGTAATACCCTCCCTATCAGTATGGCTGGAACCAAATAACTTGTTTTATTAAATATGGTAAATTTTATGAATTGTAGATTCTGTAAATAGATTAATAAGATGTGACTTCCATTTTGCTGGTCTCGTTTTATTGCCTTTTTGGCTTTTCACATTTTAATGAAAAAAACTATCATGGGAATTCAGGGCAGCCACTGGAGAACAGCCCACCAGGAACTGAACCCTGCAGCAAGCATGTGCCTGGGCTTGGAAGCACAGTTCCTCAGTCAAGCTCTGAGATGATTATAACTCAGCCAACACTTTAATTATAACTTGTGACAGACCCTGAGTAGAAGACCCAGCTAAACCATGCCCAGACCTTTTCTTTTTTTTTTTTGGGGGGGGGGGGGATTTCTTATAGAATAATAGATAATTCATACAACTACTTTTGAAATTTAACATTTCATTTTGTTTTCTGATGAATATTTACCAAATAGTTTTAAAATAAGAAATCAGAGATAGCTCCATTTTTGCCAGCAGTAACATAAATTATCTGATAACTTTGACAAAAGACATCATTAGAATATTACAATATCGTAACCAGATTTCAAGCTGTTATTTAATTATATCACCAAATATCTTTTAATATCTGCTATCACTTCTTTTTTGCCATAACTCCCTCCTTTGGAGTACTTAGATATAGTCATCTCAGTGTTATGTGCTACTCTTTCAAGATGAATGGTGATTCAAAGACTTCTGTGCTTACTCACAAATTATGATTGAATTAAGAATCTTAAGATTTCCATAAAATATGCAAAACTGTATGTAAACTTTGGGGCATATGCATTCTTTAAAAAATAGGTTTACAGTTACCTTCAGGATAAGAAATCAGAGCAAGGAATTTTTCATATACTTCTTATGGTCTATGAGACTACAATACAATACAGTGAAGCTTTTTATGAGATATAAACCAAAGTTCATATTTTGAATGTCAATATTGATTTCTTTATGTATTTGATAAACACATATTTATTGCTACTATGTAGGTAGGTAACTGAGATCCAACTGCTTTTCTAACCCAAGCCCTTTCTCTACAGATTATGTTCATTCCCTTATCCTCATTCTTCCCTCACAGACACAACTCTGGAATAGGCTGGATGTGGTAGTGTGTGTGCCAATCAACATAAGCTAGAGGAGAGCTGTAAGATCCATTCAAGGCACAGTTAAATGACTAGGAGGAGAGATAATACAGACTTCCATGAGAAAGCCAGACTTCAGATAATCAAGAATGAAATGGAAAGAAGCCAGGTTGTTTTAGCAGATAAAAGGGTAATTATAAAAATGATACAGAATGCGTTACAAACTGAAAACCCAAAGTTTATGATTTCAGTGCAGTGTATATGAAAGAAGAGATCAGAACTGAATGGAATTGATAGGTAGAGGGAGAATTATGAAGCGATTATCAGGTTTTAAGTTCAAATTTGTTCAATGTCCATAAAAGAACCAGAACAAACACTAAAAATCTCTGGTTTCTAATTGAATATTTTATGACTGTTTTATATCTTTTAACTTAGAAATAGGTCTTAAATTTAAAAAGTAAAAAGAACTTACTATTTATTTATTTATTTATTTACTAGTACCAGGGATAGAACTCAGGGGCCCCCAATCACTGAGCCACATCCCAGCCCTATTTTATATTTTCTTTAGAGTCAAGGTCTCACTGAGTTGCTTAGGGTCTCACTTTCGCTGAGGCTGGCTTTGAACTTGTGATCCTCTTGCCTCTGGAGTTACAGGCATGCGCCCCTACGCCTGTCTCAAAACCTACTTTTTAGAATTTTTTATTTTGTTTCTTCTGGTACCTGGAAATTGAACCCAGGGATAGAGCATGCAAGAGTTCTACCACTGAGCTACATCCCCAGCCCAATTTCCTACAAATTTTGATGTTAAGATATATGATTTATTAGAGTTTTAACAAACATTTATCTTTTTCTTGGCACATAATCATGATATGTTTTGTATTTGTCATATAATATTTTAAAAGTGTCAATTAGTTAAGATCTTGTCCATAATTATTTTAAATAGAAATAAAAGTAATTGTTCTTTCAAATAAAATACTTTATAGCTTAATTTTTCAATAAATAGAAAACACTCTCAAACTGTAAAGATCTAATAACTCATACTTAAGCACTCCTGAGACATTCAAGGTTGGAAATGGCTTTTTTGAAAAAATGGTATCTGAGGTTTCAAATCTTAATTTACGACTTTATTTACAAATCATAAAACAGTAATTGCTATTTAATACAGTTGTTTCTAAATTTGTTTCTGACATAGAAAAATAAATCATTAGTTACCTCAGTTTTACCATAGACCAATCTAATTACCACATAATATTTATACTCTCTCTTTGCTTCATTAATTACATGCAAAACCTATATTTTAATGCTTTTGAGAGTTTAATTTGCACTTAAATCACAACATTTCAATTTATCTTATTCATTTTGAGTTGCAGCTCCTTAAGTATTGACTATGTTAAAATATTGCAGGGTGGCTCACCACACTAAGAAAATTACATTTGGTCTCTTCTTCAAAGTCCTTGCATCTGCATAATTCATTAAGAAGTATCATCTCCTTGTTTCACAATCGGCTTTCCCCTAAGACTGGGAAGTATTTGAGGACAGGGAAGCACATGATATCAATAAATATTATAAAAGAATAAGTAAATGTGTAAATGGATTAGAAAGCATTGTTTTATGAGTACGTTCATCAAATACGTTGAACAATGATACTCAGAAATATAAAAAGAAGAACCACCAACTTAAGACTCCATGCCTATAGATGGTAGAGCTCATTGTAATTATTATACCATACAACAGGATCTGACCATTCACTAAGAAGACACAGATTATGGTTCTTGTAAAATTCTGAGAGTTTGAGTCATATTTTAAAGCATATATAAAAAGAAGTGTTACAGGATAATTGATAAATAAATGTATCATGAAGAATAGTAATTGTCATGATCAATAAGTTATCTTCTCATCAATCTACATAAGAAGTAAAATTATAATCAGAACCAGATTGAAGGACATGAGGGGTGAAAATCCTACTACTAGAGACAGGAAGCCAGGGTTGTCTGGTGGGAGTTAGAATCTTATAGGAGGCACAGGTAAAGCTGTGGATGCCACTTACAGCAGAGGGAAAGAAGGAGGAATAACCCAGCTGTTAACCTTTCTACACATGACTGCCATTGACTGAACCTGACTTGAAACCAATTGTCAGAAGAGCTTGAAAAATGTCATTTGTAGAAGTCGAATCCTGCAATACAGGAAATAGCTAGAGAGGGAATGGGAAATTTACCTTATATTTAATAGGTGAGTGGACAAGTGCAGAATCTAAGGATAAATAACGTTAACTATGCCTGCAAAAGAGATCAGAGAAAAAATAAAAACTTTGGGAAAACCATTAAATTTACCTTTAATCTCCTATCTGGAATGCTCATAAATGTGATTATTATATATCTGGTATTTTTAGTATTACTCTGTTCAATATACAGTATTTAATGTATTTATACACACATGTATTTTTTTGCAATTAATTCACTTAGTATGGTCAGTCATTGGGTATATTTTTCTATGCATGTCAATTAGCTCTAATTGACCGATATTGTTCATAAGTTCTGTGTCTTAATTTATATTGTCTCCTTTAATCAATTGCTAAAAGAGAAAGGCGGTAAAATTCTAGTTATGTTTCAGTATTTGTTATATTCTTTTATTTCTGTCAATTTTGCTTCATGTATGTTGAAATTATATTGTGTGTTCATTATATTGTATGTAGGATAGTTAGACCCTATTACATATCTCAGTGTGATTTTCTTTATATTAATGCTGCTTGGTTAATGCTGAACTTCTTCAATGTCTGGAAAATTCTCAGGTATTATCTCATACGTTTCCTGACTAGTCACATGTCCTGTGCTTCGTGAAATCCAATTAAAATTATGTTCTTCCCCTTGATGCTGTCCCATAAGCTTCAGATTATCTTTTGATTATTATTTTTTCCTCTTTGAGCTTCTATTTCATCACTTTTGTAGACCAATATTCAAGGTGACTAAGAATTTCTGCATTTGAATTCAATAACTAGGTAAACTCACTGAATGGGCATCATCATTTTTTATATTTTACCTTTCTGCTACAGAACATGAAGTTATTCCTTTGTTTTAATTTTCCAAAAAATGTCCAAATGTTCATACACTCATTCCCCTTTATACTAATTTCTTCTATGTATTTATGATTACTAAACTAAAGTCCTTGTGTAGTAATTCCAGTATTTGGGTTCTTTCTGAATTTGCTTCAGTTGACTACTTTTTCCAGTGTTTATATGCTAAATTTTCTTATTTTTCTTAATATGTTATATTTTGTGATTATATCCTTAAGATAAGTAAAAGAAGAAAAGAAAATATAGTAAATCATCTTGAACTTCCAGCTCCCAGCACCAAAAAAAAAAAAAAAAATTGTTCATTTTAAATTACTCAGTCTCAGATATTCTATGAGAGCAGCACAAAACCAACTAAAGACATATTTTAATAACTGCTGTATTTGCTTTATTTATTTCATTATTTTTTCTAGTTTTTACGTTCCTTTGAAAAGTCTGGAGATATTTTATTATTTTATATTTACTTTTATATTAGCTTAATATATTTTTCCTAAACCTTTATATATTATCCTGAATATTACAAAATACTTTCTTGCCTTGCAATATTATAAAGTAAATTAATATATGTATCAGTCCCCTGACAATGCAAAAGATGAAAAATCGATTTGTTTTCAACTCATTTTTATGCTGTGATATTTTCTGTTTTAATTCCTTGTACATTCAACTGCACAAACATTGTTATCACTTTTTTGAGAAGTCAAAACACATATTTATCTTTTCCTTCTAGCTATCATTTCATTTCTTTTTAAATCCCTCATTGTCTTCTAATTCTTAATTGAATTTATTACCCAATCATAATTATTTTAGTTGGAGAATTGTTTTCATTTCTTTATTCTTTTTTTAAAAAATTCCTGAAAGTGTGTTGAAATCACTCCTTTTGTTTTTTTTTAAGAATATCATGGGTATTCACTTCTAGATTAAGAGTGAATTTTGTTTTAATTCTTTTTTATTCCAGCATGTTGAAGATGTTACTGCATGGTTTGCATACTTCTATATATTTTGGCTAAGAAATTAGTTGCAATCAAATTTTCGCTACATGGGAAGTTAGGTTCTTTTTTTTTCTGGAGATTTTTCTAAACTATCATTACTTTTGGTTACCAAGGCAATATTTTTTATTAAACTATTCTCAAATTTCTTTTATGGCCTTTTGTACATTTTATTCTTTCCTCTTTGTACTTCAGCCTAAAAATTTTATTCTGACCTATCTTAGAGTTGTTCATTGATCCTTTATCTGTGTTTAACTTACTGTTAAAGTTATTCATTATGCTCTTAAGGAAAATAATATTTTAATAATAGAATTCCTATTTTCTTCTTTGCAGATATTCATCATCTTGCTTTTATTTTCTTTATCACATAAAGCCTAATCATTTAAAGTTCTATTTTAATAACTCTAATCTCTAGAAAACTTGTACATGCTTTTAATGTTTCCAATTATTTATTCTCTTAGGTTTATTTGTTCCTGTTTTATCAAATTGTTTTTGTCTTTATCAGTCATAGTATTTTTATTAAAGCACACATATTTTATAATAATATGTAGAAGTCACTAGAGACTGTGGAAGATGTTGTAACTAGACAAAAAGAAATTATACTTACTGCTAGTAGTCGGACAGTGAGAGGCTTAGATGATTTGCACCTCGACTTTAGATGCTGTGATGTATAAGCTGTAGTCCATGGGTTTCCAAAACCAAAATACATGAGGTTACCATGGTCACACTCCCTGGTGGGCCCTGAAATCTAATTTTGCTTTACCTACCTATATACCTGTCAAAAATGTCATTTTCTTAGACTCCAAACTTCCTCCAGATCTCCAGACTAAGCCTTCTCTCTGTCACACAGTATCTTAAAGTTTGAAATTGTATGGTGGTTATTCTTCTATTAACCATGTCACCTTCATTTGAAAATCACAGAAATTCAATTTAAGCTGGTTTGGGTAAAAATTTAATAGAATTATAGAAAGAGAAATATGATTAAAAAACAGAAAGATAGATATATGGATAGTACTTATTAGCACATAAAATCTAACAGCAGAATATCGGGGATACCTTCAATAAGAAAACATGCCTAACTTGAAGTAATGAAAGAGAAACGTTGTGGATGTGAAAAAGAAACTTATTTTCTAGTAAGTACTAGTGGAACTATTTGAACTTTATTATTTGAAATACATCCATATTTTGGTCAAAAACAATAGTTGTAGAAATAAAATCTCTGAAGAAAAAAATGACTGTTTTTCTCTTTTCCCACTATCAGAATCATATTCAGATATTCGATTTTTTTGTGTGTGACACAGTAACACTCTTTTAGCCCAAAGATCAGAATTCTGTGATTGCAACATAACAGAGAGTCATGATAAAGAAAAAGAGTCACATAGGGTGGGTTGCAGGACCCATTCTTGAGGTCTCTCACCTTTAGTCTTATTTTTCATGAGCCAAAAGTGTTCATAGTTGGTGACTCTGTCTTTAAATCTACAATAAGGTAAGTTATAAAAGGGCTTTAGTCTGATAGAATTTAGAAATTAGTGAATTTGTTCTATATTTTTAACTCATATTTGTTGTTAAAGATTGTGTGTTTACCTTCCTTCCTTTCATCCTTCATTGTTTTTTTCTTTCCCTTTTGTTCTTTTCCTATCAGTAGAATAAGATTTGAGTTCGTGTTACAAAAACAAGTTTTTTAAAATAATCACATTTCCCTATTCATGTTCTTTTCTAGAAAACAAAATTGAATTAAATTTGTGACAAGCACTTTATTTACTGACTTAACTGCAAAATCTTTTAAATTCTTATTTCCACTTCTCTATCTTATATTAACTGTTTATTTTACTTGGTAAGTTGTGTGATTAAATATGTATCTATTTAGAATGAGGTAATCTGATACTAATTAACTAGATAATTAAATGCATAAGTAGTTTGTTTGCATTTATTTAAAGTGATTTATCATTTTTTTTTTAAATGAACATAGGGGACATATATAAATGTATTTTTTTCTTACCTATACCCTCAGTGAGGTGTATGAGCATTGATGGATAGGAGAGAGAGAATCAGTGTCAAACCTCACCTTGATTATTTTCCTTTTATTCTCAAGGCCCTTTATTTGACTTTTGTCAAAAATTCCCTTCTCACCTGGAAGGTGGTCACTGGTTAAAATGTAGTAAGGTTATGAGCATGAGCTCTGATTCAGATTCATCTGTATCAGGGGATTACTTTATTATTTCTCTGTGACAAATGACCACAAACTTCACGGTTTTACACAACCTATTTTTTAATCTCATTGTCTATAGATTAGAAGCTTCACACAGATCTTCCTGGACTGAAATTAAATTGTCCATAGAGTGCCAACTTTCTCACAAGGAGAATCTGTTTCTGTGCCTTTCCCAGATTCCAGAGACCACTCACATTCCTTGACCTCTGCCCTCTTCCTCCATCTTCAAAGTCAGCAATAGCAGGTTGAGGTCATCACATAGTATTACTCTGTCCTTTCGACCTCTCTCTCTTCCACTTCTAAGGTCCACCCCAACAATCTAGAATAATCTCCCTATGACAAGATCAGCTTTGGGGAAACCCCAATTCCGTTAGCAATTTTACTTTGATCACAAATTCACAGGTTCCAGGGATTTAGGAGGCAGACATCTTCAAAAGATCGTTATTTTGCCTATCACAGTCACATACTGGCCTAGACTTAGTCAACATGAAGGAACTCCAGCTTTCAGAATGTTTCCACAGTATCACACCTTTAAAATCTTCAGTGTTCTTATTTGGAAAGTAAAGACAGTTATTCCAGCTCTGCTGAAAATAAGGTAGTAATCGAGTAAAGATTTGAGTACTAAACTTAACAGAAACGAAACAGGAAAGAGTATTCATATTGTTTCGAATAATAACCACTAGAGGACCCAGGGAAAAAATCTTTAAGGCTATTTATATTTTAATCTATTCCTCCTGAATTTTCATAACTGTTGATTAGCTATAAAATAGTGTAAAAGTACTTGGGAAATGCTTAAATATAATTTAGAGAACCCTGTCATTAAGATCATTTTTACATTTTAGTATCGTTTGACATAATTGATAATCATAAAAACATTAGGTTGCTTACAATAACAACATTTCGACTATTGCTGCAGAGCTTGCCACCGAATGCTAATCACTGTCCAGACACCCTGTGGAGGTTTCAAGGATGCCAATACCATCCTGGCATCTGCCACAAAAGCAGATGCTATTTACATCTGTTTTCTATGACAGTCACTGAAGATGCAAGAAAAAAAAAAATCTACATTTTAACACAAGCTGCTCATATATTCTAGAACATATTTGGTTTGTCAAGACACTTTTTAAAAATTATTGTTAAGAGATAAGATTTAAGGAAATATGAATTATTAAGCTACCAAGATATTTTTTTCTGATTTTATCTATTAATGTGTTGCATATGATTTCTAATCAAATGCTTTCATTGAGAACACTACTTAAATTTTTGAAATAAAATATTATTTTTCTTTCACTTTAAAACTTACAATGGAAATATTCACTAAATTTACTATATGCTGTATACCTGAAACTTATAATTCTTATTAGGTAAGTTTACATAGATTAATATTTTTTTCAGTTTTCAAATGTTTTTTTCTAGCAACCACGTTAACTTAGCTCTGATCTCACGGGCATTTTTAAGTAGACTTAAAGACATGATTGCTTCTCAAACACACTGAGAAAATCCTAAGTCTAATTTTCTAAAGGGTTCTTATTAAAATGACTTTTTTCATTAAAATGACAGTAGAAGTTAACTAACTGTAAAAGTGTTTTTAAGATATTCAACTTGTTCAGATGTTTTATACACAAGAATGAGAGAAAGACAGACCTGGGTACAACCACTAGTGTTGGGACATTATGACAATAAAAAAAAAAAAATGAATACACATATGGAACAAAAAGATTAAAACTTATTTAATCATACTTTTATACTATAGATATAAAGAAGGTATTGTGGATATTTCTTGATAGATAAAAAATTATCTTTCTTTTAATTTGATAGACGTCTTCTCTACTAAACCAAATTTCCTATTTATGCAAGGATATTCCAGAATGTAATTTTATTGTAACACTCTGTTTGCACATTATACTTACAGAAAACCGCCTGTATACTTGGCATTTTATTACACTTTTGGTTGCTCCTGTCAATATGATTTGCAGTAATGATTCCTCTTCATTATATTTAGTTTTGTCGATGACATCTATATCAGTTTTCATGAACATAAAATAGTTTGTTCTCTCTAAGCAAAGTATTCTGGAGTTTGGTGGAAATAATAATTCTCTGATCACTGTCCAAACAGTTGCATCTCTAGGCAAGGAAAAAGAAAGAAAACATGCAAATTCCTATAAAAACTTCTAAAAGTGCCATGTACAACAGCCTGAAGTCACTCACACATCTTTGTGTCTTATTTCTCACCAGAAGAATCAAAGTTCATTGATTATAGTACAAGAGAGTCTTGAAAATGTTGACATTAATTAGGAGACTAATCATATAGAATAACACACAGGAAAAGTGCTATCTGTCTGTCAGGAATGCAAAACATTCTTAAACTAAAGTTGCATATAATCTCAACCTGATTATTTTAAATGCAATCTCATAAATATGACTTAATACCTTAATGAAAACTTACTTGGGTCTCTTAAGTAGAAAATTTTTAAATTAAATAAATTTCATCATATTTAATGTGAAGTAATATATTTGATAAATATATTTGCCCACTCCTTCCCTCATTTTACAATTATATAGTTTCAAAATAACTGAATGTTATTTATTATGAAAATGCAAAAGTAATTAATATATGCTCATCTATTATATATGAACCCAAAGTCTTATTTCATTATTTATATACTCAGATTATATTCTAGTTTTGAAAGAAAATGTAAAAATCAGTGATTAAAATAATTGCTTTAGAAATAGCACAATATTGTTAAGTCAAGAATATCTAATTCTACTTGGATTTGAAAGTGTTAAGATGGAAACTTTATAAATAAATGTAGCACAAACAAGAATGTAAAATACCTCTGTTTGAAATATATTTACAACACAAATAAATTCCATTCTTTTTCCTTTAACAAATGAACCTTTCCTTTTTTTAGCAAATAGGATTTTTTAGCTTTTGATTAGGGTTAAAATAAATACAAATGTTTCCATTTATGTGTAGAATAATTTGTAGTAACTTAAAAAATTAGATATCACATTATTCCAATATAGTACTTTTCCATAATACATGAAACATGATGAACTTTCAAAAATTTTAAAAATGTATGAGATTATTACAATTAACATTTCAGTAATAAATAAAATAAAGCACAAATAACCTTTTGAAATATAGAACAAATTAATCAAGAGGATAATTTTGTTATTAATATGGAGCAGAAAAGTGACTTACAAGCAGAATTCATATAAAGAGTGTCACAGGGCTTCATGTCAGTTTCCAAAATAAAAAAGTGACCATGGAGAAAACAGTTTAATATCAAGATACATATATATTAGTACATCAAAGTTAAAAAGCTATTTGCATCAAAGGACACAATCAACAGAGTAAAAGGCATCTACATAATGGAAGAAAATATTTGCAAATCATAAATCTGACAAAGGGTTAAAATCCAGAAAATATGGAGAACAAAAACACATCAAAACAACAACAAAATGCTGATTAAAAAAGGACCAGGAACTTGAATAGATATTTTTCCAAAGATAATATAAAAATGGCCTACATAAATATGAAAATATATTAACACAGATCATTAGAGAAATGAAAAATCAAAACCACAATAAAATATCACCTTATACTGCTTGAGATGGCTAGCATCCAAAAATCATAGAATATGGAGAAATTGCAACCCTTTTGAACTCTTGGGGGAATATGGCATGTTGCAACAGCTATGGAAAACAGTTTGAGGGTCATAACAGAATACCACAGATTGGTGGCTGAAACAACAGAGATTTATTTTTCACAGTTTGGGGGACTGAGAACACCAAGATCAAGTTGCCTCCTGATTATGTACCTGATGAGGACTCTTTTCCTGTGTCCTCAATGGCAGCTTTCTTCCTGTGACCTCCTTCAGGCTTTGCTCTGCACTAGTGCAGCAAGAGAAAGAAGGAAAGAACTTTCTGTTACTTCTTCTTTTAGGGACACTAATCTTACAAGACCCAACCCTTATGTCTTTGTTTAGGCTTAGTTACTTCCATAGAGACCTTTCTCCAAACATGGTCACAATGGAGTTTAGGGCTTCATTGTCTAAACTTTAAGGGGACACAAATATTCAGTCCATAAAACCAAATGATATCGCAATCCTGCTTCTGGGTATATATCTGAAAGAATTGAAAGCTGGATCTCAAAGTGATATTTGCCAACCCACATTCATAACAACATTATTAACAATAGCCAGAAATTAGAAGCAATTTGAATGCTTTTAGATGAATGGATAGACAAAATGTGCAATATTATTTAGTTTTAAAAGAAGAAAATCATGTCACACATTATTACAACATTTTGCTAAGTGAAATAAGTTGGTCACAAAAAGATACAGACCGTATGATTCTATATGTAAATAAAGAAAATATCTGTCTGTTTAATATTTCCCTAAATATTTTTCCCCAAATTCCTTCATACTCCCTCAGTGATCTCAGATCTATATTTTTTAGCATTTTTTATTCCTAGGTGTTATCAGTTAAGATATGAAATATTAATAGATAAAAGATATACTTTTGATAGGATGTTTTTAATTACTTGAAAATGTCTTTCATTTTTCCTTTTTATTTATTTTTTACTTAAATGTATTATTTAACTAATACATAAAACATTAAAATTGTCTAGGCACAGTGGCACACACCTGTAATCACAGCAGTTTGGGAGACTGAGGCAGGAGAATTGCAAGTTCAAAATCAACCTCAGAAACTTAGCAAGACCTGTCTCTAAGTAAAATATAAAAAAGTGCTGGGGATGAGGCTCAGTAGTTAAGCACCCCTGGGTTCAATGAAAAAACAAACAACAAAAAATTTTAAAATTGTACATATTAATGGGCTACCAGGTTATGTTTCAATATGTGTGCACATTGCATAATGCTTCAACCAGATTTAACATTTATCTCATTTATTCTTTCTATATTGTAAAAACTAAAAATCCTCATTTTTTTAAAACCTGTAGTACATTATTGTTACATACTTACAGGACTCTGCCATGGCACATCATGAAATCTTTCTCCTGTTTATAACTCAGTACTCATTGATCAATGTTTCTCTGTTCCCTTTTAACCTCAATTCTTCCCCTGTTCTGGTAACTACTATTCAACTTTTTAGATTCATCTATCAGTGAGATTACACAGCAGTTGTCTTTCTGTGTTGGTTTATTTCACTTAATAAAGTCCCTTTTCATCCATATTGTTGACAAATGACAAGATTTAATTCATTTTATAGTTACATAGTATTCCATTGTGTATATCTACCACATTTTCTTTATCCATTCATCAGTCGATGAACACTTAAGTTGTTTCCATTTCTTGGCTCTTGTGAATACTCCTGCAATGAATGCAGGAGTGGAGATATCTCTTCATAATATTGATATCATTTCCTTTGGATATACAACCAATAGTGTGATCACTGGATAATATGGCAGTTCTATTTTTAAATTTTTAAGGAATTCCCATACAGTTTTCCATAATGATCATACTAATTTTTGCTTTCAACAACAGTGTGCAAGCATTCCTTTTTCTTCACAAGCTTGTCAGCACTTGCTATCTCCAGTCTTTTGATAACAGTTGTTCTTACAGAGATAAGGTAATATCTCATTGCACTTCCCTAGTGATTGGTGATGGAATGGTGAACATTTTTTGTTTCATGTACCTCTTGGCCACATGTATGTCTTCTTTTGAGACATGTCTTTATAGATCTGTTGCCCATATTTTAATTGGGCTATTTGATTTTGTTGTTGAGCTTTTTAGAGTTCCTTTTATATTCTGAATATCTATACCTTATCACATGTAGTAGTTTGCAAATATTTTCTCACATCTGTATGTTGTATCTTCACTCCATTGATGGTTTCCTTTGTTGTGCAGAAGGTTTTGAGTTTGATTTAATCCCATTGACCTATTTTTTACTTTTGTTTCCTGTGTCTTAGGATCTTTTCTAAAAATAATCACTGCCCAATGTCCTAATGTACTGCATTTCCTATTTTCTTCTAGCAATTTCATAGTTTCAAGTCTTACATATAAATCTTTAGCCCATACTTAGTTTATTTTTGTAACTAGTGAGAGATAGGGATCTAAGGTTCAGTCTTTTGCATGTGAGTGTCCAATTTTCCCAGCCCCATTTATTGAAAAGATTGGTCTTTCTTTCAGTGTGTGTTCTTAGCATCTCTGTCAAAAATAAGTTGGTTGTAGAAGCATGGGTTTGCTTCTAGACTCTCTGTTCTATTCCATTTGTCAGTACATTAACAAAATGATATTTTAAAGGTAGTGTTTCTAATGTAATGTAGTGAATTTGTTCTAGATCTAAGAAAATGATTTCTTATGATCTGCATAACAAAAGTAGGCTATGATAAGTGAAAATTTAATACTACAAACTATCATAAAAATTTAATCAATTAATATTCATATGTAACTTTCTTATATGTATCACACTTTCTTACTTTATGTATCACATAATTTTCACTATCTTAGGGCAAAAAAAAGTAAAATATATCAATTATCTTGCAGAAGCAAAACAATTGTTAGTCTACTCTGTATCACAAATCTTAATTGAGTTGTCAAGGAACCGAAAAAGGCCATGCTTAAGGTTAGGAAGACAGCTTTGCTTTGATTGATCACAAGCAGAGTTAAGTTGATCCTTCCAGACATATTCACGGGGAAGTTTGTTTTCTGGTGTTCTTGAAAACGTGAACCTTTGAGCACCAGGTTGTCACTGTCCATGCTAATGGCGCTAGTTAGTGCCTGCCGGGCTGTGCCACCCTCTGTTACTCATCTGTTATCCAGGGAAGGGCTAAGGTCACTCTGGGTCAGATTAAAACATACAACCTGCGCCGCTTGGAAAATCGAAAGTCTGCCTTCAAGGAAGCAAATAGTGACTGCCGGCGGGCCCAACTTCTCCTTGTCTAAGAGCTCCTCTTTAAAGCCTGTACCTCTGGTTGCAAAAGGCAGGGCGCTGGATCATCCTGGGGGCACCAGCTGCAGTTTCCACAATGCCCAGGAGCGTAAGGAGACGCCCTTGGCTCGTATTTGGTTGCCCCTCCTGCCCAGTGGCTTGCACTAGGGTGGAAAACCCTTGTTCTACCAGTCTTTACTCTATAAACCGTAGAAGACCCAACGGAAACATTTGTTTCCAGATTCGGGGCATTTGCGCTTTGGACGCGCTCGTCTCTGTACGGGTTTGGCTGACGAAGATAGTCTGGGCATAGGGCGCGCAGAGGCAGGAGTTGCCAGGGCTTCCCTCTAGGATAGCCTCCAGCAAGTGCCGGCTCCAGGCTGGTGCGAAAGGCAACAAAGGGCGAGGCCCTTCTTTCGTGGTTTTGGATCAGAGCCATCCTGTGGGTAAAAGTGAGAGGGGCTACATTTCCAGGTAGAAAACCACTCAAGAGCCTTTTCGAGCATTGTTTCTCCTTTGGGAAAGCAGGTCAACAGCTCAAAACCCACCCGGGTTTCCTTCCTTGGAGGCTGCCATGTGAATGGGTGCATTCTTGACACAACGAGCAAGGAGGTTTTTGCACAATGCCATAAGGGTCCTTCTCCACCCTGCTTGCAAAAGGCGCCGCGCAGTCGGGCAGTAGATCTACTGTGGACCTGGTTCCCAAGAGATGGGAGTGCCACCTTCCTCCTGACGCCTCCCGATAATCAACTACAGACCAGCTTTCTGAGTTCGGGTCACGTAATAGGTTCGGGGCTGGAAAGGGATTTCCGCTGAATGCCTTCAGGCTTTGCTTGAGTAGCGTGAGAACGGGCGCGTCCGGGTTCCCACCCAGGCTCCAGCACTCTCTGGCTCAGCACCAGACTTTTTCAAGAATAAAATAGCGAGATTCTCTTAAGAACCGTCGCCTGTGTTGTTCAAAAGCAATGTTCTCTGACGTCTCTGGCCACCCAGAAAGCCTCCATCTCCCATCTCGGAGATGCGGAGTAGGGTGAGTGCTGTAGGGCATACAGTGAAATCCAGCAGGCATTGATATTCTAAATGCTTTCAATCCGAAAGCATTTAGAAGGAGTGCAGGATTTGTATCATAGGAAACCTCCTAGAGGGTTTGGGAGTGTAGGTGTCAACAAAACAAATTAACTTTGCCCTCTGATTTCTTAGAGTTTCAGTAGGAATCTGTTTATGTAATGAAAAATTAAAGTTGATATATAGTATTAATGCATTTTCAAAGCCTTTCAGTGTTCTCCCTTTCCCACTGCCAATGTTTTTTGGAGTGTATTCGCTACAAAGAGTAATAATACTGTCACTGTTGTCAGTTTCTAAAGTTTCCCAATGCGTTCACAGCAATGCCTCTCCACCAAGTTTGATCAGATTCTCCCTCTATCTGAGGGCCAGAGCGAGTGGAAACTCTAGAAGTAACGTACAAAATGACCCCCAGGTGAGTATCTTGAAAATATTACTTAGAGAGTCGACGGGTATTTGTAGGTTTTCAATGATCAGCCTTTGACAACACACAAAAGCAGGCGCGCACACGTACTTGCGCGCAGAGTAAGAATAATTTCCCGTGGGCGGCCACTAGAGGGAGGGCCGCTGGATGTTTGTACAGGATGGGATAAACATGGAGCCTGCTATCTGATGGAATTTGTCTTTATGTCGCGTTCAAAAAGCTTCAAATGAGTGTGATCAAGGTGACTGTAGTCAAGTTGGAGCTACATGGGCAGGGGTGGGGGACCGTAATTGTACCGCCTGTCCTTGGCACTCACAGATTCCTTTTGTCTTGAGACGCTGCTTTCGGTTATGGCTTCTTCATTACTTTCTACCTACCAGTCTCAAGTTGGCCAGCACAGAGCTATGGATCCTATTAAGTGGGCTCAGGTGGTAATTTCTTTTTCCTGAAGGGAATCTGTAGGAAAGTACCGCGGAAATGGGAATTCTGTTTTCTGAATTACCTATCCAACTGTTTCATTTGATTTTGAAACTGTAAAAATATAGCTGATACATCATTGGACTAGCAAAAATGTACATTCGGTTGGAAACAGAATTGGTCATTTCTTACAAGAAAAAAAAATCCAAAATCTTCTTTTCATTTTATTTCTGAGTTTGAGAGTTCAATTTCTCACCGCCAACTTGGAAATTGTTACAAAAACCTTAGAAAAATGACACTTGGGGTATTACGTTAAGAAATACTACTTCCCTGTGCAAAGGCACTTAAATTACTAATAGGTCTCTGAGTGTGAAAATCACCATAGGAAAATAAAAGATAAGGGCCATTTGAACACATATACTTTCTCTTATTGTGACTCTGAATTTGAAATGGGTAGTTGGGGGTAAGGTAAGATTATTATCATCATTGGAAATTTTAAGATTGGCAAGTCTGATCCATTTCAGGTAAAAGATGTCCCGATGGATTTCAACTAACTTTGCTAAATGAATCAGAATGATGACTCAAAACAAGAGTGAAAAAGGAAAGTGATTCCCCTGAAAACCAGGTGTTGAGCGTCTTTTCTTGGTGACCCAATACTGGGTGCGCGCGCGCAGAGTGGCCAGACCCTTCTCCACGCAGCTCCGGCTCTGTTCAATTCGGCAAGCGCACCCTAGGCAGAAATGCCACGGGTATACCGCCTCGGATGATGGGCTTGGGTATTCGGCATTACGCAGCGCCACCAGCGCTTTTTTCTCTCCGAAGTCAGCCACTCTCAACCGCACGAGCAGCAGATAGCCCTATGTGCGCTACAATCGTTGGGGCGGGGAGACCTGGCGCTCAACCGGCCAGCTCGGCTGGTACTGACGTCCATTCAGGCCTTTAAATGTGTGTCTCCCTGCGCAGGAGGGAACAGACTTTGTAGCAGTCACTTTGCCCGAAGGGAGACGCGTCAGGCGACAGCTCTGACTCCCCTCTCTCTCTTCCTGGAGCTGCGTTTATCTCTGTCCTCTTTGCACCAAGTCCCTGCCAGCCACTCCAGCAAGAGGCGCATTTGGTACAAGCACCTCAGGCGTGAACCAACAGGACTCCCCATGCCCTGTGCTTTTCCGATGGACTTGAAGATCAAAGATTGCGAGGTGTGCCCGGAGATCGCTCTAAGAGCAGGGAGCATCTTCTAGATTTTGGTGTGTGTTTGGGGAGGGAGGGTTCTCAGAACTGGTGAAAGCGTCCTCCGTGCATCCGCATCTGCAACTTGTTTTGGTTTCTTCTCAGTCCTGTGTGTGCGGTTACAACATCAAAGTTTTTCTCTTTTACAAGCAAAACATTATAATTTTAATTATCCTCCTCTACCCGCGCTCTCTCTGCCAGGCCTTCTAGCTGTGCGGTGAGTAGATAACGGGGCGCGCAGTGTGGCAGCGGCAGTGGAGATTGGCACGGTCAGAAGCAGCGGAAGGGAAGAAGCTGCTGCCGGGGACTCCCTGGGTGACCCTTTGCCAAGCGAAAGGGCCAGAACCTTCCGGGACGCTGGTGCCTGCACACTGGATTTTAAACACCTCCTGGTTGTGCGTCTCTGTCCCTTTTTCTCAATTGGTAACTAGTCGAGGGCAAGCGCTTGGCAGGAGCGCTCTGCGGGACCTAAGCTCCTGGCTGCTTGGGATCTGTGCGTCCGCTGCTGCGGAAGGAGCGAAGTGGAGGACGCCAGCGGATGCTTACTGGAGCCTGGAGGTAGGTAAGGAGGTGGGATCCTGATTTTCCTGCTGAGCCCAGATTCCAAAACGTTGTCTGGTTTCATGTAGAGGAGACTGTCTTTCTCACCCTCATTTTCTTTCTCACCCCCACCCTTTATGGAGTCAGGCTCAGGAATAACCAAATCCACTGCACCCGCAAGGTGGACTACCTCCACCGCTCACCGCCTGAATGCTTGGCTCCTTCCATATATGGTCGTGGTGTTGGGGGAATATGAGTTTCCCAGGGAAGTTGATACCTTAGAGAATTTGAGAATGTCCAAGTTGATTGTATTCAGTTTCTTAAAGGATATGTTTCCTGTGGGCAAGAATTATGGGAAATAAATGTCAGTATCATATGCAGCTGCAATAACAGGTCAAAAATCTTCATTTTCACCCAAAAGTTTTCCCCATGCAAGTTTTCTCAATGTCCAGATATAGTCAAAGGAGACTTGGCTTGTTCCATTATGCTTGAACGGAAGGGGAATCTTGTCATTCTACTTTAAAGTAGAAGTGCAATATCAAGGACATCGTAGTTTCTTCTCCAACCTATCTCCCCCACCCCGCCCCATTAACTACTGTAATTGTAGAAAGCAACTCTTTTACAATGTGTAGTGGTGATGGAAGTATTTGCTGTTTCCACACTTGCCAGAAGTTTTTATTTAAATATATGACCCTCTTTAGTTGAGAAACAATTTGGGGTAAGATTGAACTAAGCATTCTTGAATGCAATTCAACATGTAAGAGTTTGTATATGATGTGTGGTGAATAGAATGTGTAATTGGTTCCTACCCTTGTATTTTAGCTAATAAGAATTACATGAAATGATAGAAACAACCATTGAATTTTGGCAAACTATTTTTTTTTTACCTGTGGGGAAATTTTTAAAATCAATATTAAAACTTGGTAAAATGTGTTTGGCAAGAATATGAATGTACAGAGGAAAACAGAGAAGCAAGTTAACTTTAACAGGGTAGTTTATTGAAAATAGTGCTTGGGATTTCATAGCTACATATGGTAATCAGAGAAATAAATGAACCAGTTAGTATTCTGAGCTTGCAATACTTGGCTCCATAGAGAGACTGCTGTTACATTTCATTTACAGTCTCATTTGTGGGAATAAAATAATGTGGGATGGATTTATCCACTTCCACACACTCATATGCTATAGATTTCAGGGTGTCCTCAAAAGCAGAGGGAGACAAGAGCCAATATCAGACCCCACTAAACAACACCGTCTCTCCTTTATAAAGGGCCTTCACATATACTGTAACTAGTGGAATCTGGAACTGCCCCCAATCCCGCTTTTTTCTCCTGTGCACTTGTAGCTTCCAGTTTGGACCTAAATCTCTCTTCAGTAGGCCTTTTTACTCATGTGTTTTTCCTCACAGGGCGACTCAGAGTTAGGGTTACTCTGAATTGAAATAATACTTTGATGTGTATTTTGAGGAGTTGTTGGGTAGATACCATGTATGCACAGGTTTCCTATTGAGTCAGATGTGTGGGGACACCTGTGAGCTTTAGGGACCCACTGAATACAACTGAAATGGTAGGTAGTCATATTTAGGAACATGAACTGAAATTAGCGAGAATTAGGTTACAGTAGAAGGGGAGGAAAATGAGATAAAACCAAAAAATGTAGAGGTGTTTGTTTATGTCTGGAGAAGGTAAATTATCTTCAGCAGTAATCAGTCTTATCTTAGATCTGCATGAGCAGGTTTATCTCAAAGGGCAGATTCTTTGCTTGGAAAGACTTCAGAATCCCAGGAAAATAATCAACTCTCATTTGCAGTTATTAACTTTCAAACAAACTATTTAGTCAGGGTATAGAACAGTTTTTCTCAAAACTTAATGCCTGAGGATTGATGACAATTGCAATTTATAATCCCCAACACAGAGAAACTGGTTCAGGAGGGTACAGTTAACTAATTATATACTTAGCACGGTTACTGATTCCAATTCCACTTTAAGACTCATTCCGTGAAAACTACAGGCTTAGTTTAATGAACTTGCTTTTGAGAGGGGATGTGTCATACTACATGTTCACCTGAAAACTTTCCCCAGTACTTGTTATCTTCTTAAATTTTCCTTGGTTTTCCTTGTCAATGCCATTATATTGTCATGTCTGACCTGCTAGGAGATGACTATTCTCAAATACTAATCTATCATTTGTATATTTGTAACCCTGGAGAGTGGCTATTTGAGATCAAGACTGAATAGTATTGATACTCCTGAGGTGATGGAAACACTTTACCTTTATTGAGGTCTTAGGTGAAAAAAAAAAAAAAAAAAGAAAGAAATCAATATAGTAATGGGTTTGGTTAGATGGTAACTTGAAGTAAATGTGATAATTACTTTCTCACTAGAAGGAGAAAAATTTTATATGCTCACTTTTTTATTTCACATATTTATCTTTTTTTCTTCATAATGCCTGGTAGCTTCCATGAAAATATAGAAAGAGAAAATAAACATTTAAAAAAAACATAAAAGTGAAGGAAATGATTGCTGAACTTCAAAACCCAGTGGTGAGATTGGTCATATCTTCAGGTCTTTTTTGAAAGTGACATCTCCGTGAAATTTGTCATTTCTTCTACTCTTTCCAGGCAAAAGATGTTGGTCATTTATTACTATGATTTTCAATCCATGTGGTAGTCATTGACACTGTGTTATCAGAGTTCTCAGTAATTTTTTAAGACTATTTTCTTATGCAATGCTATTTGAACAGAACATGTTTTTTTCAGTTGTAAGCATTTTGAGTTTTCTATTAAAAAGTTTACACAATAACAGTTCAGCATCACATTTGAATATGGGAAAGAGATATTGTATTTCCTAAAAACAAAACAAAACATTTCAGTCAACTGGCTTCCTCAGGCTACCTTACGTATTATCAAATTGTTAGTTGTCTTTTATTTTAACCTACGTGTGTATTAATTTTTTTTCAAAATGCAACTTGTATGCTTTAATGGAATGTGTCTTCAATAGTAATAGCATAGATTAAGGTGAATTATAAGATTATTTTTGAGTTTTGTTTGTTTGTTGAACTTCCAGTAATCTCTTTAGATATTGGTCGATGGCACTCTTAAGAATTTGGAGACCTGTGCAGGAAATCACAAAACTAAATCTCAGCCAAATACCTAAACCAAAGAGAGGTATGCTTTTACTTCATATTAATACCAAATCATGGCTGTTAAGTTGATATAAGGAGTTTCAAACATAATACCACAGTATCCAAGGTTTTTGCAGTAGTTTAAAAGATTTTTCTTTTCTAAATTATTGACCCCATTGATGGCAAACATTATCCATTTCTAAATATACAAAAGGTATATAGAATTTTGTTTTGGAGTTTTAGAAATTCCTTTTTATGTCATATCGCCCCTCTCCCCATGGGGTGAAAGAGTAGGCCACATGGTGGTGCTATTGCAATGCATAATATTTTAAATAATTCTACCCTTTGAACCAATTTTAGCTACAACTATACCAATGGAAACATTGGAATTTTCTCTAATGATAGATTGTCTGACAGTCTCCCTCAATTAAAAAAAAAAAACAATAGATATCTAGTAGAAGGTCTCGTGGCCCATTATTCATGAGGACTTCCTTTAAAAATATAATTCCCCAATCTCTGTCCAAGAGGACCTGGTATCAGTGAATCCTATCTTTTCTTTCCTCTCTCCCTTTTCTGTGTTCTGATATGAATCACATAATCTTTAAAGAAGACATGGTTTTCAAACTGATTTAACGTACATCAGAAATACATTTTTTTCTATTACAATGGTGTATGTATTCTCAGTTTGTCCTACGTTCATAAAATCAGAATGGTTTCTCATACACACGTGAATGTGTGTTTACTTTGAATACATCCATGCTACTTGAAAAAAGAAAAAAATTCATTCATGCTGACAGTCAGGGATTGTCTGGATGGACAGTCATGGATTCTTTAAAGGGATATTACTTTACATTTGAAAAGAGGACCACTAGAAAAGGACAAATCTTAACACCTTTCTTAGAAAGGTTTTCATGTCCTTAGACAAAAACTTTTACAACTGATATCACAAAACATAGCCACTTCTGTGTAAGGTTAATTTGTCAACTTGAATGAGGTCTACTGGTTTGATAGCTCATGTCTAAAGTGCCAGAGTTTACCCAAAGTATTTAGGTATAAACAGGAAACAATAATTTCTCTACAAACTCAGATTGAAGCAAGGAGAAGAGGACATTAACAATAAAATCTCCAGGGAACAGGAGGTGAAATCCAGGGACTAGAAAGACATAATAAAGGTTACCCAAATGATAGATTCTATTCCTTTTTGGACTTGGCATTTGACCAGGTTTATGAGTAGAGGCAGACCTGAGACTTCCCTAGTAAAAAGAGCAAATCCAAAAGACAGAAGAAATCATGATGTCTGGGTCCAGTCCAGATTTTCTTTGAGGGTTGGGGTATAACATTTGCCTGCCTCTTTTCCAAGGATCTTCTTCTGTCAACTTGCATATTGTTTTATGGGCTAACAACTTACAAGTTTTATTTATAATGAAAAGGGATTATTTTCTTTAATTTTTAAAACTATAATGTAGTTGTCTTCTAAGAAGTACATCTCCATGTTTATTTTTTATCAAAATGTCTGAGATTGACGAATGAATAATTTAATTAAACTGCTTTACAATTTATGTAAAATACTCTTACACTTAGATGTTTCTGGCCTGTATCCTACAGCTGCATAAAATACAGTGAAATAGACATATTGCCTCATGTTTCAAAGATGATTCAAACATTAAAGGAATGACTTATGTAACTTTAGGTGTTTTCTACCTTTCTTACAATTGTTATTTGTGAATCAACCACTTAAATCCTCACCTCTTTTTTGGCACTGAATTCAGGAGTGAAGCACAGAAGAAAAAGGAAGTATAACTATTGGTTATGATTTGAGATACTGATCTATGACTAATATAAAAAAGAGGTTTTAAATTAAAAAAATGCTCTCATTTTTATACATACCTCAAGAAAGAAAATAACATGTACATGATATGTATTTAAAATGTACATGTGTATAAATATATATTAAGATTTTTCTTCTGGATTTCACATTTTATATCTACTCCTATTCATTCCAAAATTTTTCCCCATTGTCACCAAGAACTGACATTCCTGAATAATAAATTATTAGATAATCTGTGCTTGACTCAAAATTCTTCCATAAAAATATTTCAAAAACATAACTAACAAATAGGCATAAGTTAAAAACTCATAAAATCTTAGGTCTTATTATTTTCTTTGCTAAAACAATAAACCAAATGCTGTTCAAATTATTATTTATAGATTTCAATATGCTTAGAAGAATAAAAATTAATTGAGTTCAATGAAGTTGTGATTTAATCATTTGATGAATCAATAGAATCTGATTGCTATTTTAAAAATAGCTTTGTAATGTTAATACAATATATGTATATATTCAGAACAATTTTTGCTAATACATTATGTATTAAATTTGCATCTGCATAACACTTTATGTTCTTTTAAAGGGGTTTATAAATGTTGAACAAAAATTACTTAATAAGGGTCTTTATCTGCAAAGATGTATACAGTATGTAAAGATGAGCTGACATCATTATTTTCATTTTATTTCATATAGATTAATTTTAAAGTGTTTATAGTTCTAAAAATTTAATACAATTCAAAATATACTATATTGATTATTATAACACTGCTAACACATATTATCTGTGACTTTGCAACAAACATGGAAACTTCATACTCTGTTTTCATTTCTTGTGTTCTTTTCTCTTAGAAATATTATACTGACATATTAAAAATGCAGTGATATAATTTTTGGATGTTAACATTCAAATGTGACACTCAAAATAATTTATTTTTCCCTTGTAAAATTATAAAAATTATAATAAGTAAATGTAATGATAACTAAAATGTGACATCATAATCTCTGGGTATTGTGATTTTCTCTCTTTAGCTTTCTGAATTATTATTTCCTAAAAGGAAAAGAGCTTGTAGTTTAAAACTTTTGTAGGTTTGTATTCTTATTAGCATTTTTGTAATCAATTGTAAAATTATGACCCTATGAAAATGCACATGAAACACTTGCACAAAACCCAAAATAATATGTAAAAAATGCCCACAATTCCCAATCTCCCACCAGTTATTTACATTCTGAAGTATATTTACAGTTTGCTGCATACTTAGCTCTTGGAATGCTTTGCAACAGAGACTTAGAATACATCTAGGCCATGGCATGCTGATGATATTTGTAATGTTTTAAGGAATTGCAAACCCATTTTAAGCATCTTGGTTCCAAAATTAACAGGTTAAATTGGGTGAGAAAGCAGAATGAGTCTGTATTACCCATTGTGGGCATATACTTAGAAAAGGGCATATTGGTTATTAAAAATAGGTGAGAGTTTGAGTAAGACAGCAACATCCCCATCCATTTTCCAAGTAGAGAAAAACAAAAACAAAAACATTTTATGTTCAGTCATAGTGGAGGAGGCTAATTTCTCCAGGCAAAAATTTGATTAATTAATAAATAAAAAGTTGTGAAATGAAAAACTCACTGTAATGAGCTTTTAAATGATTACAAATTGAACTTTCCAGTATTTAAAATAAATTCTACTTGTTATTGCTACATTCAGTATTGTTCTTCGTCTGGAAAACTATATTTTTCTACACTAAAAATAACCAAAAACACACTTCAAAAATTTTAAATATTAATGTAATTCTTTTGTCCTATAAAATATCTACATACCTAGACTGGAAAGTTTACATGTAGAGATAAAATAATAAATAATCATATATTGGTTCTTTTATGCAACTTATTACTTAAAGTACTTTACATTTATTAACTTATTTAATTCTTGTTTTCCTAAAATCTAATTATTTTCCCAGTTTATAGATAAGAAATGTGTGTTCAGGAAAGTCAAAATGTTTGTGCAGTTCCCAGTCAGCAGGAGGAGTATGGATTCAGATCATGGATCCGTATACTCTGTTCTTGATTGCTGCATTTTAAGGGTTCTTGATGGTATTCCAAATAAATACCATCAACCATAATAATCATAGTTTGGATTGACCTTACTAAAGTCAACTCCTCAGCAGTATGTGATTGTGTTTTGCCAGAACCAATTCTCTAAAATTTTTCTATTCTATTCTCATGAAATATTTGTATGTATTAAATAGAAGTCATCTTAATGTGCAAACTTTTATTTTATATTCTTATAATTAATTTTAATGATTGATGCATAATTTTTCTTCTTCATAAAGAGAGAAATCTCTAATGTTACATTTAAGTCACACAGTATTGCATTTGATATGTCTACATATGTTGGATGCATTTTTTTTTTTTTTTTTTGCAAGGTACGGCTATTTCTGAAAAGAAAGTTTTACTTGTGCAGTGTTGGCCAATACCTTCACAACCCTGCCTTTATTGTTTGCACATACAAATATTTGATTTTTAACTTAATTCAAACTTCGCTGAGTTTCTTTCTGTTTTGAAAAGTGCAATAGTTCTCCCTCATTCGTCATCATGTTTAGGTATTATTCTCTTCATGTGTATCCATCCAGATTGGGATTGTGGAGGGGAAATATTGCTCTTTATACCATGACTGCTAGTGGATTGATCCATGCTAGGTTTTTAGATCAGTACACTATGGAGTTCAGCAACCAAGCTTCTAGGCTCCAATGTCTAGTTACTATGGAACTGGGTGTTTTTCTTAGACTTCAGTTTCCTCAGTGCTTGTACCTCAGAGAATTTCAAGACTGGGGGAAGAGCAGTAGAAAAAGTATGAAGTCAATATGAGTTCTGGATAGTTCGATGGGTACACAAGGACCTTTTATAGTAAAACACACACAAAGATATATTTAAAAAAATACAGTTGAAATTGTTCATTAATATTTGGTAGTAAAACACTTCAGAAATATTCAATTTTCCAGCATTAATAAATTCAAAAAACCTAAAACAAATAATGTAAGCCTTAAATTCTATGAGAGCTGCAACTGAAACATTTTACCTAAGTGAATTTTCCTAATGAATGACTAGCTCAATTAAAATAAAACAAAACAAATTAACAAAAAAGGACAGTATTTCTGTTGTTCATTGAGTTTTTGTAGGCTTTGAACAGTTACAATAAAAAATAAAAACAGTACTACAGTGAATAAAACCAACTGGATTTCTTCTAGAATTTTATTTATTTTACATCACCATCCTTGTTGAAAATTATCTGAAATGAAAGCATGGTTATTAGAAATAATTGTATTTCTTGTTATAAGGACTCCACATTCTATCCTGATTTCATTAGAATTGCATTTATAGATGTTACTTGTGATTCTTCTTTCATTTTTTTTTTTTTGTTGTTGTTGTGGTTGCTGTTGTTTATTTGTTTTAGAACAAAACAATGTCCCTCAGGCTCCTTTACTATTCGGGACTATCATTTAAAAGTTAGAGTAAAATTAACTTAAAAGTTTAGATAGAAGATAGTCTTAGAATTGTGTTCGGTTCTAAAAGCTGATTAGTACTAAAGAGAGATTTGTCTCTGAGCCTTAGAACAGTAGCCAAATTGTCTTATCTATTGCCACGCTGAACTTCAGTTCTTCCAATTTAAATGATCATTGTCAGACAGGTAATTAGGAGGATAGAAATTAAAAGAAAGAGCACTGGAGAAGTTATTAGGTGATTTCACTCTGAAACAATATAGAACCAATATGGTTCCTCTGGATGTGTGAGCTCTAATTGTTAGAGAGTATAAGCGCAGTGCACTTCCTGCCAGGAAATCATCTGGCTACATCAGATGTTAGTTTCCAAGTCAGTGTAATGTTTGATGATAAAATTCTGCAGACTAGATCTACTGGACTAGTCATCTGCTTTTTTGTGATTTTTCAACAGTAAAAATGTGAGCACATTGTTTGACTTTCATGAGCACACTGCATATTATTTGTTTTTTATTATTTACAGTTATTGTAGTGAAGATTATACTTTCTTATCAGAGAAGTGTTATTAATATGAGTTATTGATTAGTGTTAAGTCACTACGTGAGATCCGGTTATACACTTTTTCTTTAGACCTTACAAATAAAATCATTTTGCTTTACCACACTTTCAACATAAAATGTGCAACAAGGTCAAGTAAATTATAATAGATGTCAATACTTGGGAAGAGAAAGAATAGGAGATACATCTGAGACAGTGATCTTTGGGGAATATATTCCTTTTCATTCATGTTTGCAAATTAGTAATTTATTTCCAGGCTCATCTCTTTTTTAAAATATCTCACTGTATCATTCAGGGGTCTCCAGAGAAATAACTGATTGGGTATATGTTGATTTATGACACAATTTATTATGGGAATTGACTCATGCAATTATGGAGGCTGAGATTTCTGAGGATGTGCAATCTTCAAGTTGTAGACCCAGAGAGCCAGACATGCAATTCAGCCCCAAGGCCAATTTGAGAATTGGTCATCTCAAACCAGAAGTAGTTCCCAAGCTCCACTGAGGGATCACAGCAGTAGGCTTTTCTACTACAAACCGGAAAGTACAGGGAAGAAAATATATGATTGGATACAATGTTGCCGTTGCCTTATTTGGTCTGCCTCATTGGGAACTTCCTACTTATCTAAGTTTCTTGGTTGTTTCTGATTGATTGGGGTTAGATTCTGTTTTTCTTTAATATAGGACTCCACAAAAATAGCTCAAGTTAACTTTTGCTTATGTTTGCAAATCAAGCAAGATTGAGGTCACTTAAGGGGACTAACTCTCTTCTCAGGAATTGATCTTCAGGCTTGATCTCCATTTTAATTAACTTTTATGTTTTACCAAAGATCTGGACATCTCTTAGACCACTCAAGTAGCTGGGATTTTGGATTTTGGTCTTATTACACCATTACTACTTTTTTTTTTTTTTTTTTTTGGTTTGGTACTGGGTGCTCTTAACCACTGAGCCACATACCCAGCCTTTTTTATTTTTTATTTTGAGTTGGGTTTCACTAAGTTGCTCAGGGACTTGCTAAACTTATGTATTTAAACCTGTGATCCTCTTGCCTCAGCCTCTGGAGCCACTGGGTACAGGTGTGTGCCACCACAGACATTTGCATACCTTACTTCTTGGTACATTTTTTCCCCCTAATTTCAGCATAATACATAACAATGATAAACATTAAAAATAAGGAAAAAATTGTTATTTTCTCTAGCCCTGAAAAGTATCCTGGTTAAATTTTAGTTGCCTGTAATTCTTTGTCTATAAAATTTAAATAAAATAAATGACTTTTGTAATTTATAAATTTATTAGAGACATTTTTATACCAATATCTCTGTGGCTGTCAGTGGTTTTATACACATGATGTAAGTTTCATTAATATCTCTAATGTTACAACTTAGTATCAGATTGAATTAGATTTACTGATGTGTTTTGTTACTGTGCATAATTTTATGAGTTGATTTTTCTGTCAGTACTTGTAATTTGAAGATGTTCATTTTAAATACCTAATTTTGGTTGTTTTATTTATATATATTTTTTCTTTCAATTTTCTGCATGAAATCAACCAACTGCACCAGAGCAAATGTTGCTTCACTTAGATATAGACTGCTGACTCTGACAATAATTTTTATCAGTAACCTCAATTTAATCTCAATACTGCTACTTCTATATGGCTTCACTTTGGCAGTATTATAAATATTGCTTCCAGAAATATTTTATATATATTTGTGGATATCCTCAATTACTCTCTTATGATAAATTTCTACTGGCAGAAAATTATTGGGCTAAATTATATGTGTAGAGATGAAGATATTTGCAATCAGGGTTATGTTTTCCCGTATTATTGCTATTTTTCATTATGTGGTTTTTAAGGATGAGATTGATCTTTAATATTCAACAATTTTTCATTAATATATCTTCATTTCTGAAATGATTTCATGTCATTTTGCAGTTTTTCCAGTGAGTAATAGATTTGTTATTTATTCCTATTTTTCACAATTTGGCACCTTCAGCTCAACTTTTGATAGTTTATTTGAATATGTGCTTGTGTACTTTTTTTTTTTTTCCACAAAAGGGAGTTTATTAAACAAACAGAGTGTCTCCCTGCAGGGTAAGAGAGGAAAAGAGAAAGGAAAGAGAAAGGGCGCGCACTAGAGAGAGTGGAAAAGTGAGGAGGAGAAAGAAAGTGAGTCAGGGGGAGAGAAAAGCAAGTGAAGTAGGAGAGAGAAAAGCAAGAGAAAAGATCTGTGCTTGTGTTCTTAATACAGTTTTGTCAAATCTATTAATCTTTCCCATTGAACTTTCTGCCTTTAATTATTTTCATAAAAAAATTTTCTCACTATATAATCATTTGAATATTCATTATTTTAAAGTTTTGTTTTGCTTTTAATGCAAGCTGAGTTAATCATATTGTAAAATATTTAAAAAGGTTTGATTTTTTAATCAATTTGCAGATAACCAACTATTTAATGATAATTTTTCAACATTTTAATGTTTTATAATGTAATCTTTTATAATGTTTTAAGTTTTATAATGTAAAAGTACAGCTTGAAATTAATGCTGAGTGTTTCCTATAAATGGAAAATTATTTCAGGTAACTTTGAAAGGCACAATTTACTGTTATTTGTGAATGACATCTTGAGTATTTTTGTCTTGTGATGTTATAGGGCAAAATGACATCATCCCACTAAGATAACCTTAGGTGTTATACTGACATCTTAGTCTGACTAATATACTACTTATTATTAAGTAAAATTCTACAACAAGTTTGGAATTCCTCTAGGAAGTTTCTTAGAAATAAATCAAGCATATCGGTTTGTTTAAAAACTTAGGATTTGAGATTTATTATATACAAACTGAAACCACTCCACTCTAAAAAAATTCTTAGCAAACTTTTAACATCAGTCAAAATATTAGTCTTTTAATTTTAGACCACAGCAGCATGCTGTTTACAATTGTGTTGAAATTTTATTTGGAAATCATCTTCAGAAGAAAGTGTACTTTGAATTATTATTTTTGTTATAGAAGATACTATTAGAATATAACTGTCTAACAAAAAATATTTTTAAGAATTGCTTTATCACCCATGCATTTAAACTGTAGAACAAACTCCTTCACACCAAGTATGTAGGTAGCTACTTAGTGTTCTTTTCAATAAGATAGACCTTCTTAATGTTCTACTGTGAAACTGAAAGAGCTGCTATAAAATTAATGAATATGTCGGAATTCATTACAGTCTCTAAAATGGATTTCTGTCTGCTGGTCCCTATTTTAGAGATGAGTTGAGGAAAGTTAACATCCCTATTTTAGGTAATGTCTGCTGAGAAACTGAATTTATTATGTACTTCCTGTCTGTTCAATGATATACATTTGACATTTCAAAATTTAAGCAACAAAGAATGCTTTACATTTACTTTACTTTATTGTTTTTGTTCCCTTTATTATTAGACTAGGTATATATAACATGTGTTATTTACATGCCATTTATATCAATAAAAGAGTTGAAATATATTTAGCAATTGAAGCTTTTATCAACATTTGCCCTATGAATGATGCATGTCTTTCTTGCTTTGAGCAGTATGAATAAGAATTTGTAGAGGAAATGAAAGAAAAATGCTAGGGACTTCCTAGAGGAATTTTAACAGACTAATTCAAGATAGTTTGTAGAACATCCACAGGTTCAGAAAAATCAAAGAAGAAATAAGAATCATTGTCACCATCATCACAAATGATTTTCCTAATGTGACTACCATTCATTATATCTTGATCTTTCCAAAATGATTGGGATACAAGGGAAGGGGGTTTTTGTTGCTGCTTAATATAGAGAATGTGTGTTTGAAAGTTTAAAGTCTGTAAGTGAATAATTAATTTACAAATTATAAGATGAGGCATGTATTCTACAATATAAACAGTAATTTCTCTATTGTTTTTCATTGATTGTACCTGTATGGGGTCCAGAGCAATATTGTCCAAGAATAAATGCCTGAGAATTCTGAGTCTTAAGGTAGTAGCCATAGAAAGGCTAGTGTCACCAACTCACATGAAGGGATTTGGGCAATTGACCCAAGAATAATCTTCATTTGGGACCCAAAATAGAAAGAAGGGGAAGGGGCTTAGAACACATGAAGCAAAACCAACCATGAATTTTTGACAGGACCTAGTCAAGATTCTAAGAGAGCCCTGATCAATGCTTAGGAGTAAATACGTACTGGAACCTGATGTGGTAGGTTGAGATAATCATTCCATAGCTTATTTTATGTGACTGTTTCAACACATGACTATTTGAATTCTGAAGATCATATAAGAACCATGAAGATATATTCAAAGCAGTGCTCAAATATTCTACATGAGATACTTTAGATTGCAGAGACACAGCTTACTAAATTTGGAATGAGACCTCAAAATTTCTGACTTTTCTTTGTATTATTTTTCTATTGATATCAATCTGCCATTCTTCATACTAGAGTCTAAAACATATACTTATATTTCCTTAGTTTGAGAGATTTGGTTTCATGATTTCAACAAGAACCTAAATCAAACCCTGTATTTTGAAGCTTACAGGTTAGTTATGGAAGTTCACAATTACTAAAGATGTAAGGTCCTTCTTAATATACCTGGTTTTCTGTTTCAAACAGTGTCTTATATATCTTACTAAAATATGTAATGTTTTTAATGTATTATTTTTCACATTTTTATTAGTTCATTATAGTTGTACATAATGATGGGATTTATTATTGCACATTTGTACATGCATATGATATAACAATATAATTTGGCTAATATCACTCCCCAGCACTTCCCCACTCCCTCCCCACCTCCCACCCCTTGGTCCCTTTCCTCGACTGGTCTCTCTTTGATTTCCATAAGATTTACCCCCACTTTTCCTTTATTTTTTCCTCTCTAGGCTCCACATGTGAGAGAAGACTGACAGTCCTTGAACTGAGTTTGACTTATTTCACTTAACATAATGGTCTCTAGTCCCATTAATTTTCCTGCAAATGACATGATTTCATTTCTCTTTATGACTGAATAAAACTCCATTGTGTATATATGCCACATTTTCTTTATCCATTCATTTGTTGATTGGCACCTAGGCTGGTTCCATAGTTTGGCTATTGTGAATTGTACTGCTATAAACATTGATATGCATATATCACTTTAGTATGATGACTTTAATTCTTCAACATAAATACTGAGGAGTGATATAGCTGTGTCATATGGTGTTTCCATACCTAGTCTTTTGAGGGACCTTCATACTAATTTCCATGTATTTATAATCCTACCAACAGTGTAAAAGTATACTTTTCTTTCCACATCCTCTTCAGCATTTATTATTGTTTGTATTCTTGATGACTGCCATTTTGACTGTGTAAGATGAAATCTCAGTGTATTTTTTGATTTGCATTTCCCTAATTGCTGATGATGTTGAATATTTTTTTCCTTCATTTGTTGTCCATTTGTATTTCTTCTGTTGAAAAGTGTTTGTTAATTCATTTGTCCATTTATTAACTGGGTTGTATGATTTTTTTGGTGTAGTTTTTTGTGTTTTATACAGCTTAGTTTTTAATCCTCTGTCAGAAGAGCAACTAGCAAAGATTTTCAGGATCCCATTCTGTAGAATCTCTATTTACATTCCTAATAATTTCCTTTTCTGTACAGAAACTTTTTAATTTGATACCATTTCATTTTTTAACTGTTGGCATTATTTCCTGAGTTTTAGGGGTCCTATGGAGAAAGTCATTACTGATCTTATATACTGTAGTATTAAACCTACATTTTTTTCTAGGAGTTGCATAATTTCTTGCCTATTTCCTAAGTTTTTGATCCATGTTGAGTTAATTTTTGTGCAGGGTGAGAGATAGGGGTCTATTTTTGTTCTCCTACATATGGATAATCTGTTTTCTCAGTATCATTTATTTAAAAAGGCTGTCTTATCTCCAGTTTATATTTTTGGCACCTTTGTCAAGGATCTATGTGTGGGTTTGTTGCTGTCTTCTGTTCTATACCATCGTCTCTGTGTCTGTTCTTACACAAGTACCATGCAGTTTTTGTTAATATAGCTCTGTAGTATAATTTGAAGTCAGGTATTGTGATGCCTCCAGCATTCCTTTTTGGGCTTAGAATTGTTGTGGTTATTCTGGGTCTTTTATTCTTTGAAATGAATTTTAAGACTGTTTTTTCTAGTTCTGTGAAGTGTGTTATTGGTATTTTGATGGAGATTGCATTGAGTCTGTATATTGCTTTTGGATGGCCATTTTAACAATAATAATTCTGCCTCACCATCTTCTGGTATCTTTCCATCTTCTGAAGTCTTCAATTTCTTCAATGTTCTGTAGGTTTCCTTGTACAGGTCTTTCCCTTCGTTAGATTTATTTGAAGGTATTTTGTAACAGGTAATGAGATAGAAGCAGTAATAAAAAGCCTTCTAACAACAACCAGAAAGCTCAGGATCCAGTGGATTCCCAGCTGAATTCTACCAAACCTTTAAAGAAGAACTAGTACTGATACTCTTCAAATTATTCCATGAAATAGAAATGAATGGAACACTTCCAAATTCATTCTATGAAACCAGTATCATACTCATATCAAAACCAGATAAAAACACATCAAGGAAAGAAAACTATAGACTAACATCCCTTATGAACTTAAATGCAAAAATACTTAATAAAATATTAGCAAAATGTGTTCAACAACATATTAAGAAGATTGTATATCACAACCAAGTTGATTTTATTCCAGAGATGAAAAAATAGTTTAATATATGCAAATCAATAAATGAAATTCATCGCATAAATAGAATCAAAGACAAAAATCACTTACTCATCTCAGTAGATGCAGAGAAGACCTATGGCAGAATTCAGCACTCATTTATTATAATAAAAAAGAAAAATTGAAGAAACTAGATCTAGAAGAAACCTATCTCAACATCATAAAAGCTATATATGAAAAACGCAAAGCTTACCTCATAGTAAATGGGGAAAAAACAAAGCATTTCCTTTAAAATCTGGGACAAGACAAGACAAGGTTATCTACTCTCACCACTTTTACTTAATATAGTGCTAGAAATTCTAGTTGGAAAAATTAGACAAGGGAAGGAAATTAAAGAGATAAAATAGGCAAGGAAGAAATCAAACTATCAGATGATATGATCCTTTACCTAGAAGATCCAAAAAACTCCATCAAAAGATTGTTAGAACAAATTTCATAAAGTGTCAGATTACAAAATCAAATACATAAATCAACAACTTTCCTATGAAACAACAATGAAGCATCTGAGAAAAATATCAGGAAAACAATTACATTCACAATAGCCTAAAAAGAAAATGGTGTATTCTTTTAAACATTTCATGCTTAATTTTAAATTTTAGGACACATTTTGTCAGAATAGAATGAAAACAAAAAAATCTAGATTCAGAAAGTCAGATTTTAAGCTCAATGCTAACTTTTTAAAAAATTTTAATTGACAAATATTAATTCTATATATTTGATAAAATGTACTTGTTATGATAAATGTATATGTTTTCAAATGATTAAATCAGGCTAATTAATCTATTCTTGCATGCATATTATTACTTTGTTATAAAAACATTTAAAATCTACTGTTCTAGCAATTTTGAAATTTAAAATGCATACTATGAACTGCAGTCATCACATTATACAATAAATGTCTAGCACATATTCCTCCTATTTAACTGAACTTTGTACCCTTTGATTAACATCTTCCCCCTCCCCATTACTGCCCCCACCAAGCCACTGGTAGCCACCATTCTACTGTCTACCTCTTTTTTTTTTTTTTTAACATCTTAATTGTAATTAAGATTATGTGGGATTTTTGTTTCTGTGCCTGGCTTATTTCACTTAACATAATATCCCCTAGATTTACTTATAATGTCACAAATGGCAAAATTTTATTTTTTAAGAGTGAATAATACATTTTTGTGCATATATACCACATTTTATTTATTCATATATTCATCGATCGGAACTTAGGTTACCTACATACCTGGCTATTATGAACACTGCAGC
The DNA here is from genome assembly GCF_902686445.1 of Sciurus carolinensis. Taxonomy (NCBI): domain Eukaryota; kingdom Metazoa; phylum Chordata; class Mammalia; order Rodentia; family Sciuridae; genus Sciurus; species Sciurus carolinensis. Next base: position 108,164,309 of record NC_062217.1, on the reverse strand, counting down.
AATAAGCACAAGGATACATGTATCCCTATAACATATTAGTTTCTGATCCTTTATATATATATATATATATATATATATATATATATATATATATATATACACATACACACATACCCCAAAGTGGTATTGCAGGATCATATGATAATTTTGTTTCTTTTGAGGTAACATCTCAAAAATATATACTGTTTTCCAAATGACTCTACATTCCCACCAGCAATGTACATGGGTTCCATTTTCTCCATGTCTTTGCCAACACTTTTATTTATTTATTTTTTGAAAACAGCCATTTTACCAAGTGCACAGTGATACCTCATTCTGGTTTTATTTAGTGATATTTAGGTAATTAGTGATATTGAACACTTTTTTCATATACCTGTTTGCCATTTGTATTTCTTCTTTTGACAAATATCAGGTTCCTTATTCATTTTTTATTAGGATTATAGAATTTGTTTTCTTGTTATTGAGTTGCTGAAGTTTTTTGTACAGTTTGTATAATATCCCTTAACTTTGCAAATATTTTCTCCCCGTTTGTGAGCTATCTCTTCACCCCATTGTTTCTTTTCTTACCAGAAGATTTTAAATTTGGCACAATCTCATTCGTTTGCATTTTTTTGCATCATAAATGCTATTCAGATCATACCTAAGAGAGCATTGCTCAGATACAATATTGTGAGGCAGCTGTCTTGTATTAACTGTGTAACCTTGATCTCAGTTTCAAGTTAAAAAATTTTTTTAAAACCTCATTTAAATAATTTCAAATATTCCTTCCTACATTGACATTTTATGATTTTGCAAGTATGCATTTTATTATTCAGATATATCCTCTCTTTTGTAACTTGCATGATGTGTTTAGGTATAACTTCACTCCTTTTAGCTAAAATTTCTTATTGAGTTTACATGTATTTGACAACCATCTGAATGCCTCATTTGGATGTCTCAGTGCAGAGTTCTGGCAAACTGTTTAGTATGTGGGTTGTTGTTACCTCATAAACAGATCATTAGACATTTTGATGGCATGCAAGTTTGACTCTGGGGGCATAATTGAGTCTTCAGCGAGCATTGTCAAAATAAATGTCTAATCATACCATTCAGTAGGTTGACTGCTGGATTCTGAACAGTACCTTTTAAGCTCTTAAGTAAATACAACAGGAAAGTCCTAGTCCTTCATTAAAATAGTTTTAGAATTTGAAATAGCTTGCTGTATTTAATGAAAGCTTCAACAACTTGAAATGACTTGTACTTATCCTTTAGCATCTACCATAATGTTATTTCCTCCAGTTTTAACACTCTCTAACCGAGATTGGAAGTTAAAAGTGAGATAAAAACCAGTGAGTCAAAGCTGAGTGAAGTCATTAGAATAGCTTTTTTCCCTTTCTGTCAGCTGAACATGTGAATAATCACATGAAACCTAAGGGAACAAAACCTGTATCACAGTGAATAATGAATGATTTTGCTCCAATTAAGAAGTTTCCATTCAAAAAGAAGGAGTGTAATGGCCTTCCAGTGCATCAGTTACAGTTACTTTGAAAACAAGCTTTTGTTAAACAACTTTGAACTGCCTTTTCTCATTTCTAGGAGTCCCTGAAAGTAACCAGTCTACTAGCTGTTAGAGCTTGCAACTTCCCCTTAATGTAGAGTCAGCCATGAAATTTTCAAGTGATCTGTTCAACTTAGGAATTCGTTTTTGTTACTGTTCTTAATCTTATAATTACCTTAGAGATACATGTAGAGTTTTAGTACAAAATGCACCATATTTGAAGAGTATAACCTATCTTCCTTATTATTTAAGGATAGTTTGAATTTTTTTGGCCCTTGCAATGACAGTTTATATATAATATATATATATATATTTAATTTTTTGGAGCCATTTCTGCTTGTTTTTGTACTGCAGTTAACAATTTATGATCTGGTTTTATTTTCTAAATCTTACCTTTACAGAACAGGTTTTTTTCCAGACCACCTCTACACAAGAAACCTCTGTGTAAAATAGCAAGATTATTTATAGTGAAAGTGTTGGTTTATTTCATGAATTATTTATTGTTTTATAGATATGCTTGGGCATAAATATGAGGTTAAATAAAGGGATCATAAAATTTATTTTTGAAATTTTGGATATGTGTAAGTTTGGCATATATCATATTATGAACAGTGTATATCCTAATTTGATGATAGTATATACATAGGAATTGCCTTTCCTTTCGACATGTGATTCCATTGTTAGGTGTACAGGGAGATACAGAGGTGTCAATAATGGTTGCAATTTTTAATAATTCCTAGTCATTTACATATGAGAACATTTTAATGTGTTCATTCTCACATGATCATTATGAGAGCTGTGAGAATGTTAATATAAGTGTGATTATATCTATTTGTGGATATAAGGACAAAGATTTTAAAATGTAGTTAATGCATGTCCATATTTATACTGTTTGTAATGCAGGGACCTCCTTGAATCCCCCATCTCTTGGCAGTAGTACAGTGGATTATTTGTACAATGCATTAAGCTTAGCTTGGTTAAAGTCATCTGAAAATTTCTAAAGATTCCCCCACCTTATTTTTGCACATGTGAGAATTTCAACTGTTCCCAATTCTATCTAATTTCATTTTTATATGTAGGAATAGCCAATTATGAGACATTTCAGAATGGGCACAAGTTCAGGACAGTTACCCAACTATTGTAAAGATGAGTTTGTTTGTATATAAATATATACATATATACATATACATATATATTCCAGTTAAAATGTTTGTTTTCCATATATGTCCAAATATACCTTTACAATATCCTCCCTATATGTAATTATATGTACATATGTAATATAATTTTTAGTGACTCTCTGTTGCTTGAAATACATTCATGAAAGTGATCAAATTTTTAGCTTGCAATGAAGGACAGGAAATGGGTTGGAGGAAAGGGAAGCTTTCCGTTGCTCCCAGGACATAGTTCATGTCTGTTCCTCTTGACTCCTTTCCCTCCTCCTTTCCTCTCCCTTTAACTCCTTCCTCAGAACTTTTGCTTGGATAGTTTATAAATTATTCAAATTATAAAGTCTAAAATGATTTTAAATCTTTCTCTCCCCCTCTCTCTCTCATTTCTATCTTAATTCTACAGTTCATCATCTACCTTCAATGAAACTTCAGAGTCATTTTTTCTGCATCTCTCAACCTCATATTCAGTCAATGAGTCTTCTTAGTACGATCTGCATATTTTTCTTAATTTGAAACCCTTTCATTTTACCCCACCATCTTAAGACAGCTTAGTAATTCCTCTTCTCACCTTTCTCTTATTTTTTCACTCAACCTTACTTTGCATATGATTATCATAATTAATCTGTCATTTTTCTTTTCAGGCATTGCCATTTCTAGCCACTTGATTTACATCATTTACTTCTTATTGATTACAGTATATTATTTGGAAATCATAGTCTCTTATGAGTCTGCATAATCTAGTCCAAACCTGCTTCTCCTGGCTACTGTATATCTCATTATTCTTGTCTACCTCTCTTTTTCTAACAGTGACTTTCCATCCAAATCACATGTGTTAGTATGGCTTTGGTTAAATTACTTCCATGAAATTATTTTATGCTGTCTTTCTATGAGAGTCAATTCAAAGCCATATCTAGTAGGAAACCTTTCCTAACTTCTCTAGGCAGAATTCAACATATCAGTTTATATGTTCCTACATTCTGTTCACAACTCTCTCATAGTAATTCTGCTATTGAAATTCTCCTTGTTAGTTTGGTACCTCTGTATACTAAAAACTCTCTTAGGAAGGAACTATATATAATTCCTCTGTGAAGTTCTAACGCATCATATGATATAAAGTATTGTAAAAGCTCTTAGTTTATTGTGTTTAGTGAAGCAATGTTAGGGCATGAAGTAAGCAAAAGAAGATAACTTTCATTATTAATAGACTTCAGGTGAAGACTACCATAAAAATGGCTAAAAATATTTTGTCTCCCATTTTACCACAGTTCTTAGAATTAGTCTGTAGTATGGTATCAAGAAAAACAGGATAATGAACCTAAACTTCAGTGGCTTATAGTAAAATAAAGTACAGTAAAATAAAAATGTATATTAATTGGCATTGTATATCATATAACTAGAACATATTCATTTTGCATCACTGAAATTTTATACACATTAGTTAACAACAACTTATTTCTCTTTCCCTCCAATCCCTGTACCACCATTCTATTCTCCACTTCTATGAGTTTGGTTATTTTGGATGCCTTATGTAAGTGGAATCATACAGTATTTGTTCTGTGACAGAATATTTCACCCAGTATAATGTCCTCAAGACTCACCCATAATGTTGCTTTTGGTATAATTTCTTTGTTAAGACTGAATAATCCACTGTAGGCATATGCCACATTTTCTTTACCCACTAATGAACATTCAATTTTTTCCACTTCTTGGCTATTGTCATTGCAACTGCCCCAAATGTGAGATTGATAACCTTTGAGATGGTTATATCAATTCTCAGAAGTGGGTTTGCTGGATCATATGCTAATACTATTTTAATTTTTGGAGAGATCTCTATATTGTTTTCCATAGTAGTTGCACTATTTGGCATTCCACCAATAATGTGCAAGTGTTCCAGTTTTCCCACATTCTTGCCAGAACTTGTTGCCTGCCTGATTTGTCTTTTCCATTCTTTTCTTTCAATAATACCCATCCATGTGGTGATCTGATTGTAGTTTTGATTTGCGCATCCTTGATGATTAGTGACATGGACCATCTTTTCATATCGACTTGATTTATATCATTTACTGTTTAATATTTGTATATCTTCTTTGGAGAAATGTCCATTCATGTCATTATCCATTGTTTAAAACTGTCTCATTAATTAGTTCTTTTGTTATTGAGTTGTAGGAATTTTTTGTGTAGTTTAGAAATCTTCCCCTTACCAGATACATAGTTTGTAATTGTTTTCTCCATTGCTTAGGTTGTCTTTCACTGTGCTGAATGTTTCCTCTGCAGTGCAGAAGTTTTTTTTTTTTTTTTTTTTTAGCTTGATGTAGTCCTGCTTGTCTACTTTTGCTTTGGTTGCCTGTGCTTTTTGGTGTACAATCAAAAATATGTATTATCATGATTGTAGAGGTTATTTTGTCCCATTCGAAGTAATTTTAATTATTATTTTTTTGTTTGGTATAATGGTATAATTATTGTCATATTCTTTCTCTTAATATTTAAAATTTAAAAACACAATTTATTGAGTACAGCAAAAACTCATATTCCTCCCCCTCCCAAAATAAAGAAAAGAAAAATAAACATTTCAGAGTACTGAATCTTTAATTATACAGTTCACCTTTCCCACTTTATATGGTCTTGATTGATGGTTAGAATGAAGTTTCAAAGAATCTGGATGATACCCCAGCATACAAAATTATATTTGTATAATTTTCATGTTCAACATATTTTAGTAAATTTTAATGACTAAAAATCAATAATCCATGGATGATATATATGACAATTCCCTTGCCACAGCTGTTTTATTAACTCAGTCAGTGAGTTCTCTACAGGTCTGGAAGTAAATGTTACAATTTGAAGACAGCTCTTAAAGCTAATTTTGTTATAGGCATATGTAACTTTTTATAATCTTCCGACTGTCTCAATTCAGTCTTCCTGCTGAAGATCTTTCTAGTCACATCATCAACCCAGTGATATAAAGTATATCTCAAGGTGAATGCAAACTGACTTCTTAAACTGCTACACCAAACGATAGATTGAAATAATTTATATATTGGCTTTGATTATAAAACACACTACCAATCATGATCCATAGTAAAATTTGTTTTGATACAGTATAATTTATTCAGACTCATTTACTATTCACATAAGATTTGATTGAATAGGAAAATGTTTATAATTGTAATTATTGTAACATTGAAAACATCAAAAGCATTGATTAATCTCAACTTCCTGCAGCCACACCTTTATAATTTTTATGTTTCTAAATAATTATGTGTAGGAATTAGCAGCTTTTCTATTGCAATTAGCAACCCCACCCTTCAACATTGTCTGAAGCAGCTTAACTTTTTAATCAGTTAAAGTGTTTAATGAATATTTTACTGTGTTTTCATTTTTTCTCTTTATTTTTGAATCTTAACTTCAATAAAAGACTTTGAATCTTTTTTTGTTTATTTGCCATGAAATAAATCTAAAGTAAAAATTACATTATCAATCTGTTCACATTAAAATTTAACAAATTGGTGAATTGATTGAATCATTCAGCAATCAGGAAATTTACAAAAACATCTATACATGTTTCTTTTATAAAAGAGTATCTAATAGTATCTATAGGCTTGGTGCATACTACAAAGTAAATTTGCTCATTATTATTTGTATTTATATTGTGCAACTCAAATCAGTAGCTGTAATGACATGGACTTAACAAGAATAGGGAAGAGGTGGTTTCATATTGTAAATTCCTAACAGATGCTTTTCAGGCTAGGACTCAAACACTGTAAAAATATTTATGTCATCCTCATGTCTAGCATCAAATGTGTATGTGTTTCTTACAATGCATACTGAATACATGCACAAAAGTAGTCACCAATTGAGCTATGTAATGATGGATGATAGTATTCAAATGACATTCCAATGATTTGAACATCTAGATTGTCCTAGTTCCATTACATAAGGTGAATTTAGGGATCATATAAGAATCCCTGAATAGCCGTTTGTTTAATCTTAGATAGTAGTTTTCAATGCTTTGGTGAAGAATCTTCACTGAATCCTTCAATTTTAAGCATCCTTTTGAAATTTTCTTTCCTATGGTTATCAAGAAGAAATTACACAATACTTCTATTTTGTCAAAAATGCTAAAAAGAGTGATTTATCTTAATATATGGTAGATATTTAATACCTTTTATTTCCAGATCTATGCAATACATTGCTTTTAAATCTTAGACCTGAGCCCAGATAGAAAATTGGGTTTTTCCATAAACCATGCACTCTCTTTTATCATATAAGGAGAAAAGTGTAATTCATCTGTATCTATTCTTCTCTATTATGCGACTTCGCATTTTTATCATAAAAATTGAACTTACTGATTTTCTTTTTGATATGTAAATTATACATATCAGTGCATATAGTATGAATAGACATCAGGAAAAATGAAAATCACCTATAATTGCAGCAAAAAGAAATTGCATTTTGTTTTAGTAAAAATGTTAGCTAACAACATTTTTAGTTTTCCCAAATATCAAAACAATGATATATGTATGTATGTACATATATATGTTCTTTTAAAAAAATGTTGTACTGGGGTGCTCAGAGGTGCTGTAACACTGAGCTATATCCCAAGCTCTTTTTTATTTTTTATTTTGAGACAGTTGCTTAGTGTCTCACTAAGTTGCAGAAGCTGACCTCAAACTTGTGATCCTCCTCCCTCAGCCTTCTGAGTCACTGAGATTACAGACATGTGTCACCAGTTTGACATATATTTTCAAAAAGAAATTCTATCCTATGTTCTTTAAGAATGTCACGTTCTTTTCTTTCATATATTTTGAACATATGTTTGGGTTACTGAACATTACTTTAAAACTATAGATTTCATTTCTTAGTATTCCATAACCAGTAGTTATAAAGTTGGAAACTTAGATTGATTTTAATTATTGACTTCAAAACATGTTAAAATGAATATCCTATAGTTAAATCTAACCATATATATGTAATGTTATTTCTTATGAAGTTCCAAAAGTAATATTACATTAAGACATTTGACTTACACTTTTTTATTCATTTTTTAAATTTTTTACAGACCACATTTTGATTCATCATACACAAATGGGGTACAACTTTTCGTTTCTATGGTTATACTCGATGTAGATTCATACCATTCATGTAATCATACATGTACATAGGATAATGATGTCTATTCTTTAGAAATTGTTCTGTTCTTTTTATGAAGCACTTTCATTTGTGCCTTGTTTTATAAGCTCCATCAAATATATTTCATATGCATGTTATACACAAGATTAACAGGTTGACATAGTTTGAAAGATTAAAAAACATTCTGTGGTAAATTCTTATCAAGTCAGTATCTAAAGTAGGTCTGGATGAAGATCCAGAGAATAAAGTGTTCTATTTCTAGGGAGTGTAGGGAAATATTCATGTTCTAATCAGAAAACTGATAGTGTAATCAAATGTGGTAATTTGAAAAAAGTGTAATAAACATTTTTGGGCATTCCATAGGGAAGCCACATGGGAATATAATTTGAAAAAAGTGTAATAAACATTTGGGCATTCCATAGGGAAGCCACATGGGAAGAGTCTAGCTATTGTGGGTAACAGTGAAGCACTGGTAGCACCCTTGTCCTATAGATGAGAAATAAAGAATTTACAACAATCTATGACAGAGAGGGCTGCCTGATGAAATCTATTAATTTTGTTCAAGTGACATCATCAATGGTCAATGCTAACCATCTTAGACTGAGGAAGAAGCCCAGGGACATAACTATCCAAACTCACTTTTCTCCCTTCTGGTGCTTTTTGTGACAGAATCTAACTGAAATCAGACTGTAAGGGAGCTTGGGCAATGTCCATTTTATATTTAATATACTGGGTGCACTAAGTGATAAATTATGGTTAAACTGGGAGTGTCAAAAGAAAGAAAATTCAGAGCATAAAGAAATCACAATAGACATTTTTCTCTTATTTTGTCCTCATGACTACTTCTAGGCTGACAAGAGAATTCATTTTCCTATTCAAAATATGTTATGCATATTTTTAAATGTTTATCTCATGAGCTATTATTATCAATAAAGTGAAAAATTCATTTTAATTCACGTCGATAGAACTCAATGTCTATGAATATGTTTAACATGTGTACATATGTTATGAATATAATCATGTATAATGTATGTGTTCAATACTTAATACATTATATATACATTATATATTATATATACATTATATATTATATATAATGTCAGATTATTTAAATAATCTGACATTAAAAAATCTAATTAATATGTAAACTAAGAATATACATGTACTGCTTTTGTTATGAATCACATATTAGGTCACTGTTTGTAATGGGAAAGGACACACAGCTCAGACTGACACAACTTTTGTTAGATGAAGGCAAAACACCAAACTTTAATTATTATAAACTTGTTATTTATTTAAAAAAATGAAATTGTACTTTTACTTGAACACTTCTTATGAGCTTTACCTGTGTTTTCTTCCTTACCCCTTTCACAAACTCTCATTCTTCTGGTGAAATATTTTTGGGAAAGGAAAGCAAAAGTTGTTAAAATAGTGTTTAAATTTTGGATTTTTATTTTGGTTGATTGTTTTTAATATTTGACCCCCTGCTTTATTCATTACTGAAAACATGAGTTATGTTGACATGCCTCTCACAACTTAAAGGTTTTATGAAGTAATACATGTTTAGTGCCAAGCAAGTAAGTCTCAAAAAGAAAAAAAACAAAACAAAACTATCTCCTGTGTTTTTAATAGGAAATTAAGCATTACTATTTAGTTACTATATAAATTGAAGCAATTGAACCTGTTCATGAGTTTTTTTTTCTACTTTTTATTTTATTCCTTTATTACTGACATTTTTCCTAGACTTATTAGAACAAAATTTTATATTCACTTTTACCAGAGTTTTTTATTTTTCCTTCCAAATATCCCTATTTCCCTTAACTTTACAAAAATACTTTTTCAGACATTAAAATTTAACAATCTTGTTTCTCTTCTTTGATCTTTCTCCAATGTTTTCACATGGCATATGATCATTACAACTCCCATCTTAATGAAATTATAAACTAAAGTTAGACTAAATTATAATTAGCCTATAATTAGCCTAGAACTATGGGCTTCTTGCAACTATATAGACTTTCTTATCTGTATAAGAAATTTTTTTCTTTTAATTTTTGTTTCATTTTGTTTTTATGCAAACCATCATCCATGGAGTATTTTGGTGGGCCATCTATAATGCTTGATGACCCTGAATTCGTAGAATCAATCTTCAGTAGAAATCTTTAGAGCAGATAACTTACAAATCTGGACTTACAACTTGGTCATGTGCTGTAGATATAGCACTTGTACTCGTGTAGAATGGAAACTGTTCTTTTTCTCAGCTTTCCCTCATCCTTTATTTTATATATATTAAATAACTGACATGATTCCAGTTCAAGTCAACAAACAGGTAGGAGCACCTACCTTTGGTACTCTGCCAATTCCAGGCCTCAAGGAACTTCAAAGATACCAAAGATTCCTTAGCAATAAGTTATTGAAGAAAATATGTAAAATAAGATAAAAATCTTTAAATGTCAATATGCTTCTTTTTAAAGTAAATGGATTCAAATGATCTTTCAAGGAAACCACCACTATAACAATGTAGTCTTTAAAGTTGTTAAAATTGAGAAGTTTTCATTTTCTTTTAACCTTCACAAATATTCTTTTTTTCATTTTCACTGTATAAACTTTTGATGTATTGGTATTTGAACAACCAGGGTGATTTCTGAAAGATCAAATTAATGAAATATTATAGACATGAAGGGCAGTGGGGAGGAGGGAGGCACGTAAAACCATGAGACCACAGCACTTAATGGAGGCACTGAAGGAAGGGTGTTAACTGACAACTTCTCAGATCCTGTATTCAAAACATTGAATAGAGTGAATTTGAGCCTATTTAAGTAATTAAAAGGTCTTAAACATGAAAATCGTCATCATTAATGTTGATTATAAACAGAAGGCACACATCATGATGGAGAATTTGCTTGAGAAATTATATAATCTGCATCTTTGTTTTTGTAGCATAATCACATTAAAGAATTATGATTATTGAAACTGTGTATTTCCAATATGTAATCTTTTAAATGAGATGTATCATGTATTAAATCCTTTTCATATTAGCATTTGTAGTTTTCTCCTTGTCAACAATACACCAAAGAGATGTATACCTAAGTTTATCTTGAAGATAATACCCAGAAGGATTAAAAGTGAATTTTAATTTAAACACCTTCAAATCATGGACTTTTATTATAATTATACTCTGCTCCCACCTTAGTATGATTTTGTAGTTTAAATTCTGATTCTTTTTTGTGAAAATGGATAAAAAATATTCTATTTGTCACTTCACATCCTTTATTCAATCAGAATATAAGTATATAAATAATGTATTATAAATAAAATAAAACTAGAGGGAGAGCATATAATTCTTAAAATATAAAATTTTAAATAAAGGATGTCACTCCCTAGTAATAAGAGAAAAACATATTTACCATAATAAAGCATATTAGTAATGGGTGTTTATAAACGCACCCAACCACATGTTTAATCAAGTTAAAATATATTTTGTGAGACCGAAACTTAGCTACATAAAGGAAAGAGTAATGAAGTTAGTTACAGACTTTTTGGACACATTTGCCACTGACTCTAATTAAGAAGATTAGTAATATTAACATTTAATGCTACATTATATTTTCAAAAGGCTTATCTCATTAATGATTATAAATTTTTCCTGCATCTCTGCAATTAACTTCATTCTCAATTTCACAAATGAGAGAAATTTCAAAAAAAAAGACTTTGCAAAGGATTTTGAATCTGCTGGGTTTTAAATACAGTATAGAATAGTATTTAAGTTCTAGGGTTTTCAGTCAGATAAGAGTTCAAAACCCTGCTTTGGCATTTATGAGTTGAATAATCTTGAGTTCCTTTGGCTTCTTTTTTCAGTGGGTTTCAGTTAGAAAACTGAAGTAGCAGAGTTCCAGGAACTTGTGGCTTACATTTATGCCAGGGAAAAAGACTAGGTGTCCTAATTTGGCCTCTAATCCCAATTATATAAAATGCACTTTGGAATAATATTTGAATTTTGGGATTTGCAGTAAGGTAGATGTGAGTACAAAAACCAGCTTTGCCACTTATGAACCCAGAATGAGTTACTTTGGCATTTGTTTCCCTACTAGGCAGGCAAGATCTTGGAACATATACATGAATTTTATGCATATTGAAAAAGCACAAGACTTGAGACACAGCATTTGAAAAACTTGAATGCTTCTCTTGGTGATGAAAGAGGAGGATGAGGAAGAGAAGAAGGAGGAGGAGAAAGGTAAAGGGAAGGAAAAGGACAAAATTAATGGACAGATTAGGCTAAAATTTGGGCATATATAAAGCCACAATAAAGATTCCTTTCTATTTAGATCAAAACAGAGAAACTACACGAAAGAGGATAATAGCACAGTAAGCTAGAACAGTAGCAAACACCAGACTTTTTCGAAACAAACATTATTCCAAGAGAAGGGAATTGTGGTGATGGAAGTTTGACATCCTGTGAAAAGGTGGTTATAGGACTGAGTCAGCAAAGGAAGAGAGAGCTGAGAATCCCATTTCTGAGAGTCCAAAAGAGAATTAATTTTAATTAAGGACATTTGGTCTCTGGTAGTCAAGTAATTCTTTAACCCGGGAAGAGTGAACAAGGCCATTCTTGGTAATTCTGTAAGGCTGTGGGATCACCAATTCTTAGATATTCACATAGTTACTGACTCATCATAGGATGTAAAAAAAAAAAAAAAAAAAAGGAATGATAAAATTATATAAAGATAGTTCACTAAAGTTAATTTACAGATAGACTTAAAATATGGCATAAATTGTAACTGTGTATCATTTGAATATGCAATGATAAAATTTATCTTGCTAAGCATTAATGGTTTCGGCACTTTTTACATTATTTACCATTTGGCTTTGTATCAGTTTTTCCACTTATCTGCTGAAAGTCTGACCCTCAGGATGTATAGCAATTGTAAAACCAGACAAATCCATTCCTTCCAAAATAATAAAAATTACATTTATTAAAAAAAATATATAAAACATTTCTTTTAAAATTGAGATTCATTAAATAATTTCATTTATCTTAATTCATTTTTTTCCAAGACTGATAAAAAGGTTGAATTTTTGAAACATGTTTTGGAATTGTCTGTGGGGTTATGATCAAATGAAATCTTCACTTACACAAACTGTAGGAACTGCAGATAATGAGAAGCATTATGAATCAGGTTGTATTCTGTCGAAGCCACTTAAATTAATGGAACATGTTAAAGATATAAACTCTATCTATGCATAATTTCTCCCATGAAAACTTTAATCTCTGGTCTCAATAGTTCTATTTTACTATAAACATGTGATTGGTTTAATGCCTGTTAGACTCATTATGTTTGCCCTCTGATTAATATGCAAAATAATCCAAGTGAGTGTTAAATTTTTAAAATTCCATTTTAATCACTCTTAAAGATTAATATTTTAAATTAGAAGTGGATCCCATTTTGTAATAAAGTACACATTGATTATTTATAGGAAAAATGTAAATGAATCTCAAAATAATAAAAGTGATGGTCATATTTATGGAGAAATAATTTGCTATCTGTTGCTTAATTTATATCAGTTGCTTCATGATAAGTTAATAAAATGATTTTAAATGTCTATTAATGTTTCATGGATATATTAATACCAATTATGTGTTTAAACTATTAAAATCTAATATCTGTATTCAATTTTAAATGTAATTTTACATCATTAGTGAAATATCCATCAATGACTTTCTCTCTCCATATCTCATCAGTGGAATAACTATTCTGGGATAATAGCTACCTATGGATTTTCTCAATATATTAACTCTTCTAGGCCTCAGTTTTAAATGTTTAGAGAAAATTTAATAAGAATATTTTTGACTGACTGACCTGTGACTTATATATTATTAAGGCTAGGTATAACAGATACAGCAAAACAAAAGCAAAGCAAAACAAAATCCAGAATGATCAAAATTTGAATTTCAGATAAACCACTAGTGATTTTTGTAATTATTGTTCCTGTATTTTATATGGCAACCCCCGTTAGAGCACATAGTAATCTCAATTTCTCTTTGTTCTTTCAGATTAAAAGCTATATTTGGTTACATCAAGTAATGTAAGTGATAACACTGTTTTATAATTAAAGGACAAAGGAACAATTTATTTTGGAAAAGGCAATAATAGAAATTCTCAGGAGGACAGATAGCACAGTATTTTTTTGTTTAGCTGTCTTAGAATAAAAGAAAAAGAGAGCTACAACTCTTGGAAGTGTTGTTCATGGATGACTAGGTGAGATTCTTGACTGGGATGAGACTTCATGAGATCCCAGTGTGTTTTTACAGGGTAGCTCTGCTTTAGGAAGGAAGCCATTCTTGTTCATGAAACCTCGACACCTCTCAGGCATCACTGGGATGAGAAGTTACAGGAGTCTCCATATGTACTCCCTTAACAGGGGCACAGGAGACAAAATGACTGTTTGAGGCAGGGGTCAGGAATCTCAAGATGGCTCTGTAAGCAAGGGATGTGGGTTATTCAGAATTTAAGAAAAAACAAAGACTAGTATTTGATCACATGTGAGTCAAGAGAGTAATGAACTTCTATAGGATGATGAAATTTAGGTCAGTGATGTTTAAGTTAATACATTTTAGCCACTAAAAATAAATCTTTCCTAATTTCGGTACTATTGACCTACTTGTGGCTGGATAGTTCTTTTTTGAGGAGGGAATTTCTGTTCGCTATAGCATTTGTAAAGTATTCTGGACTCTGCTTACTAGGTGCCATTGTCATCTTCCCACCCCCAGTTTTGACAACCTAAAAAGTCTTCAGACATTGTTAATCTCTCCTGGATGTTAAAATTGTCCCAGGTGAAAAATTCTGTGTGTGTGTGTGGGGGGGGAGTGAGAGAGAGAGAGAGAGAGAGAGAGAGAGAGAGATCAGTTTTCAGTTTTAGTGGATGTTTTCATTGTAGTTTCTAGCTCTTTAGTCTTTGTTTATGCAGAACCCTTACACCAAGTCACTTGAATATATTATCTGGGAAACGTCTCTTATTCTTTTAGTGACCTATTCTAACAAATCCATGATTCAAAATTAATTTATACTTTACAGCCCATTTTTACAGCAATTATAATAGTATCAACTCTTACATACATAAAACAAAGCAGCACACTAAGATAGAAGCAGATTAAAATCTTTTAAAAGCAAACAAATAACATTTGAATATAAAATCCAGATGTCAAATTTCAATCTGGGAAGATATCTAGTTATAAATGCATACTTTTTTCTGAAAATTATCTCTTTTCTGTAATTGCTTTTATCTAGTTTTTACTTCTGCTATTATTGGTTTGAAAATTAGGTTACCTTTGAAAATTATTTTTCTCTTGACTATTTCACATAGGACCTAATTCTAAAACAAACAACTTTTAAAACACTTCTTAAAATTTCTTAGATGGTTATTTTTGTTTCTTCTTTTCTTTTCTTTCTTTCCTCCTTCTTCTCTCTTTTTTTTTTTTTTCTAATGCTGAAGGGGTTAAACCCAGGGCCGCACACTGAGCATACCCAGCCTCTGGGTGATTAAATTTACGAGAACACTGATGGCTTTATTTGGCATTTTGAAAAGTCATTCTTCTTAAACTCATTTTAGTATTATAGATTTTGATGAAAATGTATACTGTGCACAGTACAATATGTATCATACAAACTTTTAATGCATTTTGGTTTCCAAAATAATTACTAACACCTGACTAAGAAGAATTATCTAATCCCAGAGAATTAGATAAACAAAATAGCTCACTGTAGTTTTTACCTAGAAGAAAAGAAAAAAGGAAAGGACCACTTTTCTCTTTTTGGTGGAAATTGGGTTTCCCATCTATAATGGATCATGAACCTCAATAATATATAACTATACCAAATCAGTCACTGGATTACTGTGCAGCATTTCCATAGCCTGTAGACTATGAAGAAATAGGGTGTTGTAGGCATTGGAAGATGGTGGCAAATTAGCAGTTTTTCCAATTAGATAGGCAATAACTTGATTCATAGATGTGTATGCTCACTTTGGTAGTTTTCAAGTTAAAGCAGTTGGACTTAACTATTGCATATTGTCCAATCTGGAAATTTATTGATATCTCAATTATTTTCTCACATGGTTCCATGAGGACATTCTTAGGAATGATTATTGCAATATTATTTTTGGTGAAGGGAACTGTAGACAACTTGGGTGTCTTATTATGGAAGAGTAGAAAGGAGAAAGGTGATAAGAACATACCATAGAGGACCATGTAGTAGTCAGAGAAAAAACATGCATAGACAGAAAAATGTGTGGACGTTGCAAATATAGGGTGTCGTGAAAAAGGTTAGCAGAATGAAATAGATAATGAAATAGTATTCACATACGATAGCATATATTCATATGACCTCACAATAAATATTTTGCAAGGATTATATATTTTATATTTATATATTTTATATTTTATAAAATACATATTATATATTTTGCAGCTTCCATTAACATTAAATATTATTTGAATATTTTTTTAAAATCAGAATTATATGAAGGGGGTTTATGGCAAAAAAAATGGAAGACAATGAGTATTCTAGTGGTCATTTGTCATTCTTGACTCCCTACTATAAACAATTTGTGCTTTACAAAGGAACAATGCAAAAATCTAGAGTACAGATTGAACTTGTAGGTCAAGTTGACACAATTATTTAACTCAAACTTGTATAAATTGAAATATCTATATCCAGTTCCTGATCTTCCTTAGTTTCTTAGTGTATCTGTTTGTAACTAATCCTCCCTACATTTATATTTTAGGTTATGCAGTTGTTCCATGCATGTGAATTTTAGTCTAAAACAAAGGAAATTACCACTCAAAGTTATAATTTTTTGTTAATAACTTTAAGAGATTAGTAATTAATTGGAAGAGATTTGTTCTAGTTGACATTTTATGAGTTACTTCTGTGGTGCACATTGACATATAGTGCAGAAAGATTTCTTCAGTGTAGAGTTCTTAAAAGTATTAGCTATACATAATATGAACTTACTACCATTTTATATTTAAGATACATATTTAGTAATTATATTAGAACTAATGTACTTATAAATCTATTCCCATTTCTTTCCATGAAAAATATCTGGAGAATTTTCTTTGGGATATTGCTTTTGTAATGGTACCATTTGCAAAAAAGTTTAACACATTGGGAATAACTAAAAGTAATAATTACCACATTTGCTAATGCCAAGATAAATAGATGATGGCATTTTGCAAGAAGAAATAATTGAGATCAGATAGTAAGGAAATGGTGATGAAAATTAAGTATGCTTTCAGAAAGTCTGGCTTTGTGTTAAGTCTAGATAGAAATTAATAGCAATTGAAACATTTTCTACTTTGTCTATTTGTGTGTGTGTGTGTGTGAGAGAGAGAGAGAGAGAGAGAGACAGAGTTGTAGTAAATTCTACACTACAGTATAAATGACTATATTCCCAGAATCAGTAGATATATATTACTGTACACAAAAGAAACATTCTTAAAAGTCATACATAAATCATGCTTTATGTTCTTGACTATCAAGCTGTATTTCCCATTGACTGACAATGTAATTTCAGAGATGTGCTCCCAAAGAAAATATTGGCTCCTGAGATTCATAAAATGTCAGGTCAGAATGCAGCAAACCTCTTCCGATCTCAAATTTTAAAATGTATGAATATTTTTGCAATAAAAACACTTCAGTCAAAAACCCTATCTGTAGTCCAGTATAGTACTAAACACCCATATGAAGATTACTTTTAAAATGTGCTTTTATAACAACATATATAAAAATATTTTCTTCCTAAAAATGATCTAAAAACCTCTTCATAGTATTTGTCTCTCTTTCATGATGACTGTATTTGTCCACTTCCTAGGTCTTTCTAGAAAGAGTGACTACAGATGAAAAAACTGTCAAAGAAATGGAAAATCACAATTCTAATAATTTTCAGAAACAAGAGAAACTATTCCTAAATGCAATATTGCCTGAACAATTTAAATTTAAGAATTTAAGATGAAAATCTTCTAACTGCTCTCTTTTGGAAAACAAAGAACTCTGTTGCCCAGTTGGAAACACACACATACATATGTGCCTTTTAATTTCATCTTTGTCTTTGCATTATGTTGGAAAAAAATTTAGCACTAGTAATTATAGAAAATGGCAGTGTTAAGATGTACATTTTTTTTTCCTGAATAGTTACTGTTATGTTCTCTCTACCTCAGGAGAGTAATATCTGCTTTAAAACACATTTACCAGTATTAGGGTGATGAGTCATAGACTTAGGTAGAAATAGAGACATGTTTACCAGTTTCCTCTGAATGAGTTTACATTAAACATCATTTTTTATTACTGTTTTTCTGAGGTTTGTGCTTTCTCATTTCTGAAAATAGCTTGTTTTGAATAGTACTACTTTCAGAAATGTAGAATAGAATGGTTTACTCATAGTTCCATTGAAAAAGTAAAATGATCTGCAAATATTCTCAAGGGTAGTATTTTACTTGAAATGGTTGTTTCTCTTATTTCTTTTTGACAAAATCATATGAAAGAGCAGAGATGTTTTCTTTAAATCTTTTGATACAATTTGAAAACATGTATTTCAGGTGGTTTTTTTTAAATTTACTTTTTCTTAAGAATTGAAATTCCTACAAAGGAGTAAGTAAACATTTTTCTGCCTTTTCCATGGAAGTGGACAGTATGGGTGAGCATAACACTAAATATGAGTGACTTGGTCATACACGATGAGGCAAGCTAAAGTTTGTTCTTGATACATTTCTATCTGCAATAAAAGATTTGTCACCACTCCCTTGATAATTTTGAAGGCATTGGAGCATCTTACTGCATAGGTAATTGCACTATCTTCATGATCCATAAACCATATAAAATCTTTTAAATGAATATTTATGGTACTGCTTCTCAAAGATATATCCAATACACCTAGGCTATTAGTGGCTTAGGAAGGACCAAGTCATCAGTAGTACCTAAAATTATGGTAGATGTGGTGATGCATAACAAGGAGAGCGGTGGCAACAATGATCAGTTGCTATAGTCCCTCTCCAAAACATGTGCTAGCACTAGGGATTACTCCGCAGATATTTCCTTAGTTGTCAGCACAACTGCCCTGCCTGGACAAATTTCCATCAGTATCAAGCAACTGCCTGGCCCTAAATTACCCTGGTCCAAGGAAGCCCACCTGCAATGAGTGCTGGGGCTGGGACATGGTCTAAAGGTCTGTATAATATGAGATTATTTTAGCTCCAGAGCATCAAGGCTCTGTGCAAATTACTTCCTGATGATATGAAAGTGATATACATTTAGTAGAATAGTATTACAGATTTTTAATTTTAATCTTTTTAGGGTATTTATATACTTTTTCATAATTCTGGGAGGTAACAGTGAGCTATCATTTACAGTCAACCACTAGATCACGAAAATAAATAACCCATTCTTTACGGTGTGCCATGGTGCTGTTATGATGTTTAGTAGGTCAGGACATAACTACTTGTATTTTCAGTTTTAAATGAGTTTATTAGGTCATGAAACCATTATAAGTCATGTGGTGAATTCAGTTCATCTGTATTGGAAAAACTAACACACTGCAATATTTTTATATTAAACATATATTTCTAAAAGTTAAAAGTATTTTATTCAATCCTTATAATAACTATATAACATAGCTAATATTATTTCCATTTTACTGATAAGTAGTATAAACCAGAGACAACAATGGCATGCAGATATAAATTTCTAATTTTAAACTAAAGTTTTGTGTCCTTTGGTACTTTGTTATAATGCCTCCTTAGAAGAGTAAACTCTTAAAATACTAAATGTTAAAATAAAACTATGAATGTTGCCAGTGTTGAGATTGTCAGTGACTAGAACCAAAGCACTGGATAAAGTATGAGAGAAAATCAAAGGGTATCCTTGGATAATATGTTATATATTAGATAAAAGTACAACTACAGAAACTTTGTCAATAATGACTATTAATTTTAAAAAAGTGACACAGACTAAAAGAAATCATGAAAATACTATTTAATATATAATTGGAAAATTAATTTCAAACCAGAGTAATCTCTATAAGTAGCACATGTGATGATTACAGTAATATTGAGTTATTTTCTTATTTTATCAACCATGTTACTTTTCTTTTCTTTTTTTCTTTTTCCAAAAGTGACTATAAAATTCAAGACGTTTGAGAAGTGGGTAGCTATTGGAAGAATATACCTCTCTCATTTTTTCACAAGTTTATTTGGTGTTTCCATGAGATAATTGTTTTAAAATGTATTTTGTAAGACACCTATGATAAGAAAAACAAACGATGCTCTGTTCATGGAATTTCTATGTGTAATAATTGGATTAACAGGCATATTTGGGAACAGGAACATCTCATCAGCAGTCTTTTATCGCACCACTTCAGAATGTACTCTTTCAAAAGCTGTATACTTAAAACACCTGGAAAAAACATAATTATCATTCATGAAACGGATTATTATGCTGTCCTGTTCAAAAGTGCAAATGCAGAACTGCTTTTGGATAAAGGCATTGTAGCTCTTTCAGCTAATTCTCAGGCAATTATGATGACAAAGTTTTGTTGGTGTTATAGTAGGGAAAAAATTAAGCTGATTTGCTGAAAATTCAAGAGTTTCATATTCATCTCATTTTGAAAATTGTAGCATGTATGTTCCTAACCTGGTTGTAATAAAATAATTTTACATCAAATATTTAATAAGGTAGAGAGTTGTTATCTCCCTTCAAAGGTCATTTCAGATTTGTACTTTTACCCTGATTTATTTTTAAAGATTAATTTCTCAGATTTTGTAATATGAAGGTATATTACTCAATTTTACATATTTCTTAATACCTGAGCTTTTTCTTAAGTACATACTTTTTCTTATTTCCAGAAAGTTTCTTAATGACTTTTCTGAGGACCTTAAATTAACTATTAAATTTCATTTAAAAAGCAAATAATTTTCACCAAACATATTTCTGATTGTTTAAAATGAAATCAAACTGGACTTATATTTTTATTTTGTTAAAAATGTTAATATTATATTTTATTTATATATATATATTTATTAAAATTTACCTATTAACATATATATATATATAATCCCCAAATTATATTTTCCTTTGCTAGAAAAAATGTTCAGATAGTAAAAGGTAGGTATGTCACAAGTCTTAAAAGTAGAAATATGAATAATAAACACAGTGTCAAAGTAAGGGAAAGTTTTAGGGTCACTGGTATTGTATGATGATATTATTCTTCATTGCTGCATTGATTTGCAGTTGACAATTCACTATGTTTTGATAAGTGGTGGAGAGTTTTAGTGCTTTCAGAATACTTGTCCTTGAAGATATGCTGTTATACTTGTCTGGGATTTTCCAAACTTCAGCCATGAACTATGGAGCAGAATTTCTGAGTGAGGTTTTCAGGAATATATATTTAAAAGCTTCACAGATAATTTCTGACTTATTACAAGTTAGGGAAATCATCACTATTAGATGACCAAGATATAAAGAGAAAATAATCAACTCCATTAATGTACACATTTATGAACATCGTTGTGCTTGAGGGTGAAAAATCAATTCACTTCATTGGGGACTACATCAGGTACCATCAATTACTAGCTTGCAAAATGTGTTCGTAGGAAATAATGCTTTGTGTTTGGGGCTCTTTTCTGTTTTTTTACCTTCATTTATTCCTCTATTGGATAAGGGGGTGAAATGTTATTTTATAACAAAATTCCCATTGTTAAGAACCTGTCAAAGTAGCCTAAATTAATATAGAAATTCAACTTAGGTTTTAAAAAGTGTTATACCATTTTCAAAATGGCAGTGCATGGTACTTCATGAACATTTGCAAGGGTAAAGTAGAAGGTTGACCTGAATGTTCCCTAGCATAGCACTCACATGCCGTGGGCAATGCTGTAATAGTCTGCCATGCTCTACGAGTCTAGGAAAACAATTACAACTGGTTATACAATTTACTTGTGGTAATATTTGGAGATGTCTTTAGCAAACACTAGGAACTATACTATTTTGCTTAACATTCATTGGCACTTTGAAATATTATGTAAAAAGAACTGTGGAGGAGGTTGGAAAATGTTTTTTTGTGTTAGGGAAAATTGTACTGTTGCTGAAGAAAAGTGTGTTAGGAGGTGCATACTTTTACACCTACATATGTCTGATTAAATTCTCTTGATTGATATTTTGGCTCAGTTATCCTCTGAAAACAAAAATTTCAACTCTAGAATTATTTTCTAGCAAACACTGTTGCATTAGCATGCATCACAATTTTAAAATTTAATTCGAGCTATCTACTTGTAACTAGTAAAAGCAAACCTATTAACTACATTTGCAACTAATGCTGATGTTAATCTCCATATGACATAATTGTATTAATTTCTCACATATGAAATACTATTCTGTATCCAACCTTACAATACTTGTCATTCATGAGGACCAAATAAAATTTTGCTGAAAAAAATTGTTTGCCCTAGTTCCTACCTTTTTATAACAAACTGTGCTAATTTGTACTTCAGTTTTATTATTCTAATAAATGTTGTTGTGTAACACTTCTTTTCAAAATACAAAGCATCGTTATTCAATGTGAACTTTGAATAAAATGGGAAAATATTTAGTGCTCATATTGAAGACCAACAGGCCCCTCAGTTATATTCATATAAATTCTGTTCAATTAGGGATGTGGTGTTTTTCCTGGTTGAGCATTGGTGATGTGTCTTTCAAAGTCCCTGTAAGCTGTGAAATGTAAGTAAAGGGTCATACTCAGGGGTGAAATATAGTTCCTACACTTGAAAGCTTATGGGAAATCTTTGATTTTAGAGTCTGGATAGGTAACTGGCACTGGGAGGTGGTATCATGGAAGTGTATGAGGAAATGTTGATTTTTTTTTTTTTGCTTACTTGTGTGTGAATTACAGAAGTATTTTCAATTCATGATGATTCATTTGCCCAATACTTATGATATTTTTCATTTTTATATTTTTTATTTTATACTTCAATTAAAATGCTCAACAACAAAAATGACAAATATCTTACATGTGATACCAAACAAGGGCTCACTGCACTATGCACATGGAAGCCAATATTATAGAATGGGTTTTTGCTAAAAGAGTTTTATTGAAGTTTAACCAAAAAGGAGACAGGAGACACACTAAAATTGGTCTTCCAAATGGACGGGTGAAAAGGTATTGTAAGGATTTTGGGGAATTGATGGGTCTGATAATATCTTGAGTCTTGATTCTCTCAAGGCTTTACTATTTTAGTCCTATGTGTAATTTTATGGTCAGCATTTGTTACTCTTGATCATAGTCCATGTGGCTCCCATTCCTGAATCCAAGGTTACATTGGTTTGAGACTTTTAGTTCGTCCACCTCATGGTCACCCTTAGGACAGATTTCAAGGTGCTCCCAGGACAATATTCTGTAAAACATCTCAAACAACAATTTAAAAATTTTAAAAATAAAAATTTGTATTAAAAATTATTTAAAATAAAGAAGTTATTTTTTAAATGCCTAGCAGTAGGAGGAAAAGCTTAGTCCCACTCTGCTTTGGGTGTTTTAGAGGAATGGATACTATAGGGACTGAGTAGAATCAAAGAAGTCTAAAATAAAAACCATGGGTTATTGTAAATGAGAGTAGGCCAGCTGTGTTTGTTAGGTGACAATTATCCAAGTTGGAATTCTGTCCTCTTATGGAACCTTGGAGTCAGAGGTCTTAATCTTTTGATGATGACATTCTTGGGAATGGCTCTTAGGTCCTTGAGAGATGATTCTGAGTTGCAAGAGATACATATATACAATAGAAATTCCTTTTTAGTAAAGGCCTCAGGAGGTTATAGCCTATCAAGCAAGGGCTTGGTTTCAGAAGCAAGATTATTTCTATTCAAAGTAGGAAAAACAGAAAAAAGAATATTATAAATATCTGTGAAGAGATTCTAAGAGTAGGAGTACATGATGTTACTGGGTCAATTCAGTTATATTCTATATAATCCAAGTTTGAAACAAATTTATGATGTAATTCTAAATAATGTCATATATATTATTCAGATTTTGTATGAAGTTATTAAGTACTTTTATAATATACACTCATTATATGAAAAGATTATTTTTACAAAGAAAATATTCTATAATTGTTTTTAAATAATTCCCTGTAGATCATACTATGTAAAATAAAGATACAATCTGAAATGTTTCTTGATTCAATGAAGTATTATGCAGGAATCTGTTCAGAAGATCAGATATTCTGAAGATCTTGGATAGAGGTTCTAGCTGAATGTCTATAGACAACAAACACAAATTCATACCACTGTTTTAAGTCAACACCAACCCAGATCAATCACTTCCTCTTCACAAAGAAAGTGATCCCCAAATCATCAGCTTGTTCCCAAGAAATTGATTGCATCTCTCAAAGGACAGTGCCAGATCAGGAGCTTAGCATTGGTCTCTGTGACTGTCAGAACAGACATACAGCAGTGACTATAGAGATCAACCTAGATGAAAGGAAGCTCATGCAGTGGGATCTGTGGTTAACCCCATCTCTGCTACTGTAATTATTTTGTTACCAGAATCAAATGTCTACACTGCCTACTGCTAGACCAAAAATTTAGAAGAAAGGAGTTGGTAGAAAGAATCATATTAATTATTCAAAGTTCATCCTAACAGAGATTTGAAGAGACTTCTCATCTCAAATCTCCATCTTAGGTGGGTTCAGGACATGGAGGGTTCTTATAGAAAAAAAGGGATACAGTGGAACAATGGGCAGGTATCTATGAGCTGGATAAGCTCTCTCTTGCTTGAGCAGTGAATCTCTTCTTTCTCCTTAGAACATTGCAATAGACCTTCACCTCCTTTATTAGTACCTGCATTTTCTTTTCAGACAAGACACATTACTTTTCTTCAAGTTAATTCATGCGCTTTGCATTAATTGATGACACAACAAGTGCTATTTAACATAGAACTAGAGATTTTAGAAGCCTGTCTTTAGAATTTAGAATACTATAGGGAAAGGGATGGGTCATTAAAAGATTAGGGAAATGTCCTTAAAAAATTAGAGAAGGATCGTTAAAGAATTAGGAAGGGGAGGCAAGAATGGAATCACCATTTGACCCAGCTATCCCACTCCTCGATATATACCCAAAGGATTTAAAACTAATATTCTACAGTGATACATCCACATCAATGTTTATAGCAGCATAATTCACAATATCTAAGCTATGGGGCCAAACTACATGCCTTCAACAGATGAATGGATAAATAAAATGTGGTATATATACACAATAGAGTATTACTCAACCATTAAGAAGAATGACTATGAATTTTACCAGTAAATGGATGGATCTGGAGACTATCATGCTAAGTGTTATAAGCCAGTTGCCAAAAGACAAAACTCAAATGTTTTCACAGATATGTGCAAGCTAACCCACAATAAGGGAGATGGTGGAGGGGGAGAATAGAAATTCAGTAGATTAGACAAAAGAGAATGAGGGGAAGAGGGAGGATAGGATAGGAAAGTAAAATGAATCTGACATAATTTTCCTATGTACATATATGAATACACTAAAGAGTGAACCCTCAATTGTGTATATTCACAAGATTGGGGTCCTAATTAGAATAAGATATATCCCATGCTTGTAAAAATTCATCAAAATAGATTCTATTGTCACATATAACTATAAAGAATCAATAAAAAAGAAAAACTATTTCTGCTAAGGACAACTTCTAGAAGGAACTGCTCTACTACAATGTGACTCATATATTCACTGTTCCAGCACTTGGTTTATCAATGACAGAGTGGCAGAGGTCAACTGGCTTGGTCACCTCATACAGTTGGTTGTCTAGTGTCCTGTCCATGTTGAATACTATTTAGTTAGCATTAATGTAGGGTTCAAGGGTCTTCATATCTTGTAGACACTTCTATAAGTTCACCAAATGAACTCTTTCCCAGTCTTCCTTATCTCCAATCTAATAATTTCTTGATCTAGGCTACTAATCATGCATTCAAGCTCTTTATCATTCTCATGTGCTAGTATGTACTTTCACCTCAGTTGATTCTTTTGTTTTTTCAGACAACAAAAATGAAATAGTGTCACATGGAGAATTTTCCTGATTTCTACCCTTCTGGACCACTACTCATCTTACCTTTGTTGTAGCAGCAGTTCATTTTCCTGAATCTCATATTGAGCAAACCCAAGTATTAGGAAAACTTGGCCTTTTTTCTCTTCTTTTACTTGGTCATAAGGTAACCCAATGTGGACATAAGCTTGAGCTGAGGGAAAAAACCACAGTGCAACCGTAATGGATGACATGGAAGCAGTCTTCTCTTTCAGCTTTGTCCTCTGACTCTTATGCTTGATCTTGAATGCACCACTTCCAGCTTGTAATGGATTCTCCTTGTCCAGCCCTGCCTTTGACTTTTTGGCATTGGCCAAACTCAGCTTATGAGGGACAGCTCTAATCACATTATATAATATCATAGAACATTTTAGAAAGGGAAAAATTAAATACTTCAATATTCTTTTTACAAGTCTACCTAATCTATGAAAATATGATAAATAAAATATAAGGACCAATCTACTTATGGATATGAACTCATGACAAATGTTTTTACAAATCAACTGCAAGAGGTATAAAAATATATCACAGATTTGTATTTTAGTACCACATATTGGAGATTAAAGGCACAAACCATGAAAAGATAAATGAATTTCAGTAAATTAAAACTGATATAACACAATTGTGAAAAGGAATGCTAAATAATTTATTTGCCCAAAAAGTAAGCAGCAGAGATTTAGTGTCCAGAACATATATATACAGAACTCCTGTGAATCAATAAGGTAAAGAAGCCTTATCTCTGCCAAATAGTCAAACAATATGAAAAGATAGCAGTAAAGAAATTTACATGAATAATGTGATCAAATGTTCAACTTTATTAGTTATCAGAAAAATGGAACAAATAATTTTAAAATCCAGTTTGTAATAAAATGTCAAAACTACCTCATCTTTCCAAGTTTGAAGGAGAACACAGAATGTCATAAACCAAAAGCAATTCCACTTCCATTGACAATGTGAATTGTCATAAGTCTTTTGAAGAGAAGATTTACAGTATATGGCAGAGCTTAAGACATGCTGCAAAATATATTCTGAAAATTCCATTCTCCATTGCTAATTACAAGTCTTAGAGGATCTCTCTTTTTTGGAAATAATATGACATAAGCGATACTATCCATTTTAACATGTTTTTAATATCAAAAATCTGGAAAAACCTAAATATCCACCCCTGAAACAATGGATAAATATGGTATAATTACAAATGATAAATAAGAATTAATGAAATGGAGCTACATGAATATATATTAATAGATTTGGAGAGAGAGAGATGTAGAAGATTTAAAGAAATTCTAGAAAAGTTAATATATGCAAAAATGTTTCAAGATACATAAGCATAAAGCAAAATTAGTAAGAAAGGTACCTGAATGATAACTAACAAATATTGGAAATAATTTCTTCAGGCAAAGTAAGGCAAATCATGGGAGGAAAAACAATACAACTTTGGAGAGTCATTGAAATGTATGTTTTTAATGATGCTTTCCTTCAGCTACAGAGTAAATACTGTCATGTTCTTTATATTTTCCAGGCCTTTTAGGTATGTCTACAGTATTTTACTACATTCTTTAAAATTGTACAAATGGAAAAAAAAGTCCATTAAGCACCCTTATTAATTCCAACCTGTCATTCAAAGATTGCAGGATGCAAAAAGTAGTTTTTTTACTTCTGTATTTCCATACTTCTTTCATATTTACTTTCAAATTTAGTTTATGTCAAGTGCTTTTAAGTCACTGGTTTCTCTTCCTTTAAAAGAAAAACTCAGAAGGATATCTTAAATATTGGAGAAGCAAAAGAAATTTAAGAGCAAAAAGACTTGCTTATATTGAAAGTAGAATAATGTATTTGAAAACAGAAGCAAGCAGGTTTATATCTTAGCTTTATTCATTACGTTCTTAAAACCAAGGGCAAATTATTTAATTGAAAATCCCATTTACTCATCCTTTTGAAAATAGGGTTAAGCTGATCATCTTTAGGGACCATTGTTCAGATTAAATGTATTAGAAATAGTACAGCCAGTCGCGTTGTCACGTGCCTGTATCCCAGTGGTTCAGGAAGCTGAGGCAGGAAGATGGCAAGTTCAAAGCCAGCCTTAGCAAAAGTGAGGTGCTAAGCACCTCAGTGAGATCTTGTCTCTAAATAAAACACAACATAGGGATGGGGATGTGACTCAATGGCTAAGTGACCCAGGTTCAGTCCCCGATACCAAACCAAACCAAACCAAACCAAACCAAACCAAACAACAACAACAACAAAAAAAAAGTACATAGTAAGTTCTTTTCTTTTATTTATTTTTATTTTTTTATTATAAACAAATGGGGTACAACTTGTTCCTCTGTTTGTACATGAAGTAGAGGCATACCATTTGTGTAATCATACATTTACATAGGGTAATAGTGTTTGATTCATTCTGTTATTTTTTTCCTTCCCCCCCACCCCTCCCACCTTTCTTTTCCCTTTATATAGTCCCTCCTTCCTCCATTCTTGCCTCCCTCCCACCCCCCATTAAGTATCATCAACTGCTTATCAGTGAGATCATTCTTCCTTTGGTTTTTTGAGATTGGCTTATCTCACTTAGCATGATATTCTCCAACTTCATCCATTTGCCTGCAAATGCCATAATTTTATTATTCTTTATGACTGAGTAATATTCTGTTGTATATATATATCACAGTTTCTTTATCCACTCGTCAATTGAGGTGCATCTAGGTTGGTTCCACAATCTGGCTATTGTGAATTGAGCAGCTATGAACATTAATGTGACTGCATCACTGAAGTATGCTGATTTTAATTCCTTTGGGTATAGGTCAAGGAGTGGGATAGCTGGGTCAAATGGTGGTTCCATTCCATGTTTTCTAAGGGTAAGTTCTTAAATATTGTACTTAGTTTCAATGTCATTTAAGCTCAGAAATATCTGGTATCTTCCCAAATCAAGTTTAATATATCATTTTGAAATATTGCCTTATAAATAGAAAATTGTTGATCATGTAAATACTGATTTTCTGAAAATTGCAGAGAAGGAGTTAATGCTGTCTTATATTGAGGAAATAGTTAACTGCTCTAGATCCTCCAACTACAGTCTTACCATGAGAAAAGTATCAAGCAAATATTGATTTAGGACCTCTTGCAATATGTCTGACCAGATTGCTCAAAACAGTCAATATCAGAAAGATTCTGAGAGACTGTCAGAATCCGAAAGACCTTGAGGAGACAAACAACTAAGTTTACTACAGCATTATGAATAGAATCATGGAACAGAAAAAGAGCATTAAGGTAAAACTAAACAAATATGAATTAACCGTGGGTATTGGTTAATAACAATGAATTAGTTTGGATTTTTTAATGGAAACAAATGTAACATGTTATAGCTGTCAATAATGAGGGGAATTGTTAACAGAAGATGCTGGGATTCTCTGTATTCTGTCTTCAACTTTCCTATAAATATAAAACTGTTCAAAAATAAAATCTTAAAAAATAGAAAAAAATTTAGAGTATTCTTACTTAACAAAACATTACATATATTGCCAAAAACTGAAAGAAAATATATTTCGCCCAATTTAAAAATTTAAAAATTGAGAAAGAAAAAAGTTGCCAGCCTCTTGATGCAAATTTAACAATGGAGAATATACTCCAGGCTTTCTAAAAACTGCTTCTGAATTATCATTACTGATTCTGAACAACAGTTGAGAGAAAGTTTTTGAGTAGGAGTGAGGTAGTTTTAGCCAGCATAAGTTCCACATATTTTTATGTAAATAAACATATACATTTGCCTGCATACAGAATTCACAGCCTTCCTTCTGACTCCCAAAAGATTTTAGAAAATATTTTGTATGAACTATATATTAAAATTTAGTTGTTGTTCTTCATAAATAAATCTAAAAATATACATGTAACTCGTCCAAATTCAGTGTATTTTCCAATGAATTTTGTGGTCGATTCTTGCAACCTATATAAATATCAAAATCATGATATCATCATAACCATCTTAATTATACACAACATGTACTGATTGCTTAGTTTGTGACAGACTTATTTTATATAGTCATTACATGTGTCAACTCACTTAATCCTGTAATAGTCCTGTGACATAGATAAACATTTTATCTTCATTTTAAAGATGAAAAGACTAGAGATGCAGAGATTCATGTCACTTGTCCTTATTCTTAAAGAGAACAAGTGACATGACCAAAATTCCAGCTAAAGAAGTTCAAGGCCAAAGCCCACATTTAAAAATTGTGTTATATATTACATGAGTGCTGGGGGATAATTGGAAGGAAACTTCATAAAATGGGCAAATGTTCAGTAAAAATAGAATTTTTATATCTTTATGATAAAGCAGGTTATTGTTTTAAAGAATTTTGAAAAACTTTGAACAATATTAGCAAATTATTTGAAAGATTTGAGTCATGGCTTAATTTAAATTACTGGATTATATGAAAGATCCAAATTTAACTAAAATTTAGAGCTTACATTTACTCAATAACTCATCAACTACTCTTGGAATACCTCAGATAAGCAAGGCAGAACTGGAGGATCAGACATTCACTCAAACGTCCATGTCATTGGATTTGTGTTTTAACATTACGGGAGTGGTAGAAGAGAGTAAATGAAGTTAAGCTGCCCAAAGAGTCTGGTCATAGCTAATTTTGCAATTAAGGGTTGTTTCCATTTTAATTATAAAACAGGCAATTTAGTGAAAATTTAGGGATATATTCATATAAATAAAATATTTATAAATTCTATATTCACTAAGTGTATTTAAATAAAAGTGCCTGTCTTTGCTATTTCTCTTTTTTGTTTCTCTCCCATTAGAGAGACTTGTATTTTCATTAAGTAGCAACTGAAGTGTTTGGTGTAATTCTTCACAAGACATTGATTAATAAATTTAAGTTTAAATCATTCCTAAGGACCAGGACTTTGTGAGTATTCCCAAGATTTTAAGGAAAATATCCCTTTTTATTGGTAAAAAAGATTTGCTTATTTTTTTTTCTTATAGTTTGTGTAATTACAGTAGTTGAAAATAAGTCATTATGTTTTACAGCTTATGTATATTATACATTAATTAATCTTTTCAAAGCATATTTGGAATTGAGATTCATTGAGTAAGTCTCAAAAGAATTCATTCAAAAAAATAACCATTTTCTCCACCAATATAATGTTGACTGTGACAAGTATCTTTTTAAAATTATGAAGTGCGATTAACTGTTTATATTTGAAAGGTATCTTAACCTTTGATTAGGAACATATGGATAGAAATTAAGCTCACAGCTGTAATAAAATATGCATATTTCTAACATAGCTTAATGTTTGCCCCATATAGCCCAAGTTGTGTTAATAATGTGACTTTTTACCTCACAAGAGGTTAAAAGATTTTATCATTTTGTAAATCTTAACAGTACCTTTGAGATCTTTAAAACAGTAAGCTTCTATTTTTAAAATATCTGAAAAATTGATTCACAATGTTAAAAGAAATGTAAACTTCTAAATCATATAAATCTTATGACTGAAATATACTCAATTTCTATTAAATCATTAGGATAGAACTACCATTGTTGTTATCATCATATTGAAGAGTTTTAAATTAATCTGAGCATCTCTTGAAGACAATATGTTTTTGCTACTTGAAAACATGTTAGCCTTTGAATTAGTCAGATTATGAAGTATGCAAAATAAAAATAAGTAAATATAATAAATTTGCTGTGAAATAGCATAAATGAATTTGAATAGCTATTTTTTAATTTTTACTTGTCTTTTATTGAGGGTTTAGATATATAGTTAAGTAGGAAAAAACCATTCAGATATTGGAAGAAGAAATAAGAACAAAAAAATGCTAAATTTTATTTGTAGACAAAGGGAAAGTAGATATTTTATTACTGCTTAGGATGTTTAAATTTTAAAGACAGGTTTAACTCAAATTCAACATTTATGAATAACTTAAAAGTGGCATTATTTTGCTAGGTTTAATGGCACATGCCTTAATCTCAGCAATTTGGGAGGCTGAGGCAGGAGGATTGCAAGTTTGAGGCCAGTCTCAGCAATTTAGTAAGGCACCTCAGAACTTATCAAGACCCTGTCTCAAAATAAAATATAAAATGGACTGAGAATGTGGTTCAATAGTTAAGCATCCCTGTGTTCAATACCCAGAAACAAAAACATCAATAGATAAATAAAAATAAATAAAAATGGCATTAATTATATATGAATTCACAATCTGTACTTATAACAAAATTTGAAAATACTGAAAATTTAAAATAATGAAAAATGACCACAGTGGTAACTCCCAGAAATTACAGTAGGTACATTGATAATGTTCAGTCTTCTGGTCTTTCCTCTGTTGATATACTCTTTTATAATTTCCACTAATTAAGATTCTGCTGTTTGTAATCTACTTTCCTCTCTTCTCAATGCTGCCAACTTGTTTTGGAAACATAACACTAAATTTTATTTTATAAACCAATTTCAAAGGCTATGTTGTTTCCCCTCAGATGAGATAACTAATATTTATAGAATAAATACATATAATTTGTAGACTAAAAGACTATTTACACTCTTTCCTATTGTAAAATACTTTGTTATACAGAAATTTTCTAAAATGTGTGTATTCAATCATTAGATTAGATCACCATAAAACTGCTTTTGTTAATAATAATTGAAAGAAAATGGAATGACCAACTGATCAAACTTAGAGTGTGATTTATTCTTACAAATTTAAGACCTTGTGGTTAAATCTACTATCATTAAATTCTGCTACAAGTAGCTTCTATTTCTCATAATGACCTTAAAAGAAAAAAAAGGGAAGTTTTGTATTTTATGTTACAATGACACTAATATTAGTATAATATATAACCTTGTCACATATTAACAGTGCTATGAATTGCTGTGAACTGCTATGTTTTAAATATTAATCAGATGTCTGTTATTTTGTACTTTTTTGCTTCAGAAATAAGATTTGTGCCAGGATTTTTCTTGCCTCAAAATGTGCCAAGATATTATAATTTAACATACTTCCCTAGAGAACACAGACAAAATCTTTTGTCTCAAATATTGGAAAAGAGATCATCTGTCATTGAGCATCAAGTTGTATGTTTTAGAAGGGACAATAATTCTTGAAATGTGTGAAGCAAAAGAATATATGATTATTGAGAGGATAAATATTTCCATGGAATTACTTGTAACATTTTTCCTTTATAAAATTTGTTTTTTTTTTTTTCTTGAAATATGAAGTGAATGCATACTACTTCTTTATTGAGAACAAGTATAATTAAACAATTGATTAAAGATTACTCATACTCTCCAATTTAAATAATTGGGACAAAGATTTTGTCTTTGAATATGTGAAATAATAGCCTGTTTACAATCAGCTTGCTTACCTTTAGACACCTGACATTGCTATCAATACTTGCCTCCATTTTCCAAGCACTATGCCCACAGTTTTGTATCCCAGGGCACACTTGCAATGCTGAGGCCATCTCGTGACTCACATTCTGAGTCAGTGTAGCCATTTTCAACTGAAACCACAAAGCTCTCTCTGTCCCCAGAGACAAACCATCATTCTTTTCTATAGATAGAAAAAAGAATTCTAGATTTTCAGTAGCATATCACAAACATCTCTTCAAATGAGAGATAACATAATTAGTTACACCATATATCATTTTTACAATACTGGAATCAGATCCACAGAAGATAGAACTATGAAACCATGACTGGGAGAATATATTACATAAGAAAGCATACATTTCTTCATCCCCCTTTCTTCCTCCTATATAGCAGACATTACACTAGCCATTGTGATTGAGAAAGGAATGTGACATACGTATATATAAAATAAGAAAAACAAGGCAGATAGGGATTTGTATATGGTGATACGGTAAGCCAGGCCTCAAGGAAAAGATGGGAGCAAATAAAAATTTCCTGGGATTTTGAGAAAAGAGAAAACTTCAGACACCACTCAAATGCTTGTGCCTGTGTGTGCACACACAGAAACACATCCCTAATAAAATTATTTTATACTTTTTATACTTTGTCTCTACCTGCTACACCAACTGAGAGGAACATTGAACACAGCAGCTGACTTTTCCAAAAAATTCTTTACTTTTTGCTCATCACCAAAAGTGTTAATACTAAAGCAGTGATGATTTTGTGCCTAAATTCCTTCAATAACCTATTTAGAGATTTGAGGAGGTAGAAAATATGTTCTCTTTCTATGACAATTTCAGGGCAAAAGGAAACATCATCAAAGGAGCATACCAGTCCAAGACAAATAAATAACTGGACTAAGTTAAAAGGAAAAGAAAAATAGATGAAAGAGAAGAAATGGAGATTTTACCATGTAGGACTCTCTTTTCTCCCTCCTGCTTCTTGTTCTCCTCTCTACCTCCTTTTCCTCCTTCCTTTTTCCCTCCTTCTCTCTGCCTGGTGTTGTCTGTGGTGTCCAAATTCAACATGACACCTACAGTTTTTCTCAGCAAGTGTATAACTCACTCGAAACCTGAATTGCAACGGTTAAAAAGAAAATATACTGTGATGTTCAGTCCAAGCATTCTCATCTCAAATAAGAAGTAAAATTTGAATTTTGTTGTATTAATTTTTCTATAAGCAAAGTATGCTATTTAATTTTACATAATAATTTTCTATTATATTTAAGGGATACAAACAATTACATTACCATCTATCTGAGACTTAAATTACCATCTATCTGAGAATGTATTTGAATGCTATTTACTGTGAATATTATTAGAGAATATATTTTAGTAATTCAACCACAGAAAAACAGAAATATGAATAATTTGAATGTGTGTTGAAAAAAAAGAAACCCACTCTACCATAATTAAATATGTCCATTCTTCTTTAGCAAACTGAATAAAATTGAATATTAGTTATGCTCGTTTAGGTTTTAAAATTAAAACAAAATGACTGAAATGTGTTATCCAATGTTTTTATTAGTTTATGATTATTATTTTATATTTTAGTTTCTCCAGTAATAAAACATTTCTAAGCAATACACTAAACAAATTAAAATTACTGAGAGTAATGTTTCAAGATTTTCTTTTTTAATTCTAACATTATTCTTCTGGTTTCTCTCTCTCTCTGTCTGTCTGTCTCTCTCTCTCCCCACTATTTTATCTCTTCTTTTACTCAAGTCGTTCTTTTACTTTTACTTCTACTCTACCTTCAGTTATCACTGTCTTACACATTCTTTAGTCCTTTACTCCCTACCTTTTAAATTCCACATTATGCAAAGAGAGCTCTGTCTTTATTTTCTTCTTCCTCTCAGGTCTCATAGTTCCTTTTGGGTAACTTTCCTAGCCCTTTCAACTTTCCTTTTTGTCCAGAAAGTACCACAGAAAATGCTTGCTGTGCTATTGTTCAAATGTAAACTTTTTGAAGGTAGAAGCTACTACAGTGATTTCTGTTTTTGCATTTGGCACCCACCTGGGTGCCTGTCATAAGTAGAATAACAAGAACTGACTCCTGAGTAGTCCCCCTTTCAAGATTCACTTATTTGTAATCAATTATCTGTGGATTACCTAGACAGGTACCTTTCAAATCTGTATATCATACCTAGTGTACTTAGATCCTGTAATGACTGTCCATTGTTTCCTTGTAGAACACAAACACCTTGGGATTAAAACAAGGTCATTAACAATGTAGCTTCAGACGAGTTTTCAGACATTTACTTCTGGCCATGTCTGTTTCAATTACCAATTGCTGTATAACAAGTACCCCAAAACTTTACCACATTAAACTGCCACAAGTTTATCCGACTCGTGATTTTTTTTGTGTGTGCCAAGAATTTTAGGAAAACTTAGAAGGAGTAATTTGTTCCTGGCCCATGATGACCAGAGTTCCTCTAAGTTGCCTTGAGCAGCTAGAAATAGTTAGAATGGTTCATAGTTCCTAGTATAACTTTCATGTGGATTTCTTATGCTCTTTCACATAATCCTGGTCCCAGAATGACCAGGATAGCTTCCTACTAACATGACTGGCACCTGCACTGGGATGGCTAGAAGAGTTAGCACAGTCTGTTCCGTTTCTGTCTCTGTCTCTCTCTGTGTCCCCAGCCCTCAATATTCTTAGCCTGGGCTTTGTCATTGCATGGTGACATCTAATGTAGTAAGACCTCTCCCACACACAAGGTGACTGATTTTTCCCCAGAATGGGCATTTTATGAGGTCTGGATGAATCTGTAATGATTTTGGGGTTCAGTCTTTAAAAATTCCAGAATGTTGTTGCATCAGCTTCACTCTGTTGTTCAAAGAAATCAGTCAGGCCAGTCTGACTGCAAAAAGAGGAGAATTAGTTTCCCCTTGACAAGAGAAGGAGAAAAATATATTTATCTGTGGCCATAGGTTTTGTTCTTGTTTGCTTGAGTAATATAGTTGAAAAATTGTGATTCATTGAATGTGCCTTGCTGATGATATGCTATAGTCTTTATGTATTTTATTGATACTGTTCATCAAAGCTTTTCACTATCTTTTGTTGATCTGAGTAGCTCTGTTCCATCCTTCTTGACTCGGATCCAGTAAGACTTTTCAGAACTATTATCTTTCTTTCATGTGGGTTAAGCATTGCTTTCAGGGGTCCCATATGCATTAATAATACTGCTCTTGTGTTTATAGTAATTATTTACAAAATATTCTCACTACACTACAAAGTTGTAGATAGCAATTGTACTATTTACATTTATGATAAACATGGGAGGGTACCTCTCTGATACGCCTTTAAGAAAGAACCTGAAAAAATCTAGTTGTTATAAGTTTAGGATTCACTGAGGCACCCATGTCAAAGTCCCTGAGGTTGCTCCTTGCCAGTCACTGACCACAGTACATTCTAGAACCAGGAATCCCTGCCTGAGCCAGACTTCTGATAGGCATTCATTGTTCTGAGGCTTCCTATCAACTTTCCTTGGATTTATTTTATTCCAAACTGTATTACATTCTGTTATTTTTTCCTGTTGAATTTTTTTTCTCCCTTCTTCCTTCACAGGTTAGTAGGCCTAGTATCACAAATCAAAAGCTGTCCCTGATTTCTGCTTCCTTTCTACAATTTTCCCTGTTGTTTTCCCCAAAAACTTCTTACATTTAAATTCCATCATTGCATCCTCCTCTCAGAGGACCAGCACTGATATAACATCATATTCTAGTGCCTTGTACAGTTCCTAAAACAATACAGGAGTTCAATCAATGCTATCAATAAAAATAGACAAAGGATTGAATATATATACTGACAAACTGTTGCCCCTCCACCACCTGCATACCATCCACTATGAAGAAGCACTGGGATACCCTAACCAGGGGAAGTGGAGAATGCCAACATGCTCTCCTTCATCTTGTTGCCCATAGGCTATATTTGTAAATAAAGCATCTAGTTATTTATACACACGTATTTGAAATTACTGCATATTCACATTTGTCTCCTGTACACCCTTCTCTTTAATACAGCTAATAAAATAACAAATGACACCCTCAGTGATTGTTTACAACTTGTAATAAGATAATAAGGTTAATACTTCTAGGTAGATATGTATTCAAAGAGATAAATACAACTTCCATTTAATTTATATAAAATTGCAATTATTCTTTAAGTTGTGATAATGATAAAATATATCTGTTTAGGTAATGTATTGTGTTCTTTCACTGACTCATATAAAGAAAATCTTTTTCATAGCAGTCAAAAATATCAGAGTGAGAAAAAATAATTTCCTATTTATAAACTCCATTGCACACTTTTTAATCTCTATGGACATTTTCCTTCTACTTCAAAATCAGTTTTGTTTCTAAATAAAATCTTAATTTTAAAACTTAGAGATTTACTATTTTTCTTGCTGAAGTCAGTAATATGTCATAACTTTGTATACATTTACATTCAGAATCACAAATGGTAATTCAGTATTTCTGCAGAAACAATGTTATTGATTTTTATCTTTATAGACTTTGTTTTACTAATTAAATGAAAAACTTTTCTGTAAACTTTATGTATGTCCTATTGCAATGCTTTCATCTCTTTCAGTGTGTATTATGTGTGTATGCAAACAGAGTTGTTCCTCTATATTTGCAGGGGACTGATTTCAGGAACCCCTGAGGATACTAAAATCCATAAATGCAAAAATATGCAGATACTCAATTTCTTAAATAATATGAAACATTTTAATTTACTTTAAATCGTCTCTAGATTACTTATGATTTAATGGAAGTGAATAATAAGATCTTAGATCCTGGTTCTAGTGTGAATTAGTTTAAATCCTTTTTAAACATCTTTTGGTGAAAAGAAAAATGTAATTAAATGAATGAATGTTCACGTGAGGAATGCTAATGTCCCTTTGTGGTTGTAAAGCACTTGATTTCAGTCTTGTCTTATTGGAGAACCTGTTGATAATTTTAATTGCTTCAAAAAACATAAACAACACTGATTAAAAGTAAAGGTTGTAGTTGATAATTTTTAATACAAAATGTTATTTTGATGTGGAAAATGTAAATTAAGTTAAAATCTGAAGTACATTACATCTAGAAAATAAAATTATTAGATAAATATAAAATAAAAGTAATGTTAACATCTTGAGCAGGCATTTCAGAGAGGGCTTAGTTCTTAATCTGTTTTCATCCTTATTTTTTGGAAAAGGAGTAAGAAGATGTAGATTACTTTCCTCTTTTCA
Source organism: Sciurus carolinensis (assembly GCF_902686445.1). Lineage (NCBI taxonomy): Eukaryota > Metazoa > Chordata > Mammalia > Rodentia > Sciuridae > Sciurus > Sciurus carolinensis. The sequence goes on along the minus strand of NC_062217.1, from coordinate 108,125,704 downwards.
TTAAGGGAAATTTTAATATGATCATAAGACTACTGGGTATAATTAGATTAAATGACAAGAGAAAATCCTCAGGGATATAGTTTACACTACAGTCAATATACCTAGATCTTTGATTTTTTTTCTTCCTTAATGTTGACTTTCTTGATTAGAACAGCAGGGGTTTCTATGAAGAATGATTCAAAGTTTATTAGTGTAAATTATATTCCACATTTAGATTACTTTGAAAAACAAAGTAATGAATATGTATACTTCTTGGTCTATAGTTGCAACACTGCCTGTTTCTAAATTTTTAACTGTTTGTCAATGAATAAATATTTATCAATCTGTAGAAGATCCTATGCCAAATTCTAAGTAAGCACACACGAAGATAAATAATCAAGACAAATTTTTTTCATTAATGGATTCTGATTTTGTAAAGGCAGTTGGACATTAGCATGTTATCACAAGGAAAGTTTAATAATAGAAGACTTATTCAGTCATAGTCAATTCTACAGACATCCTATTTAATGTTTTAAGTATAATACAAAATTCTGCAGGGTGTGAAAATTAGTAGCTTACTTCTTTGATTTCTTTATCAGTTAATGAGCAAGGTTTTGCCAATTCATTCCTTGAAATAATCAGATAATTTAGTTCAGGAAACCTCTGTCATTATGTTCAGTAATATATATAGTATATATAGCAAGAAAACTAAATTTCCTCTTCAATAGGTCAAGCAAAGTGAGACACTAAAAATTGAACTTGGAAAATGAAATTTTATTTCATAAGTGCCATTGAGAAACATTATTGAATATCACTTTGCACCTAGTATTTGAAGTTTCATGGAATTACAATAGAATATTTCAATTTATTTGGAGTCCTCTTATTAAATTACTTTTACCTATAAGTGGCATATATGTATTTTGGAAAATTTTATCAACTTAAAAATAGGACTAAAATATTAAGCATTAAGTATACTTGGAATAATTACATACTAGATATTTGAGAAATGACTATGACAATGACAATGATAGTAAGATGATAGTGATGTAGAAACTTAATTATTCCCATTTTGATAATGAAGAAACTGATGTAGCTCAGGTTTCTAGTTAGAGTTACTGTAGGTAAAACTTACATATTATTTCAAAAACACTTGGTTAATTTTTACTATATGTATGATTTTGAAGGAAATAACATACCAAGTAAACAGAAAGGGAAACTGTAGTATACCTGTTTAATAAGCAAAGGAAGAAAGGGAGGGAGAGAAGGCTCCCTAATCATATGTAAGCATTTTTATTCATGAGAATGTTTTTATTTAGCCTGAATGGGAAAAGTGTGAGTCTAGTAAACCTGCATATATTGGATGAATTTTTTTGTTTGTTTAGAATAAATAATAGTTCCATGATTAAGTATTCAAATAAAGTTGAAGTTTGTTATTTAACCTAGAGGTTTCTGACTGTGGAGCTGAATTCTGGGGTACAGTGTGAAGGAAATGTCATCTCTGATCCTATGCTGCTCTTAACAGAGAATGGTCTCATCCTGGTCACTTTGTATTTCTCTCACTACCAATTTCTGTAATGTTTTCTAAGTTTGAATTTGAGTGTTAATATCTCATTCAAGTATAATTTTTCGTTATGACTCTCTCAGACCTCTGTTTTCTCAGGAACCACGTAGCTTTAACTTGTTTAAAAATCTTAGAACCGTTTATTGTAAAGATAGAACAAATACAAAATAAAACACAAATATGTGGGATCTGGATGCTTCCCGCAGGTGTGTGATGTTATGGGTGTAGGATGTCTGAAGGATATTTTTTAATAAACCTAATTTTGTTACAGGGTCATGAGAGATGCCAATAATCATGAAAATACATAATGATTGTAAGTGGCAGGCATTCACTATTGGCATGTGCCCATGGAGAATGAAATAGAGCAAATAATTTAATCATGACTAAAGATGGATGGTGCAGAATTTGATTAACCATAAAATTATTCAGGAAAACTCTATGTCTTTTAAATGTGAAAACACATTAGGGACTTCCATTTTCACCTGAAATTTCCTGAGATATATGGCTATCCCTTTCTAGTTTTACCTTTTTGCCTTAGTTGCACTGGAGATCAAGGAAGATAGTTCAGTAATAACTTCTAGTTTTTGTTACCAGTACCATTTTATTCCAGAAAGGATAGTAAAACTAACCTAAAATATGGTATAAATACTGAACTATCAAAAGGAAAGATCTAAGTGTTTGAGGTTAGATGATAAGGATATCTAGAAACTCAAAGGAAAGGATAGGACAGGAAAAATAAATCCATTTTAATAAAAAGAAATAAAACTTCTCAGGACCATGTGGGAGGTTTATGTCAACCATGACTCAGTTATAATGAAATAGTTAATTTGAATTCATTGGTAGTTGACACAGGGATAGAAGTTGAAGTTCAGTTGAGAGAGAAACTTCAATTTAAATAATTGAAAACAATATGGAAAAAAGGTGATTTATTTTGTGTTAGACAAGTTGAATTTTGTCTGATAATGTGAAATATACAAATTTCTACTATTATATTAGAAATTCTAACCTGAAGATGAAACACAAGAAAGCAGTAAAAATAGAAATATCTGGTATTGTTAATTTCAGATTTCTTCACGATTTCCTCTCCCCTGTCAAAAAAGGAAGGAAATGGGTGAGGGGTGTTTTTTCCATAATCTTGTTTGTTAATATCATTTGTGAGCTCAAGCAGATTTCCACTGGTTAGGAAAAATGCAGAGAAGAGTAGATATTCAAAGGCTGCTGATAATTTCATATTTTATTCCTTATATATTCATTATAGGAAATTCAGAACTTCCATATTTAAAGACAGAAATGCTTTCAAATCTGTATTGAAAGAATCTGAGCTGTGGCAGTAAACATTAAGCAGACTTAAATTGTACAATAGTATCTTGAAACTGGTAAAATTCAAGGCATAATATATGCTCTTCAGCAAATAGTGTAGCAAATATTTAAAAATAAACTTTGCAGGATATCACTTCTATGGTATAAGAATAAAACTGTTGGAAAATTGGAGGATTATTAGCATGCATCATTTCATGTTTGATATCCTAAAGCTTATAATTTAGGTATTGACATAGCCAAATATGAATAAATATATCAACCAAGAATCTTAAAACTTCAGGAAATATTGGTGATATATAGAAATTAATTGAAATTAATATAGTTATTTTTAGTGTAAATTCTGTACCATTATAACATGTAGATAAATGTAAACTTGTACATTTTGATCCAGTAGAAAAGTTGGTCCCAAAAGTTGTCATTTTATTGCCCTGTAGAGCTTTATCCAATCCTGCATCTATTCTTACTCACACATAATTTTTAAAATTTCTATAAACATCCAGTTCTCAAATATTCTGAGAAGCATCTTTATAATGTGTTTACGATCTGTTTATAATATTTATTAACTGTTTCTGCCATCAATCTTAAATATTTTAAGCATCTTCATGTATATTAAAATCATGTTCCTGCTTTTAAAAAATTTCTTTAATTTGTTCTTTTTAGATATATGTGATAGTAGAATATATTATGACATATCATACATACATGGAGTATAATTTCCCATTCTTGTGGTCGTACATGATGTGGAGTTACACCGGATGTGTATTCATATATAAACATAGGAAAGTTATGTTGGATTCATTCTACTGATGTTCCTGCTTTTTGAAACTCCAACTTGTTGGGAGCTCATTCAGTCTCTGACTGAGAAAAAAGAAAACATGAAGGAATCGATCATCTTAATTGCCAGAGAAATGACAAAAAAAGTCAGTGCTCCAAAATGGTGGTTAATTGTTTTTTCGGAAGCCTTGTGATCAATTATGAGTTGAATAAAGATAGGAGAAATATAAACTGTAATTCTGCTGGAAGAGACACCCATCATGATGGGGGTCAAGGATGTTTGCCCTGCTGGAAGAACTATGGAGAAGATGATGTGTGTAATTCTCTTCCCATCCTGCATCAATCTGTTAAAAGTCAGGTTCTCTGGCCATGCCTCTGTTCCCCAGCCAGAACTGCTCATTGGCTACAGGACAGGAAGCACAGCCAGATGATAAGCCTGCTCCATCAAACCTATTTGGGTTTATTCTCTTCCTTAATTACATCTGAATTTAGGGAGTCCTAAAATACAAAAAGAATTACTTCAGTAAATGATCGGTCTTCCACTTGGAGGCAAACAGCAACTCTTTTTGTCTCAGTTACCTTTGAATCCACAGTATTTAGACCAGTACATAGAAATCACTCAGAAAATATTTCCTGAGTAAACAAATGAATAAAAATTCCACATTAAGTTCAGATTAATGAGACCGATGACTGTAGTTACTCTATGAATAAAAGCAGGAAGAATGATGATTCTAGTTTCACCAAGTATGAAGATTTAGAGAAACAACCACACACTATGATTATATTGATTTATATTTAAACTTGGTTATGCACTCCTTTGAGACTGTCTCCTAATATGAGATATTTAAATAATTTTTCCTTACCTTTAAGATATGTTGTATGCATTGAGTAATCCTTGAGCCCAGTAATACATGCTCTATGGATCCTTACTTCATCACTTTATGAGAAATAATATATTTATGAATTATAAATAGTCATGCACAACTAGATATTTATAATGCATACAGTTTATTATTAATTATGGCTTATTACATATTCTTATTTGATAATGTTCTAGAGTGGAGCACAGATCTTTAATGTGATCAAAAGTCATCTATTTATTCACATCTTTATATTCACTAAAAGTCTCCAAGAATTTTTCACTTTTTTTCCTAAATGTAAGCATTTTTTTCTCAAGTTGTTAATTTTTTTAAGGGATTCCATACATATCTCTATAGAAACACATTATGAAGTACTATCATTTGGTCTATAAATTAGCATATAAGATTAATACAGTGATATAATATTTTGAAAAATGGTGTTTTGTGTTTACTAGTTTCTGATTTACATGAATGTGAGAATGATCTGACAGTCTGGCTACACATCTGCTACTCAATTAGTAGCCAGAAATGATTCCTGCAGACTTGAGTATTTGTACTCAGTGACACAGGTATGGCTGTGTCCTCTTAACGACCTGTGAAGGAAATTTAGAAGGTCAATTTTGAATTATAAGGAAAGAAGAAAATCTGTGGTTTTCAGAATTGGTTCTTAATTAGACTCTCTTAGGGTTCTGTTTCCAGTGATTATGATTCCTTTTTCCAAGATGGTACCACACACTGGTAAATTAGCTCTTTAGGTTATTTTAATATATAGCCTGTATTTCCCTTTTTAAAATATGACTCTAAAGAAATAAAATAAAGAAAGGAAGGGAGAAAGGAAGGAAGGGAGGGAGGGAAGGAGGATACTGTATGTCATGCTGGCATACTCCTGTAATCCCAGCAAGTCTAGAAACTGAGGCAGGATTGTGAGTTCAAGGCCAATCTGGACAATTTAGCAAGAACCTGTCTTAAAAGACTGGGGATGTAGCTCAGAGGTAGAATTGATTATACCCTTATTGAAATCAGAAGTGAGTAGTTAACTCCTTCCTATTATTAAAGTCATTATGTTGAGACACTGCTTTGAATGAAAACCATGCTCTAGAAACTCTGGATAATTTTTTTTTTTTTTTTTTTTTTTGGTCAGTTTTAGAGCTGATTCATTCTTATCATGTAAACAACCCATGAGGAATATTAACAGTAAATCCAAGATTAAAAACTCAAAATTCCTCTATCTTTACCCATGAAGAGTGTATTCCTACCATAGTTTTAGGAGTTGTGATTTTACAAAAAATATGAATAGGCTTTTCAAGTTGATAATATGTACCTTGCTACTGGGAAGCAGGTAGCTGCCCGGGGAGAACACGTGTCAGTGCTACTAAAGAACAGCAGGAGAGGTTACAAGATCAACCTTAACATATGTGACACTAAAAGCAAATGATAAAAACCAAATGCATCCATTGAAAGCAAATTTGCCACTGTATCTCTCACAAGGATTTGTGAATAAACTGTAATTTAATAAGTAGTTAAGGCCTACTCCAGTTGGCAGCTAGTTAAGACCAATGTTAGTATAATTTTCTCTCTCTTCTGTCCTCAATAAATGCTATTAACTCCACTTGGCACTTGTTAAGCACTTAGAATTTTTTTTTTCTTGCAAAGTGAAGCAAATGGGCTATCCTGTCATGAGAGGAAAAAAAAAATTCTTTTTTTCGATAAAGGATGCACTTTACAAACTACGTTCACAGTAGTTGAAGACAGGACAATTATGGTGCCGAATTATTGAATGCTAGTCACACCTAAAAGCCAAATTTATGTTCCGTTTCCTTTTTTATCTTCTCTTTTTCTTGACAATTTTGATTTAATTAGAAGACAGAATTCAGCTACGGTCAGATTTTTACATTGTTATGGATTGATTTGTCTCACTAAAAAATTCAATATGTTGAAGTCCTAATCCTAATGTCCAGTACCTTAAGATGCACTCTTACTTGTTAGTAGTGTTATTGTAGGCACAATTAGTTAAAATAAAGTCATACCAGAGTACAGTCAGCCCTTAATCCATATTATTGGTGTCTTTATAAAGAAAAAAATAATTTGGACATAGACACCTACATAGCAAAAACACCATGAGGAGATGAAGGCAGAGGCTGGGGCCACATGTCATTTACAAGTCAAAGAATGTCAAAAATCTCCAATGAACAAACAGAAACTAGACAAGAGACATGGAGCAGATTTTCCTTTATAGCTCTCAGAAGAGCCAACCCTGCTGACACCTTGATCTAAGATTTGTTGTCTACAGAACTGTAAGACAATAAATTTCTATTGTTCTGAGTCACCCAATTTGTCATACTTTCTTACAGCAGTTCTAGGAAACAAACTCTTGTATGTACCAGAAACAATGCCATTGTTCAAATTAACCCATTCTGTCTTTAATTGCATGCTGCTCCAAACTTTTACTTTAAAAACAAATCATATCTTGTTCCTTTGACCCAACTAAAGTGCAAACAAACCAAAACAATATCAAGAGATATAAAGTAAATGATTTATACTAATTTAAGCGATGCTTACCAGAGGCAGTATTTTTCCTTTATATATAATAAAACCAGGCAGGCAATATATAGGCAAGTGTTTTAGTCAGCTTTATCACTTTAGTAGCTTTATCACTAAAAGACCTGACCAGAACAATTTTAGCAGGAAAAGTTTATTTGAGGGCTCACGGTTTCAGAGGTCTTAGTCCATGGAAGACCAGCTCCATTCCTCCGGGCTAAAGGTGAGGCAGAACATCATGGTGAAAAAATGTGGCAGAGGGAAGCAGCGCGTGTTGATGAGAAAGCAGAGAGTGAGTCTCCATTTGCTAAATACCAATACGTACCTCAAAAACATGCCTCCATTCCCACCTCCTCCAGCCAAACCTTCTACCACTCAGTTAATACCTATGTGGGGATCATTTCACTGACTGGGTTAAGAATGAGTCACAACCCGATCATTTCTCCTCTGAACCTTCTTGTATTGTCTCACACATGAGCTTTGGTGGGGGGCACCTCACATCCAAACCATAACAGCAACTGTTATAAATTTGTCTTGCTGCTTCAGGATGTTACCTAGAAATATAAGCTAATAGTGATAGAAGAATTATAACAATATCTAATTCATTTCAATTATATATCTTCTGTAGCCTAACACCTAATTTGAGAAGTTAAAGTCTTTTGCTATGAATTCTACAAGTGTTCTGCTGTCAATCGTTAATTAGAAAATGGCAAGTTTAAAAAATTTAGAGACAGGTCTTAATGATGTAGTCACCAGTATGGATTATGCACCTAATTATGTTGTTAGAGCATGTTAGTTTGTCAGAGACCCTGAATCAATAACAGATTGTGGAAAGATGCTTTTGAGTAGATGAGAAAACAGTTATAAATAGAAAGCACTCATTTATAACAGGGACTTTGTATTTTAGGGGGAGTCCCACAATAAGACGTTGTAGTAAGAAAAAATATTAAATGAGGAACTTCCCATACATTTGGGAAGCAGAGGTAGTAAACTGGGTCCAGCTCCTACCTTAAATAAGAGGTAAGAATAAATTACTCTATAATTATTTGGATAGTGATGTTAATGTCTGTTTTGAGATGTGTCAATCTACAAAGATTTATTAAGCATATCTTGTTTTCAAGACATTGGATATACACAGCTGAATGAGTTTCAGATTTCACAAGTTTCACAATAGTATTGATTTTCATAACACTAAATCAATCACAATCATACTATTTCTTATAATGCTTAAGAAAGTCTAATATAGCTAATTATTTAGTCAAATACAACCACTGTCGTGTCTGTTGGTAGCAAAAACATAACATAGTCCAGAGTTATTTATGATGACTTGGTGATGCCATTAAGTAAAGAACACTGAATATGTGGGTTGGTAATAATTTTTTTAAAAATTGCACATGGAATTAGGTTAACTATAAATTTAAGATGCACATGTATCGATTCTGACAGCTCTCAATCTAACAACTCATTTTCTTGAAATAGAGTCTTCTCAGGATGATTAGCAATTTTGCAGGATGCTGTCAATCATGAAGGTATTGAGGGTCTCTCTGATTTCTTGTGCTACTTGTTGCCACCATATTATTGATTTCACCTTAATTCTGCAGTGATGAATAGTGAAATCATGAAGACAGATTTAGGAGTCACTTTGCTTCCATAATATGAAAGTACTTTAAAAGAATATGCTATATTCCTGAATGTGTTTCAGTTCAAGAAAAATTATATTGTCTGTCAAATTGCAAAGATTGTATTTCTCTGAGTTTGAAAAGTTAATATAGGTTTTGACATTGCGTAATATCCCATAAATAAAATGTCTAATATTATTTAGAAATACATGGAAACTAAAAGTAGACCTCCTTTTAAGTGAAAACATTTTAAAATTGAGTACTATTAAAATGTATTTTTGGGGACTTTAGAACATCAGCCATGGCCCCCTTCTTCCTGCCGGGAGAAGTCTGTACTATTACCTTTAAATAAAACCTGCTTAATATGCTTGCCTTGGCGTGCTTCTCTAGTGCTTAATCTTCAACATTAGAAGAAGCAGAACTCGTCACCGGTAAACGGCGGTATCAGATTTGGAGGTCCCACCGAGATTTACGCCAAGAAGCACCCACCCCCAGATGACTTTACAACCTGCTCTTCCCCAACCAGACTTCTACCTTGGACCCCTCGATTGACCCGATTTTTAAAAAAAGGAACTCCAAACTGCTTTACCCCTCGCTGCCCACTTTCAGCTTCGAAGCAGCCAGAACGACCGACGCCCCCTTTTCCTTAAAGCAGTTAGGAGTTCCTATAGCTAAAGGGGGGAATGAAGCCAGAATTAAGGACAGGTAGTTAGTGTAGAAATAGGGAATCGGGTCAATTCGAGGAAATGAAGCCATGAAGCCATCTGCCTTTGGAAGTTGGAGACTGCCCCTGGAAGAATGGAATGTCAAGGATCTCCGGAGCCCATTGATTACCAAATTTACCTGCCTTTATCAAGGACTGCAAACAAGGAGCTGCTAATTAATGCCCCCTGGCCCTTACCCGCCTGAATCACCTTGGCCCTCCCCCTGCCCTTGGCTTCTCACTTATGCAAAACCAGGCCTAGTCATGTAGACAGGAAGGGAGAGATAAGGCGGAGAGAACTGGAGAACAAAAGAGACTTTAACCTATAAAAGATGCAGGGTGTGCTCACTTCTTGGGACTTTAGAACATCAGCCATGGCCCCCTTCTTCCTGCCGGGAGAAGTCTGTACTATTACCTTTAAATAAAACCTGCTTAATATGCTTAAAAAAAAAAAAAAAAAATGTATTTTTGTAGCATATGATTTAGTATGAAAAGTATACAATTTAAAATGTTTTATGTATGTAAACCTTGACCTTTAATAAATGCTTATTCTTAGAGCATCTCTCTAGTGACTTTTTCTGGTATAAACATTCTGAAGAGAATAATTTAAATAGGAAGTAAAACATAAACCTCACATATTGTTTAGAGTTAAGTTAGTTGATTATACAGTTTCTATTAAAATCTATTTTTTACAAGACATTTGTCAGAATTCTGAAACATTTACACTATACTATATGAATTATAATTTCATTTATCTTGTATAAATTCACAATACCAAAATCCAAGTTCTGTTTGCGATACTTTTCTATTTCATTTTAAATATTTTAAAAAAATGATTCTACTCTACATTTCAAGTCCTGCATTACTTCCTTTGGTTGAATGTTTCTTCCAACTATAGGCCAACTATTTTAAAAAATAACAAAAATATTAAAAATGAATGTTTAAAAAATATTAAAATCAAATTTTAAGACTTTAAATTAATATTAAAACAATGGTTGTTTTATTGTTGAAGTAGGAATTAATATACATAATCTATCAAACAGAGAGGCATTTGACATAAAATAAGCATTTAAGAGAATTCGATCATTAATCTAAAAAAATCTCAATTGTCATTGTTTAAAGATACTGGGTTAAAGATATATTGGAAATTATTTTCATGCAAGTTGACTAATTGCTTTAATTGCTTTAATGGGTATTTAGATTTATTTTGTGATTTTTAAAAGTGAAGTTAATCAAACCACTTCAACAGCATTTATTGGTAGTCCAGTGTCTCCGAGGACTATAGCTGTGCTTTGGGAATAATAAAGGAACTATAGTGAATGACTAATATGAAATTATAAAGAGGGGAACATATATTGTTCCAATATAGCCATCTATTTCTTCTTCTTTTGTATTCTATTCACATTGTTAAATTCTATCATCTGTCTTTGTCTCTAATAGTGAATGTTGATTAGGGATATCCTTAGCCAGATCAAACTCATTGGTAATGAAGAATAATAGTCTTCAATTGCAAGGTAGTTTTGTATGGAACTATTGCTGAAAAAAAGATTTCCACATGTGTGTTGACTGTCAGAAGTGTTTTGGGGTAGGAGTTAGCACAAATGGTGAATTCTGAGTACACTGGTGTAATTCCAGATCTGGGATAATTTTATAAGACTTATGGTATGGTAAAAAGAGTTTGGGTTTGATTCTAGACCCAGATTTGAATTTTCTTGGTTGATAGTGGAACATGAACTTCCATCCTCCAAACATTATATGGATGAAATGAGATTGATCTTATGTTATAGTACAGGGATTGGTTTATAAATGTTGGCTTTAATCAACTTTAATCTTTTCTATTCACCTACCTTGATTAGCATTGTCATCAATATTTCCCAAAGGTTAAAAAAACTTCTTGCAATATATTTTAATAAGAAAGGAAATAACAAGTTTCAAACTTCAAAATGAAATGTTTATTGTGCTTAAAATAGAGGATTACATAAGAAATTTTAAACATCAAACAGATTGCTCTGAGTTATTTCATTAAGTGATTTTTCAAATTGGGACTGCCAGAAGACATCTTTAGGAAAAAATGCATTCAATTTCAATTTCCATTTCCATTTATATTTTGAAAATGTTCTTAAAGTGATAGTGCAACTGACTAAATTGTAACCTTATTTGACAACACAGAAACTTAATCTTGGCAACGCAACAAAGCTTTGTGTAGTTGTATTAGGTAAAATTAAAACAAAATTAACCAAAGACTTTTTTCAAGAATATAGTATTAATTTTAACTTATGTTTTTGGAATTCATAAGTTTGCTGCCATCACATTTTCTTTTTTAAATTTTTATTTGTTCTTTTTATTTATTCATGGCAGTAGAATGTATTTTGACATATCATAAACACATGGAGTATAACTTCCCATTTTTGTGGTTGTACATGTTGTAGAGTTACACAGGTCATGTAGTCATATAAGAACATAGGAAAGTTATGTCTGATTCAATCTACTGTCTTTCGTATTCCCATCCCCATTCCTTCCCTCATTCCCCTTTGTTTAAGTCAGTGAACTTCTATTCTTCCCCTCCCCACTCTGATTGTGAGTTAGCATCTGCTTATGAGAGAGAACATTTGGCCTTCGGTTTTTTGGGATTGGCTTATTACACTTAGCATGATAGTCTCCAGTTCCATCCATTTACCTGCAGTTACCATAATTCACACTATTATTTTTGAAAGAAGTACATAAAGGTTACCATGGGAGTTATAATAAATATTTTACATATTTATTAAATTACTATTGACCCTAGTGTATACTGATCAGCAGCAATGTGACTGGGTTTCAGATCCTTGACTGCATTCCTGTCAGTCTGGCAAGAGGTCAATGAGTCTTTGCCCACCAAACAGGTATGGAAAAAACTAGAAGAGGTGTTTATTCCTTCAAATGCATGGGCACCAATGCAGGGCTACGTGGAATATAATTTACAGTTTTATCTTGACCTTTATGTGTCCTGTTAAGAGCTAGTCCCTTAAATCCTTTTTTCTTGAGTACCCCCTGACCCCCCCACGCACATTTATCTCCTTTACTTTGTGTATTTATCTTCAAGGTTTGTGTACTGATCTTTTTCAACAGGTATCTGCTACAAATTATTTGCTCATCTGCCTTGGAAATAAAGAAAACTTTAAGTGTAACATAAAGTCAACCTGCAACTTTGCCATTCATTTCACTTCTTGTAACAAACTACTACCTAACACTGCCAAGACTTAAATGCTCAAAATATTTTTTGTTAAGTTATGTCTTGTTTTCTTCTGGAGATGAAAGAAACAAATAACAACTAGGGTGGAAGCGGACCAATTCACAAGTAAAATATTACTTGAAAGAACTTATTGTTAGTTGACTTAAATTTGACTTAGCAACTTTCATGAATTTCCTTCCTTCCTTCCTTCCTTCCTTCCTTCCTTCCTTCCTTCCTTCCTTCCTTCCTTCGGTGCAGGTGATTGAACCCAGGGGTGCTCTGTCACTGAGGAACATACCAAGCCTTTTCAATTTTTGTTCTGAGTCTGTGTCTCTTTAGGTTGTGCAGGTTGACTCGGAACCTGCGATTCTCCTTGCCTCAGACTTCAAAGTAACTGAGAATACAGAGGAGCATCATCATATCTGGCTAGTTTCCATAAATTTTTGACCTCTTTCTTACCTTTAAAATCATGTTGAACTATCTTTGTTCAACCTCTTGATTTATACCTTTGTATCCTTCAAATACCCTTACTAGTTCTTAAGTAATTTAGCTTTTTTCCTATAATATTTCTTTATGTTTCATTTATCTTCACAGGATTTGTTCTTCCATGCTGTATGCACTGAACAGACAATCATCAACCTTTTAGTGTCAGTTTAAATTTGAGTATTTATTGTTGGTAGCAATTTATATAAAGTCACCATTAGCTGGTATGAAATTATAGGGAAGCAGTTATTAAAATACATAGCCCATGTGATCAAATTCACACACACGCACACACAAATCTAAAATCATTATTCTCCAGAATGGATGATCTATCTGATTATATTAAATTTTGGCTTAACTTGAAGTCACAGAGCACTAAATATCAAATATTATGAATCCCAAGGCATCTGGTCAAATATCCCCATAAAAGAACTTATTGCCTCTTATCTTTCTTCTCTCCAATAGATTCTTAAATTTATAGAGAAATGTGGAGTGGTAAAAAGTAGAATCTATGATTTGCAGATGCTGTGAAACTAGTAGGGAAAAAAAACCCTGCTTTTATATGCCTTGTGCAGCAGTTAGGTTTAGAATATCACAGATGTTATTATGCCAAAAAGCAGTGGTCTGAGATGTGTTCTTCATCTTTTCTACCTGAAATTACTTACTTTATTTTGTGGTTTTTGAGTGGTAAAAGAAATATGCATAAAAAAAGACCTGCAGAAACTAAGTACTATGGAAAGGACCGATAATTTAAATGAAGTGTTTGTACCTTGAAATTTGAAGGTGGCTCTGCAGTTTAGAAATCTGAATTACTATGAAACAGGCAACAAAAGAAGACAGGTATATTTTTGAAGATTCTTTTGAGGATAAATGATATAAAATATTTAATAAAGAGTAATAATTCACAAAATTTTGGATGTAATAAATTGTATGGATTAAATATAATAGAAACAACAACATTAGGTCATCTGATGAGCATGTAAAATTTCTTGATTTGAGTGACAGCTTCTTTTTTCTTTTTAAGATGTCAGTTTTCAACATTTTTGGCTTCGGATTCTCTCATCATTCTTGGGAGTTATATTGGAGCCCCCCCATACTTTTCTTTATGTAGACAATACATATCAGTATTAACTAGATGACAAATTTAAATTGTGGATTTTTATAATAAATAGTTATTAAGTGTGGATAATACTAAATTTGTCATTTACTCATACAAATAATATAATGAAAAAATTTAACAATACCAAAAAATGGAATTTAATGGAAGATGACTATATTCTCGTATCTGCTTCTGTATCCAATTCTTTGTAATGTGATATTTTTCTTAAAATATACATAATAAATTTAGACTTTCACAAATGTGAAGACAGGAAAGTGGTATTAAATAGTCTTTTTATGAAATAGAAAATATTTTTACATAATATTCAAAACTCATTAAAGGCAGTTGCAATGAATGAAGAATCTGAAATCTGTGCAGTTTGGGTTTTTCTTATTTTTTTTTTATTCTATTTTCTTAAGATGCATTCATCAGTCTTGACATTTAAATGGCTCTTTTAACTTCAGTTATTCTGTTACATCATGTATTGGTCATTTGGAAAGTATTAGTCACCGAGTTAAGCAGGCCTTTCAGATGTTGAAGTATTTCATTATACAAAGTCATAGATCTCTGGGAAATTGTCACTGTAAACTATAGGTAGAATGGGCATGGTAAATATAGTCTTATTAATATGGGAATTTTTTTGTCCCTAAAATCCCCTCAAAGCTGATCATGGTGGCGCACACCTGTAATCCCAACAGCTTTGGAGGCTGAGACAGGAAGACCACAAGTTCAAAGTTAACCTTAGCAATTTAGCAAGACACTAAATAATTTAGTGAGACAAAAAGAAAGGGTTGGGACGCGATTCAGTGGTTAAGTGGCCCTGCGTTCAATCCCTGATTTAAAAAAAAAAAGAAACTTAAAGGATGCCAAGGAATACCAGGGGTCTCTAATATTCCTTTTGATTACATACCCCTGCTTTACAGGAAATATGATAAAATTTTACATCTGTCATTTGACTTGTAAATATTCTAATGTTTTGTTATACTGTTATTTTTTAAGTGGCATTAGGATAGAAGATATGGAAGGAGGCTGTAAAAGATAGATTTTCAGTAGGGTTCTCAAATATTCTCAAAATTAATAGTGTCATGTTAAATTAAGTTAGTAATACAGTCTGTCTGCTTTGTTTATCCAAACATGAAAGACATACTCATACAGAGAACAGCCAGTGTTATAGTTTCTATTATATCTACATATCTATATTAATTAAAATATTGTTTTAATAAAAGTAGTGAGCAATAAAATGATGCTTCTACTCTGAAACCCTATCACATATAAAGGTACTAATGTCGCACAATTTGCTTTTCCTTAACATTATCCTTTTTGTTTATACACTGCAGTGAAATTGAATACATGTTCTCAAATGTTTCTTTATTTTTGAATACCTATAACATAATATAATATTCTAAAGATCAATACAAGAAAACACCAGATAGATGACCAAAATCAAGTTTTCAGGTAGAGGAGAATAAATTTAGATTTTAATACCCGAACTGCAGACCAGGGTGGGATTTTCATGTCATCAAAAAGGCAGATGCACAATATATACTCCCAGGTAACTGAGACTGAAACCAGTTATGGAAAATATATGCCTTTTATTATGACTTCATTCCATTGGTTTTTCACAATATTCCTACAAAAGTACACTGTTAGCTGCTTTGTTTCTACAAAGAAAAATCAATTACCTTGTCTTGAAATCTATTCAACTATTAATTTTTACTCTTTATTACATTCTTTGCCAAAGGTTATTCAGTCAATCAGTTAATCACCGAAGTATTAGGTGTCAAATATGTGTAAGATGTGGTTCCAAATGAAGCCAGTACGTATACTAGCACTTGACAACATGCTTCTTTAAAATGAGTTGAAGATTTAGAAAGATCCTCAAAGATTTATTTCTCCCTTAATTGCTCCTTTATTTCCAGAATTTAACAAATTGCCATTGTCATCTTGGCTTCCTGTAGAGAAGGAAGAAATTTTATTTAATTACTTCTCCTTCTGTTCTTTCTGCTTCGAGAAAGCAAGTGACTAAAGAAGATAAAACACTGAAGCAAAAGACTGAAGAACTAGGATACAAAAATTCTTCCAGTGTCTGGATCTGGACCCCTGTGGACAAAAAACAATCTTTAAATTTAATACACTTCATTCTTCCAACTGCCAAATGTGTTTACAAAGGGTGTCAAGGTTCTTGACATCAAAGACTCTCTGTGGTACCTGAGCAAAGATAAACCAATGTCCCCCACTGCAGCTTCTCTTCACTGGAAGAATTCTCAATTACCTGTTCCTCATTGACCTGGGGAAGGAGAGATCTGCAAAAATCTTAGAGGAAGTATTTAGGTTACACTGTGTTAACTGCCTGTGGGAGGATCCTAGAGCTACAATGCAGCATCCAAACACTACCTAGGGCCACATCTCTTGAAGGTTATTCTAGGAGCATTAATTGCACAAGATGCCCTGGAATAACCAAAGATTTCTTAGGACAAATGAGTTGGAAAAATAAAAGTACTATGTCTGCATCCCAAAGGATACAATGCAAAATAGCTTATTAAAATAAATGAGAAATATTGAAATAAAGAAGTCAGTTTAAAGTGTTTAACCAATAATTCCCAAGGTTTTTCTTATAATAAAGTATCCATTTAAGTTCCACTAGTCACTGTTCTCATGAATACCATTTTCATCTAGGAAAAAAAATAAGGCTAGTCCTAGAAAAAGTTAGTCTCCTTCATTTCCTTTCATTTGTATCTTCTTGATACAATAATGTATTTGTTTCTTTTGTACTATAGTGAAAAAAGTTTTCATCCCTTATCAGAATTGTTTTCCCCTTCTCAAAGTGTTTTGATTTTAGGTTTTAAGATGCATGTGAACAATAGTTTAATTCATTGCAAACCTCCTCCCATCTTCTTAATAATGACTACTGTTTCAGAGATTTCAGCCATGAACGAAAGGGTGTTGGTGGTATTTGTTTGATCTATATTTTTTCCTGGAGTAATTTAATTAATAGTATACAGTCAGTCTCTTCTATGTGCTAATAATTTCATCACTGAAGGCCCTATATTAGTGTTAGAAAGTGCACATAGTCAATACATAACTGTGAATCAAGTGTGGTTTTGGATTTGTGCCTAGAAGAAGAGGTGACTCCTGAGAAGAAATTTGCACTATAAACAAAAATATAATAAATTTAGTATTTACTATAAAAAGATGATTACCAACATTTGGTAGTTCCTACCAAATCTTTACCTCCTGTATAAAAAAATTTTGGAGCATGTAGCTAACTCCCTAAAAATAATGAGTTCTGTCCAAATGGTGTTTTTATTATAACATGGTAATAAAATACAAGAGGACAGAGGGTCTCCTAGTGCTAAACTAGTATTTTGATAACACTTTTTTGAAATAAGGAGGAAAAAAGAAATGACAGTATATCAGTGTTTTTCTACATGGTGTGCGCTTTCTAAGTTGGGTCTGTAATAGCCTACATTACTTTGCACATGCCAGATACTCTGGATACCCATACAGATGTGGTTAAAGTTTAATAAAGAAACAGGTGGGATGCTGTTGAGAACAGGGTGGTATCTGTGCTGCTAACTGTCTCAATCACCCAGATGTAGGCAATACAGGACAAACAGGACTGCTGGGCCCCTGTGCTTACCAAGGTTGTTAAGAGATATTTGTCTGAGGAATGTGTGGTTGCCTGGAGACTTTATCTGTCAAGGACAGGGGTCTTTAGCCCCGACTCATCTCTTGCATAGTTCACCCCTTCTGTCCTCCCTTCTTCCACTAGGACCATTCAGTTCTGGTGGGACCCAATGAGAATCAAATAGATTGGCAGGACCCAACCAGAGGAGAACTAATGTTTAGCTGTTCAAATGTTAACCAATTAAAAGAACACTGTAAAACTGCTTGCCTTTCATTATAAAAACCCTGCTAAACGAGGGCTCGGGGCCTCTTAGTGTCACCGGTCACCGAGGGCGTGGAGGACCAGGCTCGAGCTTGCTAATAAATGACTCTTTGTTGCTTGCATTGATCGTGGTCTCTGGTGGTCTTTGTGGGGTCTCGAGCCTTTGGGCACAACAGTGCCTTGAGGAATATATCACATTTTTATTTCCTCTCTCCAAAACACTTTCTAGAACAATTAAAAACTACCAAATGGAAAATATAAATGTATGCTCTCATTATTATATAAGATAAATGAACACATATTTGTAAATACAAAAAATGTTTCTAAAAGAATAATCAAGAAACTAAATCAGAGTTTGATTTAGGGAGGAGAATTAAATAGTTTGAGGTCTAAACAGAAGTAAAGCTTACTTTTCAAGATTGTGCATTACTTTTGTTTTTTGATTTTGAAAAATGTTCATACAATAATAAAAATATTTTAAAAGCTAAATAAGCAAATGATCAAATTGGAGATTTGTTAGAAGTTATCTCTTCTCAAAAATATATTACATTTATTGAAACAATATGTAAACACAAATTTCATTGCTATGATTTACAAAAAAATAAAATATATTAGGCATATGTGTTAAAAAACTGCATTTCTTAGAGCTGTAATATTCTGTTCAGTAGAAATTTTTAATACATATCTAGAGAACATAGTCCAATAGTCTCTAAATGCTAAGCTACATTATATGCAATGGGAAGCTGTAAAAAACTGGCAGTATTTCCATGCCAAAGTTAAGATTTAAGTTCTAATCCTGCCTTATCTATCAAACTCCAAGGCCACCTCATCTGTCAATTTCTTGATTTCTTGAAATAGTTATTTCTTCATCTATAAAATGATCAACTTATCTCCAAGGTTTCTTCCAGCTGGGTGTTTCAATAGTTCTATGATTTGTGACTCAGAAACACAGTTGTTCTCAAGAATCATAAATAAAGCTTTGTTGCTGTTTTATGGCTTACTAACTTAGAACCCAATTTTCTGCAAGATTAAAATTAAATGTAGATTGTGGTCAAAGTCCTTATCGAATTGAATGTGGGGAAATTAAGAAACCATATAGGAAGAAAGATAAAAGGTAGTATGTATCATAGCAATTAATTTAAAAATGTAGAGTGAACATCTCTACAAATTGTTTCAAATTGGTGGACAGATTTTAATTAAAGTCATATAAATCACAATCACATTCCTAAATGGTGGATTCTCCCCTAACAGAAGAGCAAAATATGTAGACTAAGGAATTTTATTAGGAAATACAGTTGTGAATTCTTTTTTGAATTCTTCTCCAGATAGTCCTCTAAAGTAGGACACTGTAATCCTGAGAGTTCAACTTGGTTTGAGATCTGCTTGTTGCTTTTAGATTAGTAGTGTATTTTGGTTTGGGTTTGGGTCATCCAACATTTACTATTCTTAATGTAAACATGTTCTCTACTGTTGACCAGTCTTCACCTTTCAACACTATCATAGCCTGCAATTTCACACATTGACAATTTGCTGGATCCTGAAAACATGTGAGTGGGTTTCAGACCACTGCACCTGATCATTTTATTTCTAAATTAAACCAGAACTTTAGATATGTGCATATTTAGCAAATTGTTTTGACTTCTCCCTCCTCACCTCATTTTAATATCTTAAATCATCACCTTCTCAAAATGTTCTATTATTTACTTGCATCAAGGTTACTGACATTGAAATATGTGAAATATATTTTTGTGTTTTATATATTTAAATCTTATGGAATATAGTTAGTATTTTTGTTTTGTCTTTTTTTTTTTTTTTTGCTTTATTTAGATGTGACGTGAATTTGCAGTATTCAGTTATCCTTATGTAAAATAATTTGACATGCATTTCTGCTTACTAGTTTTTTTTCTGACTACATTGTATGACTTTCCACTTTACCTGACTTCTTAATTATTAATTTTTATTTTTATTATGCCATAAACAGTGAAGCATCTAATATAATTTTAAAAATTTAAAAAAGAACTTCTGAATGAGAACTAAATAATATAATTTACTCCCACAATTTTAGAAAGCCTATGACTTTGGAAATGCTCCTGTCAACTTTTAAAATCTGAAGTTATACACCAAGAAATAACATTGAAAAGTAATTCAAAGATATTGATACCGCTGTTTACCGGTGACGAGTTCTGCTCCTTCTAATGTTGAAGACTGAACACTAGAGAAGCACGCCAAGGCAAGCATATTAAGCAGGTTTTATTTAAAGATAATAATACAGACTTCTCCCGGCAGGAAGAAGAGGGCCATGGTTGATGTTCTAAAGTCCCAAGAAGTGAGCGCACCCTACATCTTTTATAGATTAAAGTCTCTTTTGTTCTCCAGTTCTCTCCCCCTCCTTCCTGCCTACAACTAGGCCTGGTTTTTCATTAAGTGAGAAACCATGGGCAGGGGGAGGGCCAGGGTGATTCAGGCAGATAAGGGCCCAGGGGCACCAATTAGTAGCTCCTTGCTTGCAGTCCTTGATAAAGGCAGGTAAATTTGGTAATCAATGGGCTCCGGAGATTCTTGACATTCCATTCTTCCAGGGGCAGTCTCCAACTTCCAGAGGCAGATGGCTTTATGGCCTCCATTTCCTCGATTTGATCGATCCCCTATTTCTGCACTACCTGTTCTTAATTCTGGCTTCAATATGAGCATGGTTCTTCTCATCTTCAAGTTTTTATATTCTAGTCTAATTGAAACCCCAACAAAAATTTAAATTAAACACGTTATCTTCTCTTAGAAATATCCCACCTGAGTGGTCTTTTATTTGAATTTCACTGCTTATCTGGAAATGTAGCAGTGCTTCCCAAAATAATGGAAGGGTGAAATCTGATACTTTTTCAGTGGATATTCACTTTGAACTTTTGTGTTAGTTTCTTATATTAGAAGAAATAACTAGCATTAAATATGTGAAAGGTTAAAAGATTATTTCCTTTAACACATATCATGGAACCAAACAATATCACATCCTTCTATACAGGCATATGTTTATATTATTTTCTAAATTCATGCTTACAATTTATAATAGATTCATAGCATGTAAATATATGTCTTAGATTAATTATGCGCTATTCCACTAAGCCATAATAAAATCTAATTTAAATTTTTTTAAAAGAATATCTCAGGGAATAATGTGTTCATAACGATCTGTTCAATTAAGCAATGTCACATTTGTTGTGTTTGATTAACAAAATTATCCAAACTATAAAGTTTTGATATGAAAATTCAGTTTATCTATGTTGCATTTGTCCCTTAGTATACTTTTAAGTTTTTAAAATGGTCCAATGTTCACACTATATTTTTAAATAGCCAGAACAATTTTAGTTTGGATTCCAAAACTTAGCATGATTAAGAAAAATACTTCAGTTATTGTTCATGTTGAAATCTGAAGGATTCTATATGACTAACCATTACCTTTTCTAAGAATAGAATTTTTTAAATTTAGAGATTTGTGGTCGTTGATTCATTAGCAACATTAATTATTACAGAAATAATTTGAGTACAAGATTTATGTATAATAAGACCTTTTAATGTGTTAATAAATATGGCACTCCAAATGGCATTCAGGTTATAGTGGAAATATCCATGTAATCGAAAGAGTGCATACCAAGGATATTTGATTAATTCCAGAAATTCATGGGAGTCTTTTTCAAGAAAACATGATAGGGCCAGGCATGGTGGCACCTTCCTATAATTCCAGCAGCTTGGGAGGCTAAGGCAGGAGAATTGCAAGTTGAAAGCCAGCCTCAGCAACTTAGGGAGCCCTAAGTAACTTAGCAAGACCCTGTCTCAAAAGAAAAAACAAAAATGACTGGATGTAAGTCAGTGATTAAGCATCTCTGGGTTCAACCCTTGGTACCAAAATAAATAAATAAATAAATAAATAAATAAATAAATAAATAATATAAAATAAAAAAAATAAAAAAGCAGAAAAAGAAAATATGATAGGATATAAAGCTTGGAATTGTGCTACATAGGCAAAAAGAATGTTAACAGTGGCCACTGCAGCTTGAACAGCATGCATCAATGTCTCTAACTACAGGAAGTGTGGTGTCTGGTTAAAACAAGAGACATTTATTGTCTCATAGTTCGAGAGGCTATAAATTGAAAAATAAAGTGTGGGTAGCATTACCTTCCTTTAAAATCTGCAGGGTTCAATTCTTCCTCCATTCTTCTGGTAGTCAGAGGTATTCCTTGGCTTGTAAACGCTCCCCCCACAATTTCTGCCTCTGCCGTCACATGGAATGCTTCTCCCTGTGTGTCTGTGTCTTTTCTTGTTATAAGGAGAAGTCATATAAGGAGTCACATTTACTTAGAACCTACTCTAATTATGTTATCTTAACTTGATTTTATCTGCAAAGATCTATTTTCAAATAAGGTCACTTTCACAGGTATTGAGGATTAGGACTTTTAGCATATCATTTCAGGAACTTCAACCCATAATAATGGTCAACTTTCATTAATTTTGGTCACAAAATCAACCTCATATGGAAATACACTGAAGTATTCTGCATACAGAGTCAACTGATCTACATCAATCAAAAGTTTATAGAGTTTATATGTACTCAAAGATTTTACCTCTTACACAAGGGACTCACAGTTTAAAAAGGTTGCCCAAAGATACCAGAACAATAATTTAGTATAAAGGCAGCATTTCTAGAAATGATTCCATAGGGATTATCACAGTCTCCTACTCAAAGTGAGGTCAATGCACTCGCAGTGCTGGCATCCTGGAAGCTTATTAGAAATTAAAACCTAAGACCCCATTCCAGTCCTATGGAATTAATATCTCCATTTAAATCACATTCCTAGGAGAGATATGAAATGCTGCTGTGGAGAATTTTAAAAAATTCTGTCAATGCTTTATAAGACGCTTGTGAAAATCTTTGATTTCCTGATAATCTCTTTAGTCTACTGTCTCTTGAAAAAGTTACGGTGTTAGGTAATACAACTAAGATATTTTAAAAAACTAAGATAATATACTTTTTTGAATAATTGCTTCAACAGGCTTAATTATCCTGCCTATTTCAGTCTTCTGGTGAAATGTGGTCAGTTTATTCTAATATAATTGGTGCAACCATAGAAAATGTAAAAGCATTACATCCTAATACATT
Organism: Sciurus carolinensis; assembly: GCF_902686445.1. Lineage (NCBI taxonomy): Eukaryota > Metazoa > Chordata > Mammalia > Rodentia > Sciuridae > Sciurus > Sciurus carolinensis. Next base: position 108,102,518 of record NC_062217.1, on the reverse strand, counting down.
CTGTCAGTTATCCTTTTTTGAGTTATTTACAAGAATTCTACAGTTCTTATTTGATTTAATAAACTATATTCAACTATAAGATACTATTCCCATAATCATCTTTGACAATTGCTTTTATGACTACTATATTAGTAATAGCAATACTATGACTCATAATGACTTTTATCATAATTACTATATTTTCAAATACCTTTTCTCATCTAATGGAACACATAATTTACACATAATGGAACACATAATTTACAAAACTACGTGCCTATTAATATTTACCCAGTGAAAATCACCTAATTATTTCGAAACAAAAAGTAGATTTTTAAAACATCCTTCATATTTACTTGGCTTAAGATTTATGTTAATTGAAATATTTTGTTCTAAAAGAAACTTTTGGCAAATAAATGTAATTTTAGTAATTTATACTTTGAATTTTAGTATGGTGCAATAACGTAAAATTTGGAGTTTTTAAATTTTTTTAACACATTACAAATTAAACTGAAATACAAACTATGTTTCAATATGGACTATGTTTTGGACTACTTCCACAGGAATTATAAGGAATGTATCTTTAGTTGCATAAACTTTCATCTATTTTTTTCTGTGTCTGCCTTAGATCTCCAAAATTAAACTGAAAAAGAATGTGTATGGTGACTCAAGCCTCTAATCCCTAATTAGGGAGGCTGAGACTGGAGAATCCTAGGTTTAAGGCCAACGCAGGCAATTTAGTGCAACCCTGCCTCAACATAAAATTAAAATTAACAAAAAAAAATGCAGTCTGTAAAAAATTTTAAAAAAATAAATAATTAAAAATTTTTTAAAAAGTATTCGAAAACTTAAAAAAAAAAAAAAAAAAAAAAAAAAGAAGGTGCTGGTGATGTAACTCAGTGGTAGAGCACTTGCCTAGCATGTACCAGGCCCTGGGTTTAATCCCTAGAACTGCAAGAAAAAAAAATGTATAACGAAGTAGAAACAAAATGGTTAAGATTTTTTTTGAAAGCTGAGAATGATAAACCCAGAATAAAGAAACATGGTGAGAGATACAACACTGTATACATGAAGTAAATATTTTAAAATATAATTTACATTTTATAGTTATTTTAGGATAGGGTTAATAGCATTTTATTATTATATTCAAGTGTATTTTTCTCAAATCATGATAGATCATTTCAAAGTTGTATTAATTTTCTATTGTTGTCAAACAAATTATCACAAACTTAGCAACTTAAAACATCATCAATTATTTTGTCTCCTCTTCTATGGATCAGGAATTTTGGTAAGCTTTATCTTCTGCTCAGGGTCCCAACAAGAAGAAATAAAAAAGTCAACCATGACTTCAATCTTATCTTATAATCCAAACGATTTCAGTTTTATTGACTGTTGGCAAAATTCGGGTCTTTATATTTGTGGGACTGGGACCTTCTTGTTCTTGTTGGCAGTCAACTGGATACAATTTTTAGGTCCTAAAGGATGCCTCTGATAACTTGCTCTGTGGCCTTTCTACAACACGGTAGCTTCTTTCTTTGAGAGGAACAGAAGAGTGTTTGGTGCAGTTTTCAATCTCCCTGATTCTCTCACTAGCATCTATCTTCTTTTAAAGTTCTTAGGATATTAGCCTACTCACACTCAGGAAGTCGTATGGGGTATGGACAGCACAGGGTAGGGATCTCTGGAGCATCTTAGAATTCTATCACAGAGGTCTTTGTATGTTTCTGACTTAAGGTTGACACAGGCTTGCAATCATCTATTATAGCAACTATTTTAATATTTCTGAATATATTCTACACTTAGTGTAGTATAATTCCATTTTCATTACACTGAACATAATACAATATTGAACATGGGACACCAAAATTTAGTTGTCACTTCAGGAGATATCAGACACTTGGTGTCATGACAATATACTTCAATTGACCTTTTAAAGTGTTGCGATGAAAAAACAAGCCTCTTGCACTTTTTTGAGTTTCTAATTTGTTTGCTTTTGAATTTGGTGTAGGTGAACATACATTACAAAACATGAATGTCTTGATATACTTTTGTTGGACTCTATTGTGGAACTTCATGCCTTTTTAAAAGCACACTAATTTCAAATTCTGAAGAAGTCTCTTCAATTTATCTGAAGCTATCTAGGCTGAGGTATCACTATGGAAAATCAAATAGCCTGTGCCTCTTTGGAAATTGTCATTAGTTGCAAATCTCTTATGAGTCAATGAGAAGCCAAATGAACCCTAAGTGTAATCTTGACTTTAAAAATACAATCAGTCCTATATCTAAATCTGTTTAGAAACATTTTGGTGAAGATAATTGTATTCTGTACTTGCTCGTCATTTTATATTTGTATAAGGAACAGGGAAATTTTGAACCATTTTCTTCCTCAAAAGCATAAACATTAATAAAGCTGCACTTAAGAGTAGATACAGGATAATCCCAATAGATTTATACTTATCCATAGATAAAAGCCAGAAATTATCAGCTATCTTATACATTTTGAACTTGATAGAATTTTGAGAGTTCACTCTATTCATTTCACATCTTTCTACTTACATTTATCTACATGTCAATAGAATCATATTTGATGTAAGCTTATGTGAAAAAATGAATGCAAATAGTGTTGGGGTTGGAGGAACATTGAGAGAGCAAGATTCTTGCAAAATGGATTTTTAAAGAAACTTAAAGTCTCTCCTTTCCCAGAAAGGTTTAGTTTGACTTTCAGAAATCCTAATTATTTTATTTTTAATTTCTCTTGTAATTTGATGCTTTAAAATATTTCATTTTTAATACACAATTATTTTCCCCAGAAACATTTAATTGGTTGAAAATTTATGAAATCATTTTACCAATATTCAATTCATCAAAGCTATGTTATTTCTTACAAAAATAAGCAATACAATTTTAAAAAAATTCTTCTAAAAACAAATAAGTCCTTTAGTATAAATAAATGTACTGCAATGTTTTGTTAGCTCTAATTTTTTATTTCTTTTTAAAATTTTTTTATTTGTTTATTTATTTATTTATTTTTTTGGTGGTACTGGGAATGAACCCTGGGTGCTCTAACACTGAACTGTATATCTTCAATACTTTTTATTTTTTAGTTTGAGAGAGGATTTCAGTAAATTGCCCAGGCTGACCTCAAACTTGGAATCCTTCTGTTTCAGACTCCAAGTAGCTGGGATTACAGGCTTGTACCACCACACCCAATTCAATTCACTATTTATTTCAATTTATTTATTCTGGCCTGTCATTTTCTGAAGAACATTTTTAAGGGAAATGGTCCCCCAAATTATTTTGTGGTCAAATAAATCCTGGTTAACTACACGTTTTGCTCATTTACTGGAAATTCATAAAATAAACTGCCATATAAAAGACAATGGGAAGTCATGCAGAAAGTGTTTAATTATATAAATTTGACCTTTTCAAAACTTAATTAACCATAAAATCTGTTAATAATCATCTAAATTTTACTCAAAACAATATAATGGGATTACTTATCCTATACATTTGACTTTTTCAAATCAGTGTTTTATTATATGTATGTATATATATATATATATTTGCATATACATAAACACACACTTTAACCTATATATACTATGTGTATGTATATGTGTGTGTGTATATATACATACACATAAGTTTACCTATATATACACATATTTACAAATATTTCCAGTTTTTCCTGTATGTTAAAATTAAAATGAGTTCAAACTAGTATCTATTCAATTCAAATTCAGGAGCACATGATTTGTTTCACCCTCTACACTTGCTTCTTTGTGACCTGTTTCTCTTACTGTTAAATTACCTGTTTTTTGTTTTCATTTGTTTGCAGTACTTTAAAAATATTGTTCTGTTATCTTCTGGTTTTGAGAATTTCAGATGAGAATTCTGTGATTTCTTTTCTTAAAAAGTATTGTTGATATATAGGTTGGGTGCAGTGGTGTATGGCTGTAATCCCAGGGACTTCAGAGGCTGAGGCAGGAGAATTGAGAGTTCAAAGTCAGCCTCAGCAAAAGAGAGGTGCAAAGCAACTCAGTGAGAGACACCCATCTCTGAATAAAATATAAAATAGGGCTGGTCAAGTGCCCCTGAGTTCAATGCACAGTAAGTATCCCCCCCAAAAAATTTTTATTGATACATAATTCACTTATGGTACAATTCCTTCACATAAAATATACAATCCAGTTTTTAGTACGTTTACACAGCTGTGCAGCCATCACCACAAGCTAACTTCAACTATTTTTTTCCTCTACCCCAAAAGAACTAGATCCATAACTGGCCACTACCCACCCCACCACAATTTCATCCATTCCCATCTATCAGCAACCATTAATCCACATTTTTAAAAAATTTTTAAATTTATTCTAATTAGTTGTACATGAGAGTAGATGCATTTATACATTTTGATAGATCACACACAAATGGAGTATAATTTCTCATTTTTATGATTATATTTTTATCTTATAGATTTGCTTATTCTAAGCATTTCGTAAAGAGCTGACCTCTTCCTCTTAGCACAGTGTTATTTTATCATTCAAAATGATATATTTAGTATATATCAGTGATCATTTATTTTCATTAATGAATAATTTTCATTATGTGACTATTCCACTTTTTTATCCATTCATCAGTTGATACACATGCATTATTTCACTCTTTTGCTGTTATGAATAATGCTGCTCTGAACGTTAGTGTGCAGTACAAATTTTTATGTGGGTGTATGTTTTTATTTCTCTTGGGTATAGAAGAACCAGCAAAATTGCTGGGCCATATGCTTGACATTTTGAAGAAATGAAAATCTGTCTTTTAAAGCATATGAAACCTTTTAGATTCCTACCAACAATGCAAGAATTTTGTAATTTCTCCATGTGAACCAGCACAACTTATTTTGCTGTTGAACACAATTATGTTAGTGAATATAAAACTATGTTTTCTTAGGTGTTGAGTCTCATTTCCCCAATGACTAATTTTTGCTGTGCTTTTGCAAATTTGTATCTCATTTCAAACCTTTTCCCCATTTCAGTTGTACTATTTGTCTTTTTATTATTGAATTGCAAGCAAACATTCCTTATAAATTCTCAATTGATGTCCCTTATTAGATACAGGGCTTTCAAATGTTTTCTGCCATTTTGAATGTTTTCTTTTTACTTACTCAATGGTACTATTTTTATCTCAGAAGTTTTTAATATTTATTGAATGCAATTTATCTTTTCATTTTTTGATTGTAATTTCAGTATTTTATCTACAATACTATTGGTTATGAAATCAAAGAAATCATGAAAATAGACACCTGATGTTCCTAAGAGTTTTATAGCCTTACCTCTTACATTTAGTTGTATAGTCTGAGCTATTTTTTGTATATGTTTTGATTAGGGTTCAATATCATTTACTGCATTAGTCTATCTGGTTATAATAGAAATATCTGTTGAAAAACTAAGCTAGTTACCCCTGTCAAAAAGCAATTGACCAAAAATGCTGTGTGTACTTATGAATCCTCATTTTCATTTTTAATCTTTGTGTCTTATGGCAAAACATCATTCCCTTGATTACTGCAACATTGTAATAAGTCTTGAAATCAGCAAGTGTGAATTCTCCAACTTTGTTCTTATTCAAAAATTTACACACAGATATACAAAGATTATATGATAATAAAATGAACAGTTAAAATTTTATTATATCTATGTATAATAATAGCATCAAAAAAGGGAAGCAGTGGATTTAAACTGAATTGAACTTTCTGTATTTCACTGGAACTAAATCAGTATAAATCAAAAGTAGATTCTGATTAGAGGAGATATATATATGTTGTAAACCACTAAAGAAAATACTCAAAAATTTAAAAATCAGTTAATTAAATAAAATGTAATTAGAGAAAATATCCATTTAATAATAAAGAAGGCAATAAAATAACAGAAGAAGAAAACCTGAAGCTTTAAAGGGGAAAAAAGCAAATTAATTACATAAATGCAAATATATTAAAAACTTTAATCAAATGACAGAAATTGAGTCAATTACATGCTGCCTAAAGGGGAAACATTTTAGATTCAAAGATGTTCACAGTTCAAATTAAAAGAATGGAAGTATAGAAAGAATAGCAAAAACAATAAAATCCATAAAAGAGCTTAAAGTAGTTAACATCAAAGTAGACAATAAAATATAAAGAGAAAATAATTCAATAATAATAGTTGAACATTTTAGCACTCTACTATTATTGAATAGAATTATATACAGAAGATCAACCAGGAAAGAGAGGACTTGGAGAGCATTTTAAACAGTGTAAGACAAACCTGTCTATGGAGCAGTCCTTTCAATGATAGCAGATTACAGCTCCAAGATAGGGCTGAATATCCTCCTGATGTGAGGTCCATGGGGGACCTTCCACCCTGTCAGAGGTCCACTGGGGATCCTCCATGAATTCTGAGATGACAATGGACAAAAGAGGGTTTGTCTTTGCAAAATCTTGTGTTCCACAGACTCTAAGACCTCTCCTGGAACAACTGACAGCTAGGAGGGAGGGTAGGGAGGTCAAAGTTATGCTTTACTTTTTAGAATAAATGCACCTATGGACCCTGTTGCTTGTGTCTGCAAGCAGTTTGTGGTCTAATAAACGGCACTTGTACTATTACTGAGGGGAACCCATCTTTGTAACCCTGTGCACCTCCACAAATTGTCGAGAATGAAAGGCAGGAGATACAGAGGGGAAGCCCTTTCCATTCCTATCTCCACTTAAGGTTCTACTGAGCTTCAGAGACAACTCACACCCACAAGTAATGGGTCCTTTCCAGGCAATTCCACACCCAGAAATATGCCCTGTAAGGAGATAATCAAACAAATCATCTAAAATAAGATTATCTAACAGAGATGCAAGGTAGAGCCACATATGTACTTTTGAAATTTTTCTATAGACACATTTTATAAAGATAAAAAGAAACAACCAATTAATCATTTATTTTGTTGAACCAATATATCAGAAATATTGCCTTTTCGACTAGGGTTGTCAGATTTAGTAACTAAAATTATAGTGTGTACTTCATTACATTCCAGGTAAATGAGTAATCTTTTGAACATAAGTATATCCCATGCAATATTTGGGATATACTTTTACTAAAAATAAAAAAGAATAACAGATTACATTTTCATCTCAATGAGTAATGTACATAGAAAATTATTCAAGACAGGCTATATGCTGAGCCATAAACAAGCCTTAATAAACTTAAATGGAGTCTAGTCATGTGAAGCATGCTGTCTTTTAAATAAGATATCACTAAAGGGATTAGAAAATATAGATTTATAAAATTACTTCTTAAATTAGTTAAAAGATAAAAGGAGGCATTTGATTTTGACCCGAAGATCTTCCTATAGTATTTCTTGTGAGGCTGCTTTGCAATCAACCAGTTATCTCAGTTTTGTTTTATATGAGAATGCTTTATTTTTGCCTCATTTTTTTATAAGATAGTTTGGCTAGATACAAGATTCTTAGGCATTTTTACTTCTAGCACTTTGAATGTGTCATCATACTACCTTCTAGGTCAATAGTTGCTGATGTGAAGTTAGCCCTTTATCCTATTATGCTTCCACTGTATAGAACAAATTATTTTTATGTCTTTATACATTTCCCTTCATCCTTGGACTTAAACAGTATGACTATAAGATCTCTGAGTGAATCTTTTTGCATTTGTACTATTTGGTATTCATTGTGCTTCTTGAAGTGTAGATTAAGATTTTTCTTCTAATTTGGCAATATTTTAGACTATTTTAGGTGCATTATAATTATACATAACAGTAGGATTTGTTGTTACATATTTGTACATGCACATGATATAACAACATAATTATGGCAACTTCTTAGCCACTAGTTCTTGAATATTTTTTTGTTCCTGACTATCTTCTTTTCTGCTGAGCCTGGCATCTGGATCCCTTCAAAGCTCATACTTATTGCCTGTATTTTTTTCTCTGTGAATTTTTCACACTTTCTTATTTTGTTGTTGTAGAAAACAGAAAATTTTAGGTTATATGTTGTAGTGATTCCAGGAACCGTTTACTCACCCTGAGGTCTCACTTTTTGAGATCTGGAAATTAATCTGTGATTTATCTTGATGCTAGTTTGGCCATTGGTTTATTTGTCTAGTGACTTAGTGGAACTAATTTTGTAAAGACTGGTTCCCCTGCAGTGTACAACCTCTGATGTCCTTGCTCATATTTTTTCCTCATGTTACCTTTTATCCTGGTTAACTAGAAGTAGCCCTTGGATGGATATAAACTATTTATTGGTCAAAGATGGTACCTAAATCCCCTTACCAATTAGATTTGTACCCTCACCTTGGGATGTGTGAGTGATTTGGGGTGAGGGGATGCTTTCACAAGTCTGACAGGGTTCTGTTTCTTTTCATCCAGGGTCAGCATAAGACTGAATGTTTGTAGGCTTCCTCTCTGATAATTTCTGAGAGGTTAGAGTTTTACTCATGCACATATTATTGCAGGCACAAGGAATTATTTTTTTATTTAATTATTAAGCCTACCTTCTGGGAGTCATTTCTAGGTCAAAGAAGTTTATTGTTCTGTTAGAGTTTGGTCAAAAGAAGAGCTTGAAAGCTCTTGGAAGATGAGACTTTTGCTCTCTGTTGGTGATTTTGTGTGTGGTTTGGAGAGTGCTCTCAGTTGTGCTTCACTTCCTGCTCTGATTGACCACGAGAAGACAGACTTTAGCATATACGCAAAACATTTTCAATGATTAGAGTTGAGTGTGGTTCCATGAGACCCCTTCTTAATTGTTTCCCTCATATGTTTTATTTAATCATCTGACATTTTTATTTGTATTGTGGAACTAAGATTTCCTTTTCATCAAGATTTTCACTATTACAACAGCTTTAGAAGTGGATCTCTCCAAGTTCCTCTTAGGTCAACCTCTTAAGAGTGACCTGCCTTTGCCTTTATCATCTGGTCTCTTTCCCTGGCTGAATCTGTGAATCAATTGCACAAGACCTGAAGGAAAGACCCCATTTTCTGGAGTGATACACCTAGAGAAATCAGTAAGGGTGGTCCTCCTGGTTTTCTGATTTTCCCTACCTGGTTTGGAATCTGCACTGAGAGCAAGCTGGGGTATGGGAAACAGTATTTCAATATTCTTAACATGCTCTGACTGATGTAGTCTCCACCCTAATACGGACTGCCTGGGTGAAGAAATGAAACCCACTTCTCTATTGCAGCTGCCTAGAATTTAGCTCTATACTCGTTCTTATAATTCTTCCTCTAAATTCAGTGTGTATTCTGGAAGTTTTCATTTTTTTTTTTTTTTCATTCTAGTTTAAAGCATGGTATAAGTGGAATAAATTTTGAAATTGCAGTTATCACTATGACATGTTTTGATGTAATTTTGTTCTTTTCTTTCTTGTTTCTTTTCTTTCTTTGTTCTTTATATAAAGAGCTTTATTGTGCTCCTTATATAAACCATTGGTTTATGCTTTCTATCAAATGTGATAATTTTCAGTTGTCATTTCTTTCAATATTGTTCTCATATCTACTCTCCTCCAGGTAACACAGATATATACATATAGATATCTGATATTATCCATATGTAGTTGATTTTTTTTGATGTGTGGTTTTTAGATTTCTTAGTGAAACCTTTACTTTAAGGTTAAGCAGCTCCACTACTAATATGTGATCTTCAAAGTCCCTAGCACAATCCCCATATATTCAAAAATGTTGCTTCACTGGCTGGTAAGTACTTAAAGGATCTCCAGCACTTTGTGAGATCTAGAAAATATTCCAACTAGTAAGTCCACTGTAATCTTTTTTCTTTAACACTTGCTTCTTGACCCATCTTACCTAGTACCTTGTGAAGATTGATAATCAGGGACTCATTGGTAGCCCCAATGTATTGAAGCTCTCTCAAGAGCTCATTTGTCTATGTAACTTCTTTAGTGCTACATCTAGAAAGTTCTACATACCTTTATGTCCCTGAGCTCTGGAAACTTTCTCCTTATTTTAGTCAGGTTTTTCATTGCTGTGACCAAAAGACCTGACAAGAGCAATTTTAGAAGAGGAAAAGTATATTTAGGGACTCATGGTCTTAGAGATCTTAGTCCATAGATAGTCTTTTACATTCCTGGAGGCCTGAAGTAAGGCAGAACATCAGGCAGAAGTGTGTGGGGGATGAAAGAAGTTGCTGGAGAGATTTCCTCACCACAGGAAAATATAAACCACAAAGACATGGTCCTAGAGACCCACCTATTCCAGCCACACCCTGCCTGCTTTCAGTTACAACTCAGTTAATCCCTATCTGAGGATTAATGCACTGTTTGTATTAAGACTCTCATAACCCCATCATTTCACCTTGAAATCTTCTTGCATTGTTTTTCACAAAAGCTTTTGGGGAATACCTCATATCTAAACCACACAATGTAGCCAGGACTCTGATTCAGTTTCTGCCTCCTTTCTGTGCTATAATTGGTAAATTTCCTCCTGACAAATTGCTAGGAGCTTGTATAATACATTTAATTTCCCTTTTTGTGTGGACTATCGTCCACTTCCAGTTCTCTTCAATGTATGTAAATAGCTATTTCATGTCTTTTTCAACTTTTTCACTTTATTTTGGGAGAAAAATTTTATAACAGTTAAAATTTCATGAGTGAAAGCATGGTTTAAGTGGAATAAATTTGAAATTGCTAATAAAGTTTTAACTTCTTTTTAAATCTTAGACACTGCTTAAGTTCCATTGCTTTATTTTCCTTTGCACTTGGGAGTCATTAATTTTGCAAATTTCAGGAAAAAAAAAAAAAACACAAAGCACTGTTTAGTTTGAGTATTTTTCTATCTTTAAACAAATATCAGAATAATTGATACATTAACCAATACTCACTACACAAGTTACTATGGCATTTCAATATTTTGTAGATGGCAGAAATAATAAACCATGTCTAGTACATGTTTAAACATGAGCTTAGGAATTTTGATAGCAATACTCCATATTAACTATTCTTCTTTGAAAAGTAGATGCAAGTAGAAGTGCTTCTAACTTGAGATGTGTTAAGAGATTTACTGAGATAACTAACCATACCAGAATAATTCATGGAGTAACAGTAGGAAGTGGATTTTACATTAGGAAGCTAAGTACTGCCTATAAAGTATAAGAACACATATTTTAAAGTGAAGATATTCTCTGAAACAGTGAAAGTAAAAATGACATTATGGGATTCCATATTTATTCCTTCTCAATGGCTTTTAAATAAAATTTTATGGTGTATCATGACAGAGATAGTTTTCTAACTGCTGGTTTAGTGAAACCTGTTCTCTTTCTGCTACATTTATCATTGGCAGAAATAAATTCCTACAATCACTACTTAGATGACAATTTTAGAAAATGTTGGAAGATTAGTAATGCATTGACTTTTTGTCTTAAAAATAAATCCATAAAATTATCTCAGTAGGTAATTATTTTCCTTTTAAAAGAAAACAAAAATGATGGTGGTTTAAGTATTTCAATTGCTATATGTCTTTATTACTTTTTTCCTATTTTAATTTTTCTTATTAAGTATTTCTATTCCTCCTTTTGAATTTTGATTTATGGTTACTTGAGCATATGAAAAATAACAATTATTCTGTAATTAAATAAGACCCAATTTGATTTGAATGTTTTAGTGCTAATAACTTATACAAATACTACTGTCTCTGATTCTAAACTGCTTGAAAATGCTTTTTTTAGAGAAGGATTATAACATTCCTCATTGTATTACTTTCTGAATATTATTCCAGTGTATTTCTTAACTCATTCCTTGATAAGACTTTAACTCAAACATAAAACCTTTTCTTCTGTGTTCATCAATATCACATGTAAATTTTTCTCTGTCAGCAATCTAGGAAATCTATGACCAAATTGTCTTATAATTCTTATGATAATTTTAGCTTGGTGATGATGTTTCAATTGATATCATTCTTCTTTATTTCAGATATATTTTGTAATCCCAGCTACATGGGAGGTTGAGGCAGGAAGATCACAAGTTCATAGCCAGCCTTGGAAACCTAGCCACAACCTGTGTTAAAAGGACTGGGAATGTAGCTCAATGGCACAACACTTGCCTAGCACATGTGAGTTTTGAGTTCAATCCTCAGTACCAAAAAAGAAAAAGAAAAAAAAAAAAAAAAAGAGGTATTCCAATAGTGGACTAAATTAAGTTCCTGTGTCTGAAAGTTCCTAGTGAAACAATACAAATTGGGGTACACATGAAATTTAATACTTAGCTCAAAATAATGGCCTAAAAGTAGTTATATCAAGGAAAGTGAACTCTGATACATACTTATAGTATCTAAAATCAAAATCAATAAATTTTCTTCTGCCTCTAATGAAAACGTCCAGTTCAATTCTTCTGCCCACAGAAATCTGACATGACTGTCTGCCTTGCCAGGTGTTGATTGATACTTAGCTAAGTGCATCTAATACATTTCAACAGCTGTTCTATTTAGATAATTTCTTAAGGCAGTACAAGAGAGACATGCTCATATATGTGGATCAGTTGTTTACTGGGGAGAAAAAGCTTTATCTGTATAAATAGCTTACATTAATCTAAACCAAAATAATCAAATTTTGTTAAGAAAACATAAAGTCACATTGTAAATTCTCAATTTTCAAAAAAAATAGTGCTTTCTTTTAAACAATTATATACATTTTGAACATCTGTGATTTGAAAAAAATTGCTATGTACTTATTAATCTAGTGATTTATCTGAGAATTTTACCTTTACCTATATGTTAACCACTTATAAAATAGATTGCAATTTGGTTTAATTCATCCTATAGTTCTGAACATATCCGCATTTTAAATTCCTGATGATAGGCTTACCCTTTCTAAAATTAAATTACTTATCAGTGATTATGACTGAACTTGCAGATATGTTTGCCTCTTTTTAACTTAATCATAAGATTAATTTTATAAAGTTATGGGGGAAATATCATAATTAATATTAAGGTGGCAGGTGTATTCAATCTCACAGAATAGAACAGAAAATCCTAAGCATCTTGATATGGATCTTATATAAATATATTTTAATGCAAAATTTATGTTGCTGCTAATGTATAGGAAAATTAAATATTAAATAGCCAGGTGAAATTAATATTGTAGATTATTGTGGCATCAAATTTGACAGCATCACTTCAGTAGCAAACAAAACTGTACATAACCAGTTTGTTATTAGAAAACATTTAACAATGTGAAATGATATGGTGAGTAGTTAAAAAGATGTGCCTCAAGGATGTGCTAGGAGAGGAAGGAAATCAAAAAAGAAAAGGAAATAGAAGCACAAAGTAAATGGGTGGATTATTTCAGTGTCCTCTACTTGATGAATGATTGTGTGAAAGTTTCAGAATTCAATGGAAAAATAAGAAATAAAAGTGTCGACTAAAAATATGGTAGGAAGTATCTGGTGATAACAACAGTTAGGTGTAGTTATACAGTTGTGTCCCTGAAGTAAGTAGAGGCAGAAGGTGCTAAAACTGATAACAGTTGTGATCTAAATTTTAATGCTGTGTTTGAATGTGGTTGAATAAGTCAGAATTTCACTGAGCTAATAATGAGGATCCATAAATATCAGAATTGGTCAAACAATGTGATCCCAAATGTAGAAGGAAGTTGGGCTTCTGAATAGAATATAAATAGTTTCAATGACCAAGGGCAGGATGAAGGAGGTTTTCTTCATTTTCAGATTTCATTCTTTATACAATCTTAAAAAAAATAAATAAAGCTTTAGGTAGAGCATTTCCTCTCTGAGGAAAAGTTATGTTCCTTTTAAGTCAATTCTGAAGGGTAGGCACTTTGTGAAAATTTTGAATTTAGGTGGCAGGACAGTATTTTTATCCAGTAAATGTTGGTCCTTTATAGACAGTAGAAGAGCTTCCAAGGACAGTCTGGAGCAGGGAGATGCCTGGAACTGGAGGCATAGATTAAGATTGTAAAATTCAGTGATGTTGCAAGCAAATTCAAGCCTTGGAAATTTCATCTTAATGGTATCTTTGAATGAAAAGAAGTTCTCCCGAGGACCCTTTACCAACTAAGACTGAGATCCTTGAACATCTTACAGGTCCTTGATACCTAGATCTTTATATTAGCCATGGAATGTTGGATGACTCAGGCCTTCATGATAGTTTCTCAGTATCAAAGTAAATATATGAATATAAATGAATTTATTTTTACCTTGGTATGCACAATATGGTGCTATGATAGGAATTCTGATTCATATCTCCAGAAGAAATGTTAATTTTATGTTTTCAGAAGTGTCCTACATATTTTATTAACACATAGTTTCAGAAAATATTATCATATTTTCTTTATGCCTATAGCTTTAAGAATTCCTGTACTGCATATTAAATATACTAAATATAAGAAATGATTAAAACAATGAATTTAGAGAAAACATGCAAAATGATACAAATATGTTTGGTTGATTTTTTTTCACGAATTGAGTAGTGGAACCATTTTTTTGATTCTTTTATGCCTTAATTTATCTGTTATGTTTAAAAACTACAGTTGATCCCCAAGATCACCCCTAAGCTTGGTGATTTGATAAAGTAATGCACAGGACTTAGAAGTCATTGTACTCACAGTACAAGGATACAAAGCAAAATCAGCAAAGGAAAAATGTGAATGGGGCATGTCTGGAGGAAACATAGTGAAAATTTCTTTTTCTTTTTTAAATTGTTTTTCTTTATTTTTGTTACAGACTGCATTTTGATTCATTGTGAAAATTTCTAAGAGTTCTCAGAGTGGAGCTGCACAGGATATACTTCATCCATTCATTAATGAATATTTGATAATATGTACATAGTGTTGTCTGCTAGGGAAATTCATCCAAGCCCAGGAGTCCACGGCTTGTATTGGGAGCTGTTCTTGTAGGAATATAATGTCTGTATGATTGACTATGGTCACTGAAGCTCCAGACCCTAAAAGCAAAATGTTTAGCATAAATTACATTGCTTGAACAAACTAACTGGACAAACTGATCTAGATAGTTCAGCCTGGTTCAAGACCCTGAGCATGTAAAACAGTCATTTAAAACATTCCAAGAGCTCAGTTTCCATGTTCTGGCCAAGGGTCACATGAAAACATATCCTTCTTGGAAAAATGCAAGATTTGGGTAACTAAAGCCAGCTGAATTACCCTTTTGTTAAAAACTACCAAGGTCATATTTTTAAATATCTATTTGAAGCACACACAAACATACATATATATGTAAATATTTTACTTTGAAAACCAAGATTGCTACAATTTAATACTAATGACCTAGATATTCACATCTAGGATCC
Organism: Sciurus carolinensis; assembly: GCF_902686445.1. NCBI lineage: Eukaryota > Metazoa > Chordata > Mammalia > Rodentia > Sciuridae > Sciurus > Sciurus carolinensis. Next base: position 108,087,242 of record NC_062217.1, on the reverse strand, counting down.
ATATAGTTTTTCATTTTTCATAATACTTATGCTCTGCATGAACACTGAATTCATAAATACTGAGCTCTTAGGGGAAATACTATTTTAGGTTCCTGTAAACTTCTGTTCATGGCATTTTTGTCAATCAATCAATACATAACCATGTTTTATGTGTGCTTTCTTTCACACGTAAATACTTACCTTGTTAGGAATTTATTGTTGATTTGTTGACATTGTACACATGTTCAATAGCATTATAACTCACACTTGAATGAAGCTCATCTTTTACACATACTTTTTTCTCTGAGGCACATCACTTCATAGCCTTCTTGTGATTAGAGACAGTAGAGAGTCCTGCAGTGCTGCACTCGAGGTCATTTTAAACAGTGAAATCACAAAGAAAGTAAAAAAAAAAAAAAAATGCAAAAACATCACACTAAATATCCATAGAAAGGACACTGTTTTAAGTTTGAAGGTGAAACAAAAAAAATCAGTGTAAAACTTTTCAAAAAAGTTGAAACAAAAAATCAGTGTAAAACTTTTTGTGAACTGGGGTCTAGGGCTGGCCAGCTCAAATTTTGCTGCTCTGTGAATATATTGGGGAATGCCTGTGAAAGCACTGTGAGTATGAATTTTCAGGTTACAAATACATCTTAGTGAGAAGGCAGATTCTCAATCATGAAATCCACAAATAGTAAAAATGAACTATTTTTCATTAAATGAATAATTTTATAATATATAGCTTTTTCTTCTTTTCTTTTTTATTTTTACAGACTGCATTTTGATTTATTGTATACAAATGGGGTACAACTTTTCATTTCTCTAGTTGTACACAATGTAGACTCACACCAATCATGTAATCATACATGTACATGGGGTAATGATGTTTGTCTCATTCCACCATCTTTCCTTCCTCTGCCCCTTCCCCTCCCCTCATTTCCTTCTACACAATTCAATGTTCTTCCCTTATCCCCTCATTATGTATCAGTATCCACTTATCAGAGAAAACATTCAACCTTTGGTTTTGGGGGATTGGCTTATTTCACTTAGCATGATATTCTACAACTCCATTTACCTGCAAATGCCAAAATTTTATTCTTCTTTATAGCTGAGTAATATTCCATCATGTATGTATAGCACAGTTTCTTTATCCATTCATCCATTGAAGGGCATCTAGGTTGATTCCACAATGTAGCTATTGTGAATTGTGCTGCTATAAACACTGATGTGACTGTGTCATTATAGTATGCTGATTTTAAGTCCTTTGGGTATAAACCAAGGAGTGGGGTAACTGGGTCAAAAGGTGGGTCCATTCCAAGTTTTCTGAGGATTCTCTATACTGCTTTCCAGAGTGGCTGCACCAATTTGCTACTCCACCAGCAATGTAAAAGTGTGCCTTTTTCCCCACATTCATGCCAACATCTATTTTTGTTTGTGTTCCTGATAATAGCCATTCTAGTTGGAGTAAGATGAAATCTTAGAGTTGTTTTAATTTGCATTTCTGTAATTACTAGAGATGTTGAACACTTTTTCATATACTTATTAATTGCCAGTGTGTCTTCTGTAAAGTTTCTGTCCAGTTCCTTGGCCCATTTATTGATTGGGTTCTTTGTATTTTGGGTGTAAAGTTTTGTAAGTTCTTTATAAATTTTGGAGATAAGTGCTCTGTCTGAAGTGTGTGTGGAAAAGATTTTCTCCCACTCTGTAGGCTCTCTCTTCACATTCTTGATTGTATCCTTTGCTGAGAAAAAGATTTTTTTGATTGAGTTAATCCCATTCATTGATTCTTGCTTTGATTTCTTGTGCTTTGGGAGTCTTGTTGAGGAAGTCTGATCCTCCATTCCATGTTTTCTGAGGAATCTCCATGCTCCTTTCCAGAGCAGCTGCACTAATTTACAATTCCACCAGCAATATATGAATGTACCTTTTTCCTTATATCCTCTCCAACACCTACAATTGCTTGTATTCTTGATAATAGCCATTCTATTTGGAGTTAGATGAAATCTTAGGGTAGTTTTGATTTGCATTGTATTGTCTCACATATTTATTGTTTTGTGGTGAGAACATTTGAAATTTATTCTCCGTGATTTTTCAGAATGCAACACATGGTTATTACCTATAGCATTATACAATGAATCTCTGAATTTATTCCTTTTATCTAACTGAAAATTTGTATCCTTTGACCAAAATCTCTCCATACCTACCTTGGGTTTCTTGACCAGCTGATAGAAAGTAATGCCTGAGATCCTGCTTTCCTGTCAGCACGTCTCCTGGTCCTTTGGGGCAGGGATTTGATTGATTGGTTGGGTTAGGGGTGGGATATCACTGGATCTGAAAACTGAGGAGATGACCTTTCCAGCTTTTATGGTCAGACATCAACAATGTGTATGCCATATTGTAGTTAACAAAACACCTTCAGATTTCATAAAATTCACGAAGCACCTCAAGCACTCTGAGAGGGGAGCAGAGAGTTATTGTCTTTGATTTACAGATGAAACAACTGAGATCTGGAAAGTTGCCATCTTTCCACAGGTGGCTCAATCAATAAAAGATAAAGTTAGGCTTGTATCCATTCAGGGCTTTTTTTAAAAATTAGCTTTATAGTTTTACATAGTAGTTGTGTTCATCCTAACAAACTCATACATGCATGAATTTGATTTCAGCTCACGATCACCCCACTTTTCCCTCCTTCTTTCCCTGCCATCTTCTCTTCCCTCTCTCCATTCAGGTTTTATGTCACCTTGTCCTTTAGTTTGTCAAATCCCTCTTGTTAAATGGATACAATTTCACACTATCTTTCATGTCACTTTTTCTGGGGAGCCTGACAGCATTTCTAGGTTTGTAAGTAATGATAAATTATCTTATTTTTTGTTGTTACATTTTAACTAAATGTTTTATTTTGAATAAAAATCACAGATTTTATTAAGGTAGTGAAGGTGGTACAATTTCCATATTTAGTTTCTAACATTGTTAACATTTTGCATTACTATGCTGTTTATTTATAATTAAAAAACTGACTTTGGTACATTATTATTAATTAAATTCCAGACTTTATCTATAGTTCAGCAAATATACCATCACTGTATTCTAGAACTCAATCCAGGGGACAACATTGCATTTAATTTTCTTGGCTCCCTAGTTCATAATTGTCTCTTGGTCTTCCTGGTTTTGAATTACCTAATAATTTTGAGGAACACTGGCTAGATAAAGAATGTCCCTAAATCTTTGTATGGCGAGTGATTTTCTGATGCTTAGGCTGGACTTTGAAAAACAATGTCACAGTAGTGAAGTCTACTTTTCATCATATCATAGCAGAGGACACCTTGTCAACCAGAAAGTTCTGAGAAGATCCCCCTAGAGGTGGACTTATGCACAAAGTTTTGACAAATGCCACAAAAAAGAATTTAAAGGTATGTCAGACAGATGCACTAATGAAGATTTATTTAAAAAACCAGGAGTACTTATCCAAGAAAGAATGTAGGCTACCTTTCAAGTGGGATATGCTTTGGGAGCCTCAGGTTGTTCTTTTAAAGGAAACTTTGTGAGGGGTGGGCATGACAGTCTAGAGATCACAAACAGTTTGTGGAGATCTGGCTCCTCATAGGATCCTCAGGGTAACATTTTTCCCATTATGTGGTCAATAGATCACATTGAGAAAGTACCCCATATTACAGTTTTGTGTCTCCCTTTGCTCGTTCTTTCCTGATTAGTAGTGCACAGGGAAGTTTTCATGAGTTAATGCACTTCTAGTAACTTCAAGATTGTGAGTAAAGATTTAGAAATTCCCATAAATTTGTGAGTGACAGGCCTGGGGGGAAAACTGTCTGGTAAAGTGAAGGTATGAGGAACTTCAGCACAAGATTTTCAGAATAAGTTAGTCTTTTCCCTTCCTTTATCTCTTTTCTACCTATCTTCTATTTTCTTTTCTGTATGGATATCCTTCAGTACATGAAAACACAGGTGCTGTTATCACTGAAGACTTAATTAAGGTAGTGTTTTTTAGCTTTCTCCAATGTAAAGTCAATATTTTCCCCTTTGCCTATGCAGGCCTTTGGGAACGAGTAACCAATAGCATGTATTCAAAAGGAAGGTAGATAAAATGAGTGTCTTCTCCTGGGGGTGGGGAGGTGAAGACTGTTACTTGGGATGATTTTCAGCAGTTTCCCTGTTAGTCTCACTGACCCTCTGGTGCCTGAGGTGGGACTGGGAATTATGGAGGCTAAGTCTGAGGGTATTAGCCTGGAGTAGGGTTCCTATGGCTCTGTTTGGCAGGTGTTTTAGTCAGCTTTTTCACTGCAGTGACTAAAGAACTCGACCGAAACAACTATAGAGGAGGAAAAGTTTATTTGAGGGCTCAGGGTTTCAGAGATCTCAGTTCATAGATAGCTGATTCCATTTCTCAGGGTTCAAGATGAGGTAGAAGAGTGTGGCAGAGGGAAGCAGTGCACATGATGATCAGGTAGGAGAGGGGGAGGGGGAGGGGGAGGGGGGAGGGGGAGGGGGAGGAGAGAGACTGCCATCTGTCAAATAAAAATATATACCCCAAAACCATGGCCCCCCATGCCTCACTGCCTTCAGCCACATCCCACCTGCTTTCAATTACCACTCAGTTAATCCCATCAGGTGACTAAATCACTGATTGGGTTAAAACTCTTACAACCCCCTCGTTTCACCTCTAAACCTTCTTGCATTGTCTCACACCTGAGCTTTTGAGGGACACCTCACATCTAAATCATAACAGTAAGTGCTGGGTTTTAAGTCTAAGGTCTGGATTTAATTCTATCCCCCTCCCACAAGTAGGAGGTATTGCTCTCCATGCTGCATGGAGTCAGGAAAGGGTAACACAAGAAGCCCTTCTTTCCTTTTTCAAAGTGTCTTTTTTTTTTTTTTTTATTGTACTAAAACTCAATACTGTGGTCTCTTACCTGCCTTCCTTAGTGTTCATGAAGGTTGTTTGGTATGTAGTTAGCTATTCAAATTGATGTGTTTGTGGGGAGACAATTGGCAGAGGATTATAGACACCTGCCTTCTTGGTCCCTCTCCTTTCACAGATTTTTTTAAAAACCATTCTCATTATTGTTTCCCAGATACATAGAAGAATAATTTATACACTTCTTCTATAATGTCCTATACCTGGAATTGTGCAGTGTGGAGTCTTTTATATTTTTTTCCACTTTGTATTATATTTTAATGCCCTATCCATGCTTTGGTGTGAGTGTGTATATATATATATATATATATATTTTTTTTTTTTTTTTTTTTTTTTTTTTTTTGGTACTGGGGTTTGAACTTTTGAACTCAGGGGCCCTTGATCACTGAGCCATATACCCAGCCCTATTCTCTATTTTGTATTTTATTTAGAGACAGGATCTCACTGTGTTGCTTAGCACCTTGCTTTTGCTGAGGCTGGCTCTTGCCTCAGCCTCCGGAGCCACTAGGGTTATAGATGTGCTCCACCTGGCCCTTCATGAGTTAATATCTTGCTTCTTTTTACTGCCGAGTGTGCATAGTACAAATAATCCACAGTCGTTTATTCTTTTACCAGTTGAACCATGTTTGGGTTATTTCCAGTTTGAAATGTGAAAAGTACTGCTTTGAGTATTTGCATGTAAGTCTTTGAATAGATGTATATTGTATTTCTTTTGGGTAAATATGAATGAATGAAATATTTGGGTTATATGGAAAAAATTAAATTTTTTGCTCTTCTTATGTATTTCACATTTTGTAAAGGAATTGCCAAATTGTTAAAGAAATGTACCATTTTGCATTACTATAATCAAACACATGAGCTGTAGTTGTTCATATTCTCATTGACACTTGGCAAATGCCAGTTTCTTCAGCTTTAGCTATTGTAAAGCTATGTGGGTAGCTCTCGGTTTTAATTTGCATTTTTTGTTCTTACTGCCTATTCATATATTTTCTATTATGTAGTGTCATGTTAAGTATCTTTCCATTATTTTAATTTTTTTAGTGTTTCTGATTTATAAGAAGTTTTGAAAGTATTTGCATATAGAACTCTATTGTTATACACAAATTTAACAGATATTTTCTTCTACTCTGTAGTTCACTCTTTAGTTTTTCAAGTGCATTCTCTAAAGAACAGTCATTATTAATTTAGATGAGTCCATTTTTTTCAACTTCTTTTCTTTCATGGATCATACTTTTTTTTCTGTTTTAAACAAGTGTTTGTCTTACCTAATATCACAAAGTTTTTCTCCCTGTTTCTTCTACTACTTTGTTTTAATGTTTATATTTAGGTCTATAATCCATTTGCATGCATTTAATGTTGTATGAGGTACAAGTCAAGGTTTATTCTTTTTCCTAATGGAGCTCCAATTTTTTTTTTCTGAACCATTTATTGAAAATATTATCTTCCTCCCACTGACTTACCAGGGCACCTTTGTCAAAAATCAATTGACTGTAACTGTGGTTTTATATGGCAACTCTGCTTCATTGATCTCTGTCTATTCTTATACAAATAAGGCACAGTTTTAATTAGTACAGCTTTATAATAAATCTTGAAATTAGTATATGTATAAACTTTTTCATGATAAAATTGTTTGGAGTATTCCAGTTTCTTTGCCTTTCCATATACATTTTAGAATAAGATTGTCATTTTATTCAAAAAGACTTGTTGTGATTTTCATTTTGAAAGCATTGCATCCACACATTCATGTGGGGAGATTTATCATTTCCCTAATACTGTTCAAGGTTTTATATTTGTGTTTGGGGAAATAGATATCCAGGAGTATGTTATACATCTTTACTGGGAGTGGAAATCTTGTTCCATATTATTTTAAATGTAGACATTTTCTGAGTTTTACAGACTCTTTCATAGCTATCTTTACTACACATTTGGGAAAATGCAAATGAAATACAAGTGGGAAGTCAAACTAACTTCAGGCATCAATTTACCTTGTGCTTTGTCTGCTAACCTAGGTGCTTTACCTCTCTCTCTCTCTCTCTCTCTCTCTCTCTCTCTCTCTCTCTGGTTGCCAGGGATTAAACCCAGGGGTGCTTAACTGCTGAACCACACACCTAACCCTTTTCATGTTTTAGTTTGATAGGGTCTTTCTAAATTGCTCCAAGCCTTCTAAGTTGCTGAGGCTAGCTTTGAACTTGTGATCCTCCTGCCTCAGCCTCCTGAGCTGCTAGGATTACAGGCATGCACAACATGCCCATCACTTTGGTTCTCTTAATGTCTGACATCCCAATGACATCTGATATCACAAACTTATACATAAATAATGAAATGATATTTCCATGCACAAATTACATGAAATTCCAAACTTTGATTTGACTAAGGGAAGACATTTGTGCCTCATCACAATCCCCTTTCTTTTGGCTATTTTTGGGAATTAACAAAGAGATTCCTTCTTATACCTGTAGTACATAGCACCTTTCTGGCCAGGAAGGGGTACTCTTGTAGCATGTTCTCTGTTCATCCTCCTTTACTCAGGCTTTTATTTCATCTGTTCAGTCACTCATATTTATTGGATACTACTCTGTAGTGGGTGGGTATGGTCTTGGGCACTGAGTAGAGCAATGGACACAATAGGCAAGCCCTTGCTGTCACAGGTACTATGTGATAATCAAAATCTGAAGCCAAAAAATCAACCCAAGAGCACTAAATGATGGCATGCTAATTTCATCTCCTATGACATTATAAGTGCTCCTGCCAACACTTTTTACCCACCTCGTTCCTCAAAACTATAGTCCACAGACATCAGAGTACGGATGAGATCTGGACTGTCACAGAGACTCTTTTTCTCATCTCCGCCAAGCTATATCCTCTAGGCATGGAAATAATCCTGCTTATGACCTTTCTAATAATACTCTTTTCAAGAGTCTTTTTTGTCCTTTGATTCTCAATCCTTGTCCCTAATCTTACACTGTGTCCTATGAAAACAGTGTGTTTGAGGTCTGGCCTTCATCCATTCAACCACAGTCCTCACAGTCCTCACATTCCAGTGAGTCATATTATAATGAAGCCACATAAGACATTTGAGACTCAATTTCTACCGTTGCAACTAAGTGCTTTCCCCTATCTAGGAGGGAGAGATTCATTCTTATCAATGAATGACAATTATATTCTTATTTTTGTTTTCTGCTTAGGAGAAGGAAGGGGATCTATTCTAGTTGAATATGCTTGTTCAATAGTCAAGGATATACAGATACACACAAATAATTTCTTATTGCTTACATTTGACTTCATTATAAAATAATATGTTTTACACTTTGTATGTTTTATTTGTTGAAGAAGAGTTGTATTAAAGGACCATCATCACCATTAAAGTCAAGAATATAAAGTAGATCTTGTTTTTCTCTTAGTTTATAAAAGAATGTGAGGCAACTCAATATGTGAGAAAATAAGATAATTAGGTACCATCTATAGGATATTTCATTGCTTGAGAAAATGCAATTGCAATGTTCTTTAATAATATTCTAAATATGAGAGAACTTGAAAGGAAAATCACACAGAGTTTAAAATTGCCATAAGTACACCTTAAGCATATCAAATAAGGTTGGCATTGTTTTTCTTCATGTTTAATTTTTTGAGAGCTAAATAATGTATCAAGCAACCTGATTATTTTCCTGATTTTCTCTTTATTGTCCCTTGGAACTGGATTTTCTAAGTATGTTCTAGTGGAAAATTAGTCTATTACTTTTGTGTGGCTGAATTATATTTTATAGGCAGGGCATTTTGAAACATTCTATCATTTCATTTTAGCTTCCTAAATATGAAGCCATGTTCTTGGAACATATTCAATTGTCAAATAAACCTGACATTCTCAGAAGACGCTGAAGTCTAGTGTTGGTAGTTGGCTGCATGGTGATGAAGTCAGAGACTGAATACCAGAAATGACTCATTTGCTGCTTTGTCTCATGCTTCAGAAGCTTCCCTTTTACACTCTGTCCACGACTGAAAACTCTTTTGTTCTGTTCTCAAAAGTAGCCATTAAAATTTGTACTTTTGGCACAGAGGACTCTTAAATAAAAGTCTGGAAGATAGATTCCCCTGAAATCTTCTTAGAAACATAACTCACACCTGGCATGTTCCATGGCATTCAAATTAATTCAATAACTGTTGCAGCATGTATTTGTTAAATCCTTACTATTATTGCATTGAATACTGCACAGTGAGCCAAGCAAAGTTCTTGTCCTTACGGAACCTATCTTGTAGTGGGGCATGAAGTCAGGCACAAGTAAACACAAAACTGTTCAATGAAGTAAAACCAAAATATTATATCTGTGATAACTCTCAGTCTGTGGAACCAATGTGATTGTCAATATAAAATTATGTGGTTAATGCCCATATAATTCATTTAAAAAATTATGTGCCAAAAATTGTCTTTGGGCCTAAAGCTTCTGACCCTGACTTCAGCCTACTAAGATTGAGAGGCAGCAAGTTGCTAGTACCATTTCTTAGCCTATTTAAAAGAATAGTACTGTATCATCGCTTGTGTTTTTAAATATTTGACATTCCTTTAAATGGTATTAAAGAAATAATATTTAAATAATTGGATTATAATAACTTATATTTTGATAATTTTTTGGTATTTAAAGCCATGCTTATGGATAAAAACTGAGCAATAGGCATAAATTTCTACCTCTGAATCTCCCTATTAGCTGACTTAGGTAAGCTCCTCTAAAAATTTAAAATGTTGACTTCCAGTCAAATACATATACTTTAGAAAATTGCTAAAATGAGGCTAAATTTAGTGGTGAGTAGTTCCCAAAAAATATGAATTTGGTCTTATGAAAGTATTTTCATTCTTATTAACATAATGCTGGTTTCTACTCTGTATGTCAATACTCTTCCATTAACGGACTGTAGTGTAATAAGTTCCCTGATCTCCTAAAACATTATCCAATTCTTCTTTTGTTTCTAATATTTCTTGTAAATCAATAGTTTTAATTTATATAAGCTAGGATGGACTGATTAGGTTACAGCTTGTCACAACCCAATCAGTTTACCTCAGTACATTCCTGTATAAACACAGGACTTTGGGTGGGACACCTCATATATAACCATAGCATATAGTTAGTGCACATTTCTGAAGTTGAGCGTTATTAAAATTGGTATTATCCATCTTTTTAATCCTCAGTCCCACATGAAGGTATTAATGTATGGTGGTGAATAGCATGATCTTTCATGTCAGTGCAACAGAACTACATAACTTAGTTTTGCAATTACTAGACACTAGAGTGATTTAGTTCATACACAACTTTCCCATGCCTCAGTTTTGGTCTTGTTACAAGGGTTTAACAATTATATCTAATATATAAGATGGTTGCAAAAACTAAGTAGGTCTGATATGCAATGATTTCTTAATGAATGTCAATTATTATTTTTCACTTAAAATTATCTTTTAATTTATATGAGAAAAATCATAAATTTTCTTCCATGCTTATAGAGGAAATAGAAGAGTAGATATGGATATCAATCAAAAATGTTATTGTTTAATGGGGGGAATCTATTTTCATGTTCATCTCAGATCAGGATTCTTTTCACTCTAGGATAGCCATTTAGTTAGGAATGAAAAACTGTTCAATGTGAATACTGGCTCAACTTGTTTTAATTGTGACAATTTATGAAATATATTCAAATTCTTCATTTCAAGGTGTTCTACTCTGTAGAGCACTTCTTCCATGTAGCTGTTTTAATGACTACACCAGATACTTTATGGTAACACCAATGTTCCATGACTAACCTTCCACTCAAGGTAAAATTCTCATTGCTGAGTTTATACTAGCTCATTTCTTTGTGATAGAGAAAAAGAGTTAACACTTTAGGAAATCTAGAATCTGGTTCTTCTTCTTCTTTATTTTCTCCCCAATCTAACTTATTTATCTTGTATCTTTTATTGCATTTATTCCATCAAGGGAGGATTTTTTTAAAGGCTGTAGTAAATCAGAATTGTATTCTCTTAGATGATCAGAAAACATGAATTGCAACAGCTCCTCCCACCTGAATTAAGAAAGTCTAGTCTGCCACTAAATTAATATCAGAGAAAGTAAACAGCTCCCAAAGGGTGTGTTCTTCATTTTTATAACTCAGGAATTTTCAAATTTGTTTTGCTATTTGCATTATATCAGAATGAGTGTACTTCCCTGGAATATTATAAAATAATATCTTTGTAAAACCAAAAGCAAGCTATCTATATAAAAGAGAAACTCATAATACCACATCTGAGATTGGGCATTTTAAAAGATAATTTTTCAGTCACAGAACAGTATATTTCTCTTTTAATAATGAAAATATGGGGATTTGTCAACAAATCTTTGTTATTCTTATAAATCTCCAAATTGAGAAACTCTTTCAGGTATTCTATACCATTTTTATGTGTATATGTAAGATTTTGCCTATCATTAGAGTCAAGAGTCTGTTACCCATTTAAAATAAAGAGCTAAATCAAAAATATGATTCTGAAGAACCATGTTCCAAATACCACAGCATTAAAATATACATCATATAAACTGAAGTGAAGTTAAAAACTTTAGGAGAAATATGAGGAAATACAACCATAATAGGAAAAACTTAATTAACAATTCTTAACATGTTCTGATTATGTAGAAAGCATAATTAGCACTATGGAGAAATCAGAATTTAAAAAACATTCTATTTAAATAGGGTATATACATATGTAATGGACATATACCTTAGATTGGGTTTCTCTCAAAGCAGAGGTTCAAAAACCATTTTGATGTAGTTAATTTCAGGGAGTTATCTCAGGAAGCACAACAAGAAATTAAGGTAGAGAATGAAGAGAATCAGTGATTCAGTAAGATTGTGCTGATGAGGAAGTTATCTATGTATATGCAGAATCAAGCACATTGAGGACAGTGTGAGGAACATTGTAGTGGCCTGCTTTACCACAGGATGTGGAAACTGATATCAATCCACCAGCCTCCTGCAATATCGGCTGAGTCATCCCCTTCCTCTCCCAGGGCATAAACACATCTAATTTTTAGTTTGAGTTATTTGAAAGCAGAGTAGGCCCCTCTGGTTACAGTATATGCAATTCTTCAAAAAGAGGAGAAATAGGCTTTAAATAAAAGTTATGGGGAAATTGTCTCTCACAAACTCTGAGGTGGTTGGTGGGCAAGGGGACCCAGTATGGAGCATCCACAGCTTTTGCTACAATATTAAATTCTTTAATACGAAAAAAAATGTTTTTCCTGTGTTCATAAACTAATTACCAAGTAGTAGGAAAAGGAAACGTCAATAAATTCTAGAAAATAGAAATAGGAATCACAGAAATTACTTCTTCTTAAAACTTTAGTGTACAGATGAGTCAGTTGGAGAAGTACAAAGCACAGATTTTTGATCCCACTTACAGCAATTCTTATTCAGGTGGCCTTATGTGAGGCCCATGAATTTACAATTCTAACAAGCTCCCAGGTCATGCTGAAGATGCTGTTTACAGAACATATTTTGATTATCATTGGTATAGATCACATTCTACCACAAAAGGAAATTCTGAAAGCAAAACACAAAAAATATCATGTTGAACAAAACCTTAAAGTACTTTAAAATTATCTTTTGAGTCAAAGATTCATGATCAAATCCTATAGAGTAAAAACAATGAAAACACAAGTCAATACCTGTGAAGCAATATACAAAGCATAATTTTAGAAATTTTCAATATTAATTTAAAAAAACAAAGGAGGCAAATCTAGGCAAAAGATAGTGTACAAGTTACAAAAATAAATGTAGAATATAATGAATATAAATAAACTTTACATAAAATGGAAGAACTAAACCACTGGTAAATAGAAGAGATTTTCCAGAAAATTCATATAATAAACAGCCAAATAGCCTAATAAAGGGTAAAATGAGAAAACATATCCACATTAGGAGTCATGGATACAAAACAGTAAAAATGATCAGAGATAATTCTGTGCAAATAATAGAAAAATATCTATTCAAATTAAATACAGTTTTGGGAATTCTAGCTTCCCAGATTGACCTGATATAGAAATATTAACAAACACATAGCCTAGAAAGAGATGAAGCAGTTGATTCAAAAGCTATCTTCGTACAAACAGTAGTACCTGATAAAATGCTAAGAAAAACTTGCTACATAATATGTCCCATGTGTAGAAAAAGAAGAAACACTACCCTAATTATTTTCACAAAAGCAGAATAGAAGTCTTATAGTATATGTTCAAAAAATCATTTAAAAATACACATAGATGCAAACCAATCATTCTTTTTTTTTTTTTTTGTGGTGGTGGGACTTGAACCCAGAGCCTTTGTCTGAGAAGCAAGCACTCTACCAACTGAGCTATATTCCCAGCCCACCAGTCATTCTTATTTATGTATCATATTTAAATATCTAGGAATTCATTTGGGGAATGAGAGGCACAGCTAATGATTTTAATATAATCTGATATTAGGAAATCTATAAATGGATTAATCAGTCAAAAGAAAAATATCATGAAAATACTTCATAATTGGAACACTGCTAGTAGGCCAAAAGAAACATGAAGATTCTCAATTAATATTTCTGTAAAATAGAAATGGACATATTTTTAACATACATATGCTATTAATATAAATAAGATAGACATGATGTAAGATTTAACATACATAAGATATATGCAAAGAAATCACAGAAAAAAGTGTATCACCCAAACATGAAAAATATTTGGTATCATAGGTATATATCATGTTTGCGATATCAGTGGGAATGGTATACAAAAATGGGGAATCATGATATGTCTTGAAGTGAAATTTGACAGGATTTTCTATGGATTGGATTCTAACCCTGATTCAGGGTTAGAATGCAGTCCCCATTAAGTGAACTAGGAATGAAAGTAGTAGGAGCTGGTTTGAGAGGGATATCAGAAGTGTGCTGAGACACAATTACTTGAAATAGTTAGTAGACATCAAAATGGGGACATTTAGAAGTTAGTCATTTCTAAAGTTCTGGAATTGAGGAGGGTATGGGCTGCAATTATGCATTTGTGATTCACCAGTAATATGCAGAGAATATTTTATTTTTATTTTTTATTTTCTAGGTACTGTGGATTGAACCAGGAGGTACATTACCACTGAGTCACATTCCCAGCCCTTTTTAATTTTTTCAATTTGAGATAGGGCCTCACTAAATTGCTGAGGCTGACTTTGAACTTGTGAACCTTCTTCCTTGACCTCCTAAATCACTAGGATTATGTGCATATGCCACGATGATGTCTGGCTCAGAGCATATTTTTAAAAACAAGATACTGACACCTTAAGGAAATAGAAGTAACAGAAAACAAGGAGTGGAAGAGATAATGGACTGGGACAATTTATTGTGATCACTAGGCAGTAGAAAGAGCTTTCTTGTGATTATTGATCATAGCATTAGAGCAAGAACAGCTTTTCCTTCAGTCACATTTAGCTGATCAGGTGTTGGCATAGATTTAACTAGAATATAGTTTCATCAGTCCATGGTAATAGCAAATGTGGATAATGTTGTTCTAGATTAAAACACCTGAAATAGTACCTGTCACATGGAAGATACTCAATAATTACTTATTTCATTAAAGAGAACGCTAATGTACACTTTCATGTCATCTGCTATGTCTTAAACCAATATGTGAACCCAAGACAAAGTAAAACAAAGTAATCAAACCAAGGAAAGGGAAAGGTGGCTTATATCTGTACTTCTATTTCATGTTTCTGTTGAAGTAAGCAAAGTAGCAAATGAGGTAGACATACTTTTAAAAGAAGTTAGCATTATTTTAATGTGAACATTAATATTGAATAGATTAAAAGAATAAACAATTAAAATGTTTTTAAATTAGTCAATATATTCTTTGGCAACTTTATTTACCTAATAAAATGAATATTCTTAGAAAGTATTATCAGTCAGAAACATGATGGAAAATGCCTTAACATGACATTAACATGACCTGTCTTTATGTGTACTAAACCAGGCACACTTTCATGATATGTATATAACTTATTCATAAATTTAAATTATATAGTTTCTTTATTTGAAAATGTTGTTGCTGAGTAAAGTGCATTGAGTATGCCCTAATAAATTATAACACAACTTACATAACAAAATGAAAATAAGAGCTTGTTTGAATATATGAATATATTAACTGAAGAAACTTTTTGGGAAAAAAGTAATATAAGCTTTAAGAACCTATTGTTGAGTTGAAAACTCAGGCTCACGCAAAAACCTGCACAGATGTTTAAGCAGCTTTATCATAATTTTCAAAACATAGATACAGTCAAGATGTTCTTTGGTAGGTGAATGGATACATACACTGTAGTGCATCCATACAATAGAAAATTATTCAGCACTAAAAATAAATGAGCTATCAAATCATAAAAAGACAGAGAAGAAACCTAAATGCATATTATTAAATTAAGTAAAAGAAGCCATTTGAAAAGGCTACATTCTATACAATTCCAGCTACATGATATTATGGAAAAGACAAAACAGGGAGACACTAAGAAAATAGAGATTAGAGGCAGTGAGGGATGAACAGGTCTAGCACAGAGGATTTTTTAGGGCAGGGAAATAACTGAATTATCCTCTAATGGTGAATAGATGTCATTGTACATTTCTTCAAACCAATAGAACATACAACACGAAGATTAAACCCTAATATAAACTATGAACTCCATGTGAAAATGATGTGTTAATGTAGGTTCATTAGTTACAACAAATGAACCACTTTGGTGGGGAATTTGGGCAGTTGGGGAGACTAAGCGTGTGTACAGACAAGTCATATATAGAAAAGTACTATACTTTTGTTTGAATTTTCTGTGAACCTAACTCTGTTCTAAAAAATAAAAACTATTAGAAAAAAGTCTATTTTCGAGGTATACTGACAAAAATAGCATAATAGCAGACAATTTATACTAAATAGAATAAAGAATTTAATAAATGGATTTCTGTTTATTTATTGAGCCAATAATTAATTATTTAATAAGTGAGGTGCTGACAGATACTTAGCTATTGGCAAAAAAGTGAAGTGTGATTCGTATTTATATTGTATACCAAAGTACATTCTAGATAGGTAAGAAATCTCTATTTCTTTAAAAACTGGAAAAGATAAGACATGATATATAAGGAGAAAAGATGGATGGATAAATGCTGCTTGACTGTCATAATTAATACTTTAATTTAATACTTAGGTTACTATCTTGGTTTTTCTAATATGGCATAAATATAAAAAGGCATTGAATAAAATTATTAAAATTTTGACAACTGAAAGTTAACAACTTGAAAGAAGATTGTTCTTGCAATGTGGCAAAGGGCTAATATTCATAATATGCCTACTGTTCTTGCAAATTAAGTAGCAAAAAGATAACCCCAAATGTAAAAGCTGAATCCTTGAAAATGTCTAGTCTCACAGAGATTATAACATTCCCTGCATTAATTTTAAGTGCAAAAATAGGACACAGGTTGTTATGGTTTAGATATGATGTGGCACCCAAAAGCTCATTGTGAGACAGTGCAAGAAAGCTTAGAGGTGAAATGATTTGGTTATGAAAGCTTTAACCTAATCAGTACATTAATTCCCTCATGGGGATTAACTGGGTGGTGACTGTTGGCAGGTAGGGTGTGGATGAAGGAAGTTGGTCATTGGGGGTTTTGGACATATATTTTGTCCCTGGTGGAGGAAAGTCTCTTTCCACTTCCTGGAATGATATGCTGAGCTGCTTCCCTCTGCTATACCCTTCTACCATGATGTTCTGCCTCACTGAAGCCCCGTGAAATTGAGTTGACTGTCTATGGACTGAGATCTCTGAAACTACGTACATCAAATAAACTTCTCCTTTAAAATAGTTCTCATTTAAAATAGTTCTCAATAGGTCTTTTGGTCATAGTAGCAAAAAATCTAAAAACACAGGTTAAATTTTATCAATGTGCAATATACTTAATCTAGCAATGTTCACTAGCACTAAATAGCAATATAAAATAGTAAAGCATAACTATAATAGATTGTAATAGAAAGATTCTAACATACTGGCTGGGAAAAAGCACATTTTAGAGTCAATTATGAGTTTATTTTAATAAAAATGTGCTCATATCAGTATACATACATGTATATATACATGCATATGTACATGTATATTTATATTTATTTCTAAAGAATTTTCTCAGAAAATATTTGAAAAGAAAATCACAAATAAACTGTTAAAAGTTAATACATGAGTAGATAAAAAACACATTTTACTAATTAAATATACCACAATTAGGAAAATGTAAATTTTCAATACAGTTATTTTCCTGGTCATCTCTTTCTCTAAACTATCTGGGTCTCTATGTTTTGTTTCTTTTCCTCTGCAATGTAATTCACAAGCCATTCTTCTGCCTCTGAATTTTAATTCTTATAGAAATGAAGTTTCATTTTATTTCTTTCATTTTCTATTTCATTTTTTCTTTCTTTCTTAGGCACTTTAAGATGATAGTTTGAAAAACTAATTTTATTCTAATTCATTAGGTGTTTCTTTTTGTACAATTCATAACTATTTTCTTTGATTCATTTTGACAGTTGATGGTTTAGCAGTTCTTCATTGATGAACATAAAGTTAATTTTGATAGCTTAAGAAGATCAAAGCACAATTCCCCAATGTTTACAAGAATTAATTAGGTGACAATGTGTGAAAATAAGAGATAATTGTGATTTTTCTCTTGCTACAAAGCTGAATTTTTTTGCATAACTTTGAATAGGTAAAAAAAAAACAAACCTTTGTTAATACATTCATTTGCTAGATTCCTCTATATAAATCCTTTCTGAAATTCAAATAGTTTAAGAAGTAAGCATTTTATTATCTCATTGCTAAAGACTAAACCTTAGGTAACATCCATAGCAGAGAATAACAATTAACAATTTATGAAAAATGCTTCATTTACACTCTCTAGATATTGACTTTAATTAAATTCTAATAAGTCAATAAAATGTATTTTTTTAATATTAAGTTAAACTCCGAAACTTTTGTTTCAAAGCAGGGAACAAGACAGGAAAAATAATTTCCTGTTTTCTACTCAAGGTAAAATATAAAGATCTAGTGCCCTTTCTCTGGAAGGGGGCAGAAGTTTAAGTGCTACTACTCAGGAACTCACTTTCAGTGTAAAATTTCAAGTTTAGATTAGAAGTTTAGATTGTGCCTGAAAGAGAAAGCAAAATATTTAAACTTTCTCATCCCTCTTTCTTTCTTGTGGTCTAAAGTCTTTTTATAAAAGGCACTCATTTGACCTACCTGGATTTTATGTTTGGGAGCCTTCTGGAACTGATTTTAGTGCTTTCTTATGAAGCTTAATCTTAGCAATCAAGCTGTTTATGTATATCCTATAACTGATTTTTTTCCCTATACGTGAGAAACTGATTTTTAAAATAACTGATTTCTGACAATTACCAAAGACTCAAATTCGTAGTTTGAGGAAATAATTTTCTGAGTTAAGAAATCACCTTTGAATGGATGGAAGTATGTTCTGGCAAGTTCATTCATTTTTAATACTTACTGAAACTTGTTCCTCTTTTATACATAACTTTGAAGACAAGTAGATTTTAAAATTTCCTGTTTATTTCTGCAGTTCTCTCAACAGAATTTATATATGGTCTACTTGACAGTGATAGAATATGACCAAAACCAATTTGTTAACATTAAAATATAAATTTAAACCAGTTAAAAATTAAGGTTTAGAGGACATTTGTCTTATAGTTATGTCCCCAATCAGTATAAAAGCAAATCTCCAGCCAGTGTACACTACAGTTAAAACAAACAACAAATTAAAAATCACAGAAAAAGGAAAGGAAAAAGGCAGGATGCCTGAGATTAATCTCCACTTCTGTTTGGGCTAGCAATAGGTGTGGAACAGAGAGGGTGAACTGAGCTCTAGATGTCATGAAAAGAGTATTTGCAAAATACATTTATAAATTTATTTTTAGATAAACCTTATGATTTTCTATCTGTAAATATGTTTTGTATATGTATACACAGTTTTCTTAGAAAAAAGTGGAAATAGAGACAAAAGAATGTTTTTCATGGCTTTAAAATAAATTTTTGAATTATATTATTTTCAGATTTCAAATTTCATGTCACTCTGTATTTATGACAATTTTTATATTTCAGTTAAGATTTAGGTTTACCTTGGGAATTTTATTGCTGGGAGTTCTGCTACTTTGTAAAATTGAGAACACTGAATTTTCCAGATTTTGTTGTTTCTTTCCCTCCTGCTTTCCTTTACCCTATGTCCAAGTCTGTGAATAATGGGTCAATCTCTCTGTTCCAATCCTGCTGCCAGATCTGGAAATCCTGTTCTACTGGCCTCAGCCTGCTTTTCCCCTTTCTTGTTTTAGTATTTTGTTTTGTTTTGCTTGTATTATTAAACTGGGCATCACTCTAGCTAGAGATTCATTCTTTTATTAAGCATCTTGGGAAATGAACTAACCTGCAGTAGCCCTAGGATGGCGGCTGGCTTTGAGCCAAAAGGTGGCGCATAATTAGTGTTAACAAGGCGTGATCTACTTTTGCCTGATTAGTTAAAGTCTCCTCTGCGCTAGTGGTCAGCAGATGTTCCTCATTCTTAATTGGTACTATGGCGCATGCTCCAATGGTGCTACTTAATCCTAAACTGATTGGCTGCCTTAGGGTATACAAGACATTCTCTTTGCCTGGGAGGAGATCACAGAAAGCAGAACGCGGGGGTCGCAGATTGCAGAATGAAGATTGCAGTTCGCAGAATTTGGGACTAAGAACACACCTCTAGGTCGCAGGTCGCAGGTCGCAGGTCGCAGATCGCAGAATGAAGGATGCAGTACGCGGGATGTACCACTAAGAAGCACCTCTGATAGAAAGCACCTCTGATAGCACGCACCTCTAGCATGCACCTTTAGGACGCAGGATGCAGGAGGCACCTCTAAGAAGAAACAGCAGACCTCTAAGAAATAGCCTCTTTGATAAGCGTAGCCTCTTTGAAAGAGTAGCACCTCTAAGCAAAGTAAGCAAAGTCTTTCTTCCTCTAAGCAAAGTCTCTCTTCCTCTAAGTCAAGTCTGTCTTCCTCTAAGCAAAGTCTTTCTTCCTCTCAAAGCCTCTCTTCCTCTGAAACTAAAGGTAAGCAAAGTCTCACTTCCCCTATAAACTAGAAAGCAAATAAGCAAGAAAGTAGCCCAGATAAAGATAATAGAAGTAATTCAGTTCCAGTCCACCTCCGATAAATTACCACAGGATTGTTGCTGCGGGCGGCAACACTAACCCTGTAAAACTCTGTTGAGGAGTGCTCAGTCTGTGAGGGGCAACAGCTAAGCCAGTGTCAGAGGCCCAGCCAATGGGCAATGCCTTAAGAGCCAGGAGGGAGAGGACTGACTCTGAGAGGATAGCCTGAAAGAGGTCTCCTGGTTCATAGATATGGAGGCATCCAATTTGGGCAAGAAAGGGGAAAAGAGCACATCTGGTGGAATTGTTTTTTTTTTTTTTTTCCTTCTGGGAAACTTGGGTGAAACCTGAGATAGTCATAAATAGATGAACTATTGTAGGTAATAGATTTGAAGATTGCTTTTAGGGTGAGATGCTATACAGAAGTAGTAAAAACCAGGGGGTGGAGAATCTGGAGAGAATGGGGACTGCTTTATTACTTCTCCTGTCCTATTCTCTTCTACACAATTTCGGTTCCTCTAGATATCGACCATGGTTACCTTTATAAGGCTGATTTCCAAATCAGCATTCTGTGCCAGACACTATTCTTGCTCTTGTTCTCGATTCCATTTCTCCTTATTTCCTCTTATTAGTCTAACTTCACCAATAGTTGCAATGCACAGACAACTTATTTAATAATTTTATATATATTTCTTCATCTGGTAAAAGATGACTACCACCTCAGAACATTTTCTAAGAAGTGTATAGATGCAGGTGTTTAAATAGTGTTTGATTCATAGTAATGACTTAATGACTAATAGTTACTATTCTTATAAGATGTACCATTCTTATAAGAATAGTTATATTCTTATGAGATCATATATTTTGTTTATGTTAATTAACCTATTCTGGTGCTGTTTGATTTTCTTTTTCACATATTGTACATTTTGAAAATTGATTTTCATTATTAATCTGTTTATAGTTTTACTTAATTATGTGATCATTTGGTGCCACAAACAGGCTCCATCTATCCAAGACAGAAGCCAGTTAGTTCACAGTCAAGGCTTTGATAGAGAAAGAATTTTGTTCCAATGAACCAACTGATTGGAAGATGGCAGACCATTGTCCTAAAAGGGTCATCTTGCTAGTAGGCTGATTTAGAGGTGGTTTATTTAGGAGATGGGTGATTAAAGACTGGTAGACACCTTCTCACAGATGGAGATTTGTGGCTAAATGGTGCACATCTGATCCTAATTGCCTAGACAAGCTGCTCTTCAGTTTTGCACGTTTCAAGAACAAAGATCATTATTTCCTTCTGTGCTTCTCGTCACTGATTAGTTCACCCAGACAGCAGTTCCTGATAAACAAATCACACAATGAATGCTCTAGACGGGTTAGCTGCCCAGAGATCTCTGGCTGATTACCAAACTCAAGGTAATGAAAGAGAACATACTTGACATGGTAGTTGTGGAAGATGAGGGTGAGTTGAGATTAAATGGGGATTCAGACATGAGATCTGGTCTCAAAGCTCAACTTCAAAATAACAGTTATCTTTGTAAATATTTTAATACCATCTGGATTCCCCCCTAAATAATGAGTTCCAGCAGTTAGGTATTCTAGAGTTCACCATTATATCCCCACTGCCTCATGCACTGCAGAGCTCTCAACAGTCATACAGTAAACCGGTATAGTGAAGTTCATTCAGTGACACGGATATCACAAAAGTGATGGCAAGCTTTATGTTTGTTCTTTTCCAAGAAAATGATAAGGTAACTGATTTGCAGATATTAGAACTTCCTTGCACTACATTATTCTAAATATGAAATGCCATTGAAATTTCAGGGATTTTTGCACTGTCTTAATTTCATTTGCACTTAACAGAAGGTGCTTTGACAAACTACTACATATAACATAACAAATCAATGTCAGAAAGGAAATTATTTTTTGTTGATTTACCACCTATATCTAGGAATGCTTCTGGTAGCCTGGGGCCAACACTCAAGGCAGTGGGAAGCTGTATAGTAATCTGTGAGCTTCAACAGTACTTAAGTTTATATCTGACATATGGTGGATGGCATGCTTCTAATTATTTCTAGACTCATTTTTTTCTTATGACAGTGGTTTCCCATACTGTGTGCATATTAGAATCACCTAGAGAATTCTCAAGAATAGGAGAAAGGACGTGGCATTAGTAGATTTTAAAAACTCTGCAGGATTTCGGAGTTCAGCTCTCATAGAAACCTTGCCTAGCATGTGCAAGACCCTGGTTGGATCCCTAGCACTGCAACAAAGGGAGGGGTGGGAGGAAGGAAAAATAACAGAATGAGACAAACATCATTACCCCATGTACATGTATGATTACACAAATGGTATATGACTCTACTTCATGTACAACCAGAGAAACAAGTTGTACCCCTTTTGTTTACAATGAAATCAAAATAAATAAATTATAAAAAAATGAATATGTATATCTGTACGTGTATGTGGATGAGTTTATGTGTGTATGTGTGTGTGTGTGTGTGTGCATGCACGAGCTTGTTTCTCTGGAGCATACTGATTAATAAATAGGCTTTATTTTTAAATCTCAGAGCCTTTACAGATGAGCAAACTAAAGTCTAGAAAAATTAAGCATCTTGTCCAAGATCATACAGTTAATTAAAGACCCTGTGGTGAAAACAGATCTTTGTTCATATCCCTTTATGACCAGTAAAAACCTTTAAGAAGCATTATGTGAGAGGTACAGGTTAAAAATAAATAGACTTGTAGTACTTCCAAGATGTGATTAAAGTCAATGTGCTTTCTAATGCTTGGGTCCCCCATGGAGTTTGGATTTACCCTAATGACTAGTTAGAGAAACCCACACTTCAGTGTGGTCCTTTTCTTAATAGTGAACACGATTATTTACTATATTTAAAAAAAACAAAATGAAGAGTAGTATATTAATGACTTGCATTATAAACTTGTGAAGGGTGAACAACCTAAGGGTGAGGATATTAAGGGTTAAGATGAAATAAAACAATTAAGTACCCTTACTATTTTAGAATGTAGTCCCTAGAAATTCAATTATCATTATTTCTCCCAATGAATGTTTGTTTATATTTATATTTTCACTTCTATTTGCTGTATTAGGCGATTTTTACAGCTTTTGAACCAACAAAATTTGACTTTGTACTTAGCTGCCTGTAGAATAGAGGTGGTAATTAATTTTTTCACAAACTCATGCTATCTATTGTGAGTATTAAAAGCCCCTAAGCTGACCCAGACCATCCTCTCTGCCATCTGTTGTTCACATGCTCTGGGGCACTACCTGTCTTTTTTTTTTTTTTCCCCCCTCACTGTTCACTGTTTTTCCCATTGTTCTCTTAGACTGGCATTAACATTTTTATTAAACTGCAAAATAACAATGAAAACATAAACAGCTCCTCTGAGGAAAAAATGCTTGATCATCATGGTATTATACATCTTGATTCGTCCTTATGAGGTTTTTCAGCATCTTTGTGTGGGTGTATGTTTATAAATGCATACTTGCTTTGTAATTAATTATAAAACTATAAAGAGGATCTCCTGGTTGAAGTTATTGACTGTATTCCTTCTACTTGTTCCTTTCTTTAAAACTTTAAAAAATGTGCTGCCTACATTAAAAATGAGTTGACAAACACATTGACACAGGCCTGTAATCCTGGTGACCTCAGGAGACTGAGACAGGAGGATTCCAAGTTCAAAGCCAGCCCCAGTAACTTAGCAAGACCCTGTCACAAAGAACCAAAAGGGCTGGAAATGTAACTCAATGGTTAGGAGCCCCTGGGTGAAATTCCCAGTGTCCTCCCAAAAAAACTGACAAAAGTTATTATAAAGATCACAAAATATATTTTCTAGTTTTTAATTATATGAATTTGTTAATGAAATGAAAATGATTTGTTCACACATTTTAAAACAGCAATGGTTCTCATTTCTTTATGTATTTCTTCTGGGGAATTTTGAATTAACTCCCTTAATACAGTTAGTGATTAAGTACTCTACTGGAATAATGATGCTTAACCAAAATATTGGATTCATTCATTCCTAAAAGAGAGTATTCTGTCTGTCTCAGTCCTCCCACTCTCCTTCAACCAGAATATGTGTATGTATGGGTGTTGTGTGTGTGTGTGTGTGTGTGTGTGTGTGTGTGTGTGTATACACATATATATATAAAATCATGGAGTAAAGTTTCTATAAGATGACACACATTACAATAGATTTCATATCAGTATAACTATACTTCCTCTTATGTATAAAGTTAAAAATCTGAGTTCCTTGCTTTACTCATATTGTCCTTAAAGATTATTCAGTTTTAAATTATTAAGTTGTATTTCAGGTTATTGTTAGTTTTCTCCTTTTTACTAGATCCTGACTCCTGCATTTCCAACTACATTTACCTACTTATTTGCATATCTTCACTCCCATGCAAAAAGGTGGCAGCTGTGCAGTCTTTACACTGTATCAACTATGATTCTAGAAACAGTATAAGTTTATTATACTACATATTTGTTGCATATACTACAGTGAACAAACTCAATATCTACATTGTTGAAAGCAGAATTTTTACTGATCATATAAGATGGAAGATATAATTGAGCCTAAACTTGTGAATAAAAAGAAATTCTATGGTGAGGATTGAATAGGTACAATACATTTAGTGTCAAGACCTTCTCAAACATTTTAACCTTACAGAGTTATGTACAGATTTTTTAAAAATTCACAGTTTCATATCCTGAATGACAATATTACTGTGTCATGTAATCTATTAGTGCCTTAAAGAAAGAGTGGAAATATAGATACTTCTTGCCATACTTGAAAGAAATTTTAAAATTTCCTGGCCAGTAAAAATTCTTCTATTCTTATTGCTCTAAAATTGTTACATTTTAGAATGGGCATCTAATGGGTTCATGGTTTACTTGCCTATTGTATGTATGTAATGTGTCATAGGAAAAACACAGACGGACCTGTGGTTTATTGGACCAAAGGATTATCAGCCTCCTTAAAGTAAGAACAGAGTCTGAGGTGTAAACCAAGTTTGGGCATATAAACAAACACATCTTAAAAATATAAACACATAGTGTACAAGTTAGCAGACAAATTGGTTGAATATGGTAATGCATAAACTGATACAATATGACTTTATGTCCTTAAAAAAGCATCATATGCATCACTCAGAAGTGGTTTTAGTTGAGGGAGTGAATCCATGTGAGTCAATATCTGTACACCATTGTCTGATGGCTTAAAAGTAAAAGCCTTGTCTCCTTCATAGCAGTAATGAAAGTGGTATTAGACATTAACAAGTGTAACTGAGTTTGTACTGTTGGCAGTGGCATTGTGATGATGTTTCTATGGCAAGAAGGTGAATGTTTCATTAGAGACAACAATTTCACCTGAAATATCATAATTATAATATGATATTGATTGTATTTTGGCACTTTGTTTTCTGTCTTGCATAAAAGTGAGAACTGAAATGCAGTGAAAAATAAGTACTCAGAATCATTATAAATGAGTGTGGGTTGCATTATCATATGAAAAATATGAAAAACTTGGTTGCCCTTACCTCCAATAGTATCCTACAAAGTAAACAAAAAACTGAAAACCTGGCTTTTTGTTTGGGGTATTTTGAAAACACAAGTGGTACCAATTTTAATTATGTACTGTTTTAAAAAGACAGTTGAGAATAGCATCAATATTGTTTCTACTAAGATCCTATATAGTAGGTCAATATACAGTTATTTCTTATAAAATACTATTTTTCAAAGCAATTTAAATTTAACCAAATCCCTAGATCTTACCATATTTTAAAGGATTATAAGACTTAGAAGAATATTTTAAAATATGCTGATGTAAAACTGTTGAAAGGAAAACACAAAGACTTAAAATTACATTGACTTTATTCAAACAATCATAAACAAAACACAACAAAGCAAAACAAAGTAAAACAAACAAAATGATATGCAAATGTGACACCCTTCAGAACCAAGGCGTGTTCAGAGGACTCCAACCAATAACATGCTCTGACAGCATTTACGAGAATTCAAAGTGTGTTGTAAAGACAATTCAATTGGTTAATTGTCTACAGAGCCTCCTGCAATTAACTAAGCTCAGCAGTTGTGCTTGATCTCCATGTTAGTTTGGACTTTTGGTGCTTAGTCCAGGAGCCTCATACAAATCAATGGTCTCCTACAATTTTATTTAATTGAGTCTGACTGGTGAAAAGAGCATTTGTGACTTTCCTGCCTGGATCAGTCAGTTAACTGCCTGAAGAGTCTCTGTAAACAGTAACCGAGGCAGAAATGAACTACAATCTGAGTCTTCAGCCTGAGGGGGCCAAGAAGCATAGATTTCACAGGGCAGGGTACTGAGGAAGAGAGAGCTACAAGAGAAAGAAAACTCCAAACCACTTCAGAGAGCCAACTTAAATATCCAGTTAAGTACTGTTCAGTGTGCGTGTCTGTGGCAACTACCTGAAGCTTTAAGAATACCACTCGAGGATTAGAGATGATAACTTCTGGAGCTCACTCAGGGCTGAGCATGGTGTCTGTTCATATCCACCACATTGGAAGCCATAAGGTTCAGGGGGTTGGAGCATCTTACACAGAAGGTGCTGCATGCATCCTACCTACCAAATTTTAACATAAATACCTGAAAGTGCCAATCTGTTACCAAGTCTCTGAACTATGTTCCAAACCCAAACTCAAGAATATTTATTAGACTATAAGTATCACTGGTACTTATCGCGCTCCCTCTGCCCGCAGAGAGAGACACGACAAATGTCTGAAGCTTTGGAGGTTTATTGCGTACAGTCTTCCTTTCTTTCCTTCTTATCTATCCCTTTCTCTCGCTCTCTTTCCCTCTCCTGCACTTCACTCTTCTCCCGTTCGGCTCTCGCCTGCTCTGGCGGCTTTGTTTCTCCCGCTCGGCTCTCGCCCTCGCTCGCACTCTCCTTCCTCCCTTCTATCCCCCTTTCTCAGCTTCTTCCCTCAGCTTCTGCCCTCAGCCTCTTCCTACTCCCAGCTTCCCGCGCACTCCCAGCTTCTTCTTCTGCTTTACTCCCAGTTTCTCCTCCCTACTCCCCCGCCCATCAAGCTTATATACACCTCAACCAATCAGGGGAGAGCACACGAGGTAAACGCGGACAGCTGCAAGCATAGGATAGGTACACGAGGGGGGCATGCTCTAATCACATCGTTAACTAGCCAATCATTGGAATTCGCTGGTTGTTTACTGTATAGCTGGCCGCTTTTGGCTCAGCGTCAGGCGCCATCTTGACCATGCCTAAGGCTGGGGGTCCCGGAAACCCCGACATATCCCCCTTCTTTACTATTAAACTAAGGCTCGGGACCGTGTCTGTCTTAGGCTGAGTGGTCAGCATATGTCCTTACCCATCATCAGAGCCTGCAGAGCATGCTGCAGCTCCTGTCTTAGGTTGGTACACAGCCACCTCCTTCATTACCCGTCTTTGACTACCGGTCCAGCATCAAGAGCCATACTAATGGGGGGCTGTCGGCCTTTAGGGCGGTCATGGCCTGATGAAAGATAATCTGATCTCTCTATTGGCTAGCTCGTAGATGCATGCCAAAACGAATGAAGAGAAGGAGGGCCAAGGCAGAGGAGTACCACCATAGCTCCCAAGCCTGCCCGCTGTTTGACAAATCTATAAACAGAAGAAAAACCATATAGCCATATTAAATACAGAAACAATATACATCCCAGTAGAGTTACAATACGGGCAACACAAAACAGCTCTCAGGGAATAAACGCATCCCAGTCCCAAAAGTTCTTGCAAGGTATCCACTTGTTCTTATAATGAGTCCACTCTCTGATAGAGTCTCTATGGTCTGTAAGGCTGCAGCTGCATTCTCGGCCAAATGATCGTTGTTATGGTTGTGTCAATGCTGCTACTGCAAGGACTGTGATGGCAGTGATCACGGCTGTTGCAATGTCAAAGCCTCTTCTGTTTCTTGATAATAGCACTGGCAATTCTATATCTGCAACAGAAACTAGGACTGATAGGAAGATAGAAATGTGCAAATTGCACGGGTGGCAAAAGAACCATTCCAGCATTGTGAGAGATAGCACACGGTTAGTGAACAGTTAAGAGGTGTTATTAGAAATGTTAGTTGGTAGAAACATAAAAGGGAGGAAATACACAAGCTGACGTGGGAGGAAAAGCAATATTACAGCTAGGGTCAGCAGAACGAGTTGCTCTACTCTGGGTCTGATTTGTAGTATGATTCCAACGGCAAAGTGCAGAAATTCCTCCTGTTAAAGCAAAGAAAGGCTAGAGATATCCTTGTCACCAAAAACAGCACGACCTGAGAAATCATCAGTAGAATTGACAGGCTTGTAGAGGAATTGGTGAAAAACAAGAAAAGGAAGGATAAAAAATGTGTTAGTTAGAAGTGAAAAATATGGCCAGGCTAACAATGGCCCATAGGTTCCGGGTTTGCCTTTCCGTCTAAGTTTTTGTTATTGGAGGAAGGCTCAGGCTCGCCATTGCGAGGAGGAGCAGCATCACTTGCATGCTGTAAAATTCTGATTAGCCTTTCTGGAATCCAGACTGGAGTCTGTTGATCCTGTGGGAAAATACAAACAGACCCTCGGACCCAACGAAGGACTGGATCCGGTCCTTTCCAACAACCTGTCAGGATATCTTTCCATTTTGCCCATACTTGAGGAGTATTATGGGGATTATAATGTCGATCAGCTGCAGAATGGCCGTCCCTATCCAGAATTAAGAAATTTAGAATGAAAAGAACTAAATTAAGTTTATCTTTAGGAGACTTGTAGGAGGCTCCTATTCCCCCTTTTTGTTTATTTAGACAATTTTTTAAAGTAAGATGTGCTCTTTCCACAATGCCCTGTCCCTGAGGATTATAGGGGATGCCAGTGACTGATTGGATGTTAAATGTTTGTAAAAACAACCGGAAGCTTTTGGAATATAAGCAGGACCATTATCTGTTTTAATAACTTTAGGTATGCCCCAGCCAGCAAATGCTTGTAGGCAGTGTTGAATAACATCTTTTACCTTTTCTCCAGAATGAGCGGAAGCCATAATGACCCCTGAAGCAGTGTCTACTGACACATGTACATACTTAACAGTACCAAATTCAGAAATATGGGTTACATCCATCTGCCAAATATGACCAGGCAGCAGTCCCCTGGGGTTAACTCCAAAGGATTGTACTGGGATTAAAGGAGCACAATGTTGACAATTTTTTACTATTTGTCGAGCCATACATTTAGATATAGGAAATTTTCTGCTCAAAGTAGTGGAATTTACATGGAATTTTTCATGAAAGAGTTTTGCTTGTTCCTCTATGGAAAAAACAAAGATCGATTTGGTGGCCATATCTACCAAGTCATTAGCATTGGCCAAAGGTCCTGGTAAATTAGAATGAGCTCTAATATGTCCTACATAGAATAGATGTTTACACTGTAGGATAAGGTTTTGTAGCGTAGTAAAATAAGAAGCTACCGTGGACATGGAAGAAATATGAGGTACCGTTTCAAGAACCTGTAAAGCGTTAACGATATATAAGCTATCAGATAGAAGATTGAATGGCTGATTATCTGCTAATTTAAAGGCTAATATTACAGCTGCAAGTTCAGTAACCTGTGCGGAGTTGGGTGGAACTATTATGGTGTGAAGTTGTTTACTGATAAGTACTGCACCTACTCCATTTTTGGAGCCATCAGTAAAATGGTTACACAGTCTTTAAGAGGCTGGACACTAGTCACTTTTGGAAAAACTATGGGAGTATTTTTACAGAATTGAATCCAGGGATGTTGGGGATAATGGTTATCAAACTGAGCTGAAGTGGAACAATATAATACTGACCAATCATCATCATTATTAATTAGCCATTTAATTTGCTGAGTGGAATAAGGAGTTATAATAATAGACGGATGGATTCCAAAAACAGTAATGCAAGATTCTATTCCCTTGAATATTACCTGAGCAATAGCTTGGGGATATGATTGCAATGTTTTAGCCGGAGAGCTAGGGAGATTTATACTTTGCAGAGGTCCTCCTTGCCAAACTATGCCAAAAGGGGTATGCTTCTCTGAGATTATGATTAAACTTAATGGTTGAGTAGGATCACAACGATCAATGTAACACTGCTGAAGTCTATTCTCTACTAGCTGTAAGGATATTCGTGCTTCGGGAGTAAGTTTCCTAGGGGAATTCAAGTCAGGATTACCTTTTAATATATCGAATAAAGGTTTTAATTCCCCTGTGGATAATTTTAAATAGGATCTGATCCAGTTAATGTCACCTAAGAGTTTCTGAAAATCGTTCAAGGTATTCAATTGATCTGTCCTGATGGTCAACCTTGTTGGTCTGACTGTAGTAGCAGTGAGCCTTGTACCCAGATATTCTTGGATCTCCTCTAATTGTAATTTTTCAGGAGCTATCGTTAGTTCTCTCTTTTCTAATGCTTGAGTTATAAATTGTAATGCTTCTAACAAAACTTCTTTTTCTGGATGGCAAATAAGTATGTCATCCATATAATGATAAATCAACAATCTCTTAAACTTTTGTCTAGTAGTTGTTAACGCTTTATCTACGTATATTTGACATATAGTAGGACTGTTAGCCATACCTTGAGGCAACACGGTCCATTCGAATCTCTGGTCAGGCTGGGTGTGATTAAGAGAGGGCAAAGTAAAAGCAAATCTCCAACAATCATTTTTGTGTAAGGGTATAGAGAAAAAGCAATCTTTTAAATCCAGAATAATAGTAGGCCAATTTTTGGTAGTGCAGTGACAAGAGGGAGTCCACACTGGATGGGTCCCATAGGGTACATTTGTTCATTTATGGCTCTTAAATCATGTAATAACCTCCATTTTCCTGATTTTTTCTTTGTTAAGAATATTGGAGTATTCCAAGGAGAAGTAGAATGTTGTAAGTGACCTGCTTGTACCTGCTCTTGTACTAACTTATGAGCTGCCTCTAGCTTCTCTTTTGTTAGGGGCCACTGTGGAATCCAGCGAGGCTTATCATCTTTCCATATTATAGGGATTGATGGTTTATCAGTGGCCCCTAGGAAAAACCCAGTCCATGAGAATCATTTTTTGGTGGAAGTAAAGGCAGTGGTTGGGTAGATCCTTGACTATGTTTTCCTAATCCTTTTTTATCATCATAGTTCATATTTTGTAACATATTTCTTACAGGAGTCCCTTGGTAAGTCTGATCAGTGGTGAGTTTCATATCCATTTGCTGCAGGACGTCTCGTCCCCATAGGCTAATAGGAACATTACAGACATATGGCTGAAATATTCCTGTGTGTCCCTCTGTATCTTTCCACGATAATGAGGAAGCACTTTGATTGGGGCTCTCTGCTACTCCTAAGCCTCTCAAGCTCTGAGCTGCTGTGATCAATGGCCAGTGCTTTGGCCAGACCATTGCGCTAATAATACTTTTGTCTGCTCCCGTATCTAATAAACCTGTAAATTCCATATTTCCCACTTTTAATTTTAGGAGGGGCCTCTATCCCATATCCATAGTAAGGTTTATTAAAGTGGTTCCTGTTGATCCAAAACCTCCTTGTCTTTTATTTGTATTTTTACTGGGCCACAAAGAATGTCGACTGGGCAATATAAGCATTTGTGCAATGCGATCCCCTGGAGAGATGACCGTAATTCCTTTTGGTGAAGAGACCAAGGCTTTTATTTGTCCAGTGAAATCAGGATCAATAACCCCTGGGTGTACTATAAGTCCTTTTAGTGTTGAGGAACCTCTACCTAGTAATAGTCCTACACTGTTCTGTGGGATTTTTTCATGCCAATCAGTATCAATCATCTGCACCCCCATATCTGGGGTTAGTATGAGTCTGGAGGTGGCACAGATGTCCAATCCGGCACTTCCTGAGGTGGCTCTGCGCTCCCCTTCTCTGTGGGAGGATACCACCGTCGGGGAACTTGTTGAATTACCCCGTATATTTGTTGCGGGCCCCGGGGAGGGCCCTGTCTCCCGTTTTTTTGAAGTTTAGGATTCAACCCTAGGAAATTATCCTCCCTATCTCTAATAGGCTGACAGGCACTATTCCAATGACTTCCTCTTCTGCATCTTGGACATAGCCCTGGGGCATAAGGTGTAACAGATTTTACTATAGTTATCTCTTATCTTTTGTTAGGGCATTATCTCCTTGCTGCTGATTTTGTGCATCTATTGAAGCGTATTGGCCTTCTCCTATTAACATCTCAACATTTCTATTGGGAAATCTTGCCACTATGTTTCTGCAAGCAGTTTCAACAGCTATTTTTTGTCACTGAGCTCTCCAATTAGACATTGTCCTCCAGATAACACTGCTCTGCATAGCTGTCTCCAATAGTCTTAACTGCCTCTTTAAAGTTTTCCAATGGTTGATGGTATCTCCATTTGCTCCTCAAATACAGGCAGGTTCTACAGATTTTGAAGCTCTTATTTATTAGGCTTAGGTTTCTCCTACCTTTTCCCCTTGTTCTTAAGTTTTTACTACCACTTGGTTATTCCTTTTGGGGGTTCTTTGTGTTAGACTTAATTCCCCTTTTTCCCTTGTTCTTAGATTTTTTGAGCAATTATTTTCTAGGTCACCACCACTCAATTTTTCCTCACTTTATTCTCTTTAAGCGTTCTTTTCTGTTGCTATTAGATCCTGTTCATGAAGATCCCCCTTGTGGCACACTGAGCAGCTTTTCTTACTTTAGCTGTTTTTTCCCTCAATGGCGTCCCATTGTTTTTTAATAGCTCCCTGAGGGGTTGCTGCATTCAGACCCTATTGTTACTAATTTGAATGGCTTTAGTTATGGCAGTTACAATAACAAACAGTGGCCTAGCTGCCAGGAGCAACGAGATTACTGAAAGGAAAACTATCAGTGTGCATTAGAATTTTTATAGCGGCTTTTCACGTACTACCTAATTGGACCGCTTCAAACGTGTTTCTACTTTCACTTTAATTAGACCACGTTCCACGCGTCAGGACCGCCGACGGTGCATCCCGATACCTTTTAGCCCGCGTTCTACGCATCAGGACCGCTGATGGCGTATCCCGATACCTTTTGACCCGCGTTCTACGCGTCAGGATCCCGATACCTTTCAACCGGACCGCATTCCGCGTGTCCCCAGGACCGCCGATGGCGCATCCTGACACCCTTTAACTTTTTTATAACCGGTTTAACTTGTTAAAAAAATTTTTAAGATATCTTATTTGTCTTTTTTATCTTCCCTTCATGTCCCGGGTTTCAGCACCAGTTATCGCGCTCCCTCTGCCCGCAGAGAGAGACACGACAAATGTCTGAAGCTTTGGAGGTTTATTGCGTACAGTCTTCCTTTCTTTCCTTCTTATCTATCCCTTTCTCTCGCTCTCTTTCCCTCTCCTGCACTTCACTCTTCTCCCGTTCGGCTCTCGCCTGCTCTGGCGGCTTTGTTTCTCCCGCTCGGCTCTCGCCCTCGCTCGCACTCTCCTTCCTCCCTTCTACCCCCCTTTCTCAGCTTCTTCCCTCAGCTTCTGCCCTCAGCCTCTTCCTACTCCCAGCTTCCCGTGCACTCCCAGCTTCTTCTTCTGCTTTACTCCCAGTTTCTCCTCCCTACTCCCCCGCCCATCAAGCTTATATACACCTCAACCAATCAGGGGAGAGCACACGAGGTAAACGCGGACAGCTGCAAGCATAGGATAGGTACACGAGGGGGGCATGCTCTAATCACATCGTTAACTAGCCAATCATTGGAATTCGCTGGTTGTTTACTGTATAGCTGGCCGCTTTTGGCTCAGCGTCAGGCGCCATCTTGACCATGCCTAAGGCTGGGGGTCCCGGAAACCCCGACAGGTACTGAACCAGAGAAAATTTATAGTGTCTGATATTTAATCAAAGAAAGGCATGCAAAGAGGCAGGAAAATATTACCAGAATAACAATATAAACACAACAATTACTGGTGTCCCATAGGATTCTATTCTGGTCTTTATTCTCATAACACATGTTCTCTCCAGATTACTTTGTCCATTTATTTATGGTTGAAGTCACCATCTTTACATTC
This sequence comes from Sciurus carolinensis, assembly GCF_902686445.1. Taxonomy (NCBI): domain Eukaryota; kingdom Metazoa; phylum Chordata; class Mammalia; order Rodentia; family Sciuridae; genus Sciurus; species Sciurus carolinensis. The sequence goes on along the minus strand of NC_062217.1, from coordinate 108,053,125 downwards.
ATGATCTCCAAATAATTTTCTCCAGTGTAGTTCTACTTTTTCTTTTTTAGTCTTATAGTCCTAACTCACATTGGGACATATCCACTTGGTAGCCAGGTAAGCACATCAAAATAAATATGTCCACATTTTAATTCATAGTTTATGTTCCCTTAAACTTTCAGATTTCTTAAATACACCCACATAAACCATTTGTTCAAACTCAATCTTAAACTGTTGCATTTCAGCCAGCATTGACTTCTTCTGGCTAACCAATTAAATATCTTTTCAGTTCCTCAGCTCTTCAGTCCTGTACCAATCACCAACTATGAGGGTTGTGGCCACAATTTTTTTTTATTACTTCCCCATTTCTAATGCTCCAGTTTCGTCTTCCAACTTCAGACCTGCTCACACAAATCCCAGGTGAGATCAAGATGCTTTTCTGATTGAAAGTCTTCGTATATTCTTTTTTTCTCTGGGAAAAAAGTCAAACTACATATAAAGAAAACTCAAAGTTTAGGAGACCAATAACTATTGTCCCTGCTTAACACTTTCCTATAATTTACTTTACTGAATTTCAGAAAGAGGAAGTCAGTTTTTGTTTGTTTGTTTGTTTTTGTTTTTTGGTACAAGTGATTGAACCCAGGGGTACTTAACCACTGACCACATCCCCAGCCCTTTGTTAGTAATTTACTCGAGACAAGGGTCTCGCTGAATTGCTTAGGGCCTCACTAATTTGCTGAAGCTAACTTTGAACTTGTGATTCTCTTGTCTCAGCCTCCCAAGTCTCTGGGATCATAGGCATGTGTCACCATGGCCGGCTAAGAGGAGCCACATTTATTTAATAAGTTTATTTATTTAAAATAAATTTCTGATTTATTTAGCTACAGATTCAGAACTTTATAGAAATAAAATGACTACACAATTTGAGGTTATATATAGTGATGATTTTGAAAGATATTTTCCCCTTGCCTTTAAGGGCACTCAGTTACTAATTATGCTATCAACTCACAGAGGGTCCATTGGAATTAAGAATGAAAATTAATACTTGCCTAAACACTGCTCTTTTTACTTATGTTTATATCATCATTCCATGAGTACTTAAGATAATAAGCTCTGTACTTTTCTTTATCTGATCTTTAAACCAAACATAGCATGAACAGTACTGCATCTTCATTCTGCAAAAGAAAGCAGAATCACACTACAGCTATTCTCAAACCATTTCTGCATTCAATATTATAGTCCAAGTTGTCTGAATATTGTATTGCATGCTACTGTAGTTACAAAGTTTTTGAAGATATTTCATGTAGGCTATATAATACTGTTAGTCATTTACCTTTTTGGCCTTTTGTCTTGCTAATCTGTACCTTATTATATATAGAATGTAGTACATAGTCATTTAACAATGAACATTTAATAAACATTTGATTAATGAATAGAGTTATTTTGTCTTATAAAGGGACTCACCTTTATGGTCATTTTTACTTTTGCTCATTTATTCCGTATTTATGTTAGTTTCATTCTACATACCATGTTTTACTTAACTATGCTATTTTTATAATTAGAGTCTAAATTCTATCATATTGTAGACAAAGGGATTTCTGATTCATTTGCCCTTGGTAAGGTGGGAAAGGTCTCACTCAATTTTTAAGACAATACACTAAATTCATATTTTTACCTGAAACAGGAAAATCTAAACATAATGACTATGTAGAACTATGAGATCCCTTATGGACATTTTAAAGATGAGGAAAATTAATTGCCTTTTACAAAATCAAATGACTAATTTATAGAAGTAAAAGTAGATAAACCCTTTTACTGTATTGTTAATATATGTTTATATTCAAGTTATTAGCAGAATGTATATATGGGAATTAAATGTGATTGTACTGGGTAGAGTTCTTAGTATGCCACATTTGAAAGAAGATATTTAGAGATTGATGTTAAAATGTCCAGGGTTTACAGTTAACACATTTGAATGTTTACCTTACTCATGATACTTTTAATACTAGCTAATACTAGAAAACAAATATGAGAAATTTCATTTTTATTATGTAGCAAAAGTTCTTAAGATTTACAATGAAACAAAAGCATATCATTTTCTACTGTGCCTAAATCTGTATAACTGTATGCATATATATATTCTAAGCACTGTCTTAGCATATTAAATATCTAGAAATACAGTAAACATATTCTTTTTTAGTATCTAAAAACCTCAAGGATAGATTACTATTCTTACTAATCTCAGAAGTAGTTATTTAGGTGATTTATTAATATAGTGATAGAGTTAGTGACATTCAATATACAGATTCCAATGTCTTCACATGATCAGGTTTTCATACATCTTATCACTTTTAAGTTTGTTATATCATTTCTTTTCTTATTCTAGGTAAATGTTCACTTTCATACCCAATTTTGTTTTTGTACTTTTATATACTTAGAGTATCTCCCAAATTTAGATTCCCTAAACCTGAATTTACTCCTGAATACATATATGAATTGTGTGGCTATTCAGTAAGCAATGTCCCCTTCTTTCTTTCTAATAGAACCCTGATTTCTTATGGGGGTGAAATGTATTTTGTTAAACCTATATTTCTTCCCTTCATTTTTGTCACTATAATTGGATAAATAACCCAAGTTTGGACCCCAAACTCAAGCAGAAGTCTTCTAAGCATCCTGGAAAATCAATTTTTGTCTCTTGTTATTTGTTTTTATTCCTACCTGAGTAGGAAACAGTAGGTAGAACAGATGTCTTACTGCCAAGAGACAACCTTGAGAAAGAAAGACTCATGGTAAGCAAAGGCTAGGGGAATTGGGAACGTCAATGAGCCACTATGCTTACTCTCTACCTCCAGGCTTCTCACCATGTAAAAAAATAAATGCTTAAAAAGCTGATAAAAGCTATTACAGTTGGATTTCTGTTAAATAATCAAATGAAATATCAGTCTGGTGGAAGGTGTTGTTAAACCTGCTGATTTCTCTGGTTTGCTAATTCACATTTTCCTTGATTTGATAGTCAATTTTGTGCAAAATTTAAATGACCTAATTTCAAGCAAGCTTGTATTAATTGAATAAAGAACACAATTACATAAATTTTGTTCTATACTCTTACTATCTTGAAATGCAAATGTCTTGACTTTAGAGAATAATATAACTTGTTGGCTGCATTACTTGCCTAAAATATTGAATATTCAAAGAATCAAGGTTATAACCCAAATTTACCATAACATCAGGTTACTCAGGGCATTTAAATTAGACAAAGACCATGATCTTTGGTTCAAATATTTTGTCCTGGAATGCTTTAACAGTGTTAAGACAATAGGAGGATCAGAAAAGATATTAAAATTCTGCCCCATGAATGAAACTGGAAAACTGAAATTAATCCTAAAGGAATGAATACTGGTGCCAAGGAGGCAGGCTCCATTTATATGAGTGAAGCAGCAATTTACACAATTCTGAAAATTAATTCTTAATAATTCTACACTGAAGCAAGTAGAATACACTTCTCTAGGCTAGAAAAAAAGTCACTACAAAAAAAATATTTTTTATCTATCAGTATGTTAACAAGTACTAAGAAAAATATGTTAACATATTGTTTAAACATTGGTATCATTTCAGGCAAAGACCCAAATATAATGAAGTTATCACTTTGGCATATTTAATAAAGACAAGCAAGTTTGAAGAGAAAAATCTGGACTATAGATAAGAAGTTAAGTAATGGAATTAGTATTTATAAATATGTTGACATGTACCAATTGATGGGTGAAATCTAGCAAAGTGAAATGAATAAATATATTGGAGCCTGTGAAAAACACCATATAAACAAATAAATATGTGTAAAATGCCCATTATAATTTGGAGACCCTGCATGTTAAAGGCACATGAAGATACAGTTGGTTGCTAACTCCATTTAAATCATTAGTGTCAGGACCATGATAAAAGGAAAATCTCATGTGCTTGTTTACAGTAAGGCTAATTTAATGAAAAAATAGAGGAAGGCCATAGTAATCCTCCAGTTGCTCTCAAAAATTCAACCCCAAATCAGCAGCATAAGTATCATCTGGGAATTTGCTACAATTACTAACTATTGCCACCACTTCTTCCTCTCCGAAAAACACAATGTTATGTAGGTTCATTTTGGGTGATTCTGGTGCATATTCATTTGAGAATCACTGCTGTATCTATAAACAGTTTGGTACTTGAGTATGTATGTAATCCTGACAGAGAATAGAATGATTCATTGAAAAAAAACTATAAATGGTTAGTCTGGAGAATACATAAAGTTCACAAATTTTATGAGATTTTCATGAGAAGCAAAGTGTTATGGTTCGGATAAAAGGTGTCCCCCAAAAGCTCACGTGTGAGACAATGCAAGATGGTTCAGAGGTAAAATGACTGGGTTGTGTGACTCTTGACATAATCAGTGAATGAATCCCCTGATAGGGATTAACTGAGTGGTAACTAGAGGCAGGTGGGATGTGGCTGGAAGTGGTTAATTGGGGGTATGGCTATGGGGTATATATTTGTATCTGGCAAGTGGAGAACTCTCTCTCTGCTTCCTGATCATTGTGTGAACTGGTTCCCTCTGCCACACTCTTCCACCATGATGTCCTGCCTCACCTGGAGCCCAGAGGAATGGACTAAGACCTCTGAAACATGAACCCTCAAATAACTTCCTCCTCTATAATTGTGCTGTTCAGATCATTTAGTCACAGCTGCAAAATAACTGACTAAAAAGCAAAGCCAATGGAATAAAAGTTGACCCAATATTATAATCTTTCAATTGATGTGTGGTAATTGTTCAACTTTGGAGTACAAAAAAAAAGAAAAAGATAATCCATTTAGAGAATTTTTATGTTGTTCTAGGGAGGGTTCCCTTAACACTTTTCATAATAACCAGTCTCATTGCAAAATTAGGTGGTTTCCTTGGGACTCTGCTTTAGGGAAGTGAGAAGTTTAATTTCTAACAGCTGTGTGAAGCATTTTTAAGAGATTTTGAGCAAAATGGAGGTAGTCTTGTTTTTTAAGTTCCACTATTATGCTAAGATTTTAATCACTTTATATTAAGATTTCATGTATTAAGATTTAAGTACACAGCTTGTAATCGTAACTATTTACCTAATCAGTCATAATGGCAGGTTTGCAGCATTGAGCAAGTCGAATTTTAACTTACTGAATAAGCTTTTGACTGCTTTGACAAGGTGGCAAATAGGATTTTGATCTATAAATGTTGCAAAATCTTAATCTCAGTTCAGGAAAGACCCTTGTATTTAGGGGTGTAAGTTTCAGTGTTATGGACATTGAGGGCAGACAACGGAGTGTTTGTCTTCCATCCTAGAACATAGTGCCTCAAGTTTAGGATGATACTGCAGAAAACAGTAGTACAATAAGGCAGAGATGGCATTCAGATAAAGTTAATTTGCGAAGCTGGAAGAAAAGCAAGTGGAAGAAAATACTGCCCAGAGAGTGAGAGGTGGTAAGACACCAAAAGACTTAGGGTTTGGGCTCTGTTAGAATGAGATATGAGAGCTTGTGGTGGCTGCAGGTAATCATACCTTTTTGACTGGTGGGTGCACAGCTGCTGATCTTTTGTGGAGAGCTATGCGCCTGCATCTGAGGGCTTGAGTGGGCGCGGTTTGTCCTTTCTGGCTTAGCGCCATAGGCAGAAGATCGTATAGTGGTCAGCTGATCCTTGGAGCAACTCATGGGTGCAGGACAGATGTTGGGGATGCAATATGTGCCCACTAATCTGTGGAGGAGGGTGGTGACTGACTTTTGGAATGTGTACAAGAAACTGGTGTTGCTCCTCAGTGGTTCTGGGTAGTCTGTCACCTTGTCAAGAATTGTCTTCCATAGCCCCACCCACACAAAGGGATGTTGGATTTATGTTCTCATATGGCTTGCCTCCTTAAGTAATTTGTGTTCTTTCTAGATGATATCTGAACTTCTAGTCTGTTTTCCCATCCCTCATTTCTAGCTGTCTTTCTAACATTAGGTTGAAGTTCTGACTGAATTTTTCACTATCTGTATGACTTGAGTCAAGTATACATGTGGTATTTTAATGACTGCTATTAATGGAAAATTGTCTATCCAGGAAAATGCATTTTCAAGGTAAAACCTTCCTCCCATTTCCATATTTTTTCCTAAATTAGGCACTACTGTTGTCATGAGCCAGATATGAATGATGCTATCACAGGACAGTAGTTTGAATTAAAGCACAAACATGGTTGAATTCTAGGACTAGTGTTTCTTAGAAAAGGAATGAGAAGATTGCTGGTTTGTCTAAGCATGTGCAATCTAGCCTGGGAACATCTTATGTTTTTCAGTAAGAATCATAATGAAAACCTTTAGTATGTGGATTGAAACCATCATGCCTGAAGAATATCCTGGTACCAGGTCATTCATTTACCCTCTCCCTCCTTTTGTGTTTGCCATTGACTAGAACTGGCTAAGTAATTGGTATTCTTCCAACATAAGAAGGGAATGCATTTCCATAGGTACCTGGAGCAGACTGCAAGGAACATTGAGTAGAAGATTTTATTCCAAAAACTCTGTGCCTAATCCCTGTTTTCTGTCTCTAAGTGAAAAATGCTGTCTCTGGGTATCAACACAAACTGTGCTTTCACATATATCATACATGGACATAGTAATTAAGAATACACGTTTGGATATCCACAAAAATTTACAGCACCATGTATTGTTAATGCTACTATTTAGCTGCATATTAGTGTAGATGACTACATTTTAATTATTACTGAATTTTAGTTTATTATTGTAACTGGCAACAACCATGGATTAATTAACTCCTGATGTATTTTAAAATATTGCATTACTAAAGTAAATAACTCCAGTTTTCTCTAGCTTTTCTTAAGATATTCAAGTGCCTTTTTGTTTTTTACTATCACATTGTATATTCATACAGTTCTAAAATTTGGTCTTCAGTGATGTATTTAAAGAAACTGTCCACTTTTTTTGTCTTTACCAGGGACAAAAAAGCCAAGTGGCATGGCTAATTTGTAATTTCATTCAGGAAAATTAGTATTCTTTCTGGTATTTTGCTCAGCAAAAATGACATAGCTTCATACACTAATTACCAGTTGCTACTCAGGACTTATTTATAAGATAAAATGCTAAAAGAACCAGATTTGACAACATTATCATAAGTAATTTTATTTATTCTTGTAAAATACAAACTGAGTCAGAGAAAATAGTGGTCAGAATCAGAGAAGTCTTGCATCCTAAACTCTACTTATGCATGCTTAAATTTCCTGATCACTCATAATTCAGTACTTGTTTAATGAAAATTTTAAGTAATTTTATTTTAATCTAAAACGTGTTTTGAAAATATTGTGTGATTGATGTTATGGATATAAAACACACCAACCTCCCATCTCTGATTTTCATTTTCAGAGTTAGTTATTCTGAAAATATTAATGGAAAATTCCAGAAATCAACAATTCATAAATTTTAAACAACTTACATTGTATCGCAATAATGTTTTATTTATTATTTGTTACTTTTGCTAATTTCTTACTGTGCCTAATTTATGAGTTAAACTATCATATGTATGTATAGGAAAAAACAGCATATATAGGATTTGGCACTATCTGCAATTTTAGGCATTCACAGAACACATTTCCTGCTGATTAATGGGAACTGCTGTATTCACAAAGATATTCTTCCCATCTATTTAAATAGAAGCATCCAACATTAAAAGAACTGCTTTATGCTTTCTCCAGATGATATCTGATACTACTAGTACAGGATAAAGAAAAATAGAGAACTTATAGAGTTGGGTTATTTATAAAAATTTTAAAACAATGAAGGAAATAAATGATTAGAATTTGTTGGCATTTTTCCTTGACTTATAAAATAAAACATAAAATAATAAAAATCAAAACACCATGTAGAGTCAAAAAATTTATTTAAAAACTTCATTTATTGTTTTAGTCTTTCTTTCCATTTATAGATAGTTACTCTTGACATTTCCTGTGGTTTACTTCAAAATGCCTGTGCAAATAAAAGTATAAACTTGCAGACATACATATGCACATACATTATGAATTTTTTGCTTACCAAAAAGTATATTTGTAAATGCTATTTTGTATTTTAACTTTCACATCTTAAAAACTTTAGACATATTCAGGAGAATTTGTGCAAAGAATGATTCATGACTCTGGGTGGGCCAACACAAAAGTAAAGTAGGAAAATCACCTTACTGACTATACCAGATATTTGCCATATTTGGTATGTTGTGATGAGCTGTCTGCCTCTGACTGAAACAAATGTGATTGAGTGGATCTTGGCTATTTGTTATAATTTGAAGTTAAGATATATATGTATATATGTGTGTGTGTGTATATATATGTGTGTGTGTGTGTATATATATATATATATATATATACTTATACTGTTAATTTACAGTTTAGAATGTAGGAACTCAAAGTATGAAGACAGCCTGAGGATAATGATCTTCTGCTTATTTAACACTCATGTCACAATTATCCCATACTTTTGAAAACAAATCCTTTACTGATATAAATAAATATTCAATCAAATTCAGTAAAAGAAAAACTTTAGCAGTTGACAAAGGTTCCAACATCATTTGTTTTATTTGCCATTATGATGTATTTGATTTTCTAGTTAAGTTAAAATAGAAGTAAATCTCAGTTTTTTTGGGGCAAGTACCAGAGATTGAACTTGGGGGCCCTTGACCACTGAGCCACATCCCAAGCACTGTTTTTTTATTTTATTTAGAGATAGGGTTTCACTGAGTTGCTTAGCACCTCACTTTTGCTGAGGCTGGCTTAGAGTAATGATCCTCCTCTTTCAGCCTCTGGAGCCTCTGGGATTATAGGTGTGTGCCACCATGCCTGGCTCAGTTAGTGTTTTTTTTTTTTTTTTTTTTTTTTTTTTTTTGTCACTATGACTGAAATAACCTGACATGAACAACTTAAAGGGGAAAAATATTTATTTTGGCTCACAGTTTTAAAGGTTTCAGTCCATGGCCAGCTGGTTCCATCACTTTGGGCAGGAGGTGAGGCAGAACATCATGATGGAAGGGTGTGGTAGGGGGAAAGCTGCTCAGCCCATGGTCCAGGAAGCAGAGAAAGAGAAGGCCAGGGCAGGAAAGAGGAAGGTAGACAGAAAGTGCTAGGCAAGCACTCCACCACTGAGCTACAACCCCATCCCAAACTTTTAAAGTTCCTTATAATATGGTACTGAAGGAGACAGAAGTTTTTTTTCTTTCTTTCTTTTATAATAATTGGAATACACATAGAGTGAGAAACAAGCCAAATAAAGACTTTTTTTTTAAATTAGGGAAAGCATTATTTTTATGAAAATGAATTTTTATATTGTTGTAGAGGAGTGGACACTACAAATTTTCACAGATTGACCTACTTAAATTCTCTGACTATAAAATAAGCTCAATGAGATCATCAGTGTACAGACTTCTTTCAAAATGTAAAGAATAGTTTAATGCAGGAAATAGCCTGGTAGGTGAACTCCCCAAGGTATGGAAGTAAGAGATCATGAAGTCTGTTTTGTATGGAATTTTGGAAGTGTTTGCCTGTCACTTGTGGCAAGGGCCATTCATTCTGAGCCAGTGTTTAGCATTATTGTCAAGAGACTATGTGATCATGGGCAGAGAAATGAGAGTGAGGATCAAATAAAGACTAGATGATGCTTACCTCCTCTCCAAACTGAAGCAAATTATTAGGAGTCATATGGAAAAGTCAGAAACAATTCAGAAAATAGAAGCATCTGAGAAAGTGCACAAAGGTTCAGAAGAAGCAGGCATGATAATTTTGAAGGAATGAGGAGACTTCCATAAAAGGTTGACTTTAGGTAACTTCATGGATTAAAAAATAACTACCTAGTCAACCTCCTCTTACATTTCTTGTTTGAAGGGTCTTGGTACATGTTTAGTTGCTTAGAGTCATAGCAACAAGGAATCAATATTTTTTGTCTACATTTCAAATCAGAACATATTATGAGACGCCATCTAATTCACCTATCCACTGACTGATGATTCATATTTTCACATACCTCTCAACATTTACCCTTACTCAATGCAGAGATTGAAAAAGCAGGCTAAAAGTACAATGAGTTCTGACTGCTTTATAAAGAATAATGTGTTAGTTTGTTAAATCCTCAAATGACCCTAAGAAATAAGTTATTTTTTACTTTTAGGTACAAAATTGAAAACAGGTACTTTATTTATTTGTATAGTTTTTTGGACCAAATTATGCATTCAACAAAAGCAGAGATGTTGTTTTATACTTTGGAGTTCCCTTGACTACCTGAATGTATTTGCCTAATTGAATATTGTTCTGTGTTCTAAACCTTCCTACTTAACTCTTACTATACATGTAATATTAAAAGTTACATACCCTTTAGAACTATAATTATGGTTGTCAAATTTGATGATCTGACATACTTCTTTATTCCCAAGGTTTCTCATATCTACTTTATTTTAGTAAATAACAGACATCCAACAGGAATGCTACATTTGTGTGGCTGTAAGTATACTGTTAAAATGTTGCCAATGGGAAATTTTGTTTGTTTTTTGTTTCTATGTTGGTTGTTTTTATTTTTTAAGTCAGAATTTGTATTTCAAACTGTATTTAGGAAGTTAAATAAGAAAACCTTAAATGTAGTGTTTCGGATTTTGGGTTATATACCACAAAGGAAAAAAAAATGTATCAATTAACAAAAATGCATTTCAACTTTTTTCTGAGCATTAAGATACATTATTTAGTATTCGACTGTGGGCATAATGTCAGGGTGAGAAGAGGAATTGGAATATAGATTAACAAAACTGGAACATAGTTGGGTATTAAAACATACCTTTTTAGTCAATTAGGAGGGGACGCTATACCCTTGACCTGCATTGCCCTTCAGGGTCCTGTTAACTCTGAAATTTCCCTGAGATAGCTTCTGGCCATGGGTCAAGGTGACATGCAGGCCAAACATGTGGATAATTAGGTTTACTTTAGAGACAACCTAGCACAATCATGATTTATACTCCAGTCATTGGTTTTTTTAGAGGCATTCATAACAGGCAGTTTCAATAGTACTTGAAATAGGCATGTAATCATTTTTCAAAACTTACCTTCTTTCAAGGACATCCTTGAATATATCTGTCTAAATTAGAATGTTGTTCAGGCTAATACAAGAGCATGCAATACTAGAAAGAATTCTCTTCATTCTTAACATTCAGTGTTTCTTATGATGTTGAGAAATTATATGGTAGTAATAATACTAATATTTTATTATACCTTTTCATAACCCCTTTATCTTTACAGATATAACCTCATTCTTAGCTACCTAAGAATGTGTTGTAGTATATTGCCTTATTGGAAATAGAAAATAGTTACATATCTAAAGGGATGCGGTTAAAGTTCTTTCACTTGAAGTGTTTAGAAGCCAATAGATAATAATAAACACAGATAGAAAGGTAGGGACATAAAATGCTTGCATGTCTACATGTCTTCTTGCATTTTCACACACTCAGAGCTAGAAATTATATAGGTTTTTCTTCTCACAATCATTTTGAACTAAGCTACTTAAATTTAATCTCAGATCTTTGGTAGGATCACATGTGAATTATGAGATTATGAAGGAGTCCACTTTAATAGCATTTGTTCAGATTCTCAACATGCCACAGGCTGAACCCAAACTCTTCTTTTAGAGGAAGGAGGGAATGTCAAACAGTCAAGCCAAGCATAAGAAAAAGAATATGGGCTATAGATTTGGAAAACATTCACTTTAATCCAGGCTGAGCTGATTCCTGAGAGCTGACTGCCCTGTCCTGCCACTTTACCTCTCTGAAATCTCCTTTGCAAAATGTTCCAGGTAAATGAGAGATACCTTATGGAACATGCTTAGGATCATACCACATACATAGTAGATGATCTACTATGTAGATCCATCTATCTGTTTCTTTAAAATATCATTTGCACTGATTTTTGTTGATGTTTGAGATGTGTAAGGACAATTATGTGCCAGGAGAAAGGTATACATGAGACTGGTTAGTGGGAACCAGCCTGTTTAGTGTCAGCACTATTGATGTAAGTTCACACAGACAAAACCAGATTTTTTTTAGTAAAACACATGCCTGAGTAAACAACCAGGAAATGCCTGAGCTTGAAAGGTAAACCTTGAAGCAGAAATAAACTACTCTCTGCTGACCATATCAATACCTATGTGTATATAATAACAAGTTACTGAAAATTCCAGCAAATTTGAACAATTGGGTTTGAGGAAATCAGTCCCCAAACATTTGGTGCCTTTGATTATTTGAATTCAGTTCCAAAAGAGTTCTGGTCTTAACTCTGAAGGGCAAGACCCAGTGGGCTTGACTGCACCAGTATTCATCTATGAGGTGCCTCCTGAAGATTTCAGGGCTGTCACACTAGGCAGGGGCCTGCAGGCTATTTCTAACTCTGCTCTACTTGTCTTAAACTATCTCCTGAGACTGAGTGTAATTTCTTATCCAAAATTACAGTGCTTCTCATCACTGGCAATTTTTTATTTCTTCAAACTATTCAAGAATATGATAACCTTTTCCCACATGTACATGAGCCTGGGAAATAATTATACTTTGTGATTGCATAGAACTGAGTTGTCCATTCACTCCCAGTTTGTCTGCTGTTTCAGTTCTGTAAGGATATGAATTTCCTCAGCCTCTGGCAGCCTAACTGGATTTTCCAAATTGCATTAGATTTCATTATCTGAATTATGTACTTCACTTGACATTATGGGGCATTATTGCACATCCCTTTAGTTGCCTAGAAGGGTGGATATCATTTCTACATGTTAAACAAAGGTTAAAATGGGTTTTGTGTATTGTAAGCCATTTCTGAAACATATATATTATTTATTTATGTCTTTCCAGAGTCCTCCAAAATCTCTGTACTCAAAAAGATGATCATATGTAGTGATATTGTCAAGTTCTCATTGATGTATGGATGGCTTGAAATGAAATAGACTACAGAATGTTTTTTTCCCTGTTGCAAATACTCATCTATCTTTAAGAGAAGGATTGGAGAGAAATCTAAATTTGTAAACCAAAAGTGCTTGTATTCATTTTTTCCTAACGTAAGATGCATAAAAGATACTTAAAAATGATGCCATCAAAGAAGAATAATTAAAATATGTATTGACAGTCCTAAAGAGGTTTCTGAGTTCTTTAAAATTAATATGGAAGTCCTTATAAGTTTATTATTCCTATTATATATCCTGTCACACATAGAACATTTTTATTGAAGTTTTTTATCTTCTCCTTATGTTTTGGTTTTTATCTAATTTTAGTTTTATTTCTTTAAAAATTACTTTCCCCTGTTAGTTTGCATGTATTTTCCTACTGCATTTTACTTCTTATTTTAGACAGATTAATCATTGAAATAAATTTAATATATATGGATAGACACTGCATTGCAGGTGTACTCTGAATTTTTTGCCTATGGTCATAAGTCTCCTGTGATTTATTATGTTGAACTCTACTGTCTTGATTCCTAGGGCACTCAAAAATCAGCATTTCTTTTTCATACAATTAAAATCAGAATGGAAATAGCATCTAACACAATAGTAAACAGAATCCTGCTGTCCTGTAATAGTGTGGTAGAACCATTCTAGTTAGGAAAATTGACAGAATAAGCACAGTTAAGAACTTAAAATGTTCTTAAAAGTTAAGAAATAAGTACAGTTATGAACTTAAAATGAGGTTTTACAATCGAGATGAGATGATTGGTGATATTTTTTAGATTGTCTTTATGTTTAAAAATACTTAAAATTATTCAATTTAAAATGATTTTTAAAATTATTACTCTGAATCTGTCAGTATAATGCACAATTGATTGGAAGCATATTAAGCATACCCCTTGATACCTATTAGGATTAAATAGAAATTATGAAAATTAGCATGCTTAAAATTATAAAAATCAAATCTGGTAATGGAATTGACCATGTTGTTTAATTTCACAATAATTTTGATCACTATCCCTGAAAGAAAAGCTTCTAGATCTGAGTAAAATGACCACTTAAGAAGCATATAATCTGCTAAAGTGATTGCTCTCACTTTCAAAGTTTGGTTTCCTCAGTGTGCAATGAATAAGTCAGAATATACTTAAAATTTTTTTTCTCAACTCATTTGAGATCTTTAGAAATATATTTTGAATATAAGGAATAATGATTATGAAACCAAGACTATGTCATGACAGATTTGCATTAGAAATTGAGGACATAAATATTTTCATAGATAATCATTGCCCTTTCACACTTTAAATCTTGCAAGCAATAATTGATAACATGCTCTAAACTTTAAAAGGTTTACTTAGTCTAAAATTCTCAAATTTTCCACAATTAAATATTTCCTGATCGTTAAAATTATCAACTGAATTAATTATATGTGGCCCTATTATTTTTATAAATAGGGAATTAGTTCAGCTATAAACTGGTTGTGTTATGTAAATGTTCCCAAGATATGGAAGAAAAAAAATATTTTTAAGGAATTAACTTGGACTTTGCAAATGCAAATGAACCTTGACTTATTTTCACAGGTGAGCAGTTTATTACAAAGCATGAAATAATACAAGAAATATATAAACCATTCTTTGTAACTTTGCTGAGCTCGGTTTTATGGAAAAGGCAGCCCTCTGTTCAATCTCTGATAGCTGAATATGGTAGGCCTGGTATCTCCTTTTTTAATCTAGTTTTTAAAAATACTTTTATAAAATTATTTAAATTTATTAATTCTTTTACTCTAATTTTAAAATTGTTAAATTAATAATTATTGTAAGTCATTGTTTTTTCTTTAAGATTATTGTTTTTATCAAGTAATATGTATGCAGATTCAAATGTTATATAGTACCATAAAATTCATGTTGAAACAGATTAGTCCTTTGTCTACTTTTCCTCTCAAAATTATATACATAAACCAGTATCAACTAATTTTGTTCCTAGAATCTTTTCTATTTAGTTCTTTCTTGATTTTTCAGTGTTAGACATTATCAATGTGAAAAATGATGATTTAGACTTTTTAAACTTAAACTCTTCTGACACATTTTCCTCCAACTCAATCTGACTATTCTACTATCACCATTTTAATTTGCATTTTTTTAACAATACAGAAATAATTTCCATGTCAGCTGAATGATTTTGTGATTATTTTTCTTAAGTTTACATTTATTTTTTAAGTCTCGGATTTAAAAAAAAAAAAAAAAAAACAAAGAATGCTTTTCTTTTCCTTAGACCTAATTTTTAATGAATCAATCTATTTTATCTGCACCTTTTCAATCACTTTCTTTTGTTTTTTTTCATTATTTTCCCATTCCCTCCTCTTGGGTCCCTCTGCTTATTAACCTACAGCATTTCTGGAGATCTAGGATTTCATGTCATCATAGTCTAGAAGTTAATGTTTATTTTCTACTTGTTAGATATTTTCTAAGTTTATGAGGGAAGCATTCTTAGGATTTAGATAGTCTAAGACACCACCTATCTATCATGTCGTCACTCTACTCTCACGCTCCACTGTAGATTGCCTGGATATAGAATCCTGGGGCCAAAGTGTTTCCCTTGGCATTCTGAGGTCATGTCTCAACTATCATCTCCCAGATACTTTTTGCTATTAGAAAGTTTAATATTTAATGATTTCTGACTTTTATCTTTGTGTGAGGACCATTTCCAATATCTCCAGAAGGCATGGAGTCATCTTTTAATCATTTTGTTGTTTAATATTGTAATCCTGTTACTTGATTTCCATTTATTTGTCATTGAGCTTAGCACTTGTTTATGCTTTTCAGATTATAATCTGCATCTTCAGTTCTAGAATTTACGTTCTATATCTTTGATTGTTTTGTGATTTGTGTTTTATGTACCTCACTGCTTTTTAGTCAGCAGTTGGACTTCTGTTTTTTCCACCACTCCACTTTGCTACAGTGGATGGATGACTGACTTGACTTGGCTTTACTGGTGTTCCTGAGTCCTCTGGAGTGACTCTACTCACTCCTCATATCTCTTAGGGTAGTGGGTCATCTAGGTAGATTCTTCATATGGCAATGGAAGAAATACAAGAAAGCAAGAGGAGACAATAAAGCCTCTACTCTCAGGCTTAGACTAGCACACTGTCATGCCCACCTTCATAACATTGGCAGGAAAGCGTTGTCCACTTGTGATGGGACGATAGCAAGTAGATGTATGTAGAGGGGAAGAATTCAAGCCATGCTCTAGAAATTGTAGTCACTGGATATTGTATTTCTTCCTTAATTACATTTCTCTCTCTCTCTCTCTCTTTCTCTCTCTCTCTCTCTCTAATTATGCTATATTTGGGAGATTCCCTTTGGCTTTTCATTTAACCCTTGGAATTGATTTTCTTTCATTACTTTTTAAAGAAATAGATCCAGAAAACTTGTTTCTTTGAATGTTTTAGTTTTATAACTTCTTATTTTGGTAAACAATATCCTTTTGTGTCTATAAGAATGGTGTGTGTGTGTGTGTGTGTGTGTGTGTGTGTGTGTATGTATGTTGAGGTACTCCCTTGCTCCATAACTTGACTATTTCTTTAGTCACTTATTGGAGAAAGAAGAGAGTTGAGGATAAAAAGAAAATGACTTAAAAATTAAATAAAAGTGAAGCTGTTAAAATATGGAAGTAAGAAAGTTCGAGTCATACCTGTTGGGATGTCTGTTTGAAAAAGACAGAGAAATGGTGAATTTAGAAATATCTTCAGTGTTGGTGTCTCGTTTTCTTTTTCTTTTTCTCTTTGCCCCCTGTCCCATCCTTTCTTTTTCTTTTCATGCTGGTGTGGTTATTTTCTGATATGCATTTTAAAATTTCCTCTTACATATCTGGTGATCTTTATTAATTCAATCATATTTAAGACTGAGAAATGAAAAAGTTAATTGGAAACTCTACAAGTAGGAATAGTTGCAAACTAGTGTGCCTCCTGTTTTCAGGTACAGGCTTGCCACCTGCCTTCTAGGATTGAATGGAAGAAATGTTTGCCTCTGCTATGCTTATTAGGAATGTTTCACTTTTCCTAATATTACCGACTTCAGCTACTGCTCAAGCTCAAATATTTTCTGGTTTAAAATTTTCAAAGAGCAACTTTTTCTTAGATATTTGAAAGTGGAGGAGAAGTGTGAAGCTGCCTAGAATGGATTAAATGATCCTAACATCTGAAGTGCATAATTGTACCTGAGTTACATACCCCACCCCATCCAGCCCACTGCTACTAGTCAGAGTTTTTATCTCCAGTCTATATCCTGTATTTACCAACACCTGATTCTTCCATTTGTGAAGTCTCTGGCATTTTTAATATCTAATTATTTTTGAGAGTTAGGCAGTGGAAGATAAATGCATGTTTGCAGAAGACATGTTTGGGTAACCCTAAGATGGCGGCTGGCATTGAGCCAAGAGGTGGCGCATAGTGTTAACACTGCGTGATCTACTTTTGCCTGATTAGTTAATGTCTCCTCTGTGCTAGTAGTCAACAGATATTCTTCATTCTTTCTTGATTGGTACTGAGGGGTGTGCCTCAATTGTGCTAATCCTAAACTGATTGGCTGCCTTAGGTATATAAGACACACACCTATAGGAAGCACATCGTATAAGCAGTATCGCAGAACTCAGGAATAAGTCACACCTCTAGATCGCTGGGTGGAGGATAACTGGATAAGCACAGAGAAGCAGCACCTCTGATAGATCGCAGAAGGCAGATGGCAGGTCACAGAAGAAGCACCTCTGATAGCACGTACCTTTAGTTTGCAGGATGCAGAACTTTAAGAAGATATAGATCTCTGAAAGTGTAGTTTCTCTCTCTTAAGCAAAGTCTCTCTTTCTCTCTTATGCAAAGCCCCTCTCTCTCTCTCCTCTCAAAGTCTTTCTTCCTCTATAAGCTAGGGAACAAGCAAACAAGCAGGAAAGCAGCCCATTAAAGAGAAAGGTAGTAGAAGTAGTTCGTTTCCAGTCCACCTCTGATAAATACCCGCGCAATTGTTGCTGCGACACGTTTTTAAAAAAAACATTTTAAACAAAATTTCTCGGCAACTTTATTCAAAGTCTCAAACAACGCAATATATACAACAAATTTCAAAAAAAAATCAATTTAATCTTTTAGCAAACTTATATTTCTAGGTCTAACTATCTTTATGCAGTGTGGACATTAGGATATAATTTTTATTAATACCTCTATTTTAAACATGAAGAAATTGAGACTCAGAAAGGTTTCCCTGTGTCTCCCAAGAAATAGGTGTAAACATAAGGTTGAACTGAGGCTTGTTTCACATTTCACATTCTAGTGGTAGAAAGGGGTTGAACGTTGTTCTTCACTAGTAGGAAATCTTCATCCTTTTTACTCACTGTAATTGAAATCTCCAGGGAGGCAGGAAAGCAGCAAGCAAATCAAGGTGTTCAGACACCAATCTAGGAACTTAAACAGACTTTTCTGCCTCATTAAGCAAACATTGAAGAGGAATAGAGAAAACAAGGCATTTACACTGACATTCTATAGTCACCACTTCTATGTATTTTTCAAACTTAGACATTCCACTAGGCATGATTGGGACTTTAACACTCCCTCCCTTATTTTGCAACTCCATTCACATTTAATTTTCAAGTCATTTTCTTTGTACCCTCACATCTTCTTTCTCTCTTAAATATGATGCATTCTTTTCCATACTGCAAATGTAAAATATTGAATATTGTAATTATTTTCACCTTAGTTCATTTTTTTTCTTCACCTGTCATAGGATGAATATATATTTAAAAATAATTTGTCAGAGTTGTATATTTTCAATATTTCTAATTGGTTTGTTATTTAACAGTTTATATTTTGGGAGAGGGTACTAGGAATTAAACCCCAGAGACTCACAAATACTTGGCACATGCTCTACTGTTGAGATACACTCCAAGTCCATTTTTTTGAGACAGGGTATCCCTTAGTTATCTCGACTGACCTTGAACTTAGAACTGACTTCACTTCCCATGGATACCTGGATTTATACATGTGCACCACTACACCTAACAACTGTTTATAATTTCTAAATAGATTAGTTTTAATGTTTAGGATTCTGTGAAAAGGGAAATGGAATTATTGAAAAGCATTCCACTACACTTCCATTATTATCATTATAGCAGAGCTGAAGTTTAGATTTTTCCTGCTGTATTGGCAAGAGAATCTAATTTACAATAACTTTGGAAATTTTAGTTTTTTATTTTTATAACCAATCTGAAGGCAATGTTTTATTTCTCTATCTTATTTCAATTGATAATCAAGTCACAGTAGCTGCTTTTATTTTTATTTTACTTTGATATCTATATATGAATGTTTGACTCAAGATTTCTTTCCAATTCCTAAATATATCTAATCTTACATTAATAGCCCGATTAATTCCAATTAATCAGTTATTTTTAGAAAAGATGTGATTTTTATTAATGTCTCTTTATCTTTATTTCCATACATGTTTGTGTGTGTGCATGCTTTGAAAATAAAATTCTCTTTATTTCTTTATCTTCTTGATCACTATAGTTTTCACATTTTTAAAAGTTTTTTCCAGTAATTTATTTATTGTAATTATAAATTGAATCATTACTTCTATATTATCTTGGTCACTTTTATGTGATTTTCTTTTTTACTTTTGTATATTATCTTGACACCATATTTTTCAAAATTGTTTTGAAGTGAATTTTTTTTCAAAATTGTTTTCAAATTGATTTTCCATCTTATTTATCATATCCTCTGGAAATAACATTATTTTACTTCTTATTCACTATTCATATTTCTTATAGTTTTCAGATTGAATAGAAAAGGACCCAAAAAACTAATTCAGAATAGCAGAGATTATGGATTTCTTTATTACTTTCTTTGTACTTAGTTTGGACATAGTTCTAATTTGGGCTTTGAAACATATAATATCAAGATAAGAAAATATTCATGTGCATTTTGAGTTGGTTGAATCAAAAATAACATTTTAATGCCTTATTCCTTTATGTGAGAAAAGGAATATAATGACCACCTATGATTTTCTTTTCAATTGGAGAAACATTTTAATGGAATTGCTAATGAGTTAGCCATGCAATCCTAGAATAAATCTTGATCATGATATTTTAATCTGATGACACATTTTTCTTTTAATATATAGCTTAAAGTTTTTGTATTGTTAATGCTCTGTAGTTCTTTCTCTCTTTTGGCATTTTTATTAGGGTTAGGTACACTATTAGTTTCCTATGAATGCTATAAGAAGTTATCACATATTTGGTACCTTAGAATAATAGTTATTTTCTCACAGGCCTGGAGGTCAGAATGAAATTGTCTTCAGAGCCACATTTCCTCCCATAGCTGTAGGAGATAATCCATTCCTTGTCCTTTTCTAGTCAGCATTCCTCAGCTTGTGGCCTCATCTCTCTCTGGTCCACCTGCACATGACCTTCTGCTCTGTGTATCTAATTTCCATGTTTCTCTCTCATGAGCACTTGTGATGGTATTTGGGGTCTGTGTGGATTTTCTATTATAATCTCTCTAAAATTCTTAACATGATTTCATATAAGGTCATATTCACATGTCTCAGGATTGGGCATGGTCATACTTGTTTGAATCATCAGCCTCCCATAGGTACCATTGCTATTTTTACTGTTGTTGAACTTTTGCTAAAGTTTTACAAGTCTGTGATTTCTTATAATGTGGTAGAACTCTCCTGTGAAAATATACGAGACAGTATCTTTTTATAGTATGGGTACATTTTTTAATGTGAATAAATTACCCCATTTTTCTTGAAAATTGTAATTTAAATTTCCAGTTTACTGGATTCAGTTTATGTGAATTATATTTTCTTAGGAAAGTGATCAATATCATTAGGTTCCTTCTTTTCTCCCTTTCTTTCAGATTTTCAATTTTTTCATTTTATATTTCTTATATACAGATGTTTATTTCTCCTTGTCATATTTTTGGTGTGACTGTATATTTCTACCTTCCATTGTTTAACAAATTTTACAGATTATTTTCAAAGAAACAATTAATTGATGTTTTAGGTTTATATTTTTCTCTGTTAAAATGCAATAATTTTTCTCATGTTTTCATTGCTCCTTTCATTTTTCTAAATTTTGAGTTAGGTATTCAATAAAATATCCACAAGGATCTACCTCACTAATTATGTTTGTCTCTTTTATATCCTCATGCATTTCTCATCCCTATGACCTATTTGCAGAGAGAGGTGTATGAAAGTTGCCTATAATTAATACATTTGTTAGTTTCTCCTTTCAACTATTATGATTATTTTCATGAGTAGAATTCCCCTGTGAATTTTTCCTCATTGCTTTGTAATTTGGTGCCCCACTTTTTCATTTTATTCTTGATGTAGATTCTAACTTGTCAGATATCCATATCATCAACCACAGTTTATTTTTGTTCAGATTTGCCTTGCATATCATTGACTACTCATTTTGTTTTGATCCATTCTGACTATAAATGGAATAAAATATAAAGTACCTAAATAAAATAGAATATAACTATATTGTTGGTTTTATGGCAGTTTTAATTTGAAATTTTATTATACTTTGTTTTTCCTTAGGAGAGCCTTACATTCTAATGATTACCTTTATGCCAACATTTTTATATAACTAGCCTTATTTCCTTTTTCCCTTATTCAGTTCTGCTCTCCTGTCAGTTGTGGACAATATTCTGTTCATCTACCTTAGTACATATGAAGCAATCAATGACATGGATGTTTTCCTCTTCTCCCTTCTTCACCCATGCTTTATTTATAAAGTTTAATTTTGTTGTAATATGTATTTGTTCTTATACCCCTCACCTTTGCTTCAATCTTACATTTTCATCTTAATTTCTTATTTTTCTTAGTTTCTCCTCCCAATTAGTTATGAAATGGAGGTCCTTCTGTAGAAGACTTCCTAAGATGTATCTTAGACTCAAAGTTGATTGAACTGAAGCTTATTTTAAACTTGACTTCTGTAGAATTGGTACTGACAGGTCAGCTTGGGTATATACTTGGCCAATGAAAGAAATACTGTCTTCCTCTTGTTGCTCCACTGCTGTCGTCACTGTACATTACTGTCCACTGTTATGATTCACACTTCATTTTCCTTCCTTTTTGTATGTGACGTGGTCTGTTTTGCTTGTAGGTTTTTATATTTTGATTATGCCAGACATTTTTTTCCCTGACATGTTCAGGATACTTTTGTTATGTAAATTCGAGGCTCCTTGGCCTACATTTCACAAAGATTTTTTGAGCTATTCATTTTAATATTTTGTTTAATTGCCTGTCTTCAATACCTATCATTTCTCTTTGTGATCATGTTTAACATCTGTGACTATTTCTATTTTGAGGTACTTTATCTTTTTATACCCTATATCTTTTTACCTCATTCCACAAATTATCAACTTGAGCCTATACAATTTATAAGACCTTTTTCTTGTTTCCATGTAGCTATTATTCAGCACCACTAGAACTCAAATGCACTCAGCCTCTGCCTCTTGGGTATGGGGAATGACATTCTGGGTGCAAACATTTTGTATGTTTTTAGAGTTTAGATACTATGATGGGTGTGCTAGTTGGATTTTCAACACTGGAACAAAAAGCCCTGACCAGAAAAACTTAGAGGAAGAAAAAATTATTTGGGGCTCACAAATTTGGAGTTTGGACTCCATCATTTTGGGTTTAAGGTGAAATGGAACATCATGGCAGAAGGGCATGGTGGAGGAAAACTGCCTACTTATAGTAACCAGAAAGCAAAGAGCAGGCAAGGGGCTGCAGGGAAGATAAACCCATCCAGGTTATACCCTGGTGCCCTGTCTTCTCCAGTCACACTCTACCTACCTACGGTTACCACCCAGAACAGTAATCCTTTCAAATTAATAATCCACCAAATGGATTAATCAACATATTAGATCACAGCTCTCATTATCTGACAATTTTACTTCTGAACATTCCTGCATTACAGGAGCTTTTGAGGGACACGTCATGTCCCAACCATAGAAGTGGATCTTCTACACTATCTTTTTTTTTTTTTTTGGATACAGATCATGATTCTCTTTTCTATTGCTTTTAAAAAGTAGGTGGGAGAACTTAAGTTATATAGTTACTATTATCCTCATTAAATTTTTATATTATGAAATCAAAACCAGGACAAAATCACATGTGCAAATCACCCAAAAATATTGGATCAAAATAACTTTTCTGAGCTAAAATGCTTAAAATGTGTATAAAATTGAGAAATAAAGATAAAATAGAAATTAATAGAACCAATTTTTAACAGGAGACAATTTTTCAGAGTGTTTGTTTACTAAATTGATGACAAAGTTTTCTTTCTGAAATGAACTTTTTCTAGCATAGTAAATACCTCCATTTATAACTGTATTTCCTCACAGTTACCACTTATAAAATTCTTTAAATACTTTACAGTTTCCACAGTGCATAATAAATGTATTCACTTTATACATACTGGCAGAGACAGATAAGTATTTGCAGATTTAGTTTCTTTTATACATCTACCCTATTATTAAGGTAGCATGGGGTCTTTGTGAACTAAACTTAGACTTCTTATTGATGGTAGTTAAGATCCCGTAGGATAATTTCATTTCATTTTCCTAAGTGATCATTAAAGAATTCTCTTGGGGGAAAAAAAAAGAAAAAGGCTAAGAGAAAACTAAGCAAAACACAAAATGAAGTAAAAACAATCCCACAGCCTGTTAGACTTTCTATAATACATAACCAAGTTTATTTCATTATACCCAAAAGGTTTAAAATGTAGCAATGAGATTACTGTTTCATTACAATTAAAAGATTGTGCTCTTATTTAAGTTTTTTTAACCTGAACAATTTTATGTCTTTTTATTTTAAAAGCAATTACTCTTAAAGTCATTTGAGTGTCTTTTTAGAAAACTATATTGTTTTTATCATCTGCAGTGTGTATTTTAAAGATTCTTCTAAAGAAATTAAAAAACAACAACAACAATGAAGTAGAAATACGAGGACTTCCAAATAAAGTATTTGTATTTAATATTTTTCTTTCCTTTTAGCATTAGTGATACTAGATACTTTAGGCTAAATATATTAATTGAATTAATTTTCATATTGATGTTTTCAGCTTTGAGTTATGGAGAGCTGATGTTACTACAAAGAAATAGATAACTTTATGACTATGAAATATTATTTTGGAATATTAACACTTTGTTTATAACTTGATAAATAAAAGCTGACAGGGAGAACTATTTTTGCTATATACTCAACTATTTCATGCTAAGTAGGAAAATGATTTTTCAGTAAAAGATTAACTTTGCAAAATTCTTTTATGTGATTTTTAAGAGTTATTCCATCTCTGTTAATGTAAATATATAATTTCTCTGATACTGTATAATTTATGGCTTTTTATGAGAGTTACACATTCAAATTTCTGGTTTTGTTTCTATTTCTGACCATTTCTATACCTCAATCTCATTTTAATTTACCATGGTTAAATGGTTTTCTTTCCTCTCATTATACATATTTTCCTTCCTTTTGCTTTTGAATTTAATTGAAACAATAAATCTCAGAGTAGGTGTCTTTACAGACTAAAGTGATGAATCTCAGTATCCCTGATCTGTGTTTCATGTGGTAGCAGGGAAAAAAAAAAAAGAGTGGGAGATAGACGAAATCCTGATGATTCCAAAATTATAAATAACAAAGTTGTTAGCTAATGGTCAATTGGTACCACATATTTCCATTGATTTTTTTTAAGTTTTTTAAGTAATATTTGCTAATTCTTAAATAAATAATGCATGATGAAAAATGCAATGTGAACATTCTGTGGTATGTTAAAGATCATATTAAATGCTTTCTACTTCTTCCTCAATAGCTATTGTAAATGGCACATCCTCTGGGTAATGGTATGGTTAGTTCATATCGATACTTTAAGGTCTTTAAATTCATAACATATAGATATGTGTCTGTGTAGTACCTATTATTTATGAAAGCCTTTTATATCATTCAGTTCTTTTCCCATGTGTTATGGTTTAGATGTGGTGTCCCTCAAAAGCTCATGGGTGAGACAATGAGATGTTTGGAGGAGAAATGATTGGGTTATAGCTTTAACCTAATCAGGAATTAACTGAGTGGTAACTGGAAGTGGGAGAGGTGTGACTGGAGGAATTGGTCATTGGGGCCATGGCTATGGGGTATATATTTTGTATCTGGAGAGTGGAGTCTTTTTCTGCTTCCTGATCGTGTGAGCCATTTCCCTTTGCCATACTCTTCCACCATGATGTTCTGCCTCATCTTGAGAATGGAGGAATGGAACAGGCTCTATGGACTAAGGCCTATGAAACCATGAGCCCCTAAATAAACCTGTCCTTCTTTACAGTTATTCCAGTCAGGTCCTTTAGTCACAGCATCCTACTGATCTTACTGCTTTTCTGCTCTTTTTTCTTACTGTTTTTGCCGTCTTCTTGCTGAAACCATACTTTACCTCAGCCAACCTTTCCCTCATTATAATATACTAACTTTATGTGTTGATATTCTATGAATACATTAATATTTGTGTTTCATCAAATATATTTCAAATTGGATCTTTCACTTTAAAAATATTTTGTATAAATATTATAAAAATGACTCAAAGATAATTACTGAATAATGAAAATGTTTTTGAAAGATGTTAATATGGAAAAAAATATATAAAGGCTTCACATATGAGGAAAATAAAATTCCTGCCTCTTACCAGACACCAAGATTAATTCTATGTCTATTAAAATCTTTAAAATGAGTAATAAAATTTTAAAATATTTGATTGAATGCATAAGAAAATGACATGTTCTTGAGGATCAAGGAGACACAAAAACTACAAATCATAAGCAAAATGAAAAATAGGATTATATTGAAATTAAAAATGTTTGTTAATCAACTCCATAAAATAAGGGATAATATATCTTTTAAATCAGACCTCTCATATACCTGGAAAACATTTGAAATAGTCCATCTTATATGCAGAATCAATGTAATTCATATCCTTGAACCCATCTCGTTTGTTCCAAGTCATCATCGTTTCCTGTCTATTTGTAATAATTTCCAAATAAGTCTCCAGACCTCCATCCTCATCCTTCCACAGTCTATCTTCAACAGCCACCAGGGTGGGTTCTTCAAGTCTAAGTTGGCTGATGACAACCATCCACTCAGAACCCTGCAGTACTTTCCATAAAAGTCAGAATAAAATCTTTTATCTATTGAAACATGCATTCAAATGTTTAATCTAACACACTCTGGGACTTCATATCTTCTTAGTCTACCATTACTCATTCTGCTCAGTCATGCTGATTTCCTTAGCTTTCAAATACAAAAAGGATGCTCTCTGGCTTGGGTTTTGAATTTGCTTTTATATTCAAGGTTGTTCCCTGGAAGATCCACTTAGCCTGCCCTTCACCCTTTTGTAGTCCCTGTTCAAATATCGATTGATCAACAAAGTCATTTCTTTTTTTAAATTATTTATTTTATTCTTATAGACTGCATTTTGATTCATTGCACACATATGGGGTACATCTTTTCGTTTCTATGGAAGTGCATGATTTAGATTCATACCATTCTTGTAATCATACATGTACATAGAATAATGATGTCTGTCTCATTCCACCCAGTTTTCATACCCCTTATTTCCCTCTACGTAATCTAAATTTCCTCTGTTCTTATAATACAGGGAGAAACAATTTCTATTGGGTTTATACATGCATGTACGATTGTATTTGTGTCTATATACATATGGATATGTGGGTGCATTTGTGTGTGTATATATGTATATATAGGGTCTCCTGATATTAATCCAAATTATTCTTAATTTTTATAGAATTTTTTTCTGACAAGAACTTAAATCAGTATTTGTGGGAAATGGTATACATAGGCATTCCAGTCATCAAACTTTGAATAATGGTTACTTCCTCTAAGATGAGGAAAGCAAGAGGCATATTGGAGTTTTACATCAAAGCCTGTAATAATCTGTGTGTACTACTTTTTAAAAAAAATCTGGGGATGGTATTTGGGTATCAAATATTATTATTATTACAATTCCCTTTTGTATAAAAGAAGTATTCCATTAAAAGGAACATATGATCTTGGAAAACACTTCAATGGCTTATTCATTGTGTTTTATTTAGTGGCATAATGCAATAATAAATAAGAGTATTCCTTGTGAGATTTTGCTCAGTGTAAGCAATTACACAGTGATTGCAGTTTTGAAAATAATTAGATTTAACAATTTTAGAATTTTAACTTAATATAAAACCCAATGAATAACAATTATGGAATTAGCAAAACTTTTAAATTCTTATAAGCCCTAATTATTAACTGTAAGACCTGGATTTTTTTCACCCAGAGCTCACACTTAAAACTAACATTCAATTGCAACTCTTCATCAGCCAGGAGCTGGAGCTGTATTTGCTACAAGAAAATCTTATATAGGTAAGAGGTAAACTATATTCTAATTTATTGTGATTTCAGTTCCACACATCAGGTGAACAGTCCACAAGATTTCAATTCATTCAAGAAAACACTGAATAATCTCATCAAATAATTCAACAAAAAACTAATTTTTATTTTTTAATATATTTAATGCTGTATATATTTTTTTTTTCAGGAAAATAAGTTCTAGTCAATGATGCCTAATTTTCATTTGGAAATTTGAATTCACCTTAGTGTAGAATTTAACATTTTTAAGAGTTATTACCCATGTATGTTTTAAAGATTTTATATAACAATTATATATGGGTAATGAAGACTATTACCCATATACATTTTCAACATTTCACTTTCTTTAAACTAGATAGTAATTAATTCCTAACATAATAATTAAAAACAGTTAAATAAGTTTCAAGTATCCAGTTGACTAATGTTTTCAAATGGTATGGAACATCTAATTCTCTTTTTTACTTTCGTATAAGAATATTAATTCTATTAAATATTTTAATATTCTTTGTGTCTCTTATACCATTTTTATTTCATTTAATTATTCCTCACTGGGAACATTTCTTTTCAAAATGAATTAAAGGAACAATGTAACTATCCTCAAGGTAAAAGCAGAAAAGTGGTTTTGTTCAGGGTCAAAAAATATTACTTTCAGGGTGAATGGAATTAAATTATTGTTAGGAAGATACAAATATACATGGTGAATAAATATACCTACACAATACTTAAATTCAAGCCAAAATTGTTCTGAATAGTTCATGTGAAAATAAATCACAATTAAATGTTTAAATCTCTGATTCAGAAACAATGCAAGTCAATTTTATTTTGCTACCTTTTAATGTAGATATTTCTTACTTTCTTCTTTCCCTCTATCCTTACTCCCTCCATTAAATGTGTTTTATTTAGTAAAGTGCAATAATAAATGAAGACATTACTTGAGAGATTTTCCTTTCTTTCTCCCCATCTACTTATCTATTTATCTATCACATACATATAACTACTTCTTGGTGAATCTCTATTTTATTGATAGTGTGCCACAAAATCAAGTTATAGTTTAATCACAAATTATGATGAATAATGTATCATAGAAAATAGTGATTCTTCAAATTAATGTCTGTTATTGAGAAGAATATTCAAAATTAAATGTAAACAGAATTCTTATTCTATTTCAGACATGCAAAATCACAATTACTTAGTATTCCTGTGCCTAAAACTTTTAACAAGTCAAGCTTGTTTTATTTACCCTTTAAACTATAGAAATGTCAGCTCCTCACCATTGATCTAGATATACAGTACGATTTCAATTAAAATTCCAACAGACTTTTGGGTAGAAATTGATAAATTAATTTTAAGATTCATATAGCTATATGATGCACTTGGATTAACATCTTATGTCCATATTCTGTTGTTTAAAAAATGGACCTTTTTATTACTTATAGTTCTGAAATCTGGGAAGAGTTTAATGCTGGCATCTGCTCTGTATCTGGTGAGGACCTTCTTTCTGTATCATCATAAGGCAGAAAGCATCACGTGGTGAGTCAGAGCTAGCTTGCTTGCTTGAGTGTCCAGTATTTTTTTTATAAATCCACTAATGTGGCTGGGGGGACCCATCCTCATGACCTCATTTAATCCTCATTACTGCCAAAGGCTACATTCCCAAATATCATTAAATTTGAATTTGGGGGAAATGATCAAGCAGAAGCAGATATGAGAAAGAGCAATGTTGCAGGACTAGATCTCTGATGTAAGTATAATATTGACAAGAGGATAGAAAATAGTAAATAGAACAGAATAGATCATCAATAAGTAGATTTTGGCATATGTTTAATTACTTTTAAACAAACATCTAAATGCAATTTAGTGGAGATTGTATAATATTTTCAACAAGTGGTGCCATAATAATGGAACATTTATTTGTAAAATATGAACTTTGATCTATGACTTGCACAATGTAAAAATTTAACTCAAAACAAATGGCAGATCTGTGTAAATTCTAAAGCAAACAAACAAAACTTCTAGGAAGAAAATACAAGAAAATATTTTGACCACTTATTCAAATCTCAGATATGACACCAAATAAACATATCACTTTTTATGATACATAAATATAAGATTGACCAATTTACTAGAGATGTTGAACATTTTTTCATATATCTGTTGATTGCTTGTAGATCTGTGAAATATCTGCTCATTTCCCTAGCCCATTTATTGATTGGGTCATTTATATTCTTGGTATAATTTGTTTTTTGAGTTCTTTATAGATTCTGGAGATTAGTGCTCTATTTGAAGTATGTGTGACAAAGATTTTCTCCCACTCTGTAGGCTCTCTCTTCACATTACTGATAGTTTCCTTTGCTGAGAGAAAGCTTTTTAGTTTGAATCTATCCCAGTTTTTGATCCTTGCTTTTATTTCTTGTGCTATGGGAGTCCTGTTAAGGAAGTCTGATCCTAAGCCAACAAGGTGAAGATTTGGACCTACTTTTTCTTCTGTAAGATGCAGGATCTCTGGTGTGATTTCAAGGTCCTTGATCCATTGTGAGTTGAGTTTTGTGCAGGGTGAGAGATAGGGGTTTAGTTTCATTCTGTTACATATGGATTTCCAGTTTTCCCAGCACCGTTTGTTGAAGAGGCTATCTTTTCTCCATTGTATGTTTTTGGCACCTTTGTCTATTATGAGAAAATTGTATTTATTTGGGTTTGTGTCTATGTCCTCTATTCTGTACCATTGATCTACCTGTCTATTTTGGCGCTAATACCATGCCATTTTTGTTACTATTGCTCTTATAGTTGAAGTTCTGGTATTGTGATACCACCTGCTTCACTCTTTCTGCTAAGGATTGCTTTAGCTATTCTGGGTCTCTTATTTTTCCACATGAATTTCATGATTGCTTGATCTATTTCTATGAGTACATCATTGGGATTTTAATTGGAATTGCATTGAATTTGTATAACACTTTTAGTAGTATGGCCATTTTGACAATATTAATTCTGCCTATCCAAGAACATGGGAGATCTTTCCATCTTCTAAGATTTTCTTTAATTTCTTTCTTTAGTGTTCTGTAATTCTCATTGTAGAGGTCTTTCACCTCTTTCGTTAGATTGATTCCCAAGTATTTTATTTTTTTTGTGACTATTGTGAATGGGTAGTTTTCCTAAATTCTCTTACATAGGATTCATCACTTATGAATAAAAATGCATTAGATTAATGAGCATTGATTTTTTTTTTAATTCTGCTGCTTCACTGAATTCATTTATGAGTTCTGTAAGTTTTCTGGTGGAATTTTTTGACTCCTCTAAATATAGACTCATGTCATTGACAAATAGGGATAGTTTGAGTTCTACTTTTCCTATTCATATCCCTTCAATTTCTTTGGTCTGTCTAATTGCCAAAACTACCCTAAGATTCCATCTCACCCCAATTAGAATGGTGATGATCAAGAATATAAGCAACAATAGGTGTTGGCGAGGATGTGGGGAAAAAGGTACATTATCACATTGCTGGTGGGGTTGCAGCCACTCTGGAAAGCAGTGGAGATTCCTTAGAAAACTTGAACCACCATTCAACCCAGCTATCCCACTCCTTGGCCTATACCCAAAGGACTTAAAATCAGCATACTACAGTGATGCAGTCATATCAGCGTTCATAGCTGCTCAATTCACAATAGCTAGATTGTGGAACCAACCTAGATGCCCTTCAATTGATGAATAGATAAAGAAACTGTGGTATATATAACAATGGAATATTACTGAGTCATAAAGAAGAATAAAATCATGGCATTTGCAGGCAAATGGATGAAGTTGGAGAATATCATGCTAAGGGAGATAAGCCAATCCCAAAAACTCAAAGGCCAAATGATCTCTCTGGTAAGTGAACAATGATACATAATGTGGGGGTGAGAGGGAGGCAAGAATGGAGGAAGGATGAATTGTATAGAGGAGAAAGAGGGGTGGAAGGGGTGAGGGAAGGAAAAATAACAGAATGAGACAAACATCATTATCCTATGTACATGTATGATTACACAAATGGTGCGACTCTACTTCATGTACAATCAAAGAAACAACAGTTGTACCCCATTATGTACAATGAGTCAAAATAAATAAATTTAAAAAACATTTCAAAAAAGATTGACCAATTTTACTTCATAAAATAATTTTCCTTTGAAAACACTGTTAAGAGAATTAAAAGACAAGTCACAGACTGAGAGAGTACTTGCAGTCTTTCAAATTCAGTGTTATGTGCTATAACATAAATACATCTGAGACCAGAAGGACTTTTAGCAATTTTTTTGCCTTCCAGTAATATTGCTTGTTATACAACAGTTGTATGTACAGAAAAATGTATTTCAGTTTGAATTCTCAGATACAAATGAGATTGTTCCAGATTTTGGCTTTAAAATAATTTTCACACACAAATAGATTTTATTGTGAAGTAAAATTAATATTTTATTATTTTCCATTTTCTCTGAGAATTAAGAGAAGTTGTTAATCTTAGGTCATAGATAACTTCACCATAGCATGTACAATTTGCACAATATCATGGAGGATAGTACAGAATTTCTGGTCTTTTCCCTCTTTCATTGTACCATTGATACAAGAGGATGTGTTCTTTAAATATACTCAAGGCTGAGTCTTTCACCTTGTATAAGACTTGAACTCCTTGATGTTGAGATTTTTTTTTTTTACTTCCATTGTAAGTTTCTATGGTCAATTATCATGATCCATTTAGTCCTTCTTGGTGAATTCTTATAATCCTTTTCTTATTAAACTCGGTAGACCTTCAACTCATACATGGTATCCTGGCACAGAAACTGGATGTTGCCTTTCTCTCTCTCATTTGCCTCTGTTTTAGTGCCAGAACTGTTAAATATAGACATTAATTTTTAAATTAATGAGTTAAGATGGATTTGACATGTGAAATATTAACTCCAAATTCGACTTAATCTACTGTTCTTTTAATGGAGTTAGAAGAGAGTCTATTTCTGTTCAAAAGTAGATATTTTTCTCATTCAAATCATGGAAACCATCCCAAATAAGTATATTAAACTTTAAATAGATTCATGACCACTAATTTTTCCCCCAAAGTAATATTCTTTAAAACACTATTTTGAGGTTCTAAGAGACCATAGTTGCAGGAGTTAGTGAGAAATCAATGTGAAAATGAATGATTTGTGATGTGATTTTTATTTATCTACAGCAGAGTTGTATATGACATTTGTACAGAACAAAATCATAGAGGTATAAATGTAAAATATTAAATGGCACACATTCATTAGATTATCTTTAAATCAAGCTTATAGACCTATTGTTGACACAAATTTCTACAACTCCCTAAAACCTTCTATTCATGTGTAAGAAAAAACAAGTATTTTTATTTGCCTGAGTTAAACTTTATACATTTTTTTTCCGGCACTGAGGATCAAACCCAGGGACACTTTAATAATAGCGCTATACCCCCAACCCTTTAAAAAAATTTAATTTTGAAACAAGTTCTCACCAAGTAGCTGATGCTGGCCTTGAACTTGAGATCCTCCTGCCTTAGTCTCCTGAGTAACTGGGATTACAGGCTTGTGCCACTGTGACCCCCAAACTTTGTACTCATTTTATATGCTGTTCTTTGATAGTATCATATTGTTTGCATTAGCAAGGTTATACACACTGTAAGCCCTTGAAATGAGGAGGTTTCATGACTGAAATCCTGGTATATTTTTTATAGAATCAAACAACACATTTTAAAATAATAGGCATATCATGTATAATTGTTTTTCAATACATGTAGAATTTTAATGTCTGCTACCCCTGTAGCACTATGCTCTTGATACCCAATATTTTCACATAAATACACTAAATATGTAAGTCAGGTGTGGTATGTTATTTTGCTTCACGTTCTTATAAACTTCTAAAAATGTCACCTATTTTAAGATGAATTTATAAAATGATGAGATTTTACACAACTATAATTGGATTGTTATTTTAGCTAAGCTGTGCTTAATCTTAAGTCTTTTTAAGTTAAGTACAAACACATGCTTCGAGGACTATGATATGCTTAATTATAACTTTGGAATCAGTTCTTATTCTCCTGTGTATAATTTTCTCACTAAAAATCATATTTTGCCACAGAATTTACTTTTTTAAAAAGCCAATTATTCTGGGACTCAGGCTATAACTCAGGTTAGAGTGCTTGTCTAGCAATAATAACGTCCTGGGTTTGATTCCCAGCACTGTTAAAAAAATTATATATATATGTATATATATACATATATATACATATATATAATTATTTCTTAGATTTATTAGCACTTTTCTCAGTTATTTTACAAAGTAAAATATTTTATTCTATTTATTTCACATAAATACACATAAAATTAATCTGGTTACCTAGAGAAAATCTGTGTAACTTTCGCATTCTAAAATTTCAATTTGAAAGAACACTTATTTATAGCATAAGAGCATGTATTTCCCAGCAATAAGCATGTAAGACAAGTACTCCAACAAATTCTTTGAAAAAGTTTTAAGATAGCATTCACTATTGATTCTGAAATTACAAATATTAATAAATAGCATTTAAAAAAACTAGTGGGAGTTCACCTTTCCCAGACCTACATGATATAAAAGAAAACTGACATAAATGGATCTTAAATTACATTGGCAATCAAGGGAAATAATATTTTTGAGAATTTGTGGAAGTTGTTAAAAGTTATGACCATATCATTTTTCTATAATATATTTTATAAATACTTAATATATGCTATTTCAGTAAATCACAAATTGCTGCAATCAAGATTATTACATATTCTATTTCTAGTAATGCTGGATAAATGTTTTGAGTTGCTGTTCTTAATTTTTAAATTAATTTCAATTCGAAGGATTTTTTCTGTAGCATTAGCAAAAGGGATTGTCAGTAATTTTTGAAAAGACTTAAAAATAAAATATGTATTTTATACATGTGTAAAAAGAAAATGGAGTCATTATAAATTAAGATTAACATATTATAAAATTATCGAATTACTTTATACAAGTTAATTCCTGTTGTGATTGTACTCTTTTAAAAGAATGTTCATGTATTTAAGAATTTAAATTATTTCTCATATTTTTTCTACATTTGGATATAAGATTTTAAAACAAGTGTCATTTTCTCAATTAAAATCTCTAATACTTTCTATAATTTGATCTGTACTTTTAAAACAAATTTTTTTTAATTTTAGCATTATTTTTCAAGTTACAAAGCATCTCATGCCTCTCTATATAAAACACATGTACATATATAATATAAACATTTATTCTCTACTCTCACAATTTTCTCTGTATTTCCAAATTTCAGCTGCTGAAATTACTGTGCTGACTCACGTATATAAGCATTTTTACCTTGGAGATCTTTCCTACACTTCAGTACAATTCCCACCATCAGCAGCAGCACAATCCCCAGGCATTCATGGTATGAGGATGCATGTGTTTTGCTCACTGAACACTAGAGGCATCTAAGTGAGAGTAACATTTATCTGTAACCCGAAAAGTATTAGCAGAGTGAATGTTTAGAATTAGGGGCTTCACTGTATCAGAAATGTGAAATTGTAGAGCTGTTTAATTAACATTTGAGCAGTTTTATAATGAATGAGACATTTCATATTACAAGACCCAGAACAGAGGTACCCTTTCCCAGGTCTAAGGGCAATACTAGACAATGGCCAGCTTCCAACTTCTGATCTTGATTGTATAAGAAAGATGAGCTAGGGTGGGTCTCATTATAACCACTGTTATCACCAGAACAGATGGTACAATGCTTCAGATCCAATACAAAGTGTGATTGTTTCTATCCCATCCATATTCATAGCAATCAAATCCAAAAATAAACTAGTGTATATTAAAAAAAAAAGTAGTTATTTGCCTTTTTGTGTTTCTCTTTGGAGAATCTCATCATGCTAGACATTTCATTTTGTGGTATGGATTTTGACATTTTGTCATATATAGCATCTTTCAAAAAAACCATAATGAAATAGCCCCAGTGCAAAAATAGACTCGGACAAAAGAATTTAAGTATTAGACCTTCTGCTTGTTATATCTTCCTCAATTTTTGGTAGTCATATATCAGAATTACTATTCCACATTACAAAGCCTTTTTTAAAAAATGAAACAAAATACAAACCATGTTGCTTAAAATTTTGCAAAATCATTCCTTTTTGATTTGAAACCTACATTTTCAGAACATGCCTCCTTGAAAACTTTTTAAAAGCAGATAACTTTATCCTTAAAACACATCAGTACTAAATTTTTAGGAATATTAAAGAATTTATATGTACTAAATCTCCTGTTTCATTCAAATCTCATTTCTGTCCAAAGTTGCCCCTGGTGTACATCCAGATATATCAAATATTTGTTTAGGTTTTCCATAAGATCAGAAATTTCCATCTTTGGTAGTGCTTCCAGTAGGTGGTAAGGCTTCTACCATTGAATAAGCCCTCCATTTAAAAGCTCCTACTGAGAAAGAAGTTAAAACTAGTTGCCCTAATGAGTGGAGTTTCCCCCTTTACTCTGTAAGTCAACTAACTCTGGAAATAGTATGCCTGCCTTGTGGCACATGGGTACGCATGTGTGAAAGTGTGTCTTTTGGCTCTCCCCCACATACACCATTGTTACATCTGGTCCTGCAAAGTTCATCTAGATTTCCTCTGTTTCTTACCAGGCAACCTTAAAGGTTGTCATGTTATTTGATTTTAATTTTTATTAATAAGGTTTCATATGTCTGTCTATATAACCATATCTGACAACTTCCAGCTACATTCAAGTGCATCAGAAAACTAGCAATTCTATTCTTTTTAAATTTATCCTTCCTCTTACATCAGACTCAGTCTCTTCATCATTCCTGGTTGTTCTACTGAGCATTAGAAACTAAAAGGAACATGCAAACCCAAAGAGTTAAGTATGTGAGAGAACTGGAATGCTGATGGATAGAATTGAGTTTTAAGGTTAGAATGTAAGAGGATTTAAAAATGTATCTGACTAAAGTTTAGGAAAGGGTGTCGATAGAGGAGAGCTAAGTAACCAAGAGGCACAGGTTTTCTGTTAAGGCAGAAGGGGTTATATCCAGCAAAGTAAAAGGAAAATTTTCAATTGCCCAAGGATTTAACAATCAAAGAACATAGAAAGAGAAGTGCAGGCAGAATCTTTATATGTAGGTCCGAGAAGAACAAAATGACTATTAAAGAGAGCATGAGAAATTCCACATGCGTTGTTCTAGAATATACAAGTATACAGAGCAAAGTTGGAGGTGGATACAATGCATATTCTCTTCTTAGTTTGTGTTCTCTCGTATCTTTCTGCTTCATTTCCAGAGCAGGTCTGAACTATATATAGATGGATTTCTAGTAGAATCTACTGGGACAAGGATGTCAAAAGGAAGAAGCTTATAGCACTTTATGAATTTTCGTTTTGTTCTACAGAAATGTTTAGTTTTATTTCTCTCCCTTCAAGTGTCCCCTAAAATATCATAAACTAGGCCCACAATAGACAGTAGCATTAACGATACATCGTTATTATTTTCTGATGATATGTATGGAAACAACTGCAAATATTGTATGGTTTCTTAAATACTACAGTTGAGTTTTGAGATCAATCTCACCTGTAATATTTAAGAACCCATAGAGTACAGTAAACCTCAAGGAAATCACTTTTTATCAAATATAGTGGTATTGCTGTATAAGAAATGTGAACTTGTCTATTAAACAAAAATTATTAAAAGTGTGCTAATTTTTAGTTGTTCACATTTAGCCCCCAGAGAAGCATAACAAATAAAAGAAAGATTTGTTTTATTTATTTGTTGGTACCCCCAGGGATTAAACCCAGGGTAACTAAACCACTCAGCCACATCCCCAGCCCTTTTGATTTTTTTATTTTGAGACAAGGTCTCACTGAGTTGCCTAGGGCCTCACTAAGTTGCTGAATTTGGTTTTGAACTTGCAATCCTCCTGCTTCCACCTCCCAAATTGCTGGGATTATAGGTGAGCAACACTATGCCCAGTAGAAAACAAAGATTTAAAAAATGATGAAATAACTTATTTAGGATAGTTTTCACTATGGCCTCTTTAGAGAACTTAATTTATCTTCTCTTTAGGGATTATACTTATGCTTATGTCCAATTTATATTTAAGGATAAATAAGAAACATAACTTCTAAATTGTCCTCATTTTTGGTAATTTTTTACATTTTCATAAATACTTCCTTTATGTTGAGTTAAAAAAATGTCTTGACAACTGTAGTAGCAATATGACATTTTCCTCTTCTTGATTTATAAAGAGACTTAAGCAAAATTGTGAATCGAATGCTTGTTTTCTTTTTTTAGTATCTAAAAAGTTCACTAGTGTCTGCTTTACATTGTTACTATAATACAGTTTATATGCTCAATTCCCTGGCATTTTCACTGTTTATATTCTTCTGCTTCTATAACAACATAACAATTGTTTTAATGTCTTCTGCCTTTTTGTACCTAACAAAACCTGATCCAAAATAGTCTGCCAGGTTGGAAAAGACCTGTCAGTAATTTTCAAAAGAATAAGTTGTGGTCAGGCGTAGCAGTGGTCCATGCCTGTCATCCCAGAGACTGAGGAGGCTGAGGCAGGAGGATCATGAGCTCAAAGCCAGCCTCAGCAACAGTGAGGTACTAAGCAACTCAGTAAGACCCTGTCTCTGAAAACAAAAAAGAGCTGGGGATGTGGCTCAGTGGTTGAGTGCCCCTTAGTTCAATCCCCGATACCCGTGCTCCAAAAAAAGAGAAGTGGTTGATAATACTTAATATAGGTTATTATAATAATAGTGATAATAACAATGATTTTTTTTTTGTTATTTTGCAGTGCTGAGGATCAAACTTCCAGTATACTAAAATAAAGCACTCTACCACTGAGCTACTTCCTCAGTTTTATAGAATATTACTTTTAATCCTAAATCATATATGGGTTATCTTTTACATGTTAGGGAGGAAGTTATTACAGTTGACTTATAAATTATGCTCCGTAGGTTTCCCTGTTTATTTTAAATCTTTTACTGGGGATATGTAAAAATTATGCCTACCTGGATTAACTTGTGGCTTATCATCTTGGAATTTACAGGAATGATATTTTCTGATTCCTCATGCGTAGCTCAAAATATGCTGCCTTCTCATCTTTTAATTTTATTAATAGCATATTGAATTCTATTTTATAAAGCTTTCTACTTCCTTTATTTTTGTACTATATTACACTCTATTATTTGTAAAGCCTTCACATTTGACAAATGCCTTCTATTTTAAAAATGTGTTTATTGGGGAGAGAGATGTTGATGATTTATATGAATATTCAAAGGTCCAAAAATATCCAACGGGATCTTTTTAGAAGGACAAAGACAGAATTCTTAAGCTTTCGTACTATTAAAATGTAGGTATAGTAATTTAAACAGTGTTAGCAAAAGAATCTGAAGTGAGATAGAGTGGGCAGAAGCACATGTGCATATGTAAGAGCATTTGATTTATACAAAAGTGATGCACTTAGTATTTGTTGATAAGACTTTTTTATTTTTAAATACAATCTGGTATGTGACAAATGATACCTCTTCTACAATGAAGTTCAAATCAGTTACTACACTCCAGTCTTTGCTAACACTTATTTTAAATGCTATTATATTTGTTTCCTAATCTGAATTCTTATTTTTATAATATTAGAAGTTAGCTACTACTATATTTGTTGGCAAATCTTACAACCCTACATGAATTAGTAGGATCTTGAGACTGGTACCATATCTTATAAATTCCTTTGCAGCTTATTTATAGTAGGTATCCAATAAATGTTATTAATAATAAACCTGTATGCTAGATTATGTGAAGAAGTTAAAAAAGTATAGACAACTACCTATGACAAATTGTTTGGCTATTTATTTTGATTTTAGAATGACCTTTATAATAGGGGTATTTTCTTTGGTTAAAGGAAATACTAATTCTAACCTTTGGGAAAAAACATAATTCGTTTTGGAAAAATTGCTATAAAATAAAATGAGATCTATAACCATGTTTGGAAAAATTTCTATAAAATAAAATGAGATCTATGACCATGTTGAATACAATTTCCCTTAAAAATATTGTTTTACTCTCAACAGGAAAGAAAAGGATAGTAGTATTTATTAATATTCTAAATACCAGTGAAGACAAGTATTTCCAAACTAGTGTAGTAGTGACCTCTGAAAAATCACATCTTAAAAAAATTAAATAAGACCAAGACTGTTAACACCAGCTTTTTCAGAATTCTGGAATTAACTGACAACTTATAACAAATTAGGAAGCATTTATTCAAACACCAAAGCTAAAACAAAACAAAAACAAACAGCAACAAAAACTTGTCCAATTTTCATCCACCTCTGTCTAACTGTGGTAGCCTTAAAAACATCCTAGCCCCCTAATCACAATAGTTGAGAAATCAGCATGGTACTGGTGTAAGATGAGATGGACAATAGATGGAATAGAATTCACAAACCAAAAAAGAGACTGGCATTTATAAGCAATGCCAAGATAATTCAATGAGGGAAAGAACAGACTCAACAGTTGGGAAAACCAGATATTCACATGCCACAGAATGAAATTTGATTCATTACTCACACTGTATATTAAAAATAATTCAAAATGACTCATAGACCTAAATGTAAGAGTTTTAAATATCAAAATTATAGATGAAAAGTTAGGAGTAAATCTTTGCAAATTTATGTTACACACTGGAGTTCTAGATATGACCTTAAAAACACAAATGGCAAAAAATTAATATAAATTTTGTAAATTTACTTCATAAAAATTAAGCTTTTGTTCTTCAAGGGGTACATTCAGAAAATGAAAAAATAACCTGGAAAATACTTTAAATAATATATCTACCTGAAAAGGTGTGTGTATGTCTGTGTGTCTGTGTGTGTGTGTATGACAAAGAATATGTGCACTCTAAAAGTACAAAAAGTACATTTAAAAATGACCAAACATTTGATAAATATTTCAAAGAAGATATATAGATGACTAATAAAAACTTGTTTAACATCATTATCTACTAAAGAAATGCATATCAAAACTACAAGGAGATGGAGCTTGGTACTTGCTAGGATATCTCAGGGGGAAAAATTGTAGAAACAAGACAAAAGACAAAGAAGTATTGATCAGAATGTGGAGAAATTGGAACATTCACATATTGCTGATGGGATTGTAAAATGCTGCTGTGAAAACAGATGGTTTGGAAAGGAGTTTGGCAGTTCCATGAAATGTTAAACCTAGAATTAGCATGTGACTCAGTAAGTACACTCCTGATTATATACCCAAGAAAATTTAAAACATATGTCTACACAAATACTCGTACATAAATGGTCAATGGTACCATGATTCATCATGAGCAAAAAATAACAAATATATCCATTAAACTGATTGGCCGAATAATATTCCATTTTCTAGAATATAGGAATCACATTTTCTTATTCAATGGGAGAAATATCAAAGCCATGCTACAAATATGTATGAACTTTTAGAACAGTATATTAAATGAAAGAAACCAGTTACCATCACATATTGCATGATTTCATTTATATAAAATGTTCAGAAAAGGTAAATCTACTAAATAGTTTTTTTTGTTGTTATTAGAGACTACTCTAATTGTAATATCCCACAACCCCCGCTCCAAGTTCAGAGTAGTACCATCATTAATTATCCATCCCAGTCTCTATCCCTTTACAGAAGAGGGAACTTAGACTTGATGAAATGGTTTTTAGATGAGAGACTGATATGGATTGTGGGGAGTGACTGACAATACAGATGGTGATTTTTTTGAATAAAATATATTGTCTAAAATTGATAAGGTAAAAGTTGCTCTAAAGATACTCAAAACAACCTAATTACAAGTTTCAAAAGAATGAATTTTATGATATATAGTATTTTATTTCAATAAGAGTATTTTGAAAATCTGTTTATCTGTTTGCTAATTTATTGGGCAAATGAACTACTCACAATGCTTGTTTTGTTGTTAGCTATGACTACTGGAAAAAAATCCACAAAATAGACAATTCTGAAGTCATAATTTTGTACGACACTAAAGAATTGAGAAAACATTGTACATTAAGTTGTTTGAAGTTACCTAAAAATTGGAAAGAACACACAAGGATGTCATCCAGCCATGATCTCCAGTAAATATCAGTTTGTTTTTAGACATCTTAGATTGATGAAAAGAATGATAAATTGAAATATTTGACTGTAATGACATTCACTAGGTAGCATGTCTGTTTCTCTAGCAGTGTATCTCAGGAGAACATTTTAGTTTTCTGAAAAGATTCCACTTCTCCACATTTCATATTTGGACTTCAGATATATTATTGGTAGCAAATGAATATATTAAAAATTAGCATGTACTATGAAAAGATTTTTTTTCCAATTTAATCATATAGCTACAATGCAAATTTTTCAAACATATAAGAAAAAGGATTTTTTACATATAAAATGCACATATATTAAAATTATTATAAGTAAAAATTTGCCAACTTTTCTTTCTTAGTTGAAAATAAAGTATTATAAAATTGTAGGTTTTCAAAAATATAAAATGTATTTCAGTTTTCTCTATTTTAAATTTTTATTGGCAATCTAATTTCAAGCTGTGTTAGTATTTTTATTTCCAATAAGAATCTCATAACCTTATCCCTTATTGGACTTAACCAGGTTTCATTTAAAAATATTCTGTGAGTCATCCTCTTTGCCTCTCACTATCCTGTTAATGCTTTCTGGCTTCTTTCGTAAAGCATCTTATTTCTTTTGACTCTCAAATGATATGATACCCCTCTGTGTTTGTCAGCTTTCTGTCACTGTAACAAATACTCAAGCTAATTAATTTATAAAGATAAGGCCCTTTTGGTTCAGTTTTGGGAATTTTGGTCCTTTATTGAGTGAAGTCACTGCTGGTAGGTGTTGACCAGGGCTGGTGGAGGGACAGCATCTCATGAGAGGAGCCTGCAGCAGAGCAAAACCACTCCAGTAATGTCCAGCAAGCAAAAGAGAAAGAGGAAATGACTTTACCCTTCAAGGGCAAGGCCCCAGTGACCCGAAGAGTTCCCAGTAGGCCCTACCTCTTAAAGTCTCCCTGCCCAACAAAAGGTGAAAACAACTCAGATCTAAACTATAGCATTCTCTGGCTCAGTCATGTTGAGAGTGCCTTGCCTTTTTAATAATTAGACATTCAGTAATTTATTATTTGCTCTACAACTTTTTTCTTCCTTTTTTACCATGAAGTTTATAGACTCATATTTTTACTCAAAACAGGTTTTTGTTCTGAGTTTAAAATCACTCATTTTAGTGGTTTTAAAGCAGGAATTCTTTAATTTAGCTCCTTGATATCTTTTCTTTGAACTTTCATTCTACTACAAGGTAACTCCTTGGTCATTATCTACAGGAATTAGCCTAATGTATCACAGGTATTGTCAGCATTCATTAGATGGAATTTTGATGAAATATATTTCAGTGGGACTCTTCTATTAAGTTATTGTCATCATTGCTGCATTTTATTCAATAAGCAATAAGATGATATAAAATAATGCTTGTTGTTTCACAATTATATTTTACATTATTTTCAGAATAGCAAGTGGACTTTTGATTTGTAATTGCCACTCCTCATGCTCTAGTCTAAGACAGTTAGAAGCAAAACTAAACAAAATAAAAAAGCAAGGCCGGCCTAGGGATTCTTCTAGCTGGGTGTCATTCTCCTATCTGCACAGATACAGCTGCTCCACTTTATAGTCACCTCTCTAAAGATTAAGGAAAAACTAAAAGGTAATGCCTAATTATATTCTGACTATAATCTTAATATCCCAGTCAGAGTCCTCATTCTTGCCAATCTCTTGGGGTTGAGGTCAGCAAACTCTGACTTTAAAGGAACTGATAATATTTTAAGTTTTGTAGAAGTATAGCTTCTTTCCAATAAAAGTTTATGGACACTCAAAGTTTAATTCCACTAGTTATCACATGTCATAAATATTTTTCTTTAGAAGGAAAAAACCATGCCATCTTAACTTGCTTTTTTTATGAGAAATATGAATGATATGTGTAACAGATGCAAACCGAGTTTGGATAATCAATCTTCGTCTAGCCCGCAGACTTTCAAGTTAATGAATCCTTACTAATATTACTAAATGCTAGCTATTCTTATGAAGTGCAAGTTAATATTAGGTTCTGGATCATACAAAAACTAGAGAGAGACAGCTTTGATCTGGCCCCTGTTTGAGAATGGATCCTGGTTCATCTAGTTTGTCTGTTTCATTATTGGTTTATTTTTCCTTTCTTGTACTTTTTTCTCCCCAAAAAATGCACAGTAGTAATTTATGAAGGTAATTCCACAGCACATTTTTTAAAGGAAACAAACTTAAATTATTTTTCTGGGAGACTTCTGTTGCAAAGAAGTTTACATTAATGTTAGGAAAAAATAATTTTTTGTCCTGGTTCTGAAACTTACTAGTGACATTACTTGGGCTGGTTATTCTTACTGGTCTTGTT
Organism: Sciurus carolinensis; assembly: GCF_902686445.1. Lineage (NCBI taxonomy): Eukaryota > Metazoa > Chordata > Mammalia > Rodentia > Sciuridae > Sciurus > Sciurus carolinensis. The sequence continues at coordinate 108,009,199 of NC_062217.1, read as the reverse complement.
TCCTCACCTGTAAGTGATGAGGAGTTTTGTAATGCTGGAAGACCTATGGATATCCAATGATCTGTCTTATGAATACCTACAGTCAACCACTGGGCATGATATTTTCTTAGACAAAAAGTTGCTTGGTGTCCCAGGAACAAATTCTATTCTTAGAACATCAGTCGTTTTTGCCTCTGCCCCATAAAACAGGCATCCCTGCTCTTTCCCCACCCTGCCCTTCCTTCCTCTATTTTGTTCACACACTCAACAACCATATGCCTACATTATCAAATATCACAGCAAAATGGATCACTCTGAACTTTTAGACACTCAGTGTTTTAGTCTTTTTTTTTTTTTTTGGCTCTGTGACCAAAAAGATCTAACAAGAACAATGTTAGAGAAAGAAAAGTTTATAGTGCTCCTGGTTTTAGAGGTCACAGTCCATAAACAGCTGACTGAGTGGTGAGCAGACAATCATGGCAGAGGAAAGCAGATCATGGTATGGCAATCAGGAAGCAGAAGGAGAGCTCCATTCACCAAGACAAAATATATATCCCCAAAGGTACACTCCCCAACAAGCTACCTCCTCCAGCCACACTGCCTGTCTATCACCCAGTTAATCCATTCAAATGGTTAATGTACTGATTAGGTTAAGGCTCTCATAACCCAATCATTTCACCTCTGAACTTTCATGCATTGTCTCACACATAAACTTTATGGGAACACCTCATATCTAAACCATAACATCACTTATAAAAAGGAGAATAGTGGAGTAAGGAAGGGGAACAGGAAGAACAACAGAAATAAATTAATCAAACTGTCATGTGCATGTATGAACAATATATTCTGCTTTCATGTATAACTATAATTCACCAAATAAAGAATGAAAAAAAATTTCACATATAATGTTTCTACACAGAAAGATGGTAAAGACTTTTCCCATATTAATAGCAAATACTTACATTACTGTTCCCTTAGCAGTTTTTCTAAAGAAAAATTCAACTTTATCAAACAAATTTAATATACAACTATTGCTCTTTTTAAAAGTCAGACTATATAAAGAAGTTTATGAGGAACAGCAGCACTCTACAGCACCTTCCCTTCTCCATTCACAGAGATGAATTTTAAAAGAATCTCTGCCTTGTTTAGTTTTTAGGGTTTGCCTCCAATATTAGAAAAATACTTCTTACCTCAGTCAACAATAAAGAGAATTCACTTAGTTCATAATAAGAAAGACAAAGGTTTATTTGATTTTACTACTTCTTCTAGTATGAAATTCTTACAAACCTCCATTTTTCATTTAAACATCTTCAACTGCTGTCAGTCCCACTTTTCAAGAAATGTCATTGAGGTTGCAAAATGGCGCCTAAGGTACACTCTTCTTGCCTGTCTGTGTGGTCCTCATGATGTGCTGAAAAGCAACATAAATATCATTGCTATAATGTCACAACAGTAGCAATCCAGCATATTTTCTTGCATCTGTTGTTTTTGCTCATTCATGTGCCTTAGGCATTGGTGTTTTAAATTATACTTACTTTTCTATTTTTCAACTTTTAAGACAGCATCTCAATGCCACTCTTTGCAGACTGAAACTATCAGTCCTCTGACCTTCCTCTCCAACTTCACTGTACCCCAGTCAGCAACACTTCCATTTTCACATTTTCAATGTTAACATTTTCTTACTGAACTGACAAAACAAAACCTTTCTTGCTTTGTCCATATTCTGGCTATAAACACTGAACACTAGTAAACATCATTTATGTTATCATGACTATTATTGTGATTATGTATCCTGTATTTATTGACCATGCAATGCTCTATGACTACATTTCCTTTTGCACAATTTAAATGTTTTTGATACCTGAGTACTTCAAAGGAGAATTTTCCTACCACCTATTCTGAAGAATTCTCTTTTCCTACTGGTCATTCATTGCTTATTTGTTTTTCATTTAAATTTTATTATTAGACTATGAGTTGGGGAATTTTTATTTTTTGAGTGTTTAATAAACATTTTTTCATGTTGAAAATAAAATTGCATCTTGTTAAAATTAATAAAATCTGTAAAAACTCTCATCCTGAATATTCTCTTCCTGTTGTCTGGAATTGCATGTACTATTTCTAGAGTCCAAAGTCTTCACATTTACTTTTCCCTTTCAATTTGCTGGAATAGTTTGCTTAAGTAACACCTTATAAATGAGACGAAGCCAGTGAATTTTTTGAGACCTTATCTGCTTGAAGATGTTATCAGTTACAGTCTATATCTGTGTGATATTTTTCCAGCTATTCAAAGTTAAAGAATAATTTTTATTTCTCAAGATTTTAAGGATAACATTCTCTGGTTTGCTAGCATCAGATAGTGCTGTTGCAAAAATATTTTTTCTTCTATCCCACCTATTTTACTTGATTCTTTTGTTTTGTTGTTCTATATCATACAAAAGGCATCAGAAAATATTTTTTGCAAAGGGGGAGATGGTAAATTGGGCTTTGCATGCTACCTAATCTCAATATCTGCTATTGTATAATAGTGATAACACAGTTGTAGATGAAATGCAAAAATTGAGTTCCAATAACAGCTATTTATGGAGAATCAATTTGAATATCATATATTTTCTTATTTTTTCAGCAGTTAAGTGGTATATTTATAGCTCTTAGGCTATACAAAAGTTTGGCCTAGCAGCAAAATTTGACTCATAGGAAGCAGTTTATAGAGCCCTATTTTGACAATCATTCTATATCTCTATGATGCTTTGTTAGAAAATTTCAAAATGCTGTGTCAGCATGCCTCTCCACTGAGCCTCTTTTTATTTATTCTAAAAGGCATTATGAACCTATGAATGAAGACTTCAAAAATTGCAGAAAATTGTTTTTGTGGTGGCACTACATAGAAGGACACAAACACAAAGGTCTTAGGTTCAAAACTTTAAAAAAGTTCAAAATTCTGATTCTCACTTTAACTGCCTCTAGTAAGGGTTGCCTTTTTCTTTTTTATTGTTTTCTATTTAGGTATACATGACAGTAGAATGCATTTTGATTCATCGTACACAAATGGAGCACAATTTTCTCTGGTTGTACAGGATGTAGAGTCACACCATTCGTGTAATCATACTTGTAGGTAGGGTAAAGATGTTTGTCTCATTTCACCATCTTTCCTTTTCCCCTGCCCCCTCCACTCCCCTCATTTCCCTCTACATAATCCAAAGTTCCTCCATTCTTCCCTTACCCCCTGTCCCCCCATTATATATCAGCATCCACTAATCAGAGAAAATATTTGGCTTTTGGTTTTTTGAGATTGGCTTATCTCACTTAGCATGATATTCTCCGGCTCTATCCATTTACCTGCAAATACCTTAATTTTATTCTTCTTTATGGCTGAGTAATATTCCATTGTATATATATATATATATATATATATATATACACACACAATGTATATATATATATATATATACACAGTTTCTTTATCCAAATATATGAAAAGAATGTTCAACATCTCTAGTAATTAGAGAAATGCAAATCAAAACTACCATAAGATTTCGTCTCACTTCAATTAGAATGGCTATTATCAAGAATACAAGCAACAATAGGTGTTGGTGAGAATGTGGAGAAAAGGTATTCTCACACCTTGCTGGTGGAATTGCAAATTGGTGCAGCCACTCTGGAATTCAGAATGGAGATTCCTCAGAAAACTTGGAATGGAACTACCATTTGACCCAGCTATCCCACTCCTTGGCCTATACCCATAGGACTTAAAATCAGCATATTACAGAGATACAGCCACATCAATGTTCATAGCTGCTCAATTCACAATTACTAGATTGTGGAAGTAACCTAGATGCCCTTCAACAGATGAATGGATAAGGGTTGTCTTTAAACCAGCAGTGAAACCTGCAGAAAGGGGTCTGAGTCTTACCGCAAGTGGACCTTCCTGTTAATCTGAGTTGTTTTTCCTTCCTGCTCTAGTCACTGACTTACTCTGTACACTTTTCTTCTTGAAGTTTGTTTAGTGTCTTTCCTTCTAGTAACAACTCCTCTCTCTGAACTTCATTTTCTTCTCTTCCTGGTTTATTTATTCCCATGTGTGCTTTTGCAATTTTATTATAGTAGAATGAAGATGTGATTATTTAACTACATAGTCATTTTGAGTAAGAATCAACAAACTTTAATTTATGTTAAATTTATTCTTCCATGATATGATATACATCAGACACACAACAGTTTTAATTGTTTGCTCATTTGAGTTAAGGTCAGGTATGATAGTGGTTGAATTAAGAACTAGAAGTATGTTCTTGTTCTGTTTTGCTGGGTGGAAGAAGTTGTTTCTCAAGGAAAAGGTAGGAATAGAAAATCTTATTAAATCTTCTACTAAGTATAATGGAAGACCATTCAAAATGTTAGTGTTCATTTTTGCTTATGTAGTATGTCTTTGCGTATCTAGAATCATATTTTCATCTTTAAAACTTTCAAGAGTTTTAATTCCAATGCTGTGAAATATTACAACTCTTTTTGGAGATTCAGGTTTGCAACAGGTATGAGAAAATGTAGCAACTCTTAAGATTTTTCTATGATAAACTCTTTATAGAACCACCTCAAAATTCCCTAATGTCTTTTATTAATCAACTTATTAAATTAGCTATTTATTCATAAATGCATAGCTCAATCTTCCCATTGAAATGTTTGCTGAAACTCCTGATCATAAGTAGTTTCTATTTCCTTCAGTGTAATTACAGAGAGCATATGCAACAACTAAAAGAATTGTGGCCAACTTCCAATTCCAAAATTATACTGCAAATAATTTACATAAATTACACATATATAAATTACATTAGGAATAAATATATAAGAATGAAATGATTTCAATTTAAAATTAAGAAAAGTGGTCAATTCTAGAACTCGCTATTTTCTGACATCTGCAATGAAATGTATATTTTTCTAATAAGTACTAAAACACAATGGAAATTTTTATTTTTTTTAAATTTTATTTTGATTCATTGTACACAAATGGGATACAACTTTCATTTCTCTGGTTGGTATGAAGTAGAGTCACACTGTTTGTAATCATATATGTATATACAATAATGATGTTTGTCTCATTCTATTATCTTTCCTCCTCCCCCTTCCCTACCCCTCATTTTCCTATATACAATCCATCCTTCCTCCATTCTTGCCTCCCCCACCCTGTTATGTATCATCATCCACTTATCAGGGAAAACATTTGCCTTTGGATTTTTTTGGGATTGGCTTATTTCACTTAGCATGATATTCTCTAACTCCATCCATTTACCTACAAGTGCCATAATTTTATTCTTCCTTATGGCTGAATAATATTCCATTGTATATATATATATATATACACCACAGTTTCTTTATCCATTCATCTATTGAAAGGCATCCAGGTTGGTGTCACAGTCTAGCTATTGTGAATTGAGCTGCTATTAATATTGATGTAGCTGCATCACTGTAGTATGCTGATTTTAAGTCCTTTGGATATATATAGGTCAAGGAGTGGAATAGCTGGGTCAAATGGTGGTTCCAAATTATGGAATTTTTAGAAGAAGATTGTTTAGTTTAGTCTTAAGTTTTATGATCAAGGAAAAAATTAACCATTTTAGTCAGATGTGGTGGGGCAGACCTGTAATACCAGTGGCTTGGGAGTCTGAAGCAGGAGGATTGTAAATTCAAAGCCAGCCTCAGCAATTTAGCCAGCCCCTAAGCAACTTTATGAGACTTTGTCTGAAAATGGAAAAAGGGCTGGGGGTGTGGCTCAGTGCTTAAATATTCCTGGGTTCAATCCCTGGTTAAAAAAACAAAAACAAAAACACAGAAAAACAAACATAAAACTGTTTTAGTAGGGCTTTGATATTTTACAAAACAGTAATCAGTCTGTTGGATTACTTCTCTGGAATATAAAAAGCAAATTGTAACCAAGTGGGATTTATTTCTGTGTTGTAAGTTTAAAATAAAATACACAAATCAATAAGTATGATTCACCACATTAAAATAATAAAAAATAAAAACCACATAATTTTCAACAGATGCAGAGAAAGCATTGTGAAAGTTCCACATTCTTTCATAATAGCAACTTTTATAAAGTATAGGAAAAAATTCAAGTTAATAAAAACTGTTTATGTAAACTTATCATATTATAAGCAATGGGGAAGAAACTGAAAGCATTTCCTTTAAGACCCACTAAAAGGCAAGGGTGTTCATTCTTGTCACTTCTATTCAGCAGAGTACTATAGAGTAGCTGAGCAATCAATAAAGATAAAAAAAAGGTCTCAAAACCATAAATGAAAAATTAGACATATCCTTATTTTTCAGACAGTATGATCCTATATAGAAAACCCTGAAGATTTCACTAAAAAAAGCTATTAGTAGTGACAACTACTAATTCAGTGACAACTGAATTCAGTAAACTATAGGATGAAAATCAATACAAAAAATCAGCTGCATTTCTTTATACTAGTAATGACCTATCCAAAAAAAAAAAAAAGTTCCATTTTTACTAGCATAAAAGAGAATAAAATACTTTGAAATGCATTCATCAAGGAGATGATTTGTCTTTACCTTGAAAATTTAAAAAACGCTGATAAAATAACTTAAAGAAGACAAATAGAAAAATATCCTGTGTTCATGAATTAGAGACATTAATAGTATTGCATTTTATTTGCTATTCCAAGTGATATATAGATCCAGTGCAATCACTATCAAAATGCCATTGCTACTTTTCACAGAAATAAAAATATATATGATTATATGAAACCACAAAAGACCCTGTCTAGCCAAACAATCTTAAAAATAATGGAATCATCAAAATACCTAATTTAAAATTATATTACAAAGCTATAGTCATCAAAACAGTATGACATTTGCATTAAAACAGACATGTAGACCAATGGCACAGAATAGAGAGACCATAAATACATCTCCTCATCTACAGTCAACTAATTCTTGACAAGGACACCAAGAAGATATAATAGGAATTTTCTCTGTAATAAATAGTTCTTTGAAAACTGGATATCCAAAGGCAGTGGATATTTTTCACTGTAAATCAAATTTCTTGAAATGGAATATCAAAACACAAGACCTGCAGTGTTAAAAGTCCTGGAAGAAAACACAGGCAAAAAAACCCTCCATAATGTATTGGAGATGATTTTTCAAATTGGACACCAAAAGTATAGGTAACAAAAACAAAAGTAAACAAATACAGTAAATTAAACTAAAAACCTGCACATCAAAGAAAGTAACAAAATGAAGAGGCAGCCTATGGACTGAGACAATATTTTTAAACCATATATATCTGATGAGGGACTAATATGGAATATTTATAAGAAACATGCAAACCAGTAGCATAGATATATGGATAGGTAGAATAGCTCAATTATAAAATGAGCAAATAGCATGTGCAGCATTTCTTCAAAAATTAAATAAATTGCTAATAGGTACGTGAAAATGTGCTCAACATCTCTAATCAATAGGAAAATGCAAACTGAAAGCACAATGAGATATTATTTCACACTTGTGAAAATGAAAAGGTCTAAGTGTTGAGGGTAAGGAGAAAAGGGAATCCATGTTTAGCATTGGTGGGAATGTAAATTGTATGCCATTATGAAAATAGTATGAAGGTTCGTCAAATAACTAGAAAACAAATACCAAATGACTTAAAATGGGATAATGTCCTAATAATACATTGTAAGTGGGTGATATTAAGTTGAAAGCATTTAATATACCTAGCTTATCAATTATAGCCTAACAACATAGTATACTATGGAATACCCATTATTTCCCCCTGTAAGCTGCAATTTGCTGCTACTATCTAGTATCACTAAAGTATCATACAGCATATTGCTGAAGTGGGAAAAACTGAAAACTCAGAGCATGGTTCCTACTAAATTTGTCTTGCTTTTGCAACATTGTCAAGTTTTAGAATCATAGGTTGAACTATTATAGGATGGACACTATCTGTTTATCAAAAGGAAATAAAATTGGTATCCTCTAGAGATATCTGTACTCCCATAGCCCATTGTTGGATTATTCACAATAGACAATAAATGAAAAAATTTAAGTTTTGGTGAATGGATGAATGAAGAAGTTATATTCAAATTTATATTGATATATAATGAAATATAACTGGCTAACTAAAAAAGGATGTCCTTCATTTTGTAATAACATGGATGAACCTGGAGCACATTCTGCTAAGGGTAATGAGCCAGATGGAAAGATACTACATAATCTTATCTGTAGAATAAAAATGAAAAAAACAAACAAACAAAAAAAAACCAGAGTACCCATAACCACAATAGAATAGTGGTTACCACAAGTGGAGAGAAGTGGGAACGGGAGATATGGATCAAAGGGTAAAATTTGCAGTTATATAGGATTCATATATTTAGAGATCTAATGTATAACTTAAGAACTGTAGTCAAGAATATTACATATTGAATTTTTGTTAAGAGATAGATTTTAGGTGCTCTTACCACACACATAGAAAGTTAACTATGTGAGATGATAGGCACATTACTTGGCTTGACTATAATAATCATTTCACCATGTGTGCCTACATCAAGACATCATCTTATACATCTTAAATATACAGAATGAAGAAAGAACATAGCTTAAATATTGGAAATGAAGGAAAACAAACAACATGAGCACCTGTGAAGGAAATGGAAGGATTAATCAATGTTTCTGTTTCTGTGAATACTGAGACTTCCCAGAAAGATAACATCATTGCTGCATTGTTCACATTATATATTTATTAATAATTAGGATCAGGCTTACATACTACGAGAGGTTTTACTTATTTCTGCCAAAAGTCAGCGGTGATGTGGTTCAATAGTTCTTATGCTCATTTTTAAATGGATTTGTTGTCAAACACAAGTCTTAATTAAAGATAGAAGAGAGATTGTTTTTCTGGCACTAACACAGGCATTTGAGGATTCCTTACTTTGTCTGTAAAAAGGAAAATATAATGCCTAAGGATACATTTTGTTGACAGAAAAAATGCTGCAAGAGTCTTGGAGGCTCAGCATAGGAAGCATACATATGTGGTGATTATTTTTAATCTTTGTTGATGCTTTGATTCACTCACAAAATAGAAGGAGGTTGTTTTTCTGAATTATACTTGTGGAACTAGAGTGGTGAGGGAGCTTGGTTTAAAGTGTTTTTTTAATGCATACACAGGAAATACTTTCAAACAGAAAAGAATCAATTTCCCAACTGTAAGTGGTTATTGAAAGAAAGGACACATTTTATAAGTATCTAAGTATTCCAGTGAGGAAATAACTGAATTCTTGTGAGAACAGTGCAAAGAAAGGCACAGAAAAGGAAATCATATTGATCCTGCTTAGGGCTCCCTCTTTGCATCAGAATGATCTGTATTTGTATCTGACTGGTTTGACTCAGCTCTGAAAGATTACTCTGTCACCTGCTCATGTTACTAGGCTTTGTTTATCTTCTCTCATTTCATCTGCAATGAACAAAGGTAATTTTATTAGGTATGTCTAGTTGATAGGCACAGAATAAAATCCTACTTAAAATAACACGCTGAATAGCTCAGCACTGTCAATGCTCCACATCGATTTCTCTTACTGTTCTAGATTTTGTGCCTCACAGCACAGCAGAAGGAATACTCTGTGGAATTATTTTGTTCAAATCCTTTCAAGCCGTTTCTGTAGAAACACAGACGTTCAAAAATTAACTCGGGCAATGGGAAACTTTCAGAAGATAATGCAGCCTCTACAACTTGGGATTTTAATTCTTCTGTGTTCTGTAGACTCTGTGAGCTATGGTTTCTTCTCTCTCTTAGTTTAGGGCATTCTTGATGAAGTAGATCTATGCTCCAGTGTCAGGTGACTTATTCTTGGTGCTGGGGGAGAGTTGACTGATGTTGTATACCCATAACTACTTTACCTTGTGTTCAAGGTGCCTCTTCCTCTAACATGTTATGGAATGGTTTCTTTGGTGCCAGGAAGGGTAATCACGTTTATTTTACGCTAAGCTAAAAGCTTAGCAAATCTCCTTTTTAATATTTTCCCATTGCAAATTTCTCAAGGGGAAAGAAAAAGGCATAGTTTATCACAGCAGAAGATGGCTCACATAACACCCACAATAAAAATAATTTGGAGTAATTATTATGCCAAAAATTGGTTCAAATTTATTTTTACTTCAAGGAGTTAATTTTTTCTAAGAGTCAACTTGTAAAATACAACTACTGTGCAACATTAGATAAATTCATAGCAAATGGTAAATGATGAAGGCACTCATAATGAATAACTTGAAGTTGGTAAGTGTGGGTTGATGATTATGTCCCTTGTGAACTAATCACTGTGAAGAATTAAAGTGGTAATTACATTTCCTGTATCATGACTGTGACTATACAATCAATTTATGGATTTTGTTTCTATTAAAATTAAAAGCATAGTGTCCAAGAAAATAATCATCTACCAATAATCATCTACCAATTTATGCAGATTAACAGTTTCCACCCTAAAAGAGTTTGTTCTTGATTTTTTTGAGTTTTATATCTATCCAGCAGGATCAAATCCTGAATCTACCCACTTCCACAACTGTGTATCCTTGAAGAAAAAATAACAGGTGCTGAGTTTCTGTGAAAAGTAGAAATATTATTAATTTTTAGGGGGTTTAATAAGCAAAACAGTGCATATTAACAAATATAATCAATCTATCTAAACTACAGGTAAAAATAGTGACTGAAAAATGAATCTCTGTATTAAACACATTATTCGTGTAATAGGAAGGACTTGGTCCCTTTATTGATGTCTTGTCAGATAACCTCTGGGTTATCTTCTGTATGTGCATAGATAAAGTTCACTTGAGTTGTGCTTCAACTCAAAATTAGTTCCAGTTAAGTATTTTTAAAGCAACACCTTATTAATTCCATTTGCTCCTAGAGATCTAAAGCAATGTTGCTTTCCTGTCATTAAGGAAATTCTTTGTACTCCCTGCTGAGTTTTGAGGTGAGGGGTAAATAGGCTTAATGAATGTCTCCTTGACAATGAAGTCAATTGAACTTTAGACTACTACAAAGCAGTGTTGGTTTGGTCCTGACCCTCAAAAATTCTCCCCAGATCACAATTGTAAAATGGTTTGTCTAATATCACACAGGCAGAATATAGCAGAACTGGACTAGGACTCACTTTTTAAACTTTACAACTGAATGCACACTGTACTAAACTCTCTCTTTTCCCATAGAGAAAGAGATTAAATTCTATATTCAAACACAGATGCATGACTGCACACAAATAAACAAACCATTTACTCTTTTGAGGCATTTAGTTTAATATTGAAGTGAGTGCAAGCCAGATTTCTGAAAATTAGAGTGGTCTTTCTGTTTGAGCACCACTTTGGCAACTTTTCTTGAACTTCAGGATTCTTAACTGTTTAAGTTAATCTGACAATAACTGTGTCTCTGATTCCATAAAAACATCTCTCTGCATTTACTAAACACTGATATCCTTAAAATAGTACCTTTCATAGAGATCAAAAAAGACAAGATGATTCTTCTTTTGCTCCTAGCTTCCTATAAAAAAGACCGTGGATAAGGTTGATTTCAGGTGAGACTATGATGCCACTGTCTCATTTATTTTCCTGCCACATCTCAAGTAAGGAGAATAGAAAATTTTACTGTGAGAAAAGAACCACGTCTCCACTGGTGTTACTATAAGATGAGTGCTTCCCCTGAAAAAAACATCTATTGCTACCTCCATGCTTTGTTCTCTGTCAGACTGGTCAAAGTAAAATGATAAGTAAGGCTAAAAAGTTAGACTATAGGTGATACCTAAGTGAAGGAGTGAGTGCTGACTTTTTCTTTTATTAATCAGTTTGGTCTTAAATATCTTAAGTAATAGTATAGCATGCTTCAAAAATACAAATTTGAAAGGACACACACACATATATATACATATGTATACAGAAAAATTACTTTTGCAACTTGGTTAAATAACCACTTCCTAACCACTGTTCTCTTCATTTTGTGCCTTTGTTTTGCATAATATTCTACTATCTGAATATATCCTAATTAATTTAACAAGTCTCATTTTGATGGATTTTTAAAGATCTTCCTTAATATTCTATTGAAATTTTTGCAGTGTATTTCTGTGTATTTGTACATGTATGTATACATGTCTGTCAATATATACATATGTATGACTATGCATTGTATGTGTGCATGTATAGAGATGTATATTATTTCCATGTATACAAGTTTACCTATAGAAAAATAAATTATAGAAGTATCAATGTGGGTAAAATGCAGTGTGCACCTCTAATTTTTGAAAGATATTTAGTACTACTTGCCATGGAATTCTGCTACAAGTTAACAATATTGCATAAGACTACCAGCCTAAACACCAATTGAATAGAGAAATCAAACATTTGGTTCTTTATTGTTCTGTGCTGGCTTTTTAAATCTAATCCATTTTCTATCCTCTTAATGGCAAACCATGCTTAAATACAAAGGCACTCTTTTTGCAGAGGAGAGATAATACTGTTACATGAAAAATATCTTATTAAACATTAATAAAATAACCATTGTTTAAGTATTTACATTTTTACATTTACATATTATACATTTTTAAATGTATTATCAGTAATGATACATACTAAAAAAATGTATCCTTCTTATTAGTAGCATATTTTAGAACTGGCTGCCCCCACAATATTTGTCACTTGCAATATTTTGCCATAATCATACTTTTCAGGAGATAAGGAAAATCATTCATTCCATTAGATCTATCTTACTGTTTGAGTGCCCCTTTCTGAGAAATCCCAGATGATGCCAGTTCTGCACTATCTCCTTGTCCCTTGGGAGCTGTTAGATTTCCTCATTCTGATATCTGTACATTTTCCTATTGTATGTTTTCAATAGATGGCCGCAGAAACTTGATTTTTATTGACTGCAACTTTGCAATGTGGGTTAACTTCATGCTGGATAGACACTGGACCACTCTTTACCAAATACTTGATTTCTAAAAGATTAATCTGATATTTCATATCTTACTTTGATTCAGAAATTGAACATATTGCTGAGCCTAAAAGAAGTGTATAGTTCCAACACTTGATTAAAAAGGAGATTCGTAATCTGAAAGATGAGTTTTAAAACATTTTGTGTCATATTTAGCTAGATGATTGTAAAGGCCAAAATCCTCTAAAACTGAAATATTTGAGGAAGTCTCTTCTACTTAAATCTGATCATAAATAGATAGATACATGTAAGGATAGATATATAGATTTAAGTCTACAAAACTTTGCACTTATAGGTGTTCCCTCCTGCTTGGGCTCAGAATTCATCTGTTCTTTTAAATGTATCACAGCCCTTGTTTAAAAGTCTAAATTAGTAACACAACAGCATCATTTTAATATACATTTGAATAGTCCTTCATGTTCAAACCTGTTGTATAATTATTTCTGTTCTAGAACATAAGGACCATGAAGATGGAGTCATGTGTCTCCTTTGTCTATTGCTAGGTTGCTGGGACTTTATGAGGCTACTAGCCCAGTTAGATTTGTGTGTGTGTGTGTGTGTGTGTGTGTGTGTGCGTGCACGTTGTGTGTTATGTGTGTTTATTGTGATTATTTGGTAAATCTTTTGATAGGAAAGAAGTTTAAAGACATATATGTAGCAACATAAATTCCCAGAGTAAATGTAATTGACATTTTCTCAAAAAAAGTGAAAATGTGAAGTTTCATGCTTTTCTGGATCTATAATTTTTTATCTTCATAGGCATTACATTGTTGAACATTCATGAAATATTTCGTAGATTTTTAAATATTTATCTCTCAAGTGTTCTTTTATATTCCAATCATTCTTCCGTTTATCAATCTCTTTAAAACCATTCTTAACCTGATCCCCTACAAAATCTCAATTACTTTCCTAGTTTTAAAATATGTACTTGAGACATCCAAAATTTGAATACAATCTCCTCTTTTAGATATCTGTTGATACTTCTTCCATACTGCCAAATACCTAGCTGCACTCCTCATCAGATATGATTGCACATACAAAGGTGTAGTTTTATTTATCAAGCTCTCCAGGTACAGTATCTGAGGGCAATTGACTTGTCCTGACCCACAAAAAGTATGAGTTCCCAAAATCTAATGACTACAGAAATGAAGGACAAAAACAAAACAAACAAACAAACAAAAAACAACAAACACACACACACACACACACAAAATAAACCAAGGAATTAAAGTCAATATTTACTTATACAAATATCTACAAAATAAAATATTATGCCAAAGCATCAACTATAACTCATATCTCTTAGAGAATTTCAGTGGGCAATTTCAGAGGCAATTCAGGGATTACTTGATATGGGATGGGTCTTGTAAAACAAGAGTATACAGACCCTGTCTGCTTTATATTTGTATGCTGCTCCAAAGATTTCACCTTATCCCCTCTGACCATAATTTTCTTCACCTTTTTCTCTTTGTAAAATACTCTCATTCCCTCTAATCTCAAATGTCACAAATTATGAAATAATTTTATCTGTATCTTCTAAATTTTCATTTTAATTTCATAGCTATCTATCTGTTCTGTTTATCACGGTCTCCTATGATTATTAATTTGTCAGATTCCTCTCTCACATAACTTTGATTTTGTCTATGTAGGTGCAAGGAAGTGTAGGTAAAACAATGTAAAAGTTTCTTATGTCTACAATAAAACAATGGCAGTATACTACTTTGTTTGATTAAAAAACCTTTTCCAACTGACCTCCCTCTCAGTCCTAGGAAAGCCTATATAATCTTAAATAAAGATCAGGAAAACTCATATTATGTGTCTAAAAATAAACCACAGCTTAATATTGATGGTTTAAGGGTTACTTAAATTGAGAGGACTCATGTACAAAAACAAAGAGCATTAATGGAAATGCCTAGTAGGGAGAATTAAAAAAAAAATCAAAGCTTGGTAATACATTAATAAAAACAATAATTATAATAGTTTAACAGCCATCACATATTTACTACCACATACTAAGCTGTGCTAGGTTTTTTGAACACATTTTCTAAATTAATCTTCACAACAACTCTTAAAGGGAGAAATATAGCAATTTAAAAAAAAAAATTTGGTACTAAGGATTGAACCCAGGTGTGCTTTATCACTGAGCCACAATTGCTGGGGAGCAATTTTTAGTTTTTGTATTGTGACAGGGTCTCGTTAAGTTGCTTAGGGCCTTGCTAATTTGCTGAGGCTGGCCTGAACTTGTAATACTCCTGCCTTAGCTTCCTGAGTCACTGGGACTGCAGGTATGTACCATGCCTGGCTCATTACAATTTCTGTTTAAACTACTAGTTCAGGGATTTGAGTTAATCACAGACTTCAGTTCCTACCACAATATCAATTTTGTTTTCTGCCTTACAAATTTCTCTTTTGAATTATGCATGTGCTTTTAACATTTTCCTCCTTTATTCTCATCTTGATGCCCATTCTCTTCTTCTCTCATAAGCAAGTTAGTACTTCAGTGTGTTAATAAATATATGTACCTAGAGAAGCTCATATTTACCTCTTTGCTAAATATACACAATTGTGTGTGTTTGAATTTCTAACAGCACTTCAGTCCTATATTTTTCTTTACACTATTTTGTTGTCGTTGTTGACAATTATTTGTTAAATACCTTACCATGATGCAGAATGTATATCTAGTCCATCGTTTCTAAGAGCTCACTTAACAAAATTGTTACCTATTATATGAGCACTCACTTGTATGACAGATAATTCTGATTGTTGTACTGAGTAGAGAAGAAGCAAAGAAACCACCTAAAACCTTATGAAATAACTGAAAATGATGGATGAGCATCATTTGTACCTTACTGGTTTTGAAGCAAAAGTGATAAAAGTTGGTCAAATCCTGGATAAGCTTGGAAAGATTTTGTGATGCATTATTCACATCTGAGAGAAAACAAAAGGAGTTAAAGAAAATACTAGTGTTGGGAATGAGTATCTACAAGAATAGAACTCTCATCAAATGAAATGGAGACAATTTCAGATGGGGCAGAAGTAGTGAGTTTACTGGGAGTGCAGCCAGGGCAGTATTAAACTTTGAGCACTTACTAGGTATGCACACTGATGTGGAATAAGCACTTGGATGTTCAGGTGTGGAGTATAGGAGGGAGATCTGAGCTGAAATAGGCATTTTGGAGTCATTGACCTATAGATGGTAGTTTAAGTGTGAAATGGATGGGAATATTATGAGACGGGGTGTATAAATAACTAAGAAGCACCTACAATAGATCCTGGCATATTGCAACATTAAAAAAAAATGTTCAAAACAAAATATTCCAGCAAGAGACAGTGAGAAGTTAATTAGGATAAAAGCAAGTGGAAAGTAAATATGGGGTGTGTGTATGTGTGTTTAAGGTAGCAATGATAAACGATACCACAGGTTTCTCAGGTTAACTAAGCTGAGAGTTGAAAATTAACCCTTGGATCTGTCTGAGGGTGGGTCATTCCTGATCTTGACAAGACAATCTTTTGTGGAATAGTAGTTTGGGGGGATTGTAAGAGAATGAAATTTGGGAAACTGAGGACACTTGAATGGATTTGCAGAAAATGTGAACAGAGACATGAAGAGGCACCTGATGGGCAGAATAGGTCAAAGGAGGGTTTCAACTTTGACTTTTTTCATTTAGGAAAATAACTACATATGTGTACATTGTTCGGATGATATGATGGCAGGAAAAAAAAAATCGATGAAGTAAAAGAGATAGCATACAGGATGTCTGCAACAATGTCTTAAAACAGGATGTCACAACAATGTCGTGAAAAGATACAACTGACTACATGTGTGATGTCCTATAAATATGGTACAGTCTTCTTTCTTTTCCAAAAGAAAAATAGTCCACAGATTGAAAACTGCTTCAAACACTCTTTTTCACCTATTAGGCTTCTTCTATACCATTCTTAAACCTCACTACAGCTTTATCAGTGAAAAAATAATGTGAATCTTAGATAAATATTAGGTTATTTTACAGTGAAGAAAAAATCTGTGACATCTATATTTCAGTGAGGTTACATAAATTTTGTAAAGTGATAAAAAGGAAATTTCAGTTAAATTGTAGGTAAGTAGATTAATTTTTTTAAGTTAGAGAAGGCAAAGGTTCAAAAAATGTTTCATATGAAACAGGACAAAAGAGATGAATCAAAACAAAGAAGGCATTTTTCTGGGTTCATAAATCTTATGATAGATTCCTACAACTATCCTTAATTATATATTAGTAAGCACTTCTATAAATAACTGTATATAATTTTACTATTATATACATGCATTTATGCATCAATAAATATGTTTTCTATGCAGATATACAGCTATTCATAATTGATGTGCAAATGAATCCATATTGAATTCATCTACAAAATTTGCTCCATATTTTCAAACCATTTCCTAGTTTTACAATTTTTGTTTTATGTCCTGGATCCCAAAATAGCACCACAACATAAACCTTGTTATGGAGTAGATTTTTTTGTTTTTTTGGCACAGGGTGATTGAATCCAGGAGCGCTTAATCATTGAGCCACATCCCCGTCCCTTCTCTTTTTATTTTTTATTTAGAGTCAGGGTCTTGCTAAGTTGCTGAGGCTGGCTCAGAACTTGTGATCCTCCTGCCTCAGCCTCCTGAACCACTGGGATTAGAGTCCTGTGTCACCATACCTGGCATGTTTTTTGTTTTTTGTTTTTTGTTTTTTATGTTTACTCAGTTTAAGTTTCGAACATGTGATATTTCTACACTTGATGTAGCATAAAGGCCGAGAAGCAATGAACATGTGGTATTTCCATTCATTTTAGTACAACTACAACTTTGTAAAGGTCAACTATAGACTGGTCAACTGGACAAAGAGTTACAACTTCTCAAGGACCTCAGAAAACTTCAGAAAATTTGATACTATTTGTTTAAATCTATGGCACATAAATCACACTTAAATTTTGTATCATAATTAATCTCATCTAGGTAATTTTATATATAAACATGGTACCCGGGCATGTAAAATATTCAAGATTTTATCTAGATCCAGGTATGTCTAGAAATAGTTAATTTTATATAAATGACATCTATAAAAGAATCTTCCACAACTGAAATGCACAAAATAAGCAAACATTCTTTTTAATTTTAAAATATGTTACTCCTTTACAGAGTCCATTAGGTCTTTATCATTGGAAACAATATGTAAAGAACATGCCCAACTATCTTCTTGACATGTACTATATTCTTTTGGCTCAATATGTGAATACTAACTTATGTAATATTAAAGCCATGACTCTCCATTTATGTTCTAATCACTGAATTTTATATGGAATGCTAATAAAAAAGGAAGAAAGATGATAATATGTCCTATGATCATCAGATCGTGATAAGTGGAATTCCCATAATAGTGTTCCATACTCTCAAAATCCGGAGACGCTTCTGCACAACCCTACCTGCTGCCCCAGGGAGATCCCATTCCATCACAGAAACAGCAGTATCTCTGGCTTCTCATTCCCAATAGCTGGGTTCACTCTAATGATGTGCAATGCTGTTCTTGATCAATGTCAGCTGATACACTTTTCAGTTAATAATACTAACTTCTGCTATAGGATTACTAGTATTTTCTTCTGTAAACTTTGTTTCTCACAGTGACTCAGAACTCAAACAGTTCTTCCTATGTACTCCAATATCCCAAAAAGGAAGTTTAGGAGATGTTGATACTAATCTGCCTAAAAAGTACAATGCATTTTGGTTATGTTTATATCCTAGTAATTGCTCAGTTTTTAACATACAAAATTCCCCATGTGACATAACCATACTGAAACGTTAACTATTTAGGATTATACTTTATCCACTAAAACTTGTCTTTACCAGGACAACTCGTAGAAAGTGGCCATTGTTGACATGTAAGTGATACACTTCTTCCATCTGGTGTTTACCTTGGAAAGTACTTGAACAGTGGTCACTGACTCTGGAACTTGTTCAATAAGGTTATCCATAATCTAGAAAATTTTAAGAAGTTCCTTGAAATAAATTGAAACGTTCTTCCCCAATGGTTTATGCCAAAGCATTCTTTGAGGCATCAATAAAGAAGTAATGGGCTTATTTTGCAAATTAAGAATCTTTTCCTAAGAAAGAGGATCTGTATGAAACACCATGGATCACTCAACTGTGAAGTGATAAATAGAAATATGTACCCAGCCAAGGACCTTTGCAATTAGAGAAAGCATTCTTTGCTTTATCTTTTTGCAAGGTCGGATTCAATTAGCATGTTCAGTGGACAGTGGAGTCCTGGCTTTTCTTTACAACCTGTAATAGACTCAATTATTTTTCGGGGTTGCTTCCATTCTGTAAATATGCCAGCATTTCCTGATTCAAAACTAAAGATATTTTAATGAGAGCTGTAATTAGTAATTTCTCTAATTTCTAAATATCTTACACAGGCAAAAATCACTCACCAAGTATGAGTGATAGCTAAATGTCACACTTTTGCCTAAATGTGTATTTTATATTAAATGTATACATGTTATGACTTGAAATGACTGATATTAATTCCAGTCTCACTTTTGGTATTCTTTACTTCCTTTAATTATCAATATCCTTGCAACACAGTAGCATGATCAGATTTGTGCAACCTTATATTCACGGCAGTATATATCATGTGTATGATATATACATATATGCAAATATATACATGCATGTATTTATCAATGTGTGTATTTCTGTGTATATACACATATATTTGTATACATCAGGGCACATATATCTATATATATGTATATATATATATTTATCAGTGAGATGAATAAGTCTAGTAAAGAGTAAGAAATGTCAATTAGTAATCTCAATCTGCTCTCTGTAACAGTAGCAATCTACTGGAGATATTTGTCCAAATACAGACCTCTGTATTACAAATACAGGGAAGTACTGTGCTCAGTATCATGACACCATATATTCTGTCACATTTTCTTTATCATTTCTGGAGCCAAATTCCTCCCACATAGCTATGAATTATGCAGCAGAAATTGACAGAAAAAATTTAATCTCATAAGTGAGTTCTGAGTAAATATATATTTTCCAGGCTGCTCAGACAGATAGTCTTATCATTATTAAGCTACCATGCTTGCATGCAGAAGATAGGAAACCTGGGCATTATCTCTTTGTTTCTATGCTCTACTCATTTGGCCATACAGAAGTCCACATTTTAAAAGCTGGTAGTGTTCCAGAAGCTAATTTGTGAATCAATTGTTTGGAACTTGGAATACATTTTCCCATAGAAACAATATTAAAAATGATGGTTTGGTTCCCAGGACATCCCATAAAATGTCTACTTAGCCTGTAATAAACATTAATTCCAGGACTTAACCAAGCTGTATAAAATGGGTTTGATTTGTTAGAACTTCAAAACAAATACATTTTTACCCAAATAAGAAAGAGCTCCATCTTATCTTTAGCCTCACTCTCCCATGCACAGTTAGGAACATGTTCCAGTTTCCCAAGATTTGGATTTTACAGGCCATCCCAATTTACTTGATTGTGATTCCACTGAAAGAATATTGGCTTCATCTGAGAGGAGATGTTAGAATGAAAGAGAATTAGAAAATTCAAAATATGAAACCCTAAATAAAGGGACATGCTTAGGCAAAGTGACCACCAAAAGCTAACAAAAAAAAAAAAGAAAGAAAAAATGATGATAATAAATAGACCGTGTGTGGAAATGTGTTTGTAGTATGAGGATGTTATTTGACCTCAGCTGTCACATGTTTCAAGTTGTTATCTGCTCTGCACTTCTCTAGGAATGATCACGAAATCACAGAGGGTATTATTTCTGGGGTTACAAATAAATTTAAGTGGTTTTGTGAATTCACAAACACAGAATCCATAAATAGTAAGGATCAACTATGTTGTAGTTTTATTCTAAGTACAGTATATAAGTTAGTAAACATTATTGGTACTTGGTTATATGGTATAAAAAATAACCACACAAACTTAAGCCTTAACATTTTTAAAAACTTTATTTTATGTTCATATGATGTTGTCCATCATATTTTGGTGGCAGGAATTTGGATGGAAAGTTCTGGGTCAGTGACATCACTCAACTAACATGACAGGAGTTTCATCACACGATGATGCCAGAGCAAAGGTATCCTCCCCTCCGGAGGATTACACTTCAGTGTTTAAAAGCTGTGGCCTGGAAGTGGACTGAACCTTAACTCACTAGCCAGGATTAATCACATAGCTTTACCCAACAACAAGAAAACAATGAATGAGTGTACCTTTTTCCCCACATCCTCGACAACATTTATTGTTGCTTGTATTCTTGATAATTGCCATTTGTAATCATGAAATTTATGTTCTTACTTTGCCATTAAGTAGTATATGTGGTTATTACAGATTTTTGCAAAGATACTTTATATTGCCAGTAATACATTTTATTTTATAGTTTTATTGTAATTTACTTAACCTTCTTTCAATTGTTGGAAACTTAGGTTATTTCCAAATTTTTCAGTATTATAAATAATGCTGTGATGATCAACTTAGTGAATACAGTATTTTTATGTATTTCAAATTATTCACTTGGGAGAGTCTCTCGGTGCCAAATTGTCAAAAACAAATCCATGTTGTCCTTTCCTAATTCGTTTGCTACCTTAGGGTACTAAAGTTAAAAATAGAGTCAACAAGCATGCAAATTAAAAAAAAAAAAATACAGCAAAAAAAAGCACCATTATAATAATAGGTGAAAGTGATATCCTGTTTTAACTTCTAATTCTTTATTGGTGGCCTTTATCATTGTTCACTCTGTATGATTGTTCAACATTTGCATTTGCTGTCATGTGAATTTTCCTTTAAATTTTATTTATCAGTTTTACTTTTTAAACTAATTGAACAAAAAAAAAAAAAAGAGAGAGAGAGAGAGAGAGAGAGAACAATGAGTATGGTATTATCTGGAAGAAGGGTAAGGTGTGTATGTAGGGGGAAAAAGCCAGAAATATTTGCTGAAGTTTTTAAGACTGCTATATATAGATTGTTAAGAAATTGCATCTTAAACTTGGCCTGTAATTCCAGGAGGATGAGGCAGGAGGATTGCAAATTTGAGGACCAACTTAGCATTATTTAGTGAGGTCCTAAGCCACTTAATAAGACCTTGTCTCAAAAATAAAAATTAAAAAGGGTTGGGAAATGGAGCTTAACTGGTGAAGTGCCAAAATAAAATGAAATAACATAAAGAAAAAAAGAAGACATTATAACCCAAGCAGTATTGAAAACCCATTTGAGAATTCCCATCACTAATTTTGAGGATCTTATGTTAAAAAGTGCTGGAAGAATGATATTAAGCAAGAATTAGAAACTCAAATGTCTGTATAATAATTATTTGTGTTTGATGTGTTTGTATCAGCTATTTTTATCTATGTTGTAGAATTATATTTGTGTATGGTATAGAACCAAAGAATGGGATTTTTCTCATAAGGAAAATATACTTGAACTAAAGGATTTTACTTGAAACCTACTCCTTCGATATATGACAGAGAATCAATTTTATGATTTTGCCTTTGTCCTTGAATAGCACAAGAAGCCCCTTCTCATATATCAGATCTTCTTTGGGCAACCTCAATCCATTTCCTTGAATCCACTAAATCAAGCATGCATTGTGAAGTGAGTTATCTAAGATTTATTACAGTAGCTGGGTTCAAAAGCTTCTGTCCCTTTAATTCTTATACCTTCTGGGACTTGAAGTAAAATTAATCATGCAGAGGAAGTGCCTAGTGCTTAGTAGTTACATACTTTATTTTCTCATCTTTGAAAAAAGTCGATGCATTTTCCATAAATTATAAAATAAAATGGTAAAATTTACTGGTTGAAAAATGCTGATGCAAAACTTTAGTTCAATTTTGTTTCAGCATTTAAAGATTCTGTGTGTTGAGGTTTTTGATATTTCTCATGGTATGAATTATAGTGTTTTAGGTGATGGAATATTCTCTCTACATTGAAATAAAAAAAATTTGAAATTTTGTATGAGATCATTTTAAATCTTAATCTTTGTGTTTATGACACTCAGTCAAAATCCCAGAGATTTGAAATGAGAATGTAGCTCAGCCTTAGAGCTTTGGCCTGGTGTTTGTGAAGCCCTGGGTTCCATAATGAATCCTCAAGTATATGCTAGTCAATAAAGAAATAGAGTCATTAGTAATTAAATTCTACACAATTGGCTTATGCTTTTTCTATTGTGAGTATAGATTTATATATATTTGTGGTTTTTTTAAACAAGTCTTTCTGGAAAGCAAATAGACTTTGTGTCAGCATATACATTAAATTCTAGAACTGTTCTATCGAAATTTTTTTTTTTTGCCAGATGAGTAATCATGCTATACAAATTGTTCATTAAATCATATTTGGCTTTAACAGTTATTCTGTACAATGATTTCAATTTTTGTGTGTATCATTTTAGATAATAAGTGTTTTTTTTCCTTTTTTCTCATCTAGTAAGCATCTCTCTTAGTCAGATTCATTCATCCATTCTTTTATTCATTGAGAAATTAGGGAGTCTCTTCTATGTATCTACTACTGTCTCAGGCTTTGAGATATAGCAGTGGAGAAACCTGCAAAGCCCTGTACTTAGGGTATATTTCATTGTAGTGAATTGGACAATAAACAATTAAAGGAGACAAACAGCATACCAGACAGTAGAAACACGATGAAAGGAAAAAGAAAAAAAAAAAAGTGAGAGAGAAGTGAGTCCTGTTCTGCCTGTATCTGTACCTTTGATTGGTAAATTATATTCACATAATTATAAGATTTTTGTTTGATACCACTGTGTTTTATTGCTTAAAATGGGAATCAATGAGGTGGATAAAAAAGGACAGAGGAGACGAAGAGACAGGGAGAAAATAGAACTTTCAAGAAAGAGACCTTGCACCTATAAAAGTGATGTGACAAATGCCTCCTGCACATAGAACCTCACACTTTTCGTAGTTCATTTATCATGGATAACTGATCAGAAAAGCCCAAAACACTCTTTTGTTGACCTAACCCAGCATCTTCATGGCCTTCCTCTAGAGAAGTGATGAAATTGAATACTTTAAGTCTTTCTCAAGTCTATTTATTTTCTGGCCTCTCTTGGGTTCATCCATCAGGCTAAAAGGGTTTCCATGCTGAGCTCTAGTCACTCATTTTTCAAGTGTTACAACATAAAAGTGAAACCTTAAGGGATATTTTTTTTGTAACAGAATAAGTTTAAAACAGATGAAATTCTTGACATCCAAAATAATAAAAAGGATATCATGTGGATTAGAATGTGAACAGTGTGGGGGTTGGGGAGCTTTTCATAGTGTACTTCCTTTAGCACATAGACTTGCTATATTATGCTTCGAATACAAATAATGCGCATTTGACCACTGAGTACATTTTAGGGAAGGAAATAAAATAAGCTCTTCCCATGAACCCCTTTGTAATACTAGTTTACTTCATTAGCACCCACCCCACTTCAATCTCTGGGTCTCCTCAAATGCAAAAGTCCTCATAGGAAAGAGTCATGGAAATGAAACACACAAACTGCAAATGAAAAGAGGGAAATCAAATAGCATTTTTAGAATTTCTTCCTTAAAAAAATAAAAAAACGTGCTATGAAAATGAGGTAGATTGCAAAAGTAGCAAGGAAACAAAGGAAAAAAAAACTGTTGATAAAGGCATGACTTATACTTACATCTAAAATATTCACAGAAAGGTGACATTCATTGATCCAGAAATTACATCTGAAAAGAGAATAATACTAAAGTCACAGCTGAAATTAATTTTTACAATTAACCAATTAAATACAAATTTAATAGTTTCAGTTTTTTTAAAAGATGATAATTCTCAGTATAGAACCACTTTGACAATGTGTGGACTGATTATTCTGTTTACTAAATTTTAGGAGTAACTTCAATTGTTCTCAGTGAATAGGAAGAATGCTAATCAAACAGATATGTCAGAAACCCATCTGTGATCATTTACACCAAAAT
This sequence comes from Sciurus carolinensis, assembly GCF_902686445.1. Taxonomy (NCBI): domain Eukaryota; kingdom Metazoa; phylum Chordata; class Mammalia; order Rodentia; family Sciuridae; genus Sciurus; species Sciurus carolinensis. Next base: position 107,984,241 of record NC_062217.1, on the reverse strand, counting down.
ATTATTGTGATTATTAAGCCTAGTTTTCCTATTGCTATTGTTGAGTAATTTATGTAACCATGTATCAATTTCATCTTGAAAATAACTGGTTCCAAAGTATGAAATATTCTTAAGTGGGCCAACTCTGATCCTTCCAATCCTGGAACATTCCAGTTCTAAGATACTCATACTGTGTGACAGATTGTCAGAGTCAGACTGCCTCTATATGGATTCAATTACTTACAGGAAATCATTTTTCCCTCTTTGGGAGAAATTTATCTATCCCAGTGTCTCTCTAATAATATATTAGGCAAGGTTCCAGGAGTTGCTGGTCAGAATTAGTCATACAGTGCGTTTTTAGCCTTCAGGGTGGTTTACTGCTATCTTTCACTTTGACTTACCATCTTCAGAAATCAAACCCTGATGATTCTCATCCTGCTACAGAGCTCCCCATGAAGACAACATCCTCATTGGAAATCAGTTAACTGCAAGTCAGAGAGTATCTCCCTGTTTTTTTGAGTAGCAGCTCATATTTGAAACCAAAGTTTGCTTTGTCTGACTGTATTAGTCTACTATATCTGGCCTGGGTCTTCTAGTAGCATCCTTAGGTCTCTGGTTAGACCCCAATTTTATCAGATTGTACAGTGATAAGCTATCTGATGTCAGCTTACTGCAAATCTTGAAGATACCACATAAGTTATAATTTATGTGAAGCTATTATCACAAAACATTGAATTTCTATGAAAATCTACCAGGATGTATTTTGAATGGTGTGAGTACTGATAAACTGACATTTATTTAGTTCCAGTAAGTAATATACCTCAAACATTAAAAGACCATCCTTTGTTTCTTCTCCTCAGAATTCCCGATGTTGTCATCTTTTTTCTGTCTTCTACATAGATATATCATAGACGGATGTTTACTGTGTTGGAAGGAATACTAGGGAAAGACCTCAACACTGCCTTTAATTCTACCTATGCAATTGAATATTTCACTGAAGAAAGAAAGAAATTTTTCAGAAAAACTCAACTGTACTAAATAAATAAGACACTGATACATACTTCTTTAGAATTTTATTTTTTTATCTCATAGATCCAGATAATACTAAGATATATTTTCTATGTAAAATTGCAGTACCATGATAGCCTATGTAGCATTGGTAGATTAGTTGTGGCAGACACATATCAGTCTTCAGGTGGAATTTAGAAAGATGCTAAACATTTCTCTAATTTTACAATTATATTTTATAGACTGTGATGCATTGTAAATTTTTTTTTTCTTTTTCTTTTTTTAAGATAGAAGGATAATGAACCTAAATTTAGCTTATAAAGAAAAAAACCCAGAGGGAAGTTTCTTTTTTACCGTGTGCTTGTACAGATTCACTCATGCTTTTATTTAACAATGTAAAAAAACACAAGGAAGTTAGCCTTCACAGGCTAAATATAAACTGACAACTTCCTATGCTTGCTTGTTTACTTGAAATTTCTCCTAATCTAAATTGTAAAAACTAGAGAAAACTCCAAGACTATATGTTTAAAAATATTAAAGTATCCAATTTTGTCAAGTTTAATGAAATTAAAGAACAATCCTGTTAATTTATCACTTGTAGAGGCTCTAATCTGAGCTTTTTTATTTTAATATAAAAATTTATAATTAGTACCTCTCAGTAAACCAGAAAGGGGATAATTGGATTCACACAACGTGTATGAAACTATAAACAGCAATGTTAGAAAACTGAACAGTAGTCTAGAAACAAGGTATAATGATCTGTGACTAGAAATTAGTCAGATATAACAATTAAGGCCTTAAGACAGATTTAGAACACTGCAGTGTTTAGAACATATGATAATCTGCACATTGAAAATACATACACACATTCTTAAATGGTAGTATTTACAATCATTTGCAGATCCTAAAACAGAGGCATGATCAAAAAAGGAAAATGAAAGAATCTCTTTAATGGTCATTTTTACATTTTCCATTTTTTATGTTCCTGCTGCTGTTATTTCACAAAGATCTACATTATTCTTAGTTAAATATTATGGATATTCACACTGCCCAAGTTAAGAAACTGAAGTTTAAAAAGTTAAGTAGTTTGTTCTAGAACTGGCAACAACCATATGGTTAAACAGAAATGAAAGTCAAGAATTCTGTTACATCAACTTTCTAGTAAATCACAAAGTACTGACTGATACAGGAGCACATCTATGGAAACAATTGTTCATTTTTAAGATCTATTTTAACACAATTCAAATATAACACAGAAATACTCTTATTACTATCACTTCTTTAATTACATTACATAATTTCATTTCCTTTCTCTTTAAAGTAGTTTTTAAAAATTTTTACCAAAAAAAAAAAAAAAAAAGTACTTAAAAAAGATCTAGGTTAGGAGATTAAACATCTAATTCCAGCCATTTAACCAATATTTTCAATGACTTCAAAGTCTCTTTCAGATTCTCTTACACTGTAAAAGAAGGGATTTGGATTAGAATGGGAGGTTTCCAGTTCTGGATATTCACAAAAACTTGGGATGGGAATCACTTTCAATGTACTTGTAATAATGGCCTGGTGTTTGCTGGAATAAAAAGTAGACAAAAATTTCACTTAGAAATTCATGTAAAGTCTTTTTATTTTTTCTTGTAAAGTCTTTATGAGGGAAATTACATCTGAATTTAACATCAAATAGACTTCAAAAAGAAAGGGATAAGAACAAAAATAAACACATAAAGGAAAACAGAAGGGAAATAAAATGTGGGACAAAAAGCATAATATATAAAACTAGATGATGTTATAATTGTTGAGGTTGTTACATAGGAGTTCTTTCTCCCAGCATTTGCACATTGAAATTTTCCATAAAGAAATGCAACAAGTTTTGCCCAGGCTCCAGTTTACCCTTTCTAGAGATGCTGATCAAAAACATTGAGTCAATAGTTCCCAGAATGTGGAATCCAGACAACTGTCATTATTAGGGCATTTATCTGAAATGCAAATTATTGGAATCCACTCCAGATTTACAGAATCAAAATCTCTGAGGGTAAAGCTCAGCAATCACTGTTCCTAAAAACCCTCCCTAGGATTCTGATTTATGCTTAAACATGGAAGCTACTAGTCTGTGTAAGGACCTCAAAGCTTCATTTTAAAGCAAGAAAAAGTTCAGTAAAATTAAGAAGAGGCATACAAAAACTTTAGCTCTTCAACTTGTAATTTGCTACATGTACAGACTCATCAAATAAAAATTTAAAAAATATTGTTGTGAGGAGTAAATGATCTATTACATAAAGAACACTAGAATATGCCTGACATCATAAGAATTAAATGAATACTGACTTTTGATTTATTCTGTTGCTCAGATATATTAGTTTATGAAAATCATCTATGAATTTTACAATAGTTTAAAAATTATTTTAAAACATTTATTTTACTAACTTTATGATTTACTTTATTTTATATGAATAAACAAAATATTCTGTTTATCTGAAATGAAATATGTTAATGTTGTCTACAAAGATCACTCTAATGTAAGTTAAATAGCAATAAGTCTTTGATCACATTGTGTTGCCTGAATAAACCAAAATTTTATTCCTTCCATGATTGCAAAGTGTGCCAATACTTTGTTGTGTAGAAGAGAGTAGAATATAAATTTTTGTTTCATGAGTTCTATAATTATTTTAAAGGATTAAATTTCCTCTGAAACTGAGTGCATAGACCATTATCTATTCCAAAATATTTCAGCTACAGTGTTCCTCAAATTTATTTTAAATGTTTATCTCTAACACAGGGTTATATGAATTCAAGAGTTGAGCCAAAGGCTACATCTTAATACTTTTTAGTGGTTTTTGCAGGTAAAATACTGATTGGTTGCTGCTATTATTTTGGGTGGTCATACAGTTCCATCATTAATCAGTTATGAAACATTAAACTCTGTGAACTGTAAATTTCCCTCACCAAACTAGGAGAGTTTGGCTGAGTCACTGTAAAATCTAAAATATTCAATAACTTTAATGGAGAAGACACTTGACCTTTTCTTCTAAATCTTTCAATGACTAGTTTTATGACTTGGATGAGCTATTTAATCTTTTTAAACATCAATCACCATGTATATAAAAGAATGGACCAGATGAACCCCAAGTTGTCTTTAAACTGCATATGTGTCTGTGTGTACATTTTACCTAGGAAATAGAATTTGATAGTATGTTCCAGAATATCTTAGATAAAAAATAGTTTTAAAATAGGTGTAGTTCTGCACAAAATCAACTCAAAATGGACTAAAGACCTATGATTTAGATCAGAAATTATGCAACTCCTAGAAGAAAATGTAGGGTCAAAACCTCAGCATATAGGCACAGGAAAGGAATTTCTCAGTAAGACCCCTAAAGCTCAAGAAATAATACCAATAGTTAATAAAATGGGTGGGCATCAAATTAAAAAAAAAAAAAAAACTTCTGCACAGCAAAGGAAACAATTAGGAAAATAAACCAAAACCTACAGAATAGGAGAAATCTTTGCTAGCTACTATTCTGAACCTAGGATTAATATCTAGATCATATAAAGAACCTTACACAAAAAATCGAATGACCCAATTAATAAATGGACAAATGAATTAAGTAGACATTTCTCAAAAAAAGTACAAATGGACAACAAATATGTGAAAAAATATTCAGCATCAAAATGATTGGGGAAAAGCAAATCAAACTACATTTCATTGTCAAGGTCGTCAAAAATAAAATCAGAATGGCAGCCATCAAAAATACAAATAACAAATGCTGGAGAGGATGTGGAGAAAAAGGAACACTTGTACACTATTGGTAAGATTATAAATTGGTACAACCACTATGAAAATCAATATCTAGGTTCTTCAAAAGGCAAGGAATAGTACCACCATATGACCCAGTTATACTCCTCCTTGGTATTTATATTTAAGAATTGAAAGTCATCATACTAAGTGATACATGCGTGTTTATAACAGCAGCACAATTCCCAATAGTCAAATATGGTACTAGCCGAGGTGTCCATTAGTGGATTATGAATATATATAATGGAGTTTTATTCAGCCATAAAGAAAAATTATGTCATTTTTCTGGAAAATGGATGGAACTAGAGACCATTATGTTAAGTGAAATAAGTCAAACTCAGAAGGTCAAGGGCTATGTTTTCTCTCATATGTGATATCTGGAGAGATAAAAGGAAAAGAAAGGTGGGAGTGGATATTATGGAAATCAAAGAGACCAGTAGAGGAAAGGGATCAAGGGGTTGGAGCAGGGAGAGAGTGGGGAAGTGCTGCGGAATGATGTTGGTCAAATTACATTGTCATATTATGTGCATGTATAGATATGTAACAACAAATTCCACTATTATGCACAACTAATTCACCAATAAAAAATGTGGAAAAACATGGGTAGTAGATTGTGTGAGCTTTGGTTTCTTCACTTTGGGAGTAGCAAGTTACAGCTAGGCAGGGAAGGTCATCATGATTCATGTACAATTTAACACAATATAGCAATGGTTGCTTGCATATAGAATATAGAATCACACAAGGAAACACACATTGTTTAGTACACACATATTCCTTTGCTCAATCAGCAGAAAGCAACTATCAGCAACAAGATACCTGTAGCAATAAACACATTCCCACCAAGATCTCGGTTTCTAATACCATTCACCAATAAAACAACCAGGATTCTTTGGAGAAATGGTAATTTCTAGGATTCAGTCAGGAGTTATACAAAATGAGCCAGGAGGATCTTATTTTGCTAGGAAATGTTTGAAACAATATCCAAAAAAATGAATCTTAATAGACTCAGGATCCACCTGAAAGAACTCCTAACAGCCAATGCTAGGGGGATTTAAAAAAAAAAAAAAAAAAAAGGTAGTATTGGATTTATAGCACTAGGTAGAAAGAAAATATATTTGATCCCATGCTGACATAAATAATTGAATAAATAAATTAATAGAAGAAATAAGCCTCTCATATAGAATTTTAATTTATATAGATACTCAGTGCTCTATAGGGAAAGTTAAAGTACCCATTCCTTAAGTGTGGGCTAAGCATAATATTACTTTTCCAAAGAGTATTCAGTGAAAATAGGTTAAAAGGAAAACATTCTAGTGGCTAAATTGACAAAGAGTACTCCAGACAAGTGATCGAGGTCAATATCATATAATGTATGTACCCTTGATACAGTATGATGTGAAGTGGTACTTTAACTCTGTGATCTTCTTCTTCACCTTTCACAACCCCAACTGAAAATATTAGAAAAATTTCAATTGAGAAAAACTCCACATAATACCTGATCACTATTCTTCAAAATTGTCAAGGTCATCAAAAATAAAGTCTGAGAAACTGTCATATCCAAGATGTTTGGAAGCAGATATGATAACTCAATATACTGTGGAATCCTAGGTGTGATACAGTAACAGAAAAAAACACATTAGTTAAAAATTGGAATTTTAAGAAAATATGAACTTTAGCTAAAGAGAGTGTATTAATGTTTCAAGAGTTGCAAAAAATGCATAATAAAAATATTTTACATGCAGCGTATAAAAGCTCAAAGTTATCTGCACCCAACTTTTCTACATCCAGAATATATTCTAAAATAAAACTATAAAATTTAATAATTTAAATATAATTACTGAGTCAATTTATAATATTTTATAGGACATTATCATACTTTTTCTGGATGTTTATTTTTTAATTTTTCAAAAATATAAATTTTTATTTAAAATGTTTCTTGTAACTTTAATGATAGGGCTATGGTGCTGTTTCAAATGTTGTCTTGCGGATATAAATAGGAGTAGCTCAAAATTGAAACACATTGCTCAAGAAGTTTTAGTAGATGCCTTAATGTTTCTCTCATGAACATAGGAATTGTAAGGCATCTTTCCAGGATGCTATAATTGTCACTTTAGAGTTGCAGAGACACTGGGGAAATCTATTTCAATATAAAATATGGAAGATTTTGTAGACTTTCTATGAGGACTTCACATGTTTCTATTTTTAACTTTATTCCTGACTGTATTTCTTATCATTCCATTTGGACTTTATTTTATTAGCCATGTCTTTATGTCTCACAGGAGTGATACAGTTGCAAATGAGCAATAGCAAAGATTAGATGGTAAATTTGACTGTAACAGAGGCTTGATTTACAATTTAGTAGTAAAATTTGATTCCAAGGACTTGTTATCTTTTGAAATTAAAAAAAAGCAGTCATTTTTGCTGGTTTGTCTAATGTAGGTGGTTTGTTAAAATATTTTCAGTGTCCCCTCTATTATCCTGTCTCAACTGACAGCTCACTTCAACTGCCCTGCTCTCAGACAGCATGCTGATGAGTCAGACTGTCCTCACCCATTCACTTTCTCTTTCCTCAGGGAAGTCAAAATGTCAGCTTTGACTCTGAAAAAGATTCATTCATCACATGGAGTTCATTTCTACTTCATACTCTTCTTCATTTCATTGTTTTCTAAATAATATAGTAATTCTAGTATATATGAAATTATAAGAGAGGAATCAGGTCATTACTTTTAGTTGTCATCTTCTTTCTTAACCCAGTTAAGTGATCTCTCAGAGTTATCATCCAATTCAGGAATGCATCACTGATGATCTCTGATTTTATTATTTTCAAACAACCCCGCTATAACTTGCAAATTTTGCAGTGACTCAGTTCCCAAAGATAGGGGAAACATTAAAGTTTAATACATTTTCAAAAAACATATATCATTGTCCTATACAATATATTGGTTATGTTTTATTTAAGAACAGGTTGACACTACTGTAAAAATCAAGCATTTGATTTTTACATAGTATAATGTAGAAACTCCATCTTCCCTCTCATTATTTTTAATTTTTTAGTAAAAATCTAGTTTTTTAGGGTATGAAGTTTGATAGGTTCCTCATTAATATCTATTCAATTTCTTTAAAGAGTTTCTGTAATTATATATATAGAATAGAATTCAGAATTTACATAATTTCTTCATTTCAACTCAACAGGATCTCAAAACACCTTTAATTTTATTTGAAAGCCTATGAAACACATCCATTCAGATAGACTAAGTGTCATATCTAATTTAGATTTCAGTGATTCATGGAACAAATGATGACATCAATTACCTTGGGGACAGGAAAAACCAAGGAAAAGGCAGGTATAGAAGACATGTGTGAAAGGGTCAGAGAGAGATAGCGATAGCAATGTTGATGAGAATTAAGTTCTGAAATATAGATCAACCATTAGAAAAGGGTCAACCCCTAGAATTTATTGCAGGTCTGGGTAAACTTAGAGGGCTAACCTGGTTAAAAATAATGATTGAATAGATGAGGAAGGAGTTTCAGATTATAGGAATTAAGCAAGGCAGGAGAGACTAATATTTGAGAAGCAAGATCTATCAAGAGCATCAGGAGGAAATTATTCTGTCCAAGTTAGAGAAGATGGAAAGAAGTGTTAGTGACAGCTCTGTATTGTACCTTGCACTCTTGCTGATTTTAAAGGAGAGCAGACAGTCTTTGACACACATAAGTAAACAGATTGTTCATCCTACAATTGAATATTGAAACCAAATGCATTTTAAATAATAGCCAGAAGAGAAGTGAGATAGAAGACACATTTAGTTGCAATTAGAAAAGAAATTTAATGATCCAAGAATAGACATTAGAAATTCAGCCAAAACTTAAAACGGAAGGCTCTTCTTATTAAAGAAAATATCCAAGTGTGTTCTATGAATTTTTAGTTGCTGACATTTGGTTCCTCAATAAATGTGACAAAAAGTTTCAGGTACGTATGAAGAGAATTCTATTTTATAAAACCCAGAAGATCTTACAAAATTAAATGGAATTCATATGTTTTGGGGTTTGTAATTGGAATGGCTCATATATTGCCAATGATTTTCCAAGATATTGCCTCATAGTCAAAATACATTCCAGAGAAAAAATAGAGACTTATAAATATATGCAACTGCCCTATTCCATAATGAGCTCTTCATTTATTATGAAATAAGTTAGAATTTAACTATCCAACTTTCATCATTATAGTTGACAATGTTAATATATTCCTATATGTTTAGAATTTGCAAAATTTTCTGACAGTGGAGATTTTCCATTTGAACAAAATATTTTGTGCAGTCTTAATGTATAAAACAGATAAGAGAATAGTTTGAGTGAAGTGGGAATATCCAGCATAATTCTGGCTATGTTGTCTCCTGAGCAGCCTTAGCAGTGGAACCAGGTAACCATGGGGAATTCCAAGGCTCTCTAGAATGTGCTTTAAAATCACTCTCGGAAGCTAAGTAAGTAAATCCAGCCAACAAAATATTACAGTTTTATATCATATTTTTTAAAGTTTCTTGCAAGTCATTTGTTAGTCACTGGAAATCATCTGGAAATCATTTAGCTTTCCCTTGAACAGTAATTTTTGTGATGAAATAAGGGCACGAGGTTAGTAAAAATCGAATTTACAAGATAGTTAAAATGAGTCAGTTTCCCATTTTAATTTCCCCCATTCTAATTCCCCAAAATATCAATAGTTCTAATGATCCCATCCAAAAATATCCCATGCATTTGCATATACCTGTGTCTGTGCACACCCACCCATGAGCTGCTTATTTATACAAGTGAGAAAGTAAACATCACAGATTTGTACATAGCTTAAGATCTACTCTTAGGTAGAAAAAGCAATTCTCCATATTTAAGAAAACATTTATCATTTTATGTATTACAAAGAATTATTTTCATAGCCTAATATTTATTTATCAATATTTAGACTATCACTTATTATTCAGCTATAAAGAATAATAATAATATGGCATCTGCAGATAAATGGATGAAATTGAAGAATATCATGCTAAGTGAAATAAGTCAATCCCCAAAAACCAAAGGCCAAATGTTTTCCCTGATAAATGGACAATGATATATAACGGGGATAGGGGAGTGAGAGAAGATGGAGGACATTTAGATTACACAGAGGGAAATGAGAGAGAGGAGGGGGAAGGGCTATGAAAAATGGTGGAATGACACAGACATTATTACCCTCTGTACATGTATAATTACACGGTATGAATATACCTTGTGCACAACTGTAAAAACAAAAAGATGTACCCCATTTGTGTAAAATGAATCAAAATGCAGTCTAAAAATAATTAAATAATAAAACTGAAGAAAAGACTATCACTTTTTCCATCTAAACATTTTATTAATTACAATTAGTTAATCACAATTTTGCATAGAAATAATTTTAAATGTGCAAGCATTTATGTAGGATGGAATCCCAGAGATGAAAATGCTGCAGAGTTATTGCAGAATTGCTCTCAAACAAGCCAAGGAGACATACCAACAATAATATGAGAGAGATTCTTCATCCACTATGTGATATGCCATTATTACCTATTGTATCTTTGCTGGAGATTTGGAAACAATGTGGATTTTTCATTTAAATTGGCATGTCTTAAGAGCTGGTGGATTGAGCATATTCTCATATAAAGTCATCTCATTTTTCTATGAACTACCTGCTTGTATTAGTGTCCCATTTTCTAATTAATTGGTAACTTCAAATCAAGGAAATTAACATTGTATCTAGTTTGAACAAGGTTTCCTAAATTTTCTATTTTTAAATTTCACTTCAGAATTTATATTTAATGTTATTTTCTTCTATGGCTTCTGATGTAATATCAAAGATAATTGTGAATTTTTTACAGTGTTAGAGACTGTTCTATGTTAGCTAGTAATCTGCATAAAACCCATCATTGAAATAACATTCTCCCTTGATTCCAGGACTCTTGTATGTATCTTACGTAGTATATGCTTCCATTTTGATGAGGGGAACTATTTACCATATTGTTTTTTTCCTTTAGATTTGCAGTTCATATTCAAGTTGAGACATAGGGGCAGGGAGAAACCAACACAAAAACTGTTACAAGAAGTCATGAAATGATTGACCTAGCAAGAAATTGTAAAAAAACAAAATTTTTTTCTTATCATTAGACCCATGTATGTTCTCAGTATGTGTTTCTGTATAATAAACTACCATAATATTCAATGCTTTAAAGTACCACTGTATTATCATCTCTAATAACTTTAGGGATTGATGTGTTAAACCAGATGATTGTCTTTGGCATTCTTCATATAGTCTCAGTTAAATGAGAACTGCTTCTGGACTTGTATTAATAGCTTCCTTCACCTTCTTGCACTTAAACTAAGATGATTGGACTTAAAGGGAGAATTGGTCACCTCTTACACACTTACTTCTAATCTTTCATTTATAAAATCACTGACACAAGTGAAAATGATTATCTTCAATGAATACAATACAATAAAAACAAATATTCAACAATTTTAAAGTAAAGAAAAATGTAAATTTGGGCATTTATTTCATATGAAGTGTTTGTTTTCCCCTAAAGAATCTGTTCGGACCTTGAAAAGGAGGTGGAGTCTCTATATACCACTAGTCTGCCATGATTAGTGTTATAATAAAATCAGTTTTTTTTTCTTTTTCCCCACAATTTATTTCCTATTATCATTCATTTTATCAAAAAAAAAAAAAGAGCTATGAAGGAGAGCAGAGATAGAACAGATATAATTGCCTACATTTTTTCAGGTAGTAATGATAAGGTTCTGAGAACTTCCTCTATACAAGTCAGGCAGCTAGCATATAACTTGGGTAGTTTTGAATCTGAGTGATCTAACTTCTAATCATGTATTCTATCATAACAGCAATCTCTCTATGACTAATGCTCATAATCTGCAATTTAGTAAAATCTTAAGAGACTAGTAAAGTATGTGCTATTGGCTTCTCTTTTTAGATGGCAAAATTGAGGTTAAGAAATGATAAATAGTTTGTTGTAGGGGATCAGAGTCAAGAAGTAGCAAAATGAGCTTTAGGATTCTAGAGTGTCTGATCCCGTGATACACTTTCTTTATACTGCATATCCTTAATCAGTATGGTGTGTGGTACTCATTGTTTCTAGTAGTATTTCTAGTGGTTTACTGGAACTATTATTGAAGGTTAATGGATGAAATATCTACTGGATTATTTATACATATCTATAACTACCTAACCTGCCTCTTTCTCTCCTCTTTTTTTTCTCATTTTAAAATAATTTTTTAACCACCATTCCTACTATTACCAAATAGACAATGTAAGTGTGTTGTGATGTTACTTGGTCCTTCTTAAGTTTGAAGTGTTAACATTTTTATTCTGAAATAAAATCATCCCATTGATTTTTCAAATCCTATAAGTTGAAAAGCCTACACAGTCTGAGAATTCACCAGTGAGGGTATGCCTTTCATGTAATTTGTGACTCTTCTTCAAATAGAACAGAAAAGATTAGGAATTATTTCCTGTAAATGGCACTGATTTTCATCTTTTAAGAAATCTTGTCAGAATGGAGGCTATATTCATTTTTCACAGACCAAAATGTCTTTGTCATACATATAGGTGCTAAGAATTTTTTTTTAAGTCATCTTTCTCAGAACTGATTTGGGTAAAAAATTAGAATAAACTGTCTGTGAATAAGTAGCCATCTCGGATCCAGTTAATCAGTTCAAACTCTGTTCAAAACAGAATGAGGAAAAGAAACCATAGTTTCTTTTTTTTATATCACTTGGGTGCCTATAGATTGAATTAGTATAGAGGTTGGAATAACTATTTCTCCTGAAGTATAGAATCTAGGTTTTTGGCAAGAAGGTAGGAATGTTTCCCTTTCCATTTACTCTCATTGTTCTATTAAGTGGTTAAATATTCCATTTTAATTACACTGGGATTGATAATCTAAATCTAATATCAACACATTAATTCCCTGAAATTAAATTAGAAGTAAAATAAAATTTGTTAAGGACTTTCAAAAAAGGTATTCATCTGAAGGATTTTTAAGGCTTAAGGCTATTGACATAAAGGGACAGGACTCACTAAAATTCAAGAAATAATTTTAATTTGAATTATTACATGACTATTATTATTTTTCAACATTTGAATTAAAAAGGTCATTTGAAGATTACAATGTTATAGAAAAATATTTTAATTTCTCAAAGATTATAATATATTTTATATGTATATATTCTTTTCTGTGTTTTATGTATGTGAAATTGATTTGACTGAATATATAGATTTACTTCATTTGAATTTATAGAATTATTTTCTATCATGTAATTCATCAACTCACTTAGGGTTTATCATAATGGCATGTATACAAATTCCCTACTTTAAAGGCAATTTTTACCCCATAGCTGTCTATTAAGTCTGTGAACATGAATCCTCTACAAATGTCTTTGATCCATGGTGGGTATAACGGATTACACATTGATGAAGGAAATCCCCAATCTGATCTGTTCCAAATTTTAATTACATTTATCTTTGAGCATAATAACTAAAAAGCATTTTTATTCTACTTTGAACAGGGCAGACTCCTTTTTCACGCAAGCTATTTTCAAAGTTTCAAACCTGTTGCCCCCAGCAACTAGCATGAGTTCTGGATGCGAGAGGGGAGAGGGTTAGCCAGTGTGTGGTAGGGGCTGAAGCATTTTCTTCATTTTTTTTCTTTATTCTTTTTATTTCTTTATTATTTTCTTACCCTGGTTCTAGTATCCTAGACTGTTAATGTCCTAACAAAGGGACATCAGGAGAATGACCACACTGAGGAGAGCATTTGCTTTCCAAAAGATATGGGACAGTCAAGGTAATACAGGAAGTGAAGTGACTGTTTGCAGTTGCACTGGAAAGGCAAATTCTCTCTCTCTCTCTTTCTCTTTGAGATAGTGGAGATGGGACTCAGGGCCTTGCATGTATTAGGCAAGCACTCTACCACTGCACTACATCAGTAGTCATTTTTATAATTTATTTTCAGACAGGGTACCTCTAAATTGCCCAGGCTAGCTTCAGACGTACTATCTTCCTGCCTCATCTTCTGGTAACTGGGATTATGGGTGAGCATCATCACAAATGGCTAGACAAAGATAATTTCTTGATGCGAAGAGACAATAAGAATGTCTTAATTATAAACTAAGATTTATTTACCTAAGATGATGTTAGTAGATACCATCCTAGCCTTCAGTTTATCAACACATGTGACTGACACTGATGTTCATTAGGTTTGTTTTATTAAAAATAAGTCCAAGTGACTTTCTATTCAAAACATTAAAACAGTTGCTTTGGATGGTGGAAAAATAAGTTAATATTTTCATAGGTTGTCATACAGGAAAAATAAGCATTTAAAATTTTTATTCTCTATTATGCTTAAGAAAAATTTGGGGGTGGGGAGTGGTTAAAAGAGAAAGGAAGGTGAGAGAGAGTATGTGGGAGTCATAGTTCTCTTGGATTTAGATTTTCGCCTTCAGTTCTTCTGATGCTCTAAGCAAGGAATAATTCTTGGGGAGACAAATATAGCCTCTATAGTTCAATGCTTATGCTACCAGGCAAAGGTCTATAAATGATACTGCAGTTTTATGAACATGATGATTCACCTGTTATTGGAATAAATATCCTGAGCGGTATGGTTTAAGAAAGCTAGAAAAATGTAAGTGACAGAACACAATTTTACTGATATTCCATATATTATCTTTAATGCACACTTTGGCCAGAAATAAAAATCAAGTAACAGGAAGAGGAAACTAAATATAAGCAACAGGTTTTGGAAAATGGTGGTAAGAAGGAATATCTAAGGGATCAAGCTAAGAGACTGAAAAGAAACCATTTAATAAGGAAGAAGGCAGGAAAATTGTCATCCAAAACACAGCTTTAGGTTTCAAGATGTGCATCCTCATTTAACTAGGAATTAATCCAGTGACAGCATCTTAAAATTTTTAGCTGTAGATGGACATAATAACTTTATTTTATTATTCTATTTTTTATGTGGTGCTGAGGATCAAACCCAGTGCCTCACTCGACCTAGGCTAGGGCTCTACCACTGAACCACAACCCCACCCCTAAATGCAGCATCTTAATGTTGCACCAGAATCTTGAAGTTTAGATCTCAAAACCCACAGTAAATGCTTTGTTAGTTTTTTTTTTATTTTTGTCATAAGCAATCATGATCCAACTCCCAAACAAGAGGAGAGACAGATATGTAAACAGACAGATAAATAGATACAAAGAAAAAGAGAAGATGGATTTATATAATTTGAAAAAGCAGGTCCTAGTTAGTCGGATCTTATGCCTTACTAGGTCAAGTTTATAGTCTATAATTCTTTCATTGATGCTTTCGTATAGTCACCAGAATGCTGTCTTAAACTGTTAAGTTGATGAATGCAGAAGTTTATATGTTACAGACACAAATGGTTACAGATTTTATTCAACTTTTTTCTGAAGATATTTGTAAATATTTTTGTGTCTATATTTGAAATATTCAAATATTGTATTTAATTATTATGATCCTTGTTAACAGAATTTTATAAGATGGTTGAACAAAATATGCAAACATTTTCACTGATGATTTGGTTCTGTGAGCTTTTTAAAAAAAATTTGTGTCTAGATTGAGGAGAAATTTTGTATTAGGCTTATTACTATTTAATTCCTTTATCTACATTGGCTTTATGTTTGATGCTTTCACCTCTGAACCTGTACCAAAAATGGGGAATAAATAAATTCATGAAAAGTCATGCATATTCTGTTAGTGCTTTTACTGAAAAAATAAAAGTAAAATTGCAAATGTGTAGGTTCTTTTATGGAGATATTGATTATATTTCATAACATGCACCGAACTAAGTCTGAGAAGAGCATTGAATTCCAACACTAATCTTTTTCTCTGAATTCTCAGAGAATTTCGTTTATATATTATGATATTTCATTCTCTATTTGATAGTTATTTATGTATGTGTTTTCATATTCACTTATGTATTATAAGCTATCAAGGACAGGTTTTATGTCTGCTTCATCTTGAAATCCTCTGCCAAGAACTAACACTGCATTTTATATGGTGGATCCTCAGAAAGCAAATGTTTAATGAAAGACATATTAGAATATTGTTTACTGCCCAAGGTGAATTGTGAACTAAGTTGTATTGATCAAGGAGAACACAATATAAACATCAAAAGGAGTATGATGCTCTATACAGAACATCTTTGTCTTAATTGGTACATTATAATTATACATAACAGTGGGATTCATTATACACATTACATAATTTGATCAACCTCATTCCCTAGTACCTTCCCCTTTCCATCCCTCTTCCCTCCCCCTGACCCATTTGTTTTGTTTTAGTGATCTCCCCTCTATTACCATTATTATGTTAATAATGATAATATAATCCCCTTCTCCTTCCTAGATCCCCTTCCTCTACTCTATTGGTTTCCCTACTATTTTTGCAAGATCTTTTATTTTTTTCTTTCTTTGCTCTCTCCAGCTTCAACATATGTGAGAAAATAGTTGGACCCTTGACTTTCCGAGTCTGGCTTATTTCACTCAGCATGATGTTCTCCAGTTTCACCTATTTACTAGCAAATGACGTAATTTCAGGTTTCTTTATGACTGAGTAAAACTCCATTGTGTCCATTGATGGGCACCTGGACTGGTTCATATCTTGGTGATTGTAAACTGCACTTACATAAACATTGGTAGGCATATATCACTATAGTATGGTGATTTTTTAAAAATTATTTGGGATAAATACCAAAAAGTGTGATAACTGGCTCATATGGAGTTTCAGTCCTAGTGTTTTAAGGAATGACCATTCTGCTTTCCAAAGTGGTTGTACTAATTTACAGTCCCACCAACAATATGTAGTGTAGCTTTCCCCCTATATCTTTGTTAGCATTTATTATTTGTATACTTGATGACTGACATTCTAATTGGGATGAGATAAAATCTCAGTGTAGTTTTGATGTGCATTTCCCTGATTGCTAAGAAATTAGAATATTTTTCTCATATTTTTTGGTCATTTGTATTTCTCCTTTTGAGAAATGTCTATTTGGATGATTTTCCCATTTATTGATTAGTATATTTTGTCATTAAGTTTTTTGATTACTTTATATATTCTGAATATTAATACCATATTGAAATAGTAGCTAGTAAAAATTTTTAGATTTTTTTCCCATTTTGTAGGTTCTTTGTTCTTTTTTTTTTTTTTTTCTGTGCAGAAGGTTTTGATTTGCTATCATCCCGCTTATTGATTCTTGGTTTTATTTCTTAAATTTTAGGGGTCTTATGAAGGAAGTTAGTGACTTCGTCAATATGTTGGAGTGTTGACACTGTTTTCTTCTGGGAGTTATATTGTTTCTTTTATAATATGTAGGTCTTTGATCCACTTTGAGTTGATTTTTTATGCAGAATGAGAGAGAGAAATCTGTTTTTGTTCTTTTACATATGAATTTTATTCAGCTGTTTGCTTCTGAGACCAAAATACCTGACAAGCATAACTTAGATGAGGAAAAGCTTATTTGGAACTTACTGTTTCAGAGGTCTCAGTCTGGAGACGGTCAACTCTCTATAGTTCTGGGCCCAAGGTGAAGCAGCCCACAGTGGGGGAAGGACCAAACAGAGGAAAGCTATCCAGTTCATGACAAGGTCTGGAAGGAGAAAGATGAAGGTGCCACAGGAAGAATATCTCTTCCAGAGCATGCCCCTAGTAACCTACCTCCTCCAGTCATGCCCCACATGCCTACAGTTACTACCCTATCAGTCCATTCAAACTTGGATGGACTGATTAGTTTCAGCTCTCAAAATCAATTATTTTTTTACCTCTGAGATTTCCTACATTAACAAAAGTTTTTGGAGTACACCTTTTATCCAAACCATAACAATATGGATATTCAGTTTTCCTGACCCCATTTGTTAAAAAAGGCTCTCTTTTTCCCAAGGTATGTTTTTGGCACCATTGTAAACTATGTGGTCCTACCTCTGTGTCTTCTATTGTATTCCATTGGTTTTCATGACTTTTTTTTTTTTTTTGCCAATAACATGCTGTTTTTGTTACTATAGTTCTGTAGTAGTAAAATTTGAGATCATAGCAAACTACTTAGCACAGAAATTTTTTCTGCAAACTAACATTATTCCTGTTTTAAAGATGAACACCAGGAAACTTGATTTGTTTCAGATCACAAATTTATGAATAATTTATTTTTATAGAGAATTTTAAAGATAATCTTCTCCCATTCTTATATAGTGGCAATAATGTGTATAAAATAATATTAAGACAAAATTATTGTACAATAAGTATAGGCTTCCTTCCTTCATTGTAATTTAAAATTCGCCTTACAAATATAAGAGCCCAAGACTTAGGTCCTAGTGACAGTGCTTCCAGTGTATTTTTCTTTCTTTCCTTCTTTCTCTCTCTCTTTTTTTTTTTTAAAGAGTTATCACAAGGTTAATTAGCCCAGAAGTGTTTTAAAGACCAACACAATTGCCTAACATGTGAACTAAATGTTCTTACTAATGGTGCTTCCTCACCATGTAAATTTTAACACAGAAATTAATTGCTTGCTACCAAGAAAATGTGTCCTTTAAAAATATGATTAGTGTTTTGATTTTAAGCCAAGAAGCAAATATTTAGCATTACTGCTTTGAATATTCTTCTTTTTGGCATTATGTCTGGAGTACTAATACCACATTATGATTTGCTAAGTAAAACTCTTATTCTAAAAAACCCACTAGTATATTTAATACATTTTCAAACAGCATCTATAATTTTTGGTGTTAATCAAATTTTATTTGAAGAATTCACTAACAGATGTGTTGCCTCCCCAAGTGCAGAAGTAACATCTATAAGTCTTGATCTAATTTGTAATCTTTGACCTACAGGAAGGTTTAGTTGAAATAAACCAGTAAGATCAAAATATTAATTACTAAGAGGTCATGGTCACGTGGGAATATTATACACCTTCTTCTCCAAGTAATCAAAGCTGAAGACAGGAGAGTTTCTGGCAGACCACAGCAGAACATGATTCAGACACTGTAAGTCAAAAGTCAGATGAAACACTTCTGCCCCTTGCAGGAAAAAAAAAAAAAAAAAATTCCGTTAAAACCAAGGACAAAGAGACACACTTAAATAGAAGCCAAAGAGAATCATCTTCCATAAATAGTGATTCTTATGATGAAACCTGAGAAGCCAAGGACAGAAATTCTCTGAAGTTCGGTTTTCTCAAAGACCTGAGGCTTAAGGAAATGCAAGTCCTGTGGGAAAACATAACCTATGACTTACCTAAATGAATTAGAAGCTGTATTTTTTTTTATGAAAAATGGAGAATTAAAAGTCAAATTTTCTATGAGATAAATTGTAAATTTCTACACAATATTGAATGTAATCCCCAAACAAACAATCAGAAGAAAGGGCAGGAAGGATGAAATTTACAAATATTAGGAAGTAATTATCACCTAATACACACTCCTATTAATAATCACATTAATAACCTTATGAAGAATGTAAATGTTTGCAAAACATGATGAAAGTTGATATCTGTAGATTTAAAATGTTACTCTATTTTTATAGCCCCATGTATAAAAGGCATTGAGCTTCTCTTATAACACCATTATATTTATGTATTATTTTTGAATGGTACACATTTTTATAAGTTTGTGATATATATATAGAACTGTGTTTAAAGTAAAACAGACTCTAATACTGTTTTACTTATGTTTGTTAAATTTCTATTCCATTAAATATACTGTACTTTAGAGGAGCAAATTCTGAAGTCAACAATGTTGATTAGGTGGGAAGAAAACATTTCTCCTGTCCATCAGGCAACTGAGCATCACAGGGATGAGGCATCTTAAAAAGGATCTTCTTTGTCTTTCTCACTTTGGCTGTGGAGAGAGGACACCAGTGCAGGGTATTCTAAGCTATCAGATGTAGACAACTTGTAGGGAAAAAAAAAAAAAAAAAAAAAAAAAAAAAAAAAAAAAAAAAACTGGTAGCTTTGATTTGGATTTTCAAAAGCAAACATAGAGAGAATACTCTCCCCATTGCTTTTAAAAATATAGAAGAACAAAACCTTTATTAGTTTTAACAACAGTTAAAGTTTCCCATCCAGAAGTTGTGGTGATTCCAACAAGAAAATTTAACATAGGGTCTTATATTTCAGACAAACTTGGGATAAATCTGGGTTACAAGAAACAACTGAAAATAAAGACATAATTATTCTTAGGATATCACGACTCTTTATAAGAATATCTCATATCCCAGGCTTTAATAATTTTGATTGTGGAATGTCTATTTAAAAGTCTGTTTAAACATTACTTCTATGCCATCTATTCTTCCTTAAAGAGCTTTGACACCTTTCAGGCACTCCACTAGGAAAGCAGTCACATCCTGAATGTTGTTGGCAGAGAAACATCAAAAGCAATAGTTCTTAGCAGTTCCTGTAGCAAATTCAGTATTGGCATTGCTACCAAAGTCAATATCAAAAGAGGTCATTTGTCTGCTTCAAATAATGCCTATCTAACACACCATACATGTGGTGACAAGTGGGAAACAATGTTGTAACAAGCTATGAACAAATACAAGCTGGTTATCTGCTAATCAAAATTTGAATTTCATATGAAACTTAATGGCTTTTCATAGTAAGGAATTAAGTAGACTATCACTTTATAGAGGTTCCCCTTTTATATTTTAATATTGCTGATCACATCAATTATTGCTTCATTTATTCATTAGTTTTATTAAACTCAGACATGGAATGCCAATTAGGTACCATGTATTGGTCATGGTGCATCATTCCATTTCCTCAATGAAAAATAAGTTGATGATTAAAATGAAAATATTAAAGTTATCTCATCCCTTTTGGTATTTATGGATAGTAACTGAATAGGACCTTTTCCTTTTTACATGTACAAAAGCTTTTTATTAAATTATAATTTTGAGAGAAAATCCATGTTGATTTGAAACTAGTTTTCCTTCTATTGAGTGTTTTACTCTCCAGTATATCTTGGGAAGCTCTTTTACCTGGCATCTGTTAAGCAAATGGCACTGTTGCCAGTCACTAAAAGTACTCTTTCCCACACTATCTTGACATTGGAGTCATTAGCTTATATATTTGTTCTTTCAGACTGATGGACAAAGAACCCCAATTCTTCAAAGGGAAAAGATACAGCAGTGGGGCGGGGGTAGGTGCCATATTATGTACGTGCTTAAGTAGAACAAAGGAGTTCACACTAAATCTAAGACAAGGAAGGAAATTACCAAACAAGATGATAAATTCAGCACAGGCTATGACAACTCTATCTCTCAGGAAAGGAAGTATCCAGGTCCATAATCTGTTCATATTGACTGGGTAGAGGCCAAAAACCTGCATGCATTAAGACCACCTTCCCAATAGGATCATCCCAATCATTCCATGTTGTTACCTGGTGTTCTGTCAAATCACCCAGTGACACAGTTGCTTGATGATATCCTCCATTTGTATTTCTTGGGCATTGGGTCTTTTATTTTTACAGGATACTACCTGTACTCTCCTTTTGTATTTTAATGAGCCCTGGGTATGATATCATTCACTTTCTTACAATTAACTTGTATATGATACCATTTCAGTCCATATTCCTACTACTGTCTGTTTTTATGGAGTGAATTATATCATCTCCTCACTCTAGCATAGAAATGACTTATTAATATTACCCCCCTGTGCAAAGACCTTGTTCCTGCTAACTAGTTTACTCCATTGTGCCTGATGATATTGTGCACACTCCCACTTCTGGGTTTCTTAAGAGAACATCATGCCTAGCTGAAATGAACTTTCTATCTCCATAAATGATTTTAAGGTCCAGGGCCATCACCCCCTAGTCATTGCGGTTTTCCCTCTATCAGCCCAGTTATTTCTTCTTCCTCAATAGTCTCAACACTCCCCATTTCTTTTGGCTCCTGTCAATAGTAGCAAGAGGGGTTGCTACTATTTCTGTGTCTCTGTTTCTTGCCTGAACATTGGGAAGCTCCTTGAGAGCCACAGCTTTTTCAATTTCACAAAACCAACTCATTGTAAGTTATAATTCTCTCTCAGGGAGACTCAACTTTGCAAATATTAGCCTTTATAAATGCTATTTAAAAAGACTTTATCTCAAAATTGATACGATTTTTTAATAAAATATTTATTTTCTTAAATAAGTGTCTTTATGCATGCGTAAGTGTCCAAAGTTTTTACGTGAAGCATTATATGTTTTTGGTTTTTATTAACTGCCAGGAGTATTTATGGATGAAGTACTTCAGAGTTCTGTATTAGAGGAAAGTGATCTGAGATTTTTAATATTTCAAGGACGAAGAGTAGTGCTACATCATCAATAATAGTGTACTATAGCAATATAGTGGTTCCAAAGAGATTTTGGTTATTATGGACAAATACAAATTGTATACAGGTTCTTTTCTGTTTCTCACATATATCAAGTTTAAAAGTCTTGTATCATTTATAATTGTTTTTACTGTGGTTCAGATCACTCCTGTAAAGGAACATTAGAAATAGTGATGGGAGGATTTTTGTTTGGTTTGATGTGTTTTAATCATTAATATGATTGAGAATAGTATTTAGCCTAGTCTAGGTAGCAGGGGCTAGAAGTGTATAAAAGAGGAATCACTCTACCCAAAATTCTAGTAATGGTCCTCTGAGGACCTGATTCCTGGATCATTCTTCTTACACATTTCTTACACATACTCTTCACCTGGTTTTTTTTTTTTTTTCATGGTTTCCAGGGTAAGTATCATTCTTATTATTTAGCTCCATAAAACACAGAAGCTTAGGATAAATAATTTCTGTAAGTTACATCCAATTCTGAACCATAATTATCACACTTTATTGTGTCCAATTATTTATTTTTCCATATACTAAGGTCTATAAGGGCAAGACTAAGCCTTATTCACCCTTGCAACTCCAGTGTATAGTATAATACACTTTCATATTTAATAAAATGAAAGTGTAATAATATTTGGAAGGAAGGGAGCAATCAATGAACAAATGGAATCTTACATATCTTTCTGACTTCAGTAGTGAGTATTTATTGAAAGTATGAATAGATTACTCTGGTGAACTGAATGTGCCATCCTAACTACTGTATATAGAAAAATAGAAAACATTAAAAATTAAGTTATAAAATCATAATATTTTAATTAAACTGGGACTGTTACTTTCCCCATTTCTGTTAGCCACACTATATTATCTTAAAAATAATCTTTTGTTATATGATAGTCACTTAATATGTAAAATATTATCTTGCATTCATATGATTTTGATACTTTAACATAACATTTTTAAACACCACCTCACAGAATTTTTATATCTGTATTTCTAGGAATGTATGGAATGTGTTAAATAATTGCTTGTTTTCTAAATTTAACTTAAATGAAAGGTTCAAAGCTCAATCATATAGGCATTCTTAATAAGAGAACCTTAACCCTATCCGTAAGTGAGGGTTAATGTGAATCCTGACTTTGGTCCAACTGTAGTCTAGGAGTTTTTCTAGTAATGATAGGAAACAGTAATAGAGGTGTACCCCCAAGGAATTGGACCTGCTTTATATAAGCTTTTCACTGTTATTAGATATTTAGTGGGATATCTGCTTATACACTGCAAATGGAGTGGAATAAGACATTAACCTTATATGCACACTGCAGTAAATGTTCTTGTTTTCTCCTCAAATTGGGCAGTTTGGTTCATTTACATTTACAAATGTTCTTTAACAAGAAATAGGCATAGTGGCAACATATGAACCTACTAGAACAAGAATTTTTTAAGTTCAGTCATCTTATTATTTTTTGAATCTTAATGTCTAGCTGAGTATTACAAAAAAAGTTCATCATGGTAGACTCAGAAGACTGAGGCAGAAGAATTGAGAGTTCAAAGCCAGTCTCAGCAACTTAGTCAGGCTCTAAGCAACTTAGTGAGACCCTGTCTGTAAATAAAATATAAAAAGGGCTGAGGATGTGCCTCAGTGATTATGCATGCCTAGGTTCAATCCTGGTAACATAAAGGGAATAAAAAGTTTGTCATGGTATGTCACAGTAGCTTGCATTTATCATACCAATTTTCTCTTCCCTGGAAAACTTTACAAATGCAATAATAAAAAGAACAGTTTTGAAATGGAGAAACTATTTAAAATGAGATTGCTGTTTTTTGACTTTTTTTTTTTTAACTCAGGGGTATTTAACCAGTGATCCACATCCCCCATTTTTACTTTTTATTTTTATTTTTTGAAACAAGGTCTCACTAAGTTGCTGAGGCTAGCCTTAAACTTGCAATCCTCCTGCCTCAGTATCCTGAGCCACTGGGATTACAGGACTAGGTAACCACATGCATACAATATGGTCTAAGTTTGGAAAGTATAAAAGCCCCCATTAATCATTATGTTTGCACATGTCCCATTTGGTTAAAATTCATTTTTTTTTCTGTAATAGGCACAAGTTCTGATATAAAGGGAGGGATGGCTGAAAATGCCAGAAAGAAAGCTAAGTGAGCACAGCATAATGACACCTTGCCATTTTGGCTAAAATTTGACTTTGCTCCACCATGAGAGATTTGAAATTTGGATGAACCATTTGAAAACGCTCTCTTCACTATGAATCTATATAGCCTTATTCTCTGGAATACCTACAGTTTTAACTATAACTCTTTGTAGACTCTGAACATACACATTTGTGCATTTATGTATTACTTATCTTACTGTGTGGTAATCATCATAAGGATACCTTCTAGTTGTTTCCTTTTTAGTGATTATAAGGCAGTTTATCTATCTATGTATCTATCTTATCAGTTTAATATTTTCCACTAAATGGTGAAAGATTATTCCCCATTCTTCAGCTATGCAGAAGCTGGTGGATATGAGGGGAAGACAAATTGAAATAAAATAAGAAATGTGTGGTTTCAGAAATAGGTCATTTCAGAGCTGTGTAATCTTAGCTAAGTCAATGCATTTCTCTTTAAGTGTAGAAAGTAATATATGCTTGTTATGGTTTAGATATTAGATATCTCTCAAAAGTTCACGTATGAAACAATGCAAGAAAGTTTAAAGGTGAAATGATTGGGTTACAAGAGTCTTAATCTAATCAGTGCATTAATCCCCTAATAGGGATTACCTGGGTGGCCATTATCAGGGCGTAGGATGTGTCTGGAGGAGGTGGGTCATTGTGTGGGGGTTATGCCTTTGGAATAAATATTTTGTTCTTGGTGGGTGGAACTCTCTCTCTCTGCTTCCTGGTGCCGTGTCCTCAGCTGATTTTTCTGCCACACACATTCACCATAATGTTCTGCCTCACCTCAGGCCCAGAGCAATGACATTGCCTGTCTATGGACTGAGATCTCTGAAACCATGAGCCCCCAAATAAACTTTTCCTCCTTAAAATAGTTCTTGTCAGGTCTTGAGGTCACAGCAATGAAAGCACTGACAAAAACAATATCCCATATGTTCCTTATGTTTGTCATGAGGATCAAGTGGGGCATGAATGGGAAGATTATATTAAGGCTCTATTATTGCAGTTTAATTTCAATAATTATCTAAAGATTGTTTGAATATTATCCTTTTCTCCAAAAGGCTAAACTGTTATTCTTTCTGCCTGAACTTCTTTAAAGCTGAACAATACAAATTTCTATTTCTGAAAATTATATTAGACACTTTAAAATTTTAATGTAAAGTTATATTTCTCCTTTTTATCACCCTTACCTATATATCACCTTAATAACTTAAAATACATTATCCAGTAAGTGATTTTAAGGAATTTTTTTTTCTGTGTAATCAGATGGGAAACTATGTATCCATAGCAGTGTGTCTTAATTTTTTAGCATACTTTAAAATCACCTGAAGTGCTTTTTAAATAATTGCAGGCTGCTTTCACCAGTTTTTGAGTCAATAAGCCTGGGGAGAGGTCCAAGAATTTTATTTCTAAAAAACTGCCAGCTGATGCTGACAATGCTGGTATGGAACCATATTTGAGGACCATCAATCTGTAATAGTCTCCCTACGATTGACTTCTCCAAGTTTAATTTCTCATCCTTTCAACCCATAACTCTCTTGTTTCCATCCTATATCTAAAAACTATTCTCCACATATTTATGTTTTGCCCTATTATGATGTGAGATTTAAAACAGCATGGCAGCTATGATACAACAAAAAGGTAGATGCTCATGAAAAGTTCAGCCTTGGCTTTGCCCTCAGATAAATGAACAACTTGCTTTTCTCTGTTGGAACATGCCCAAATATAGATGCAACCTCACATTTAGTTACAAAGCCGGCTGTCAGGACCTCGTTTTACTTTGCAGGAGTGATAACATAATTGAAGACAAGACCCACTTTTCACATTGGGTATGATGAACAGTAATAACCAGGCTATTTCAGGGTGAGTCAGGTGGATGGGTTATATGTTAGGAATAGTCTGCACTGGATTAGGGGTATTAGGAAGAAGGGAGCAAGACAGATTTGACCTGCTCAGCAACTCTAGCTTCTTCTTTTTTTTTTTTTACATCCTTTAAAAATGAAATTCCTGCTTTATTTCAAAATGTTAAAAGAGTACTAACAGTCAGGCATGACAGCGTAGCCAGCAGCTCATAAGGCTGAGACAGGAGAATTGCAAGTTCAAAGACAGCCTCTGCAACTAAGCAAGAGACCCTGTCTCTTAATAAAATGTAAAAAGAGCTGGGGATGTGGCTCAGTGGCTAAGCCAAGTTCAATTCCCAGTACAAAAAAAAAAAAAAAAATAGTTAACATAACATAAAAGAAGCAATTTTCTAAGGGTCAGAGATGACAAGAACTATGAATCTGAACTTCAGAAGAATTTCCTTATAGAAATTTTATAATTAAGTGGTTTAATCTAGAAAAACAGTTGGTGGTAAAGACAATAAGGACCTCCCAAATACAGGTGAATCAGAAGTTGTCTTTGTTCTTAAAAAATTCAGAAAATGCACAGTTCAAATTTGCTGTCAAAAAGGAATACACAGTACAAGAAAATGCCATGATTAGCAGTTAATTTAAAGTAACTAAAGTGTATTAGCCCTAGTCAAGTGAGCAGTTTTATTTTTGTTGCTGTCTTTAGTAATCACACAACTATGAGTCATTTAAAAGCCAATCTGGTTGGTTTGGTGCATGCTGTTTTATCGTGTTTTCTCTTTGCCAGCATGCACATTTACCCGTAAATGGTTCACATCTGTTCTCTGTAATTTAGTGATTATATGAAGGCCTGTGTCCTCCTTGTTTGTTTTAAAAAGACAATGGAAAACTTAATTTGAATAAGATTTAAGCAATAATCAAGATTTCTTAAAAGCTTTATTTGCAGACTCTCCTTATAAATTGAATATAACATCCTTAAAAAATATTAAACATTTTAAATTGTTTGTTATTTTATATGCTCTTTTTAAAGTTTAGGTCAAATAGTTTGATGGATGTTCCATGATGTTTTTTCAAACCATTGCCAGAATTCACTGGTTTATTTCCTAGCCATAAAGAGAGATCTAATTTATTGGAATGACCATATGTCATGGACAGTTGCTGTGTCCACTTATTTTGCTGATGTAATTATTAATATTACTTCATTGCTTTCAAAAGTACACACTATTGGATAATCAATTATATGGCCATGCTAGGTATGAGCCACAACTATTGAATAAGTAGGACGAGAGATTAGATAAAATGATTTTACACCATTATGCAAGAAGGGGTGTGAAGTGGCTACTAATGTTTAAATATCTAGGAATCAAAATCTAAAGTTTAGGAATTAATCTGTACTTTAAAATGCAGTAATTATAGGATATTTTGGTGTATTTAGGTTATATTTATAGTTAATATCCATGTATCGTCTGTTGCACTTTATCTGGTGCAATGCAAAGTAGAAGACTGTTCACTTTTCAGTTTTCACTGAGAGAAATGCTCTTCACCAGCATGATCATGTATGCTTTTTTTCTTTTTTCTCCTCTTATACTTATTAATAGTATCTAGCCTTGCCTACCATAGGTATTCAGTATATATTTTATTGATTTCTATCAGGCTTACACTAAAAACCATGACAGCTTCTAATTTTATCTGAATCGGTTTGAGAGCCAGGTGCTTGATAGAGGTGAAATTAACTTTACAAGTGAGCAGAAAACTATTTACCTAGCATTATAAACAATTCCACATGTTAGCTGAAATTCTGGCTCTCCAACTGGGAAATATTCTAGGCAGTAAGAAGTCTCCGTGTCAATAACCTGTACTTGGCTTTGGTTGAGAAGGTTACAAAAAGATCTGGTACTGTGAGACACATGAACAGAAAATGACACTGAGGATAACAAGGATTGACCTTCTGACCACAGGTAGGTAGCTAATATGCCTACTGTGTTTCTTTCCTATCAAAAAGAAGATCAGGACCTACCCAGGTTGCCTCATGAGTAATAAATGGTTTTCTATAAAAATTTTTATTGTTACAACTACTGAAAGAATAAAAAAAAGAGCTTCATCAATTAATCATCTCAACATTTATTCTCCTTAAATAACCTGCAGTTGTCTACCAACATATAAATAAGGCATTTATGAGGTTTTAGTAAAGCATTAGGTGAGACCTACAGCTGATTCGAATGTGAAACAGAGGTGATTTCTTGAGAGTGAGTTAGAGCAATGGAAAGGGCACACTGTACTTCCTTACATAGCTTTCAGCCAATACTCATTAGGTCATAGTGTGTAGACTGTACTATTATTCTTTGAACTACCAAAATTATAGATATTATTACCTATCCATTCCACGAATTATAAATAATGGCAAATATCTTTTAGAAATCACGCCATACACTCAGACATAACATTTCTGAGTGATTTAGATATACCTGTTCTGGAGTAGAGCAGTCAATCTTAAAAGCAGACATTTAAGACCACCCAGTATATCAGGTGGTCCAGAGTGACTTAATGTGATTTCTAAGAAAATCAAATGCAGGACTCTATAAATTTGTCATTTTTAGATGACAAACATACTTGGGGACCTGTGTGTATAGAGTATGTACACATAACTATGTTAAAATGATGCTGTGGAAATCAATTTTTTAAAGACTTAATCTAAAAAGATACTTAAGTATTGTTGATTAAAAGAAACTGTACAAAATGATGTATATGCATATTAAAAAAGAGAAATGAGAGAATGGAAAGAATAGTTTTGTATTCTCTTATTCACTGCTTTGTGATATGATCTCTAAAGTAGTTTGCATTATGCAAAATAACATGATTGTATATAATATTGCAATATAAATCATATGATTGTACAATGATTATGAATCAACTGATACATATTGTAATTATTATAAATAATTATTTTTAATACATACAAAAAGAAAAGATATCCAAAAGTTTAATGTCAAGGGAAACAGTGTATGGGTGATAGAATGACATAGATTTTTATACTTGAATTGTTCTTTTGGAAACCTTGTATTTGCAAGAAGTAAGTAGATCAATTGTGTTAAATATTTTGAATTGAGAAACCATGAGGTTAAGATGTATGCAGTGCTTTGGGCTCCTATGTAAGCAAACTGAAGTCCTATGTAAATGCCAAAACAAAACTGAAGCTTAACCAATCAGAAACTGCCAAGGAACCTTTAACTGGGACTTCCCAGTAGATCACATCTAAATAAGGCACTTGCTTACTACAGCCAATAGGATGATTTTTTTTAAAATTTTTTTCTCATATGCAGTCTATAAAATGCTTCTGTTCATGCTGCTATTTTGGAACTCTCTGAATCCCAGCTAGTTTTGAGTGCTGCTTGATTCATGAATCCTTTAATGCTTAAATAAACTCTGTCAAACTTACTTTGTCTAAAGTTTTTGTTTTAATAGGGGAAAGTATTCAAAAATTTTTAAAAGATAAGACTGTTAAAGTTCCAAATGAGAAAATTGGAAAGGAGGGAAGATAGGAAGAAAAAAAATATAACACCTGAACACCTGAGTGATTTGTGACAGAGGGGATGCACCTCCCCAGACTCCCTTAGTCTCAAACAGTGGAGAGGTAGACATTAATATGGAATGATCAAGTAAAAACCCTGCTTTCAACTCCCGTGGAATTTTCTCTAGTCAAACACACACACACACACACACACACACACACACACACACACATACAACAATAAAATATTTTTGAGAACATAGATACATTTTGAAAACTTTTAAAATACCAGATTCTGCATTTAGGTTTCTAAATTTAAAAAGTGTATGGCAGTTAGAGTGCTAGGGTTGATATCCAAGCCACATATATAAAAGAATTGGCATATAGAACTTGTTAAATCAATATTATTACTAAGGATCATTCTGTCAGAATAGAAGTGAAAATCCTGAGGTAAAAATGCCTATCAACATAAAAATGATGTATTAACTTCAGTTTGGAAGAACCAGCTCTCAGCCTACTATAGATAGCTTATACAAGTGTCTCAATATATTGAAATTTGCTAAGAAACTCTCTCCTGGATGCCCATGTGAAATCTGATGACCATACATAGTTCATGCTTTATTTTATAAAGAGGAAAAATAGAAACATTATCTGGGACATGTGGAATTGTTAATGGTTTCATTAAGAATCCATTTTGCTATGGTTTGGAAGAAATTCACAATATTTATAATTTTCCTGCATATAAATATAAAAAATAATCAGTAGTAAAAAGTGCTTATGTTTCATTAGTCTATTATTAAAGTTATCATTCCATTATGAAAAATAAAGTATCAAACCAACCAAGCCAACCAAGCAAAGTGCCATGTCCATTTCCAATAAAGCACATTGGATGATGTACTTATTGATGATGTAACTTACTATTTGATTTCAATTAAAATTTACAAATAGAATTTAGGGAGTACCTATTTGAGTACTCTGGAAAGTAAATGACATCAGGCAGATTGGGTAAGAAGGCAGTGCTTAAAGTACAGATGATCTTATGATGAGTTTCTTGGACTCTCCCCTTCCACTGCTGTAAATTCTAGCCTTAACTAATAGGCAGCATGAATCCCAGAGCCATGCTCTGAGCACAGATCTGAAGAGCTCCACACGAGGCCATCTTTTTCTGCTCTAAGGAGTGGAATGAAACTGCCTACTGGACAGAGAGAATGGAAAGTGTTTCCTGAGTAGACCATCAGGCTATCAACCAGTATTGCTGTGACTTGAGGCACAAATTGGGAGATTCACTCCTATGCTTACTTACAAGGTTGTTCGCAGAAAGTGCCAAATCCTCCCTACAGCGTGGCTGAAGACCTTCCAGATGTATTCTGATGAGTGAATGATCTAAGAGCAAGAGAGAGAATGTCGAGCACAGAAACCACAGGGTCTTGTTATAACCTCACTTTATAAATGGGGACAGGGATGCAGCTGTGGCTAACAAAGTATCATGAGGATCCTTGTGATTTGACTTTGTTGGTGACCACAAGAATTTACACGTGTAAAAATCAGATAAACCAACACACAAACAATACAAAATGTTTTCATGTAAAACGGAAGAATTCTGAGTAAGGTAAAGAATTATATCTGATAATTTCCTCATTGTGATATTGTACTATATTTATTAAATATATTACCATTGAGGAAACTATGTGGAAATACATTTGAATAAGGTCAAACATCTCTGTCCAGGTTTGCTTGGATCCTATGTGGAGGAAACTAAATAATTTCTCCCACAAGTTCCTGCTATACTAAAGGCATAGTACTGCTTGCAAGTCTGTCTTCCAACTGAACT
Source organism: Sciurus carolinensis (assembly GCF_902686445.1). NCBI lineage: Eukaryota > Metazoa > Chordata > Mammalia > Rodentia > Sciuridae > Sciurus > Sciurus carolinensis. The sequence continues at coordinate 107,952,722 of NC_062217.1, read as the reverse complement.
ATGAACCTCTTGTGGAAAGTTCCTCCTCATCTCTGCATTTCTGGATCCAAGCATTATATTCCCAGAGCCCAGCCTGGCACTCAGTAGGTGCTCCATGAGTGCACCTTCAATGAATGAATAAAGGAAGAATAAAATTCTACAAAATTAAAAAGAAATGTTCTCTGAGGAGTTCTTTAGGCCTACAGAGACTTAGATTTAAGGAGAAGTGCTACATTTTATGGGGTTAGTGGTTCAGGCAATATAGTTTCCTCTCCTTTATTATGTTGAGTGAATTAGTCTATTTCTCTGTCATAAAAGGAAATGTAATCAATGGAAAAATGGTCAGTACTATGTCTTATACAGACAAGAAGACCAACTAATTTCTCTTAAGGTGAACAGAGGTAATCAGACACTTCACAGTTACTCTGCTGCTATTAAGAATTCCCAATGTAACTTCTCATCTAAGGAAATTTTCTTCCAGAGCCATACTAGAGGAGGTTCAAGGTAAATGTAATATATGAATTATAAACACGACTCTCACTTCAAAATACATTGTATTATGTGATTTTGAGTATTAATTTTAAGAATAGTGAATGCAAGTAATTTTAGTGATTTTGGGTATTAATTTTAAGAATAGTGAATGCAATGTAATTAATTTTAAGGATAGTGATGCAACTGCTATCATCAGTTGGCACTATGAAAGTTAAAAGGTAAAAATAAATATCATTAATAAAACTTCACTCTCAATAATTCAGATAAGTCATTCTGATGAAGTGTACATATTTCCTATATTCTTTAATATCATTTCACTTCTAGATACATTATTATTGTTCATATACTTGAGACTGTTTTTATGATTTGCAACTATCAAATATTCCTTTATCTTTTGTTATTTCAAAGCTCTTTTAATCAAATTGAAGCAGAGCAAGCAATATAAGATTGTATGTAATGAAAAATAGTGTTAGAAGAGGCTATCAAATGTTTGAACTTCTTACTTAGAATATGAATGTTATAGATTGCAAATATGTTAGACTAAAGAGGAAAAATATGGGTAATTGATTTTATTTTCCAGAAAGTTTGACTAAATAGTTAAGTAGATACTTAACACATTTTAACAAGAAAAAGAACACAATAAGGGAACAAAATCGTTTCTACATACTAAAACTCTTTCTGTAACTATCACCAGTTAAAGAATCAGATATTTCCTAAGGGCATACGTGGACTCTGCCTATACTCAGTCCACTCTGCTACCACCATGGCACCAAAATTAACCATTCTTCTTAAGTCCAACACAGAATAGCTATGTCTCTTTTTAAACTTTATATTAATGAAATCTTGTAATCTGTTCTGTTTTGTGAATGGTTTATTTAATCTAACTGGTTTTTGGGATTTATTAACGTTTGGGGTTGCAATTATAGTTGATTCATTTTTACTGCTGCATAGTACTCTCTATGAGCATACCACTGTTTCATCTGTTTATTATTGGTCCACAGTTGGGTTGTTTCCAGTTTGAGATATCTTAAGGGATGATTCCATAAATATTCTTATGCATATCGTTTCATGAATTTAATTGTGCATCTGTGAATGGTATGTGCCAGAAATGAAATTTCTTGGTTTAGGCAATATGTATGTTCAGTTATGGTAAAAACTATGAAAGTGGTTCCCAGAGTGGTAGTACCAATCTATATTCTTTTCCACTGTAAAAGAAATTCAGTCATTGAATATGTTTGCTTCTTTAATCATAGGATGAGCATGTTTTTAATTTTTTTTGGGGTTTAATTTGCATTGCTGATGATTAAACATTATAAGTATAAACCATTTATATATGTTTATTATCCATTTCAGTTTCTCTTTTGTAACGCATAGTCTCAAAATCCCTCCTGTTTTTCTATTGGGTTAGCTGCCTTTGTGGTTATTGTTATTGTTGCATATATTTTCTTGATATTTCAATTATCTGTTTCATGGCTTCTTATTTTACTGTCTTAAATGTCTTAATTATGTCAAAATGAAATTAATCAATTTTCTTTTTTGTTAACACTTCTTGCATTCTAAGAAATTTTTGTCCATCTTACATGTTGTCATGAATCTGGTGATGGGAAACATGAATCTGTAGGCATATTTTCTATTTTGATATGTGAGTGTATTCATCTGTTTTTTACTAGTCCTTTTCTGCCTTAAATATTATAATTTTGCAACAGGTTTGAGATGATACAATTATTTGTTGAATATTTTCATTTAAAATTTAGGAAAAGGGTCATCAATGTTGTGTAGTAGAAAGAAATTTTATTAGCAAATATGTTGAATAGTACTTTGATAATTTGGATATGCTTTTAAAAATCCACTGTTATATTAGATAAATATTGTTATTTTCTGCAATAATCCTGGAGAGTTCAGGAGTTAATGCAACTGAAGTTTACATTTCATCCAAATAACAGTTCATTATGAGCATTCATTTAGTGAACTTCTCTGTTTGAAATTTAGTCTGAAGTTGGAGAGCTGTTTTCCAGCATCAATTAATCAATAATGAAGAGACACCCAAGTAATTTTATAGACAGCTTGGTGTTTCTGCCACATCAGGTAAAAGTAAGAATTTTGCCATGGACTCTGGTAAAAATCTGAATAGTTGATTTCATACACCTGTTCTGTGTGGTATGATTTGGAAGCAAATTAGAAATAATTTTAAAATTTGAATTTTTTAACTGTTTAAAATTTTTCAAATAATATTTAAATCACAAGTCATCTGTTTAAAGAGTTTTAATCAAAGAAAGTATTCAAATTGGTATTTAAGAAGCATTTTTGTTTCCAATCTCATTTGCCCACTTGCAATTCAAAATTACTAATAGAGACCATATCTTCAAGGATGTTGAATTTGATTCTACTTTTAAAAACAGAACCTACTTTTCTATAGATTTTTAAAAATAAATGCTACCAATACTTCCTTAGAGGGAATAGTGAAACCATACTTGTCTTGGTCTTGCCCCAGTTCCCCTTCTGTAATTCACCACCAATGCAACTTAATCTCTCTCCTGCTTCTACTTCTATTTTTATAATTTATTTAGTGTACCAGAACATCACATAAGTTTATTTCAGATATATTAGCAATATGAAGATTGACAAGATTAATTTTTTTTGATACTGGGAATCAAACCCCAGGGCAATTAACCACTGAGCCACATCCCAGTCCTTTTTATTTTTTATTTTGAGACAGGGTTTCACTAAGTTGCTTAGAACTTCACTAAGTTGCTGAGACTGACTTTGAATTTGTAATCCTCCTGCCTTAGCTTCTGGAGTCTCTTGGATTATAGGCATGCGCCCCCGTACCCAACACAAGTTTAATTCTTTAATGCACCAAGTAAACTTAGCCATTTAAATATTTTCAAAGTATTCCTTCCAAAAACTAAGGTAGTTTTTCTTTCCCAGGATCACATTCCACTGTTTCCCTATAACTTTTTTTGGAGGACTTTGAATTGATGAGTAAACTGCTTTGAAAATATATCAGAACATTTTCCCAAAATGAAAACTAATCTGGACAAAATATATATTACATAAATTTTGCTACAAACTCTTTTCTTTAGATCCTAAATATAAATTCCATACAGTATAATTATAAACTATTTGCTCCACTATAAAAGTATCAATTATGAAAATATAGATATTATATACTGTGATCTTCTTAAGAGAATTACTATTTTACCTCAAAGACATTTTTCCCCATATATAAAGTAATCAACTCAACATGGGGTAGTAGATCAGTCTCCCCTGACTCACAGGAATATGAACTAGTGCCCAGCTTTCGTGGAACCTGGTTGATGACTGGTACACATGCAGTGATAAGAACTCAACAAGAAGAGAAGCAGTTAAGAGTTTTATTGGAGGAAGATATATGCAAGGGTGCAGCAGGGACATGACAAAGATATCTGCCTATGGACTCAGAGGGGACCTGGGATTAAGTACTTCTGGGTTCTTTGTGTTCACCTTTGGTGGGTTGCTTTTTAGGAGTGCTTTAAACTAATCAAGCGATGGTTGACACATTCCTATGTCTTGCCCATAGTGCTATTGTGTATGCACCAAATGCTTATTTAAATCAGATGTATGAGATGTAAGTAATATATATGGGGTCTTAAACAGGGACTTTCCCTCCTTAGGTTATGTTAGGTCAAACTTGGGAGCTTCCATTCATACTCCTGGGAATGGTTGGACAAACTTTTGTAAAACAGCATCTTGCTGTTTACACTTCAGGGAGCTTGGCTCTTTTGATCACCACAACTGGGCAGGATGAAAGGGAGGTCCTTAGGCTCATGTGAGCCCTGCTCATTTAGGTGGGCTGGGCTTGGGACAAGGGTCTCAAATCTAGCCTGTTTCAAAGCTTCTGTCTCTTTCGCATTTTCTCTTCTGTAGGTGGATGGAATTATTTAATGCAAGTTTGATGTTGGACAATTAACTCTTTACAAACCTTAGAATTTAGGTTAAATCTTTGACTAGTGTGGGGAAAAACTATACTAATAGGAAGCTTACATAATCAATTCAAACTTTAATAGCTTTTCCCTCTTTAAATAACATGTACCTAATTGTCATGAGGCAGTTCTTTAGCCTTTAATTAACACATTTAAGGATGCATTCATAGAACTGCTTAGATAGTCCAGTAACATGGTTGTGGAAAGAGGCAATGTCATCTTTGAAAACTCAGTTATCTATCAAAACTTATTTTGATATCTGAATATTTACAAAAAAAACTAAACTCTTCACACTAATTATGCTATCTGTAACTTAAGCACTCTTTTCTTTGCAAGAGCAAGTTGAATCTTATCCATGAAGGTAAAGGTGCTTAATGCTGAAGTTTTCTTCTAAGCTTTTATTTGAATTATTAAAGGAACTGATAATGAAGAAACCAGCATGATCTTTCTACATTTTTACTAATTTAGGATTAGAACCCTATAAACTCATTCATCAACAATCTTCCATTCTTGGTATTCAATTACGATTGTAGAACTCTATTTTACTTTTGACTCACATTTTCAATAAAAATTTAAGGTTTTAGAATGTGTACAAACATTCCATGAAATAATTTGATCATTTAACCTATTTGAAAATGAAACTTTCATACCCCAAAATTCCATAAGATAATGAATATTGTGAATCAAACTTTCTTTAAAAGTCAAATTTTTGTAGTGCTGGGGGCTTCCACAAAATTGAGGCTGTCACGAAAGGTTCCCCTCATCCTGATCCTTGCAATCATACCAGAAAGTTTTCAAACTTGTTACTTAGAATAACAGGCATGAGTTTATTAGAACAGATGAGAAAAAGGGGCACTCTCAAGAGAGTGCGTTCTCTCAGACAGAAGGACAAAGCACTTCCTTCAGCATTCCAGTTTTGCTGGAGGTAGGGTGGGAGGTCTCAGGGAAATTTCCAGCTAGTCCTGCCCAAGTCCACCTCTTGACTTTTCCACCTACAGCAGCATGACATTAAACTTCCAAGTCCCCACTACTATGAGAACTCTAGGTCACTTTGACCCATACCAACTAATTCTAATTGAAACCTGTTCTTAAAGATTTTATGATTAAGGGAATTACACTTATCTCCCTGAGTTTCAGGATCTGGTCCTAAGGGTCACAAAAGTCCCCTCTCCCTTTAGAGTAACTTGTGTTTTCTTTATTGACATTTTGATCCTGCATTTCTCCTGCATATATTAGGTAGTTTGTTGAGAAATGTACCATATCCTGTTGACTTAAACCAGGCAGGGTTGCAGGTAAACTGCTTTAAAAAAAAAAAAAGTGAATTTGGGAGTCAGCAGTCGACCCAATTGATGGAATTACTCCTTTAATGTCATGTTCCTACCACTCTTGTCTTTCTGTTCCCTATCAACATGACAGAAAATTCAGGTCCTGTTCATTATTTTAGTCTAATGAGAACATTTCTTGAGCCATCACTACTGACAATCTAAAAAAAGTTCTAATTTTTGAAAATGAGGCAATAGTAGGAAAACATGAGTATTTGAGACATCTCTCATCTTACAAAGATATCAACCTGCTAAAGCCACTTCCTGTGAACCAGAAAATGATTTGACAAAAACCAGTGCTGTCAGTAGAGGAGGTCACAGTGGTGTTTGCATTATTAACACTTTATGCTTCTACCTTTTCTAGAAGCAATTTATTTAATGTCATGAGCAAGTTATGTCAATAGTAGAGAAAAAACACATTTGTGTCTTTCCACAATGTTTGAATTTATTGAATAACAATAAATTCACAAGCTAGATCACTTTAATTGGTGGAAGTTCACCAAATACTTGTGCGTCACCTGGTAGTCATAAATCACATCACACTTTACACAAATATGTGTGTGTGTGTGTGTGTGTGTGTGTGTGTGTGTGTGTGTGACAGAAAGGCTAACAAACTATAGCCACGTGGTAATTCTGGATGCAAGAGCAAAGATAGATCAGATATGAATGCAGAGTTACTGTAGGTGGTCAGATAAGATTATGAACTAGTCAAAGAACTTGTTCAGGGACAGAGCTGTCAAAACACAGGAACTTAGTCCAGGCCAATGTAGACAGACTTAGCAGTTTCACAGTGTCAGTTTGAGATTTCAGCTTGGAGTAGAACTGATGTAGTCAACAAGGGCAGCAGATACTACACTCTGCTAAAGCTTAAGTGTAGGATTCAAAGTTTGATCACTGTGATGATTTTCCTGGGCAAGGCTCATGGTAAGTGACCAGGTGATGAGGTCAGGGTGCTGCTCTCTTTAGTCCCAGAGTACTCCTTCTTTTATGGGTCTCAACTAAGGGGGTTGAATCACATGAAGCTGATAAGCTTGTGGGCCTGGTTTTTCTGAGTTTCATACACTCTTGTACCCATGTGTTCTTGATTAAATTGTTAAGTTCACAGATGGTCATTTTACATACATGATTAATTTTTTCCTTTTGTGCCTTATGGTTGTGCTAGGTATATGGTGGTGGTTTACTTGTACAAACAATTATAGAGTCACTCTACCTCAGCACTTAAACTCAAAATGGAATAGCATACAAGAAACTATCGCTTTACAAAATGGAGTAGCAGGTTTAGGCTTAGTCTGAGAACCATGGTCTATACATCATGGAGTAACTAACTCAAAGCAGGGAGCAACCTGCTCTGCACATTAAACACTTCCTCCTAACCCAAATCCTTGAACTCAATATTGTAGGCATAGAATGTAATCAAACCTGGGATGTTTTCCAACAGATAAGCAATAGCCTAGCTATGTTTTTCTCAAAAATACTGTCTAGCTATTCTTCCCTATATATTCAAATGTTCAGGGGCCACACTTTTAATTAACAACCTACATTAGTTGATATAAAATACATTTATTGTACCACAAGTTCACCTAAACTTCCTCTTAGGTGTTTTTAAATATATGCAAGAGAAAATACATGCTTTAGGTTGATGCTTATACGTCAGGAGTACTAACTTATAAGGATATCAACTCCATTTTTAAGGTTAGATTAACCATTATTAGGCTTAATGAAGGAAAAGGGTAGGAGGAAAAAAATTATATCACAACAAAGTTTTTAAGTCAGTTAAAGGCCATATTTATAGTTGGGATATTAACAAAAAATAATTAAACTCACCAACCTACACTCGAACAATAGTAGCAAGAGAAACAAACATTTTAACAAGCAGTCCACTCATTAGCAAAAAAGCACATGACTGAAATACTTTCAGCCCAAAGTATAACACTACTACCCCAACTGCCTCATCTGTCAGCAAGAAGAGAAAAGAAATTGCTTTAAGAACCCAAATGAACTTGGTATTTCTTACAAGGATAACAATAGTCCAAATCCTGAAAGAGTGCTCAGAAGGACTAAAGGTGGAGTGAAGGCAATGTCCAGTACTTAAAAACCTAACACACACAAACAAACTAAACGTGTTTATGAATTAGAGAACAGGGTATTTTTGCTGCTGCTTTTGTCTTCAGAAATAAACAATATTTGTAGATTTTGCCCTTTGATATGAAAGTAGGAGATAAGGGGAAAAAAAGCTAGAAAACATCTGACACCTCAAATTTTAGGACCATCCATTTTAACTGCGAACTAAACAGAGCTACCTTGTCTTTTCTGTTAGGTAGCTAGTCATTCATGAATGGGTGAGCAGGGATGGAGAAGAAGGGTGACTTAAAACCACAGGGAGCCTTATCTGACAAGATAAGCACCTGGAAGATGGGGGCTTGGTTATATTAATGCCGCTCCCCAGCACAATTTTAGCCCCATAAGAAAAGTTAATTTTTCCAGATCATGTCACACCACACAGGTGGCCTGGACCTTTATCAATGAAATTATCACCAACCCCAATCATCCTAGCAACTACATCAAGAACCTCAAAAAGAAAGCTATTTAAAGAGTAATAAACAAATGAAGTAAGCATTAAATGAGGAAATAAATATCTGGGCACTCAGTTTCCTCTATGGGTACCACACCATCTCTTTGAGGTCCATGTTATTCCTTTGCTGTCAGTCAAAAGTCAGAAGGTACAGAGGAAGGGGGTTGAGGAGGAAGAAGAAGGGATTGGTAACGGGAAGAACAGTGGAATGAGTCTGACCAAACTTCAGTAGGTGCATGCATGAATGTGGCACAGTGGGTGTCAGCAGTGGGCGTATCCACAGGACATTCATTAAAACAAAAAAGTAAACTAAATGGATTGAGAGAGAGCCATGGAGCAGTTGAGGTGAAAGTGCTAAGGAATGAATTGGAATGGGTTGTGTTCTATGCTTCTGTGATAATGTCAGGGTCTCTCCTAGTGTTGTACATAACTAAAAAGACTTTTTAAAAATATTTCAAGGGAAAAAAAATAAAAGATCAGAAGGTGGAATTAGACAGGATTCTACACTTCTGTGGGACTCCCAGTAAAAGTGGAGAGTAGAAGGGGTGCGCCATCCTTTTATTTGAGGACCCACTTTCTCCCTTGAGACTATTCTCTTTCCTATCTCTTCTAATAAAATCACGTTTGTTACTCTGAGTTACATGTCTGAGATCTTTCTGGCATGATTGCAAGAATCCAGGTTAAGGAGGACCTTCACACTACATCAGTTCCCCAGCAGGTTGCATGCCCTGTAACACTTCCTTTCATTAAATCATCTTGCCACAATAAGAGAACTAAAACAATCCAAATGTGATCATTTTTAAATGTCCTCGAAAGTATTGAAACTTCTAGAGAAAAGAAAAGAAAGGATAAAAAGCAAGAAAAAGGGAAGGAGGAAAGGTGGGGGGAATCAACAGGACTCTCTTTTATTTGGCAACAAACAAGTGTAAGAAAATTTATTTATAATTTGTTCATTTGTCACTTTCCTGACTATCTGCATTCTGACCAAAAGGAACTTTGAGATTTTCCTGAAGTACATAAGCATCTGCAAGCTCTGTCTTCCCATAGTAGCTCTTTGTCTCAGTAATCTCAAAGGCAAACTTCTGTGGAAGTCAATTGCTGACTGATTATTGATCTAGATTGCAGCTAGACATTGTCAAAACTGTCATCTTAGAACTGTGATTAATAGCTTAGTGGTAGAACGCTTGCCTAGCACTGGGTTCAATCCTCAGCACCACATAAAAATAAGTGAAATGAAGGTATCCTCTCAGTCTACAACTAAAAACACAGCAACAGCAAACACTGCCATCTCACTCATAGATAAAAAAGACTTAACATTTATTTCCAATTCCTAGCCTTGGCAAGATGCAAGACATCCTAGCGTCATGATGTAAAATGTCCTCTGATTCTGTGAATGGTCCACCTCGGAGCACACTGCAGTTACAACAGTGTCATTGAAATTGGGCAAGTGTTGCTAACTTGCCAAGCTCTACCACATCCTTGGAGAACTTGTCATGGTAGCTGACTGGAAAGAGGACCTGGTTCAATCTCTTCAACTGTTCAATGTGTATGGTGTTACATCTCCCAGTGAGGCTCTGGCTGCCTTTCATCTGCCCCGCCTGCTGAGGCAATCAGTTACCACCAATATCAATTCAGGTGTTCTTATTGCCCTAAACTTTAGAAGCCCTCAATCAGGCCAGCAAATGTACGGCGAAGGTCCCCCACCCTGGATCTCTGCAGTGGGCGGAGTGTGTCCTACCACTGCCCTGGTGCTGCCACATATTCTCCACACATGCACTCAGGGTCCTGGGCTCCCACCCTTGGACACCATGTTGTGACCTCTGTTCTCTTTGTAAAGTGGTTATTGTCTCACACTCTCACAAGGCACTTCTGCAGGTCAAATAAGAAAGAGCTCATTAGTGTGTGAAATGCAAAATATACTACGTAAATGGGAATATTTTTACCTTATTGTCAGTGTTTTCAAACTTTGGAGAATTCATTTGGGTACTTGGTCTAACTATCACATCATCAGTAAAAAGTAGCAACTTGTCTAGAATAAGGCAATCAATATATAATGAGAGGGTTGGGGTTGTAGCTCAATGGTAGAGCTCTTGCTAGCATGTGTGAGGCACTGGGTTTGATTCTCAGCATTGCATATAAATAAATAAATATATAAAAATAAAGGTTCATTGACAACTAAAAATATTTAAATATTATGTGTATATGTGTATATGATGATGAGAAGCACCATACTAGAATCCTAATCTTTTGACTCTCAGGATGTGAAATTTTCATAGAGAAACTCACATTAAAATGACCTGGGGCTGGGGAGGTAGCTCAGATGGTGCTTGCCTTGCAAGCACAAGGCCCTGGGTTCAATCTCCAGCAACGCAAAAAAAAAAAAAAAAAAAAAAAAAGACCTGTAATAACCCGGTGCAGTGGCTCACACCTGCAATTCTAGTGACACTAGAGGCTGAGGCAGGAGGACGGTGAGTTCAAAGCCAGCCTCAGCAACAGCAGGATACTAAGCAACTCAGTGAGATCCTGTGTATAAATGCAAAGCAGGACTGGTGATGTGACTCAGTGGTTGAGTGCCCCTGAGTTCAATCCTCAGTACACCATGCACCCCCAAAATTGCCTGTAATAGCTTTGTTGCAATTATATTTAGAATTGCAAATATTATAATAGTGTCATAGTAAAATATCTTGAATTATGGCTTGGACCTTAATAAAATCACTTTATTTATAGAAAAAAATCCACAATGGAAAATGAAGACCAATCTATCAAAACTTTCATTTTATGTCAACAATATTTCCACTAAATTATAGTTACTCCTTCTCAAAAATTCTTGCACTTATCAGGCATATATGATGCAGTTCTGACCATGGATTTTTAATCTCATACTTCTTAATTTGTATAAGATCCATGATGTGGATGGGCATGGTGGCTCATGCCTGTAATTGCAGAGACTCAGGAATCTAAGGCAGGAGGATGGTAAATTTGAGGCCAGCCTTGGCAACTTAGCAAGGACCTAAGCAACTTGGTGAGACCCTTTCTCTAAATAAAAATAAATAAGAGAGCTGGGGATATGGTTCAGAAGTAAAGGGCCCTTCGGTAACAAAAAAGGAAAGAAAAAATCCATGATGACTTTTGATTTTGTATGTTATATGCAAAACTTTGCATGTGTGTTCAAAGTGGATTTGTGAAGAAAGATCCTGAAATATTTATTCTAAATCTGATTAACAGACTACAATAGAATAAGACAAATTATTCTTAGCATGGCTGTTAGATAAGAAAGGGTTATTAGATAAGTGGGGGCAAAATCTGTGGGAAGCCAGTTAAAGAAGCACTCATCAATGAAAGATGCACCTAAAAACATAGATGGGTGAGGGGAGGAAAGACCATCTGAAAAATCTTTTCTCCTTTTAGGGATTAGTATGTATTACCTGTTTGAATTCACTCTTAGCAAAATAATCAAACCACCTCTTCTTACCTTCTATCTGAAACATACACAAAAAGAAATTTTTATTGATTTCTGTCAGCATGCATGTATAAAGAATGTGAATTAAGTGTGGTAGATCATAAAAAGTTTTTCACTATCATTCTATATGCATTTACTGAGTTCTCCCCATGCGTCACACATTGCACTGAATTTTCCTCATTTTCTATTTGACCTAACTGAACAACCTGACAGATTGACTGACTCGCTGAACATTACTCAGTAGTGCAAAGGGAAAGTAAATTGAGATAATATTAGTTTCAGTGATCACTCTCTTAACTCCTAAACTGAGTCATTTTTCTCAAGACTTTCTGTAGCTCATTATTCATATGAATTATTTAGAAACTAGTAGAAAATTTGAAATTTTATCACCAACATTCAGAACACACTTATTATTCAAAAGTTACCATGCATTAAATGAAAAATGATGCCATTTTGTCGATTTAAAATGAAGTCCACATAATAGTCCTTGATCCTAAATCAAGAATAAAATCCAATTCAAGTTATTTTCAAAACATATTACTTCGAATGTTCCCACTATCCCTACTTTTTCTAGTGTTTTGAGCATGAAGGGATGCGGTATTTTATCAAATGCTTTTTCTGCATCTATCGAAATGATCATGTTATTCTTGACTTTAAGTCTGTTGATATGGTGAATGACATTTATTGATTTCTGAATGTTGAACCAACCTTGCATCCCTGGGATAAAACCCACTTGATCCTGATGCACTATATATATATATATATATATATATATAATTTTTTTTTCCTCTGCCACCCCCAAACTCCCTTCACCCTTGGTTTATCCTCAGGCTGAACAAAGTGTCTGGGCAACCCCAGCCTGCCTGAGCAGTCCCTCCCCACAGAGCCACCCCTGGAAAGATGGGGGCTGCGGGTGGGGGTTCTGGAGGAGGACGGCGGTGGCCTGGGCATCCTGCCTGCATGCTCAGCCAGAGTCCACCAGGAATACCCCGACCTCAGATCGATCCCCACAGCGGGGGCTGTGTCACACTACGGACCTCAGCAGCTGGGTCGGTGGGTCTGGGGCTGGGGGCCTGACCCCCACACACCCGGAGGGCCGTGTAAGGCAGAGGATGTGGAGCCGATGCCACTTGCTCCTCACAGGGAGGGCCAGGGTGGCGGGTGGGGTCACAGTCACCAGGGTGCTGCTCCCCGAATTCCAAGGGGCTGCCCAAAAGAACCTGATGCCCCTCTTCGTGGGCGGCCCGAGAACAAGGGCAGGTTAGAGTCCCAGCTCTGCTCTTTCATCTTCAGCAGTTTGGTCCCCAGCCCTAGTGCTCCGGGCAAATGGGGGTGCTAAGGTACCCGGGCAGGGGTGATGCCAAGATGCCCACCCCCGTCCTCTCCTGCTGGGACCTTTCCTGTTGGATGCTTCCCCTACCTGCCCCCTGGAAATCCACCCGTCCTCCCCCATTTGCCTGCCCCACGGGGTGATGGGGTTTGTGGTGGCAGATGGTTGGCTTGTGCTCTCGCGGATCTCCAAGGCCGGCAGGGGGCAGCAAAGGGGCGGGCTTCTCCTCTGACAGCAGCCCCAGCTGTTGAGACTATATTTGTTGACACTATCTTTTTAATATATTTTTGTATGAGATTTGCTAAAATTTTGTTGAGAATTTTTGCATCGATGTTCATTAAGAATATTGGTCTGAAATTTTCTTTCCTCCATGTGTCTCTGTCTGGTTTAGGTATCAGGGTGATATTGGCTTCGTAGAATGAGTTTGGGAGGGTTCCCTCCTCTTCTATTTCATGGAATACTTTGAGGAGTATTGGAATGAGCTCTTCTTTAAAGGTTTTGTAGAACTCGGCTGAGAACCCATCTGGTCCCAGACTTTTCTTTGTTGGTAGGCTTTTGATGACCTCTTCTATTTCATTACTTGAAATTGGTTTATTTAAGTTGTGTATGTCCTCCTCGTTCAGTTTGGGTAATTCATATGTCTCTAGAAATTTGTTGATGTCTTCGAGGTTTTCTGTTTTGTTGGAGTATAGATTTTCAAAATAACTTCTAATTATGTTTTGTATTTCACTCGTGTCTATTGTGACATTTCCTTGTTCATTCTGAATTTTAGTAATTTGGGTTTTCTCTCTCCTTCTCTTTATTAGTGTGGTTAAGGGTTTATCAATTTTGTTTATTTTTTCAAAGAACCAACTATTTATTTTGTCAATTTTTTCTATTGTTTCTTTTGTTTCAATTTCATTGATTTCATCTCTGATTTTAACTATTTCCTGTCTTCTACTATTGGTGTTGCTCTGTTCTTTTTCTAGGGCTTTCAGCTGTAGTGTTAGGTCATTTATTTGTTGATTTTTTTTTTCTTTTATTGAATGCACTCCATTAAATAAATTTTCCTCTAAGTACTGCTTTCAGAATGTCCCAGAGATTTTGATATGATGTTTCTTTGTTCTCGTAAAGGCCATCTATGCTAAGTCCATGGCCAATATCATTCTAAATGGTGAAAAACTGAATGCATTCCCTCTAAAAACTGGAACAAGGCAGGGATGCCCTCTTTCACCACTTCTATTCAACAGTGCCCTCAAAACTCTAGCCAGAGCAATTAGACAGACCAAAGAAATTAAAGGAATACGAATAGGGAAAGAAGAATTCAAACTATCTCCCTATTTGCTGATTACTTGATTATATATTTAGAGGAACCAGGAAATTCCACTACTTTTAGAACTCATAAGTGAATTCAGTAAAGTAGCAGGATATAAGATCAGTGCTCATAAATCCAATGCATTTTTATACATAACTGATGAATCTTCAGAAAGAGAAGTTAGGAAAACTACCCCATTCACAATAGCCTTGAAAAAAATAAAATACTTGGGAATCAATCTAACCAAAGAGGTGAAAGACCTCTACAATGAGAACTACAGAACACTAAAGAAAGAAATTAAAGAAAATCTTAGAAGATGGAAAGATCTCCCGTGTTCTTGGATAGGCAGAATTAATATTGTCAAAATGGCCATACTACCAAAAATACTATACAGATTCAATGCAATTCCAATTAAAATCCCAATGACATACCTTACAGAAATAGAGCAAGCAGTCATGAAATTCATCTGGAAGAATAAGAAACCCAGAATAGCTAAAGCAATCCTTAACAGGAAGAGTGAAGCAGGGGGTATCACAATATCAGACCTTCAACCTTACTACAAAGCAATAGTAACAAAAATGGCATGGTATTGACACCAAAATAGACAGGTAGATCAATGGTATAGAATAGAGGACATGGACACAAACCCAAATAAATACAATTTTCTAATACTAGACAAAGGTGCCAAAAATATGCAATGGAGAAAAGATAGCCTCTTCAACAAATGGTGCTGGGAAAACTGGAAAACCATATGCAACAGAATGAAATTAAACCCCTATCTCTCACCCTGCACAAAAATCAACTCACAATGGTCAAGGACCTTGGAATCAGACCAGAGACCCTGCATCTTATAGAAGAAAAAGTAGGTCCAAATCTTCCACATGTCGACTTAGGATCAGACTTCCTTAACAGGACTCCCATAACACAAGAAATAAAAGCAAGAATCAATAACTGGGATAGATTCAAACTAAAAACCTTTCTCTCAGCAAAGGAAACTATCAGCAATGCGAAGAGAGAACCTACAGAGTGGGAGAAAATCTTTACCACTCATACTTTAGATAGAGCACTAATTTCCAGAATATATAAAGAACTCAAAAAACACTACATCAAGAATACAAATAACCCAATCAACAAATGGGCTAAGGAAATGAATAGACACTTCACAGAAGAAGATCTACAAGCAATCAATAGATATATGAAAAAGGTTCAACATCTGTAGTAGTAAGAGAAATGCAAATCAAAACTACCCTAAGATTCCATCTCACCCCAATTAGAATGGCGATTATCAAGAATATTACCAACAAAAGCTGTTGGCGAGGATGTGGGGAAAAAGGTACACTCATACATTGCTGGTGGGGCTGCAAATTAGTGCAGGCACTCTGGAAAGCAGTGTGGAGATTCCTTACAAAACTTGGAATGGATCCACCATTTGACCAGCTATCCCACTCCTTGGCCTATACTCAAAGGATTGAAAATTATCACATTACATAGATACAGCCACAACAATGTTCATAGTTGCTCAATTCACAATAGCCAGATTGTGGAACCAACCTAGATGCCCTTCAATTGATGAATGGATAAAGAAACATGGTATATATATATATATATATATATATATATATATATACATATATTTATATATATATATACACAATGGAATATTACTCAGCCATAAAAAATAATAAAATTATGGCATTTGCAGGCAAATGGATGAAATTGGGGAATATCATGCTAAGTGAGAGAAACCAGTCTCAAAAAACCAAAGGACAAATGATCTCACTGATAAGCAGATGATGACACATAATGGAGGGTAGGAGGGGGGCAAGAATGGAGGAAGGAGGGACTGTATAGAGGGAAAAGAGGGGTGGCAGGGGTAGGGGGAAGAAAAAAATAACAAAATGAATCAAGAACTATTACCCTCGGTAAATGTATGATTACACAAATGGTATGCCTCTACTTCATGTATAAACAAGATGTATCCTATTTGTTTACAATAAAAATAAATTTTAAAAAATATTACTTTGAAATATGGGATGCTTGAAAGATATATGTGCATTTTAAAATGTTTTCATTAAGTTCATTAAGTTTTCTTTCTTGTGTTTTTTTTTTTTTAAATCAGGAATTTCTAGTCCCTGCCTTTTTTCTTTTAATTCCAAGACAGGGTCTCGATAAGTTGTGTAGTACCTCAGTAAGTTGCTCAGGCTAACTCTGAAACTTTGATCAGGTCCAAGGCCAAGGGATTACAGTTATGCACCATATTCATTAAGTTTTAAAGGGATGTTTGGTCAAAATAATCTTGACGGATTTTTTTGAGCAACTGATTTAACGTATTATTAAATTAATTGGTACTTACTAAATCATTTCATATTATGAAAGCCATTAGTACTTTTCATAAAAATAATCCCCTAAATTTATACAACTGGAGAGACAAATACATAGTTGGGAGTGGAAGAGAAAAGAGAGTATAAAAAAGGGTAAGCATTCCTGATACTATGTCACAATTTTAACTGCTGGAAATTATTTAATTTTGTTTTCTAATTTTGTTGCTTATTTTAATTATTCATGTAACATTTGCAATGGTGTGATTATCAACATTAAAACAAAGTTTTCCTCTGCTTGGAGGAATTTAGACACAAGTTCAGGTATTTATTTAACAATACATTTATTTCTATGAATCATTTCTATAAAATTACTTATATTTGTACAAAGATGGACCCAAATAGAATTGCAGATTTTGTTATTAAAGACCTAAAAATTCCATTTATACATCTGTACCTTTGTATATGTATACAAACATATTTATCCCCATTTGAATAAATTCATTTGTATACATTTATGGAATTTTGTATGACTATTAAAATAATCATGCAGAAACTTCATAAATATATATAGAGAGATATTATTAAATTACACTTATGTAAAGAGAAGAGCTTATGGGAATGTGTTAATGTCAGTAAAGAGAAAACAAAAATGTCTGGAAAGATGACTCCAGAGTATTAGAATTGGTTCTGGGAAGAACAGACTTTCAGTTATTGTATTGTCGAGTTTTTTAGAATTGCTAGAAAATGTTTTCATGGATAAAGAAACATTTATGAAGAATGAAAACAGATAAAGGGAGGTTTAAAGAGAGAAGCTAGTTATGAATCAAGTAAGGTTGGGGTGAATGTGGAATATATAAAGCAGAGTGTCATTATATTGTATATTGATCAATCAAACCTGAGAACATCCATCTTCACAAAAATATCAAGGAAATGCAAATCACACAATAAGATTTCTCTCTAGTTTGCAAAACATTTTAATCTTTTACTATAAAGTGATTTGCCTTACAAAAAAAATTGAAAACTAGAAAACATGTTTTCCCTTAATCCAAATTTCCCAAATATTAGTATTAGTCCATATTTTCATCATCATTCATTCTTAAAAATTAAAAGATATACAAAGAAATGGATAGAATTTTTCTCATAAAATGGAAATAAGGAGTAGTTCAGAGAATACAAATGTTTAACTCTATAAGATAAATCATTGTACCAATCTAATGTACAGCATGGAAACTCTATCTAACAATTTTATATTGTATATTAAAATGTTGCTTAAAGAGTAGACTTTAGATACACTTACCACAAAAAAAAATGTTAACTATGGAAAATGATAGGTGGGTTAAAAAAAAAAAACTGGAAACATGAATTCAATAAAGGTATAAGAAAGGTATGGTATCCACAGTACTGGTGGTATAAATAAAGCACTATTCATGTTTCTTAAATGCACATGCTCAACTCAGAGGTTAGCAATTGGATATTTCAGAGCTTTTAGTCTGCTTGACAAAACAAGGAATGGCTAGACGAATGTAATGATTTTTATTGATTAACAGCATTTAAATGTAATACTGCATTCTCGCTTGTGTTTTAATGAAATTGCTGGCTTATTGCTATGAACATGAACATTTTTCAATTTATTATATGTGATGTCTGCTATGAGTTAAAAATAATCATTAACTAATAGGAAAGAAAACTGAAGGTTCAGAAGCTAAACCAAAAATGTTAATTCTGAAGACTTGGAACATTTTCCTTAACCAGTTTTTTGTCACATAGTGCTCTATCATGCATTTATTTTTTCTTATTATCTTTATACTTGACAGTCTATTTTATGTGATTTCTATATATCTTGTTGATACTGAGGCATTAGGTTTGCTGTCATTTTATGGGAATTTTGTGGTCTATGGCTATGGGGTATAGCATGCACAGCTATACAGCAATGTGGTTTGTTTTCATTCTTTTATTGAACATGCTATGTTATTAAATTGAGTCTTCAACTTTTTAGTTTGCTATCAGTACTGAATACTCTACTTTGGAAAAGAAATTTTTCTATTATATATCTTTTGGTTGAGAGACAAAATCATTAAATATAATGAAAATTTGATTACTATATTCAGATGAATATTTCACTAAATAATTGAAGGCCAAACTATCTCTTTACTTGAACTTTTCCTGAGTTAATCATGGTGGTCTCTCAGCATCAATTATTACAAAAAGAGATGACTGTGAATAGCTTCCTACACAGTGTTTTTTTCATTTCCTCTATGTAGACTTAAATTGGGAAGCTATAGACTCATTTGTTCAATGAACATAGGGCCATGTAAGTATCTTCACATAAACAAAGAATAAAATTCCCATCATATTTGTGAGTCATTCCTTCTGAATATATATTGTGCATTTAAAAATTTAAAAAATACCCAAATTTGAAGTTCCTTTTATGAACCACTGAAATTCACTGAAAATGTCACATTATACTTTCTTTGTTTTTAAATGTTTTTAATTCTTAAAGTTAAGGAACAAAATTGAGTCTATTTGTTATATTTGTATCAAATAAATAAGGCATATAAAATTATCACAAGTTTAAATTTATAGCACTATACTGGCAAACTTTTATTCAAATTTATTCTTGAATTTTTTTTTCAATGAAGCTTCTGCTTAACGGATATATTAAAAAGAAAATTGAATGCTTTCATCTCATTCAATTACAGCATTAGAAGATACTCATTATTAATGAAAGGATTTACGTTTAAATCTAGTAGAAATTAACTACTGAATGTTGCAATCAGAATTGATAGCAAGAAATTATTTTGAATCTTAAACTAGAATCCTGAATTTTTTGGAAGTTGAATTATTTTCTAATACATAAAAATAAATTACAAAACAGAAACCCACAAACTAATACAATTACAAAAATATGCCATGAAAATGCTAACATTAAAGATTGTATTTTTTCCCCACATTACATTTCTTCAACCTATAGTAAATTTGACTTTACGTAAGAAAATTAATGTTCTCTGGCACTCTTCATCCCACAATATCAAGCTTATTTCTTCTAATCATTATTAGAATTTTGGCCTAACTACAGTAATTTAATAACTTCTAAGATCAATCCTGAATAGTAAAGTAGTAAACTGTCTTTTTAAGAGAACAAAATAATACTTATAATAGTTTTAATAGGTTGAATTAATAAGCTGTTGAAAGCACAGACTTTAGAAACACAATAAATTTTTATTTATACCCTCATGTAACGGCCATAATTAAGATACAGAAGAGTGTCATTTCCAAAGTTGTCTCCAGTCTCTTTCTGGTTGCCCTTTCCCCTAACAATAAGTAACACTGTTCTGAAATCTGTCATCACAGGGGAGCCTTTTACTGAAATTCACATAAGCTAAATCATACAATTCATAGTCTTGTGACTGAATTCTTTCATTCAATTTTGAGTTTTTAAAATCCATCCATGCTTTTATATCTATCAATATTCACTTCTTATTGCTGAAGAATAGTCTATCATATGAACATACACCATGACTTCTTACTCATTCTCCAATTAATAGACATTTGTATTATTTTGAGTGTTTGGCTACTATGCATGTTTATGGTTTTGTCAAGTGTTTTCTCTGTTGGTAAATTTTTTTGTTTTATTCAATGCTATATATCTAGGAGTAAAACTGCTTTTTCACAGAACCACTTAATTTTTTTTTTCTTTTTTAGTACAATGAATTGAACCCAGTGGTGCATAACCACTGAGCCACATCCCCATCTCTTTATTTTTTATTTTGAAGCAGGGTCTCACTAAGTTGCTTTGGGCCTTGCTAAGTTGCTGAGGCAGGGTTTGAATTTCTGATCCTGCCTCTGCTTTAGCCAGTTAAATTATTTAAGAAACTTAATAATAGTTTTCTATGTTGTTGCAAATGCTTTTTAATGGACAAATACTATTCCATGTGTACATATACAACATTTTCTTTATCCATTCATCAACATTTCAAGCTTTAAAAAATTAGTGGTGTGTGGTGACGTACACCTGTAACCCCAGTGGATTAGGAGACGGAGGCAGGAGAATCACAATTTCAAAGTCAGACTCAGCAACTTAGCAAGGCCCTAAGCAACTCAGCAAGAACCTGCTTCAAAATAAAATATAAAAGAAGGGCTGGGAATATGGCACAGTGGTGAAGTGGCCCTGGATTCAATCCCTGATTCAAAAAAAAATTACTTTGTGATGAATTTAGATAAAACTATGTATAGAAAATGACAAGGAGAAGGTAAATATGAATCATAAGTATGACATATTTTTAATTCTGTCCACATACAAAAATCAAAAAAGTAATGGATATAATAAATATCCACAAGAAAGTTTCATAAGATCATTAATTTGCTAAAATATTTCAAATTATTATGCATTCTTCCCTTGGCTTATTTTTTCTCAAAAATCATAAACAGGGACTCAAATCTATTATAAAAAGCAAACAAAGAAGTAGCTTTTCTCTCTGGCAAAACTAAACTCCTCCTGTTACAGCATTTACAATATAGTTGAGTTTTAGTGGACATCAATAGATAGGATACACATACAAAAGGTAGTCATTAAACCTCTTTGAAATATTTTTTTTTTCTAATGGGAAAATGAGAGTGCTTATATTTTAATAGAATTAGAAGTTGATTGTTAGAATGGAGTAAGTAGGTTGCTTTCAACTTAAGGCTGTAACTATTATTACTATTATTGCTGGAGCTACCCTCTGTAGAAAATGCTGCATGTGATCTCAAAACTCAGTATTGTAGAACATGATTACAAATAAGTAAATCTTTCAAATATAATTCCTTCTGATACCAAGAAAGTCTGGAAAGCATCATCCTTAGGAATGATAGATGGAATGGACTGTAAAGTTATTTTATAAAAGAACATCAAAATATCATTCATATTCTTGGCTAAATGTGTTATATTTTTCTTTATCTAGTTAGCCTGGCCCAGCTATTTCCCACATTTGCTAATGGCAAAATATGGTTGAAAGGCAAAATTTTTGCTCTAAATTTTACTGTTTCATGTTATCTTCAAAGTGCCCTGTAAGTAATGAAAGAAGCATTCACACCATAGGCATATTTCTTGCTTGCAAAATTTACAGTTTTCAGGAACGATGCCAATTACTGTTAACAAACCCTTTGTTTATAAAACAAAGAGAAACAGCTAGCTCTTGATGCCCAGAAAATCACCTTATTGAGTAAATTTCTGTTTGTAGATACTGTGCAGAATGTTAGCATGTACAAGACTAAAAAGAGCGAAAACTTTTTTAACCCTATGAAGTAGGGGTCAAGAACTCTTTGATTAACTTTTTCTTTTTTTATCTTGAGTAAAATGAGACAAGTAACCAGATTGAATAGGTAACAGATGATAGAATCAAACTACTCAAGGTCTCTTCTAAATAAATTCTATTGAAAGACTCTTTCTTGGGGATTTAATTGTGATGTGTTCTTTGTTGTATACTAAAAAGAAAAAGAAATGGTGATATAATTTTGCCATAAATGTTTGGCAAACCTGGAGTCTATTCTAGAATTTTATAATTTTTAATTCATTAACATAAAACCCATTCTAAACATTTTCATTATATGTTTATGATTCACAAAAGAAATAGATTTATTTTATAATTTTGAACTCTTCCAGTGTAGCTGAATTTTTCAAAGTATGATATTTTTGCCTTGTTTATACCTGTTAGTGGTTTATTTTACCCAAGGGTTCTTTAGTTCTTATACATTTGCACAAGTCCTCATCATTTCTCTTCTCACTTTCTTTTCTTTTCTTTCTTTCCTTTTTTTTTTTTTTTTTCTTTTTGATTAAGGTTTAAATGACTCTCAAGTGATTCAGCACAATAATTAGTTCCTATTTTTACTCTATAAATGCATACACAAAAATGTTAATTTTATACCTCAGTCATGCCTTCGTTCCTCACTTGTAGCTATAAGACTAATCTCCTTCATTTAAGTATATGCAGATATTCGCTTTAATTTGTCCAATAAGAGATTTTAGTACATAATTCAGAATAATTATTGATCTTGAATTAAACAAGTATTATCCAATATAATTTGCCTTTACTTGTTAATTCCACTGCCTTCTTAGAAATCTCAATCCATCTCCCTGCCACCAAAGAAATAGGCAAATGAAATTAATACATTTGTATTTTTTCCTGTATATATTGAATTAATCTTATGTAACGTAGTAATTGAGAAATTCCAGCATATAGGGGGAATATTAGATTTTTGTCTAAATTGTCAACATAAAGTCTGGTTTTCCATGTGAAAATTTATATTAAGGCATCTCTGATGGTGTTTGATACTGTTTTTAGAATTTTATATTAGAATATGTTCATATGAATTAAAAGTGTTTCTATTGAATACCTTTAGTTATTTATACATGCATGAATTTTACCAGATTATTTTCTGGCACATTACTAAGTACTGCAATGATTTAACAATCATTCTATTGTAGATTTAGTGCCTTGCAAATAAAATAGTTTGCTTAAGAAAAGTAGCCTACGTACAGGCATTCTTTAATTCCCAGTCATAGATTTTTCTTCTGCAACTTTCACGTTAGGTTTAGTTGACGCTTATTATCCACCTCATGTGATGGTAGATTCTCTTTATTTGATGCCATTCTGTGCTCTCATAATTAGTTTCATTTCTGATCAATGTAGTTTTAAATTTAGAAATGTCTCTGCATTTATTCTGGTTACTATTCACTTCTACTGATATAGCTAACTGTTCAAGTAATATTTTTTTTCATATCTTTTCTCTGATGACTAACATACTGATATGTTACCATATGTTTCTTCATTTTCAAGTGCCTGAGGGGCTTTCCTTGAAGATCTAGAGTATCAAAAACTGAGATGTACCTTTACGTGCAAAGGAAATTCTTGACAAAAGCCAAAAAAAAAAAAAAAATGTGTACAGGTTAGATGCACTACTCTGGAAAAATTAGAATACATATACCAATTTGTAGCTCTGTAAAACTGAGAAATTAAAATTTTCAGTCTCAGTTTCCTTTTATGAACTTTAAAGAGAGGAGTAGCTATGAAAAAATTGGGAGAATGAACAAAGCTAATATATGTAAAATGCTTAGTATATCTCACACATAGGAGTTCCTCCGCATTACATATGAATATTATTTTACTTATAATACTGACAATATTTGTAAAACCATTGAGGAATTTTGAAGTGGGAAGAACATTCAAGATGTGCAGAAATGTAACGGAAGAGGCTTTTTATAGGAGGTTATATTACATGAATGTAATTTTGACATTATTTGAAAGTGAAAATATATATTTCTTGAAAAGGAAGCTTCAGTAGCACAGATCTGGGAGCAGCGTATGTTAGCATAGTCCATATGTTTAGAACTAGTAGAAAAAGAATATGTAAGTTTGTCTGACAAAGAGACAGTTTGCAAAAAATGGAGAAAATAAGTGTTGCAAATAAAGAAAGTTGAAGTGGTTTCATTTGATTTTTGAGACAAAAGGGGGATTTTGGAGACTAAATTTTCACAGAATGAAAGAATAGGATTAATGTTGAATCCCTCAAGAAGGCTTATTTATTGTTTTGTGTTCTGGATTACTGGAGTAACAATAACATAATGGGCATTGTGTAAAACACAGTTTACATCCTACTTACAAGATTAGGAGGAATAGAATTCATAGATAAAAATGCAAGAGTTTTGTGTTGAATGCAGTGGAGAAGTATGAGGTAATAGGGCACTTATCTTTTCCACTTTCTCTGAAGTCAGTCTGCAATAGAAAATTGTCTTTGCAAGGATGCATTCAGGAAACGCATATAAAGGGAGGGAACGGGGATAAAAAAAAAGAAGTTATTTCAAATGTGGGAATAGTTTGAAAAGTATAGAAAAATCATTAGGAAGACATTCAGTAATAACTTGTTTGTTGGGATTACATTTGTTTGATACATAATATTGAAAGGAAAAACCATATAGATCATAAATACTTAAAAATGAGTGATTGAATCAGGCATGTTATGCTTTTTTTTTTTTTTTGCGGTGCTGGGGATTGAACCCAGGGCCTTAGTGCTTATGAGGCAAGCACTCTACCAACTGAGCTATATCCCCAGCCCCTTTTTTCTTAAATAACAAATACATAGACAGTTTTGGCAGAATCCAACCTATTGAGTGAAGCTAACATCTCATTATTAAATACAGTGAAAAACAAAACAAAAAAGTTATAGAAAACAGTAAAAATATCTAGGTGGCTCATCAATTTAAGAGTAGCATCAAAATTATACTTAGGGGATTTTACTGTTTAGTTTTGATAACATGAAAGAGCAGGGTATGGATGAAAGCCTTTAGTATGATCTGATACTTTTCTGCTAAAGGTCAGTACTCACTTAACTGTTAAACTCCATGTTTTTTTCTTTCAAAAACAAAAGATTCCAGTTGAATATTGAACTTCCAGAAGTGGAAATTTTTGGAGTGTCAACCTTGTTCTATTTCCTAATCACTCCATATTATTATCTCAAATTATTTCCCCAATCAAGTAATAACTTTTGAAGTTATTAAAGATGTTTTGGAGGTATTTATTATGATGTCTGGAACCATTATTCTAATGCATAAAATGCCTGCTGTAAGAGAACACAGCCATGGGGGTTGAATGGTACTTTAATAGAAAATAGGAAGAGGTTTCCTTAGGGCTTCATTAAAGGATACTAGAGAAAGTTGAGTGGTACCAAGCTATATGCATCATGGAACAGGCTTTCATACCAAGTGTGGCAAAAAGATGATAACAATATTGTTTTTAGAATCTTCCTGCCATGAACTAATCTATTCACTTTAGATAAAATATTTGTAGCTACCTTGAAAAGTAAATGTGTCAAAGGAGAAATTCAGCTAGAATATTTCCCTGCTATACTTTTCTCTCTTTTCTAGTAGGTTAATAGAGATGCAAAATACTATAATTATTTTAAAATTCCTAGAACATCTGACTCTGCTTATTTACTCTAATGTTCTGTTAGTGAAATATTTCATAGTATCTTTAGTTCTTGCTGTATGATTTCTCATTAAATTCATTTTTACCAAGTGACATGTGATGAGATATGGAAGAGAAAATTAAAAGAGAGCTAAAGAACAAAATATTCAACATATATTGATGCATGCAAGGTAACATTATATCTGTGGAATAAGAACATAAAGAAGCAGTCATATTTCATAGTACCTTTAGTTCTTATTGTATGATTTCTCATTAAATTCATTTTCACCAACAGACATGTGATGAGATATGGAAGAGAAAATTAAAAGAGAGCTAAAGAACAAAATATTCAACATATATTGATGCATCCAAGGTAACATTCTATCTGTGGAACAAGAACATAAAGGAGCAGTCATTTGATAATTGACAAAGTAAAATGGTCATCAAGTAAAGCATATGAGGACTAGAGAAATATTTTCATGAGAAATAGCATGAAAATCATTCTTTTTTCTTGAAACTATTAATGATTATTAAGCTGTGATCATAGGCTTTAGAATTACTTTCAAATAATCCAGCGCCTTTGAGAATTAGTATAGTCTTGCAGTACTATGTGCTAATCAGGATAGAGGACTTCACAGCTCAACTGAAATAATAATGCAGCATAATGTAAGCCTTTTGGACACTGGCTTTGTGGTCAATGAGTGGAGAAGATGCATAGAGACGTAATACAGGAAAAATTCATCATTCCCAGGAAATCCAAACTTTCTCTCCCACTGCTACCATATGTACCCAGGTCACCATCACATTTCATCTCAACTCCTGCCCCTGCAGTTGTCTTTCCTGTTTCCATTACTGCCTATGTCCACCCTATTCTATTCTCTATGGGGCAATCAGAGGGTAAATCATATTATGCCAAGCACCCCATTTCTGAAGCTCTCCATTGATGTCTGTCACATTTTAATATATACTCCAAAATCCTGACCAAGAGTTAAAGGCAAGACGTAGACATAATCTGACTGCTGTTACTGCTCATTGCTTCTAGTTACTCTGAGATTATCCCCTGACCCACACTAAGGAATGTGTGTATTTTTTCTTCCTTTCTTTTTTTTTTTTTTTTTTTTCCTGGTAACAGAGATTGAATCCGAGGGAGCATAACCATAACCACTTAACCACATTCCAGCCACTCCACTTTTTTTCTTTTTAATTTTGAGATAAGGTCTTGCTAATTTGCTTAGGGTCTTGAATCTGCAATCCTCCTGACTCAGTCACCCAAGCTGTTGGAATTGCAGGCATGTGCTACCACACCCAGCTAAGGAATTTGTTTTATCAGCACATTTGTATTGTTCCCTCCATATGGAATACTCTAACAGCATTGAGTGTATTGGAATTGGTATTAATAGTATCTCCCTGCCTTCATTTAGGTCTCTGTCCAAGGTTTTTTTTAATATTATTTAGCCCAGCCTAATACACCTTTCTAAGCCACTTCTATCATCTTAACTAATTTAATTTTTCAGTATACTTCTTACTGTAAAATATTTTGTGTGTTTTCTTATTTTTTTTCCCATCCAGTAAACATAAGTTGAATGAGGGAAGGGGCTTGTTTGTTGATTCCAGTGTTGAGCAAGTATAGGACCTTAAAAACTTTTTTTTTGTTTTGTTTTAGAATGAATAAAAATGATGAAATTAAAATAATGCTACTTGTATTATTTCAAACACAAATAATTGGATGAGGACCCTCCACTACGTCTTTATTGATAGAAGAAATATTCCCTATATGTGTGAATACAGTGGTCACTGGCCAAATGAGTCTACTCAGCACTTGAAAGGTGGGATAGTGCAACTGAGGAATTCCATTTTTTATTTCAATAATTGACTTAAGTTTAAATAACTACATGTTTACAATATTTGAAAGTACAGAATAGAAAAATCATAAGTGAAGGAATATAACTAGGTCAATTAGCCTAGCATATTGACAAAAATATTCCAAGTTATTAAAATTAAACAAGTTGGAATAGGAAAGACAGTAGAATAAATCAGACATAATTTCCTTTGTTCATACATGAATATTCCAACAGTGAAACTCTACATCATATACAATCATGGGATTCTAATTAGAATAAGTTATATTCCATTTATGTATAATATGTCAAAATATACTCTACTGTCATGTATACCTAAGAATAAAAAATAAAAATAAATAAATTTAAAAAATTAAACAAGCTGGGAGCAGTAGTGCATGCCTATAATACCAGCACCTTGGGAGACTGAGGAAGGAAGATGGCAAGTTCAAGACCATCCTCAGCAACTTGGTAAGACCTGTCTTTAAATAAAAAATAAAAGGACTGGGATGTATCTCAGTGGTTAATTGCCTCTGGATTCAATTCCTGGTTTCCCTCCTCCCAGAATTTAAATAATCTTCTTTAAATTTTTGTCTAACTTGAAATTAATATTCAGGTATTTCTACATTATGAAAAATTTTATGTGAACTCCCAAGAGCCTGCTTTGGGTCTGGCAATTTCATTCAGTGGTAGAGTGCTTGCCTAATATGCATGAGATCTTAGGTTTGATCCTCAGCACTGCAGAAAAAACAAAAAATGCATTGCTTTGATTTAAGATTACAATTAATTCATGCAATATTGTAAATTATGATCATACATGTATATGATGATAAGTTTTTAAACTATTGAGAATTAAAAATAAATTTGAGAATTATTGATATTCATATTTCAAGTAATTTATGAAAAAAATTATTTTTATTACTGGCATATATTTTAGATGGTTTCATTTAGACAATTAAAAATAGCAACTTTGTCCTTTAATTTTACATACACGAATTTGCCAATGAAGTAATCAGTACAGATTATGTGTGTTTGACATAGAGAAATTTTCAATTAAATTATTTATAACATGATGTAGGGAATATTCTCAATATCAGAGCCTCATTAATTTACATAAAGTACAAATATAATGTAGGTTATTATTGATGTCAAATGTGGAAATAAACCACTAATTTTGTCCTAAAAATACATAACATAATGAAAGGTTATTGTTTATATGTACTTGTGTGTGACTAACTTATCCCTTAAACCATTCATAATTAGTTTTTATTTCACTGATTTATACATTGCTAGTCTATACAGTGATAATGCTAGATAAAATTATCTGTTTGAAGCAAAAACTGCTTCCTTAGATTTTCTTATTGTGAGGATTAACTAAGCACATAGTTTTGCATTTTCTGAAATAAACCTCCTTCCCCAGTGTTGAAATGTTTTACTATACTGATTTTCTCCCTTCCTCTGAGTTTTTTCTTTCTCTATCTATCTATCTATCTATCTATCTATTTTTGGTACTGGGTACCAGAGGTAATTTTCCACTCAGCCACATCTCCTGCCCTTTTTATATTCTGAGACAGGGTTTCTCTAAGTTGCCGAGGCTGGCTTTGAATTTGTGATCCCCTGCCTTTGCCTCTTCAAATCTTGGATTGTACACTGCTTTCTGGAGCTAACCATTTTTTCTCTCTTTCTAATATGCCCACATCTCCTAGAGTCTCTGCTCTCTATCACTTGCACCTTTAGTTCAGAGGAACCACAAAACAGCCAGGCTGGTCCTGCCTGCATCAAGATGCCCTTGTCTATAAGAGGATAATATCCTACTTCTAGTAACTAAAACATAAAATTACTAATTTCCAAGTTAAAACACATGGTCCAAATATGTGAATAAGTTTGATTTTGTTTAATGCATACCATAGCGGTCAGATTTGCACAGTTTTCTCTGCTTTTCTTTTTGCATTCACTACAAAGATCCTGAGATTCAATCTTTTCAGTTTGACAGCATGCTCAACACTGAATCTTTCAATGGGATCTAAGTGACCAACACAGGTTCCAGTCTATGATAAATCTTTCTGGACCCATAAAGACCTCACATTAAAGTTGAGGTATATTAGAAAGAGTTAAGTGAAAGTCAGTTCTGGTAAGAAAATCATCAAAAATGTCTACTATGGGAATAGCTTGCTACCTCCTATTGCCTGATGACAACAATCCCATACTATAGGAGAAAGATTCAGAAATGATTTTGTGCAAATGGAATATTTATTATTATTATTATTATTAATATTTGGTAAGGCAAAGAAGCATAGCACTTTGATATTTGAAACCATGATTTGTTCATTTGTCTTTGATACTTTGTTGATGTTCAAAACAGTTTAACTCTTTAATTGTTCCACATAAGTATTTATATGTTGCATTTGCATGGGTTAGAAATGACAAATGAGGTACAGTGTATTAAGTTTCAAAAAGCAACAGGTTATTTATTTAGCCAAGATTTGTAAATCTGTCATCACAGTTCTATTCTAGGTGTTGGTAGAAAATTTTTGGAAATAGTCTTATTCCTAATTTTGTGGTACCCTGCTTAATTGTCAACATTTATTCCGAGGTCAATCATTATGTATACTTTATCATCCTTTAATACCATCTACAAGAAACAGAACACAGTCATAAACTGGTAATTATATTTATGTCAGTGATAATAACAATGTAATAAAATTTATTTATTTTGATAATTTGGAGAAAAACAAATCTCTAAACTGTGGATGTTTGGATATTTCTCTATCAAACTTTGTTAAAAAATAACAAAATGTATATAAAAGAAAATTAAGTACTATAGAAAACAATGGTAGTTTCAACTCAAGAAAAAAACATCACACATCAAAGGAAAACAGAAGTTACCATGCACAAATTACCAGAGCGAGAGAGAAAGAGAGAGAGAGAGAGAGAGAGGAAGCATTTGATTTTTTTCCACCCAGGAATTTTGAAGGTAGTGTAAATTATAGCTTAATGTTTTCTGCAATGATCTAGGTCTGATTTATAGAGTTCAAGACTGACAAGAGGGGGTAGGAATTGCCATAGTTCAACTCTGGCTTAAGGCTTTGAAGAGGTATTATATAGTTATTCCTACAGTAAAATGGTTCACCTTTCATTTTATAGAGCACAATGATGGATGGCACTTTGAGAGCCAGAGTGATATGTAGCAGCCCCAAACAGTGAGACAGACTTCCACAGTTTAAACAGCATCCACCACTCACCACCAAGGATGAATAAGCTGGCTTTCAGAGTGCCTTAATTATGCCATGGCAAGAAAATTGAATTTTCCTAGAAAGATTGATTAGCTAACTTCTTTTATAAAAAGAAACTTATCTAGCAATATAAAAATATTACCATGTTTGTAACACCACAGCATAAAATGGAGGCGATTTTTCTTTAATAAAAAGAAACATGAAACAATGCCATTGTGACATTGAGAAAAAGAATGACATTAACTTCTCAGAGACCTAATTTATTTTTCTCTGAGATGTGGATAAATTATCTGCTTTATTTGTCATCATGTGTTTTCACTTAACCACAAATGAGATAATGTGTGTCAAATCACTTCAATATTGATTCCACTCTAATGTCCTATTCTGTTCTTTCTCTTGGTCTCTACCTAAGTTAACTGATCCTTAAATGCTATTTTTTATACATTTGTGTTCTTGACCTTCTTCCCTTAACTTGTTAATTTTTCCCCTTGTGGATGATTACACTAAATTCCATTCATTTTGAATCAATGGGATTAATTTTCCATGGTTTTCTAGCACTCACTTCAGTTTAAGCAGTAGCACCCCTGTGTGGAACTATCTACTAATGATTTACAGCTTCCTTGGATTATGCCTTTTTTGTTTGGTTTGCTCCCTCCTGTGTTTCTAAAAGGCTTACTATTTAAGTAAAATTCACCAAAACCTGAGTAAATTGGAACCTGAGAATTTTACTTAACAGTTTTGTGAACAATTAAATCCAATCAACGACCAAATCCTGACTACTCTACTTTATGTATTCATCCTTTTTTCTGTCCTTTTCATAGCTATATACTCAGTCTAAATTTAAACTATAGTAGCATTCACCTCTAATTATCTTCCTACCTCCCGAATCACACAAAATATAATTTGATCGATGGTAAATCCATGCAAATTCATGAATAGTTTTCCGAAACCTACAATATAGTGAGATCCTTAACATTGCCCATACTCCTGTAATTTCACATCTGGACATATCAATTTAAGCACTGAAAATTGGTGGATATGAGGACAATCCCTTATATCACCAATATGAAATTAAATTTGGTTCCCTGAACTCATAATTCTGTTTCATGCCCCAATGAATTTACACATGCTATTTCCTGTGTCTAAAATTTCCCTCTATTCTTTTCTCACTTAAATAATCCACATTCATCCCTAATATTAGTTCTTGTGATTTTTCTCCTGAGGGAAATCATACATCTATGCTTGTATCTGAAACTGCATGATAATCTACTTATAATATCTGATGCCCCCCAATACATATTCACTTGTAAACTTCTCAAAGCCTAAATGGATCATAGTAATAGATGCAGGCAGAAATATTAATTGTTTTCCTATTTTTTATTTTTACAGACTGCATTTTGATTCATTGTGCACAAATGTACATATTTTCGTTTCTTTGGTTGTACATGATGTAGAGTCACACCATTCGTGTAATCATACGTGCACATAGGGTAATGATGTCTGTTTTTATACCCCCCCATTTCCCTCTACATAATCTAAAGTTCCTCCATTCTTCTCTCACCCCCACCACCCCACCCCAAATATATATCATCATCCACTTATCAGGGAAAACATTCAAAATATTAATTTTAAAAATATTTGCTGGTCACAGTGGCACATATCTGTAATTCAAATGGCTCAGGAGGCTGAGGCAGGAGGATCAAAAGCTCAAAACCAGTTTCAGCAACTTAGTGAGGTCCTAAGTAATGTAGCAAGACCCTGCCTCAAAATTAAAAAGGTCTTGGGATATGGCTCAGTGATTTAGCACCCCTGTGTTCAATCACCAGAATCACATACATATTATTATTCATTGAAATTTATTTACTGAATAAATTGGTAACTGAAATGTTAAGAATCTTTTGTATAGTCATGCCACTTTTTGTAAAAAGCAGTGACATTTGAATGAATGAATTCAAAATTAAATGTTCCACTGTGTAATAATGAATATGATACAACATATATTTATGATGTTCATTTGTAAAAAATAATGGGCCAATTAGTAACATCTGTTCTGTTATCCTTACAAATACAATATATAACAGGATATTTAAAATCAGATCTCAGGATTTTAGTCACTTAGGTGATTTCTTATTTCATATATTGTAGACAATATTTTTATCTGGAAGGGGGAAGCTTTTAAAGATGTAAATAACTAAACCAAATTGAATATATTGTACATGCTAAATATGATGGAATCACACTTTAGAATTAAGTCACATAAGCAAAACTTAACTTATTTACTACCTGAACTAGCATTGGTAAAGGTGGTTTTGCAAGTCTGAGAGAATACCAATGAGTATAAATTTTTGAAGAAGGAGTTCTGTAATTGTGTAGGCTTGGAATATGGACTAAACCATGTTAAATAGATTTCTGTGAGATGAAGTCTTCAGAGTCTTTATATTGCTGACATGTGATGAAACATTTGATTTGCCAAAAAAGAGTAAGTCTCCTGACATTTGACCATGTCATCCAGCCACATTATCTACACTGTTTTACAAAGCTAGTATTCCAAAATACAATATAGAATATGCCACTTGAATGCTTCCATTGTTAATTCAATATTTAGTTAAATAAATGCGAAATAACTCTCTTTATGTGAATTAAATAATATTTTAAGTTTCTTTATTATTCAAGCCATTATCATAAGTGGTGTCCTAAGTATTCTAGAATATGTTCTGCTCTGCTTCCTGGAAAATATTCATGAAATACTTTTTGATAGTATTTCTGGTGCATAATAGAAATATTGAGCAATTAGTTAAAATCAAAGCATAAGCTAAAAATATTTAAATATGAGATCTATGAGAAAGTGTTAGTATACACATTTCAGTCTCATTTTCCTAGGATATTTATGCACCTTTCAAAATATTCAAAAATGAAGTAAATACAGATTAAAATAATGTCTGGGGAATTCATGTATGAAAGTCAAGTTGTACTGTTGTGAATTAATCAGTGGCATAACCTGGAAGGAACTGTGTGTGGAAAATGCTGCTACTGATGGAACCCTTTTGTATTGAGGAATTAGAGAGTGGAAGCATGTTTGGAGAGGAATAAAAGAAACATGGTGCACGACTGCACACTGCAGGCTGCAGCTTCTTCAGCTGTTCCCACTAGTCACTGCCAAACACAGGTGTGAAGAGCGACAGATCGAAAATAGAAGCTGATGTGAAAGAATTTGCTATCAAAATGGGAGCAGTAGAAGGGATCTGAAAATGAAGACATGTTTCACAAAAAAGTCGTGACTGCTTCCTCATTACATGAGAATCAACAATGAGAAAACAATGGAACAATGGAACAATGGTCAAGGGAGGATAAAGAAGGGAAATGAAATCATTTTGAAGGGATCACTAGTCATGAAGATAAGGATGAATCAGCAAGTTCTGATTATAAAACCGGTGGGGATAATTAGGATTTTTTTTTTTATTTTAGTAGAGATAAATGTATTGGGAAAGAAAGATTTAAGACTCTTTAAGGAGAGAGGTGAATTCTAAATCACATTTCGGGGAGCACAGAAAGGAAGAACAAGGACTGCTAAATGATATTTCAGTAGATATTAAGAAGAGTCCATTGGGTAAATTGTTGCTGGAGATGAGTCATTTGGACAAAAACATAATGGGAAGATGTATTACAAGAATTCTCAAGTAATCTCTATTCTAGGTTTTTTGTTTGAGTTAACTGATGATTCTGAAAGCAATCTTTCAAAAGAGAAAAACAGGGTTAAGAGAGAAATACTCTAATGCTATGAAGAACATTGCCCCTGTTGTATCTCTGTATGTACCCTCCCCTCATTTCTTCTAAGAAGAACTTCACAGTCTAGTGCTCCCTGTTCATGCAGATCTGAATACTCACTGGGCTCCTTCTTTTCACTGCCTGTGCCTTCCTTTGGTGGGCTTTCAGTCAGTGTGACTTTAAACTGAATTCCTATAGAAATTGTTGCCAAATATCTTTTTCCTGCATGAACCTACTATTTGAAGTCTAACTGCAACTCCCTATTACACATCTGTTTGAATATTTGAAACATAAACTGACTAAAACTAAGTTTTCTGATCATTTTGCCTCCAAAGCTTCTCTTCAGTTCATAGCAACTTTTATCTACCAATTGCATGGACTAACATTCTCCTTAAGGGAATCTTTTGAGTATCTTCTTTCTTTGACATGATATATATAATCCATCAGCAAAACATGTTTTGAAGTGTCTTAGTCACTTACTCTCCCACCTAAATCATTGCAATAAACAGAATTCTCTTATCTTTTTTATTTACAATAGTATTTATAATTTTATTTACAATAGTATTTTTATTTACAATAGTATTTATAATAGAAATCTATTAAAACAAAACACAAATTGTTTGATTTCTCTAATAAAAGTCATATCAATGGTTATGCATGTGACTCATACTAAATGCAAAAAAAAAAAAAAAAAAAAAAAGGTGGGGAGAGAGAGAGCCCACAAGTGTTTACAAAACATTAACATTGGTCTCGTGTATCACACAGGTTCAGCTTCCTTTAGCCACCAGGGACTTCTTGTTCTTTTCTGAACATTGGCAACATTCTATCAAAAATTGTACACTAATCTTCCCTCTTCCTGGAAGTGTTTTCTGCCTGGTATCTCCATGGCTTGCTTGCTTACTTCCTATGATTATTAGCTTTCCAATGAGTATCTCCCTTTCTACCCTACTTAAAATCATAATGCCTGTACTTTATCAATGCTTTACTTTTTTTCTGTAACCCCTAGCATAATAACCTTTAATATATTTCTTTCATGTGATTTTAATTTTTTTTCTAATTTATGCTTCATGGTGGCATTGAAATATTTTGGTTTTGCTTTACTATTTTATTTTCTATATGTATACCTGACACGTAATTTCAGTGATTACTTGTTTTCTTGTTTGTGCTCATGAATAAGTGTTTGAACCATGTAAATTCTTTACTCTCAGAGAATTGATCAGAGTTGGGTACCTTTCGCAGCACCAGTGAATTCACATATTGTTTAATGACCCCGAAACCTTAGGACCAAGATTTTTCTCAAAAAAGAGGAGCTGAAACTCTTTTGCAGCAATTTAAATGTATAACTACAAGAATGTTGGCAGTTATCATTTGAAAGAAAAATGGGATTATTATTATATAAAGAGAGCAAGAACAGGTGGCATGGGTAAAGACGATAGAAGAAAAAGGGCTTGTGAAAAGACAAAATGATATTCCAATGAGGCAGTAGAATGAAACTGGACAAGAACTAGTCTCTAAAGATGTTGCCCTATCAATTCCCCATTCTGGCCTCAACTTTAGACTAAAATCTTCTGTTTGAGAAAATCCATTCTTATTCTTATAATTATAGAGGACATGCATTTCAAACCGACTCAGCTGAAAACACCTTTTAATTCATAATTTTAGAAAAATTACCTCGATTCTGCTTTCCAAATGCTCTTTCCAAGCTGGCTCTAAATTCAAATTTAGTTATTTATTGTTCTTTTGGCAACCCTACTCTGCCTGCTTACCTTAGATTTTGTAAAGATCCAAGATACTTGGCATTTCCCTTTTGTTCAGAGAACCATATTTGTAGCTGTTGCAAAGCACTTTGTTTCATCCTTTTTGGTCCAATGCCCTTGGGGATTTGGACTTCACTTTTCAAATATGGAGCACTGGAAATTTAAGTGTGAGGATCAGCAGGCTGCAAGGACTCTAGCTTCCTAGAAATAGCTCAGAACCTTATACTCTGAGAATCTTCCACCTCCCTGGACAAGAGACAGAGCCAAGTCTTTACACTTTGTAGAACAGAAAGCCTTGTCTCTCTTCTAGTCTCCATAAGTGCATTCTCCTTAGCTTATTTTTTCCTCAGAGGAACTTCTCATATGCCTCAAGGAGCAGGTAGAACACTGGGATAATCTCTCCTTTGGGTTCATTTTATTGCAAGACCAGGAGAGAGGCTGCTTCTGCTTTCAGTGCTACCAAAATTAGTGTGCAAGAAATCAAAAAGCCTAGCTTATAGCAAATAAAGTTAATATTATTGTGTGAATAGGCCTGATTTATGGAGTGTGTGGGTCTTGTAATAGTGGAGTATTTGCAGCAAGATTCTATGGCACAACATAATCTCCTCAATTCATAGGATATTGGAAAAAATAGATGAAACATTTTAGCATTTTCTCTGTTCTTACATAATGTACAGTTTAGTCATGTAATTTAAACAATTATTTCTCAAATTAATTAATCCTATAAGTACCTTAAACAAATTTTAAAATTTGGATATCACTTTAGAGATCTTTCTTGAAATGAAAGAGGTATGAAACAATTCCACTGACAATAAAAATAAATTTGATTTAGAGAAAAATCACAAAGATATATATTCAAATAAGTGACTTTCTTGACAATACTTATTTCTGACAGCTAATTTTCTAACTGTACTCAGATATAATTGATAATCCATATTTTACTTTTGTCAAAATGAAGCAAGTTACTCATCTTGAAAATGTAAAAGTAATAGTGTCTATATATACTATTTGTGATGATTTTGAAAATTTCACAAGTTGATTATGAAAAACACAGAAATTATTTATGAAAATGGCAAATATTCAATAAATGCTTTTGTTAGTGTAGACAAACACATCCTCATTAAATTCCCTACTTCCTATCATTCTAATTTGTCCCTGACTGGAACAGTGATGTACTTTCATCTATTTTGTAGATGCGTCCAATTTATTTCTACTAGGATTTCTGCTGCTTGTGAATTTTTTAATTAATTTTATGTAGTATAAATTTATTAGGTAGATAGTATTAATGATAGGAACACAGTAGCCTTTAAATATGAAAGATAAGTCCTATAAGTATAAACATAAAACCTTGATTTTGTACTAAGTACATGATATATTGACAAGTGTTATTAATATTTGTGCAATGATCTGCACAATATGACTAACCTTGCTATTAAAAGCTTTGTTGTGATTAAAGAAATTGAAGGTGAATGAAAGGTCATAAAAATTTTACCATAGAGAAAGACAAAACAAAACACAGAATAATTTCAAATTGCATATAGTTTGGATTAATGGGGTATTTTAATAAATTCTAGTTTAAGATTGTGAATCATCACATATATTTGAAATGAGTGAGTCACCGGACTTACAAAATCAACCCTTAATTATTAGGCACAGAGAGTCCTTTAAATTTGGTCAATCTGATAAGTACAAATGTTTGCTAAGACATAAAAATTTATTTGGCTGAACTATAATAAGATCTCATAGAGTCTAAATCATACTTTATGTTTTCAGTCACTATAAAATCTTGCCACTTTTATTTCCATACTTGTGTGCATAAGATTCTTAATTTTATTCTTTATTATTCATTATATAATATTCTTGTTTCATGAGAAGAAAAGTAATAACAGATACTTGCTACATATACATTTATATAACTGATTTTTCTGATAACTTTTTAAAATTATCCTTTAACATATTTATGCCAACCAGAAAAAGTTTAATGTAATTATTAAATAACACCCTGAAATGTACCAAACTGAAACTAAGTAAAGTCCAGCATGAGGTGATTAGTTTCCCAACATGAGGAGACTGTATAATTTATAATCAATACCAAGTTGATTGTTTTAGAGTGTAGATGTTTAATTGTATGAGTTTTACAATAATAAACTGATATTATCTAATATAAATCAGGTTACCACAATCTTATGATCACCCTACAAATAAATGTAAAAATATTACACACTTGTGTTTTATTGTACAATATATATGTTACATAAGCACAGATATACACTGGTATTTCATGTTTATATAATATATATAACTGTATATAAAATTCATGAAAATGTATATGTGTACATATTTATGTTTATCTGTATAATGGATGTTTTTTAAACTGTTAACCTGAATACTAAATGGAAGGATAAAAGCACTATACAATTCAAATAATAGGAATTGCTTTAAAAATAGTTGCTTTTGTACAATTCTTTGTAGAATTGGATGACTTGAGCAGTTTCTTTAGCTTGCCCTTTCACAAAAGCAAATATCTTTTTTTTTCTTGTTTATTTTTCTAGGCAAATTTCATTGGTAGAAAGAGCTTCCTCCATAGACAAACTAGAAGAAAATATGCCATTAGATTATACTTTGCTTGGTACTGATTTCTCTTTATAATTTGTCCTGTGTGATCAACATTATTTCATCTACCTTCAGGTAAAATCAGGCACAAGTGGAAAAATGACTTCATTAACTAGAATTCGTCAAGTTCCAATTTTCTACTTCAAACTATCAACTGTTCTTTATGTAAAAGGGCCTCTAAACAGTTTGGTTTTAGTATTCTTTTGTGTTCTAGTTTATTAATATTGTTTTTCACATATAACCTGCAACTATTTAAAAAACTCTTGATGTGATCTAACCCATATAGCCTAGAAAGAATTTCAACTGTTTTATTTATACATTAATCAATGAAACTAAAATTATATTAACATTTTGATGTTATTATTCTGCTAAATTCATTGCTTCAGTTCAACTAAACTCTTAAATCTTGTTTATATATTTTCCCATATATAGAACTAGAATGCACTGTAATCACTCTCATAATGGATACTTGACACAAATGCTGAATTTAAAAAAAGTTTCCTCATTAAAACCAATGCTTTCTTTTGCCTACTTAGGGTACATTATTTTTCTTCTTTCAGCATTTCAATATCACATCCGTGTAATATGTGAGAAATGTACTTTTTACACCTTTACCAAATTCATTAGTAAATGGTAAAAAAAAGGTCAAGTCCTGTAACATTGACTCAAATACAATATTAAAGATCTACACATGGGCCAATATTAAACTATTAATTAACATGTTTGGATGTGTTTTAATCCTATGTAAAGCAAACTTGGTCAGATTAATAGTCTCATACAAAACATATATAAATGCATCACTTGCCAAGGATCATTCTATTATTTTACTATAATTAATATCTGACACTTCAAACATGATCCTTTCCCACATAAATTGGAGGAAAAAATGAATGAGCTTACATACACCAGT
This sequence comes from Sciurus carolinensis, assembly GCF_902686445.1. Classification (NCBI taxonomy): domain Eukaryota; kingdom Metazoa; phylum Chordata; class Mammalia; order Rodentia; family Sciuridae; genus Sciurus; species Sciurus carolinensis. The sequence goes on along the minus strand of NC_062217.1, from coordinate 107,912,935 downwards.
GGTTTTTAGTTCTGTGCTCAGTATGCTATTATTTCAACACAAATGCCTTCATATATCTAAATGAGGAGTCATTAAATATAAAAATCATTCCATATTGCTAATTATCAGATTCTATTTTATGGGGATTCTATTATTTTCTTTCTTAATTAGTTGTAGAATCTGCTCTTAAAACATGAACCTTGCATGATACTTATTTGTCTTTAAAAGTTCTGTGATTATATATACACAATGGAATACTACTCAGCCTTGAAGAATGAAATTATGGCATTTGCAGGTAAATGGATGGAGTTAGAGAATATTGTGCTAGGTGAAATAAGCCAGTCCCAAAAAAACCAAAGACCAAATATTTTCTCTGATATGTGATGCTGATTCATAATTGAGGAAGGGAGCCAGGGAAGAATGGAGAAACTTTAGATTGGGCAGATGGGAAGTGAGGGGAGGGAAGGGGACATGGTGGTGGGAAAGTTGATGGAATGAGATGGATGTCATTATCCTATGTACATGTATGATTGCATGAATGCTATGACTCTGCATGGTGTACAACCATGGTGTACAATGAGTGGAAATGCATTCTGCTGTCATGTATAATTAATTAGAACAAATTTTAAAAAGGAGAAAATGTTGTATGATTCACCTTTTCTTTGTTGCTGTCATTTATCTTGAATAAGAATGGGGAAAATGAAATGATTTGAATTATAAATCATGAGGCTGAATTAAAAATTAAAACCTCAAGCCTGGTAAGCATGTGGCTTGGCCTCAGAGTCAATTTGTACCAAGATTTTAATTATACACAGATTCGTACCACTTTAAATACCAATAGATTTCTTTTATATTCTTGTAGGCTTCACTTTCATTTGAGAATGGCTCTTCTCATGCTGAGATATTTGATTGCCCATCATTCCAACTTGTTAATTTTATACCCTACAATCGTGATAGTAGCAGAAGGGTTTTCCATGTTTCATTTTCTTCTATGGAAAAAGGAAGGAAGAGGGGCAAGGAGGGGAAAAAAAGAAAGGAAGGAAGGAAGGAAGGAAGGAAAACAGGAAGGAAAGAAGAAAGGTAAATGTAAAGGTTTGATTGGTTTGGCATGGGAAGGTGATTAACCCATTTAATCAACTCACTGGGTTTTGTGAGCAGGGATGAGGAAGAACACAGCAGGAATACTGATAAAGCTTGAGGTAAGCAACACAGCTTTGTATTCTTGACCCTGAGTTTTATTCCTCTCAGTCTACTGCTGTTCTGTAGGAGTATAGACAACTCTTCATGTGTCTAAATAGTTTTCTGTGTGAAAAGATTCACACTTACACTCTGATTCCAATAGAACCATATTTTCTTTCAATACCTCATTCTTTTGGCTATTTTATTTTTCATTTTATCTTTTGAGTTTTATTTTTCATCTTTGAGAGTCTGTATTTCTTATTTTGCTTTTCTATGATAACATAGTTTGTCTTAAAACTCCTGATTTTTTTTTTTTTTTTGAGATTTTTCAACTGAAAGCAATTATGTTCTGGGGATATTTGGTATTGGGTGGCCAGATGTGTAGCTGTCCCAACTGGTGGAATTGTGGTGGAGGGGTTTGTTACTAGCATATAGAGACTTGATGCCAATGATGCTGCAAAATATCTGCAAGGAGAAAAAGAATTTCTTTTCTCACCCATCACTGGGTTCATGGCTGAGACCCCTATAACAAACGAAATTAACAAAACAAAACCATACACATTTATTTAGTACAAGTTTTATGTGACATGACAGATTTGGAGATGAAGACCCAGAGACACAGGGAAAACTACATTTTTTATGAACTGTCATGCAAAAATATAATTGGAGTACAAACAGCTATGATCTGTTGGTATTAAACAGAGACATTTAGGGAGGTCTGTTGTTTGGACTCTTTGTGTTTCTGTTTTCAGGGACGAGGATGTTCCTTTCCTCTGAGTATAGGGAAGATCCCTCTGGAATGAAGGTTTATGAATTGCTTTAAAAGAAAGTCAGAGAATTCTTTTATGACCTGCTTTTGGGGGAAAAGAGTAGGAAAGTTCAGGGAGACTGTCCTGTTTCTGTGTTTTCTCAAATCCAAGGTCCCATGTTTTAATATAATGTATGCTGAACCCCATCACATTCAAAATGCTGGAGACCAATTCTCCATAAGAAGGAATTATCTGGGTCTAAATTTCAGTAGTGCTAAGACTGATAAACCCTCTTCTAGAGAATACAAAAATATTTCTAAACATAGAATATAGATCAATAAAAATGGGCCTCACTCCATTCAGATTGAATCATAAAATTGTTATAGGTAGGAAGCCTAAAGATCTGCTTTGTAAATAGACCTATCAAATAATTTCTCATCATACTGACATTCTAAAACTATAATTATTGTGACATTCTACAAACTAGCCCCTTTTACAGATATGAAGAACGACTGCATCTATTGTATGACCCATATTCTAAAGTTTATTTTTAAATTTGAAGACAAAAATGTACATACTTCATAATTTCCTTTGGTAATTGGCCTAGACAACTATAATAAACTATGTGTTTTCTGTTTGTCTCTGATATCGCCAGTGTATCTACCCACTTAGTAATTTTTTTGCCCTTGATTTTTCTAAAAATATCACTTTAAAATTACTGGATTACCACAAGCAAATTGCTACCAATTATCACTCTGTAGTGTCAACCTCTAATAGCCATCAGTGTGTGAATGACCAAGAGAAGATAAACCATGATGTCATGATGTTTTTTGATTTTTAATTTTTTTTTCATTTCCCGCTTAATCTCCTAATCAGTAAACATTAAACCAAGAACAATTTTCTTTTTATTTTTCCTTTTTTTTTATATTTCTTCATTTTGGGACTCTCTTACATATATATCTTAAACCATTTTCCTTTCATTCCCTTCCTCTCTGACTCCTTCTTCCCCAACCCTTCTCTCTCTATCTCTCATTTTTAGTGAGAAAATGGTAGATGACCTCATAACCTCCAGGGGACTATTCAATGAGAGGTCACTGACTGTAATGTGAGGAAGTTGAAAGGAGGATAAAATTGAAAGAGTAATACTTCAGGGTTTTGTCTTTCTTCTTGGAAATTAGAACGAACTGTAAAAAGGGGCTATCAATAACAAAAACTAAGTGAGATAGAAAAGACTACAGTTCTCTGCTTGAGGTTAAGGTGATCTAAATAGGAATTAACTTTATTCCAGTCACATATTTCAGATTTTATTAATGAAACTCCTAGAGACAAATGTTGATAAAATCATGATACAGTGACTACATATGATGATGCATAATGTAATAATATTTATATTTCAAAGTATTTGACATATACATAGTGTATCCTCTATATTTTTAGCATCATTTCTGTGGAAATGTTTAAAAATATCTTAATACCAAATTTGTTACTAAATAAAAATAATTTATATTATTTCTGATATGAAAGTCTTAGGTTTTCAAACATCTTGAGAAATACAGTCATTCAGAATCCCAGACTGAGAATCAGTACCCCTTAAAAATGGGAACAATGAAATATAAAAGAGATTGATTAATCATAAACTTGGAGAACTCTAATGATACACATCAGGGAATGGTAAACTAAATGCATTTCAAAATGTCACATACCTAGAAATTTGACTATTACATATGTGCACTCTGAATATAGATCCACCCAGGAGTTGAGGTAGCATGTTACAAGGATGATAAATCAAGAATACACATGCTAATTTTGGAAAATGAAATCATTACTTTAATATTTTTAAAGAATAAAAAATAAAATGAACATAAAATTTCATGATTTATTTCAGGAAAAATAGATGGTAAATTTCCCCATTTGTAAAGACTGCATTATAATCCTCCCTGGGATTCTCAAGATTTACATTTTTTTAAATTAAGAAAGTCTTGGTAAAAAGGCTAAGAAAAAGCATTGTCATCAAATTTCCTTCTAGATTTTTAAATTTTTAATTATGAAAGTTATATAATTTAAAAATTGGAGTTTAAGAAACCCCAATGTACCTGTGTGTCCAACCTCAACATTTCATCATTATCAGCTCATGGCAACTCCTTGTTTTATTTTATCTTCCTTTATTATAGATAGATACATTATTTTCAAGGACATTCAAAATATTGTGAAGTATCTTCTGTAAAAATCTTAAGGATAACTCTTTAAAAATATTATCACAGCAAAAAAATTAACAATTCTTAGTAGTGTCAAATAAACTACACAGTACCTAGTTCCTAGTTTTCTCCTGATTTCCATTAGTTTGTTTGTTTTGCCATGTTATATGTATGTCCCTTGTCTCTTGAAATTTATACATTTCAACAAAAACTAGATGATTTATACTGTGCAGTTTTCTTCATTCTGAATTTGCCTGATTACATCTTATCTTCCTTACATTTCCTCCAAATTAGTAAAATATCAATCTGATTCATATCTTGTGTTTGTGTTCAGGAGTCTTTCTTCTAAGGTGCTGGCATTGGATTGGGAGTCTCTTTTTTGTGATGTTAAAATTATAAATGGATTTAGATACTGTCAGTCAGATGTCAGCATTCTAGATTTTCACATTATTTCATTACATATTTTAGCTTTCTCATTTCATGATAGGTTAAAATTGGTGATATATTAATTGTAATGTTCTGTTTTATAAGCTGAGAGTATAACGTCTCAGTAAATGATTTTCCCTCTTAAGTTGGTTTTCTATTTTCCTCCAAATGTGGTCACTAAGATGTGCTGTTGATGTCAGTTTGAAATCGTAGACTTGAACAGCTTTAATTCATCACAGCTGTTACAGTTATTAACACACAAACTGCTTTGTCTTTGACTAATAGGAGCCTCTTCCAGTTCACTCTTGAAACAAGTAGTTTCTTTTATCTCTGGATTTTGGTTGGATTCTTAAATAATATCAGCTCTCTATTTTTTGCCATAATATGTGAAGCAAAAAACATTCCTTAAGAAGTAGCAAAGTTAACATATTTATTTTTTTACACAAAAGTCAAATACATCTGTCACTTTTTGCTACACTCATTATCAAAATTTCAATGTTAAATTGGGTGACCAGAAAATAAAAGAATCAAGTCTTCTAAACAATCTATAACTATACTGTTCTTCAGAAGTTATTGGCAATCATCTGGAGAAAGACATATCCTGTCCTTGATTCTCTTTGCTTTTATATGTCAAACTTTTAAAAAGTTGTATTCCTTGTAGTGACTACAAATGACCACAAGATATGATGTAAGCCTCCAGTGTCTTGAAGGCTCATGATGGTTTATTTTGCATTTTATCATTGCTTTCTTTTTGTGTTTTCCTTTCAGTATTATGTAATGATGTGCAAATTCAGTACAAATTACCCAATGCTAAGACCTGCTGATTGTATTGATGGTGTCTTTTACCGTCTCTTTAATCCCACCACTTGTTAGCATTTGCTCTTCAAATTTTTAATTCAAGAGTTTCAAGATGTTTATTAAGAGGTTACCTTGCTCTTGACAGAGATCATTCCTTCAAACTGTATATGAATAACTGTGAATAGCAAATTAAAAGTCCAATTTCTCAAGAGACCTACTTTGTTTATTTTTCAAGGAGGATTGCATGACGGCCTTATCTTGTCACAGACACTACACATTTAAAGATTTTCGTCTTCAACCACTTCCTGTAAACTCTCAGATTTTGAAAGCTACTTTCTTTAAGATTTCAAGAGGCTCTTAATGGAAGGTATTAATGTTCTTGAATAAAAACACATTACTTTCCCTACATTATAACATATTATCTATTGCTCCCAAACTAAAATAATACAGTGGTTTCTGAAACATCAGGTATGTTAATGGTGATTCTGATGGTATAAGAGTTTATCACAGGTATATATACAAGTTATGGTTGAGAAAATAGTCTCACATGTGGTTAATGTCATCTATAATACTATAATTCTGTGCTAGCTTTCTGTCACTATGATAAAATACCTGAGAATAGCAATTTAAAAGGAAAAAAGATTTATATTGGTCACAAAGGTTTCCGCCCTGGATTGCTTGGCCTGGTTGCTTTTCAGCCTGTGACAAGGCAGTATATCATGGGATAAGGGCAAAGCAGAGGAAAGCTGCTCCCCTTAAGGCAGTCAGAAGTGGGGATGGAGGGAGAGAGTTGGGGACAATATACATTCTTCAAAGACATGCCTTCAATAAACTACTTCCTCCAACTAGGCCCCCCTCCTAAAATTTCTGCCATCTCACAATAGTTCATTAAACTCTAAACCTATAAATGGATCAACCCATTCTTGAGGTCAGACCCCTCATGATCTAATCACCTCCCTAAGTCCCTATCTCTGACCACTGCTGTTCAGAGGACCAAATCTCTTTTGGGAATCAAGTCCTCAACACAAGGACTTTTAGGGGACATTTAAGAGCCAAACCACAGCAAATTGCTTCTTAAAGGTATCAATAGGAAAATAGGAATTGAAACTGTGTAACCTACACTTTGGCAGAATACTGCCAGATGGTAACAACAATTAGGAATTGTTTCTGTGAAAAATCATTTTAAAAAATATCTATGGAGAAAATTAAGAGACGAAGGACAAAAGCTTGTCATTGTTGTTAGCATCATTTCCTTTTGAGAGGAGGATTTTTAAAACAATCCCAACTATGCTAAATATAATGGATAAAATGCCAGGCATAATTAACACTAAATAACATTAAATAGGACAGTAGAGGTGCTTCATCTTTAAAATTTCCTATATCTGTGTAGCACTTTTAATAGCTCAAAATTAAACTCAGATTATCCATTCAGATTATATTCATAGAATAATCAACTAGCTTCACTCATCTTAATTCATAATACAAAACCCTTAGGCATTAGATAAAAAAGCTAAGATTTTGTGGTATTCTTTTGACATCAACACTTGTAACAATAAGTTGATAAGATACATATGGATGGTTTCCATAAAGTGCCTATGCGATTATTCTCAGTGAACAGTTGTAAACCTGTCATGCAAAAACGCATGGAATTGCTTAATTTGTGTTTAATGTAACAGCTATAATTTCTCAATAATGTATTAGGACTTGACAACCCTGAATACTAATTCTTTAGTGAGAATGCATGTAAAAACTATAAAAGGCAATTAAGAAGATCATTTTATTCTTTAGAAAAAGAAAAAAATCAATCACTACTGCCACTAAATCTAATGTACCTAATAAAGTATAATCTCTCATGTTGGTAGTTTATTAGAATTTTTTTCCCATTTGTTAACGTGGCTTTTATGCTTCCTTTTATAATAATGTCAAATGTAGGGTCAACATCTGTTGTTTCTTAGACAAATAAAAACTTGTTTTTTAACCTTCTGGAGTCCTCAAATAAGTATAGAATTTCACTATTTTGAATTTAACTATTCAAAGAAGTTTAGTAAAGTTTATATATGAATTTGTAAGTAAATTGGATATTGTTTATGAAGAGTGTTGGGTTCTTGTTTAGGCTATTTGAGATATCTCATTTACAGTGAAAAAAAGTAATGTTACCCAACAAAACAGTGATTTATAATTTATCAACTGCACCATAGAGTTCCCACATTAGAGTTCCTGTTGCCATAATAGAATGTTAGATACTTGCCAAAATAAGCAGTCTTAGAAAGGTATCAGTGAGGAACCCATGACTCTATCTGACTTTGTGTAGATAGAGACAGAGTAGACTCATTGCAGCTAAAATTTTCTATGACTTGTACACATTTTCTATTTAATTCTGCAATCTTAGAAATTATATTAACGAATGATATTCCTATAATTATGTATAGATTCTTCCCTTCTTTTGAGCACTTCAATTTCTCTATAGATTTACATGTCATTGTGTAGGTAGGCATGGTGGTGCACTCCTGTAATCCTAGCAACTTGGAGACTGAGGCAGGAGAATTGCAATTTCAAAGCCAGACTCAGCAACTTAGCAAGACCCTGTCTCAAAATTTATAAAATAAAAAAAAATAAAAGGTTGGGGATGAGACTCAGTGGTTAAGCACCCCTGATTTCAATCCCTGGTCCAAAAAACAAAACAAAATAAAACAAAAACAAAAACAAACAAAAACCCAGAAAAACAATCTATCTGTCACTGTGGATAAGATTGAATAAAGGAGTAGATTTCTTATTTAGGAGACCCCCAATTAGTTCTTTTAGCAACCTGGCATTTTTTTCACTGAATTGGTTCCTTATTTCCCTGAACACTTTTAACATTTTTTAGTAAAATTAATGTTAGTATGAAAAAGTCTTCCCCTATTGGTATGGTTTTAAGACCAATTGATACTCCTAAAACTACTGAGAAGTCTAAGAACCATTTATTATATGAGTTATACCTATTGATATTACTCTACTGGAAATTGAAACTGAGAATTGAAACTGAAATTGAAATGTATGAATATGTAAATACATATTCTAGTCATCAGAGTAATTATTTCCTAACTATAGGTATAGCCACTGGAAAACAAATATTTGTAGCAAATAAGCCAAAGATAGATGCATCTGTTTAAATTATAACTTTCAAAGAATTAGCTTTTTCAGTGACCCTTTCTCTGAGCAATGTAATTGATAGAAAATGTAGTTTATGTTACTGTACTAAACCTAACTGCATAGCAAAAAAATAAAATTAAATTAAAATAAAGGAAGTAACAGTGGGTTTTGCATCCTGACTAAATGACCAAGAGTTAGTGAGGATGTACAAGGTCTTTCAATGACTTAGCACCTTGCTATTTATGAAGGGGAGAAGGGAGGGGACTGAAGGACAGAGTGCAGTACTCACTGTATGGCTTTTGCTTCTGTGCAAATCTAGTTGTCATCTATTAGCATATATTTGTCAAATTCAACACTTTCATGCATTGAGATTTGAAAACAAATCTATGGTCAATTACATAGTAAATTAAAATAAGTGCATAAGAGGGTCTCATTGTACACTGACACTGAATTTTTTACCATTTGTTTCCAGTGACTCTTGACTAATCAAATTGTATGTAAAATATAATCAATGATTCTGAAATTGAATATAGTTTGTTTCCAAAGAAATAATTTGAAATGAATCATTGTGTATATTGTCATATAAACATTTATGTTTGAAGAGTAATTAAAATGGAACTAGAACACTACTTAAAATGGAAATAATATCTATCTTGAGTTGCTCTCTTTGTTTCTATCCTCTGTTTATGGGCATTTTTGTGAGTACTAAGTTTGAATTTGTGAATACTAAAACACTGTAAAAAGCAATATATTTAATTCTGTCATTTTCAACTTTCTTGAAATTAATTTCTTGTGAAACTTAGTCTCAATGTTTACTACTTACCCACCACTCTCTGGGAGCCACAGCTCCACATAGATTATGGTTGTGCCTAAGTCTAGGGGTTATGTAGACTCCTGAGAAACCATTGGTTCAACATGCAGAGCTTCTTTGTGTATAACACTGTTGTTGTTTTTTTTTTCCTGCAAAGTTTGGGGAATAGGCTTTTTAGTGTACCTTTGACTTTTTGTTCTTTTTTTTTTTTTATTTTATTTTTTTTTTTTACGTTTACATAGGGTAATGATGTTTATTATATTTTTCCCCTCCCCCCCACCCCTCCCACCCCTCTTTTCCCTCTACACAGTCCTTCTTTCCTTCATTCTTACTGCTCTCCTTAGCCTAACTCTAAACCTAACCCTAAACCTAATGCTAGCCCGTCCCACCCCCCATTATATGTCCTCATCCGCTTATCAGCGAGATCATTCGTCCTTTAGTTTTTTGAGATTGGCTTATCTCACTTAGCATGATATTCTCCAATTTCGACCATTTGCCTACAAATGCCATAATTTTATCATTCTTCATTGCGGAGTAATATTCCATTGTATAAATATGCCACAGTTTCTTTATCCATTCATCAATTGAAGGACATCTAGGTTGGTTCCACAATCTGGCTATGGTGAATTGAGCAGCAATGAACATTGATGTGGCTGTATCTCTGTAGTATGCTGCTTTTAAGTCCTTTGGGTATAGGCCAAGGAGTGGGATAGCTGGGTCAAATGGTGTTTCCATTCCAAGCTTTCTGAGGAATCTCCACACTGCTTTCCAGAGTGGTTGCACTAATTTGCAACCCCACCAGCAATGTATGAGTGTTCCTTTTTCACCACATCCTCGCCAACACCTATTGTTGCTTGTATTCTTGATAATCGCCATTCTAATTGGGGTGAGATGAAATCTTAGGGTAGTTTTGATTTGCATTTCCCTTATTACTAGGGATGTTGAACATTTTTTCATATATCTGGTGATTACTTGTACATCTTCTTCTGTGAAGTGTCTGTTCATTTCCTTAGCCCATTTGTTGATTGGATTATTTGTATCCTTCATGTAGAGTTTTTTGAGTTCTTTATAGATTCTGGAAATTAGCGCTCTATCTGAGGTATGGTTGGCAAAGATATTCTTCCATGCTGTAGGCTCTCTCTTCACATTTCTGATAGTTTCCTTTGCTGAGAGAAAGCTTTTTAGTTTGAATCTATCCCAGTTGTTTATTCTTGCTTTTATTTCTTGTGCTATGGGAGTCCTGTTAAGGAAATCTGATCCTGAGCCAACAAGTTGAAGATTTGGACCTACTTTTTCTTCTATAAGATGCAGGGTCTCTGGTCTGATTCCGAGGTCCTTGATCCATTTTGAGTTGAGTTTTGTGTAGGGTGAGAGATAGGGGTTTAGTTTCATTCTATTGCATATAGTTTTCCAGTTTTCCCAGCACCATTTGTTGAAGAGGCTATCTTTTCTCCATTGCATATTGTTGGAACCTTTGTCTAGTATGAGAAAATTGTATTTATTTGGGTTTGTGTCCATGTCCTCTATTCTGTACCATTGATCTACCTGTCTATTTTGGTACCAATACCATGCCGTTTTTGTTACTATTGCTTTGTAGTAGAGTTGAAGATCTGGTATTGCAATACCCCCTGCTTCGCTCTTGCTACTGAGGATTGCTTTAGCTATTCTAGGTTTTTTATTCTTCCAGATGAATTTCATAATTGCTTGCTCTATTTCTGCGAGGTACATCATTGGGATTTTAATTGGAATTGCATTGAATCTGTATAGAACTTTAGGTAGTATAGCCATTTTGACGATATTAATTCTGCCTATCCAGGAACATGGGAGATCTTTCCATCTTCTAAGGTTTTCTTGAATTTCTTTCTTTAGTGTTCTGTAGTTCTCATTGTAGAGGTCTTTCACCTCTTTTGTGAGATTGATTCCCAAGTATTTTATTTTCTTCGATGCTATTGTGAATGGGGTAGTTTTCCTAATTTCTCTTTCTGAAGATTCATCACTTATGTATAAAAATGCATTGGATTTATGAGCATTGATCTTGTAACCTGCTACTTTACTGAATTCACTTATGAGTTCTAAAAGTTTTCTGGTGGAATTTCCAGGTTCCTCTAAATATATAATCATGTCATCAGCGAACAGGGATAGTTTGAGTTCTTCTTTTCCTATTCGTATCCCTTTAATTTCTTTGGTTTGTCTGATTGCTCTGGCTAGAGTCTCAAGGACGATGTTGAATAGAAGCGGTGAAAGAGGGCATCCCTGCCTTGTTCCAGTTTTTAGGGGGAACGCTTTCAGTTTTTCACCATTTAGAATGATATTAGCCATGGGCTTAGCGTAGATGGCCTTTATAATGTTTAGGAATGTTCCCATTACCCCAATTTTTTCTAGTGTTTTGAGCATGAAGGGATGCTGTATTTTATCAAATGCTTTTTCTGCATCTATTGAAATAATCATGTGATTCTTAACTTTAAGTCTGTTGATATGGTGAATGACATTTATTGATTTCCGAATGTTGAACCAACCTTGCATCCCTGGGATAAAACCCACTTGATCGTGGTGCACTATCTTTTTAATATATATTTGTATGCGATTTGCTAAAATTTTGTTGAGAATTTTTGCATCGATGTTCATTAAGGATATTGGTCTGAAATTTTCTTTCCTTGATGTGTCTCTGTCTGGTTTAGGTATCAGGGTGATATTGGCTTCATAGAACGAGTTTGGTAGGGTTCCCTCCTCTTCTATTTCATGGAATAGTTTGAGGAGTATTGGAATGAGCTCTTCTTTAAAGGTTTTGTAGAACTCGGCTGAGAACCCATCTGGTCCTGGACTTTTCTTTGTTGGTAGGCTTTTGATGACCTCTTCTATTTCATTGCTTGAAATTGGTTTATTTAAGTTGTGTATGTCCTCCTCGTTCAGTTTAGGTAGTTCATATGTCTCTAGAAATTTGTTGATGTCTTCAAGGTTTTCTGTTTTGTTGGAGTATAGATTTTCGAAATAGCTTCTAATTATGTTTTGTATTTCACTCGTGTCTGTTGTGATGTTTCCTTGTTCATTCCGAATTTTAGTAATTTGAGTTTTCTCCCTCTTTCTCTTTGTTAGTGTGGCTAAGGGTTTATCAATTTTATTTATTTTTTCAAAGAACCAACTATTTATTTTATTAATTTTTCCGATTGTTTCTTTTGTTTCAATTTCGTTGATTTCGGCTCTGATTTTAACTATTTCCTGTCTTCTACTACTTTTGGTATTGGTCTGCTCTTCTTTTTCTAGTGCTTTGAGCTGTAGTGTTAAGTCGTTTATTTGTTGATTTCTACTTCTTTTTTTGAATGCACCCCATGAAATAAATCTTCCTCTAAGTACTGCTTTCATAGTGTCCCAGAGATTTTGATATGATGTGTCTTTGTTCTCGTTTACTTCTAAGAATTTTTTTTGACTTTTTGTTCTTAAACACCTGCTTCTACCAACTTATTTCTCAGCTTTCTTCTTTTTTCAATGCTGAGAATTGAACCCTGGGTCTTGCATATATGTCAGGCTTGACCATTGAACCATATTCCCAAACCCTATCTTGCTGCTTTCTTAAGCTAGCTTTTTACCAAGACTGTGAAGGAAGACAAGGCTCCTGCATGAACTGTCTCTTCCTCTATTTTAAAACGTGCATTTATTGCCCATTTCTTACCTCTCTAGTTGTGATTTTTAAAAATATAGTCTATGATGAATAACATTCTTTGAAATCTCAAAGAACCAAAGAAAAATGAGTTGTCTGAGATTTAGAAATACATAATGCAATCCTGTATCACTGTGATCTCTGATCACAAAGTTTGACAGAAATTTAATGAGGTAGTAAAGTTTCCTCATAGGAAATATTTACCAATGATTATTTTATTTCAATTTTGAAATCTAATATCAAATAAAGCTATAATTGCCATCTGATTTAGGTTAGTTTTTTAGCAATCCCTAAAATTATTATAGAGTAAACCTCTTGAAGTGTGAAAAATACAGTTAAATTTAACTTACAGGATGAAAGTATTGCTAATAATTTACTAATAATTATAATAATTGTAATATTATAAATTATAAAATAAATTATAATTTTATAATAATTTACTAATAGTAAAATAATACATTTTAATTTTTATCTTTTTTCTCATTTTAATAGCATACGTATAAAAAAGTACACAATATCAGTATTATCATTATAGAGATAATACTGAATTTCGTGAATACTAAAACACTGTAAAAAGCAATATATTTAATATATATTGCTTGTTGCACCCTTGTAGCAACACAATATCCTGCATACTAGGACTATCCCAAATGCCTGTTTCTTAGTCCATGATCCCTTCCCCACACATGAAAAGTCTACTAACTTCTATAGAAATCAGCTTTTTGTTTAAATTTTTATATTTATAAACTAAACATGCATTCTTATAGACCATGGCTTAGTTTTGTCTGTTTTTTCATTTTCCACAATTATAAGTATATATAATGTATTGTTTTATGTATAGCTTACTCTATTATGGTCATATATTTTTGATATTTGCTCTTGTATATATAAGTAAATAGTTCTACTTTTCTAAAAATTTGTATTGCCATATATTTTTCAATTTTATGATTGTACCACAATTAGTTTATCCATTCTATTCTCTATAGCACTTGGGTTATTTCAGATTGGAGTTATGAATTGTACATATGGTTTGGTTTGAATCAGCACCCATCTCCATTGGGTATATACTTAGAATTTCTAGGGCATGTATTTTGCATATGTCCAACTTTTCTGGAAAATGATTTAGTGTTAAATTGTTGTAATAATATAAAACATCTCCAAGGAGCACATGAGACTTTCATGCTACTATATCATTGTCACACTTAATAATGACCAACCAATTTTGGATTTTTTGGTATGTCTGCGTAGTGATGATTAATTGCAGTTTTAGTTTTTTTTCATTGGTTATTAATGAGTTAAAACACTTTTAATGTATTTATTGAACATTCACTATCTGTGAATTGCTATTTCAATTAACTTGAACATTTTCTACAAGCTGTCTTAATACTATTTATTTGAAGATTTTAAAAAATATTTTTTACAACAAGATATTTTCCTGTTAATGTATATTACAGATCTTCAATTTGAAATTTTTGGTATCTTTTAATCCTCTTAATTGTGCCTTAAGAAGAATAAGATTTCAGAAGGTATTTTCTCTCAAACTAAAATTATTTTCCTGCCCTAAGGTTAGAATATATTATCATAATATAACTTCCAAAACTTGTTACTTTGCATTTCACAATTAATTCTACAATCCATTTGAAGTTGATGTATGTTCATGATTTTTAGATAGGGATTGTTTCAGTATCTAATTGATATTGATAAATTTTCAAAAAGTTTAATTTCTTCAATTGTAGGACAAATCTTGCCCTAATTCAAATGCCCATGTTTGAGTGAGACTGATTAGTATAGTTCTTTTTATTTCAATCTTCTACAACATGATATTTCTAGAAATTTGATATGCATGTAAATATTTATATAACATAAACATTTAATTTTTAAATGCTTACTTATACTATTCATATAACTTTAAGAGTCTTGACTTCTCACACCATTGAATTTCATATAGATTTTATTATCAGTTTGTTTATTTCTACAAATAATTTGTGTCAATAATTTGCTTGGGAATTTGTTGCATATATATATATATATATATATTTTATTTATGACTTCATTATAATACTTCATGCTCCCAAATCCATGAACATATTAGATCTGTAAATTTATTAAGATCTTTTAAAATTTCTTTTCAAAAAGGATTCATAGCTGTTTAAACAGAAATCTTGATATTTTTATTAGAAATGTCCATACTTATTCACTATTTTTAATCTATAATAAACACAATCTTTTTCATTTTAGTTGTTTTCTAACTACTGTAACTGGTATGAAAAACTGCATTTACTTTTATATATCAATTTATCAAACTCGATAAACTTGCTTACTTTTAAGAATATTATATTAGATTTTCTATATGTTCCAGTAGACCATATATAACTGATAATTTTTCAAATCAAATCTTAACATTTTTTATTTTGCTTTGTTTTGTGATGCTGGGGATCAAAACCAAGGCTTGTTTGTGTTAGGCTAGCACTCTACCACAGAACAATACCTCCAGATCCACTTTAAAACTATTTTCTTTTCTTCATCTATAGGTAGAATTCCCAATAAATATTGAATTTAAGCAATGATAGCAGGATTTTTTCTTTTTTCCCAAAGCCAAAGGGAAAATATTTAATATGCTCTCATGATACACAGTGCTTATTGTTGGTAATTTTGCAAATACCTCTGTAAAATTAAAATATTTCCTTCTACATTGTTTGCAAGTTTTTAAAAAAATTACATTGAAAATATTGAATTTTATTAATGTTTCTTGAAATATGTGATTCTGATTATATTTTGAATTATTTCAGTATAGTAAAAATATCAATTTATTTTCAAGTATTAAATGAAGCTTATGTTTCTGAAAAGATTCATCTGGTTGAGAAATATTGTGCACATACACCTATCTCAGTGGTGCTGTTTTAATTCATTCCATTTGTAAATTTTCATCTGTATTCATGAGAAAAACTGGTGAAAAACTTGTGCACAAAAAATAAAACTATCAAATTATCAACAGAGTGAAGAGTTCACCTGCAGAATGGAGAAAATATCTTACACTACTTATCCAACAAGAGATTAATATCCAGGATATAAGGAACCCAAACAACACGACAGCAAAACATATTAATCTAATTAAAAATAGCAAGTGATCTGAATATACATATCTCTGGAGAAGACACATAAAGATGTCAAAAAGTATATCAGTAATCATCAAGGAAATGAAAAACCAAATGTTGACATATCTCAACACATAGTGACTATTATTAAGTAAATAAAGAAAGAAAATGTATTTATAGGGATGTAGAGCAAGGGGAACTCATACACTGCTGGTGGGAATGTTAATTAATGTAGCTGTTATAGAAAATAGTATGCAAGTTCCTTAAAAACCTAAAACCAGATCTATGTGTTTGTTTCTTCTGGGGTTCATTCATAGTATCTTTCATTCTTGTGCCTCTTGAAACTATTTACCCTAAGTTGCGCATTCTTCTTATAAGAGTACTTATGGGAATTCTGTGATAGCAGTATTGATACAGGCACAATTCAGAAAACTTCAGGGCACAATTCGAAAAGAATTGTGATTCTTTTCACAAGGTGCATGTGGATATAATGACTTCTAACTCTTATAAATTACATTGTCTTCTTAAATTTTTTTGAAATATGTCAAAAGAGAGAAACCAGCTGTGTGATGGTCAATATATGCTTGTAATTTTCCAGGGAAATTTTTTTTTCTCCTCTTATACCTACAGCTTGTGAAAAACATGGGTCTTTGAGTTTTCTTGTTCTATAGTAATATCAAAATGTTCCTAGTTATAAGTCTGCTTTTATTTCTCTTGAGCATTATTCATTGTCTTCATTCTGGAAACCTATGTATTTACATATGCAACTTTTGGATAACATACTTTCAAGTATTTCTCTTCTCATTTTGTTTTCTATTTGTGGACTTTTTATTAAGCATAATTTAGATATTCTAATTTTACCTTTCTTTATTATGCCTCTTTTTCATATTACTCATATTTTATTTACTTTGGATTCTGGACTAATTCTTCATTTCTTTCTTCCAGTTAAGTTTTTTTTTTTTTTCTTCAGAATGCCTGATTTTACTTCTTTATTCTAACCCATTTCTTTCATTATCTCTTTCAGATTATTTTATTATTTCCAGTTATTTTTACTGCAGTTTTAGCTCATTGATTCATTGATTCCCTCTCTGTCTCTTTCTCTAATCCCATTTTCCTTCCCCTCTTATATGAGTTTTAATTGAGAGGTTGTTTTTCTTCAAGGGACATTTTCCCCCTGTAGTAGATTAGTGACTACATTATAAAAATGTTCCAACAGAGTGGTTTTTATTTTGTTCCATCAGTGCCAAGGGAATTCAATTGTCCTTGTCCAATTACTATTTTATACTCTCAATTAGGGACTCCTGTAACTACTCTGATATATACATACCAGAGGTCAGTGCTTTTCTGATCCTTCACTCAAAAATTTATGTAGTAGATGATAAATTTTCCTACTTTGTTAGATTTCCACTTCTCTTTTTCATTTCAACTGAAGGATCAATTTTCAGCAATCCTAAGCCAAATTCTAATGACCTTCCTTTGTAAGGTTCACAAAGCACCTCTTATTAGTTTTTGCATGTATACTAGGTACCAACCCATTGGCCATTCATTCAAGCACAAAGGTTTCCTTGCTTTACCCCATCTGATTAGATTATCTTTTCCACTTGTATCACCTGTGGATTTTGTTATCCTAAGTTGGACTTTGCCTAAAATTTTTTTTCTAATTTAATAATTTCCGGGAAATTATAGTAGGAGAAAGGTCTATCGAAATAGTTAGTTCAACTTTTCATGTTTGAATGCCTCATTTATGAATTTTGAAGGGCTTCAAGCTGAAAATATTAAAAACTTTTAAAAACTATATTATTCAATTCACAATAGCCAAATTATAGAACCAACATAGGTATCTGTCAACAGATGAATTGGCAAAGAAAATGTGCTACATATACACAATGGATTTTTGTTTTTAGTAATATGTTGTAGTTACATATGATAGTAGGGTTCATTTTGGAATATTAAAAAATGCGTATAATTTACTCCATTTCAATCCCTAGTTCTTCTCTTTTCCCTCACCTCCTTCTTCATGAGGACCCCTTCTTCTTCTATTCTTCTCTTTATTTATTCATTTATTTATTTATTATTTTTATTGGTGCATTATAATTATACATAAAAGTGGAACTCATCAAGATCTTTTCATACATGCACATAATATAATTTCATTCAACAGTTCCTCCCAGTTCTCATCCTTTCTCCCTCCCCCTCAATTCCCTTCCTCTTGTTTAATGTTTGCCTTTCTGTCCCATGAGATATGCTTTTCAAAATTTATATTTCACTCTTTCACATATGAGAGAAAACATTTGACCTTTAACTTTCAAATCTGTCCTATTTCATTCAATATGATGTTCTCCAATTCTACCCATGTACCAGCAAATTACATAATTTCATTCTCCTTTGTGGATGAATAAAACTATTGTGTATATATGTGTGTACCTACCACATTTTATTTATATAGTCCTCTTTAGATGGGCACCTAGGTTTGTTTTATAACTTGGAGACTGTAAACTCCACTGCTATAAATACTGGAATGCAGGTATAACTGCAGTATGCTGATTTTGACTCCTTTGAATAAATACCAAGAAGTGGAATAACATGGTGTTTCCATTCTTAGTCTTCTGAAGAATCTCCACACTGCTTTCCAAAGTGATTATACTAATTAGCAGTACCACCAACAATGTATAAATGTTTCTTTATCCCCACATTTCAACAGAATTTATTATTATTTATGCTGGATGGCTGCCACTCTAACTGGGGTGAGATGAAATCTCAGTGTAGTTGTTTTTTTTTTTTTTTTTTTTTTTGGTACTGGGGATCAAACTCAGAGCCTTGTGCTTGCAAGGCAAACATTCTACCAGCTGAGCTATCTCCCCAGCCCTCAGTGTAGTTTGATTTGAGTTCTCCTGATTGCTAAAGTTGAACATTTTCATTTTGGCTCTTTAAATTTTATTTATTTATTTATTTTGATACCGGGGATTGAAGCAAGGGGCACTTAACCACTGAGCTGAATCCCCAGTTGTTTGTATTATTTTTTAAAATTTCGAGACAGAATCTTGCTAAGTTGCTTAGGTCCTCACTAAGTTGCATAGGCTCTTCTTACACTCATAATCCTCCTGCCTCAGTCTTCTAAGATGCTGGGACTACAGGTGCACACCACCACTTTTATCTTCTGAGGAATATCTGTTAGTTCATTTTCCTATTTATTGATTTGTTTGTTTTCTTGGGGTTAAGATTTTGAGTTTTATAAATATATATTCTTAATATTAATCCTCTCTCAGAAGAGTAGCTAGAAAAGACTGTACCATTCTGTAGACTTTCTTTTCATGCTCTTGTTTCTTTTGCTATGTAGAAAATTTGTAATTTGATGCCATTCCATATATTGATTGTTGTTTTCATTTCTTGAGCCTCAGGAATTTCATTAAGAAAGTCCATGCCTGTGCCAATATTTTGGAGTGTTGAGCCTATGTTTTCATGTAGCAATTGCGAAGTTTCTGGTCTAATTCCCAGATCCGTCCTTCCATCCTTCCATCCTTCCTTCCTTCCTTCCTTTTCTTGATTGAACTCAGGGGCACATCAGCATTGGTCTACATCCTCAGACCATTTTATTTCTTATTTTGAGGCAGAGGCTCACTAAGTTTCCCAGCTACCTTGAACTTGTGATCCTCCAGTCTAGCCTCCTAAGTGGTTGGGATTACAGGTCTGCACCACTAGGCTCAGCTTCTTTGACCATTTCAAATTAACTTTTGTGCAGCATGCCAATAGGGTTCTAGTTTCATTCTTCTATATATAGATAGTCAGTTTACCCAGGACCATTTCTTTACAAATGTGCCTTTTCTCCAATATATTTTTGGTGTCTCACAATGGAGTTTTATCTATAAAGAATGAAATTATGCCATTTTCAGGAAAAAGAATGGAATGAAATTTGAGAGCATTGGGTTAAACAAAATAAGCCAAACTCAGAAAGTCTTATATGTGGAAGATAGAGGAAAAAGAGAAAAAAGAAAAGTGGGGGAATGTCATTAAAATAAAAGGAAAATCAGTAAAGTAGTAGTGATGTATCTCATGAAAATAGGAGGGAGAACAGTAAAATAAATGTAAAGGACAGGGGAACAAAGAGGAGAGGGAAAGGGGAAAGGGAATTGACCAAATTGCATATATAAATATGAAAATATATAATTATAATGCAACAACTAATAAAAGAAAAAGTACATTATTGATTAGCACCTTATTGGTAATCATTAAACTTAAAGATAATAGTAAACAAACATTCTAATTCTCCTTTCCATAACCTACAATTGTTAAAAAAAATTTAAATGGGTAATGCTTTAATACAAATTAGAAAGTATACCATAGAAAAAAATGACTTTAAGACCCTATAATGGGCTGGTGATGTGGCTCAGTGGTAGTGCCTAGCATGCACAAAGTCCTCTGAGTTCATGCTCCAGCACTACCACTGTGAAAACAACAAAAACTCCATAAGATCTCTCAATTTCTTTCATTTAAAATATATTTGTGTGCTAGCTGCGGTGGTGCATGCCTGTTTCTGAGCAACTCAGAAGGCTGAGACACGAGGATTTCAAGCAAGAGGCTAGCCACAGCAACTTAGCCAAACCCTGGAAATAAGTCTGGGGGTGATATAGCTGAATGGTAGAGCACCCCTAGTTTCAAAAAGGATATATTTGTGATTAAATGTAAAAGAGAGCTAAGCCCATTTGAAAATTTGATTATCTTATTTCAAAAATTCTATCAAATACATTTTGCCATGGGATGTGGTTATGAATGTAAGTCTGAGTCTGTAGAATAGTAAAGGCTGAAGAAGAAGAGTTCTATGGATTTGAAGAAAGGGGAAAGAAGAGGTGAAAGCGAGATTATAAAAAAGAATAGTAATCTAATAACAACATTTGTTAGCTTTTATTGAATCAACTTTGCAGGTAGCAAGGTGAAACCCCTCATATATATTAACATATTTAATCACAACAACATAGTAAGAAAATCTTTAAAATGTTCCTATTTCAAAAATGTTGAAATTAAGGCTCCATTCCCTTCCTTTCTCCTCTCCCCATATCTGCCCTGCTTTCCCCAACCAGGGTGCAATGTAGCTTTAGTTGAATAAGATCTTGATGAGTATGATTGAAGATAGGCATTCCTGTCATGAGAAAAACCATGCCAGTTTTGAGGAAGAGGGATTTATATGGCTAAAGATCATGAATTCCACTTAGAAATATTAAGACTTAGAAGCTAGTGGGATTTATAAATTTGAGTCTACTGCTGGAGAAAAGTTCAGTATCAAAACTACAATTATATAAATAATAATCAAACCACTATTAGCTATTAATTATTGAATTTTACCTATATTAAAGTCACCAGGCTAAGAAATGTAACACCTGTATTTTCTCATTTTCAATGTTTTAATAATACCATAAAGAACACATTAATATTCCTATAGTACAGAAAAGAAATTGAGAATTTGAAAAAAAAATCAGTTTACTCAAAAACAGTGCAAATGTTCATACAACTTATATATTGTCAGATATTAGTATCTATTGTTAGAAAGAAATCATATTATGTGTATGAAAATATCTAATTGTATAGATATGCTAAAGAATAGATGATTGCTTAGGCTGCATAGATTTCTTTCTGATCTTTAATTCAAAGATAAATGATATCTTCTATGGCTATAAATGAACAAAATACAAAGGTTCATATATATTATAAATACACATCATTATAAATCACCTGATGTTTTCTTCATTTTTGATATTATATCCAGTTTTCATAATTAATTCAGAAAACAATATTCAACATTTCAGTCTTATTCTGTCATTGAGCAAAATCTCATGATCTATGTATGTTAACATAGAACTATATATTCTATAAATAATTTTCAAGAACCACATGATGAACACTCTTTAAATTTAGATGTGCAAATACTTACTTACGTTATTTAAGGGAAAAGAAATTCCTAAGAGTTTAATAATGATATATTTTCTTTTTTTTGGTGTTTATGAACTATAACACTGAGATTTTAATCTATTGGTAGTAACTGTCAATGCTATAGTGAAAGAGAAAACAAGTTTCAGGTAGTTGGATATTTTTCTTCCTTACGGAGTTCTGAAAAATATAAATTGTGGGAGATCATGGTTACAAAGCCAGGAAATGGGGGATAAAGAAGAAATAACTGGAAACTCTGTTAACATGGTAGTGGATGACATAGAATCTTATCTCACTGAGATCAACATGGGAGCTTCAGGAGAACTCTGCCTCTCAGTTACCTTATCTTGCCAATTATGATTTTATTTTCTCTGCCAGTTTAATGTAATATATACAGAGTAGGTTCTGCATTATAGAAAAATATATTCTAGGAAAGGAAAATTATAACATTTAACACTCTATAAAGAAAGAAGAGAGGTTTCCTAGGGTAAGGGTGGAAACTGATATGATGAAATATATTTACACATAGTAACACACACACACACAAACACACACACACACACACACATGTTATAAGTAGCAATTTCATATATCCAAGTAGATAAGAACACAGAATTAGAAAAAGCATAAATCTGGGTTCAAATCTATATCAGCTATGCATTGTTATTCAGTAATTTAAGTTTAATAAACTTCAATTTCCTCTACTTTGAAAGGAAGATTAATATCCTATACTACATTGGGAAAGTTACTATAATTGATTCTTGTTTTTCTGGCATTCAATAAATGTTTATTATATGGGGAAGAAAGGCCTCAAATTTATTTTTTTTTAAATTTAAGTTTATTTCTTCTTTTTAGTTATACATGATAACAGACATATCAATGCAAACAGGAAATAGTTGTTATTCTAATTAGGATCCCAGTTTTCTAATCTTTTCTGTTGGTCACTTTCTGTTATTATAACACATGCCTGAGAAAAGATAATCAAATTATAAAGACAAAAGCTTTATTTTGGCTCATAGTGCTGGAAGTTTCAGTCCATATTGTTCCATTGTTTGGGGGCCTGTGATGAGACAGCACATTATAAAAAGGGAGGTTGGGGACATGTGATAGAGTGAAATTGCTCATCTCCTGGCTGGTTAAGTGAAAAGGAGAAAAGGAAGAGACCAGGGTCTACATTTCCAGGGTCTATATCATACCTCTAGTGACCTGCAGATCTCCTATTTGACCCCACTTCTTAAAGTTTCCACAACTTCCAAAGGTGCCAAAATGGGGACCACATCTGTACCATATGAGTGCGTGCAGAACACTACACATCCAAATTGTAGCATCCTCTCTCCCTGTTCCTTTACATTCTATCTCCCACATTAAAAGACATTTCTATCTACACAGAATACAACATATACCATTAAAACTATGTGTATATTTTATTTTACTCATAATTATATATATATTTCATATATTTGCTCCAGCAAAATTTTCAGGTTCCCTCAGTATAATTAGCCAATACAAATGACTTTAGTTTGTTTTCTTATATAAACAGAATTGCATGACAATATTTTAAAAAAGAATGTACAATGTAAATTAATTCATAGTGTATAACTTAAAGAAATGTGTGAAAATAAATTCATTTTCCATTAAGTAAAAAAGTACTATGGAAATTTATATCTACCTCATAATTCAAGACTAATTGTTGTACATATGAGAGAGCAATGGGGAAAACTTCAATACTTAAAAAATTTCCCAAACAATGATGATAATGGTGTACTTTAAACATCTGTTCTGCCACCCCAAGAGGAACCATTTCAACAAAAGCATCTATTAGAATGTCAGTTCTCAACAGTTTCATTTTAAATAGTTTTCAAGTAAGGAATGAACTGAAAATTTGGATTTCCAAAATAAGTCCAGAATTTTTTAAAGAGGATAACCTTTGTAGTGAAGAGATTTTATCTTCATAATTTCATGATTTTTAATGGTTTGAGGTTTCAGACATTATTTTTTTCAGTGTCTTCTGTTCAAAGGAGGCATTTGGATGATACATACGTGTCTGGGTGGTAAGCATGTGTGGGAAGGCTAAGAACAGTATTTAAGTATGGTTTCTTGTGAGGGTCTCTCTGCCACATCCCACGTGGATGAGAAAAGGGTTAACTGCTGGAGGACGATGTTGACTATAAATCAATCAATTACCCATTAACTAATCTAATCAATAAACACACAAGAGCCAAAAATCCTTTTAAATGAGAGGGGGCCTGGTGGGTCTGGCCGTACCATATCTGGCCTCTATCAACATGGAGTAGCCCAACTCTCTTTTATTTATAATACACAGGTAAAGGGGGCCAAAACCAGGAGGAGCTTCTTCTGTGATGAACAAGATAGGGTGGAGTTAGGGGAGCCATTTTCTTAGGGGCACTGTCACAGAACCAGACAGGGAACCACTCCCCCAGCATCATATACACCCTGCACCCACCCCCACCCCACCTGGGCAATCTGTGACAGACTTCCGTATCTGCAAGTTCCAGGAAGTCAGACCTCTGCATCATGAGGCTCGACCTGATTCTGATAGATAAGGATGACTTCCCACAGTGTTTTACTTAAAGATAAGTTCTACAAGGACAGGAATTCTTATGTCCCCTCTTATCTGATGCAGCCCCTCAACTGTAACAGTAACTGTAAAACATAATATTCAATAAATATTTGTTATGTTACAATTATTTATATCAACAAATTAAAAGTTTTCTTTTTTTTATGAGAACCAAGTATATTTCTTCCTTTTATAGTCCTAAATTTTTTTAGACCAGACATAGTGAAAATGAATTGAAGAAATCTACTTCCTGTATGTGTGTGCTACAGTTCTACATTAAATATAGCATTAACATAATATAAATACAATAATATAAACCTTTAGCTATCCCCACTCTTTGTTTCTTAGCTCAGTCAAAATCCTTAATAAAGAATTCACACTCATATTCCTTTAATAATTTCAATGAAGAATCATGAGAAATTCACAGTTTGCCATTTAAAAAAAAAAAAACATGAAGCATGCAGCAGGCTGTACCTATTACACAGTGCATGCCATCATGTGGGTTGCTATCTATGTCGTGAGAAATTGCCTCATTATTTTCATAATAACAGATGGATTCCTGGCTGCTCACATTTCTTAAGGTTTTAGTATCTCTTAGGCAATGCAAAATGTTTTCTTCATTTCTTTTTTAAAAATAGAATGTTTTGCTTGTTTTTATAACTGGTACCCTTTAACATTAGATTCACATGGCATTTCTTACCTTTAACTACAAAAGAAAAACATTAGGATACGTGAGTTAAATAGCTAGCTGGCAAAGCAAAGTTAATAGAATCCTTTGATTTTTTTTTATATGACACGAATGGGTTTTTATACTAATGGCTTATTTACAATAATCTCCTTTCAGCAGCTTGCCCTGGAGCAACATGAAAACACAATTAATACAAAAGTTTACCGTAATAGTGACTCACAGCAGATGAAATTCACAATTCCCAAATTACAACCTCTTTTAATAGAGTGTTGCTCCCTTGGTTCACAGTGAGTAAAAATTAGAAATGCTTTATGATTGTGCAGAAACCAGCTTTTATAGTCTTGAATGATTCATTGGTTTACCATAAAATGCTACCTCAAATATTAAAAATTTGGATTCACATGTAGGACTGAAAATATTAGGAGAAATCTAATTCACACTTCTAATTTCATGGGCTTACATTGAGTTAGCTGTAGTTAAGACTGGGGCCTAAATTTTTATTTGTGCTCTTCAGCATTCTTTAGCTTCAGAGAAGAGAGGATGTGAATCCATAACAGTCTTCTGCTGAACCTTTTTTTGTGACTGTAGAACTTATCAGGCTGTCTGATTACACATGTTCAGTCATCTACTCAAACTCTCCACTTTTCAAGGAAGTCTATTTCTTGAACATTCTAGTAAAGTATGTTAGTTATCCATTTATGACTTCTCAAGAATACTGTTCAGACTATGGATAATTCATTTGCTGAAAAGCTTTCAATAAACATTTATGATTTAATAATATATTTCAGGCACTTTAATAGAAAAGGTAGAAAAATAATACAATTACCGTACTCAAAATGATCAGAGCTTTATTATTACTGCTATGTAGGAATTTTTCTCTTTGAGTACAGAGCTATATAACTCCTTGCTTTGAGAATATTACTTATTACCAAACTGATACATTGAGACTGAGTAGCTTACTTTGACACTCTTCTGTTCTCATAGATAAAAGTCTAGTGAAATTGTCCCGTTAGAAAAATTGTAAAACAAAATAGGCATCAACATGGATTACCAAATTTTATGTTACTAAGGAACATCTTGTGAAACCTGACAGTTCTGGTTCTTATTCAACAGTGTGCTAATAACCATCTAAAGCTGCATGTTTCTTGCAGGCGACTTTTATAACACCACAAAAAAATACTTTTGCAATGTTATATTGCATTCAAATTACACAGATCACAAACCACTGTCATATTTTAAGTTGAATTACATAAACTAATTATCTACACACATTTCAGATTCATCCGTTCATTTTCAGCTTCTACTATATGCTGCACAGATGAGGTTCAAAAATATGTGTGTTGGTGTCTATGCATGCATATTTTTGACTATTTTCTTCATATGACAATAAAAAATAACACACATTACTTTCTTTAGCAACAATTTAACAAGTTCAAAGTCAAAATCCTTAATACAAAGTTAGAATTGAATCAAGTAGGTTAAATCAAGAATGACATTTGATTAAAAAGTAAAAGGATTATAATAGTTATATTTTTTCTAAATGTTCCAATTCATTTGCTTTCATTGTGTTTTATAATCTTTACTGATTCAAAAATAATCCTAAAGAATGAAATAGGTAAACTCGCTAGGAATATAAAAATGAAAATAATAGATATGTTTTCTGCTTTAGGCATGTTTACATGCCAGGAGGAAAGTATAACTTATAAGTAATAATTATAGATTATGAATACAATGATAAAATTGGTGTTTTGAAGTAAATAGAAAGAGCAACATACTTTATATGTGTTTAAATTATCCTAGAAGATACATAATCTAAGCTGAGAAGGGAAAATGAAAGTAGCTAATTTAAACTTTTTTTTCAAGTGTGATAATACATTTCAAGTAGGGTAAGAAATGTAAAATACTTGAGAGGAAAAGAAACATAAGGAAGTGGAATTAAGATAGGCATGGAGAAAGAGCATCAATATGCTCTGAAGAGTTAGGTTATGTCAATATGGTCAGCGCCTTTCTAGCCAGCGTGATAGGTTAGGAATCATCTCATGTAAGGGAGGCAACTAAAGACTTTTAAATTGAAGTGAGACATGGCATGATGCTACTCTTTTGTAAGCTCACATTCCTATGAAACAATGGACAGACCAAGGGGGAAAAGGACCACACAGATGAATAGAGTTGTCTGAGTGCTTTTACCCCACAGATTTCCTCCTAACATTGAATTATAAATTTTGATGTTTTTTTCTTATTATAATTGACCCTTGATTCATATGTTTTATCCTTATCATATTTCAGTAATTTTTCTGGCTCTTAAAAACTATCATGGGGTTTGTTGCAAGTACCATTCTGAATGGAGTATCTTTTAATGTAGTTTTTTGTCATAGTTAGAGTTTATTTCAAAACTTGAATACATTAAAATTGAGATCTGCAAAGTAATAACTAAAAGAACATCCATTTTAAGAGAATTTTAAAATTTTGATGACTGAATTTTACCCACAAACTTGAAATATGTGTAAATATGTATAACATGAAAATAATTGACTCTTTTAGTTTTTTCTTAAAGCTAAGCAATTTTTGTCTTTAGACTGTAATTTATGGTCCCATCTGTATTGCTCTGTGACTCACATTCATTTTGCTGATATACAAAATGAACAAATATATTGTTTTCTTTATAAACTGACCTCCAAATGGACAGTAGCCACAAGTTCAAAATAGCAGGGATGATGACTTTCTTATTTTGCCTACCTTTAGGCAGTTATATAAACTATGTATTTACCTATTATAATTCTATAGCTATATCCACAAAAGTTTTCAGTAATTCTGTTTTACTTTTTTAAAGTTGTCTGAAATATGGTATTGCTGCTTAATAGAAAATTAGATATAAATATAATTTAATCCTTTGAATACTCATTTTCTTTTATCACTAAAGAAGCAACAATTGCTTTTCAGCATGTGTTGGGGGATGATGGTGCAGAGACAATGCAGCACCTGGATGTAAGTAGATTTGAGATACCTATTTTCTACTTATTTTTTAATTTTCATAGATTCTTTCCCTTGTTTAATTTTGTGATTAATGTTGTGATCTCCATAGTGGGAAATGCCCAATAGATTATATGTCTAAGTAAGGTACTTCTCCACTCAGAATTAGAAGACTCAGGACCATAACTTTTTGAGTACTCTCTTCCTAGCTCAGCAGATAATTTATTCCCTTGCCATTATCCAATCCAGAAGAGATAGGAGTATAAATGATTTCAGTCCATCATAGTAGGCATATAGTAGGCAGTTTGATGCCTACTATAGTACCCCCACTCTTTCACACTCTTTAATTTGCTTTCCATTCATGATTGTTGTCTCAGGAAAGATCAAAAATTGTTCACTTGCATAGGGCCATCAAACCTTATAAAAAATCTAAGTTCTTATTTCTTTTTAGAAATGAATAGATTAATTAGGTCTTGTTATAATATTCTCAACTCTGAATTTTATCTAGTGAAATTAATTTTATATAGCCAAATAAGTTCAGGCTGACCAATTTACATTATCTTAGTTTTTAAAAATTATTTTTAATGATAATATACTTATCAAATAGAAATAGATGAAATAATACCACTCTCATTAATCTCCAACTCAGTGATATAATTATCAAATACATTTCTAAATATTTCTTATAAAACTATATTTTAATTCAACACATATTGCATGTGTAATTTTAATTATATCTAATCAGGGAATTTAAACATTAGGGATACAATGTTGCTAATATTTCTATAATTCTTTGTTTTTAATACTGTAGAGTGAAAAATGATTACCAGCATAGTCCCCTAGAATTATTACTAGGGATATATCTTTTTCTACAGTCTCTTAAAGAATAAATAAACAGGTGATTTTAATCATTTGAGGGCACAAATTGGGTCAAGAGGAATACGGGGAGATGTGCAAGAGATTTTTGAAAATATCTTGTTAACATAAGATTGGGGAAAAGAGAGGGAGACAGAAGGAGAGGAAGGAAGAAATTAAATGATAGTAAGTGGAAAAGGATGAACTGTACAATCATATAAGATTAATGTAACCAGGCACTGTGATGCAAGAGACTGAGACAAGAGGATCAAAAATGTTTGAGACTAGCTTCAAAATAGAATTAAAATAAAAGAAGGGCTTAGGTTGTAACCCAAGGGTAGAGTTTTTGCCTAGCATGTATGAAGCCCTGGGTTCAACTCCTATCATCTCTCCCTGCCCACACATGCACATTAAGATTAATTTAAGATTAACTTCAATTTTATGAAAAGTATGACTCTCTCAAATGTAGCAAGGAATTTGAAATGACATGAAATAACCTTTATGGAACTTTAAAATATATGTGATCATTCAAATGAGAACCTAAAATTTGTATATAAAATATTTATTATATACCATAAAATATTTAATGTTTGTGTTTTATATATTTAATATATACTTATAAATTTGTACTACCTATTACATGTTAGTTTTTTTCCTAATAGAAATTTAGGAGCATTTAAAATGTTTTCTTAAATTGAGACAACACGATGATAGCATTCTTACAATTTTTTTCACTAACATTTTAAAAATATACTCACGCACCTCTATTTCTAAACATGGTTAACAAAACTCTTTTACCTTTAGCTTCTCTTGCAGTTTTTCAAAGATCTGCACTTTCTATACATCTTCAAGACAGTATTTTTCTTCATATTGCCATATTATTTTTGCCATTGGACTTTGGCCATTTCTTTTCTCCCTTACACTCATTTTTGAATGTGAACCTGAATGTGAATGTGTTCATGCCAGAATCCACTGAACACTCCATTCTTAGATTTCCCACATGTGAAGTGTAAGATTTAGCTTTGCTCTCTGGATTGTGGAAATCAATAAAATCATTTCCTATAGAAGTTCTAATTCCGAGTATCTTGAGATTTAATTAAATCTACAACATCTCTCGGGTATTAAAAGTAACTTATTTTACCCTTCTAACGGGCTCTTGACATTGTCTATGTGTGGAATGCCTAAAACTCTGCAGTCTCAGGAATGTTCTATTGCCAAAATGCCTCTGCCACCGCCAGTTTTCAGCACGTATTTCCAAAGGATTAAACTTTCCAAGAGGGAATATGTAATGATTTGCATTCTTACCAAACCTCTTTCCAAGTTACCAGGAATCCTAGTTTCAAAGTAAATGAACTGAAATACTGATAGGAATTGTTAGGAAGTATAACATTTAATCACAAAACCAAGTATTAAATATTTTAGTTGGCACAAAACATGTTTCTATTCTAGGAAATTAGAGAAAAACTTTTTAGAATGAATGATTTTTATCTAAAGTTTCTGGTGGGCAAGGTCAGTAGTAATGTAATAGTATTGGTCCAGGTTTGATATTTTTGGTTTAGATCACATGGTTTATCTTGTAGAAAATTCCTACCAGGTTTTAGAAATTGATGTATTATCTAAATTTTCACTATTTTAGAGATGGATAAATGGGTTTGTAATTCACATTTTGTATTATTTAAATTGCAAATTTCTGTAACTTCAGAATAATTCAGAAATATAAATTACAGTTATAATTGTTTTAAAATTTTTTAAAAATAGATAATACTTTATTATGCCTCTGTGGGGATCATCACAGATTCTTTATTCAATAGAAGGATGTATGCAATGTTTTCATCTCTTGATCAAAGAAGGAAGTGTGAACATGGTTGATAAATTTAATTTCCCTTAAATTTACATGACATTTTAATATTCACAAAGTACATTTACAAAGATTATCAAATTTTATCTCTGAAACAACTTCATGAGTCTTATTTTCATCTCTGTTTTGTGAATGGGAAGCTTGATGTTCTGAGTGACATAGTTCCCTTACTCTGTTGGATAGTGAGGGAAAGAATTGAAAATCGAGGTAGTTCATTCCCACTGAGAAGTTTTGTAGTACAAATCTGCATCAGACATTTTATTAGGTCCTAAGGAACCAGAAAGAAACAGCAGTTCTTTAACTTCCCTTCTTGGTGCTTTCTCCCATAATGGGTAGGGAAGCTCTTTGCCTTCAGAGAGTAGGGTCCCAGCTGGCCAAAGATCTTCACTCTGGAATCAGGCCAAGGCCCTTCTGCTTCTGTCCCAGTAGATGCCCCTGCCTGGAAGGAATATGTTAGTTGGTGGTAAGTGATTCTGAAACATTCCATCTCTGCCTCTGGGTAAAATCTCCCTCAAATTCATATGCTTTGCTTGAGCCAAAAGATTGCAATTAAAGTTAAATTATGAAGCCAGACAGAGCTAATTCAAATGATGGGTCAGAAGCTAGTTATCTAGCCACAGGTTTTGGCTCATTCTTGTACTTCCAGCTGCACCTAACATCATGCTTTTTATACAGTTACACTCATTGAAAGAACATAGAAACAGTTCAGAAAGGCTATTTGAGAGATAAGCCAATTTAATAGCTATTTTTTTTTTTTGTTCTGATTGTAATATTGAGTTGGTAATGTCTTTTTCATGGACAGGTTTACTTTCCTCTGGAATACCATGGGAACAAGCCCTCTAGTTTCATGAGTCTTCACAATAATCTGTACTCAAAATACTAGGAAATTTTTTACTATTTGAGGAAAACAGCTCAATGTATATATCATGTTATATGTTATAATTTAACATTACTTTTCTTTTTATATTTTTTTATCTTTATTTTTGCAGACTATAAAAATAAAATTCATTGTACACAAATGGAGTACAGCTTTTTATTTTTATGGTTGTACACAATGTAGATTCACACCATTCATGTAATCATACATGTACATAGGGTAATAATGCCTGTCTCAGTCTACTATCTTTCACTCCCCCACCCCCTCCCATCCCATTTTCCTCTACACCATCAAAAGTTTCTCTGTTCTTCTCTTGACACCCTGCCACCCCCACTCCTGTTATGTATCATCATCCACTTATCAGAGAAGACATTTGGTCTTTGGTTTTTTTGGGCTTGGCTTATTTCACTTCACATGATATTCTCCAACTCCATCCATTTACCTGCAAATGCCATAATATTATTCTCCTTTATGGTTGAGTAATATTTCATTATGTATACATACCACAGTTTCTTTATCCATTCATCAGTTGAAGGACATCTAGGTTGGTTCCACAATCTAGCTATTGTGAATTGAGCAGCTGTGAACAGTGATGTGGCTGCATCACTGTAGTATGCTGATTTTAAATCCTTTGGATATAAGCTGAAAAGTGGGATAACTGGGTCAAATGTTGTGTCCATTCCAAGTTGTCTGAGGAACTCCATACTGTTTTCCAGAGTGGCTGCACCAATTTGCAACTCCCCCAGCAATGTATGAGTGTGCCTTTCTTTAATTACAAAGTGACATGTATGAGATCCTTAAAATATGCAAATTCAAAGAATCTTTGGTACTCTTGTCTACAGTGGATAACTTACAATTAACTTTTCTAAATGAAAACAAGATAGGACACATAAAATGACTGGAACTAATTCAAATGGTAGAATGGCTGAATATAGGTAAGTAAGAACTTTGCTCTTTTTTTAATTAGTTCAGAATTCTATGCCTTTTAATATATGAAAGATTGAATGAAATGCCTTTTTAAAAAAATTATCTGGAAGATTTATGGAGTTGGCGAAATAGAACTAGGAAGAAAGAGCAGATGTACTTTTTTCTTATTTACCCCACTAAATCCAACTGAAAACCTTTGGGTGATATATACATAAAACATAAGGAGACTCTGGAAGATGAAGAGAAGACAGAATAGTTGGGTGTCTCTGCTCCCTTGATGTTTATTCAGCTTCTCCCGGGCTGATGAGGTTATTAGAAAAAAACAGACAGACAGAAATATAGATAAAGCAGGAATCAGTGGACTAGCCAAACTCCTTATGGGAGAAGACTGGTCATGAGCAGTCTCCGCACATTTATTATATAGATGTTTAAACATCAAAGGCATTTACTGTGAGAAAATTTCTTCAAGATAAACAAAACAAAGTTGTGCATTA
This sequence comes from Sciurus carolinensis, assembly GCF_902686445.1. Classification (NCBI taxonomy): domain Eukaryota; kingdom Metazoa; phylum Chordata; class Mammalia; order Rodentia; family Sciuridae; genus Sciurus; species Sciurus carolinensis. The sequence goes on along the minus strand of NC_062217.1, from coordinate 107,879,750 downwards.
AACAGCCTAATTGGGGCTTATCGGCTTGCGCCTATATCTCTTCTACCTCCAGGCAACTGGCATTTGAACTCAAGACTATTGAACTAATAAATTCTATGACAAGCACAGAATTTTCCCTCTTAGCAGGGGCCACCATCAAATGGGTAGTTTTCTGGACAACTTTGCACTGAGAAATTCCCAAGAGAGGTGTCTCCACTGTCCAGGGCAGTTCAAAGCAATGATTCTTTCATGGTTCCTGACAGCTGGGGACTTTGGAAGCCTATGACAGACATTGCAGTGATGTGCCTGGGTTTTCTCTTTGCTTCCTAAATTGTATGTTAGGAAAAAAAAGAAAAAAACTTCTAACGGAGTCAGATCAAAGAGGAGAAAATCCATCCCCCAAAACCTACTCTCTAGCTACAATAACACAAAGTGGCAGCATCGCATGACAGAAAACTTTTGGATCACCCTATTGTAGAAAATAAGGTGTACTTACTTTCTATCATAGTTAATTTTAACTTTACATCACGGTATTTAGCTTACAAAATATCCAGGAGATGAGTAAACATTACCCAAGGACTTATATTGTCCTCTGAGGCACGATTTACTGTATTTTTACTTGTATGCAGAATACTTATTTACCAGTAGGTAGACTTGACTTTGTTACTTTATTCATTTAACCATTGAGTATGGTTTAAGGAGATGCCTAGGAATGCTACATTTATAAGGCACTTCTGATGATAAATGTAAACTTGAGTAGGATGGTAACAGGACATTTTGTTAATTACTCAAATGGATGTTACTGTGAAGATGTTTTTCAAATGAGATAAATATTTAAATCAGTGGATTTTGAGTAAAGGATATGACATTGCTTAATCTTGGTAGACTTCCTGCTTTCAGTGGCAGCTTTTAAAATCTTCCTTGGTTCTCCATCCTGCCTACTTGCAAATTTTGTATTTCCCAGTGCTACAGTCATGTGAATCTAGTTTTAAAAATAATATGTATTTAAATCCTCCCCGTCTTCATATGTCTGTGTGTGTGCATGTATGTCTGTGTGTAGGTCTGTGTATACACACACACACACATATAACTACATACATATATACAGCATATACACAGTATAATATTGGTTTGTTTCCTCTGAAGAACCTGGACTTATTCAGAAGGGAACAATCAACTCAATAGAAGAGAATCTAACATACCCTTCCGCTACCATTCTTTTTAATATTAAAGGACCAAATAATTTCCTCTTGATATTAGGAACAAGGCTAGAGTGCCTGCTATCACCATTCTTATTCAACTTCATAATGGAAGTGGAAAAGGCAAAAAGAAAAGAAACACATACATTTCAAAAAGGAAGAAGTATGACTGTTACAGATGACATAATCACCTAGGTAGAAAATCATGTGCAATCTGCAGAAAAAGAACCTTCTAGAACAAATAAGTGAGTTTGGCAACATCACAGGATACAAGAAAAATATATAAAAATCAATTATATTTATACATTAGCAAGGAATATTTGGACACTAAATAAAAATATACCATTTGCAATCTCTCAAAGCAAAGTGAAATACTTAGATGTGAATCTAAGAACACTTGTAGGACTTTTGTATTGAAAAAAGAAGTGAAAGAACAAATAAATGGAGAGAAATACTCTTTCACATAGTGAAAAACTCATGTAATGCTCTTAAATTGATACATGGATTTTACATAATTCTTATGAAAAACAAATTGATATACAGGTTCAATAAAATTCCTATCAAATTATATAGGAAGGCAATAGAACTAGAAGAAATAAAGCAATTTTGAAAAGGAAGAATGACTTTAAAGCTAATTTTCTACCTACAGTGTGTAGTTTTGGCAGAGGGACAGATATACAGATCAATGAATCAGAAGAGAACGCATAAATTTTCCCACACAAATATTCCCAACTATTTTTGACAAAGTTACAAAAGCCATTCAATGTAGGAAAATTAGTCTTTTCAACAAGCTGTGTTGTAGCAATTAAGCACTCTTATACAAAAAAATAAGAAAAAGAAAAATTTAACAGAAGGCTTAAATGTTATATGAAATAAATAACTCAAACTGAATCATGGACTAAAATATATAAAATTATAAAACTTTTAGAATAAAAACTTGGGGAAAATCTTCAGAGTCTAGAATAAGACAGAGTTCTTAGACTTAACATCAAAAGCATAATCTATAAAAGGATAACATCAATAATTAGATTTCATCAAGATTAAAACTTCATTCTGTAAAGAATCCTCTTGGAAGGATGAAAAGAAAACTTGAAAGATTGGGAGAAAATATTTGCAAACTACACCTAACAAAGGGTTCCTAGATTATAGAAAGAACTCTCAATACTAAATGGTAGGGAAAAAAATTCAATAACAAAATGAGCAAAAAACAGGAACAGATATATTACCAAACAAGATCTAGGACAATAAGCACATGAAAAATATATGCTTAGTAGACTATGTCTACAAAAATATGTCTACGTCATTAACCATTAATGAAATACAAGTTAAAACTTCAATGGTATCACTGCGTACCTATCAGAATGACTAAAATAAGTAACGACTGTAGCAACAAATACTGGCAAAGATGCAAAGAAACTGACTCATACATTGCTGTTGGGAATGTCAAATTATACAGCTACTGTGGAAAACATTTTGACAGTTTCTTACAAAACTAGACATGCAGTTGCCATATGACACACTATTGCACTGTTGGGCATTTATCCCAGAGAAATGAATATTTATGCTCAAATGAAAACCTGATCACGAATGTTTGTGTCAGTTTTATACATAATAGCTCTAAACTGGAAATCATAAGATGTTGTTCTTCAATGGGTAAATGGTTAAAAAAGAAAGACAAAGACAAAGGAAAAGATAAAGAAAAAACCTGATGATACATACATTCATAACATGAGGTACATTTTATCAATTAAAGGAAATGAACTATTGATGCATGTTAACAATTTGGATAAATTTCCAGATAATTAGGCTGAAAGAAAAAGCCAAACCTAAAAGTTTTTCCTCAATTTTGTTGACTCACTGCCATCTTTCCACATGTAAAAGTGGGCAGTTAAAATCTGTTTGGAAGCTCTGTGTAAATGTGGAGGACTTGTTGATAGATGAAATTTACTTACAGCAATCAAGAACAAACTTATTCATTTCTTTGGACCCCTCTCCATGTTAATATTCTTGTAATATTTACTACTGAACTTGTTCATTTCACCAGGGAAGTGTTTTCCAGTCTCTTGGTGGAAGACTACCTATGTTGGCCAGTAGGTGGGGAGTTATAAAAGTAACTGAGGATAGAATGTCATCATTTATATTTTTGCAGTTACTTAGCTTGTAGATTTACATTTTATCGCCCCCCCTTTTTGGTTGTTGTTGTAATTATATTTCATTCATTTACTCAATCCCATCCTTGTCTGTTTTCATGGTGTCCATGAGTTCCAAACTTGCTCTGTTCTCTAACTTTTCCACACTGTGGAAGACTAGTAAATGTGTGCACAAATGTACTGGTGCCCCTTAAAATTTTCAGAGTATCTTGTTTATTTCCTGGGATTTGGTACCTCTATGTCTGAAATATTGGAAATCAGATTGGCTGATTTCATTTGTGCATAAACCTTAGTATTTAGTTTTCCAATTGGAGAAATGCATTGACATTGCTGGAATAAACACCCCTACTGCCCATTGCTTGAGCAGAAACTTGGGAGACAGAGCTAGTGGAAAGAATCAGTAACATTCAAATCTCTGTCCTAGGTGGTTTCAGGGCATGAAGAGTTTTTATAAGGAAAAAGGGTGAACATTGGGAAAATGTGCTGGAAGTTCACACACTGGACTGGGTCTAACTCTCTAGAGGGAAAGTATATTTGTCTCTTTCATTTCCCAGAACAAAAGAGACTGTGGCCTTCAGGGACTGCATCTGCATTTTATTTTCACAGATACATCTAAGGCCATACCTTAGAATTTAGAATACCATGTGAAAGGGATAGATCATTAAAATTAGGGAAAAATTTAGGGAGAGGAGGCAAAAAGTAATTCTGTTAAGGACAGCTTCCTGCGTGGGCTGCTCTGTTATAACATCACTCATATGTGTGATTGCTGCTGCAGTGTGGCTGGAGGAGAGGCTAGGCCATACCACTCACTGCTCCAGAAAATATCAGTTGGAAAATTAGTTTTACTCAAAGCTGGCTTTAAAGGATGACTGAAAAAAGAAACTTACTCTTTCAAAACTTCCACCTTCAGAATATCTTAGGGGGAGAAAAGCTTTTTAAAAAAAGACAGCAAAGTGAGACAAAGGGCAAGGAATACAGAGATTAAGTTAACCTGTGCTAGAGGGAGGGACAAGCTTGGGGAGGGACAATCCCATTCTCAGCCTTCTCAGCTTCCTTGGCATTCTTGGGGCGGGGCTTATTACCCATCAGCCTTTACTTTACTCTCAGCATGAGGAAGTTGCTCTTCATTTTAGGCCCTTAATTTCAGCCTGTTTCATTACTAACTTTCTCAGTCCCATGAAGGCATGTTAATCAGGCTTTGAAAGGATGGGAATAAAAATTTTATGTCCTTGAATGACTATTATAATGTTGAAACCAGAGTTTGAAAAAAAACTAGATTCTCTGCTTCTGCTGGCAGGTGGAATAGACCTAATCTGCAGGCCTCTGCAGCTGAGAAAGCCCATTTTAGTGTTAGCAGCTAATCACAGCAGGGAATGCCTGCCAGGGTCAACTCTGAGGGTTGCAGCTGGCAAAAGTCAATCCTTCTCCACTACTAAGGAGCAGCATGTTGCACCTCTCAATGGCAGATCCTAGCAGCTCACTGCCTATTACTTTCTGGGTTCATGTCTTGAAACTTTGAACAATAAAAGCCATGGACAACAATGGAAGGCAAGAATGAAAGGGTAGGATATATTTAAATAAGAAAAGAACTGTGATGTGAGAGGGGACATGATAGAAAGTTACCACCTAAACGTACTAGTCTAGGAGCTTCTGTAGCTTCAGCATAGTGGCATTGATCAAAATCCTTGCTAAACCAGTATTGGAAAAGTACCAAGTCTATTGGTTAAAATCTATGCTAAATAGATATCAGAAAATTGTTAGGGCTATGGGTTGGGCCTTGAGTCAATAGTTTATTTACTTAGATCTGTCCTGTCTCCCTATTCCCATCCCCACAGGACAAAGGAGTGACTGGAATGTTTGGAATGTTTCTTCAGATTAACCTCATGAGATGGCCTTCACATTAAAAAAAAAAAAAAGGTCTTAATAGGAGCATATTGACTATCCTATCTTATTCAATGTAATACTAAGTTAATACAAAGTTAATTTCTAAAGGAGAACACTTTGTAATGTCAAATTGTAAAAGGTCAACTAACCTCAGTACTCAATTTGTAAAACTCACTATTTAAATTTTACAAATTTATATGAAGACTTATTTCCTACCTGTCTGATTTTCAAATATATGGAAGAGATGAGCTAAGCAAGAAATAAAAACAATGCAATATGAGATAAATAGAATCAAAGATATGGTCATATAGACTCAACTGGGAATTTGAAATACATTTGTATTTAAATTCATAAAAACAGATAAAAATTCCAGTTATTTGTTAGGTAAGGATTTGAAAGTAGAACAACCTTTATAACCCTGAAATGAAGTCCTTAATGATCACTGTAGAGGTGGGAAGGTGTGTTACATTTCTTCACCTATTTTAGGTTCATGGCCAACACTACTCTAAGAAGACAGGTTAACAAGAGAAAAGCAAGACTTTTATTTAATCAAAGTTTTAAGTGAATGAGAAGCTTCATAAATGAAGATACAAAGACTGCTTTTTATGCTTAGAATCAATGAAGAATAGCTGGATATGTAAAAATGTGATGGGGCAAAAGGGAATGATAGAATAGTGATGGACTGAGGGAGAAATCCCAACAGGGACAACTGTACAGATTCTTCTTGGCCTCTCTGCAAAACATGCCTTCTTCCCCTGTGCGAGGCCAGATCCCCTTGGAATAAGAGCATTCAAGGGAGAAGTGACTCTCCTAGGTTTTATGGTTTGCTTGGGGGAAGAGGAGTTCTCTTTTTTATGATTCACCTTGGCAAGGAAGAATTCTGGTTTATATGACTTACCTCTGGGGAGAAAATCAGGTGGGAGAAGGAGGGAAAGAGATCAAAGAGACCCTGCTTCTAAGGCACTTCCATTTTCTTTTACTTCAAAGAATTCATCATGACAGGGTAGCATTCCTTGAGATTTGTGTTCCAAGCCTCTATTTTGTTACCCTATTTAAGTTTGCAGTTATCTATCCACAAGTTATCACTTAAATGATCTAACACACTAAATGAATTTTTTGTTTGTTTGTTTGTTTTCAGTACCTGGGGGTACTTAACCACTGAACTACATCTCTACCATTTTTATTTTTATAAATTTTGAGGCAGTGGCTTGTTAAGTTGCTGAAGGTGTCTTTTGAACTTGTCCTCCTGCTTCAGCCTCCCAAATTGCTGCTATTACAAGAATGAGCCACTGCATTCACTTATTATTTTTACTTATTATTCTTATATAATTAGCCATCACTCTCATTGAAATATAAACCTATAGTGCTTGATATAGGGCCTGGTATATACTAATTACTTAATATTTATTTAAAAAATTTTTGTAAATGTCTTTTAAATTTAAAAAATGCAAAAAAGGAACAATGCTAAAATAGAAACACTAGAAGTTAATTTTATTAATTCAAAGAGTTCCAAGGGGACTCCTTAAAGTGATTTTTGGTAGATAATAAAATTATTCTATATCTTGGCTATTATGATAATCAGGTAAAAAGTACTTAGAAAACTTCATAGAATTGCATATAAAAAGAATTACATATGGATATTGAAAAAAATAAATAAAAGTGTATCTACTTAAAATAAAAAAGAAACCTACAAATCAATGTATAAATACTTCCGTGACAGAAGAATAAATATATTTGTTCTCTGTCCCCAGATTCTAGCACAGAACTTCTTTTTTTTTAAATTTTTTTTAAATTTCTTTTTATTGTAAACAAATGGGATACATGTTGTTTCTCTGTTTGTACATGGCGTAAAGGCATACCATTTGTGTAATCATAAATTTACATAGGGTAATGTTGTTTGATTCATTCTGCCTTTTTTTTCCCTTCCCCCCACCCTTCCCACCCCTCTTTTCCCTCTATACAGTCCTTCCTTCCTCCATTCTTGCCCCCCTCCCTAACCCTAACTCTAACCCTAACACTAAACACTCCCACCCCCCATTATGTGTCATCATCCACTTATCAGCGATATCATTTGTCCTTTGGTTTTTGAGATTGGCTTATCTCACTTAGCATGATATTCTTCAATTTCATCCATTTGCCTGCAAATGCCATAATTTTCTCATTCTTTATGGCTGAGTAATATTCCATTGTATATATATACCCCAGTTTCTTTATCCATTCATCAATTGAAGGACATCTAGGTTGGTTCCACAATCTGGCTATTTGTGAACTAAGCAGCTATGAACATTGATGTGGCTGTATCTCTGTAATATGCTGATTTTAAGTCCTTTGGGTATAGGCCAAGGAGTAGAATAACTGGGTCAAATGGTGGTTCCATTCCAAGCTTTCTGAGGAATCTCCATACTGCTTTCCAGAGAGGCTGCACTAATTTGCAACCCCACCAGCAATGTATGAGTGTTCCTTTTTCACCACATCCTCGCCAACACCTGTTGTTGCTTATATTCTTGATAATCGCCATTCTAATTGGGGTGAGATGGAATCTTAGGGTGGTTTTGATTTGCATTTCTCTTATTACTAGAGATGTTGAACATTTTTCCATATGTTTGTTGATTGCTTGTAGATCTTCTTCTGTGAAGTGTCTATTCATTTCCTTAGCCCATTTGTCGATTGGATTATTTGCATTCTTGGTGTAGAGTTTTTTGAGTTCTTTATAGATTCTGGAGATTAGTGCTCTATCTGAAGTACGATTGGCAAAGATTTTCTCCCACTCTGTAGGCTCTTTCTTCACATTGCTAATAGTTTCCTTTGCTGAGAGAAAGCTTTTTAGTTTGAATCTAGGGATACAAATAGGAAAAGAAGAACTCAAACTATCCCTATTTGCTGATGATATGATTATATACTTAGAGGAACCAGGAAATTCCACCAGAAAACTTTTAGAACTCATAAGTGAATTCAGTAAAGTAGCGGGATATAAGATCAATGCACATAAATCTAATGCATTTTTGTACATAAGTGATGAATCTTCAGAAAGAGAAATTAGGAAAACTACCCCATTCACAATAGCATCAAAAAAAAAATAAAATAAAATACTTGGGAATCAATCTCACAAAAGAGGTGAAAGACCTCTACAATGAGAACTACAGAACACTAAAGAAAGAAATTCAAGAAAACCTTAGAAGATGGAAAGATCTCCCATGTTCTTGGATAGGAAGAATTAATATTGTCAAAATGGCCATACTACCAAAAGTGCTATACAGATTCAATGCAATTCCAATGAAAATCTCAATGACGTACCTTACAGAAATAGAGCAAGCAATTATGAAATTCATCTGGAAGAATAAGAAACCCAGAATAGCTAAAGCAATCCTTGGCAGAAAGAGTGAAGCAGGGGGTATCACAACACCAGATCTTCAACTCTACTACAAAGCAATAGTAACAAAAACGGCATGGTATTGGTACCAAAATAGAAAGGTAGATCAATGGTACAGAATAGAGGACACGGACACAAACCCAAATAAATACAATTTTCTTATACTAGACAAAGGGTCCAAAAATATGCAATGGAGAAAAGATAGCCTCTTCAACAAATGGTGCTGGGAGAATTGGAAATCCATATGCAACAGCATGAAACTAAACCCATATCTCTCACCATGCACGGAACTAAACTCAAAATGGATTAAGGACCTTGGAATCAGACCAGAGACCCTGCATCTTATAGAAGAAAAGTAGGTCCAAATCTTCAACATGTCGACTTAGGACCAGAGCTCCTCAACAGGACTCCATAGCACAAGAAATAAAAGCAAGAAGCACAGAACTTCTAAAACCCTTATAAGGACCTGAATGCAGGGGGTAATAGGATTAGTTTTTGTTATACAAATGATTTGATCTTATTTCTTGATTCTTGACACAAAAACTTCTAAAACTTTTGGAATTTCCTCAGTAATTGGAGTAAAAGAAACACCTTTAGTTATTCATCATAACTAAACTTAAATGACTGCTTTCAACCATAAGAGAAATCATTAATGAAACAACTTTTGGAGAGACAGGGAATTTCTGCACTACCTCCAGGTATCTAGGGAGGAGAAGAACACCTGAAGATTGAGTTCAACCACCAACAATTTAATTGATAATGCTTATGTGATGAATCTTCTAAAATCCCTAAACAATGGTGTTTGGAAAGTTTCTCGGTTGGTTGTACATGGACATGTTGGTTGGGTGATGTACCTGAAAGGACATGGAATCTACACATTCCTTTCCTCATTCTTTGCCCTGTGTACCTCATGTTACTGAGTTGTACCCATGATAATAATCTTGTCCTACTGAGGTATTTCCCTGAGTTTTGTGAGCCATTTCAGTATTTATTTTTTTAATACCCTTAGGAAGGGAATGTGGAATCCCTGATTTACAGCTGGTTAGTCAGAAATACAGGTAATAACAACCTTCTACTTGTGATTGGTGTCTGAGGTGGAGGAGGGCAGGCTTCGGAGGAAAAAAAGTACATTATGGGTCAAAAGCATTGTGTGAATAGGAAGGAGGAAGGAAAGAAGAAAAGAAAAGAAAGGAAGGAAAGGAAAGCTAGCTTTCTCTTTACCCCAAATAGTATTCTGTAGGGATATGACGTAAGAAAGAGAGAAAGTATTACCTGAATCCCAGGCCAAAAAAAAAGCACAATTCTCAGGGTTCTATAGGAAATTCAGGAACAAAAGCAGGGGTGTCAAAAAATGTACATGGTCAAGCATTCTTGATAGGCTGTGATCTGGTTCATCATCATCTTAGGATCCGCCACATAGAGCATTGCCAGTGATAAGAAGTTGCTGCTGCCTGGTAGTAGTTTCTACACTTGCTACAAAATGTTTGTGAATCAAATCTGTCGTTCCTGGAACTAAAGGTGATGGGAAAAAATGACTCAGAGAATGAGTAAGTCAGAAAGGCAAGACAAAGTCAGCAGGGACAATGACTCAGTCTTCTTTCAGATTTAGGGAAATGACTGGAGACTTCTAGGCACCACTATAGTGATCTGGAACAGGACATTGTAAAGTCTGGCAGCTAATAATTTGTTGATCACAGGCCTCCGCAAATCTTGAGAATCTCTGTCTTACTCATATTTGGTGCCTTCAGCCTTGAAGGGCAGGATTACCATTTTAGATGAATGGTTTGGAAATGACTAACATGTTTAGGGACAGAGGTGAGGAGGAACAGGACCCAAAGTTTAAAGTAGGAAAAAGAATCAGAAGCTGTATGGATGCATAGGTACAAATGAAAGCCTTTATCTTGTCTTTAGTTACCCACTGAGCCATCTGTAGCCCAAATTAAGGTTTCTAGTGCTTTTAGCAGAAACAACCTCTCAGTCACTGTTACAGAAGCATGTATTTTACTGGCCAGTCTCACAAAGTGAGAATTTGTACAACCAAGACCATGTTAGGTTAAAGCATGACTCATTACTTGATTGAAATAAATTCCAACTCTCTTTTCCATGAAAAAAGTGGAAGTTTATAACACAGTTTTTTAGTACCCCTGGCCTTGCTCTGTTTCTTAATAATACTTATTAATCACATGACTGGTTTTTCTCAGAAAATTGAAAGAAATCCTTGGCTTAAGTCTGACTTTATGTGTGTGCATTTGTGAAAGTGTACATAGCTGAAAATATTAAAAGAAGAAATCCTTGCCGTGCTAGGAAAGGTTAATGCTGAAACTGTAGTTTTAAACAAGTTTTGCTTTTCATATATTTTAAAACTTGAAATATTTTTAGAGATTGAAGGAAACAATAGTTGAAATAGAAGGAGGAAATATAATTGAGACTAGATATTAATATACAAAAGATGTATATTGGAAATTAGACATTATGTTGTCTTTTATAAATGTATACTTAAAGTCATTCTCATGAATATTACAGAAGTTAGCAGAGAAAACCTTTAGTATTTGAAATAGTAGATGATGTAGAAAGTCATCTTTCAGAGAAATAATTATTTAAAAGGAGGTGAAACATATAATACCTTTATTTTTGGTGATAGGGATTTAACCCAGGACCTTGCACCTACTAAGTACATTCTTTGACACTCACTCACCTTTACCCCGGCCCCTGATACTAGTATTTCAATTAAAAGAGTTCAGAAAACATACCATTATGCCTTTTAACATGATCAGAGTAACACATTCTATGTAATACAAAGTAAAATTGTATTTAGTGATGATGTTTTATCTTCCACTTAAAGTTCTAAGCTATTTTACATTTGGAAATTATTACAAAATAATCTCAATTAAATAAGTTCTTTAACCATGGTCCAAAACATTATGTGCTAGAGTTGACTCTTCCTGAGTTCAATCAAATAGTTGATTTCACTATATTCACAGGCTTACAAATATGTTGAACTCTTGAAAGCAAAGCCACATCACAAAGATTTGGTAACAGAAAGAATAGGGCATGTAATAACCAGAACACGTGGTAATAAACTGCCATAATTATGTAAATAATGTATTCTGACTCATGAACAGTGAAACCTCCCCCAGTAATGGTGAATCATTTCTCCTGATTCTTCACATCTCACCAAGGATATCCACTTACTAAGAAAATTAATTAATTAAAAAAGCTCTTTGGATCAGTATTTCAGTCTGAAATGATGGATAGTGGGAACCGCTCAAATCTAGGAAAATTGACTAATCATTTTGGCCTTTTTGGCTCAAGATTTAGCTATAAATAACAAACTGACCATCAGTGATCCACAGTATCAATACAAACTTGTGACCTTTTGCTATTTTGTGACTTCAAAGAAGATAATCCCAAACTGAGAATTTGAAGCATTTTCTCCATTGAATTAACTTTGATCATTATGAGCAAAATATATACTACCAATCAAGAATGTCATTTTTCCATTTCCCATTTCAAGTGATTTCTTGAATTACATAGCACAAAGACAATTATATACCCTGTTAAATATCATTCACAATTTAGTTTTTATAACTTTAAAGCTTAAATTTGAATAATAACAACATTTAACTTTCACTGGAAATTATATATATGCTTAGCAAATTGTGAATATGGACTCATCCTTTACACTGATCATACCTTCAGGTGCTTCTAAAATAGATTAAGACCACAACACCAGACATTTTCTTGCCATTTCATAATGTCTTAAATATTTGTTGTCTTATATTGCTCTAAGGAGGAGAAAGAGATAGAAAGAGAAGAAGAAAGAGAAATAGATATACACACATGAACATACACACAAACACATACACTTCAAGAGAGAAAAAAGAGAAATAGTAAGAGGTACACAGGCCAGAGAAATAGTAGGAAAGACAATCTTTCACTTCTAGTAAGGGTATTATCAAAAATACCAGAAATAATTATGAGTCTTTTTTCCTCTCCTTTTTTTTAAATTATTTTTACTGATACATAAAAGCACAAAAAAGGTACATTTTGGGGAGTACTAATATTATGTTTCAATACTTATATACATTGTATAATATTTAAATCAGAGCAAGCATCTTTTTTAAAAATACATTATTGTTACTTCTAGTCATCCTAATGTGCAAAACCATACCAGACCTTCTTATTTATTTGTATAAATTAATGTTCATGATCAACTTCTACTGGTCTCCTCCTTGTTCACCCAACTACCATCCCACTCTCAGCTACTATATTTTTTTCTTATTCCAAATAAAGGTGAGATTAGTGGTACTTGTCTTTCCATGCCTGGTTTCTTTGACTTAATATAAGAATTTTCTATTTCTATCAATGTTTTAACAAATTAAGCAAATTATTTATGACTGAATGATGTATATTAACACATTTTCTTTACTCATTCATAGGATGAAAAGTACTTATGTTGTTTCTATTTCTTGTTACTGTGAATAGTGCTACAATGAACATTGGATTGTAGATGTCTCTGACATACTGATTTCATTTCCCTTGGATATATACCTGGGGGAAGGGGAATACTGGATCATTTAGTACTTCTATTTTTATTGTAATGATGTTTGATTCATTCCATTATTTTTTCCTTCCCCCAACCCCTCCCACCTCTCTTTTCCTTATATACAGTCCCTCCTTCCGCCATTCTTGCCCCCCTTCCACCCCCCATTATGTGTCATCATCTGCTTATCAGTGAGATCATTCATCTTTTGGATTTTTGAGATTGGCTTATCTCACTTAGCATGATATTCTCCAATTTCATCCATTTGCCTGCAAATGCCATAATTTTATTATTCTTTATAGCTGAGTAATATTCCATTGTATATATATATACCACAGTTTCTTTATCCATTCATCAATTGAAGGACATCTGGGTTGGTTCCACAATCTGGCTGTTGTGAATTGAGCAGCTATGAACATTGATGTGGCTGTATCTCTGTAGTATACTGATTTTAAGTCCTTTGGGTATAGGCCAAGGATTGGGATAGCTGGGTCAAATGGTGGTTCCATTCCAAGTTTTCTCAGGAATCTCCACACTGCTTTCCAGAGTGGTTGCAGTAATTTGCAGCCCCACCAGCAATGTATGAGTGTACCTTTCTCCCCACATCCTCGCCAACACCTATTGTTGCTTGTGTTCTTGATAATCGCCATTCTAATTCGGGTGAGATGGAATCTTACGGTAGTTTTGATTTGCATTTCTCTTATTACTAAAGATGGTGAACATTTTTCCATATGTTTGTTGATTGCTTGTAGATCTTCTTCTGTGAAGCGTCTGTTCATATCCTTAGCCCATTTGTTGATTGGGTTATTTGTATTCTTCATGTAGAGTTTTTTGAATTCTTTATATATTCTGGAAATTAGTGCTCTATCTGAAGTATGAGTGGCAAAGATATTCTCCCACTCTGTAGGCTCTCTCTTCGCATTGCTGATACTTTCCTTTGCTGAGAGAAAGCTATTTAGTTAGAATCTATCCCAGTTATTGATTCTTGCTTTTATTTCTTGTGTTATGGGAGTCCTGTTAAGGAAGTCTGATCCTAAGTCAACAAGTTGAAGATTTCAACCTCCTTTTTCATCTATAGGATGCAGGGTCTCTGGTCTGATTTCAAGGTCATTGATCCATTGTGAGTTGATTTTTGTGCAGGGTGAGAGATAGGGGTTTAGTTTTATTCTGTTGCATGTGGAGTTCCAGTTTTCCCAGCACCATTTGTTGTAGAGGCTATCTTTTCTCCATTGCATATTTTTGGCACCTTTGTCCAGTATTAGAAAATTGTATTTATTTGGGTTTGTGTCTGTGTCTTCTATTCTGTACCATTGATCTACCTGTCTATTTAGGTGCCAATACCATGCCGTTTTTGTAACTATTGCTTTGTAATATAGTTGAAGTTCTGGTATTGCAATACCCCATTTCATTCTTCCTGCTAAGGATTGCTTTAGCTATTCTGGTTTTCTTATTCTTCCAGATGAATTTCATGATTTTTTGCTCTATTTCTGTGAGGTACGTCATTGGAATTTAATTGGAATTGCATTGAATCTGTATAGCACTTTTGGTAATATGGCCATTTTGACAATATTAATTCTGCCTATGTAAGAACATAGGAGATCTTTCCATCTTCTAAGGTCTTCCTCAATTTCTTTCTTCAATGTTTTGAAGTTTTCATTGTAGAAAACCTCTTTTGTTAGATTTATTCCCAAGTATTTTATTTTTTTTTGAGGCTATTGCAAATGGAGTTGTTTTCCTCATTTCCCTTTCAGCCGTTTTGTCGCTTGCGAATAAAAATGCTTTAGATTTATGCGTGTTGATTTTATAGCCTGCTATTTTGCTGAATTCATTGATGAGGTCTAGAAGTTTTCTGGAGGAGGTTTTTGGATCCTCTAAGTATAGAATCATGTCATCCGCAAATAGTGACAGCTTAAGTTCCTCTTTTCCTATTCGTATCCCTTTAATTTCTTTGGTCTGCCTAATTTCTCTGGCTAGAGTTTCGAGGACATTGTTGAATAGAGGTACTTCTATTTTTAATTTTTTGAGAAACCTCCATGTGATTTTTCATAATGACTGTACCAATTTACATAACCAACAGCAATGTACTTGGAACAGTTCCCTTTTCACTACATTCTCATCAACACTTATGATCTTTAGTCTTTTGGATAATTATCTGATATTACCCATTCTCAACTGTGAAATGATAATCACATAGTGGTTTTGATTTTTTTTTCCATAGTAATAGTTATGGTTGAACATTTTTTCATGTACCTGTTGGGTCTGTGCATGTCCCTTTTTTGAGAAATGTTATTTAGATCTATTGCCCATATTTTTAGTCATTTTTGTTTGTTTGCTGCTGGGTTTTTGAATTCATTAAATATTCTGAATATCAACACTCTGTCAGATCTATGGTTTGTAAAGATTTTCTTCCATTTTATATGTTATCTCTTCACCCCTATAACAGCAAATGCCATTTCATTCTTTTGTTTGGCTGAGTAAAACCTCACTTTAAATATATATATAGACATAGACGTCTATATATATAGACATAGGTGTCTATATATATAGGTGTCTATGTCTATGTCTATATATAGAGAGAATTTTCTTCATTCACTTGTTTACCTATGAGCATTTGAGATAGTTCCATAACTTGGTTATTGTGAATTGCACTGCTCAATTAAAATTAGCATACCTAGTGCCTGTGTCACTAGGTATGCTAATTTTAATTGGGATAAATCCCAAGGAGTGGGATAGTGGGTTCATATTGTGATTCCATTTCTCATCTTTTGAGGAATCTCCATAATGCTTTCCAAAGTGGCTGCACTAATTTGCAGTCCCACCAACCATGTAGGAGTGTACCTTTTTCCCTCACATCCTTACCAGCATTATTATTATTTATATTCATTTTTTTAATCCGCTTATCAGTGAGAGCATTCGTCCTTTGGTTTTTTGAGATTGGCTTATCTCACTTAGCATGATATTCTCCAACTGCACCATTTGCCTGCAAATGCCATAAATTTATTATTCTTTATGGCTGAATAATATTCCATGGTATGTATATATATATATATATATATATATATATATATATATATATATATATTTATACCACAGTTTCTTTATCCATTCATCAATTGAGGGGCATCTAAGCTGGTTCCACAATCTGGCTATTGTGAATTGAGCAGCTATGAACATTGATGTAGCTGTATCTCTATAGCATGCTGATTTTAAGTCCTTTGAGTATAGGCCAAGGAGTGGGATAGCTGGGTAAATGGTGGTTCCATTCCAAGTTTTCTTTCCAGAGTGGCTGCACTAATTTGCAGCCCCGATTATTTATATTCTTGATGATTACCTTTCTGATTGAAGTGAGATGAAACTTCAGTGTAGTTTTGATGTGCATTTTCCTGATTGTTAGAAATGGTGAACATTTCTTCATATATTTGTTTGGTCATTTGGGTTTCTTCCTTTGAGAAATGTGTCTTTAGTTCTTTTGCCCATTTATTGATTGCACTCTTTTTGTTTTTTTGTTTTTGGTGTTTTTTGAATTCTTTATGTATCCTGGATATTTGTACCCCATTGGAGGAGTATTTGGCCATGATTTTCTCCCATTCTGTAGGCTCTCTCTTCGTTTCTAGGAAATAAGAGCACGAAGAGTTAAAGTGTTTTAATTAGATGCTGTCCCACTTATTGGTTCTTTGTTTTATTTCTTTAGGAGTCTTATTAAGGAAATTGGTGCCTGTGCCAATAAGTTGGGATGTTGAGCCTATATTTTCTTCTAGAAGTTGCAAAGTTGCTGGTCTAATTCCTACTTATTTGATCCACTTTGAGTTGACTTAGAATGATAGGATCTAATTTTATTCTTCTACTTATAGATATCTAGTTTTTTTTGGCACCATTTTTACCAAGGCCATCTTTTTAGCAACATGTTTTTGGCATTTTGGTGAGTATAAAATAATGAATCTATGCCAGTTGGTCTCTGTGTCTTCTATTCTACTTCATGGATCTTCATGCCTATTTTGATTCCAATACCTTGCTGTTTTTGTTTCTATGACTCTGAGTATATTTTGAGATCAGGTACTGTGAGGTCGCCAGCATTGCTTTATTATGGTAAGTAAAATAAAGCAGTTGCAGAATGACATGTATTACATTATTCAACTTATATGAGGTATCTGAATATCAAAAATAGCTAAAAGTCATCAATCTCAAAGAAGAAGAGTGTATATAATAGGGGTTACAGGGCTGGTGGAGGATGGAAATGAGAGTTATTGGTCAAAGGGTACAATGTTTCAGTATTGCAAGGTAAATGAATACTAAAGATATGCTGTAGAACTTATCTCCTATAATTTATAATATTTGATTGTGTGTTTATGCCTTTTTTTGATTTGAGGTCCTTCAGTTTTACTCTGATAGACTTTATTTTAGAATACTTTTTTTATCTTGCTCAGTTGAGATGCTGTGTTTTTAAAACAAGTGGATTACTTTCTGTGATACTGTTAAATATTGTGCCTCTTGATATTAGGCACATTTATTTTTTCAAGAATTATTTTTTACCCAAACCATGCTTTCATTAAAATTAATCTACCTGTATTGGAACTCTATACATTGGCATATAAAAACAGAAAAGGCATTATTAGTTGCATTTTCTAGATTGATAAACAGAAGAAAAATATTTCTAAAAGATGCAAACACACACATATGTACATATGTTATATATAATCATTCATACCAGTATAAACTTAAGTGCATTTGTACTACTTATTATAAGCTAAGCATTGTTCTAAGAACTTTACAAATATAATTTTATTGCAGCTTCAGTATAACCTTATAAGGTATGCAGTATAATCACTCCCAGTTTTCAGAGAAGAATATTGTGTAAGAATGTTTCCTCAGCACTTCAGTTAGTATATGACATATCTAAGTAAACCCTGAGAGACTTGTTCTTATTTCCATGCCCCTCAACATGAGGTTAGGCTGTTTCTAATGAAAATTTCTTAAAGATTGATGATAATTTAGTGTGACTGAAATGTACAGGGAGCTGAAAGCAAGATATGGACTCTGAAAAATTTGTCTTTGGTGAGTTCTGTATATTCTAAGAGTTAATCACATTTGTAATTAATTTCCCTTTCCAGTGTATAAATTATCCTTCCTTAAAGTACCAAAAAGAAAAAGCAAGTGTACACATGCAAATACACATACATACCACCAATGAATAAACTGATTTCCTCTTTTCAGACCATTCTGTTGTTTGACCTGGTAACACAGACATCTATCACAGTGCTCATTGCTCACTGCCACTGCTTAAGTTTATTTGGAACCCAACTTCAAAGTTTGCTCATAGTCCACCCACTTGCAAGAGTCACTTCTTTCCTTTCTGCTAGCACTTAACAGGTGAATGTTACATTACCTTGTTAGTTGCCCAAAGGTTACATTTTCAAATCATTGATGTAGTGTCATCATGTGATAGTATTGGCTAGATTACCAATCTCTATAAATTCATTTTATTTCCTGGTTTATTCATTAATTAATATTTGATATTTATTAAATATTAAACATAATGTTATAGGATCAAAGGCTATCGTGGTACAAAGGCTATCGATATTACACAGTTCCATTATAAAATGTGCATACTTGTTTTAAACTTATTGACCTTTAAGTAAAATGATTACAGACTCACTGAATTTTTATCTTGGAAGAAATTTTTGAGTAAAACCTACTTCTCAATACAAGATTTTCTCTTCCAGTTCATGCTGTGACAACACCAAAGTGACGTTCTTTTTCTTTTTGTGCATGTTTAACATAGTCTAATCAATAGTTTGTGTGTATTAGCACCGTGCATCTGTATTAATGAAGAAAAATGCTTTTGAGTTCTAAATATAAAATAAATGAATGCACACTATTTTAGAAAAAAAAAATAAGAGAGTAATGATATGCTGGTTTTAAATCATGGAACTGATTTGAGACTTTAAAAGAAAATTGAAGGTTTAGCAAATGGATCCTAAAATAGCAAGTCCATTAAATCTGTACTTGGTTCATACAAATGCATGGAAAGAAATATGTAATAAAACTTAAGAAAGTGTAAGGATGCAAGAGAAATATCCTTCATCATGTGTATAGGGAAATGGGATAAATCTAACTTTTCAATATAAAAATGATAATGCAAAATACAGCAAAAACTGACTGACTGGAAGAGCTCAATTCAGCAGAGGATGATTGGAAAGCTCATTTTGGCCTCAGTCATGGTAAAGCTTTAAAACATAACTGTGAACAATAGGCTCACTATTTTGCCTTTGTTCATTATTACATTCATTGAATGCCAATGTAGGTAGCATTTAATAAGTATTTGCTAAAAGAACGAAAAAATTATCTGGAAAAAGAAATTCATAGGTCATTGCTACAGACATAACCAAATCTGTTGGAGTTTTTCTTACCAAGAATTATAAATAGAATTAGATACATAATTATAACAGTTTCCCATATCAAATATTGTGTTGGAAGAGAGACAATAGAGTTATATGATTTAGCATTCAGCAAAAACAAGCTGCGGAGTATGTTGTTTTGAGAACTGTAATTATTGCACAATATTATCTGAATGTAGTCATTTTCTATAAAGAAAGTGTTTTCAACACAATATTAACACATAAGAGAAATTTCAGGAGGCAAATTTTTCTTTCTAGTTTGGACTTGAAAAAAATCAGTAGATATTTTATGAGTGTTTCTTAGTTATTGTCATGTGAACCTGAAAATGAAAGCTCCATTTTTATAATATCTGAGAATTTATCTTCACAGCTGTTATTGTTTAAATCTTTGAATAATGCATGAAAAAAATAACTAAAAGAACATCTTCCCTCCCAAGTGTATCTGCACTCAACTTTAGGTTAAATACCAGCATATTTCACTAAAGCAGTTTTAATAAATGAATGTGCTTGGCACAGCTAGGTGTTTTAAAATGTTGCATAAAAATATAGCTCAATGGGTTCCAAAGCTTGTTCTTCTTTAAGCCTGTCATTATAGAATGATTACGACTTCATGGCTACACTTATTGACTTTTCATTCTTTAGAGAAGAGATGATATTCAGGGAGGTAATAGCTCCCATAACCTTAAAAATTTTTATTCAATAAATATTTATGAATTTCATATATGTTTTACATTTCACCTCACTCTACTCAGGAATGTTATCTATAGGAATTTATCATAAGGAAACAAAATTGATTAGAAATAAAATTTAATCTAAGCAGTCTATACAAGTATAAAAAAAGAAGAAAGCAAGAAAGAAAAAGACAGAACACCCTAGAGCTCTAAGAAAGGGAAATTAAATAAATGTACTTGCAAATTTTGAGTTAAATATCATCATGACTTGAAAAAATGCTTTACAAAAATGTTCATTTACATAAAATATACATATGAGGTTTCTTAAAAATGCACGCTGAAAAACATTTTGTGGTAATCAAAAATATATGTAAATGAATATACTATTACTGCTTTACTATTGTTTAATATATACCAAAAATTAACTTTTTAAGTCTGGTTGTTGACATTATGAGAAAATTTTATTTTTTAAAATGTATTGCATGTCTTCAGGATAGAATCTAGCCCACTGTAATTCTGTATCTATAGCCTAAGAGAATTGTAGACAATATACAAGTAAACTCCATATCTTTGGAGAGAATAAGGAAACTATTCCATAGTAGTTAATATTTAATTTACTCTGTATTAGAATTTGAAGGAATCACATTTTCCTTATTTTTTCCAAATTTAGGATTCCCCTGATGTTTATACCATCTGTTGATCATTTCTTTTCTTTTTCTAAGTTCTGATTTCCAATGAAAATTCAGAAAAAGCCAATAATTAGCACTACACAAACCATAGAGCATCCATAGAGATATACAATGAGACTTTTGGTATTCATTTTGTATGCTCTTATAACTGCCCCATAAAAATTATCTATCTTGCTTTCCTGGCCAAACAGCAGACAATTTACAGGTGACATAAAAAGAAAACAGATATATTGAAGTCCCCAAAAAAGACAGTTTGAGGAATAAAATGGGATGGTAGAGGAGAAATGCCTTAAAATTTTTATTATAGTAAAAACAGATTAAATGACCAATTAGTTTCAATTATTTGCACATAACAATGTGAAATAGAAAAGTAAATTTATATGTGGAATATAAATGCCGAAGTTAGAGTCATAGAACCATTTTGTGTTAAGAGAGTCTGCATAAACTCCACCTTTATGAACATACTTGTTCTTTGATATAAGTGGCACAGAATCTGTGTGATAAGCTCCCTCACTTTTATTTTTTCAAATATCTTTGAAAAACTATGGAATGGCCTCTACTCATAGTGGAATTTGTCTTTATATCCAGTTGAGAATTTACTCTTCGTGCAGTTTCTCTCAAAGGGAAATTGAGTGCATCATCAGTCTAGAGTCCATCCAGATTTACTGGGACAACTTCCCTTAACAGCCCCCTGGGAAGATTTACACATTTTTAAAAGACCTTTAACACCATAGCATAGGTGTGAGTAGCTCCCTAACATACTCATAACTCATAAAAGACCAAATGTTTTGATTAGAAAACCATACAGAGTAGTATCATATGGGATTTTGTGAAATTTTATAATGACCAGACTATTCTCTGCAATCTCTCTGTGTTCACAAGAAGTCTTTTGGAAATGGCATGAGTCAAGATTTAGCTTAATAATAAATTATTGAGATATACAAAGTCTTTTCTAGAGAAATTAATTTTGATTTGCACATTTTACAGAATAGTAATAGATATTCAAAAATGAAGACTTTGACAATTTTATTTGTGTCTGTTTTTAGGTTTACAGAGTACTTTATGAATTGATTTTCTACTTAGTTTCAAAACATCCATTTTAGTGAATGTCAATTCTTTTTCTATGTTACAGATCATTGAGAATCACAGAAGATGAATTATAAAATGAAATTATTAAGCAAAGGATGAAATTGAATATTAAGATTCATTCATACATGTACCAAAGTTTAATTTTTTTATTTCTATATTTTGGTATCAGGGATTGAACTCAGAGATGCTTTACCAATGAGTCCCATCCTCAGCCCTTATTTTTTGTTTTGGGAGGGGGTCTTGCTTTGCTGAGACAGGCCTAGAACTTACTATCCTCCTGTCTAGGCTTCTTTAGTTGCTGAGATTAATGGCATGTTACAACATACCCAGGTATTTAATAGAACTTATTAAGCATCTAAGATGCACAAATCTCTGTACTAAGTGCCCTGTAATAAGCATGTCATGACTCTATGCCATTTTTAATTCAAATAAAAAGCAATTAGAAAGGAAAGGAAGGAGAAAAGAAAGATGAAAGGATAATAGTATAGAATGCAGTTAAGTAGAACTTTCTAAAACTGTCCAAAGCTCCTCCTTTATTTTATTTGTATTTATTTCTCTTTTATTTTATGTCTAATTGTTTTCGGTAAATTAGCTTTTATATACTTATTGGAAAATTTATCCTTTTTTTAAAAATTATTTTTTTTTATTTTTACAGACTGCATTTTGGTTCATTGTACACAAATGAGGTACATCTTTTCATTTCTATGGTTTTGCATGATGTAGATTCATACCATTTGTGTAATCATACATGTACATAGGGTAATGATGTCTGTTTCATTCTACCATTTTTCGTACCCCTTCCCTCTCATTTCCCTCTTCAGAATCTAAAAAAATGTTATCCTTGAAAATAAACAATGATAGACTCAACAACTGTGAAGTCCCAATAGAGTAGATTAAAATTGAATACTCTTATGGAAAGTGACCTATTAAAAATGGGTTTGTACATCTATTAGCAATATCATTAAAATCAATTTGAAATTCTCTGAAAAGTGCTACAAATTTGAGGATGTAGTATGAACAACAGTGACAGACATATGGAATTAATCTAGACTGAAGTAGAGCAAGTAGGGAAGTTTTTATTTAAGAGGAAATATTTGAGCCGAAATCTGAAAACTGGTAATTTGGTGAAAAATGGAGATGAGAAGGCAGAATATATACTGAGAACAGAAGAGACAGTCTGTATAAAAGATTAGAGTGTGGAAAAGTTTTGGTATCTAAATGACACTGAAAGTAGACAGCATGATTGGAGGTTAGAAAGTAATTAGGAAGTTTATGTCAAGGATCTTGGTCGTATCTATAGAAATAATGGGTAGTTGCTGATGATTACCTATTATTTCATAGGGAAGTTAAATGATTTAATTTTTATTAAAATCAAAAATTTACTTTTTCTGAACACAAGACAATGGTGTTAGCAAAAGTTAATATAGATATAATAGTTATGAAGCTATTCTATAAGCCTAGGCAAGAAATGATGGCTGTTCAGAGTAAGGTATTTGTTGCTAAGATGCAGAGAAATAAATAATTATTATAAATATTCAGAAGGTAAACCATATAATGTGGTTGTGTTTTAGAAAGGGTAAATACAGAAGAGAAAATTATGAGAAATGAGTACCAGATTTCAGGCATATATAGTTAGATATCTTGTTAAAGCATTTATGGAAAGAGAGAATAGGATTCATGTTTACCTTTCTCAAAGACATTTTCATTGTCTTTGAGAAATCTAAGTTGTAGTCAACCACTTTAATACAGACATTTGATTCACAGAGACAATGGTATGTGCATACAAATATAAGTTCTGGTAAAATCAATGGTAATGGAAGTATTAAACATGGGTAAGATTTTCTGTGAAAAATTAGAGCTAGAAAACCAGGAATAAGCCTTCATTTAAAAAAAGAGTGTGCTCAATCTGTGAAGGAAAATGAATAAGAATGGCAAATACACTGGAAAGAAATAATTCAAGTGTCTCAGAAGCTAAGAATTTCTTGGAACAAGAGTGTTTCCCTGAGCTGGGTATAGTGGTGCATGCCTGTAATCCCAGCAACTCGGGAGGCCAAGGCAGGAAGATCACAAGTTCAAAGCCTGCCTCAGCAATGGTGACGTAGTAGGCAACTCAGTGAGACCCTGTCTCTAAATAAAATATGAAATAGGGTTGGGGATGTGGCTCAGTGATTGAGTACCCCTAAGTTCAATCCCTGGTGCCCCCCCAAAACATAAAAGCACCCCCCCCCAGTGTAAGGCACTAATTTTAGTATAATGGAGGTCATGAAAGAGCTCAGGGGACACTGCCTGAATGGAGATGAGTGATTTATTAAATTCTTTCTTCTAATGTTATTAGTTCACATTCCCAGTCCCCTCACTAAATGTGACCTCTAAATCAAGTGACTCCTTAGCTACCTAGCATATAAGAAGAGACTATGTTTCAGATGTATAAGAAAAGTGAACATAAATATTGGGGAAAACAACATTATTCCACACGTTTTCATTAATCACATAGTATTATAACACTATTTTTCTTTAGATTGTTAAATGCTGTTGTATCAGGGTATTTTCCCCCTTGATATTTTACATAACATCTGGCTGCACCCTGTTATGGATAAGTTAACTTTTAAAAATCCATTATACACTTCAAAATTAGTTCCATAATTGTATTATCACTATGGAAGAAATGGCTACATTTCAGCATAAAATATAAATGGATCTAACTTTTCACATTAATATTTGATGATACATGGCTTAATACTGAATTGAAGCACAACCCTGAGGTAGTCATGAAAAGGATAATTTATAAATGTGAATTTAACCAGAGAATGATAAAATAAATCTTAGTTTTAGTTCTTCTAGGTGAATGTGCCTTGCTAGATTCTATCAATTTAGAAAGTATTTTCAATTTAAGTAAAATACCTTTATTACTATGATGGATATGAATCAACATATCCCTGTTTAATGTTATTCAATGAATGTGGCATATGAATAATCAACAATATCCCATCCTTTCTGCACATACCCTGGCCTTTGTCTGTACCACTACCATTGAGACACAGATATATATGTGTGTGTATTTATATAAATACATATATATAAATAATATATAATATAATAAATCATATATATATGAGACCCACATTTTTCCCAAAGGGAATCTACTAGTTTTATCCATATCATGGAATCTGAACATTGTCCAATAGGCTACTTCCATTAGTAGTATTTAACTTGGTTTCCTTTTAAATCAAAGAAATTTAATTGAATTATTTTCTGAGAAAATAAATACCTGATACTGAATCATCTTGCTCATTTTATGTGGCACAGGGATATACTGCTGGATAAATATTGTACTTAAATTTTAGAAAACAGAACTTCGAAAAACATCTAACATCAAATACTGTCATCTCTCGCCAATTAATCTATAGATTTATTGTAGAAACCCTAAGGTCATGGTTTAGAATAGGAAGAATATATCTACGGGATGTTTTCATGAGAAACTCAGCACGGTCACTCATGGGCTCTGGGCACAACTTAGGAGGAATGATACCTCTTCCAAATAAGGTTCAGCACATTTCTTTTAAAAAATGTTTACTTGTATATATAAAAAGCAAGACAAGCTACATAATTTCTGAAACAATATGGTACTTCTTTGTTCTAGTTCAGAATGTTTGAAGAATTTTAAGATGTCAACATCAGAACATTAAACCAAACCTGGAGCGCTTCTACGTATAGACCCTAGGCAGCTGTGCAGGTTGCTTATGAGATCAGCCTGATGGTTAAGTTGTAAACAATCCTGAGATGTTCCTAAGCAAGGACCTGAAAGTCCTTTTAAGAAAATCTAACAGAAGACTAGTGTTTATTTCTCAGAATTCATACTCCTCTCCAAAAGAAGTAAAAAATTATTATCCTTGCTATACTTTTCTGAATGTAATTACCCATGTAATGTCTATGCACATGTACCATACACACTTTTACTCCCAATGACTTTGTCATACAATCAGGTGATCAAGACACCATCTGTTCGCAAGGCTTCCACTATTTTCAGAGTAAATTTTGTAGGTCAACCTCCCTTTCGTGTAGCTTTAGTACACAAAATACAAAACCTTAAGTTTTACAAATCAAGTGAAGTTTTCACAGTTATAGACAGAGTGCCTCTTATTCCTTTCAGGCTTTGAAACCTAGATTTGACCATACTACCATTCATGGATATTTAATTTAAACTCATTGCCCAAATAAGGTAAATTTTAGCACTGCAGACTAAAATGAAGTTTGAGTATAAAAATGAAGTGTTTAATGGAGTATAAAATTGAAGCAGCCTGTTTTAGAGTGTGGGCTTGCCTCCGGCTCTGTATGCTATCAGGAGAGCTCAGACTTTGGGTACTTTTCAGGTTGAGAGTCCTGACTGAGAAATTTTAAACTAAAGAGGGAGAAGGCAAAATAAGAAACCCTTGAAATTCTAGTCCCTGACTCAATGGTATTTTTATTTGTTTTGTCAATTTATTAATAAACATTTTTTAAAAGTTTATAAGTACATATTTCAAATGAGAAAAATTCAAATTAGAAATTCTCTTCTATTCTAGCTAAACTAATTATCTTATTTGATATTGACCTCTTTTTTTATTAAAAAGATAGTGGGTTATATGGATGAAAATAATCATTTTTAGTACATCAGCCTCATTAAAAGGTATAAATAAAAATCAAATCTAAAAGACAAAAATGGAAGCAAAATAACATAATAATTAATGTGGCAAAAATACATAATTTTGCATTAAAATATACATAAGCATTCTACCCACAATTAAGCTTCTTTAAATTTCTAAATATTTTGACTTGTTTAATTGTTTTTAATGTTCATGAAAAGATGAGTGCCCTCCCCAACACAAAAGATGACCAAAAAAAAAAAAAAAGGCAAATAAATAAAAATAAGATTATATTCTTCTTGATTCCAGTGAAATAGCAAAACTACAAATGGAAATGGATAACTATGCTTGTTCATTGCAATCTCAGCAGCATATTGAATTATCTACTCATATTCCTTAACTGTAGGAGCACAGAGTTCAGGAAGCCTGCCTTCCTGCTCATTCCAATACCACAAAGACATTTTTTAAATGTTGAGTTAATGCTCAAAATATAATCACATTCAGAACTTGATCACCTTTAAGCTTAACTAGTCCTAGTGGCAGTAATAATGAATAGCAGTAGTAAACAAACTTGAGATGCTGGCAAAAAAAGATCAGAAGAGAGTCACATTCTGACAAGGTGTTTTCTCTATTTAAAATATGGTAATTTGTCCTCTAATGATCATTTTATGAGGTGGAATCTCATCACTTACCAGAGTTTCAGACCATGATGGCCTTTCTAATTACTGTGTTAATGGTAGCAACATAATAGAGATGCTCCTTATAGAGGCAAAGATAATTACTCTAGTTCTTGACCAGAGCAAAAAAATATCATTTTTAAATTACCCTGTGACAAGCTCTATATTATAACACATCTTGGAAAAAAAAATACAACAAAACAGGACCATTAGCTGTTTATAGCATTCTGTCATTATACTATTTTTTTATATTTGAAACAGAGCAGGTAAAATTATCCCAGTAGTATTCAGGTTTATCACTTCCTGGATCCCCTCTGTTAGATATTTCAGGAAGATGGATATCTTGGCAGAAAGAAATATGTGTAAGTATTTACAATAATATAGGTATGTCTATTATAATATCCATAACTTGCCTAAGCTGAAAATGTGGGTAGAGAGCCACATTTCAAAATGAGTTCCTCTTTTAATAGATAATATATCACAAGACTATTTTCAAAATGAGTTATGTTATGAAATATGGTTACTTTAAAGTTGGTATTTTATACTAATAGATCATACACTATCTGTAAAAAGATTTGCTGGGTTGCAAAGAAACTTATATTTAAGGCTCTTAATCTCTTGTTCATTGATGGCCAATCTAAAACCAAGACACTGTCAGTGAAACTAGGAAATATGTAGTCATAATATCCAGAAAAATATAGGTGAGGGGTAGCATGGCAGATTCAGTGCTGTGTAGTTCTCTGACTGAAAAAATAATCTGTATAAGAGATATAAAAAACATTTTTTTAAACAAATCCATGGACTAAAGTAACATGAAAGGATCTACAGATATTTAGCTTCCGTCAATGAAGCAAAAGCAGGAACACTCAAGATAGGGAAATCTGGAATCACAATCATATTGAAGAATTTATCAGTCCTGGAGAGTTGATATTTTGCTTTGAGACCCCTGGAGAATTGGAAGTAAGAAATGAGTTTAAGAACTCATGTTAATAGTTTGGGTCTGTAGACTTACTGTTAAGAGTGGATGTATTCCTCTCACCTCAGATAGACAAGTGCATTGTTGGTGTTGACTCTGCAACTTGGGTTGTAGAAAAAGTAGGTTTATTTTAAAAATTGAAAATCACAGTCATGGTACACATATATTATGAAAAAAATCCTAAATATGATTATAATTTCATGTGCCTTCCCGGTTGATGATGCCCTCAAAGTACAATTGTATTTAATCCCAGAATGCAAGGTAGCTTTAGCATTAGAAAATTGGTCAAAGAAATTATCTATATTAACAGAAGGGAAGTTGTAAGCTTAATACATTTAAAAATATTTTTGATTAAATACCCATTTATGATTCAGGAAAAAATCCTTAAATTGGAAATGCTATGAAAATTCCATAAGATTTATGAAATCCATTTATTCTCCCACATGGTGATCACTTTCCTTAATGCTGTGTTTAATGGCACACTGTTAAATCTATTCCTTTAAGATACAGAACAAATCGAAGATGTCTACTATCACTACATCTATTTCATGGTATATAGGATAATCTTAATTATTTTAGAAACAAAATGTGAGTTTTTTAAAGCAAGAAATTATACTCCCATGTGCTGCAGAAAATGGAAAAGATTCCACAGATACATTTGTAGAATTAATTTTAGTATTTCATTAAGGTTACTATATGCAAAATCAACTCATAAAAAGATGTTGTTTTACCAGTTTCAGTTAGAATTTATACTTAAACAGGAATCATTTATCATAGCAAAAATTCTATGAAATGCATAGAAATAATACCTTTATATTAAATTTATTAAATGGAAAATTCTAAAGAGGAATTGAATATTTATAATTGTATACCTCATTATTAGGTAGAAATAATCAATGTCATGTAGATATCAATTCTGCTTAAATTGATTAATAAAATCAATGAAATTCCTGTTTGTTAAACTGCAAGAGACTTTTGATGAATTTTGAAAACTGGATTGTAAAATATAAGGAAGAAGAACATGACTTACTAGATTTTAAGATTTCTGAATACATTAATTATAGATAAGTGTAATTATGTATCAATAAATAAAATCTGCAGCAGAACAAAATAGAATGCATAGATATTAATCCAACTGGTAAAAAAAAATTAATGAATGTTTATATGTGAATCAGAAGATGTTTACATTTGTTTCCAGGATAAAAACAACCATGAAGAATCATTTCTATGTAGATTAGAGATTTTACTGTGAAAAGTACCATAGAACATATAGAAGACACTCCAGAAGAATATATTAATATATGTTTTTGTGGATCCTATCATGGACCTAGTATATCAGTGTTATTAAGGGAGGAAAAGACATATTTCAGTTGTTTTAGTAGAGTTCTTATTGCAGCATCCTTGATGGCTGATTCCAATGCAAAGGTTTGGGTTCAGTAGACATATCAAGTAGAATAGTTATTCTTGGAAGTTTTCTGACAAAAAAAGAAACTTAAATAATGAGTTACACATGAGTCAGTCAGATCATATGTATACCTGTATACACACACACACACGCACACACACACACACACACACCCTCACTATGTATTAACTTTACACTGATAGTCTTCTCTGTATGTGTAGGATATTTCAACTTTTTCCCCTTTCTTTTCTCAAGTACACACTGATCTATATAATGCTGTTAGTTTCTTTCTATCTCTTTTTAAATGAAAATGGGTAACTAGGATATAAAAAAATTTCTAATACAAAGATTGCATTTGAGCACTGAGATTTCCCAAGCAGTAATAGTAACTTAATGGTTTTAAAACAAATTGTCTCATTACAGAAGTGTACATACTTGAACGTTCACTTACACCATCCATATACACACACTCCTTCTCTGTACACACAGCAACGTATCCCATATATACCTTTTAGTTTGTGGATATCATCATGAATTTTTCACTCATTTAGGCTCCCACTTTTACAGTTGGATTGAAGACAATTTACCTCCTATCTTAAGATACTTGACAAATCAAATAGAGCCAATATCACTAACTAATGGCCATTTCCTGACTGAAGTTAATAAATAAGCTTGTTATTTGTTTTTCCTTTATGACAAACAAGATAATGTTGAAAGAGCAGTAAAACTTGTTTTTGCAATGTCAATCACTTATTAGCTGTGTAAACAAAATAAAGTTATTGATTTCTTTTAGAAATAGTTTCCTAATGTAAAATGAGTGTAATAAAAACTACCTAAATCTAGGTTACAATGTACTTGTGCAACACATGATATGTGCATGGTGTCTGGAAATTTAATAATTTTTTTATTCAATGTTGAAAATATTATCTCCAGGCACTTTACACCATTTTGCTTGGGTCTATAAGGATAAATAAACAAGATTTCTGTCTTCAATGTTCACAGTTTCATAGTCTCACAGGGGGAGAGAGACACACAGCAATTGCTTTTAATAGAGCATTGTTAAATGTCACAGTAAAGATGTGTTTAGAGTATTTTGGGAGTCGGGGAAATAAAAACAGCTAAATTTTGCAAGATATGATATGCTAGCCAGGTTGAGTGGAGGAGGAATTGTGAGAGGAAGTCACTTCAGGGAGAAGAACATAGAAAGGAAACAAAACTTTCTTTCTTAATGTCTTATCTGCCCAGCCTCATCCTGCCTTCAGAATGCCTCCTCGAAAATAAATCTTAATGTAAATATTCAACTTTCGAGCTGCAACATGAGTTAACGTGAAGGACAGATTAGAATTTTGAAGATGTTCATTTCAACTTAGCCACATTCATAGAGAAATTTTTCCTGCGTAGTTGTGGTTTTACCACAGATTGTTTCCTTCATTGACAGACTGAGATATTCTTTTTTTTTTCACTGACAGATTGAGAGATTCCCAAAGTATTGATTAGTCTTTTAACTGCCTGGCATAAGTTTCAGGATAACTATTAATTTCTCTACTATTCTTATATGCTATTCTTATAGAAGGAATGTAACATAGGGAGAGGAAGAGGAAGACCATAGGCATATTCTTTTCCTTAAAATCACTGCTTATTTTTGTTGTTTTCAGACAATAGATGCTCTTAACTAATAATAGGGATGTTTTCTTATTTGTTGCACTACTTACAAGGTTTTTTTTTTCTTTTAGAACTTTACAGTTATACACAGTATTTAGGTTCTTCCTGACACAGTCATAAATGCATGGAATTTGATTTCAGTTCATGATCTGCCCCTTTTCCCTATGTCTTTCCTCTTCTGTCCTCCCTCCCCTCTCTCATTCTCCTACCTTTACTCTACTAGACTTCCTTTTGCTTATCTGTTCATTTATATTTGATTGGTTCTTTCTACCTATGCATAAATGTGAGGTTCCATGTCATATTTATATATGCACATGACATAATTTTCTTTGAAATCAAATCCACATTACAACCTTGTTATCTCCTGCAAAAATAGGTATTCATTTCTTTTTTCTCTTAGAAAAATTTTAATATGATGTATTCATCATTGCAAAATTAGTGAATGAAAATTTGCATCTCTGGTAGGGCATAAGTTTCATAAGATTCAGGAAGGTCAGTCTTGGTAAGCTGTAGAGAGGCAATGACACCTGAGCTTTAGGCAGAACCTAAACAACTGAAAATGTTAGAGGCCAGGGGCCAAAGTACAGAGACCTATTTCTATAGTGTGTGGGGGAATCAGGAGGAGGCTCATGCTGAGGAGTACAGGAGGTGACAATGCTTCAACCTGCCGATGATGACAATTAAAATGACCCATTTTCTTCCTAGTTGCTGTCCTCATATTTGTTGAAAGCTAGAAAATGCAAATTATGTGGTTCAATATTCTTCCTTTCAATTAAATATGAAATTATCTGATAACAAAATGATGAAGGTTTTTTTTTAAAAAACACCTTTGTAGTATTTATTCTTGTCCACTGCTTATAACTTTTTCTCTTTTCACCATAATAATGTATTCCCCTGCTTAGAGAAGAAATGCACCTACCAATTCAAAATTATCAGAGGATAATAACTTTTTACATGACAAAATGCCCCAAAGAACCAAAAACAATGTTAATTCATGTAGAGACCTTAAATTTTAGGAAAATTGTTTTTGAAATATCTTTTTAGGTATCCTTTTCTACCATCTGGTCTACTTTTCTTTCTGTTCACATTAGGAAGAAAAATATGAGATTGTGATATCTAGTCATTATGAAAATTTTCACTTCAGCAATGATTCTTTGTCTATTTTCAGAAACCAGTAGGTTTCAATCTGCAAATCTTATGTCAGCTACATAATAGATTTTAGATTCTATCTTAGAAACTTATAAATGGAAAATGTTAAGGTCACTAATAGACTAAAACTTCTTACAATTAGTGGTTTTTAAAATTTGTGTTCAAAGTTTATTTTATACGTAACACATAAATATTTTTAACCATAAAATGCTCAGGAAATACAGAAGGATATAGAATGAGACTTTACCATCTCCTTATCACTAGTCCTTCATCTATCTTGGAAGTAATCATTATTAAGAATTTGATACATAATAATCTGAACATTTTTCCTGTCAAATTTTTTACTTACATGAAATAATTATGTAGGCATTGAGGGTGAACATGCATTTTTAAAAAACTAATGATAAGTCATGGTAATTTTCTTAGAACTGAAAGGTCAACTCATTTTTTAAAAAATCTTCAAAATTCTGTGTAATTGATTTATTATAATTAATTTTAAATTTATTGAAAACATTTTGCTTGTAATTTCTCAATTGAAAATAGTGCTGCAACAAATATCCTTGTATGTGCTTCAAAATTGTTGCCATGAAGTTGAAAAATTTGCCATATTTTTATCTAGAAAGATATTACATAAGGTTATCTTAAGAAAAGAGAAGTGGAGGTCTGGGGAGATAGCTCAGGTGGTAAAGTGCTCGCCTTGTAAGCACAAGGCCCTGGGTTTGATCCCCAGCACACCCCCCCCCCCCAAAAAAAAAAGAAAAAGAAAAGGGAAGTGTTCTTATGCTCACATCTCCATAAATGAGATGATGTTATATTCTCATTCTTTGTTCAAATATTCTCACTAGCGCTATATAATAGAATATAAGAATGTAATTTTAAATACATTCTTAAAGTAAATTAGGTCCTAATAATCCTTTTATATTAAGATGTCAATTGAACTGGGTGCAGTGACTCACACCTGTAATCTCAGCTGCTTAGGAGGCTGAGACAGGAGTATTGTGAATTCAAACCAGCCTCAGCAAAAGCAAGGTGCTAAGCAACTCAGTGAGACCATCTCTAAATAAAATACAGACTAGGGCTTGGGATGTGACTCAGTGGTTGAGTGCCCAT
Source organism: Sciurus carolinensis (assembly GCF_902686445.1). Taxonomy (NCBI): domain Eukaryota; kingdom Metazoa; phylum Chordata; class Mammalia; order Rodentia; family Sciuridae; genus Sciurus; species Sciurus carolinensis. The sequence continues at coordinate 107,846,180 of NC_062217.1, read as the reverse complement.
GAGTTTAACCCCAAGTACCTAAAAAAAAAAAAAGTAAATTGAAACACGTTGGAGATTCTGAGAATGAATCCCTATTTTCATATTAATCTTGGTTTATAAAGTTATTTTGATATGTGATTGTACACAAGTATGTGGGCAAGCATATGGGGTTGTTGGGTTGAAATTATATGGTATTACTGATTTTATTGCTTAGTATCTGTTAGGCCTTCAGCAAATCATTCTGTCTTTCCAAATTTGTAAATAAAAGTAGAATAATCCATTACTCAGTGGGTATATGTGAGAATATAGGTAATTACAAAAGTATTAATTATGGTAATTAATACAAATGGCACAGCTTCTATTTCTCTCTCCCTTTGTCTTGAAGTAATTATTTTTATGATACATAGTGATACTTTAAATGAGAATATAAAATGAAATATATAAAAAGAAGTTCCACAATCAATTTTAAATGTAACAAAAAGAATCAGAATCAAGCCTGCTTTAAAAAGTAATTTTAAAAAAGAAAAGCAGGATATGATTGGATGGCTGGATTTTAACTGTTTCTTGCATCTCAACATAGTTTAATTGTTGATCCACATGGTAACATGTCTCACACTCTTTTCTCCTGACAAACAAACAAGCTATATTTGCCATCCAACTTCTCCTAAAAATCGCAACCCTGCTGCCTGAATTTAGATAATGTTTTATTTATATTTACCTAAATAAGAAGCCAGAGAGTCAAAACCATACTTTTTTGAGTCACATTGTTCAACTATTCCTGAATAAGAAGAATATTTGTTTAAATAAAACTGCAAAGGGACATTATTAGAGATTATTCTATTATAGAAAACCAAGGACAACAGCTTCTCCCTACCACCTTATTTGATAAGCCACCAAAAAGTTTCCTAACATAGATTTTGTGTAATGTAAACATAGATAGTTGGTAAAAAGGACAAACTGATTTTGATAATACGCTAGTTGAGAAAGGAAGGTGACTTTTCAGGGGGCTAATATATACTTTTCTTAAAGACTAGAACTACTTTAACCCATAATTTAGTTAACATAATAATTAGCATTTACAATAAAATGAGGTGAAATCACAAGTGGTAATGATTAAGGTAAAAAAAAACTTATATTAGGTACCAGGAGGGAAATATAACTAAACTCACAAAATTCACACTGTATATCCTGTAGAAACCACTGCTATGTGAATTAAGTTATTGTGACTGATAATAATTCTCTTAAATAAATCTAAGAAGTAAAAAACCTTCCTCCTAGAATATATTTCTTCTGCCCTTAATCTATCTAGTTATTTATCAAGTAATTGGATGATTGTCATTGGTTGGAAGGTATTATTTACATCATATCATTCATTTTCATTCTACCAGGTCTTTTTTATTAATTGGTTCTTTTTAGTTATAAAAAGAATGTATTTTGACATATCATACATACATGAAGTATAACTTCCCATTCTGTGGTTGTACATGATATGGAGTTACACTGGTTGTGTATTCATATACGAACACAGTAAAATTATGTCTAATTCATTCTACTGTCTTTCCCATTCCCATTCCCCGCTTTCTTCCCCTCATTCCTCCCTGTCCAATCTGGTGAACCTTCCCTCCTCCTTCTGCCCTACATATTGAGAGTCAGCATATGCACATCAGAGAGAACATCTGGTCTTTTTTTTTTTTTTTTTGAGGGGGGGCATTGACTTATTTCACTTAGCATGATAATCTCCAGTTCCATTTATTTTCTGGCAAATGCCATAATTTCATTTGTCTTTATGGCAGAGTAATGTTTCAGTGTATATATGTACCACAATTTTTTATCCATTCATCTATTGAAGAGCATCTAGGTTGGTTCCATAACTTAGCTATTATGAATTGAGCTACTATTACCACTGATGTGGCCATATAACTATTGTATGCTGATTTAAATCCTTTGGGTATAGGCCAAGGAGTGGGATAACTGGTGGTTCCATTTCAAGATTTCTGAGTATTCTCCATACTGCTTTCCATAGTGATCACACCAGCAATGTATGAGTGTACCTTTTTCCCCACATCCTCACCAATATTATTGTTACTTGAATTCTTGATAATTGCCATTCTGACTGGTGTGAAATAGAATCTTAGTGTAATATTTTGTCATATATTCATTTACCATTCCTATTTCTTCTTCTGTGAAGTGTCTGTTCAGTTCTTTAGCCTATTTATTGGTTGATTTATTTGTTTTTTGGTGTAAAGGTTTTTGATTTCTTTATATATCCTGGAGATTAATGCTCTTTCTGAGGTACAGATGGCAAAGATTTTTTCCTATGTTCTGAAGAAGATTTTAAGTTTGATACAATCCCATTTGTTGATTTTTGATTTTACTTCTTGCACATTAGGAGTCTTGTTGAGGAATTCAGTTCCTAAGCAGATATGATGAAGATTTGGAACTACTTTTTCTTCTAGTGTGTGCAGGTCTCTGGACTAATGCCTAGATTCTTGATCCACTTTGAGTTGATTTTGTGCAGTGTGAGAGATAGGGGTATAATTTAATTTTATTACATATGGATTTTCAGTTTTCCCAGCACCATTGTTGAAGTGGCTATCTTTAATGTATGTTTATGGTGCCTTTGTCTAGTGTGAAGTAACTGTATTTAGGTGGGTTGGTCTCTGTGTCTTCTATTTTGTTATCAATGGTCTTTATGTCTATTTTGGCATCAACACAATGCCATTTTTGTTACTAGAGCTCTGTAGTATAATTTAAGGGTCTAATATTGTGATGCCTCTAACATTATGTATTTTTCCAAGGATTGCTTTGGCTATTCTAGACCTCTTATTTTAACAAGTAAATTACATGAGTGCTTTTTCTCTTTCTCTGAAAAAAAATATCATCAGAAACTTAATAGGAATTGCATTTGCATTTTTGGTAGTATGGCCATTTTGACAATATTAATTCTGCTTATCCAAGAACATGGGAAATTTTTCCATCTTCTATAGTCTTCTTCAATTTCTTTCTTTAGTGTTCTGTAGTTTGTATTGTAGAGGTCTTTCGCCACTTTTGTTAGATTGATTTCCAAATACTTTATTTTCCTTGAGACTAATATGAATGGAGTAGTTTTCCTAATTTCTCTTTCAACTGTTTCACCACTGATATACAGGAGCACAATAGATTTATGGATGTTAATTTTATACTTGCTTCTTTGATAAATTCATTTATGATTTCTGGAAGTTTCTGGTGGAGTATTTTTGGGTCTTCCAATTATAGAATCATGTCATCAGCTAATAGAGATAGTTTGAATTTTTCTTTTACTATTTATATCCCTTTATTTCTTCTAATTTCTCTGGCTAGAGTTTCTAGGACCATGTTGAATAGAAGTGGTGAAAGAGGGCATCCCTGTCTTGTTCCCATTTTCAGAAGGAATACTTTCAGTTATTCTCCATTTAGAATGATGTTTATCTTTGGTTTAGCATAAATAATTTTAACAGTGTTGAGGTATGTTCCTACTATTCCTAGTTTGTCTATGTTTGAACCTGAATGGATTCTGTATTTTGTCTAATGCTTTTCATGCATCTATTGAGATAATCATGTGATTCTTCTCTTTAAATCTGTTGATGTGATGAATTACATTCATTGATTTCTGTATGTTGAAACAACCTTGCATCCCTGGAATGAACTCCACTTGTTCATGGTGCATTATCTTTTAAATATGGTTTCTGTGTGCAATTTGACAGTATTTTACTAAAATCTTTGTAACTATTCTTCAACAGCAATATTGGTCTAAAATTTTCTTTCCTTGATGTGTGTTTTTCTGGTTTTGGAATCAGGTAATACTATCTACAAAGAATGAGTTTGAAAGGGTTTCCTCTTTTTCAATTTCATGGAATAATTTGAGGAGTATTGATGTTAGTTCTTTTTTGAGGGTCTGGTAGAACTCAGCTAGAATCCATCTGGTCCTGGGCATTTCTTGGTTGGTAGACTTTTGATGGTGTCTTTAATTTCTTTGCTTGAAATTGTTGTGTTTAAAATCTATGTCCTCCTGATTCAATTTGGGTAAGTAATATGTCTCTAGAAATTTGTTGACAACTTCAAGATTTTCTATTTTATTAGAATATAAATTTTAAAATAGGTTATGATTATCATCTGTATTATAATAGTGTCTTTTCTTGTATTTTCTTCTTCATCACAAAATTTTTAAAGTTGAGTTTTTTCTCTCTTTCTTTTTGTAAGCTTGGCTAATGGTTTATCAATTTTATTGATTTTTTTCAGAGAACCAACTTCCATTTTGACAAATTTTGGATTTTCTTTTGTTTCAGTTTCATTGATTTCAGCTCTGATTTTAATTCTATCCTTACTGTTTTTGGTGTTGATTTGTTCTTTATCTTATGGCTTTGAAATGTGATGTTAGGTTACTTAATTTGTGACTTTCTCTTCTTTTAATGAAAGAGCTCAATACAATGAACTTCACTCTTAGCACTGCCTTCATAGTGCACCAGTCTTTGATCTGTTGTATCACTCTTCTTATTTACCTCTAGGGATTTTTTATTTCCTCCCTGACTCCTTCTGCTATTCGTTTGTCATTCAGTAGCATATTATTTAGTATCTGGGTATTAGGATAGCTTCTATTTTTTTATTTTATCAGTGATTTCTAATTTCATGCAAGTATTATTGCTATTTTTTTTTCTATTTTCTAAGAGTTGCTTTGTGGCCTAAGCTATATCTATTTTAGAGAAAGATCCATATGCTACTGAAAAGAAAGTGTTGAGTTTTTAATAAATAAAATATTCTATATATGTCTGTTAAGTCTAAATTATTTATTATATACTTAATTCTATAGCTTCTTTATTAAGTTTTTGTTTGGAGGATCTATTCAGTGGTGAGATGGGATGTTACAGTCACCTAGTTTATTGTGTTAGGGTCTATTTGCTTCTTGAAATTGAGAAGGGATTGTGTGATATAAGTAGATGCTCCATTGTTTGGGACATAAATATTTAGCATTATTACATTTTGTTGATGTATAATTCCCTTAAGCAGTATGAAATGTCCTCCTAATTAACTTTGATTTGAAGTCCACTTTATCTGTTATGAGGATAGAAACTCCTGCTTGTTTATGCCATCCATGTGAGTGACATATTTTTCCCCACCCTTTTACCTTCAGTCTGTGGATGTCTTTGCCTATGAAGTGAGTATGTTGAAGACAGCATGCTGTTGAGTCTTGTTTTTTTAATCCAATCTGCCAGTCTATGTCTTTTGATTGATGAGTTTATGCTATTTACAATAATGGTATCATTGAGATATGATCTTAATTCCCTGATTTATTTATGGTTTTTAATTAAAATTAGCTTCTTCATTAATTCACTGTTCTTTTAGTATTGCTGCTTTTTACTTTTATTTTTCATTTCTTCTTCATGAAATATCTTATTGAGTGTGTTTTATAGTGCAGTCTTTCTGGTTGTGAATTCTTTGAACTTTTGTTTATCATGGAAAGTTATTATTTCATCATCAATTCTGAAGCTACATTTTGCTGGGTATAGTAGTTCTGGCTGGCGTCTATTTTCTTTCAGCCTAGATCCAGATTAATTTCCTCTAATTGTTACCTATCATTTCTCTCTGGAGATTTTACAATTCTATTCTTATTCTATATGTTAGGAATTTTCATAGTAATGTTTCTTGGTGTGGGTCTATTGTAATTTTGCATATTTGTGGTTCTGTAAGCCTCCTGTATTTGATTTACCATTTCATTCCTTAAGTTTGGAAATTTTATGATATTATTTCTTTGAAAAGAATGTGTGTTCCTTTTCTTTGAATATCTGAGCCCTCATCTATTCCAATTAATCTTAAATTTGTTCTCATCAGGTTCCCATATTTCTTGGAAGTTCTGTTCATGGACTCTTAACTTTTTTTCTCCATGGTAAACTTTGTTTTCAAGATTATATAGTTTGTCTTCATTGCCTGAGGTCTATCTTATCTATTGGTGATGCTTTCAATTGAATTTTTAATATGGTTTATTGATTCCTTCATTTTAAGGATTTTTTTCTTGTTTTTTTTTTTTTTTTTAATAATCTCTATCTCTTTATTGAAGTGATCTTTCACTTCCTGTATTTTCTTTCTGATTTCACTTCTTATACCATCCTTTATTTTATAGATAAGTTTAACTACGTAAACTCTAGACTCCTTCTCTGACATTCTTCCACTGTGGTGTTGGTGGATTCTATAATTGGAGTATCTTGGTTTGTTTGTAGTGATTTGTTCTTTGCTTTTTCATGTTTGTGTGTCTACCCATCTAGCTGTACGGACTTCAGGCAGTAGAGTTTCTATCCTGTGGACTTATTGGGTTCCTGAAAATTTCTAATACCTCACTCCTTAGAGAGAGACAAATAACAATAACAATCAAGGCAAGCAAAATACAGAATTAAGTCAAATAGTTCCTACTATGACATCTACTATGTTAATTATCACTATAAACAGAAATGATATAATCAGTTATTGCTTATAAAATGCTTACAATAAAAATAGCAAGTTCACAAAAGGTTTTACAATTCAAATGGTAGACAGGGAGAGAATAGAAGTGATATAGGATGTGATGATTATGAGGAAAAAGGAGAAAAGATAGAAGTAAAAATTTAAAGAAAGTGAAATAGAGAACAACAGAGATTGGTTGTTGAATGAATAAAAGGGGAAAAGAAAATCAAGAAAAACAAATAGGTAAGAGAAAAAATACATAAAAAGTAAAAATTTTTTAAAAATGAAAAATGAAAAATGCAAACCAAAACTAACATATGCTAATCAAACATTCTAGTCTTCAAAAAACTGATCCATGGAGAATAACTGGCTTTAAAAATGCTAGAAATTAGAAAAAATGCAAACATGAGTTTGTAGAAATGTTCATGTACCATTAAGGCCAACAATTACACAGAAAAGTGAGAGAGAGAGAGAGAGAGATATCAATCTCCACAAAAAGAAATCTTTCCACTGGAGTTCAAAAGATTCTCAGCTTCTTTTCTCAGCAGTTTTAGATGGGGTCATCTGGAATGTGATACTCCATCCTCTGAATTGCTGAAGTGATAGAGACAATCCTTTTGGCAGAATTCTGGGAGGCAGAACTTAGGCATAGGTGGGCTCCTGGCTCTTCAATGAATTCCAATTGGTCTGGAGATTTTAAAACAACATGCCTCCAGGACGCAGTAATTGCTGGTTCATGCTAGAAGACTCTAACAAAAGAACTTCCCCTGGGTTCCACTCATGTGATGGAGGAGACAGTTCTTAATATGCTTGTTCCTTTAATTCCCTCATCCCTCTACTTTTCTTGCTGAGGGACCTCCCTGACCAGTGCTTCCATCCAGGCCAAGTCAACTGCCGTGCCACTGGGGATTTCTTCCTTATTTTATTATATCCAACTTCCTGAGTCCCCAATCTGCTTTGAATGTCCAGTTCTAAATTCCAGTAAAGTCCCCTCCCTACTTTTTGTTTTGTTCACCCTCATGTCTCTGAGAAACTTTAGCCAGGATGTGGCCTCCTCTATTCAGCCATCTTGAATCCCCACCCCTTATTTTACCATGTCTTATATGTACTATTTGCCCCACTTCACTGATGGGAAACCTACCAAATCTATGTGACTTGACCTGAGGTTTTTCATTTTAACCTGAGTCTCTGAGCTCAATGTCTATGCTCTTACCTGTTGTTCTCTTGCTTCCCATATATCTGTTTCCAGCAAGTACTAGTCTGGAAAATACTTTCTGACATTGGAAGATTTCAGAGTAACAGATTAATTCACTAATCAACCTTGGAGTGCTCACACCAAACCAAGTACAGATACAGGTGAAGCAGTGTGCCAAACTAACATATCTCATGGAAATAGCAGTCTAAATATTAACAGACTAGGTATTAGTCCAGATTAGGAGAAGCATGTTCTTAAAGCATGTTCTTAAAATATCTTATTTTTCCATCCTGCTTGGTCTTGCTAAATGAAGATATTCTATTAGACTTTAATTTTTTATACTTTTAATTTTTAGTTTTTTTCTATGATGTTTTTTGAGATTATATATAGTGTTTTTCTTTTCTGATTTTCCACTGTGTGACTCAATGAATATCTATTGAATGAATTGCTATATAAATTAGACATGTAGCTCTAAAATATAGCATTTAAAATGTCAATAAAAATGATATGTTGCCTAGACTTGAATGCTGGAAAAATCACTATCTTTTCCTTTTGGGCCAGTTCTATATTTTTTCTATGAGTTGTTCTTACCATGTGTAAAATGGAATAGCAATAGTGTGAGCATACAGATTTTATAATAGAATAAATTTTAATACTTAAATACTTAAATGATATATATCCCAATATTGCAATGGAATTTATAAGTGACACCACATAGACACTAGAAGTAGTGTCTTCTTTCTGCAGATCTATTTTTCTTTAGTTGCTAATGAAATAAAAATTAACCTTTAATTAGTGATTACAAGACAATAGAGGGAACCTAGCAAGTAGAAAGATAACCCATAAAACTTCCTGGATAACTATACAGAATTTACTTTTTAAAATACTACTTACAAAATCTTATAACCCATCACAGATTTGTTCTTTCTGGAATACAGATTTCTAGACTTGCTTAAACTTTTAAAGTTTTGAATAACCATTTCAGGAAGCTTCCAGGAATGATTATCTCTTCTGATTAAAGCTGATCCTTTTCATCCCATTTCCAGTGTGGTTAGCAGATTTTCTGTGACTATATTTGTACCATAGTGTACAAATAAACACACTAACATATTGCAATATTGTGCCTTTCTGGAGATGAAATGAACAAATGCAAAGTAGAATGGAGTTATAGCAGTGATGGTAACAGCAGCATAACTGGAACTTTGAAGGTTTGCATGACAGATAAGCCTTTGACCTACCCCAATCATCAGGGAAAGTCTGGCCACATGATGACTGGGCAAATACTTTGTCCCTTTATGGTCATGTCCAGAACTTCATCCTTCAGTAGGATGTCATTATTAGGAAAGGTTAGCCTTAAAATAGTAGGATTATTATGAAATATTGAAAGAAGACAGAATATTCTGAGTCATACCAATTATGTTTCAGATGTCATAACCATGAGTTTGACCAAGGTTTATGTTGATTTAATTGAACTTCCTCATACTGATTAAATAAAGCCTAAGGAATACTGATTAGTTGCATGGAAGGAATAACACAGTGAGGTATACTATTTCATTGTTCCTTACTTGTTTCTTAGTCATCTAAAGATTTCACTTTTTAGTGTTACTGTTTGTGGACCATCAAGGTATCCCAGAGGCATCCTGACTCAATAAGAGAGAAACTAACAAGCCCAAAAGATTACACCATGAATCTGTTCATTAAACAAGACGCAGTTCACAGATCACCTACAAATGTGGATTTCAAACCCAAATTCCTACAGAGATCAAAGTAGAGGCATTTGTCTTTCCTCAATTCACACTACATTTGGAGAAATGAAGCCCAATACTTAAAAAGATTTTGCTTATCTTCTTTCTGTAATACTTTAAAAGCCCTGCAGGTAGGATGGACCCGGGTTAAGTTGTTAAATGCAAATATGGCATATGTCATTTATATTCAAATGACTTTGGCATCCTGCAGTATTACCTAGAGGTTTGCCTTCCAAATGGCCTATGCAGAATATTTTAAGGGAGCAAGCTACAAGTAAAATTAAACTTCTTATTTTAAAACACTGTATAAATGGCCTGTATACATTTTACCCATTATAAATATTAATATGTAAAAAAGGAAAATATACTAATCTACTACCTTCTTTCCTACCCAAACAATTCTCACCTCAGAAAATGTTTTGTATCTTAGTTAACTGGCACATCATTTACCCAATTGTTTATACTATTATGGAGCGCAACTTAAGAACAGACCGATTACCACTGAGAAGTTCAAATTTGAGAGTCTTTATTAAGCTGGCCGGCTGACTGCCTCACACAATGCCCCCAAAAAAATGGCTATTGGGAAAACAACCCTGAACACAGGGTTGTAGGGGTTCTTATACCAAAAATCACATCAATCATAAGTTTCTGTTGCTATGATTCAAAATTACAAACTAACATCATGAGATCATCAACAGAGGGGGACGTGGGTCAAAATGACTCTTACCTAGTACAAACTAAAGAATGGTTACTAACATCCACACAATCACCGTTCACATGGCACATTGTTTAGGAGCAATAGGAATCAAAAGAACTATTTTTCATTACATAAGAATTGTCATTTTGTATTGCTAAACATGTCACCCTAAGTAACTCATGATGGGTACAGAGGTGGGATGTTCCCATGGGAGAAACTTATTTCCTACATAACATGGAGTCTCAGAGCAAAATGGAGTCTGTTTAGTCATTTCCCTTAGAGTCTGGCCTATAACATTCTCATGGAGCCAGATCTGTCAGCCCATCACAATACCAAAACTCAAGGATAGAGAAAACATCTTTGATTCTTTATATTTCGACACCTACATTCTATTTATTTCCCAGTCTTATATTGGATCTACTTCCCAAACATATCCTGAATATGGTCATTATTTCTTCTATTCCAAACTGTAGGATTTGCATCATGTTTTGCACGTCTCATGCAGCAAACTTGGTTTCAAACTGCTAGCATCTCTCATATAGACTAATAATTTACTAAATAGTTTGCTATCTCCATTCCTACCTCTCTAAACCAATTGTCTATAAAATAGTGAAGGTAAGTTTTTAAAAACAAGATAATACAACCAAAGATCACTACCAAATGGCTTTAATATTTAGACCAGATTTCTTACAAAGTTCTACAGGATCCTATGTAATATAGACTCTACCTACCTGACTTTACCTCATTTAATAATCCCCTTTAATAATCACCTTGCCCTCATTCACTTTATATCAGACTTGATGACAAATTTGCTGATCCTGACTGAGGGGTTCTGTTTGCTATTTACCCCTCGCCCCCAAGATATATCAACACCTTCTCAAAATTCAAATTAGTTTTCAAAAGTCATTTCTTCCATGAGACATATGAACATATGGCATACAGTCCTTTTCCCAAATTATAAGTTGTTTTCATGTTCTAATTTCTTCATGAAATTATGTTGTTTTCCCAAATGATTATGGTTTATCTCTAATAGAAGGTAAGCTCAGCTGGGCAATATCCCCATCTATCTTGTACACTACCATGTGTGTTTCCTCTATAATTATTCATGAGGCATAATAGGCCTTCAACTAATAGGTGACACATAATTTTGTTAATCATTCCACTCATTTTCAGTCTTTCTCAGATTTCTTAATCATTAAACAAAAGTGTACCTTTTGGTCTTGTTGACTTAATCCCACTTACATCACTTGTGGCAAATAGCACTGAATAAGTTATGTTATTCTTTATGTTTATGCTTTTTTTTTACATTCCATCCCCCCTAAATTCTCTTGTACTTACATACCCACATTCCCATTAGCAAAACCAAATACAGATTTTTATATTGAGGAAAAAGTGCAGTGGTAGAAAATATAAAATCTTTATAATTCTGAAATGAAATTATGAGGGGACAGTGATGTTTCCCCTGAAGTCCTGGGACTTCATTTTTCTAATTCTATTTCTTAATTTCTTGGCAAGATTTAAAAATCATCGATTTCTTAAAAAGTAATTTATCATTATGACATGATTATCCTTGCTCTCCTTTTCCTCTATGCCTGTCATCCCTCAGTGTCCTTAATTTTGTGGCTTTCCTGTACTCATGCCCTAACTGATTATACGCTGAGTTTTCTACTCCTTGCTGTCACATTATTAGGTATTGCCTCTTTGCAAATGCCTTTAACATGTATCATCTTTATTTTCTAATACCCTGATACTGTATTTCTCATAACATTACTAAGTCTCAAAATTAAGTATTCTAAAATTGAGTTCTGAGAATCATATTAGAATCTCATACTATTTCATCCTTTATTTTTTTTGTCAAGTTCTGTCCATAGTCCCTTTATAGTCAAACTCAGCTATTTTGTCAATACTTATCTAGTCCTGGTTCTCTATAAACTCATACCTGTATCATCCAAGAACTAATTAAGCCCCTGTCAGTAATCTCCATTCATTTTAAGTCTGTTGTAGAAACAAATCCAGTTTTCCTAAAACACTGCAATTATCACAATGGTATTCATCCTAAAACTTTGTAGGAAATTTATAGCAGAGAAATATTTTGGAAAAAAATTCCAAATGCAATTAAATTGAATCTGGGCTACTTTATCCTCAGATTACTCTAAAATTTGGACATGTTTTACCTCTCTAACCTTAACTGCTAATCTTTTGTAACACATTGCAGGCAACATGAATTTGGATGAATAAAGTGATTATCTCACTTAATTACTCAAACCAATTCTCACGATATGAGTTGTGGGTAGGCTTAACTATTTGCAAACCAACTTGAATTTTAAAGTTCTATTAGTCACTGTCTTCTTGCTACAGTAAGGCTAAGACCTAGAGATATGTTCATTTCTTCGTAAAATTCTATCCATATTTCGAGTCACACAAACTTCATGAAGCATCCCCCATTTATGGAAATTCACAGCACCTGTTGATTTTATATATCCTAGAGCTTAATGGTTATTTCATCATTTTACTTTATTTTCTGTATATAAGTTAAAGTCTCTCCAAAAGTTGGTAGGTCCCTTGAGAAAAAGGATCTAGATTTGTTTCTCTTTTATGCTCTGTGTCGACCAAGTTGCAGAGATTTATAAACCTCTGTTCAATTGGACTGAATCTTCTTTTCCTTAAATATGTAACTTAGCATTCCAATGACAAACAGCTTGCTTGTGAAAGAGACATCTTGCCCTTATTACCAGTATTTCCAGATGGAGCTGTGGATCAAATCTTACAGATGCTGCTGTAATTGGAGCCCTGAACTCTCTGAACCACAGTCCCTAGAAAATAGCATCTTCCAAAAACTCTTGCTTAAGAGAGACATTCATTATATAACCATAGCCACACAGAATATCAACTGAAGTGTTCATTCCTCCCTGAAAACCCTACCCTGTAACATATATTGCCATTCCTTGGTGTAGAAAAAAACGACTGATTAGAGACACATATGAATAACCAGAATTTTTAAGTATGATTTTTAGTTATTTTAAGTATAGTAGCCTTATGTATCAAATCTATGAATTTACGTTATGTATTTTTTAAGTTTTAAAAATGTGATAATATGTTTTCATGATTGCCATCAGTAACCAGTATATTGCTTTCAAAGGAGAGCTATGTATAAAATAGATGCTGAAATAGTTTTTAAAGGATGAAGAGAAATAAGAATTAGTGACTAGCATTTTGTAGAATTCTCTGTTCAAATTACTAATTTTATTTCACGTTTAATATTCTTACCTAATCACTGAAATAGCATGTTTTCATGGTTGACTAAATTGCAATGTGCAATGTGCTTGACTGCAAATGTGTAATATACTGTTTGAAACATTATGTACTTAACTCACTGAACCAAACAGTAAAATGTTTTAATCTTTGCACATTTTACAAATGGAGCCACAAACTTTATTGATCAATCAGCATACTTCACCAGTTCAGTTTTATGTACATTGCTGAATGAGCCATATACTTTATAAGAAAAGCTTTATATGTTTCTGGAGTTTAGCTGCAGATTCTCCAGGACAAAAGAAATACCTTAGTGGTTCACTTAAAATGCACAGTGCTACAAGGCACAAAACTCTTACTTTACTGATAAAGTTACATTCTTGATAAAACACAACAATTCTTGCATTTGTTAAAAAGATGTGAAGTTATGGAATGTGGTATCAATTAGTAGATCAATACAAGTTAAATGATAGGCATGATAAATTTCCAAACTGAAGATGTAAAATTCAATCTATACAGCCAAGAGAAATAACAAGATGGGTTAGGTATTGTTAAGTCCACCTACTTGGAAAACAATTTTTTTTACTAAATAATTGATTCAACTAATTTTTAACTAAATTCTCTCATTGTCTCTCCTCTTCTTTATACCTGCTTTTTTCCCTAACTTCCCACATTGAATTGTTTTGGATCCATTTAGGTGCAGAATGTTAATCTAAAGTAACTGAAATTTTCTGATGATTAAAAATTAAATATCATGAACCCAATATTTATTTTAATATTACCTTACTAGATAAAATGTCATCACATCACTCTCAGGATTTCTATTCTAAGCATGAGTCAGTAAAAGTCCACTTGTGTGTTAGGAAGTTACTCTTTAACTGAAGGTTGAAATTATTGAAAATTATGATCATGTCAATAGATCTTATGACATTGATATAGAAAAAAATTCCGATTTCCCATTAGATATATTTTAGCCAATTTTAACAATATATTTTAGAGATTTCTTTATTTTTAATGTCTAAAAGGCAGTAACCTTATAATTTAAATACATGTTAGAAAAAACATATATGTACATTCATTTATTTGAGTTTTAATTACTTATCATTTTTAGTGATTTTTAGCTTTCCTGAAGATAAAATGAAACATTTCCCCTCATTTTTTTGGGGGGGTGGATACCAGGTTGAACTCAGGTATTGGCCACTGAGGTCAGGTACTTGACCACTGAGCAACATCTCCAACCTTACTTTACATTTTATTTAGAGACAGGGTCTCACTGAATTGCTTAGCACCTCCCTTTTGGTGAGTCTTGCTTTGAACTTGTGATCCCTCTGCCTCAGCCTCTTGGAATTACTGGTGTGTGTCACCCAGCTTCCCTTCATATTTTAGTGCAAAAATTCTTTAGCTTCTTTCCTAGGTTCATAGTCCTTGGATTTACTCTTATACTAACTCTGTTACTTTTGATAATTAATGTCTTCTATTCTTAATTGTTTAATTATAGTTTTTAATTGCTTAGTTACAGGAAAAAATATTTTGTTTGGATGCCCAATGAAAGAGAAAAAGAATTATAGAACTGTGTAAGTCCCACTATCAGCTTCATTAATTTATAATTTGGAAAATTAAGGCATATAAGGAATATTTTAAAAGAAAGGAAGAAGTAGGTGAATATTCCTTTATTGATCTCTTTTTTTCCTTAGGCAGGATTACATCTGGGAGACAGAGATGCAGCAGGTGATGATTTATGGAACAAAAGTGTTTTTGGAGGTGCAAAGGTTTTTTTATTTGTACTCCTTTTTGAATAGGGTATAATCTGCTACCCAACAAAATATATCTTTGTCAGGATCTGAATGAGTTGGGGATTTCACTGATAACCCTGTAGAAAGCTTACCCATCACAGAAGAAGAAATGCAATCAAATATTTGTAGTTTTTGTGGAGCTCTCATTATTTGA
Source organism: Sciurus carolinensis (assembly GCF_902686445.1). Classification (NCBI taxonomy): domain Eukaryota; kingdom Metazoa; phylum Chordata; class Mammalia; order Rodentia; family Sciuridae; genus Sciurus; species Sciurus carolinensis. The sequence goes on along the minus strand of NC_062217.1, from coordinate 107,830,915 downwards.
ACAATTTCAGAACCACATGAAGGAAGAAATAAGGCAACTAAAAACGAATCAAGAGTTTTTAAAAGTTGTGTTGCCTATGAATGACAATTACTATTTCTATTAAAAAATGTTATTTGAGCACTTCCCCAATCCCTTTGTTTTGGTTTCTCAATGTATGTGAGCAGAAATGTATCATATTCCTTTTGGGTGAAAAGCTTTAGTCATGAAGATGTGGGATGTTTATTCATGCATCATAATCTAATATATCCTGTCTCTTAAAGACAACATATATTGTTTTCTATTAATCAGGATTAAATTTGAAAATGAGTGGGATATGGCTTAGCAACTGTACCCATGGACATTTATCCCAGAGAAATGAAAATATGTTCACATTAAAAACCTGCATGAAAACATTTATATTTTATTCATAATAACTCAAACCTGAAAATGTTCCAGGTGTCCTTTAAGAGTTGACTGGTTAAATAAACTGTTGCAAACTTGCAATGAGATGACTAGCAACAAAAAGGAACAAAATATTGTTATACATAATTATGCTGTATGAATAATGCTGGTTCGGGAAGGGTGCAGATTATATGCTTCTATTTGTATATTATCTTGCAATGACAAAATTTATAGAAATGGAGAAAAAAGCAGATTAGTGTTTGCCAGGGGTTAGACCTGGGAAGTGGTAAGGGTGGCTTCAGAAGTATCATATAAGGGATCCTTGTACTGATGGAACTATTCAGCATCTTGACTATGCTGGGTGAGAAATGTACTTAAACATACCCTATAAACCTATGGAACTAAATACACATAAGCTCACACATATACACATACAAGCAGAAATGTGTACAAGTAAAAATAGGAAGGACTGAATAACTTCTTTCTATTGTACCAATGTCAATATCCTGATGGCATATCCTGTACTGTTATTCACAAGTTTCTACCACTGGGGAGACCATATAAAGGGTAAACAAGATCTCTCTGATTTCTCACAAAAACATGTGAATTGTCAATAGTGTCGATAATATTTCAAGAAAAACAATTATAAATTATACGTATTGTTTTGTGAACTCTATTTCTTTCAAAATTGATTATTAAATATTTCTGGTATGCATAGAAAATGAAAGATCACATAAAAGAATATGATGAACAAGAATTTGCTTAAATTTCTTTGGTTACTTTTAGTATTAAAAGTTTTTTATTTTTATTTTTGTTTATTTCCTTTATAAGACTCTGATCTTTTAAATAGATTATTATGTTTGGTCTAACTAGAATTAAAACAGCAAAAATAATTTTTTTAAAAGTACACATTTTTTAGACTATAGCATCATTATCTACATATCCATGGACCTTTAGATTTTGGATTTAATTAATAAGAAAAGGATTTGTTGAGATCATGCCCAGATTTTTTGTTTGTTTGTTTCTGTTTTAAGCATTAAAAACAAATTATAATATAAACCAGAATTTCCTTCTGTTTAAAATCAGCACTTTGGGGGTTGAGTTTGTAACCCTGTCATAGAGCAGTTACCTAGCCTGCAGGAAGTCCCATGTTTGACCCCCAGCACTGAAAGAAAAGAAATAAGCATAATAATAAGCTCTCTTAAAATTATTATTAAATCAGAGAAAATAATATATCAACATCATGATTCATATATAATTTCTTAATTGATTTCCTGTTTATATAGGTGATGAATATATAATAGTAGAATACTAGCTACATGATTTTCTCCAAAGGTAAAACTTGCAGTTTAAATTTGACTTGGAAATATTAGACACAATGTTACTACTATTTATCAGAGTGTTGTGTGTGGCACATTAATAGTGAATACTGCAGTTACACTAAAATTACAGCTGGATGTGATGTTCTGTAGATATTGTTTGACAATTGCTTTTTTTATGAAAAAAATAGCCATATTATAACTTCCTTTATTTGAGAGACTTCAGCAAAATTAGGTCAATTATATATGACTCATGGAACACTATTAATGTTGATAATACATGGGCTGCTACTATTTTATTTTACTCCTTTTTTAATTTCAGAATTTAAAGTAATATAAAGAACACCCATGAAATCACTACCCAGGCCAAGAGCTGGAGAACTACTACTATATATGTATATGTGTTTTATATATGTTATGTTTTCACTGAATCATTCTCCTACCATTGCTAAAGGAAACCGCTATCCTTGCTTCTTAAAAATATCACATACATCTGTTTGAGGAAACAAAATCTTGCCTGGTTCTGCCTGAATCTGATCTTTGTCAAATGGATATTGGTCTATAAATATTATTTTTCTGGTGCTTTAATTTTAGTAACAATTCATTTTAAAAGTCATGCACAGCTCCAAATATGGCTATTGTTCATTCACTTTAACTGCTTTTCAGGACCACATTGTAAACATGTATCTCTATTTTTCCATCCTCCTGTCAGCAGATATACCTGTCATTGTTGTTACTATTCAAGTGCCCTTGAATATAATAGTAATGATTCTCTCTTTTCCTGCCTTAGAATAAAAAGCTGGATAAGTTATCAAATTTATAAGATTATACCAATTTTCTTTAAGGGTTGTAACAATTTATACTATACCACTAGCAGTGTATAAAAGATCTGGCTGACATATAGATTTTCAGGCATATTGAGTGACTGTAAAATGTTATCTCACAAAAGACTTGATTTATATTTTCCAACAGCTAATATAATTATTTTAAAAATCTATTTATGAGTCACTTGTTTTTCTCTCTTATGAAGTAAATATTTGTGAGGTGTACTCATTTTTCACTGGATCTGTGTTCTTTAAATATTGAACAAAAAGTTTCAATCAAAACATAGGTAGATTATCAATACATTTCTTTATATTTGTGCTTTTGTTATCTTAGAATTCAAAATTTGACTTAAATATGTTAAGTTCTTAATATTTCTGGAGTTGATTGCTATTCTTTTTTTATCTGTTTATTTATTTATTTACATAATACTACCATAAATTGAGCCCAGAAGAGTTTAACCTCTGAGTCATATCTCTAGCCCTTTTTAATTTTTATTTTGAGACAGGATCTTTCTAAGTTGCTTAGGGCTTCCCTAAATTTCTGGAGTTGGCTTTGAACAGGCATGAGCCATCACACCCAGCTGGAGTTGATTGCTATTCTGTAAGGTGATGATAGATTTTATTCATTATTTTTCTGTAAAGATAACAAGATTCCCCAATTCTGTTGGCTAAACTAATACCGCTTTCCCTTGGGATTCTCCAAGTTGTCTCTCTCATCAAAAAATTCCCTATATATGGAAGTCTGTGTTTGTGGTTACTGATTTCATCCTTTGTTAATCTGTTAAACTGCAACGTGTTCATAACCCTGGAAATGCAAGATGTTCATAACCCTGGAAATGTATTGGTCTCTCTGGTAAAGTCATCTGTAATTAAAGAAACTTTGTTTATGAAAAATAATTTTTAACCACCCTAACGTCTTATGTATAAGGACCCCATGTCTGAGCTGGTACAGTGGATCTTCCAATTCCTTGGCTTGAAACAATAATATTTTTTATTCTTCCAACCACTGTTATATTAGAAACAAAAGTTTATGAAACTGGACTATAATAATCTTTAAATAATAAATTTAATAATTCATATATCTAAGAACATTTTACTTTGAATTTGAGTGCTTCATTGTCACACATTATTTTTTCTGTAATTGGAATCTCTGTTCTTCTGTTGGGCAATTGAAGAAAAATTAGCTGAGAAAATGATAATGATTCAGGTTCCCTCATACACCTGTTACCCAGAACAGATAACATATTTATTTTTAGTATTAGCTTTCATTCCACAGCAGCAATATTTAATATGTCTCTATAACCTGCATCAAATATGATTAGGAGTCTAGAGAAGCAGTTGTAAATTTCAGATGTGAAAAGGAAAGGCAACTTCATGCAAGTAAAGCCTCAATTATTTTGATATTTATATATTGGCCGATACTGTTAGACTTCTAAAGTACAAATGTCTCAGTGATTCATTTAAAAAAGTCATCACGTGTAACTTTCTGGAACTGTGAAATACTAGGAAAACCCTTACTTCTTGGTCATTGATTCAAACTTTGGACTGTCTCACTGATTTTCCAGATACTGCTCTGGGTAGGATATTGGGATTATCATAGTGATAAGTCAGGAAATGAGTGACTTGTCAGAGCACCGATTTCCAACTCCACATCTACCCAAGGTCAGCCTTCTAAGCATGGTTGACAGCATAGACCATTCTCTGGTTTAGTTGTGTGAAGTTTCAAGAGAAATTTACTGTCTACTCTGATTTTTTAAAAAAGTATTTTTATGAAGCGAAAACTAATCTTCACAATTTCTTTTTGTGTTATCTATCATAGGGTGCCAGGAAAAAGTATTCTCACTGAGCCAGGCATTAGGTCTCACAGTGCTGATAACATTGACTAGATTGCCATCTTTTCTGAAACGTATTTTGAGATTGGACATATTTTTGATATTTTCATATATTAAGTAATTATTATTCTCTTCCTCTCTCTTTGAGCTCTCAGAAATATTTCAACATTGAAAGATTTTAAAAACAGAATTATTTTTTTAAATAGAGATGTAAGAAATTATAGTATCTGAAATGCCTAGCATTTTGGATTTCAATCTAGTTGATAAAAATTCTGGTTTTTTTTTTGTTTTTTTTTTTGTTTTAGTTTTGGGGTGAGAGTCAAAATCTGGAAATATGCATATAACCTTCAAATATGGTTTGAATAGCTCAAGTCATAGTAATAATACAATAATTTAAGATGTTTTGATGATTTTTCAAGTTTTTAAAAAAATTATTTTAAATTCATCTGGCATTGTATTTTCCATCCATGCTTCTTTCAAATTCTTTCAAATTTATATTTGTAGTTAAATTATTTGAGGATCTTAAATTCCAAAATGTTTCATATGTTTCTGGGTATACACAAATGATAAAAATTTATCTTTAAACTCCTGCTTCTACTCTTAAAGAACAGAACTGAAGCAATAACTTTCTACTTTTATGTTTTACACATCGTGCTACACTGTAAATGGTGATTGATTTTTTTGACAGCCAGCTTTGTGCTTTAAACTCATGCAAAACCACTTCGATTTTCAGCTCTTGCCTCAGTGACTTGCCAAAACTGGTCAGGTTTCAGAGTGAAATGCTTCAAAGAAAGAGGAGCCTGTAGAATAGAGGACACAAAGAACATTTATATGTTTATTTAAGGAAACAATAATGGTACAAAAAATATGGTCACCATTAGGAAGAACTTTGATCCAAAGGAGAGATTCATTTAGCCTCGTTTCTAAGTGATCACATTTCTTTAAGATCTTTTCATGAAAATGGCTGACTGGCTTATATTAAGGACAACATTTCTGCCATCTTAAATTTTGCAAAATCATTTTCCCTTTAGAAATTAATGAGTTTAGTTATTCTGACATTAATATTTCTCAGGGTGGTGAATTCCATTGGAAAATTAAGCTTATAGTTCAACACATTGGTCTCAGTTGTTTCTAAATATATCAGGATAATAAGGAGATAGAAAACTGCCAAGTGGTGCTGAAATTCAGTGTGTGTGTGTGTGTGTGTGTGTGTGTGTGTGTGTGTTTTCACTGCTGCACGCATAGATAACCTAGAAAACTTGGAAGACTGCATATTTTCTTGCTCATCTTCCATGTGCAGATTTCATAAATCCTAGGTGGAGTTTATGAGTCTGCATGTTTATCCACTATCCCAATACCAATAGTATATATAGTATATTTTGAGAAACATTGGTCCAGTTAGAGTAGGGGCATTATTTTCTATTATTTTTAGAGGTCTTCACAGTTTAATATACTAGCTTATTTTTCTTAATTCTGAAGACAGTAGCAAATTATTCACCCTACAAAACACATATGAAAGCATTAGCTTAAGTAAAAGCGAAACAAGAGAAAATTACCAATGTAGTACAGTACAAGTTACAGAAGGTACTTAGGTGAGGAAAGGGAAGGCAACAGTTTATTTTCATGTTGTATCATCTCAATCATATTATACACTCTATCCTATTCCTGATCAAAGTGATTCAAAAGTTTCTGAAGACATTTAAAGAAAATGTATGACAGTATTTTTATTTTGAAGTTGTTTAATTGTATTAATGATATTTTACAGATATGATGTAATAATGAATACACTTTAAATTTTACATAAATATCAAAGATTTTAGTTTTTAAAGCAACACCTGAAATGGGAATTTATATTATTTTACAGAGTAAAATGGCAGACTGGAACATTAACATTTAGTATTGAGAAAGAAGGTAGGATATAGTTGATTTCTTATGAACAAAGGAATCGATTCAGGAAGGTACTTAAAACCCAGTGTTGATAATTTCAGTGAAAGCTGTGTTGGACTTAGAAATACATGAGACATTGGGAACTCACTTTAGACAGAGCTTGTGTTTGGGGAGCTCTTGAAGCCAGAATGTTGATTACTATTAACAGTTAATTATCCATTTTTACATCTATGGAGTCCTGGCATCATGCTTCTTACAGAAGAGAATATGACTTTGTACCAGTTCCTACTAAGTATATGTGTAGTTTCCATTTTGAATAGAGTAAGGACCCACATCAGGAGCAGTGTCAGTATGAACCACCCCAGGAAAATTTAAAGAAATTGAACAAGACCTCGTTAACAATAGAACATTTTAGATAACCATTAAATGGAGGTTTTCAAAGAGTCTAGTATTGTTATTCACATAAATTTTCATTCTAAGTAGCAAATTGGGACCCCAATTTCCCCATGGTATTTTCATCGCAATTTAGATTCAGCAGTCTCCTTTTGCCATTTACAATTCCCTGCCTGCATTTAATATTTATGCAATATTGAATTAAATAAAATCCTGGAGTTCTACTCTTTTTCGTTCATTGTGTATTTGAGGGAAGCTATGCAGAGTTCAGTAGCATATGAAAATATACTGTATTATACTCATTATGCGCATAGCTACTGACTAATAGACTATCTGGGAAATAAACTTCATTTTCAGGCAACATTTCCTTGCCTTTTACCAACTCAAAAGTTTTTTTTTTCTCCCATGAATGCAAGTTGTTTTGAAAAAGATCTGTAAGCAAAGTCTTCTGTAAATTTTCTGTTTCCCCAGAAAAAATATCTGTTAGAAATTATTCCCCAAATATTTTTTCTGTCTGATCTGATCAGTTTTTAACTTCATGAACCAATTGTAAATTGTAATTCACCACTACCTAATACACCCATATTCTACCTAGTCTTAAATGCTCCTAATGTGGATACTTTTCTCCATTTTGTATGGAATTTTTAAAAAGATAACTTCAGTATATGTATTCTCCCTCCCATCTTGAAAATTCTTCTTTAGTTCACCATGGCTGTTTTTGTCAGCTTTTTATCACTGTACCCAAAGACCTCACAAGAAAAATGCAGAAGAGGAAAGGTTTATTTTGGTTCATGGTTTCAGAGGTTCAGTCTGTGATTGGTCTACTCCTTAGCTCTGGCTCAGATTGGGCCAGAATCATGGTAGAAAGGTGTACATTAAAGTAGCTCTGAACCTGGTAACCAGAAGCAAATAGAGAGGTACACTCAACAAAAACAAAATATAAATCCCAAAAGCATGCTGCCAGTGTCCTATTCCTTCTGCTACACCCTACCTTCCTTCAGTGACCACTCAGTTAATCCACATCAGAGAATGTATCCACTGACTAGATTACACCTCTTTTAAAATAATCATTTCACCTCTGAATTTTCTTGCATTGTCTCACACATGAGCTTTTAGGAGACACCTCATATATAAAACATAACAATGACCAAGAATTTCCTTTTTTGTTTTCCTCTTACATTTTAATTAAAAAAAAGTCTTGGCATTGACAAGCCCTTTGTGAGAGGTGATACTGTTTAGGAATCTGAATTCGGGAATTAGTCATTAATAAATAAATTAGTTTTTGAAGTAAGTGTTCTGAAAAATGCAAAACATTTTTTTAAAAAAAGTAAATATATGGGATCATCAAATTCATTTTAGTTTTATCTCTGCATTCTTTTTATTACTGTTTTATCTATTTGTATCTCCATTTCTTTTGGATGGATAGACTGATGATGAACAGATTCTATTAGACACTTCCTCTTCCATTTGTTAATCATTACTTCTGATATGCTATGTGTAATCACTTACTGAGTGACTAAGACTGACTAGATGCTTTGCAGAAGTATCTCAAAGGAACACCTGCACTTGAGTAGACTGGATTTTATGAGACAAATGATGTGTCTCAGTGATATATCTGATAATTCACAAAGGTCAAATGGATTGTATCAATATCAGGTGAATATTTTTATAAAGATATAGAAAAAATATTTTGAAATTGTGAAGTGCAGGTGAAACTTTCACATTCTTTTAAGTCAATTTTAGATTTATACTTTCAAGTCATTTTTTTGATTTTTTGTTTATTCAAGGAGCATTTAAATGCAAACCAAACAACAACACAGAATAATCAACCTCTGACTTTAAACCAAGTAAATATATTTGACTTTGTAGAAATATCATTTGAGCTTTATTATTTTCTATTATGTCATACCCATAAACTATGCCTGTTCCACTGAAAATTAACTGAATTAAAAATCTAATAAATAAGGATTTACTTCGTTTTTCAGGCTTTTCTTAGTCATTTTTTTTTTCCACTGAGTCTAAATGACCCATCCACCACAATTATAGAGGAGGAAAAGTTTATTTGAGGGCTCATGGTTTCAGAGGTCTTAGTCTATAGAAGGCCAGCTCCATTCTTTGGGGCTTGAGGTGAGGCTGAACATCATGGTGGGCCAGAGTGGCAGAGGGAAGCAGCTCATATCATGGTGAACAGGAAGCAGAGAGAAAGACTCCACTCTTCAGATACAAAATATATACCCCATAACCACACCCCAGTGAACCACTCCCTCAAGCCACAACCCACCTGTCTCCAGTTACTACTAAGTTAATCCCATCGTGGATTAATTTATTGATTAGGTTAAGACTCTCACAACCCAATCACTTCTCTGAAGCTTCTTGCATTGTCTCACATGTGAGCATTTAGGGGATACCTCACATCCAAGTGATAACAAGGTTCAGGTAAATTTACTGGAAAACTCAGAAGGAAATTTATTGTTGGGTTTCTAACCAAGAGGGAAAGATGAAAATCACTTGCATACACATCCAAGATTTGGGAGCACACATTCTACTCATAGAATTCTGTAAATGCAAGTTGCTGTGGATATATTCAAGTATGAGAGCCATGGGTCATATGTAGTTTCTGTTTCAGTCATTCTGATCTGAGTTTTTACAGCTGTAAAATGTTGATGATTGTATTGTACCTAAATCCTCTTCCCAGCAACAGTGACTTCTTGGAGATTTCAGGTTGACCTAAGACATACAAAGGAAATTCAACATAACTTTGGAGGGATTAATGTTCCTAAAATTGAAATTCCATAGGAGAAGGCCACATAACAACTCAGGCATACATTAGTAGAACTTAATGTATGACACTGTAACTGAAATTACTTCTCTTCCATGCTGAAAAGGAGGCTAGACATATTTCTTAGATGTCTGCATTCACTAAAAAATTCCATTGATGAAAAAATACTCCAAACATTTTCTCACTATATCATAAATGGAAAGAGTTTGAACAATTACTACTAAGTTAGAGTCAGGATGAGATGTACTGGTGTGCTGGCACAGTAGGGCGTCTAGGTAACAATCATATACCATGTATTTCAAAAAGTAAGTAGACAGGATTTTGAATGTTTGTGTTTACCCTGATTTAAATGTTGCACATTGTATACATATATTAAGACATTATAGCATCCAATAAATATGTAAAATTTTTATAATTTAATGTAGCAGTTAAAATATATTTTAATAAACTTTACTCTTTTGTTTTTTTTGTTAAGACTTTTAAAGCTTTATACATCCTAACATATAGTAATTAATGTATGCCTACCCAACTAATAAATATGAGCCGAATGTTTCTTAAGGTTTTTCAAATCAAAAAAAAAAACATAAATACTACATAGTTACAAAAAAAATCAATTTTTGAAATTTTTGTTTTTTATAAATCAAATTCTGATTTAACAAATTCAAAGTTCTAAAGCTGATGACTATAAAATTATAGTCACATTTGACATTTATATACAATTTAAGAACTACCTCTATGTGATGCTTGGAAATAATCCATTCTCAAAAGTCTTTGTATGTAAAAAATAATAACTAGACTGTACAGGAAGGTGATCATTCTAAGCTGAGCTCTCCTTGGGGTTGCCCATTATAACCTGACGCATTGAAGTGAAGCAATGCCTAAAGTTAGACAAAATAATAACACATTCTAAATAATTAGGTTTATGAAAACTACATTTAATTACACTGTCACCTCACATATAATTTATATTTTTTTATTACATACTAACATACACACCATTTGACCATCCTTGGATTATCTGTAAACAACAGCACTTTCTTTTCTCTAGAAACCAAAGAAGAACATAGACTAAATTACCTTTATAACTTCACTTTTGGGGGTGTGGCTTGAGGGGGTGGTTCATTGTGGGTGTGGTTATGGGGTATATATTTTGTATCTGAAGAGTGGAGTCTTTCTCTCTGCTTCACTTTCATGTACTAGGTAAACATTAATGTGTTTGGCAAGTTCTATGTCTATTTGTGTTTTGTTTTAATTCAGAAAACTTTTAACAGTTACAAATAAATAGTTTGCTTATTGATATATAAAATATAAAACCGATACAGTCAAAAGAACAAAATTGTGCTTATGATGAAAGAAATAAAGCAGAAGGTGGCAATGAGAGAATGAGAATATGAGGAAGTTCAGAAAATTAACAGAATAATATAAATTTAAAATGAGCAAGAAAAACAATGTGCTTTAAAATAATACAATGAAAAGATAAATGCTCAAGCAATATTTGCAGATTAATTAGAAAATAAATAAGCATGGAATAATAGACAAGAAATATTTTAACCAGTTATAGTCTTTGACAAAAAGTCGTAATTTTGAATTTTTGTAAGGGTGAATATTTAATTCTAGATGTTTGTTGTGTCAATGTCCTGGTTTAGAAAATTTCAAAAGTTTTGAATGAGTCACTATTAAGGAAAACTTGATAATAGATATATTGGATCTCTTTATATTCTGGTTTTTTGCAACTTCTTGTAAGTATTTATTTTTTTAAAAAAGTAACTATTGGCATCAGATCTGCTATTTTGCTGCCGCCATTATTCTGCCTCCCCCACACCACTTTACAACCCAGATTGTTCTCTCTCTCTCCTCCTCACTTTCTCTCTCTCTCTCTCTCTCTGTCTCTCTCACCCTGTGGGTAGACACTCTGCCTGTTAACTTAGTAAAATCTCTTGCATGAGTTCCCGTGGCTGGAGTGGTTTGTGGGTGCTTTCAGGTACAAATACAGTAGTAAAACAAGAAGGGAAGAAATGCAGAGGCTCTATAGCACTGTCATAAGAAGATCAATGAAAATATACAACAGTAAAATATATAGCACTGTCCTAAGAAGATCAATGGAAAACACTGAAAATATACAACAGTAAAAAAATCTGTCTACACTTAATAATTTTCAAAATGATCTATTTTAAATCTATTGATTGCTATATCACTTTTAATTATATAAACATGGAAGAAAGATTAATATTACTTGAAATGTCCCATTTTTAGGTGTTTCACAATGTAAAATAATTGCAAGACTCTAAATAAAATTCTGGGAATAATAATTGGTGTTTATCTTCAGAGTAGATGAACTATCTCAATTTTTTAATGTACAATGATTTTGTTGGTTAAGGTGGAAGTTTCCTTGTTTTTGAGTAAGTAAAAAGAGAAGGATGAAATTCTACAAGTACTTGGACTCTATGATAGAATGTAGATATTTCCACTATTTTCATGTTTTAAAACTAAATAAAGAAAATTTTAGGAAGTGAAAGTGGAACCAAAAACATTATTTTATGCTCAAAGTAATCTAGAAATGTAATTTTCATTTAGCAAATGAAATTTTCATGTTCCTTTTAAAGGTTATCATTGTTTGATTCAAAGTCAATTGGTTTCAATATTGAAACACACATTATATTTCAGAAAATTATTTCTTTTCTTAATGAATTAACATGCAATTTTCTCCATATTAAATATGTTCCCTTAGGAAATAGTTATGTATCATGTCTTACAGCAAAGATAACATAAAGCTTATTTATGAGTTAAATCTTATTTGCAAGGGCCAGGCATGGTGGCACTCACCTGTAATCACAGTGACACTTAGGAGTCTTAAATAGATAGAAGGATTACCAGTTTAAGGCTGATATCAGCAATTTAGTAAGACCCTGTCACAAAATAAAAAATACAAAAGATGAGGGTGTAAATCAGTGGTACAGCATGCTTAGGCTCAATTCCCAGTACTGGAAAAAAATCTTATTTCCAGACAAAGGCCAAGATTAAAGTTTTTAATGTAATTTATCAATCTAATACACTTCTTGTATATTGAACATTAGATCATGAGAAGAATTATCATCTGTTATGTAATCAAAATGGTAACATATTTATTAGGCATTTTTATTTTCTTAGTAAAAGAAGTTCAGATTTCTGGCTTAATATTTAATATTCTGTAGAAGTTCATTGGATTAGACAAAGGGATAAGAACAGAAAGAGGTTGAAAGGAATAGGAGAGACAGTAGAATGAATCGGACATAACTTTCCTATGTTCATATATGAATACATGACCAGTGTAACTCCACATCATATACAACCACACGAATAGGATCCTAATTGGAATGGGTTGTACTCCCATGTATGTATAATACATCATAATTCACTATACTGTCATTATATCTCAACACAACAAATAAAATATATTAAAATATATTATATTCTGAATATTAATGAAATATTCACTGGTAGAAATGTGATTGTTGTTTCTTCAAATCCCAAAATACCAACAGTATTTCTTAAATATAGACAATGTGTTCAAGCTACCAAGATATATTTATCTAATTGTTAAAACATTTCATTAAAAAAATCAAAAAGAAAGAAGGCATAATTAATCTTATCTAATCTGTTTATTCTTAAGATTGTCTAATAATTCCTGTATAACGTTTAGAAAGGCAAGTCAAAATTCTGAACATAGAGGAGTATACATGATCAAATTTGGAGTTATCTGTTAGATTTGAGGAAGAATTCATTGTACCAAACAAAAATAATGATAAACTACTGAAATCTCTTCTACAAAAATGATGAGTGATTGGTCAAGTATTTTTAACCCTTCTGAAACACACTTTTCACATTTATAAAATGGAAGGGCTCAGATCTTTCAAATTCTATAAATTTCTGTGTTCTTTGAAAATGAAAGTTACTTTTGAAAGTAAAAATGTGAAATATGCATGTAAATTCGGTAAAAGTTAACAATTATTTTGAAATTGAAATAAAATATACTATAACCCATCTTCAAGTAAAGGGAAGGGGCTGGCCTTTTCTTAATAGCAAAATCCTAAATGTTAGAGAACATAGTATAGTTATACAACTACATTGTATAGTTACACCACTACATTGCATTTTACAGCTAGTTTCATTACTAAAATTCCATCTAAAGATTTTTATACCTAAGTTCTAAGGAAAATTTAGAAAATAAGCTTAAAACTCAGAGTTTCCAAAGGAAAATATTTTAAGTGCTATTTGTTTAAATGATTAATTTTAAGATGTTTAACTCTACATGTGCACAAGTAGTAGGTATTATATGTTTACAGTTCTTGAAAATAATATCAAATTGTATTTAATACTACCTTATTTGATATATTTGTTATATTTAAACCCAAGTTGTTTATGGTATTACCAAAAAATAAGACATGGTGATGTGTACATATATATTCAAACATATTATATTGCATTTTTACCAAGTCAATTTTTACATATTCTTACATTATTCAAGTAATGACTTTTAAAAGCATTATATTCTATTATTTAGCAAAATCATAGGATACATTTCAAAATTAATAATAATGTGCTATGGTTTATCACATCTTTAAATACAATATTCTTAATAGAAATGTACATTTATAGCTAATATTTTCTGTCAAATATATGTTTTATGCATATAAAAGCTGTATACATTTAGTATGAAAAAGTCACCTTTTAAACATTTATAAGTATTTCAAAATATGGAATTAATTTTGTCTTTTGATTAAGAATGGCAACTTAATATGTAGAAGAATTGGGTTTCATTTTATGATCTCTCTTTGATTAGAAATATGGGCATTTCTATTAATGTTTAATAAGGCAAAAATTGCTCAATACTTGAAAATTAGTATTTCTCATTAAATACACACTTTCTGTTGCTCACCTCATTAACTGAGCAATTAGAAATTAAACTACTCTTATTATGATGGTGAAGGGTGAAACTGGATATATTTTCAGAAAGGTGTCTCACTGTATTCTGTTTGCCTTCAATCACATAGCAGGGTATTATTTCTGTAGACAATCATTCTAATTTTCCTTCCAATTTCACAGAATCAATTAATTTTTAAAAGACATTTTCCAACACAATTAGAGGGAAAAGTTCATATTTAATTAGAATAGACTAACAGGTAAAATTTATTGAGAGCCAAGTGTGTATCAGATGTATGCTAGAAATTTCATATTCAACTTCTATAGTGCCACTGCAGGCTATTGAACATAATAATAACTTTCAAATTGGAAAAAAGAAGGAAACATAGACAAAAAGAAAAAAGGAGTTGGACTGACGACATTGTGACTTCTTAGTTTGAGTCTCTCATTTTCAAATTACCCTTATGTAGTAGTTGTTAGTTGGAAGGCAGGAAAAGATTCTTCTGACGCTTATGTCCAGATGAACATGAAGACTAGCCTATGTGACCAAGACAAGGATCTTCTAGGAAAGAAAAGAACTTGTCTCACAGCTTAATACAGTATTTTAAATTCAGTTTTTCTTGAATGAGCTCTTACAGTGGATGAATGTATGGACTTATAAGAAAACTGAGTAAAATATCATAAAAAGATAAGATTTTTTCACAGAGTGCAAAAACAACCTGAAAGATAATTCCATTTTGTTTAGAGTTTGCAAATCATTGATTAGTTTACCAATTACGAAATTGTCGTGATTTGGATGTGAGGTATCCCCCAAAAGGTCACATGTGCGTCAATGCAAGAAGTTTAAGAAATGATTGGTTTACAAGAGCCTTAAACCAATCAGTGAATAAATCACCTGATGGGATTAACTGAGTGGTAACTGAAGGCAGGTGGGGTGTGGCCGGAGGAGGTGGAGTATTGGGGGTGTGACTTTGAGGTATATATATTTGTATCTGGTGAGTGGAATGTCTCTCTCTGCTTCCTCATTAACATATGAGATGCTTTCCGCTGCTACACTTTTCTACTATGATATTCTGCCTCACCCTGAGCCCTGAGGAATGGAGCCAGCTTTCTATGTACTAAGGCCTCTGAAACCATGAGCCTCAAATAAACTTTTCCTTCTCTACAATTGTTCTGGTTCGGTCCTTTAGTCACAGCAGCAAAAAAAGTTGATTAAAACAGAAATTAAGAAAAAACATAAAGCAAAGGGAAAGAAAAAGAAAGACCTTAGTCTTGATCAGGTCCAAAGGGTAACATAAATTAGTCAAGTATCTACAGATTTGTAGTATAATTTGAGGTCTGGTATTGTGATGCCACGGCATATACTCTTTTTGCTAGGGATTGTTTCTAGGTATCTTAATTTTCCAAATGAATTTCAACACTACCTCTTCTACCTTTGTGAATAATATCATTGGCATTTTGATGGGGATTGTACTGAAACTGAATAATGCTTTTGTTAGTATGGCCATTTTGACACTATTAATTATGTCTATTCAAGAACATGGAAGGACTTTCCATTTCTTAAGATCTTCCTTCAATTTCTTTCTTGAGTGTTCTATAGTTTTCAATGTAAAGGATCTTCATCTCTTTTAATAGATTAATTTCCAAGTATTCTATTTTTTTATTTGTGATTATTATGAATGGAATATTTTTTTCTAATTTATTTTTTCAGCAGATTCATGTTGGAGTATAGGAAACCAATTGATTTAGGCATGTTAATCTTGTATCCTGTTACTTTATTAAATTGATCTTCAGCTCTAGAAGTCTTCTGGAGTAGTTATTTTTGGGGTCTTCTAAATACAGGATTATATCATCAGCAAACAGTGATAATTTGACCTCTTCTTTTCCTATCCGCATCCCTTTAATTTCTTTCTCTTGTCTAATTGATCTGGATAGATCTTTAAGGACTGTGTTGAATAGGAGTGGTAAGAATAGGCATCCTTATCTTGTTCCTATTTTAGAAGAAGGGAATTCTTTCAGTTATTTTCTGTCCAATATGATGTTGTCCTAAGGTTTGTCATATACAATCTTTACAATGTCGAGGTAAGTTTCTTCTATTCTTAGTTTCTGTAATGTGTAGTGACTGTGGGCTATACTTCTTCAAATGCTTTTTCTGCATGTATTGAGATAATCATGTGATTATTGAATTTAATTCTATTTATGTGGTGAATTATGTTTACTGATTTGCATATGTTGAACTAACGTTGCAGTTCTGGGATAAAACCCATTTGATCATGGTGCACTATTTTTAAATATATTTTTATATGTGGTTTTCCAATATTTTGTTAAGAAGTTTTGCATCTATGTTCATCAAAGATATTGACCTGAAGTTTTCTTTTCCTGATGTGTCTTTGCCTATTTTTAGTATCAGGGTGATAGTGGTTTCATAGAATGAATTTACCAGTGTTCTCTCCTTTTCTATTTCATGGAATAATTTGAAGAACATCAGTATTAGTTCTTCTCTAAAGGTCTGGTAACACTTCTCTGAGAATCTGTCTGGTCCTGAGTTTTTTCTTGTTGGAAGACTTTTTATAGCTGCTCCAATTTTGTTACTTGATATTCATCTTAAGTTTTTTCATATCCTCATGGTTCAACTTCGGTAAGTCATATATCTCCAGGAATTGTGAACATCTTCAAGATTTTCTATCTTAGGGAGTATAAATTTTCAGAATAGTTTTTAATGATACTCTGGAATATAATTAATGTCTGTGATAATTTTTCCTTTTTCATTCCTAAGTTTGTTAATTTGAATCATATCTCTTTTAGTTAGGTTGATGAAGTGTTTATCAATCTTGTTTATCCTTTTAAAAAATCAATTTTTGTTTCACTGATCCATTGAATTCTTTTAAAATTCACGATGTCATTGATTTCATCTCTGCTTTTAATAATTTCCTGTCTTCTCCTGATTTTGCTGTTTGTTCTTCCCTTTCTAGTGCCTTGAGGTATAATGTTAGATTATTTATTTGGTGACTTTCTATTTTTTAAAAGTATGAACTAAGTGGTAGACTTTCCTTTTACAGCTGCTTTCATATTGTTCAAGAGATTTTTTTATGTTTTATCACTATTCTCATTTTTTATAAGGACTTTTTTATTTCTCTTCTAATTTCTTCTGCTACCTATTAATTATTAAAAACTATATATTTAATCTCCAGGTGTTAGAGTGGTTATTGTTTTTTATCTTATCATTTATTTCTAATTTCATTGCATTATGATCTGATAGGAGGTGAGAAAATGTTTCTTTTTTATTTGTTAACATTGCTTTGTGACCTAATTATGATCTATTTTAGAAAATGTTCCATGTGCTACTAAGAAGAAAGTGAATTCAGTCATTGATGAATAAAGTATTCTATATTTATCTTTTAGATCCATTTGACTAGTAGTATCATTTATTTCTGAAAAGTCTTTACTTAATTTATGTCTGGGTTATATATCTATTGGTAGAACAATTGTGTTGAAATCACCCAAAAGCACTACATTGTTGTTTATTTCATTCTTAATATTGAGAAAGTCTTGTTTTATGTACATAGATTCACTATTGCTTGGGGTATAAATATAAATAATCATTATATCTTGCTGGATGGTTCTCTTAACCAGTATGAAGTGACTTTCTTGTCCCTTTTGATTAATTTTGGCTTGAAGTCCACTTTGTCTGAGAGTAGGTATCTGTGTTTGCTTAAATCTACCATTCCAATGGTGTATCTTTTCACAGCCTTTCACCTTCAGTGTGTGAATGTTTTCTATAAGTTGAGTCTTTAGTAAGCAAAATATTGTTGAGTCTTGTTTTTAATTCCAGTCTGTCAATCTGTGTCCTTCAATTAATAATTTAATCATTTACATTCAATGTTAATATAAGAGAGATTATTTTTATTTCCTACCATTTTGTTTATTTCTAATACTTAATTCAGACATGATTCTCCTTTGATTGACTATTTGCCTAGTGCAATTTATCCCTATGATGATTTTCATTTTTACTTTTCATTTTTGTTTTAGGTTCTATGGAATATAACATGTACATATACATTATTAAATGACTAAACGAAGATCATTATTTTTAATCTTGTGTTAGTATGGTGAACCTCTAGGTCTTATATTTCTCTCTTATTCACTTATCTCTGCCTTTTTATTTTACTTTTTGGAACATTTTCCCAGCTCTGTATTCTGAATTTATAACATGTTTTGATTTTTAATTGTTGTTAGTTATTACTGTTGCTATTATTGTTTTTGCATTATTTTATTAACAACTGTTATTTCTTATTTTTTGGATGCAATATTTGTCATTTCTATCATCCTGTTCAGTTCAAATTTCCCATGGGTATCTATCAGAAGAAATTAATGATACAATTAAAGAAAATGTTATGTTCTTTGCTTCATTACTATCTCCTCTTATTTATTTTATCTAACTTATATGCTAAAAACTTTTCTCAAATATTATTTATTTCCTACCAGTTCATATTTAAGTATGAGACACTAAATAGCTGTTTGAAACTGTATGCCCAAGCTTTAGTAGCTGATGGACACAGCATAGACAGATTTAATAATGAATCCCATCTTTCATTGTGTGGGGGCACTCAATGATATCCATACTTACAGTTTTCTTCTCTTGGGCTGATCAAATTCTCCAAAGAGAATTCCTTTAATCCTTGATCTTAAAGACAGAATTATAACTTCCCTTTCTTTTCTTTCTTTTTTAAATGGATTTATTTTTTAATTTTTTTACAGACTGCATTTTGATTCATTGTACACAAGTGGGGTACATCATTTCATTTCTATGGTTGCGCATGATGTAGATTCACATCATTCATGTAATCACATATGGACATAGGGTAATGATGTCCGTCTCATTCCACCATTTTTCATACCTGCCTCCCTCTCATTTCCCTCTATATATCCAAAGTTCCTCCATTCTTCTCCCACCCCCCAACCCCCCACTCCCATTATATATCATCATCCGCTTATCAGGAAAACATTTGCCCTTTGTTTTTTTTTGGAATTGGCTTATTTCACTTAGCATGATAGTCTCCAATTCCATCCATTTCTCTGCAAATGCCATAATATTGTTCTTCTTTATGGCTGAATAATATTCCATTGTGTATATATACCACAGTTTCCTTATCCATTCATCAGTAGAAGGGCATCTAGGTTGGTTCCACAATCTAGCTATTGTGAATTGAGCTGCTATAAACATTGATGTGGCTGTGTTACTGCAGTATACTAATTTCAAGTCCTTTGGTTATAAACCGAGGAGTGGGATAAATGGGTCAAAAGGTGGACCATTCCAAGCTTTCTGAGAATTCTCCCCACTGCTTTCCAGAGTGGCTGCACCAATTTGCAACTCCACCAGCAATGTAAAAGTGTTCCTTTTTCTCCACATCCATGCCAACATCTATTATTGTTTGTGTTCTTGATAATAGCCATTCTAATTGGGGTAAAATGAAATCTTATATTAAAAAATATATGAAAAAGTGTTCAACATCTCTAGTAATTAGAGAAATGCAAAATAAAACAATTCTAACTTCACTTTCTAAAAGGCAACATGGAAGGGGATTTTATCCCCATTCAGTGTATTCTTTAAATCAATGTCGGACACCATACTCTTATTCTGCTGTTCTCAGCATCCCTAGGTCCAGAGTACCTTTAATTCAAAACTTTTCCTTTGCCTAGTTTGTCAATGTGGGGGGAAGATTTCCTAGACATGAGATGGGAGCAGAAATATGAGAATCCCATTGCTTAGACTTCACACTGGTCATTTATGCACCCTTCTGCTTCTCTACCTCCTTTCTTCTCTTCACTCCCACTTGAATACTCCCACCCAAACACACACACACACACACACACAGACCACAATTCTTCTAAAGTATCTAGGATCTTCAGCTGTGAAATTTTTTAAGGATTCTGCTATCCAAATTGATTTTCTTTTTGTTCTTCTTGCTCCTCACATGAGAGCCAGATTTCATCTTATTTGTAATGATAAGCTGTTATTACCTTGGCATTCATTTCTAATGACACAAAATTAAGTTTGAAATCCCTCTTCTGTTCTAGTTCTATGCTGTTTAAGGATAATTTTTATTTCATTTCTTTGATTCAATGTTGATGGAGGATTGAGAAGTAGTGAACTTTTAGGTCATCTGTAAGCATTCTTTGATGTTATCAGTTATACAATAATTAATCCGGGAAATAATTAAGAACTCTGGGTACTTTTTATATTTATTTATCAGCTAGAGATATAAGGTATTGTTCATTTATTTATCCGTTGGGTACTTTTGCTACTATGTGCTATTCTCCAGGCTGATATGTCCACTTTGTGAACTAGTAAACATGTTAAAAACAGAAAAGGTTTCTCATGAACTTACATGATAATAGGGGATCGAAACACCAAATACTTTTAAAAAAATTTTAAAAAGAATTTTTCAATTAAAGATAAGCATTAAGAACATATATTAAGGAGATAATGAGAGTGGATAATGGGAGGCCAGACTGTAAGGAGTCTACACTGGGAAGATCTTTCTGATATTTGGGATAAGGGTAGGTCCATAGGGGTTCAACCACACAAAAAAGACATTGTAAACAACATAAGAATCCAAAGTAAGAATGTGCTTGCCATTTTTTGGCAAGTTCAGAAGTACATGGCTGAAAGGCATATGAGATGAGGTGTGAATTGTAGAAAGGGAACTATATGCAAGTTCTATAGGCTACTGTATGGGGCTTGGATTTTATATAAACTGGAAAATTAAGCAAAGAATGGAATCAGAATTAGCTAGAATTTATTGAGTTCCTACTGTGTGTTAGGTGCAGGAGCTCCCAGACCTCTGAAACCCTTGCATGCTCTGCTCTGCTCATCAGGCATCTTCAGTCAGCTGACAGGTCAGTTACGGGTAGTTGGTTTAGAACAACTTCAGGTGAAATGGCCTATCCCTGCCCCTTGCAAAGAGCAGGATAGCCAGTTTGTTTACCTAGCAGCTAAGCAAGAGTCTAAGAGGAAAGTAGAAGTACACAAGGACTTCTAAAGCATAAGCTCAGACTTAACACAACTTGGTTATGTCACTGTCTGCTAGTCGAAGCTAGCCTGATTCAAGCAGAGGGTGATGAGATGTAAGCCCTTCCTGGGAAGATTTGCAAAGTTGAACTGAAGGGACAGGAAGGAGGAAAAGATTCTGACCACATATATTAATCCATTATTGGCTTATTCATTTAGTTTTGTTGTTTGCTTATTTTCTTTATTAAATAGGCTATGCACCCCAGTGGCATATAGTATAAACAGAAAGGGAAGAATTTTCAATTTTGGGAAATGATATTTGGGTAATAAGTTATGATTATAATAAATCAGACCACTTGCATTTGACAAGGTCTTTTATATTTCAAAGAGCAGAAGTTAGCAGATTACTGTCTATGTATTTTCACAATAAATTACAGTGCTCAGATACATGAGCCTTGTAGTGATCTGTTGTAGAACAGACCTAGTAGTTGATAACTTGCTTGTGTAAATTAAATGAGGGGATGAAGGAAATATGCATTGTCCTCACATGAAGTTGTTCTAAATCTGCTATGATGAAACTAAGAAGAGAACCTCTCATACATCAGTTTCCAAATGAATTGATGTCAGTATTTTATGCTTTTAGAAAGAAACAAAATAAAAAGAAAGAAGAGAAAGAAAGACCTACATTTCTGATGAGTCTTTCAATGAAGTCATAAGCATCAGGCATCCTAAAGAGATAGGTATTTGAATTTTTGCAGTGTCAGACAGGTGGACAAAAACAATAAAAATGCCATAGAAAGGTCTTAATTATATGTTTGATAATGGAGCATAAAAGAAAAATAGAGCTAAGTTTACATAGTTAAAGTTGTAAATAAATACACTGTAGTTCTCTGACCCAGGGACTTCTGATATTCTAATAACTTCCTGGCACATAAAATGATTAAATCCACAGTGTACAAAAATAGTAGCCACTAGCAAGATGTAGAAATCTAAATTAATTGACTTGTAGCAAACTGCCTTATTTAAATACTGGTACCACAGTCATATCACATTTCCAGTGTTCCACAGTCAAATGGGATAGTGGATAACCAATTGGGCTGAACCAATATAGAAAACATCCATCATTGCTAGAGTTTCTTTTGGACAGAGCTGGTTTAAATAAAAGTTCATTCTGTTGAGTAATATTTAATTAATATGAAAAGAAACCTAATACACAAAGATGACTATTAGAAGTAACTGGACAGAGACCAAATATTTCACCGTGATTCTTCACTTCATAATTCATGCTTTGGTCTCAATCCAAGATGTCCAAACTTCAGAATATACATTCTTTAGTGCACAGTAGGGAATAATACCAAATTAAAAAAAAAAAAAAAAAAAAGAACAAAGGATAACCTATACATAAAGATAAAGATACAATATAGCTATTACTTATACATGACTATCAACCTGGAAATTCCAAAACAATCAACTAAGAAATCTTAGAATTGCAAAACATCAATAAGTTAACAAGAGAATCAGGCATCAATAGTTCTCTACATGATATATAACAATAAAACAAATCTGCATCTAATTTCTTTAACTCAACACTTTTAAGATCCTTCATGTTCTTGTGATTATTAGGAATTTGTTTCTTTTCAATGGTGAAGTTTTGCACCATATGAATGTGTCTTCTTTTGATAGACATTCAGGTAGTTTAGTTGTTATGAATGAGACCGAGGCTATGAACAGATTTTATATATACCAGATGGATTTCTTTTATGATGGACAAATTAATTATACATTTTACCTCAAAAAGTAAAGCCCAGTAACAAATATGTAAATCAACTAAAAATACTAAAAATAAAAATACCAAAGGGAAAATGTTCACCCCTAATTTAACAACAACAAAATGTGAACTGTAGTTGTAGGGAAAAAAATACACAAACACACACACATTCTTTCATTTCATAGGAAAAATGTATACTATAAAATGGATGATGTTAGGACAACTGGATGCTTTTTAAATAAGAAGGTTAATTTAGATTTGTAGGTCAGGCCATAATATATATTTTATAAAAAAAAAAAAAAATGTTTGCCCTGCGGTGGGAGGTGCCTTTCAAGGCTAGCTTCTCGGAACAGACCGCCCAGTGAGAGCCTTTCTACATAGAGACAGCCACAAGTCCCCAAGCCAATGGAGAGCTTCGATCCGCAAGCAGCCTCTGGGATCAGGGCAGGGCAGCCAGAGACCTCTTCAGGCGGCTCTGCCCACTCCGGCTGCAGGCTCTTTCCACGGGGAGATCCAAGATGGCGGACTAGAGGGGGACTGCATCCCCAGTCGCTCCAGAACCCAGGAGTTAAGAAGGGGAGGCATTGAGAGACTCGGACCAAAATAGAGCCATGGGTGAGTCTGCCCACTGGGTAAAGCTCAACTCGGGTGGCAGGCCCAGATAGAGGTGGCTTATCGGAGCAGGGCAGGGCAGCTAGAGTCTTCCACAGGCAGCCCTGCGCACTCCGGTGCTGGGCCCCTCCCACACAGCCAGCTTCTCCAGGTTCTTGGAGCAGGCCCCCGACTGAGAGCTTTTCTGATCAGAACAAGTTCCAAGTCCTGGAGCCAGCGCGGCATACTCTGGCCTGCAAGCGGCTTCAGGGAACAGGACAGGGCAGCCAGCGGCCTCCCCAAGCAGCCTGGACCCCTGCGGTGGGAGGTGCCTTTCAAGGCTAGCTTCTTGGAACAGACCGCCCAGTTAGAGCGTTTCTACATAGAGACAGCCACAAGTCCCCGAGTTGACGGAGAGCTTCGATCCACAAGCAGACTCTGGGATCAGGGCAGGGCAGCCAGAGACTTCTTCAGGCGGCTCTGCCCACTCCAGCCGCAGGCTATTTCCACGGGGCGATCCAAGATGGCGACCTAGAGGGTAACTGCATCTCCAGTCGCTCCAGAACCCAGGACTCAAGAAGGGGAGGCATTGAGAGACTTGGACAAAAATAGAGTCACGGGGTGAGTCTCCCCCACTGGGCGAAACTTGGCCTGGGCACCAGGCACAGATAGGGGTGGCTTATCATAGCAGGGCAGGGCAGCTAGAGTCTTCCCAAGGTAGTCTTTCACACTCTGGCGGTGGGCTCCCCCCACACAGCCAGCTGCATGGTGCAGGCCCCCAGTGAGAGCCTTTCCACACAGAGCCAGCTCCAAGCCCTGGAACCAGGAGGGGGCTAGAGGCAGCTTATTTCGGAAGCACTGCATTATCAAGTTCCTCCAAGACTTCAGGCTACTGAAGCCTGGGAGGTGATACACTGGAAATCTACCAGGACACTAAAAGCCAATAGAGGAAATCTGCAATATCTCATATTCCCACTGACATATGACCAATATGAGAAAACAAGGGAAGATAATGTCCCAAACAAACTTAGATACTACATCAATAAAACCCAATGACAGCACAGCAGAAGAAATGTCAGAAAGGGAGTTCAGAATGTACGTAATTAAAACGATCAGGGAAGCTAATGAGGAGATGAAAGAGCAAATTCAGGCATTGAAGGAGGAGATGAAAGAGCAAATGCAGGCATTAAATGATCACACCAATCAACAGTTAAAAGACCAAATACGGGAAGCAAGAGATCATTTCAATAAAGAGTTAGAGATACTGAAAAAAAAAACAAACTGAAATACTTGAAATGAAGGAAACAATAAACCAAGTTAAAAACTCCATAGAAAGCATAACCAATGGGTAGAACACCTGGAAGACAGAACCTCAAACATTGAAGACAAAATATTTAATCTTGAAAGCAAAGTTGGCCAAACAGAGAAGATGGTAAGAAATTATGAACAGAATCTACAAGAATTATGGGATATCATGAAAAGGCCAAATTTGAGAATTATTGGGATTGAGGAAGGCTTAGAGAAATAAACCAAAGGAATGAACAATCTATTCAATGAAATAATAACAGAAAATTTCCCAAATCTGAAGAATGAAATGGAAAACCAAGTACAAGAGGCTTATAGAACTCCAAATATACAAAATTACAACAGACCCACACCAAGGCACATTATTATGAAGATACCTAACATACAAAATAAAGACAGAATTTTAAAGGCTGCGAGAGAAAAGAATCAAATTACATTCAGAGGGAAACCAATAAGAATATCAGCAGATTTTTTCAATCCAGACCCTACAAGCTAGAAGGGCCTGGAACAACATTTTTCAAGCTCTGAAAGAAAATGGATGCCAACCAAGAATCTTATACCCAGGAAAACTTACCTTCAAATTTGACGATGAAAAAAGATCCTTCCATGATAAACAAAAACTAAAGGAATTTACAAAAAGAAAGCCAGCATTACAGAACAATCTCAGCAAAATATTCCATGAGGAAGCAGATGAAAAACAACGATGCAAATCAGCAACAGGAGGCGCTAGCCTAAAGGAATAGCCAAATAAAGGAGAAACCAAATCATGTCAAAAAACAAATATGAGTCAAATGACTGGGAATACAAATCATATCACAATAATAACCCTGAATGTTAATGGCCTGAACTCATCAATCAAAAGACATAGACTGGCAGATTGAATTAAAAAGAAAAATCCAACAATATGCTGCCTGCAAGAGACTCATCTTATAGAAAGAGATACCCATAGACTAAAGGTGAAAGGATGAGGAAAAACATACCATGCACACGGACACAGCAAAAAAGCTGGAGTATCCATCCTCATTT
This sequence comes from Sciurus carolinensis, assembly GCF_902686445.1. NCBI lineage: Eukaryota > Metazoa > Chordata > Mammalia > Rodentia > Sciuridae > Sciurus > Sciurus carolinensis. Next base: position 107,804,899 of record NC_062217.1, on the reverse strand, counting down.
CAGATAATGTGGACTTCAAGCCAAAACTAGTCAGAAGGGATAAAGAAGGACATTACATGCTGCTTAAGGGAAGCATAAATCAGCAAGACTTAACAATCATAGATATCTATGCCCCGAACATTGGCTCATCCACGTACATCAAACAAATCCTTCTCAATTCCAGAAATCAAACAGACCACAACACAATAATACTAGGCGATTTTAATAAACCTGTCTGACCACTGGATAGATCGTCCAAACAAAATTGAATAAAGAAACCATAGATCTCAATAACACAATCAACAATTTAGACTTAACCGACATATATAGAATATACATTCCAACAAAGAACGAATACACTTTCTTCTCAGCAGCACATGGATCCTTCTCTAAAATAGACCATATTTTATGCCACAAAGCTACTGTTAGCAAATACAAGAAGATAGAGATACTACCTTGTACTCTATCAGATCATAATGGATTGAAATTAGAAATAAATGACAGAATAAAAAACAGAAACTTCTCCAATACCTGGAGATTAAATAATACACTATTATATGATGAATGGATAACAGAAGACATCAGGAGGGAAATAAAAAAATTCTTAGAAGTAAACAAGAACAAAGACACATCATATCAAAATCTCTGGGACACTATGAAAGCAGTACTTAGAGGAAGATTTATTTCATGGGGGCATTCAAAAAAAGAAGTAGAAATCAACAAATAAACGACTTAACACTACAGCTCAAAGTGCTAGAAAAAGAAGAGCAGACCAATACCAAAAGTAGTAGAAGACAAGAAATAGTTAAAATCAGATCCGAAATCAACGAAATTGAAACAAAAGAAACAATTGGAAAAATTAACAAAATAAATAGTTGGTTCTTTGAAAAAATAAACAAAATTGATAAACCCTTAGCCACACTAACAAAGAGAAAGAGGGAGAAAACTCAAATTACTAAAATTCGGAATGAACAAGGAAACATCACAACAGACACGAGTGAAATACAAAACATAATTAGAAGCTATTTCGAAAATCTATACTCCAACAAAACAGAAAACCTCGAAGACATCAACAAATTTCTAGAGACATATGAATTACCTAAACTGAACGGGGAGGACATACACAACTTAAATAAACCAATTTCAAGCAATGAAATAGAAGAGGTCATCAAAAGCCTACCAACAAAGAAAAGTCCAGGACCAGATGGGTTCTCAGCCGAGTTCTACAAAACCTTTAAAGAAGAGTTCATTCCAATACTCCTCAAACTATTCCATGAAATAGAAGAGGAGGGAACCCTCCCAAACTCGTTCTATGAAGCCAATATCACCCTGATACCTAAACCAGACAGAGACATATTGAGGAAAGAAAATTTCAGACCAATATCCTTAATGAACATCGACGCAAAAATTCTCAACAAAATTTTAGCAAATCGCATACAAATATATATTAAAAAGATAGTGCACTACGATCAAGTGGGTTTTATCCCAGGGATGCAAGGTTGGTTCAACATTCGGAAATCAATAAATGTCATTCACCATATCAACAGACTTAAAGTTAAGAATCACATGATTATTTCAATAGATGCAGAAAAAGCATTCGATAAAATAGAGCACCCCTTCATGCTCAAAACACTAGAAAAAATTGGGGTAGTGGGAACATTCCTTAACATTATAAAGGCAATCTACGCTAAGCCCATGGCCAATATCATTCTAAATGGTCAAAAACTGAAAACGTTCCACCTAAAAACTGGAACAAGGCAGGGATGCCCTCTTTCACTGCTTCTATTCAACATCATCCTTGAGACTCTAGCCAGAGCAATTAGACAAACCAAAGAAATTAAAGGGATACGAATTGGAAAAGAAGAACTCAAACTATCCCTGTTCGCTGATGACATGATTATATATTTAGAGGAACCTGGAAATTCCACCAGAAAACTTTTAGAACTCATAAGTGAATTCAGTAAAGTAGCAGGTTACAAGATCAATGCTCATAAATCCAATGCATTTTTGTACATAAGTGATGAATCCTCAGAGAAATTAGGAAAACTACCCCATTCACAATAGCATCAAAAAAAATAAAATACTTGGGAATCAATCTCACAAAAGAGGTGAAAGACCTCTACAATGAGAACTACAGAACACTAAAGAAAGAAATTAAAGAAAACCTTAGAAGATGGAAAGATCTCCCATGTTCCTGGATAGGCAGAATTAATATTGTGAAAATGGCCATACTACCTAAAGTGCTATACAGATTCAATGCAATTCCAATTAAAATCCCAATGATGTACCTTGCAGAAATAGAGCAAGCAATTATGAAATTCATCTGGAAGAATAAAAAACCTAGAATAGCTAAAGCAATCCTCAGTAGCAAGAACGAAGCAGGGGGTATTGCAATACCAGATCTTCAACTCTACTACAAAGCAATAGTAACAAAAACGGCATGGTATTGGTACCAAAATAGACAGGTAGATCAATGGTACAGAATAGAGGACATGGACACAAACCTAAATAAATACAATTTTCTCATACTAGACAAAGGTTCCAAAAATATGCAATGGAGAAAAGATAGCCTCTTCAACAAATGGTGCTGGGAAAACTGGAAAACTATATGCAACAGAATCAAATTAAACCCCTATCTCTCACCCTGCACAAAAATCAAGTCAAAATGGATCAAGGACCTCGGAATCAGACCAGAGACCCTGCATCTTATAGAAGAAAAAGTAGGTCCAAATCTTCAACTTGTTGGCTTAGGATCAGACTTCCTTAACAGGACTCCCATAGCACAGGAAATAAAAGCAAGAATCAACAACTGGGATAGATTCAAACTAAAAAGCTTTCTCTCAGCAAAGGAAACTATCAGCAATGTGAAGAGAGAGCCTACAGAGTGGGAGAATATCTTTGCCAACCATACTTCAGATAGAGCGCTAATTTCCAGAATGTATAAAGAACTCAAAAAACTCTACACGAAGAATACAAATAATCCAATCAACCAATGGGCTAAGGAAATGAACAGACACTTCACAGAAGAAGATGTACAAGCAATCAACAGATATATGAAAAAATGTTCAACATCCCTAGTAATAAGGGAAATGCAAATCAAAACTACCCTAAGATTTCATCTCACCCCAATTAGAATGGCGATTATCAAGAACACAAGCAACAATAGGTGTTGGCGAGGATGTGGTGAAAAAGGAACACTCATACATTGCTGGTGGGGTTGCAAATTAGTGCAGCTACTCTGGAAAGCAGTGTGGAGATTCCTCAGAAAGCTTGGAATGGAAACACCATTTGACCCAGCTATCCCACTCCTTGGCCTATACCCAAAGGACTTAAAATCAGCATACTACAGAGATACAGCCACATCAATGTTCATTGCTGCTCAATTCACCATAGCCAGATTGTGGAACCAACCTAGATGCCCATCAGTTGATGAATGGATAAAGAAACTGTGGTATATATATATACAATGGAATATTACTCCGCAATGAAGAATGATAAAATTATGGCATTTGCAGGCAAATGGATGAAATTGGAGAATATCATGCTAGTGAGATAAGCCAATCTCAAAAAACTAAAGGACGAATGATCTCGCTGATAAGCGGATGAGGACATGTATTGGGGGGTGGGAAGGGTTAGCATTAGGTTTAGGGTTAGGTTTAGGGTTAGGGATAAGGAGTGTTGTAAGAATGAAGGAAACAAGGACTGTATAGAGGAAAAAGAGGGGTGGGAAGGGGGGGTGGGAAGGGAAAAAAATAATGAATCAAACATCATTGCCCTATGTAAACGTATGATTACACAAATGGTATGCCTTGACTCCATGTACAAATAGAGAAACAACATGTATCCCATTTGTATACAATAATAATAAAATAAAATGTTTGTAACACCTGAGAGAGGCTATAACTTCAATATTAGGGAGAAAGTATGGAAAGACACTGGTATTATTTTGACTGGTTCAGGTCAGGGGAATTTGTTAGTATTACCCCTTGATGTATGAGACTGTACAGTATTTGGCACAATTGTGATAAACATTGAGTAAATTTATCAATTTGATTAGAACAGAGAAGATTCAAAGGATATAAAAATTTCAGTGTGAAAACTGGAAATGTTGCTTTTTTACTAAAGAGAGAGAGAAGAATGAATGATAGTCTGTGGTTTTATTTCTGATATATTGCATTATTCATTAGGGGATTGAACAGATAGTGTCTTTGTGATCTACCATAGCACCTAGTTCTATAAAGATTTTAGAGAATTTAAAAATAGAAAATTGTTTGAAGAGTCATACCATTTCTTTGTAATCACAGATCTAAAATTCTAGAAAAGTCACATGTGTATTCAGGGATGTGTGTGTGTGTGTGTTTGTGTGTGTGTGTGTGAGAGAGAGAGAGAGAGAGAAAGATAGAGACAGAGAGAGAGAGAGAGAGAGAGAGAGAGAGAGAGAGAGAGACCATGATTGTGGGGACCATGTCTGTGAAACTTTTGAGATCCTATTCTGAAAAAAAATTGTTCTTCAGCATCTTGCTTTTCCTCCCCACATGCTCATTAAACACTGATATTATGTTTTCTAGAAAGCTAAAACACTTAATTATCAATGTTAATCTTTTAAAAATAAAAGGTAACCTTATTTTATCAAATTATTATTGTACATTTTCCTTAAAACTTTTGTGACATCATTACTTACTTTTATGAGATTTTAATATTAAAAATATAATTTTAATACATAAGAAATTCATATTGTTTCTGATATTTCAAAAGAATATATTAAACTTTTTGCAACAGGAAATATTTTGATAGTACTAATGTGTAATGCATATATAAAAAAAGGAATAATATCATGAACTTTAGTTACATATATCTGACAGTGAATTAAAAAGCTAGCTGTCATTAATGTAATGATTTCATGCTTCAGTAAAACTATTAACAATATTGTGATTATATAATTTGTCATGCAACCAAAAGTCAACTTAAGAGGAAAGAAGTTACAAATAGTAATTACATTTGAGAAATGGGCATACATCATGACTGCCTTGAGAAAACCAGGATGTACAGCCACACTAGGAAGATAAGATATTACTTCTTTACAGTCTGCTAATCATGAGAGAATTTTATTTCAGTGTACTGAGGTATATCTGACAGGACAAATCATATTGGGGTGAGTCAGAGGTGACTCCTTCTAAAGTGAATTTGATCTAAAACTCCTTACTTCAATATTTTCACTAGGAAGAATAAACACAGAGATTATTAAAACAAAGTCATATGATGGGCTACAAGAGAATTTTGCTGACCATAGCTTCATTCTTTGGTGAATGATACTCAGTTCTGAGACACACATGCAAACAAATCAACAAAATAAGGTCAACAAAAAGACATTGGTGATGTGAACTTTCATTTATATATGAAAAATTCAAAATGACTTACACAAAAATGAAAGTATTTTCATAACTGAAAAGTCCAAGATAGATCAGGTTTTAGATGCAGACAGAATTGAGGATTAAATAAGGTCACAAAGATTCATTTTTTGGCAACCCCTCACTTGGGTTAGTTCTACTTTCAGAGAGGTTCAGCAGTGCCCAAAGTTTTCCACACTTTACAGTCCAAATGCATGAAGAGACACAAATATGAAGTTCTACAAAGAATTGATTTTCCCAGGAGTTTAATGTGCTTTGATCAGCCTACTGAAAGCCAATCATGAAGGCTGAGTGAATGAAGAATGTGATTGGTATAATTCTAGATTCATGCCCATACTGAACTTGCATTGGAACCAGCTTACCTGAAGCTACTTTTTAAACCAAAATCAGAGACTGTCTCCAGAAATAGAATAAATGGCAAAATATGTACATAAATAGCATTCCACATTCTCATTTGCTTCTCTCCCCTTGATTTTCGCTCCTTCCCCTCATTCATGTCACCATTCTTCTTCTCTGTATTATTATCACTAGCTGCCTACTGTTGGATGAGTTCTCTGCTACTGTAATTCCTACATGATTTACTCCATCGATTGCGCTAGAGAGGAAATAGGGAATGGAAGAAAGGAGAGGCCTCTGGAGATCGTCAAGATTGTGAAGGAAACACAAATCCTTTTGCAGCTGTGTTAAAGACGATCACTTTCATTTCTCCAGGCTTCCATTTTCTAGTGTGCAAAATGAAACACTCAGTCCGACTTTTAGAAGGTTATTGTGAGGACTAGACATAATAAATAAAAGAACACAAGGTTGGTATTCTAAATAATCAAATGGCCAAGAAGTTTTCAATCAAACTGTTCCTAAAAAGGGAGAAATGCTTTTGCTTAGAGGATTTTAAAGCACCAAATATAGATCAGGACAAAAAACACTGGTGAAAAATCTGTACATTTGTACTTGTAACACACTTGAAAATAAGACCTTTATGTTAAATAAAAAAATCTGTCAGATTAGTAAAGAAAGATCTGATCCCCAAATGTGAATTTTCCTTTTTAAAAATTTTTTCCTCATATTTATAACATTTAACCATTGGTTAAAACATTAAATTCTTATTTGATTAGTTAATATTTATGTATGAGAGAAGCAGTGTTTGAAATAGTGACTAGTATTTTTTTTTTGTTTTGTGTGATTTAACAGAATTCTCGTGCAATTTTTTTTAGTAAATATTTGCTTGTTTTTACTGCACACTAACTAGCAATACTTCATGAAATTTTCCAGTTCTTCTATTGATTATAACTTTTTTGGAATTCATCTAAAAGAACATAAATATGAGCATGTCAGATATTTAAGCTGACCTCTAACTCATGTGTATTACATGCTAAAGAATAACTGAATCTTTTATTATTTTAAGCATTGAACACCAACATAAAACATAAAAACTGAATGTAAACATATGAACATATTTAAAGCTTTGTGAATTGATACAGCAAAGAATGTTCACTCAGCAACAGAAAAGATTTTGAGAGCTTTCACAATATCAAAACACTTTTAAACATTTATATTGAATGCTGAAATGTGCTTTTAGAAAAAATTTTCTTTACTTGTTAATATGAGGAAAAGTGAGAGAAAGTGAAAGACATAATCATTAGAAAATTATCTCCCAATTCTTCTCAAGTTGGCCAAATGTATTACTTTAGCAGTCATTAACAGATTATATCAGTTATCAGTGTCTATCCACCTGAATATTTGTGTTCTTTATTATGATTCCTTTTTACCATTCTGCTATAAAGAACCTTTTTATGATATATATATGTCCTTATTCCCCCATCATATTACAAGTCAAATGCTGAAATGTCAAGCTATATATTTTTTTCTTTTTTTCCTCCAGTGTTGAGAATCAAAACCAGGGCCCCATTAACACTAGAGAAGTATTCTAAACCTGTGCTACACTCCCAGCTCCCCAAATAACAAGCTGAATATAGACATGAGACCCACATTTACCATTTGTGTGTTTTCTAGAATTTGCAGGAAGAGTTAGAGTTAGCAGCATAAATTTAACGATGGTAGTTGTAACCAAGGTGTGCTGTCGTGGAGAAAGAACAAATGCCTATTAAGTATCAAGGTCATGAGGACATACAACATAACTATGGCAAATCTGAGTGAAAATAGTCTAGAAGATATCTGTATCTTAGGGACACTGGAAAAGAAAAGGGCTTATGTGTAATCATTATAAATTTCAACATTCTTAAAAACTCCTTTATGAAAAATTGACTTTTCATAAAGATATACATATAAGGTTATTGGTTATTCTGTAAAATGAATACTTAACCATTGGAATGGAAAATACCAAACAGGAAATGCAGTCTTAAAACAATTGGAGATGTGTTTAGATTTTTTCAGATTCAAATGTGATTTTCAAGATTATTTCAAAAGAAATAATGAGAACAAAATTGAAGCTAGCTGTGAAATAAAAACTAGCATTCTCTGACCACACATTATATGTCAAACACATTTACGTATACTGCAATGCTATTTTTTTCTCTGGTAATAGACATTACCCCATTTTACATATAAGGAAAAATAAGTGCAGAGAAATTATGTATTTTTGACTTAGAAAACAGATAATAAGCAACAGATAATAAGCAACTGATCTGGAAAAGTAACCAAAGCTGCACTTTTAATAGCTCTATTCAATGCTTCCCCTACTCCCATGAAGCAAGTGTCAAATATTACATTATTCTGTTTCATATTGTGGGATAGTGTGTCTTATGGTTACTTGAGAAATCCTGGATGACTCTGAGGCATAGGAAAAGAAATGGGACTATACACAGAAAGAGAAGTACTGCCACAGTCACAGAGAGCTAACAAATAATTGAAGAAGAACATGAAAACAGATGTTTATAAATAAGATGATATTTCTCAAATGGCTAACTGCATTAGGTAATGACAATTACATGCCATGAAAATCCTAAGATCTTGTTGATTATTACAAGTTAATTAGTACACAAACACCACCATTTATCAATTAACATTTATAAACAAAAAATAAGACAAATTTCATTTCTCCTCTACCTAATATCATCTTTCATTTTGTTCATGTAACCTGTGTTGTATACATTGTGTACACATTACTTAGAACTAAATTAACAAGTAGGAAGGTGAAAAATGTACTCAAAGTGATTTTGAAAATAAAACAATTACCCTTCATTATGATAATGCAATAATAGATTCACGTGTGTTGATATGTAGTCAACTGTCCACTATACAAACCACCTGTAAGTAGTAATGAATTAAACATGAAATTATTCAACTTCAGTTCAGAAGGATAAACAATATGGCATTAAAAAGAAAGTTGAAGTTGTAGCTTTGCCTTTCCCCAATTTTCAAAGTCAACAAATTAACATGGTAAAATTTTTAATGTTCTCCTGCTTCATAATAGATTCACTGTTATATTTATCCTGCTTAAACACTCAGAGTTAATGAGCCTAAGATCATGGATTTGAGGCCTTTGGGGGCCAATTAACTTTAATATATTTTTCAACTCCAGGCTATACCTAAATCCTAGGGAGGAATCCACAATGTATATGATGCTTTCCCAGAGAAATAAGACAGAAAAACTTATATGTTGAACTAAATAAATGTGTAAAATTGTATTTCCTAAAAATGGAATCCCTCAAGTGCAAGTGTTCTTGAAGGTAGCCAGAAGCAACATTGCCTTGTAAAATGGTGACACAGTACAGAATTTAGCATTGAAAAGTCCTCTGAGATTTTTTTGCATGGATTTGCTATTGAATGTGTAATCAATAGGATATTTCAGTCTATACTGCTGAGTGTGGTACAAAGAGTATACAAGTTCAAACAAGAAAAGAGCATATTTGGAATAGGAGGGTGAAGGAAGGACAACCTGTTCAGAAAGGAAGAAACAGACAAGTACGGCAAAGAGAGGACAATGAAAAAAGCTCTTAAGTAAAATAATATTAATAAAGTAAAATGTTGCATATATTATGGTTAACATATATGTATTTAACTCATCAATTAAAGGGCAATAATAATCAAATTGGCTTTAAAGCAAACCAAGAAGTGTATTTATAAAATATATCCTTAAAGTATAAGAATACATAAAGTTTGAAAATAAGTAATTGAAAAAATATATGCAGGGAAAATGTATAAAAAGTTTTATTATATAAACATAAGAAATAATAAATAATAATAAATATAAAAATAATAAAATAATAAGTTTTATTATACAAATACCAGAAATAATAAATTTAATTCCTAAAAACATTTCTAGATATAAAATAGGTAATTATCAAGATAAAAGTTATAATTCCACAAGGTAAACAAAGAATATAAATTTGCATGGACCTAGATACATTAGTTTTAATATATATTAAGAAAGAACATAACTGCAGAGACAGATAAATGTGCCAGGATTGTAGAAAAGTTTTTTCTTTTTTCTTTTTTTGGTACCAGAGGTTGAATCTAGGGGCACTTAACCAGCCACATCCCCAGCCCATTTTTGTATTTTATTTAGAGACAGGGTCTCACTAAGTTCTTTAGGGCTTTCCTAAGTTGCTGAAGCAGGTTTTAAAATCTATATCCTCCTGCCTCAGCCTCCTGAGTCACTGGGATTACAGGCATGCGCCAATGCACCTGGCAATTGTGGAAATTTTCGTTATACCCCTCTCATTTAGTTGGTTGATTAAAGTGATAATAAAAGAATAAACAAACAATAAAGCTATAAATGATTTAAGCAAGATAATTTACAAGCTTGAACTATTCAATTTACATTGCTGTCTTACTGAAGAACACACCTTTGGTTTTTTCAAGTGAATTTTTCCAAATTTGACAATGTATAAAACCATAAACTAGTTCTAACAAATTTTAAAAACCTACACCATAGAGAATGTGTTTTTTGAATACAATGCAGTTAAGATAGAAATCAATAACAACAAAAATATTTATAAAATTTCATATAAAGTACTTAGTAATGAACTTCAAATAAATTTTGAGTCAAAGAAGAGCTTATAAACAAAATTAGATAGTACTTAGAATTGAAATAATGAAAGTATCACATATCCAAACACATGCAATATAGCTAAAGTGATATTTAGAAGTTAATTTAATCTTTAATGCTTATGATAAAAAAATGCTGAGAACTGACAACTAAATGGTCTTATAATGCAATTATAAAACAAAATACAAAATGAGCTAAAAGGAATTATAAGTAAGAAAGATAGAAGCTAACAGCCTATATGCAGTATAATTTTTATATTGCAAAGATCAACAAGCTTAATTCCTCATAGGGCAGGAATAGCCCTAAATTGTCATTCATTCTTGGTCCATGCATTGTTTGGTCAGTTCTTATTGCTAAGTTCCTATTGTTAATTATTTTAGTATATCCATTCTCACTATAAGTTCTTCATTCTTTTCACTATCACTCTATCAAGGCAAAACTGGATCACAACATGATGTTTAAGTAAATACATGATTTCTTAACTTATCTAAATTTGGGCAGTTTTTTTTAACTAAAAATTTGAAATCTCAGGAGAAAAGAACACAATCAGGCAAATTTAATTTTTGACAATACTTATTTGGTTGTGTTTTGTTTCATATTTTCATTGTGAGCATTTTTCAAGTGTTAGGAGAGTAAAGAAATACACCATATCAAAATTAGGTATGAAATATTGTTTAGTGTATGTGTAACAATTTAAGCAAGGAGGAAATAACTTGTATATTTTCAATGTTATTAGAAATTGACTAAATTTTGATAGCAAGAATATACTTATGGTTCTGGAAAAGATGCTTAGAATTTTACTTATTAGAGTACATGGAAATTTAATATATCACAAATACTTCAAGCATTCACTAATTTTATATTTAAAATAAACAATTATATGTGAATATATGTATGCATATATAAACATGTGAATGCATGTGTGTGTGTGTGTATATATATATATATATATATATATATATATATAAACTCCTAAAAGTTTCTCAATGAATATGTTTCATCATATATCCTACACATTACTACATAATTGCTACTACTAAGACCAGTTTCTTGTGGAGAAACCTGTTCTCCCAGAAAAAGAAGACTGAATTCTAAAGGAGTGCCTTATAATTGCTTTAATTGAGAGTTTTAAGTACTCTAGGATTACATTTTCTTAGATACCTGTTATACATTAAAGGATTTGGAGAAAATTATATTTCATACTGAGTGAATCAGAATTTATTATGATATCACTTTTTTACTCAAGTTTTTTTTTAAGAAGTAGTTTTTCTCTAAAATTTCTTTTTAGAGTAATACGTTTTAGAGTAATAAAAAGAAATTTCCTTATCGTCAGTTCTAAATAATTTGCTTGCTTAGAAATAAGATCTAAGGGTATGAGAAGAGTCTGTTGTTTCAATTAACTTCTGTATTTAGACAGAGGACAAACAAAGGTTTATAAAACAGAAGAAAAACTATTTTGTTTTCAAATTTGTTGATGTTGTAATTTCAATATTTATTGAAGAGATTTAATTCAAATGTAGTTATTTTCAAATAAAGAACTGAACAATGTGGTACTTGAATTGTTCTAAATTATAGTTCACTGATTTTCTTGTTCTCTAGTTCTGTAACCTTTAACAACTGTTTCATTTTTCTAGACTTCCATTTTTCTAGTGTGCAAAATACAGATATGATAATACCTGCCTCATAAAGATGTAAAAATTAAAGAAGATGATTCATATTCAACCCAATAAAAAACAGTCTAAGCACTCAGTGAAGTTTTTTTGTTGTTATTATCACACTACTAAAAGATATGTAGTGATCCTTGGCTGGTATTTTGGGGTGTATGAGAAATTTGCATTTCTGACTTAGTTTACTCTCTGCATTTAGGATACCTCCAGTCTTTCACAAATATAAATTCTCTCATTAACTAGGACTTCTAGACTGTTAACAGATCCCTCTCCATGGGAATATTTATGTAATAAAATTCTATACTTACATAGAATATATAAACATTATGTTCAAATATTATTGAATGAGGTTATGGGCACTGTATTTTTAAGTGTTAATAGAATAAAGCATATCCAAACTATTAATACCTACGCTGAGATTCATGGAAGGATTTGTATTTAAATATATTGCACTTACTTAATAACTTTTAGAACCACGGCGGATAACAGAGGATCTTAAAAAGGAAAGATTTGGGATGGTCATCTTTCGGGAAAACATTTGTCTGTTTTACACAATGGAGTAGAACTAATTTTTAACTCAGACCATATTCCCCAGCAGATGCACAAGCTTTTTTTTTTTTTCTTTTTCTTTCTCCAAAGTTTCTGTAATGTCCAAACTACTTAACTTTTTGAAGAGATTTTTATCCCTATCTATTCAATAAGATATTGGAAGATCACTGTTCCTCCACTACCAGTCCCTAACTGTCTGATGCATAGTCATTTTTACTACAAGGGTAATTCTAGAATGATAGAAAGATTTCAAAATTTCTGAGCAAGATGCCTCCCTTTTTGAGCAGGTCCCTTTTTTGCTCCAAATGCTGGTTCCTGATGATGGACATTCCACTTGACAAGATTTCTCCTTTTGCTTCATCTTGTCTTTGTTTCATTTTTCTCATCTTTAACATAAGGGAAATGATAGGGTTCAGTCATTGCTGTGAGGATTATATATAAATATTAATGTATTTGCCATCCTGCAGGCTGAGGGAACCAATGGGAGTTGCAGGATTTATAAACCTTGGAACTTAGAAGAGAATCCCTGCTGAGCTGACACTTGTCCCTTTGAAAGGATAAGCTGCTTGATGTGTCTTAGCTCCCAGAAAGCAGCCCTGAGAAGCCTGAGGCCGACACTCAAAGGTTTCACTCCAGTGTAACAGTATTCTAGAGGGTGTGATGAGACTGGTTCTGTGAGAAATGGTTAAGTAGATTCAACTATTGCAAGGAAATGGAAGCTCCAGAGGGCATTCTTAGAGTGACATGGTTAGGAAGAGAAAACAAACCAAAAGAAGGTGCCCGTTTCTTTCTTTTAGCTTTGCCTTATCCCTTTCTTCTCTCTACAATGGATCTAGTCTGAGCAGAAAGAAATGTGGTTTGTGGTATTTCAGTACCAGCATGACAAACAGTACATTTGAAGCAGAAAAGGGAATAGCTTTGTAACCAGCACAATCCATATTAATATTGAGGCTGTGGTAAGAAGTAATGTTTATGTTTGGTAATATTCCTAAAAGATTTTTAGTGAATCTCATTGAAATAAATTGTGAAAGTTTATCTGTATGCAGCTGAAAAAAAATGGGTTTTTAAAAATTAGCAATATCTGCCATGAGTGGTAGAAGGGAGAGGAGCATGATCATTATTTGCTGTCCCTACTCTAGCAGCTCAAAACCTGGCAAAAGGAGCCCTGTGGCTGCTTCCTTACTTATTCCGTCCTGGGGATAGTTTCTGCTGACTCTGAATAGAACCAGGTATCAGCAGATTCAACAACTACTTCAAAAGCATTAGCAGCCCCTGGTAATAGTGGCTTACAGAAACTGCATATATTACTAGCTTTCATCTTATCAAAACTTTTCCATTCTCTAGTCTACAAATGGCTCAGTCATAGTCTCAGCATTATCTTTAGAGAGGAACTCACTGTGCATGATTGGTCGAACTCTCTGGTGACAACTGTGACACCATAAACCTTACCTATTTATTGAACTTGTCATTGCATTAAAAAAATAAAGAAACTTACTTCCACCAAAAAAAACCTAAAAAGTTATAATCTCTATAAAGAAAAGTTTTGTGAGCAATTTATTTGATAATCTTTATTTTTCCCACTTTTTCACAAATTGTTGGGATATCATCAATGAGTATCAATAGCATGTGAATCACCACTAGACAATCACTTAACTCACAACAAAAGTCTTTTGATGTTTTTCTGCCAAAGTGAGACAGAAAGATAGACTACTTTGATGTTTTTCTGCCAAAGACAGAAAGACTACTGTAACTGGGAAAAGGGTCTCGGATAGGGAGGTAGAAAGGATTGGGAAATTAAGCTTCTGACTCCAGTTATTCCTAACCACAGGACAGTTCCTTAACAATCACTAGTAATGACCAACTGCAAAATGCTCTCTAAATAACTTTCTCTTGAACCAACACACCCTCACCCCCACTCTTGTGCTAATAAAAGCTTAAAAATCACTTTTCTTCAGATATGCTAAAGTAGACAAAATAGAGTTGATCGGCCCCTTTCTAAATACTATATTCGCATTTCATTCCACCAATAACCTAAGGAACCCATCAAGCTCATAAAAATGTCTAGACAACAGATACCAGTTAGCAAACATCTCTTAGGACCCCTGTGTCTTTGGTAGCACTGCTTTCTTTCTATTACTCTAATATAAACTGTTACAAAGAATCCACCCATCCACACTCTGTGTTACGATAGCAAGAGTCTTCCATAGGTTCTCCCGGAACACCTTGAACTTCTATATTCTTCCAGGTCCCAAGAAAGTCTTTGAAGGGACAAGTAAAAGATTCTTATTTATTTTCAGGGCAAATCATTAGCAAATTTTCCTTCTACATTTGACATTTGGGTTTGGTTTGTTTCTGCATTCTTTTACAATTGCAAATAACAAAAATACAACCCAAGCTGGATCACATGACTTATGTAACAGGAGTAGGTCGGTTCCAGCTGGCTGGAATTATTCAAATCCGTTATCCTTACATGATGTCTCTATAGTACTTTCATGATCTTATTTTCAGGAAGTAGGGGATTTCTCTTCACATTGTATAGCAAAAGTAGTTTCTGATCATACCACATTTACATGCTACCAGTACAGCAGCTTATCAGAAAGAGTAAAATCTTTTAGAGATCTTATCTTCATGAGATAAGCTCATTGACTGGGCTTACATGGTATATCAGTTGCTCAGCAGTCAGTGTAGCTGAGGATGTGAAGTAAGCTGTGTTAGATCTATGTCATTTGTCAACCTCTGCACCTGAAGGACAGATTCTACTCACTAGAAGCATTTGAATTGGGGATAGGTGAGTAGTGGTTTCTTGAAGGAGATGGTGTAATGAGTTTATCATCAACTATCTTAATGGTTATTCTATTTTTAATTAGTTGAATAATTCTAAGTATATTATAATTATGATAATTCATAGAAGGTAATATGTATTAAGTTACCTTAAAAAACTTTTCTTTATTTTTTACTTACAAAGCAGTAGAGTATTTTGACATTTTATACATACATGGAGTATAATTTGTTCTAATTAGGATCCCATTTTTGTGGATTTTCCTGTTGTGGAGTTACACTAGACATGTATTCATATATGAACATAGAAAAGTTATGTCCAATTTATTCTACTGGAAAGAATATGTTTTAAAAATAATTTAAGGTAATGCCTGAAATGTAGTACCTGTATCTCCAGTATGGCAGCTCACAAAAAAATTAAACTGAAAATAAATATCCTCAAAGTAATTTTATGTGGCAGAACCTGGAGTCTATTATAGTCATCCATCAAAAAAAAATTACACCAAATTAACTTTTTATTTTCCAAAAGGTAGCATAATAATATTCATCTATTTGAGAGAACTGAGAAGTGTTTGATATGTATTATCAAATTAACACATACATGGAAATAAATGGTAGATGCTTAAGAGGTATATTTTGTAAATTACTGGCATGACAATTATAAACTAAGTATAACATTGCTAAAGCATAACATAGTTACTGGGAATACACACTAGCTATTAGGCCATTTAATATAAGAAGTGGAAAATTAAAATTATTTGCTCTTTCTACCCCTTTCTATTACATTGCCACCAATGATGGCTATCATTGTGAAAACCGTGTTCAGCGACCTAGAATCAAAATTTAATGTGTTATACTAACAATATGGTATTTTTAAAATTCAAAGACTGGAAGAAATGTATGCAAATAACTGAATAGAACACCAAGTCCATTTTCAATCTTATTTAATCTGAAATTTAAAGTCTAATAATTAAGCATCCATGCCTTATACAGAAATATGCAGCAACAAACAGTAAAACTAATCAGAATCTAGATTTCCTGACTCCAGTCTCTTCTGCAAGTATTTGGAAGTGTGACTTAGAGAAAGAAAAAGATGCTCTTAAAGAAAAAAACAGTAAGAAATAGTAAGAGTTTCATAGTTATTACAAGTTCATTTATAGTTAGTTTTTTTCTTTTAATTTTTAAGGAAAAGGGCTCAGACCTATTTTTTAAAGATAGTCTTTTCAACAAATGGTGCTGGGATAATTGGAAATCCACATGTAACAAAGTGAAATTGTACCCCTATCTCTTACCCTGTATGAAACTCAACTCAATGTAGATCAAAGACTTAGACACTAGCACAGAGACACTGCACCTGAAAAAGTAGGCCTAAATTTTCACTATGTTGGCCTAGGATCTCACTTCCTTAACAAGACTCCTAAAGCACAGGAAGTAAAATTAAGAAACAATAAATGGGATAGATTGAAACCAAAATGTTTCTCAGCAAAGGAAATTATCCATAACGTGAAGAAAGAGCCTACAGAATGGGAGAAAATCTTTACCACACACACACCTTAAATAGAGCATTAATCTCCCAGATATATAAAGATCTCAAAAAACTTAACACGAAAAGTACAAATAACCCAGTCAATAAATGGGCTAAGGAATTCAACAGATACTTCACAGAAGAAGAAATACAATCGATCAACATATATATATATATATATATATAAAATATTCAACATCTCTAGCAATTAGAGAAGCACAAATCAAAACTAAGATTTCATCTCATTCTAGTCAGAATGGCAATTATCAAGAATATAAGCAACAATAATGTTGGCAAGGATGTGGGAGAAAAGGTACACTCATACATTGCTAGTGGGACTGCAATATGGAGCAACCATTATGGAAAGCAGTATGGAGATTCCTCAGAAAATTTGAAATGGAACTACCATTGGACCCAGCTATCTCACTCCTTGGTTTTGCCCAAAGAACCTAAAAATCAGCCTATTACAGTGAAGTAGCCACATTAACATTTATAGTAGCTCAACTCACAATAGCTAAACTATGAAACCAACCTAGGTGTTCTTCAATAGATGAATGGATAAAGAAAATGTGGTATATTTATGTTATGGTTTGGATGTGAGTTGTCCCCCAAAAGTTCACATATGAGGCAAGGCAAGAGGTTCAGAGGAGAAATGATTGGGTTGTAAATCAAGCCAATCAGTGAATTAATCCCTGTTGGGATTAATTGAAATAGTAACTTCATTGTAATCTGGTGTCTGAGAAGTAGTGTTAGATATTCCTTTTAGGTAGCTAACTGGATCACCTGCTAAAATAAGGGGTGAATATTTTAAAGTAACTACTATTGAGATATCTGGTAACAGTATAATTTTAGTTTCAATGGATAAATAGACAATTGGAGTATATAGCCTTACTTTGGTAGACTAGGAGATAAATTTCCTATTTCTTCCTTAAAAATAATCATAAACACTATTTTATGTAAGTATTCTTTAAAAAGGGTAACAATTCCTTCTTCATTCTCACCCTTGTCTCTACAAAAACACCTTCATAATTTAGTAGATTCATGGTCAATAAGACTAAAAGGGTATATTTTGGTATGAGCTGAATAACTCAAGTCAAAAGATCGTTCTTGCACATAAACACATTTTTCTTAAAGAGTAAATGTATAAGGCCTATGGAAACACCAAGTGATTACCTTTAATGGGGTATTTTAACTTCAGTACTTTTAGGAGTATGTGATCTAATTACATTTAACCTTAATGTTTGTAATTAAAGATTGTGCACTAGCTTTGTATCCTTATCAAGGTTACTTCTTATGCCTGTGGTTATATCCAGGAAGTTACTATGATAATTCAGGAAGGATTTATGAGATTATGAACTAACTTGAAAGAAATTATAGGAGGAAGATAGAATGGAGGGCTATTTGAAAAAGAAAATGTAACTGATACCTATAACAACACACAGCTACATGAGTTCAAGATAAATATATATATGCATAAATGTATATATAAACACATGCATTTATACATTTATATCTTGTGTTTATTGTATCTAATTATGTACATAGTACATATAACATATTATGTACATACATAGACATACAGCATATATAACATATTTGTGCATATATATATCTATACTTTCTTGATGGTGGTTCTTGGGTCTTATGCGATGTCTTTATAGTTATCAAAATCTCTTAGCATTTGTCATTACAAGAAAAATTGAAAACTTGGAAAAAAAGAAATGTTAAATGTTATGTTGTAATGGATCCAGTCAATGATTATTAAATTATCTAAGAAAAACAAAAGAAAAAAAAAAAGATACAGAGTTACTGAAGGAGATGTGAATAGTATAAAAACACATGGGAAAAGATTGTGACTAAAACAGAAAAAAGGAAATTGACAATGTATTTCAAGTACTATTTGAAAATGGCATTTCAACTTCTTATTCCACAATAAGATGACAAGAAAACAGCCATCTTCTATGACATTCATGAATGTTTCTAGAAATATTTTATATTTTATTTGATAATTTTTAAAAGTATTTCTTTTCTTAATATTTTTTAGTTGGCAATGGATCTTTAATGTTTTTTTAAAATTTATTTATATGTGGTGCTGAGAATTGAACTCAGTGCCTCATGCATGTGAGGCAAGCACTCTACCACTGAGCCACAACTCCAGCCCCTTATTTGATAATTTTTTTTTTAGTTTTCTTTTTTTTTTTTTATTGTAAACAAATGGGATACATGTTGTTTCTCTCTTTGTAAATGGAGTAAAGGCATACTAGTACAGGAATAAGTTTTGCTCCATTCCTTCATGCACATTTCTTTCTTTTCAATATAACATAAGTAAAAGAAATTTCAACTCTTCCACAGCTTCTATTTGTGATTTAGCTACTGTTAGAGAGGGTTGAATGAATGAGACATGGGTCAGAGGCAACAGAGTTGCTATAACATTTTTAATATATGTGGAATTAAATATAGATGTGTAAAGAAGTTACGAGAAGAGGGGTATGATGGCCCCTCTTGGGAAGTGACTTGGAAAGTTGAGGCAGAAGGATCCAAAGACTGAGGCCAGCATCAGCAACTTAGCAAGGTCCTAAGCAACTTAGTGAGATCCTGACTCAAAATAAAAAATAATAAAGGTTGGGGATGTGGCACAGGGGTTAAGCATCCCTGGGTTCAATTCCCAGTACAAAATAAAGGTGAGATAAAAGCTTCAAGGAAACAAAAATGAAATAGAAGATTTTTTTTCCTTATATCTAGGTTCCAAAGGCACTTTTCATCTATACTATATATTTTTCACCACTCCTTATGTTCAGCTTATATTGCTAGATATTTTTCATGTAGACATGCCTTAACACTCCATCACAAGTTTTATTTTACTGCTTATTTACCTTAAAATTTAAATAGTTCATCTTTCATTGTTATTAGAATTCCATGAAGTTAGTAAATACTCCACATTGAATAGTCTGATATCATAATAAGGATCACATCAATATGATTTATCAAAGTTGCTACCATATTCTAGAGTTGAGAGAAAATAATGATGAAGACAGAAAGGGCTAATTTTTGAAAATGTGATGTAAAGATTTATTAAAGAACAAAGAACAAAAACAATGAATCATTATAACATCAATTAAGATCACTACACTGCAAATTAAATACTTGATCAAGACATCAAGATTCATTTTCTTAACCTGTAAAATGGCGAGAATGATCATACCAAACTTATAAATTTATTTTAATGTATAAATATATTACTTTCACTTTATAGTTTAGCACTATCCCTGGCACGTGGTAAGCATGTGTCACATTGTAGCTAATATTAACATTATTTAGTACGTTATTTTTCAACATCAGAATTATTGGATATGGCTTCATCATTATTTAGAGAACCTAGTAGTTTACCTAGATACGTGTTAAACTGCAACACTATACCCAGTGTCTCCTCATAAGGCACACTCAACAGATGGAAAGGTAAAGTTACGAAAGTTGGCACTTTGAATTTCCATATACAAAACAGGTATTGGATGCTTAATTCATGTTCATGAAAAACAAGGATCTCAAGTACTGGATGCATGAGAAAGTTATGAAACATATATAGTAGAAAATGAGAAATTTATGAAATATATACACCAGAAAAATATTCTTACAGTGAACTCATGGGACAAAATAGTTAACACATGGGAATTTGATTTATTGAATTATTAATTTGAATTTAAATAAACCACTTACATTTATTTATTCACTCGTGTGAAAAATAAATGATGAAAAATGCTGAAATCATTAACCTGAAAAAAGACTACAGTAGAACTCATTATATATATGCCTTATGCAAGTCTTATTCAAATAATGTAAAATTATTTTGATTAATGAAAATCATTCATAATACATTCCTTTAATTATAACAATTGTATATATATATTTTTTCTAAATAAGTATGACTAGATATATGAATTTCAGTAGGAACCCCAAAAGTTTTTATGACACAGAAGTCAACTTTAAATCTAAGTATAATAAAAGTAAATAAAAATGGTATGTATAGTTTTCTATAAAATTATTTTTCTATATTCTCTATTCTGCTTTTCTACTTCCATAGTTGCATACCAAAATGAATATTGATTATCTTCACCATTAACAAGGTGTCCTAAAATTTGTGATGTAACTCTGTGAGTATTGAGGGTCTGTGTGATCCCACCATAAGCGAGGCATGCTCAGACTTGAGGCAATTTCTCTCAATCTAGTAAACACGTAAAAATTATTTTTCCTGCCAAGAAAAATTTACTTTTCTTATAGTGTTTTGCAGTTATCCAAAATATGTAGGTATTCCAAGAAGAAAGAAAATGAAATTGATTAATGCAGGCATATTTTGTATCTAATTTTTTATCTACATTTTGATTCACATATAACAATAAAGAGTATAAATGTGTTTCAATATATGTACTGTGCATGTATGTATACGTATACTGTGTATGTAACTGTATATGTATATATAAGTGTGTATATACACATGGAGAGAGATTCTTACAATCTCTAAGGTGGAGAATTGATTCCCTTTCTTTTAACTAAGAAAAATGTCAGTAAAATAAATCAGTCAGTATCTTACCATGCAGGTCAACAAAGCCCCGATATCATGATTAATTATGTTCTGTAGTATGATTCCTTTGGGTTCATCTTTGATACTCCTATATTTCAATATTAGAAACATCGGAAAGAAAACTTTATCAAAGTTGGGAAGAGTATTAGAGAAAGAAGTGACCCATAAAATAACACATGCCACTGTGAAATATTCTTAGTTTCCCAGTCATTTACTATCTATTCACTGAGAGGAGTCACTCCTCAGTATATAAGTACAGGATATATTTTGTTTTATAGGCCACTGTAAAACAATTATTTTGCTTGGCAAACGTCAATCTCCTTCACTTATAAATAGAATCATAACATAAGCTGGTTGGTGAATGGTATTGTAAACAAATCCCAGTGATTTTAGTTAGGAGAGAGACAGAGGAAAAGATGATTTAAAACCTTGTCCTACCTTGCCAGGACTGAGGAAGAACTTGGAAGAACTGTCGTGGGCATTTAAACTCAGGTGTGCTGAATGAAATGAACTAGCTAATGAAATGAAGGGTATGCTCTGCAATACCTTTTCATCTCTTTCTCAGATATTGAAATGAATATCCAGAGGCCATGACAATTAAGGGAAGAAAACAGTCACTTTATCTTATTAAGATATCATTCCCTTGCACATGACAGTGGGATAGTTAAACCTTTCTTTGCAGGAAGAACAAAATTTGAAATAAAACCTAGTCTTTAAAGTCTATTCTCTTTTTGACTATCTTTCTCAGTAGCCCAAGCCTATGGGGTTTTCAGTGGCTTGCTCTCCTGTTCAAGCACAGCATTGTGCTGGTGCTATGAGAGACTGGGAACAAAAAAGAAAATATAAGTGCTGTGGATGTCCTATGAAAATTTTTTGCAAAAGTTTTGGAGATGGGTGCAAATGGTTTCCTTGGCTTTAGAACATTTCTTAGATTTCCCTGGGTTTCAAGGCAATATAAGAAATAAGGCTGTCTTAAAGCATAATTACCACTGCTGAAGTAATTATGTAACAGTAATGGACCACTAGATTTCATCTTTGTTGTTGAGAACAATCTATAATGGTATTGTCATTTCCAGTTTAAAAAGAGATTAGGCCTAAAAGACATTGAATAACACTGGTAAGCCATAATTCTAGTAAATGGGAAAGCTGGGATTTGAATCTAGCTCTGCTAGCTCTGACAACACACTCTGTGCTTCTTTAGTTATGTCATTTAGTTTTCTAATCCTATACTTCTGGGACAAGTGTAAATGTCCTCAGGAATGACAAGAGAGTGCTAGAAAGGTAAACATAAAAATATGTGTTCAGATACTTGGAACCCTACATTCTTAAGCAATTCCAAAGTGTGTGACTAACTCAGAGAGATAGGTAAAGCCTAAATAAATAATATGCATACCTATATCTGTACCTGGAAAAGTGCTGAGAGAAAGGCGGGTAAAAGTGAAAGTGAGCGTGTGTAGCACTTTTGCTTAGAACTAACAGATGTCAACAAAAACAAAAAATAATCATAAGTGTATAATAAAAACATAATGTTCATTAGTGACTGAAAAATCATACTTTCTGACTGGTGATGCTCAATACAAGACAAGACCAAAAGCAGAAAAAATATATTAATATCTTTTATGTAAAACAATATTATTCCAGTTAAATAAACCTATATTTGCTGCTTTTTAAAGGAGGAATATTTCCATGACTTATGTCAAGATAGGATTATCAAATGATATATTAAGTATAATAGACTGCATCTGGACTTCCTTTTTAATTGGCATCAAAAATAATGAGAATCAAGTTTGATTTTTATGAGTGGGTCAGATGTTTTATAAACTATAACACCGATTACAACTACCATATCAAACTTATGCTTAAAGTTTATACTTAAAGTACTGAGAATTTCATCAAGAATCCACTTAATTTAACTGATAGATAATAAATCATCTTTCTCGAAAAGTTTCTCAAATTTACCTCATTGAAAGGTATTTCCTATCACTGAAACTGAATTGTCAAATATTTTATTAGTATGTGATTGATATCCTAAACATGCATTTATGATGCATAATATACAGAACTCTTGGTCAGTTGTTGACTTATTAAATTTAATACTTCTAACTAGTGCTTATTCACTTTTTTCTAAACATAATTGGAAATTGGTATCTAAAGTTTTTAGATAACTTATTTTATCTACAACTGTGTTCTTTTGAACATTCATTATACTGCCAGGTACTGTGCAACATGTTTATGCACTTTCTTTTTCCTATTTTATGGTGCTGAAGATTCAACCCACATGCTAGGCTAAGTCCACCATGCCCAGCCCTACATTATTTTTTAAATCATAACTTATATACAGTAAAATGTTTGTTTTTCTTCGGTAATTTGTTGAATTTCCATGTATTCCCTGGATAATTTCTTTTTCATGGTGTAGTATTATTAACTTCAAAATATTGATAAGATATTAGAGTTTATATGACCACAGCAGTTTATTTCATGACTTTGTAATCAATGCCCTGATCATCCACACATATAACATCATTCTAACTACTATCCTGATCAATTAGTTTTTTCTATTATTAAATAATGTAAAGTTTGAATCATCCTGTATGTAGATTCTTTTGTTTGACATAAAGATTATGAGATTCATTAGAATTTGGGGGATCAATTGTTCCTTCATTTTATGAATGTTTGGATGGATTGAAATTTATCCTGCATATTCATACTAAAGAATATTTGGATAGTTTCTAGTTCTGTGTATTATAAATAAACCTGTTATGAATATTATTTTGATGGATATTCCCTTCTTTATCTTATCTATCTATGTATTATTGCCTGAAAGTGCTTGTTCCTAGGATAGGCAACTATTTAGCTTTAGTAAATACTGCCAAGATTTTTCTAACTGTTGACTCAAGTAACAAGTCTAGTTCAAAATGCATAGGATTTCAATTAATTGACATGCTTGGCAGGATTTATTGTCTGTCTATAAACATTATTTTATTTATTTCAGTAAATACATCTCAGAACAATTAAAGTTCTTAATTTGCAGATAAGAAACTGATGTTATAAGATATTATGAGAGCTATTATAAGATATTGTATAGCTGAGGTTTAAATATAGGTTTATATAAAAGAACCTACTATAACATAATACTACAAAACTCTACTAAACATGTGCCTAACTCAGGAATGAACAACTTCAAGCCCACAAAGTACAATATTTATCTCAAAGTAAAATCAAGTTTTAGAGAGTACTGATACAATTACTAAAGTCTTATAAAATAACTTAAAGTATTTTTATTAATTGGTTTCTTTTAGTCACAAACACATAAAACTATGTTATGATCTCTTGCTAGTAGGAAGTGGTTATCATTTGTGACATTTTAGTAACAGATGAGGGAGAGAAGGAGAGGATTTTCTGATTCAATAGGTTTTGTTTTGTTTTGTTTTGTTTTTGGTGCTGAGGATTGAATATGTACTTCTATGGTACTTTTGAGCAATCATTCAACCACTGAGCAACACCCCCAACTCCTTGAACAATATATTTTAAACAATTTTTATGTGTTTTTGATCTAAAATAATAAAAGTTTCAATCTTAAGTTGCAAGAGCCCAAAAGTAGACATCACTCAAGTTGTCATGATTTAAGATGAAAATGAAATTAACTTGTACTATGTAGGTAATTAACTAGCAAATTTGGAAAGAGTAGTAAAGTAATTTCTCTTACAACTAACTAGCTAATTTAGTCAAAATAGATAGTCTTTCTTGAGGTGCACAGAATTGCTGAGTTCTTGTCCTTCTATGCTCATTTTGCACCATGCACACCCAGCAGGAGAGATGTTTCAGAACAATAAAATTGGTTTTGTAGAAAATTATTTTATGACCAATTTACTATTGGTAAGCAATAAAGTGCTATGAATCATAAAAGTTTTGTATAAACTTAAGTTCTAACCAGGAGAAGCACATGGATGACCATACTAGTAAAGCTACACATGATCATGAGAGTGTTATGAATATTGAAACAACTGTTGTCTCTCAAGTGTTTACTCTGTTTGTAGTATCAAATCAAAATACACACTACAAGGACCTCTTGACAGAAAACAGTCTACGCTCAGCAATAGTTTGAATGGTTTATCTTATATGAATAATGATTATTCTTTTTATGATTTTTAAAGATTATTGATTATAAGGAAATGTCCAGCATCTATACTACATAGTTCTTTCTAAGATATTGAATGTTTAAGAAAATAAAAAGTTCTTCAGGAAACAAATGATTGTGCTGCAAAAATTCAGGGGAAATGAAAATATTAAAGTAGTGAGAAATTGAGTAGTTTTTTGTATAAGAAAACAAGAATATATCAATACTAAAGGACTTTAACTTTGTTAAAAACAGATCTGACAGAACTTTGAAAATGGACTTAAGGTAACTAATATTTTGGAACATGACTGCTCAGATTTGCTGTGAAAAATGGCAAAGTGTTTATAACTACTTAAACACATTAACACAATTAGTTAATCCAGTAGATATATAGTAAGAGTATGTTAAGTGAATAAAGTGCACACCTATAACTCGCTCAGGTCCCTCATGGGCAAGGGAATGGGATCCCATTGGAGGAATGGGCTGACTGTGAAATAAAACCTATGAAACTAATATATCAGAAAATAAATGTAAAAGGCAAGAATATTTTTAAAGCATGGCATGATCAGTTGGGCCGACCCTTCTAGAACATCACTCAGTCCACACACGGCTCATAAATAGCTCCCAACACATCTATGTATATTTTACATAGATCTAATAGTGTCATTTCCTTTAACAACATACATTTGACAAGCTTATGCTGTTATTTTGAAAAAGTAGCTGATGATCAAGATGGAAATATACTAAAAACCATAATTAAAAAAAATAATGACTATAACTTTTACTGTTTCCTACATTGATTTGTTATAGATTTATTTTATTTTTTATATTTAATCAGAAAAAGTGTGAAGAATCTATGAAAGAAGGTTAATTTTGGAGAAAGGAAAAATTTATCTGTAATCTGAACATTGTCAATAAGTGTCCAGTATGGGTTGTCCCCTCTCTGAAAGAGCACACGCAGTAATACAGGCTATAATTGTAGAACTTATCCTTCATTTTGTTGTCTTCATACACCAAACCAGCAAATCCTGTGGCTTTTACTTTCAATTTAAATTCTGAATTTAGTCCATTTTCAGCTCTTCCAGAGTTACCCCCCAGACTTATCGGTCAGCATCTATTGCCTCAATCCCTGCCAGATATGGCTTCTGTTATTGTCCAAACTGGTCAGATAAACAAGTGGGAACCTTGGTTAACAGCTCTGAATACTTCTCTTACTACGTCTTTTAAACAGTGGAGGGTCACGGAATTTGTGGAATATTAGTGGGGGATAGTCTTCTTCTGGATAGAATCAGAAAAAAACAGACGTACTTTATATCATATTTTACCATGTTAAATGAAGTAAGAATGCTATCCTTCATGCATTTGTATTTTCACAGCTGGAAGTACAAAAGAAGAACTTACAAAAATAATCCTGATTTGTTTTGATGTAAATGTCAATAAATTTTTGTTTAAAAAATGAAACATCTGAGACAAAGGTTAAATAAATGTGAAGCTAGAAAAATAGGGATAAAGTACATCTGTCTAGAACAAACAGAATTTGTGAACATCCAAGATATGATACTTTACTAGGCACCATTAAGTCTTAATCAAATTACCTCCTCCTACTTTCATTGATTTGATGCTGTAGATGAGATTTTATTCCAATAAGAAAAGACAGATAAAATTGGGTACTGTTCATATGACCCCCAACCCTCTGAAAGACAGCAATGAAAACAATTTTAGTTTTTGAGTTTAATCCCTTTTTTGATTTTTTGTTCTGTAGCACTTTATTTTAAAGATAACATTGTGTAAATATTTCAGGAATATTTTGGGGACTTGTCTCAAAATTTTTGCTTCATTAATGGTAGTTTAAAATGTGCAAGACCTGGAAATAGCTGCTACAATATTATGTCATTACATAAGTATAAGTTATGAATCACTTATGTCACTACATAATATGTTATGATATCACTCTTCCTTAAAGCATTTGATAATGTTTCTAAAATGGGACATTCAAAATGGCAAATTTTACAATGTAAAATATACAACATAAAAACTTGGATTCTAATACTAATTCTGTAACTTAATAGTTTTTTGCCATTAAATAAGTGACTTAACTATTCCAAAATTAACTGCCTCCTCAGAACAATAATAGAACAAACATACACCTTGTCTTTATTTGACATTGTGTTTGGGCATCAGAAAAGAATAAGGCAGTGAAATCATGAAGAAGTTCATATATATAGCAACCAAGGGTATCAATGGACATTTGTGTCTGGGTCACACAGTTTCTGCTCATCTGGATTGGATACAGACCATTGACTTGCTTTTCTTCTAAGGTCAAAAAAAGTCAAATGCCCTTCATTCTTGTTCTCACTCTCTCGTCTGCTCTTGTCATAGAGTCTCAGTGAATGATTTCCTAACTTGACTGAACACAGATCATTTCTAAAAAGCTAAAAGTAAATCATTCCCTTCCAAGGAAACCCCACAGTTTTCCTCATGTCTTCTCTGCACAGATTTCCTGCTGCTATGTATTGAAGTATCAGAAATAGCCACAGTAGTAATGATACAATTTAAAAATCACATAGTGTTTACTACTTCCTAAGTGCCATTCCAGGTGATTTGCATATACCCAGTCATTTAATTCTGACAACATGAGGTTGAGTATAATTCATAGATCTATTTATGAAAAAAGAAAGTAAGGATCGACAGGTTAAATCACCTGCCCAAGTTTACAGCCATCAGTGCCAGAGCCACCATTTAATTCCTGGTAAAGTAATTTCAGAGTCTATATCATTAACCTTTATGATACCTTGTGTGCATGTGCAAACACACAAATATATGAGGGTAAGTATGTGCTTACAATCATGCATGTGTGTTGA
Organism: Sciurus carolinensis; assembly: GCF_902686445.1. Taxonomy (NCBI): domain Eukaryota; kingdom Metazoa; phylum Chordata; class Mammalia; order Rodentia; family Sciuridae; genus Sciurus; species Sciurus carolinensis. Next base: position 107,776,431 of record NC_062217.1, on the reverse strand, counting down.
AGTGGTAAAAGCATGTTTGTGGCTTAATGGTTGATACAGAGATAAGATAAAAGGGTAATTTTATATTATCAAATCAGTTTAATATTTTGTAGTTATCTTTAGTAGAATTGTGTTATTTTTGTTTTGCTTCCAAACATCTTACATGGAACACTTACTAACTTTTGTATACACCTTTTGAAGTCTACATACGAAATAAGTAATCTTAGTACTAGAAAAGCATCTTAATCTGATAATGCTACAAACGTTGTCTTCTTCCAGATTGTTACATAAAGCGCAATTATCTTCTAGTATGTTAGCTAAGACACAAGATACACTTGATGCCAAACTCTAGGTCTTCCCTTCAGTCAGCAAAATCCTGTGAGGAAGCTCAGTCCTGCCAAAGAAAGTGGGACAAAAGACATTTATATGTAGTGAAGGGTGGGGGATAGGTAAGATGCCTTTAATAGAACTATATTGCAAGAAATATTGTAAGGTCACTCTAAAATTTATAAGTGGCAGAATCATATTCAAATGTTTATTAAAAATGTTAACTCATACAAAAAGAGTCTGAAAGAAATATTCAGCTTCAAAATTATAAATTCAATTTTAAACCAAATTTCATTAGGCCTATATGACAGATAATATTAAAATAGCTATAATGTTCTATATACATTCATACACAAAATATTTGGATTGGTATGGGATTCTCAAATATCAGCTTACTTTTTAAAATAGTTCAAATTTTAAATGTTGGTGTTCTCAAATAATTATCAATAAACTAAAAATAGTTCTTTAAAATAACAAATGAAAATTAATAATGAAGTTTATTAACTAATGGACTTGTACAAGCTATTATAATTGTGGTTCAAGGAGTCAATTTTATCCTAATGAGAAAACTTAGACCTAAGACATCATACTACCATAAAAAACCATGTTTTAATAAGAGTTCGAATTAAATTAAATACACAATATAAATGGAACACAGTAAATTTCTTTGGGAAACCCATTTGTTTAATAATGAAAGAGTATGACTAACCTAATATTGTCAAGTATTATGTTAAACACTATGAAAATGTAAAATAACCTTTTGAATTTCAGTTCATAGAAAAGGAAAAAAAAGTGTTCTTTTTGTGTAATACCCACTACTATTTTTTTTTGGTATTGTTTTTGTAAATACATTTTGGAAACCTTGTCTCATCAAGTTCTCTACTTCAAAGGCTACTACAATGTAAAATTCTTTTGAAACCATCTTTCAAGATTATTTTGAACTTTTGGAATTAAAAAGTTTAAATATGCTTGTCAAAACTCAATGAATTATAAATCACAGAATATCAGACTTCATTTATTTATTTACATTTCCAGCATGGCTTTTAATTGTTTTATTTTTACTACTTGAAATGGTCTTTCCCTGAAACTTCTACTCTCTTCACATATTTTAAGGTTCAGCTTAAATAGCACCCTGCCAGAACCACTCTGGTTTGCTACAGGATGTAAAGTGAGATCCATTCCCAACCTGAGTCTATATCATAATATAACACTGGCATAATCTCTTAAAAACTAAGAGCCTTCTAAGTTTAAAAATACTTTTTTTCCTCTTTTTATTCTCTTCTCAAGTGTGTTTTTCCCTACTAGAATATAAGGTCCATGATATCCCAGGTATTTTTGTTTCCCAGGGCCTAAAACAAACCTGCAACATAATGAATGACATGATTTTTAACTAAAAACAATCTAGAGATTTTAAAGAAAGTACCTGGAAGAGTCAGATAAAGTCATCTTCTTATCATCAGCTCCATCTGGAAGAATAAGAGACCTTAAATAGCCAAAACAATCCTGAGCAGGAAAAGTGAAGCAGGAGGTATCACAATACCTGACGTCAAACTACTCTACAGAGCAATAGTAACAAAAACGGCAAATGAAATTAAACCTCTGTCTCTCCCCTGCACAAAACTGAACTCAAAATGGACTTAAAAATTAGACCAAAGACCCTGCACCAAATAGAAGACAAAGTAGGCCCAAATCTTCATCATGTTGGCTTAGGGCCAAACTTCCTTAACAAGACTCCCAAAGCACAAGAAATCAAAGCAAGAATCAATAAATGGGATGGATTCAAACTAAAAATCTTTTTCTCAGCAAAGGATATAATCAATAATGTGAAAAGAGAGTCTACAGAGTGGGAGAAAATCTTTTCTATGCCTACTTCCAATAGAGCACTAATCTCCAAAATTTATAAAGAACTCACAAAACTTTACATCATAAATACAAAGAACCCAAACAATAAATGGGACAAGGAATTGAACAGACACTTTACAGAAGAAGACATACAAGCGATTAATAAATATATGAAAAAGTGTTCAATATCTTCTAGTAATTAGAGAAATGCAAATTAAAATAACTCTAAGACTTCATCTTACTACAATTAGAATGTCTATTATCAAGAACACAAACAATAATAGATGTTGGCATGGATGTGGAGAAAAAGGAACACTTTTACATTGCTGGTAGAGTTGCAAATTGGTGCAGCCACTCTGGAAAGCAGTGGGGAGAATTCTCAGAAAACTTGGAATGGTCCACCTTTGACCCATTTATCCCACTCCTCGGTTTATAACCAAAGGACTTGAAATTAGTATACTACAGTAACACAGCCACATCAATGTTTATAGCAGCTCAATTCACAATAGCTAGATTGTGGAACCAACCTAGATGCCCTTCTACTGATGAATGGATAAGGAAACTGTGGTATATATACACAATGGAATATTATTCAGCCATAAAGAAGAACAATATTATGGCATTTGCAGAGAAATGGATGGAATTGGAGAACATCATGCTAAGTGAAACAAGCAAATCCCAAAAAATCAAAGGGCAAATTTTTACCTGATAAGTGGATGATGATACATAATGGGGGTTGGGGGTGGGTAGCGAGAGAAGAATGGAGGAACTTTAGATTATGTAGAGGAAATGAGAGGGGGGGTATGAAAAATGGTGGAATGAGACAGACATCATTACCCATGTATGATTACATGATTGGTATGAATCTACATTGTGTACAATCATAGAAATGAAAAGATGTACCTCTTTTGTGTACAATTAATCAAAATGCAATGTGTAAAAATAAAAAAAAATAAAGCTAACAAAACAAAAAAAGTAGTAAAAGTTAAAGTAAACTTATATGTCTGTTTTCTATGATGTCATTATTTTTATTTATTCACAGGGTTTATTTTATATTTTTGAAAAATTGAAACTGTGACTGGGAATTTTAAGTATTTTCTCCAGTATGATGTTTGATTTACTCTCATGATACTTTTGCTATGAAGACAAGTTTATAAATGAGCAAAATTTACAGCAACATTTTCACAGTTTCTGTGTTTGTTGGTCATATTTTAAAGATAGGCTTCCATCTAGTTTGTCACATTAATCCTACCTGAATTATTGTACTGTGTTCATTTCTATGGATGTGAACCCAGAACAATGCCTGATTAATATAGGAGATTTAAGGAATCATTGAACAGATGAACATGTGAATAAATGAACAACAATGCAATACCCTCTTAAGTACATTTCCTTTTAATAATTAATCTGCTTATATTAATTGAATCAAAAGGTTTAGAGCTTTGTGACCTGTTGTCCTACCTCTCTACAATCTGTTCAGCTGGAACTAACCCACATTATTTGTGGATTAACAAATAGGTTACATTTTCTCCTGGCTTTTGGTATTTGATAATTTTTATTTCATTTCTATTTTCTTTACCTTCTCTTTGGGGGCTTCCTATCTGCCAAGTTTCTATCCAACTTCTCTGTGCTCTTTGAAACTATTTTGTCATTTCCCCAGCCCTGAATCCCTTCACCATTCTAGAATATTCTGTTGATTTACCATCACACACTAAATATTTAATACCTCTACTGAATCTGTATGTTGAAGTCATACCACATAGGGAAAAAACAAGTTTGACAAAGATTATTGCCAATATATCATACCTAGCACATAAAACAGTCATAAAGTAGATAAAACACAATGGATAAATTGACCAAATTTACAATTTCAAGACCAAATCTATTAATCCTACAACTTCAGAAGAAAGATATTAAACAATATCATATGAATTTTCACCTATGAAGTTAACTCTGATCGTCTGAGATAATCTACACCAGGGAATACTGCAGAACAATAGATAAGCATGTAGACTATGAAATCCTTTAAGAAAAATGTCCATATGCAGTCTTTCAAACACCAACATTTTACGTATGTGGACACATGTACTCCTACACATATAATCTTTCTAACACAGATGCAAACTTGGTTTCTATTTGATCACCTTTCATGCACATGACCTTAAAGAGTTCAGTAAGTCCTGTTGCTTTAACAATTTAAACAAAAAGATTCAGTAGGTCTCATGGAGGTAAAGAAAAACGTTAAGTTTGCTGGGAAAACACGTTTTGTTGTTGTTGTTGTTGTGTCGTTGGTAACAATTTACAAAACAAAATCAATGATCTGAAGAATTAATACAGACTCCAGCATTAGTCAAGTGTAGTGAGATATCTTGTAGGTGAGAGTCTTGACTGGAATCTGAATGATATCGAGCAACCATTGGTCACTTCAGTACAATTCAGTTGACTTTCCCTTAAATATGCACAAGACAATTTTTTTTTTGTGTAGACCTTTGCATCTAGAAAATGTTCAGAACTTACAATCATGTTTCTAACTCTCAAAAAATGTTTTTAAAATAAAAGTTTTCTCAAGCATAGATAATCTAAAATAAGTATATCTTTTAATAGATACATATATTAAATCCTGTCTTTGTTTTAACTGTGTCTCTCTTTTTTACACCTTTGAGTTTTTTTGTTACATTATAATGATACCATCAATATTCTAAAAAACATAGTTTAAAGAACGGGGCATTCTGTGTGAGCTCCCAGCAGGAAAAAGTAATGACGAGATACACTCTCATGAATGATGCCGAAAATAATTTCATGAAGTTATTGTAGCAGGCTGAGTATTAGAAGGCCATTTAGATTTCAAACTGTTATTATAATGATTTATAATATCCAAATGCTCTGAAGTGGCCATTCTTTGAACATCTTGTTATGCAAAGTAGTCGCTAAGCTTTCTACAAAGTCATGTATTAATCACTTTGGTCAGGAACAAAATTCTGTTCTCTTAGCAGCTGTTTTTACAGTTTTACTTTTACTAAGTTAAAACAATCTGTTAAAAAAAATCAAGATCATGCCTTCATTTGTACTTTTTTGCTTTTGCCTTGAAAGAAAAGCCAGCAATATTTTGATTAGATCAGTTCTTAGGTCTAAGAAATAACTCTGAAAGTAATTATACTTCTAATAATTTCACCCTCCCCAAAAAGCCTTCTTTTTTCTATTTATCAAAATTACCTAAAACATTAGCATTTTTCTAAATATATATTTTATATATGTGAATTTTATTTATTATAATTGACAGTACACATTTATATTATGTTACTGAAAAAAGAATGTCCAAGAAAAACAATACAATATTTTATTTTTCTTAATAATTTTTTACTTGTATGTGGACACATATCTTTTTTTTTTTTTTTTTTTTATGTGGTGCTGAGGTTTGAACTCAGTGCCTAACGTGTGCTAGGCAAGCACTCTACCACTGAGCTACAGCCCCAGACTCCACAACTTTTAGTATACTGAAAATCTCTAGGTTTAAGTGAAGGATGCCAAATGTTTCCCAGAAAACAAGAAAATTTTGTTATTGTTTCTAAAAGGTTTGAAGTATCATATAAAAAAAAAATTCTCAAATTTTTTCCTATATTCAAAAAAGTCTTTCCTTTTCCTTTTCCTTCCTCCCTTGAGCTGACCCTTTTTTCCTTCCTTCCTTCCTTCCTTCCTTCCTTCCTTCCTTCCTTCCTTCCTTCCTTCCTACCTTCCAACAATAACAACATAAACAGCTCTAGGTCTCTCCATTGTATCACTCTAACTTACCTTTATTATGCCCTAAAATAGGGAAATGTATGAAATCATAAGACTGATAACCAGAAAAATAAAAGAACATACGAGTCATTAGGAGGTTGGAAACACACGTAGAACATAGAAATGTAGGACAGAAAAATATCACATAAAGTAATAGTGAATTTTAACTTTGAAGCTTCATAGCATATAAAATGCATTTTTCTTGACCCGGGATCATGAAAGAATGGAAATGTCATTTACAGAGAACAGGAGAGCTGTAAGAAAGAGACTTGGGGGGAAGAATAAATAATCAGAATTTTGAAATGATGAAAATATAGTTAAATAGATGAGAAATAAAGAGACTAGTGGGAGATAGGTTAAGATGCTAATTGTAGTGTCTCTAGCAGTTTTCAGATGATATTGATTGTAGATAAAATAACTGGGTTATTACTATAGTAGAAGCAAGAAAACAGTGAAGGGCAGAACACTGAGGCATTCCATAACATAGGACTGGAAAAATGAGCAGGGACAGGCAAAGGAACAGCCAGAAATGTAGAAGAAAGTTTAGAAAGTGCAGTGTCTTGGAATCCCAACCAAAAAATATACTCAGAAAGGAAAATAAATCTACTTTCTACCTGTGAGCCCTGTATGGATGCCTACTGCAGGGAATCTCATGCTTTTATTTCTTAGGCTGTTTTGTTCACTTTCTTCTTTCTTTCAGAAAAAAGGGAGAGGTGTTTGTATTATCTTCACTCCAATTTTCAACTCCACCTCCTAAAACACATTCTAACTAGGCATAAATTAAAAACTTCTGTTTTTAATGATAAAATACTGTGTGCCCTCCTGACTTTTCTTCCTTCTTTCCTTTCTTCCCTCACTCTTGTCATCAACAAATTTAATTAAGCAAATATCTATGGAGTTTGACTTATATAATTTCTTCTATACTATGAAATAATGGTTATCAATAAAGGTTGAATACATTATTAGAAAGTAGAAAAGTAGATCCACATATCATTTAAAGCATATTATTTTGATAGAGTTAAGCGTTTTCAGAATTTATTGAATGATACTAATCTTTTCCACTATCTTTACTCTCACCTACATAGGTGTTTGTTTCAATAAAGAATTTCCTCTGGTAATTGGCAGTCAGTTATACACATGAATACACCTACTCTTATACTTAGACAGCAAAATACAACATAATTTCATAGTTTTATTGATTTTTCCGTCCTCTTGTGTTTAACTATGGGTTCACAATTCAAAGTATTTCTCTCTTATTAATAACAATTTTGGATACTGACGTTTCCTTTTATGAAACTTACAGTCTTTCACCATGATAAATTTCAAATCAATTCATCATTCAAGTTTTGTTGTACGTAGAGTGGTTTTTCAATTAAATCATACCATCTGTACACAGTTAAACATTTACTGATACTATTAAAGAGTTGAAAAGAAGTTAAACACTATATCTTATAGGTTAAATACCATATTTCTTCATAATAGGAGTTAATCATGAATAACTTTTAATAAAGCAAACAATAATTTTTTTAGAAAGTGATTTTATTACTATTATGAATTAACTTAGATTTGTTTCCAAAGTACTTCATGGAAATTGTTTGTTTTAAATTAATAGGATCTCTTTTTTCTGTTATTTATTCTGACTAATATTGAGAAAATATAGAGGAGTTAAACAGATCCTGCATTTATTTTTGGTACTACAAAGGACACTAGAGGGCTACTATTGAAGCATCAGTCTAGAAAAATAGTTTGTTTCTTGAATTTTAATATTCACGCTAAGATAAATACTTCAGAGATTGGTATTAATTCTAAGATACACCTTTATCCTACCTCCCAATTTCTGAAAATATGTTATTAACTCATTGAAATCTAACATTCTCTATAAACTCTGATTTATTATTCTTCAAATCTAGGTAAATTTTTTTTAAAAAATAGCATTTCAAGGAATTATTTGGTCTTGGGGCTATTTCAAGAAAGTATATGTACAATCACATGAAATTAATTTTTTTTTGCAGAATTACAATTTATATATGCTGAAATTATGCAAGCTACTCTTTCATTCATCTTTTAGCCCCTGATGTGGATTTATTAAATCTTCTAAGTACTAATTTATAATATTCTACAGTTTCTACTGTATTATATTAAAGTGTAATCATTACTCAGAAACCCTGGTGGGCAATTCCACTGTAATATCAGAATAGATTCAAAGCACAATACAAAATAACTTCTTTAGAAAGGGACTAATTGAAGTTTCAACACTTATTCAGATGTGTAAAGAACTACTAGGGAAAATCTGGCTACTTCTGGTCCTTGAAGCTACACTAAAACTTAATGTTCAATTAGGAGATCACTGTAATAACTTTACTCTTATTGTGACTACTGTTGTTTAAACCAGTTAAAAAATGCAATTTTGTTCAGTGTCTTGCAATACCCTATTTTATAGATATTATTTATTAAGTATGTGAAAGATGGTCCATGTAAGGAGTTTTCAAAATGTGTCTCAGGAAGACTTGGAGTTGTACAAAAATGTCCCAGATGCTACCAGAGTGCCACAGTAGGCTTGAGAGAAGGGTGTGGTAGTGGTAAAAATTTTGAAGATTCTATTAAACCTCATTCATAGTTTGAAAAAGTTCTACTGATATGTTTTATCTTCTTTTAATTTTAAATTTTATTGTGAAAAAAAGTTGCTGAATATGCTGCTATTTTTTTAAATGTTGAGTACTGTCCTCATTTTCCTCCTTTAAAGGAGTTATTAATATTTACAGTATAAAAATGATGTATGAATTTTCTTCTTGTTTAGAGAGTTTTATATATTCACACAAACATGAATTTTAATTGTCTTCTAGATTTTTATAATTATTTATTTTTCATGATGTATTTTAATGTACATCATTTAGAAGAATTAATTTTAAAGTAATATTTTTGTCTATTTAATTACTTCCTATTATTCTATAGAACACAAACAAAATTTGGTTGCAGGAAACAAGTCGTAGATTTTCTTTTCCATAAGTTAAGTATGTCTGTTGAAGTCATATATTCTACACAATTTAAAGGGAATATGTTTAGATGCTTGAAACAAAATATAGCTATTTATATCTTTTCCATACCTATTTCCTGACATGTAATAAGATGTATGAATAATTAAGACATATTCTCTAACTTTGAAGATCAAAAAAACAGTAGGAATAATAGCAATATGTAAGTTTTCTCAAGATTTTGCATTGTGTTACCATAAAATTTTTTATTTCTCCTTTGATAAACATACACACAAAAATTGTGACACTAAGATAATAATGGTGTAGGATAAAACTCTCAAAATTAAAAGATGGTATAACTCAAAAGTAATCTAATTAGTGGCCTTTAGTTGTCTTGAATCTATTTATCATATGATAAACAACATATTTTTAAAGTTTCATTTAAGGAGAATTTATTCTGTGCTTCCTTGTTAGGACTTTGGTGAAATGGTAAACTACAGTCATTTAAAAAAATGTAGCTACGAGTAATTTTCACATCCTAAATAAACATGTAAACTGGGTAAAATGACAATATGCACAGTGAGGGATAAAGTTTTTTTTTTTTTTTTTCTTGTTTTACTAACAGGGATTGAACCTGGGGCATTTAACCACTGAGCCACATCCCCAGCCCATTTCATTTTTCACTTTGAGACAAGATCTAAGGTTACTTAGGTTCTCAGTAGGTTACTGAGGTTGGCTTTGAACTTGCAACCCTCCTGTCTCAATCTCCTGAGCTACTGGGATTACAAGTGTGTACCATTTCACTGGGTGAGGATTATGTTTGAACTGAGAAATATCCAACACTTTTGTGTCCGAAACTTTCATTTAAGATTGCATGATTTCCTTCTCATAATTTATAATAATTTTTCTTAAGCTTATGTATAATATGTAAGGAAATGAATTGCTCTTCTGTACTGAACATGAATAAAGACTGTTTTTAATGTGGCATTGATCAATAACTCTGTCCTATAGGAAAATGGAAGCTTCATTCACTAGAAAGAGTTGAAGTTGCCAGAACCTGTATTTGACAGAGGGATAAGAAAACAGCACCAGTGAGTAGCAGTTGTTTTCCTTAAACTTGTAGCTTTATATCATTTTCTTTTTCCTTTGAACAACAACAATGCATTCTGCCTGTGTCTCACATTAAATTCATTAATCACATGGAGAAGTGATCTTCCAGGTATTTCTCAACTTTTTAAGAACATATATTTATATCTGATTCATCTAAGCTGGAAGGAGATAAAAGAGTTAATCACAAAGTTTTTAAATTTTCAGAGAAGCGAAATACCAGTTGTTTCCTCTTTGATATATTTAAACAAGCAAACCTTCCACTCACTTTAGATTTATTATTCTGCATTGATTGGCTCATTTTCTTGGAGGACATTGTGGCAGTAAAGTAGTAGACACATTGCATCCATCATCATGTGTCAAAGAGCTATCAGGTCGATGGCTCTTTTTGAACTTTGCTGTTTCAGAAAAACATATGTGAGTATTATAGGCAGAAGTTTGACATTTTCAGGATGAAAATCAATTTTCTTTTATGTTTTTCTGAAGTGAGGCTTGTGTTTTCATTGCAGACAAAATGACTTTTAGAACTTTGGAGTAACCAAATAGGAATTAAGGTAAATTTAGCTAACAATCACATTATGAAAAGTGAGGAAAAATCTATTTTAGTTGTCTAATAATATTTAAATCCGTGGAAATAGGAAAAAAAGATACTCATGGAAAAAGTTTCAGAAATAAAATGCTAATGGGTCGGTAGTTATAGTGAAAATTCATATTTAAAGAACTTAGTTAAAAAAATATTCAAATATAAGCACAGTGTGGTGATGCATGCCTGAATTCCTGCAGCTCCAGAAACTGAGGCAGGAGGATTTCGAGTTCAAAGTCAGCCTTAGCAACTTAGCTAGGCCCTAAGCAACTTAGCAAGACCCTGTGTTTTAGTCAGCTTTTCTCCCTGCTGTGACTGAAAGATCTTACCAGCACAACTGTAGAGGAGGAAAGGTTTATTTAAGGACGCACAGTTTTGGAGGTTTTAGTTCACAGAAGGCAAGCTCCATTCCTCATGCTCAATATAAGGCAGAACATCATGGAGGAAGAATGTGGTAGAGGGAAGCAGCTTGCATCATCAGGAAGCAGAGAGAGAGTCTCCACTCTCCAGATATAAATATATGCCCCAAAACCACACCCCATTTCCAATCTCCTCTAGCCACACCCTAACACTTCAAATAATCCCATCAGGGATCAATTCACTGATTGGGCTAAGATTTTTTATAACCCAATCACTTCTCTTCTGAACCTTATTATATTGTCTCACACATGAGCTTTTGGGAGGCACTTTATATCCAAACCATAATATCCTGTCTCAAAATAAAAAAATAGAAAGGACTGGGGATGTGGTTTGTAGTTAAGCAGTTAAGTACCCTTGAGTTCAATCCCTGACACACACACGCACAAAAAATCTGGACAATATTTCAGAATATCAAATGCTAATAAAGAAAATATACCTAATTATAGTTTACAATTTATGGGATATATATATCGTATATATGTATATGTTTATATATATATAAAACTGCTTTCTTATCTGTTCATCTCATCTCTTGCTTTTAGTAGACTATAGGCTCCAGAAAGATATAGAGCCTGTCTTTTGGTCTAGCAGTATAATTACAGATTTTGTCATAATTCTGTGGCAAAACAGACACTCCATAAATATTTTCACCTGGAATATTTGAAATTATTAATAATAGCAATATTCTTAAAGTTTTGTAGTTTTGAAATGTAGCTCTAAATGTGACATAAAAATCAATTGTCACTCTGCTTCCTTTATTTGCAGAAGCTCAGGATGAAAAAGCTTGATGTTTTTTCTTGTATCTGTGATATAACATGGCAGATACAGCTAAGAATTGAGTGCTACAGCACTCAATTATTTTAGAATAAATTCTGAATCATCATCATAAAAATTTTAAATATTTGAAGTGATGGGTATATTAATAACATGTCTTAGTCATTGTTAATTGGGTTAAAAATCATAATATCACATTGTACTCCATGAACATATACAACTAAAACTTGTCAAGATATAATTAAAAGTATAAAAGTTTAAAAAGTTGTTTCAATTTTTGAAATTCCAAATAGTCAATATTTATAACTGTGTTGCTTGTAAACTGAAAATAAAACCACAAATCATCATAAAAAGTAGTTTTTTGGAAGGATTTGTAGAATTTTAAAAATAAAGATTTGAAATAACTCTATAATTTTAAAATCAATTAAAAAAAATATGTTCCAGCTTTTAAAGTCTTAAGATCTTTTTTGGTATCTGAATTTATGTTTGAATGCACATGTTTTATATTTCTAACCATAACTTTATTCCTTATATAAGTATATTTAAATTTCAGTGTAACAATACATTTTTGATAAGTTTTTCATGCAAAGGATCATGTCAAATGTTCTAAAATTTGAAGTTCATTTTGGTGAATGTGAAGATGCATAAAAATAATTGAAAAGAAATTAATTTCATGTTTTAGTTTGTTGCCTTGTTTAAGGTAAGTTCATAATAATCCCTTCTCAGACCATTCAAACAAAAATATAGTATAAATAGTCCATTATTTTAAGAATTATTACTGAAATATAGTCACATATGTTTGCATGTGTAGGAATGTATAAGTAGTTAGGTAGGCACATACATATATAAATACATGCATAAGACAGACAATCTTAAATTGGTATAAAAACTTGTAAAACATTCTCATATGTGACAGATCTGTTCTCTCTCCTGCAGTGTAATAAATTATTTGAGGAATGAGAGTTAGTATTCTTTATCCCTCCACTTATAAGGTAGGAGCATATTTTAATGTTCACTAATAAAGATGTATCCATTATAAGTATTTTTATTACAAGTCAAAAGGTGTAGTAATAAAATACATAAAATATTCTGTAACCTTCCCTTTGTGACATTTCGAGGACTTTTTTTTTTAATCTAGATCTTATTTTGAATAAAATATTCCTCTCCTTGTGCAATTAGTTTACTATTAAGCACAGCTAAATAACAAATGACAAAGAATACAGTTAAATTAAGAAAGTATTTCAGTAATCTTGCAGAAATATCTTCTATATATTGCAATTAAGATGTTACTTAAATGTCCTTTATTCAAATTACATTACTTAAAATCTAACAACATTCTTTATAGCTTATTTAATGCTTTAGAATCCTTTTAAATATTATAACAAATGTATTGATATGTAAATTATTTAAAATAACAATTTGCATTGACAAGTATTATTCTTAGTGTTCTCAGTTATGCTCTAGGTCAAGGAAACAAAACACTAACCATAGAGAATATTTTGAAAACAATCAATAAGACAATTTTATGTGAAATAGGTGGAGACCAGTCACATCATGACAAGCTGTGTGATGAAGTTCCTTTGAGTATAATTAAAAATTCAATCTTAATTTGTTAGAAGAGATTTCTCCAGTAAAAGCCTAATATTTGGAAGCCAAACAGAGAGACTGAGATCTGAGGGGAGTTCAGTTCAAAAGCCATAGTAGTTTCTATTAACTCATAATACTTTTCCTTTGATAATAGGCAGACATCTCCCCTGAGATTAGAGTAAGGAAGTTTTATGATTTATAAATTAGAAGCTGTTATGTGTTTAATACCACTTCATGACATCATCCTAGTAGTCTATTTGGAGTGTACATATGTTAACATAATTAAACATTTTTATGTATGTACAGTTAGGTTAAATAAATCAACTAATGAAACATGTGCACACTTCTAGGAAAAATACATTTTGATTTAACATCTTTGTACATCATTAACCTGTTTATTCAAGTTGAAACTTCTTCTGGAATTGGTATGAATCCAACTATTTTCTAATTTTGAGGAAGAAAATACAGAAAGTTCTTTATCTACAATTTTTATACTTGTGTGATCTTTTCACAGCAATAAATCAAAAACCTGATATTCCTGACTCTATTTAAATCAGACAAATAGTTTACATCCAAGATCATAGATTTTTCCCCTCAAGTACATTGCTACTGTGAGGATGTTAATTATCCACATAACTCAGATAATTACCTCCTAACTTGTTTATTACACAAACTATGGTAAAGCGTTTATCACAGGGAAGCATAAGTGGTCCTTCTATTATGGGTCAGGGAAGTTTTCTAAGTAGCTTAATAGTATCAGAGAAAAATAATTAGAATAAGTACAATCACAGAGGGTTAAATATCAGATGATGAGGAAAAACTGTAATTCATTATAGCAAATTTTTCCTTGCATTCTTCTAAGGTAGCTTTTACAAACTAATGCTTCTCAAAACATTACGCCTAAGAAGATACAATCCATTAAAAATTTTTTTATCATAAAAATATTTTTCCAAAAAAGAGTCTTGAGAAATCAAGGAAACAGCGTGGCAATTTATGAAACACAATAGGAATAAGAGGCCCAGGAGAAGTTGTGTGTAAAGAAATCTTGAATTTTGTTTCTCTAAGATATTTTGTCTTGAATTTTTTAACCCTCAGGTTCTGCATTCTTTTTCTCTGATGTTTCAAATAGTAAATATTTAGGCTCTGTTAAAATTACTCAGCTCTCTTAGGTAGTACAAGATATACTTTAGATCTTCCATAAAGAAATGAGTGTGTCTGTGTCCTGAAAAAATACAAAGGGCTAGATTTGGCCTTTGTGTTAACAGTCTGTCAACCCCTGAAAATCAATATGCAGAGATAAATTTGAACTCTCTGTTCTGGAAAAAAGATCCTTCTTGATTCACAAAGACCAAACCCTCTAAAAGTTAAGCTTAGGAGGAAAGTTCATCCTCTTGGCTACAATCATTCTTTGAGAAAAGTATGAGGAAAGAGTAAGTACAGGAGACTGCAATAAGGAAAACATGTTCCTTATGCAGCAAATAGTCCCTCAGCAGGAGCAGAGAGCCTAAGTCTGATAAGTCTACACTATATACTCAGCCCAATAGAAAGGCAAGATATTAGCAGAGTAGGGATTAAGCAATACCCATTTGCCCTCAGGTGAGAACAATGTGTGTTTATACCGCCTAATGATATTATTTATGTTATCTGTTCAAAGATTTTCCCACTTGTATTTGGTGGCCCAGAAATGAATTGCATGACCCATCCTTGCTGAAAGGGAAATGGAAAACAACTATTTGGGTTTGTTCTTGTTCATATTGGTAGTCAAAGGGGAGGAAAATTTTCAGAGAAGACTTGAAGATGCTGTTTTAGCCAGCTTTTTCACTGCTGTGACTAAATTACCTTACAAGAACAATTAGAGGAGGAAAAGTTTATTTGAAGACTCACAGTTACAGAGGTCTAAGTACATATATGGCTGGTTCCATGGTAATGGGCCCAAGGTGTGACAGAACATTATGGCAGAAGTGTGTGGCGGAGGAAAGTAACTCAGGACTTTGTACCAGGAAGGAGAGAGTGAGCTCCACTTACCAAGAACAAAATATATATCCCAAAGGTACAACCCCCAATGACCCACCTCCCCAGACACACACTACCACCCAATTAATCCCTATTAGAGGATTAATGCACTGATTAGATTAAACCTCTCATAACCCAATCATTTCACCTCTATGCATTCTTGCATTGTTTCACACATGAGCTTTTGGGGGAATCTCACATCTATATCATAACTGATGCCTACACATATCTACAGAAATGTTGAAGTATTTTATAAGAATTTCAGAAGTATGAATAATAATTTCAGCAATCTATATCATATGTTTCAGAGGTTAATAAGTATAAAATTATTCAGAAAGAAAGAAAAAGCAATTGTCTTTTGACAAAAGGAAAACATATATCGGATTTAAATGAAACAAGTTGAACTCATCAGATGAGGATGAGATAAAATATTCAATAGCATTTCCATTGGAGACTACATTAGGATCTTTTTAGATTTAATATTCATTTTTGAGTGGTGCATTAAAACACAGAAATGGCATAAAACTTCAGAGGACTTTACCATCAAAAGATCTGAAATAGAATCCCAAGTCCACCATTTACTAGCTATTTGGCTGTACTAAAGCCACACAGAACTTCAGCCTTTCTTTCATCATTTCTAAAATGAGGATAATAATAATTGCCCTTCACACTGTGCAGTTTTGTTAGAAGGCCCAAATGAGGTGATATTTTACAAAATTGCTTCATCAAGAGCAAAACACTCTAGGGTCTTCCTCTCTGCCCCCATTTTTCATTTGCCTCCTTTCTTCTTCTGTTCCTCTCATATATATAGTATCACATATGTGATATAATATATAATAAAAATATAACAAATGATATATAATAGATATACTCATATATGTACTCTCATATAAAGCTCCAACCTCAAACCCTTGAGATTATAAATGTATATATATATCCTCATAGGATATATCCAGTTTCTGTCACTCAGTTTGTGTTCTCTTCTACTTAGAACAAATTGAATCACGCTATTAGGTGCTACATTTTTAATGATTGCATCTCTTTCTCACTTCAAAAGCTTTTATCTCTGACCTCATGTCCTCTGAAAGCCTGTCAAATATAATCAGCTGTTATTCAGTTTGTGTAGACATTGAGGATTATATATCAAAATTAGAGAAATGGGTAGTGGAGGTACTTCTGTCATAGAATATAATCAATGGCAGGGATAACTCTTGGGTCACTTTAGAGGAGGAGTGTTGTCCTTGTAAGGTAACTGAGGTGTTGTGAATATTTGAAATGCATAATATCAATGATGTTTTTCCTCACCCACCATGTGCCAATGTTAAGTATAATATCTGCTTATATCACCAAATCAGTAGAAACCCAAATTAGTATCCACACATCAGATCAGAAATCCAAACCTAGTTGTATATGAAAAACATTATTGAGTTCCCCTCTAGAATAAAACATATATATGTATATCATTTTGAAGAGAAATAATTTTTAAATTAGACTATGATAAATTAGCTAGTAATCTGCATAGTATTTATGTTAACACATTTTAAATGATTTTCTGTATACATATCCCTCCTTATATTTAGTGACAACTTTCACATGTGTTAATATGTGTAATAGTGAAAATAAAACTAATTAGTTCAGATTGGCTCTACATAGGAAATTAATTTTACCAGTTTATGTATCAGAAATTCTAAAATTTTTCTTCAAGCTTCAGACAAGGATTAACTCAAGGGTTTAGTGATATTACTGCCTGTGAGCTTCAACATTTTTGGTCATGCTTGAGACTTCCTTCATGGTCTCAGTATAAGTTATTCACTCTCAGTTTTATATATCCCAAACTTAAATGCATAGCATAACTAATAAAGTCACTTTCTGTTTAGCCTACCTTTGTCACATTCATCTCCAAAACAACCAATCCCTGTGGCCAAAGCTTATTGAATAATTAAGGTTATAACCTCCACCTCTGGGATAAGGTCCTTATGAGCATGGCAACAATCAAAGCAGGATTCTAAAGCTTTAAAACAATGGAAGAATGCCAGCATGGCAATAAGTAAAGCTCATTTCAGTTCCAAAATAAGAGAAAAATTTCAGGTCTCTGGATAGCTGTATTTAATGTTTATTTCTGACTCCTGATGCAAAGAGTAAAGTCAGTTATTCTCCCATAAGCTTGCAAAATAATTTTGTATCACGAACTATTAGGTTAACCACATAAATCTGCTAATTGAAGGGGTCAAAATGATCACAAAGCAGCTACTTTCTCTAGTTGAAACTAAAAGAAAGCAGTCTTAATGGAAAATGAGCCATGAATGATTCAGCTGTACCAGAAATCACAGTCATTGATATATGTATGGTTTAGCCAGCTATTTCACTGCTGTGACTAAATGATCTGACCAGCACAATCATAGAGGAGGAAAGGTGTATTTGAGGGCTCACAATTTCATAGGTCTTAGTCCATAGAAGTTCAGCTCTATTCCTCGGGGTTCGAGGTAAGGCTGAACATCATGGTGGAAGAGCATGGCAGAGGGAAGTAGCTTGCATCATTAGGAAGTAGAGAGAGATAGAGTCTCCACTCTCCAGATACAAAATATATACCCCAAAGCTATGCTCCAATTCCAATCTCCTCCAGCCACACCCTACTAACTTCAAATAATCCCATCAGGGATTAATTCACTGATTGGGTTAAGACTTTTACAGCCCAATCATTTCTCCTCTGAACCTTTCTGCATTCTCTTACATGTGAACTTCTGGGGGACACCTCACACCCAAACCATAACAATGTAATATCCCCCAGTGTTCAACTAGCTTATTTACTGACTTTATGCAATTGCAAATGATACTAATTTTCCTTGGAACATATATTTTCCTAATTTATCCCAAAAGTCTTGGCAGTAATAGACTTCTTAGAATTGGATGTTCCTTAATGCACCATTAGAATATTTTAGCTTCAAGGTACATTATTAACCTTAAACACAATTTCCCAGATATAAATTATTTGGCTGGATTCATAGATTAGAGTGTAAATCCTTGATTATCCATTATATAGTCAGGAAATAGATCCCTTTATTTCTGGGGAAACATCTGTTTTCCCCAAGAGTTTTCTTGATGACTTGTTTCTGGTCTCCATGCACCAGTTCCTGTTCGACTCATCTAGTTGATTGAGTTTGACTGCTAGATCATATGGATGAGGTTTTGGGAAACTTATCTATATTCTAGACTCTTGTCAGAAATCAATAATATCTGATCTTTATTGCAAGATACATATCAAAACTTGGTTTTACAAAATACTTTTACTGACTTTGAATGTTCATTTCTATTGAAATATAAAAATGCAGTAGGGCATTTGATGCCTCTGGGAATTTGTGGGTATTGCTGGAGTCCTTGGGCAGCTCCATGTGGAGAAATTCTTTAAAGAAAAGGCACAATAATCATGTTGTTGTGTCTACCAAAGGGAGTTGTTAAAAATGTTTATTGCATTACAACCTTTAAGGACCTCACCAAGGTTCTTTTCTTTGCCCTTAAATGTGCCTAAACGTTTTTATTTCCTTGATCCATGACATTTTATTATTACACATGCACAACTGGCAATAACTTTTTTAGCACATTGATTTTCTGAGATTTCAGAACTTCAATATAATCACACTTAAAATGGTGTGCAAAAACTTGGACTTTGAGTATTATTTTATTTCCCCCATTTTTCTGCCCCACTTCCTTAATTTTTGATCAAAGCGACATTTCTTAAGAATCCAAAAGAGGAAAATATATAACACAAAATGTTTTAAAACTATATTTTGAAACATAAGAAGTTAAACAGATGCAATAACTATAATCATAATTCTCAAAATAACTACCATTGGTATTTAAGCATATATCTGAAATATCTCTCTTATCACTTTATTCATTTATCATGTTTGACTATTTTATTATGATCTTCCTAAAACAGTCTTTTCAAGTTTATGTTTTCTCCACCTCTATACCAACTACATTTGTATGTTGACATACTATTTCTTTTCTCTCTATTGCCAAGAGCAATCATGTACCTTTTTGGTGGCTGTATTATAAAGGAATTGTTGGTTTTCAACAGGAGGTTGTCACTGTTGTAACAAGCTCAGTTTAACTCCTAAGCATGTCAAGGGGGTGAATTCTCTCATTGTGAAATCTGAAACCTGCTCCTTCAGTAATACTAATGGGTGGAGGAGGCAAAGCAGCTATCCTTGCTGGCTCGTGGTCAATTTGTACCTTGATTGAAACTGATCTAAGGAAGAAAAAAGCTATCAGTGATATCCTAGACATTCTTAAAGGTGCACACTGATATTTACATGTGTATATGGGATGTACTTCCCTCAAGGGGATGGAGTGTGTTATTCTACACTTCCTCTTAGGTGCTGCTATGCCCCTCCCCAAGTGATGACCTCAGTGTTCATTGCTTCACTTAAAAACAAGTGCTAAGTATGCTAGGCCTCTCTAATCCAAGTTTTGCAATACTGGCTTTTAATTATATTTTACTAAGATTTACTTTTTGGCACACATCTCTCTATTTATAAAAATGCTTACTCATCTCCAAAATACCATTAGTTTTATATATTCTTTATGTGCCCCATGATATTCTATTCATGTCTGGTTACCTGTTTAAATACATGAAGACTTTTATAGATATATACAACAGCACATAGACTTTCACAAATTCATTTTTAAAGTGAATTTCTTTTGCTAATCCTATACTCTGATATGCATTGTATCTTTATCATGTATCATGTATCTGTATCATGTATCTTCTCATGTACCAGAGGCAACTTGAAACACTGAAAAGTTTTCTTAATTATTGAAAATAACTATTGCATGTTAAATCAAAGAAAACTGTGAAGTCTTTTTTCTCATGGATAAGCTTTTTAATTCTTAAGAGGTTTCTAACTTTTTAAAAAATGAATTTATAGGCGGTTCAGTGGTAGAGAACTTGCCGTGCATAAGTAAGCCCTGGGTTAGATCTCCAGAACTGAAAGAAAAATAATATTCCTTTTATTTCTTCGCTTTAAGTTTAACTGCTAGTGGTCTGTAATATTGAACATAAGCACAAATAATGCACTTCAAACTTCAGCCAAAAATTCGTTTGTATAAAATAGGAAAATTATATAAGATGATTCACATAATGAGCTTTTACATTGTAATTTCTCACTCTGTATGTGCAAATTGAGCTGTAGATTTAGTCATTTCAGAACTCACCTCAATTGTTTACAACGAGAAGCCAATCTGTAAATGTTTAAACATTTCTTCCCTATAAGTATCTGACAACTTTTGCTGTAAGTCTGTAATTGCAGCAGTTCCTTGGCTGACATTTTTGAAGTTAAGCATGTTTGTTGTCTTATTTTCAATATAGGTTCAGATTGCCTATGGCAACACTTAGGCTATAAAGTGTCAGAGCCAGAGTTTTAACTTAGATGTTTATGCTCTTGATCATCAAGAACCAATGCCTGTGATGTCCATGTTGTTTTCACTACATGAACCTGGTTATATGAAAGATAATTGAGAAAAAGTGGTACTTGATTTCATTAAGCCTATCAAGATAATAAGCAAGTGGAGGGAGATTTAGCACAGTGCCAAAATTGGGTATTGGGCTTCAGGTGTTTAGAAAAATTCATAAAATATTTCTTCTTAGTAGAAAAATACAGTGACCTTTCCTAGTAATAATTATAAAACTCAGTCACTGTGGAAAAGTCAATTTGAAAAGGGAGCCCTTCCTCCGGACTGATGCAGCCCAAGATAAAGTATGCAACTTGATACAGAAAAAAGCAGATTTGATTTCAGCTTCCCTCTTGGAAAACCTTAGGTAGGACACAAACAGGGCCCTTAGAAAGTTAGATATAATTGCAGTTATTCTTTTCCCATTAAAGTGCTAATTGCTTTCTTATGGCAAATGTAAATTGTTCTTTTAATATATAATTTAGATATCTAACTCTTCCTATTTTCTTCACCCAGTCTTCTCTGTCATTTTTAAAATCTTTCTCATTGGCATTGTTTCCATTAGTCCCTGAAAGACTTTTCTAGATTTCCTATTGTCTTTGGCATAGAACCAATGTCTTCTTCTACCAGGGAATTTTGACCTCAGTGCTAACCTCATTCATTTTCAACCTGGGTCTCCTACATTTATGAGCTCAACCACCTTTAGTTTCAGATAGACGCTGCATTTCATTTGCCATCATTCCCATTATCAATTACACACCAACTAACACTGACTTGAAAAACTATAGGTCTAAGTCTCTTCTTCAGTATTTAAAAGTGAAAAAAAAATCTATAAGCATACTTTTTTTTTTTTTAACATTTCATCAGGTAGAAAACTGTATCCTGATGTTAAAAGGTTTGATTTGACTGTATTTTCACAAAATGTAAATATTAATGTTTTACTCTAGAAATACCAATATGTAGATTTATGAGATGAAGCTTCAAATTTCAATGAGATGTTCTGGAATATTCTACATATAGAATAAGTTATTTTTATAAGGAAATCTGAATTTTGACACCCACATATAGTCAAGGTTTTCAGAAAAGGGAGCTGTCTTTACAATGATTTTTTTTTTTTTTAATTTTATGTTCTTTTTGTCTTTATAATTCTAACATCATGTTTTAAGAAAGCACTGTGTACTTGTCTGTTTGGGAAGATTTCTGTTACACATTCACCCCTGTATACTCCCTTCTCTCCTATCCATATAACAAACTCCCATAGATCCCTCAAAACCACCTCAGTCTCTGTCTTACTTCTTGGATTCACATCTCATGTTTGCTCACATGAAAGCCCGTCCTTTCTAAATCCTGTCTTTATTCTTGTAACCTGTTATTGTGCTTACCTGTTTACATGGTTCATTCCTACTAAATTGCAAATCATTGAGAATTAGAATTGTGGCATTTTCATCTTTATATCAACAATTCTTAATATTATCTTAATAAAAGGAGAAACAATAAATATCAGTTAAATTTTGTTGAAAACTACAACATGGTGCTGGGAATGTAGTTCAGTGGTAGAGCACTTACCAACGTGCACCAAGCCCTGTTTCAGTCCCCAGTACCATGCAAAAACAAAACAAAACACCTAACTATAACATTATAGAAAATGTTATTCTGTAAAAATAAAAATCTTACCTTTTCCCAAAACTCTTTGACCACATTATCATTTGATGTTGTGAACTCTATAGTTCAATACTAATTTTTTATCTTTGCATGTATCAGAATAAATTTAAAACTGTGATGTGTACAATTATTGAAGGGCTAGCAATATATTTTGGCTATTTATTAAACTACTACTCAACTTACCAAATTGTAACAACTAAATTTCTATCATTCATGATCTTGTATATTTTTAGATTAGTGACATTTATTGATCATGATGACTATGTGGACAAGAGGCTAAATTTTCAAGACTTTAACGTCATACAATAGAATACTTATCTCTGACCTCTCAACATTCCTTTATTTTTAATTCTAAGGATTCTTATGCACTCAAAGTTTCTGAAAAAGAAATTAAACAGTATTTTTCATTAACTTGGAGGAAAACATTTCTTTGCCATGAATTTAAAAGTACTTTTAATGGCATCAAAGTACATCTTTTCTAGCTTTGAGGTATGATAGAAATTATTCTCTAGCATAGAAGGCAACTGAGAAAAATTTCTAACAAATTTGACATTTGTTTTCTGAGTTTTCATTTTAAAGAATATAAGGTAGAGTCTTATGGTTGGCATAATGGTATCTGTATCATTGCTGAACAGGCATATACATGGCTTTATTTAAAAGCACCATCCTACTATTAACTGTAATATTCAATTTATCTACTTCAGGAAAATGAAGAGATAAATTGACTGTAAATGTGAAATTGAGATTCCAAAGAGACTCGGTTAACATTGAAACATGCTTTGCGTTTGATTTTCTTACTTTAATATTCAACAGCTTCAAAATATAACCTAGAGCTCTTAGCTTTTCATTCCTGCTGTGTACAGCATTAACAATAGTGCGTTCACTGCTTGTGTTTTCTTTCTGAAAATTACTAGTAAAATTTGAGAACTAGTGATTGTTAGCATTTGCAAAAAACATTTTAGTTTTAATTTCCATTCCTCTATCATCGAGGAGTACTACATTAAACTGAAATACATTTTGCTCATTTTTCTATCATATACTATCTTCTCAAGTCTGAGTAGTTATATAAGTTACCAGTTAACAAACCATATACTTTCCCTGCTCCAGTTGTGATATGATTGCAAATATATAGCTTTATTATGTGCAAATAATTGAATCATTTGCCTCCAGCAATTTTTTCATTAAAATGACTCTAACTGTAAAATAAGAAGAAATATATTTCTTAGGGAGAACTCCTAGATCTGTATTTTGGACTTTAAATGACCAAATTTCA
Source organism: Sciurus carolinensis (assembly GCF_902686445.1). Lineage (NCBI taxonomy): Eukaryota > Metazoa > Chordata > Mammalia > Rodentia > Sciuridae > Sciurus > Sciurus carolinensis. The sequence goes on along the minus strand of NC_062217.1, from coordinate 107,752,664 downwards.
ACTACTATTTATCTTATATAACAGTGAAGTCATTCACTGTTGCCAAAAGGCATAGTCAACTTTAAAATTAGAAATTTTAATAGTATCTAAATCCCAGAGCTTTGAAAATTTTTTGTTTTAATAGGTCATTTTTCTTGTGTAAAACTTTCCATTCACTGGAATTGTTTCCTCATTAAAACATGTTTTTGTTTTTTTAAATTCATCTGGATTAGTCAATTTTAGTATATCTCTATCACATCTTCACCATTTTCATTTCTCTTTACACTCTCTTCTGCTACCAAGGTGGACTATCCAGTCCAGCATGTGATTTTGGTGAGAATGCTGCAGTGTTCTGTTGAACTCTGAGTAGTTAAATCAATAAGTGTAATCCAGTGTGTGCATAATATCCTCTAGGCTATAATTAAAGAATCAGGATATGATGTCTCTCCAAAAATAGAAGCTACTGAAGACATTGATAATTGATGCTAACTAAACTCATGTTGGGAACCTCTAGTTATAAGTAGTCATAAGTTTATTTAATTGTATTAGTTCAAATTGCTTCTTTTTGTCACTTTTAACAAATATTCCTCCTATAGAGACAGGTAAGGTTTTCACTGCCTGTTAAATTCTGGTTTGATCAGAAGTTATTCATAAAATGATTTAACTTGATATTTATTCTGTTACCTAATTTGCAAACTGTTATTATTCTTAGAAGTACATATCTTTTAGTGTTTATGTATGTGTATACATTTCCAAGATTTTTAAGACTTTCATTGAATACAGGTGAATTTATTTCTTACATTAAAAGTTGTTAAATAAGCAGTAAAATTGTTTTTACTATTTTAAAATTTGTTTATGTATATTTTTAATCAAATGAAGTAATCCCTGAGGGATTACTCCATTTCTATTCTGTTTCTAATAGCCATTCTTTTTTGTTATTTAAATTAATTTAAACTACTTATATACACTGAAATTTGTTTAAAAAATGTGACTGCCAACATGGTGACTCACACCTATAATTCTCAGAGGCTTGGGAGACTGAGGCAGGAGGATCTCCTGTTCAAAGCCAGCCTCAGCAATCAGCAAGGCCCTAAGCAACTCAGTGAGACCCTGTCATTAAATAAAATACAAAAAAAGGGCTAGGAATGTGGCTCAGTAGTTGAGTGCCCCTGAATTCAATCCATGATACCCCCAAAAAATATTACCTATTTTTTAACCAATACATTTTATGGTTGTGTCTATTTAGTCTAGTCTGACAACATTATCATCGAAATCTAAAATAAACCCTGAATTCTCTCAAGGAGATAGAAAAGACTCATATCCATGTGACTGTAAGAGACAAATTTAAGTTTTATACTTATTTAGTCTTAAGATGCATTCAGCATTTATCTTAAAATTCTCATTAACTGCACTTAAATTTCAATTTCAGAAAGTCTTGGTGAGAACCCATCATGTATACCTCAGTAAAATTTTGTTGAACTAGACTGTTTTATGAATACTATTTCTTGTTTTGTACATATTTTGTGACTTGAAAATTCGTTTAAGGAAGAGAAAGACTAAAGTAAAATCTTAAACGCGTTACTATTTCTCTGCCCTTCATACAATTTACTGACATAGATTTTCCAATAAAATGATGAAACACATTTTCCATAATGAAACTTTATATACTACCAAATTTAAGTGCTGTAATTTACTTTTAATTGTAAACCCGAAAGGTTAAATTTTAATAGTAATCTTAATCAGCTACTGTGAAATCATGGGGTTGATCCCCCCAAGAAGGTCAACCATTTCCTTGGTCGTAATTTTAAATGTTTTACATTAATTTAAATGAGTTAATATGATGATATATTTCTCCTGAGTAATGAATGTATCCTGTAGGTCCTAGTTCACCATTTCAGAAAAATGTTATACCTTCGTCAGCACGATTTGATCTTTATTTGATTTATTTACCTCATTTTGGGGTTCATTTGACACTTGTATCTTCTAGGTCAGTTCATAAATGTTCTTGTTATATTTTAACATAATTTCAATCTGTTCACAGGAAAATATTAAAACCTCACCTCAAGTGAAGTATTTTGCCATTCTTCTTAAATACAAGGAATTATTTTGGGAGAATGTGGAAGTAGAGAAAACTGGGGATAATAAATACCATTTTCATGAATATTTGACAATAGAATTGAAAAATCCAGTCATTATACCTTGGATATAGAATATCTGTTACCTCCAGATATTTTCTTTAACTTTAAATATAATCATAGGACAAAATTAAACGGAACAAAAGATAGTTTAGGTATAGTTAGGGAAGAAAGATTTTTTCCCCACTTTGGAAAATTATATATTTTCAAGGAAAAAGCAAAGGTAATATGAAGATCTAATCTTGAAAACTGAAAAGTATCACATGAACGAAAGAGAGGCATTAGAGTGACAGAAAATCAGAGAGGAACAGAAGAACATTGAAAGAAAAAGGAGAGGTGAGGAAGGAAGGACAGTTAGAAAAAAGGGAAAGAGAAAATATAGAGGAAAGGAGGAAAATAAGTTGTACATAAATTCACTTGAAATTATACCAAAGTCTACAAATTGAACACTTCTCAATATACTATCTACATGCAAAATATTTTATGTCTAAAAAAAGTTTTTAAACACTTTAAAATTAGGTGTTTTGAAAATTTTGAGATGTAAGGTGTTTACATTAAACATTTGGTAAATTCTATATCAATTATTATGCTATTGTCTACTTTTCTCTATAAATATGTATCATATACACACACATGAAGAAGTTTACTCAATGATTATCATGAAAATTCTTAATTTTATTTATGCTTGATATTTTGTGAATGTAATAGGATATGGAATTACTTATCCTTAACTGACAGCAAATCAAGAAGGTGCAATTTACTATTGTTAATTTAAAAAGTATAGATACACCAGTCATATACTATCTTCTACTTATAATGTTAAATGTGTTCATTATATTTCACCTAAATTTAAATTGGTTAATGAAGAAATTATTAAATAATGTCATTATAAAATAATTATAAAACCAATAGCAAAATTGTTAGCTTAAAGTCATTCGTATTTGATCTTATGTTCAAACAGTGGCCACTAGTAAAACATATTAGAGACTGAGAGAACTCTTAGCCAATATTTTACTTAAGTATATTTTCTTAGAGCAGAAAAAAAAGCATTAAGGAAAAAAATAGATGGAACTGGAGAGCATTATGTTAAGTGAAATAAATCAGACTTAGAAATTCAACATATTTTGAAAGTCAAAAAAATGGAAGAAAGGGGATTCCTTGAAAATAATGAGATTAGTAGAGTAGAGGAAGAGGAAGAAGGGGCCCTCAGGGAAGGGATGGGAGTGAAATTGATCAAGATTTTTTGTGTTATGTGCATGTACAGATATGCCACAATGAAACCAACTAATTCTGTATAGTTATTATTCACCAATAAAAAGTTTAACAATAAATGGATTAAACTAAATAATATATTTCTAGTTAGAAAATGTTAATAGACATAGTAGGCCACTTTCATTAAAATAATTACATTGTATAAATATACAGAATTTAAAATACAGGTATTTATATAGAATATTCAATATTATAAAATTATGAAATATATAAATATATATGTATTGTGATAAATAAATATCCATGTAAAGTCTATTTGTTCTTCCTGAATAACGAAATAAATATCCAAATAAAGTCTATTTGTTCTTCATAGCTTTTTTTGTTGTCAACCTTTCTCCATTCTGATAGATAAATTATACTTTTGAAAAGATAAATGAATCCTAGATGTTTTTTAATCTTTTGTGCAACTTCAGTGTTAATTTGTTCCTACTGTTTTTATTCCATGCATTGCAACTGAATCTAGAGCATCTGTAACACAAAATTATATAATCAACTAGGATTAGATGAATCCTAATTAATTATAGAATAGGAATTAAAACTCAAGGCTCTTGGTTTTTACCTAATGTCCTCCCAATGATCTATTCTGAATCTTCATTGCATTGCATAGTCAACTACTTTCACCATTTTGGGGACTTTACACTATTGTCTAATTAATACATATACTCTTGCTAAAACAAATGTTAAAATCACCAGCAAACTTTTTCTAATTACTTTGAAATGATGGCAATGCCATCTAAACATTACTCTCTTGTTAGGGAATGGAATAGGTTTTTAATAAAAATGAATACTTGGTGCAATTTTTAATAGTAATTAAACAGTTGAAAAACTGTGTGTGGTGTGTGTGTTTGTGTACCTTGGGAGACACTGTGCAAACTGGTTAAGACACACTGACCAGAAATATGACAGCATGTAGCATCATTTTTATATACTGAATGTCCAAATAATCTACAGTGCATTAAAATGAGATTTGTTAGTAGTCAGTGTAATGTATTAGTAAAGATAATACTGTCACATAATACCAGTAGGTCAGGATTTCTTAACCTTGATGCCATTGACATTTTGGGACATTTATCATGTATCTTGTTGTGTGTATCCATTTTAAAGATTAATTTTATTGTATTTCCAATGTATTGATACATTACAATCTATTTATGCATCCTCTGTTTATGTTTGGGTTAATAGATATTCAGATTGTTTCCTGATATTAATACAAATATTGTTAACATGGACATTCAGGAGTGGATATTTAGATCATCACAGCTTTTATTCCTTTCTATAAAATTGTTATGCCATAATATATGTGGATGTTTAAATTCATGAAAAATTGTCCAATGTATTTCCAAGTGCTTTTATCATTCTCCACTACTGTCAGGAATGTCAGGCAACTCCCGCTGCTACAAATCCTTGTCTGTGAATTGATTTCAAGTCTTTTTAATCACATCATTCTAATGATTGAGAAGTGGAACCACATTGCAGCTTAAATGTGCACTTCCCTAATGGCTAAAAATGTTGACCAAGTTTCATGCAATAATTGAGCATTAACCTGTCCTCCTTTGTGAAGTATCTGATAATACCCTGCCCATTTTATTTTTTGTTGTTTATTTTTAAATTAACCCTCAGAGGATTGATAAAATAAGAGACTTGAGCATGCCAGATCCAAATCCCACTCAGTATATAAGTAGAAAAATTTCTAAAAACAATCATGTATTCATAATATCAAATTATGTTTATATTTTTAATATGAAAAACTGAAAAATGTCTAGAAACAGAATATGTTAATAATATTGAGACAATTATCTTTTTCTTTTTTAGTAATATATCTATAGAGTGGCACAAAAATACTTAGGAAGCTAAGAATATATAAAACTATAAACATTAGCATATACACAAAAGTACACACACTCAAACTGTGAATCTGCAAAACACTGTCTGTACAATTACATTGCCATTTCAAATATATGTGAATGAGAACTTATAAAAATATATTTATATATCCATTTATATTTTGCTATTCATCTATTTATCTATTTTATGGTTATATCTGAATCTGCATCTACCTTAGTAATTATGAAGGGAGAAGATATAATCAATTTGATAAAGCTTATAAAAAAGTTCTATTTTTATTCATTTTCAACCTATCTAAGCTGTTAATATTCTTTCCTACTCATGACCCTGGGTCATTTCTAGATTCAATAGTCTTTGTTCTCTTTATTTTTATAATAAGATAATAAAACCATTAGAGGGACAGGAAGTGGGTGGGATGGGGACCAAATTACTTTGGAGGCTCTGAGACAAAGATATAGAGGCAAAGATCATGATTGCTTTGCTAGTGGTCGTTCTTCATATTCATTGCTTTCGGCTGTGGGCACAAGGATTGTTTCCAAACAATGATCTCATTCTCATAGCCCTAACAAATGCATTCTGCTATATCTCATATTTAGCATGTTTATGTGTAAAGAATAAAACCTTGGAATCCAATACATGGTCAAAAGGCGGCCTTCTTGACTAACTATTTCCCTGTGGTCAAAAGGTGGCCTTCTTGACTAACTGCTTCCCCACTGGTGCTAACAAAACTGGATTAATATCCACTAAAGACATATCTCTAAAAATATATTAGGGAATACAAAGAAACCATAGACATTGTGTTGAGAAGAATAGGTTTCACCTCTGAAGTAAAAACAGATCTTTCAATGAGTTTACATTTATTCAAAGGCATTCTCGTCTGTGTAATTGACTTATGCATTTATTTTCTCTTTAATTTTCAACAACTTATAAAAATAATCTAGTGTATTAGCAGATAAGTTGTATTTATGTCATTCATTGCTATATTTTCAGACCCTATCTTAAATATAAAATTATTTTGATATTACTTACTGCAATAACATTTTTAACATTCCAGGTAAGTAATAATGATATACAGCATTGTCTTTTGAAGTTATTTTTATTAATAACAAAAAATACAATGTAAAATGTTTTCTATTTGAATGAAGGCTGTATTTAGCAAAAAGCCCCTGTGGGGGAAAGAACCTCTTATGATACTTAAGATGCTTAAGAAAACATTAAGCAGATCAGTTCTTAAGGGAGAAAATGTCTATAATCCCTGTTTTTCATAACATTTTGACCTAACTTATTTAATGTTTGATTTCTATTTCTGTTTCATTTTTGCTTGTTTTCCTTTGCTACCCTTTTATAAACAGTTCTAATGCCATTTAGTATTCTTAGACATAATATTTGCTCATTGGAGAAATGATTGTGTGAACGGAAACACTAAAAACCCTCAGTATTTCAGTAATGAAGTAGTAGCTGAACCCCTTTGTAGTGTCATTAGAGTCCCAGAGGGAAAGAGCAAAGGCAAACTTAAAAGATATTCTAATAAATAATATTTGAAAACTTCTGAAATTTTGCAGAAGACAAACTGACAGATTTGAGGAGGGGAGTGAACAGGAGCAAGATACACCCAAATAAACCCTTATGTATTGTAGGTCAATTTCTATAAACCAAAAGCAACTGAAGGATAATGCAATATATCAAACTTTATGGGAAACAGTAAAAACAGTCTGAGAAGAAGATTTGCAGCAGTGAATGCTAACATGAAAAGTAAGAAAACTCTCAAATTAATAAACTCCCACCTCAAGAATTTGGAAAAAGAAAAGTTGAAAATCTCCCAAATTAATAAAAATGAGAACAGAAAAATATCAATGTATATATAATGTTCAAAAGAAAATTACTGAGTTCCATAATTTTGACAAATGACCAGCAAGACTGATGAAGAGAGAGTACACAAAATGTCAATGTCAGGGATAAAGAAAGGTTATCACTACAGATTCTGAACACATCAAAAGAATAATAAAGAAACACTACAAACAGCCCTACACACATATATTTGCCAGTCTAGATTGAAATAGGTCCTCAAGGAACAAATACCAAAACTTTTATGAAATAAATTATTTTAAAAGCCTTAGAGCTGTTAATGAAATTTAATTTATATGTAAAATGACACCAAAAGAAAAATCCATGTCTGGATGATTTCACAGGGAAATTCTACCTAATGATGAAGAAAAAATTTAATACCAGTTGTGCATAATTTCTTGCAGAAAGTAGAGCAAAACAAAATCATTTAAGGAAGATGATATTTTTCTAATATCAAAATCAAAATATAGACAATTAAATATTGTGAATAGTGACATAAAAACTATTAACAATATCATGGATGAAAGACTGACTCCATATATGTGAATTTGATAATATATGAGAAATTTAAAAATAGACGGGAACTTCTGCAAAGTGATAAAAAGGCATATTCAAAACTCCTATAGCCAACATTGTACTGAATGGTGACAGTTGGAATACCTTCCCCATAAGATTGGCTACGATATAATGAATTTGTCCTCAGTGGTTATATGCAACACAATGTTGCAATTCCTAATCAGTATAGTAATCCCTTTTTATTTGTGGATAATATATGTCTAAGAAAAACCATATGGAATCTATAAAATTAAAAGATAAACTGAAGAATGTAACTGGGTCAAAAGGTGGGTCCATTCCAAGTTTTCTGAGAATTCTCCACACTGCTTTCCAGAGTGGTTGCACCAATTTGCAACTCCACCAGCAAAGTAAAAGTATGCCTTTTTCCCCACATCCACACCAACATCTATTATTGTTTGTGTTCTTGATAATAGACATTCTAATTGGAGTAAGATGAAATCTTAGAGTTCTTTTAATTTGCATTTCTCTAATTACTAGAGATGTTGAACACTTTTTCATATATTTATTAATCACCTGTACGTCTTCTGTAAAGTGTCAAAATGCAGACTGTAAAAAATAAAAAAAGTAAATAATTTTAAAAACAGATAAAACATAAACTCCTAGGATTAATACATGTGTTCAGTAGGTCAAGAGAGACAAGATGAACATTTAAAAACAACTGTATTTCTATATTCTAGAAATGAACACCTGAACATCAATATTGAAAATATAATACCATTTGTTATGATTCAAAGAAAATTACTTCCTTATATATAATTAAAAAAAAACAACGTGTGCATGACTAATAAGCTCAAAGTAACAAAACTTTGATGAAAGAAATCAAAGAAAATTTAAATAAATTCAGACACATATCAATGTTCATGTATTTGAGGTATAAATGTGGTAAAACTGAATTCTCCAATTTATAAACATGTTAAGCAAAATTTCTGTCAAAATCAAAAGAAGATTTTTTATAGACATGGATGATACTGTTCTAAATTTTATTTGTAGAGGGAAAAGAGTAGAATAGTTTTAAAAAAATGAAAAAGAAGAATAAAGAAGGAAAAAGGAGTTTAACATGTAAAAATGCATTATGTGGTTGCAATAATCATGAAAGTCTGTCATTCTTACAGAAATGCCAACCAATGAAACAGAATAAAGAGTGCAAACAAAACACCATAAATATCCCCAAGAAATATTTGACAAAATTGCAAAAGCAATACAATGGAGAAAAAAAGATTTTCAATAAAAGGTATTGGTATATTTGGGACATTTGGAATATTTGAACATCCACAGGCAATTAATGAATTTTAACCAAAGCTTCACACCTTTTACATATAACTCAAAATAGGGCACAGTCTTTTAAAGAAAATGTAATACTTTAACACTTTTATAATATTATAGGAGAAAACTCTTCAAGGTCTAGAGCTAGGTAGAGAGTTCTTACACTTCATAAGAAATCAAAATCAATAGAAAAATTCATAAATTTGTTAAATCCATCAAAACCAAAAACAAAATCTTGTTTCTGAAAGGCTTTTTAAAATATGAAAAGACAATTCTATCACATATCCTGCTCAAGATTTATACCTAGAATGTATAAAGACCTCTCAGAATACAATTATAAAATAAACAGTTCAATTAAAATTGAGTAAAATTTTAATTTTACCACGAAAAAGATACAGAGAGCAAATAAGAAAATGAGAAAATTTTAACCATTATTAACCATTAGGGAAACACAAGCTAAAATTCCAATGAAATGTCATGACATATTTTAGGAATGGCTAATTTAAAAAAAAACTATTGATAATGACAATATTAAATGGTTCAATGCTGTGAAATGGAAGAACCACTTTAACAATTCTTTAGTCTCTTTGAAAATTAAATCTATAGTGATCCTATGACCCAGCAATTGTGCTCCTGGGCATTTATCCAATAAACTGAAAATTAAAATTCACACAAAAGCTTGGGCATGAATGTTTACAGAAAATCCATTTGCAATAAACAAAAACTAAAAAGAACTCAGACATCCTTCAAGAGTTAAGGAATACATACACTGTGGCACCTGCAAACTGAGGGACAACATTCTGTAGTAAAAGGTAATGAGCAATTGGTGCACACAGAAATGTGGATGAATCTTCAGAGAATTACACAGAGTGAAAAGTTCAATTCAATAACATACTTGTGGTGCCATTTGAACAACATTCTTGAAATTATAAAACTGTAGCAATATAGAGCAGTTTAATGTTTGCCAGGAAGTGAGAGGTTTATAAGAATCATGGCCACATAAAGAGCATGAGTGAGTGATCTTTCCTGTGAGGAAAATACTCTCTCTTGATTTTATCATTGTCAAATGCTAGTCATGATACTGTACTATAGTTTTGAAAGATGATATGATTCGGGGACGAGGTAATAAAAGGGCTCATGGGAATCTTTCTGCAGTATTTCTTAAAATTGTGCATTTATCTCAAATTTAAGATCTATTTTTAAATGTGACTTTGACTCAGGTATAGAAGGTTAACCTAATAAGGAAAAAAAGAAAGGAATAATAGAATAACAGCTCTGTATTTTCTTATGGGCATAGTTGTGTTTTGATGTAATGCCAAGTTTGTTGCAGAATATAAACATAATAGGAGCGAGTCCAATGCCAAGGCTGAGACTTAGGCTCTAGTGTAGTAAGATGAGCCCTGAAAAGAGCCAGCCTCTTAATCACCTCTGACTTTATCATACACCTGACTTTGGTATATTAAATAAATTTTCTTATTGTTAAAAAAGGAAGATCATAAAAAAAATACTTTAGAATGGTCAGATTTTAAAAATGACCATATCATGTGTTGGTAACATGTGGAAACTAAAACTTCCATACAGTCTTGGTGATTACATGAAACAATTTAGGAAATTATGCAAGTTATTTGACAATTTCTTATATAGTTAAATGTACAACTCCAATATGATCTAGTAATTATCCTTTGGTGCATTTATATAAGAGAAACAAAAACATATAGTCATCCAAGATTTCTATACACATTTTCATAGTGGCTTTATTCAAAATAATTCCAAACATTAAGGAGCATAAATATCCACCAAGATGTAAATAAATGAATAAAATGTGACATATCTACAATAGAATAGATTTCTACAATAAGTAGTAATAAATAAAATGCAGGTCTGCTTTTTAGATTTGAACTTAAGGTATTAATGATGTCTACCTCTTATGGTATAAATATTTACTAAATATTGCTTTTAACATACTTAAAATAAAACCAATGCATTGTATACCTGATGCAAATATAACTGTATTTCCTATATGTTTTTTGCTAAATCTGGCAGACTTACTCTAAGACCAGGCTTGCAACAGCTACAGTAGCGAGAATCTGTTCCCTTCTTACTTCCAAATTTCCAAGTACATCTGAGACTACTTAAATCTGTAACTTTACCTGCATGATAGAGAAATAATAAAATATTAAATGATGGTTTTCCAAGCTAATTATTATAGTAAAACATAATAAACAGTATGTTGACACTGATCTGAGGTCAATTAAAACTATCATAAACTCTCTGCTACAGGACAGCTTCTTATCACTTAAAATAAAACCCAACATTTTCCAGGATTAAAGGCTGATGTTTGACACTTCAGATTCTCTTAGTGTATTATAACTTTCTACCTCAGACTTGTTCAGTCTTCTGTAAGCCCATTGGTATTCTTGCTTTTTCCTTTGAACATGTAAAGCTTGTTCCTGACAAAAGGTGTATGCACGTGCTGTTCCCTCAGTAATTAGCATGTATTATTTTCTAATCTCCAAAATCTAAAACAAAATTTTTCCTGTATTAGTTAATCAATACACGTTTATTGATTTAATGAATGAATCCATTTTTCCATTTATTTTTCTTAGAAGTTATTTCTCATTATAACATCCTAAAAGGCAGTGAATATATTAATTGTAAAATTAAAAATGTCTTTGGTTACTTGGATATAGTGGCATACATCTGTAATCCCAGCTACTTAGGAATCGGAGGCAGGAGAATTACAAGTTCAGGCCCTGCCTTGGCAATTATCAAGACTTTCTCAAAAATAAAAAATAATAAGAAGTGGGAATGCAACTCAGTGGTTGATCACCCCTGGGTTTTAATCCCCAGTACTGCAAAAAGTATTCTTTGATTATTATGAGTCTTAATTAACAAAAGAAACATTTTATTTGCTGATTATCACATTTTATAAAATACTTTGGAGAATAGAAATTATTGTTTAAATAAACCAAAACTGAGTATAATTTCTTACAAATATAGTTAAGACTTGAAGACGACCAACTTTATGTTTATAATCCTGCTGATGTTTTCTTGTAGATCTCTGGAGCTTTCAAAACTGCATGAAGAAAGTCATTCTATGACCATTGCCCCTAGTTTTCTTATTAAGCATGCACATATTTGTTTTGTCTCAAATAAGGCTTTTTGTAAGAGAGGAAATGTGGCTTTTTGAATAATTTTGCTTGAAGCATTATCTTTTTCTTCCAGTAGTTTACCTTTTGACTAAAATATTTCTAATTTTTTTCAGGTATTAGAGTTTTTCATGAAAGTGGGCCCCAAGGAGTAACAAAAGTGTGTAGTTATAAATTAAATTATGTTAAAATATTAAGTCTGAATGCCTCCTAGGAACTTATTTATTTCATTTACTTCCTTTACTCCTTTTTGATTTGTCATATATACAATTCAGTGTGGTTAGTCATGTATAAAGCTACATATTTTGTGAACTAGACAGAACTTCTTCAACATGCTTTCTCTTGCAGAGAAAATTTCTCATTTTTTAGAAACTCACTATTTCTCAACATTCATGGTCAGGGTATTTTCATTGTCAATATTGCAGAGGGTTTTGTTTTGTTTTAATATATTCTACTTGAAGGTAAAAAGTAGATCTTTAAATCATGAAATTAGAAAGAAATTAGATTCAGTGCAAGAAGTACAGCATCTTGCCTAAAGTCATAAAGCTATTCAGTAGTACAATTGAATTAAACCTGGTGGTCGTTTTTCATAACAGAATGATGTTCTTTATTACAGCTACATAATGTATTTGTGTTATAATATATTAGAATTGTTATTTTCATATTGTTGTTATTTCATTTTTGTTTACTCTGTTATCATTAACCCAAAAGTCCAGATATGAAATCCACTAAGACCATTTCTCTGTACTTCATTATGTATTCTGCTTCCATTGTGGTCACACTGTGAAGAAGAGATGAACCCCCATTCCATGCACAATTTTGTTCAGTTTCAAGATGCCACATACATATTCACCAAGAAAGTATGAAAATGTTTTGTTATGGTTTAGATATAAGGTGTCCCCCAAAAGCTCATGTGTGACAATTCAGGAAAGTTTAGAGGCAAAATGATCAGGTTATAAGAACCTTAACCTAATCAGTGCATTAATCCACTTGAACAGATTAACTGGATATTGCCCATAGTCAGGTAGAATGTGGCTGAAGGAGGTGGGTCACCTGAAGGATGCCTTTGAAATTTGTATTTTGTCCCTGGTGAGCAAGAGCTCTGCTTCCTGGTTGTCATGTCCTGAACTGCTTTCCTCTTCCATACCCTTCCACCATATATTCTGCTTCATCTCTTCCAGAGCAATGGAGTTGGCCAACTATGGACTAAGACCTCTGAAACCAGGAGCCCCAAATAAATTATTCCTCTTCTAAATTGCTCTTGTCAGGTCTGTTGGTCATAATAGTGAAAACACTGACTAGAACAGTTTCCTTACTTGCATGATAAATCTTCCTGGAGAGAACTAAGCAGATATCCAAACAGGTCTGCAAACAGTTTGTGAGAGCAGAGAAAGAAGACTGACTTTCTTTTTATTGTGATATGATCTAAGCCGTGGGTTAAGGACCACTATCCATGTGGTTTGTGGCTTTCATGGTTTAAACTGCATTGTCCAAAGGAGGGAGCACCCTGATTTCCCCAGCTTTTATTGATATAAGGGACAGTGGTATGAGTGGGGCTCTGCAGCAGGAAGCAAACATCAAGAATGGAATCAGTCCCTTTTAATGCCTCTGACTATATTTTTATAATGAACTATTATAATATTACTATAATTCATTCAGATTATATAATAATCTTAAATTATACATAGATAATAATTATGAAGTGAAAATTAAAATAATAAAATGCAAAGGATTTAAATCAATAATTACAGGACTTAGTTGACTTTTCAAAATGCTTACTATTGTCTTAATATGTTAAGAACACACGGAACAAAAGGACAAATGATGAAACTTATATAGGTATGACTATATGCATAACTGCTATTTAAATCTAGGATTTTATTCCTTAAATAATGACAAGTAAAGCTCATTTTTCTTAAGTTTTCTAAAGTTGCTGATAAACATACCAAATCAGCCTTATTTAAGATTCTCAATTTTTGTGTCAAGTATCACACCTCTAAGTTTTAGAAATCCTACCTGTGGCCTTGTCAGCAGGAATTATATTCTAAGGATGATAATTCTAAAATCAAAACTGAGCAGAGACAAAATCTGTCACTCAAACACAATTTCTATCATGAAAAGCTCCCATGGACTGTTGAGATTAAGTCCCAGTCAGAAGTTTTTAAGTTCTCAAAAAACATCAATGTTAAATGATAACCTGCCTCATACTAACTCCAAATTAAATAGTTCATCCGTCAAAAAAAAAAAAAAAAAAAAAAACAACAACAAAGGATAACCAAATCAAACAATACAATTATACTGAGAAAATTCCATTAATTTTAATTAGGAGATAGGATGCGATAAGGTATAAGCTACATGATGATAAAAATGTATATCTTCAATATACTGAACCAAAGACACTGTGATCTCCCTTCTACAACTATGACATCTCTTATAAGAACTCTTTTTCCTTTGAAAGCATGACTTATCAATTCACAATAAAGAGTCAACTTATAAGGTAAATGCTATCAAAAGTGAAAGGAGGAAAATAGACTACATGAGATCTGCAGTGGGTAAACTAAGGTAGAGGCCATTCATGCGTCTCACTGAAAAGGGACTCTTAAGCAAAGATTTCAAGTTCTGCAGAAAGTTATCCCTGCAGTGACCTGAGAAAGAACTTCTAAGTAAAGAGAAAAGCCACTTCAAAGGCTCTGAGGTTGGAACATAAATTGGTACTTTGGATGCATAGCAAGAAGGCTCTGGAGCTGGAGCAAGAGTGTCAGGGAGAGGAATAGAGAAAAGATGGGAAGCAATAGGAACAAATATTATGTGGGACCTAAAAACTGTTAAATGGAATTTGTTTTTCTTAAGGAAAAAGTTATCTTTATAGGATATAGAGCAGAGGAGTGATGTGATCCTAAATTTGTGAAGAGTTGTTTTAATTATTGTTGGTAATATACTAAAGTTCCAGAACAGAAACAGAGAAACATAATAAAAGATAAATGCTAAAATCTAAATTAAAAATGATGGTGATTAGATAGGAAGTTAACACAGAGATAATTTTGAAGGTTGTGCCAGTAAGCTCTATTAGGATGACTTGCTTTAAACACACACGCATACACACACACACACACACACACATATATATATATGCACACACACATATATTACTTGACACATAGTAATTATATAAATATTTATTAGGTATAGTGTGACATTTTAATACATGTATACAGCACATAATGATCAGATCCAGCTAATTGGCATATCTGTCACCTAAGACATTTATCATTTCCTTGTGTCAGGAACATTCAAAATCTTCTCTACCAATACTTTTTAAATATTCATTTAATTACTATAAATCAGAGTTATTTTACTGTACTAAGGAACACTAGAATTTAATCCTTCTATGTATCCTGTACTAGTTAAATTCTCTCCATTTCCCTCCCCCACACCCTTCCCAGGCTCTGGTAACCATTGTTCTGTTTTCTACTTCTTGAAAATCAGCTATTTATCTTCCACATACAAGTGCGAACATACCTTTCCTAGCTTCTTTAATTATTATTCTACTTATAGGGAGAGTATGTGGTAAGAGACTTTGCCTTATCACACTTATAACATTATATCATCCTATCCATCTATTTTGTGTAAATGACATAGCTTTATTCTGAATGAATGATATTCCTTTGTGTATATATACACCACATTTTTATTATTTGTTGATCCATGAGTAAAGACCCAGGTTGATTCCACATCTCAGCTATTTTGAACAGTGTTGCAAAAAACATGTGAATGCAGATACCTCTTTGATATTCTGACTTCATTCCTTGGGATATTCAAAAGTGGAATAGGTATACACTTACTATGTGATAACTTAGAGGAAGAGGTTTTATAGAGGAAGGAGTGTTCAACAGTGTCAAAAACCATACTTTTAAGACAAGAATGGAGAAACTACCATTGGATTTAACAAGTGAAAATAATTGACAATCTTGAAAACAGTGACCTTGTTCAGACCAGTTTTCTACACATTACTTCACTGCATCTTGCTAACAACTGTCACTGGTGATTAAACTTAAACTCCAGTGGCTTACATTACTTTGCCAAGGTCACAGAGTCAGTAAGTGATCAAACATCCATCAATCTCAGATCTGTCTCCACAGCCCATACTTTTCACATATGTTAAATTCTAAGACTTACTTTTCTTTTAACCAACAAATTTTTTTTAATTTTGGCTCAAAACCAGAACCAATGAAATGTTGAAATCAGCATGTACTTATTAAGAAATCCAGGGTATCTTTTAGTTTTTTCCCAGATAGCATTAACTCTGTTGGCCTTACTCTGAAAGGTAAATGCTTATAGACTTAACCTAATTCCATAAAGTAAATGAAGATGACAGAAAAGTTTCAGAACAATATTTATCAATAGAATTCAGTATGCCTACCTACTTCAGTATAACTAGAAAATTATTTGCATGTGTGTTCATATGTTTATTATCAATCTTTACATAATTCGCATTTCCATTTCTTTACAATGATTTGTATTTCCATTTTTCCTTCTGTTTACTTTTTAAATACTTTCTATACAAGTTAAATTTAAAAAGTATGCAATTTCCTTTATCTTGCAATTTGAGGAAGAAATTTATAGGTATAAAATTTTGAATTTTGTACACTAATGCTTCAGACTTCCAAGAATGTTCATGAAGGCAATTTGCAGTAATCTTATAGTCACATTAATTGTAGATAGAGCATGATATATTTTTATTTTAAAATTTAAAATGCTACTATTCTCCTATATTAGGAAATAGTGGAAATTACTTTTCTACAGAAGTGGAATGAGATTTCTTCTGATGAGCCCTTTACTTTTTTTCTAATAGTCACCAAGAGAGATAGTGTACTTACACTGCAAAAATCAATTTTATGATTATGCGGTATATTATCACCCCTTTTGGATATTTTACAAGCAAATTAGAGTAAAAAAGTTAGTCAATAATACGATAATGCAATTGTGTTCCTTAGAATTTATCAAAATGGATTGAAAACCTATGCCTACACAAAACGCTGCCTGTGGATGTTTATAAAAGCTTTATTCATGGATGCCATAACCTAGGAGCAAACAATATATTATTCAGTAGGTGATTAGACAAATATGTCCATTATATATACAAATACACATTATTCAACACTAAAAATAAGCTATCAAGCTGTGATAAGACACAGAGGAAACTTAAACACATCTTACTAAAAAAAGAAGTCAATCTGGAAAGGCTATTTACAGTATGGTTCCAAGTAGGCAACATTCTGGAAGGTTAAAGCATGCAGATAGTAGTTGTTGAGGGGTAAGAAGGAGTGAAATGATCAGGCAGAACTCTGAAGATTTTTAGAGCAATGAAACTATTCGCTACTATACCAAAATGGTGGATACATGCCATTATTCATTTGTAAAAATTCATAGAATGTGTAATACTAAAAGTAAACTATAATGTAAACCATGCAACTGGCATCATTGAGAGTCAAGAAAGGTTATTGTGCTGTCAAATAATTTTCTTATAACTTTTTTTGAAGTAGAGTAAATATGAATTTTCATTGCAGAACTGCACTTATTCAGACAGGCACATATAACATCTTCATTAGAAGTCAAAGTTTCTTTGTTATCATTTTTCCAAACCTTTTACTGAGATTAAGTCCAGTTTTAAATGTAAAATATAAAGAAGGTACTGCCAGTGAATGATATGAGATCTATGTAAAGGTTACTATAATTTATTTCATTTTCCCATAACCTGGTTTTATGTATATGCATATACATATGCAATATTATATAATTAAATCATGTGTAACTTTTATGAATAATTTGCATATAATGTAAATTAAATTACATAAAACTTTTATTTGACTTGTATTGATGTTGGTTTTCTTGAAAACAATTGATTTGTTGATGTTAACTTCTGAATTATTTGTTCCTACCTACTAATTATAATATTGGCTAATTTAATGAAATTTACTTCAGAACAATTTTGCCTTCTTTTAAACATACCACTATACTTTTTCATAACTTTTTAAGATTTTTAAAGCATGTTATATACTAAAACCCATCAAAAATAGTAAAATATTCATATTAAAGGATGTTTGTTTTACTTATAAGGGTTCTAAAGTGAATTTTTTTTAATCACTTTTTAAAAGGCTTTTCACGATCTGGCTCTTGAATCTTAATTACAGATAATTCTTATTGAGGATATATATATAACATGTTTAAAGTATTATACATGAATTGACAACTTTAATCTTCACAAAAGACTCAAGGATTAGGTACTTATTCACATTCACCTTATGTATGAGGTCATTGACTCATAATGGGGTTAAATAATTTGCCCAGTTATACTTCTAGAAAATGACAAAGCTGAGCTTTGACCCTTGGCAGTCTATCTTGAAAAATTGTGTGCTTAACTTCTAAGTAATAATATTGTGCATGACTTAATCTTTTATGTTTTACTGCTCTCAGTCAAATCTAGCTGCATATTTTGATGTTCTTTCTCAAATATTCTAGTATCCTTTGTGTCAGGACTTTTGCCTTAACTATTTCTTAGGCATTAACAGTTCCTCCCCAGTTTTGAGTATGGCTGGTTCCTTCACATTCCTTCAGGTAGTCCTTAAATTTCACAATTCCCTTAACCACCTACCTAAGCAATACCCCTCCCCTGGCCATATCCATCCTTCACCACTTACCCTAACTATACTGCTTAGTTTTGTTTCCTAACAATTATTGCCATGGTTCTTAAACTTTACATGCATCAGAATCCCTTGAGCAACTGACAGTGATGACATTTTTCAAGGCCAATGCCAGAGATACTCAATCAATACATTTAGGAACATGCCTGAACAGATTGAATTTTTACTTCTTGTAATAATTCCAAGTGATAGCCAGAGATGCACCTCATATTTATTGCATATTATAAAATAGTGCTCATTTTTAATGTATTATCTATTGGTCCAACTAGTTTCTAGCCTTTAGGTATAAAAAATCATTGTTTTATTTATTTTTTTATTTTTAGTGCCTAGAACCAAATTCTTAGAATTTTGTCTATGTAATTGAATTTAAATAGTTTGTCAAGTGAATGGTTACCTATAAGCAATTAGATTTTATCGAGAAAACAGAGTTTAAAGAAGGGCAGAGTGAGACTTAAGGAACTCCCAAATAACAGTATGAATCATAAAGTTTGCATTTCTTTTAAAAGGAAAGAAAAATATCAGTTTAAGGGGTAATGTGGGTAGAAATATGTGTGAATGAAAGTAAAAGTATTACATAGTTCTCTGTCTTTAGAAGAGTGAATATGGTAGATATTTTTAGTCTAGAGTAAGATTTGAAACACAGAGAGCCAAAAAGTTAAGTAGAAAATCTAATAATTAAGTCCCCAGAGATCTCAGCTAATTCTGCCATTACTATGACTGCTTCCACCACTATCAAATAAATATACCTTTATTATATAATCGAGGGAGACACTAAGATCTATAAGCTTTGGGTCTGTAATGATCAGTGTACTGTTGAGTTAGAATTTCCAAATCTTATCCCAAACTTTAATATGTAAATAGAAAACTGGATAGTAGTAAGAGAGTCTAGTATCTGGAATGGCAGTGAGGGCTGAAGAGCATAACTTTAAGCTTTAGAAGACAATTTTAATAAATCTATGAAGAATGGGATATGACTGCTTTAGTCAGATTTTAGAGAGTGGTTCCCAGTTTGGAAAAGTGGAATAAAATTTCTGCAATGTCCTTTGAGGCAAGAAATTCCACCAAGTTGTTCTTTGCTAATTGTCTGGGGGAAATCATGAATGTCCTTCAACATTTGAACAGAAAACATCTTTGCTTTCCTGTGGCATCGTGGACTAGTAACTGCACTTAGATCTGACAAAATTGAACTATGCCTTTGGAGATTCTGCATACTTTGTGTGTGTGTGTGTGTGTGTGTGCATGTGAGTGTGTGTGTGTGTGTGTGTGTGTGTGTGTGAGAGAGAGAGAGAGAGAGAGAGAGAGAGAATGAATCAGATTTAAAATATTGCCAATCTGAAAGAACAATGGAAGATCATTGACATATTGTATAGGATTGGAGTCCTAGAAAAACAGAGTGTATTGAGGACTATGAGGAAATAAGTACAATAAGTAAGAGCATTTATATAAAACCTGAATGGCCTAATGTTCAATTGATATCTCCAACTGAACACAAGCAGATACCATGAACTTCTACAGGGGAATATAGGAATATACAGAGGGGAATATAGAATATCTATATACCACCACATAGAAGCTATCTTTGAACATAGAATTAGGGTGAAAGACCACAAAGAAATGAGGAAGAAGAGTCTTACAGTAGGCCTGTCATTTTTAAAAAATTTTAACAGTATCAATTTGTCATTTTGAAGAGTAGAATTAGAATATTACTCTGTCTATAGAGTATAATGAGTCTGCTATGGAGATAGGTGGATAAGATGGACCACATTCCTTTAAAATGTAATGTTCAAGGGTTTGGGATTAATACAGTGAAGACATAAAAATATGGATTAGTTCAGTCTCTAGTATGTGCCCCCATGTCTTAAACATATTTGGTTCAGAGGCAATAGGAGTGTTTTAGTCACCTTTTATATCACTGTGACCAAAATACCCTATAAAACCTGATTAGAGGAGGGAAAGTTTATTTTTCACTTACTGTTGCATAAGTGTCAGTCCATATATGACTGACTCTATTTTTCTGGACTCAAGTTGAGGCAGCACATCGTGGGGGAAGGGCCCCATGAAGGAAAGCAGCTCACCTCATGATGGAGTAATGAAGCAGAGAGAAAAGGGGACTGCAGGGAAGATCCATCCTTCCAGGGTGTGACCCCAGTGACCCACTGTTTCAAGTCCCACCCTACCATCCTCCTGCTACCAACCAGTTAGTCCATTAAAACCAGGACAGACTGATTAGGTTAGAGCTCTTACAGTCTAATAATTTCACCTCTGAATATTCTGCATTAACCAGTGCTTATGAAGGACATCTCATCCCAATCCAAAATGAGATAAAATTCAAATTCTAAAATATTGATAGAGGAAGTCATATTAATTAATCCAAGGCATCATCAGACCCTTTGGGGATTTTAGAAAGAGAACATTAAGGCAAAGTTATGGTGCACATCCCCTGTGCTAGGGTAGAAATTGTGTCAGTTGATTGACTTAAATATAATGAACAAGCAGAAAAGCATTTTGGTAGTAAGAGCACTGGACAGTTAAAAAAAAAGTGACAACAAGTAGCTGAGATGAAGACATAATCAGAGTCATATTTAAGATAGCTACTATTGGATTTTTTTTTAATCCCAAGGAAAGAAGCAATCTAAAAGTGTTTATGGTATGAAGTGTGATCCTGGTATCGACTAGAAGTGATATGTGTGTATGTGTGTGTGTACACATATATTGTTAAATTCCATACAAAATTTCCCCTTTTGTGTGCAAAAGTACAACAACTAGGTATAGTCAGCAGGGTAATCAGTTATATAAAATGTGTCCTTTTAAATTTAGATTATTTCTCTCTAAATGACAAGAGATAATTGTTCTGCTAGTGTTTTTATATATCCAATATCAACAAACTATCTTTATCTAGACAGTTTCATCTTTTGCCTTAGTCTTATCTATTTATTTAATCTAAAGTGCTATTAATTTTGTCTACAATTTTCCTCCTTTTCTGAGTCAGAATATCTTTCATTTTCTCTGAAGGACTTGTAATTTGGAGTCATCAGTCTGCAATTCTACCTCCTATTTTCCAACTAGAACTGTCACTTCACATTTAAGACCATCAGCAAAGAAAAAAGACTATGCAATTGTGATATTCTTGACCCTATTTCAAGCAGAGTATTCTTAGAAGGTGCTAATCCACATCTGAAATCAAGAATGAAGGCATTTTTTTCCTGTTTATAAGATTGTATTCTTCACCAACAAACCTTAAAGAGAATCCCTTGGGTATAGCTGTGAAGAATCTGATGCTGATGAAGTTATTTATCTGTTAAGATACACCTATATCATGATCTGTACTTAATTTATAAGACTTGAGGAGGGAATATTATCCATGGAGAAGGATGAGTTTGGGAAAAGGTAGAGAATTGAAAGGAAAGAAATTCCTGAAAAGTGGAAGAGCAGAAGAGAAATAAAAAAGAGGATGTCAAGATCTGTGGGACTAGTACGGAGGCCAATCTGGAGTGCCATGTTTAGATTGTAGGCCCAACACTGAGTATCCTCTTGCCCTAATTTCTTGGTCAATAGGAATATGTTGATACTCATTAGAAATGGGACTCCTATGAAGACCACATGAGTTGAGATTCCTGTCAGACCACCAAGTAAAGAACACCTATGGCCACAATACTGGCCCAGGATAAAGGAGAATGTGAAATTGGTGGTAGGAGAAGAAAATATACCTTGTAATTATCCACAGAAGCAAGAATTGTAGCAGCTACGCTTCTTTAGGAATGGTGACCTATCCTTTTGCTTCTGGTACTCTACATAAAAAAGTATACATGATACTTTAGTTTTCAGTAGTGGGAGTGGATATGATCAAATTGATACCATGATGACATGGTAGCAGATGAGATTTTGTTTGTTTTCTCTTTTAGAGTATACAGATTTTTGATCTATAAAACAAAAGTACTGGTTAGCAAAGTTTATCTTGACCTATACAGATAACATCAACGGATGCCCTTGCTCCCTGACTTTCTTCCACTATTAGCAAATTAGAAGTCTTTGCAGGAGTTTGGAAAAATGGGATAGAATTGACTAGGCACTTTAAAATCACTTCCCTGGGGAATGCAGGGTGTCACATGGGTTGAAGTGTGTCCCTCAAGTTAGTGCCTCAACTCTTCCTGCACTGTTTTGAGATTATGGTTACTACTTTTAATAACTTCAGGAATAATAATAATGCATGATGTGCTATTAGTTCCTGTGGTTTCTCTATATCTTATCTAATACAAATTAAAAAAAAAACTCAATTTAAAAAAACACTTTTAAAATAATCTGATTATTTCCATTATGTCCTCTTAGGACATTGGTTAACAATGTTTTACTAGCTGATTCTAGATCAGCCTAAATTTATTTACATCAGTTTCACTTCCAGAGTATTTAAGTCATTTGATGCAACAATTTCTTTCATATATAGACCATATTATATAGGATTTTATGTCAAATTAAACCCTAAGGTTCTGACTGAAAGAACTTGTAATGAGAATATTTGAATTATTTTTGTAGCTTTTTATCGTGTTATATTACCTTTGACTTGTCACTCTATTCCTTTACCTCATATTACCCATCTATATTTGGTACAATGGAAACATTTTTTTTTAGCTAAGAGTCCATAGAGTTTTATCAATGATTTATCACATTAGGCATTTTAAAGCAGCTAAAATATCCAGAAAAAAAAAAGTTATTCTATTTCCTTGAAGTTCTAATAGGACATGAAGTCTAGTCATGTATTGATACTTAATACTTTTGTACCTTAAACCTGATAGGAAACATTGAGAGAGAGAGAGAGAGAAGTGTTTTGATGAAAATAACCTATGCCCACTAAAATTTCAGGAAAAAATGGAAAGAGGATCAAATTTTATATTAAAAAACAGGAAATCATAAATGAGATTAAAATAAAAGCAAAGACAGTTTTATTCAGGTACTAAATAAATTTGAAAATTGGGAAACACAGGTTCAGTTAGACCCAAAAATCATTCTGCCATAGGAAAGTAGGCTTTGACTTCTATAACTAGGAGAAACAAATGTGTAGCTTAGTATTCCTTGTGAGAGATAAGAACGATTGAAGTAAATCCAGTGGTTGTATACTGAAGACAGTCAAGGTGGCCCTAAATTTTGTAAGTTCACTGGAATTTCCAGGTGAGAGGGCAAAAACTGGTCACCTCAGCATCTGTCAAACTTGCAAGGTGTTTGTTGGGTTCTGAAAAATAATTCCCTCTGGTGGATTTAGTTCCTGACCTGGTATCTGTGTGGTGGTCTTCCTCCTGTCAGTAAGTGTCAACAGCTCAGATAAGGATTTTAACTCCCAACCATTCTGTATTTATTTTGACACGTTTTATTATTTAGGTGGCATGAGTTTATCCTATTGTATAAAATTTTCAAAACATTAATATAGAAGTTGTGTGTATTTTTTATAATATAAAATCATCTTGAATGAGCTTTCTAGAACATTAGAACTTTATCTTCATATAACCTGTAAATAGCTGGCATTTTATACTCTACCTTGGAAAACTAATGAACATCAAGAATCCTGTGTTTTTATTAAGACTGCTCTTGTGAAAAGAGGACAGAATTTCAAATAAGCATTTCAGAATATATAACATTTTTATAAAATGTGTATTTGAAAATATCCCTCAATCATTTTCAGATTTGGATTCTTCTTTGGAAATGGTATTTGACAATAGTCTCAAGTAGAAATCAGGAATTTTAAAAAGCCTGATTTGTTGAGGAAGTATAACTGTCACCTCTGTTTCTTATTCTTGATACTGCTCTAGTTATTAGTTCTTCAGTCTCTAGCCTGCTTTAGATTTCATGCTTCCTTTTCTCGTCCCAGGGTTTCTCTGATGATGTCAAAGGGGAGCCTGTGTTTGGGGATGCCTTATCTATGCACAAACCAAAAGGTTTAGAAATGTTATAATCTGTTGGATGAAACTTATCAATGGAGATCAGGAACTGATGGATACTCTTCTTCCCTAAATTTCTCCGGAAAGTGAGTTCAGGGACACATTTCATAGGGTTAGAAGTGGGATTCCATGTAACTTGAGCTCAGTCACCCCTACTATTGGTCAAGTCAATATGCATCATGTATGAGCTCCCCTCCTATCTATTCAGCTCACTATCAACACTCCTTCATAAGGAACCTATTCCCCAATATGAAATACTTGCTGTTCAACTTTGCCTCAGGTTGTAAGACAGGAGGGTTAAAAGTCATCCATGATAGTGTCCCTTTCATTACTTCATAATGGGGTCAAAGATTTATATTTTTAAACTTCTATTCAGGTGGTGAGGAAACAGTTTTCATAAAAACAGTTTTGAACCTTAGTTAAAACAACATTTTTTTCCCCTCAATGTGTAGTTCTTTTTTTTTTTTTCCTGTTCTTCCTTCTCCATTACAGATATCAGAGTCTTAAATTAAAATATGGGAAAGTAGATATATACACTTGTAAAAAAGTAAAATTTGAGGGAAATGAATATATGTAAATTCCTAATACTGTATTAACTGAAATCTATAATTTTAAAACTTTATTTAAAAATTATAATACATATGATTTAAGATAATCTGAATAATGCAGAATTATAGGCAGGAAAATTCTCTTTAATTTCACCAACCAAAGATAAAATGGGTTTATTTTAAAATTTCAGATCAAATCTATCTTGCAAAATAGAACCAAATTTCTTGAACATATAAATATTCATGTTCATTCTTTTCCAGATTCCATGTCATGAACATTTCCTTATTTTACAGAATAGTCTGGAAAAAAATAAGAGTTTTAATGAAAGAAATCATTTGCTGATGTGATTTTTTTTAATTAAATTTTATTTTATTATTTAAGTTCTTTGGAATAGTTTTAAATTTTTATAATAAATAACATTATAATAAATATAAATGTACATATATCTTTATGTACCTTTCAGGATATGATGTCTGAGCATATTTAATTGTATATGTATACTTCTCAACTATTTTCCTCCTAAAACCTACAGTTAATTTTGTGCCACAGGATTCATTTAGTCATCATTCCTCACTTTCATCACTGACCAAACTTCCAAGACTCTTCTTTTTCATCATTATTTTATCACATGATAACCTGCCTTTATTTTTGCCTTTTTCCTATCATTGGCTTTTCTGATTTCAACATTCATGTAGATAATACATATATAAACTGATCTTATCACTCAAATAGCACTTTCCCTCCTTACCTGTTCAGTCTTATGTATGCCCTTCAAACTTTCAATTCTGTGATTCTTTTAATATTCTAAGACAAGCTTTTGACATTACAGAGACCTATTTATATTTTTGTTGTCAAAAATCTCAATCAGAGCTACATTTCTCTACTTATATAACTTAAGATTCTTGTCACTAACTAGAACCTTTGCTTTGAAAATATTTGTGCTTTCTTACACCTATCTCCCTGTAATATACTTTTGGAAAATTCTTAACCTAGTTTAATCCAAATATCTGAGTGTTATGCTTGAGTATATTAGAAAAGAAAATCCCATAATCATGCTGCCCAGTCTCATGTAAATTTAATGTTACAGGTAAAAAAAAACAAAACCAAAAAGCATTCAGCACAGCCTTGTACTTTAAAATATCTTTATAATAGGCTTTAACTTAATTTAGGTCTTATCTTTTCCCCTCATTCTTCATTCCTCTCCATAACTCCATCAGTGACCTTACACTGCATTGAAAAATGAAAGTCACGAGACTCCCTCTGTCTTAGTCTATTGCTGCTAACAAGATACCTTGGAATGGGTAATTTATTAACAACAGACACTTATATATTAGAGTTCTGGAGGTCAGGAAGTCCCAGATCAAGGCACAGGCAGGCTAGGTGTCCAGAGAAGGCTCATTCTTCACTTACAAGATCATGCATTTTTTTGATGTGCCCTGCAAAAGGGAGGATCACTGTGTCCTTACATGGGAGCAGAGATGGAAGGGGAAAAGACAGAAGGGCAAAACACATGAGGGGCAAATGGATATAAGTTCCTTCCAGTCCTTTTATAAGGCACTGATATCAATCATAAGGCTTATACCCTCATTACTTAATCGCCTCCTAAAATCTCTATTACACTGGGATTTCAGTTATAACCTGAGTTTGGGAGGAACACAAGTATTCAAAGTAGAGCATTCTGGTGGATCCCTAACATTCATATCTTCTTTTTTTTTTTTGTGGTACTGGGGATCAAACTCAGGGCCTTGTGCTTGCAAGGCAAGCACTCTACCGACTGAGCTATCTCCCCAGCCCCAGTGTCTTCTCATTTACAAAATATATTCATTCCATCACAATAGGCCAGAGTCTTAACTTATCTCGTATCAACTTTAACATGTACATCTTAAGTTTCAACTGAATCAAATATGGGGGTGACACAGTTTTGAGGTATATGAGCCAACTATGAGCCTGTGAAATCAGACAAATTATGTGCTTCCAAAATGCAATCATGAGACAACCATGGGATAGATTCTCCTATTCCAAAACAGATAAATAGAAAAAAAAAAATAATAGATTCCAAATAAGTCCAAAACTCAACAGGGCAAACAACATTAATTATTAAAGTTTGAGACTAACATTTAACTCTTTGTCCCACCTTCTGTATTCGCTAGAACAAGGATAGGTTCCTTAAGGCTTTAAGAACCCAACCTCAATGACATAGCTTGGCCTATTCCATACAGCAGCTGTCAAAGGTTAGAGTGCTGTTCCTGTGACTGGTTGTTGCAGAATGGTAGCTTCACAGGTCTGGAGTCACTGTGGTCACAGGTCTAGACTCACTGTGGTGAGCCCTGCCCCTGATTCCACTAAATATTGCTTTTGTAAGGGCTCACTCCAGTGGCTCCAGCTCCACTGCTCCACTGCTCCACCAGGCATTGCCTGCGTGGGCACTCTGCATTTACCATGCCTCTGTCACAGTTGTCTGCCTGAATCCTGAGTGTATCTGAGGCCTTTGAAACCTAGGGGGAAATAGCTGTGTCTGCATAGCTGTGGCAATCTCCGTGCCTATAGAGTCGGCACCACACAGATGCCACAAAGGTTTACCATTTGTAATTTTGGAGGGGGAACTTGACCTACATCTGGCCAACCTGAGTCACAACTGAAGAGGCCAAGGGCGCCACACCAGACTGTAGAAGCAGACGTGAATACGGACATGCATTATGGACATGCATCAAGGAACAAAAGGTTCCTACTGATTTGATGTCATCATGTTTGGCATAAATATTTCTTCTCTCTATTATACTTCTTTCTCTTGCTATTTGTGATGCCACATCTTTGAACTTTCTCATATGTCACTTACACCCTTTCTCAATCAGATTCTCTTCTATTCATTCACCACATGATGGAATGGCCCAGATCTCAGTCCTGGGCTTCCTATTTTCTTTATTTACATGCTCCCTCTAGATCACCCTGTAGTCTTGAGACACCTCATACTTCTGGTTACTTCATCTACTTGGAACTCCAGACTCAATTCAACTGCCTATGTATTATCATTTCATGATCATATAACGGCTTTATTTGCTTCTCAAGCAAAGCAAATCCTTTATTCACTCTTTCTGTCTTCCTTCTTAGTTCTCTTCTTTTGCTAGTCTTTTTTTCCACATGCTCTTCCTAAAAAAAAAAAAAGTAAGATAAATTGTTGCTTTGATCTTCACAATGTCTTTCTTTTGTATTTTTAAAAATAATATGGCCTATAGAGCCATATGTTTACTCTCTATGGCTCTCCTATCTCCTGCCATTTGTTACCCATCATGCTAAAGTTCTCCTTATACTCTGCCCTGTTTAAGTCCATGGTCTAAGTTTTTATTAATTGTCAAGTGAAATATTAAGATGTTCTTCCCTGAATCAGTTCACTCTCTGAGAAGAATATAGTCACAGGCAATTTAGGCAATGCAATGCTATTTTGATACTTGTGTAGACCAAATAAGATCTATGAACTCAATTCCCATTCAGAGAACAGAACCTTCATTAGAATGAAAAACAAAGGAATTCAAGATGGAAAACAGCAAGAGTTGGCAGATGTTATATGGAACAAGTCATCTACTATTTGCAGATGAGTCAATGTGGTTTAGTCACCTGTTTTGTTTCTATAAGGACTAGCTTCCTTGCCTCTACAATGCAAAAAAAAAAAAAAAAGATTGTTCACAGAATTAGTAGAAATAGTTCTTCTGATTCAGATTCTTCATCTTTATGCAACAAAATATAGGAAAAACAACAAAACAATTCTTTACATAGTTTTAAAATAGTAACTAGGAAAAAAATCAAAGTTCAAGTGAACTATATTACCATTGAAGAATGAAGGACAAGGGCAGTTTCATGGGCGCATGACCTATGCAGTCTCACTTGGCCCTAAACTCAGAAGGGACATGTCCTTGGCCTAAGGATATACTCACCACTATGAAATATATAATACTTTTACCTCTGAAATTATTTTTCAGTGATGCTTAATAGGACAATGGGATACATATCAAGAAACAGAAGACTTCTACGTTCTGATGAATCAAAGAGTATAATGATAAAAATGGAAAATTGACAGTGGCAAGGCAAAAAAGAAAACTTGCTGCCTTTTGAACAGCCAGGGAATGGTCCCCAAACAACCACAAGATATCAGTAAAGGACCCACACATGTGGTGGGAACAGGAACCTCACCTATTCAAAGGATAGAAGTTCCTTGATCAGTCAGTTAAAAATGCTGTAACCCGAAGGCCGATTTGGAAATACAGTAGTATCTCCTTTAGCTGAGGTTTCACTCTCTGGTTTTAGTTATTCATGGTCAATAATGATCTAAAAATATTAAATGGAAAACTCCAGAAATAAACAATGCATCTGTTTAAATTATACCCACAATGAGTAGCACAATGAAATCTTGCACTGCCCTGGCCAGGATGTGAATCATTCCTTTGTCTAGCATATCCACACTGTAAAAGCTACCCTCCCATTAGTCTCTGGTTATTAGATTAACTATCATAGCATCACAATGCTTTTGTTACAGTAATCCTTACTTTACTAATAAAGGCCTCAAAGTTCAAGGGTAGTGATGCTAAAATGTTGAACATGCCAAAGAGAAGTCATGAAGTGTTATTTCTAAAAGGAAAGTTAAAGTTCTTAATAAGTAATAAGAAAAAAAAATGTATGCTATGCCAACATTGCTAAAATCTACGGTAAGAACAAATCTCTTGTGCATGAAGTTGTGAAGAAGGAAAAGAAATTCATGTTAATATGCTGCCTGAAACTGCAAAAGTTATGACCCTTGTGCACAATAAGAGCTTAGTTAAGATAGTACAATCCACAGTTTCAAGTATCAACTGGGGGTCTTAGAATGGATCCCCATGGTTTAGGGACTAACCGTACAGCATCAGATCTGGTCTGCGGCACCAGTTCCTTCCACCAATGCTGAAGAACTGTGGCTTCACAGCAGGTCCTAAAGAACATTGCTACAAAGGGAGGCAGTGACAAATGCAAAATCATTGTAGTTCCTATCCAGGAGCTGTTGAGTCAGAATGCACATTTTCACAAGATCCCCTAGAGGTTATTGAACACCTTAAATTTGAGGACGGCCACTCTGAGGTTGTATTTTTCAACCTGGTCTTATAGTAAAATCACCTGAAGTGTTTTTAAAAATACTAATCATTGAGTTACACTTTCACAGATTCAAAGGCAGTGTGTTCATTGAGAGTTTTTAAAGTCCCCTCAGTTGATTTTCATTTATGAATAAGGTTAAGAACTGTTGTAAGGAAGGTTTCCATCTTTTTGTTTAATCTTACTGGAGAGTAAGGACTCAGGATACTAAGACCCAGTGGTGCAGTACTTAGAGACCAGTCTTCTCAATTTAAACTTGCCTCACAGTTTAAAGGGTAGGATAAGGAGACCTGGCAGAGACTCAGCACTGTCTGAAGAACACAGATTTTTCATTCGAATGAGGAATTTCATCCCTGAGTGTGGCTTCATGCCTATCTTGGTCTTGTTGCACTGTGCGCTGTGTCTTGGTTAAAACAACACTTTATCTGACAGTTTTTTTGCAACTTCAAAAGCTCTCAGAAAATGGGAGCTGGGTGATTAGTTCCTTCATTTCCAGAAGGTTATAATCTTCACTTCTATCAACCATCACCTTCTGGGGAAAGCCACTCAAACATTACACTTCTTGTTACAACTTTTTCTGAGGAAAGCAGACTCCACAAGGCCCACATTTGCATAATTGAAGAAGAATCCTCAGGGTATTTTTTGAGCAGGGGATGCACAACACAGATCTCATGCAAGGTGATTTACTGTTTCCACTTAGATGAGGTTCAGCTGAATACTCATCCTACCAGATGAGAGGAAAAATAAATCAAAATTGACCTCTATAGAACAACTTGCTTATGGTAACTGCTACCATGATTTTTTACTTCTTTTGTTGATGCCATATCTCTTCTACTTTGCTTTTCTCTTTAAATTCTGTTGCCTAACAGAGTCTTTACAAATTAGCTCCTTTATCTCCCTGGAAGCCCTTTCTGGTGTCAGGGACTGATGTTTGTTCCAGACTGATTCTTGAGGCTGAATAGTGGAAAGGCAGTTTTCCTTCCCCCAGGAAATCAAGGTTCAAATGGGGACACTACCAGAATACAATTTAGCAGACTGTTCACAAACCCCTAGGAAATGAGACAACTTTTCTTTCTTAGAGCCTAGAAAAAACGGTACCTTTAGGTGACTATTTCAGGTATATGATTTCAAGGACCCTGGATTTTCTTTAGCCTGTGGGTTTTAACATTTAGGTATTTCTATTGAGAGCACTTTGGCCATTTAAAAATACTTCAGATACAGTAAAAGGTTTGTACAACTTAGCTGCATATCATACAGAAAACAGTGGAAAGCTGGGACTTTGCAGATTCACCACAGTAACAACAATGATTTTATATTAAATAAAGAACAGTTTACATTGCCCTAAAGATTTTCTACACCCATTTTACGTTCATGACTGAGGCATATGTACGAAAAGATAGATGAATGAGAAAAAAGCATAAAAAATCATTTAATGTACTTTTTACATGACAGGAGATTTCAGAAATAATTAAGTAAATCACACGTCTGGTTATCATAGACATACCTCCAAGATACCCCAAAGAAACAAGTAGACCTGCACATTTCCATGCCAAGTTTGATAAAGAAGTGGACAGCTCTGGAGATCATGAAGAAGACAAAGGGGATTTATCACATCTCAGTAAGAAACTGCAGCAACTTAGGTCTGTTTGTCCAGTTTCTTTTCTGCATCTTGGGTCTCCAGAGATAAGAATAATGCTTTCTTCTAAGTGTAGAGCGCACCCCTGGAATGAGGATCATATGTTCTACACCACAGTCAGTTCAGAGGAGACGGTCAGGAGAATGTCAGAAATGTCGGACAGTGAACTTATTGCTTCTGTTGTTTCTTCAAATGCCAAGGTATCATATTTTGCTATAGCATATTATGCCCTGTCACTGCTGCTATGGTTTGGATATGATTTGAGCTGGTACCCTACAAGTTCACGTGTTGCAAACTTGGTGCCCAATGTGTCAATGTTAAGAAGTTACATAACTTTTAAGAAGTGGGGCCTACTGGGACTTTGGTAGGTCTTTGGAAGAAATTAAGGTAGTTCTTATGGAACACTGAGTTTTAGGGAGAGTGAGTTGTTATAATGAAAGAGTGAGTATGATCCCCAAGTCACTCTCTGGCTTCCTGTCTCACCATATAACCCTCTTTCTTGAACACACTTCCAGTATGATACAATCCATCATGAGACCTTCACCAGGGACAAGGTGATGCCAATATCATGCCTTTAAACCTACAAAACTGTGAGCTAAATAAACCTTCTTTATAAAGTACTCAGCTTCAGGTATTTTGTTGTAACAATGGAAAAAAATTGATATATGTTTTCCCATCATTCTATTATGATAGCTAGTGAGAGCATTTACTAAATATGATATCCTAAGTAGTTGAATTACTATAGCATATATTTTACTATATACAATGTGTCTTTGTCTACAGCTCATATTTTGCATTATAACCTTGAATTTTACCTTCACTTGATACGTGTATCTCCATCTTCTCTTGAATTTGGGACACTGATCCTTGCAGCTTACCCATACAGTCATAAAAACATAAAAATAAAATTAGAGATGAGATGAGAAAGAATATTTTTCTTACATTAATATTGAACAAAACCTGTTGTATCTGAACATTTAAACATTTAAATGACATTAATGTAGAGATGAATTGAATAAATAAATAGGTAAATAACATACCTGATTATTATAAAGAATCATAATATTTTAGTTATTGAACAGCAAAAGACAAAAGATGTTTGTTAAATGTAAGTCAATCATTATTTATTTATCCATGTCTTATTCACTTAGTTATAAGGCTGGCTCATTCACAATCCTTTAGCTCCTTCACTCACCTATTTGATCTATTTTGCTCACCCTTACATTAAAGTCATTGGTTCTGAATTACAAAACTTTTAAGATAGACTCATACTTAAATTATACTTAACTAGGGTAGAGATAAGGTTACTATATCTGGCTCTAGTAATTTTCTAAGGACAGTGGATAGTGCTACCTGTAGGACACTTTTATTTTCAGGGACCCTTTATGCATTTAACAATTTAAATTGGACATAGACCTAGTGAAACCTGAAATGCTCTACATACTTTTGAAATTAAATATAAAATGGAGCTACTGAGGCTAGGTCATTCAATCCACCATATTACCCTTGTTTAAATTTCTAAGACTCTTAAAAACGTACCGACACTCACAAAACATAATTGGATTTTATTTGAAAACTAGAAAAGGGGCTGAAATTCCCATTATGGTGACATGGCAAATAGAAGACAAAACCATAGAAGCAGATTAGACTCAATATTATAAAGTCTTCAGAAACAAGCAGATCATTGAGGAAACTTTGCACAAACTGTAGAATTGGGGTTTTCAGTTCAGTTTAACTAGCTCTCAAAGGAGCAGAGCCCCACTAGCT
This sequence comes from Sciurus carolinensis, assembly GCF_902686445.1. NCBI lineage: Eukaryota > Metazoa > Chordata > Mammalia > Rodentia > Sciuridae > Sciurus > Sciurus carolinensis. The sequence goes on along the minus strand of NC_062217.1, from coordinate 107,718,905 downwards.
GACACCTGGGTTATACAACCAATTAACTAGCCTCAGGGAGAGTGCCAAGATGAGACCAACAAGGAATTTTCAAGTCATTTCAGCTTCAATATATAATTGAAAAACATAGTCAACCAAATGGTTATACATAAAAAATATTACTCCATTTTTAGTCTTGTTCTGTGTCTGAGTGTTTCCAACTATTGCTGTACATTGTGAAAATTAAACATGTAAGGAAACAATAGGAGGATACAATTTTAGAAATATGTATAGACACTTCCACATTGAAAGCTTTTTTTCCCCCCTAAGAATGTCTCTTCCTTTCAGTTCTTTCTTCTAAAAAATGTTTTTGTTTTTTCTTTTGCTTTAGGGCAAATAATGATTTTAAAACAGCCACTTTCAAATTCATTGAAAAAGTGAGACAGTTTTGGAGTCCATTCAAAATAAATGTGTATTTTATTCATTTGTAATTGACAGCAAGAGAAAAACAACAAATAATTCAAATTTAGATTTCATCACTTATAGGAATTTAGATAGGATTTTCCACATAAAAACTAAATTTATTTCTTCTACGGTTTTCTTTTTTAATATTTTCATTGTTGATGAACCTTTATCTCATTCATTTATTTATATGCGATGCTGAGAAGCAAACCCAGTGCCCCACATATGCCATGCAAGCACTCTACCACTGAGCCACAATCCCAGCTCTCTGTGGTTTTCTTAGTAATATGTTCATTATTACCTTACAATTTTAATTTGTGCATTGAAATTTGGTTATTCATCTGCTTTAGTGACTGTAACAGTTATGGTATGTAAAAAATTGTAGTAACAGAGAACCACAAGACCTTCAAGGGTTTACATAATATACACGTTTACTTTTTTGTTTTAAAGTGTTCTAAAGGTCAATAGTGCAGGGCAGAAGAACATAAGCTCTGCTTCATGAAGTTATTGAGAAACCCAGATCTTCTATATTCTGTGGCTCATTCGTCTCCTAGGTTTGTGTCCTTATCCATATTAAGTGCTGTGAGCTCATGACCCCAAAGAGAAAAAAGACATCCAGGCATGGATTAGAAGGAGGTGACCTGGATATGGCTTCCACATTACTTCCTTTCTTATCACATTGGACTTAGTACAAAGGGCGGGAAAACCCAGACCCCAGCTGGATAGTTATTGCTTAACTACAACTCAGGATGAAAGAAGAGAAGGCAAATGTGGGACAACCAGTGTCTTTTACCACACTAATCATTCTTCTTTAATTTTTTAAAAAAACTATTAGTATATGGGTTTGGGGATTTGATGGCTTCCATCTTCCATGTCTTTCAATTAATTTATGTAAGAAAGGAGAATAGTTCATTAACATCACAAAAAGGAGGGACCTGAGGAGATATGATGACTGAAGGAAAGTGAGTAAACTGAATGGAATCCCAAAACAGGAAAAGGACTTTAGGGAAAAACTGAGGAAGTATGGCCTTTAGTTAACAATAGTGTTTCAGTAATAACTCATTAACTGTGAAAAAAGTTCCGTACTGTCTTAGTAATTTGTAGTTGTTCTTATCATAGGACTATAGAATAGATGACTTGTGAACAGCATAAATTTACTTGTAACTGTTCTAGAAGCTTGAAATTCCAAATCATGGCACCCACAGAGTCTGGGTCTGGAGAGCACCTTTTCTGGATTGCAGAATGCCTTTGTCTTCTCATCATATCCTCACAAGGTGGAAAGTGCATGAGGGAATTCTCTGAGATCCCTTTTATAAGGGCATTCATCACTAAAGGGGTCTTCACCCTTATGACCTAAATTCCATTGCAGAGATGTGGCCTCCTAAAGCCCCATTGGGATTAAGATTTGAACAAATGGATTTTTGGAGAACACAAACATGTAGCCTATGATATATACTAATGTAAATATTAATAATAAAGACAACAGGACATGTAAATTTCTTTCCTATCATTGCATTATTCTATATATCTAAAAATGTTCTAAAATAAAGTTTACTACTAAAAGTAAATGTACATTATTGTGTATACTATTACTACTAAGACAGTATTATATCTTATTGCTATTTGCATACATTTTTAGGCAAGGACATAATTATGATGTGAAACACAAAACAGTGATTTGAAAAAAAAAAAAAAAAGAACTGTTTTTTTGATAATATTCCTGGAGACCAGATTGAGTTAATTATGAATAGCAAAGGATAAGATAAAATGGACATTTCAAATAATGAAGCATCAATTATTAGCCTGATTTTCTCCTTAAAATACATTTGTTTCAGTCACCTATAGTATAAATCAAGAAGAGAAATTCATTTTGTTCATATGTGCTCATATAAAAATCTATTTTTATTTAAAATTTATATGGTTATAATGTACTTCCTCAATTAGGCTAGATGTATACAACTTTTTTTGTTCTAAGACTTGCAGATTGTTTTAATATAGCTTTAGTTCATCTATACCAATTACATGATGAGTCTTCATACACTTATTTATAAAGAAAAAAATTAACAGAATGTGCAACTATTTTCTTATTCTAATGGATCATGTGAAATTTCAAATATATCTCTGAATAAGTGACTTTTATTTCATTAGGGCATTGTAGAATGAAGACACTATGTTCCACATTAACTTTATTACTGCATGTAAGACTAAAAATATTTGTGAACCCATTTAAATTTATAATCTAATTGTCATAAGAAAAGGATTTACAATTTATGAAATTAAGAGGCTATGGAGTGAGTTAATAAAAAAGAAACCAGAGTCTGCAATAGCATTCTCATAGTAGCTGAATTCCTAACAATATTTCATGTATTCTCTATGTTTAGTTTATTCCTTTTTCTAGTTCATTATTTTTTGGTTCACAGAGCAACAAGGAATTGAATTTTTTTTTTCAAGCGGATAGCATCAAATCCTTTCTAAAAGCTTTTTATGTAAGAAATATTTTAAACAGTTTTTGCTGGTAAGGGACAGAAAATTTAAAGATATCTTACTTAACTGAAGTTTTACTGATAGATATAATTATTCTAGATTTCTCAGAAGACCAAATGACTTGACAACTGAAAGTTTAGAACCACAAATAAGTCTGATTTTCATGGAATTAGAACTGGTTACAAGCAAGCTTTGAAGACCTTAGAATCAAGTTAGGAAGGACTTAATTCTAGAAAACATGACCTAATGGAACTCAGCTATTGCAGGTGCACATTTTCACTAATGCCACTCTGCTATTCACTAGTAGTAGATTGTTAGTGATAACAGCTATCATTTATTGAATGTTCTCAATATACCAAACACTATTCCAAAATAAATTCAGTATCTCATTAAAACTCACAAACTCCTCTGAAGGAGGTTCCAATATTATTGAGATTTCCGTACCATTAGAAATTGTAATTAACCTGCCTAATATAATATAGAAGAGGGCAGAACTGGCTCATAAAAACACAAAGTCCTTAAATCCTCATTATATTGGCTCTTTAAGGAATTAAGTAATTTTTGGAAATGTCTTGCAATTTAATATTATGCAGGTCCTGAAAATCCTATTTAAAATATAAATAAAATTTTGTTATATTAAGTAAAAATCAATGGAAACTATTGTACAATCAAAATATTGAATAAGGTATATATATAAATATGCATAGATGATAACATGCACATCAAACGTTTACATAACCTCTCATTGTTTTGTTCATTATCATTCAGTAGAATGAACAAAATAAGCAATTTTCCCTTTCTTTAAAGTGAGAGTTTTTTTTTTTTAATACTTACTTCTTTTTACTTTGTTTACTGCTAGATGAAAACTTATCTCTAAAATGTTAAGCAATGGGGTTGAAAAATAATGTGGTATCTTTCTAGTCATAATCACTTATGATGCTTCAATCATGTTACTTTATAATTACACTGGGATAAATTCAGAGTAATAAGAAGTGATATTGGTTAAAATTATACCCTATCAAGAAATTAGAAACAAAACTATTAACAAGAAGATGTTTAAACATTTAAGAAACTTGCAGAGGATTTTTTTAATTAAAATTACTTCTGCAAACTATATATTCTCAAAAAACTCCATGAAGTGGTCATAAATCTTAGTCCATAAATCAGATATTCAATGAAAAACACATTTAATTCTTTTAATTACCATATATGTAAGGGAAGCTATGATTCTTAGCTCATGGAAGATTCAGTCTCACTCATTCCATACACAATTGGGTGAGCATTCTGGAGAAAGCATTAGTTGTCTGTCATTGATCATTGGTCTTTTCTTGTTAGTTATTGACAAAGTCATTACTGCCACAGCCACCATAGTCTCTTCACATCAGAAATCCTGCTACTTCCATGAAGCATCAAGCATGGGAATCGTCATTATAGAAGGGGCTACTATTTATCCTCTAAAATACATTCTCTCTTCTTTATAATAATACCTGGCACACCACAACATTTCCAGTCAAGGAAATGTGAAAGGAGGTAATGTTCTAGGTCTGCAATTATAGACTAACCATGATTTTCCACTACCTAAAATTTGATTTTTTTTTTAAAGTGGGAAACAGCCAACTAGGAATGCTTTACATTGAAAAAACATTGGGAACTAACCTGTAATTATTGTTCACAAAGTTGTTCTTAGTATTTCTTTGGTTAGAAAAAATATGTGCATTAGGGGCTGGTGTTGTGGTTCAGGGGTGGAGCACTTTCCTGGCATGTATGAGGCACTGGGTTTGATTCTCAGCACCACATATATATAAATAAAAATAAGGCCTATTGACAACAACAAAGCTTTTTAAAAAATATGTGCATTAGGTGGGGGGCATAGCTTAGTGGTAGTACCTTTGTCTAGTGTACACAAGGTCCTGGGTTCAAGCCCCAACAGTACAAGAAAATAAAAATTATGTGCTACAGCAGTAAGGATTTTTATGGGGAGGAATAGATCACAGTTCATGTCATGCTACCATCCCAAAATAACAAATGTCCTTTTAGTCCATGTCCCTATTGATACATATATATATATATATATTACATAGCTGAAACTATACCATATTTAGCAATATATGTTTTGCTTTTGTTGCATATTTTTACATTACATTTTCTATTTGCTACACAGTCTTGATAAAGACCTATTTAACTGAAAAGTTATGAGAGTACTTAGAAAATTTAATGAAGTCTGTAACCAGTAATTGTATTTAGATTTTATCATTTGAATATAAATAACACTAAAATGAGCATACGCATAAGTATGACCTTTCTATATCTTGGGTAATTTATTTAGAACCTGTCTTAGCCCAATTGGGTGCTCAACAAATGTTTATTTCTCATGGTTATGGAGTGTGGGAAGACCAAGGTTAAGATAATGATAGAGTTGATATCTGGTGAGGGCCTGTATTCTCATTCATACTTGACTGTCTTTTTTCTTATAAGGGGTTGAAAAGCCCAAAGTTCTTCTACCATATTAAGACACCAGTCTTATCATAGACACTCCATCCTCATGATCTTAATCAAACTTAATTAACTTCCCAAGCCCTTGTCTCCTACCATCACTCTATTTGAGCCTCAAAATATGAATTTGTTGGTGGGGAGGTCAGTATCATATTCAGTCCATAACAGAAATATATTTAGTTCGTTGAACAAGTTGGATAGGAAGCGTGTAAGCAGAAAGCACATTTATTCTTTGTTGTCACTGTGAATATAATAACTGTATTCCATACCTATGTGTGTATTTCTCCAAAATTGTCATTGCTTATCTAGCATTGCTCAAACACCATAAAATATTCTCATATATGATCTAATAAAATGCCCTGGTGAGCATATTATCAAGAACAGCTCTATAAGAGAATTGTGAATGTACTCCACAGAGATGACCATGAAATATATCTGACTAGATATCTTTCAAGGGAGTGAACCTGAACAAGTCAGATTGATTTAACATCTATTGCAAAGGCAAAGAGTCCTTGCCTCTGTGTTGAAAAGGAATCAGTCTATCTTAGGGTCTGAAAATTCCTCCATGGGCTTTATCCTTCTGCCTTTTATCAAATGTACTAGCATTTTCTATTTCTTCTCCATCATTTGCACTGAATTTGTTGGGAGGAGTTAAATTGATCAGTTAACCATGACAAACTAAATTCATACTTGATCAAAATAAATTCACACACACACACAAATCCTAGGCTTGGAGATGAATTTAATAACAGAATAAGGCTCTGGGCTCAAGTACAGTTTCTTTTTTTCTTTGTTTAGTAGAATTAATATACTTCTGTTATAATTTGGACAGTTGAAATTGAATTGAGAAGACTGTTTCAATTGTGTGGAATGAATTTATTTGTTTCATTTTCCCTTATCCTATAGTTTAATTTTTCTGTAGTTTCCTTGTAGGTTAATTTCATCTGACTAAAAACCCTTACCATGTTCTGCTTTTGTATGCACTCATTAACCAGAGATAGCTCTGATTTTAACATTTCTCAATATATGTGGTATAAATATTCCCATTGTGGCTAATTTTTAGTTACCAAGGGTTTAACAACTGACCTTCCAAATTCCTGAAAAATTTGCCATTGACTTTTGTAAACCAGCTCCAGCTTGTCCCTCGATAGAAAAAGAAAAATGTAATAACTGGGAATTCTATTCAACACTATTATTCTCTATTTGTATTGAAAACATCGACACTAGGATTAAAACAGAAAATTACAACAACCAAAGGATCTCATAAACAGATGAATAAAAATTAATTCAGGTTCTAGGGGATTTGTAACTGAAGAAAGAATCCTGCACCTAACAGTGGGACAGATAGGATGAAGTAATTTGGAGTATACTTGCCATTTTATTATCCAGAGCTCATAAGATTTCCATATTTTATAACCATCTACAAACATCCATTTAACAAAAGCATCACCCTTTCGTGGATTGATTGTTTTTAAGGACAGCAGTCAAACTACTTCACATTCTCCAGTATGACATTTTCTGTTACATATGTATGTAGCATACAACATCCCTTTTCTGTTTAGTAGAGTCATAGGAGATAAATAATTAGTAGATGATGGATGTTTTGTTATGAATTTGAATAATAAAGTTGCCTCCTGCTTAAGACTTGAATTCAGTTTTCCAAAACAGCCATATGGATGGAGGAGAATCCATCTACCTTGTGTATAGAAAATATAAGAATGACAAAGATTTTCCTTATTTTATCTAAATAAATGTAAATAGTAGGACCTTTAAAAATATACTAAAAATGTGGGCATCATACCCATGAAACAAACCATTCTAATTTTTAATAGTTATTTACTACAGGAGTAAATAAATGCCTGATTTGTGATTTTAAAAACTGAAGAAATAGCCAGGTATGGGGGTGCACTGCTGTAATCCCAGTTACTTGGGAGACTGAGGCAGGAAGATGATAAATTCAAAACATCCTCAACAACTTGGTGAGGCCTAAGCAACTTAGTGAGCCTTGTCTCAAAATAAAATATAAAAATGGTTGGGGGTGTGGTTCAGTGGTTAAGTGCCCCTGATTCAATGCAATTAAAAAAATTTCAAGAAATAATGAGTTCTGTGAAAGAAGTAAAAAACTAAGATTAAAAATTAATGACTAGCAGAATAAAAACACATTTAAAATGAATATCTTAAGAAATTTAAAACCTCAATCAGCACAAAAAGTACTGAAACCAAAAATCATTGAGATGATTAAGGAAACTATTAACAAAAAGTATTAGAAAACATATGTATGAATATGAATGTCTTCTATGGTATAAATTCACCCTTTGATGAAGATGAACATCATATAATTTTATGCTCTATGAAAATTCATTAAAATATGAATAAAATGTTAGAAATAAAATTAATGGAAAATCAATTGTCTCTTCACCACAGATAAATGAATATATGAATATAAGTATAGATCACTTTATACAATATTGAATTCTAGAAATGTAAAAATAATTTACTACTGATATATAAGTCTATGAACATATAAAGAGTTCAAAAAATAAAGAACATAAAAAGATTCTTAATAAGCAGGTAAAATTTATCTTTATATTGTAGTCAATAAAATAATTGAGGAAAAACTTCATGAAAATTGAATATATACAGAATTTATTTCTTTATCTATCTATCTTTCACCTATCTATACTCTTGTAGTACTTAGTATTCTTTAACAAAAGAAACTCTTTCAATCCTACATTACAAACTAGAACTAAAACTTAATTTCCAGTATTTTAAAAATTGATAGACCAGTAAATATAAAGTATTTGTAGTTGCTTAACTTTCCTACTCCAATAACAAATTTAAGTAGTCATATAAACACTGACTTACAAATCCAGAACATATTTGTATTAATTTTTGTAACTCAGACTAAGAATTTGGTTGTCTCTTGCTTTTTTGTGTTGTTGCAGGATTGATACTCATTAGATCAAATGAATGATCACAAGTATTAATCCCAGTATTTGTGTTATCATAAAGAAATTCAGAAACTAAATCACACAAAATTGAAAAGCAAAAGTTTCAAAAACCTCAAACTGGAGAAAGTTTCAAATCTTAGGAAAAGGTACACAATGCCCCAAAGGGAGAGAGACTAATTTCTATTTTAGAAGTCTCCATGAATGTTTACAGAAGGGAGAACCCCTAAAGTTGCCTATCCAAATAGTACAGTACTTATTAAAATAAAAATAAATTTCAGGTGGAATCATTTATTTGAATAAACACTTACCATTTAATGCTTAAGTATTCATATAATATGTATTAAACAGCTAAAGAAGATTTCCAATAAATTTAAATTGCATTTTTAAAAATAACATGGAAATGTTGTCCAGGAAAGCTGAGACACACACCTGGACTAGGAAGCAGCCCAAATGTGTGTGTGTGTGTGTGTGTGTGTGTGTGTGTGTGTGTGTAACTTTCTCATTTGAAAACAAATGTTGAACAAAAGTGCATAATAGGTCCTGCTAAGATTACAGTTTTGTATGAAGTATAGCATCTACTCATTGTATCTTTTATGAGAATGCTTTTAATAAGAATTGATTAGGTACAGAGTAAATTAATGTTTAGGAATTTGTTTTGAATGTCTGTCTTTTGTGCCTGTAGAAGGTCGTATGGGGTAAGAAACATTGCTGAAAGACTTGAAAATTGAGGAATGTGAATTTTCTTTGACATTTAGAATATTCATGAAAAAATATTATCTCTGCTATTTTGTTTACATGTCACTTATAATTTGCTCCTAAAGGATTTTGTGAATATCCACTGCTCAGAGTAATGAAAATTGATAATAAGAAAGATAATAATAATAATGCACCTTTTTTTTTTTCAGCAGCAGTCAAGTTTATTTGTCTTCTTTTCTTGCTTCCCACTTTACCTCATTGGCTAGAAAGCAACTTTTCTCATGGACAAAGATTGTCACAATAAGCAGACAAATTTTATAGATATTGCTGACATGGTTCTGTTACTCAGAATTAATGTAACCATGTGCTATTAAAAAATATTCTAATTATAATGTGTTATGAAGAGATGCCCAATATATCAGTCAAAAGTAGATACATTTTGTGGTTGGGATATACCGTATCAGTTTGTGAATACATTGTAATATGTATAAGATGATTATAGTATGAGAAAAACTTCTTTATTGTTTTCCTATGATATTCCCCATTTAATTCAGAGTTTTTGATTATCTTGGTAGTTATATTTTAGTAGCAGCTGCTTAGTTGAAAGCTTGAATCATTTTTTTAGGATCTTACAAGTACACTTATTATTAAGAACTCTATATCTCTGTAAATAATGAGGGGCAGTCCTTAAGGTATAGGGTTCCTCTCCCAAGTGCAAAGATATCAAAAATAGTTATTTTTTATTCAGAATAAAGTGCAACAAAAACAAAAATGATAGCATGACTCTTTAGGATGCTGTTTAGTCTAAATTTTTTAAAATGACTTCTTATCTCTTATAGAAAGTGGAATCTCAAATGCACTGTTTTATATTGCATAAAAGTAACCTTCTGGCAGAGTACTATAAGAATTTGTCTTCTTGTTAATTACCTAACCTCTAAATTACCGATATTCTTTTCTAGCTACAGAATCCCCACTGTAGGGGATTAACCATTCGGATGCTGAGGTTTATTTTCTGTGTTTGAAGTTAGATTGACAGTTTAATGTTTGTGTTGTGTACTGTCTCAAGTCTCAAGACTCAAGACACATTTTCAATTACTAGCTCCCCTGTGTCCCAGCTGTACATCTTTGGGCAGGTTATGGCTACTTCAACAATTAAGCTAAAGTTTCTCACAAGGCACAGTGGCTAAAAATCACCCACCTCAAGTGTTATTGTTTGAATTAAATTGTTTTTGATATTCAGTATAGCAATACTTTATAGAAAATAAAAAATAAAACAATTTATCATTTTAGAAATAGAACACATATGGTTTATGCTCAGTTAATTTGTACATATTTCTAAACCTAGCATATAGATTAATTAATGACTCATTTTATTATTTTGCATAGAATAAGCAACATAATAAAACTTTACACAAATTTAGTTGACTTAGCTTTTCATTCTGAGGATACATATGGTACAGTTTCCTTATCTCTTGCAACATAGCACACAAATGTTCAGTTTTTAGGGAAACAACAATGAGATGTGTGATCTTTTGTGACAGATACTAGAATTTCACTTTTTAATATTTTATTGGGATATGTGAGCTTTAGAAATATCTATTGTTTCCATGTGTCAATTAAACTGATTCTAGAGATTTGCTGATGTTCCACAACCTATTTTGTTTTTAAAAACTAATAAACAAAAAGTATCAAGATATCAAGAACAGGTTTTTACTTAGACAAATAAGTTTGGCACCTGGAAATTATGAAGATTAATGAAATAAACCAGACACAGAAAGACCAACACAACATGGTATCATTTGTAAGATGAAGGAATCCAGGGACCTTCAGAGAAGAGCAAATGCTGAAAGGGACTTTCCTCTGATGTCTTCTTGTCTATTCAAAGTCTGGACCCTCAAGGAAGAAAACAATTTCTTCTGATTCCTTCCCTAAGTTTCTAGTAAATAAACCCATATTCACAGGAAGAGGGACTGAAGTCTGACAATGAACCTGGACAGGCTTCTGTCACATGGCATTGTCTAATATTTTAAACCTGAAGAGAATCATTTACAGACTTGTCACAGGCCAAGCAGACTTTGTTCCAGGTAACTTCTTCAAGCCCACTGAACTGTCTGAAAATCATTTTCAACCCCTCAAAACTGTCTTCATTCCCCATTATCCCTATTCACTATAGGAGAAAGTTATGGAAACTTCTAAATTATCCTGGGCTGATGGTTAATCACAATCCTGTGTTTCTGTCCCCCGTTGTGACCTTTCTCTTTTGAATATTAGTTTATTTGTATACATTTTCATCTTATTTCATTTTTGCCAGTTTATTCCAACTACCTTGAAAGGGGGATTTCCTTTTGCTTCTACAATATGGAATCCAAAATGTAAAACTTACAGACACTGAAAGTAAAGGTGGTTATCAGGGCTTGAAGGTGGGGAAAAGGAAGAGGTTTGGGATGGAAGGGTACAAACTTGAATATATAAAAAGAATAATTTCTAACAACCTAATTTACAGCATGATGACTGTAGTCAATAATAATATAGTATATACTTCCAATTTCTTGAGGGTAGATGAGCACATTAATAAGCACAATTTCAGTAATCATTTCACAATGTCTACATCAAAACACCTTAAAAAACCAGTATTTAAATTATACTTATTGTGTTTTTTTTATTTTTTTATTGTAAACAAATGGGATACATGTTGTTTCTCTGTTTGTACATGGAGTAAAGGCCTACCATTTGTGTAATCATAAATTTACATAGGGTAATGTTGTTTGATTCATTCTGTTATTTTTTCCCTTCCCACCACCCCTCCCACCCCTCTATTCCCTCTATACAGTCCTTCCTTCCTCCATTCTTGCCCCCCTCCCTAACCCTAACTCTAACCCTAACACTAACCCCTCCCACCTCCCATTATGTGTCATCATCCACTTATCAGCAAGATCATTTGTCCTTTAGTTTTTTGAGATTGGCTTATGTCACTTAGCATGATATTCTGCAATTGCATCCATTTGCCTGCAAATGCCATTATTTTATCATTCTTTATGACTGAGTAATATTCCATTGTATATATGTACCACAGTTTCTTTATCCATTCATCAATTGAAGGGCATCTAGGTTGGTTCCACAATCTGGCTATTGTGAATTGAGGAGCTATGAACATTGATGTGGCTATATCTCTGTAATATGCTGATTTTAAGTCCTTTGGGTATAGGCCAAGGAGTGGGATAGCTGGGTCAAATGGTGGTTCCATTCCAAGTATTCTAAGGAATCTCCACACTGCTTTCCAGAGTGACTGCACTAATTTGCAGCGCCACCAGCAATGTATTAGTGGACCTTTTTCCCCACATCCTCGCCAACACCTGTTGTTGCTTGCTTTCTTGATAATCACCATTCTAACTTTGTCTTCTATTTGGTCTCTGGTGTTCTCTACAATGAAAACTATAGAACACTAAAGAAAGAAATTGAAAAAAACCTTAGAAGATGGAAAGTTCTCCCATGTTCTTGGATAGGCAGAATTAATATTGTCAAAATGGCCATACTACCAAAAGTGCTATGCAGATTCAATGCAATTCCTATTAAAATGCCAATTATATTCCTCATAGAAATAGAGAAAGCATCTGAAAGAATAAGAGAACTCAAATAGCCAAAACAATCCTGAGCAGGAAAAGTGAAGCAGGAGGTATCACAATACCAGACCTTAAGCTGTACTATAGAGCAATAGTAACAAAAATGGCATGGTATTGGCACCAAAATAGACAGGCAGACCAATGATACAGAATAGAAGACACAGAGACAAACCACATAAATACAGTTACCTCATACTAGACAAAAGAGCCAAAAACATACAATGGAGAAAAGATAGCCTGTTCAACAAATGGTGCTGGGAAAACTGGAAATCCATATGTAGTAAAATGAAATTAAACCTCTATCTCTCACCCTGCACAAAACTCAACACAAAATGGATCAAGTAATTCTTTAGTGTTGACAATTGAACTGAAAGCAATGGGTAAAATTCAGAGAGATTGATTATAGTTAATTATAATAAAATATATTTTAATAATTAGAGAGATTGGAAAACAGCTGATATGGTGCTTTCCTGACAATAGAAGTGTTCAGTTAGGATGAAGATTTGTATCTGGTTATCATATTTTGATATATTTTGAAACTTATTGATTTCTAAAATCAAGGGACTTTAGTTTTATTTTTTTAAATAAAAACAAACAAACAAAAAACTCAAAAAACAAAACAAAACAAAAAAACCCAGAAAATACACATGGCTTTTGCACTGGAGAGATTATTAAATACTCCTAAACCCCAAACAATTTCATTGTCAGATAAGGTCATTGTGACTCAGTAATTTCCAGAGATTTGCACAAGGGCTTTTTAATAAAGGAAGAATATGAATAAGATATAGATCTTCTGATTTCTAGTTAATTATTTAAAAATCCATGACCACTTTTGTAAGTATGAAAACATAGGTAAATAAAGTCTTTTATGTATTTGAAAATCAACATCTCAATATTACATGACTTCTTGCAATTTCAATTCTGATGTCACATGGAAAATAAGATACTATATCTTTCCTTTTATCACAAGCAAAATTTCAAGCTGTGTTTTCAATATTTAGACTCTAAAGTAATATCCAGATATATAGCAAATAATCTAGAGACTACTCAATCATTTGATATTTAACATACATTTCTGTAGCCTCTACAATATTAAAATTGAAAAAAGTTTTTATTTTTTTATGGCAAGATGTAAAAAATGACAAGTGGTAGGGTTTTTCTTGTGTTTGAGAATATACCGAATTCAAGCAGTAAATTGAATATAAATTTCTAATAAGTATGCCAAAATTAAATATGAAATACAACTAATTTGAGTGAAAATGATTTGGATTTTGAATATTTTCTTCAAAATCAATATACTTAACATAATTTATCTCTTTGACATCTTTAAAATAAATGATTTTACTTGAACAAATTATTGTTGTAACATTGTACAGTGGAAGATTAACAGGATTTGGGTATACAGCTTGGTTTCTTTATGTTTTAACCTTTTCATCTTCATTAACTGATATGATGGATTAACATCATATTTTTGCTTTTCTCAACTATGAAGGTGAGAAAATAATTCTCAATAACTGGGTCTCACTGAGAAACAATGAGATATTGGTATATAAGCACCTATTGTAGTGATGGGCATAGAGATTCTGAGAAGGAGAAAAGAACATTAGTCTCTTCTGCTTCATTAGGTTTAAAATATAAAGTAAAATTATAGATGCTAAAAACAATGAAGTAAAATATAGCTTGCCAATACATATAAACTCTCATTAAATAACATTATTGTTAACTATAATATAAAACATACTTGTTTTCACATTGCCAATACTACCTAATTTGCTTTCAAAGACTTTTTCCAGTATCTTTAGAAAAACTAATCATTTGCTATTAGGCTAAACAGAAAACCAAACAAAACTATTCATACTTGTAATTTGTCATACCTACTCTAACTAGGTTCACCCAATAAAATAGAGGATGCTCAAAGTCAAATACCAGATGAATTAGAAATGTTTTCAGCATTAATGTATTCTGAATATTGATCAATATTCTTATTTATTAAAGTTAGCACCTCTAACTAAAAGTATACCATAGACTATTTCAAAATTTTTACTATTGCCATGCTATAGAGAGTTGATATTATATTCAAAAAGATTTCCTTTGATCCCAGAGTTTACTCTCATTGTGTTATCTCATTGTACAATTGCATCAGCTTGTAACATCTCACATTTGGAGATCATTCTGTTATTTTCTTGTTTTATATTTGTCCATATTAAATATATGTATTATCAGTGAATAAAGTGCATTGGAGATTAGAGCAATTTTAAGCATGTTTATGTGTGTTGTCACTATTTTTATATGTACTTCTTGACTTTATATGTTTTTATATATTTGACTTGATCATATTACATTCATATTATATATTCAAACTTACATATAAGAAGTTATAAAGGAATAATTTAACAAACACATTTCCTGAAACAAATTCTCATTTTAAACTATTGGTGCATTCTAATTTGTGTTTTATTGTTGAGTATTTTCTTCTCTTATGAGTCTTACTAAAATAGAAAACTATGAAACCTGGGGTCAGGTAGGATGACATAAAACGATTTTCATATTTTATTATCAAATTACAATACAGCAAAATAAAATCTTGGTTTTGCCCACTGTCTCAGGCATGCACTGACACCGACCCCTAGTGGTGAGATAGAATGTCCATTATACATTTCCCTTTTCAGCAAAGGTTTTTGTTGTTAAGAATTGGAATCACAATTAGAGAAGTAATAAAACAGGTAATTTAATGAGAAAGTGAAATGATTTGAAAATTAAAATGTTGGTGTGTGTTAGTATCCCTAGGAAACATGTAGTAAAAGTAATTCAAGAAAATCTTGAGTGAGTGAATTAGTCCACATGGCAAATACATTAAACGGCAAAACTATTTCTTATATTTAAATTATAATTACCTTTCATACAAGTAGGGAAATAAACAATTCAGTCCTTAAGGCTGTCATTAGAAATTAAGTTGTGTTTTTAAAATAATTGTACCCTTTTTGTCTTAACTCTCAAAAGTTATACATCAGCGAGTGCCTAATTTACCTAAATTGTTCCCCATAAGGATTAATTCACATTAGACCGTCACTGTAGCATTAGCATTTTTTAGAAAGTGCATTGTAAGACTATTGGTGTAGGGGACCTGCAAGAAATGGTGTCCAATGTAATAACAAACTACATAAGATGCAAATCTTGGCTTAGTTTTTCTTTTTTCTTCTGCTTTCCATTTTAATGGAACCTCTAATAGATTAAAATTATATTTGAAAAATAAAATTTTTTCAATATTCAATACATTTATAAAACCAATTACAAACAAAAAAGTAAAATATAGGGTGATCATTAGCTATCTCATCCATCTGAAATATGATTAAGGATCATTATATTTTGAATAATTTTATTACAAATTCTGATCTGTGACTTTTTTCCAGGGAGTATTGTAATAGTATTTCATTTTTAAACTGTGCATTGCATTGATTAATAACATATGTTTTAAAGAAAATAGTTTCTGTGATGTGACATTATCCCATAGAGCACAGTTGTGCAGGATACTAAAGGCATTCTATTCTGAAAGAATCCTAGAGTCAAAATATAAATAAATAAAATAATACTATACTTACAGGGTTAAAAGAGCATCTTCATTCTAAAATGCCTGAGCAACTTTAGTATTCTAATGCCTGAAACTCTGAGAAAGAGATCGAATTTTTTTTCCAATTTAAAGCAGAACATTTTGTCTATAGTAGAAATAGTGTGGAAAATGCTATCTCCACATTTCTTCAAAAACTCTGAATATTTCTTTCTTTGTTCTTCATGTTGTGTTTTTGTTGATACATGTTCAGTAGTGTGTAATGTCAAAGAGCTGAATGTGGTGATGGAATAAGACAGATTTTTTTTTTCCCTGAAGCATATGAAACTGGAGAATCTCCCCTTAAGGTAATAGTTCTAGTCTCCTACAGCTTGTAGAGGACATCTCCATCACTTTAATGTGCACCTGCAAGCTGCTACCTACAGACAGGACAATTTTACTCTGGTGTTAAATACGGGTTTAGCTCTAGGGCAAGATTGGGGACAGGGTGTGCTCCCAGTCCTCTTCTCTGTTACCTAACCCCATGTTTCATAGTTTTCTATTTTAGTAAGACTCATAAGAGAAGAAAATACTCAACAATAAAACACAAATTAGAATGCACCAATAGTAGTTTAAAACAAGAATTTGTTTCAGGAAATGTGCTTGTTAAACTATTCCTTTATAACTTCTTATATGAGCTAGCTTGAGCATAACAACATCCTTTTTGCTTAAATAGCAATTGAAGTATATGGCGGTATGTTGCAGAGCTTCTTCCTATATCTCTACCCTCTGCTGATATGAGTATTGAACTTGGTGTTTTTTTTTTTTTAATTTTCTTTTTAAAGAAATTTGTAGTTTGGATACAAACTATAATAACTGATAATGAGTTTTAGAAGGCTGACGCTTTTCCCTGATTGTTAATAAATGTTTCATCTTTTCTATAATATTTATGTTTCCCTAATTGTAATATTATTCAAATTAATTAAAATGAAATCAGTATTCATAATATTTTGGATTTCATTGTCACATATACCTATTGTATAATAGTATAGTTTCCTTGCACAAAATACTATTTTTCTTGGGATTCAATGTATTTTACTATCTTCATTAGCCATTAAATGTAACTTTAAGGTTTTTCCTTCTAATGCAACTAATAATCTCCAGTACCAAATATGGTCCTTTATCCCTTTCCACTTTGATGTGAGTTTAGTTAAAGAATTATTATATCCAGGGATGTATTGTGAGAAAAGAAGTGCTTACTATGTTTAGATAACCTTCGATAATAAAAATATAAACTTTCTAATTAAGCATAGTTCTAAGGAACTTGTCCCTTGGAAAGTAATGCTGCTTTCTTCTTTCAAGTGCTAAAGGCTTTGCTGTGAAGGTGAATACCAGGAATTAGCCTATAGCTCCATTCTGCAGAAACTGCAATCAGATAACTCTGTTTTCCAAAGATATTCCCCAGATATTCTCTTACTTTCACAGAAAACTAATATGAAAAATAGAGTCCTGTGCATTCAATTAGCATTATAGAAATTCTTCTGATTATATGTAAGAAATACAATTTTTTTATTTTTAAGAAAATCCTCAGTCCCTAAGATTCCAGAGTTATAGGGTTAGCTTCAGATGCACAACTGTAGGACTGTTTTGATTTTGTTTTTAATTGGAATTTTTGGTAGACAATTGAAAAATAAAACAATATAGTAACATTACACAAGGCAAATGTCAAGAAGTGGAAGTTATGCTTTTTGTTTTATTTTATCTATTACCATAATTAGTGTCATTTAACTTATTTTTAATATTATAAAGTGTTAAAAAGAAGTCTCTTAAGCCTCTTGTGACTGCATCTGTTTTCCTTTCACAAATCATTTTTGAACTAGGGTTCATTATTACTCAGTAATTTTGTTTGCAAAATAATAGACTTTAATTCTTCAATATTTAAGTCTTGTGAAATTATAAGATTATTTGGCAGTAAGAAAGATTAAACTAGTAAACAGTATATAATGACTTGTCAACATTATTCAAGGCTCTTGACCTCTTCATTCATAGTTTCCTAGGATAAATATCTATTCAGAGTTAAAGTTATTTGTTTCAGTTGAAAAGTCCTTAATTCTCCTAGCATGCATATTTCTCCAAAACACAAACTAAAAAAATGCTCTGATGTCCACATATGAATTCAAAAGTTTTACTTGTTTTAGGCTTCTTAAATAATAAAAATTCAAATTGATATAAATATTGAATTGATTTCTAAATGGAAAGGGATGCCCTTTGGAAAATTGGACATAGAGGCTATTAGAGATCTTTCAGTCAATATATTATACATTAATGGATATATTCTTTGTGCATATGTGTATTATGTACTATAAATAGAATCATTAACATTATACATATATTAAAATGGATATGGAAGTAAACACACATGTCAATTTTTAACATTATGTTTTAGTCAGCTTTTTTGCTGCTGTGACTAAGGGACCTGCCAAGAACAATTTTAGAAGAGGAAAAGTTTATTCAGGGACTTACATTTTCAGAGGTCTCAGTTCATAGACTCCATAAAGTTTCATTCCTCAGGGCTCAAGGTGAGGCAGAACATCATGACAGAAGCGTGTGGCAGTGGAAAGCAGCTCACATGATGATCAGGGGGCAGAGAGAGAGACTTCACTGACCATATACAAAATATATACCCCAAAGGCACACCCCCAGGGATCCACCTCTTCCAACTACACCCTACCTACCAACAGTTAACACTCAGTTAATTCCCAGGAGGGGATTAAATCACTGATTAGGTTAAACTTCTCATAATCCAATCATTTTGCCTCTGAATGTTCTTGTATCATCTCACACTTGAGCTTTTGGGGCACACCTAATGTCTAAACACTAACACATTACTCTTATTTTGTGACAAACTTCTTTAGTGTCTCACTGCCTATACAACTTCATTTTTAAATTTATACTTCCATAGCATTTTTATCATTGATACCAAATCTCTTAGTATATTTGTGTAATATATGTTATTATGGTGAGATGAAATAGTCTATAAAATAAATCCTTTTAAATCTAGGTTGATTTCATATGGGAACCCATTGATGGTCCAAGCTAATACAAGATTGGTTTATGTTTATATAAGAAAACAAGACAATTAAAATTTGATTACCTAATATGACCATAAAGCACTTCTGCATGTTCAATGTCTTACTGATATCATGTTTTATGTAAAACTTATAGATAATTACTTAGGTTATTATTTAAAATATACATGTATTATACTCTAATACAATGTATTAGTGATTTATATAAATATTTATTCCCTAAACTTAATTTAATAAGCTCATGTACTTCATTAGATTTTAAATTGGACGTGCCATATAGAATTACACCTAGAGTTTGTAAATTTTTCCAGCAAGCATAAACTTTCTGGAATGATAGACTGTGTTCTGACTTCCAGGGATTCAGATATCCTATTATAATCTACTTTCATTTACAGCTCAGTCATCAATACCACCTGGTTAAATCATTACACAACTGAAAAATCCACTTTCTTTTCCCTTTGAGAAACATTACCACCATTTTCATCTCTACTGTACCTGTTTACCAGAACAGTTTCTAAATGCTGTCTGATTTTATCCCCATCAACAAAAATCCCAGCGAGATTATACCCATCAGGATAAAAAGGCCACTCCTTTACTAATACAATTTCTTATTAATGTTCATCAACTCTGCACAAATAATGCCTCTCTACCTCTTTGGTATTATTGTATCTCGCTGAAAATGTTGACTCTGAACTTGGTATATATAAACTGAATTTATTGAACTTAGCCTAGCATTTGATTTCCTAATTCTGCTCATTGATTTGTCTATAAACCCATACTTTCTATCCAATTGTCTTGAAGGTATAGATCAGTGAATTCCTTTAAGAATTAACTTTAATTTCTAATTAACTGTTTTCACATATGTATTCATGATGTTAAAGCAGTATACACTTTCCTATGTGTATAAATTATTGACTAAATATGCTACTATTTTATAAATGAGGACAATAGAATTCAGAAAATAGAAATAAAGATGCTCATTCAACATCTCATACGCATTACAAAATAATTTGTATATTTAATAAATGTATTTCAATGGGATTTGAATGAATAATTTACTCCTGTATGTTGCATATACTTCAAGCATTTTTTTTTTTTTTTTTTTTTGTGGTACTGGGGTTCGAACTCAGGGCCTTGTGCTTGCAAGGCAAGCACTACCAGCTGAACTATCTCCCCAGCCCCCTCAAGCAGTATTTTAACCCCTTGAGAGGATAACTTTAATTGGTAAATTTCTAAATAATATAAAGCTAGCAAGAATATTAAAAAAAAATTATTACTGAAACATTTTAGAAATTGCTACACAATGTCTCTTTAAGATAATTTAAAGATCATTTTTATAAACAAGTACATTCTCATATAAAACCAAAAACTGAACAAAATCAAGAAATGAATATGGATATATTATAATCATCTAAACATCAAACTTTCATGTATGTGATATATTTGTTTTTCTAAATTAAAGTAAGTTGGACCTATTGTTACATCCACTAATAATGACAGGAAACCGCGGTTTTGTTCATCTTCACAGAACCTCATTGCTCTTTCCCTGACTTCAGCTTTTGAAGGCACACTGGTTCATCACACACTGGGTTTAGGACTATTGTAGATTAATTCAGTGGCAGGTGTATCTACTGAAGTATAGTGGTAAGAAGTAAAACCTTTTGCAATGGAGGTTTAACTTCACAGTCTGATATACCTATCACTTTTCCTTGTCATAGTGCTATGCAAGCTACAAGAAATTAATATGAATATGTTCTTATATATAATTATTCTAATATATAGTATGAATATTTAAGGAATATATTTTGAAATAGTTTTCATCCAAAAGTAAGTTAAAAGGCACTTCCAGCTATGATAGTATTTATAATAAACTAAATACAATAGAGTACTCATTACTCAGAGAATTTTAGCCCTGATGTTTTACTAAACAAGAAAATTAAATCAGAACTCTTACACTCTAGTAATGCCTGGAGAAAATATGTTCTAGATACCTCTTTAAAAGGTAAAATAAAAACAAGTAAAGTATATTAAAACTATTCCCCTAAATTAAAATTTCAATGAATTATATAATTATATAATTTGTAACTACGAGAATATTAATAAAAAAGGATACATAGTATTTAAACTTCTTGGCAAATCATTTAAGAGTAAATATTTATTTAAGTATGTATAAAGCCAAATACTCAGAATGTACACATATATCATTACATACAATATCTTTATTCATATAAGTAATTATGCATGGATAAGGAGACAATCTGGTTTTAACTAATCTAGTTATAACAATTGAGAATTAAAAACATATTGTCAACTAACTGAACTCAATGCTGTATACATAAGAATAATAGATTTTGTTCATCTATAACTACTAAAGTTATTCTGACCAATTATTATTCTATATAAGTTGGTAATATGTAAGAGATCTCATGTATTTCTGATATATTTTTAGCTATAGAAGAGGTTCCACTTTTCATATTAAAATGAACTTTTAAATATTCATAAATCAAATTCAGTCTGCTTTAAAATCTAATCTTAAATTAAATAATTCATTGATTTTCATTTTCCTCCATTGCAGACTTCATGGGGACCTAGAAAGTAGTTCTGGAAATTTGGTCATGATTTGATTTCTTCTTTCCTTTTATTTTTGGTTGATTCTAATGGTTATGTCTGGTAAGAATAGGATGAGTAAGAGGGAATAGATGACACTACAATCTAGGTACCGGTGCCTCTGTCATGCAGGTATTCATATGCTACAATTTTTATTTTATTTTATTTATACCTGATAAATAAAGAAGTGTTTATTATAACATGGCACATAGAGTGCTGTGTTTTGTTTTAATGCATTTATATACTATACAATCAGCTAAACATGTCTGTCTTCTCAAATATTTACCACTGCTTTCTGGAGAAACATTTTAAATCCTTTTTCCTAGTCTTTTGAGATGTACAGTAACAACCACTGTCTGTAGTCCACCTACTGTGCAGCAGCACTCTTAATCTTCTTATTCTTATCTAAATGCAACATAGTACCCATTGATCAACTTTTCCTCATCCCTATCTCTTATTCTCCCCAGTGTTTGGTAACCACCATTCTACTTTGAACCTCTATCAGATCAACTCTTTTATTTTCCACATGAGTGATACTATGCAATATTTTTTTTGTGCCTGGCTATTTCACTTAACATAACAAGTTGTTGAACTTGACAGAACTTCATCACTTTCTGTGGCTAAATGATATTCCACTGGATTTATGTAACCACATTTTCTTCATGCATTGAAGGAAGCTTTGGTTTTCCCATTTCTTAGCTGTTTTCAATAGGGTTTCAGTGAGCATGAGAATATAGATATCTCTTCAATGTACTGACTGTACTTCCTTTGACTATACGCATAATAGTGGGATTACTGGATCATTTGGTAGTTCTATTTTTAATTTAATCTATTTTTTTTTTTTTTTTGTGGTACTGGGGATTGAACTCAGGGGCACTTGACCACTGAGCCAACCCTATTTTGTATTTTGTTTAGAGACAGGGTATCACTTAGTTGCTTAATGCCTCGCCACTGCTGAGGTTAGCTTTGAACTTTCTATCCTCCCATCTCAGCCTCCAGAGCCGCTGGGATTTCAGGCATGTACCACCGTTCCTGGCTTCTATTTTTAATTTTTGAGGAACTTATATTCTGCTTTCCATAATGACTGTACTAATTTATATTATCATAAACAGAGTGAAAGAATTTTTTTCCCTATATCCCTGCCAGCACTTGTTAACTCTCATCTTTTTGAAAATAGTCATTCTAACTTGAGTGAGACAATATCTCATGACAGTTTTGATTTGTATCTTCTTGATGATTAGTGAATTTGAACATTTTTTTCCTATACCTATTGACCATTTGTATGTCTTCCTTAGAGAACTGCCTGTTTAATTCTATTTACCATTTTTCTATTGGATTATTTGTGAGATTTTTCTATGGAGTTATTTGGGTTCATTACATATTCTGAATATTAACCCTTTGTGAGCTGCATAATTGCAAATACTTTCTTTCATCTTATAGGTTGTCTCTTCACTCTGTTATTTCTTTTGATGTGTAGAATCTTTCAGTTAGGTGTATCCCCATTTGTCTATTTTTATATGCTGAAAATTTCATGTAACACAACCTAGAGTTACTGGAATATTCACCAGGCACATTAATATTGCACTTTTATCTGGACTGTTTACTGACCAGCTCAATTTTGTGAGGGTTCTCTGCCTCCTGTCCTCTCATATTAGGCCCATAAGTCTACCCGATTCTCATCACCCAACCTCCAGAAGTTATATTGTAAGGGAGATTCCTAGCAACATGTTTCATATTTGTCTACTTTTCATATTAAGTCAAAAAGACCAAAGAAAGTGTATATACTTAAATCATTACAAGTTGCCCTGTCATTATGGGCTGTGTCAGACACCTTCTCTTCCTTTAGCTTTCTACAATGGGAAACAGAAACATATCTCTATAATCGTGTATGCCCATACTCAGAGATTCATTTTTCAAGTCTGCAAAGAACTCACCCTCAGTTTACCATTACAGTGCCAATACCAAATGCACTGCATGGATCCATGAATTACCTGAAATGTGAAGGTCATTCTCTCCTCTCACAGATACACCTAACACAACAGGCATCAAAGTGTTCCCCGAAGTCATCCACGTCCTAATCCCTGGAACTACCGAATATGCTACCTCCACGGTACAATGTAACTAGGGATAAACACATTGAAATAAAGAGATTATCCTGGATTGATTGTTTTCCCATATTTTAGTTAATAAAATACTGTAAATTATGTAGATGATAAACAACAGAAATCTATCACTCACATAATTCTAAAGGATGGAAAGTCCAAATCAAGGTGCTGGCAGATTAGGTGTGTGGTGAGGAACAGCTTCCTAATAGATGACAATCTTCTCACCATGTCCTCACATGGAGACAGGGGCAAAAGAGAGCTCTTGGGCTACTTTATAATGATGCTGATGCCTATTGTGGGGTTTTATCATCATGATCTAATCACCTCCCCAATCCCCCACTTATAATAACACAACCATTTGCATTAGGATTGAAAACTGGTAAATATGGTAGATACAAACTTTAGAACAAGGAGCCCCAAAATTCATATATTAAAATCCTTATTCAGATATTATGATTTCAAGAGGCAGTGCAACAATAGGTGTTGGCGAGGATGTGGGGAAAAAGGTACATTCATACATTGCTGGTGGGTTACAAATTAGTGCAGCCACTCTGGAAAGCAGTGTGGAGATTCCTCAGAAAGCTTGGAATGGAACCACCATTTGACCCAGCTATCCCACTCCTTGGCCTATACCCAAAGGACTTAAAATCAACATACTACAGAGATACAGCCACATCAATGTTCATTGCTGCTCAATTCACCATAGCCAGATTGTGGAACCAACCTAGATGCCCTTCAACTGATGAATGGATAAAGAAACTGTGGTACATATATACAATGGAATATTACTCAGCCATAAAGAATGATAAAATTATGGCATTTGCAGGCAAATGGATGAAATTGGAGAATATCATGCTAAGTGAGATAAGCCAATCTCAAAAAACTAAAGGACAAATGATCTTGCTGATAAGCGGATGACAACATATAATGGGGGGTGGGAGGGGTTAGTGTTAGGGTTAGGGTTAGGTTTAGGGTTAGGGTTAAGGAGGGTGGCAAGAATGGAGGAAGGAAGGACTGTATAGAGGAAAAGAGGGGTGGGAGGGATGGGGGGAAGGAAAAAAATAACAGAATGAATCAAACAACATTACCCTATGTAAATTTATGATTACACAAATGGTATGCCTTGACTCCATGCACAAACAGAGAAACAACATGTATCCCATTTGTTTACAATAAAAAAAAAAAGAGGCAGTGCTTTTGGGAGTTAACTGGGTCATGAGGGCAGAATATGTGTCAATATGTTTAGTACTATTATTAGTAGAGCACGAGAGAGGTGATTTCTCTCATGTTCAGGTGAGAATACAGTGAAGGCAACTGTCCACAAACCAGGAAACCTGGAAACTGCAAATACAGATCAATCAGTGCCTAAAATATGGACTTCCCAACCTCCAAAACTGTGAAAAATAGATGATTTTTAAGTCATGCAATCAATTTAAAATAAAGGAAAAACAAATCAGAATTGATTAACAAAGCATTGGTGCTTTCACTAAAAAAATAAAATAAAAGTCAAGCAGGATGACATGTACCTATAATCCCTGCATTCCTAACTAGGAGTCTGAGGTGAGAAGATGACAGTTACAGTAGCCTAGGCAACATAGCGAAGCCTATCTAAAAAAATAAATAAATAAATACAATTAAATGGTATGCCTCTAATCTGATCAAAGAAAGAGATACTAAAAGAATGATGATAATTAAGAACCATTGTTAAATAGTATGCACTTTTTAAATGTTTTGTTTATTAAAAATTTAATTAAAAATTTTAAAAATTGGTCATTTTTGAAATAAGCAAATTGCATATATATAAAACTAATGATTGTTCCTGACAGATGTAAGTGGAAATAATGAGTTGTGTAAAATACTGTGTTTTGTGGTAAGGGAAATCATATGCATAAAATGGTCTTTTTGTTCCCAAATCAATAACAGTAACGAACTGAATCATAATCAGAAGATAGTTTTTAATGTAGGTTTGATCAAATATTTCTCAGTTGATCTGAAATAACATATGTGTAAGCATAGTCTAGAGAATTTTAAGATACAGCAAGAAGAGCCAAAAAATTTAACCATTTTGTCCCCATCCCACATGTTTAACACCTATAAAACATAAAGTATATAACTTAAGAATATAATTATATTGCAATTAATTATCATAATAATTAATATTATCTAACATTAATTAATATACATAAGTACTAGGTGATTATTTCCAACCTATTTTAATGTATCTGTGTCAATTTTGTTGAAATATTTGAAAAATTGAAATCTTGGGATTTAAGTGGTTAATAGAAAATTAAATTAAAATATAGGCTATAAAGAAACATATCTAAAGGTCCTAATTGAATCTTAGTTTTTATTAACAGTAGCCTAAGATCCACCATTTTTGGTATTTAACTTATTTAACAAATATTTTTGAAATATTATAAGTACCAGAAAATTTGTTTTAGATGCTGGGCATAGAGTCATGGTTAGGGGAACAATAAACCAGGACAGGAACTGTCCCCACCACCACAGTTGTAATAATTAACCATTTCCAAGGACCCCCTCACAACCCCATAATTAAGCTTCTCTTCTTGTCAGAAAGATTTTTACAAAGAATGACATAGGGATTTCTGCAGAGAGCTCAGTGTGGTTTGAAGCTTCCTCTTTCTTGCAAAGGACAGGTTTCTCTTTCTTGTCAAAGCTAAATCTGCAATCAAGCTGCTCGTGCACAAAAATACTATCTCTGTTTTCTTCCTAAAAATGTGCGAAACCTCTGTCTAGCCCAAATATATGAAATAAGGAGTGCCATATAACCTCCACACTGAGTATAAATCTAAAAGAATTTCCAGACTTGGTGTCCAGAGATTTTTAGGCATTAGTGCCTCTGGACCACTGCAGCTAAAATAAACATGCTTCCTAAAAATTCCTCAGGTGTCCAGTCTCATCTGTCCTGCATCAAGAAGACCTGTATTCCCAAAGATTTTGGAGGGGCAAACAGTTAATAAACATGTACACAGAAACACCAGCAAGACCCTTTAATGTAATGGTAGGTGCTCTGAAGAAACCATAGAAACAGATTGATAGAGGGACTTTATGGTGCAGGGGTCACCTTGGTATGAACTCACTCAATACAACCTTTAGCAAGTGGCAGTTAAGCTGAAAACTGAAGGATATGGAGTCGCCTTAACAAATTTGGGGAAGAAGAGAGGCATTTACCTTTCTGGTTAGAGGAAAGGGGAGTCTTGATAATTTGAGAAGCAAAGATGGCCAGTGTGGCTGGAGGTTAATATATGGGAAGTGGCTAGTATGAGATAAGATCAATGGAACAGGCAGGGAATTTTAGGCCTCATAAGAATTTTGGATTTATTATAAATGTATAGGAAATCAGGAGAGAGGACATGCTATTTAAAAATTATGATTCTTATTTTTTCAAAATGTATCATTTGTATATATAGACCTATCCAGTTGCCAAGCTTCCTACCCACAGCCCTTCCAATTCAGCTTGCTGAATACTTTCACTTTTCATCCAGATGTTTTGCTACTGGCATGCAGGGAGAAGACTAGTGATAAAGAAAAATACATCTACATTAGATATTTTAAAGTTTTCTGTTTATTGTGCCAGTGATTTGAAAGCCTGTTAAAAGGTCATCCAAAAATAAGCATTTGCTTCTGATGTTTCAGATGAGAATAATTTAGCACCTTTGCTCTTTTTGCTCACAGTTAAAATGTCTTTGTTTTCCTTTGCTTCATAGGTATACATTAGTACTTTAAAAATTGTCATAAAGTGTGGTTGATGAAAAAATCAGAAATAAGTGAAAACTCGTTACTACATTATGCTTGACTTGCTTTTGACATTCCAGGTCTTTTGGAGTATAGTACCTTTCTGAGAAAAATATCCTTCTAACAACTTTAGGTTTTATTTTAAAATTCCTAGCTATATACTTAGTGGAAAATGTTCTATTTTAAGAATCCAAGACTCAGCAACTTATTAATCAAATGACACTGAACTTAATTTTTTTCTGACATGTATAATGTAGATTATATGATCCAGCCTCATGTATATGTGTTTGGTGCACATAGGTGTGGTTTTCAGGTGCAAGCAACTGTTTGCTTATGTGATGTTTATATGTGTTTATATGTCTCCATTAAAAAGGAAAAGACAGGTGCAGCTGACCATGCTTTTTTTATTATAGAAGGTCAGATAGTCCATTAACTCTGCTATAAAAATTAGCTGACTAAACTCTTTTTCTGGATAAATTCAACTGTTTAAATAAGGATCATTAGTAGCACTGAAAGTAGTAGTAACTCCTAGATGATGATGTGTGTGCCAGATTCCAAAAAAGAATCGAAACGAATCTCTAATGCAATCCTTGCCATAATGTTTCCATAATAATATTCCCATTATCTTTATTTATGGTAACTAATGTTTTCATAGCTCTTTCTGAAAGTGTTTCTGTACTTGGATCCTCAGGATTTCAGAAAGTTGGTAAAATGAAACTGTGACCCGTAAGTGTCGTGCTTATGTTGCACCATTTCACTCTGGGTTTAAAAATCACGAAACCTAGAATGTTAACATCCTGAATGGGTTCCAGTACATTGTGAAAAATTGTGAAATAGTCAAACCGATAGCCTTTTGAAAAAAAAAAAAAAAAAAAAAAAAAAAACCCGAATCCTCTCTCTCTCTCTCTCTCTCTCTCACATACACACACACACACACACACACACACACACACACCCTTCCTCCTTCTCTCCCTTCCTCTCTTTTTAAATCAGGGATTAAATTCAGGGCCCAGGGGCTATTTACCACTACACCACATCCCTAACCCTTTTAATTTTTTGAAACAGTCTCACTAAGTTGCTTAGGGCCTTGCTAAATTGCTGAGGGTGACCTCAAACTTGTGATCTTCCTTAGCCTCCCAAGTCTCTGGGATTACAGGTGTGTGCCACTATGCCTGGCTAAAAAGCAGCATACTCTTTATCAGCTGTTTGCCTTCTAATATCTTAGAAGTTTCAGAAACATGACTCTTTCTGTTCGAGTGCCAGTTTATGAAGTATGTGTGAATGTAGAAATGATTTGGACAGGTTTATGGAGAGCCTGACTTGTAATGTTATAAAATGAAATAAACAGGTTGATTTGAACACTCTTAATGTGATTTATAATGTTTATGCCCATCTGTTCGTTCTGCTTTTCAGCAAACCTGCCAATTAATTTTAGTATTATAAGAAATATGCCCTCTTCACACACACACACACACACACACACACACACACACACACACATTTTCAATGAAAAGAAAATGTTGTCCCTATTCTTTAATGGCTTGTACCTAGTACAAGCGAAATAATGGCACAGTGAATTGTATTGGGCAGAGGTTTCATTGTTGACATGAAATCACATTCTCACTACCCACATGACAAGTGACAAATATATTGTTTCAGAATGGAAATGAGAGAAAAGGGACAGAAGAATTAGGAATGTCCGGATGTACTATGTCACCACTTAGAATAACTAATGACTTTGCTAACTAGGAGAAAGAACTCTATTGATAACACATCCAGATTGCCTGAGTTAGAGGAAGTATTATACAGAAAACTATCAAGTGAGACTAATAATACATATTTTTAGACAACAACAACAACAAAAATATTTAAACAAGGTAAATCAGAGATTAAAAGTATGGACTTTGGAGTCATATAACATGGCTTCGCGTTGGCAATCTAGTGAGTGTGCTCTTGAACAAACACTCTGAGCCTGAGAGCTAATATGGGGCTCATATGGCTGGGATTCAAGAAAATACAGGTTTTGCAGGCTTGTTTTGAGGATAAATGAAACAATACACATAAATCTCTTACTA
This sequence comes from Sciurus carolinensis, assembly GCF_902686445.1. Lineage (NCBI taxonomy): Eukaryota > Metazoa > Chordata > Mammalia > Rodentia > Sciuridae > Sciurus > Sciurus carolinensis. The sequence continues at coordinate 107,689,065 of NC_062217.1, read as the reverse complement.
CAGCATCCACACAAATTGGTTATTTTTATTATTTGAAGACATATTCATTTAGTACAATTTTAGTTGCACAGTAAAATTGAAAGGAAGATTCAGAGATATTCCACACACTCCCTGCACCCTTCACCATGCACAGCCTCCACCATCAGCCACCACTATCCACCAGTGGTACATTTGTTACAATTGAACTTACATTGATACTCCATTATCACTCAAAGTGCACTGTTTACCTTAGGGTTCACCCTTGGTGGTGTACATTCTGAGTTTTGGTAAATTTATATTAACATGTATCCACTATTATTATGTCGTAAAAAACACTTTCACTGCTTTAAACATCCTGAGAGATTAGTCTCTTCATCCTTTTCTCCCCGCAAACCCAGGCCACTACTGCTTTTTCTTTATTTCTTTATTTTGGCTGTCTCTATAGTTTTTCCATTTCCATGTAGTTGTAATCATAGAGCATGTAGTTTTTTCCAATTTTCTTTAAATTTTATAATATTAATTAAATTTCCTCCTTGTGTTTCATGGCTTATACCATAATTGATTCTGCCTTGCTATCATAAAATATCATACACAGGGTAGCTTATAAACCTCAGAAATTTATTTCTCACACTCTGGAGCCCGGGAACTCCAAGATGGAAGCTGTGACAAACTCTGTTTCTAGAGGCCTGGCTTTTTGGTTCATACTGGGCATCTTTATGTGGTAGAAGGAACAAAGGAACTCCCTTGGAACACTTTTTTAAGGGCACTATTCCCATTTATGACCTAATCACCTTCTTCCATTGGCCCCACCTCCTTAATGTTAGGAATTCAACATAAGAATTTTGTTTAGTGCTGAGTAATATTCTGTTGACTGGATATACCAGTTAATCCATTCACTGACTGAAGGACATTTTATTTCTTCCATGCTTTGATAACTATGAATAAAGATGCTTTAAACATCCATGTGCAGGTTTTGTAAGGATGTAAATTTTCAATCCTTTCTGATAAATATCAAGGAGCATGACTGTATGATCATATTCACTATTGTAAAAACTACCATACTTTTAAAGTGGCTGTAACATTTTACATTCCTACCAGCAATAAATAAGTGTTTCCATTGTTCCAGCATTAGAAATTTTCTGTGTTCTGGATTTGGGCCTTTTTAGTAGGTGTGTAAAGGTATCTCAGTGTTGCTTTATTTTGCATTTCCCTGAAGACATATGATGTGGACCATCTTTGTACATGCTTATTTGACATCTGTGTATAGTCTTTGGTGAGATGTTAAGATCTTTCTCTGTTTTTAAAATCAAGTTACTTATTTTGTAATTGTTGAGTTTTAAAAAATACTTTGAATATTTTGAATAGCAATCAATTATCAGATGTGTGAAAATATTTTCTGTGGTTTCTCTTTTAATTCTCTTGACATTGTCTTTTCAAAACAGGAAATTTTACTATCAATGAATTATAATTTATTAATTCCTTTTTTTGTTTACAATCTTGCCTTTTGTGTTAAATCTCAAAACTCATTGCCATCCCTGAATCATTTAGATTTTCTTCTATGTTATTTGCTAGGAATTTTATAGTTGTGTGTGTTTTTTTTTTTTTAGATCTGTGACTTAAATATTTTGTGAAGGATATAAGGAGGACCTATACCTACACGCATTTTTTGGAATGTGGATATCCAGTTGTTTCAACTATTTATTAAAAAAAAACTCACTTTTGTCATTGACTTTGATCCTTTTTCAAATATAATTATTTTTATTTTTAAAATAACCTACTAAATAAATATATAGTCCATCAAAAGGATTTTGGTCTATGAAGTATTGTTTCTGAAAATAGGCATTGGCCTCATTTTTTTTCCCCTCATTTGATCTTTCTTCCCTAGTCATCATTTCTTTTATGAAACCTGTTCCTTAAACCCACTTTTGAGTGTTTTATGAATGTGTAAATGTACATGTAGAATTCAGAGAAGTATAAATTATTCATTCTATTTTTTTATTTTATTTTATTTTTTTACCAGAGGTTGAACCTGGGGTGCTTAACCATTAAGCCATATCCAAGCCCCTTTTCATTTTTTATTTTATGACAGGGTCTTTCTAAGTTTCTTAGGGCCTTGCTAAAGTGCTGAAGCTGATTTTGAACTTGTGATCCTCCTGCCTCAGTCTCCTGAGTCACTGGGATTACAGGGGCGTGCCAACAGCCCAGGCTGAATTTTTCATTTTTAAAGAAGGTGGTGATCTATGTTATATGCATAAAAATAACTAACATTTAAATAACAGTTGACCCTTTCACAGAATTAGCTCATTTAATGTTGAACAAAAGATGTATGGTCTTTTCTGCATTTCAGTTTACACATGTGAAACAAAATCATTGCCCTAGATTATGCAGAAAAAGAGTGGATAATAGTATGTACAGACCTTCAGATTTCAGACCTATACATTACTACTATTATAAATGCAGTCAGCATACGACAAATGCAATTTGAGTAATTAGGTCAATAAACAGTTACATGCACTTTGAATAGACTGAGGATTCATACATGCTGGTGCTTGTGTTATTCTTCTTTGCACAAACAGATTGATTGAGACTATTCAATGCAGAAATAGCTCATAAATTGGAAAAGAAATTTCTAAAAGCTTGCAATAATCCACTAATCAGATGAAAATAATGTTAGTTCATGTGTATTCTATTATTTTTATTATTTATTAAACTGTACAGTGGTGCCATATGAACTAAATCTAAAGACTGGAAACACATAATCAGGTATAAATTGTTCAAATTCACTTAATTCTTTGTCCATTTTATTATATGCACTACATTCAAAAACATTTTCTTTACACAATGAAAGTTGAGCAATAGTTTTATGATGAATATTAATTTTCTATTCTTTTATTATAGACATCATTTTAAAAGTACAAAGTTACTTTAAATTCATATGCAATAATATTATTATCATTGTATATTAGGCGCTAATGTGTGAATAGTTATGCATTTTACATGCATTATCTTCTTAATCTTCATTACAATTTACTTTATCTGATGTCAATATTGCTACAGTTAAAAGGTGATGTTAAGCAGATTATCTAGCATACCTGAAGTCTCTACACAGTTGGTAAAAGGCATACCCTAGACTAAACATTTTTCTCTATTTACCTTTGAGAATTTCAATTTTTACTGATTCATTTATTATACATATGGGTTACTGCTTCCTGCCTCATAACATGTATTTTATTTAGCACAATCACTACTAAGTATGGCAATTATAGTGGAGTTAAATTCAAATAATGGTATGTTATAATTCATTCATTAGATAATAATTTAGCATTTATTATATTCTTTACATAGAATTTGTTCCGTGGCAGAAACAAAAGTGAAACATGTATACATATTGTCTTTGAGGATCTTTTTAGCATTAGACATAAAATATGTACATTAAAAATGATATATAGGGTTAGGGAGATAGCTCAGTTAGTAGAGTACTTGCCTCAAAAGCACAAGACCCTGGGTTCAATTCTCAGCACTGCAAAAAAAAAAAAAAAGAAAAAAGAAAATGAAATGAAAACACAAACTTTACAATGGTACATTTCATCACAACTGCATGGGTTGGTAGAGAGATTTGAAAGTACCATGTCCTCCTTTTTATCAATACAGCCACATGACCTCCAGCCACACCTTTTAGAATTCCCCACACCTTTCAGAATTTTCTAAAAAGTTTATCTTTAGGTAAATCTGGTGTTGATGTACTCCTATACTCCAGTGACCATTATGCAGCAGGAATATTAGGATCCAATCATTGGCTCCAGCTTTAGAACAAAATCTGAGGCCCAGCTCTAATTGCTTTGGGAACGTGTTCTGCTCTGTTGGTTCTATGACTCAATATCTGTTAAAACTTGGTAAGAGAATCATTAAAAGATAAAGGACAAATATTTATTGATAATAAATTGTAAAATTGAGAGCTAATGAACCATTTTTAAATTGAATAAAGATTTAAAATAGGAACAATAATAAGATGAGATAAAATAAATAAAATTCCAGTGAGTGCAAATTTTAATTGTTTTGTTTTCACTCTTTTCAGGAGGAGAATTGGAAAAACAATAAATTAGTTTAAGGAGTTAGGACAAGGTTTTAAGTCAATGGAGTAAATGGGAGAGAAGAAAGGGACTCTAGCACCAGGATCAGGAAAAGAAGCCTAATCTTCAGGCCTGAAACACTTCCTTCCATACTCTTTCTGTCTTGGTCCTAAGGTTTCTCACAACAAATCTTAAGGATTAAAAACAAAACAAAACAAAACAAAACAAAACAAAAAAAAAAAAAACGCCAAATTTACAAGCTACTCTGAGGAATGAAAAATCCTGTTTACTGGAATGTAATGGTAATAATTATGTTAGTGAGCTTTTCATTGCTGTGACCAAAATACCTGACAAGAATAACATAGAGGAGGAAAAGGTTTTTTTTGGCTGTGTCTGCAGAGATTTAGTCCATGGTGGGTCAAATTCATTCCTCTGGGCTCAAGGCAAGGCAGCACATCAGGGTGAAAAGTTGTGGTAGAGGAGGACTGCTCCTTTCATGGTGGCCAGGAAGCAAAGAGAGGGAAGGAGGACAGGACCATAAGGAAGATGCATCCTTCCAGGCCATCTCTACAAATGATCCACTTCTTCCAGCCATGTCCTACCTGACTACAATCACCACCCAGTCAGTCCATTCAAACTAGGATGGACTGATTAGGTTATAGCTCTCGTCATCAGAATATTTAACCTCCATTAACATGGAAGTTTTGGGGGGACACCTCATATTGAACCCCATAACAATAAGAGAAGGAAGGAGATCACTTTAAGAGGAGATGAAACAAATGGGAAAGGACTGATGCATGGTAGGACTTTGAACTACTTTGTACTTTTTTGTTTCCTTTTCTGATTACAGTGGAAAGTCAATAGTGGAATAGAGGACTTGAAGCAGGAGAATAGCATGATGTGATTTACATGGCACAATAACACTTTGGCTAATATGTGGAATATAGTTTGTGAACAAGATGGAGTAGGTGCATTTAGGAGGGTTTTGCAAGATAGTTCCTTGGTTGAGGGAGATGGAGAGAAATGGAAAAAGAACCAGTGAAATGCAGTTGGATGTGAAAGAAAGATATATTTTCAAATTATTCTCTTTTCCTAATCTTTGAGTTAAAAATGGATTTTCTCTACAGTGACATTATCTAAACAATGTATTTACCAGCCTATATTTTATCTCTCAGTCACCTTTCTTTAGTGCAAGAGGAATACTATATATTCTACTATAATGTGTAATAGAAAGGCTAGTATTGTTCTCTTTTCAGACAACAAGGGTCTTTTTGTGTAAGCTTGCTCTACAGTTGAGTGAGCAATGCCATCCAGTATTTGGTTCTTCTACGAGAACTTACTAGTTGGATCAGGGACTTCCAGCCTCTATCACATATCTCCAGCCAACTGAACTAGTGCTCATCAACCATTAGAAACTTTAATTTTCCCCACACTTCTCAGAATATGTAACTTTTTTCTCCTTTTCTTTAAAGACAAGAAAAATAATAAATTGAGGTGAATCAAGAAGCAAGGAAATCCTAAAGAAAAAACAATGATTTTTCCTTTTACTTGAAATTGTTGAACATCTTCAACATAACAGTTAAAGTGTACTACACATTAATTCTGTGTGCCAAGCACTTTGTATGTGTTTCCTTAATTAGCTCTCATCAACTCTGTAAGGTGCTATACTATTATCATTCATTCTTGTGCATGAAGAAACTGAGGTTCAGAGTAATTAAAAACCTGTCAAATTATCAAACAGCTAATAACAGAGCCAGAATCAAATTCAAATTGGAATGATTTATATCCAATGGGATCACGTCTGTTGCCTGACCAGTTAAGAATTCAACATATACATATATAGTGTAGTTTATGAATATACATAGGTATTATTGAAGCATTTCTTTTGTCTTAACAAAGACATTCTGGCCCTTACCTTATGTTAATGTTGAAGTCAAATGCCTTCTACAACTACCTTAAAGTAGACAGTGATTTCTTCTGTCAGAGGGTTTATTTGAATCCTACTCATGCACTGTCTTGATGTAGCTCTACTCTGTCAGTGCTGGGTTAGCATGCTTTTATACAAGAGGAATTGGAAATGAAATGCTATGAAATTGAGACTTGCATCCCTTCTAGACCTTCAGAGCACTGCTTTGCACTAAGATATCTATCAGGTGAAATTCTATAGTAGTATCTAATTAGGCTGACAGTCAAATGTGAGCTCTTGAATAAAAAATCATGTTGAAAATTTTTTTTTTATCATGTAGGTTATAAGGCTCTGAAAGGTTTGTAATTTTTCAGCCATTTATAATAAGATTATAATGCCCTTTGGTGAGTGCTGTTTGAATGCCGGGTCCTCTTCATGTACTGCTAGAGATGAAGCTCTTTATACATCACACCAACTTGGTAGCTTACATTTAAAAAGTGTCAAAATGTACATATGTACCCTACCTAAAATATTCAACCTAAATCTTTGCTCCTGCTTGCCAGAAGACTTCATTTGTTAGGTGAGAGTAGTCTGAGAACACTATGCTCTTTCCTTTAAGGTGAATGTTTTACTCACTTGTGATTTTGTTATTAAAGGAGTCATACTACTTTCTGGAATTTATGAGATTAATAAAATTAAGTAATCTAAATATTATTTGTGATGAGTCACTAAAACCTTTACTTGATAACGTCGATGTTTCTTAAATCCAATTAGTTGTTTTGATAATATTGTGATTTTGCCAATTACTTTTTAAAAAATTTTGCACAGTAGAGAGTACCTCACATTTATTTGATCTTCTCTATTGGTTGAAATCTCTAAGGGCAGGCCGAGTGAGGCAAGAGTCTATTTTCCCAAGGCTATAAAGAAGCCAAATATGTACTAGAACCCTAGTATTATGATTGTGTGGGTTCCCTCTTATTGTTAACAAAATGATCATGCTGAAGTATAAATTATTTTTTTTTCCAAATAAAGTCTAAGCATCACTAGTTGACCCAGGACAAATCATTTAATGTTTCTTTGACACTTTGTTCTTCTCTGTCAGAAGACAGGGACTGGAGTCAGTAATTGTTAGTTTCTGAATGCTCTAAAATTATCATTTTATTTACAGTTAGTCAGACCATAGTCCCCAAACCTTTGAAAATAAATGAAACAGAAACTTACAAAAATGGTTAGTTCTAGAAAGGGAAACATGAAAACTAGGATTTAAGAGATAGGATATACTTAATTTTATACTCTTCATATTATTCCATGTCATATACAAATAAAGAGGTCAAGTTTGCTTAAATAATGTAGATTTAAAAACAAAGAAACTAAGAGAAACAAAGAATATATGACTGTATACTAGATTAAATTATTTTAAAGCAGTTGCCACAGTGTTCATAAATTCTAATTCTATAATTTGATGGATGTTTCTATATGAGAATATGTCTATTTCTTTGCATTTGTTAGAGTAGCATTTACTTAGTAATATTTGCCTCAGTAATGTAATTGAACTGTTATGAAGACAGTTCTTAAACTGTTTTGTTTGCACTATTTAATACATCATTTAAATTATTGCATTATTTAATAGATGCAATTTCCACTTAAATTTATTTTCCAAATCATAATATGGGAAAAATTAGACTTTATCAATAAGAAAATGTAAAAATGCAGATTATTTCAAGCAGAGTAGATGTATGATCACCAAAAACAGATAGAATTTAGCAATAAAAAGTTACTTGCTATGTTATTCTATGGTATAACATCACTTGGTGTGAAAATTATAGAACAAAATTAATAAATGAAACATTTTGTGCTATCCTTAGAAATATTTCTGATAATTAAGGAATGAAATATTGGCAATAAATAAAAATATTAATGACTACTAGAGTATTTGAGCAATTCTTTCCTTTTCACAAATTCAAATATGAAAAATTCTTGAAAACTTGGATTTACTTTGCCTTTGGTATGATTTTCAAACTACGAAAATTACCATTCATCCTTTCTAACGGTATTTAAAAGAAGAAATAATAGGAATTTAGAGAAAAATAATTAAAGAGAAAGCAAACTAAATGTAGAGAATATGATAATATGGCTTTAGGGAAAATACAGAACCTAGGACAATGTTTTGCTTTAAGGAACTTTTACATAAATTTATGATAAAGAATGTAAATAATAGTTACTGAAAAGCAATAGAAATTTTATATGTAAAGTACTTTGCAATTATATTCGAACGTCTAAGTAGACTCAGTTATTATTCTCATTTTAACATTGAGTTATCTAATAAATGCAATGCTACATTGTCTCTATATCTATTAAATTATTTTACAGTGCATTGCATAATAGTTTTGCTAAATATCCTTGAATGTCCATAAAGTACTCCCTTTAATTATATCAATTTGAATAAAGTATAAAAAATTATTTTTCTTAAAAACTTCAGATAAATAACTGTATTCAAAATCATAATGGGAAGTAGGTAATCAATTGTAAGATACATATTCATTGATAGATTAGACTAAAAAGCAAAGGGAGAGGTAGAGACTTCTAATTATAAGTTTTTCAAAGCAAAATAATCTTATCTGCATTTTGCAAAATTACCTAAGATGTGAGCATGTCATTAGATCCCCTTCTAAATGAAAACTGTACAATTCATATTATTATTTATTTGAAATACAAAAGTTTTATTCTTGTTATTCAATATTCTTTTAAGTACCTTTTATTTTTTTGGTCCTGAGAATTGAACCCAGGAACACTTAACCACTGACGCACATTCCCAGCCATTTTTTTTTTTTTTTTTTTTTTTGAGACAGAGTCTTGCTAAGTTGCTTAGGGCCTTGCTAACTTGCTGAGGCTGGCCTTGAACTTGCAATACTCCTGCCTTAGCCTCCCATGTGGCTGGAATTACTGGCATGCACTCCTGTGCCCAGTACTTTTTAATTTTATTGCAAATACATTTTTAAATTATGAGGACACTTTTTTTATATGATGGCTAAACTGTACAGATACGGTGTCTGTTTTAGTCAAAATGTTATCTCATTACCTGGAGTCGTAACTGACATCCTGCTGAAAATCAATAGTTATGTGTTCAGAGAATGAAGAAATGGGTAAACGACAGTTCTCTATTTCTGCTTTTCCTCAACCTTTTCCTTTTTTCTATAAGGTTATTAAATTATAAGAGGAATAACTTTAATTTCAATTTTATCATGAGTTCAACTTCTATAATCATGAAATAACTATGACTTTGCTTCTTCTCCTGAAAAACAAATTTAGCTCAACTGTCATTTCTCTCACTGTATTTCTAAAAAAAAGAAAATTTAGGTTTTCATGTTGTCTAAAGACAGTTTATGTGACTGAACTGTACTTTCCATGCTGTGTTCAGGAAAGTGATATGCACAAAGAAATCAGATACCTCAATGCCCTATTGCATTTGAAAGCCATGATTCATGTGCTATGATAGAATGTATTTTGCAATATGCAATCTGAACAACAACTTGGGTCCTTTAAATATATAAACAGCATAAAAAATGTAAGACTCTATGACCACAAGACAGAGTTTCATTTGAAAATTGATTCTACTCATTTGTACTTGTTCTGGAGAGCAACTCACCAAGAATGAGGAAATGAGTGGCTAAGAGAAGGGAAGGTATAGGTCTTGTGGCTGCTTTTATCAACAATTTGAAAAATGATTTACTATGCAATAGGGTTCAAAATCCTTTGTTAAATTAATTATTAGATAACAAAACAGAATCACAATGACTGAAAATAATGCATAAGAATGATACCTTCTATTTGTAAACTCCAACATCTTTTTTTTAACCTCATGTGTTAAAGAACTATCCCTTTATTGAACTGAATAAAAGCTAAGTGGTGACAAAACCGAAACAATAAACATGTTACAAAATAAAATAAATACCATTTAGTAGAGGCATCTACCCAGAAATCATAATTGTATAAATCAATAATATAATAAAACTTATGAACACAGCTATGTTGAAGAATTAAAAGGTGATTCCTAGAGTATACTTGGTGTTTATTTTATTTAGCTGAGTATTTTGAGACCTATGTTTTTTAGATCAATGTTTCTCAAACTTTATCTTGCATAAGAAATACTTGGAGACACTTTTGAAAGATAGATCCCTAGCTCTACTCCAGAGATTCCAATGCAGTGCTTTTGAGCAGGGATCAAAGTTAGCATTTCTCACAAGTCCACATTGATGTTGATCTTACCAGTTTTAAAGACAACATCTTGAATCATGTCTCTTTAGAGCATTTGAGACTCTTCAAACGTTTACAATCTAGATGTTACACATGTTGGTGGTGAGAAAACTCTTGCAGTTAATTCTCTATTAAAAGGGTAACTTTTCCCTTAGAATTTGGTAGTAAAAGATTTCAAGTGAAATAAAATGGCATCATTCCTTCTTAAGAATGGAAGCAAAGGTCTCTTTTAAAGTTTTGTTTTTGTTTTTATAGGATGTAAATTTCCTCATATCTTAAGTATGAAATATATGTCAACTTAGCTAACATTATACAATGAAAAAGTCACAAGTGGCCATGTACCATAGAAAAAGGAACACTTACTTACATCTTATACTTACTGTTATGTGTCAGATGTGACTGTGTCCTGCTTTTGCTTCTCTCCTTGAATGAAGGAACAGTCCCTATGTGGTACGATGTGTATCTGATGGAAGAATTAAAAAAAAAAGAAAAACCCATTATCTCTAAATGAACTCACAAGTGACAGATTTTATTGGAGAAAGCAAGTCATACATACATTTATTCCCAATTAGCTCATGGAAACATAACACCTTCCCACAGGCAGAAGTGTCACCAGTCACAGAAAGCCTGACATCAAGTGGGCAAAGAAATACAATTTCCCCTCCAGGAACAAAAACTGATATTTTCTGATGCTTCTTCTGTTGGAAATAATTTTGAAAATTACTAATAATTTTTGTGAACTTCACAATTCAGAATTTTATTCACAAATAAATATTTGCCATTACCAAAGAAAGAGTAGTCATATTTTAGTTGATGTATTTCCAATTAATCCTCCCACAAAATTGAATATTATATACTAAAATATATAAATTTGCTTGAGACAGCATACTATTTTTTTCTTGAATTTATTAGGAAGAAGAAAATGCTAGACTTTGAGTCAAAGACCTGGGTTTGATTTTATTTTAATGCTTAAAGTCACTGTGACCCTAAGGGAGCTAATTAACTTCTTTTAGCCTCAATTTTCTCTTCTCTTTAATTTAATAAGTAATAGTGTCTTCAGAGTCTGCAGAACCTAGAATAGAAACAGAGGGAATGATACGAATAAAATAAAAGCACATCAGAAACTTAATGAGAAATCAAATTCCGAGTCTGATTAAAATGGTTATTTTGTGGCTTTTAATGATTTCCAGAATCACTGGTTATTGAAATTTCAACATCAATTTATTAAGAGTTTTAATGAATTGTGAACACCATGGAAGTGAAGTATAAAAACACCCACTGATTCAAATAAAATTTTTTAAGATAACTAAATATATGATTTTTATATCTGAGAAACTAGGAAAAAGACAGGTTAATGTTAAAAATAGCCAAGTTACACTCTCTGACTAAGAATTCACAACATGCAATAAAGATTCTTATTTTTTAGGCTATGATGTATAATTAGCTTTTATGAAATTAATGGCAGGAGAAACATAGATTTTTCTATAAAGTAATATTTGACCTATTAATTATTTTTCCATCTATCAATCATCTATTTCTTAATGTTTTGTTTTGTCATCTTGCAACAGTTATTTCTTAAAACATTCATTCCTTGGTTGATTGTATCTATTGAATAGAACTTAGGTTGAAAGTTTCAACAGGTAAACAGGTTTACATGTTTATGTCATGATTTTATAGTTTTGAAAGACTTTCTTTTGGAAGATTGAGTTTTCAGTTACAGGTGACAGTGACCAAAACACCCAATGAGAACAGCTTGAGAAGGAAAATTCTATTTTGACTATGGATCCAGAGGTTCAGTTCATGGTGGGTCAATTCCATGGCTCTGGGCCCAAGCTTAGGCAGAACATCATGGTAGTACAAAGGTGTGATGGAGGAGCTCTGCTCCATTTATGGCTGCCAGAATGCAGAGAAAGGAAGGGAGAGGAGGCCACAGGAAAAAAGAACCCTTTCAGAGTACACCATCAATAACCTACTTTCTCTAGTTATGCCCCTCTGTCCATAGTTATCACCGGGTTAAGTTTATTCAAACTAGGACAGAGTGATTAGGTTTCATGATTCTCTCCTTATTTTCTTAAATATGCAAAAAGTATCAGGGCAATCAAAGGGCAAGTGCACCTGTTGCTTTGTGGTCTCTTTCTTCAATTAATATGTAAAATATTTTTACTCATACAGTGACCCACCATAATACTCACAGATTATTTCTTGTAAGATGTAAGTCTGCTTCTGGTTAATACTTAGTAACACAAAAAGGACACTTTGAGTCATACACTGCACAGGAATGGATCACATATATTGTGGAGTTCCCATTAGTTAATATTACTTAGCAATGTCATAGCCATCTAAGTGTGTGAAACTATAATCCACCATGTTCACAGATGAAACTGCACAGAATAATGTAAAGATGAGTTTCTCAGTACTTATGCCCATCATTAAGTGGCATGTGAGTCTATTCACTAACTAAAATCTTGCCTAAATTTATGTTTTGAATATCTAGGGAAAATAAGTTTCTTACTAGACGTTTCTAAGAACCAAAATGATGGTGATATTTTAATATGCAGTTGTAAATTCTAAAATTAAAGAAAAATGTGCATTTAGAAAAGACTCCTTTAGGTCAGACTTGGTGGTACACACCTGTAATACCAGTGACTCCAGAGACAGGCAGGAGGATTGCAAGTTCAAAGCCATCCTCAGCAATTTATTAAGGCCCTAAGCAACTTATCAAGAACCTGTCTCAAAATCAAAATAAATAAATAAATAAATGCAAGGTTCTGGGAATGGGGCTCAGTGGTTAAGTGCCCCTGGGTTCAGTCCTCAATACGAAAAAAAAAAAAAATACTTCTTTAAAAATAAGGAAAAAACTGTATTTTGTGACCTTCAGTTTGATTTTCCCAAGTCTCAAGTTCCATGAATGCTTCCCTATCAAAAGCACCTTGTATAAACCTTGAAGCCAGGCACTTTTCTCCTTTATTTTCAAAGGACATTGTATATGAAGCCAATATTATATTTTAGATTGCATTTTAAATAGGTATTATTGTCCCTATTCCCACTTGTTTTTCAAAGTAGAAAAGATTTTCATTTAAGAAAATATCTGAAATATGAACATAATATATAATTTATGATAGAGTCTTATGTACATAATTCACACTGATTGAAGTCTTTACATTTAAGCAAAAACTGTAAGATAATCATGAAACTTTATTACTGAGAATCAATGTAATTAATATATTTTGTTCTACTTGTGTTACTTCAACCCAGAGGTAATTTTAATAATGCTTAGTAACCAAATTTATTTCAACTTATATCTATTTTCTTTTACAATATATGAGCAAATCTGTGATATATCCTGATAAGAAAATAGTCATTTTAAGTTTTTCAACTGTACTCATAATGCACTACGCTTATTGAAGTTTAAAAACAATAAAGCTTGACACTTCTGATGAATATTTATCATGTCACATTTTGTTCCTTCATGTAATTTACTAAACCATTTCTAATTAATCTTAAATATTCAACTGAAGCCTGAGACTGTCTAGAAAGTGAAGGGGAGAGAAACAATGCTGCAAGCTGTCATGTTTTTTACTAACAAGAACAACATTGAATGCAGATGAATTTGTAATGTTGAAAGAGTCATTTCTCTGTGCTTTCAACCTCATTACTTGAAATTAATAATGTATTGAGATGGGTTCTATATTGCCCGAGTCACATGAGATAGTGGGAAATCACAGCGATGTGGGGTTTTAGAAAGGTGATGAGGCCATGTGATAAAATTGTAAGAAAGAGATGACTTCATGCTCTGCTTCCTCACATTATCTTCACTTCCATAACTTTTTCAATTAAATTTCAACAAAAATGTCAAATCTGAAGTGGTTTCAAATTCCTCATCTGCCTTTTGTAAAATGATTCAGTTCATATGCAATGGGAGCTACTTATAAAATGTTGCTGAGCCTGCAACTCCAAACCAGTCAGCAGTCTGAAAATTTGCTCAGATTTAGATCATTTAATGTAAATTATTTTCTGCCTTTTCATAACCTTATTTTTAATTATGTGCTTCCTAAAATTAGGGTCAACTCCCTTCTTTAGATTAAGAACAACATCAGTTCTTATAAGATGTATAATAAACCTAAAATTTCTATTACCCAAAGTCTTAGAGGACAGTTAAAAGGGACTTTTTTATTACCTTTTTATCTCTATTTAAAACAATGGTATGCAGAGTTCAGATATCATCACCCAGGGTTTGTAAAATGTCTCTGAAATTTATTTTTCATATGCTTGAATAGATTTGAAGCTTCAGTTTGGGGGCTGCTAGACAATTTTCCTTATAAGCAGGTGTCTCCTTCAAAGGAGAGCAGACTGCATCTTGTAACCCTCTAAAGGAAGGAATAAAAAATGATTGCCTGTAGTGAGAAAATAAAAACTACTTTGCTTAATTTAAAGCAGCTGCAATGAGCAAATCACCCTCTCTGCTTTAATGGTGGCTCATAGAATCTCTGGACAAAGATTTCATAGAAGTGTTTTGAAAATATTAAATACAGATAGTCTGACTTATCAGGAGTTTAAACCCCTATGAATCCATAATAAATTGAAAATATCTTAAGTTGAAAATGCACTTATACCTAACCTACTGTACAACTTAGTGTAACCTACATGTCAGAATATAGAGTTGAAAAAAATCATCTAACATAAAACTTGGTTTTTACTTTAAGTATTAAATATCTCATGGAACTTAATACCATACTGAAATTGAAAAACAGAATGATTGTGTGGATACTCATTATGCATATACTCACAATGTATTATGGTTTGGATATGAGGTTAATGCAGAAATGTTCAGAGGTAAATTGATTGGATTATGAGAGCTGTTAACAGATCAACACATAGTTTGAATAGAGTAGGTGAAACTGTGAGTAGTTGGGCCGTGACTGAAAGAGGTGGGTCCCTGAGACATGTTCTATAAGGGTTCATCTTCCCTGTGGCCCCTTCTGCCTTCCCTCTCTTTGCTTTCTGGCAGCCATGAGGGAAGCAGCTTTCCTCTGCCACACTCTTTAGCCATGATATGCTGCCTCAACCAAGGTCCACAGCAATGGATTTGACTGCCCATGGGCTGAACCTCTGAAACAGTGAGCTAAATTACCCTTTTCCTCCTCTAAGTTGTTCCTGTCAGGTATTTTGGTCACAGGGATGCAAAGTTGACTAACACAGCAGGAGACATGATGGAATGTAAAACCAAAGCAAAATATCCAGGAAATGCTGGAAATAGTGTTGCTGCCCAGAATCACAAGAAGATAGCATACTAAATATCACCATCCTAGGAAAAGGTGAAAATTTTAAAGTATGGTTTCTACAAAATTTGCACACTTTAGTACCATTGTAAGCTGAAAAATCATAAGTTGAACCATTTTAAGTCACTTATGCAACAATCTAAAAGTTCAATTTAGGGCAAAATGTTCTATAAGACATGAGGCTGGGTACAAAGGAAATATAAAAATTAGTAAGATATCCACACTGATTTTTGAAATACAGTCAAACTAGGGAAGGAACTAAACCCTTTTATTAGAGAGTTCAACAACAGAAACTATTGCATACCACACCTATTGCATGGTGTCAGGTGTTGAATGACATTGCATTCACGGAAGAGGTTTCAGAACAGATTTTGTGAAAATGTGTGAAATTGTTTAAATAATGAAGTATGATTTGTAAGTCTTGATATGGAAAGATAAGACCAGTAATAGAAAAAATGTAATGTTTTGTGAATTTCTCTAGCAACTTTGGTAGCTCAGCAGTGGCAAGTTTGGGAGGAAGAATGGGTAAACAATGTTACCACTAGAGAATGAGTCCAGTAAAGGTGGGATTGTGACTTTCTTTTTCTATAGGTTTCTGGAACATGGAATACCTCACACATATCAGGACCTTAAGATTATTTGTTTAATATTGAAATAGCCAAAATGTTGGAAACTTATACTACATTTTTTTTAAATTGTACTTGAAAAGACATGTATGGACTCATGTATCTGAAAAATATATTGTATATTATTAATTTCTAAATTATATACACCAGTTATAATTATATGAGTGCAGATCTGATAAAAATTGAGGCTTTTACAATAGCTCAGTATTTAGATACATGAAAGCATGTATTTTAATGCATTGACATTATATGGAACAAATAGGAGGTAGTACATTTTTGAGATAAATAACCAGACTAACATGAAATAATCCATTTTGTGAAATACTGAAAATAAGTGGAATTGCAATTTGGAAGACTTGCTTGTAATTGTGTATGTGAATTTTCTAATATGGTGGGTAGTTTCAAAGAAGAAAAGTGAATTGAAAGATGGGCTTATTTCTGTGACATGGTAACATATATAGAATGCATAGGTGAAGTTAGACCAGCTAGGTAAAAATTGAAAATTCTAAAAGGAAGAACACAATGCAGCCTTTATAGTAATTCCATGTGACAGTGATGGTTTTCCTACAGTTGTTCAAGCTAATAGGTAGATTGTCAAATGCTTTTGACATAATCATCTAGTTTAAGAGACAAGATTTCCTTTCTTATCTCTATTTCAACTCCAGGTGTTGAAATCCCACAGTGTCTCTTCAGGGGGATTTTCAAATGTCATAGCTGATGGATAATGGCTCATCCACAAGAGATTAGTTACTGGAGGGCCTATATTGCAAGTCTTTTTTATTCTTATTTCTGGTCTTCACATCAGCTGCTGCTTCTTATCATTCATTCTTTGTTGTATCTTGTCTCTATATTTTTTCTCATTCCAGTTTCCTCTTTTACCTCCTCTCTTTTCTGTTCTCTTATCCATTGCTACTATATTCTTTAGTAGCAGAACAACTGGCTGTAAGAGCAACCATCTAGATTTTCTTTGACTTGTACTCAGATAAGAGGTTTCTTTGAAATTTTTCCCCTGTTTCCATGTAGGTAGAAGATACCTCAGGAGGATAAGAAACAAAGCAGAAAAATGAAATAGTCAGAAAACAGAATAATGCTTCCTTATGTTATTCTGTAATTCATCTATAAAAAAGGCACAAGTGACCCCAAATATAAGCCCTGTGGAAATTTTAAAATCAGATCTTAATGAAGAAAGAGTAGATATTTGGGAGGAAGACTGAAGAAAAATATTGACATCCATACAATAGTCTACTTTGAAAAGAATCTCAGCTTCAAAACAATTTAAAAATAATACATCAGAGCAACACAGAAAATACTTCAAATGATCCACAAAGAACTGATGAACAAAATCATGAAATGGAATGAACTCTCAAAGAATGTCAAGAACTGACATGTAAAAAAAAGTCAAATTATTTTTGGCTTTCTATATAAACCAACTACAAATTTTATGTTCATGTAAATTAAATATAATTTTTAGTAGTCTTCAGGAATCAACATGCTTCAAGTAAATTCATTTAGACACACTGGGAGACAGACCACCCATATGGTTTAAACAATTAATTTGAAACATAGTTGGCTTCTGCTTTGACCTAGCACTTTATTTTCTTATCCAACTAGGGCTCGTGCATGAATTCACTGAGGGACTTGACTTTGAATGACTTTTAATTTAATAAAATTATCTCTTTGACTTGTTTGGGTCAAAACAACTACCATTAACACTAATGTGTTTTGAATTATTGTATGTTAACATCCCTAGTGTTAAATGACTAAAATCATACTTCAATAAATAAATAAATAAAATATCTTACTTTTACTCCATGTAATATACATCTCTTGAAATAAAATATCTATCACTAACTCTCCCTTTCTGTTAAGTAATATCTCATTTTTTTATGGCAATGTTCTCACTAGTGCCCTATACTTCATCTCTCCTCCAAATCACCACATTATTAATTTTATTAAGCACCATTTTCAGTTGTTATGTTCTAACAAAATTTTTACATTTAATAGTTTCTACTTCATGCTGCCCTGATTCTGTTTTCAAAGCACTCTCAAGCAATCCACTCTCAATGTTTATAACATAATTTTCCTCTGCTTTATTGAGCTGATATTGTCACCATCCCACAAACTCAGCATGCCTACTTCTGCCTCCAGAGATTTATAAATATGGTTTTCTTTGCTCTCAATTCCCTGAAGGCAAACCTTCATGTCTATGAATTGTATTTTTTTTGTGTGTGTGACCTTGCTTAAATACTCAATGGTATCTTGGTTCACCACACTGTCTGTGACATCTTTTTCTCTCTTCTGTCTGTGAATAAGGCTTAAGACAGCAAATACCAAATAAAAAATGAATGATAATGTATAGTGTTACTATTATTTTGGATATGCTAGTTTTGCATTTTCAATTTGATGTTGCTGTTTTAGATAAGTATGACAATTTGCATATTTGCTTTCTATTTAGGTCCAAGCAATGATTATTCACTATCTGTTTAGTTTCTGTGCAGAGTTTATCTATAAGTTAAGAGGGAAAATGAATAAAGTATGGTTTCCTTGAAGGGTTCATTACTGCTGAATTGAAGATAAGAAAATTATTCATGTTGGAGCAACAAAAAACTAAAAATTTTAATTTATTAATATTCATATTCTTAGAAAAGAAGATGGAAAATTTTATACCAAAAAAATGTATTTAACCAAAACACCAGTATTGACTAAACAATAGCTAGAATCTATGTTGTTTTTCTGTTTAGAATAAGTTTTCCTGCTACTATTCTCAAATATCATGATTCAGAAATACTCTAAGTTGAGGAAAAATTCACAGGACATTTCACAGGATTGTAATGCAATTCATTTGAGACAGTATAAATATTTCTACTTTTTTCACATAGATTTTGGATGTATGGTATTGAATTTGGTTTAATTAATAAATCATTAACAAACTGTAACATATCACCTCTTGTTCTTGATGATACAATGTTTCTTTTTCACTAATTTCACTACATTTGTCACTTTTGCTTTCTACTTCATCTCCCTTGATTGTCCCAAATAAAAAATGAAAATGCAGAAGCTATATCTTTGCTACAACTTCTTTTCAAATTTGGAAAAAAACAGTGACCATCTGAGAGGTGAAAAAAAGTACTAGGGACTATGCTAAACACATTGGCATCTTCTGGTCCTTCTTGTTTGCATAAACATTAGAAGGGGCATTCTTAGAACTGGCTTCATGCTTCCTTCTAGCTTTACCTAGAAATTAGTAAGGCTTATTGATTCATTTAAAGATTCAAGTCTTCCAACTGCTTTTCCAAAAACTTTTTTGCTCATGTCTACTCATGTATTGATAGATATATTCTCCTCTGGAACACCAATTATCATCAAATCATCCTGCCTTCAACATCTTATATCTTTTTCTCCACTGTTTATCATCCCTTCCTTTTTCTTTTTCTGTATTATGGGACAGCTTTACATGTTTGTCCCAGTGTAATTTCTAATTCAATTTTCAGTCATGAATTTTAGAAATGAACTTAATATATGTTATGGTTCAGCAATTTTCTCAATTTATGCTATTTCACTAATTCATTTATTTTCCTTTAACATTTTTCTGACACTCCTCCTGCTCACTTTTTCTTTGTCTGTTTTCTTATTTTGCACTTTTCTTTTTTAATAAACAACCTATTTTTAAAAACATAAGCCAAAATATAAAGCAAAGTTTTAAAATGTGTTTCTTTTCTATATACATGTACTCGTGATAATGAATATCTTTATATTACAACATTTGTTCACAATTATTTATATGTTTGTCTATTTTTTGTTTACACACTCTGCTTTAAAAATGGGCTGCCCTTTTATTTGGATACTTTCCTAAACAGCAGTGTTGGAGATGTATTTTTTAATAGCCCCACTATCACCTCTGCTGGTTGGTTTCCAGGTCTGCACTTTAGTTGCCAGGAAGGATTGTTCCTGGGCTTTGAACAATTTGTTTCATAAGGGAGAAACTCAGTGAGACTTGGGAAAAGTCCAGATCTCTTGCTGAGTTTGGAATAGATGCATAATGTTAGTCTTTCACCAGCAGGTGCTTTCAAGACTGGCAATTCAAACAGAGGAGAATATTTTAAATGATGTGTTCCAAGTACTTCCCATGCTTTGATCTTTCTAAAAGCATCCTAGAATGCTAGCAGGGAGTCTTTTCTGGAAAATTTATATTTATTGTGAGACACTGCAGTGCTCTGAGTTGGACAATGTGTCTTTAGGCCTTACTTTACCTCTACTTAGCCTCACTCTACGTGAATGCCATTTCACATGACATCTCTGCACTGTCTGATGTGGATGATGTTCCTTTCATTTAGGTGATGATAAAAATATTCTCCTGTTTTTAGATTCCTTTCATGATGTCAGTTGACCTCTGAGAGGGTGACTCTTTTGAATTTGCCATCTTAGTTGAAAGTCACAATCATTTCTTTTTATGGACCTAATTTTTAACAAAATTAAATATGAGATTGAGTTTTATTTGACCAAAGAAACTCGGAACCAGTTTTTGTTTAATGCAAATATTTCAGTCCTTGAAAAAGATACTTCCCTTGAGAAATTCAAACTTAATAAAACAAAAGTATGAAAAAGAAAAGAAAAATATCATTACTGTAAATCAGTAATTTCTAAAGTTAAATTTTAATTTTTATATTTTATGTAATTTTGAATTTTTAACCTATTAGAGAATGAAAAATGTTTGTGAATGCTTCAAAAAAATATGTATTTGACAGATGTTTGTTATATCTGCAAGTCAGATACATTTCTACAACATGATCAAGACTGCAATGTCCCCAGTAATAATTTAGATTCTACTGGAAGAGGCTTATCAAGAATAAAATAGCAGTAAAAGCTGTAATGTATGAAATAAAATGAGGTTTTAGGAGGAAGTGACTACTGAGATAGGGCACACTTTACATATGGTTAAAGAATACCTCCATTAGAAAATTATATTTGAACTGAAACTTTAATTTGAGAGACAGGGAGACAGAATGCTAGCAAAAAGCCTGATGTGGATGGGAAAAAAGGGATACAGGGATATGGGATAATCCTAAATAGAAGAATTATAAAAAAAGATAGCCAGCCACATTTAGCATTACAATTTAGAGCTTAACCTTTAAGGAATAAAGGAAAAAATTAGAAATAAATATAATAATAATCTTGGATAGTGGTTAAGTAAATGAAGAGAAACCTCTTTTCTCCTCTTTTCTCTTTTTCCACTCTTGATCTAAGATCAGAGAACTCTGTGTTTCAGGTCAATATGGTCACCTGTAGATGAGAATTCAGTAATCCCTAATCCCAAACTTCAGATAGGTAGATTGTGTAGATTTCTAAAGATTCTACATTGGAAGTTTGCAGAAAGTCTCATGGCTCGAAGTGTATGTACATGTCAGTCAGCAATGGGGTTCACTGTTACTATGTAGTCTCCTCCCACAACCTCCCATTAGAATGGGATTCCTTGGTAACCATATATTACCAGGGTCTTGCATCAGAAGAGTTCAGTTCTGGTTTATTGAATATTTCCTGGTCATTTATTGTTTGGATAATTACCCACAACCATTTGGTTAGCAAACACAAGTTAGCAACTCTCCTTGGGCAGTTCAAAGTATTATCTGATCTATATAGATCTAAATCTTCTATTTTAAATCAAAATGATAACTGATTTTCCTTTTCTTGTCAAGGTTATGTACCTCAAAAATCAATCATGTAGGAGCAAATCAATAGAGTAGAGGAAGGTGATTTAGAAGAAGAGAGGAGGGGAGGCTGTGGAGAAGTACTGGGGAGTATACTGCAACAAATTCTATAAATATATACATATATATATGTATATATATATAATTATAATGCATAATTAAAATAATGATAATAGAAGGGAGGAAAGTAGAGTAGAACAAGCAGATCAGGGGGAGGGAGGAGAAGAGGGAAAAGGATAGTACTAACAATGAAATTGACTAAATTTTATGTTATGTGCATGTACACATATGGCATAATGAATCCCACTATCAGGCATAATTATAATGCACCAACAAAAATCAAATATGGATTATTTTACAAAAGATTGAGAAAAAATTCATCTTTTAGAGAAAAGGAAACTTTTGTTTTTTTTAAATTATCAGATTCAAATCATAGATTACGTAGAGGGAAATGAGAGGGAGGAGGGGGCGGGGATATGAAAGATGGTGGAATGAGACAGACATCATTACCCTATGTACATGTATGATTACACAAACGGTATGAATCTCCATTGCACAGAACCATAGAAATGAAGTTGTACCCCATTTGTGTACAATGAATCAAAACACAGTTCATAAAAATAAAAAATAATAAAAAAATTTAAAAACATGAATATATGTACATGCAAACATGAAAGCATATATATGTCTATTTGTAGTTATTCTTTATTATTTTGGAGAAGTATAAAATACTTGTATACATATATGTGATGTATGCTTGCATAAATAGTTCGGGGCCACTGATCATCAAACAGTATATTCAGAATAACTCTTAGGTGATTTGTCATCCAGTCAAATGTTCAGTATATTTTATGTTGACCATTTTTATATTGTGTAGTCACAGTGAACTTAAGTAAAATTTATTTGCAGGTTTTGTTCTGTTTTAGTTTAATTTAGGCAGAATAAATAGTACAATTCAAAGTTCTGTAAGTCACTTGCACTCGATATCTGAGAAAGACAATATGATGAGGTTGTGCACGTAGCTCAGTAGTAGAATGCTTAACAGGTGTGCATGAGGTCCAGGATTTTTTCCCCAACATAGAAAAAAAAATTCCCAATATGATCACATATAAATTCTGACTGACTAATGATGGGTTTAAAAACATCATAACTTGATAACTTGAAAATGTGACTAATACACCTAACCTAACAAAAATCATCTGTAAGCAATTCAGTATGCATAGAGTATTAGCTGCTCACCATCTTAATCAATGGTTGTCTGTGAATCACAGCTCATTGCTGCTGCCCAGAATTCTGAAAGTATAGTACATGTTACTAGTCCAGGAAAATATCTACTACTGAATGGCTACTGAATGCCATTTTTTACACACTATTAGAAAATCAAAAAATCTTAATTGGAACTATTAAAAGTTGAAGATCATCTCTGTTTGGTTTCCAGATAACCACTAACAGTGATAAGAAAAGGGATCTTAAGTTTAAGAGAGATAATTAGATTACTGTTGAATACCTCTCAGATAATGAACTAGAATAATTTAAAACAAATGGTTAGTATAAATATGATAATTCATGAGTCAGGAATAAAGGGTGAAGTTGTCACAAGTCCCTAGATATTTTGCAAACTTAGAACTTCCTTTTTTGGGTTAATAGTTCAGCTGTTTGTCCTTAATTTCAAATTTGTGGTCTCAAATACCTGTTTATGGAAGACTTTTTTCTATAATTTATAAATATATTTAGGATATAATTTATGATGATAAATTAATTTATAATTTATTTTAGAATTATAAGTTTAGGGTTTTTTAAACTTTTTTTTTTTTAAGTTGTGGATGGGCCTTTATTTTATTTATTTATGGCAGTGCTGAGGATTGAACGTAGTGCCTCACACATGCTAGGCAAGCCCTCTACCACTGAACCACAACCCCAGGCCCTATAAAGTTGTTAAAAATTAAACTAATATATAGAAGCAAAAGAATAGGTCCCTATGGCAATTTTCTTCTTTCTACTTGGAAAGGACAGTTAGTTTCACCTTATAGAGTTCTTTGAGCAATGACACTGTCTTCTGGTTCTATGTACGGTAAAATATTTTAATGGATTATTTCTCCTCAGGGGTGACAGGTGAATTTTCCTTTCTCCACATCTTTCTGAGAATCAGTCCATGAGACAGAGATCTGCATTGAGTGCATATTCAATTTTTTTAAACAAAACAAAAAATTTGCTCTAATTTTAGATCCTATATAGACAAATACAGATAAACACAAATAACTAAGCATGTGTTTATTTTTTCTCTTACAAGGAAGGTTTTATACAATGCACCTAAAATAATATCAATCGTAATATTAATCACAATATTTCATTTAAATTCAACAATATTTGTTTTTTAAGTTTATTGTTTGAAGTTTCTAGGTATTTGAAGGACACATGGAACTTCAGAGTTACACATTTGTTTAATGTATCTTCTAAGGACAAAGATTCTTATATTGCTGTATAACAGGAAGCTTTGAGTTCTTTTCAGAGTACAGAGCTTGTGAAAATGAGGCTGAGTAGAAAGCCACAAATCTTCCACAGCCTGGTACAGGTTGAAATGAAGGGTGAACCACAAACTCAGAGCTCATATATGCTAGGACCTGGAAGTGAACTAAGTTTCTGTATCATAGAATGGGAGATGAAATCCTGTCAACAGCCAAGACTCCTGGAATAGAACTTATCTACTTGGAGGAAATTTTACATTTTGAAAGGAGCCACATGCCTTTTAGGCAATTTGTGTGTAATAAACATAACCATGTATAAATACTAAGAGAATAAATATAACCATAATGTTCATTTCCTATCTTCATCAATACATCTGTTAAGTCATAGATCATGATCAAAGTATTATTTTAAAAATTTGAACATTAAAACACCAGCCACTCCCTATGCCTGTTGGATAGAGTATTTCTCTCTTCTAGTTACATTGCCATACATGTATGTGTATACATATATAATTTTATGAAGTCTTTATGATTAACCAAAATTTAAGTAATGCTTTTAAAACTGCTTACATAATTATCTGTGCCTCACTTACTGAATGAGCATTTTTAAGTCACTCACTTTTTCCAAGTGTTCTATGAGCTAAAAGGAAAGCAAAAATAATTGCAATTTTATCTTTGATTTTTAATTCCAAAGAACTTATAATGCAGAAATGAAAACAAAACATGAATAGATATTAGAAACATGTTAAAAGGAACATTATAGTTTATTTGGGTCCCAACTAAAGTCTTTCCAAAGGGGACAATGTGAATTGTAACTTCCTATCTAGAAAATGGATAGGTAAAAGGAAAGGCAAGAAAGTAATGCCCTAGTAAGTCTTTACTGGTGAGGAGATGGTAGAAGAATGGTTGGAGGAACATCATAAACTGTTAATTAGAGAATAAACTGTTCATTATGTGTAGGAAGAATGCTATGAACACTTCGTTCAATTTTTTTCCAGTATCGAGGCATTCTCATGTGTACCCTACATTTTGTAATTAGATATAAATCAAAACCTTTTAAGTTTTGAAAAGACATTTTTCTAGATTACATATCTTGATCATTATATTAAGATTTCCTATTTGGGAGATTATATTTTGAATAGATATTGTCTATCCATTCCATATAAACATATCAAAAGATATATTCTTTTCAATGCACTTGTTACCATTCTGCAAATAAAATGTAAATGAGACATTTTGCTCACTTTAATTTGTTTTTAGATTCTCCTCAACTTGTAAACATTACAAATAGGAATTGACCTATTCATGTTTTGTATCACCAGTTCCTGCTTTGAGTTAATACCTTAAGGGAAATAATTGTCTTCCTAGTGGTTGAAACATAGTGGGAGACAATCGTATGCACTTCATGAATGATAGATTAGAGAGAAAGGAAGAAAATGTGCCAAAGTAATCTAAGGAGATTGATACATATTTCTTAAATTCTTGAATCTGCTGTATAGTGTCTGAAATTGGCAACATTAGCACTGTGAATGACAGGTTACATGCATGCCAGCTCCCTGTTTCCTGAAATAACATTCAATTCTCACTATTGGAAAACTTTCTAGTTCAACAAAAATCAATAGCATAGGCGGGAAAAGATGATTTTTATGTATTATTTTCCTTTATTATTAGGTCATGGGTAAGTCTTTCACTTCCAAATAAAGTGCGTTAGGAGAAAATAATGCATTTCTTTTCTCTGGACACCACCTTTCCTGAATTTGACAGTAAGTTCTGTAGTTACTTTTTGAATGTCAGTCTGAGTCACAGTTGCAAAGTTGAAGTCTTGAAACATTCATTGAATCAACACATCTTGAATCCCTCTCTGCTTTCCCATTATGAGATAATGAATTTCTTATATTTATCCATGATTCTCTTACTTCTAGTTAGTATTCTAGCCAGTACAAAGCCTATTAAGTACAATTACTGAGGTCTTGACTTTATACACAGAATTATAAATGTATACCAGTGTACTTACAGTCAAATATCTGTTATTCCCTAATAATAAATTTTATGATAAATGTGCCCATTAAGAATTCAGTGTGTAAATAAAATATTAGAACAAAATTTTTAAAAAAACTGTTAGAGACAGGCTTCAAACCAAGTCCTCCCTGCCTTTGCTTCAAACCAGTAAAATACAGATGACAAATATAAGCACTTTTTGTAACTTCATTAATTTGTTAGGGTGTAGGACCTTGGCCAGGCAAATTCTTCTGTATCTATATTGAGTATTTTATGTGATTGGAAAAAAATCTACATTTCTTTTATGGGTATGCTCTAAGTTAGAATTTTTACTAATTCTTATTGGTTTTATATTAGATTGTATGTAGTAACTTGTGCAGTATTTTGGAAGTTTATATTTGTAATTTATCTCTCGTCTTCACCTTTATTTTCTGTACATAGTTTAATGATAAGTTCTTCACACTTGCACAAACATCACTATTCTGAGCCTTCTGTTCAATTGGCCCTGTTACTTCTAAAGGAATTATTTTATTACTGTGAAATATAAGCATAATTTTTCTTTGATGCTTCCTATGAATTTGGGATTCCTTTAAGATTGTTTTTATATTATTATATGGTATATATAAGCATATATGAATAAAACACACATAAACATAAATATATATAACATAATATTTCACATGTAATATACAATATGCATTTATATTCATAAGTTTTCTAAGTTTCTTACCTTATGCTTAATTTTGAAATATAAATTTGACAACTGTGGTGTGATTCTCTTATTCAATTCCTTTAATTTTTCCTAAAAGATTTTGTTGTATTCAAACTAATTTTTTTTTGCCTTTCCTAGTTTTTATTGAGTCAAAGTCTAACCTGCTTCTTTTAAGCCATGTTTCAATTTGCTAAGTCTTGCATTTTTCAGGTATCCTATGTGGTTTATATTAAAGTGTGAAATATTTTGAATAATGAGATTATTCTACGAGATATCCTTCAACTTTACTGATGGAGAAACTTTCAGAAAGAAAATTAAACTCATAATTTGAAGAACCTGAAAAATCCTGCTGTTTGGCTCAGTCTTCACCCTCTGGCGCAGTTTGCAATCTACACGTGGTAAAAATGGCTGCTCTGTGGTTCTCCTTCACATTAAGAACAGCACTGCACAATCAAGAAAGCATTGCACAATTACCAGAGGCACACGTTGGCACCCATCTTCCAATTTGCACCAGCTGCCTCCATATGCATGTTTAGACTTTTGGAAGAAGATAATTCCTGTGTGACCAAAACATTATGAAATATTAACTAGCTCTTCAGCCCAACAAAATATTTTAAACTCACAGTCTCAATTGTTTTAAGATGTTGATGGACCCAGGGTCTTGAACATGCTAGGCAAGCACTCTACCACTGAGCCACAATCCCAGTCCTACATCTCAATTTTTTAAAGAACAGTTGAAGAAAAGAAAATGAAATTATATTTATATAAGGACTTTTATTTAGCTATTTAAAATCTTACCTATAGTAAAAGAAAATTTATTACAATATTAGAATATGTTTCTTTAAGGTTTTAATCATTACTGAAACTCATTTCTATCACAGAGTCAAATTCCTTTGGAAGTCATGGAAAAATCACTGCTTCAGCTATTGTTTCTATTTGATCCTTCTTCCTTTTTCCTCAGCCACATGTTTTCATCCTGTTGCCTCCAAAGAATTGACAAGAATAAAGAGGAGTACAGCACTCATCTGAATCACAAATACACAATAAGAATACACAAAGGAAAAGGAATAAAATGTTATTCCAATTTATTGAACAATGACATATCAATGTGCTTTCTTTTTTTTTTTTTATTTATTTATTTATTTTTTTTACGTTTACATAGGGTAATGATGTTTATTATATTTTTCCCCTCCCCCCACCCCTCCCACCCCTCCCACCCCTCCCACCCCTCTTTTCCCTCTACACAGTCCTTCTTTCCTTCATTCTTACTGCTCTCCTTAGCCTAACTCTAAACCTAACCCTAAACCTAATGCTAGCCCCTCCCACCCCCCATTATATGTCCTCATCCGCTTATCAGCGAGATCATTCGTCCTTTAGTTTTTTGAGATTGGCTTATCTCACTTAGCATGATATTCTCCACTTTCGACCATGTGCCTACAAATGCCATAATTTTATCATTCTTCATTGCGGAGTAATATTCCATTGTATAAATATGCCACAGTTTCTTTATCCATTCATCAACTGAAGGGCATCTAGGTTGGTTCCACAATCTGGCTATGGTGAATTGAGCAGCAATGAACATTGATGTGGCTGTATCTCTGTAATATGCTGATTTTAAGTCCTTTGGGTATAGGCCAAGGAGTGGGATAGCTGGGTCAAATGGTGTTTCCATTCCAAGCTTTCTGAGGAATCTCCACACTGCTTTCCAGAGTGGTTGCACTAATTTGCAACCCCACCAGCAATGTATGAGTGTTCCTTTTTCACCACATCCTCGCCAACACCTATTGTTGCTTGTATTCTTGATAATCGCCATTCTAATTGGGGTGAGATGAAATCTTAGGGTGGTTTTGATTTGCATTTCCCTTATTACTAGGGATGTTGAACATTTTTTCATATATCTGGTGATTACTTGTACATCTTCTTCTGTGAAGTGTCTGTTCATTTCCTTAGCCCATTTGTTGATTGGATTATTTGTATTCTTCGTGTAGAGTTTTTTGAGTTCTTTATAGATTCTGGAAATTAGCGCTCTATCTGAGGTATGGTTGGCAAAGATATTCTCCCACTCTGTAGGCTCTCTCTTCACATTTCTGATAGTTTCCTTTGCTGAGAGAAAGCTTTTTAGTTTGAATCTATCCCAGTTGTTTATTCTTGCTTTTATTTCTTGTGCTATGGGAGTCCTGTTAAGGAAATCTGATCCTGAGCCAACAAGTTGAAGATTTGGACCTACTTTTTCTTCTATAAGATGCAAGGTCTCTGGTCTGATTCCGAGGTCCTTGATCCATTTTGAGTTGAGTTTTGTGTAGGGTGAGAGATAGGGGTTTAGTTTCATTCTATTGCATATAGTTTTCCAGTTTTCCCAGCACCATTTGTTGAAGAGGCTATCTTTTCTCCATTGCATATTTTTGGCACCTTTGTCTAGTATGAGAAAATTGTATTTATTTGGGTTTGTGTCCATGTCCTCTATTCTGTACCATTGATCTACCTGTCTATTTTGGTACCAATACCATGCCGTTTTTGTTACTATTGCTTTGTAGTAGAGTTGAAGATCTGGTATTGCAATACCCCCTGCTTCGCTCTTGCTACTGAGGATTGCTTTAGCTATTCTAGGTTTTTTATTCTTCCAGATGAATTTCATAATTGCTTGCTCTATTTCTGCGAGGTACATCATTGGGATTTTAATTGGAATTGCATTGAATCTGTATAGAACTTTAGGTAGTATAGCCATTTTGACGATATTAGTTCTGCCTATCCAGGAACATGGGAGATCTTTCCATCTTCTAAGGTTTTCTTGAATTTCTTTCTTTAGTGTTCTGTAATTCTCATTGTAGAGGTCTTTCACCTCTTTTGTGAGATTGATTCCCAAGTATTTTATTTTTTTCGATGCTATTGTGAATGGAGTAGTTTTCCTAATTTCTCTTTCTGAAGATTCATCACTTATGTATAAAAATGCATTGGATTTATGAGCATTGATCTTGTAACCTGCTACTTTACTGAATTCACTTATGAGTTCTAAAAGTTTTCTGGTGGAATTTCCCGGTTCCTCTAAATATATAATCATGTCATCAGCGAACAGGGATAGTTTGAGTTCTTCTTTTCCTATTCGTATCCCTTTAATTTCTTTGGTTTGTCTGATTGCTCTGGCTAGAGTCTCAAGGACGATGTTGAATAGAAGCGGTGAAAGAGGGCATCCCTGCCTTGTTCCAGTTTTTAGGGGGAACGCTTTCAGTTTTTCACCATTTAGAATGATATTAGCCATGGGCTTAGCGTAGATGGCCTTTAAAATGTTTAGGAATGTTCCCATTACCCCAATTTTTTCTAGTGTTTTGAGCATGAAGGGATGCTGTATTTTATCAAATGCTTTTTCTGCATCTATTGAAATAATCATGTGATTCTTAACTTTAAGTCTGTTGATATGGTGAATGACATTTATTGATTTCCGAATGTTGAACCAACCTTGCATCCCTGGGATAAAACCCACTTGATCGTGGTGCACTATCTTTTTAATATATATTTGTATGCGATTTGCTAAAATTTTGTTGAGAATTTTTGCATCGATGTTCATTAAGGATATTGGTCTGAAATTTTCTTTCCTTGATGTGTCTCTGTCTGGTTTAGGTATCAGGGTGATATTGGCTTCATAGAACGAGTTTGGTAGGGTTCCCTCCTCTTCTATTTCATGGAATAGTTTGAGGAGTATTGGAATGAGCTCTTCTTTAAAGGTTTTATAGAACTCGGCTGAGAACCCATCTGGTCCTGGACTTTTCTTTGTTGGTAGGCTTTTGATGACCTCTTCTATTTCATTGCTTGAAATTGGTTTATTTAAGTTGTGTATGTCCTCCTCGTTCAGTTTAGGTAGTTCATATGTCTCTAGAAATTTGTTGATGTCTTCAAGGTTTTCTGTTTTGTTGGAGTATAGATTTTCGAAATAGCTTCTAATTATGTTTTGTATTTCACTAGTGTCTGTTGTGATGTTTCCTTGTTCATTCCGAATTTTAGTAATTTGAGTTTTCTCCCTCTTTCTCTTTGTTAGTGTGGCTAAGGGTTTATCAATTTTATTTATTTTTTCAAAGAACCAACTATTTATTTTATTAATTTTTCCGATTGTTTCTTTTGTTTCGATTTCGTTGATTTCGGCTCTGATTTTAACTATTTCCTGTCTTCTACTACTTTTGGTATTGGTCTGCTCTTCTTTTTCTAGTGCTTTGAGCTGTAGTGTTAACTCGTTTATTTGTTGATTTCTACTTCTTTTTTTGAATGCACCCCATGAAATAAATCTTCCTCTAAGTACTGCTTTCATAGTGTCCCAGAGATTTTGATATGATGTGTCTTTGTTCTCGTTTACTTCTAAGAATTTTTTTATTTCCCTCCTGATGTCTTCTGTTATCCATTCATCATATAATAGTGTATTATTTAGTCTCCAGGTATTGGAGAAGTTTCTGTTTTTTATTCTGTCATTTATTTCTAATTCATCAATGTGCTTTCTAAGTTATTGTTTGTTTGTTTTTCTAATACTATTTAACAAAAAAGTTTTCCATATCTCCTTTTCCTCTTCAATTTTATCCTTGTTCACTCTACTTTGGCCCAGCACAGAAATATTATTATTTAAAGATTTACTGCACATACAGGAGAGTTACTTGCATATATTTGCCCTTGGAACATGAGTTGCCACTTATTAAAACTTAATCTTCATCATTACCCAAGATCTCTGATGAGCAAATTTCCATGGCAGAACAATTCATATATATATATATATATATATATGAACATATATATATATATGTATATATATATACACACACACACACATATATAAACACACTTTGTATTTATATATATATAAATATATATGTACCTATGCATGTATGTATATGTGAACATTCTAATATCCTTATTCTGTGGATTTTTCTTCTAGGGATGGGGCAAATATAGGCAATCTAGTTGGAAATTCTATTTGGAAAGCATACTAGAAAGTAAGAATAATGACTCAAAAAATTATTTTTAATTGCAGCTCTCAATTTTCAAAAATATATTTCCATATATTTTCACAAGTTATTCAAAGTCTCAATTTTTTAAAAATCAGTAAATTCAATCTCCATATCATAACTACTTCCTAAGTTCTTATAAAAAATTAAAAAGTATTTGAATAAAATTTAAAACTGTTCAGTCCCATTTTCATTATTGCCACATGAAAAAGAACAAGTTCCTCAAAAGAGACTTGGATTCATATTTTATAATATAGTCAGAAGTATTCTACAAAACTTGAAATGTAATCATATGTCCCTAGAAGTAGATCAACATGTGACCTTCATTATTCCATATAATGTAGGATACTACAGAGCCAAGTATCTGGAACATCTTAAGCATGAATATGGTTGCATTTGCATGCATCTTTAAATTCCTTTATGTTCATCACTGTATGATGAACAAGAGGCTGTGATCTTTAATGATCATATTAATAATAAAAAAAAGGAAAGTCATGACATATCTAGACTATGGGTTTCATATGTTCTGTTTTAGTGTGTCAAATTCAATGTAGCAGTTTCTATGACACAAAGAGAGCTGAATGAAATCCCTTACATGTCTTGGATATAAATATAAATGTATTGTTTTTCAAGTAGTATGTGAGGTTATCTTGTTTGCTTATTTTCAGTTTTAGAAATGTTGAGCTCCACATTATCTTGCCTTGAAGTCATTTACTCTTTTTTATTCTCTCTTAAACTTTCCTTCTTTTTATTTCTAGTGTTAGTTTAGGAATATACCAATTTTGGAATTAAGAAGACGACCTTGGTTCAAACCAATTTCACTATTTTTAGCCATATATCTTTAGCAATTTACTTAACTTTTTAAAATTGGTTTCATCATGTATAAAATGAGGAGAATAATATTAAAATTTCATAAGGTTGATCTTTGTATAAATTAGGAAAATAATGCTAACATCTCATGAGGTTTTCCTCAGGGGATTAAATGGGAGAATGGATGGAAATCTTTAGCTGAAAATGTGTCACCAAGAAACATCACTAAATTAGTTTAATTACTTTTGCCAATATTATATCCCTTACTTAATATCCCTTACTTAATTAATATCCCTTACTTAAGCTTTTAAAGGAAGAACTGACACAGGTTAAGCTTTTTTTTTCAGGGATTAATACTTGTAGTCATTGTGAGATATCAGAATAATATCCTTTTTTCATCCGTTATGCTCAACACAATGTTGAACACAAAGAAATATACTCAATAATTATTTGTTGAGGATTGGGGATATAGTTCAGTTGGTAGAGTGCTTGCCTCCCAAGCACGAGGCCTTGGGTTCAATCCCTAGCAATACACACACACACACACACACACACACATACACACACATTTATTTCATTTGTTGAAAGAAATATACTCAATTATTTGTTGAATGAGTCATTAAATTTAAAAACTGTAAAATATTTTGACATACTATTCAACATCAACTTCTAGGATGTTAAAGGTTCTATGGTAAATGGCAAATGTGTAATCTATTTGAATAAGAATTATAAACATACCAAATATAAACTACAATGACATTTAAAAAGTACTTTCCTAAAATACAGTCCTATCATTTGTCGTTTCCCAGTGGTAAAACACTAATTCCCAGAGAGTTTTTAAGTGTTAAAATATATGACATTATGTAATATATATGAAATAATATTATACAAATGATAATAAATGTGTGTTTATTTCAAGCAATATCTATATCTTCAGGCACACTGCACCTAGTATGAAGAAATATTTGAGAAATGTTGCTTTTGAGTGTTATTTTCATAGAATAATTATCTTTTTCCTCCATGATCTTGCAATCTATTTTATGGGAATTTCTAAGAGCTCTTTTTCCTACATTACAATGTTAATTTTGTCTTCCAGTTAGTGAAAATATCAAAATGACTTATGTTTTGATGAGGAATAATGCAAAAAAATGTTAGCCTGAAATTCCAATATCCCATAGTTTAATATTAAACAATTACAAGCTTATCTCCCACTTTTAATGTTTCATCAAAACTTCCTCCAGACTAAACTTCTGATTACTCTTTACTTTGTGTTATGCTTTATCATTTATAAAGGAAATATTTTCCCCAGATACTCCTTCCATCTAGAAGTTCTACCGATATAACAAAGTCCTGAAGAAATGATTTTTAAATAAATAAATAAAATAAAAATCAGGTGTAGTCTGGAATCCTTATTTTTTTTTTAGGCAGGGTACCAGGGATTGAACTCAGGGCACTCAACCACTGATCCATATTCCCAGTCCTATTTTGTATTTTATTTAGAGACAGGGCCTCACTGAATTGTATAGCACCTTGCAATTGCTGAGACTGCTTTGAACTCATAATCCTCCTCCCTCAGCCTCCCTAACTGCTGGGATTACAGGCATGTTCTGCTACACCCAGCTAGTCTTTTAATATTTGTTGCCTGAATTCCCATTTCACTTGATCTGTGCCTGTACTCTGTGAACTTTCTACTTTACTTTAGATAGCATTTATTTAAAATATACCTAACATCAAAAATGTCTTGATTATTAAATTTGAATCAATAGAACTGAATAAATTGCATTACAGTCATATAAAGTACATAAAAAGTATAAATAAGCTATAATGTGTTATACTGAATTCTAAAGATATGAAATTTATAAAATGTATTATTTTTAACTTCTAAGATGTATAACTAACTTATTTAAAACAATAATTGATCCATACATTTTATAATAATCAATATTTATTTATGGAGAATTACAGTAATTATAAAATAAGAATCTGAAAGTTCCACAAATAACTGACTTCCATGATTTCCAAAATTATAAAAGTGAATTTGTCATATGGTTTTAAAGAAGGATGCTAGCAAAATGATTTGCACTTAAAAATGAAAAAATGCAGCCTTAAAATATTCATTTGAGCTGTGACCTGAAATATAATTTTCTAATTGTGAAAAGAATGATCTTTGCAAAAATTTGGAAAAAAGGGAAACACAAAAAGAGCATAAAAATCACCTGAAAGGTTATGAGTCATATAAAATTAGTGACAGTTTGGTTTTTGTCTCTCTTCGTCTCTTTTTTCAGTATTTCTTGTCTTTGTCTCCTGCTATGATTATCTCTGAACACATATGCAATGAGAGAGAGAGAGAGAGCGAGAACACTACTAGTTTTGGGATATAACTGTAATGTAAGCATGAAAAAAACTATCCAGAGAAGCTGGCAGGCAGGGAGGAGGTTCCAAGGTTCCTATGGCTCTTATCCCATGAACATTGGTCATTTTAAGCAGGGAGATGCTATAATCTGATTCTGCTGTTGTGGAGATATTTAGAAGTTTTATTTTGATTTAGATAAAAAAGAAAATGTTTGACACTGCTTGGAGAATGAATTGAAGATGAGCAGCAGAGACTGCTGGCAGGCAGCCAAGTTAAGAGGTTGTCACTGCAATCGAGAATAGAAATAAAGAAGGCCTGGAATGAAGAAGAGCCAGCAACAATGGGATGACAGGAGGGAATCACATTCATAAGGTATAAGGTTAAGAAACATAAAACAGATGGAACTGGGTACCGATTAATGAGGTCTTTAAGGAATGCACTGGAGTGAAGGTCATTTTCAGATTTCTGAATCAGGTGACCAAATGGCTGATAATGCTTTTAATTGAGTTGGAAGATTGAAGGAAGAAGGAAAGCCATGAGCTTAGTTCTAAACCTGTGGAATTTGCTGTGCCTATGAAATATCTGTGATTCAATAGGAATTAGACTGTATAGGTCTGTAGGTTATGTTTGAATCACACAAGGAGTGTGTGTGTATGTGAATGTGTGACGGTATAGATACACACAAACAGGTATATGATATGTACAGGAGATTTGAAAATATGAGCATTGTGGGAAGTCATTCTAATCTTGCAGAATCAGACTAGGTCAAGCCTGATGACACAGAAGTCTGACTTCCCAGAACTGACAGATATGGAGGTCTGTACCAGATTGAGGGTACGGGAGGGCAGGTGGTAATGTGGCACTGTGGGAGTATGTGGGAGTGGTTCCCTGTCTGATTCTGCTATGGTTCCCCTAAGAAAATGGCTCCACTAACTCCACTGCAACCTGTTCACAGAAGAAGCCCCTCCCATTTTGGGTCCCTTTACCTGTGCGACTATAAATAAAAAGAGAGTTGGGCTTCTCCAGGATGTTAGAGGCCAAAGTTGGTATAGCCGGACGCGCACAGCCCCTCTCATTAAAAAGAGTATTGGCTCTTGTGTGTTTATTGATTAGATAAGTTTATGGGTAATTGATTGATTTACAGCCAACATCATCTTCTGGCAGTTAACCCTTTTCTCATCCACTCCAAATGTGACTTAGAGACCCCCACAGAGCTTGTCTACAGCTAATCAGAAATTATACTCCTTGTGATAATAAATAGAGAGGTACCTTTCTAGACGGCAGGAAATAAATAGATCAGTTTAAAATAATAAAATATAAGCAGTACTTATAATGTTAGCAAGCATTTGATTATGTGTGGAGAAAGGAAATAATAGATTACCTAGAATTTTTGTCTTAACTGTTAACAATGTATATTTATTTTATATAAATATATATTTACTTTATGATAATTATAAAGTTTCCCTCAACTTTATTTGTAAACATGTAGTATTTGAAGAGTGCTGAAATGCCTTTTATATTGGCAATGATCTTAGCTGCCATTGTAACTTTATTCATGATGCTTTTGTGTTTGAAGATTAGCTCCCTACACTAAACTAGTGATATATACTTCAGTTGTATTTTATAAATTGATTAAAACCATAACCATTCTTACCATGTTAACACATTATATGTACTGTTATTTTTAAGTCATAAAAGTGCTCAAATTTACATTTAGTAATTTATCAAATAAAAATAAAAATATTAAGAAGTTCATTTTTTAACATAATGACTTAAAAAGAGTCTAAAATGGACTTGGTTAAAACTAACTGTAATACAAGATCTACAGACCCATTTTTTTATTGGTGCATGATAATTATACAGAGTAGTGATTTCATTGTGCCATATTTATACATGCACCTGTCAGTCTGATCAGTTCAATCCCCAGTACACCCTTTTCCTTCCTTCCCCTTGACCTCTTCCTCCATCTCACTTGTCACCCTTCTGTTTTTATGAGATCTTTTCTTGTCTTTTTCTATCTAGTTTACACATATGAGAGAAAACATATGGCTCTTGACTTTCTGAATCTGAATTGTTTTGCTTAATATGTTCTCCAGTCTCATTTTCCTGCAAATAACATTATTTTATTCTTTTTTAGCTGAATAAAACTCGGTGTCTATTTATGTGTTTGTGTATGTGTGTGTGAGTATATATATAACATTTTCTTTA
Organism: Sciurus carolinensis; assembly: GCF_902686445.1. NCBI lineage: Eukaryota > Metazoa > Chordata > Mammalia > Rodentia > Sciuridae > Sciurus > Sciurus carolinensis. The sequence continues at coordinate 107,651,718 of NC_062217.1, read as the reverse complement.
TCAGTTCAACTGTTTAAGGACACATAGGCTGGTTTATGACTTGGCTACTGTGAATTGCGTTGTTACAAACATGTATATGTATATATCTTTATAATATGTTGCCCTTGATTCTTTTTGAGAAATCCTGAGGAATGGTATAGCTAAATCATATGGTAGTTCTATTCCTAGTCTTTTATATTGGCAATGATCTTAACTGCCATTGTAACTTTATTCATGATGCTTTTGTGTTTGAAGATTAGCTCCCTAATCTTCAAACCAAACCCCCATAGTGATTACATAGTGGCTATGTAGCTATCTATGTGCTAAAGTGTTGGCCCTATGTTCTCTTGTAGCAGTTGCAAAGTTTCTGGTACGTGTTTGTGTTACTTTTTCATTGATGTGACAAAACACCTGACAAGAACATCTTAAAGGAAAATAAGGTCTATTTTCACTCATTGTTTCAGAGGTCCATGGTTGAACAGTGCCATTGCTCTGGGTCTGAGATGAGATAGAAATCATAGGTGGAAAGTTGTGGTGGAGGAACATTGCTCAGAGAGAATGTGTCCAGGGACAAGATAATTGTTTTTCAGGCATGTTCCCAGTGACCTACTTCTTCCAACAAAGTCCCAGTAGTTTATTCAGTTATCAGTGGATTAACCCACTGACAAGGTGAGAGCCCTCATGATTCAATCACAGCCCAACACCCCCACCTTTTGAACCCTGTTGCACTAGGGACCATGCTTTTAACACATGAGCTTTGGGACACATTACAGATCCAAACCCTACAAAGATTCATTTTTTATACATAATATAAGTTTCCTCACAAGGAACAACATTTAAAAAAAAAAATTGATGCTCAGTATTGTTGAATGTGGTGACACATGATGGGAGAGCAGTTACTGAGATCAGGGGTCTCTGATGTCCTCATAGTCATGAGGCATGCCCGGTTCCTGGGAATAATTTCTGTGCAAAGGCACAGGATGCCTAGCTGCTATAGCAACGCCCTGCATGAGGAGGCTCTGTGCAAGAGCCCTATCAGTTCTAACCTTGATCTCAAGCACACAGCTCCTGGGAAGAAAGGAATTCTTATGCTAGATAACCACAATGTTTCACCAGTTCTGCTTCTCTGGTTCCTGCTCACCTTAAAGCAGCTTTTAAGAATGGACTTTCTTGAGAGTTACACAAAGCTCCTAATGTTGCACTTTACAACTGTGGATTGCAACCATGGAAAAGCTACATAGGATGTCCTAGTTTCTATAACTTTCCTGAATACAAAGAATAATGGTTGCATCATCTTGAACCTGATAATGAGACATATAAATAAAGATTGCTGGTGTAATTCTTTAGACCTGCATCTCCATCAGAGAGCAGGCTCCACCTGATCCCAGCCTAATCTTCAAGATCTGTGTCTGTCAATATGTATTTTCCAATTCACCTTCGCCCCTTGCAGGACCCCAGAGTTTGACTGCTGCTAACTACACAGTATATGCATGGAAAAGTACACACATTTTATATAGCTTATTGCATTTATACAAATATTCCCACAAACTCAAAACCCACATCATATTAATAAACAAAAAATTTTGTTATGATTTTAAAAGAAAAACATCTGATATTTTGTGTATTTAAAATTTTAACATAATATTCTGGAGGTGTTTTTTGAAAGTAATTATTTGTTTCATGGGTTATCAGGGAAAATAGACTGCAGGAAACTCACAAAACATCAGATTCTGAAAGATGATGTTGGAGAGAACGTTAGGCAAATACAGCTTGATTTCATCATCATGACTTGTTTCTCTCAACTCCCTTTTACATCCACTGTTTCAGAATTACTCATTTTATTCTTTTGCAGTGAAAAATGATAATGGTTAATTTGAGACAATTTAGGAGGGAGGTCATTTTGTGGGTTTTAGTATTCATCACTGGAGCATAATTTTAAGGTTTTGAGGAGGATAAACCATGAGAAGATGGTCAACAAATTAATTTTATGGACTAGTACAAGACAGATTTATCTTAATAAAGACAATTAGGTATAAATAGTGGCCAGGAAAAGTTGCTGAGATGATATGAAGATGAATTAAAAAATGTAGCAGTGGAGGATCAAATAGATTCCTTCCTGGTGCCTGTCTTCCCTATCTCTTCCTATTCCCTTACCCACTGTTTACACTACTGCCCTTGAAATCTAACCAATGCTTTCAAAACCCACCCTAAAATGTTCCACTCTTCTTCCAGTCAAAATCAAGTCTCCTCTCTTTCACGTTTTCATTCATTAATATTTATATTTTATTTGGCATTTGTACACTGTCCATTTCAATTAATCTTCATTATTTGTGCATGTCCCTCACCAGTTGTTTGAAGAAGGAATTGCTTTTACTGTTTTCCTATGTTACTTGCATAAAGTATTTTACATAGTAAGTGCTCAATGAATGTACTTGAATGATACTTTATTCAAATTAATTAATTTTATACTATATTATAAGATGGAATGAAAGAAAATTAAGAAATATAGAAAAAGAAATATAGAAAAGAAGTTAGAGTTGGGTGTAGTCGATGTCATGATGTAATGTGGATCTATAAGTTATATACTATGAATAATATTAGTGAAATAATTAAAATACAACATTCCTTCTATTCTTATAATTCTTTAAAATTTCCTTATGAGAATGTAGCTATTTGATACATTCAGATAAGATGGACAGGCCCAATAATCTTCTTGAAGTCATCAGGGAATAACATTCTTGTGCTCCTTTAGTTGTGAACATGATTTTAATTTGAAAAAAATGATGTCTAATACTGTGCAGTTAGTTTTAAAAAAATTAATTATAATGTGATTTTTTTCTCCCTTCTCTTTCCCCATTTACCATCAAACTGGATGTTTCCTCAATCAGATATGTGAGGTACAAGGGATAGTTTAGTTTAGTCTTCTTTTTGTTGTTGTTGTTGTTGTTGCTGTTGCTTTCTTGCCTCTTATGCAACTTCAGCCCCTTTGAGGAGGGACAGAGGGAGTGAAAAGGAAAAGGAAACTAGGAACATTTATACCTTGCTGAAAGTTTTAATCGCTCTTGGTTTCAAGAGAGTTTGAATTAACTCTTTTGGTTCCTTATTTTGATTAAGGAATCAGATTAAGGAATTCTGTGGCTGAAATTTTCACCTTGCTGATGTTGTTGTCTTCCTTTCTCATAACTCAATTTTCACCCTCACATTTTGGTTCTTCAGAGTTTGTCAAACAAATTCTCTTTCTTCCAGTATAATAACATCTCTCCCAATTTTTTATTTGTTTTGAAATATTTAATTGAAATATATTCAGTCCTATATTTCTCTTTGAATAGGTGCAATTTTGATCTTTTGGAGGTAGTTTTGCTACAACCCTGGAAGTATAACATTTTCCTATCTCTGCCACCGAAGCAGGTAATTAGCTAGATTTTTAAGCCTATAGCTTTACATCTAGGAATCAGATATTTGAGAGTGTCTTCAAGAGATTAAAAGAAAACAAACAAATAAACAAAAACTTGTAGCTATAGAAAACTTGAAGTAGAAGATAACAATGAACTAACTTTTTTTTTTTTTTTTTTTTTTTAAGAAACACTCCCTACATGACTTTGTGTAAGGAGATCTTTCACAAACCTTCTGCATTGCTCTTTGTCTCCTCTTTATAATTACCTTTATTTGTGGGTCAAATAATAGTGGAAGAGATTCTCTCACTTCTCTTCTACTTACACACTTAATGTTGGTCTTACAGTTGTTTTGAGTTTTTATTCCATTCTGTGACATTGCATTGAATATTGGGGCAGTAGTGATGCCATTGAAACATTGTGTTATAGATTTCTTCAGTTTTAAGGCTATAAGGCTGGATAATTTACGTCAATGAGTAGATGGTTCCTACTTTCAAACCAACAAGTTAGTCCTAGTTTATGCATGTTAGTAATAGACCCAAGACTTCTGGGACAGAAACAATTTGTTACTCATGATCACAGTACTCATAGCATCAGAAATATTGTGCTGATTTTCTAAGCTCTGATTTCCAAAGTTGACATGAAAAGAGAACCCACGTTGAGAGAACCCAAGTCTTTCTAATGAGCAGTTGGTATGCATGTCCTTTGCTTCTGAGGGACCTGTCAGCACTGTACAGAAGAATAAACATACCTGACCATTGTTACAAAGTAAACTGCTGCTTTTCCTTCTTTCTGGCTACTTACTATGCATGTCAGCATCAGGGGAAAAAAAAGGGAAAAAAAAACAGGATAAAAGTGTATCCAGTTCCTCATCTGAAGTCAAACAAAATTAAAAGAGTCATGGAGGATTATCTCTTAAAACAAAAAGAAGCCTTATAATAAAGTATATAAATATCCATTCAAATTTTGTGTGATATTTAAAGAATTAAATATCTATATGTAAATTTTGAGTAGACAATTTGAATTCAGGGATTAGAGTTTATTGCACTGTTTTCTTTGTGTAATATTAATTCAGTGTAAATCAATATATTAGTCTATAGTTGGAAGGAATTTGCCTGTAGGGCATACAAAACTCAAAATTTCATTATTTTATGGTAGTGAATAATAGCATAATCATATAATGAAAGGAGGATTTGGAGTATTTATTTGAAGGTGATATAGTCCTACTAAAATAAGATTTTTGGATCAGGAGACTAAAATTACTTATGGGATCATGTTAATTGATAGCATCATGGTTTCTGGTATTTGATAACTGGTGTTTTGTGTTGCATAAAAAATTACATTGAATTATCTCATCTGTTATGGTCTAAAATACATTTTGATAAATCCATAGTTTTATTCAATATAAAGTCTATATCGACTCATTGAGATAAAATAATTTGGGAATTCCACAAAACCTAATGTCACTATCAACAAAATACTCAGAGCCCCTGAATAACAATAACATTTATCATTATATTCTAATTGTTATATTTAAAAAACTTTACTCCTTTAAAGAGTTTCTTGAAATAGTAATCCCTTTCACCCCATCTTGTTCTTCTTCAGATACATTTACCTCCTTAAACATTAATTATTGTAATAGTTCCCTAAAAGTTTAGCACAGATTGTTTTTTTCACATGAATTTTCTATGTAATAGTTCCCTAAAAGTTTAGCACAGATTGTTTTTTTCACATGAATTTTCTAGCTTATACTACACTGCCAAAGCAATTTTAAAATGTGACTGACCCCAAAACTTCAGTGATTTAATAGAGAAATGAAAACTCTATTTTTCTAGTTTTTCAGTGAAGTACTCTGTGTCATTAAATTCCCTCACCTATTATTATCTTTTTGGTATACACTTTGAATCCTATAATTAAAGATTTGATATTTTACTATTGAAAACAAATTTCTTTTAACACAGGTTTTCTTCAGGATAAGGTACCAGTTTCTCAATTTCCACTGTGAACTGCTGTTTTGGGATATAAACATAAATATTATATTGATGCTTGCTTTGAGTTTTGACTACTTAAAGTTATGTTAGATGAAACTATATATATCAGCTAATTCAGAGTACAGCATGTCAACTGATAACTAAAAAACAATGAAAAGTTGATAATTAGGGCAGCATTTTCTTTCTCCTCCAACCCCCAGACCACTGAATAGTTACAGATCACCAAGTTTTCATCTACCTCAAGGGCTTTGGGGAACATTAGATCAGTTTTGCTACTAAAGATTACTGTGAGTTATATTTTTACTTTTTTCCAATGTCAAGTCTTACTTGTTATAACCACTGAATAATTATTTGTTGATCATATAATGTTTCAGGGATAGATGACATCTCTTGACCACCCTAGAGAATGTTCTTCTGTTGAATATGTGTATTCAATAATGTATATAACTTGCATATATGTATCCAAATGCCCATATACTACACCATCAGGAAACAAGGTTGTATTTTTCATAGAAAAAGTTTCTGGTTATTATGTTAATTACAAATATTCACTTCCTCAGTCTCTAGAAAATATTGTATTTTAGCCCACTCATAAAAACAGAAAAAAAGATGCTCAACATAACCATTGGTGGGATGATTCTTGTGCTGTTCTTCCACCTGCAGTTTAGCCACCTACTATGTTCTCATTAGTATCACCGTCTATGGTAAGCTATGTTATAACTATGGCAGGGAACATGGAACTAAGGAAAAGACTAAAATGAACCAACTGGCTCTTGGTCTGAAATGAGGGTTTGCCTTTTTGTGGAAGGTGTTTTGTCTACCACTTTACTCTGTGGTAACTGGTCAAAACTATATATGTTATTCTCTGGTCTTTTAAAATCCAGTTGATTCAGTCAATAGTGAACACCAACAGTACTGGGAAAAGAAAAGAAACATAATCGAGGTGTCTCTTTCCTTCTTTCTTCTGCATGCCATATGCAAGCATATGCCTCTTTGACTCAATGTTAAGGACTCCTAGATGATAGCTTTTACAATACATCTAATCTTCTCTGTGAGTTCTTTTAACTAGTTTCTTTTTTATCCCTTAAGTTCTAAAAGTGTATCTTTATTTTATTTTCCCCATGAGGAGCTGAGATAAGGACTTGAATATTAGTTTACTTAGGAATCATACCCAAATCATCAGACAACAAAATAAGAAAAATTAATAAAACTTACATTACTAGACTTGTTAAAATATTGGCAACTGAGACCAAGTCTGCTGGAGACCCCAAAAAAGAATGGTGTAGAATCCTCCTCAGAATTTACTCTCTGAATAATGGAAAACTTGAACAGTTATACCTAAACTCCCACCCCAATCTGCCTCTCCTAGAGTATTAACTCCCCTGCTCCTACCTGAAATTTTGAAACTCATACATTTCCTGATATTTCAGATAAATTCTTGAAGTGTAAAAGTAAAATGATTGGCCCTGTGCTACATTCCACAAGAGAACTGAAACCTACCTATGATGGACTAAAGAGAAGTAAAATAGGGCATCAGGCACATCTACTACAGAACTCGGCCCCTTTAACTAGCTGCAGGGGACCCCACCTTCTCTGTGGTTCTCCTATTATCTGCGCAAATCTTTCAAATAGATCACTTACAAAATTATTTTCACCAAGCTACCCAATTTAAGTGTATTATATGTTTTTTCCTGGGACCTGACAGATACATCCTTTGTCAGTAACAGTTGATGATACGTGTTACCAAATACCTAGCAGCTAGCTCTTTCTTTTTCACTTTTGACTGGACTGTATTAAACAACACTCAGTACTCAAGTCCACCTCCTAAATACACTAATGGATGGATTATATTTTATTAAAATGTGTCTGCCTTTGCCAGACTTTTTGTCTATATAATGCATAAATAATATAAATATGCTCAGTGGAGCATTGAGGTAGGGTTAAGTTCCTGTAGTAGGACAAAGACCAAAAAAAATATAATCTCTAAAGAACCCACTGTCCTTGAAAGGAGAAATATACAATATTAATTTGAAAAATTCAACTCTGACACTATAGAACTGAGGACATGCCGACATAATATTTTTAAGTATTTCTTATAATAGAACACTTTTATGTAATAAAGTCCTTGGAGGTCTAATTTCAATTACAAAAGTATTTCTAAAGTTGTAGGTTTATTAAACCTAGGAAGGTATCATATGTCTTTCTTTGGTACTGTATCTAATCAGATTGTTTTGAAGAAACATTTTTAGTTTACTAAAATCAACATGAGGATTCCTTTTTTATTCAAATATTACAAAGTACAACACTACAAATTTTTACACAATAGTTTTTGGTAAGGAAAATATAACATTATATCTAAAACGAAGTCTTTTCATGACATTTTTCCACTGTAGAAAAAAGCTGCTCACTAGTGGAATAATTTAATAAACAGCAGATCCCTATTTTGGTTTATAAACAATTTCTTTACATATTTTTCTAGGAAGAACAGTTATGAAATGTGATCTAGTGTTTCCTTACAGAAGTGGAAGGAGAGAGGTCCATAGAAAATAACTAAATATTATAAAAGTGGGCATATAGCTAGCAAAGCCAAGGAGATAAGGTTATGTATTGCATTTTATTTTTTCTATCACATACAGGTATTTATTTTTATGTTAAGCAAGTTGCAGTATAAGTTATTGCTGTTAAAGTTATGCTTCATAATAGTAAGAATTATTACCTTTTCCTTTGGGAAGGCTACTATTCTCAAACTTCGATATGCAGATTTACTTCCTCCCTGATACAAAGATTGATAAATATATTTTAATGGTGGTTTTTAATTTCTTTTGTATTTTGCTTAAGCAATATTACATTATAAATTATTTAGTTTATTTCCATATCATAATATCTAACAGAGTACTAGAATCTGAAGTAAATTTTAGTGGTGAGACTGAATTCATAGAAGAAAGAAGAATCAATAAGATTAAAATAGCCTAAATTTTAGGAATTTAAGTAATAAGTCTAATATAAGCAATAGGCATAGAGTATAAAGCTGATTCTCATTCACACAATTTCTTATTAATAGAACCATTGATCAAGAATGTTTGAGCACGTACTTTGAGCCAATTTCTGTTATAGGGTAGAGCCAATTTCTGTTATAGGGTAGAGATAAAGGTTAAAAAAAAATCATGAATCTCATGGATAATGCATTTAATACTTATGATAATCAAATAGTCATACGCCTATTTAATCACGCATTGACAATTGCTTATCAATGAACTATGAATATATAAAAGAAGCATGTCTGTTATGGATTGAATATGAAGTTTCCTCCGGAAAACTTTTGAATTAATGGAGGAATACTTAGAAGTGATTGGATGTGAGAGCAGTAACTTAATAAGTCCATCCTCATTTGAATGGGCAGAGTGATAACTGTGGGTAGGTAGGTTGTGGTTGGAGGAGATTGGTCACCCGAAGGGTTATGCTACCCTACACCCTGTTCTCTCTCACTCAATGTCTGCTTCCTGACTCTGTAATGAACTGAGCAGTTTTCTTCTGTTTGTCCCTTCTGTCGTGTTCTGCATCATCTTGGGTCCAGAGCAATGGAGTCAACTGTCTATGGACTGATACCTCTGAAACCATAAGCCCCAGATAAATTTTCTCTCTAAGTTGTTCTTCTCAGCTATTTTGGTCATGGTAATGCAAAAGCTGACTGAGACCATTTACAAAGCTGAGTTGAAATTATATAGGGGATCACTAAATTAAGGTCTTTTGGGCAAGTACTGAAGTTGACTAGGAGTCAACTCCAACTAGGTAGTTGGAAAGGGAGAGTTGCTGAAAAATTCTGAGGTAAGGGAAATACAAATGGCCTGATGGGAAAAAAATCCTATCAGTGTAGTAAGAACACAGAAAAAGAGAAAAAGAGAGATTCAAAATGCTTGGAATGGTGACCAGGTGCCAATTCTTATAGAAACTTTAGGTTCTGTTAAGAATTGTGCTCTTTAATTGGAAAATTTGCATTTTCAAAATGTTTTTCTAGGTACCATGTACAGAACTGTTTTAGAGGCCAATAAAGTATAAATGATTGCTCATAAGGGTGCAGTTTAATTGCATATGTGAAAGATCACATTCAGAAGGAAAATTTAGACAAAAAAAATGAATGGATTTAGGAGATGTAGTTTGGAAATAAAACTCAAAGAACTTAGTGATAAATCGAGTAAAGAAACATACATCTTCAAATATAATTCCTGCTTTTTTACTTTACAGAAAGTAAGTTCATAGCATTACCAATGATTAAGTTACAGAACTCCATAGAGGATTAAATTTCTGAGTGGATAAATTGTACATTTAATTTAGAATATATTGAGCTTGAAGTAGTTTTGACACATGCAAAGAGACATTTACTATGCAGTTGGTTATATTAGATCTTAGATTAAAAGAAAAGTCTGGACCAGAGCCATATATTGTAAAATATTTGTATAAATATTGCAACTTGGGGTATAATTTTCTATGGAGACAGTCTGGAGAGAAAGAATAAATCATCTTATACTACATCTTGATATATGTCAATATTAGTGTTTGGTAGAGGTGAATCAGTCTTTATAGGAGCCAGAAATTTAAATAAATTAAGAGACATGGTTTCATGGAAGCAAAAAGAAGTGTTTCAGAGAACAGGTACTTTTTGGGTCTGACAAAAGAGTGAATAATGCTCAAGATGACAATATTTTAAAGCAACATTAAATTTAGAAATATAGAGATCATTTAATGACCTCAGTGAGAAGTATATACATTAGGTACAGTAGATTCCTGCATGCATTGGAGTTGATGAAATCAAATCACTAAGTGAAAATAAATTTTGAAATATATGGCTCTATAGAGCAGAGAGATATAACTTATTTAGCTAAATCATATTTCAACAATAATATGAGGCAAAGTAAGTCTTTTACATGAGAAAATATGTAATTAGAAAAATTCAGTTATAACCAATTCCCCTAATTTTGATCACTTTAGAAAGAATTATATGCATTTATAATACTGTGTTACCAAAATATGCATACTGAACTCTTAAATGACCATGCAATACTGAGCTCTTAAATGAACATGCAATACTTTTGACCTTGAAATGTTTTAACCATAAACATAACTTATAGCTCTGAGTAAGGAAGGAAGAAGTAGAGTAGTTAACAAGAATCAACCTGATTATTTTTCAAATAAAAGAAGAACTAGTACAATTTTCATAAAAATGAAGAACTATAAAAAGATGTGTATTTCAAAACCAGTTTCAGAAAGGTACTTCATGCCAAGAGGGAAATGGATTTTCAAGGGGAAATCTGTAATTGGCTTTTCCTGTTGTCAGTAATGGATCCAAAGAATCAGTATTGTTTGGATGTTTCAGAAGTATTAAACATTGATTTCTCACCTTAGTTTTGAGTGCCACATCTGTTTTATTGAGTTTTTCATACACAATGGCTTACATTCTCATCATGCCACTCATTTGGGTTAATCTGTACTATAAGTCTTCATTCCACACTGAGTATAAACATCATCATTTTCTTGATCTCTATCATTATTTCTCATTTTCTTTCAAATTGCAATCTCTCCTCCCTTCCACACATTTTTCTTTGAGATAATAATTTACTAACATAGTTCTAATCATCCCTGTGATTATGTATTATTTATTTTAAAATTAAAAAATTGAAAGAGAAAGAGAGAATATCTTTTAATTTTTATATATTTTTAAGTTTTCAATCATGCATTATTTAAAGTACTTAGGCTCAAATAAACTTGAAGTCCCTGTATTTAAATCTATCAGGGAATGAAGGTACCACAATCATCTCAATTACAAGATACCTTAGTTTTACATTTGTCAAGAAAAAATTTTCCACAGCTCAATTTTTAAACTAATTTCTATGTTTAAATATATTTATCATTAGAAAACTTGAATTTTATAATTTCTTAAACATCATTATCTTAAACTTCATTCTATCCCATGTTGAGATAGAAGCATTAAAATGTCTCTTCATGTCTTAAATCTTAATTACACATTTTCTAGTAATTTCTTCTCCACTTTCCATTTCCTTATATATTTATATTTAAATTTTTTAAAGTTGTGGATGGACACAATACCTTTACTTTATATATTTATTTTTATGTGGTGCTGAGGATTGAACTCATGTGCTTCACATGAGTTAGGCAATTGCTCTACCTCTGAGCTACAACCCCAGCCCCTTTCTCATATATTTAACATATTTTTAAGTATGTCTAGTTCTACATCTTTTTCTGTCTCTAGCATTAGTCATATCTTAGCTCTCTTAAATGTGTACATATGCATGTTTAGGCGCACATACATATGGTAAGAAACTCTTCTGAGATATTCGTGTTTTCTCTTCTATTGTATTTTACCCCCTCTATCCCTTAGGCCCTTCCTTTCAAAAATTGTGTGGGCTTTTTGAACTTTGTGGTCTCAAGGGAGGAATATCTTGAATTGTTTAAGGAATTGACCTTGCATTTCTGGCTTTTGTCTTCTATAAAGGCTGAGTGTTTTGTGGTCTTTGCTATCAGTAAGAAACAAGGTAGAAAAGGCAAGCACTTCTGGAAACAAGCTAAGGAAGTTTCCCCAAGTTTAAAGGAGAGACAAGGGTCTGAAAGATAAGATGGGGGTGACATGGATGTCATTTTTTTTTTCTGTCCTCCACAGAGATTAAGACATTTAAGACTATTAAATATATAGCTTATAACTTAGGCACTGAGTTTCCTGTCCTACCAAGATACCTGTGTTGTGTATATACAAAGAATGGAGTTACTAGATCTAAGTGACTGTGTACATTGGGACAGTAAGCATCCTAGTGGGAACCACTGAGTTCCCAGCTGTAGGAAATTCACTGAACATGTTGGATCCATAGTGACTGATTAAATTTTGCATCAGACAAGCATAATGGAGGACATGGAGCTATAACTAATTTTATTTAATAAAACTAGTATGAATTTTAATCCATTATACTTATAACATTTTTCTAAGTATTTGAAGAGTAAATATAATATTGATAGGATATTTATGTACACTTTTCCACTCAGTTGTCGAGAACTAGCAACACTATCTTCTTTCTGTTCTTATTTGTACGAAGATTGTTTCCATGTTAAACCTATGTCCTTGTTCCTAAACCTGAATGACTGTGGTTGACTCCCGTTCCAAACACCCTACCTTCTCATCAGGGTCTTCATTCCTCTCACACAAAGTCATTCTTTGTTAAATATATGGTGTTTGCTATAAATGAATTTATCTTGTTAATTTATCAATATGCTTCTATATTATTTCAACCATGACTTAGAAAGTAATCCTGTACTTTCTAGTGTATAAGTCAATCACATCAGGTTTGCATAAATATTGGTTAAACGAATGGATACCAAACTCTGTCTCTGCATACTGGTAAAGTTCATGACTATATCCATTTATTATTTCTCCTTTTATAAGTCTTTACCTCAGGTTATAAAATATTTTTAGACTTCATAGTGCAGATGGATTTTTAATCCAGGAGAGTTCCATTCCTAGGTTGTAAAACATATAAAATAAAAAAAAGCATCTTATATTTTTTCTCAGATTATTTATATAAACTCTTCTCAGGAACTTACACTTTGTTAGTGCAGACCAAGTGAACGACCGATTAAGATAAAGAGAAGAGAAGATTTATCAAGACATTAAAAGAAGCATCAACAAGTTTTGTGCAGTTTTCCGAGTCAGACTGCTATTTAAAAGAGTTAATGAACTAGAGGTATATAATTCTGAGAAACAGATACAATTAAGCAAGGTATTGATTTACCCATTAGAAGACAATTAATCATTTTTGTTGTAAACAAAATGAGAAACTTTGGTTGTTAATCAAGAATTTTGTTGCACTCTAGTTTTAGATTGCAAGGTTAAATTAGATTTTTTTTTCTTGTGTAGTAATTCTACAGATATTTCTTTTAGTCCTGGAACAAATTATACATAGATAGCAAGAAATTCTGTGAATAATATGAAGAATGGTGAATCATAAAATATCCCTTAATAAAATATAGAAGTGACACATCACAAGGAATCATCTTTGATAATAATTATTATTAATTTTATTTATAGTTCCAATAAGTTAAAGATAATGTGGCATCTCTAAATTTTCTATAACTTCAGAATCTTTGAGAGTGAAAGATTTCATAAATTTCAACTTTTGTTGGTAGATGGTTTTTATTTAAGCCTCCATTTTTCTTAGCATAGAAAAAGCAGGAAATGTACCTCATCTTGCTCTTTGCAGTACATTTAAAATTCAAACTTTTCCACTTTATTCTGATGTAATTAATAATTTCCCATTGTCACTCAGCATGTACACAGGTAAACACATGTGAACACAGATATGTACACATACCTTCAAAATTTCAGGAAACAGTACATGTCTTCACAACATAATATATATTTTGTTAACGTTGATGCCATATTTAAAATGCTAGAATATTGGTAATGGTTTCTGAAAACAATTTGTTACAGATTGGGGGAGGATTTTGTTTTGTGTGTAGCTCTGTATAAGTATGTGTACATGTATGGATTCAGATAACACTGGGTTGCAAGGCATTCTCTTGTCATTGGAAGATCTCTGTTGATTTCGGTATTTTGGTTGTTTTTGTTTTGTGTTTGTTTTGTTTTTCCAGAGCAGATAACTAATGTGGAAGCGCTAAGATTAACATTCTTCTGAGATTCCCTTTCTGTCTTTATGAATGATGAGAGAATTTTTACTAAGGATCAAGGAAAGGGCATCTGTAAACATTTCAATGATGATAATTAGCAATTGCAATACTAATTAATTCTAACTAAATTTTTTAGAAAAAAACTTGACTAATCACAAATAGTTAAGAGTAAAGGTGTTCTTTCAGTTTGATCAGTTGGAAAGGGTTTGCTGGAAGTGGTCTGCCTTGTCACCACTGGCTTACTTATAGCATTCTATGATTTAGGGTCTAAAATAGTTACTTTGTCACACTGCAATTGCTATAGCTAAAAAAAAGACTGAATTACAATTAATTAATGTTGTCTTATAATGACCCATATAAATCTTTCTTCAGTAGATGTGGGAGAATATAGAGTTTCAGAGTATTAAACACACATCTAAATTATCCAAAATTTTACAGTCATTAACATACAAGTTTAAAAGACCACCAACAAATTTCTATGATTCTCCATAGTAAATGATTCAGTTGTTCTGAAGATTCTGCCTACAATCTTAACTCTTTAGTATTATTGTTTCTGAGCCCATTACTGACTTTTCCTCTTAAGAGTTAAACATCAAGAAGAGATGGTGAATATTCATCCTGAAAGATTTAGTGACATGATTCAGGATCTATTGGTGGGTTAGCCATGCCTTGATTGCCTGTACTCAGGTTAAATATTGACTTAAGTGGTTAAGATTTTCAACCTTAGTCTTTATGATGTTTACTATTATTTAAAACCAGTAGTGTTTTTCACCAATTGGTTTTAGTACTCACTAATGATTCTTGCTTGAATCAAGTATTTCATTAGGGGATTAAAAAATGTGGTATTCTAAAGAAATTATACTTTTGATCTTTACTAGATGAAATTCTTCTGTACTAAGACTCTCAATTTCTCTTTAAGAAAAATGGAAAAATGGTAAATGATTTGATTTGGGTCTTAATTATTAATTTTCAGAACAAAGAGCTGATGCCACTTTTTATACCAATGGTGATTAATTAGTTTCCCCCCAGTATTAAAATATACTTCTAACTCAATTCGTTGCTCTTTTTGCTTATAAGTAAATCTTGCTTTTCATAAATATGTCCAACAGCTTTAGTAAACATTCAGTAATTCAATTTTTCTCTTCTTAAATCATTCTTTCATTAGCTGATTTAAATTTAAATTTATCTAGGAAAATTTAATTTTTCCTCAGTAAATTCCCTGTGGAAAAAATAGACATTTCTAATTCTCTCATTTTTCTTTTCAAAATATGCTTTGTAGAATCTTTTATGAAAAAGAACATTGGAAATTAGCTTTAATGAAGTATTACTCTAAACTTTATGACATTGACAAGATCACATAGTGGTTATAAATTCAGTGCGCAAAGTAATTAAATTAAAATAGGTATTGAGAAGCAAAGAACTCTGGATGAGATGGATAAAAAATATGAAAAAAAAGTACTACTGTGCTGCTTATCAATGTATCCTTTTCTTTTTTCACTTTATTGGTAATTAACCAGATTTTAAAGTTATAATAAAAATTGTATTTATTTCTGATTTAAAAGTAATGCATGTTTTGATATCACATTTGGTATGACTTTAGAAATGTTATTATCATTCATTAGGAAAGAAAAGAATAAGATTAATGTTAGTGACTCTGGATGTTAATAATTAATGAAATAAGAGAAAAATTGAGAATAAAAAGAAAAACAAATGGGGAGTCAGAGACAAAATACTGTTGTATTTTGGAATAGCTAGGCAACCAGGAAAGAGTAAATCCATGAAGTAATTAGAATTATGCTCCTCAGAAAATAGATTGACCTTAGGAATACATTGATCAGTGATATGGATCCAAGAAGATACTAAATGGTTCTCAGAGTAATTCTTCAATTAATGTGAATTTGAGATTCAAAAGTTGCACAATTTTTTATCATCTGCTGATAGTATTGAATTTATTTTATTTGAAATTAGAGTAATTGACTGATTTTGGAGCATGTGAAAATCTACTCTGGAAGAGAAATTTAGACTAAAATATGATCTTCCTTGAATTAGACATTGGTGGCCAAATTATAACAGTCAATTTGAATGAGGGATAGAAATACAGTTCTGCTATGAAACTCTATTCATAATAATGAAGACTAAAACTGGTTTCAACAGTTAACATTCTCACTGCTTTATTATAAAATTTGATAATTCCAGCATTTATGGGATCTCAAAAGGATTTCTAGTATTGAAACACCACTGTGTACTTTGTGAAGAGCAGCACACTCAGAATTTACCATACAAACTTCCAATTTTTTCCTCATTTTTTAGAAAAACTTTGATCTATTCCCTTATTTCAACTTCAAGTTTATTGTCTCTCACAAAACAGATAATAAAAATTATGACTGATACTATTTAAGAACACAATGTTATAAGGATTTATGGGCTAAATGACCTTTCCTAAATCATGAGATTCAGAGAATATCAGAAAAAAATCCTAATCCTAATATTTTTGCAAAGATTTTATCATGTCCTAAAGACAATTCTTACATTCCTTCCAAAGAATATGCTAAAATCATAAATTGACACAACTGTCAATTATCTATATCCTTATATTTTCAGATATTGAATCATTAAACCATCATTCAACTTTGACTTTCTTAGATCTTTGAAAAAGGATGTGAACTTGAATTCATTGTATAAATTTACCCTTTTTCTCTGCATGTTTAACTTATACCCAAACATGTTGAATTAGCAGTCATCAAAAATAATTTGTGGAAATTTAATCCAAGAAAACAGGTGGTAAATACAGTATGAGAGTTCCAATTTGCAAGAAACTCTTCAGTGGTTTTAGCTTCCATTATTTTTCTTCCTACAAAATACATACCAAGTGTTCGGATGTAGCTCAGTGTTTGCCTAGCACATGTACAAGGTGCCTGGTTCAATTCCAGTACCAAATGAGCACACACACACACACACACACACACTCTCTCTCTCTCTCTCTCTCTCTTTCTCTCTCTCTCTCTTTCTCTATGTATATATATATATATATACACACACATATACGTGCTATTGTATATGTAAAACATACACTATGTATATGCTACTATATATGTACAAGTGTGTACATGTAAAAATGTCAATTATACATTATTATATAAAATATATCAATATACATGTATTTCAAATACACATGCATTTTATAAATGCTCATGGTTTTTGTTAGGATTGTTTTATTTAGACACTAATCTTTTAATTGCCATTTGTAATAATACTTGAGTTGGAATAAATTATAATTTTCACAATCTAAAAACAAATATCAATAAATTTATAAAAGTTATAAGATCACTAAGATCACCATATTTATATACTATAAAGAATATTTATACTTTACATTTTTATATTTTCTAATATTGTCATAGAAAAAAATTCATCATTAAAAATTTTTTTGTATCATGTAATTGTTTTGCAGATGCTAGGATGCTATTTTTGACATCTGAAGTAAATGTCCCAAATTCACAATTTAGGGAACTGCACTTGCTTTTATGTGTTTGCCTTTGTAAAGATGAAATTTGTTGTGCATATTTCCACATTAATTGGGAATGACAGAGAAAGGTGAAACCAGGTTATGGTAAAAAAATAATTCTTATGAGTAAAGAGAAAACTGATTTTTAAAAAATGCTATGTTTTTAAATTTTTAAAACACTCAATATCTTTGTGTTCCCTTTGAGATTTGTTGTCATGTTTTTAACATTAGTTTTAAAACTGCTTCATTCAAGTGAATGTGAATTTTAATAACAGCAAAATTATATAATAAAGTCCAGTTGATTGCAAATGGAAAGGATTTGAAAAAGGTTCTCATTTTTAAAATAAATATAAATAATAAGTATTTTCTTGTTTGTACTTCAATTAGAAACTTTGACTTTTAACTTTGTTAGATGATGTATAGTTGATGATTTCATGATATCAAGATAAAATTTATCATATTCAGTAACAAAAAATTCATATATTTTCAATGTAAATACATTCATTTTTGTTTTACTAACTTTTCTTTCTCTCTCTCTTTCTCTCTCTCTCAGTATTTCCAGTCACATTCTGGCATGTTTTCATATCTGTCATCTTAAAGAGGCTCCTTTCTCAAGGGCTGGGGATTAGGTTTAGTGCTAGAGCATATGCCTAAGTCTGTATAAGGACCAGGATTCAATTGATCCCTAGAGTTGGAATAAAAAAGAAAGAAAGAAAGAAAGAAAGAAAGAAAGAGAGAGAGAGAGAGAGAGAGAGAGAGAGAGAGAGAGAGAGAGAGAGAAAGAAAGAAAGAAAAAAAGAGTCTCCAGCCTCACTTCCCATTGTTCTTTGCAGCAAAACTCTTTAAATATGTTACCTATTACCACTTTCCTACTTCTAGTTCATTCTTCAGTCACTAACATTTGGTGTCTAGTACCATTATATTGCAATTGTATTCATATTGACTTCTGAGAACAAATTACAAATATTCTAGGTGAAGAAATCCTCTTTTCCTACAAGATATCCTGATGCTTTCCTGAGTCAGTAGGAACATATTTCCTCATTCTACTTCACAGTGGACATAAACAATCAGGTATCATTACTTATGAATTAATACTGATTTTTTTTGGTTCCAGCTCTTATACTGCATGCCCCATGTGACCTACATTGACTCTCACACTTAAGTCAACAGATTCAAGCTCTATATCTGATCAAGTTTGGTTGTAAGTAACCAAACTCTGACTTTGAGGTCTCTATTTGTTTATTTAATCTGGAAATATCCTTGAATTCTTCCCCTTCTCTCTACTCCCCATATCCATTGTATCCTCAAGTTCTTTTAGATCTATCTACAAAATTATCTCAGATCTATGTGCTTTTTAAAAATTCTGTGTCTCCACACTCAGCTAAGAAACCATAGTTTCTTTCTTAAAATTACTACTACAATAGTGAACCTAGTAGAATTTCTATTACTTTCTTTTCTGTTCTTGATGTTTTTCAACTGGTTCTGCAAAGAGCAATAGTCATTTTCTTTAAACATTGAAAATAATGTCAACTGATTTGCCTGTTTAAATTCTTCAGTCTTTTGGGTGTTTTAGAATAAATAAAAAATTATCCACTGTAGTCCAAAAGTTGTTATATAGCCTGGCTCTTATCTCTTTTCTGCATTTTTTATGTTCTTTTCTTCTCCTTCATTTGAGTCATATCATAGTAACCTATTCTTTGAAACACTCAAGCAATTTTCTCTGATCTTGGTCATGGTTACTGTTTCAAGCACTACTAGGATTGCTGTTCTCCCAGAAGAAATCTCAATTTAAATTTAAGCTCTTCATATCTTTTTCTGACCCTTTCCAAAGTGCACATTCCAAGAAATGTCTTTTGTATCATATAAGGAAATACTTGTATCAACATGTACAATCATCTTGAATATTTATTTGCATGTAGTTTTAGGTACCAGTACTTAAAGCAACTTAAGAGTTGGAACTATGCCTGAATTATTTACTGTTGTAGTTCTTTCCTAGTCTAGTGCTTGAAAATATATTAAATATTTGTTAAATGTGTCAATAAGTAAGCATATGTTTAAATGTAATAGTGTTTTCATAGTAAAATCAGAGGCAAATTGTCTTATTGTCCTTATTTGCTTATGATTACTTTAAGAAATCATGTGAATATTGATTTTATGTTGAAATATTGGTGCTAGTGTCCAGTGCTTTCTTTTAAAAAATTTATAGTCAGTTTTACATGGCATTCATTTAGTATGAAAGTATGGACTCTGAAGCCTGCTATGTAATATTTCTAAAAATGTTATTAAAACAGTTTAATTTCGAAGGGCCTGATTTGGTGGGAAAAAAGTCTAAACACGAAGAACAAAACAAAAATTTTAAAAATCTAGCATTTCAACTATCATATCTTCACAAAATCCTGTCCTTTAACACAAAAGGAAATATGCTAATCTGATATATTTTTTCATTTTCAATTTTTTAATCTCTTTTTGTTTTTCTCTTTTTCTTCCAGATGTGAAACAATTTCCTCTTAAACCCATGCTATAATTTCTATTAATACTCTTGCATTGTTCTTTTTGTCTTTAGAAATATGACCTCCATTTCATCCAAAGTCTTGCTACAATAATTAATCCAGATACAAGACTACATTTCCCAGGCTCTCTTAAATATAGGTGAGATTATGCAGCAAAGCACTGACAAAATAGAAAGCATATAAGATAGAAATAGAAATAGGAAAAAATTTAGAAGTAATATAAAGAAAGAGGACTCAGAATGATATACTCTTTTGGGGAAATAACTGGAGATTCACTAACCATTTTTTCTTAAATTATCTCAAGAACAGAAGATCTGCATCAGGCATAAAAGCAGAATAAGACCAAGTTCCCATTTACATTTTAGAGAAAATAATTGACTTAAACGAGTAAATTAAACAGTACCAAATGAAATAAAGCCAACTTAAAAACATAAAACTTTACCATGTATATATATATATATGTGTGTGTGTGGGGAAAGGCATTTTGGTAGTATTTATAGAATAACAAATTTCAAAAGACAGGGTTGTCATTGGTCTTAAAATTAAGAAAACCAGAGACTCTAAAGCTATCAGAATACTCCATCCAATATTTTTACCCATCTACATGTTGACTTCATCTTTTTATAGTGGTTTCTCGTGTATAAAAGGACATTGTTGATGGCAGTTTTGGTTTGCTATCCTGAAAACTTCAGGAGAAGAATCTCTTAATTCAGCTCTAGTATAAAATTTCTGGAACAGAACTAACTTGCGCTACCTGCTCATCCCTGTAGCCTTGGCTGTCAAGAAATAGTATTACCACCGCTTGGAAAGAGTGTTCACATTTTGACCAATGGTGGTAGGAGCCACACAAACAAATGCCAGTTTCCATTTTGATCAAAGGCCAGACCACTGGAAAATCTTCTTTCAAAGAAAGGAAGACCATATTCTCAGAAATAATTATTGCAATTGGCCTAACAATAGAGTTCCTCTTTAAGAGATTTGTATTACAAACTAATTTTCAAAAATTATTTAGTTATTTTTTATTTAAGTACAGATTAATTAATAACTATAACTATAGAAAACCATAAAAACATTTTCCTCAAGCAAGTAGGCATTTGAACTTTTGAGCAATTAATATAAAGAAGCGTTTTAAAACTAAAAGATATTATATAAAATGTTAGGGATTGTTTTGATTGTAAACTCTTTCAAGCATTATTTTGGGGTTCTAAATAAATTAGTTATTCAATATTTTAAGTATAAAAAACACTATTTAGAAATAATGTATCCTGTTTGGTTTTCAGATAGAATACATTTCAACAAGGTACAGTTTTTGTTTTCTTTTAAGTATTTTTTTAGAGATTTGATTTTCATAATATATATTCCTACTTTCTTTTTTTTTTAATTCAATGAATTTCAATTCTCAGAAAGAACTTTTCCTTACATAATTCTGTCTACTCTATAAATGGAATAATATATTTATATGAATCTAGTTATCATTGTTACATTAAATTAATGTTATTGAAGACGAATTATACCCATTTGTTGATAATAAGACCTTTTGTTCAACAAAATAACATTCTTAAAAAGAGAATGGTCAATACTATTGAATAAACAACACATTCACGAATAATCATCCATACTAAGCATGCATTTAGTACAAAGTATCTTTTCAAAGAATGTTCAATAGCATTTAATATGCAAGATAATGAAAATAAATTGGGCCTTTAAGGTAAGATTTAGAAATTTACAACAAATATTGTGAAGCTTTGTTATTTCACAAATGATTATGGCTAGGATTTGGATTTTTTCCTTTTTAAATTTTATTTAGGAAGATTTGAATTGCCATAATATTTTGGAGCAGGCAACCGGAACGACCTAATATTCTTTCCTAAATTACTATAAGAAGACTAAAACAGCACTTGTTATCCTGAGGGATTTGCTTTCCTTTCTATTTAGCATTCAGATCCAATCATTTGTCATTCACCTGACTGGAGACCAATCCAGTGTAACACTGAAAGGAAAAGAGTGTTTTAATTTTCCAGGAACCTTAAACAACTGACTAAAATGGTAACACACTGTACATACATGTAACAAATTTCTAGTTTATAATTAGAAATGAAAATTTATGTAAACATATAGTATATTTAACCTACTTTTAAGAAATATTTGCACAAATAACATTAGGTAGAACTTGGAAAAGAATTTTAAAACTTAGTAACTAAATTTGAATGAATTCAATTTTTTTCATACTTTCTGAGTTGGGAATAACAAGGTAACTAGATAGATAAATTTAGATAAGCCTGTTAAATACTACTTTGTGGTATGTTAGTCAGCTTTCTGTCACTGTAACTAAATGCCTGAGATGATCAACTAATAAAGAGGAGGGCTTATTTTGACTCACTGTTATGAAGGTTTCAGTCCATGATTGATTGACACTATAATGAGCCTGTGGTGAAGAACACATCACAGGGAGTGCATAGTTCAACAAAACCACTCATCTCATGGCACAAATGCAAAAGAGAGAAAGAGGTTGGGTGTGGGTTATGACTATCCCATCCAATGACACATCCTCAATGACTAAAGACCCCCTACAAAGCCTCACATCTTAAAATATCCAGCACCTCCCAATTGCACCAAGCTGGGGCCTAAGCCTCTTACACATGGGCTTTGGGAAACAATTTGGATTCCAACTACAGGATACCTACTTGTCAAATCATCTTAGTATACATAACATGAAATTTAAAATAATTAAGGGGAATTTTCTAAACCCAGACACCTATTTTACACCCTTAAATATCTATTATAAAAGTATGATAATTCATTTTTTAAAAAGTATTTCCCACTTTAATCATTTTGGAAAATGCTGATATACACATAAGTTTACAAAACCATATTTTTTCCATTTTTTATTTGTTCTTTTTAGATAAAATGACAGTAGAATGTATTTTTACTGAAAAATATATTAAAAGCAGTTTCATAATAGTTTTATTTTAATTAAATTTGAATATACCTAACTTTTTTTTTTTTCCAGATTTAACAAGTACTTTTTTCTCATAAAATCTTTCTAAAAGGTCCTGGTTGGTTTTGGTTTATTTAGGCCAGTTTTCATAAAAGCATTCAATATTTTGTAAACCTTTTATTCAAAAGTATTAAGACAGCTAAATATAGATCCTTGAAAAAATGTGTATGTCCAACCTCATTTTTACTATGTTGTGAGAATCTTAACTTTGCTTCACCTTGTATAGATATCAGACATAAAAATATGACTCTAGAGAATTTGAGAAAATATTCAGTTAAAGACTCCATATAACCTATACAACCTGAGTAGAATAGAAATTAACATGTATTAAATTGACATTATTATGGGGCCTTAAATTGTGATTCCATTCCTGTCTCTACCACATCTACTCATTACTGAAATATTCTCTTCTCTTCATCGCTACAATGTATTCTTAGATTTGGATTTCTAGTCAAACCCATACATTGGAAAAATTAAATTTTCCAAAGAAATTCTTGATACCTAATTCCTCACTTTGGAAAACAGTTCCTCCTACCTAATTCATTTCTTACCATCTTTTTTATAATATGTTCTCCATCTTAATCCAACCTCCACTTGATACACAAGGATTATTTTGAATAACTGCATTCTTTATGCTTGGACGGTATCTATTAACACAAGAGGTATGTGTGTATGTGTGTTATTTTCAAATGAGCAAATGTCCACATACAATATTAGTTTGTTAAATCTCTCTTTGGACCAAAAAAGTATTAAAGCCATACACTATAATTATCACTTTTAAATTATGGAAGGTAGATAGAGTAATTGAAATCAGGATTGTAAAGTTATGTCCTAAAGAACAAGGACAAATGGACTGATTTAACCCTTAGAACCTGAGAGTCTGAGGATTTGAAGGCACTAAGTTCTATAACATGGAATGAAATGGTGAAGGACAGAAAATAGGAAAGTGATTTAAATGTGTACATTTGGAGTAGTCAATCTAAAAAAAATCTGTCCACCACTACCACATATCTGCACACAGTAAGTAAAGACAAATTGCATCTTGAAGTTTAAAGTTTAACCCAAATGGCAGATTCCCTTCCTCAAGTCATCAAACCTAATCTGCCTGTCAGAACTGTCATGTGGCTTGGGATTTTAAGCTTTATCATATACTTGAATGTGGAGACTCAAAGATGAGAAATGAGTTTAAAATGTTTCCAACGTTCAATCAGGATTCCACAATTAGAGAACACACAGAATTCATGATGAATAAAATGTGAAGAGATAAAGAATTTCCAAATTCTGATGAAAGAAATATTCAGATTCAAGAGGCACAATGAATTCCAGAGTTAATAAGCATAAACACAGTCACCCAGAAACAATGCAGTAAAAAGAAAAAACAAGTAGATCTCAAAGAACTAGAAAAGATATTGATAGCTAGTCAAATAACAGACAATGGTAAAAATGCAGAACATTCATTAAAATATAAGATGTACAAGTAATCAACAGATATATGAAAAAATGTTCAACATCCCTAGTAATAAGGGAAATGCAAATCAAAACTACCCTAAGATTTCATCTCACCCCAATTAGAATGGCGATTATCAAGAATACAAGCAACAATAGGTGTTGGCGAGGATGTGGTGAAAAAGGAACACTCATACATTGCTGGTGGGGTTGCAAATTAGTGCAGCCACTCTGGAAAGCAGTGTGGAGATTCCTCAGAAAGCTTGGAATGGAACCACCATTTGACCCAGCTATCCCACTCTTTGGCCTATACCCAAAGGACTTAAAATCAGCATACTACAGAGATACAGCCACATCAATGTTCATTGCTGCTCAATTCACCATAGCCAGATTGTGGAACCAACCTAGATGCCCTTCACTTGATGAATGGATAAAGAAACTGTGGCATATATATACAATGGAATATTACTCCGCAATGAAGAATGATAAAATTATGGCATTTGTAGGCAAATGGATGAAATTGGAGAATATCATGCTAAGTGAGATAAGCCAATCTCAAAAAACTAAAGGACAAATGATCTCGCTGATAAGCGGATGAGGACATATAATGGGAGGTGGGAGGGGTTAGCATTAGGTTTAGGGTTAGGTTTAGGGTTAGGGATAAGGAGAGTGGTAAGAATGAAGGAAAGAAGGACTGTATAGAGGGAAAAGAGGGGTGGGAGGGGTGGGGGGGAAGGTAAAAAAAATATAAACATCATTGCCCTATGTAAACGTATGATTACACAAATGGTATGCCTTGACTCTATGTGCAAATAGAGAAACAACATGTATCCCATTTGTATACAATAAAAAAAAAAACAAGGAAATTAACAGGTAAAAAAATATATATATCTAGTAACTTGAGAATATATGCAAAAATAAGTAACCAAGTAATGACAGGAAGACGCAAGACTATTTGCAGACAAAAAAGTGCAGGAAACTGGTCAGGAAAATAAATACAAGATTCTTAGTAGAAGGAAACATGTTTACAAATACAACAAATGGTTTCTGCTGCTGAAGCACAATGCATGGAGAAAGGGAATTGTCAATTCTGACTGTGTGCATTGACATGGAGGCAGTGAGGTGTTCAGAGAGAAAACAAAGTCTTCATGTAAGAAAGCCCTTAAAACACTTGAATGCAATGTGACTTCAGTCAGTTAGCTTGGAATGAGAAGCCCCTGGGAAGACGAAAATGCTTGAACAAAACACAATTATGCACAAGAACCCAGCTTCTTGTTTTCACCATTCCACTTTCTTCGAACAAAGAAACAAAAGTTGCTATTTCAGAAACTTAGTTTGTATTATATGGTTGTTGTATTGATCTCACTTGAATACTTATTTACCAGATGGTTTAGGTGTCCTGATATTTAAATTGAATTTTCTGGTTACCCAGAATTTATAAAAGCAGAGAAGGTGATTGGGTTCCTATTTTCCAATATCTTTAGTGAATTAAGACATAAGATCAAGGAAAATTGAAGTGAATGAAAGCACAGAATTGGCAAAGGGATATAAAATGTAATTAATTCACTAAAATTTATATGTCAATTTCAAGTTTTCTGAGAAACTAGGTATTAAAGATTTGAGGACTATTTTGGTTATGTGAAAAAAGTAATAAAATATCCAGAAGACTATAATCAAGATATATTCCAAAACACATTTTAACTAGAATGAAATTAGAAGTTTAGATTTCACGACTGTGCAAATAGCTAACTCTATGCATTACTTGTCACTTGCTTGTGCAAGTTACTTAACCTCTCATATCATGAATTTCTCCCTAAATTGGGAATTTCAAAACTGCTTTATAATGTTTTAATGATGATAAAAAGAATAACATATGTAACATAATTGTAAATATTAAAATATTCCATGAATGCCATTTCCATTGTTCATACATTTAAAATTTCATAAGGGTAATCAAAAAGGGTGATGAGAATAGAATTCAATTTACTTCTCCTCTTTATTCTCTGACATTATTATTTCACCATGAAAATTGATTCATGTTTTATTATTCTTTTATTTTAGGGTATTTTGGTATTAAATTTAACTGTATAAAGGGAAAAGGGTGGGAGGGGTGGGGGGAAGGGAAAAAAATAAACATCATTACCCTATGTAAACGTAAAAAAATAAATTAAAAAAAAATGCAGACAGGGTTTAGAAAAGCTTGTTTGTACTCTCAGAATAAAAGCATATGAGAACTATGTCCTTTAAAAAAAAAAAAATTTCAAAACCTATGGTCTATATCTCTGAAGTAAATACAAAATATATATGTAACTATATTAACTACAACATTTGCATGAATATGATCTCTCTTCTTTAAAAACCCACAATAAATTTAAAATAAACGAAAATGACAAATTTACTAAAAAGCACCATATGGTCTGAAAAATATATCTAATCTTGCTCTGACGAAAATCATTTAGAACTGGATTTCGGGGAATTGTACCATATTGTATGGAATCTTTTCCCAGTTCAGAATATAATATAAACAACTGTGAAGTGTGAATTCATGCTTTTATTTTTCCCCTGTATTATCATGCCTTTTATAGAAATAAAGCTGTAAAACATGATGTCTAAACATTTCTTCTTATCTACCTATAATCATAAAATTTCTGAGAATTTACATTTGCTTTATTAATCATTGAACAACTCAATTTTAAACTCATCATTTATAAATATACATATATATATATAAGTATATATACTATGGATATCTATTTTACAATATGTATACTGGTCATAAGGGGATTATGGCTGCTTATACAACATTTCAAATGTTTGTATAGCCCCTGTCAAGCTCCTGGGCTTGGTTCACACTAAGATCAGTGGGTCAATGTTATTCTGATGATTTAATCTTTCTTGCTATCATGTAGGTTACTAAACATTAGGAAGTAAGTTGCTTGATGTTCACTATTTTTTGAAGATAGGAACATGTCCTAGAAGAAATGAGTTTTTAAATCCTGTTTCTTCTTAAAAATTTGATCACTAATGAGCTATGTCCTCATTGTGGTAGAGGAGAATGTAAAACATGGATAGAATTTTTATTTTCAGAATAAGCATGATGTGTCCTACTTTAAAAAAAAACACTTTGTTATGGAAATTTGAAAACTTATGAACATATCTTTCAAACTGTGTTTTGTAATTTAGCTGAATTGAAGCACATTTTTCTTTAATCTATTTGTGTTTTCCAGAAGCAATAACTTGCAGTGTATTTACATGTGTTTGAAAACTATCTTTCAACTAGCTGTTTCAGTTGTTTTATTTAATCTTTTCTCACAATTGAGATAACAGACTCCTATATTACATACTAAGTTAATAAATATTACAAAAATATCATTATAATAAAATTGATATGTATGATATAATCTTAATGATTTGAGGCTGCCTGGATCAGCATTAATTTTAACTGGGCAATTTGCTTTTATGGAAACAGAAGTTATATTTTAATTTCTCACAATCAAAAAGAGAAAACATTATTCATATTACATCTTTCTTTTTGGTTTAATTCTTGATTATTGCCTTCCCTACCAATTAATGAGCTTATTCATTTCAGATGTCTTAAGAAATTAGCATATTGTTTTACAAATAATAAACAATGAATATTCCTGAATAATGGAAAAGAAAAGAAAGGAACATGGAGAAGATTGAAGACCAGTCATGAGATTTCATGTATTTATGAGAAACGTCATTGAAGGACATGGGTAACAAGTGACAAAATAAATGAAAGTACAGGTTTTATGTTTTGTTTAACTTCGTATCTATGTTACCATTAGAACACAGAGATTTGTAGATAATGGACGCCCCATTGATTTTGTTTCTTTTAATTGAATGTACATTGCTCTTCTGTTAGAGATTATGAGAGAATAATCTCCATTTTGGACAATATTTCAAGAGCAAAATTTTGGGTATGAGGAATGTTTAGTTAGCCATTTAAAACACATTGATAAAATCATTCTTATTTTTTTATTACACTAATCATGTATATTGAAATTACTTGACAATTGGATGAAGTCATCTTTATTTGAGGAAATTTCCAAGTATTAAATCTTTGATATTATTGAAGTTTATTTAAATAATTATGATGTTCTTTGTTATAAATCATAAAAGACCCAATAATTAACTTGAACAATAAAATGAATTATTTGATCACATAATTGCAAATGTCAGAATGTAGGGAAATTTCAGAAACTGCATGGTTAAGCCTCCGACTTTGTTTTTCTAGGATTCTCCTGGTTATTCCTGTTCTGGGGATTCACTTTGATTTCAAGCTACCTTCCCGCCCGTGGAAAAAATGGCAATGATAGTTGTAGGAGTCACATCTGCATACCATACCCCCAAATGAGAATCAAGTATGTCTCTGCTTTCTAGCAAAAGTTCCCAGTGCCCTCTGATTTACACTGACCAAGGTCACATACCCACCACAAGCAAACTTTGTGACAGGAGGATGGTTAATTGCACGGTATTTATTTTATCCTAGAACCAGATGTGGTGTCTGCTTCTCCAGACACTCACAGTATCAGAAAGAAATCAAGGCTCTGGAGAAAAGTCAAATGGGAAGTTATACTAGGGGTTCAGAGTGTAGACAAAATACTCCTAACAGTTTCTTTTCTATTTTGAATATTTTCATACTTTAAAGCCCTCTATATTTCTTAATAATTAAATACATTGAATCATTTCATATCATAAAAACAAAAAACACACATCAAGGTTGGAAGATGTAGCTCAGTGGTAAAGTTCATTCCTAGTATGTGCAAGGTCGTGGGTTCAGTCACAAGTATCAAAAAAAAAAAAAAAAAAAAACACCAAAGATTAATGGGAGAAGCATAATTGTCGAAAATAATGATTCTAAAATAATGAAAAACAACTGTATATTGCTATATAGGGCAATACAAATATGGTGATATAATCAAGTATAGATCATTCTTAGATACTGAAAATGAAAAGGGATAAAAACTCTTTGCAAACACACAAACACATACAAACCCTATCATGTTTAATTGTGAATGAGGAATAGGTTCTACATGTCTGGGAAGACAGTTGAAAATTTTTAAGATATTAAAAAAAGTTGGATTTTTACCTTTTTAAATATGTACTTATGTATATTGAATTGAGTACACATGCATATTGAATGTACATGTGTGTGCATAAGTATACATACATTCCCCTTGGGATTTAAATTTCTCAGGAAATTATAGGTTGTTCCTCATGAGCTCTTGGACTGTTAAGCCTTACTGTTTGAATTACACACACACACAAACACACACACACACACGTATGAGAAAATTATGGTGCATTTAACAGATGCATCAATTTGACAATAAGATTACATAGCAGTAAGCATAGAGTTGTTCTGCAGTTCATTTCTTTGGGTGAGAAACCTCCCTTTACCACTTACATTCATGTGACTTTGTATAAGGCATTGTAAACTTCAGTTTTGATACCTATCATGTTAGTCAGCTTTTTGTTACTTTAATAAAATACCTGAGATAACCCACTTAATAATGTAAAAGATTGATTTTGATTCATGATTTCCTAGCTTCTGTTCATGGTAATTTGACCTTGTTGCTTTGGGCATGTGGCAGCACAGTACATCATGGCAGAAGCAGGTAGCAGAAGAGCTTTGTTTACCCCATGGCAGCTGGGAAGAACTCAGAGAGACAGGAATGGATAAGGGTACCAATACTTCCACAGGAGCACACCCTTAGAGACCTAACTTCCTCCCCTACCACTAGGTCCCGCTGTTTTAAAGGTTCGACAACATCCCAATAGTGCCACAGACTGGTGACCAAACCTCTAATACGTGGGCCTTTGTGGGACATCCCACATCCAAGTTATAGCACATGCATAATGAAGATCATTAAAGCACCAATTCATTATCTATTAGTATGATTACTCTTTTTTCATTCTAACAATGATATCAAAGCACTGACTCTCTCCTTTAAACAATTCATATCTACATATATTTTGAACTTTCAGAGCTTTCAGTAGAGAGAGGTATGAAACCAGGATGTCAACTCACATATATTCCCTCAGAAATTAGACCTTTCAAAACACAGTTCATATTTCTTTTCTCAATAATTTGTGCTGGATAAATTTTGGGCTGTACTTCATTCTTGTGCAGTACCTACATATTTCAAGTTTTGCCTGTTTACTTATCTGACTTGACAAAAAACAGCAGTGCATCTCTTGAGTCCCCAAGGGCAAAACTTCTCCCTACACAAGTTTTTTTGATGCCTCCCTTCAGGTAGTGCATAACTAAAGCACATTTCCAAGGTTTCCCTCCTTTAAAAAGAACAGAATATTGCATGTGAGCATAGGACAGAAAGATATTCTTCCAAATCTCTTTTTCCCATCTGTTAACTGCTGAGGGAAAGAAAACCCCAGAGAATTTTTAAAAGCAGACCACAGATTGTATTTTGCCTTATGTATTTTTTAAATAATGTGCTTCTAGGGCCTAATGCTATCTAGGGACAACTCTTAATTAATGCTTAGACTTATTGTTTTTCTGCTTCTTAAGACATGAAATGGTAAAAGTGTGTCCACTTTATTATTATTTTCAAATGTAAATTTGTGTGTGCATGTCAAATGTATTTCACATTAAATATATAACCACATATATAATGTGCACTTATGTGTGTATATGGGCATACATATATGAAGGTGTATATATGTATGACATATGTATCATCTTTCTATCACTATTTATTGGAAGTCCCTATCTCTTTTCAATTTTTTGAACGGTCATTAAAATTAACAAATTGTATATAGTTGGTATAACTTAACTAAAGGCATGCAGTTGATCATAGCAAGGCAAATGTTCAACATCAATTTATAAGATCAAATCATATGAATTGCCAATTTTCAGGTCAAACAAGTGTAATATCTGTAATTTTACATGGTTCAACCAAGTATCTAGGTACTTTATTGAAAGTTAAAGCATCTTTTGGCAGTTGACATCTAGACAAACTCTAAGAACTCCATTTCAATCCCCTTCTCATAATTCTTTTCCACTTTCTAGGCAGCTTGTCCCACTTCCTCAATCCAAAGGCTTCAAGAAATCCAGGCATATAAAGTAATTCTACAACTTTCTTATGAAGAGCCTTTTAGAACAGTTTTTGTCAAGGTAGAGAGTTGCAGGAGACATGTAGAGGGAGACCAAACTCACATTTTCATCATTTATAGCCATACTGGTCACCATGGGGATTTGTTCTAACCAAAAGTAGCAGCATCTTCTTATGTGGAATCACTCTAGATGATCGTTATCAGTCTACATTAACAGCATTTCCCCAATCACATTATGACTAAGAATTATATTAACATGAACTGTTGATTCATAATAGGATTTAGTGAGATAAAAGAGTAAGCTGAGATGGGTTCAGGGATTAAAAATTAAATTCCTCAAGAATGACCCTTGGTTACTCTTCCTATCCATGCCCAATTATTCTGAGAACACTGGGTTTATTTTCAAAACAAATGCTTTGCTGAGTTTGATGACCCTGCCTTTATTTTTTATAAAATCATGAGATACTCATCTTGCACATAGTTCATTCTTTGATAACTATTTTATAGGATCTATAAAAATTCTTCTTCATGACTAATTTCTCACTTTATTAATCAATCTTCATATTATTTCAATCTTGACACAGAACTGACTGAACCATCATGTTGCTCAGAAATAACAAGATCAGTCTACGAACTGCCTGATGACTCCTTTTTTTTCCTGGCAAAATCCACCTCACATAAAGTTCTTCATTTCATTCATCTCAAAGCGTACAGTTCAGTGGTACTCAGCACATTCATTGTGCTTTGGAACCATTACCACTATTTAGGAACATTTTTATTACCCCAAAGGAAACTGTATCCAATTAACAATTATTCTCCATCCCATCTACTTTCCCCCAAACCCTGAAAACCACCAACCTGCTATTTCTATGAATTTGCTTGTTTTTATATTTCATATGAATATAATCATGTAATATATGACCTTTTGTTTCTAGCTTCTTTCAAGTGGTATACTATTTTCAATGTTCATTCACATTATAATATGTATCAGTACTTAATTCCTTTTATGACTGAATGATATTCGATTATATTAATATACTACATTTTGTTTATCCATTAGTCAGTTGATGAATATCTGGGTTGTTTGTTATTCCTTTGGTTTTTTTGATCATTCTATGATGAAAAGTACCTAAAGTAACAGTTGTGATAAAATTAGCCTACAATTTTAAACAGGTTTGATGTGTAAGTAAAGTATTAGTATAAATAATAATATATTTAAATAGACTCTTTATGGGAAGCATTTTGTTTCTCCCAGTGAACCTGATAATGACTAGTCAGGGGAGCTTCATTAATAAAGCTCAGAATATATATTAACTTATTGTAACTTGATTCTACAATAAAGTAGCTGTTTGTAATTTAGGATCAGATTATTCAAACTTTTGTTGTCTTTTATAATCATTAATGAGAATAATATAAAAATTTCAAGGATTTTGTGAAGACTGGATTAAATGATAGATGCTATTGCATATGATAAAAATTTTAATACATGTTAGATATGATAATTATTATACTTAAATTTTGATGGGAAAATAGCAAAATTGTGTTGATTGGGTTAATTTGCTAACCTATTCATAGGTTGCTGCTGAATAATTATTTTAAATAAATTTTTCATGAATTTTGTTTGAATTCTTCATTCTAATCCCCATATTTTGGGACTATTAATACATGTATTTTAGCAGTATCATGTAGGATCTCACCAAAATCCTAGGAAATCTCATGTATATTTGCAAATGATAAGTCTGAGTTTCAATTATCATCAAATTAAGATTAATAAATTGTTTCCCTTTCCTGAAATTCCAACCCTTCTATTTATACTTATATAAATACTATTCCTTCTTCAATGTTTCTCTAAAATGAAAAATGTTTCAATAGTTGCTGTTTCTGTACATTTGATTAAAAGGCTTTGTCTCTTTTAGAAGTTGTATTGCTTTGAAGTTATGCTGCTTAAAAGCTAGGTTTAATTATAATTTTCTATATATTGTATAGGCTCTCTAAAATGCTTTTCAAGAACCCACATCCTAGGATTGTGTCTGTGTTGCCTGTAGCATTTGAATAATGATGTTGAAAATAGAAGAGTACAATAATGTCCAAGATTACTATGCATTTGTGACTTTTTACTAAAACATACCCTATCTGTAATTCTGTGTGTTTACTTTTTTATTTTTTTGAAAGAGCTTTGAGGTAAGGAAACTATCATTTGTGAATTAAAGAGGCTAAGCAAATTAATAAATAAGAAAAAAAAGCAATCAAAAGAATTTGTGGTTAGTCCCAACCCTGTTTCTTATCATGATCCTGCAGGAATAATGAAGAATACTATATTAGCACAAGAGATATTTCTTGGAGTTAAAATATGCTTCCAAAGAAATGTGTTTGATTTTGTTTTAAATCTTTTAGTTATCCAGCATCCTGGCATTCTGATTTGTTATAGGATATACAGACCACTTAGCATCTTTAATCAGGGTTGGCTTGGCAGATGCTGTCCTGCATGTCACTAAATGGTAATATCATAATTGTTTTCAGGATATAAAGAACCAATTCCCAATGATAATTTGAAAGTACATCTTTATAGAGTTTACATGATAAATAACTTTATCAAAATTTGGCAAGGAATAGTATTGGGTAAACTGGATAAGGGTAGGGATAGTCATTATAGTATTATTATAAGGTATTATAATTGCACAAATGCTTGGTCTGCTAGCTACACAAAGGAAGTCAGTTAGTCCAGAGGCAAGACAAGGATAGAAAAATAATTTTATTATAATGAGTTAGTTGAGAAGAAAATGATTGGACAGTTGCCTGAATGGACCACCCTAGCTAAGACCACAACCAAAGAGACTATATAGGAAAATAAGGAAGTGTAATTTTAGCCAAAGTTGGGTGTAGGTCACGTAATCATTAATCTTCCAATTGTCCATTTCTTTGGTGCATATTCTGATGTCTCATGAAGGTCACTATCACCTGGGCTTTGTAAATTATAAAGGAAGATGACTGATTAGGAGGTCTTAGAAAAAATGTTTCTCTTGTTCCTTTTACCTGGAATAGCTGACTCAAGCAGTTGATATCTTAATCATTGAGGTGTGGTGGTTTTTTTTTTTTTTTTAGAATTTACAATGCCATGCAAAGGTTAAAAAAAAATAGTTTCAAAGGATAAGTTAACTCACTAGGTACCTCTGTATGGCAAGGATGAAAGGATTCTAACAAGGGGACCACGTATCTATGAAAAACTATGGTGATAACAGTAGGGGAGATATTGGAGATTCTAGTAACTTTGGTAACTTTTGCAACAGGAAAATGTATCTAAATAATTTGAAGTTTTTGTTTTGATATAAATTTTGTTTATGTTTCTCATTGAGGAGACTCAAAATGTACATTTATTTTTCTTCATGAGTTCCAGACTCTAATTTGAATGTGTTAAAAATAATTATTTATTTTTGGAATTTTAATGAACATGTTTCCAAATGACCTAAATAGACTTGGTTTACAATAAGAGATGTACGCTTCATTTCATATTTTAAGAAAATTTACTTTGTTCCTACAAGGAACCAGCTAGATTCTCACCCATTTGAATACTCAATTTCCTTATTCTGGAAAATCAAATTCAGGACTTTTAAAGTATACCATAGTAGAATTTTTAAATATGTATAAATTGTCCAAATTGTATATTAGAATAATTCTGCTAAAACAAAAAAATCAACTTGAAATTTATTTAAATAAATTTAATAAAAAATCCTCAATAGAAATGAATGTAGATAAGCACATCCAAGAAAAAAACCAAGAATATCATAGACACAATGAGACTAATTGGTGAGGATGATAATATTTATATTAAATCAAAACTAAAGATAAATTGGAAGAGTGGTAGTTAATTATCCAGATATTTAAAACAAAATAGGCAGCCCAAATGTGATTCAAAATACACAGTACTGAAGAAGAAAATACATATATAATAATTTTATTTATTTAAGGTAAATAATTTGATGTCAACTAAATAACATGAAATGTGAATTAGAATAAGGAATCATCTGCCTGGTGATATTTTTAAGGGATTAAAAAAAAAACAGAGTATACCCTCTCTATATTCATTACCTAAACTGAATGTATATTAAGAAAAATTAGATGTAGATATATGCAAATGTTACCCTTAGAGCATGGTAATTTTCTTTTTGAGCACATAATGTCCTTTTTGAAATGGATTGCCTGTTGGTATTAAAGTTTCAAACCCGTAATGGATAGCCACCAATCATTACCCATTTAAAGGGTAAGCAGAGCAATTACAGATGATCACAAACATTAAATACAGTACAAAATCTGCCACAATTATTGAAGATGCAGTTTTCTACACTTTATCCCTTGAACTCTGTAATTCTGCAATTGTATATATCATTAACCAAAATTCATGTTAGGCAGCTATTACATTATAAAGTATTTTTAAACGGGTTAAAAATATAACTCTTTTTTATCCCAGTATTTCTTTTGAATTTAAGGAAAAAGTCCAGCCTCTCTTCCAAGGAAGATTGTCAAAGAGTTTGAAGTCAATTACCATGTACTTTGGTAATAACCTTTTCAGGTTTTTCTCCCAATTTTTATGTACAAACTCTTCATATAACATTGCTATCACCATAACCAACCATTTCTGAATACTTCTTTTACCCATTAAAAATGTGCCTTTCTTTTAAGTAGTAACATTCAAGCCATATTATTCTGTCCTCTCTCAGTTATAAGACCTTGGACAATTATTTAAGCTTTTATGTTTGCGCCTAGTGACCTACTTTCTCCAACTAGGTCCTATATCCTATAGATGCAACCAACTCCCAAAAGTCCATTTAATTATGAACCTGTCCATGGGAACCCATTGATGAGAACAGAGCTCATGTGATTCAATAACTTCCCCCAATCTCACCTATGACTGTTGCTTCTTTGGAGATGAAATCAACATTTCATAATCAAACCATAACATTCTGGTTATTACACTCAGAGGCTCATACCCATCACAGTGCAAAACACATTCAGTCCATCTCCAAGAATACCCAGAATCTCAACATTTCTGGCATTGCTCAAAAGTCCAGTTCCAAAGTTTTCTCTGATACTCAAGGCAATTCTTAGTTTTGAGTTCATTAAAAATTAAGAAATAAAGATAAAAACAAGTAATATACTTCCAACATAAATAGCATGGGGTAAATATTCCCATGCTGAAAGCGGGAATGGGAGATTACTAACAAAGATCAGATCAAAGCAAAAATGAAACCCAGCAGGGCAAGCATTAAATTTTCCAGCTTCATGTCTGGCATAGGGGCACTCAGTGGTGTATGTGAGCTCCATCATAGTTAATAGTAAGAGCATTGAAGGCAACTGTGTTCCTTTATGGTATATCTGGTCTTTTGGTAGATAGGAGAACTTCAGAAGAACGTCTCTCCCTGGGTTTGTGGTATTGGGGTTGGGGGAGGAACAAGGGAAGGTCAGAGCGGCCTTGGTTCTGAGACAGCTTCTTAGGTCTTTCGATATCCATTAGTTTGAAGTGCTCAGTATGCTGAAATGACTTACTTTAGGATACTGTTTTCTAAGTCTTGACACTGTATATTGCATCTACCTCTATTTATTTCAAATGATTGTTCACTTTAGCAGATTTGGTTGCAGCATGACTATAACATTTAATGCATTTAAGTTTTTAAAAAAGTACTTTGTCATTCCCATATATGATTAATATGCTTTCTAAACTTCCATTCAGCTCTTATGTAAAAAGGTTAAGAAGAACATGATTAAGGCAATAAATTAACTGAATGCCTTAAGAGGTTTCCCCACAGCTTAAAACTACACATATCTTAGATAATTGTAGATACTCTCCTTCTCATAATAATTATTTCTAAATGTCTAATATTAGTCAAGATATACCTGAATAATTATTATCTTTCTGTAATGATGTATCAAATATATTTATGATAAATATACTTTTATGAATTCCTTATACCTAATGACCATTGCACAGTCTCTTACTCTTAAGAAGTAACAGAGTTCAATCAGTTATAATTCACTCAGTATAATTTTTCAAATTATCCGTAAATATTTTTTACTGAAGAGCAACTTGATATTCTTTAAGCAAACATTTTTATAACTAATATTGAGGTTTATTTCAAGAATTTAATATTGGAGTTTCTCTCTTTGAAAGTGATATTTTACATTTTCTAGTCTTCTAGCACTTTTACCATAATTCCTTCAATATCAAAATTAGTGATTCAGTGAATTCTGAGCATAATTTTCTAAGAAGCTTGAAAAAATAAAACTGGACTGAGAGAGTGCTCAGTTCGTAGCAACCAGGTGTTTTGATACACTTTCAGGCTTCCATTGTGTTTTAGAGATGGAAGTAACAGTTGGGGGCAGGAAGAACTATTATAGACATCACACTTCAACTTAAGAACAATAAAATTCTGAAAAGTTTGATTTATAAAACCCATAATTGACAACAGAACTAATTTTGGTCATTTAGGGATTTTATTGTGGGCGAATTTCCAATTTCCAGGAATTTCAAAGTAATTCATTATATAGTCTTATTTTTCCTACATATTTTCATTTTTTATGCTCTGCACAGTATTTTCCCAGCAATGCTAAATTTTCAATTCAGTTATCTTAGAAATACCGTATGATATATCATATCTCACATACTAGGAGAGTTTATTACATTGTTCCATTTTAGACTTCTCTTTCCCTCTCTTCCCTCTCTCTTCCCTTCTCCCTCTCTTTCTCTCCTCCCTCTCCCTCTTCCTCCCTTTCTTCATACGCTCAATTGACTTATTAACTTTTAGTCATCTTTAATATTTATTTCATAAGTGCCTCTTGGAAGCCCTCTCTGACAGCACCACCTCCCATCTCTCCATTAAACTTAACTCTGTTAGGTGTCACTGCTAGCAACTTCCACAGCTCTCTGGATGGTTCATACATTCCACATCTGGTTCATCTATAACTCCACCAGAAACTATGAACAATAAGAAAAATAATGCTATTTACTGTGCTTACTATGTGCCACCTACTTTTTTAGCTATTATTCTTAATACCTCTATGAAAGAGTTTTACAAATTAGATAACTGAAACACAGGCTTACATAACTTGTGTGAGATCCTACAGAGCTATCAAGGAGTAACCTTAAGGAATGTTCTGCTTTTAGTGTCTAATGACTAAATTAATGTCTTTGAAATTCCAAAATGAAAAGTATTGCACCTTTTGCATTCATTTTCTGAATAAGAGATACACACCAAATGAAAATATAATGGTAACTTTCCTAATTTTCACATAAAAAACTAGTATGCTCAGATAAAACTGTTCAGTGTATAAAAGATGTTCAAAATATGTTTTGATAGAATTAGTCATTTTTTAGGTGGTGTCCAAAAGAAAAGCTTGTGCCTGAGGGGATTCATGTTTTGCTTGACTTGTGAGGTCTGATCTGAGGTTTTTCTTGACCTTATTTATGATAATACACACCTTTATGTGTTTTATGAAAATTTATTCATTTATAAACCTTCTATGAAAATATGAAATATAGATTCACTTAAGTATATAAGGAAATGTGAATTTAAATTTAAATTCACATTTCCTTATATGCACTAACTTTTTGGATGGGGTACTGAGTTTTGGATTTAAGGGTGTTTTACAACTGAGCTTTATCCACAAATTTTTTTAAGAGTTAAAAACAATTTCACATTTGCTTTTATTTACCAATAATATTCTTAGATATATATATATATATATATAGTGATGTAAAATCTATAATAAAAGAAAATGAGATTGAAAAGATTTATGATGCAGAAAAAATAATGAATATTAATGAAAGTAAATGGAAAGTCACAATTTAATCAGGATTAGAAGTAGAGAAGAGCAACAGTGGTCAAGTAAGAAAGTTTGAAAAAATAGAATTATATAAAAAAGGGAAGTATGATATTGAAGTAAAAATATAAGTAGAAAAATTAAACTCAAAGTAGGTGGAGCAGCAGAGAGAAATAGTGAGTGACAATACTGAGGTACAGAGATATTATGCTGAAATAATTATAATAAATTTTATTTAGAATGGAAAACTCCAA
The DNA here is from genome assembly GCF_902686445.1 of Sciurus carolinensis. Lineage (NCBI taxonomy): Eukaryota > Metazoa > Chordata > Mammalia > Rodentia > Sciuridae > Sciurus > Sciurus carolinensis. Next base: position 107,612,045 of record NC_062217.1, on the reverse strand, counting down.
AGTATATAAGATAAAATTACAGAAAAAGTAAGATAATGAGGGAGAGTCACTGTTGACATTCTTATTAAAGTATTTTAAGTAATTTTGTAAAACATATAAATGAATGAATTAGAAAACATCAGAAAGATTAAGAGGTAGGGAAAAAGAAAAAATAAATCAAAAGTAGACAAAATTGTGATATCACAGAACAAGAACATGAAAGGTGCAATAGAGAAAACATTACTTCAGAAATACATTCCATATAATCAGACTGACAAACGTCATTAGACTTTTATCATAAAACTGAAAAGATGCTTAAAATTCAGAAGAAAATATTTTTAACTGAAAATTTTTTATGTAGTTAAACTATTATTATCTATACATATACATACAAAATATATAATACATGTTAATATAATGAATTATCTATACATATCCATATATATGTATATATACATATATACATAAGTATATATTATATAATTTATGCATATATGTCTACTATGTCTATATATGATGCATGTTAATATGAATGAATTTTTATATATGAATGAGTTTATAAATGAATAGAGATACAAAGAATTTCTCCAAAGTATATCAATAAATTTTAAACTAAAGGATAATGTTGAGAGAAAAAAAAATTATCTGGATCCAATAGGTAGAATACAGATACATGAAAGTTATAATTTTGGTGAACATTAAAATAAAAATACATTGTAACTATAAGAAATAAATTTTGTTATTAAAAAAATATATAAATACCTATTTTATACCTAAATGAGTTGAATATGACAAAATAAAAATAATATGAAGGATTAAAGGAAAGTAATGCTCCACAACAATGTAAAGGATTTTAAAGTACAATGTACAAGGATTTTGAAGTATTGTACAATTCAATAGGAAGGTTTGAATCCTGAAATTAATTAAAAATATTTAGGAAAATATTATGATCATTGTTAGTAGAAATAGAGTAGAATTCACAACTTGATAAACAAAATTTATTCTGTTATAAAATGTTTATTCCAACATTATAGGAAAGGAAAAAAATAGAATCAAGCTTGATTAATAAAAAATATTTGTGGCTTTAAAATGCACATGTAAATGCACACGTAAACTAGTATTTTACACTATTATGCATATTTTAATGTACCCTTAAATATTTTAAGAAGTGATTTTCTCTGGAGAGGTAGGAGAGGGAAAGGGACTCATCTCCACAGACTTCTTCAAATATGTTCACTATATTGTTCAAACTAGCTTTTCTTGTTGATTATAATTCATATATCTTGCTTTCACCCTTCTAAAATGTGTAACACAAAGTTTTTTTGCTATATATCCTGAATAGTGGTGCCATCACCATTGTCTAACTTTAGAGCATTGATATCATCCCAAGAAAAGACACTTTTCCAATTTTCAGTCAGTTCCCAAAGTCCCCTGCTTCCTAGCATCTGGCAACCACTAATCTATTGTCTGTCTCCAAGGATTTCCCAAGTCTGGATATGTCATGTTAATTGACTTGTATAATATATATCCTTTTGAATCTGGCTTCTTTTGCTTAACTTCCTTTTTTAAGGTTCATTCATTCAAGTATGATTGATGCGAAGATTTGTTAATTTTTACTGGTGAGTCATTGGTTTTCTTTTCTTTTTTCTTTCTTTTTTCTTAGTTTTTGTTTGGAAGATCTATTCAGTGGTGACAGTGGTTTGTTAAAGTTACCCAGAATTATTACATTGTGATATATTTGATTCCTGGAATTGAGAAGGATTTGTTTGACATACAAGGATACGCTGTTGTTTGGGGCATAAATATTTACAATTGTTACACCTTCCTGATTTATGACTAACTTAAGCAGTATGAAATGTCCTTCTTCATCTGTTCTAACTTTGACTTGAAGTCCACTGTATCTGATATAAGAATGGAAACCACGCTTTTTTACTGAGTCTGTGTGCATGGTATGTTTTTTTCCCATCCTTTCACCTTTAGTCTGTGAATGTCTTTTTCTATGAGATGAGTCTCTCGAAGACAGCATATTGTTGGGTCTTGCTTTTTAATCCAATCTGACAGTCTATGTCTTTTGATTGATGAATTTAGGCTATTAACATTCAGGGTTATTATTGAGATATGATTTGTATTCCGTCATTTGGCTTATTTTTGGTTTTTAACTTGACTTGGTTTCTCCTTTGATTGACTTTTCCTTTAGGGTAGTACCTCCCTTTGCTGACCTACATTGTTGTTTTTCATTTCCTCCTCATGAAATGTTTTGCTGAGAATATTCTGTAACTCAGGCTTTCTATTTGTAAATTCTATTAACTTTTTTTTTATCATGGAAGGATTTTATTTTGTCTTCAAATGAGGTGGGGTGGAATCAGTCAGGCCGAGGGGTCCTGGAGGCAGAGTGCAGTCAGTTGAGCCAGGGATCCTGCAGGTCCTGGCTGTTGTTCCAAAATGGTACCAGCCACATGTAACCAAACCTGCCAGTGCTGTGACAGTGGACTTCCAGGCAATAGCAGGCATCTGGCAATCCACTGGTGATCTGCGAGCAGTCTGCAGGCTACTGGCAGATGATTGGCAGGTGGACCTCGGGTGGTGGGTGATGGGTAGGTGAAAGGCTGGCGATGGGCAGGCAAGAGGCAGGCAAATGGGCAAATGGCAGATGATAGGCAGCAGTGAGTGATCTGCACTCTAAAAGTAGTCAATATTCTGGCAGACTGCAGGTGATCGAGGTGGGAAAATGGGGTAAACAGCAGGGGATGGATGAGCACCAAAGATTGCCTCATAGAGAAATAGATTTTCCTTTTCTTGAAACCGAGTTATGAAGAGACAAGGAATGCAGCCTCCCTCTAGTCCACCATCTTGGATCTCCATCAAATGTTTTTAATACTTTAATTTTGAGACAGGATCTCATTAAATTGTTTAGAGCCTCGCAAAGTTACTGAGGCTAGTGTGGAACTTGCAATTCTCTTTCCCAAGCCTCCTGAGTCAATGGGATCATAGTTGTGTGTCATTGTGCCTAACAAAAGTATATTATTAACTTTAATGTTTGTAGGACTCTTTATTACGTGGTGAGAGTAAAATGGTATCAAAGGGCATATTCTTGATGGAAACGCAGCATTCTGAACTTTTCATCTGACCCAAGTCCATCTGCTTGGCACTTGAAAGACAACTCTTGGAAGATCAAATTTGATGGGAAGGAAATAGTGTTTATTCAAGGGTCAATCTTTTGTGAAAATGTGGGGAGTTGTCTCCCCACCCCAAAAGAGAACCTTAAGAAACTCAGGTATGCAAGACAACTTCTATCAAGAGTCAAAGGAAGTACAAGGAGAAATGGGCAATAATACTATGTGCTTGGCAGAGTCCTCATTACCCAAGACAAGTGTGTCATTTCCCTCACCCAGAACATAACAATTGACCTTGACCTCCTGGAACTAGTTTCTGTAATTCTTTAGACAAATAGATTACTTTCCTCCAAGTTAAGCCTAAAAGCAACTGCTAAGTTTTGTATTAGTTGATTCACAGGACTAAAAAATAGAGAGGGCCTTACACATTCTGATGTTATCTGAAGGTCACCAGACTGTCTGGAGTCTATAAATCTAGAGAACATTATTCATCAGTTAACATCTTAATCATTTTGGTGTAGCTTCTTTAGAATTTAGAATGCCAGACAAAGAAAGAGGAAGTAACTAGGAAAGACAACTCCTAAAGTATCCACCACTGTTACAAACTTACTCAGCTTTTTACATCTCCGAAGAATTTTGTCTGAAGTTCCAGAGAAGGAACAGAAGATCAGGGTATTTCAAGGTCCTGGAAGAAAAAGGATAGATGGGAATTTTTTATGCACCCTTTGAATATAAATTTTTTTCAGGTTTTACACATACACATGAATGCACGTACATACATGTATATAACATATACTATGTATGTATTTACCATTATTTTTAATATTTGTAGACATAAAATATCAATATAAATGAAATTTTCTTAGAGGAATATATCTTGTTAAATTGTGTATTACTCATTAGGTGCATTGTCTGCACTGAGTTTTGTCAAGGCTTTTAAATTAACATAATATATTTATAAACATTTTATATATATAAGTGTATACACACACACACACACACACACACACACACACACACACATATTTTTAAAATTTTTTTCCTGGTATTGAGGATCAAACCCAGGAGCACTTTCCCTAGTCATTTTTTTAAGTTATTTTTTAGTGTAGAGTTAGGGTGTCTCACTAAGTTGCCCAGGCTAGCTTGGAACTTGTAATGCTCCTACCTCAACCTTCCAAATCACTGGACTACAGCCATGGTTCACTGCACCCAGCAACACATATGATCTTGTCAAGGAAGAAGAGATGCCTCTGGACAAGAGTCTGGAGAGGTGCTAGGAGGGGAGGAGGAATTTGACTCAGGATGAGAAGTATTCTTGGCATACATGACAGAAAAGAATTTCAGCATGTGCGAGACAAAGGCAAAAACAGAATTTTTTTTAGGAAGCAGATAGACATTTAAGGGAGAATGTGGGCTGTTTCCAGAGTAAGAAGATTCTCCTTGGGTTAGGGTCCAATATTTGTGGAGTGGCGGAAGTTCAGGGTAGAACAAGATATGGAGCCCGTGTAAAGCTGCACAATCACGTGCCAGCTTTCCCTGTATTTGTGCATTTCCCTCATTATAAAAGCGCAAGACCCAATGACATGTCCCTGGGGAGTTGTAATTGTTCCTGAGCACTATCTGCATCTCAATGACTCATGGATATTTCCTTCCAGACTCAGTATATATACTTATCTTAAATCCTTACCTCAATCTTAATTGGAAAGATATTTGTTTTTGTTTCCCAGGCTGTGCTATTATCATTCCCTTGTTATTTTTGAGTGTATGTGAAATTTAGGAATTTCCTCATATAAATCAGTTCTTCAATTTGTATGTGAAATTTAGGAATTTCCCCATTTAAATCAGTTCTTCTATTTGCTTTATTCTTCTGGTTTAGAAAATTATTTAAAGTATTATTAAAGTATTTATTTAAATACTTGAAAATATTTAAATACTTAAAATATTTAAATACTTGAAAATATATTTTAGATATATTAGTTTGTCACTAGGAATTTTTATTTTCCTCTTGTAAATAAATAGGTTTACATTTCTGTGTGTCTCTGTGTTTGTATGTGTACATATACCTGTTAGGGCTATTTATTCTATAAAAGAAACTGCTTCTTTCTTTCAGAGATAACTTGGCAATCTAAGGATAGTCATTCCCCTAGATAATTGTAACTGTCATGGTGTCAGTAGAGCTTACATTTCCTTCCTTCCCGTGAGACAAGGCATATACATTCCTTTTAAATTAGTCCTAATTCTGTCAGTTCTGCAATCTGCTTGTGTAAGCAATAATGAAGGTTGACCAGTCACTCTTGTTTTCTACACTCACATTGAGTCAATTCTACAACTACTGCCAGAAGACATTAGCACATGCTGAAACTGAAGGATAAAACAAAAATTTCAAAGTCTTCAAGAGCTAACTATATAAAATAGTAATAAATTATCAATGTTGATTCTGCCACAAGGAAAAATGCAAATTAAAACACCCTTGGGTTACAAATGTGCATAAATTTATCCAACCTAAACCAACTTTAGTCCTTAATGTTTTATATAAGTACATCATTGGAAAGATTTCAAGAAATGAAAACTGATTTTCCATATATATAAATGTGATAATAATGAAACTTAGACTTAAATATATATTCTTGATATGCAAGCTATAACTTATCTATTAATTTGCTTATAAAGAATTATGCATATTCTATTAACCTTAACAAATTAGCTGTTTTCATTATTTTGCATTCTTTTCCAATTTTTATTTACATGTACACATACTTTTACATAAAATGATAGATTCATTCTTGTGTTATGTACATTCTTATTTTATTAATCAAAACATTTTCTATGCAGCTACAAAGTATTCATATGTATAATGTTAAATGAATAATATTTTCTCATGAATAATTGCAATTTAAAGTTTTTAAATATTATTAAATATTCCAAAGCTAATACCTCATATTTTTTTCAATTGTTCTTGAAAACAATTCCAAGGCTTATATTTATTAGGTACAAACATATAAGTACTTAAAAAACATTTTAGAAAAGTTTGATTAGCATGTTTATTTTAGGTATTCATTGGGATTCAGTATGACATTTCAATACAGCATGCAGTGATCAAATCCAGCATCCATTTGTCCAAACACTGTTCCTGCTTTAAATTCCTATTATTCTACATTGAGGTTGGGTTTTTTTCTTTTTTAACTAACATATATGAATGAGAACACATAATACTTTTCTGAGTCTGGCTTATCTTTTTTTCTTTTTATTCAGATTTTTCACTGTAGTAACCAAAAGATCTGAGAATAATTTTAGAGGAGAAAAGTTTATTTATCACTTAGAGTTTTAAAGGTCTTATTCCATAGAAGTCTGAATTCATTACTCTGGGTCCAAGGGGAGGCAGAACCAATGAGAAAAGGTGTGGAAGAGGAAAGCAATATAGAATATGGCAATCCAGAAGAAAAGCGAAAGCTCCACTCACCAGAGAGAAAATATAGACCACAAAGGAATGCCCCTAGTGATCTACCAGTCACACTCTACTTGCCTATAGTTACCATCCAGCTTTCCCTATCATTCACAAGGTAACTTTCTTACATTGTTTCATTTCATATGTAAAACATACCATTTCTCAAAAGACACAGAAAATCAATGCACATATACACACGCACATATAAAGTAGTTTCACAAAACTATACTATTTAAGAGGTATATGGATTTCTATATTGCTGTATAATGTTTTTTTTCAAAAATGCAGTAATTAATCCTATGCATTAATGGGCCATGACCTACATTGAACACACCTAGATTTATATGTGCACATTTAACATGGCTGCTGTAGTTGATGTTCTCCTGTGCCATGATTCCAGCACAACTTGATTCTTACCAAATGTATTTGTAAATGTTACTTTAGCTATTCCTTATCTGTAAATTAATAACACCTTTTTTATGTTAGCAAAGCTACAGAAGTTATAACACCTTGTCTCAGGATTGGATCTTCTTTCTTACTGCTGAAAATAATTATCATTCACTAGGGCCTTTGTAGTGGTCTGTGAGGTTACCATAAATTTTCTATCTCATAATTCAAGGGAATTGAAATTATAATTTTTATTGCCTTTTAGAATTTGGCCTCTCTAGAAGAATAATATAATTTTAGCTCCAAAGTAAATAGCCTCTTACACCCCAGATTTTTTTGCAAACTCTGTCAATGATATTATTACCATGATTTTGTCTTCTAAATGTTTTGATGTATCTTACAGTTTTTTGCATATTCACAGTAGGTGGATTGAAAAGGAAACAGGTCCTCTTTATGTCTGGTTCATGGTGAGAATGTAATAAAGTCACATGACTTAAAAACTTTTTGGAACTTGTTTTTAATACAGAACTTGCGGAATCAGAAGAACCACTTTAAAACCTATCATACTATTGCAGGCCAATATGATTTCCTTCTGTAAAGTTGGCATGAGATGTTATAATAATAAAATGGGAAAATTTGTATTTAAAAGAGTAATTAAAGTTGTCATTAGTTTCTAAGTATTCAGGGACTTGGGGTCAAAGCTGGATTGACATTTTCAACATTTTTGCCTGTTCTATGCTACTAGATGTTTAGACCTCATATTGCTGACCCTTTATTTTATAAACACATTCACAAAGATCTATATCTAAAAGAGTACAGTGAGAAGAGGTAGACTGATTTTTATAGGAAGCTGAATGGTGTTTAAGCTGTAAGAGAAGATTATAAAAAAATTCAACAAGATTAGAATTCAAAAGACTGGTGGCAGTCAAAGGATTTTTAAATGGAAGTGCTTAATATTCACTTTTATATTGTATATCATGCTTCATAATAAACAAATCCTTCATCATAAATTCTTTACTCAAACACCTTGATTGAATCACTTTTGGTGAAAACAACGAACATTAGTTAATGTCCACAAAAAATTGCCAAAAAGAGAAAGGAATAAAATACTATGGGTACTAAAATGTTAGTGTGATCTAGAAACTGAAAGCTGAAGTGGCCATCACAATGTAATACAGGAGGAATATTTACACATTTTACTAAGAATGTGGGCTAAAGGACTAAACTCTATAGTTCAGCTAAAAGAGTAGTAAAACACTACTTTACATTTAAATCTACAAATTTCACTAGTGACTTACATTTCAATGCCCATATATGGCTTGTGAATATAGCAATTCCCAAAATAAGAATATGACTAATGTTAAAATTCCGTAACCACTCTGTGTCTACTTTTGTTTGAGCCAGCATGTTGGGTCAAGGACGGTCAGTCGGTCCCACTTTTCTCCTTCAGTTTCTGAATGGCTAAGTGGACATTCTGTCATTCTGGAGATACCAATCTACAGGGTAGAGTTAGAGATATAGTGCTATATTTCTGTACCACACCCGGGTAATTGACTCCACCATCCTTTGGAATTTTTAAGAGAACTAAATTTCCTATAAGAAGCAAATGTTTTAAAAATGCATTGTCATATGTTTCTAATACAAGTGTAAAACTGAACCATACGACTACATTTCTAAGGTTATTTTGCCCTTGTAAATAATTTCTTCATAATAAGGGGTTGCCAAAAGACATTTTTAAAATTATATAATTTGCTTATGGGCAAAAAAATAAAGTCTGAGAATTACTTAACCTTCCTTGATTTTATAAAGTATCATTTAAAATCAGAACTATAAATCACATGGGAACTCAGTAAAGTAACATAGTAACATAGGTAGCAAGTTCAATAGTTTTAATTTTGTTTATTGGTCCTCTATAAGGTTGTTTGCTTATTGGCATCTTTATAAAATATTGTCAACTTCAATGAAAGAATTTATATATCTATATGCCTGAGGACCGCAGAATAACTTCTCTTAAGTACTGTATTTCACTTCTGTTAGAATCTTTCATTTATTTCCTTATTAGTTTATTAGAATAAACTCATTAGATTGGTCAGCCTGGTGCTTTTATTCCAACATATTCCAACATTATAGGTAACAACACTAAGGTCTGAATTAAATTAGTGGGAAGAGTTTGCCTAAAGAGTCACTGCCAGAGACAATATTAGAATTTAATGATGCTCAGGTGAGAGGTCAGGCATAAAAACACAAATGGAAAGTCATTCATATTCAAGCAATCAATTAGGTGTAAAAATAGAGTATTTTCCAGGGAAAGTGGAATAAATGAAAAGCAAAGGTCACAGGACCTGGTACTTTAGAATTTAAGTCAACAGAAGTAAACAGTCAATTTTTAAAGACAAAAATGCTGTTACCACTACCTTGATCCTTCTCAGCCTATTTGTATGCACTGTATCCAAACATCATCACCTCACCTATTGGTCTGACCTTACACTTACCAGGATGGAAATCAACAAATTGGCATGCTATTGTTTTCTTTAGTCTCCTTTTGTACTAAAACAAGCTCTTCACTTTATTATTAAGTGACATTTTCTCAAGACAGCCAGGCAACATTTTTTATGAGTGTATTTGATTTGTCTGATTATATCTTAATAGTAACTTTTATTCTGTTCCTTTTTGCACTCTTTTTTTCTATAAATTGGAAGATAAATCTAAAAGCTAGACTACATTCACATAAAACATTTTCATTGACATTTTTTCATATAATAATTCATCTCATTAATGTATACAACATATTGTTCCACTATAACTGATCTTAATTTTTGTTACCTTGTTAATAATTATGAGATGTACCCAATTCAAAGATTAGTTTTTCTATAGATTTTTGGCTAAGTAGTCTGTTTACTTTGTCAACTTGAAATTGTCCTTTTCCAACAATTTAATATATGTAATGTCATTAGTGTTTCTTTTTTTAATTTTTTTGAATTTTTATTTAGCTTTTAATTTTTTACAGACTGCATTTTGATTCATTGTACACAAATGGGGTACATAATTTCATTTCTATGGTTGTACAGAATGCAGATTCATACCATTCGTAAATATTTGATTAAGAGTTGCAAAATATTGATTTTTTTCTGTCATTATAAAAATGTTAATTGGCATTCTTCTGATAAATCCTCCATGATTATTTTAGTCAGTTTTTTCACTGCTGTGACTAAATGACCTGATCAGCACAATTACAGAGGAGGAAAGGTTTAGTTGAGGGCTCATGGTTTCAGAGGTCTTAGTCCATAGAAGGTCAGCTCCATTCCTAGGGGTTTGAGGTGAGGCTGAACATCATGGCAGGAGAGCATGGCAGAGGGAAGCAGCTTGCATCGTCAGGAAGCAGAGTGAGAGAGTCTCCACTCTCCAGATACAAAATATATACCCCAAAACCATACCCCAATTCCCACCTCCAGCCACACCCTACCACTTCAATTAATCCCATTAGGGATTAATTCACTGATTGGGTTAAGACTCTTACAACCCTATCATTTCTCCTCTGAACCTTCCTGAATTGTCTCACATGTGAGCTTCTGGAGGATACCTCACGTCCAAACCATAACAATGATAATATAACTATTATATTCCTAAATATAATATAATTTTTTCTAAGAAAGAATAGTGAATGTTTCTTTTTCTTTAATTATTTAATCTTATTCTAAATGGTGAGAATAATAGCAATCTTTAATTGTGGCAAACCTGACTTTCCTTCTCTTTCTCTTCCTTCTCCTCTTCTTACTCTTCACCTCTTCTTCCCCTCTTCTGCCATGTTTTTATACCACTGCTATGAAATTGTGGATTTTAATTCATTCAGTGCTTTACATTCACTTACATTTATTATTTTGTTTGTTGTCTCAATCAATTCTTCATGAAATAAAATGTGTCTTTTAGTAGACTCCTTAAATGGACATATGTGTATCCTTTTATTACTGCCAGTTTGAAACTTTAATAGTTCAGAGGGGATACATCTAGGTATGAATTATTCTGCATCCATTTTACCAGGAACATAGGGTGCTACTTCAATTATGAATATTTAGAACACTCCTTAGTTCATAAATATTACCTAGAATTTTTGTTTAAATATTCTGGTCCTTTTGGAGGTAGGGGATTTCCTTTCTCTCTCCTTGTCTTTGATTTATATTATGTCTTTCATATTTAATTTCCGTGATCTGTTCCTTCCCATGTTATATCACTCTTTCATTGTATATTTGTTACTGGAGTTCTATACCAGAGGCCTAACTCTGAGCAGGGTGGGACCTATTCAACCACTCACCTCAGATTACCAAAAAAAGACAGTGATTGTAAAGGTGGGAAAGGGAGTTATTCAGAATGGCCATACTGGAAAAGAACAGGTGGCCAGTGTCCTAAGCTCTGTCTTCCTGGTATTGACAAGAGTTTTGGGGTTACATTTGAAGGAACAGAGGCAGTAGTCTGGGGATTGCAATTCTGGAAATTTTGGTCAGACTGTGGTCTGGTGGATCTTTATGTCAGGATTGGACAGGCAGTGATAAGAAAGTTATGTGCTGCTTGGGGGGTTGTTTTAAATTTTGTCATAGAGGTTTATTGATCAGACCTGTTCTCGGAATCTGAAGTGCAGGAAAGAATGACTCAGAAAAAGAAGTCAGAAAGGCAAGATGGAGTTAGGTTGATCATTTAAGGTTCAGGGTAATGATTAGAGATTTCCAGATGCCACTTCAGTGGTCTAGAATAAGACCTGAAAAAGCAGGTGGTTCACAATCTATTGATTATGATATCCCTATAAATCTTGAAAATATTTTAGTTACCATTTTCTTGGTGTCTGAAACCTTGAAGGGTGAGGAAATTAGAACACCCCTTAAATAATGAATATGTCTATATGTAGTGCCGACTCGAAGTTTAAAATAGTAAAAGGAGACAGATACAATGTAAAGACAGAAATGCCAAGCTTTTATCCTGTTTTCAGCTACCTATCAGGAAGCTGAAAGCCCAAGTGAAGAGTCCATATGCTTAGCAAAAGTGACCTTTTAAGTCCCTGTTACGTAGCCAGTTATGCTACTTTTGGCAATTTTGCTGTTTAGTCATAAATTCTTAGTTGATGTTTTTGTTTTCTTCATTTAGCTCAGAATTTGACTCCCACTTCTAATATTCCTGCTGTTTATTAATTTATATCTTCAATATTTAAATGCTTGATTCATATCTGAAAATGCTCTTATAACTATGCTAATGAATGTGGGAGTGTCATGTCACAGTTTTCTTTGTTGGAATATGTTTTGTCTTGCTAAATGTTAGTTTGTATTTTTTCTTTTATTCTTAAAGTAAAATTGAATGCATTTGTTTTCACCAGATTATATTTCTTAATTCTCAGTTTTTCCTTGAATTCTTTGAAACACCATGGTATTATAGGAGAGGAAAAATAATTTTCTACCTTTCATACTTAACTCAGATAAACCTTTGAAACAAAGATAGTTTAATAAGTGAAAAATAACTCAAATGTGTATTTACAGGTTTGTATTTCAAATATACATGTGAAATTAGCAGTTTTCAAAGATGTGACTTTGAATTTCAATTTACATGGCACTTTCAACAGAAAACAGTAAAGTTTTAGAGAAGTGACAAGGAAAAAAGGAAATAACTTTGCGTCTTTAGGTGCAACAAAGTGTGGGAAGGCAAATCAATGGCAGATAGTGTAGTTTGTTCATACAGACTCCTTTGGTCTCTGTGTTAAGGATCTAAAGTTGTCTTCAGTAGTCATCCATTTTTCTTCCTGGTAGAAGAAAAAGGAGGAACACTTTTTCCTGTGTAAATTCATATTCTGTTTTTAGTCAGATACAGGGAAGGCAGAGAGCTTGTCTTGTTATTTACTATCTAATTGCCTGCAGATCAAAATAATACTCATGCCAAAGTGACAAATTTTTGAGTGGCATCGTCTAGGTTTTCTACAGTATATTAATTATATATTTCTCTTACTAGCTATGTAAACTTAGAGTGGTTCTGACAGTCAAATCCGTGGCAACTCCAACTAAGTCAAACACATTCCCTCATCATTTTGATCTTTGCATTTTCTAACCTTTCCCCTCCACCTGCTATTCCATTGCTATTCACTTGACCTGTGTATGACAGGAACAACATTTTTTTCCTACTCCTGTTTCTAATGATGTCCTTCTTGAGAGCTCAGTCTTGCAATTACTGATGCTTCTTTCAGGGGTTTCTCCTGTTTATTTCTCCCCGAAATGCTACTCAGCCACTTCTTTGCTTCTAAAGCTGTTCTGTTGAAGTGGAGGAAAAAACCTTTTATCCTTCCAAACACACTTCTTTTGAAATACTCTCTTTCATATTGAACTCAAGGAAGAGTTCAAGTCTTCTGCCCTCCAAATCTCAAATAAATTGAGTGTTATATGAATACCACTCTTTCAATTTCTGCTTGTATTTTTTTCAGAGGGATTATTCTAACCTCCAAATGCCACCCTTGTTCCTTTAGTACTGATTCTCTTTCGGTCCAAATTGTCTCCTTTCTTATGGTACATCACTCTGCCTCCACAGGCATACTTTAAAGTTTTCACTGCATTTTCATGTTGGTGAAGTAGATAGCATAGGTGTAATTATCCCCACATGATATTTGAGGGGACTGAAAGTTACAAAGGTGAAATGATTTGTTAATGATCAGTTGGCCAGGAGCAGAACTATAACAAAAATTCTGGTCTTTTAATTCTCAGTATGGATTTTTTTCTTCCATACCAAACTGCGTCATCTAATTAACATAAAGCAGTGATTACGCTTTGGATGAACTTTGGTTCTCTATCTGACTCCATTACTCATCATTATATATTCAATGATGTCTCAGTTTCCTTATCTATAATATTATTATGAAAGTATTTTTAACTTAAATAATCACTGAAATTATTAGTTTGAAACATAGAAATTTTCTGAAAGTCAACTATTTTTGTCCTATAACTTTTTTTGTATTAAATGTTCAATATGTTAGTTATTATTATCAAATGGTCCTTGATCATTGTTCAATAAGAATATGCCAAATGAATGACTTTTAAGAGTATTTCCATCACTTAGATAAAGAAATAGGAAAAAGTGTTATGAAATAACATTATTTTTATATATCATTGTTAAGTATATCTCATTCTTTGATCTTTAAGACATCATCTTCTTTAGAAAAATCAAATGCCCTTTTACCATTTGATTCCTATAATAGAAAGTGAATTTGTGATAATTAGGAACATTATTGGTTCTTTTAATATTTCATGTGAGTGTATTCAAATCCATTTAAACTGATTCGAATTTGCAAATTTGGAAGGCAATACCATCTATGCATAGTATTTTCACACATAGAGAAAGATCATTAGTTTATATAATTCACTGTTTACCATTTACTATGTTTTCATGATGTGTGTTCAGATTTCAGCAAAAAAAGCTAGAAATAGAAAAGTTCTGGTCTAAGAACAGCTTCTAATGTGTTATAAAATTTGCACAGTATCTAATCTAAATATGGGACCTAGCTATCTACATTAGAACCTAGGATGGTATTCATTTTCTGGCATCATCTATGAATTAAATTGTCACAGAGCTCAAAATTGGGATCGAAAATAATAGGTTCCAAATTCTTACCTTGGAAAATGAAAGTATCATCTCAAGGATGTCTTTGGAAAGGCATTCAATATGCTGTTTTGAATGAAACAGTTCTGGATTTCATATTTCTAATTAATACAATGATAATATGTACTAATACCCTAAAAGACCCCAATTCTCAACTTAAACATGTAATGGGAAAAAGTTAATATTAACTCAAAATGTTGTTGATATTTTTTCCAGATCATAGGTCCATATAAAATATACTTTCCTCCCTCCTCTGGCCTTTCCTTTCTTGGTTACAAAAATAAATGTACATTGGAAGTCTATTAGTATGCATTTTCAGTCATATTAGGTAAACATACATATGAAAGATATATATAAAATAACCCAGAAAAGAGCAGGACAAAATTTTCCTGTAAATGATGAATAGTAAATGTTTTAGGTTCGGGAGAGGCATATAGTTTCTGTCATGCTTTTTAACTTCTGACTATATTTAAAATGAGTCTGACTGTTTATTAAAAAAAAAATAACAGCAATGAACTGGATTTGGTATGCAAGCCATGGCTTATAGACCCATAAGAGTAATTTACATCTGTTTGAATGAGAGCTGATAAAAATGTCAGCAATGAATGTGTAGATTGTGAAGCTAAGGAGAAGTAGAGATATGCATAGGTAGCTGCTGCTGATGCCTTTAGACATTATGAGCACTAGAGAATAGATATTTGAAAAGGAGCTCTGATCTCAGTGGAAATATATACATGATTTTGGTGATGTGATGGAATGGAACTGAAGTGCATATGAATGAATAGAGGTTTTCCCAAAAAGCAGCATAAATTTGCCTGCTTTTACTTGACCTTTCATTCATTTAGAGCATGTCACTAATGTACTCAAGGTCATAAATTCATTGTGTAGGTACAAGTGTCAAGTATCTATACATCTTCCAAAGTTACAGGCCTGGTTTCAAGACATGTGTCTACGGAATGAAAAATTATATTATTTCATAATTGAGCTATAAAAATATATTTTTGATTTTTACTTAAATGTGCATACTATATAAAAAGGGGAAATGAACTTTATTCTATAGATATAAGAACTATATTCTATAGATATAACTTTACTCTATTGTATAAATTTTGCAAGATTCTTCTCTTCACCATTTCTCAGAGCTATATTTGGAAAAGACGACCTTGTAAGTGCATATAATACTAACAGTCTTTGCCTATTGGTATGGTTCTACGTATTTTTCTTCACTAGAACAATGTGAATATCAATTAAAATATTAAATTTTATGTAAGCAAAGCAATCACCATTTGGAGAAATGATTACAAACATTTTTCAGTCTATTTTTAAGCTTGAGATAAAAATTGCTAGAAAATATTGGAATACTGTACTGATGAGAGAGAAGGAAAACAAAAAGAGCAGTGTTTTCTTTTTCTTAATTCTATAAATTGTGGAGCAGCAGAATTCTTTTATATGTTAATTATCCTTCCTGTTTCACTCTTCATGCTTCCCAGTAATTTGTTAAGTATCATTTTAATCAATTCAAACAGCTATGGTGCCAGAGTTTGATTTAGTTCTTGTTGCCAAGAAAGCTTCTGAAACTAATTAGTTCAGAAAATCCATTACTGTAACAATAATGAATTGAATGAATGATGCTAATAGTTTATGATTAAAAAGATCTCAAACCAAGATCCAAATGATTTTTCTAGTGCATCTTCCAATCATGTCATTAAGATAAGAGGGTTCATATGTTTATGTATATTTGAAACATATTCACCAGTCATGTCTATATGCTTTCCTTATGCGTATTATGTTTAAACAAATAATCCTCTCTTTTGTTCTAAAGATCATATCATGAAACAAAATTATTTGAGGTCTTATCTGCCCTAATCAACTTCCCACTTTTTAGTCCCAAAGTACGTAAATAAAATGTGATAAAAATCATTAAAATAAGGTGTTAATATCTTCAGTAATTATAAAATTATAATATCCTAACAGAGCTCAAAATGATATAAATATATTCCTGTGAAAAAATTCAAATTGCAGAACAGGAGATCTATTTAGAGATTACCTGTAGAATTGAGAGCATAGCATTTGAAATGTAAAGCAGACTATAAGACCTGCTGCTTTACTGAGTAACTACTGAGGGCTGGGCATTTTAGTGGGTTTGGAGGTTTGGAAGGGAAATGCAAGTTTCTGCCATAAAGAAATTGGTAGGATGGTTAACTCTAACTAACTTTAGAAGGATTGTCAGGAAAAGGTAATGTTTTAAGAACAATGCAACAAGAATGTAAGAAAATTTCATGTAGGATAATGCTGAGAAGCATTTGGCAGAGACCAATGGTGACATGAGTTGACCCAAAAAAAGGATATTAGAATTTTTTTTTAATAGCACTGGTGATAATTTGATTACAAAGGGCCCAGAGAGAAAGGATTTTTCCTGATAAATGAAACCCTATGTGAGATTTTATGGAGGTTTGAGAGAAGCTAATCTATTAAACTAAATGATGGAGAGTGCAAGAGTTTAAACTGCTGAGTTAAGGTGAAGTGTGATAGTTTATGCAATATTTTATTGATTTCCTAACATAATCTGACTCTAAAATTTTCCTTTTAAAGAGTATGTACAAACAAAATTAGTACAATTTTGGAATATAAAAAGTGAATTAATATACATCAAAGGATATTGTGAAGCTACAGTAATAAGACATGAATAAATGAATAAGTCTAACTGGAGAGTTGAAATACCAACCATGATAATACATTTAGTGCAAGAGAGATTATCAGAGATTCTGAAGTCAGGGAAACAATCCCTATTGGGAATGTAAATTAGTATAGCCATTATGGAAAACAGTATGGAGGTTCCTCAAAAAAACTAAAAAGAAAACTACTCTGCAATCCAGCAATCATATGAGTCTAGTACTATCACTGTAGCGATATTCACAATAGCCAGAATATGGAATCAAACTGAATGTGTATCAATGAGTGAATAGGTAATGTAAGCATATGTACACATATATAAGTAAACACACACACATTTAAATATTGCATATGTGATGGGATACTATTCATTCATTAAAACACATGAAATTCTGTCACTTGTGAGAACAGGAATGAAACTAGAAGACATTATGTCCTATAAAGTAAGAATGGCACAAAAAGACAAACAGTGCATGATCTTACTAATAGGTAAAATCTAAAGGAGTAGATCTCATAGAAGTCAGAAGTAGAACAGCGGTTTACCAGAGACTGGAGAGAGCAGAAGGAACGGGATATAGGGAGAAGCTGATTAATAGGTGCAATGCTACAGTTGGATGTAAGGAACAAGTTCTGATTTTCTATTGCACCGTAGGGTTAATATAGTTAACAAGAATGCATTGTATAACTCAAAATAATTAGAAGAGAGAATTTAATGTACTCACCATAAACAAAGTGACATATTTTCAGGTATGGTTTCACATACCTGTAATCCTAGCCACTTTCAAAGCTGAGGCAGGAGAATCGCAAGTTTGAGACCAATCTCAGCAACTTAGTGAGGCTCTAAGCAACTTAGTGAGGCCCTAAGAAACTTAGTAAGAAGCTGTCTTACTAACCCAAATAGGTTGTGGTTGGGTTCAATGGTTAAGTGCCCCTTGGTTCCATGCTTGGTACCACAAAAAATAAAAAGGCAAAAAAAGAAAAGTCGAAGCATCACATTGCACTTCATAAAAATGTACAAATATCTGTGTCAATCACAAAATACATAGAACATCTAAAAACTCCTTCCTAATCTCAACAAAATATTATCAAAATAATTCCAATAATGTATAAAAAGAAGTATATACCACAATCAAGTGAGGTTTATTCTAGGTGTTCAATATGTATGAATAGTTACAAATGAATTAATGTAATCCATTATAATAACAGACTAAAGAAAAATCATACAATCATACCAAGGAAGAAAGAGAAAGCCCTTGGTAAAATACAACAGTAATTCAGGTACAAATTCTCAGCAAATTACAATAAAGAATTTCCCCAAAGTTGATAGAAACTGTCTACAAAATAATCAAACAAAAAGCAGAAAAATAAAACCCAACTAGACCCATCATTGTATTTAAAATGAACTTAATGTTAAGAAACCAGATGCTTTCACACTAAGATTGGGAACAAGGCAAGAATGACCCCTCTCACACACATATTTAACATTTTACTGGAAGTCCTAGAAAATTAAATAAAACAGAAACCATCTCTTCATATAATTCAGTTAATGATGGACCACATATATAATGCCAAATGTATGTGTCATACATCTCGTGTTTATGAAGATTCTTGATTGTATTGTTCTCTCTTGTGCTTGATTTAATCTTGCGTATGTGTTTTTTTCATCATGGTCCCAGGAGCGGTAAATGATAGACTGTAGGGTGTATGTCTGTGTGTGTGTGTGTACACATGCGTGCATGTACCTGTGTGTGTGTATAATGTATATATACACATATATCATTATATAATGCATATATACACATATATAATGGTATATATTTACTAAGTATATATATATATATATATATATATATATAAACATATCTCATGGACACACTATATAACCAAGGTGTATTACAGGTTAGTGTAAGAGTATAATCTATGATATTCACAAAACGATGAAATCACCTAATGATGCATTTCTCAGAACACATCCCTGTCATTGAGGGATATATGACTTTATGTGTGTATATGTGCATAAATACTAAATTACACTAATAGTCTAAGAAGAATAAATACTATACCAAATAATGCAGGTTGCTGGGAAGGGAGATATAATTGAAATCATCAAGTGAATGTGGAATCCTCTTATTTACAGTATCTAATATCTGCCTTAAGGAAGAAGTTTTGATACTGCAGAAAGAGGAATTTGATACAATATTTAAGAGAAATAAATTGATAGAACTTCACACTGTTTAACATGATTACACATGAGAGTTTAGTTTGATTCTCATGTCCATAGTTCATGCCATTCTGAGAAATAGTAAATATAGGAAAAATAAACTACTTTTGGAAGAAAGATGATAAGGTTCCTTTGGACATATTGGATTTGGAAAATGGTCCATACTAGTATACACACCCACAAATTAAAATAGAAAACTTCATTCCTTACTTATGGAAGATGGTACGGCTTTAGATTTGGATTTTGAAAAATCAGAATCAAGGAGCAATTCTGCCACTACATAGCTGTGTGACCTTGGGCAAATTATTTAAATAGGATGAATATATCACTTATTTTTCAAGAGATACTTTTGAAAGGCAAAGGAGTTTCTATTATAATTGCATGGGAATAATAAGCATAAATCAACTACAAAAATCTACCAAAACCAGGATATACATTCACATGATGTTTAAAGTTTTTGGGTTGTCATTTTAATTTGATATTAATGGAAAGTATTGCCAAGACCAATTTTCTAAACTTCTGAAGGGACTAAGCGAGCTTAATTCACATAAAAATTTTAGCACTGAACTGAGTTATAGTAAACACTTGAGAAATGTTAAGTAGTATTACTTTTTATCACTTATTATTTTCTCCTAGTATCTTTGTATGTAATATTTAGTGATTGATTAGCAAACAATAACTAAACAGTACTGCATTTAAAATTACTCAATTCCCCAAAATAAAGAAACATAGCAAATGAATTAACATTTTACTTATTTGTGTTTTAGAAAAGAGTTTGGTGCATGTGTGTCTTATTATAAATAGCAGATGGAATTCTAAAATATTGTGTTTCATTAAATTTATTTGTGAAATGAATTATAAATGTTTTTCTTCTTTAATTCTATTTGGGGAGCACAAGCAATCTGAAATTATATGTGATTATCAATTAACCATGATTTCTAACACCAGTTTGAAAAATTTATCTAATGTAAATACCCCATCAAGTAGTAAAATCACCTATAAAGTGCTTAAATTTAGTAGTGATTTTACGGCACCTTGCATGGTCTTACTCTTTAAATTTAAGAAACAGCTTCGTATTCAGGCAATCACACTGAAAACTAGCAGTTTAAATCTGTGTGGGGGAACAAACTAGTGTTTCTAATGGTTGATCACAGCTGTGTTTCTAAAAAAGAACCCAGTGTTCAGAGTTATTTGGGTATTTGTGTGTGTGTGTGTGTATGTCTGTGTGTCATAAATGTGAAAATGTAGTGTTAGAGTGCCATTCTTTCCCAAGATTATTGCCCCAAAGAGTACCATAAAGCAGTGGGAAGAGTCCTTCTTTGACATCATTGTTTTCATGAGGCAAAATTAACACATTGGTAAAACATTAACCAAAGAGCCAGGGAAGTGAAACTCCAGAACGAGTACCCAGGGTCCTCAAGAGGAAGAAGACCCATAACCTGAAAGAGGTCATCTCTGGTTTATAAACCACTTATATCAGAGTTTGGGGTGATGAATTCATCTTTCTTTGTCTATAAGATCTTTAGTCATTTAATTTGTCCAACAAATTCTCCTTACTATATTTCTAAACTTGCCATAAACTTTTTAGTAATAATGTTGACATCCCAGATAGTTTATACTGAGAGGAAATTGGGCAAGTAGAGAAGATACAGCTAATGCATTTCTCAAGATAAATTAATGGATCACATTCTGCTATTAATTCAGTGTGTCTGACTAATTTATAAAATGAGGAAATTGAAACATATTTATTTGAAAGGCAGAAATCAAGCATTACAAAAAAGGTGTCACTTTTGAGACTAAGTTTAACCATTCTTTCAAATGAACCTACAGATGTCGATAAATGCTAACCATTTTAGTCTCTTTTATATGAACCTAATACAGTCACTGGATGAAGTAAAAGGGGGGTGGTTCTGTCCACTTAGACTCCAGTGGTTACTTAGATGATTATTTTTAGAAAGACTAGTGCTTAGAGTGGGAAAAAACAGCAACAACAACAAAAAACCCAAAAAGAGCTATTATCAGCAATAAAATAGCATATTGTGATGACTACTCAAATTGTGATTATTTATTAAGTTATATATTTATGTCTTTATCAAATAAAATAAATAGGAATTTCTTATACTGATTTATCAGGTAAAAGAAAAGCTGAAGCATATTTAAAAAGTCACACAGCAAATTCCACATTTTTGCAAGTTGGAAAGAACTTTTCCGGTTGTATAATTATACTTGTTTCTTTTCCTATCTTGTTTTGTCTTATCTGATCTGATTTTTCTATCATCATTATTATTATCATCTAAAATTTCTAAAAACAAAGAAGGCAATCTCCTTTGTAAACAATTTGTTTCAGCAGTTTTCAGTCTCTTTTTGCCTTAAACACTTTCAATGTTATTATCACATTTCTGTGGAAGTGGAGAAGAATATCATGGTATTTATTTTCTATATATTTTTCAAGAAAAATGTTGATAAACTTTGTGACGCAATAAAGTTAAGAAAGGAGAAAGGTTCTATTGATGTATGTTATGTTCATAGAATTATTTCTTGTGCAGTACAAATCAAACTTTACACACAATGATACAGATATGAAAAACAACAACAACATTATCAGTTTTCTATACCTGGTCTTCTCTATTTCTACTACTATCTCTAGGGCAGCTTAACAGTGTAAAAAACAAACACACAGAATTCAAAAAGTAAACTTTGTACACTCAGGTTAACTCAATCTTTTCTAGTTTAACATGATGTTTTTAAGGTAAATTCAGTCTCACTTAGGTAAATGATCAGGTTTTCAAAGTTTTCCTACCCAGTTACCTCTTTCGTAACCCTACACACACATACACACACACACACACACACACACACGCACACACACACACACACACACACACACACACACACAATTACCTCAGTCCCACACGAACTACTTCAATAAAAATTCATCCTCCATGGGAAGGTCATATGATAACCTGAGAGTGGAAAACAGATTTCTTCTAGTGTAGTCTCAGGTTTCTGCTGATCTCTGTTTGAAATGTGGGCTGGTCTTTAGTCAACAATTTCTGTTTCATATGTTAGCTGCTAAAACCCACAGGTGGTATAAATTGTATATTCTCAATCTTATTTCTTCCAGAAAGGTAAACAGTTCCTCTGACTGGTCATTAGCTGGTTCTGTTAATTCTGTACTTCTCAACCAGGCTAAGTGGAGACTTTTTATTTAGATTTTCTATGGGCTTGTTGTCAATTTACCTCTCAACACAGAAAATCCCTAGAAAGTCTGCTGACTTGAAATTGACAGGGATATTTGCGTTTCACAGGACACAAAGGAACATAGGGATTTTTGTGAGTCTTACAGGCAGGCAATCTGTAGGGAAATAAGACTGATATTCCATCTAGTTTTCTTAACCCGAATACATAATACCAAGTTTTTACTCAGCCATACTTACTTCCTTTGGTCATAAGGCATCTATATTTTCAATTATTTATTTTTTCAGTCAGTTACTCTGTTTACTCATATGGAATTTAAATCTTCTTGGCTCACTCTTTGGGTGTTTATTTAATTAAGAATTTGGGGTTGAATATTCTGAGGAATATAGACAGAATTTTAACCAGGGTCTTATCACCTTTGGATCTTTACTCTGGGCTCAACTCCCCACATTTGAGAAAGGCTTCACTTCTTAAAGTGGAAGAGAGACTCCCTTTATATCACATCTTTTATACTCATTGCCAGACCTTTTGCTCAGACTGCCATACTCTCCTTTATTTCCACCCAAGTAAAACTCTTTGGAATTTAAATAAAATTCTTTTATTCTCAGAAAAACCTGGCTCTTACACTTGCACTCTCCTAAGATTCAAGTAGTTCAATTTAGATTTCAACCTGAGCAATGACTTCTTTGTTCTAAGTTATACTTGCTCTGCCTATGAAGAGATGAATGACATTTATACAAAGGATGTTGAGTCACAGAGCAACAGATTTACAGGAAATGAAAAATATATTGGCTTTATATATCAAATGCATTATACCCATTACAATGCTCTTTCACACACTCTATAGTCGTATGCTGGCAATATTCCCAGTGGCACTTGATGTCTGATTCATCATTGAATTAAAAGCATATGTTTTCAAGTTTTACTGTCCTGGGGCAAATCATTATATATCTCTGAGCCACAATTTTGCTAAGGCTTAAATGGATATAAAATAGTACCTACCTCCTATCATTTGTGTAAGGATTAAATGCTACAATTTATGCAAAGAACTTACCATATTTTGTGGCATCTATTTTTCAATAAAAAATGAGCTAGCATAGTAGTGAGTGGTGGTGAATCACATGGGAAAAAGAATATAATGAAAACCCTGAGTTATTATTTGTTAGACTTGTTCAGATGTTGAGCTTTAGTAGGAAATTTTAAAAAGGCAATTCCAGAAAAGTCACATTCCACAAAGGTGTTTAATAAACTTTTGGAGAAAAATTTATAAATATTCCAAATGTATAAGATTCTGAATAATGGAAAGATGAACTTTCCCTAATTTAATGTAAGGAAAGATTTTTTAAAATCTCAAATGTGTGTTCATTGGGCAATGTTCACTAAAACAAACTTAAAATTCCAAAGTGAAAGTATCTTAGGGATTGTGGACTATTGAAGAAATATTCAAATTCTTGGGAAATCTTATTTAGGATAGATATACTATTTAACTGCAATCAGATTATATTTAAAAAGCTTAATTATAATGCTATTGAATAAAATAAGCAAATTCAGCATCCAGCATCTAAGGAAAATTACATTTCACTTACTTTTAAACATGTAGAAGTTCAAAAACAAGTTCAACCTAGAAATACAACAAGAACATCAGAGATGTCTGTGGTAGCTAGGAGATTGGCCTCCAAAAGACATCTTTGCCCTGCTCCTGGAATCTGCCAGTGCTTCCTTGTACAGATAATGGAAATCAATTTTACAGACAATTAAGTATGCCAATTAGCTGAGTTTAAGAAAATAAAAAAATAGTTTGCCCGATCCTATGCTATCTAGGACCATAGAATATATATTTCCACCAAAATTCTTACATTGAAATTGAATCTCCATTAAGAAATGGGGCCGTTGGTAAGTATATCATGGGGATTCTCATAAATGGGAGTAAAACTCTTAAAAAAGAGACTTGAAGAACTGGGCGTGAACACATACTCCTATAGTCCCAGGAACTTGGGAGGCTGAGGCAGGAGGATTGTAAGTTTGAGGACAGTTTGGGAAACTTAGTAAGACCCTGTTTCAAAATAAAAAGGGCTGTGTGTGTGGCTCAGTGGCAAAGTACTTGCCTAGTGTGCATGAGGCCCTGGGTTCAAACTCAATTCCCTAGTGGAGCAAAAAAAAAGGGGGGGGAGGGGTCGTTGGAGGACCAATTTGTCCCATTTATCATGTAAGAACACAGAGAGAATGCATTATGCATGAACCAGAGAGCAATCCTTCACCAAGCACTGCTCCCGCCTCCCATAACTGTGGGCAAGAAATTTTTGTAAAATATTTTCTACACTGATAAAGAAAGAGAACATTCAAATAACTGATTCAGAGATGAGAGAAAGGATTTTATTGTTGACTATAAAAAAGAAATAGGAAAGATTATGACTAACTACTGTGAAGAGCTAAACTTCTATAAATTACATTTTTAATGAAATGGACTGTTACCTAGAAAGACACAAACACTTTGACTCAAGAAGAGACAGAAAATTGTAATAGATCTAAATATCCATTTATTATTACTTATGTAAAAAAATTAGTGACTTAAAACAAAGCAAATATATTCTTTTGCATTTTCATAGGTCAGAAATCTGATAGAGGTCTTAATAGGAAACCATAAATACATTGACAATGCTAACTTCCATTTCATCAGATCTCTAGAATTTATTTCCTCCATTCTAGCTTCTATTGGTCACCCATAATCCTGGGCTCATGGCCCCTTTCTCCATATTCAAAGTCTGAAACTTTATAACTTCTTGTGGCTTATTTCCATAGTCACATTTTCCTTTGATTACAGCTAAAAACAGTTCTCCAGTTTATGCACTCAGGCATTCAGATGGTGCTCACCCAGATAATTCAGAATTATCTCTCTTTAGGTTTTTACTGTAATCATATTTGCAAAGTCCCTTGTCCCAAAAATTTAACATATACATAGTTTCTGGGATTAGGTGGAAGAAATCTTTGGGGAATGATCATTCTGCATACTGCAATCTATAACAAGTAAAGATTGAAATAGTAATTTTAAAATTTCTGACATAGTAAATCCCAGGTTCAGATAGCTTCACTGCTAAATTATGGCAATTTTTCTTCTTCTTCCTCTTTCTTCTGTCCTCCTCTTCTTCATCTTCTTCTTATGCTAGGAATTTAATGCAGACATGCTGCATTAAATTACCTCACACATGCTGGGTAAGTGATCTACCACTAAACTAAATCCCCAACCCATAGTAAGTATTTTAAGGAAAAAATAATTTTCAAGCAATTCTTCAAACTCTTTTTAAAAATGTAAGAGAACCTATAGCATTTGATCACATTTCACGAGGCCAGTATTACTGGAATTCAAAAGACTGACAAAGATATCACAAGGAAATAAGACTATAAAGCAATATCTCTTATGTATACAGACATAAATATGGGTAATACGAGCAAAATTTATATGACCAACTGTGATTTATCTTAACCAGAAATGCAATATGACTAACTCAAGAGATAAAGAAAAACATTTGACAAATTCCAATACCCTTTCATCATAAAGGCAGTCCAACAATGAAAAATAAAAAGGAACTTACTTGTCCTAAAAAAAGTCATCTGTGAAAAACACATGGAGATATCAGTACTAAGGGTGAAAGACTGAGTGTTTTAATTCTCTGATAAGGAAAGAAACAAAGGTGTCTTCGACCATTTTTAGTCAACATTATACTCAAAGTTTTAGACACGGAAATTTTAAGCAAGGAAAAACTAATTAAAAATTAAATAGGGGGCGATCCAAGATGGCGGCCTAGAGGGAGACTGCACCCCCAGTTGCTCCAGAACCCAGGAGTTAAGAAGGGGAGGCATTGAGAGACTCGGACTGAAATAGAGCCACGGGTGAGTCTGCCCACTGGGTAAAGCTCGGCCCGGGGGGCAGGCCCAGATAGAGGTGGCTTATCGGAGCCGGGCAGGGCAGCTAGAGTCATCCACAGGCAGCCCTGCGCACTCCGGCGGTGGGCAGCGTCCACACAGCCAGCTTCTCCAGGTTCTCAGAACGGAACTGGCCCGCTAGTGAGAGCCTTTCTGACCAGAACAAGCTCCGAGTCCCGGAGCCACTGCAGCGCAGCGTACTCCGGCAACGAACCAGCGGAGAGCCTCGATCCGCAAGCAGCCTCTGGGATCAGGGCAGGGCAGCCAGAGACCTCTTCAGGCGGCTCTGCCCACTCCGGCTGCAGGCTCTCTTCACGGGGCGATCGAAGATGGCGGCCTAGAGGGAGACTGCACCCCCAGTTGCTCCAGAACCCAGGAGTTAAGAAGGGGAGGCATTGAGAGACTCGGACTGAAATA
Source organism: Sciurus carolinensis (assembly GCF_902686445.1). Classification (NCBI taxonomy): domain Eukaryota; kingdom Metazoa; phylum Chordata; class Mammalia; order Rodentia; family Sciuridae; genus Sciurus; species Sciurus carolinensis. Next base: position 107,585,071 of record NC_062217.1, on the reverse strand, counting down.
GAGCCACGGGTGAGTCTGCCCACTGGGTAAAGCTCGGCCCGGGGGGCAGGCCCAGATAGAGGTGGCTTATTGGAGCCGGGCAGGGCAGCTAGAGTCTTTCCAAGGTAGCCTTCCACACTCCGGCAGTGGGCTCCTCCCACACGGCCAGCTGCATGGTGCAGGCCCACAGTGAGAGCATTTCCGCACAGAGCCAGTTCCAAACCGTGGAACCAGTAGGGGGCTAGGGGCAGTTTTCTTCAGATGAGCTGCTTTATCAGATTCCTCCAAGACATCAGGCTACTGAAGGCTGGGAGGTGATACACTGGAAATCTACCGGGACACTATAAGCCAATAGCGGAAAACTGCAATATCTCAGGGTCCCACTGACAGCTGACCAATATGAGAAAACAAGGGAAGAAAATGTCCCAAACAAACCTAGATACTACATCAATAAAACCCAATGACAGCACAGCAGAAGAAATGTCAGAAAGGTAGTTCAGAATGTACGTAATTAAAATGATCAGGGAAGCAAATGAGGAGATGAAAGAGCAAATGCAGTCATTGAAGGAGGAGATGAAAGAGCAAATGCAGGCATTACATGATCGCACCAATCAACAGTTAAAAGACCAAATACGGGAAGCAAGAGATCATTTCAATAAAGAGTTAGAGATACTGAAAAAAAAACCAAACTGAAATCCTTGAAAAGAAGGAAACAATAAACCAAGTTAAAAACTCCATAGAAAGCATAACCAATAGGATAGAACACCTGGAAGACAGAACCTCAGACATTGAAGACAAATTATTTAATCTTGAAAGCAAAGTTGGCCAAACAGAAAAGATGGTAAGAAATCATGAACAGAATCTACAAGAATTATGGGATATCATGAAAAGGCCAAATTTAAGAATTATTGGGATTGAGGAAGGCTTAGAGAAACAAACCAAAGGAATGAACAATCTATTCAATGAAATAATAACAGAAAATTTCCCAAATCTGAAGAATGAAATGGAAAACCAAGTACAAGAGGCTTATAGAACTCCAAACATACAAAATTACAACAGACCCACACCAAGGCACATTATTATGAAAATACCTAACATACAAAATAAAGACAGAATTTTAAAGGCCGCGAGAGAAAAGAATCAAATTCCATTCAGAGGGAAACCAATAAGAATATCAGCAGATTTTTCAATCCAGACCCTAAAAGCTAGAAGGGCCTGGAACAACATATACCAAGCCCTGAAAGAAAACGGATGCCAACCAAGAATCTTATACCCAGCAAAACTTACCTTCAAATTTGACGATGAAATAAGATCCTTCCATGATAAACAAAAGCTAAAATAATTTACAAAAAGAAAGCCAGCATTACAGAACATTCTCAGCAAAATATTCCATGAGGAAGAGATGAAAAACAACGATGCAAATCAGCAACAGGAGGCGCTAGCCTAAAGGAATAGCCAAATAAAGGAGAAACCAAATCATGTCAAAAACAAATATGAGTCAATTGACTGGGAATACAAATCATATCACAATAATAACCCTGAATGTTAATGGCCTGAATTCATCAATCAAAAGACACAGACTGGCAGATTGGATTAAAAAGAAAAATCCAACAATATGCTGCCTGCAAGAGACTCATCTCATAGAAAGAGACACCCATAGACTAAAGGTGAAAGGATGGGGAAAAACATACCATGCACACGGACACAGCAAAAAAGCTGGAGTATCCATCCTCATTTCAGATAATGTGGACTTCAAACCAAAACTAGTCAGAAGGGATAAAGAAGGACATTACAGGCTGCTTAAGGGAAGCATAAATCAGCAAGACATAACAATCATAAATATCTATGCCCCGAACATTGGCTCATCCACGTACGTCAAACAAATCCTTCTCAATTACAGAAATCAAATAGACCACAACACAATAATACTAGGCGATTTTAACACACCTCTCTCACCACTGGATAGATCGTCCAAACAAAAATTGAATAAAGACACTATAGATCTCAACAACACAATCAGCAATTTAGACTTAACAGACATATATAGAATATACCATCCAACAAAGAACGAATACACTTTCTTCTCAGCAGCACATGGATCCTTCTCTAAAATAGACCATATTTTATGCCACAAAGCTACTGTTAGCAAATACAAGAAGATAGAGATACTACCTTGTACTCTATCAGATCATAATGGATTGAAAGTAGAAATAAATGACAGAATAAAAAACAGAAACTTCTCCAATACCTAGAGACTAAATAATACACTATTATATGATGAATGGATAACAGAAGACATCAGGAGGGAAATAAAAAAATTCTTAGAAGTAAACGAGAACAAAGACACATCATATCAAAATCTCTGGGACACTATGAAAGCAGTACTTAGAGGAAGATTTATTTCATGGGGTGCATTCAAAAAAAGAAGTAGAAATCAACAGATAAATGACTTAACACTACAGCTCAAAGCACTAGAAAAAGAAGAGCAGACCAATACCAAAAGTAGTAGAAGACAGGAAATAGTTAAAATCAGAGCCGAAATCAGCGAAATCGAAACAAAAGAAACAATCGGAAAAATTAACAAAATAAATAGTTGGTTCTTTGAAAAAATAAATAAAATTGATAAACCCTTAGCCACACTAACAAAGAGAAAGAGGGAGAAAACTCAAATTACTAAAATTTGGAATGAACAAGGAAACATCACAACAGACACGAGTGAAATACAAAACATAATTAGAAGCTATTTCGAAAATCTATACTCCAACAAAACAGAAAACCTCGAAGACATCAACAAATTTCTAGAGACATATGAACTACCTAAACTGAACGAGAAGGACATACACAACTTAAATAAACCAATTTCAAGCAATGAAATAGAAGAGGTCATCAAAAGCCTACCAACAAAGAAAAGTCCAGGACCAGATGGGTTCTCAGCCGAGTTCTACAAAACCTTTAAAGAAGAGCTCATTCCAATACTCCTCAAACTATTCCATGATATAGAAGAGGAGGGAACCCTCCCAAACTCGTTCTATGAAGCCAATATCACCGTGATACCTAAACCAGACAGAGACACATGGAGGAAAGAAAATTTCAGACCAATATCCTTAATGAACATCGATGCAAAAATTCTCAACAAAATTTTAGCAAATCGCATACAAATATATATTAAAAAGATAGTGCACCACGATCAAGTGGGTTTTATCCCAGGGATGCAAGGTTGGTTCAACATTCGGAAATCAATAAATGTCATTCACCATATCAACAGACTTAAAGTTAAGAATCACATGATTATTTCAATAGATGCAGAAAAAGCATTCGATAAAATACAACATCACTTCATGCTCAAAACACTAGAAAAAATTGGGGTAGTGGGAACATTCCTAAACATTATAAATGCAATCTACGCTAAGCCCATGGCTAATATCATTCTAAATGGTGAAAAACTGAAAGCGTTCCCCCTAAAAACTGGAACAAGGCAGGGATGCCCTCTTTCACCGCTTCTATTCAACATCGTCCTTGAGACTCTAGCCAAAGCAATCAGACAAATGAAAGAAATTAAAGGGATATGAATAGGAAAAGAAGAACTCAAATTATCCCTGTTCGCTGATGACATGATTATATATTTAGAGGAACCTGGAAATTCCACCAGAAAACTTTTAGAACTCATAAGTGAATTCAGTAAAGTAGCAGGTTACAAGATCAATGCTCATAAATCCAATGCATTTTTATACATAAGTGATGAATCTTCAGAAAGAGAAATTAGGAAAACTACCCCATTCACAATAGCATCAAAAAAAATAAAATACTTGGGAATCAATCTCACAAAAGAGGTGAAAGACCTCTACAATGAGAACTACAGAACACTAAAGAAAGAAATTCAAGAAAACCTTAGAAGATGGAAAGATCTCCCATGTTCCTGGATAGGCAGAACTAATATCGTCAAAATGGCTATACTACCTAAAGTGCTATACAAATTCAATGCAATTCCAATTAAAATCTCAATGATATACCTTGCAGAAATAGAGCAAGCAATTATGAAATTCATCTGGAAGAATAAAAAACCTAGAATAGCTAAAGCAATCCTCAGTAGCAAGAGCAAAGCAGGGGGTATTGCAATACCAGATCTTCAACTCTACTACAAAGCAATAGTAACAAAAACGGCATGGTATTGGTACCAAAATAGACAGGTAGATCAATGGTACAGAATAGAGGACATGGACACAAACCCAAATAAATACAATTTTCTCATACTAGACAAAGGTTCCAAAAATATGCAATGGAGAAAAGATAGCCTCTTCAACAAATGGTGCTGGGAAAACTGGAAAACCATATGCAATAGAATGAAATTAAACCCCTATCTCTCACCCTACACAAAACTCAACTCAAAATGGATCAAGGACCTCGGAATCAGACCAGAGACCCTGCATCTTATAGAAGAAAAAGTAGGTCCAAATCTTCAACTTGTTGGCTTAGGATCAGACTTCCTTAACAGGACTTCCATAGCACAAGAAATAAAAGCAAGAATCAACAACTGGGATAGATTCAAACTAAAAAGCTTTCTCTCAGCAAAGGAAACTATCAGAAATGTGAAGAGAGAGCCTACAGAGTGGGAGAATATTTTGCCAACCATACCTCAGATAGAGTGCTAATTTCCAGAATCTATAAAGAACTCAAAAAACTCTACACGAAGAATACAAATAATCCAATCAACAAATGGGCTAAGGAAATGAACAGACACTTCACAGAAGAAGATGTACAAGTAATCAACAGATATATGAAGAAATGTTCAATATCCCTAGTAATAAGGGAAATGCAAATCAAAACTACCCTAAGATTTCATCTCACCCCAATTAGAATGGTGATTATCAAGAACACAAGCAACAATAGGTGTTGGCGAGGATGTGGTGAAAAAGGAACACTCATACATTGCTGGTGGGGTTGCAAATTAGTGCAGCCACTCTGGAAAGCAGTGTGGAGATTCCTCAAAAAACTTGGAATGGAAACACCATTTGACCCAGCTATCCCACTCCTTGGCCTATACCCAAAGGACTTAAAATCAGCATACTACAGAGATACAACCACATCAATGTTCATTGCTGCTCAATTCACCATAGCCAGATTGTGGAACCAACCTAGATGCCCTTCAATTGATGAATGGATAAAGAAACTGTGGCATATTTATACAATGGAATATTACTCCGCAATGAAGAATGATAAAATTATGGCATTTGTAGGCAAATGGTCGAAATTGGAGAATATTATGCTAAGTGAGATAAGCCAATCTCAAAAAACTAAAGGACGAATGATCTCGCTGATAAGCGGATGAGGACATATAATGGGGGTTGGGAGGGGCTAGCATTAGGTTTAGGGTTAGGTTTAGAGTTAGGCTAAGGAGAGCCGTAAGAATGAAGGAAAGAAGGACTGTGTAGAGGGAAAAGAGAGGTGGGAGGGGTGGGGGCGAGGGGAAAAATAAAATAAACATCATTACCCTATGTAAACGTAAAAAAAAAATTAAAAAGGAAAAATTTTTATTACATCTATTAGAAGATGAAGAAATATTACATATAGAAAATTCCTGAAATTTTTTAAATTATTAAAACAAATACAAAAAAGTCCACCAAGGTGGCAAGACATAAGATCAATATCTACAATTCAATTGTATTTTTATACTTTACCAATTACTGAACTTAAATGAAATTATGTGCACAATGATATTTATGATAACATCAAAAATAATAAAGCACTAAAGGATAAATTTGGCAAAATAAGTAAAGGTTTATGCACTGGAACTATAAAATATAATTGAAAAAATCAAATAACACATAAATGAATATGAACACATATTTTGTTCAGGGGTAGAAGATTTAATATTATGAAATGGTGGTATATCTCCTAATTGATCTATAGTTTCAATGCAATCCCTTCACAAACTCAGAGGACTTTTAAAAAACAAATTGGCAAGCTGATCTTAAAAGTTATATGGAAATTCAAGTGGACCAGGATAACCATAATAATTTTGAAAAAAAAAAAAACACATTTGGAAGACTTAAATTTCTCCACTTCAAAACTTACTACAAAAACATAATAATCAAGACAGTGTGATATTGATATAGAATGGAAATCAATGGAATGGAATTTAGAGTTCTTAAGTTCCCACATTGATTTTCAACAAAAATGTCAAGGTATTTATTTCAATGGGGGTAAATCTTGTACATATGGTACCAAGACAAGTGGGTACACATGTACAAAACAGTTAAGCTGCACCTGTTCTTTACACTATACATAAAAATTAGTTCCAAATCGATGCTAAAACTAAATGTAAGAGCTCAAACTAGAAAATTATCAGAAGAAAGCATAGGAGTAAGTACTTGCAATCCTAGATTATGTTATTGAGTCTTTTTTTATTATTTTTTATTTAACCTTTCAATTTTTTACGGATCTCATTTTGATTCATTGTACACAAATGGGGTATATCATTTCATTTCTGTGGTTGTACACAATGTAGATTCATACCATTCATGTAATCATACATGTACATAGGGTAATGATGTCTGTCTTATTCCACCATTTTTCATACCCCCTCCCTCTCATTTCCTTCTACATATTCCCCAATTATTCTCTCATTCCCCACCCCCCACCAAAAAACCAAAGGCTGAATGTTTTCCCTGATAAGTGGAGAATGTTATTGATCCTTAAATACAAGAAACAAATATAACAAAAGAAAAAAAAATTGGAGATCATCAAAAGTAAAATCTTAGTTAAAAACATAGAACTTTTGTGCTTTAAAGGATATCTTCAAGAAAGTGGAAAGACAAGCAATAGAACTGTAATGAACATATTTGGAAATGATATAAATGTGCAAAAGATTCAAAGACAAAAATCATTAATAAATGGGTGGAAATATGCATATCATTAAACATTAGGGAAAGACAAATCAAAACCACAACAAAATATTTCTTCACATCCACTAAAAATTTTATTAGAGAAATGACATATTAACCATCAGTATCACTGAGGATGTGAAGATTACAACCCTGATGTTTATTGGAATGGAAAATGCTGCAGGACACTCTAAAAGACAGTTTAGCAATTACACAAAATTTAAAGCAAATTTATTGTTATGACCTAGTAATTTCAATCTTAGGTATATTCCCAAGAGAAAACACATCTGACAGCACATAAACTTATACACAGTGTTCAAGCATTGTTATCCACAATAACCCAAAGAAGAAACAAGTCAAATGCTCTTCAACTGTTAAATAGACAATACAGTGTAATACATCCACACAATAAAAATAATAGAGCAATGAAATGAATGAACATATTTGCCACAACATGGATAAATCTTGAAAACATTGTACTAATTGAAAGAATCATTATTACATAAGTCCACTCATGTGCTGTATATTGAGTGTGCAAATTTATAGATACAAAGATGATTTGTAGTTCTTAGGATTTGAAGGATATGAGGAGACAAAGAAATGAAAATGGTCTACAACTTGCTGATCTGTTTGTACATGAAGTAGAGGCATACCATTTGTATACTCATACATTTACATAGGGTAATGGTGTTTGATTCATTCTGTTATTTTTTCCCTTACCCCACCCCTCCCACCCCTCTTTTCCCTCTATACAGTCCCTCCTTCCTCCTTTCTTACCTCCCTCCAAACCCCCATATGTGTCATCATCTGCTTATCAGGGAGATCAAGCGTCCTTTGATTTTTTGAGATTGGCTTATCTCACTTAGCATGATATCCTCCAATTTCATCCAAATGCCATAATTTTATTCTTCTTTATGGCTGAGTAATATTCCAAATATAAATGGAATAATATTTATATTATTATATATTATTATTATAATATAATAATATTTATATTATATATAATATAAATATTATATATAATACTTATATAAATAAGTGCATACCATTTATATATAGAGAGAGAGACATACCATATATATATATATATATATATATATATATATATATATATATAAACCACAGTTTCTTTATTCATTTATTTATTGAAGGGCATCAAGGTTGGTTGGTTTCACAATCTGGCTATTGTGAATTGAGCCCCTATGAACATTGATGTGGCTGCATCACTGTAGTATGCTGATTTTAAGTCCTTTGAGTATAGGCCAAGGAGTGGGATAGCTAGGTCAAATGGTGGTACCATACCAAGTTTTCTAAGGAATCTCCACACTGCTTTCTAGAGTGGCTGCACTAATTTGCAACCCCACCAGCAATGTATGAGTGTACCTTTTTCCCCATATCCTCTCCAACATCTATTGTTGCTTGTATTCTTGATAATCACCATTCTAATTGGGGTGAGATGGAATCTTAGGGTAGTTTTGATTTGCATTTCTCTTATTACTAGAGATGTTGAACATTTTTTCATATATCTGTTGATTGCTTATAGATGTTCTTCTGTGAAGTGTCCGTTCATTTCCTTAGCCCACTGGTTGATTGGATTATTTATATTCTTGGTATAGAGTTTTTTGAGTTCTTTATATATTCTGGAAATCAGTGCTCTATCTGAAGTATGATTGGCAAAGATTTTCTCCCACTCTGTAGGCTCCCTCTTCACACTGCTGATAGTTTCCTTTGCTGAGAGAAAGCTTTTTAGTTTGAATCTATCCCAGTTATTGATTCTTGCTTTTATTTCTTGTGCTATGGGAGTCCTGTTAAGGAAGTCTGATCCTAAGCTGACATGTTGAAGATTTGGACCTACTTTTTCTTCTATAATATGCAGCATCTCTGGTCTGATTCCAAGGTCCTTGATCCATTTTGAGTTGAGTTTTTTGTAAGGTGAGAAATAGGGGTTTAATTTCATTCTGCTGCATATGGATTTCCAGTTTTTCCAGCACCATTTGTTGGAGAGGTTATCATTTCTCCACTGCATATTTTTGGCACCTTTGTCTAGTATGAGAAAATTGTATTTATTTGGTTTTGTGTCAGTGTCCTCTATTCTGTACCATTGATCTACCTGTCTATTTTGGTGCCAATACCATGCTGTTTTTGTTACTATTGCTTTGTAGTATAATTGAAATTCTGGTATTGCAATACCCCAGCTTCACTTCCTGCTAAGGATTGCTTTAGTTATTCTGGGGTTTCTTATTCTTCCAGAAGAATTTCATGATTTTTTGCTCTATTTCTGTGAGGTACGTCATTGGGATTTTAATTGGAATTGCATTTAATCTGTATAGCACTTTTGGTAGTATGGCCATTTTTTTAAAATATTTATTCATTCATTTTATTTATTTTTTAAATTTTTTTAATTATTTTATTGTAAACAAATGGGATACATGTTGTTTCTCTGTTTGTACATGGTGTAATGGCATACCATTTGTGTAATCATAAATTTACATAGAGTAATGCTGTTTGATTCATTTTGTTATTTTTTCCCCTTCCCCCCACCCCTCCCACCCCTCTTTTCCCTCGATACAGTCCTTCCTTCCTCCATTCTTGCCCCCCTCCCTAACCCTAACTCTAACCCTAACACTAACCCCTCCCACCCCCCATTATGTGTCATCATCCACTTATTAGCGATATCATTCGTCCTTTGTTTTTTTGATTTTGGCTTATCTCACTTAGCATGATATTCTCCAATTTCATCCATTTGCCTGCAAATGCCATAATTTTATCATTCTTTATGGCTGAGTAATATTCCATTGTATATATATGCCACAGTTTCTTTATCCATTCATCAATTGAAGGACATCTAGGTATGGCCATTTTGACAGTATTAATTCTTCCTATCCAAGAACATGGGAGATCTTTCCATATTCTAAGGTTTTCTTTAATTTCTTTCTTTAGTGTTTTGTAGTTCTTATTGTAGAGGTCTTTTACCTCCTTTGTTAGGTTGATTCCCAAGCATTTTATTTTTATCAAGGCTATTGTAAATGGGGTAGTTTTCCTAACTTCTTTTCCTGAGGATTCATCATTTATGTATAAAAATTCAATAGTTTTATGATATTGATCTTATATCCTGCTACTTTGCTGAATTCACTTATGAGTTCTAAAAGTTTTGTGGTGGAATTTCTGGGTTCCTCTAAATATATAATCATGTCATCAGCAAATAGGGATAGTTTAAGTTCTTCTTTTCCTATTCATATCCCTTTAAATTTTTGGTCTGCCTAATTGCTCTGGCTAGAGTTTCAAGGACAATGTTGAATAGATGTGGTTAAAGAGGGCATCCCTGCTTATTCCAGTGTTTAGGGGAAATGCTTTCAGTTTTTCACCATTTAGAATGATATTGGCCATGGGCTTAGCATAGATGGCCTTTACAATGTTAAGGAATGTTCCCACTATTCCTATTTTTTCTAGAGTTTTGAGCATGAAGGGATGCTGTATTTTATTGAATCCTTTTTCTGCATCTATGGAAATAATCATGTGATTCTTGACTTTAAGTCTGTTGATATGGTGAATTACATTTATTGATTTCTGGATTTTGAACCAACCTTGCATCTCTGGAATAAAACCCACTTGATCATGGTGCACTGTTTTTAAAATATTTTTGTATGCAATTTGCTAAAATTTTGTTGAGAATTTTTGCATTGATGTTCATTAAGTATATTGGTCTGAAATTTTCTTTCCTCCATGCATCTCTATCTGGTTTAGGTATCAGGGTGATATTGGCTTCATAGATGAGTTTTGAAGGGTTCCCTCCTCTTCTATTTCATGGAATACTTTGAGGAGTATTGGAATTGGCTCTTCTTTAAAGGTTTTGTAGAACTCGGCTGAGAACCCATCTGGTCCTGGACTTTTCTTTGTTGTTAGACTTTTGATGACTTCTTCTATTTCATTTGAAATTGATCTATTTAAATTTTGTTTGTCCTCCTGGTTCAGTTTAGTAATTCATATGTCTCTAGAAACCTGTTAATATCTTTGAGATTTTCTATTTTGTTGGAGTATAGATTTTCAAAATAGGTTCTAATTATGTTTTGTATTTCATCGTGTCTTTTGTGATATTTCCTTGTTCATTCTGAATTTTAGTAATTTGAGTTTTCTCTCTCCTTCTCTTTGTTAGTATGGCTAAGGGTTTATCATTTTTTTTTTATTTTTTTCAAAGAACCAACTATTGATTTTGACATTTTTTCTATTGTTTCTTTTGTTTCAATATTATTGATTTTAGTTTTGATTATAACTATTTCCTTTCTTCTGTTACTTTTGGTGTTGCTCTGTTCTTCTTTTTCTAGGGCTTTCATTTATTTGTTGATTTTTTCTTCTTTTATTGAATGCACTCCATGAAATAAATTTTCCTCTAAGTACTGCTTTCATAGAGTCCCAGAGATTTTGATATGATGTGTCTTTGTTCTTGTTTACCTCTAAGAATTTTTTTATTTCTCCCTTGATGTCTTCTGTTATCCATTCATCATTTAATAGCATATTATTTAGTCTCCATGTGTTGGAGTAGCTTCTGTTTTTTATTCTGTCATTTATTTCTAATTTCAATCCATTATGTTCTGATAGGATGTAAGGTAGTATCTCTATCTTCTTTTATTTGGTAACAGTAGCTTTGTGGCATGATATATGGTCTATTTAAGAGAAGGATCCTTGTGCTGCTGAGAAGAAAGTGTATTCGCTCCTTTTTGGATGGTATATTCTATAGATGTCTGTTAAGTCTAAATTGTTGATTGTGTTATTGAGATCTATGGTTTCTTTGTTCAATTTTTGTTTGGAAGATCTGTCCAGTGGTAAGAGAGGTATGTTAAAGTCACCTAGTATTATTGCGTTGTGGTCTATTTGGTTCCTGGAATTGAGAAGGATTTGTTTGACATAGAAGGATGAGTCACTGTTTGGGGCATAGATATTTATGATTGTTATGTCTTGCTGATTTATGCTTCTATTAAGCAATATGTAATGACCTTCTTTATTCCTTCTGACTAACTTTGGCTTGAAGTCCACATTATCTGATATGAGGATGGATACTCCAACTTTTTTGCTGTGTTCATGTGCATGTATGTTTTTTTCCATCCTTTCACCTTTAGTCTGTGGATATCTCTTTCTTGGAGTTGAGTCTCTTGCAGGCAGCATATTGCTGGGTCTTTCTTTTTAATCCAATCTGCCGGTCTATGTCTTTTGATTGATGACTTCAGGCCATTAACATTCAGGGTTATTATTTAGATATTATTTGTATTCCTGGTCATTTGGCACATTTTTGTTTTTTTGACATGACTTGGTTTCTCCTTTATTTGGCTATCCCTTTAGGGTAGTTCCCCCCTTTGCTGATTTACATTGTTGTTTTTCATCTCTTCCTCATGGAATATTTTGCTGAGAATGTTCTGTTGTGCTGGCTTTCTTTTTGTAAATTATTTTAGCTTTTGTTTATCATGGAAGGATCTTATTTCATCATCAAATCTGAAAGTAATTTTTGCTGGGTATAAGATTCTTGGTTGACATCTGTTTTCTTTCAGGGCTTGGTAAAAGTTGTTCCAGGCCCTTCTAGCTTTTAGGGTCTGGATTGAAAAATCTGCTGATATTCTTATTGTTTTTCCCCTGAAGGTAATTTGATTCTTTTCTCTCATGACCTTTAAAATTCTGTCTTTATTTTGTATGTTATGTATTTTCATAATAATGTGCCTTGGTGTGGGTCTGTTGTAATTTTGTATATTTGGAGTTCTATAAGCCTTTCCATTTCATTCTTTAGATTTGGGAAATTTTCTGATATTATTTCATTGAATAGATTGTTCATTCCTTTGGTTTGTTTCTCTGTGCCTTCCTCAATCCCAATAAGTCTTAAATTTGGCCTTTTCATGATATCCCATAATTCTTTTAGATTCTGTACATGATTTCTGACCATCTTCTCTTTTTGGCCAACTTTGTTTTCAAGATTAAATATTTTGTCTTCGATGTCTTAGGTTCTGTCTTCCAGGTGTTCTATCCTATTGGTTATGCTTTCTGTGGAGTTTTTAATTTGGTTTATTGTTTCCTTCATTTCAAGGATTTCCATTTGGTGTTTTTTCAGTATCTCTAACTCTTTATTGAAATGGTCTTTTGCTTCCTGCATTTGCTCTTTTAACTGTTGATTGGTGCGATCATTCAAAGCCTGCATTTGCTCTTTCATCTCATCGTTTGCTTCTCTGATCATTTTAGTTATGTACATTCTGAACTCCCTTTCTGACATTTCTTCTGCCATGCTATCATTGGATTTTATTGAACCAGCATCCAGGTTTGTTTGGGACATTTTCTTCCCTTGTTTTCTCATATTGCTCAGTTATCTACCCCTCTAGTAGTGAAACTCTGAGATATTGCAGATTTCCTCTGTTGACTTATAGTGTCCCTGTAGATTTCCAATAACTCACCTCCTAGCCTTCAATAGCCTGAAGTCTTGGAGGAACTTGATAATGCAGTGCTCTACAAGGAAGCAGCCCCTCTAGGGGTGGTGGCCTTCAGGTGGGGTACATTCCATGCTACTGGGCAGAGGTGCCTCCACTCGTTGACCTTTGATCAGCCAAAGGGGGACTAGCCTGGGAGCTGGGGCATGGCTGATCTGGGCCTGGGTCTCTGGTTCTACACCCTGATGGGAAAGCCTCGCCAAGTGAGGAATACTCACCCAATGGAGAAGTCTCACTGGGCAGCTCTCCTCTGAGAAGTTCCCTTGGGTTCAGAACTACCATCTGGGCAAGGGATCCTCCCCCTGAGTATGAGTCTCTCGCTGGGCGGCCCTCCTCTGGGAAGCTGCCTGTGGTGTGGTACTATTGCCCTGGCCTGGGAGGCTCGTTCTGAGCCAAAGTCTCTCACTGGGCGGCCCTCCTCTACAATGCTCCAGGGTTGTCCCGGTTCACTGCTCCAGCAGGAGAGTCTTGCTGGACAACTGTACTCCACGAAGTTCCCTGCATTCTGGGACTACCGTCCCATCTGGGGAGCCTCGCCCAGTGGGAGAGACTCACCAGGCAGCTCTGATTTGGTCCCGAGTCTCTCAATACCTACTCTTCTTGAATTCTGAGTCTTGGAGAGACATGAAATGCAGTTACCCTCTAGTCTGCCATCTTGAAAAACCTGGTGTTTCTTTATGAACAAACTTATATAGAATCGATTGTGGTGATAGTTGCAAACATCTGTGAAATAGTTTTTACTAACAACCATTTAATTAAGTGGTGTCAATTTGTGAATCGTATGGTATGTGAATTATATATCAATAAACCTGTTACAATGCTGTGAGCATATGAAAGATATGATCTCATTACTATGAGGCATTTCTTACTGGTATAGAATTTAAGACTATCTTAATTTAATCCAATAAATTTAATTCCATCTAAATTAAATAATGACAGAAAAAATGTGGATATGATACTGAAAGAGATTACATGGGAAATAGTATCTAATGCTGATTAGGGAATGTGGGGTACATGAAGGAAAGTAGTGGAATATAAATACAAAAATTAAGTATGTGAGTATAATTTAGAAGGTAAAACTGCCAAAGGGAGAGATTTTATATCACATTTTGTGCAAAAGTAGCAGCAAACAAAGGTTTCTGAAGTCAGAAAAATGCAGATATCATAGGGTATACTAGATTAGTTAGAATCCAACTCAATTTTAACAACTTCTAATACATTTGAAAGGTATATTTTAAGCAATCAATTTCTAAAATCCTTTTAAATAACATCACTTTAATGTCTGGAAACATGGGCAAAAATATAAAATAAAGGGTTCACAGTAAAATAGTTTGTGTTGTCCATTGACGCTAATGTATAGTTCATTTCTAGCTCAAAAGTTGCAGGGAATTTATTGTATTGCTGCAGAATTTTCATCTATCTCTTTATAAATATGTGTGACTCACTGCTTTAAATGATTTTTGTCTCTGACTTTTGCTGAATACACAGCTGGTTTAGCATATACCAAAAGAAATAATAAAAGGTCAATAAAATAATATCTACAATTACATGCAACTATTAATATAGTATATGATTATATTTTTACTTGTATTCTACAGTTCTCTCTCATACCATATATTTTTAGAATATTTTAAATTTGGAGAGAAGGTTAAAGGCATGTTAAGGGAGTGGTGATGGAACTCAGTGGCAGAAAACTTACCTAGCATGCTTGGGACTTTGGGTTCAATCCCTGGCACTACAAAGAAGAAAGGAAGAAAGAAAACTGTAAAAGAAACCCTGTGTCCTTAGTCCTTAGTAACAGATAAATGAATAAAGAATAAAGAACATATTAATATTTTTAAAAAATTATCTCACAGTGTTAAATATAACAGATATCAAACCTCACGTTTAATAATGGCAAAATGATCTACTTTAAAATCTGATTTTCTAATACTCTTTAGGAAGTATATTGCTGGTATTTGCTGCTAGAAATATATTTTGACGGAGGTTCTAGATCTCAATTCTCTGTGTTCAGCATACATTGGAGTAAGAATACAAATAAATGGACCTTTAAATTTATATTCATAATGAGTAATATCAGCGTAACCTTGATACTTTCTGAACACAGGAACAAGTACTAAAACAATTGTCTATGGATAAGGATTTAATTTTACTTTACACAGCTTTCAGAGTTATTACAGAGTCAATTTAGTGTAAGAGAGTTACAATACAATAGCACTGATGAAGTTTGCACATAGAATCCATAATTAAAATCTTCAGTTAATATTACTCACCTATGATACATGGTTTAAAAGAGGGAAGCTTTGTAGGGAATTTCATCAATATTTCCTTGGAAGGAAAAAGGTACTAATAAAGAAAAACATGTTAATTTGTTGAGTCTCAGTCTGGCAATTGGGACACTGATGAATTTCCTATATCGGATGATTCTTATGAAGATAGAAGAATGGTGGTAACTTCACTTTTGTTCTTCTGTCCCCATGTATGTGGGTCAGATTGTGGAGGATAAACTTGAATTTTCCTAATCTATACCTCAGGAATAACCAGGTTTTTCGATTTCATACTTGCTGCTCTTAGCAGCTGGTAGGGTAAAGGAGAGAGGTTAAATCCAAGAAGCAATATAATATTTTTAAAATTTGCACTACCAATGAACCTATCAAAAAATAAATAAATAACAACAACTCTGATATATGACTACTTGCAATTACTCAGTTTTGGGAGAATATTTAACTATATAGAGTCTATGTTGGATGTGAAGGCAGCATGGTCTTTTAGATGGTGCCACATTCCCTGTCTCAAAAATACAATTACAATTCCTGATTTGCTCTTACTGAATGATTCTGGATGCTGTACTAAGCATCTCTAAACTAGAGAAAACGAATGGAGGCATGAATACCTTCTAAAACCACAAGCATGATATGTCTTTTTGGGTTATTATGATGCAAAAAATGCAAAAGGCAGTATAATAACAAAAAATGAGGATTGTCTTAGCAGCTGTATCTTTATTTCTGTCTCAGTTTCAGTGCTTCTCAAAATTCAGGGTGAATAGAAGTGATTCTCATTCTCTTACAGATTTCAGAACACATAGAAATGATGCCATCTGTAAGGCAAACTGAAGTAAATGTACAAGGCTATTTATACTATGGCATGTCCGTGGGCTCTGAGGAATGCAGGGGGTATATGTTTCAGCACAAGCAGAATCCATCACTGACCCAATAGTGTGAGTCAGAAAACTATGTATAAGAATATGTATAAGAATGTATAAGAATACAAGAGGAATCCTGGTTTCATAGGTTTGAAATAAGACCCAGGAAACTTCACCTTTAATAGATAAAATATGGGGTTTAATATACACTTCAAAGGGATGTATGTGCTGATTTAGTTGCTCCTACTCAATTTTAAAGAATATGATCTACTTTCAGAACCCAAATGAGAAATAAGTCCGAGACTAATAGTTTTGAGTAGTAAATTGCCAGCATTAAGTTAGATTGATATGGCAAAATATATGGCAGATTTTATGTCAGAAGTTTTAATTTACTTCTCAGTTGTGTAAATTACCATGACCCTAGGAAAATCAAATAGCCTGCCATTGACTTAATGTCCTTGACTATTACAATGTGAATGATTAGATTCCTTCTTGAGGTCTTGGTGTAGATCAAGGAAAAGACAATTTGTGATAACATACACCAAGATGTTGTCACAATAATGTCATTATTATTATTCCTATGATAGAATTTGTTGTGGAATATAGAGATTCATTTCATATTTGAGTTTTGGTGATTATTTTAAAAAGCAACTGCAAAGTCACACAGTGGTTCACTTGAAATAAATTATTTGTTTCTGCTCAACAGAATATCTTCCAGAAAACATTAGCAAAATGACAAGCAGAAATCTATCAGAAAGATTGAATTCAGAGAACAACATAACTCATCACTGTCATACTTCAGACCACTTTTCAAATATTCATAAATGTGATTTTGAAATAATTTTATGTATATAAAATAAACATTAAACTGTGATTTGATAAATTGGACCTAGAGAATAGTTTGAAAATAAAATGCTCCAGAAAAAATGGAGTGCAGTTACAGGAGACTGAGTAAATATGTAATCTATTAATCTTGCCAATATTGTTGATAGTTCATAATTCTAACACCAATAGATCACAAGTTATTCATAAGGAACAAAATTTGCCAAAATCCTTAATTACTCAATTAAGGAATCCATATGCAATTGATGACATATGTGTTTCTTAATGTTTTATTTTATTAGAAAATTTATTAATCAAATTAAATAACAAATATTAATTGAATTCCTACTCCCTGTCAGTTATTTGTAGTAAAAAGAAGAACAGGGGTTAGGAACTCATAGAATTTTTAGTTATGATGTTAAGATTAATATAATAACTTATGTATAAGATAATGTAATAAAATAAAACAATATACAAGGCTTATAGTTTCTATGAGGATAAGAAAAGTTATTATAAGGACATCTAAACAAAATGAGGGCATCAAAGTGGGCTTGCCAAGATCAACACCTTTATTGATCTGAGAAGTACAAGTGCAAGAAAACAAAAAGACAAAATAGCTTCCTTTTTGAGCAGGCAAGATATTATAAACAAGTGTGTACAGCAGGTCATGTATTAGAAAGTGGAAGTGTTGGAAGCAGTGAACTGAACAGTAGATTCTTCTTGCAGCTCAGATTGGTCTTTGCTATGTGCAATTATTGCAGGTCCAGTGATATCATGTATGGCAATGTTTACCAGAAAAGACAGAAATTCATAATTTATGTGAAGTTTCCTTTTAGATTATTGGCAGCTATTATAATTGTTTTGCTTATAATTTTAAAAGGGTCAAGTAACATATAACAACTAACAAAATTAGTCCCATTGACCACAATTTTCATTCTCTGCTGTAAAATGAGAAAAGTCAAAAGGTTTGGAATGACATAAGCCCCATAAGACTATGACTTATCTCTATACCAAAATCCCTCTCAAATTTCTGTAAACAAAAAAATAACAACACATATATGAATAAAAATACATGAGGGTATATAATTGGTGTATAGAACCAAGAAATCTGAAAATGAAGTAGAGGATATAAAATGTGAGCAAGCCTCTATATTAACTTATAAAAAACTCAACTCAAAACAGCAAAGAAAACAGAGAGGTAAGTTACAGACATTTTTGTATTCTAAGTTATGGATAAGAGTCCCTCACTGTGTCTTAGAAATGTAGAAGAGAAAATAGCTTGAAGCATGAATCCCTACACAAGGTTTCAATAACACATAGACTTAAAATGAGGGCTGTAACAAAAGAGGAAATACCACATATAGATTCATGAGAAGAATGAAGTTTCAATGTCAGACAGCATGCTTTTAAGGCATTTGTATTTTACTACTGATGAGAGGATAGTATCATGCAAAAAGATTATGAGCTGTTGATAACAAAATGTGATTCACCATTGAATTGATAAAGCACAGACAAAGCCTCAAACCTCTTAGACAGTGTTCAACTGCCTCAGGTTTGGAAAATAGCTCTGCCTGTTCCATTTTGATAAAACTACACCCTACTGAAAGACCTCAGAGTCCCTGCATTCATGATGACTATTCCAACTTGTGTTCAAAAGTAGAAATTCACAGTTATCAAGTTACACTTGTTAATGGGTTCTGCAGATTTTCTACTTAATTTGTATGGTTGGAAAAAGTAAGTTTCAGAGAAGAAATGTTTTGAGAAATCCAAACCTGATAATAAATTTGATTAAGCCCTTTTTATTAACTACAAAGTCACATATGCCCAATCATCTACTATGTACAAAGAGTGAAAAAACATTTTACCTGGTTTTCCATTGACATGTTCTCTTATAATCAATGACTTTTGGAACAGCATAAAAAAAGATTGGAAAGGAATGTGTAACTTAATTATTTATTTTGAAAGTGAGAGGAGTAAGGAAGTTTACTAATCGTAGATTAGTAGAGGGGAATGAATAATTTTTCCCCTTGTTATGCTTTTGAAGAACTAAATTTCCTCTACCCATTTAAGAAATACAGGAGTGAAAATAGTCCTGACAATGACCAGAGGTAGAGTAAACCATAAAATGTTTTAGGTCATTATTTTTTTCCTGAAGTTTGTAGAATTTTTGAATATTTCAGTGGTGTTTCCAACTGGGAAGGTAGTTCAAAACTTATAATTTTGCTTGGTTTTCCGGAAGAAAATGTTAGCTCATATTTTGTAACATAGTTATGTTTAAATTCTGAACTATTGGGATACACTTAGTTGGGGAACAAAAAAGAAGAAAAATTTAAACAAGTCTACAGTCTAAATTTCAAGTTATGTCCAAATATTCAACAAATATTTTTTCAGAACTTTCTGTGTATCAAAATAATACAGACATAGATGTAAACAGAAAATTAAATAGAGAAAGTACTGTAGTGTAATAAAATCAAAGTATATACACATGGAGTACTCTTTAATATATGGGGAAATATTATATGACTGGGTTCATATTTGGGGGATTCAAAGAAAGTACCTTACAGGCAATAGGCAGTATGGCTTGAAATTGCTCTTAAAGAACAACTAAGTTCTTCAGATTTCAGTAATGTTCTTTTGCAATTAATTTTTGTGTTTTCAAGAATGTAGACACTCACCTCATCTTACTCTGTCTTATCTTCATATCTGCTGATGAAGAGACTACTTGCTAAATCTTCAAAATTTATTATTTTATGTCTCTCAAACACAGAAAATATTCCCCACAAAGCACATGTTGGTTATCTCTTACATTTCTCCTTAAAATTCATTTTAAATACTTATGGTCAACTAATAATTTATATTTGTCCAGTGCAACCAGCTTATTTTCTGATTAATGCTGTTAACATTCTTCCATCTGTAGTCTAAATTTCTTAACCTATGAGGAAAAGAAGGTCATTCTGCATTTACTCTCTCTCTTCTTTTCTGTCTACCACTCCTGTGAATATAGTTATCTTCCTACTGGGGCTCACTGATGTGGTGGCAAGCATTCTATGCCAGGAAGCAAACATCTACCATTCCTGTCAGTCCAGAAAAAAATAAAATAAAAAACAAGAATCATCTCCTTTCCTGTTTCTGGAAATATCATAAATTATGGGTTGCGATGCCCTCTATTTAACTCAAATTACCAATTTAAATCTTTTTCCAAATTGGCAAAGAAGTTTAACCCCTGTTACTGGACATGAAAAATCAATTACATCTTTAGAGGGAAGGAGATGACTTATAAAGTGATCTCAGATCTCAAAATACATAATGATGGTTTCTGCTCTTAAGAAGGGAAGAAAATGTGAAGAGGTCTGACTTATTCTTTCTTCCTAATACACAGATTTGAAAATTTTTGAAAACATTTTATCTATTGTATTTTAAGAAATAATTATAATAAACTTGTTATGTACTAGTGGCAAATAGTAGATTTGTTAGATACATTTGATATGACACCTTATCCATACACTGTTATCAACTAGAACTCCTGTTTTCTCTACATAAAACTTTATTAATGTGAGGACTACACAGAGAGAAAAATTCTTAGTGACTGTGTAAGTGCACTTTTGGGGAGAAAACAAAAAAAATTCAGCATTTTAAAGAAAATAAGGACTTAGTGATTTTCAGGATGGAAAGGAAATATTGATAATGCAGCCAGGGGCAGTGGGGCATTCTTTTAATCCCAACAACTTGGGAAGCTGAAGCAGGAGGTTTGCAAGATCAAGGCCACCCTGAGCAACTTAGAGAGACCCTGTCTTGAAATAAAAAATTAAAATAAACTAAAATATACTGGGTTGTAGCTCAGTGATAATGTGTCCCTGGGTTCAATCCACTGTACCAAAAAAAAAAAAAAAAAAAAAAAAAAAAAAGTAAAAGAAATATTGATACTGCACATAACTTCAGGTAAAGAAAGAATGTTTCCTGCTGTATTTTGAATCAACTTTTTTTCCAAATGCTCATGATTTTTCAGATCCATTCAAATTGCATATTTTCTGTACACAATATTCTTTCAGTATTTACACTTTATGAAAACCCTAGCTACTGAGCTTTCCTACCAGTCATCACCCCCATAAAGATGCTTTTTCCTCTTCTTAAACATTATGAGCTTTCATTTTGTACATGATATATTAATTATTCCCCTAGAACAAAAACTTAGAGGTTCACATAATTCCATATCTATGAACACTCTCTTCTATCTTATGGACTCTTTCAGTACATTACAATTTGAAGACTGTTTTCTTATGATTATTTCCATTATCCATACCTGAAATAGAACCTGAATCCACAAAAGATTGCTAAATTAATTAATTTAGACTAATGTGAGATAACAGCAGAAATATCTAATGATTATTTTTAAATAATTAGAAAAATACAAGTTTGGTGACACAATGAGATGAAAATGTTATCAAATCCACCATTGTTAAAAATATAAATATCATTTCTCTTGATACTAGTGTGTGATTTCCTAGTATCGGCTCAATTAATTTTGGTAATATATATTTGACAGCTTTACAAAGCAGACAAGTCTATTGTTGAGCATGTCTGCTACAATGTTTTATCCTTATAATTAGTTTAAATTGAATGCATGGTGTATAATCTCTTCTAAATAGGGACACAAAGTAAGTTTTATTGTGACAATATTGTATATATTTGTAAACCTCTGTCCTGAGTTTTCACATCATTCTTTTCATCAGCCACAGTATTCCCAATGCTTTAACCATTAGTTACAATAACATATCAAAACTTTAAACATATCAGACTATTCTCCAAGAAGATAATGATTTGTTAATGTTTACATATTAAGATAACAAAAGAATTGAACTATTTCCCAGTTTTTATACTTTATGAATAGTTTAATGTAAAATAAACAAATAAATAAATAGTTACAGTGCCTTTAGAATTTCATACTTAGATTGTTGCTGGCATTTTTCAATAATTCAATTACAGAGTACCAAAACTTGCTTGATTTGCTTGGCTTTTATTTCATGATATAAGGTGACAATTGCAGCTTTTGCCATTTCACTTAAAGTTTCAGAATAAGAACTGGGTAGGATAAAGGGTGTTACCTGTGCAAACAAAACAAAGGTTCACTCAGTAATCCCACAAAAGTCTTTGG
Organism: Sciurus carolinensis; assembly: GCF_902686445.1. Classification (NCBI taxonomy): domain Eukaryota; kingdom Metazoa; phylum Chordata; class Mammalia; order Rodentia; family Sciuridae; genus Sciurus; species Sciurus carolinensis. The sequence continues at coordinate 107,562,634 of NC_062217.1, read as the reverse complement.
AAAAATGGGGTTGTTGAGTTACTAATTGAAGAATTTAACAATCAAGTATGCTTCAGGTATCTTAAGATCTTAGAGTGAACCCTGTTTAAGATAGCATTCTTTCCAACTTTTACCTATTTGCCAAGATTTCCAGAATGTTAGGTATACTGATTATTTTTCTTATGCACGTAATACTTATTAGCAGTAACATTCATAAAAAATAATTGATAACTGTGATAGATTGTAATTGTTTGGTATTACTTCATGACCATGCAAATGTGCAAATGACTTGTTTTGATCAGTAATATGACGTCCACGGTGACATATGCCATGTTTAAGGAAGACATCATAAAGTTCCTTTTTTTACTTTTCTGCTGCCACAGAATGGCATGTCTCAGAGAAGTACTGCATCTTCAGCTCAACTCCTGAAATGAAGGCATCAAAATAAAAGAATAGCAGTTAGTTTCAGTCTACAATTAACATGAATGACAAGTAAATCTTGTTTGTTTGTTTGTTTGTTTTTTATTGTAAACAAATGGGATACATGTTGTTTCTCTGTTTGTACATAGAGTAAAGGCATACCATTTGTGTAATCATAAATTTACATAGGGTAATGTTGTTTGATTCATTCTGTTATTTTTTTCCCTTCCCCCCCACCCCTCCCACCCGTAAATCTTGTTTTTATAAACCACTTAAATTCAATGGATTTTAGTTATTCCAAAAAAAGTGGGAAAGCAGAATATTTTGAATAGTTTAATAGATGCTTTGTGTACATTACCTAATGCTACCTTCAGCATAGACCATGACAGATTCAGCTGTCGTCTTTGCTCAAAGAGATACTGAGACTCAGAGAGGTGTAACACATTTATTAATATCCCGAATAGAAAGCTAAAGGACAGGATCAAAATTTCCATAATAAGACCCATTATTTCAGGTGTGTTAGGACTCTTGAGAAATTTCCACCAAAACAGGTAACTTTAGTTTTGATTACATATATTAACTGAGGAAGTCTAAGATTGAATCTGCTAATTTGTAGTCCCTGCTTGGCTTAGATGCCAATTATGGTAGAATTTTAAAATAATTCCATTCCTTTTAACATAAATATCTCTCAAGCTGAAATATTCTGGTCAAACTATTGAACAGTAGATATCTTTTAAAATTAGATAGCATCAGTCTCCTTAATTTTACCTTACAGTTCTTCTAAAATATTTCGTTACAAAATTTGAATTTCTGTTATAAAAGGTACTATTTTTAATCTATTTTAAAGTAGGATTTACAGCAAAAAAATTGTGTATAAAGCTGATTTTATATTCACCCATGTGCCAATCAACAATTATTTTTGCACATAATGTACTTTTTAGAAAAACTTCACTTTATTGAAATTGTTCATAATTGTTTCACTTTATTGAAATTGGATGTCCTAAATGTGCTATGGTATTGATTCATCACTATAGAACTGATTCAAGTTTGAACACTTTCATAATAATAAAATAATATACTCAGTATTTTGGAAAACTGCTCAGGTAGAATGTTGCAAAATTTTGGAAAATACTTCTTTTTTTGTATTGTGTTCTTAACTGTGATGGCATAAGTCTTTTCAAGCACTGGCATTGAACATTTGCTACTTAATAGCTTTTTTTCACTGCCTAATTTAAAGCTGCTGTTAACAGCATGAAACTACTACCCCTTCAATTATCTCCATTAATTTTTGGTACTTGAAAATGAAACTATTACAAAAGATGGGGATACGCAGCCTTTGTTTCTAATCATTTGTACTTTTCCCACCCAGATTCTACCTTCTACCCCAGAGCAAAGTGATTATGGCATTGACTTATTGAGACAGTCAATTTAAGGATGATGAAATGCAGAAAATATTATAGGCAGAATTCATTAAACAAAATTAAGATAGGACCAACCATCAGACTCTTCCCTCGCATAGCATTTTACTTTCTCAACTATTTACATAAAATTTTAACTGGCAAATCTTTCCCCCAAAATACTTAATTAAATAAAAGGGTTTAGAGTGACAGTTACAACTTAGATCTTTCAAAACTAAACTAATAAACCCTGTATAATTAGTAATTTTGTGAAGGATAGTATGAGCCTGTCCTGTCAGTGTCTACTCAGCTGGCCTGTGTTTGTATGTGTACACACATGCTTTCTTTGTCGGTTTCTCTTTGTCTATGTCTCTGTTTCTCTTTGTCACTTGTTCTCTCATTTTCCATCTCCCACATTCACACCCACAAACACACTGACACCACTGTGCAAAAACAAAATAAAACGGGATTCATAACAGAGCAAATTTCAGTTTCAAATGTTGTGTAATGTCGGGAAGATAAGAGCTCAATTGATTCAAATAATGGGAAGGCAAGAGTGTGCTAAGGAGTGGGCTAACATGGTACCTTCAATTCACCCCACTTCACTAGAGAGCTAATGGCTTTAATCTCCTCAAATGGGACAATTTAAAAAAAATAATAATGATGATGGTCATATTCTGTTTCTGTAAACTCATTGAATAGCAAGTTTACTTTTGTAAGCAGCAATTCTTTTTCTCCAATAATCCAGAATAGTTCCTATTTAACAATCTTTTTAAAAGTTTTAAGTTTATATCACTGTCAAATTATGAACTTTAACCTAACTAAATGAACATTCCTGTTATAATGATTAAATACAATATAATAAAACCCTTAAAATACTGGTAATTTGCTGAGGTAGTCACTGTGTCATGACTGACAAAACAGGACATCAAAAGGTCAAGGACAAAAATGGAAAGAAATTGATGTTATTAAAACCTAGAATGAACATATCTTACACAGTCTCTTTACATGCTGCCCTAACAGAATTAATAATAGCAAAGGAAACATGGTTTGCTATGGTTAAAGGTCAATGGATACATAACAAACCAAAATCTGGCAAAACTTGGCAAAGAGTTAAACATATTTTTAATTAAACTCACTGTTCTTAAACATTGCAACTAACATATTACAGGATTCCATTTTATTTCTCTAAGTATCATACTCTTTCTTTTATTTATTTATGTAAATCATGCTATTCATTCCTATGATAAAGATTTACATTTCATAGTTTATTGGCTTATGGACATTCTTCTCTTTAGATGTTTTGCCTACCTCTTTTGAGACCTCACATATTGAATAGGCTGAAGCCTTCTTTAGTATTAAATCTGGCTTTTCCTTATTTGTCTCTGGTCATTGTCTTCAAACTGTTTCTTGTTCTATGACTCTAAATGTCACCATCATTGATTGCTTATATTTATTTTGGATACCCCCACAGTATTATAAATTGGGATATTTTTGTCCTATAAACCTGCCTTTTTCCCATTAGAAAATATATGCAGTCAAGTGTAGAGCGTTGTGAGGCAGGGTGTGCAGTTGAGAGAAGCAGTGAAGAGGGAGGAGTGGAAGTTTTCTCATTGCAGAATGTAGTAGGTGACGTCTGCAGGTAAATGTCCCTATGTGTGACAAATGACAATTCTTGTGTTTTATTTCCTATACCCACATTTTTCCTTTTTCTTAATTTCTACAACTATAATTTTTCTTTTATTATCTGTCTGTAATAAGCTAATAAACTTCAAGTAATACAGTAGTGAGAATGAATAGTGATTTTTAAAATCTACAATTCTTGTGGGTCTAGTTATTATTAGAGTAGCACAATAGTTCCATCTGTGTAATGGTAGTTATGTTACTTAAAAAATATTTAATTATTTTTCTGTATTTCATTTTTCTCCACCTACAAAGTGGGACTATCAATATGAATGGTGCCCATAGTTTATGAGAATATTTTAAAGCTTATACCTGATAAGTTCAAAATTTTTAATCTTTTCTGACTCCTTTTCTACTGTTAGTATTTTCTGTAATAAGAGTGACAAATTCTTATTTTATTATTTTAACCTGTATATCCAGCTGTGTCTCAGCTCTCCATATATATACATCAATCAGTTCCCAATTGGTATCATTTTAGGATTTCTATCACATATAAATAAACTACTCATACTTAATACAAGTTCAAATGAGTTATAGCTTTGCTAAAGTAAATTTCTCTACTCCTAAAGTCATCTTGGTGAGACATGACTTCCTTCTTTGAAATCTGAATTTATCCAGTGATATTGTCTGCATGGATATCTGAACCAGAACGGGGCTGCCAGAAAACTGAAGAGGGAAAATCTAAAGTTGTATTATTTGGTATTAATGCAGAGTCCTTATTCCCATATTAATTCATTATTTTCTTTTCATGCCATTCAACCAGTTCTGTTCTGCTACCTGAGCTCTGATCCCACCTACAGTGTGTCTTTGTGTTCTTTTCTTTCTCACAAGTCTCATTCACAATATAATAATCACAGTACCACTGACCTGTGCCATTAGCCCCTGCACTACGTAGTCTGGTGAACTCTGATCATATAATGCAGTACCATCCATTACTGAGATCCTTTCTGTACTGTTATGGGTTTATTATTTGTCCATTAATTTATTTATGCGATAGATATTTAATAGAAACCTGTTCTTTCACATGCCCTATTCTGAATATTATGGATAAAATCAGCAGAAAATGGCATGACACCTATTATCAAGGGAATTTTGATAAATTAGGTGATAGGTGAGTATTCATTGTGATCTGATGGGAATAAACATATTGTTCACAGAATCAAAGAGACAGACTGCCAACCTCAATTTTAAGTGTGAAGAATAGATTTTCAAAGGTGACATCTATTCAAGTTTGATGAAGTTTTTTGTTACTTTCAATGATGAAAGTAAGAAAATATATAGTTTCTAATCAAGTAGGCAATTAAACAGAAAACCTAGGCACTGTAAAGTAAGGAAAATAAAAGATGTTCATAGTGACACCTTCTCCTGACCTTCAGAAATAGAGTAAATGAAGAGGAAACCAAGCCCCAAAGATATAAATATCCCTACTTGATGCAGAAGAGCTGATACATATAAGAGAAACATGGGGTGTCTCTGAAAACCTACAAATTCTTGATGAATCTTCAATTGATCTGCCCGGTCAGAGAAATAAAAATCTCTCAGATACTCTCATCCATTTCCTCCGGAAAGTGAGTACAGGGCCCTGGACCTTTGGGGGTAATGAAGTAGTCATTCCTTTTACTGAGAATACCTCACTTTTATAGAATGACTTATCTATGCAAATTTCTCAGTGATTCCTTAAATTTATATTCTTAGAAATCTAAAAAAATGTAATATGAAAAGTAATTATACCTAAATCATAATATTACAAGATCATATATATACAGCATTAGGTTTATTACTGTGTTTACAGACATAAGCAGATTAAGGGGTAATTTGGGAAGAAAAGATAGTAAATTTCTGAGATATTACCAACTCCACAGAAATGAGTGTTCCCAAGGAAACAATATTACCAACCAATACCCCCATCAAAATGAGGGTTCAGGTGGACCAAAGGGCAGATGCCAAGGAAGAACACAAGAAAAACACAGATAAAGACTTAGAACAAATGTTGCATCCAGCACCTAAAGTCTGTATCACATGACTATGCATTGTGGATGTAATAATTGTCAAAAATAAAAATGTTCAAGTATTTGGAGGGTTGATTTATTGGGTGTGGTTGAAGATTCATTTTGTCATTTATTTTCTTACCAATGTATTTTGTAAATAAAAAGAAAAAAAAAAGAACTGCAAATTAAACATAGTGAAAGCAAGTTTTCTGTTGGAAACACTTGGCCGATATTCAGTATGTTATATATTTGTAATTTTAATCCATTTTTGCTTTCTTTTTTGACAATTGCATCCTGTTTTCCCAAGAGAAAAATATGCATTTCAGTTATTGTTGAATAGCCAATGGCCTACCAACATACACTCACAAAAAAGAATCATCATTTTTCTTTGTGACTTTTGATATGAAAAGGAATGAAGAGCAATGGTACACCTACCAAAAGAAAAAAAATCAAAGGATGATCTCCTGTGCATCCACAAAATTTGTGGCCCAGATATTGCAATTGTATTGACTTTTATTGGATACTTCTAATTGTCCAGACAATGTGCCAGGTTCTGCAGAGACCATCAGTAGGGCATGCCCCCTGCACATTAAGTCCTAAGATACTTTATGAAGGAACAGATGCTGCGTAACTTACTACATGCTTTCTTGGTAATAGAAATCAAAATGCTGTTTCAGACTGGGAAGGACTGATGTTATGATTTAGAACGCTTCTCAGAATTTTTTTAAAATTTATTTTCATTGTAAACAAATGGGATACATCTTGTTTCTCTGTACATGAAGTAGAGGCATACTATTTGTGTAATCATACATTTACATCGGGTAATAGTGTTTGATTCATTCTGTTATTTTTTCCTTCCCCCCATTCCTCCCACCCCTCTTTTCCCTCTATACAGTCCCTCCTTACTCTATTATTGCCCCCCTCCCACTCCCCATTATGTGTCATCATCTGCTTATCAGCAAGATCATTAGTCCTTTTGTTTTTGGAGATTGGCTTATCTCACTTAGCATGATATTCCCCAATTCCATCCATTTGCCTGCAAATGCCATAATTTTATTATTCTTTATGGCTAAGTAATATTCCATTGTATGTATGTATATATATATATATCACAGTTTCTTTATCCATTCATAATTGAAGGGCATCTAGGTTGGTTTCACAATCTGGCTATTGTGAATTGAGCAGCTATGAATATTGATGTGGCTGCATCTCTGTAGTATGCTAATTTTCAGTCCTTTGTGTATAGGCCAAGGAGTGCAATAGCTGGGTCAAATGGCGGGTCCATTTCAAGTTTTCTAAGGAATCTCCACACTGCTTTCCAGAGTGTCTGCACTATTTTGCAACCCCACCAGCAATATATGAGTGTACCTTTTTCCCCACATCCTTGCCAACACCTATTGTTGCTTGTATTCTTGATAATCACCATTCTAATTGGGGTGAGATGGAATCTTAGGGTAGTTATGATTTGCATTTCTCTTATTAATAGGGATGTTGAACATTTTTTCATATACCTGTTGATTTCTTGTAGATCTTCTTCTGTGAAGTGTCTGTTCATTTCCTTAGCCCATTTGTTGATTGGGTTATTTGTATTCTTGGTGTAGAGTTTTTTGAGTTCTTTATATATTTTGGAAATTAGTGCTCTGTCTGAAGTATGAGTGGCAAAGATTTTCTCCCACTCTTTAGGCTCTCTCTTCATGAAACAGAAGAGGAGGTAACGCTCCCAAACTCATTCTATGAAGCCAATATCACCCTGATACCTAAACCAGACAGAGACACATTGACGAAAGAAAATTTCAGACCAATATCCTTAATGAACATCAACGCAAAATTCTCAACAAAATTTTAGCAAATTCATACAAAAATATATTAAAAAGATAGCGCAACACAATCAAGTGGGTTTTATCCCAGAGATACAAGGTTGGTTCAACATTCGGAAATCAATAAATGTCATTCACCATATCAACAGACTTAAAGTTAAGAATCACATGATTATTTCGATAGATGCAGAAAAAGCATTCAATAAATATACAGCATTGCTTCATGCTCAAAACACTAGAAAAAAAATAGGGATAGTGCGAACATTCCTTAACATTGTAAAGGCCATCTACACTAAGCCCTTGGTCAATATCATCCTAAATGGTGCAAAAATGAAAGCATTCCCCTAAAAACTGGAACAAGGCAGGGATGCCCTCTTTCACCACTTCTATTCAACGTCATTCTTGAAACTCTAGCCAGATCAATTAGACAAACCAAAGAAATTAAAGGGATATGAATAGGAAAAGAAGAACTCAAACTATCCCTGTTCACTGATGACATGATTATATATTTAGAGGAACCGGGAAATTCCACCACAAAACTTTTAGAACTCATAAGTGAATTCAACAAAGTAGCAGGATATAAGATCAATATCATAAATCCATTGCATTTTTATACATAAGGGATGAATCTTCAGAAAGAGAAGTTAGGAAAACTAACCCATTCACAATACCCTTGCAAAAAATAAAATACCTGGGAATCAATCTAACAAAAGATGTGAAAGACCTCTACAATAAGAACTACAGAACACTAAAGAAAGAAATTAAAGAAAACCTTAGAGGATGGGAAGATCCCATGTTCTTGGATAGGAAGAATTATTATTGTCAAAATACCAAAAGTGCTATATAAATTCAATGCAGTTCCAATTAAATTCGCAATGACGTACCTTACAGAAATAGAGCAAGCAATTATGAAATTCATCTGGAAGAATAAGAAACCCAGAATAGCTAAAGCAATCCTTAGCAGGAAGAGTGAAGCAGGGAGTATTGCAATACCAGATCTTCAACTATACTACAAAGCAATATAGCAAAAACAGCATGGTATTGGCACCTAAATAGACAGGTAGATCAATGGTAAAGAATAGAGGACACAGACACAAACCCAAATAAATACAACTTTCTCATAGTAGACAAAGGGGCCAAAAGTATGCAATGGAGAAAGATAGCCTGTTCAACAAATGGTGCTGGGAAAACTGGAAATCCATATGCAGCAGAATGAAATTAAACCCCTATATCTCACCCTGCACAAAACTCAACTCAAAATGGATCAAGGACCTCGGAATCAGACCAGAGATCCTTCATCTTATAGAAGAAAAAGTAGGTCCAAATCTTCAACATGTCAGCCTAGAATCAGACTTCCTTAGCAGGACTCCCATAGTACAAGGAATAAAAGCAAGAATCAATAACTGGGATAGATTCAAAGTAAAAAGCTTTCTCTCAGCAAAGGAAACTCTCAGTGTTTTTATTAGCATAATATGCAAAGTTGAGTCATGGATTATTATGTTCTTGCTGTCTGGCATTATATGGCATGGTGTGGTATTGATAAATCAATACTCTTTATCTTTAATATTTCACAAAATATTGTACATTCTAATTCTCCTCCAGATTGTTTTCCAAACAAACTGACAATGGAATGTTGAAGGAAGATCATTTCAGAGAATGAACTAAGATCCTAGCCCTGTGCTAAGTGTTCTACTATATTATTTGTATTATGTCAGGAAATTGTTGTACAAACCCTGGAGTCTTAATTCTGAAATTGAATAAATTAAAAATCAAATAAAATTTTATATCCTCAATTTCTATTTTATGTACATATGTATGCATTTATGTAGATATATATTTGTCTATTTAACTTGATCTTGGTAAAATTACTAACTGATTCAGAATGGAAATATATTTTAATTTTTGTCATTTAAGATAAAGTAGAAAGAAAGTGGAAATAATCTAATTAACTTCTGTCCCATTTGTACAGGGTTATATTTTGAAAGACATACGTGGTAAAAATAGACACGTAGGTCTTCTGTTGATTATTGTGGTGCAAACTCTCCAAAGTTGGATAATATTCTGGCATTATTCATATACAAATTGGACACTGGGTTATCTTTAATACCTAAAAAAATCCTGCGCCAATAGCTCTTGAGTTCTTTCCCTTTTTTTTTTCAGGAAATATTAGGTTTGATTCTTTTGAGGTTTAATGAGGGAATAAAATTTACATTGACCTTAGGGTGAGAGAAGATTTTACCTCTGCCTTGTCTTTGCTACTGACTTCTCTCTGGGTAAAACTTTGGATCGTACATTATTATCAGATGTGAAGCCCAATGGGATTAACCAATTTAGCTTAATCTGAATATATTTAGAAAGTAAATCTGAGCATATTTAGAAAGTAAATCAGTTAATCTTCTACACTAAAAGTGCTTATTATATTAAGAACGAAGTCAAAGGAGCAAAATTCTGTAATCATAACACACATACAGCATGGTTTTGAAAGAACAGTTTTCATGACCCAGAGATCACCCCTGTTCCTTCCCATAGGTAAAATTGAGTCCATATTTGTTTAGGAAAAGACAATTCTAACCAGCTTTGTGAGGATTATAGCAAGGCTCTTTTATGACCTAGTTTCCATTAAAAGCCTTGTTTTCTCAGACTTCCCTCTAACTCTCCTAGGACCTGATAGTTCTCCTATTGTTGGTTAGTAATCTAACATTGTCTGGTTTATTGTAAAACTTCAGAAATGATCAAGAGGTCAGTTAATTACTTTTTTGCATTAGAAATGAAGAAATATGTGGAAACATTATAGATAAATGATTTTATTTATTTGATAGCATGTTTGGAAGCTTCATTAGCTAAATTTGCCTCATATTTTTCTCAGATAAATTCACTGGGTACTCCAGAATTTTATGCATTTCAATGAAAGGAAGACAATATTGTCTATGTTTATAATAATAGAAAAGGACTAAAAAAATTGAAGGGATTAAAGCCTGTGCTGCATTTCTGATGTTATTCTTAAAAATTCTTTGCTTGAGAGAAAAGAGAAAAGAAATGTATTTGTTATTATTATTATTTTAGTGTTTCAACATCTTTACAATGTGCCTTTACTTTTGAAAAAAAAATGCACTTTGAGGTCAAATCTTTGCCCTGCCTTTTATTTAACTGTGGGACCTCAGTTAGCCTCCCTGAACATTGGTTTCCTCATAAGAATTTGAAAAGGTGATAGTAATTTATAGTGTAGTTGTGTACCTGAAAATAAATTAGGTAATAGTGCCTAATATTTGGTTGATGTTGAGTATTTATTATTACAAAAGCTAATTTTATAATGTAACATATTCCCCTCGTATTTTATCCTCACCCTTTTTGCATTCTTTTCATCATAGCTACCCTTTCACTCTGTATCCACACTGTTTTTTGTCCATGCTAATAATCCACTATGCCCAAAATGGCAACTGGAAATTAGTCAAAGCAAGAAATGAGTGTGTCAGAGAACTGTGATAAAATGTGGAGACAAGCTGAAGAAAATCATTGGTTTACTTATCTATTTGCCTAATTAGGAGTTCATTTTTAGTTGTTTTTTCCCCTGCTTACTTCAAGGCACCTAAGTGTCATGATCTACTCTGATGGCAGTAAACAACATTATATTGCTATCCCTGTGTCATTGTAAGTGTATCTTAATAGAATCTATAATTGAAATAATTATGAAGCCATTTTGTACCCTGTTACATGGATGGTTTTAGACCTGAGGATTTTTTTAAAATACACCATATCATTAACTTGAACTAGGTTAACAAAAGAAGGGGAAATATTTAGAACAGGCATAAATAAATTTCTGTCAACCACATTAATATACAAGTTGTAGCCCCTTCTCTTCATATGTAGGTGGAATCAAATTCAGTTGGGTTTATCGTTTAAAGTACACAATTATATAAATGGGCAAAAACAAATTTTCCTAGTATTTCATTGCAGATTAAGATTCAACCTTAAGATTAAAAATTAAATATATTAAGAAGAAAATAACATTAAATGTACTTCCACAGTAGAACATTTAGTAATTTTACAAATCTTAAGTTAAAAATAAGAGGGTAAAAAGCCCCAAAGGGCAAAGATTTCTAGTTCCACTTTGCTTTTATCCTTGTTTAATTTCAGAGCATGAAATCACTTCCTTCACATATATCAAATTCAATAAAAGCAATAAACTGAGGACCTTGATATCTTGTTAAAAGAAATAGAACCATGTCATAATAAAAACGGAACAAAACATGTACTAAAAAAAGGCAGTTATTACTTGTTGCATAATAGTAATGCTTTTTCATTGACTAGAGTGCACCTAGAACAAATGGATCCATCGTTGCCAATTACAAATCTTGGCAGTTTGGTTGTCTCACTGGTTTTGTGGGATGGTCTAAGTTTCTCATATGTTCCTGAAAAACTAACTCTGTTACTTAAGTAATTGCTGAAACACTGCCATGAAATGAAGAGGCACATAATACTATTTACGCAAAATAGACTTTGCACAAAATCTATATATTTTTCTTGTTTTAGTTTCATTTTTGTTTAGCAGTAACAGTAACAAGTTCAGTCTTTTTTAAAGAAACAATCTATGGGAGAATAAAGTGATCATCATATTTATAGTTAATGTATTTTGGAAGTCTAAATGTCCATGAATTTGATGTATCTTTCTTAACCAGTGAATAAATAAAATTAGCTGCAACTTAACTTACAGATAATGAGTAATGCTTTGCAATCTCTATTTTAAACACTTGTAATATAAAATTGAAATCTTACCCTTTTAAGAATCATATCCAGTTGTTTGGTGATGTAGCTCCTTCACACAAGATACACTCCCATGTTCATTTTACTGTGATGGTACCTCTTCTTGTCTTTCACACTCACTCTTGCTCCTCCATCATACCACTCCCAAAATGTCCTTCTGAATGACACTTTTTTTTTCCTTATATACCAGTAAGGAAAGAACATTGACAGTTCTCAAAAATATCTGGCCAACAAGACAACTAAATGTAATTCAAGGACTTAAAGATCAATAAAAGTCACTCTTTAAAGAAGAGACTAAATTCTTTTTATGGATCTCAGTGAAAATTCCCAGGTACAACACTAAATCGCCTTTTTATGTTCTCTGTGGAGTCTATACTCTTTTCTTCCTTTCCTAATATTATGGAAATAAATGGTTAATAAGAAATTGCAGCCAAGATATAGATATTTAATGAATATATATATATATATGTATATATATATATATATATATATTGAGAGAAGTTTACAACTAATTTTTTGCTTCAGGCAGGAGAACTATTCCCTGGTAATATTATGTGATACATTACTTAGACATGCCACATCTCCTGGTTTTTGGTGGCATCTTATCAACTCCTTCAGTTAGGGTAACAAACTGCACCCACCTTTGTTTGTCTTATCCTGTACCATATATATGAAGTAGATTTGGATTTTATTGTTCTAGTCCAATTGCTCAATATTAATCTATAAACATGATCCATTCCTGGGGTATAAATGAGGGAGGCACTTTTTGTTTGTTTCACTTACATTAAAATTTTGTTGGTGAATATACTGTTGTGATTTTTATGAGATTTTTGGAGAATGTGTATAATGATGTTATCAAAAAAAGATTTGAGATTTGAGTTGGATTTTGTCAACATGAATATACTGATAATGGTGTTCCAAAGATCTGTGTGCTGTCTTTATTTGCTTTTTAAATGTTTTTGTCTGAGTGTGAAATTTCAAAAGACCTATCTTTGAGCTCTGATATTCTTTCTTCCCCTTATTATACTCTTTTGTTGAGAATTTCAAATGAATATTTTTAGTCTGAATTATTGAGCTCTTTATTTCTAAGTTTTCTGATTCATTTGTTAAATTTTTTTTGCTGAATTTCTCATTCATATTCTGCATTGACTTCATTTAACTGTTTATGTTTTCTTGTATCCCATTAAGCTCTCTTTCAGTAATTCTTTTATATTCTTTATAAAGTATTTCATCCATTTTGGTTTTTTTAATCTGTTGAGATTTTCCTACATTGAGATTTGCACATCTCACCACATCCAATTGGATGTCTCCACCGCTTTAATGGCATAGCTGTCTTAGTAAGAGACTTTGTTTTGAAGATGAGTGTTCAGGTAATAGTTTTTTGTCTGATGTTGCTATGTTTTCGTTAGGCACCATAATGTAATCTCCCTGAAAGGTTTTGTGATTAGTTAATTTGGGCACAGGGCATACCATGACAAAGTTGGAGAAATCCACTGCCTCTGTGGGTCATGAAAAAATGGAATCACTCAAGCAGTTCAGGCAGGTGTGGTATAGATATCAGAGTGTGTGGAATACATACTGTGTGGCTACTTCTACAATGTGAATGGCAACCTCCTATCATGTGATGAGGATTTCCCCCAAGCACTGTTGATGCTAGCTCTGCTACTTGGAAAGATCTCTGAAACTTGCTGGGCCAGTAGCAGTGAGAGAACTGAGTCTAGTATCCTCTGACCAGAGAGTGGTGTAGGCAAAAGTGTTCCATGAAGTGAGGAGGGGTTAAGAATCACAGCACCCAGTCCTGTCAGCAGTGAGTGATTAGACAAGTTGTGAGGTCAGCCCGTGATAGAATCCACATAGATGTGATGAGGTTTTTTTACCCACTCCCTAGTCATATGCTCCTGTGGAAGATGTGATGCTCCCCACCCCACAGTTCCTTCAGCTGAACTACCTACAGAAGCAAGTAGCAGCAAGCAAGAACAGAATATGGCCAGTGTCCAGCAAAGTATCTCTTTGTACCATGCAATAGATGGTATAATAGATAGGGACACAACATTGCTCAAAGCCTCCACAGTATCTCCTGTGAGTAGGGCAATAGAGGAAACACAGAATTTTTTTCCCCTGCTCTGTGAGTGATAGGTACCTGAGCAAGGCACCAGATAGAGGGATGGCAGGGACCATTAAGTGACTGTCTTCAGTCTTGGCAGTGAATCAGCATGCATTTGGTCATACCCCTGGGCTCAGAGGCAGGATCCCAGACCTCTGAGTTCATCAGTAGGACCTTCCATTATCCTCCTTGTCAGAACATCCATCCCCAACAGGGGGGCACTCAGCAGGTTACAGTCAGAGTCATTCTACTGAGCCTAAGATTTTTTGGGAGACAATTCCTTACTGACCCAGTGCAGTGAAATGTCTATGGGGGGGGGCCCCAGAAATGGAAATATTTCAGAGTTTCTCACCCCAGAGTATTGAAATTCAGACAGTAGGTTCCTTCTCATGATAAATGCTGGCTACAGAACACTTGGCAGGAGGGTGGGCGAGGCGGTTAGGTTCTGGGAAATGATGTAAGATCCTTTTCTAAAATAAGGCTACTGTGCAGATTGCAGGTTCCTTTTCTAATTGGACTGCAAGCTCATAAGGGTTGTGAAACTCTTTAATAACTAGAATTACCAGCATCCGACTGATAAAGTTTGCTGAAATTCTGTCTCGCACCTTCACTCTTGAAAAGAGAAGATTCTCCCTCCTCCAGCTGTAGAACTGGAGTCAAAAATATTGTGGTGTTTCATTTCTCTTTCTATGTTGTTCTGCCAGGTCTCTGAATCTTAAAAAGTTTTTATCTTTCTCCTGCTGATTTCCAGTGTTCCCCCATAATCATTCATCTCAAAATGAGCCGTATACTTTTGCACTGGTTCATCTTTGTGGAGGAGTAGGTGAGTGCTGGGCATCCCTATTCAGTCATCTTGACCCCCCAAAACACTACTGTTAACACCAAAATCTACAATCAGAAATAGTACTAGACATACTTCATAGAGACAATGCTGATGAGACTTTGTAATAAAATTCAAATGTAAATTGACTATAAAAAAAAACTTCAACCTTAATGCACATGCTTTGATCATATTTTATCCACTTGATCATTGATATATTGATATAACAAGGTCAGAAGCTCAAATGATATTTTAGCAGATACTAAAATCTAGTGTTGTGTCTTTTAACAATAAATTCCTCAAAACAATCGGAAAGTGATATGATGACAATACCATTGTATTTCACTAATTATAAAGAAAAGGGAAGTGCCTTTAGGTAGTATGACTTGGTTTTTCTAAAATTCAAATATTTTCTGAGAGTAATTATACTACATTGGGAGTGAGACATAAAACAAGTCATTTTATGTCACTTTACACACTATGCTCATGTAGAATAGTGTAACCAATGCAGAGAGAAACTTCCTGTTAATGTTTCATCCATTGCCATTGCCATAGGTGCACATTTTGTAAAGTGAGTTAGAATGCATTTTCGTGATGTGTTTTTAAAAAAATGATAGCATGCTTTTAATGTCAAAGGCGATCCTGAAGAAATCTGCAGAATGCAAAGTACTTGAATATTTTCATTGTAAAAATAATGATATGAAATTTCTTTCTTCCTTTAGAAATTTGAGCAAGTTTAACACATCATTACAATAGTTAGTATGTTGACTAAAAGCAAAATTTGTCATAGACATTTTATAAAAAATAGATTATGGTCATGTAAGACTTTGCTCACATTTCTCCCTGGTCTGCCCTGTTCAATATCACAAGTTGATACAAACCCTACTTCTAAACACTTTCATAACACAAATAAATAAATAAATATAAAATGCTTTTCCCCCTCAAATGTATCACTCTTTAGTATTACACATAATTTACTTATTTTTAATTGTTAAACATTTCCCCCGGGTACTGATGCATTTTAAGTGACAAAGTGGAAGATTTTTTTTTTCTTTTAAGTTATCCATTTTTTTTATTGTAAATAAATGGGATACATGCTGTTTCTCTGTTTGTACATGGAGTAAAGGTGTACCATTTGTGTAATCATAAATTTATATAGGGTAATGTTGTTTGATTCATTCTGTTATTTTTTCCCTTCCCCCCCACCCCTCCCACCCCTCTTACTTAGAATAAATTTCATTTGTATAAAATTAAGGAATACTAACTTAAAAATTGAGACACAGTCATGAGAGACTTTCATTAAATGCTTTTTCTTTCTTTGAAAAAACACTTTATTAAAGGATGCACAACAAATTATAAGGAACTCTGAAATGCATACATTTTTAAATCGAATACATATTTGAAAAATATGTCAATCTTTTGATAAAGCATTACAAAAGAAATACAATATGGAGAATAAAGTTAAAAAATGTTTAAAAATGAAGTGGAATTCTTTTAAAGTATCTTAAAAGAAAACTACTTAATCACCATATCTTGGCATCACCTTAATGTATTAGGATACGATTTAGTTTCACTTTATATTCCTTTCATTTTCACAAATAAATATTCTAAATCTGCAAGTGAATTATTTACAGGAACTTCATACAGCTGAATTTCTTTTCATGTAATAATAATTTTTTTGAAACACAGTATTTCTTTTTATGATAGCTTATAATTCCAGTCCTGTTATAAATCTGCTGCATGAATTTAAATAGAACACTGTCTTTCAGGGAATTATTTTCTACTCTCCAAAAGTGAAGTTCAACCTCCATGATCTCCAAGTTTCTTTCCACTTCTGTTAATGTGTGCCTGCATCTCCTCCCTTCACCATATGTGAAGTTGTTTTTGATTTTATGCTAGTATTAACAAATACATCTGGATCTACACTTTTAATTTATCATTTTTATATTTTTAAAAGTGAACATGTTGTCCTGAAGCTATGGTTAGTTTCAGAACTAGAATATCTTATACTGCTTATTATTGATATTTCGAGGATAGAAGTGTGATTTGCAAAGAAATCTGGCAAATATAAAGAGAATATAATGTTAATATCTTTTCAAATAACAGTTTCATTATTTTCTTCCAAATATTAACTTTGATATCTCTCCCTGAAGCCAACACAAGTTATATTTTTAATATGTGAAAAATAATCCTAAACAACTTACTACTGTATCAATTATTTCACTCAATCTTTATTTCCATTTTCTTGAAAAGATTATAATATGAAATATATTATCCTTCTGTTTCTGAATAAATGAACACACACACTAAGTATACGTATAAAAAGAAGGCCATTTTTCTGTAAATGTTTTTATTATACAGGTATAGCTCTCATATATATTCAAGTATATTTGTTGACCAGTTTTATTTTAAAACATAGTTTACAAATCTCACCACAATATGCATATCTTCATACTTTGCCCATTATCTCCAGACTTTTTGTGAAATTGGAAGAATTTGCTTCCACAATGATCTGACTTTTTAATGGTAGCCACACATATATGCATTATATTTGTTTACATCTTAAGAATTCATGGGATAATTAATACATACATTAGTACCAGAAATTATGAAGAAATATCAGATAGTGAGCAGTTTTTCTTAATTACATATTTATCATTCCATTTCAAATATGAAAATGACTTTGACTTACAGTTGTTTTTATTTGCAGGAATTTTCATTGTCCATGTTTCTCAATAGTATGCCCAAGATCTGCAAATAAGGTACAGTGTGTTTTATTTTACATTTAAGTAATGTTTAAAACCTCGGGTCAACATTTTAATGACAAATAGCTATATCTCCTGAAGAAAATCATAAGTAGATAGTTGGTTTTGAGATCTAAGTTACAACCATCATCTCTATGTTGGCAATTATTCATGATTATTCTCATATCATTGAAATTCTGCTTGCATAAAGATATCTACTGGTTTTCTCCAGTATCAATTTTTTTGCAGTAAAATAAAAATATTTGCCTTGGTTTCTTTGCCATCCTACAAAGACATTTTTGCCAAAAGTCATGTGGCAATGTAGATGCAGCCATTGTTGCATGGGAAGGACCTTATGTGGAAACATTTTTCCAAATCTTATAGCCACAGGTAAAAGAAGACAGGAAAATATGAATTTATCAATTCTAGGAAAAACGAATCTAAAATCAAAGTATGCAGAATGCTGAAAATCTGAGAGTTCTTTTGCTTTAAATTTTCTGTGGGTTTGCTGAAAATTTGATGGAACTGGAGAACATAATGCTGAATGAAAGTTCATTTTTTATGTATATATTTTTAACTATTTGCAATATGTAATTGCTTATCTGTGTCATGGAACAGTAATAGTAAATTGAATTTAGTCATTCATTCCCTGAGAGTATAAATTAATGGTAGAAATATTATTTTGCATATTCTGAGGGGAAATGCTATCTTTAAGAACAAAGCATATTGATATGCAAATCCCCTTACTTGTGGGACTTTTTGTCACTGAAGAGATTCCTGTTGCCTATGTTTTTGTGCCAGAGTGGAGTGCTTGTTAAAGGAAGGTAGAAAGGACAGAAATGTTGAAATCTGAAAAGTTAATGTCAACCTTCAAGACCCTGTCTTTTAGGAAAGTTGAATGATAGGAAACATATTTTTTGAAAGGTCTTATTGGAGTGACCTGGGGTTTGAAGTACAAATAAAAATGTAGTTCAAGGAGTTGAACTTCTTTTCTACAAGAAAAGCTAGTATTTTCTTAGTTTCAGAAATAAATCAAGAAATAAGCATTGCAATTCATTATTTTAGTCATGTTTTTGTTCTTAAGTTCTCATCAGAACTTTCAGAAAAGTCAACAGCTGGGCAGAAGAATTTGGAATCCTTTCAAGATTTGAATTTCTCAGCTGTTTCTCCTGTGGTTTTAGAAGGAGGCAAGATTAGATATGAATGCTTTTTAATTTTACTTTTAAATGCAGAGTTCTAATTGAATATAGTAAAATAAACTTGAAGGTTAAATGGAAAATAACTGATTTGCATTCATGTAAACTGTTTTGTTTCTTTAAAAAATACTCTAAGATTCCCTCATATATTTTCAGTTGATTTATCACTAAAAGTTAACAAATTTTAAGCATAGAGTAATATGTGTGATTTAAAAAAAAAAAAAAAAAAAAACAACTCCCTTCATTGATTTAGCTTGTTTTTTCCTAGTGCTATATACCTCAAAATAATAAAAACTAATAATTCCTTTTTGATCCTTGAAATACTTAATAACAAAAATAGAAAAAAAAATCTTGTAATAAAAATATCAACTTAATCAATATAAAACTTTAGTGGAAATTTCATGCCTACTTTAGGAATGTTATTAGTTGGTATAATATAGGTAAATTACCAAAAAATGTTTATTAGTCCCTGACAAATACAAACAATGCAAAGTGACAAAACACTCTTCTCTATATTATTCAGAGAATATTAGTTATAAAAGTACACTGCTGGAGAAATTACTGAGATGTTGAACTTGCCCCTTGTGTTTGAGTACTTTGTACAATGCCAGCTCACCCAGTTTGCCCCCGAATTGTTACTTCAAAATATGCTGTGTGCTTGGACTAATCTTCCCACTGCCTAAGTGCTTTGTGATATAGATAATCTGTAGAAGTTAAATCATGAAGGGAATAAATCTAGGAGTTTTTATAGATGGGTTCTTTACTATTGACTTTTAAGAGAATAAAGAGGACTTATGAATAACCACATCCAAATAATCAAAATGTGCCACTTCTCTACCTTTATCAGGAAAAAATGGAGATTATACTGTGCTTATTTTTATTGTTCATTCTACGAAGCAGTCTTCATATATCTATTTTTATGTATGTCCCATATTTAAAAGATAAAGGAATGCACATCATGTTTTCTTATCTGAATTTTTATTCTTGATTCTGCTGTCAGGGTGATGAATATGTATAGATAGGCACATTGAAAGAGAACTTCTGAGAGTGATGGAGATAAGAAAATACTTAGTATTCTTGGTAGCAGATAAATGCAAAGGAAATCTGATGGTTACATTTGGTATTCAGTTCTTTTAATCAGTGCTTGTAAGATAGGCTTACAGAGTTTTTTAGAATATTTAGCATTTACTACTTCTTAAAAGCAAGCCCAAAGGACATTAATGAAGCAAAAGACTCCTGCTTTACCTAATTTCATCTCTACCATTTTTGTAATACTTCATTATGTCGTCCTTCTGGTGTCACTTTTATTTCATTATGGACGTTGGCTTCTTGTTGAGCACTGAATAGATAACTGGGCTCTTAACACAGAAATTAAAAACACTTTTAATGTCGTGTTCATTACAGGTTGCAGTACAATCAAATGTAGGTAGTTGAACTGCAGAATATTCTGAATTTCAAGTTTAACTTCCAGGTTAATCTGGATTATCTCTTGAATCCAAATGTTATTTTTATTGTGTTATGACCATCACTTCTAATTCTGCCTAGACCATATTACCTTTACTATGACTTAGGTTGATTATAAAGTAAGTAACTTCTGGCTTCAGTTCTACCTATACTGATCATGATTTAAGGCTTAGATCAAGTCTTATAAATTCTTCCCTACACATTACAACTTGCTAACCTGAAATCCTTTGTTCCCCTATCACATATGCTGCATTAACAACCACATATTACAAGCCCCTTGTCTTATAATTGTACCAAGCAATATATTACTTTATGAAAGACTTTGATTGTCCATTGACTTTACATTGCATTATTATCACTTCTCCTGCTAGTTGGTGTGTTTCTGGTGAGAGGTGCCACATTTCTTAGAAGAGATGAAAAAAAGAAAGAAAGACTCTGAATCCAAATAATCAAAGTGACCAGGTTATTTTATATGCTTAGCAAAAATAATCAGGAAGAAATTAATTGGCAATTTACTCAGACAAATGTTGTCTTTTTAAATTTTAATATTATTATTATTAATTTCTTTATTAATTTATTGTTTTGGTACCAGGGATTGAACCCAGGACATGGCTAAACCATTGAGCCATGTCCCCAATCCTTTTTCATGTTTTATTTAGATACAGGGTCTCGCTGAGTTGCTTAGGGCCTTGCAATAAATGCTTTCTTATGAAAAGCAAGCAGTGTTTCAAGAATATATAAATACTACTTTTCTAGGGATTAGATTCTTAAGGTTACAATGAGAGGATAAATGTTAATGTTTGACATATCACAACAAAGTAACTCTTTTAGGATTTTGAACTGATTTTCTTCTCCATGAAGTTCCATTCTAACTAGACTTCAAGAATAACCTTTGATACCACTATTTAGAGCTGTATCCATATTCAGAAATTCCATAACATTTTACCTGTTATAAACATGGATTATTATATTTCACATAATTAAGTGAATTTTTATTCTTTACTTTGTGAAGTGAGACAATTGGGATAGGAATTGGGGTCAGAATTGCTTCCCTTATGCAAATTATTTACAGATTAAATACCATAATATACTCAAAAAGTTTAGTACAATGCTTAGTAAGTACTATATTTCACTAATAGTAATCACAGTAACAATTATTAAATTTCTCATTTTTGGTACATTATGATACATAAGTTTCCTAATTTTATACAAAGGTCTTAAGTATTGATTATCCTTTTTGAGTTCATTGGACTATCTAAAAAAGATATTTGCTATTTTGTTTTCTGAGTTCTTCTATAATTCAAAATTTCTTTTTCATATGATCATATTTAACATATTTTCTAGAATAGAATTTTGAAGCTGAAACTTTTTCCTCCTATGAGCTCAGCAAATGGTTGTTTAATATATTCCAGAGTTCAATGATGTAGGCAGTGTGGGGGCCAATCTAATTCTTATATCTTCGGGTAATTTTCCCTTGTAAGCGTCTATATTTCTTGGTCATTAACATTTGAAAATTCCAAGAGGAGATGTCTTGTATGACATTTCTCATTAAGTTTGTTTAGAAATTCAATTTTTTAAATATGATCTACTTTAAATGAAGAAAAATGTTGTTTTATTTTATTTTTCCATTCCCAGTCTTTTCCTTTAATCTAATTCATAGGTGGGACATCCCAGATCAATCCTCCATGAATCTCAATAGTTTTCTTTTAAGTATTCTCCACTCTTGTCTTCAGTGGTTTATTCTGCTCTTATCTTTTGGTTTCTAGGGAATTCTTTGTGTTCTCTTCTACTTAGCTGGCTATTGTGTCCATTCTTTTAACTGCTTTTCTCTGCTTTTCTCCCATGACTGTTAATTTTACAATGTTTTCCCCTACTCACACTATTCTTGATGAGTTCACATTATTTTTACAGCTAGATCACAGTAGTTTACTGCTAAAATTAATCCTCAGATCTGCAGAGAATGTGATGTTTTTTCTATTTATATAATAACAAATCCAACCTACATCCCAAGTCTCCACATTCTTGTTACCTTAAAGGGAGAAATAAATGAAGAAACCAATCTAATTATTTAACTAACTCACCTGTGCATTATTCAGTCTCTCTTAGATTAAAACATACTCAGTCTTGGAGTGATACCAATCCTTCCTGCTGCTTTTATCCCCTAAAGTAGTGTCTGGGTGTGTACATATGTGTCGGGTGTGGGTGGAGGGACAAGAAAGTTTTGATATAGAGTCAAGTATTGTGTAACTGGGAAGATAATATATATGTATATATTTTAAAGTATTTATATATATTTTAAAGTGTGGCTTTAAGCACTATGCCCTCGATCTCCTCCATTGTTTGATATGACATTCCCTGTCCTTGCAGGGCTTTTCATTTGAAGTCAAAGTCTGTATACGATTGGTGGTGTTGGTAAGGGTGCAGTAGTGACCTTTGCCTTGTTCTGTAATAAATTCTGAATCAGCGCTAGTGGCTGTAGTGAATGTGGCACACTTCATAGCCTTCTTCAGGTTCACCTGTCCCTATTAAATAGAACTGTTATGATCCACTCATCACCTAGATCCTAAGCTAAGATGATGTCTATGAAATGCAAGAATCAGTGACTTCTATGAGAAACTAAAATTTGTTGTCCCTCTCCCTGAGAGTAACAAACTACCAAGTTTATTCTGCAGAGGATTCCAGAGTTCTCAGAGGTGTGTGAGGGTAAGACACCATGCTCTGCCCTTGGTGTAGCCCTCTTTAATGGAACAAATCCCCTTTCCCTAAGGGTGTGCACATGAATCATTCTTCTGTCTCCCAGGTTTTTCTTCTCATGAATATTGTGTGCTGTATGTATGGAAAGTGGTGAAAGTTTTATTCCCATTCCTTATCATCTGTTAAACATGGGAGCTGTCCTAATCTGAAAGGAGACAGCTATAGCTGAATGTTACAGGCTCAGTTGCTTTTACCCAAATCAGGTGTGAACACCAGAAAATTCTGCCCCAATAAAATGAACTGTTTCACAAGACTTCTAACTCACCCATTAAACTGATTTGTATGAAAGAAGCTAAGTTTGCTTCAGATAGCATTCCTCCAATATATATCATAACCTTTTCTAGATAGATTATTGTTCTGAGTGAACCACAAATAGTGGTCTACCACACCCTTCCATTTGCTTTTAGAGCTTTGTTGATAATGTATTTTTAAATCAACTCCTCTCTTTCTGTGTCAAAAGGACTATTCATTTCTGATACAGGATGCAGTTCCTTCTTCTGACAGTGTATTTTCTAAGTTTCTGTCTTTCTTTTGTTGCCTTGAGTATGAGGCAAATTCATATTATCTGCATATAATTGAGTAGTTGTTAAGGTGTGTTTATGCTAGGATTTTTTTTTTTTTTTTTTTGTAGTGGTAATTCTTCAGAGACAGAAAAATTTAGCTCTAGACAAATTGCAACATATCTTACTTGGATGGTTATAGGCTCCAATGCAAAAACAAACAAAATCAAACTAAACAAAAACCTATGCTCAATTTGGATAATCACATATGTTAGCACTATGTACAACAGTAGGAGATCGTTAATATTTTTGATAAAGACAAATAGAATCCCAGGTGGTGTGCCATCCCACCTATCTTTTGGTCTGTTGAGATATTTGATTCTTCTATCCTTCAATTCATAAGCATCTATAAAGTTCAACCCTGGAGCCTAAGAGCAATATTTTCTTAATAAGCTTATAGCACTTAGGGCCCTGAAATATTCCTTTAATGCTTTTCTCATTCTCATAACATTTTACTCAGCAAAATTTCCGTGTATTTTCTAAGTGGATATTTCCATGCATAGATTTAAGCACTATTGTATTTTTATTCTTCATTGAATTTACATATGTGTTTTCTTCCTGTTTTGTTTCTATTTGCCAAACTAGACTTCAGCTCAATAATATATCTCCCAGTTCTTGGATATTTTTCTATTGCTATAGGCTTAATCATGCTATTTAAGCAAATATGTTGAGATACATATATCAGCTTTCCTTCTTTGTGCTGTATTTACATAAAGTCATATCTGTTTCCAGACTCAGTTAACAATGAATTGTATTATTTGTTATTTATATTTTTAAATTCTTAAATAGGAATTCATAATCACATTAAATTTAAGCCCTCTCAATTCATCAAAGTGATCTTTCCACTCCAAGGAACACAGACTACTCTGCACTATTGTTCCTGCAATGTCAGAATGTGGCCCGTTTCTCTGAGTTTATGTATTCACTCTAAACTGTATTGCAAAAGGAAAAATGTGTATAACAAACTTTTATCATTTCAATCATTCAATAAATGAAGGGGTAAGTTATGTGACTTTTGCTCAATTATTAATCTTCCATTTCATTTTAAAGATGATATGGGTGCTCTGAAGTTTGGCTAAGAGTTACTTTGCCCTCCCATATATAAATGGTGTTTTGAAATGTTAGATTTTTCCTCCCAGTAAATGAAACTGATCATTCATACTGTTGTCCCTTTAAAAAAATAGTAATAACTAATGAATCAAAATATTTAATATATTCAAACCTTACCTATATGGTCTATCTTATTTCCCTTCAAAATTATCAAGGTCATTTTATCTGATCCTACTTTATGTTTTGTGACATATGATAAACCATTTCAAATTTTAGAGTCCTTGAGGGTTTCCAAGCAAGGACATTATATGCCAGGTTGACTCTTCTGTGTATTGATTTATCAGGCTTCTTTCGCAGACATAGGAAAAGAGAGTCAGTCATCTCTTTGCTAACCTGATTCATTATATTCAGGTCATGATTAATTTCTACAATTAACTATTCAAAATATTTAACAATTTACATCTGTGTGACTTTAAGTTCTTATGTAAATTCTTTTCTGTGTATTTGGAGAAGAGTTGAATGGTCTATCTCATCATCATTATGTTATAGATAATAAGGAAGAACTTGGCACATGGTGAGTACTTATTTATAGATTACATTCTCCAATCTTCTTAACAATCCATGTGAGGAAAGTACACAGAGTTATTCGTGATTAGGAAAACTGATATTGCCTTACAAGGATTATTACTCCCCAATTTTATTTTGCTGTCAATGAGTTGTACTAGTAGTAAAAATATGGGAGTTCTTAAATTTTGAGAGTCATCAATTTTTCAATGAACCAGGTCACTGCTACACATTGTACATAATGGATTTTTTCTGTAATACAATTATGTTAATATATATGGCTCAGTGAAAATATCATCAATAACACAGTGTGTCAAGTGCATCTCCTGGAGCATGTAGCAATAGAGTCCATATTCCCATTGTATCTAACAATACAGTTAGAAGAATTCAAGTCATAACAGAATTTGGAAGACATTATTTCTAAACAACACATCAGATAAGGCATATATATTCAGAATATATAAAGCATTGTTAAAACACAATAACAAAATAATATAATTGGTTTTTTAAAGGAAAAGATCTGACTCAACCCAAGAAGGTATATTATTACAAAAATTAGAACATAAAAATATGTTCAACATTGTTAGGGAAATGTAAATTAAATCTACAAGGAGATTCCACAAAACATCTATAACAATAGCAAGAATTAATAAAGTGGCACAACAGTTTTTGGAAAACCATTTGGCATTTTCTTAAAATCATTAAGTATACACCCATCATGTGACCCTGTCATTCCTCTTAAGTATTTACCTACAAAAAAATAAAATCATGTATTTATACAAAGACATACATGTCTGTTCACATCAGTTTTATTTGTAATAAAATCAAAATAGCAACAATTCAAATGACCTTCAGGAAATGAACATCTATAAATAAATAGTGGCATATCAATTCTTTGGAATATTATTCAACAGTAAAGGGAAATGAAATATTGATACACTTAATAACATGAATAAATCTCAGAATAATCACACTGACTGAATAAACAGACAAAAATAATATCACATGCTTTATAATCCCAGCAATACGTAATTCTGAAAACTGAAAACGACAAAAACAAGATCAGCAAGTGTCTGGAAATGAAAGGAACAGTGAGGAGGAGGAACAGGAGAGGGAAAGGTTATTCAGAGGCAGGAGAAACCATCTGGGAGTGGTGTGTATGTCCTTTATATTGATGGTATTATAGTTTCATTGTGTTTATGTTTGTTAAACAGGTCAAATCATATACTTTACATATGATGAATATATTTTATGCCAATTGGAACACAACAAAGCTGTTTAAAAATCTTCACTGTATACCCTTTTAAAAACATGGGCAACAAAAACTAAAGACCGAATGTTTTCTCTGATATGTGGATGCTAACACACAATGGGTGGGAGTGGGGAGAAGGAAGGTTCATTGAATTAGACAAAGGAGAATGAAGTGAAGGGAGAGGGGATAGGAATAGGAAAGACAGTAGAATGAACTGGTCGTACTTTCCTATGTTCACATATGAATACATACCAGTATAACTCAATATCATGTATATCCACAAGAATGGGATTCTAATTAGAACAAGTTATACTCCATGTATATATAATATGTCAAAATATACTCTACTATCATATATATCTAAAAAGAACAATTTTTTTTTTAAATGGGCAAAAGATTGCAATAGGGAATTTGTTTTAGTCAGCTTTTTTATTTCTGTGACCAAAAAACCTCACAAGACCAATTAGAGGAGGAAAAGTTTATTTTGGGATTCAGAGTTTCAGAGATAGCCACTCCATTCCTCAGAACTAGAGGTGCAGAAGAACATCATGGTGAAAGAATGTGGTACAGGAAATCAGGTGAGGCCGTGGCCACCAAGAAGTATAGAGAAAGCTCCTCTCACAATGAAAAAGTATAAACCCCAAAGATATGTCCCTATTGACCACCCCTGCCAAGTCACACCTTACCTGCCCACAGCTACCACCCAGTTAATTCCTATCAGTGGACTGATTGTTGAGGTTCTCACAATCCAATCATTTCTCCTCTATACCCTCTTGCTTTGTCACACACACGAGCTTCTGGGGGACACCTCACATCTAAACCACCACAGAACATAAAATCTTGATCTTAAAATAGCGGAATATGACTTCTGGTTGTAGATCTTTAAAAATGTAGAAGGTAAAACAACAAAAGAAGTTCATTATTGATTGGAATTAAGTTATCCTTTTGTCTGGAACTTGCATAGTTTTATTTTCTTTTTATAATTTACTCTTTCACTGAAGGAGGAAATAAGACCATGAAACCCAAATGAGATAAGGTCAGCACTGCATTCTTACACATGAATTCCACCAATCTGAACTAGCATTGCATGATAAACATTATGAATATTCAAGTGAAACTATTAATTTCCAAGAAATGAATTTCTTCTTAGTTATTTTCAATATTTGGAGAACATCTTATCATTTATTCACACTTAATTAAAAATTATATCACATTACACTTTTGACCTAGCTTTGAATTTTCATGATTATCTTTATGACATTTTCTTTATAAACTGTTAAAACGGTGTTGACAAGGGAATTATCAGATTTGATTTTAAATACCTATGTATATTAATCATTTAATTGGATGCAAAAGAAGAATGTTAGTTGAAATTACAACTTATAAAATCACTTAAAAATTGTATCTGTATCTTTTTGTGTGTAGATCTATACACAATGAGAATTCTAATCATGAATATTTTACTTTTTTTCCGGTACTCCTAGCAATATTATTCAGAATTTTTATTGTACAAAGAGAATTGACTCACTGTCAATACTAAGAAGGGATTTAGGCTTGTGAGCACCTGGTCTACCTGGCTGTAGATTGGTGTTGAGATCCATTTGGTGGTTGTTTTTTAACTCCAACTCAGTGCATTTTAAAAAATATTATAAAAAAACAAGATAAGGAGAACACTTGAACACACAGAAGGAAGACTGTGCCTAGGGTACAGCCTGAATGCTAGTTCATCATATCAGCCTTTTCCCTCCAAGAACACAAGACAGTGACACGAACTGCCATCTGCTGCATAGTCCCTGTAGAGACCCCATGATTCACCTGTTATTGGGTCACCTGCATTCCATAGCATTGTGCTTGTACTTGTGCTCACATGGTCACCTGGGGGTGGACTGGAAGGGCTATTGCAGGGGACACAGGACACAGTGCTGCCTTGGTTGGTGTAAGGACAATGCAGCCGCCCAGCTTCCCAGCAAGCACTCACTCTTTCACCCACTCTACATGCTGGCAGGAAGTCTGGGTCTCCCCAGCACAAGGGTGTGCAAGCTGGGAGTGTTCACTGTACACCCACAGGCAGTCACAGTTCCATGTGTGAAGTAGCTTCCTCCCTCAACCTGCAGGGTCCAATTTGCCATGGAAAAGATGACCTCTTCTAGTGTCATATATATCTAAAAAGTGCAAAAAAAAAAGAAAGAAAAAGATGACCTCTACTTATTTCTTTTGTATTTTGATAAAAACTGAAGAAGCTGGAGCTTTGAAATTTATCTTGCAAAAACCACAGAACTATTTAATTTGTTCTTTTTAGTTATACATAATAGTACAATGTATTTTGACATATCATACATACATGGAGTACAACTTCCCATTCTGGTGGTTGTGCATAATGTGGAGTTAACTGGTCATGTATTAACTGTGTCTTATATTTTGTGTCACTGTTCTTTATGTCTGTTTTAATGCCAATACGATGCTATTTTTCTTAATATAGCTCTGTAGTATAATTTAAGTTCTTATATTGTAATGCCTCCTACTTCACTTTTCTCTCTAAGGATTGCTTTGACTCTTCTGGGTCTCTTTTTTTTTCCCCCAATGAATTTCATGAATGCATTTTTTATTTCTGTGAAGAATCTCATCAGAACCTAAATTCTTCTCTTACCCCACCCTCCCACCCTCTTTATGTATCATCATCCACTTATCAGAGAAAACATTCAGCCTTTGGTTTTTTGGATTTGAATAGGAATTTCATTAAATCTGTTTAGTGCTTTTGGTAGTATGGACATTTTGACAATATTAATTCTGCCTATTCAAGAACATGGGAGATCTTTTCACCTTTTAAGTTCTTCTTCACTTTCTTTCTTTAGTATTCTATAGTTTTCATTGTATAGGTCTTTTACCTTTTTTGTTAGATTGATTCCCAAATATTTTATTTTCTTTGAGGCAATTGTGAATGGAATAGTTTTCTTAATTTCCCTATCAGTTGCTTCATCACTGATGCATAGAAAGCAATTGATTTATAAGTGTTAATTTTATATCCTGGTACTGAATTCATTTATGAGTTCTAGAATTTTGCTGGTGGAGTTTTTTTTTTTTTTTTTTTTTTGGGGGGGGGTCTTCTATATATAGAATCATGTCATCAGCAAATAGGGATAGTTTGAGTTCTTCTCCTATTTGTATCCTTTAAATTTCTTTCTTCTCTCCAATTGCTCTAGCTAGAGTTTCCAGGACTGTGTCAAATAGAAGTGGTAAAAGAGGGCATCCCTGTTTTGTTCCAGTTTTATGAGGGAAGGCTTTCAATTTTGTTTTCCATTTGGAATGTTGTTTGCCTTGGGTTTAGCATATATAACTTTTACAATATTGAGGTATGTTTCTACTGTCCCTAGTTTTTCTAGTGTTTTGAACATGAATGGATGCTGTATTTTGTCAAATGCTTTTTCTACATGTATTGAGATAATTATGTCTTAAAGTCTATTGATGTGATGAAGTGATGAATTACATTTATTGATTTCCATTAGTTGAGCCAAACTTGCATCCCTAGGATGAACCCCATGCATGGTATACTATGTTTTAAATATGTTTTTGTATGTGATTTGCCAGAATTATATTAAGAATTTTTGCATCTATGTTCATCAGGGATATTGGCCTGAAATTTTTTTCCTTGATGTGTCTTTGTCTGGTTTTGGTATCAGGGTGATACTGGCTTCATAGAAGAGTTCAGATGATTTTCTTCCTTTTCTATATCATGAAATAATTTGTGGAGGATTGGTGTTAGTTCTTTGAAGGTCTTGTAGAACTCAGCTGTGAATCCATCTGGTCTTTGGCTTTTCTTTCTTGGTAGGTTTTAATGGTGTTTTCAATTTCATTGCTTGAAATTGATCTGTTTAAATTTTTTATGTCCTCCTAATTCAATTTCACTAGGTCATATGTCTCTAGAAATTTGTCAAACAATTCAAGATTTTCTATTTTATTGGAGTATAAAATTTCAAAATAGGTTCAGATTATCATCTATGCTTCAGTAGTGTTCGTTTTGACATTTCTTTTTTAGTCACAAAGTATAGTAATTTGAGTTTTCTCTCTCTTTGTTAGCTTCGTTAAGGGTTTATCAATTTTCTTGATTTCTTCAAAGAACCAACTATTTGTTTTGTCAAATTTTGGATTGTTTCTTTGTTTCAATTTTGTTGATTTCAGTTCTGATTTTGATTATTTCCTGTCTTCTAGTGCTTTTGTTGTTGGTTCGTTCTTCTTTTTCTAGGGTTTTGAGATTTAATGTTAGGTCATTTATTTGTTGACTTTCTATTCTTTTAATGAAGGAACTCAATGAAACAAATGAACTTTTTTCTTAGCAATGCTTCATAGTGTCCCTGAGATTTTTGCATGGTGTATTGCTATTCCCATTTACCTCTAATTATTTTTTTTAATTTCGTTCCTGATTTTTTCTGCTAATCGATCATGTTTCAATAGCATATTATTTAGTCTCCAGGTGTTAGAGTATCTTCTATTTTTTTATTTTATCATTGATTTCTAATTTCATTCCATTATGATCTGATAGGATGCATGGTATTATCTCTATTTTTTTGTATTTGCTGTGAGTTGCTTTGTGGCCTGAGATATGGTTTATTTTAGAGATAGATAAATGTGTTGCTGAAAAGAAAGTATATTCAGTCATAGATGAATAAAATTTTCTATATATGTCTGTTAAGTCTAAATTACTAAGTTTATTTATGTTTTAGTTCTTAGCTCATTATTTAATTTTTTTTGGAGGAACTATCCAGTGGTCAGAGAAATATGTTAAAGTTACCCAGTATTATTGTGTTGTAGTGTATTTGCTTCTTGAAATTGAGGAGGGTTTGTTTGATGTACAGATGCTCCATTGTTTGGGGCATAAGTATTTATAATTGTTATGTCTTGTTGATGTATAATTCCCTTAATCAGTGTGAAATGTCCTTCTTTGTTGCTTCTTTTTAACTTTGACTTGAAGTCCACTTTATCTGATATGAGAATAAAAACCCCTGCTTGCTTACAAAATCCATTTGAGTGATATGTTTTTTCCCATCTTTTAAATTGCAGTCTGTAGATGTCTTGGTCTATGAAATGAATCTCTTTGAGACATCATATTGTTGGCTCATGTTTTGTAATTCAATTTGTCAGTCCATGTCTTTTCATTGATAAGTTTAGGCCATTTAATTTCAATATTATTATTGAGATATGATTTTTATTCCCTATCATTTTGATTTATTACTGATTTTTCATATAAATTAGTTTCTGCATTGATTTGCTGTTCTTTTAGTGTAGCTCCTCCCTTCACTGGTTTTCACCTTTTTTTTTTCAATTCCTCCTCATGGAATATTTTGCTGAGAATGTTCTATAGGGCAGGCTTTCTTGTTGTGAGTTCTTTTAACTTTTGTTTATCATGGAAATTTTTTATTTCATCATCAATTCTGAAGCTTAATTTTTGCTAGATAGAATATTACTAGCTAGCATCCATTTTCTTTCAGATCTTGACATATTTTATTTCAAGAATTCCTATATTCGAGGGTCTGGGTTGACAGATCAGCCTAGATCTGGATTGGTTTCGTCTAAATATTGCCTGTCGTTATTCTCTGGGAGATTTTACAATTCTATTCTTAATCTGTATGTAGGCGTTTTCATAAAAGTGTGCCTTGGTGTGAGTCTGTTGTAATTTTGTATCTTTGGGGTCTTGTAAACCTCTTGTATTTGATTTTCCATTTCATTCTTTAAGTTTGGGAAACTTTCTAATATTATTTCATTGAAAATATTGTGCTTTCCTTTTGTTTGTATATCTGAGCCTTCATCTATCCCAATAAATCCTAAATTTGATCTTTTCAGGTTATCTGTTATTTCTTGAAAGATCCGTTCATGGTCTCATAACATCGTTTCTTCACAGTTAACTTTGCTTTCAAGATTATATATTTTGACTTCATTGCCTGAAACTGTCTTCCAAGTGATCTAGTCTGTTGGTGATACTTTTGATTTAATTTTTAATTTGGTTTATTGATTCCTTCATTTTGAGGATTTCTTCTTGATTTGCTTTTTCAGAGTCTCTATCTAATTATTGAAGTGATCTTTAACTTCATGTTTTTGCTCTCTGATTTCACTCCTTATACCAACCTTTACTTCATAGATCAGTTTGACTATGTAAACTACTTCTCTGACATGTCTACTACTGTGGTGTTGATAGATTCTGTTATTGAAATATGTTGGGTTTTTTTGGGGTGATTTATTCCCTTGCTTTTTCATGTTGTTTGTGTGTCTACCCATCTAACAGTCTGAATCTGAGGCAGTAGAGTTTCTACCCTGTGGACTTACAGTGTCCCTGAAGGTTTCTAGTACTTTACTGTTTAGTGGGAGACAATAATGGAAACGAAGGCAAGCAAAATACAGCATTAAACCAAATAGTTCCTACTATGATATCTACAATGTTAATTATCAGATTAACCAGAAATGGTGTGAGGTTATTGCCTACAATAAAAACAGCAAGTCTGCAAAAAGTTTTACAATTTCAAATGGTGGACAGGGAGAGAACAGAAGTGATATAGGATGTGATGTCAGGGAGGGAAGAGAAGAGAAGATAGAAGTAATAACTAAAGGAAGAGTGAATGGGAATAATAGAAATTGACTGTTAGTGGAAAAAAAAAGGATCAAGGGAAACACATAAATAAGAGAAAAATATATAAAGCAAATATTTTTAAAAATAAATATTAAAGAGTACAAAACAGAAGTAAAATATACTAAGCAAATGGCCTAGTCCTCTAAAAATAGATCCATGAAAAATAATTGACTTCAAAACAAAAAAGAGAGAAAGAAAGTAAGGGGAAAAGAAAAATGAAAAAGAAAAAAAAGGAGGAAAAAAACTCAATTAAAAAAAGAATTCTTTCTGTTGGAGTTCACAAGAGTCTCAGCTTCTCTTC
Source organism: Sciurus carolinensis (assembly GCF_902686445.1). Lineage (NCBI taxonomy): Eukaryota > Metazoa > Chordata > Mammalia > Rodentia > Sciuridae > Sciurus > Sciurus carolinensis. Next base: position 107,529,164 of record NC_062217.1, on the reverse strand, counting down.
CTGCAGTTTTAGGGGGTATTGTCTGGAGTATGATACTCCACCGTCCAGATTCCTGGATTGAGAGAAGTAGTCCCACAGGCTCAATTCCTGGATACAGGATTTAGACTTAAGTGAGCTCCAGGCTCCTCACTCAATGCCAGTGGGTCTGGAGATTTTAAGTCAGTTAACCTCCAGGGTCCAGTAATTGCCAGTCCATGCTGGAAGACTGTACCCCAGAGATCTACCCTGGGTTCCACTTATGTGGTGGAGAAGCCAATACTTAGTCCCCTACATCACCTGCAACCCCCATGTTTCCTGGTCTTGGGTTCAGTATCCAAAGTCAATCTCTCCCACTCCTACCCTTCTAAATTGCAGGCCAGATGAGTCTCTTCCAGCTGGTCTTGTAAGCAGCCAGATTGAAGGGGCAGGGGTAGAGCCCGGTAGGTTTCCATGACGAGTTGTTCCCTATGTAAACCTCTCTCCATGCTTGATTTTTTTCCTGGTCCTTAAACGCACTCCATTTCATGCAGTGTGTTTTTACTGGACCTGTATTTCAAGCTAATCTTGGGTTTGCCAGGAATTAGTTCCCTCAGCTTCTGGTCCCTACTGCAAGATGGTTTGTGGAGAGGGTTGACAGAATGGGAGAGCAGTTACTGAGATTGAGGGTCTCTGACAATCTCATGGCTGTGGCATGCGTGGTGCCTGGGAATGTTTCTGTGCAAGGGCACAGGATGCTTAGCTGCTGTGGTAATGCCCCACATGAGGAGGTTCTGTGCAAGAGTCCTATCAGTTCTGACCTTGATCTCAGGCACATAGCTCCTGGAAATAGAGGAATTCTCATGCTAGAAAATCACAATGTTTCACCAGCTCTGCTATTCCTGAGCTTGCCCTCTTAACAGTAACTTTAAACAATGAACTTTCTTGAAAGCTCCTAACATTGCACTTTGCAACTGTGGATCTACTGCAGAAAAGCTACATAGATATTCTGATTTCTGTAACTTTCCTGAATACAAAGAATAATGCTTTCACAGTCTTTAACCTGATAATGAGACATATATAAAGATTGTTGGTTAACTCTAGATCTGCATCTCCATCAGAGAGAAGCCCTTCACCTGCTTCATGAGTCTTTATTTTCTAATCCCCCATTGTCCCTCACTGGAACCTGCAAGTTTGGCCCAATGGATGTCCCAATGGTTCCTTCCTTTGTCCTCCCCAAGTCCCCTGAAAAAATAGTGACTTCTTTCCGACACATTGTGAAGTGTGCCTTTCAGTTTAGTCAGCAATGTCTTTGTCTCTAAATGCTCTCTACCCAGACACAACTTAAACCTCCCCAAAATGCAGGTTCCTTTAGTTTACTTATTCTTCCACTTTACTCCCAGAGGGACTGCTCTGGATGCTCCTACTGACCCAGTCATGGCAGTGGCTATGCCATTGGTGATTTCTTCCTTTTTTTATTATATCCAACCTCTCGAGTCCCTGATCTGCTTCGAATGTCCAGTTTTCAATTCCAGTAAAGTCCTCCATCCCACTTTTTTTTTCACCCACCCTGCTGATAAACTGCCTGCCTGCTTTCTTGATTTTATGCCACAGAGCAGCCAGGAAAGTGACCTCCTATTCTGGTCATTTGGAAACCTTCTTGAATATTTTAAAAAGGCTCCTCATTATAAAAATTTCACAAGACTGCATTAAGAACTATACAGACCTGTTGATGAGATGTGTTCTAAAAATTCCCCAAGAAGAGTAGAACAAATACAGAGACTTTGATTTATCAGTTTCAGATGTTCCAGCAGACCTGAATTCACTAGAGAAGTGCAAATAAAATGTGTCCTAATTGACTTTCTGCCTAACTCTACTTATCTTATTCCTCTCATATATAAAGATAGGAAATGGTCTTGACTTGGATCTTCCCCATTCACTTTCAAAATACCTTCTTGGGTGTGTTGTTAATGGTGTGACATTCCAAATAATACATGTAGTACAAAGTTCATCTATAATTTTAAATAGAGCAAACTTTTAAAAGAAGTCTTATTAGGGAGATTAATAAACAAATCACTGATTTCAAAATTTAAAATATATAAATTATGATTGCATTTTTGTGTACCCAGAGAATTCATAAGTTAATAACACACAATAATTTCTCATTGAAGAATTGTTCAGGAATAACAAAGACCTTTTTTGTTGCCTATAAATTGTTTTCCAAAACAAATAGAATAGAGAAAGGAAAACTAACAAACATTATAGCTGGATCATTCTTGATACAAGTAGTTTACTGAAATAAATAACTGAAAAATGGCTAATAATTCTTGAGTATCTGATCCTGAGCTCTAAAAACAGAAGTTTAATAGTTTAAGTCACATATTAGATATTCAGAGAGAAAATTTTAAGAAGTATTTTAGTTCTATTATTTTTAAAATGAATTTAAGTTTTGTAAGTTTATAAATGAGTTTTTCACAGATGATGGAAAACTAGTACAATATTAAAAAATAAAGCAAAATGAAAGACGGATCTTCTAATATGAAAGAATAAACATTTTTCCAATAACTACAAAAGTATTTTCATATCTATGACATTTTTCATGAGTTTTATTTAGCTTTCAATGTAATGTGACCTATCCTCATTTTTGCAATATATAAAATAGTAATAGAGAATATAGTCAATGAACTGTTTATTTTGGGAAAAAAAATCTCATTAACTTTAACTAGGAGGGAGGTAAGAAAGAGAGAGTGAGAAAGAGAGAGCAAGTGTGTGTTTGTGTGTGTGTCTGCACATGCATATGCAATTATTATTTTCTTGGTACATTTAGGTAAAGTTACTCATCCTTCCCAGATACCCTAAAATGGTGAAAACATGATAGTCTTATCATTTAATAAGAAAATCATAACTAAATGCAGCCTCTTAAGCCAGGAAGAAAAACTATTCACTCATATCTACCTAATGCTGAAACTATCATGGTGTTGATATCTTATATTTCCTGTTTGAAGGAATTCTGAGTTGCATTCCCTGAGTTTTTCTTCTAGAACCCTATTGTCAATCTTCACACCATGTAAGAGTAAGAAGCAAAATCTACTAGCAGAAAGATTCCTGTATCAGCCTTACAGATGGCCAAATATGAAAAATTTTGTATCCAGATGAATAGGAAATTATTTTAAAATTTTGTTGTATATTGATTACTATTACTACTATTGGTTTTATACCATGTGAAACACCCAGAATTATCTTTTCCATTACTTTTCTTGTTCCTTTCTGTTTTATTCCCTCCCTTTGGTGTCCTTTTTTCATACTGCTCATTCACTTATGACCAAAACCAGTTAAATTCTATGCAATCTAAATCTTTGCCTTATTCCCAGAGGATTAACTTAAAATACCAATCTTTTTCTTTCTAATATCAATTATTTTTACATCATTTGTTATGAGGCAGTATAATGTGGTAGTATGTACTGTGACAATCTTTTAAGTTTTCCTAATAGTCTCAATTGTCTTCATCAAGATTTAATTAATTTCAAAGCTACATGAGAGCCAAATTCTCAAACTAAAATGTATTTCCCCTTCTTCGTAAAGCACTTGGAAGCATAAAATTTGTCCAGGTATAAAGCAACTCTTTACTTCTTACGTTCTGCAGCTGTCAGACCAAGAATAATAGCTTTTTCTTGGTTCGTATCTGCTTAACTATGACATTTTCAAGATTGTTTATTCATTTATTATATTAGTTGCTGGTTATAAAGCTGTGAATAAACCCAATGATTTGTTCTTTCAAGGAATTGACACTCTTGGGAGATTGTGAATAAACAAACACTTATACACACACACATACATGTATCCATGTATATGATTATTAGAACTATTATGCCAAATAATAAAATATACAGTAAACAAGGGGTACTAATTTGTTTAAAAGTGGATAAGCAATACTTTATTTTAAACTAAATATTGAATTAATATTCTCTTCAAAATATGTTCAAAAGAACATTGAAATGAACAGTGGTAAAATAACTGAAATTGATATGCAAGCAATAGGATTTGGCTTTAGGTTTCAGAGCAACAGAATTGTATTTATTTTATTTTAGTATTTATTTTTACTTAACTTTTAGTATTGGTGATTGAACCCAGGGTCACTTTACCACTGAGCTGCAAGCACAGTCCTTTTTATTTATTTATTTTTTTTATTTTGAGACAGAGTTTTGCTAAGTTGCTGGGCATCTCTCTAGATTGCTGAGGCTGGCCTTGAACTTGCATTCTCCAGCATGAGCCTCCTGAGTCTATGGGATTTACAGGCATGCATCACCATTCCCAGCATAATTATATTTATTTTCAATTAATATTATAAGATGGGCATGATGGTTCAGTCCTGCCTGTAATCCCTGTGACTCAGGAGGCTGAAGCAGAAGGATCACAAGTTTGAGATCATTCCGGGCAACTTAGCAAAGCTTTGTCTCAAAGTAAAGTTGAAAAAATACTGTGAATGTACCCCTGTGGTGAAGAGCATACCTAGCATATGCTCGGCAACTCTAGGTTCAATCTCCAGTACTTCAAAAAGTTTTATATTGCAATGAGACAACTATTACTTTCAGGACATTTCAAATAATTTGGCTCAGGACATTTCAAAAAAAGTTGGCTCACTACTTCAGTGAATCTCTGTACTCCCACAACCACTCATTAAAACTTGTTTCTTTCTTCAAAATGTTTGAAACATGGAGCTTTTAAACCGTGGCTCAACGCTCATTTGGAGTTATGGAAGGATTTATACTCTTGAGATTCTAGTCTTGAAGGATTAAATAAGTCTAAGAACTACTTGATAAAAGGCATGAACATGCACACACATACAACAGCCCATTTTAGTATTCAGCTGGTGATGATGCTTTATGTTTTTATGTTCACTCTACTTTGTATTATAAGAAAAATTGTAAAAATCAATGACACTGATTGTTTTTAGCTTTCTTTCTTTAAATTCTATTATAAGGTAGAATATGTACTTGTGGGTTTATTTGATTTAACACATTTCCATTTATGATTAGTATCAACAGCATTTTCTTTTGAGATTATCATTTATCCTTTCATGCCAGGCACCGGACTTATCTGCCATTTAAACTACTAAATATTTCAGCACAGTTAATTTTATACATATAAAAATATTTCCTTGCCCCCACTACACACACACACACACACACACACACACACACACACACAATTGATTATTTGTATAGCATCCTTTTCCCACTGTTTTGTTGTAACTAAAAGGTTTAGGATCCCAAAGTTCAACTTCTGATCATAGTTACAAAAGTCATTTGAGTATGCAATCATATTGTTTTAAGTCATACAATATAATAAATCTCATAGAACTTCCAAGTTTTACTCCAAATAAGTTGAACAGATTACCTACTCAATATTTTTGTTCTTAGTTAAGAATAAAATAAATTATTTCCAGGCAATAAATTAAGCTGAAATGTAACAAAAATTCCACTAATAAGAACTGCTTACATACTATTTCCTTATGTAAAATCATTACACAATAAAACCATATTGATAATTTAACATTTTCTTTTTATAATTCATGGATATGAAAAAATGGCAATCAATTTTACTGACTGATACCTGATGAAAATCATGGCTCAAAATTAATTTGAAAGTTACTTGTTTTTTTATGATATGTAACATTGTGTTTTATTATATTTTTATAAATACTTAATGGGGCAATTATTACTACCTAATAATAAGCTTCATTGTGCTATATCCATAACTGAATATAGTATAATTGAGTCTATTTCATTTACAAGTCCCTATCCTTTCCCTTACTAATTCCCTTTTCCATCTCTCCATTGTCTACTCTTTTGGTCTCTCTTACACTTTTGTGAAGTGGATTTTCCCCTCCTTTTTCCTTTAACCTACCGTGAATGGGAGAAAACAAACTGTGCTTGACATTCTGAATCTGACTCATTTCACTTTCTATAATGTTTTCCAATTCAAAACATTTTCCTAAAAATGACATAATTTCATTCTTCTTTATGGCTTACCAGAATATATATATCCATATATATATATATACACAATATTTTTTTTTCATCTTTTGATCTGTAGTTGAATACCTAGGCTGGTTCCATAACGTGGCCATTGTGAATAGTGCTGATATAAACATGGGTATGTGGTGTGGTATAAATTTAGAATGTCTCTTCAAAAATTCATGTGTTATGCAATGCAGCAATTCTCAAAGTTGAAATGATGAGATCATAAGGGCTATGATCTCACTGGTAGATTAACCCTTTGGTCAGTTAATAATTTTAATGAACTATTGAGTGATAACTGTAAGCAGGTGGAGTATGACTGAAGAAAACAGTTCAGTGGGGGCATGGTCTTGTAAAATATATCTGTCCCTGTACCCTTCCTCTCTCTCTGCCTTTTTCTTCCTCTCTTGTGGTCGTCCTCCTCCTCCTCCTCCTTCTCCTCCTCTCTCTCCCTGGATATCATAAATTGAGCAAATTCCTTCTGCCATGCCCTTCTACCATGATGTTTCACTCTTGGATCCCACTGACAATGTACTGTACTTCTGAAACTGTGAGCCAAAATAATCTTTCCTCCTCTATGGTGTTCTTGTTGGGTGTTTTAGTCAGAGCATCAAAAAGTTGAATAACAGAAATTGGTACCAAGATTGGGTTGATTGCCATGATTATACATTACCATGTAATTCTGATGCATTTGGAACTGGTTTGAGGTAGCACTTTGGAAAGTTTTGGAGATGCAAGTTAGAGAAGATTTAGAAGGTTGCAAGCATAGTTCAATGGGTAATTCTGGTTTAAGTTCAAATCATAATTTGGAGAGGAATGCAGAGAGTAAATACAGTGCTCATGAAGTTTCAGATGGAAATGAGGACTCCGCTGGGAATTTTATTAGAGTTTATACATATTATAATCTAGAGAAGGACTTGCTTACCTTATGTTTACATCTGAGACTTAATATGAAGCCAAATTTAAAAATGATTATTCCAGTGGAGGAAATTTCAACACAGCACAACATTTAGGTGGAGGTGTGGGTATTACTGGCAGTTTTAGTCAGGTTTTCTGTGAAAATTGGTAACAAACAAAGCAAGAAGTTTAAAAAAAAAAATCCTTTGAGTTTGGCCAGAAAATCATGTGTAAAATTGGGGCCAAGAAAAGTATGGTTGCTGAGTGACTGGCTCCATAAGAGAGCAACTAAGTAATTTCCATAGAGACAATAGGTAAAATGACTAGAGGGCATCTCACAGGAATTAATAAGACCCCACCCTCACAGGCTTAAGTGGTAAAAGTGAAAACTCATTTAAGAGACCATGGAAGCATACTTTACTCACACAGGCATGCCTAGGAAGTTGTTTCCCCAGGGTTCACTATATCACGTTTAGCCAGCTGGCACTCAGGCTGTTACACTCAGGGTCCAAGGAGGTCTGGATACTGCAGATAGTGGCATTGTCTACATGATGCTTGTTCGGCAAGAATGCAGGATGCTGCAGTTAGAGGGTTGTACAGGTTTCCAAAGGTATTTCAAAGAAAAGCACATTTCAGGAGAAGTGTGGCAGGGTGACAATCTCTGTGGGCACCCCCTGAGAGGCTGGTGTGTGAAGCTGTGAGAGTGAAGCAAAAGCAGCAATGGACACCACAGGAATTAAGAGATTCCAGGAACATGAAACATCTTCCAAGAAATGTAAAGGAAGCGATAAAGTATGGCCAAATTATAGATCATGTGGTCTTCAATGAGCAAGGTATAAAGGCTTGAGGTTGCCCAGCTCTTTGGGGCTCACATCCTCCCACCACAAGCTGTGAATCCTGTAGGTGTATCTACAAGGCTTGTTTTCCCAGCTAAGATTTCATCTTGTTTTGGTTACATCCCTTCTTTTTATGCTCCCATTCTTCCTGTTTGGAATTGGACTGTTTATTGCATCATTGTATATTGGATACAAACAATTTCGTTTTGATTTTGACAAGGTCTCAAAAATAAGTGCTTGTCTTGAGTCTCAAAAGAGACTTTGGACTTAGACTTTGAGCAATGCTGGAACTGTTAAGACTATCAGGACTCTTGGAGATTGGCTGAATGATTTGGCATTGTAATATGGGCATAAGAGTCCATATCACAATGGAGTTCAGGGGTGGAAATTTACAATTTGCCTCTAGAATGTCTCTCAAAAAGTTCATGTGTTAGGCAATGCAGTAATGCTCAGAGGTGAAATGATTAGATTGTGGGGGCTATGGCCTCAATGGTGAATGAAGCTATTTAATGAATTACTAACTTGAATGGACTATTGGGTGGTACCTATAGGCAGGTAGGGCACACGTGGAGGAAGCAGGTCACTGGAAATGTGGCTTTGGGGACTATACCTGTCCCAGGTCCCTTCATCTCTCTCTGTATACCTCCTGACTACTATAAGTTAAGCAACTTTCCTTCACTATACCCTTCCATCATGATATTTCTGCCTTGGTGCTACATAACTATGGACTGAAACTCTAAAACTGTGAGGCAAAATAAATCTTTCCTCCTTTCTTGTCACATATTTCTCTCACAATGAATAGTTGACTAACAATTATACATATGTATTTTAATTAAATAACTTTAATATTTTTATTAAATATTAAATAATATTTTTATGAAATGACATTAATCCCTTTAAATAAATTTCATGGACTCATACAGTTGAGTCATGTGGTGGTTCCATTCCTACACTTTTGAGGAAACTCTATACTAATTTCTACATCCATACTGATTATATGTCTTTTGAAGTTCTGTGAAAAATGTCATAGGTATTTCCATGGGGATTGCATTGAATCTATAGATGTGTTTGGCAATATAGCTATTTTAACTATTTTAATTCTGTCTATATAAAAACATGGGAGGTTTTACATTTTCTAATATCTTCCTCAATTTCTTCCTTCAGTGTTCTACAATTTTTATTGTAGAGGTCTTTCACCTTCTTGGTTAGATTTATTCTTCAGTACTTTTTATTCATTTGTCTTTGGAGGCTATGGTAATAAGGATTGTTGTCCTGATTTCTTTTTCAACTTTCATCACTGGAAAGGAGCTTCCTTGCCCCTTCCCCACTAAGTCAGTGCTCTCTGGACATGTCCCCATCTGTTGCTTTTATTAAGTCTCTTTTCATTTTAGAAATTAACATCTTCAGTTGTCATCTTATTGCTAGTTTTCTAGATTACCTACCAATGTTTTCCCAGTCTTCATACCTGAGTGTGCCACTGCACAACTGCTAATTTAATTTACTCTTGGGGATTTGTTAAGATATTGTGGGTTCCTCTGATCCAACATTTTTCTTTCTTTTGCGTAGGATTTTAGAATATGTAAAAAATATGAGTACTAAAGCTGAGCTATACTCCACATTCAGCAACATACCCTGAGGAGCGTGTTGATATTCCCACTCATTTCAACAATCCACCGAACAAGCACTCTTTCCCTCATTGAGCAAGACAGAGCCCCAAGAGTACAAATCCCAAAGCTCATATGTATGGACCTACCAACAAGAAACTTACAACACTGTATATTAAAATCATTCTCTTTCTAGATTGTAAAACAATAATGACTTTCTATGGCATGATGAAGTTTTATAGCAAAATAAATTGCTAAAACCTATACTTTATGCACTTCTCTTTCCATTTACTTGGTATGTATCTGATAGTACATAAAAATATGCAGGTGAATGCTTCTTAGATAGTCATATTTACTCTAAGATACTGCCTGTCATCCAAGTATAAAGGTTGGATTGGAATTTTTTTATCCCTTTCATATTGCCTTAGAGAATACTTAGATTTAACCAAATTAGATTTCAGGATATTTAGGATATTAAAATCTAAGAATATATACATTTAGAGTACTCATCCAATAAAAAGATTCAATTCGAATGTATTCTAAAATTCCTTTTCTTCATAATAGCAATGAAATGTACCTACTAACCTTCTGAAGTTTGTTGTTTCTGTTTGGAAATAATATTTAGAAATACATATTTATTTTATCTAAAAATATTTTATCGAATGAAGCTTAAATATTTTTAAAGGGTCATAATTTAGTTTTGGAATATAAGCTTCAGCTTTCCCATGGTGTTACATGATAAGTAGATAAGGTTGGGGCCAGAGAGCAAAATTCCTTCTTTGAGACCTTAAAATCCATCTTGGAAAGATAAAATGTATCACAAGGAAATTCCCTTGATGGCATCATTTGCAACTGGATTACTATGGATTCATTTTTATCTTTTGAGCTAGATTACAAGTAAAATCAGTTGGGCCTAGAGTACATTCATTCTGTGGTCAGAAGTATTCTCAAACTCAGACTCTGGATAACCACTGTCAATGTTGTGGTCATAGCAATGGTGACACCACATCACAGTAATTCACTATTGAACTCCTTTGTCTTCTTATGGTACTAACTGCCAATGCTGCGGCAAATGATTTTCTGGTTGTTCCATTTATGGTTAACTAGCTGCATGATTGTATCACTATTCTAAACAGTATTAGTTTTTGAGAACTTTGCTTTAAATTTTGACTCAAGTAATAGAATGCAAAACTTAGTGCAATCACTGAATACTAGATTCTTAAACCCCTTTTTCATCCATTTATTCATGTAAAATATTTAAATGAAAAGTTTTAAAAATATGAAGATAACATATCATACAGAACATGATTTCTACTTTATTGGATTGCTGATTTGAAAGTGTAGTCGTTGTGGGAACTGGTGGTGATGAATGTTCTTTTATTCACTGACCTCTTGAGGCCTTATAGAAAAATTTAATTAAGTTTTGCAGCATTTTTATTATTTCAATAAAGAGATTTTTTTTTCAATCCTTTCCTGGCTCTTTAACAACATCAGTAAGAGCACAACTGTGAGTAAGTAGATATGTTCTGATTTTATGAGACTATGGGGAAAAATTCAACATTGAAGAAGTGTCTCCTATAATCTTGTTTTTAAAGGTAAAAGTGAGAAATTATAAAGGGTTAGATGAAACAAATTTTAATTATTTCAAAAATAAAAATAATTGACTACCATATCTATTTAAAACACTAAAAAAGCGCTACTGTTAAAATTCCATTTCTTGTCTATTACTAACATATTTGAACTTTTCTTTGATAATTGTTAAATACCTTTTTTATGCTAAAATAAAATTTTTTCATTTGATTGCTATTAAATAATGCAGATCCAGTCATTCAATAAATAATTGCTAGTAAGGACAAGGCACTCTTTCAAATGCTTTTGATACAGTTATTATCAAAGAAGAAACAAAACTTTGCATTTAGGCAATATCCACATTATTAATTCAAAACAATTTTCCAATGACAAAATACAGAATGATGCTTTATTTTCAAAGTTTTGGTTTTAAGACAAAGATATGTTAAAAAAAAAAAAAAGTAATACCAATGACCCTGATTTCCAGTTATTTTCAAACTCGTGATCATCTTTAAGGATGGAGGTGGAGCCTAATCCATTTATGCTGTTCAGTATTAAGCTCCCTGTTACACTGCTTTTTGAGAAACCAGAAAGGTCCTCCCTCTGTAACCACAGATGATTCACAGTGTTAATTATGGATCCATATTTAGTGAATTATCTAGGAAACCTTTGCATCAGGAATCCAAATTTGGGAGGCAAAGAGACAAGAGATAAGGGAGCTAGAAAAATTAAGCATCAACATTTTTAAAAAGGTTCTTGTACCATAAGCAAGGAATTTTATCCTATTTTTATACCTTAATGTATGCAAAGCTTTGCAATTATTTTATTAATGAAAAACACACACTTTAGAATATTAACTCAGTAACTCAACCCACCTCTCTGAACTCAGACAGAAAATAAATTAAACATTGCTTCTGAAAAACCGTATGGACCTTAGTCACATGCCTTAAGGCATGGAATAGCAAAACTACTTCCCTACATTCATCCTCCCAGAGGGGAGTACAGGTCTATCTGTCACTCCTCTTTAATTCTTACTGACCCTGCTGAGTTATTCCTCAAAGGACCCCTGCTAGGAAGCTGCTGAGCATGCATGGCAACCAACTATGTTCTCATTTTTCACCCTGGAGAAAAACCGAGAGTATCAAAGACATGTAAAATCATCACAAATCGCTGAGACCTTCCTTCCTTATTTTTCAAGTGCCTTTTAAAAGTTGGAAAAGAAACTGGAAGTCAAAGTGGTATTTAAATTCAAACCTCACTATGTATATTCTTCTGCAATCTCAAAAAATGTATCTCAGATCTAAAATATTCTTGAAGAGATCCTAGGTTATTCCTTATTCCTGTGGGTATAACTTCCTAAACATATTTCTTTCTAATGTATTTACATTTAGCATCAACAAGAAGTCAATCAAATGTTGTATAAATATTTTTTAAATTAATCGATTTTATCTATTATAGACTGAAATTTTCCTTCTATATATGTTATTTTAACCAGTTTCTAAAGTCTAGTATAATTCTTTCTGATTTCTTATATGAATATGTACAACCTAAAATTTTCCCTCCTGATTTAGGTAAAAAATAACAAATTTTGATTACTGAATTAAGTTTAAAGCTATGATATAAGAAAATACAAGGTAGTTCCCATTCTGATTAATAATGTATTCTTTTGAACATTTGTTTTAACTTAAGGAAAAATTAAAGTTTGTTCTTTCTTTTTCAAATGCTATTGCTTTTCTTTCTATTTACTGTTTTACTACTTCGGCTAAGACCAACTTTACGGTTTAAAGATAGGGGTAATCATTGAACATTCTTGCATTTTTCTCAATTGTAAAAAGAAAGTATCTAAATTTCTACATCAGGAATATTTACTGTATTTTTTTGAAAGGCATATTTTTTAAGATCCCCCCTTTGATTTGTGGAAATGGAATAAGAATGCATCTGTATTTCTTACATACTCTTTGTAGATTCTTTAATACAGACAGATTTGTGATTCACTGGGTCAGACCCAGAAGGACTGTAAATGTTAAGGTTTGTTCCAGGACCCTGGGAGTTTTGATTAGTGAGTTAGTAGCCTGATCTCAGAGGTTGGCTCCAGGTCCCCCTGGAAATGGTAGTATAGGGGATCTTTATACTATACTTTCTATCTTAGCTATTGTATATGATAATGATGAATCTGGTACATAAAATATTTTGTAGAGAAACTAAAATTATTGACACAGAATTTAGGATGTTTTGTAAACATGCATATATCTACTTTATACATGACACTTAAGGAAAGTGGTAATCACTGGGGAAAATGGAGTAGGAGTGATATTTCAGCTAAATCTCTAATGTTTAATTTTTTTTCATTTTTATGACATCTAAAGCCAATATTGAAAATGTCAATGTCAAGAAATCATGATGATTATATTAATCTGCAAACTTTCTTCAGAGCGATTATACATACTGAAATTCTACAGTAAAAAAATTAAAATTAATGTATTAATGTTTACTAATGGTTTTATAAAATTCATCAACGCACTATAATTTAACATATTGCTTCCATCTCTATGGTTATATGTAATAAAGTAGAAATCTGCATTTCCTTTTGATTTTAATTTTATATGTTAATATATATTTAATCTAGATAAATATTTTATATTAAGAAAGTAAACAAACATCTATTTTTAGGGCACTTAGAAAAAAATTTTCCAAATCATCTTATTTATAAAAGATGATAAATTAACATTATTATTATATAACATTATTTATATAATGTTGGCTTCTGTACTGCAATAGCATTGTTTTGCTATAATTTATTTTACTAAATTTTTTTATAGTTAACTACTTTTATGTTTCTGGAATAAAGTTCGACCTTTGTCACTTTCTAAGTGTGCAGAACTGAATAAAACAGTTAAATTTGTTGAATCTCAGTTCCCTCGGGTTTAAGATGCAGTGTAGTAATATCTCCTAGGAACTTTTGTTGAACAATTTTTGATATATTGCAAATAAAGAGCATACAAATCTTATATCTTGAAAAATGAGGATTCATTACTACTAGGTATAAAGAATTTCTCCATTATACCTGAATGCAGACTAAACGCACATGTATAGCAGTAGTTGGTCTGCCATTTGCTTTGTACCCTAACATCCATGAAGTTGGTTAAAGTAGCTACATTTTAATTCAAAGCTTTTATTTGCAGACTGCCTTTGTAACAGATATGTGCTCCTCAATATGTTTTGCTTCTTTCATAAAGTTTAGAAAATTATTATTATAATTTATAAGAAATTAACAGTTGTTGCCATTGAAGAAGGGCATATTGATGCAAAGGATATAAAAATTATGGCCTAGTTGGCAAAATATGGATGGCTTCTTCAAAACATTTTGCCCAAACTCTAAATGATTGAATTAATAAATGCACATATGTTGCCTAACTAGTTTGTATATGATATACAATCACATTTAAATAATTAATAACATATTATTTGTTTCTTTTTGATGCCCATATTTAATAGTTCCAGAAAGAGTAATATTAAAAATTGAAATGTGTTGGCTTCAGAGATATAATTCATCTGGTAGATGTTCTTGGGCAGTAGGTAAACTAGCTAAAAATAATATGCTTTATATCCATGGACCAATATAATAGAGCTTATATTTTTAATTTGTATTATGGAAATTGGATAACTATAACCTTAATAAGCAAGTAGTTAATTCCATCAGGTACTTAATTTGAAAAAATGTTGACTATAAATCAGCCTTATTATCAATTAGCTATTTGCAAATCTTACTACAGTATAAAATCAAGTGTATAACCTGAAATTTCCAAGTATCTTCCAATAAACAAGGAGATTTCTCATAGCTATGGTTTCAGTAGTACGATAGCATAAATCACATGTAAAATATTTTCAACTATAAAACATAAATTGATAAGTGTCTAAGGGTGCAGGTAGTTCAAGTAAGAAACAATATATTGGAAGTTTAGGATGATCATTATTTCTATAATTGGATAATAATTTCATATTTCTAAAATAACTTGACTGCCTTCTAAATTTTGTTATTGTTGTTGTTGTTGCTGGGATTGAACCCAGGGACTTGTGCATGCCAGGTAAGCACTCTACCAGTTGAGCTATATCCCCAGCCCCAGCCCAGCATTCTAAATTTAAACAAAATTTCAGATAAAAATTATTTTTTATTTGTTGTTGTTGGGAATTGGACTTAGGGATGCTTTACCACTGCACTACATCCCTATTCCTTTTTTTTTTTTTTTTAAATTTTGAGACATAGTATTGTTAAGTTGATGAGCCTAACCTCTAACTTGAGATCCTCTTACTTCAGCCTCATGAAACCCTGGGTTTACAGGTGTGTGTTATCATGCCTGGACCTCAGGTAATTTTTTTCTTTCATTTTTATATTTTTTGTGTAGGCATTGTATTTGAAAAGATCTTAAAGCAGTAAAATTTAACATATTGCTTCCATCTCTATTCATTGCTTGAAATGTGTAGATATTCACTTGGCTAATACGTAGCATGTCCACTTGATTAATTTCTATTAATTTAAATCAGTAGGGCTGTTTTATTTTTTTAAAAAAATAGAGAAACTGGCTTAGATTTCCATCACAAAAACCATCAACTCAAGGTAATTAGCAGTGGACATACAAGAAGTTTATACATTTTGCAGAAACTGCTCAACCCAATTACATTTAGTTCTCTAAAAAATGTGTTTCACGAAGTAATCTTTATTTGGGTAGATTTCATCAATTTGTCATTCCCATTTTAACTTTATAAATACCAGAACTTGTTGGGAGATAATACTATGACTGTATTATGATTTTAGATATTGCTAAAATATCTGAAAAATGTCAAAACATTTGCAGATTTATTTAAAAATAAGTACCTTAAAAAAGTGTTTCATTTCAGAGTTTGCAGCATTTATAATACACAAAAGGTCAAATGTACCATTTGTTTAAGACAAAGCTGTCCAGAAAATTGGAATAACTTATGGAATTCCTCACCTTTAGAAAATTGGTTCATTTTTTTTCTTTGATAGTAGATTTTAGAATTCATAGAGTGGTCCTAGAACCAGTTCAAAAGTGACAGGTTTGTCCTTTGAGACCTTGGTTTTGTGCCTCAACTTTGTGACCTTTGCTTGCTAGGAATGAATGTTCAATTGTTTCTCTTCCACACAGTTCTTTAAAATGAGGTGTTGATGATAAAATTTTATAGACTATACTTTCTTTGGAGTTTCTGACCTATCAGAGAATGATGACTTGCTTCCATAATTGTTTTCTAATCTCAAAAGTTTCAGACATTTTGTGATTCTTGGAAATGGTCATTAGCAAAGGTGTCTATCTAAAAACAACTTACATGATGAAAGGATAATTGTTGATGAGAAATCACAATTTGTACCATCTTATCAGAGGGCTGAAATGGTGGCCATTAAACCTTCTCAGGAATTGCTTGTATTATTCCATAAAATAACAGATTATAAGGCAAAATCACCATTACCAGAAGAAATAATCTTGAACTAGTGTATGGGGAGATATTAATACATAAATTTTAATTATGCTAAAATATTTTATAGAAATTATAATTATTCCCAAATAGCTTATTACCTAATATATTTAGGGTGAGAAGTAGACATACATTACTTAAAGAATATAGAGTACATATGCAGATCTTCTGACACCTTTACCCTCTACCACCTCTTTCAGAAAGTTTCTATGCAGTCATCCAGCTCTAGAATTTTCTAAGGTATATCAAATGGGTTTCTTTTCCTTGGTGTGTTAGTCAGGAGTCAGGGTTCTCTAGAGGAAAGAATCAACAGGAAGTATGATTATAAAAGGGTACTTATTAGATTGGCTTACATGACCAGAAGCTGGATAGTCCAAAATGATTGTCTGCACCTGGAGAGCTGGAAAAGCCAGCAGCTGCACAGTCCAAAATGCAGAACCAGAAAAAGAAGGATCAAAAGTGTTACCCTAGTCTGGACCAAGGCTTCTGAAAACTACCTGGAGAATCACTGGCAAAGTCTGCTTTGGAAAAGTGAGGAAGTGAGAGTCCAATATCCTCAGATGATTGAAAAAGCAATCAAGAATCCATTCAAGAATAGTAAACTTGCATCCAATCTGCTTCCTTGTTCTTCCAACTTTTATTCCATCCAAGCCACCATCTTATTGGGTGGTGCTGCCCACTCTTAGGGAATGTCCCCACTTCAGTTCCTATCCCACATTCCGATCATTCCTAGACACGCACCCTCATGGACATACCCAGAGGCCTCTTAATCATGGACATCTCTTAATCCAATCAAGTTAACAATTCAAATTAACAATTACACTTGGAATTAGAAGAAATAAATGAATACATCATGAGGCAAATAATCTTTTATTATATGTTACAATCATTTACAATTTGTTTCCCTTCGGTTTATTTATTAAAATGACATAAAATTCTGGTTAAAGGTAAGGTTATGTGAGAACAACTTCTACAAGAGATAAAGGAATTGAAGACATTTTACTTAAAACTTTCTTAAACAAGCTTGACTAGATTTTAGAAACCTGAGTTTACTGGGGCTCACATTTCTAATTCTTGACTCATACATGTGCTGAGATCTTGCTTACTCCCATTTGTTGGAGTGAAATCTATTGTCTTCTCTTCCTTGCTTGAAAGTGTAACAGAGTTGACTATTTATCATTAACTTCTTTTCTGTTTGTATCCACTCAGGGGGAAAGTATGCATAGATTTGTCTTTGTGGGTACAGAGGGTACTGAGTAACTTTTCAATCACCATGAGTTTAACTGTTTACTCTGAGGATAACAATATTAAACAAAACTTAAGAACAAATGTTACTTAGGAACCTATGTCCCACTTATAAGTATAAAGTAATTCTGATTCATTTAAGAATAATATAATCTAAGCCCAAACATATTTTGCATGTAAATCAAAACATGCAATATGTTGTCTTTTTAAGGAACCTTCTGGCTTGTTTACTGCATTCTTTAGAGGTAGGGATTTGGGTAGACTTGATTTCTAATGAAATTTCTTTTTCTTTCTGTATGCTCCCAGATGCTCAGCTAATGACATGTGGTTTATAGTGTTTTCTATTTCTTAGACATTTTCTGTCATAACCCCCTCAATCTTTTATTTCTAAAATTTAGAATGTGTAGTATCCACCAACTTCATTATGTAAAGTATTATGCATATACAAATATTCTATGATGAATCTTGAGGGTATATGTAGTTTCCAGAAGGCCAGAGTATTCAGAAGCAGAGTTTTCTTATTATTAGGCAGAGACCTTGGTCATATAGTTTTCAATAAATGTATTCCATTTCAAGCAGTGGTTCTCAACCTTGGCTACATATTAGAATTAATTTGGGAATCCCTGTGCCCTGTGACTATAACCAGAAATTCTGATTTAATTGGTCTGAGGGGTATATATTTTAGGCCTCCAAATATAACTCTGATGCAGAAATGGTTGAGAGCCACTCTTAAATAAATTTTCAGAAGTTAGACCAGATTCTAAGTCCTTGTACTTGAACCTGAACTCAAAGGCTTATTCCCAAAATTATACTTTAAGCAAAGTAACTGTGTGAATAACAATGTAAGAATATCTCCCCCCCCCCCATCTATTCTAGTTTAGTTGAAGGGAACAATGTAATGAAAGAACGTTGAATTTTTATGTGGAATTTTATCTAAGAATTTGAAGTCAAAAATGAGGAATTTAAGATGATAATATCTTCACACTAACCTCAAAAATATTAATAAAACAAAATTATTAGACTCTACTTGTTCCCTATTTTATACAGGCCAGTGTTTCTCAAATGTGAATTCCAGACTACCTGAATCAGCATCATCTAAGGAATCTGTTAAAATGTTAAATTTCTGGGTCCTTACTGTGGCCTTCTGAATCATAATCACTCTCTTAAGGGTGAAAGTTAAGAAGTTTCCGTTTCATGAGGCTTCCAGGTCATTAACAGACACATTTTACCCTGATGTCAGTCAGAGCTCTGATAGCCTCTAAAGGGCTCTTCCTATTTCTTAACCCATCTCTGAGCAAGAATAACCTATAGGTCCTACCTAATTTTACAAGGATTATCTTACCTGTGTGACGACTTACCAAGAGTCAACTACTTGCATGGCCATGTGTTCACAGAACAGATGCACAGATCAGGAAGGAACACACATCTCAGTCGATGGTAGTATTATTCACTTACATCCCAAACCCTTTCATACGTTGTATTTTATATGACTTGCAGTTCTCAAGAGGGTGGAGTATTGCTTGAGAGAATTTTGCTCACTGAGGCTCTGCTAAACTACTGGCTGTTGGTTGGACTCCATGTGAAAATGTTTCAATTCTTTAGATAGTTTGCTCATATAAGAGTTGCTAGCTGTTCTGTGGGGTAAACAGGATGGTTATGTTTTATATTAAAAGTGTTGCTTCACTGGGTGTAAGTTATTCTTATGGGAACATTTAAGAAAAATAAATATATACATAACAGTTACAGAGCTCTCACTCATCATCTTTTTTCTTTATGCTGTTGTCTTATAAGAAAGACAAAGTTTTAATTCCTATTTTTCAAATTAAAAAAATCAAGATTTGAACTGGATAAATAATTCATAGTCAGAATATTAAGTGACAGAATGCACTGAAAGGTCACATTTTGATTTTAGAATGTGAACACTTACCCTTTACATACTCTTCAGTGTAGAACATTTCATGACACTTTTATTAGTTTTCTAAGCTAAAACAAACTAGATAGCATTAAATATAATGAATTCTCTCAGTGTTCTGCAGAAGTTTGGAATCAAGGTGTTGGCATGGCTGTGCTGTCTCTATAGTCTCTGGGATAGGATTCTTCTTTGCTTCTTTCCAGATACTTGTGATATGTAAGCAATAGTTGGCATTCCTTAATTTATAGCTGCATAGTTTCTCTCACATGACATTTCCCTGTGCCTTTGTGCCAAGTTTTCCCTCTTAAGAACACTAGTCATGGGTTTAGAAACCACTCTAATCTACTATTTAAGTCAAAGGAAACTTTGCAAATGATTTGTGAAAACTCAGCAATCACTGGAAAAGGGGCTTTCATTTCCCCAAATCACACAGAGCTCCAATCTCACATTTCCACTGAAATGTTACTTTTTCCCATGCCATTGTCACCTGCGATTTCTATGACTTTTGAAGAAGAGTCTGAAATATTCACCATATTTTAGAATATAATTTTTTTCTGTCTTTAGCTCTACCAAGGCAGAACAGTTCTCTATGGTAGACTTTTGTTATTAGTTCTAATAAAGAATACAGGCAGTAATTAAAGATTGGTCCCTGTATAGTAATTTCTCAAGTCCATGCTCAAGTTCTTTCACTGGTCTGTGCTTCCTCGTGATATACTGATATTGATGAAAATAGTCAGGACTATTCCCAGCATATGTGAGGCACTGATTTCCATCCCCAGCACCTGGCTCACACACATAAAGTCTTAGTTTGCTGGGTGAGGTGGCACATGCCTGCAGTTCCAGCTACTTGAGAAGCTGAGGAGAGAGGATTGCTTGAGCCCAGAAGTTCAAGATCAGCAAGTAACAAAGTGAGACCCCCTTCTCAAAAAAGGCATATCCTGATGTTATGGTTTAGATATTAGTTATCCCCCAAAAGCTCATGTAAGAAAGGTTAGAGGAGAAATAATTCAGTTATAATAATCTTTACATAGTCAGTGTAGTAATCCCCGAATAGAAATTAACTGGGTGTTAACTGTAATCAGATGGGCTGTGGCTGGAGGAGCTGGATTGATGGGGTGTGCCCTTGGGGATTTTGTTTTGTTGGCGCTAAGAGTCTCTCTCTGCTTCCTGGTGTGATGTCCTGCGATGTTTTCCTCTGTCATACTCTTCTACCATGATGTCGTGCTTTACCTCAGACCTTGGGGAATGGAGTCAGTTATCTATGGACTGAGACCTCTGAAACTTTGAGACCCCAAATACATTTTTCCTCCTCAAAAATTGCTCTTTTCAGGTCTTTTGGTCACAACAGCAAAAAAAAAAAAAAAAAAAAAAAAAAAAAACCGACCAAAGCACATGATTTGCTATATAAAGGAAGAAAAATAGGCTCAATTTCTAGTTTGAGATATTGAAAAACAAGATGATGGAATAAAAGGGGAAAGAGGAGATTCATATTGTTCAGAATGTGTTGAAAAATGTGCAATCTGATCTGATGAAACATCTTGAGTTTTAACTAAGAAGACAAGGAGTGGAACGGTCGTAGTTCATTTATAGGATGAGGTAGCAAAGCAGGTGGTGGTAGTCAGATGAAGGACAGGGAAGGGAAGGGAATTCAAGTAAGACAGAATTTGATATTTTTTCCAAATCTGCTATTTGCTTAAGGAAAAGTATCCTGGATGGCTTTAGGAAAGAAGATGCCCCTGTATTACCTTCAACATTTGAGAAAGGCAAATGGGCTCTAGTGATGCCAGGTTGACAGATGCATTGGAAAATTTTTAAGATAACTTATAATTTGGGAATGATAAGCCTTTGGAAACAAGGGAGAAGACAGCTATTTGCAGTGTACATCATTTTTGTTTGATTCAATTTTGATTCATCAATATGTGAAACCCATCTTTTCCTCAGCTTTATTAATATGTAACTGGCAAACAGAAATAGTATGTAATTGCAATAAAAAGTAAATGTTTTCATATGTTTATTCTATAAATTTAAGATATCAGTATAATTAACATATACATCACCTCACATACTTATGTTTATTTTTGTTTGCTTGGTTTTGTGATGAGAGCATTTAATGTTGACTCTCTTAGCAATCCCCAGATATGTAATACATTTTTGTTAACTGTAGTCACAGTGCTGTACCACAGATGTCTAGAATTCATTCATCTTGTTTAACTGAAAATGCATACCCATCATCACACTTTTGACCTAGAGGACAAGGGTATTATAGTAGCTCCTGGTTATAGTTGTTAGAATGCAAACTATAGAAAAATATTGTTTAGATGTTCTGGACCCTTTTTTTTCAAGGCTAGTATGTTTCATGAGGAAGGAGTAGGAAAAAATAATTAATATAATACTACAATTAATTAAAATATTGGGTTATAATCAATTACTGTTATCTTTATTCCTGATAGAGGGTGTGTGCTTAAATTCATATAATCTTGGAAATAAAATAATAAAATTTAAATTCTATTCTAGTCTATTCTTTTTATATTTGTGCATTTTCATTGTCAAAAATATGTCTATTAGAAATTGTCAAATTAAATAAGTAAAATATAGAAGAGAAAAATGTAAAATACTAGAATTAGGATGCATTTATTGAAACAATTTTCTTCCAGTATATAGCTAATGAATATTCATTAAATGGGTAAAAGTAAATCAGAATTAATCACCCCAAATATCAAACATGGGCTCCACTAGTTATAGTATCTTGAGACACCACAGTTCAAATCCACCAGGGTTCATCCCCAGTGCACAGCCACTATACCATGCAAATTCTGAGAAGTCTACAGAAATCACACTTTTATTTTCATTCCCAAACCACATTGCAATCAAAATTGGTTGTCTGATTTTCCCCCAGCTCAATATTTTGCTTTTCATAATAATACCAGGGAATTAGTAGTGGGTAGCCACAGTTGTTATTTGATGTTATATAGTCTCCCACAATTCATTTTTGATTGGCAGAATGTCTGAACTGTGAAGATGTTACAATTACTGAAATAAGTGTTTATTTTTGTCTTTCCATAAACAGAAAGCAAAATGACACTGTGTTCATTTTTGTCAAATAAGAAATGTTCCTAAGAGACCTTTCCTTGCTCTATGCAAGCTTTAATAAAATTTGACAGCAAAGAATTTTTTTTTATTGTGGCAAATATTTGGCAGTAAGTAAATATCTGCTACAGATGCCAAGATATTAATTTCATAAACAAACCTACTCTCTTTCCATTTGTATTTAGAGATTAAAGGGATGTAACACATATTTTGTCTTACAAGAAAAAAAAAACTAATACATCTGAGATTTCATTCGATGTTCTTCATTTTTAAGGTTAATGAAAAAGCTAAGCAAAAATAATTATTTTTAAAAATTCTGCATTTTGCAAATTGAGAATATATGAGATATTTTCATTTCAAAATGGGTTTATTCTAAAATGTATCACTGCAGCATTAATAGAATTAGGTAAATTTTGTCATCTTTGATGTAGACTTCATCCTTGAGTTAATAGCAAGATATTTAAAGCAATTCTACAATAATATATGTAAACAAGACAAAGTCCAATGGGAAAATAGGTATCTTGCCTTTCCCACTGATACTAATTGGAAAAAAAATGTCTCTTTCAGATGCACACAATAGACAATTCTCACAGATTCTTCTCCACAACAGACCATATTCACAGTCCTCAATAGACCATCAGCAAAGGGGTTGGAGTTATAATTATTGATTTAAATTAATCTACAGGGGTTATCACTCATGTTGGGAATTTAAATACAATGTCTTCCTTAACAACTCTCCTTGAATTAATGTTCTAATTAAGTGAGAGACATGACAGTCAATACTTGTGCCTGGAATATCATGGCTTAGCAGTTAGTATTCTTTGAAGTGTTCTTATAATTACTCAAATTCATATCCAATGACAAAATTCTATGCTTTATTGAATCATATCTTGGAGAGAAGTTTCTTTATCAGAATCTTTAAAAATATCTTGATCATAGCTTGTTGTACAGCTCTAGGTTTTATTTACTATCTTCTATTTTCAAGCCTTGTTTTCACACACGGAAGTGTTATTGTTCTGCAAAAATTCTTTATCACCAACATATCTATGAAATTGCCCATATCATTACAATATTGGAGTGAATCTATTTTGTTTTCTATTTATTTTTTAAATTTAACATTTATTATTTTCTCATGTGCTACCCAATTTAATGTGTTCTTTTTCTTATCTACCATTCATTCTCCTCTTAGTTTAAGTGATTATATTGCCTATAGCACAAATCAAAAATGTTGAATATTTTAAAATATTAAAAATAAGTCTCAACAATAGTTCTCTTGGATTCCTACCTCTTAGTACTCACACCTTGCTTAATTTCTTCTCCTTTGATAATGGATTAAACTTATTGAATTGATTCTAAAGAATAGAAAAAACTAAAGTAATGGGATATCTTTTCTAAAAATATTTTATGAATATACTGTGGCAAATGCCTCACACTCTTTCTTCTTCTTTTTCAAATTGCTCACTCTGGGCAAAGCCAGTTTATATATGAAGCAGTGCAGTGGGTTTGAAACCGAAACCATTCACATGAATAGGCTTTCCACTACTACCACCAGTTAGATCTTCAGATGAGACTGTAACATAAGTCAATAGTTCGAATACAAACTCCTGAGAAAACCTGGTATCAATTCACCATAAAGGAATTCCTAACCCAGAGAAACTGTGAGTAATAAATGTCACTGCCACTAAATTTTGGGATAATGTGCTATATAGTTGTGTTAGTCAGGTTTCCATGACTGTGACAAAAATACCTGAGATAATCAACTTAAAAGAAGCAAAAGTTTATTTGACTCTGGATTTCAGTAGTTTTAGTCCAGAGTTGCTTGGTTCTGTTGCTTTGGACCTGCAGCCCCACTGTGTATCCTGACAAGAGAATATGGTAGATAAGGACTATTTACCTCCTGATTAAGGAAAGAGAAAAGACAGACTTGAGTTCCTAATTCTCCTTCAAAGGTATACCCCAAGGAACTGACCTCCTTTGACTAAGTTCCACTAACTTCCAATAGCACCACTTATGAGACCAAACCTTTAGCACATGAAGCTTTGGGGGACATTTCATATTCAACTATAGCAGTAGCAATAGACTATTTATTCCTTGATATAGTTTCCCTGTATTTTGCTGTACCATCTTCATCTTTCAATCCATTTCTTTCATTTCAACTTAATACAGCTTGCACATGACTCCTTTAAACAATTTCAAGCATGACATTTCATATGAAATTATTTTTTGAAAAAAAAATAAAACTACTTAGGACTTTTCTCCTTATTGCCCCTTCTCTATTGTCTCCTAATTTTACCTCACACTCTTCATTGTCACCTATATCCTGTCTTTGCTTTTTCATGGTCATTAATTCTGTGGGCCATCAGGCTTTGCTCTGTAGTAGCAGACTATTTCTGTATGATTCTAAACATCATGAGATATATTAAAGAATCTATAAAATCTTCAAATTTCAGACTTTACCCTTCTCTAGACTTTTACTTATCCATGTGACACGAAAGATTTTTAAGGAAAGCTTTAAATATGATAGCATATTTAACTAAATCCAATTAGGAACATATTCAAACATATCTACTACATTTTTTACATCATTAATATTATTATAGTCAAGTAATTATTATCACCCAAAACTTAGATCCTAGAGTACAGTTTCCCTATACAACTTCATTGTTTTTCCTTGGCTTAGAAGTTCATTTGGAGGTCTAGTACCAACTATAATCCTGCCCCTGACATAAAAATAATGAAATTTGACAAATGTAGACTTTAAATTTTCTTTGCTCCTTCCATAGTATTTGCATTTCTAATACTTCTGTCCCTTCCAGACATAAATAACAGCTATGATCTATTTTGGTTGTTATATTCTGATTAAGGAAAGTAGTTGGATCACTTGCATGTTTTGTATAATAATATTTAATCAACTATAATGATATATGTGTATATATATTAAATACACAGCACACACACGTACTTCTATACATTTATAGTGTGTGTGGGATGAGGTGGAGGGGTACTGGGGATTGAACCCAGATCCTCCTCCATGCTAGGATGCACCCTACCACTGAGCTATGCTCCCAACCCGATGATTTTTTATATAAATGAAGTTTTAAATTAAGAATTTTCTTTCAAAGCCAGCTATTGATCATTTATAGGGAAATGCTATCAACTTAAAATTAATGTAAGGAACATTATTATAACTTATAATGCTGCATAACAGGTAAAAACAGGACAAAATATTTCATCAAAAATGTAGTTTAAGCATAATTTCATGAACATTAAATGAAAATAGCATGAACATTTTTAAATAAATTAAGTGAAATACTTAAAATTTTTCTATTATAATGTCTATAATTATTTATAATTGGTAAAATTTGATTTCCACCCTTTTCAAAAATGACTGACTATAATGAAATGAACATTAAAAATAACTTACACCTCCTCAACTAAAATAAGTCTTCCCCTGAGTTCCTCCCCTCCTATTTACAGGTAATTGAGCATGACATTTCTATTGTACTTTATAAATATATAAAGCCTTTGCCAACATGAGCTATAAATTCTATAAATTTGCTGAAGTTTAGTCTCCCTACTGTGCTATATAGAACATTATAACTTTTTTTTTGTCTGCATAACTGTATTTTGGTACCTATTATCAGCCTCCCTTTATCCCTCCTCCCCAATCCTTCCTAATTTCTAGTGACCATATTTCACTCTGTAATCCAAAGAAATCAACTTCTTTGTTTTCACATATGAGCAAGAACATGAGATCTTGTATTTCCTTTTCTGGTTTATTTCACCTGACATAATGCTCTCCAATTCCATCCATGTTACCATAAATTCCAGCAATTTATTCCTTTTTAAAGCTGAATAATATTTCATCATGTGTATGTGTGTGTGTGTGTATGTACATGTGCACTACATCTTACTTATTCATTGATGAATATCTCAGTTGATTCCACATCTTGGTTAGTGTGTACGGTGTAGCAGTGAACTTAGGATATCTCTACTATCTGATTTCATTTCCTTGGGATACTTGGATCACATGGTAGTTCTGTTTTTAGTTTTTTGGGAAATTTCCATACTGTTTTCCATAATAGCTATACTAATTCACATTCCCACACTATATATAAATGTTCCCCTTTCTCCACATTCTTTCTATTCTCTTTTGTCTTTTGTTTATAGCCATTTTAACTGGAGTGAGATAATCTCTCATTGTAGTTTTGATTTGCATTTTCCTAATGATTAATAATGTTGAGCATTTTTTCATACACTTATTAATTCTATCTTTGGAGAACCATCAATTCAAAATATTTGCCAAATTTTGAAATGATCATTCTTTTTGTAGTTGCTGCTGTTATTGTCAATGTTGTTGAGTCTTCTGAGTTCCTTGTATATTTGAATACTAATCCCTTGTTAGAGGAGTGGTTTGTAAATATTTTCTTCAGTTCTTCAAGTTGTCTCTTGCCTGTTTTGATTGTTTCCTTTGCTATGCAGAAGTAATCTTATTTGTTTCTGGTTTTGTCACTTGTGTTTTGGGGGTCTTATCCAAAATTCTATTGACTATACTAATTTCTCAAAGTGTTTTTCCTCATGTTTTCTTCTAATGGTTTCATTGTTTTGGGTCTTACATATAAGATTTTATTTTTTTGAGATAGATAGACAGATACATTAAAAGAGTTAATTTTATTCTTCTACAGATGGATAAATTTTCGCTGCAACATTTATTGAAAAGATGTTCTTTCCCTATTGTATGTTTTGGGTACCTTTGTAGTGGCTATAGATGTTAGGGTTAATTTCTTCATTCTCTAGTCTGTTCCTTTGGTTGGTTGACCCATTTTTATTTTAGTACCATGCTGTATTTGTAACTCTAGTTTTCTGTTCTTTTGAGATCAGGTATTGTCGCAGTCTCAGATTTGTTCCTTTTGTTCAAGATGATTTTAAATATGCATGGGTCTTTTTAAATTCCATTTGAATGGTTGGATTTTTTTCTCTATTTCTTTGAAGAACAACATTAATTTATTTGATGAGGACTACAATGAATCTATAAAACACTATGGCTAGTGTGGACATTTTAGCAATAAATTCCAGGAAGTATTTCAATCCATAACATGGGAGGTCTGTCCTTTTGGTGAGGAAGGGTGTTTTTCAATTTCCTTCAACGTTTTGTAGAAATTATTCATTTTTTTTGGTTAAATTTATTTCCATAATTATATATATATATATATATGTATATATATATATATATATATATATTTTTTAGCTATCATGAATGGGATTTCTTTCTTTCACATCAATTCTATTGATCTATACATGTACTATTGATTCTGTTTGCTAATTTTGCATTCTGCAACTGAAGCAAAATTTTATCAATTTTTTTGCCATAGTCTTTTAAGTTTTCTGTATATAAAATAATGTTGCCTGAAAGCAGAGATAATATTATTCTTCCTACTTATTGGAATTTTCTTTATTGCTCTCTTTATTGCTCTGGCTAAGATTTCAATGCTATATGAACCAAGAGTGGTGAAAACAGACATCCTTATATTGTTTCTGATCATTGAGAAAATGATTTCAACTTTTTCCATTCAGTACCATGTTGCCGTGTTGCCTGTGTGTTGGTCATATACAGTCTATTTTGCTGAGGTTCATTTCTATACCTTACTTGTGGAGGTTGTTTATTTTTTTATCAGGAAGGGATGATGAAATTTATCAGATGCATTTTCTGCCTCTTTTGAGACGGTTTCTGTCCTCTTCCTGTTGAAGTGATGTTTTACATGTACTGATTTGTACGAATTGAACCATCCTTGCACCCTCAGAGTAAATCCTACTTATTTTGGTTGTGTTACTGGCTTTAATTTCCTAGTATTTAACTGAAAGATTTTGCATCTGTGTCATCAAGGATACTGAGTTGATATTGAGTTGTAGTTTTCTTCTTTTATTATGTCCTTATATGGTTTTAGCATCAGAGCAATGCTGACCTGTAAAATGAGTTTAGAAATATTTTCTCTCAGAATTTTTTTGGAATGTTTTGAGAATAATTGATATCATTTCTTCTTTGAAAGTTTAGTAAAATTTAGCAGTGAAGCCATTTGTTCCCAGGATTTTATTTGTTGGAGACTTTATTTACTGACTCAATCACATTATTCATTTTTGGTCATTTAGGATGTTTTTGTCTTCATTATTCAATTTTTGTAGGATAAATGTGTCCAGAAATTTATTCATTTCTTTTAGGGTTTCCAATTGAATAGCTTATAGTTGCTCATACTTCAGTGATTATTTTCTAGATAAAGGGGATACAAAAAATAGAATATTATAAAATAAATGAATAAGATTGATTGAAATTGACTTGTTGTTGGAACATAACACTTAAAGTATAACATTAATGAAAAAAATTCTGGGTACACTGGTACTTACCTGTAATACCATCAGCTTGGGAGACTGAGGCAAGAGGATCACATGTTCAAGACCAGCCTCAGCAACTTAGTAAGGCCCTAAGCAACTTGGTGAGAACCTGTCTCAAAATTAAATAAAAAAAGAGGAA
The DNA here is from genome assembly GCF_902686445.1 of Sciurus carolinensis. NCBI lineage: Eukaryota > Metazoa > Chordata > Mammalia > Rodentia > Sciuridae > Sciurus > Sciurus carolinensis. The sequence goes on along the minus strand of NC_062217.1, from coordinate 107,500,023 downwards.
AAAGAAAAAAAGAAAAGAAAACAGGCGAACAAACAAAAAGGACTAGGGATATAGCTCAGTAATGAAGCAGCCCATGAAGAAATCTCCAGTACCAAAAAAAGAAAAAGAAAAAAAAAAAAAAAAAAAAAGACAGATAAATTCTTATTTTTTTAATAGAAACTCAATTCTGTATTGAAAACACAAGGGAGAACTGTGTTAATCATGATTCATTTGTTAAAAGTACCCAGGGCAATCAAGTATAGCTAAAGTTTGTCTAAACAAGACTGTTCCAAGTCTTTCCACAAATAATCAACATATTAGATAAAGGTAAGAAAATCTATTTTAAATCTTCTGTGGAGCAAGAAAAAACTAGTAAATATAAATGTGTATTTTCCAAACAAGTGAATAAACAATTATACCTGCTTTGCACTGATCAGATTATTATGAGAATCATGGATAAGTCTGAGCTTAGTTTATAAACAGATGGACTATTGAAAATACGTGTTAAAGAATACAACCAGTTAAGAAGAGACTAGAAAATAATATTTATTAGAACAGAAAAAAAAAGATGAGATGTGAAATTGAACAAATTTCTTAATGTTTATGAGAATTCAAATCTTAAACTTTTTTGGAAAATGGAAATACATGCAAACTACATGAAGGACACTGTTATCGTTCAATAAATGTTAATTTCTCTATATTTTTGCTGAAAAAATGAAGCTTCTTGATTGAGAAGTGGGGAGGGAGATGAACTGCGAAGCTATACTGTGATACTTAAATTATTTTTTAGTGAAGTTCATGCACAGTATGAAATGAATTTTAACTAAAAAGTTTTAGAGAAAAAAGAATTTCTGAAAAAAGTTTCAGAAAGAAAATGAAAGTCTTATAAGAAGCAATTTAAGCACTGTTTCTAGGGACAAGTATACAGAGGAAATGGGAAGGAGAGAGAAGATACAGCCAGTGTGGGTTAGAAGGACAAATATGAAAGGATTATGCTTATTGTTATGGAAATGATCTAATACTAGTTATATTTGGAATTTATGAATATTAATTTTGGGTAAAGTAAGATATAGAAATGAGAGTTATTAAGATGTCTTTACAAACAGAAGCTGCTTCATATTTCTTCCCATGAAAGAAAAATGAGAAAGCAAGAGAAAGTCATAAAAGGAAACTGTGGTAATGTGAATTCATTTGAGGCATAGCTAGAAGAAGATAAAACAGAGGATTTTACCTTTAGGAATAGTGACACTCTGAACCTTTACCCAGGCTGATTTAACTACCTATTAATATTATATGTAAAGTTATAGATATAACTGTTTTAAAAGTAAGAGCAAAATCCTGGAGGAATTATTATGGTCCTATTCTTTTCTTTTTAAATTCAGTGTATATGAAATTCTCCAGTGGTCATTGGCTTCAAGTATACTGTTCTATTTTGAATCTAAAAGACGTGGACTAATAGTATATTTTTCAGCATACATTTGTTACCCATTGAAAATTATATATTTATAAATAAGCACATACATATTTATATATGCATTATCAAAAAGTTAAAAAGCTAAACTTGACAAAATTAAATTGTGATTACTTAACCATAAAATCTTATATAGTTTATAAAAGAAAACCAATGTGAAGATTACATGTGTATCTGTTGCTGACCCAGTTCCATGCTGACTTTCAGAGAAGCATTCCCATGCAATCATGGGAACTGGAATCCTACAGAACACTAAAAAGTCAGCTGTAAAATTGTACTGTAGCTTAGGAAACTGTTTGCAATTCACTGGGAATCTCTGTTACCAGGTCTAAGTCCAACTCTGTCAACTGAGACACAAAAGAAGGAGATAGATAATGAATTTAATTTAAAATAGTTCTATAATAATAATGAGTGCCACTTAAAATAGCCAAGGTATAGAATCAACCTGTCCATCAACAGAGGAATAGATAATGTATTATAAGTACACAATGAAATAATATTTATTCTTTAAAAGGAAGTTTTATGGTTTGGATATGTGGCGTCTCCCAAAAGCTTATGTGTGAGATAATGCAAGAATGTTCAGTGGTGAAATAATTAGATTATAAGATCTATAACCTAATCAGTGATTAAACTAATGACAGGAGTTAATTATGTTGTTACTGTAGGTAGGTAGGATGTGGTTAGAGGAGGGTTTCACTGGGAATGAGCCTTTGGAATTCATAACTTGTCCTTGGTGTGCAGAGACCTCTCTGTTTCTGGTTGCCCTGTTCTGAGTTGCTTTTCTCTGCAGTGCCTTCCTCCCTGACTTTTCTCTGCTCACCTTGGCCCAGAGCTGTGGAGTTGAGTGACCACAGACTGAACCTTGGTGAAACTGTCAATTACAAATAAAATTTTGCTTCCCTAAATTGTTCTTATTGAATCTTTTGGTCACAGCAATTCAATCTTACTAATGTAGAAGGTAATTCTGTCATTTATTGCATGGATGATACTGGAGGACATGCTACGTGAAGTAAGCCAGGCACAGAAAGACCAGTACCACAATATTCCACTTACACTTAAAACCTAAAAAAAGGCCAAAATATAATTAGATGCTATAATAGTGATTAGTAGGGACTTGGATGGAGATATAATGGAGAAAGAATAGGCAAAGTTTACAAAGTTTCACTTAGATGAGAGGAAAATATTTTTGAGTATTGCATAGATAACATGCTGACTACAATTAAGTTAATAATTTTGTATATTCAAAATTGATGAGATGAAATTTCAAATATCTCATCACAAAAATAGTGAGATGAAAAGATATGTTAATTTGGTTAAATCACTCCACATGGTACACATATTATCTAAACATCATATTTTACCCTGTAAACATATTCAATTTTCATAAATTACAAACATTAAAAATTAACAATGAATAAGGAATAACAAGTATTCTCTAAGAGTAGAACAGTTATTTGCAAAATTTAAATTTGAAAGATATTTAACATTTAAATCAATTAAAATAACATGCTATAAACCTACTGAAAGGAATGCGCTAAGAAGGAAGTTTATACCATTCGGTGCCCACATCGTGAAAGCAGGAAGATCTCAAATATACAACCTATCATATGTCTCAAGGGAAAAAAAAAAGGAACAAATCAAATCCCAAACTATTAGAAGCAAAGAATTATATCTGAGCAGAAATAAATGAAATAGAGACTAAAAAGGAATAGGAAACATCAACTAAATAAAGAACTGTCTTAAAAAGTTAACAAATCCTCAGCTAGTGTATCAGACAGGAGAGAAGACTCAAATAAATAAATTCAGAAGTGAAAAGAGACACATTAAAATTAACATCACAGAAATATGAAGGATCACTAGAAATTATTATGAACAACTGTATACCAACAATTTGATAGGCTAGAAGAAATGGAAAAACCCCTAATACCTTCCCTTTACAAGACTGAATCATGAAGAAATAGAAAACTTGAACAAATGAATAACAATCAATGAAACTGAATCTGTAACGAAAAGTATCCCATTGAAGAAAAGCCCAGGATCAAATGATTTCACAGCCAACTTCTACCAAACAAGTAAAGAAGACCTGTACCAAATCTTCTTAAATTATTACAAAAAAAACATTGAAGAAATAATTCTTCAAAATATATTCTGAGACCAGTACTACCTAATACCAAAACAGGGACACAACAGAAAGGAAACTACAGTCCAACATCCTTGATGAACATAGAAGTAAAAATCCTCTACAATATACTAGTAAACTGAATCTACACAGCACATTAAAATATTTATTCACCATATCCAAGTGGTATTAATCCCAGGAATACAAAGATGATTCAATATACACAGGTGAAGAGATGTAATACACCAGATCAACAAAATCAAGGACAAAAATCATACAATCAGCTCAGTAAGTGTAGACAAGGCATTTGGTAAAATTCAATAGCTCTTTTTGATAAAAACCTGAACAAATTAGGTATAGAAGGAACATACAGAGCTATAGTAACAAGACCAGTATGGTACTGGCATCAAAATAGACATGAAGACAAATGAAGTTGATGAGACAATACCAAATATTTATAGCCATCCGATTCTTGATAAAGATGTAAAAAATGTATGTTAGAGAAAAGACAACTTGTTCAACAAGTGGTGCTGGGAAAATTGTATATTGGCATGTAGAAGAATGAAATTAGATCCCTATATCTCACCCTGCACAAAAGTCAAATCAAAATTGATCAAAGTCTTGGGAATTAGAACAGAAACCTTGCAACTATTAGAAAAAAACAGGGTCAACACTCCATCAGGCAATGTTTTTCTCAACAAAATCCCTGAAGTTCAAGAAATAAAACTGAGAATCAATAAATGGATGCCCTCAAACAAAACAGCTTCTGTAAATCAGAGGAAATGATTAAGAGAGTGAAGAGTCTACAAAATGAGAAAAAATGTTTGCTAGCTACTTTTGACTCTTTGTCAAAAAAGAACTCAAAAAAATTAATGCCAAAAAATCCCAAATAACCCAGTTAATAAATAGGCCAAAAATAAATAGAAACATCTCAAAAGAGAAAATACAATAGCCAATAAATATATGAAAAAATATTCAACATCTCTAGCAAACAGGGAAATGTAAATCAATACTACATTAAGATTTATTCTGACCCTAACCAGAATAACAATTATCAAGAACATAAATAGTAATAAATTCTGGAGCGGGTGTGTGGGAAAAGGTACACTAATTCACATATGCCCATTATTATTATTATAATGGTGGGATTGCAAATTAGCACAACTCTGTAAAGCAGTGTGGATATTCCTCAAAAACTAGGAGTGAAAACACAATGACCCATCTATCCCACTCCTCGTATTCAGCTAAAAAAACTAAAATCAGCATACTATAATGATAGATAGAGTCATTTTGATGTTTACAGCAACACAATTCACAATAGCCAAATTATGGAATCAATGAAGATACTCATCAACAGATTAATGGGTCAAGAAATTGTGGTATTGTGATATGTTTATACACAATGGAATTTTATTCAACCTTGAAGAGTGAAATAATGGCATTTGATGGGTAAATGGATGGAAATGAAGAAAATCATGCTACGTCAAATTAGTCACACCCTGAAAAATCAAGAGCTGAATGTTTACTCTCACATGTGGAAGTCAGAGCAAAATAAGGGAAAGAAGGGGGCAGGAAAGGAGATTGGATATCATAAAGATATAAGATAAACAAGTAGAGTAGAAGAAGGAGAACAAGGAGGAGTGAGGAAAGAAGGGAAAGGGGTAGAAAGATGGAACAAATTAAATCACTTATTACATATATAAATGTAGCAAAAGAATATCACCTGTATATATACATGTATGGATACATATGTGTGTGTGTGCATGTGTGTACAAAATACCAATCAAAAGTAAAGGAGTGAAAGGAAGATCAATAGAGGAGAAGAGGGAGAACAAGGGGATAGAGGAGGCAAGGAAAAGGGAATGGGAGAAATGGGGACTGAAATCAAATTCTTCTCATGTAATATATTGTCAAAATGAACTCAAATACTATGTATAATTACAATGCTCTAAAAATAATAATAATGATAATAATAATAATAATAATAATGGGCATATGTGATAAGTTAACAACCATGTTTCACCACCTGTATTCATAGTATCAAAAATCCTAGTCAAAAGCGATCAAGCAAGAGAAAGAAATAAAAGGCATCCAAAAGTATAAGTCAAATTATTACAGTTGGAAAAATGACATGATCTTACATATAGATAATCTCAAGGAATCTGTCAAAAATCTTTCAGAACTAATAAAGAAATTTAGCAAATTTGAAGGATACAAAACCAACATAGAAAATTCAGCAGTAGTTGCTATATGCTAATAATGAATTACCTGATATATAAATCAAGAAAGCAATTCCATTTACAGTAATACCAAAAAAAATACTTAGGAATAAATTTAGCTAAAGATGTGAAATATTGCTACTATTAAAGCTATAAAACATTCATGAAAGAAATGAAGAGGGCACAAAAAATTGAAATACATCCGGTGTCCATGGATTGAAGAATTAATATTGTTTAAAAGTTCATATGTCCCAAAGCGATCTACAAATTAAATGAAATCACTATGAAAATGCCAATGACATTCTTCACAGAACTAGAAAAATAATTCTAAGTTCAGTATGGAGTCCCAGACATACTGAATAGCCAAAGCAATCTTGAGCTAAAAGAAGAAAGCAGGAGGTATTATATCACCTGCCTTCAAAATTGACTATGAAGCTACAGAAATCAAACAGCACTGTATGGGCATAAAAATAGACATATACACAAACTGAAAAGAAGAAAGAATCTAGGGGTAATGCCACACCTCTACAAGCAATTGATTTTCAACAAAGGGTCTATGAACATGCATCAGAGAAAGACAGTAAATGGTGATGGGAAAGTTAGATATTCATATGCAGAGTGAAACTAGATCTGTATCTTTCAACAATTAAAAAAATTCTCTCAAATTGGATTAAAGAAACACAAAGCCTGAAACTTTGAAACTACTAGAAGAAAACATGGGAAACTCTTCAGGATATTTGAATTGGGCAAGGGTAATTTGAATAAGAAACCAAAAAACAGAGGAAACAAAAGTAAACACACAAATGGAATTACATCAAACTTGAAAGCTTCTTCAGAGTAAAGGAAACAATAATTTACAGAAAGAGTAAAGAGATAATTTACAAAAAGAGATAAAATATTTGCAAACAATAGACCTGACAAAGGGTTCATATTCAGAATATCTAAGGATCTCAAAATTTAACAAATAATCCAATTAATAAATGGACAATAGACCTAAGTAGATATTTCTCAAAAGAAGAAATACAAATGGTCATCAATCATTTGAAAAAAAATGTTCAACATCATTAATCATGAGGGAATTTCAAATCAAAACCACAGTGCAATATCACCTTCCTCCAGTAATAATGGCTAGAATAAAAATCCTTAAGAGAAAAAATTCTGAAAAAAGATGGAGAAAAGGGAAACTTTACACATGCTTGGTGGGAATGTGACACAGACATCATTAGCCTATGTACATGCATGATTACACGAATGGTGTGAATCTACATTGTGTACAACCATAGAAACGAAAAGTTGTACCCCATTTGTGTACAATGAATCAAAATGCAACCTGTAAAAAATAAAAAAAAAAATTTTAAATTAGTACAATCAACATGGAAGACCGTTTTAAGTTCTTCGAAAACAGAGAAATAGAATTGTCATGTTATCTAGCAATCACATCTTTGGACACGTATTTAAAGGAAAAGAAATCATTCCCATGTTCATCAGCCCTGTTCACAGCAGCCAAGAAATGGAAACAGCCTGTGTCCATCCACTGATGAACAGATAACAAAAATGTGGTACATACACACAATGGAATATTTTTTAGTGATTTTTTTGCAACAACATAAAATAGAATAGAAATGGAAATTATCATGTTAAATGAGAGAAGTCAGGCACAGAATGACAAGTACTGCTTGATCACACATATGTGGAATCTAAAAAATTGATCTCATGGAAGTTGATAGTAGAAGGGTGGTTGTTAGAGGCAGGGAGGGTGGGGCTACAAAGATGTGAGCAGAGGTCTATAAAATAAGTTAAAATACTTATGTATATAAATTAATGAATGAAGAATAGCAAGTATGCTCTGAGAGTGAAGAATTATTTGTAGAACTGAACATTTGTATCAGATAAGATAATGAATTAAAGTTTTATGAGAAATCACTAGATTTACAGATTCTAGCTTATTACTCTAATTCAACTATTATTCAATGGAAGAACTTCAGCAAATCCTTTAAGAGGTACTGACAATTTTATTCTCTGTGAAATTCAGGATTTGTATGAGTTTATGCCTATGATTTCTTTTTATCTCAATAGTTTATGATTCTAAAATATAGTTTTACAAGTCCTCTGTCACTAGCAAATATCCAAGTGCTTATTTGACAGATGCTAAAGTGACCCATAGGAAAGCAGAGGTGAACTCAGTGTCCACCAAACCAACAGTCAGTGAGTGCATGACAAGCACCAAGCAGAAAATGCGCACATCAGATCTTCAGATTAGTTTTGACATCTTCCCCCCGTGAAGTCCTCAGAGGTTTTTGTCAGCACTTTCTTTAAATTCAAGGGGTGAGAAAAGTAACATTCTGCATCAGAAAAAGACACATTAAGGGAATATGCCATTCAAAGTCATTAGGATGGAGTCCAGGATCTGCCACAGCAGTTCTTATCATTGGTAAGAGTTTCCTGTGATGTTTGATTATTCACAAGATGGAGATACCTAGAGGTCAAGACACATCACAAAATTCCAAACCCATCACTTTCAGACACAGCAGTATTCATAAAAATGTATGTAGGGTTACTAGCTGGGCATTTTTGAAGTTCATATCAGTTGTAGCAATTGAATTAGGAATTCTGAAATCAAAACAAAGTAGATTTGTTAGGAAAATGAAATAAAAAAGGAACAAACTGAGATTGTTGGTCAGATGTCAATGCACAGACAGTAGGGAAAACAGGGCATAAACTGGGAGAATTGACTATTTAAAAAGCTGAAAACTAAGGGTAATTCTTTCTAAAATCGCCACTTAGGACTATAATGTAGTTTAAATATTTTGAAACTGTAAAGTCCCATTTGAATCTGAATGATTGGGAAATCTCTTTCATCAATTTTTTTTTCATCAGTTTAACAGTAATGAAATCTTTAAATAAATACTATGCGAATGTCCCTGCTTGCTCTTCTGTAGAGGTGGTTGTCCTACACTGTTTCTTAAGTTAGAGGTCTGCTGTCATTGTGTCCACGTCAGAGATCCGCTTTGATTCAAGTCCTCGGAGTAGCAATGTGTGCAAATCATTGAGTGTTAATTATCTTAATATGAAAAGAGAGAGTGGTCAGTTGATAGTGCTTCCATTCCTGAAGCAGTTTGCCAATAAAAGACATAATTTTTATAGGGGACCAATATACTTTTCCCAGAAAATAGTCATTAGTTGACTTTAACATGCCTACATCAAGCATATCCAGAGTTTGTGTCTGTTCTTCTAAGATCCACAAATGAATTCTGATTTTGACGAGCATTCAGTGTAGCCTATGCCAGGCTCTTCAGTAAGCTCAGGGAAGAGACTAAACAACTTTTTAAAATTGCACATTAATGTTTTGGATCTTTTTAGGTTGAGAAAATTTCTCAAAGTGGAAGATTTATTCTTAGAATAAAGTTTTAAATTATTTTTTATATTTCTTACTGAAACTGTCACAATTCAGGGCTAATGATTTTCAATAAAATGATCCATAGAGAGTAATGTTTGTAACATTTAATTTGAATTAGTCTTAGTGTAACTAAGAATTTGTGAACTGGATACTTAATATCATGCTTCATCATATTTAAGAAAATGTTTTGGTAGAAGATAAAAATGACTAAATATGATTTGGAGTGTGATGCTGTGGTATGATATATGCCTACTATCACTTATCCTAAACATTTAGTGTTGTTTCAAATTTTGGACTTAAACATTTACAAAACTGAGATGATGCATACCCAATAAAATGTATAATTCCCCTGGTGGGTTCTTAACACATATTCCCAAGCAAACACGCTAATATGTGTCCAACAATCATGTCCATTTTAGTCAGATTTTGCTGCCCAATGCATTTAAACCAACTTTAGTGGGAGATAAAAGAACTCTTGATTTTTCAGAATTTTTATATTTTAGGAATATATGCAAGGTATTTTGAATATTTTTGGAAAGTTCTAAATCTAAAATTGCTTTATGTTTGTAAGTAATTAAAATATAATTTTAGGAAACTTGGTAAATTTTAAAGTATATGAAAATTACTTGCTTCAAAATTCCCCCAAACTATTTTATTTTTGCAAAATTACTTATTTTTTTCTGCTCATTAGTATGTATATTAAGAATTGCCTTGCTTAACAAGATGATGAGTGAAATTTGTAGTAAAGGTTGACTTGATAAATTTTTCCTTTTTTAATGAGTAAAACTGTACTTGCTGGATTTCTGCCCAAATTGATGTTTAGCAAGCTGGTAAATCCTCACAAAATCTTTGTGTTTTGTTCTAGAATTCTTAGGAACATCTTTTTTCTGCTTTAGTATTTGATACCTTTCCTACTTCTACCTTTCATTTTACCCTAACACATGTCATAGTATATAAAGTACCCTACAAAACAGTCTTAAAATCACTTAGTAATTATGGATGTTAAATGATACTAACAGAAATTAACAAAAAACAACTCAGTTCAACCACATTACCAATATTTGATAAATATTAGAAATTCAAGACACATGAATCTAAGACTCCTATTTTTTAGGAACTTACAATTCATTTTGATTCCAATCTAATATGATTATAGGGGTGTGTGACTTTGAGTGAAAGCCAGTACAAGGATTAGAAAGTTATTTTTACTTTCAGTGTTGCATGGATGAGTGGCCAATGAATCAAAGTTCCAGCTGAAACTGCTCAGGATTTTTGGAAAGTAACTTAGTGGAGAAAGGAGAGAACTGCCTGGAGATATAAATGGTGACTTAGTAGTGGGTACATTGGATATTACTGACAGCCTAAATGAAAGATCCATTTAGACACCAAGGAACAGAAGTAGCATCCAGGAGACTTGGAGTGGTTTGGGGGAAGATAAAAAGAAAGCGAGTAAGATAATTAAGCCATCATTTCTTAAAAGTCTTGACTCAAACCTTCAGATCCCAGGGCTCAAAAGTAAGCAGGCAATGATACAGACAGGTTTTGTGAGGATTTACCAGCTTGCTAAAGACCAAGCTGGGCAGAAATTCAGCAAGTAGAGTTTTTCTCATTAAAAATTTAAAAAGGTGAAGTTTATCAAGCTTTAATACAAATTTGACTGATCATCTTATTAAGCAAGACAATCCTTAATATACATATAAATTAAATGGAGAAAAACACATGTAATCTCACAAAGTAAATCTATCCTACAAAAATTGGCTTGATTTAAAAAAAATTAAAAAAACAAGATAGGATACACAGAACAATACAAATGTTTATACTATGGCCACATTGATGTCATATGGATCATTGCATAATTTTATATTATTTACAGCATTTTCTCACTAGAATGTATTTCTTTCAATTTTTTTTGTTCTTCATTTGGCTAAATCCTAAAGAAGCCTTAGGATTGTGATAAATATTCCTTTTTAAGGAAGATGTCTTCTAGTCTCCTGGTCTAAATTAGTCCTGATGTCTGAGTTTTAAAAAAGATTGATGAAGACTGAATGAGGTGAACATATATGAAGTTTGCAGAATTATGCAAACACATGATTAAGTCCTATAAGCATCTTATTGGTAGTCACATTATTATGAGAGTCTATATTTTATCATATGTAGTTTGTGGGTTTGCTCATCAGGCAGCAGTGTACTGATATCCTGACTCTGCCATTGATTAACCATCTGTCATCAGAAAATGTTCTTGAAAATTCTGAGTATTAGTATTCTCATCCGTAGTAAGGAAAATAATGACCAGCTCTACAAGGCTTAAAACTGCAGACAAATATTTGGGTGCTTAATAAATATTTATTCAATCATACCCTTCCTCTAACCCTTTTTACTATATGCTTAAATCAGATTTAAATTGTTAAAGAAGAATGTCTTCCAGTACACTGTGTGGTATTTGATGTTGTAAAGACTTTACAAATTCAGTTTAATTACAGGCAAATTTAATCCATTCCTCAGATTCAAAGCAGGGGAGCTGGATTTGGAGATAAAATAACTGAGTGTGAAGAGTGAACCTAAACTACAAAAGTAACATTGGTCTTAATGAGAAAAAGAAGATAATATGTTCATTAAAATAACTCAGTATAATTCTAGAAATATAAATTAACTATGAGATAATTAAAATACAATTGTTTATTTTTAAAATTTTTTACAGACTGCATTTTGATTCATCGTACACATAAAATATATAGGAGAAAACTACATTAAAGTTACTTTTTGAAATGCAATATTGTAAGTCTTTTTATAAGACCACATTTAAAGACTGTGATGTTTTGATTCCTGTCTTTTAACATAGCATTAATTAGAATAGAAAGTATAGCAGGAGACAGCAAATTGATTTAGTTTCATGGCTTTTAATCATGAAAGACAAAGTTTGTGCATTTTTCACATATGTAAGAAGAACCAGACAGAGGGAAGGAGCAGTTAGTAAATTCCTGAAAAAGTTCATCAATGGCAAAAGTTTTTAGAGGTACTCACTAGTTTAAAACTGAAGAGATGAATTCTAAGTACTACACGTTAACACATTTGATCTTCTGATAATAGGCTTTGTTGTGGAGAGGGATAAATGTTGTGGGTGATAACATAAATGAAGTAATACATAGCATGGGTAGATATACCTTGAGTGTTCTGTCAGGAAGGAATGCTAGCAGCATCCACATCTGTCCTGTTATCTCTTAATTTTCTATCATTTCTGTATTATTATTATTTTTTTTTTCTGAATTGGTAGTCAGGTTGGGCAGGAATAACTTCACAGACCTGTCACCTAAGCAATTAGGATATTGGCAGGGAAGGGTTTTGGTTTAATAATTGGTTCAGGTGGAATGAAAGTCATGCCAACTTCAATTTGTTACCACTGACAATATATTCTTGCACAACTTTTCTTTCTTGCAACCCTTATTAAAAGTAAGAAGAAAGCGAGCTTGTGCTATTCAAGTCCAAATGACAAGTAAAAGAAAAATTTTCATATTCTGATGAGGAACTGAATTCGGCATGATTGCCAGGTGTCAAATTGTTCCATATTATTTTGTTGATATCTTTGTCCCTTTCCTCCCATTTCAGTAACTGTTCTTCCCACAAATAATTTTCTGAATTAGTGAAGAATCAGGACTTAATAAGTGAGGTGTTACAAGATTTTTTGTTCATTGTCCACTTATTCAACATTGATTTAGCAAACCCCAAGTAACTTGTGATTGAATAGGACACACACAGAGATAAACACACATTTAAATAGTTGACCTTGTAAACTTTTTCTAATTGAATACTATCTATTCCTTTCAACATTTGAGTAATGAAAAACAAAGCAGTGCTAACATTTATGATAATCTGAGTTTAATTATATCAAAACATGTTTTACAATATGTCGTGGTGAGTTAGAAGTGGTATTAGTGATGAAATTTTTATACCAACAACATGAAAAATCAAATTAGGGAAAAGAGCATTTTTCTACCATTAATAAATGTTCTTTAGTACAGCATTTAACATGCAGTAAAACTAAATAATAAATATAATAATATAAAACCATACAGGATCTTTATTTTAGAAAATAAGTTATATGATTAATTTTTTAATGTAACATTTACATAGTCACTAGTCCCCAAACCATTTAAAGTAACATCTTTAAAATAAGGGAAAACTTCTATGTTTTCATATACTGGCACATCGGCCTTGGAAGTGGTTAAAATCTATTATTTAGAACTTCAATTGTTTCATGTCAATTTCTAGTTATTTTTGACTTCCAAATAGGTTATTTACTAAAGGCATTTGCATATCCCCTTTACATTCTTCCCTGTGCTATTTGTCTCATTTTTTTCTTGTGGATTACATTTTACCTTTCTCACCATTTATATTACACTCAGACACCTCTGCCTGAATGCTAACTTCAGCAAAGTAAGAATCCTTCTCAGTCTATTCACAATTGTATCATGGGCAGCCACAGTAAGTCCTTAATTACTTCAAGACTTCATAAAGAAAATTATCAGGAGAGGTTCAAGATGGCGGACTAGAGGGCGGCTGCATTTCATGTTGCTCCAGGACTCAAGATTCAAAAGAGGAGATAGTGACTTGGGACCAACTCAAAGCCGCCCGGGGAGTTTCTCCCATAGGGGAGGCGTCCCCGAAGGGGCAGTAGCCCTGGAACGCAGAGAACTTTGTGAAGTACAGTGACTCGGCGGGTCGCCCCTCCCCCGCCGGAGCGGTAAAAACGGACAGCGAAGCGGAGCGAAAAATGGCGGATTGAAGTTTCCAGGACCGCGGGCAGATTCTCTAACCTAAGGAGACTCGTCTGCGAAGGGTGAGGCTCTCAAGCCCAGGAGGGAGGTCCGGGCCCCTGGGAACGTTGCCTACAAAGGCTGCCCCTGCCCAGGCGGCAAGTCACACCTCCCCTGCTGGAGCAGTGAACTCGGAAAGCGGGGATCTTTGCAAGGGAGGTTGTGCGACACACTGCTTGGTTTTGAAGCGATCTGCCAGGGCTCCAGCGGCTGCCAGAGAAAGAGTGGGGCGGCGAGTTGTTTGGATCCAGCAACCGCCTGAGCAACGGGGAGGGGGCTGCCCAGAGGAGGTGGAGGTACGCAGTGAGTGCCTTGGTCTCCAAGCGCCCACACCTGGAGGAAGAGACGAGCTACGGGTCACTGGGGCTTGGAGCATATGTACGAGGCTCCAAGTGACTGCTCAGAGGGCGGGTCGCATAGCCAGGCGATTAGGTGCATAGCAAGGTCCGGTCCAGGGACCTAGGCACCTTTTCTTGAATGAACTACACAGAGACAAACTGAGGGGCGAAGTGAAGGTTCCAGGACTTCAGGCAGCGTCTCTGAGAAGGGACAACCTAAGGAGACTCGTCTACGAAGGGTGAGGCTCCCAGGCCCAGGAGGTAGGTCTGGGCCCCTGGGAAGGCTGCCCTGCCCAGGCAGCAAGACACATCTACCCTCATTGGAACAGTGAGCTCGGAAAGTGGGAGACTTTGCAGAGGAGGCCGAGCAGCACACCGCTTGGTTTTTTGGTTTTTTGGACCAATCTGCCAGGGCTCCGGGGGCTGCCAGAGAAAGAGTTGGGTGGCGAACTATTTGGATTCAGCAACTGCCTGAACAACGGGGAGGGGGCTGTCCTGAGGAGGTGGAGGTGCGCAGTGAGTGGCTTGGTCTCCAAGCGCCCACACAGAACACCTGCCTGGAGGAAGAGACGAGTGACGGGTCACTGGGGCTTGGAGCATATGTACGAGGCTCCAAGTGACTCTTCAGAGGAGGGGTCGCATAGCCAAGTGATTAGGTGCAAAGCACGGTCTGAGCCGGGGATCTAAGCACCTTTTCTTGAAAGAGCTACACAGAGACCAGCTGAGGGGTGGAGCGAAGGTTCCAGGACTGTGGGCAGCTTCTCTGAGGAGGGGCCACCAAAGGAGACTCGTCTGCGAAGGGCAGGGCTCCCAAGCCCAGGAGGTAGGTCCAGGCCCCTGGAAACGCTGCTTGGGAAGGCTGCCCTGCACAGGCGGTAGTTGTGGACTGAGGAGAACCTCTAGGAGGGGAACGGACTAGTGAGACCTCCCCACCGGGTGGGTCTTCCCCGCAGAGTGAGGTTTTCCCACAAAGACAGTAAAACCAGAGACACAGGCCCAAACAGGCATTGCCTTAGCCCGCAGTCTAGCTCCCCTTTGGATGACCATTGGTCAACAAGTAGAGGCACCTCTGCCCTCTAGCAGGGAATATACCCCACCTGAAGACCACCACCCCTAGAGAGGCAGCTACCTAGGGGAACACCGAAGTATCAACTTCCTCTAAGACTTCAGGCTACTGAAGGATAAGAGGGGATACACTAGCAATCTTCAGGGACATTATAAGTCAATAGAGGAAATCTGCAACATCTCTGCAGTCCACTGATACCTGAACAATATGAGAAAACAAGGGAAGAAAATGCCTCAAACAAATCTGGATGTTATATCAATAAAATCCAATGACAGCATGGCAGAAGAAATGTCAGAAAGGGAGTTCAGAATGTACATAATCAACATGATAAGGGAAGCAAACGATGAAATGAAAGAGCAAATGCAGGCATTGAATGAACGCACCAATAGACAGTTAAAAGAACAAATACAGGAAGCATTTCAATAAAGAGTTAGAGATATTGAAAAAAAACCAAACAGAAATCCTTGAAATGAAGGAAACAATAAACCAAATTAAGAACTCCATAGAAAGCACAACCAATAGGATAGAACACCTGGAAGACAGAACCTCAGATATTGAAGACAAAATATTTAACCTCGAAAACAAAGTGGAACAAACAGAGAAGATGGTAAGAAATCATGAACAGAATCTCCAAGAACTATGGGATATCATGAAAAGGCCAAATTTGAGAATTATTGGGATTGAGGAAGGCTTAGAGAAACAAACCAAAGGAATGAACAACCTATTCAATGAGATAATTTCAGAAAATTTCCCAAATCTGAAGAACGAAATGGAAAATCAAGTTCAAGAGGCTTACAGGACTCCAAATACACAAAATTACAACAGACCCACACCAAGGCACATTATAATGAAAATACCTAACATACAAAATAAAGACAGAATCTTAAAGGCTGTGAGAGAAAAGAACCAAATTACATTCAGGGGGAAGCCAATACGGATATCAGCAGATTTTTCAATCCAGACCCTAAAAGCTAGAAGGGCCTGGAATAACATTTTTCAAGCCCTAAAAGAAAATGGATGCCAACCAAGAATCTTATACCCAGCAAAACTTACCTTCAGATTTGACAACGAAATAAAATCCTTCCATGATAAACAAAAGCTAAAAGAATATACAAAAAGAAAGCCAGCATTACAGAACATTCTCAGCAAAATATTCCATGAAGAAGAAATGAAAAACAAAGAAGCAAATCAGCAAAGGGAGGAGATATCCTAAAGGAACTCTCAAATAAAGAGGAACCAAGTCGTGTCAAAAATAAGCAAATAAATGAATAAAATGAGTCAAATGACCGGGAATACAAATCATATCTCAATAATTACCCTGAATATTAACGGCCTGAATTCATCAATCAAAAGACATAGACTGGCAGATTGGATAAAAAAGAAAGATCCAACAATATGTTGCCTGCAAGAGACTCATCTCTTAGAAAGAGATACCCAAAGACTAAAGGTGAAAGGATGGGAAAAAACTTACCATGCACATGGACCCAGCAAAAAAGCTGGGGTATCCATCCTCATTTCAGATAAAGTGGACTTCAAGCCAAAGTTAATCAGAAGGGATAAAGAAGGACATTTCATAATGCTTAAGGGAACCATAAATCAGCAAGACATAACAATCATAAATATCTATGCCCCAAACAGTGGCTCACCCATGTATGTCAAACAAATCCTTCTCAATCTCAGAAACCAAATAGACCACAATACAATAATACTAGGTGATTTTAACACACCTCTCTCTCCACTGGACAGATCTTCCAAACAAAAATTGAATAAAGAAACCTTAGATCTCAATAACACAATCAATAATTTA
This sequence comes from Sciurus carolinensis, assembly GCF_902686445.1. NCBI lineage: Eukaryota > Metazoa > Chordata > Mammalia > Rodentia > Sciuridae > Sciurus > Sciurus carolinensis. The sequence continues at coordinate 107,482,816 of NC_062217.1, read as the reverse complement.
GACTTAACAGACATTTATAGAATATACCATCCAACGAAGAGTGAATACACTTTCTTCTCAGCAGCACATGGATCCTTCTCTAAAATAGACCATATATTATGCCACAAAGCTAATGTTAGCAAATACAAGAAGATAGAGACACTTCCTTGTATTTTATCAGACCATAATGGATTGAAACTAGAAATAAATGAAAGAGCAAAAAACAGAAATTACTCCAACACCTGGAGATTAAACAATATGCTATTATATGAGGAATGGATAACAGAAGATATTAGGAAGGAAATTAAAAAATTCTTAGAGGTAAACGAGAACAAAGAAACATCGTATCAAAATCTCTGGGACACTATGAAAGCCGTACTTAGAGGAAGATTTATTTCATGGAGCGCATTTAATAAAAGAAGTAAAACTCAAAAAATAAATGAACTAACACTACAGCTCAAAGCCCTAGAAAAAGAAGAACAGACCAACACCAGAAGTAGTAGAAGACAGGAAATAGTTAAACTCAGAGCTGAAATCAACGAAATTGAAACGAAAGAAACAATACAAAAAATTGACAAAATAAATAGTTGGTTCTTCGAAAAAATAAACAAAATTGATAAACCTTTAGCCACACTAACAAAGAGAAGACGAGAGAAAACCCAAATCACTAAAATTCGGAATGAACAAGGAAGTATCACAACAGACACGACTGAAATACAAAACATAATTAGAAGCTATTTTGAAAATCTATATTCCAACAAAATAGAAAATTTCGAAGATATCAACAAGTTTCTAGAGACCTATGAATTGCCTAAACTAAACGAGGAGGACATGCACAATTTAAATAGACCAATTTCAAGTAATGAAATAGAAGAAGTCATCAAAAGCCTACCAACAAAGAAAAGTCCAGGACCTGATGGTTTCTCAGCCGAGTTCTACAAAACCTTTAAAGAAGAGCTCATTCCAATACTTTTCAAAGTATTCCATGAAATAGAAGAGGAGGGAACCCTCCCAAACTCATTCTACGAAGCCAATATCACCCTGATACCTAAACCAGACAGAGACACATCGAGGAAAGAAAATTTCAGACCAATTTCCTTAATGAACATCGACGCAAAAATTCTCAACAAAATTTTAGCAAATCGCATACAAAAATGTATTAAAAAGATAGTGCATCATGATCAAGTGGGTTTCATCCCAGGGATGCAAGGTTGGTTCAACATCAGGAAATCAATAAATGTAATTCACCATATCAACAGACTTAAAGTCAAGAACCACATGATTATTTCAATAGATGCAGAAAAAGCATTTGATAAAATACAGCACCCCTTCATGCTCAAAACACTAGAAAAAATAGGGATAGTGGGAACGTTCCTTAACATTGTAAAGGCCATCTATGCTAAGCCCATGGCTAATATTATTCTTAATGGTGAAAAACTGAAAGCATTCCCCCTAAAATCTGGAACAAGGCAGGGATGCCCTCTCTCACCACTCCTATTCAATATCGTCCTTGAAACTCTAGCCAGAGCAATTAGACAGACCAAAGAAATTAAAGGGATACGAATTGGAAAAGAAGAACTCAAACTATCCCTATTTGCTGATGATATGATTATATACTTAGAGGAACCAGGAAATTCCACCAGAAAACTCTTAGAACTCATAAGTGAATTCAGTAAAGTAGCAGGATACAAGATCAATGCTCATAAATCCAATGCATTTTTATACATAAGTGATGAATCTTCAGAAAGAGAAGTTAGGAAAACTACTCCATTCACAATAGCCTCAAAAAAAAATAAAATACTTGGGAATCAATCTCACAAAAGAGGTGAAAGACCTCTACAATGAGAACTACAGAACACTAAAGAAAGAAATTAAAGAACACCTTAGAAGATGGAAAGATCTCCCATGTTCCTGGATAGGCAGAATTAATATTGTCAAAATGGCCATACTACCAAAAGTGCTATACAGATTCAATGCAATTCCAATTAAAATCCCAATGATGTACCTTGCAGAAATAGAGCAAGCAATTATGAAATTCATCTGGAAGAATAAGAAACCCAGAATTGCTAAAGCAATCCTTCGCAGGAAAAATGAAGCAGGGGGTATTGCAATACCTGAACTTCAACTTTACTACAAAGCAATAGTAACAAAAACGGCATGGTATTGGTACCAAAATAGACAGGTAGATCAATGGTACAGAATAGAAGACACGGACACAAACCCAAACAAATATAATTTCCTCATACTAGACAAAGGGGCCAAAAATATGCAATGGAGAAAAGATAGCCTCTTCAACAAATGGTGCTGGGAGAATTGGAAATCCATATGCAACAAAATGAAAATAAACCCATATCTCTCACCGTGCACAAAACTAAACTCAAAATGGATTAAGGACCTCGGAATCAGACCAGAGACCCTGCATCTTATAGAAGAAAATGTAGGTCCAGATCTTCAACATGTCGGCTTAGGACCAGACTTTCTCAACAGGACTCCCATAGCACAAGAAATAAAAGTAAGAATCAACAACTGGGATAGATTCAAACTAAAAAGCTTTCTCTCAGCAAAGGAAACTATCAGCAATGTGAAGAAAGAGCCTACAGAGTGGGAGAAAATCTTTGCCAATCATACTTCAGATAGAGCACTAATCTCCAGAATCTATAAAGAACTCAAAAAACTCAACACCAAGACTACAAATAATCCAATCGACAAATGGTCTAAGGAAATGAACAGACACTTCACAGAAGAAGACCTACAAACAATCAACAAACATATGGAAAAATGTTCAACATCTCTAGTAATAAAAGAAATGCAAATCAAAACCACCCTAAGATTCCATCTCACCCCAATCAGAATGGCGATTATCAAGAACACAAGCAACAACAGGTGTTGGCGAGGATGTGGGGAAAAAGGTACACTCATACATTGCTGGTGGGGTTGCAAATTAGTGCAACCACTCTGGAAGGCAGTATGGAGATTCCTTAAAAAACTTGGAATGGAACTACCATTTGACCCAGCTATCCCACTCCTTGGCCTATACCCAAAGGACTTAAAATCAGCATACTACAGAGATACAGCCACATCAATGTTCATTGCTGCTCAATTCACCATAGCCAGATTGTGGAACCAACCTAGATGCCCTTCAGTTGATGAATGGATAAAGAAACTGTGGCATATATATACAATGGAATATTACTCAGCCATAAAGAATGATAAAATTATGGCATTTGCAAGCAAATGGACGAAATTGGAGAATATCATGCTAAGTGAGATAAGCCAATCTCAAAAAACCAAAGGAAGAATGATCTCGCTGATAAGTGGATGATGATACATAATGGGGTGTGGGAGGGGTTAGTTTTAGGGTTAGAGTGAGGGTTAGGGAGGGGGGCAAGAATGGGGGAAGGAAGGACTGTATAGAGGGAAAAGAGGGATGGGAGGGGTGGGGGGAAGGGGAAAAAAATAACAGAATGAATCAACCAACATCACCCTATGTAAACGTATGATTACACAAATGGTATGCCTTTACTCTATGTACAAACAGTGAAAGAACATGTATCCCATTTGTTCACAATAAAAATAAAAAAAAAAAAAAAAAAAAAAAAAGAAAATTATCATAACAGACAATAAGTGCACTCAGAAGGCCATGGCTATTCCCTAGCTTCAGATGCAGAATTTTGGCCTCATCTTTTGTACAGTAGCTAGCATCAGTAGCACTTTTGGTTAAATCACCAAAAGGAATACTTTTGAGAGGACAATAATACAGAAAGTGTCCATCCCTTTGTTTGATCAAGACTTGAGTCAGTGAGTAAGCATTAAGGAGTGGAGATTAATTTAGATTTCAGATTCCATGTGCCTCCTTAGTCAGAGTTATTCATATTGTGCACAAACTGCATGACCATGCCAGAAAAAACATTTCCTATTTTCTTGCTACAATGAGTTATATATCATTATCACTATTATAAAATTAACAGGATATACATTCAAAAAAGTGATTAAGGAACTACAAAAAAGAAAAAAAGAAGAGAAAAGCTATTCCTCTTTTCCAAAAGATTTGATTCCAAGAATAATTTTAAAATGTGAGATGAATGGATAAAGAAAATGTGGTATATATACAATGAAGTTTTACTTAGCCTAAACCAGAATGAAATTATGGCATTTGCTAGTAAATGACTGGATCTGGAGAACATCATACTTATTGAAATAAACCAGACTCAAAAAGTTGAGGGTGAAATATTTGCTCTCATATGCTGAAGCTAGGCCAAAATAAGGAAAACAAAGGGGGAGGAGGTTCAATGAAAATGGAAGGGAGATAAGTGGAGTAGAAGAAGGGGACTGAAAGGGAAAGAGGAGGGATAGGAAAAGGGAGGAACAGTGAAATAAAATTGACCTAATTATGCTATGTATACTTATGAACATAACACTGTGAATTTCATATATGTATGCATATATATGTACATATACACAAGTGTGTGTTGATTTGAAAAAAAAAAACTATAAATGGATAGCAGAAAAACAATTAGAGTAGAAGAGGAAGGAGAATAGGAGAAGGGAGGAGAGGAGGGAAAGAGGAAGTATAACAACTGAAGTGGGGCAAATTATACCCCGGTATCATGTATAATTTTAATGCACTAATAAAAGCATCAAAATGTTATTTGATGTGATTTCACATCAGAAGTATAGATCTCAATCAAAACATGGTTGTTAGTTAGAAAGAATACTGCTATGGTTTGAATGTGGTATCCCCCAAAAGCTCATGTGTGAGACAATGCCAGAATATTTGGAGAAGAAATGATTGGGTTATAAAAGCCTTAAACTAATCAGTGAATCGATCCCTGATGGGATTAACTGAGTGGTAACTGGAGACAGGTGGAGTGTGGCTGGAGGAAGTGATATATTGAGGGTGTGGCTTTGGAGTATATATTTGTATCCAGAGATTGGAGTCTCTCTCTTTGCTTCCTGAGCATCATGTGAGCTGCTTCCTTCTTCCACAGTCTTCTGCCATATTGTTCTGCCTTGCCCAAGGAATGGAACTGAACATCTGTAGACTGAGATCTCTGAAATTGTGAGCCCTCAAATCAACTTTTCCTCCTCTACAATTGTTCTGGCCAGGTCTTCTAGTCACAGCAGCAAAAAAGTGACTGAAACAAATACATACAAGCAGAAATAAAGAATAGCAATGTGTTCCCAGCTCTTAATCTGGCTTTTTTGAGTCAAAAACAAAATAATTGCTCTAACATATTTAAATTAAACTAAGATTTATTAAAATTAATTACATATACAAATTTCTAGAACATCATGTGAATTAAGTGATTCTCATCAGATTCATGGTAGAAATTTAACAAAAAGTTCCCCAAAGTTTATGAATTTTATTGGATGTTTTGATAATTGATAATTATGCATTGAGACTGTACATTATTTGCATATTTCTCTTTTTCTCGGGGGGTACTATGGATTCAACCCAGAGGCGCTTAACCCTGAGCTACATCTTCAGCCCTTTTTATGCTTTATTTTGAGACAGGGTCTTACTAAGTTGCTTAGGGTCTTCCTAAGTTGCTGAGGCTGGCCTTGAACTTGTGGTCTTCCTGCCTCAGCCTCCCAAATTGCTAGGATTACAGGTGTGTACCACCACACCTGGATATTTGCACACTTATTAATTATCATTCTACTATCAGTAGATATGGCTGTAGATCTGCAAAAATGTTATCAATATTCTTCAGAAGCAGCACAAGGAAATTCTTCTTCACCGTAAAAGATTCCACTAAGGTAACAATGAGGAAAAGCAAAACTGTGTAAGCAGTATGGTGGCACATGACTAGATCTCCTCTTGAAAAGTCAGGAGAGTAATATGTCATAAATTACAGGTTTAGTTCACAAGGGATGTTACTCTCAAATTCCAGAATCTCAAGACTATATCTTGACTTTCACAAGTTGATCTCTCTCTCTACCTTTCCTTTTCTTCCTATTTCTCTACACTTGCATTCATACAAACAAATTGAAAATAAAGCTTTGACAGTATTGCTGCAATTTTGCAAGACAGCTAAATCTTATCACCAACCCCTCCTCACCCCTCCTTTACGCTACAATCATTATGTGTATATTCCAGGGAATTACTGTCTCATTGGGTATCATCACGCTGCATCATGTACTCACTGATTTTAGTGACAAGTGGTTTATTAGGTAGACTATTTTTCCTTCATATCATGTTTCTCTTATCTCAGTGATGTAGCACTGATATGTGTATGAAAAAATATTCCAGCCATGCTCTGTAATATATTATGAAACCAAACTTCTGTACTACAATGCTTTTCCTCTATTTTATACACAGTAACAAAACATGTTGAATCATATTTTTGGCTGTTCATCCTGACTTTATGTGTATTTTCAAATTTGGCACTTACAACTCTGATCACTATGAAAGGCATCAGGTAATTCTCTACCATGCCAATTGTTTATTTAATAATAAACTTGTTTGATAAGCTTTGTCATTTCAAGAATCTTCAAATTGTTTTAATGCAATTCAGTGTTTGTCGTAGAAATGATAACATATAAGAATTGAGTAAGGTGTGCATATAGAAAGGCTAAGTAATGATTAGAACATGAGCAACACCTTTTATTTGAGTTATAGCTCTTTGGACATAAAAAGAATGTTAGCCAATATAAGTAAGTGAAGATCAAATGTCAGCCTGTCAGACACCTATAAATCACAATTAAGTTGTTTTCTAATTATAAATGCACCACTTGGCATTCAATTCCAGCTCTAGGATGTCAGGAAGAAAAGTTAATATTCTGACCCTGAGGTCTGCCAGCAGTAGACTTGCCTGATTGTTAAGTTTACATATTAATATAGGATATGCCTTTGTTTAACTCAGATCTGTCTCCCTTGAAGAACAATGCCAATTATTTTTCTTGCCAGTTTTTCAACTGCCAGGGCATACTTCTACTTGTTCAGTTCTCCCTGAAGTTCATGAAGCCAAATGATACAAAAGCAATGAAAGGGAAATCAATTTTATTTAAATTGATTTTTAATAACTTTTTGGATACTGCTGAAGAGATGGGCTCTCAGTATTACATTTCAAAAACTATTTGAAATACATATTAGATTTTCATGACTTTTAAGGATGACATAAACCAGTGATATACTATATATTTCAGCTATGCAGTCTGTGTTCCTCTTGCCAATCAACAGCTTTCATTACATGTTCCTGAGATGGAACTTGTTTGTTGAAACTGTGTCTCCCTTTTCATTTAGCAATATTAAACTTAATTTACTGGGATTTCTGAGTTAAAAATATTTGCTGTTAAACACCCGAAATATTTTATATCTTTTGGTCTCAATCTGTACTAGGAAAAATAAAATAGTTTTTTTATATTTATCCAAAGATACTTCGATCTGTGTCTCCAAGGTATGTTCAGATGAGATAATATCATTTGAGATAGTTTAATTTTACTGATTCTATATAAACATAAGTAAGGGAATCTTATGTAGCACTGTAAATCGGATCAAGATGGTAAGCAGGCTAAAAACTCCAAAGTTCACAAATACATTAAGTTCAGCAGTTTACAGTATCTCTAATTCACAGATTTATCTCCCAAATCTGACAAAATGTCTTAGAATTCCATAACATATATTTTAAATATGAATTTACATGATTCCTTATGAAATTTAATGGCAGGTTTCTCCAGGGGTTTGAATTTTAATGAGTAAAAAAAATTCCTTGACAGATCACACATTACTGTGATTTATTAGAATCCAAGAAATAACTTGAAAGGGTCTGAACAAAAGATACAGCAGTCCGCACCTTGTCCACAGTTCATCTTTCCAAGAAGGTTTTATTTATCTTCAATCAAAAAACCATCAGAAAATGTTAAATGCAGAATTCCAGGGAAAAAAAAAAAACCTGGTAAGTTTTAAATTGCATGCCATGCTGAGTAACATGATGAAAATCTCCTACTCTCTCCTCCGTCGTGCCCTGGGTGTGAATCATTCCTTTTTCCATGGCATCCACACCATGGTAGACTGACCTGTTCATTATTGTGGAACCATATCCATTATCAGATTGACTGTCCTATTAGCACAGGGCTGTGTTCAAGTAGCCTGTAGGTAATTGGTACATCATAATGCCTGTCCTTCCCCTTACTTCACCTCATCACACAGGCTCTGCACATCTCAGGCCATCATAAGAACTCAGATGAGGAGAGTACAATGAGATGTTTGGAGAATGACCACATTTTCAGCTCTTTCATTACATTGTTCTGTTTTATTATTGTTTATCATCTGTTACTGTGCCTAATTTATAAGTTAAAATTTTTGTAGATATGGATGTATAAGAAAAAATACAGTATATACGTAGCTCTGTACCATTGCAGTTTGTGGAATCTACTGGTGACCTTGGGACATAATACCCTGCATACTTGTGGACTACCTTGTCTTGTAGCAGAAATTGATGCTAATAGCTAAAATTTTTAGCAGTAGGATTGATTGGAGAGAAACTTAAAAATTATAAGAACTTCATCGATTAAATCATTCTCATTTGTTCTTATTCTCTCCCCCCACACACACAATTTCCCTTTCCCTTTTCTATTGCTTGACAGATTTAAATGACCATGAAAGTCCATGAATTTTATAGTAATATAAAGACACTAAGTCCACATACCTTGATATAATTAAAGCTCTTTACCACCTATGATGTGATTTATTCTCTTAATACTGACCTTCTTTCCCCTGTGGTAAAAATGATGTATTCACATTAAGGTAAGGTTAAGCAATACAGAATTAGTATATTTCATATCAAAATAAACATTGGGTATATCAGATAATTATCAGTCTAGACATCTCTGTAGGTACATATGCTAACAGAAAAAGATAGCTACGGATAAAGCTAATTAATTAGAGTGGCAAATGTGTTTATGGAAATAAATTAGAGCAAGTATGCTATATTTAATTAAAATTATTAAATCATTCCCTTTTTATTTAAGAAAAATAATAAGCTGAATGAAAAGTGAAGATTTATGTATTTCAGATAACAGGATTTTTTCAGGTAATCTTAACATGAAAGTGGAGAAAATATTGCTAAATTAAAGATATTATGGTATTTGAAAACATATTAATTTTAGTTTTCCACCTTTACTGATATATAATTGACAAAGAATATTGTATATATTTAAGATGTACAATTGATGATGTGATATATGTACACATTGTGACATGATTGCCACAATCATGTCATCTTTCACCTCACATAGTTACCATCATGTATATGTGCATGTAATAAGAACACTTAAGATCTATCTTTTTTGTAAATTTCAAATATGCAATGCAGTATTATTAAATATATCCTCCATGCTACACATAAATTCCCAGAATATATTCATATTATAATCAAAAGTTTATATACCTTTGGAGCATCATCTCTCCATTTCTTCCACCCACCAACTACTAACAACCAAAATTCCACTTTGTTTTTATGAGTTTGACTTGAGTCCACATGTAAGAGTGACTTTATGGTATTTTTCTTTCTGCATCTGCATAATGTTCTTCAAGTTCATCAGTGCTATTGCAAATGGCAAAATTTCCTTTGTCATATCTAAATGATAATTCAATGTGTATGTGTATATGTAGTTAAGATTTACCATTCATCTATCAATATACACAGGTTGTTTCCATTTCTTGACAATTGTGAATAATGCTACACTGAATATGGGATTGGAGATATCTCTTTGATGTACTAATTTCATTTCCTCTAGTTATATACCTAGAAGTGAGATTATGGATCATATTTCAGTTCTAATCAATTTTAATTCATTGGTAACTTCCAGATCGTTTTTCACAATGACTATACTAATTTATGTTCACACAAACTGTGTACAAGGGCTCTTTTTTCTCTATACCCTTGACAATACTTGTGTTTTTGACAACAGCCATCACAATGGGCATAAGGTGGTTTTGATTTACATTTCTTTGATGATTAATAATATTAAGTATCTTTTTATGAATCTGCTGCCATTTTTATATTTTCTTAGGAAAAAATATATTCAGGTTTTTATCCATTTTGTCAGGGCTATTTTTGGATTGGTATTGACTTAAATGCATACCTTATACATTTTGGATATTAATATCTATTCAATTCATGATTTGCAAATATTTTCTCTACTCCAAAAGTTAACTCTTCATTTTGTTGATCTTTCTTTAGCTGTGAGGTAACTTTTAGTTTTGTGCAATCCTTTTTGTTATTTGTGCTTTTGTGGTCATATTCAAAAAAATTATTTGCAAAGAAAAATGTCATTAAAGTCTTTACCTATATTTTTCTTTTAGATCTCTTATAGTTTGGGATCTTACAGTTGAATGCCTAATTCATTTTGTGAAATATTTTTGTATTATTTAAGAAAGGGGTCTGATTTCATTCAATTGCATGCAAGTATTCAGTTTTGCCAATACCAATTAGTAAAGAGATTATTCCTTCTCCATTGTGTATTCTTGGTATTCTTTCCAAATATTAGTTGACCATATGTGCATGAGTTTCTTTGGGGGTTCACTATTCTGATCCGCTGGTCTATGTTTATGTTTTTATGCCAGTGCCTGACACACTGTTCTGATTATTACAGCTTTGTAATATAGTTTGGAATCAAGTAGTGCTATACCTCCGTCTCATTCTTCCTTATTAAGAATGTTTTGGATTTTTAGGATTCTTCTTTTTTCTTTTTTTTCTTTTTCTTTTTTGGGGGATGGACTTTCTATACCAATCTTAGGAAACTTTCACTATTTCTACACAAAGTGCCACTGGAATTTTGATATGGACTGATTTATATCTATAGATTGCTTTGACTTACAATCATATTTTAATAATATTACTTTCTCCAATCAAAGTTCACAGGAAATTCTTATATTTTTGTCTTTTTCAAGTTCTTACATTATTGTTTTATAGTTGTAAATGTATATATCTTTCACTTTTTCAATGAAATTTATTTTTTTTGCTATCACAATAGCAAATTCCTGATTTATTTTAAAAGATTTTATTATTTATGATACATAACTGATTTTAATATGTTGATCTTGTATCCTGCAATTTTATTTAATTTGCTTATGAAATTTAAAAGGCTTTTCTTTTTCTTTCATAGTTTTAGTAGTCTGTAGGGTTTTTAAATAGAAGATCATTCCATCTTGCAAACAGATACAATTGAACTTCTTTTCCAATTTACAATTATTTTTTGGCTTAAATGCTCTGACTATCACCTCCAGTACTCCTACATTCAATAGAATTGATGAGAATGAATACTTTTGTTTTTTTCTTAAATTCTTTACTAGTTCTTTTTATACATGAAAATATAATATACTATGATATAATTATGAAAGCATGGAATATAATTTGTACTAATTCGATTCCTGTTAATTTCCCTTCTCCTTCCTTCCTCCAACACCACCCCCTGTTCCCTTCTCTGCCTTCTGCTTCCCTACTCTACTGATCTTTCTGCTCTTTACTTATAGTTTTTTTTTTTGTTTTTATTAGTGTCTTATGGTTGTACATGATGATAAGATTCACTATGATATATTCATGTATGTACAGAGGAATGCTAGGTCAGATTCATTCCACTGATTTTCCTTATCACATACCTTTTTCCTTCCTTTCATTCCCCTTTGTCAACTCCACTGATCTTCCTTCTATACTTGTTTTTTTTTTAATCCCCTCTTATATTGGATTAGCTTCTACATATAGAGAAAACATTTGACCTTTGATTTTTTTTTGTCACTGGCTTATTTCACTTAGCATGGCCTTGTTTTTGATCTTAGAAGAAAAGTGTTGATATAATTTACCATTAAGTATGATGTCAGTTGTTGGGTTATTATGTAAAGACACATTCCTTCTTTACTAAGTTTGTTGAGAGTTATTTGGGGAAAGGATATTCAATTTTGTCAAATGTCTTTCTGCATCCAATAGATGACCTTATAGCTTTCTGTCCTTTATTCTATCAATATGGTATATCACATTTATTTCTATGTATGTTTAATCATTATAAAATCCCTGAGATAAATCCCATTTGGTCATGGAGGGTAATTGTTTGATTTGCTAGTATTGTGGATTGTTGGGGATTTTTAGAACAATGTTCATTAAGGATGTTGTCTTTTTTTGGATCCCTATTTGACTATAACATAAGAGTAATTCTGAATTTTTAAAATAAGGCTGGATATGTTCCCTATATTTTGTTTTATAAAGAGTTTGAGAAAGATTGGCATTAATTCTTTAAATCTTTAGTAGAATTTAATGCTGAAGACTCCTGATTCTGGATCCAATAAAGACTTCCCTTTATTGGAATACTTTTTACTGTTGATTTGATCTTGTTTCACTTATTGGTCTATATAGTTTTTCTGTCTTAATAATTAAATCTGGGGCAAGGGGCTATGTTTCTATGAATTTATTTCTTCCTTTCAGATTATTGAATTTGTTGACATAAAATTTTTCACAGGATTTTTTAATGATCCTTTGTATTTTTTGTGGTATTGGTTTTAATGTCTCCTCTTTCATTTACATATTTATCTATTTAAGTCCTCCCTCTCTCTCTCTCTATCTCTGTTTTCCTATTGTTTAGTCTCACTGCATGTTTGTCACTTTTTATTTCATTTTTATTTGTTCATTTTAGATATACATGACAGTAGAGTATATTTTGGCATATTTATACATATATGGAGTAAGCTTATTCTAATTAGGATCCCAGCCTTGTGATTGTACAAAAGTGACTTTACTTTCACTGATCTTATCTTTCTAGTATCTATTTCAGTTTTTTGCTTTAGTGTATATCATTTCATTCCTTCTGTTAACTTAGGCCTTAGATTTTTTTCCCATAATTCCTTGACATATATAGTTAAATTGTTTGAGATCTTTCCTTTTGCTTACAATAGTCACTTATCACTATAAACCATTCTCTTCAATCCAACTTTATCCTATATTCTGGTATGTTGTTTCCATTTTTGTTTATCTCAAGATACTTCTTCATTTTTTGTTAGTTCTGCTGGTTGCTCAAGGATATTTTGTTTAATTTCTACACAGTGATGTTTCAGTCAGTAAGGAACTACATATATGACAGTGACCACATAAGATTATAATGGAACTGAAAATTAATATGCATACATGAGTGTTCTTTTTGAGATGTGTATGTGTGTGTTGGTTTAGATGTATATGTTGCGGGAGGATGCATAGTGGCATTGTGTGCATTAGTGGGGATATGTATGGGAGTTGTATGTGTGTAGGAGGCGGTATATGTATATATCTGTGTATAGGTATAGGTATATACATATACCTATAATTACATATACTTATATGTACATATATACATATAAATTTATATACACATATATCTATATCAATATATACCTATATATGATATGAACTAATGCATATAATATGTGGGATATGTGTATGAAGGACTGTTTGTGTGTGTGTGTGTGTGTGAGAGAGAGAGAGTATTTTGAATTGAATGAAAGTTTCTGAATGTGGTAAAAGCAGCAGAATGTTGAGAGGGGATTTAATGTGATGAATGCAAAAATTCAGGGTTTGGAGATAACTTTTAGAATTAATTAATTATAATTGTGTGGATATGCTTGTATTCACTTTCCAACTTAAGGCTACAAATATGTCCTTTGAAATTCTTCATATGATACTGTCTCTTTCAACATAATATTATAATTCAGTAGGTGACCAAGATATCATCCTTCTGCTTTTTAGAATGTAATAGCACTGATCTTCACAAAGATAGTTATTCACTCCCAGTTGTATATTAGCATTCTTCAGTAGGAAACTAAGCACATGAACAACGCAGTTAATTGACCTTTAACTCTCAATTCATGTGCTGCATGAAATAAAGGTCCTCAGCAGATTTTCTTTTTAAATTGAAAATAGAATGGGTGCTGTATCAGCATGAGCCTATAAGGGTTAGAGAGTAACACAAAACATGCTTGTGTAGAAAAACAAACACTTTTTGAATCAATAATGCAGCTTAGAAAATTAATTTCCAGGAATAGGGTAGTCAAATGCAATGGTAGCTATTTTCAGTGTTTCAATTTTTACAGTTCACTCAATGTTGTCTAAATAGTCCATACGGGTTAAGATATCATGTGGAGGATTAGAAGCTTTAGTACATATTATTTGTATCAATACCATACCTTAAACACTAAATATTCTCTAAGAACAAGTAAGGATAGAAAACACATTGAAGTTTTTAGGTTTCACCTAAACTAACTTATTTTTCCCCCCTCCTTTCCTTTATTTCTTCCTTACTTCCCAATAGCTGCATATTTTAAAGACATAAGTTTTGTAAATTATTAAAAATCTGAGTTTGAATTCTGGGAATAATAATATTAGGTATATTTTATTACTTGATGGATAGTAGGAACTCTGCTAAATACTGACTATCAATGGCAGTATTTAATGTATGATTGTTAATAGAATCTCTATTATATAGATGAAAAATTGAGGCTCTGAGAGGTCACAAATCAAAGGTTTTTCTCATTCTCAATTCAGGGAACCAAATAATTTGGTCACATTAATGTTTAAAATATAAATACTTTTCAGTACTAGTTAATGAATCAATTGCCCAACATTCCAAGAACACCTAGTCTGCCCAGAATCAAACACTGAAGGCGGAAGAATTGGCATAAAAGGAAACCTTCAAGAACCCTGCAAATAAGGCTGGCATCCATTCTGATCAGTGGTGTACACAATGTATTCAGTGTTAACAGTTTTGTTTCACCCTTGTGTAATATCTAAAAAGCAAATAGGATGGACAGATGGGAGAGAGATAGTTGACTGATTTTAGGAATTGGTTGACAAGTCAAAATTCTGAAATCTGTAGGGCAGGTCAATAAGCTGAGAGTTTAGGCAGGAATTGATGCTGCAGTCCTGAGTCTGAAATACACAGTACAGACTAATAGGTAGGAAACTCAGGCAGGATTTCTTTGTGCTCTTGAAGCAGAATTGTTTTTCCTTTGGAAACCTCAGTAATTTCTCTTAATGTCTTAGACTGAATGGGTGAAGATGTCAGATATGAAAGGCAATTTGCTTCACTCAAAGTTTACTGATTTAAAATATCAATCACCTGTGAAAAAATATTTTCACAACAATCTCTAGAGTGGTGTTTGACTCAACAAATGGGCAGCATTTCCTAGACAACTTAACAAATAAATCATCAAATTTTGTAATATCCCTGCCTTAAAAGCAATATATTCTTTTTTTCTTATTTAGCTTTTAATTTTTTACAGACTGCATTTTGATTCATTGTACACAAATGGGGTACATAATTTCATTTCTATGGTTGTACATGATGTAGATTCATACCATTCGTGTAATCATACATGTACGTAGGGTAATGATGTCTGTCTCATTCTACCATTTTTCATACCCCCCTCCCTCTCATTTTCTTCTACATATTCTAAAACAATATATTCTTGAGAGAGTTATTTAACTTTTCTAAACTTCTTTGAAACTATTTCTCATCAGGAACACATTGCTAATGACACATGCATCACAGGGTTGTTGAGAGAATTAAATGAGATAACATATGATGTTTTTGGTGTACAGTGAATAAATAAATTATATATGTGTGGGTTTATGTATGTGTACATGTATAGATATATTTTTGATTTCTTTCCTCCTTGTCCCTTTTTCTTCTGTAAATATAGAATTGCCATTCATTATCTGTACAATCCTAGTGGTTTCTCCCTTATTAGTCTTCAATTCTCTCATCTTCAAAATGTAGCATAAGGACCAGAAGTTCCTGAACTCTCTTCTAACTGTAATGTTTGATCACCTACAGTGTCATCACTTCAATGACCATTTTATCTCACCAATCACAAAACACCTAACTGATCTCTACTTTTATCTATTGTCAAAAAGAATGTTGCTGTCATATTGAGCGAACTATCAAATCATAGAAAGTTCTCAATTTTCTACTGGTGGTAATAGTCACATGCCGAAACAACACATTTTCTTATCTGGTTGCTCTGGTGACCAGAGTCATATTTGTAGGAAAAGAGGTCAGTCCTCAGGAAGCACAATTTTTATTTCTGTGCAAACATACCACAGTTAGGACTAAGTGGTGTATTAGCACCTCAGGTAGGGTTTACCTGAGCATGGACATATATGAATAACAGGAAAGTAATCTTGATCTTTCATAGGAGATTTATACTTGAAATGCAATTGTTTAGCACATTTAGTGTTATGAAATGCTGGTTAAAACATATCCATACAATATCCATTTTCACACATCTAAATAAAATTGGCACTTAAAACAGACATACTGCAAACATTTACATATTCCCAATTTACATATTCTATTGATTATTTGTGCTCAGATTTAATTCAGGTCTGACCATTCTGCTGTGACTGATTCAGATAGGCAGTAATGGAGTCTCATTGCCAAAACTTCTCCCAGATTTCCTTGGTCTGTTCCAAATCAGTCTCTTTATGTTAACAGCCAACAGGGACATCAGCTGTGCAACTAGCTTTTTCATGAGCTACCTTGGCATCAGGATAGAGAATTGGAACATGAAAGAGTCTTTAGAAATGTAGACACTTCAATGGCAGTAAAAAATCTGTAAACAAGTTCATATTTTCTGAATTACAAGTATTTACATCCCAAGGAAAATACATGCAAGTGAACATGGAAATGTCTAGTCTTCAGATTGTGTATTAGAATACTGCTTTTCACTTCCTCTGCCCCCAGTCAATGTAAGCCAAAGTCTCTGTGTTACATCAGGAGCTCTCCAGGAACGTCCTTATTCATGATATATTTCTCTGAACGGAATCCAGTTAGGTTCTCTATCCAGTTGATCACTTAATAAAAGTTTTATGGTAACACAGTTCCTATTTTCTTCAACAGAAAGAGTATTTAATTTTATTTATCTTCTTAAGAAAGTAATTTGTGTACAGAAATAAAAATATGTCTATTGACATGTAGAATTCAGGATAGTTTTTCTCTTGTGTGAAAAATGTTCTATTCCCAGAATCCTGATTTGTTTCTTACTCAGCTATTCTGTTTTTCAAAAATACAGTGTTTGGTTAACAGAAGCAGGGAAAATTTGGGTTGTGTGTAAACCAAATCTCCACCCAGAATAGCTTGCAAGCTAGCAAACTTTACATTGTTAGAAACTGGTCAAATGGGGGGAAAATGTGACTGGAAATCATGCTACTCCTTTTTGCAATTGTAATGATATTAGAGTTTCTTTTGAAATGTATTTAGTATCTAAGTTGCATGAATGATTTCAAATGTTGAAAATATATTTTTGCTAGCACTCATAACCTTTTCATTTTATTGTATTTTCCTATAACCTCACAAAAAGTCTTTAGCATATAAAAAAACAGGTCAGCAAAAATAATTATTTGTCAGCTCCAGAATGCACAAAAAAACTAAATTACCAGTATTTTAATCAGAAATTATGTTTTTAGGGACTCACATAGACGTTTCACTCTGAATAATTTCATTTATTAGGCTTCATTAAATTAAGTGTTGGGTGTATATGTGTAGTGTTGACCTACTCCTTCCAATAGTAAATTAACTTTCCATAAGGACAATTGCCCTCTGCTAAGATGCTCATATTATTCATGAAAAAGTTTTTTTATTTGTATAGAGTTGCACTGATTTTGTTGGTATCTTCCATTTTGAGGCCCTTGCTTGTTAATTTTGTGAGGTAGTAGAAGTTGAAGGAAAGCAGGCTATTACATGTAGGAATTTTTAATTAAGTATATTTTTGTTCTGTGTTGCTATATAAGTGAAAGTTTTCCATTTGAACATTTTTCTAAAGTAATATGAATTACCATAATCTAAAAGTGAAGTAGATTTCTTTGTTTTATTGTTGAGATAACAGAACTGGATGACCTTCACCATAGATATTAGATCAAAGAACCAAAATCATACTTGAAATAGATGGGGAGATTTCTCCACATAGAATTCATAGTGATAGGTGTATTACACTTATTTATGGAACAGCACACAAGAAAAAAAGAAAAAATAAAGAAGAAAAGGAAGGAAGGAAGGAAGGAAAGGAGAAATAGAGAAAAAAAAAGACCTGTGACAACCTAATGTCCACATAGTTTACTATTAGGTTGAATACTTTGGAGATAAAGAGAGGAGTTTTGCTAATAATGACACTAGAATAACAGGAATAAGTTAGAACTGTCCAAATCTTCCATATTGTTTGCCTTTCTTTAGACATCCAGGAAAAACGTGGACATTTGAAAACCCAGTGATGAAATGCACAGACACCATTTTGAAACATAGAGTAAACACTTAATTTAAACTAGGTGAACACAAAAAAATGTAACTCAGAACAGTGTCAGGCATCAATTATGCAATAAGAATGACTTCTATGAGTATGAATGAGATTCTGGACTCCTATCTGATCTTCTATCTAGTTTCTCTGCTTCCATTTTTACCACCTTTACTTCTTTATTTTTTATCTGCTATGCTTTTCATTACAAAGTAACAAAAGTAATTATTTTCAAAACTCTGTCTATTCATCATATTTGAAGTCAAATCCAAATCTTTAGTCTTTACCAAAAAGACTTACATACCAAAATAAGCTCTGGAAATCAAGTTTCCTATCCCTCTTTTTAGTGCAAAATATGCACATAATATATTCACCTATTGCTGTCTTTTAATATGCTAAATTCCCAAGACTTTCAGTGTTATTGAACTAGAAGTTGTCTGAAACAGACTCTCTTTATCAGATTCCCACACTGTTCCCTGCATTCATGTTTTTACTTCAATCCTCATTGGAGAAAAGTGTTTCTTGACCCCTTTATCTACAGTAACACTATAACTCTGTTTCTTTATCTAGCCTTATTTATTTATTTGTTTGTTTATTTATTTGTAATACAGACCAATACCCATATTATGTGTCTGTTTATCTTTTGCCTCCACCATTAGAATGTAAGTATGAATATATTATACATGCTTATATGTTGTATCTCAGTACATAGAACCATGATTGGCACAGAGGAGCTATTTCAAATAAGTATTAGTTCAATGAGCGCATGGGAGGAATGAACGAAGTCATTGAATGAATGAATGTGTTCATAGAAGAGTTCATATTGCAAAAAAACAAATGAACATGACACAAATTGCATTAAAATAGCTTAATTAATGAATAGATTGGTTTTCAGGAATAAAATTTTTATATATACACCTCTGGTACATTCATAAGCAAGTTTGAAGAAATATTTATGTTCTAGTTTGAAAAGCAGCATTTTTTTCTCAACTAGAATCTGTAGTTATAAGTAAGTAGAATTAAAGCAATGGCTATCAAAAGGTCAGGATGTAGGTTAAATGTAATAAAATTTATAAAAGTCATAAATGAATGACAATGAAAAACTTGGCTATATAAAACAGCCTGAGTAATCCCTTTAATATCTTTCAGTGCTTATTAATCATACTGAAGTAAAACCCATGGTTTTTTAGTCTTTACCTACAAGACCTGTATACAAAATTAGCCCTAACAACCTAATTTCCTATCTCTCTTTTTCTTGTTCAACTCTTAATATATTACTCTGTCCTTTTTTTTTTTTTTTTCTTTTATTTAACTCCTAAGGTCTCAGGTCTGTCAGGGTTAGGCCTTTCAGATTAGCAACCTTCTAAATTCCAGTTGAGGCATGCCATGTACCTGTTTTCAACACCTCTAAGATTACTGCTCATTCTCTGACCAATTCTCTTCAATTACATAATAATATCATTAACTTTTGTGATCTCTCCTACGTTCTGCTAATGACTATTATGTGTCAAAGTAAGAAATTTTAATTTCTCTATTATAATAAAATATTTATTGAAACTACATCTAAAACATCTGCTTCCCTGTAAACTAGTTGTATTTAACCCAAGGCATCAGTATGGAGAATAGCTGATCATATAAGCCATAGTATATCTAAAATATCCAAAAGAAAAAGAAAAAGAAAGTTTTCCAAATTAGCTATTCAGTTGAAATAGTTATATATACATATATATATGTATATATATATGTGTGTGTATACACATATATATTTGTACAAAATAAAATTAAATATATGTATACAATATAAATTTACATATATACTCTATATACAAATACATACAGATATACCCACATACACAATCAGTCCTCTGTTTCCACGTCTGCAGTTTCTCATTTGCAGATTCAACTACCCAAAGACTGAAGATATTTTGTATGTATACTAAATAAGTGTATACATTTTTGTCACTATTCCCCAAACATTACAATATAATAGCTCTTTGCTTTCCATTTACATTGTATTTGCTTTATTAAATAATTTAAAGGCAATTGAATGTATGTGGGAAGGTGTGCATAGGTTATATGTGAATTCTGCATCATTTTATATAATAGACTTGAGCTCTCATTTTCATGCTATGGTTTTGATCTGTATATTCTCTGAAAAGCTCATGTGGTGGAAGCGAGGTCACCAATACAGCAAGGATCAGAGGTAGAGCTTTTAGGCAATGATAAAAGCTATATCCTCATCAGTGGATTAATATAATTAATGGATTAATAATTTCAATATATTATTGGGTAGTAACTGTAAGTAGATGGGGTGTGACTGGAAGAAATAGGTCACTAGGAGCATGCCCTTATTCTTTGCCTCTGGCTCTCCCCTCTCTCTCTCTCTCTCTCTCTCTCTCTCTCTCTCTCTCTCTCTCTCTCTCTCTCTCTCCCTTTCTCCCCCTCTTTCTACCCCCCACTCCCAACTACCACAAATTGAGCAGCTTTCCTCTACCATACTTTTCCGGTATGATATTCCTACTTTGGAGCCAGATCTCTGAAATCATGAGCCCAAAAATGTCATTTCCTCCTATAAGTTGCTCTTGTCAGACATTTTCTTCATAGTGATGAAAAACTGACTAATGCATCCCAGTAAATCCATTCTGATTATTAATCCATCAAATAGATTAATCCACTAATGAGGTCATAGTCCTCATAATCCAGTCTTTTACCTCTGAGCAATGCTTCATTGCCTAACATATGAGCTTTAGCAGGAGCGGGCAGACACTCCAGAGTCAAACCATAACAACCCCCATTCCACATTATACACATTAAAAATCAACTCTCATACAGTGTTGGACACCATGTTCAGAGAACCTGGAACATGATAGATATAATAAATATTTGTTGTCTTTGCCACCTAAATGAAAATGGTGATTAGCTCTACAATAATTTTAAAAGTTTCAATAAGCCCAGCAGGCAATTTAATAAGATGCAGTTGTTTTCTGCCAGGTCTTCTGTGTTGAAAATCAGGACTCTGCTCCCAATGGAGAGAAAAGGAATGAAATATAGTTGATTTAAAAGACTATATACTGAAAATTGCTTTCCTCTCACTGTCTATCTTGCAAACGTGTAGAAAAAATAATTAAAATTAAAAAGTACAATATTGCAAATTTAGCAAAATGAAGTCACTTTTAAGACTAAGACTTAGCAGGCTAATAAAAAAGATTTTAAGTAGATCATCTTGGAGTCACTAGTTCAAACTCTACCCAGTTTAGGATTATTGTACATTACCATGTGTTGTTTGATAGTTTATGAAAAGTGAAGTGTTTGCTCCCATATTTCTTGAGCAAACATTTGAAAAAACATAAATATTTGTGTTCTGACTAGTGGACTCAAGTGACTGCAGGGCTTTCATACAGAATAGCATTTCTTTTGGAGGGCACTTGTGGCATAACAATGACATTGCTGGTGTTGACATCATTCTTCTGGTACAAGAGCCACTGTCATCCAGAGGTGAACTGGTTCTTTGGCCATCTGCTACCACAAGTCAGTTCCTGGCTTCCATTTCCTACAACACATGTATTCCCATATGTGCACTTGGAAACAGACTCCTGGCATGCACAGAAGTCAAACCAGGATCTTCTTATTGTGTATTTGGTAGGAAAAACAAACATTTTTCATCTCAAGAGACAACTCCTAGTGATTGCTTGTAGTTGTAGAGCGTACTATGTTCAAAAATCCTATGTCTGCATTCAGATTCAGTAGAAAAGAAACCTAGGATTAATTAATGATACCTTCTAGAGAGAGGAGTGATTAGTCACACTCTTATTTCATGTTTGTCTTCCTTGGTATAGATTATTTGTCTTTATGACTTAGCAAATGAAGACTTTTTAATGCACAGTTATATTTTTACTGGGGACTTTCTATAAAGATAAATCTTGTCATACTTAAAATATTATAGGTCATTTGTATGAGAAAATTAAAAATTAAGACTCATTGCTTATTTAAAATTTTTATCCCAACACAAGCAATTTTTAAGCCAATTAGATTTTCCAACTTATTTTCCCCATAATATATTTGTATATACATAAATATACATGCACGTATGTGTATGTATATGAACACATATATATACATGTATACGAAAGCGTGTGTGTGTATGTGTGTGTGTGTGTGTGTGTGTGTTTCTATCATTTGGCCTAGAGCTTCAATAGACCTACTGATTATTTTTTGGAATTGTGCTAATCTCATTTCAGATTTTATTATCCTACAATCTCTGTACATATCTACTATTTTAAATCCAGGTTGAATATAGTTTGCTTTATAGTGACTTTTTTTTATTAAACTATATTGGGAATAATTTTCACAAAGCAATCTTAGCTTTGAGAGCTCCAAGATATCAGACCTACAGATTAATTAGCTTGCTCAATCAAAAACATTCATCAAATCCCCAAAAAAGACATTAGGCACTTTGCTAAATTTCTGTGATACAAATATAAAAAAGATAAGGTCTCTAGTATGGATGGGATAAAGATTTTAAACAATTGCATAGTCCATAGAAAGAATCACCCCATCTGAAGATATAAGGCAATGCTTCACTGGAGAAGAACTCTGCCATGAAATGAAAATTTTCATCTGAAAGTAGTGAGTACTCACTGAAAAGTTTTGAACTTTGTACCCAGGACATAAAGAATTTACATATTCAAGAAATTGCTCAAGAATACTGTCTATAATAACAGAATCAATGCTAAAGTTTCTATGCTTTTATACTGAATGTATTCAATAGTGAATATAATTACAGTGAATATTCCACCAAGAACTTGGTCTTGCCTTATGGTCTGGATGTTTAGTGTTCTGTGGACAAGGTCCATAATATCACTTGTTGAATCCAGTAAATACCAATGTAACATACATTTCAAAATTGCTAAAAAGTATAAATTGACATTGTCATCAAACATACACGAAAAAGATAAGTTGGTTAGGTGATAGATTAATGTTAATTAATTTGGTTGAATCTTTCTTTACATATATTTGTATGAAAATGCATAAATATATATATAAAAATATCTCAAGGTACCCCATAAATATAAGTAACTATTGTTTATGAATTTAAAAAATATTTTTAAAAGCACTGTGATACCATTGTCTGGGGCGATCTGAAATTCAATAAATGACAACATATCTTTAGTAAATAAAGCTGTTATTTTTCTATATTAAAACATTAAAAAGGGTACATATTAAGTGATATGTGCTGGTTAGTCAAGACAGCTTAGGTTGATTTTACCAAACACAATGAAGATTTGAATCGTATGAATATTTATTTATGAAATAAAAAAGGTAGTCAAAATATCATTTTTACATCTTACGAGTAAAAGACTGAATGTTTTCTCTGATATACAGATGCTAATTCATAATAAGGGGGCACGGGCATGCTAGGGAAGAACAGTTACTTTAGATTAGGT
The DNA here is from genome assembly GCF_902686445.1 of Sciurus carolinensis. Classification (NCBI taxonomy): domain Eukaryota; kingdom Metazoa; phylum Chordata; class Mammalia; order Rodentia; family Sciuridae; genus Sciurus; species Sciurus carolinensis. The sequence continues at coordinate 107,459,143 of NC_062217.1, read as the reverse complement.
AGAGTAGAGTGAATAGGGGAAGTGGTATGAGGGTAGGAAGGATAGTAGATTGAAACAGACATTATTACCTCATGTACATATATGTACATGACTGCATGACTAATGTGATCCTACAACATGTATAATCAGAAAAATGAGAAACTATACTTCCATTTGTGTATGATTTATCCAAATGCATAAAATGTATTCTACTGTTGTATATAACTAATTAGAACAAATGAAAAATTAATAAAACAAAGAGTAAAAGGTATGGTGGTTATATTTATATCCATATCATATCCTATGAATTTTCTCTGAGCTTTTGGGCTATGTGAAAATCTACTGTTTACTTCCCTTGGAGACAAATAATAACAATCCAGCCTATTGGGCACACCCTCACATGTCCACAAGTTGAATAAGCAAGGCACAGCCCTGTGGCCTACCTTCTTGCCTCCCATAGTTTCTCTCTTATTCCTAACTATTCCAAAAATAATTGACTGGAAAACATGATAGAATACAGTGGAGGATTTTGGGGACTTGTTTTTTGGACACCACAGCAAAGCCAGAGTGCTTCCTGATATAAACATAGGCCCAGATTATTGTTGCCTCTTCTTCAAGGAAGCAGGTAGGGAAAGGCCCCAAGCTAACCCTTCTGGGAACCTAGATGCTATTTCCCATGGTGGTAGGTGTTACCCTTTTTTTTTTTTTTCTTGATAAATCTGGAGAAATGATAGTAACTCGAGTCAAGCCAAGACTTTCACTTTGGCTTCTTGCTCATTATATGAATTACAATTTAACAATCCTTCCAAGAGTGAGCTTCAATTCATATATCTATATACACACATTTATTTCCTGTAGCAGTACTTTGGAATGCATAAACCAGTGGCAGATTTGTACAGGAATAGAGAGGGCTGGAGAAAGGAAACAAATCTCTTGAGTTTAATGGCAGCTCCCCTATAGAAACTTCCTCTGGTTCAGGAAGAAGATGGAAGACTTTCCTTAGAAACTTGGGAACAATAAAGAGAGTGTGCTAATGTGCTTTGATAGCAGTAATTTGGCAGAGTTTGATACTATACTAGACAAGTGGTGGATTTATAAGCATTGAAAGTAAATTATTGTGTCTGTTTTGCTATAACCTTGGGAACTCTGGGAAAAATATTTCATAGACAGTGCAAAGAAGATTTTACAAAAATCTAAATCATATCCTTTCTTGAGTTGTATGAAGCTTTTCAAGAACAACTATGTTTAATCTCTTTTCTTTCTATGGATGGCATAAACAATTCCTGGTAGGTTTATCTAATTTTAAAATGACACAATGGAATAAACTTCCATTGCATAAAATGAGATTGAGTAGCACAGTTTTGTACCAGAGTTGTTATCTCTTGGCTTATTTTTCAGTAACAAGATGAAATTATAATTAGATGTCAGTTTAGAAGAGCCAATAGTTGCTTTTGACTTTAGGATCAGAAGGAACAAGATTCAAGTCTGATACTTTCTACCTGTGATTCCATCCCCTCTATGCTTCATTTGATTTAGCATGAAAAAGATGAATATAAGAGGTATCTACTTTGCAGGTTTGCTGTGGGGAGTAAGTATGAAAGGACTGTGAATACCAATGGACAATGCCTCAAAGTAGCATTACTACCTCCTAGCCTTACCTCACCCCTCTGAGTTTATTTCCTTAGTTATAAAATAAGAATAGTGAAATTATCTTTATTGAGGTAAGTTTAACTGGAAGCTATCCACATTGCTGTTAGGGCACAGTATACCCTCATAAAGTGCCATGCAAAACCATATTGCAGTCTGAGCAGAATGAAAATGCATGCCTGTGTGGGTGCGTCTCTCTATGTGTATGCATCTGCCTCTGGTCTTAAATATTAAAGTGTTATTCATCTTATTATTATTTACATGTCATCATTTTTGAGGCTCACTAAATTTTTTTGATTAAGATAAATGTCTCATTTCCTTTAGAGAATCATGGTCCTGATCTCGGGGGTCCTCCCAAGCCCTTGGGGGGAACTACAGATAGAGAAGTGATAGACTAAGATCAATAACTCAAAGAATGTCTAAAATTACTCATGATGCAAAAAAGAAAAAAAAGAAAGAAAAATAGAGAACAACCTTAATGGAATTTACTAAATTTGAAAACAATATTAACAATTTATAGCTGTGAAGCTAAAGACACTTCTAAATTATCAATAACAATTTAAAAAAGTGGTAGCTTTAAGACTGAAATATCTTTCAATAGTTGCTAGAGCTATTAATATTTTAAAATTGCTGTTCTATGAATAGACAAAGAAGATGTACTCTAAGAAAAAAGACTTTTACTCTAGTATGTGAACCATTTCATACAGAATGCAGTGATTAAAAAAAAATGACTCAAGGGAAGTGAAACTGATGAGTTAGCGTGTGAATGAATATATCTAAGCATCTACACTGGCTTTGTCACATAGATCTCTGCACCAGAGGGGACCCTTGAGGAAATTTCTCTTTCCTTGGTGAGGTTATTTTCCTTGTCACTGACAGGAAGATTTCTATGGGGAAGATAACAAAACTTTCACATATTAGACACAATCATAGACCTCAAAGATAATTCTTGACCATTACTTGAAAATTTTTTCCAGAAAACTTATTTTTGTAGCAGTTGATGCTACTTCAGTCAAAGTATGCTTTCTCACAAGGTTAGAGAATATTCATTTGAATTGCAAATGATAAGATAAGAGGGAAAAAAGGTATCATGGAAAAGTTTGTATTACTTTCTTTTCTTTGAGAAAAAAAAGAATAATCATATGCACTCGCAATTTAAATGTACTAAACTTACCACTTTTCAAGGCACAGAGATGCCATACAATAAAGAGAGGTGATTCTGTCTTGTGTGGTGATGTCTTGGCAAATTTTTCTTACCACATATGGTCTCCTTTTACTCTGCATTTTTGGTGCTATGCTGAGAGTAAAAATTTACAGGGAAACACTAACGAAAATGAGGAATGCTGAAAACATTCATACAACCCTAAAAATGTTATTGTCTTTCTAATGCCATATTTAACAAATCTTATATATATATATATATATATATATATATATATATATATATATATAACTGACTTTTCATAATAAGCTAGTCTCCAAAATCAAGGATATAGCTAACATGTAGTTTTTAAAACAAGAGAAAACTAGGCTTTGAATTTTTCCAACAAATGATGTGAAATGAAAGTCATTTGTAAGAATGAAAAAGTCATTTCCATTTTTAAATTTAAAGTAATTGGACATGACCGAATATGAACAAGCATTTTGAGTTAAAGACTCAAAATATGAGCAAGGGAGATAAGATACATTAATTGAATATTTTTCATGTACTACTTGGAGAGTTGGCATTTCTTTATTATATTCGTTATCATGAATATTTAAAATGCAATATTAAGGACCCTGCAGGTTCCAAATGGTATGTATCTGATCAAGTCATCAGAAACTATTTATTTAGTATTTGCAGGTATTTAATTGTGTTCCTAGATGCTGTTCTGAAATAGTTTATATGCTAAGAAAGATCAGTGTTCCAGTTATTCCGGATGTATTAAAATTACCCCAAAATTTAGTTGCTAAGGAAACCATAAAAAATGTTATTATCTCCTGTAACTTCTGTGGGCCAAGGAATTTGGGAAGTGCACGGCTAGCTTTCTGCCTCAGGGTCTCTAACACATTTGCAGTCAGCTAGTAGGTGGAGGTAAAATATCAGAGGGATGCAGCATCTGAGAAACATTCAATCATATCTTATTCTTCCTGCAGTCTCACAGACTATTCATATAATATATCTACTTGTACTAATTTGGGCTTCCTCCCAGCAGTGCCATAGTCAGATTGCTTACATGGTGGCTCAGGGTTTTGAATGAGCATCTCAAAAGAAGTAGATGGATGGTGTATAGATTTTAATCACCATGTTTCAGAAATCACAACATCACTTCCACTGGAGACAAAGTGAAAAAGCAGCATAGGTGCACAGGAAGAGATCATACACTGTACTTCTTAAATAGGAAGAGTGTCAAAGACAAGGTAAGAGGAACATGTATGATGGGAGATATTGTTGTAGAATAATTGTTACCCTTAGCAATCATGAAATTATTTTAGTGAATAGACTTTAATAATCAATCTTTGAAACTTTTTCCCTAAACAAATGAAGAGCTTTCCATTAATTTTTTTCCATTAATTTTTTTCTATTTGTCACATTGATATATTAATCTATCATCTCCTTGCTGCATCCCCTATCCTACTATGTGATTGCAACAGATACCCTGAGGCAGAATGCTATCTGAGTGCTTTCCAAATGTCTTGGCCCACAGAAACCATGAGAGATAATAATATTTTCTTGTTTCTTTAATAATAATCTAGACTGCAATCTAGAAAGAGAGAGACAAATAGAGAAACAAAGAAGAAGAAAATGGGATGGTGAAATGTGAATTAAAGAGATTAGTAGACCAAAATTAATTAACTATTACATACTAAATTATAGGATAGAATTTAGGAAAATATAAATGAGAAACATTGCCCTTTCCCTAAAACAGTTTAATGTCCTCTGAAATATTTAGGCATATAAATAATAAATTGTACTTCAACACACCATGAAATGTATGCTTTTAACATACCTATGAATATATGGAGGATTGTAATATTAGTAATATACAGATAAAGGTTACTTAAATGAAAGAATTTGTAGGTATTGTTGCCATTGTGAGTCTTGTAACTCTTGGTATTTGAGCAATGGAACATATGGAAAGGGATGATGAGTATGTATTATAATAATATATTGCATTGATATACACAGGCCTCATAGTGATCCCAACTGTACAGTGTATATTTCATTGTAAGACAGTTTACATGCAAATGACTTGAGTGAAATTACCATAAGATTTTCATTATAGTACCATTTCACTTGTAGTTTTATCAAAGAATAAACTTGGTGGCAAAGATCTAGAGCAGCAATGTTGAAGTGATATGGTGTAAGTCACAGGATTTATCTTTCCCTTCTTGATGAATGAGCACTCATTTCAGTTTCTTTTACATTGATGCTATTGATCCAGATGATTGAGAATGTGGATTTTATAGAGAGGTAGATTGATTATCTTGCTCTCACTTTTGGTAGTTGTATGATTCTAGAAATTTAACTTAGCATCATTAAACCTCAGTTTCCTCATTCTTAGAATGAGGTAAAGTCTAAAAGATTCATGGTGATTATTCTATGCAAGAGAGCTATGCTATTATTATTATAGTGTCTAAGACTATACCTCAAATAAAGTATGTTATGCTCACTTTCACGTAGAAAGTGATTACCAAATTAGTTTCTCAGAATTTTTAGAAAAAATTTTAATATACTATACATTTAATATTTGAATTTAGTATTATTCTTAAGATAGTAAATGTTTTTTAAATGAATAGTTCACAACAAAGTTTAGGTCTGGTTCAAATATTGACATCAATGATAACTAAGGTTCAAGTTAATTTCATTTTAAATAGGTAAAGAGCAAGCAGCAAGTTCTTCAAAGAATATACAGCAGAATACATTTACCTTTATTAAAATAAAAGTAAACCTATGAGCTTCCCTTATTGGGAAGTAAGCTTATGAAATAAGAGGAGGTCAGTGTTCACTCACAAATGTGGAATTGTTTTTATTTCATTAGATAATTGAGTCAGGCAGCAGAGGGACATCATTTCTTAAGACTCGTCCTATAACTATATAAGGAATATTTCTGGACCACAGTTACATAGCTATAATTTATTTTCTTTTGGGAACATTGGACCTACAGTGAGTCAGCTATAATCCATTCTGTGGTGAGGTATTAAAATTAACCTATCATAAACTTTATTAATTTCAGAACTAACCAAAGTTAATTCCTTTAGATTTTGCTTATTCTTCAAAAATGTCTAAAAAGATGGTTGTGTTAGAAACACTTATTTTTTATCTGCCTGCACAAATCAAAGGAAAAAGGAAAAAGAAACTTAGTTTTTCATTTCCCTTTGGAAAAAGATCATGTCCACAGGCATAGCTTATGTTCTGACACAGTGATTTATGTTAGCCTTCTGGTGCTATGAAATAGTTGTTTCCTAAACAGTTAATAAAGTGCCTTAAAGTGCTTCCAACTTAATAATTGTGGTTTTCCTCTCCACTCAGCATCTAGTAGTACCTTAACTAATTCACTAGATTTTACTTAGTATAACCACAGCAAAATTTTTATATATACTGCAAAGTCATGAAATTTCAAGGAAACAAACCCAAACTTTTGCATTTGTTTATCTAATACTATATAAATATATATTAAGCATCTTCCATATGTAAGTCATATTCTTAGGTATCAAAAATAGAATGTTGAGGAAAACATGTACTCTGTTAGGAGCTTGTAGTTTATGGAGAAGACAAGCAACATTTACTATGTTGTGCTGTACATTAGGACAAAGGAAACCATTGGTGATACTGGAGCATAGGACAGATATTTGACTTAGAATTGGGTGATAGAAAAACTGTCACAGTGTTAACTCTAGCAGAGACACAGAATATCCAAATGAATGGACAAAATTTCCAATGTTTTGGAATTGGTATGAAGATCAGGAGAGAACCCCCATCAGATTAGAAAGCAAGAGAAAAGACTTAGAAGTGTGTACCTTTTTAATGAAGAATTTCAATGATGAACTGTAGCTGATCTCCAGACTATGAGGGGAACAACAGAAGGATTTTATTCTACTGAAAGAATTGTAACTGATCAGAAATCCTTTGGATTATGATGAAGACTTTCAATTCATTAGCAGCAAATTATTGCAAGATTAATGAACTTCTCTGAACTCAGTTGTCTTCTATAAAATGGGAATAATAATAATTACATTGAAAAGTTATTGTGAGGATTGAAGAAAAATCATGCACAAGTATTTTTGGCACACGATCTTGAATATTAAATACACATTTAATTTCTCTTCAGGCATTTTTGTACTTTTTCAGAAAGTGAAACTATTATCAAATATGGATTAAAATAGACAGACATCAGTCATTTTCTATGAACTAGTCATTATGCTAGATGCTGGAGTACAGTACAAAGGAGACCTGCTCACTAACACCACTAAACATATTATCCTATAGAGAAAATCAACACTGAACAAAAAATACAGGGATAAAGGATAGAATGTACAATGTTATGGAGTCATGCAAATTTGGTCTTAATATAAGCTAGTTTAATTTTTCTTTTTTTTTTTTTTTCTTTTTTTTTTTACGTTTACATAGGGTAATGATGTTTATTATATTTTTCCCCCACCCCTCCCACCCCTCCCACCCCTCCCACCCCTCTTTTCCCTCTACACAGTCCTTCCTTCCTTCATTCTTACTGCTCTCCTTAGCCTAACTGTGAACCTAACCCTAAACCTAATGCTAGCCCGTCCCACCCCCCATTATATGTCCTCATCCGCTTATCAGCGAGATCATTCGTCCTTTAGTTTTTTGAGATTGGCTTATCTCACTTAGCATGATATTCTCCAATTTCGACCATTTGCCTACAAATGCCATAATTTTATCATTCTTCATTGCGGAGTAATATTCCATTGTATAAATATGCCACAGTTTCTTTATCCATTCATCAACTGAAGGGCATCTAGGTTGGTTCCACAATCTGGCTATGGTGAATTGAGCAGCAATGAACATTGATGTGGCTGTATCTCTGTAGTATGCTGATTTTAAGTCCTTTGGGTATAGGCCAAGGAGTGGGATAGCTGGGTCAAATGGTGTTTCCATTCCAAGCTTTCTGAGGAATCTCCACACTGCTTTCCAGAGTGGCTGCACTAATTTGCAACCCCACCAGCAATGTATGAGTGTTCCTTTTTCACCACATCCTCGCCAACACCTATTGTTGCTTGTGTTCTTGATAATCGCCATTCTAATTGGGGTGAGATGAAATCTTAGGGTAGTTTTGATTTGCATTTCCCTTATTACTAGGGATGTTGAACATTTTTTCATATATCTGGTGATTACTTGTACATCTTCTTCTGTGAAGTGTCTGTTCATTTCCTTAGCCCATTTGTTGATTGGATTATTTGTATTCTTCGTGTAGAGTTTTTTGAGTTCTTTATAGATTCTGGAAATTAGCGCTCTATCTGAGGTATGGTTGGCAAAGATATTCTCCCACTCTGTAGGCTCTCTCTTCACATTTCTGATAGTTTCCTTTGCTGAGAGAAAGCTTTTTAGTTTGAATCTATCCCAGTTGTTTATTCTTGCTTTTATTTCTTGTGCTATGGGAGTCCTGTTAAGGAAATCTGATCCTGAGCCAACAAGTTGAAGATTTGGACCTACTTTTTCTTCTATAAGATGCAGGGTTAGTTTAATTTTTCAAAAGCGTATATCTCAGGGAGATTTCAGAAACATTTAAGAAGTAACTATACTTAAATATGAGTGTGCACGGTGGGGGTAGAAATTTTTTTTCTAGTAGAAATATAAGCATGAGAGCAGGACATAGTCTAATTAACTATGACATGCTGTTTTACTTAAGGCTCTGTTGCAGGTAGGGGTACAACTTAGTGGCAAAATGCTTGCCTAGCATGGACAAGACACTTTGTTCAGTTCCCAGGACCAAAAACTGTGAAAACATTCAGAGTCACTGAAATGTCAGTTTTGCAACAGAAGTAAGATATGAAGTAAATCTGGAAAGAAGAATAACATCAGGTAAAAATGGATATTGAAAATCTTGTAAAGAATTATGAACATCATTTTGAAAGATTTCAGAAAACATTAATATATTCTAAAAGGAATGTGACTTAATCAGAAATGTTTTAGAGATGGCACACTGATTGTAATATGCAGAATAGATCGAAGGGAGGCAGGAATGGAAATGAAGAGTTAAGAGACTATGCTCTAGTGGTAAAGAGCAATGATTACAATGGAGAGGGTGGAAAATAAGGAATAGATTTGAGATGTTTAGGAGATTAGAATCATAGCATTGGTGTCTATCTGATTGAAAATGAGGCTAAAGAGTATTAGGAATCAAAAGCAGCTTCCCACCCATCTAAGAGAAAAGATTAGCTCACAGATTTTTGGGTCAAGCACCTGTACAGATTAAGGTATCTTTTGTAGAGAAAGAGAACACTGGACTACAGGAGTAATAGAGAAGACAGTGTAGGATGTTAGGGAAATTTCATTTGAGTGCAAATGAAGACAACTAATAAGCAGATGATATTAAAATATGGTTCTGTTCTAGAGATGAAAACCTGGGAGTCACTACTTCACTGGAAAATTCAACTATTAGGGATAAAGGATAAAAGTCAATGGAGGGAGGCAAGTTTTAATATACAAGTACTAAGAAGAGGACCTTGGATAGAATCTGCTTTAAAATTTTAAGGAAAGCTGGAAAAACAGGAATCACTAAGAGACTGAAAAGGAACAGACACAGGCAGAGGAGATAATCAGGAGAGTGTGGTTTCTGGCCACTGGTCTCTGAGAGGAAAGATGACCAGAGGTTCCAAAATGTGTGGAAAAGGCAAGGAGAGGAAGGATCTGAGAGGGAAGAATCTATGAGAACCAGCAGAATGGTTTTCCAGGTGGTACAATCCACATCTAAGTGTTCAAAATTAAGTAGGGAGGTAAGGCAGTTTTCGTGAAAGGAATTTCAGAGTTTGATGTTTGACAGCAAAATGGCAGAGACCTTGGTGGACACTGTGGCTGATCACCAAGCACTGAACCTAAAGGACAAGGGAAGGATCAAAGTGAGCAACCCACATACAGTGGAGTTCAGCAGGGTCACTTTACCACCTAGGAAATCAGGGTCAAGATACATCTTCCTATTTGCAAGCTGGACAAGTCCGCTGTTAGGAGACAGTGACTTTGAATGACTATAAACTGAAAAGAGATAGAAAGGTTGTAGATCCCCCACACTCTGGAAAAAACCTTTTTTCAACTTCCTTTTAGAGGAGGTGGTGGGATATTGGTGACATTTTTATGGAGGAAAGGAAGCAAGGACTGGACTAGTTTATAAACACAGTCACCCGGCCATCCTCTGGCACCAAATGAATATTGCCTTTACATGTTTCTATAAGAAGAAATAATAGGTAATAGTTATACTCCATGTAAAACAAGACATGCCTGAAATTTGGTGAGAAAAAGCAAATTGTGACAATTAATGATTTATATGCACCAGTGAAGATCTAAATAACTTAGGTGCTGCATGAAAGCTGGTAAAACTTACCTTCACTATACTAGCATTCATATGCTCCATTTTGTTTGTTTTGTTTAGGCAGTTGACAAGAAGTTGATTTGCATTAGTGAAAATACCTCATTCCCAACATTTCTATTTAAGTAGCTCTTCTTTGCTTTTTTAATGTGATGTGCACTCTAACCTCACAAGTCTTCCCTTATATCTGTGGTATTCTAACTAAAGTTAATGACTTGGTCTTCTTCACAGTTTTGTGTTAGGTTTGTTTCTTTAATCTGATTAATTAGAATATTCCCTTCCCCAACACTTTAATGTGTAATGTCACTTGATCTAATTTATGTGTAAAAGCAGTATCCCGTTTGTTTCTAGTGTGACACACATAAGATACACACTTGTATGCAGAACAGGTCTTCCTTCCAGTTTGGAAACCCCTTTGCATGGAAGATTAATGAGGCAAATCCTTATATTCTGAATAGAAACAAAATCATATTTATATGCTAAAACCAATTGTCTGAAAATTTAAGTTGTTTTTAATTAAAAATTAAAATGCAACTCTGATATGCAAAAAAGCGTTGATATTTAAGAAGAAGAAAGAGAGGATAATATCTGGAAAGATTCGTTGATTTTTTTAAAGATATCTATTTGGTTTTCTGAGCTAGTATAGGAAGATAATTTGGTGATCTGTAAGAAAAACTAGTACTTTCTGATATTTGGATTGTCATATGAAAATGCTTTACAATCAATATTCTTCATAACGTTTTCATAATTTCTGTCCTTTTGTATCTTACTACTTTGATGAATTAAGAATGATGTGGGAAGGATGGAAGAGTGAAACAGACATTATTACCTCATGTACATATATGACTGCAGGAATGATGTGATCCTACAACATGTATAATCAGAAAAATGAGAGATTACACTCCATTTATGTATAATCTGTCAAAATGTATAAATGCATTCTGCTGTCATGTACAACAAATTAGAACAAATAAAAAATTTTAAAAAAGAATGAAGAGGCACTTAATCTTAGGAGAGAACTTATAGTTAAATTTCTTTAGCAATTGGAACCTATTAAAGCCTACTTATAAATGCTAGATGGTATTTAAGGTGAAATTTCATAAAAATTAGAAATTCTCCTATTCCAAAATTTTTTAAAACTGACACTTTCAGAATAGTTGATAGCATTTATCTTTTTTAACTTGTATGACTATTATGTTTATTTACCTTTTACTGAGATGGCTGAGTACCCATAGGTTTTTAAAATGCTAATTATTTAGCTGTCACTAAGTATTGCTGAATGTATTGCTTTATAAAAATTGACAACCTAGCAAAGGTTAAAGCAAAAAGGCAAAGTTCAAGGATCTCAGAATTGGAATATACCATGGAATCAACTAGATAAAATACCCCAGCAATGCTTGAACTCTGGGAAATCTACATGTACCTGTTTTCCCCTTGGTGTTTTTCTTAAGCAATATATATATTAAATATATATAAACATTTTTTAATATTTAATTTGATTCTACTATTAGAAAGAAATTCCTGAAGAAAATGTGCACATTTTAAAATTTTACCATAATTGTTTCACTTATGTATGTATACATATAAAATATTGACTATTGCAAATGTATTTCAGAAACTCCATTTGTTGAAAAATAGTGAAGAAATATGAAGAAAAATCTTATAGAAAAATAGTCTTCAAAGTTATAACAATAGATGCAAAATGGAATAATTCTACTTATGTATTTCTGCAAGTACTTTTTGTAGTTCTATACTTATTGCCTTACTCCACAAAGTTCTAATCTTATTAAGAATGGCTAAGCTGTTTTAATATTTCCTTTACATTTGAAAGGATCATCGATAGCTTACTTTAAACAGATCTATTTTCTCAATATTCTGACTATAATTTCAAAAAATCTATTTGATTCAAGATTCAATTTGGCTGAAAATACAAATTCTAGTACTATTAGAATTACAATTCTAATTTCTTCTATCATTGCAAGAAAAAAATCAGATCCTATGCATATTTTCAAATCAGGAATCCATGTTAATACAAGTAAGCAGAACATATTCATTGTACATATAGGAGCTGATCCTTGATTTATATTCCTTTATAATGTGTGAAATATTTTAGGGTGAAATATGAAATAGAAAATTCGGGATCAGTGCAAGCTTTCTGGATCACTGAAAGGTTAAATCATATGTGTTTTGGTGAGCTATTTCGCTTCTGTGACTAATGACCTGACTAGCACAACTGTAAAGGAGGAAAGGTTTATTTAAGGGCTCAAAGTTTCAGAAGTCTTAGTCCATAGAAGGCCAACTCCATGCCTTGGGGCTCAAGTGAGGCTGAACATCATGGCAGGCGAGGTGGTGGAGGGAAGCAGCTCACATCACCATGATCAGGAAGCAGAGAGAGACTCCACTTACCAGATACAAATATATATATCCCAAAGCCACACCCCAATTCCCGTCTCCTCCAGCCACACCCTACCTGCCTCCAGTTACCACTCAGTTATCCCATCAGGGATTATTCACTGATTAGGTTATGACTCTCAAAATCCAATCATTTCTCCTCAAAACCTTCTTACATTGTTAGGGGACACCTTATATACAAATCATAATATTCTGCCCCTGGCCCCCAAAAGCTCACACTCATCTGACAATGCAAAATGTATTTAGTCCATTTTCAAGAGCCCATGTAGTTCCAAGTTCAATAGTTCCAAGATTGCTCAAAGTTCAAGTCCACAGTCTTTTCTGAAGTTCAGGTAATCTCCCATTGTGAACTCCTATAAAATGAAAAGCAATGTACAAATACCCAACATATAAAGGTACTGAGTAAACATTTCCATTTACAAAAATAGGGGCATAGAAAGAAGGGAAAGGACCAAAGCAAGACCAAAATCCAGCTGGGCAAACAGTCCCGTAGCTCCATGTCTGGCATCTGGGGCACATGGCATCTTGATATTCTCTCCAAATGGCAAGGGTAGCTCTGCCCCATGGCCTTGTTTGTTGGAGCCCAAGTGGCCTTTCTATTGGCTTGTCTCTGCTCATTTCCTGCAACTATCCTTGGACGATGTCCCACATTACTGGCATTTCTTAATCTTGGGGGTTTCCACTGCAGCTTCAACTTCCTCCTCACATCTCCACACTTTGACTTCTCAGGGGGTGCCTGCAGGGATTCCCGACCCTCCTGCACTTTGCCTGGTCTCCTTTGAAATCTTGGTGGAAGCATCCATGATCCACTAACTCCAGCATCCTGCATTCCTGCAGAACAAGCACCACATGGTTGGCACCAAAATCTGCTGCCATTTCAAACAGTAGCCACGCTTCCAGAGACCCTGGCTGCAGCAGCCTCTGAGGGTCTAGGTGGTTGATCTTTCACTGATTAGGTTAAGACTTTCAAAACCCAATCATTTCTCCTCTGAACCTTTTTACATTGTCTCACATGTGAGCTTTTGCGGGACACCTCACATCCAAACCATAACAATATGATTTCCTGTGATATATTTCAATATAATTATCACATAATATAGAAGCATGCTCATATCTTCAGAAGAGGGAACTTGCTGAACATGTATATTAATTGACCTCTTTAAATATGACATATAGTGATGAAGTAGTTTTAAACAAGTGCACATATTTGAAGTCTAAAGTGTTATGTCCAGGAAAAGGAAGATGTCTGTACTTCATGGATGACCAATCAAAGCAGCAAGTCACAACATGGCAAGGGCACTCATTACTTAATGGTTGTCTGCAACAGGTCTCCCACTCCTAAGACAAGGAAAATTTTAGACCATGTATCAAATTTGTAATAGTAGATGAAATTATTTTCTTACACATGAAAGGATAATAAAAATAAGTTAATATTTCTGAGATAAAGAATAGGAATCTGAGATTTTATTATGCTTGAACACTGCAGACAGATCTCCTTGTCACAAGAGGCTCTAGGGATGACAAACCCAGTTGTGTGTTTATTATTGATTTTTGAAAATTGAATAGAAGTTCCTAATGGTTCAGTTTTTTGGCATGGTATTTAAAAGATCATTTGAGAAAACAACCAAAAAAATTATTGTCTTTCAATAAATGTAATGAATGTAACGTTTTCCCAAAATTGTTTTTTCAAGTCTTACAAATACTACTGGTTAGAATAATACTTTCTTACAGCAAAGATGACTGCAAAATTATCTAAATTTGTTATAACTATTCAAAGGGATTACGGCTGGAAAATTCTGACTTGAACACACTGATAATAGTGACAATTTTCTTGTCCCCCAAACTCCTTTCTTTTCTTTTCTTTCTATAAACCAGACTCATTTTGAGAAATATCTGCTCTTTTACATGCTGTGCCCATGCTGGTCTGTTTTGCTGTTGTGTTCCTAATTCCTCCAGCTTTGCCTGGCATATTGCTGGCACTCAATATTCAACAAATAAACATGCAATCCTGTGTCTTCAGATGTTGCATTGATGAACTAAGATGAGAGACTTAAATAAAATGATAATACAATGTAAATATAGTGTGTAAAAAGCATACTTCTATAGGAAGCTTAAAGAATTCCCATAGCTGTATTGAAGTGTTTGCTGAGCTCATCATTTCTTACTGACTATGGTGACATTTAATATAGCAATGCTAAATATTGTAGCACTTATGTTTTCGTTTTTTTAAAGAATATCCTTTTTGAACTTCCCTGCACTAGCAATATTTATTCATTCTGTCAAGACTGCATAGGAATTTTAAAGGGAATCAGTGATGATAATAGAATGGATTTTACATTTCCTTTTTTTACACATATAAATTTAAGTGAAACCCAAGTCTAGGAAGATTTATCAACAACAAAGTGTTGATAAAATCTAAGTAGAGGATTAAGATGGCAGAAATCTATGACAATTTTGGGCTCTAACAACTTGTTTAACACGATAGAGCAAATGATTCTATAGTTAACTTGCAAATAATATTCATACCTTTACAATATGCAAAAAGTGTTCCCCAGTGTAATTTACACTCTCTTTCTATGGCCATACTTATGTCAGTTTTTATCACCAGGATCAAGAAGAGAAATGTTGCTTCTCAGCCTCTCAGTATTGGTATATCTCCTTAATGCAGTGTGTGTGTGTGTGTGTGTGTGTGTGTGTGTGTGTGTGCTTAATGATAAAGTCTTTTTAGAACTGAATCGACATAAAAATAAACTTGAGAATAGTTAAACGTATATGTGCCTTGGAATACATCCTTGCTATTACATTTCTAACTCTTCCTATTAGCTACAGAACTACACTGTCATATCACTTTTGGGTATGTGGTGGAATTTGACCTTGCTCCAAAATATGTGACATGGTTTTCTGTTGCAATGGAATTTATGAAAGTCTTAAAAGAAGCTATAAAGTAGTTTCAAATTCTTCATTTCAGCAAGACAAGGATTTGAAGGAAGAATATTTTATGCATTATGGAAATATCTGATTAATTGCCAAGAAATAAATCAACTATCCATTAACTTATAAGTTTCAGGTACTGGCAGTATCTCTAAATAGTGGCAGTAGGAGCTAAAATATGGGACTGTCTGGGTTACTGACTCACTTGATACAACAATGCAGTGAGTAAAATAATTTCATCCAGTTCACACTCTTGGCTCATTTCAGTATGCTCTGCCATTCAAAGAATCTCCCTAGACTCTAAAGTAACTCAAACTCTGCATTTCTTCTGTATATGAGTTTTGGATTAGAAATGACTGGTACATGTGTTCTAAGATTTTGAGTGAATAGCATTTTTCTTTCAACACACTTATCTATGGCTGCTTTTCTAAGAGAGTGCAAGAGATAGAGAAGAACAGCAAAACTAAATGAATTTATTTAAACTTGCTTCAGAACTGTTTCCTATATTCTATTTTTTGAAATGGGCTCAAACAGTGATTATTGAGTCAAAGACAAATCAACATAAATCAAAAGATGAATCAATATATGCCTGTTACAGTGCACATTGGTGATTTGTCATATTACCTAAAATATTTTTATAAATGCTTATAAAGTTGGATTAGGTATAAAAAGTACTCAATTAATATTGCTGAGATTGAGATCTTTCCAGGACTATAAAATTTGTATGAAATTTAAAATTATACTTTTAAATTAGAGATGACTGAGACCATTTTACAGCCAGGAAAATACTATACTGAGGATGACTTTAGAAGCCTCAACGTAGCAAAGTGATAAATCAGATTCTTAGAACTAGTTTGCTTTTATTCTCATTTAAAATTTAACAATAGCTGGGCATGGTGGCACACACCTATAATCCCAGTGGCTCAGGATACTGAGGCAGGAGAATCAGGAGTTCAGAGCCAGCCTCAGCAACAGGGAGGTACTAAGCAACTTAGTATGACCCTGTCTCTAAATAAAAATAAATAGAAAATAGCACTGGGGATGTGCCTCGGTGGTTAAATGCCTCTGAGTTCAATCCTCAGTACCAAAACAAATACAGAATTAAACAAAGAAATCTAACAATAAAAGTTTTAAATGATCAGAATAATTCACTCATTTCCTTCTAAGTTTATTGTATATTTATGTGCATAGTTTTTTTATATTAAGATACATATATACATATATATATATATATATATGTAGATAAAATCTGTTTGTAATAATAGGCTTTTGGTTCAAGAAATCTAGGAGGTTATTTTGATAGTCTCTGGGATTTTCTGTTAAAGGCAGGAGGAGAACACAAAGCCAGATTAAAGTTTTAGTTTAGTTATTAATTTAAAAAAATGACTCCATGTACAAATAGAGAAACAACATGTATCCCATTTGTATACAATAATAATAAAAAAAGAAAAAGAAAAAAAAAAGAAAAAGAAAAAAAAAGAAAAAAATTCTCAGTCCTTAGCAAATTATATAACAAGTACAATATCCTATAATGTGTAGGATATTTCTATTGCATGGAACTTAAGGTTATACTGAGATTGTTTTACCTTTTTGTATGTGTGTGTGTTTGTTTTCTTTTGAAAATGTTCTCCTGAACACAACTGTTTTAAAATTTGTCAAATAATTAATTGCTCAAAATGTTTTAGTTTAGTGAAGACTGTATCATTCTTTTATCTCTCATAAAAAATTTATGTATAATTCTACACATGAAAATTCCTGTAAGGTTTTCAAATGTACTAAAAGCAAACTTGATTGCTCAAAATCTGCAACTTCTTTATTTTATAAAATTATTGCTTATGCATATGTAGATGAAATTTGCTGTCTAACTGAATGTATTGAACATATTAGGAGTTAACTCAGTGTGGCAGGCAGAACACTAAGACATCCTCATAATCCAAGGTAAGAGCATTATATTCTCTGAAGTTCCTCCCCTCACAGAGGGAAGAAATAGCTTGTTTATAACCAATAGAATATGGCAAAGGTAATGAGATGTCACTTGTGATATGTTGTGATTTTGGTGTAAGGTTTTCCCTTGCTAGTGCACATGGCCTCTCCTAATGGCACTGAAGATGTAAACAGCCATGTTGTAAATTGCGTAGGAAGAGGAGCATGTGGTGGGTGAGTAGCTTCTAGTGCCTAAATATAGTTTCTAACCAAGAGTCAGTAAAAAGTCAAGCCTGGGCCCTCAGTCAAAAAGTCACAACCAAATGATTTCTACCAATCAACTTGAATATAACTTAGAAACAAGTCTTTCCGTAGTTGAGCCTCTACCACAGACCCCAGCCCAGATTCTTGATCACAGCCTTGTAGTGTCCTGACTTAGATGTCTGACTCACACAGACTTTGAGATAACAAAGATATGTTGTGTTAAGCTGCTAAATATTTGGTTATGTGTTATATAATAATAGCATAATAATTATGTAGCATGTAAGAACTAGAACTGTAAATAGGTAGCATAAGTAATGTATTTGAGGGTTTTTTTTTTTCCCATTTATACCAATTAAATTATTTTGTCTAAATTTCTCTCCTTAGGGAGAAAAGACCCCTAAGGCAAGTACAAAACAGCTAAAAATTAAACATGGTGTTTAAGAAATCTTTGACAACAATTACTGTCTCTTCTCCTTCTTCTAATTTTGATTTTTTCTGGTTTCAAAGGATTTTTAGATCATGTAAAGTTGTCAAATAATTTTACTTTTTGATGTAAAATATGAGATTTAAAATAGTTTCTATATTTGAAACCAATCAGATGTACATGAAGATAATTTCTCACTCTAAAATTAATACTTTTTAGGAGTTGAATTTTTAAAAATAATATGATTCAACAGGTTGATATATTTTACCATCATGTTATATATATATATACACAATTATAATTTTTTGTTTGTTATTCCCTTAAGCATTGGCCTTTAACTACTGCATTATGTCTCCAGATTGCTTTTCCAAAATACAGTCTGTGTGTTAGAAACCTCAGCAGAACTAAGTATTAAATGAAGATTATATTGTTCCTTATCCCTCAAGTTGTCACTATAAAGCAAGCAAGTGCTGAATTAAAAAATAAAAAGTGAAAATAGTGCTGGCAAGAAACTTATCTGTAATTACTTTAAATCCTGACAATAAAGAGGTGACCTAATAAAAAATAATGTCATACATCAGGAAATCTTGAGACTTATTGGTGGGAATACAGATGACTCCACAGCTGCAGGTCCCTTGTTAAGATGTCATTGTGTAGTTAACACCCAACAGCTTTGAATCTCAACTCTAAATGACTGCTAAAGTAACAAGCCTAGAATGGCTTGATCCCAGGCAACGTGGTGAGACACTGCTTGTAATGAGCAGGGCTATTTTGATAATACTGTGGAAGCTTTTGTTCAGCAAAGCTTTAGTCTGGGTTTTAAAAAAATGCTTTCTCTACTTCTCTTTACCTTGCAGTTCCTGTTGACTCAAGGACTCAGTTCACATTCTGGAAGGATAGACAAAATCCTCTTATGTCTTACTTTCTCAATGGGATATATTTGAGAATAACATATGAGTTAGTATTGGTTTGCTGTACTTTTATCAGACAACACTGAAATGTTCCCCACCAGAAGACTGAAGTCAAATGCCCATATGAAGTAATTTATTTAGTTGATAGAGAAATTTGCCAGAGTTAGTCAGTGAAGTAAACTGTATTTTAATTCTCTTATCAAAAAGAAAAATAATTTTGCATGGTATCCAACTCTTGCTATGTAAACCTGTTAAAATAAGTCAAGGTTATAAAAGATTAAATACAGAAACAAAGTTTGTATCTTTGACTAGCAATTTGCTTTTTATTATTCATTAAATATCAGTGCACAGATGAACTGGCATGAATACAAGTGTTTATGGTAATCATCACAGCTGTAGGTAGGATGGCTTTAATTTTTGACATACAGTTAGAACATTATGTGATTCTGTTTCATTGCTCTGTAAAATGTAATATGTAGCAGTACATTTACATGGAAAGTTCTTACAAAATGCTAATATAGTTTTATGAGTTTTTAGAATAACATAAAATATACATTTTGTAACAATACACAGAAGCAAAAATATATGTTAAGTATATTCAAATAGTTGTTTTGGAAAGTAAGATGAATTACAGTAAGAGAGAACTAAAATAAATTTAAGAAATAAAAATTTATTTAAAAAGATGGGGGTGCTTGCCCAGTTCTGATCAGGGCTTTGAGGCTTAATCTCTGGCACTGGTGGAAAAAGAGAGAGAGAAAGAGGAAGAGAGAAGGAGAAAGGGAGACACAGAGTGAAAATCTACCATAATTTTTCTGCAACTATAATCACCAAATTTATATTCATCATGATACTGCTAATGCCTGTGTACATGCACATGCTGGAATTCTGTTTTAGACAAAGGGTATATACTATTTTTCTTCAGTTTTAAAAATTTGGTATTTTATTTTCTGCCATTTTTTTAATAAATTTTATGATTAGCACTTTGAAGTCTAAACAACTATCTTTGAAGTAATAGAATCTGCATGTTTACTTCTCCATTGTCAATTGACTTTATATTCAATGATTAATTTTTAGCTGTCTATATGAAATTTTTCATTTTCAAAAATAACAAAATCCAAATTTTTGATGCTTAAATATTTTTCATGTTAAAATGTTTCCAGTGTTCAAAATCTTTCTAAAGAATCTAATATAATCTCTTATATAAGCTGAACTGAATTTCACTCCTTTGTGATTGACTTCTATACATTGAAGAGCATTTTACGTGTGGGGCTTTGTGCTGGGCAGCATGTATGTCTTATGTGACAGGCTATGGACAGTATATCTTTCCACTTGTACCTCTATGAGCTTTAGAAAATCTTTAGATATATCGGTAGACACATGTGGACTGTGAGTTGTACACTTGCCTTCATGGGGAAAGACAGATGCCTCTTTCTTTGGATAGACATACTCCCAATCCAGGATAAACACTCCACTCCTCCTCAGGCACTTGAACCCAAAACTTTGGCCAAAGGTACTAAAACAGAAATTTGGGAAGTTAAATGTCTTAAACCAGTATTCTACCAAGCACTAAAATTAGAAACTGCTTGAAGGTCAAAAAATATTTTGTTTAAAAAAAATACAGATACACACACATGTGTATACAATAATATATCAATGATAATTTTAATCTGGATTTATTAACAGATGAAAAATCGTGACTTTTTTTAGGAGAAGAAAGGAGTGAAATATAATATGTAGAGTAGGGTTCAATTGGACTTAAAATGAGAGAGAGAGAAGGAAAAAGACAGGGAAAAACTGTGAGGGACTGAGAGACAGGAAAGGGAGAGAAGTCCAGAATAATAAATACCATGTTTTTAACAAAAATATCTCAGGGTAGTGGATTTTAGTGACAGTTTCTTTTTTGTTGATTTGTTTTTAAACTACTTAATCATTTTAATGATTATGGGAACAATCTCATAATACCAGCTGTTTGACTTAATCAACAATATCAATGTACACATCATAACACATATACAATATTTGGTGAATGTAAAACATCTCAAAATACTAGGAAACTAGTTTAAATATTTATTGGCAAAAATGTCTTCAGTAAAACATTAATTTTTAAAACTTTAAAAACATCAGTTCTCACACTCATATGATGTGTCTGCTTCTTTCAAGTCCTCATCAACACTCCCTCCATCTTCTGTGATTTGAAGGGAGCAAACAGCTCAGTGTTTGAGTTGCACATAAAATAAAAACAAACAGGTTCTGCCTGAGGGCTATAGGAACTCAGCTATGATTATTATTCACCTCTACACATTTTGCTGCTTGAAACTTATGACACATTTGGCTGACCTCAGATTATTTCCCCATTTGTAAAGACTTTTCCCTCTTCTCTGGAAAATGGAAGCTGCAAGATAAGTAAATTTTATTTTATGTGAGATGCTACTCTTGCTGAGTGTATATGTATAAATATGACAGCACTTCTAGAGACATTGCCTGTTATTTATTTTTCTTAAAGAGGATGTGTGTATCAACATGGCAGATAATCTACATTGTCCATGAGGAAAACAATTGTCCTGGGGGATTTGGACTATGATATTCTTCACCTTGTTATTTTCAACTAACCTCAGAATATTTGCTGGTTCAAGCCTTACTATAATATGCTCTGAAAAAAAAGCTTTCATTTCCTAGATCCTTCATTCTTAGATACTAAGGTGAATATGTGGGAAAAATTTGATATGGGCTTGAATAAATACTAAGCCAGATAGAATACTTTATATATATATGTATAACCCTTATATAAAATATATATATCCCTTATTAGATTATACAACTGTTTTCTTCATTAGTTAACATATCCATTTATAAAAATTAGTTTTTGACCTCTCATAATGTTATAATATCTAAGAAATATTCTATAATTATTCTTCTAGTAAGTTTCTCCATGACACCCTTATATAACTGTTTACATAATATGTGCTTACAAACACCTAAAATGTCCATCTCTGTCTCTTATAAAATGTGTAAAGTTTCTTTATGCTCCAAAGATGGAGGGGCGAGTTTGATAAAAGAAGGTGGGTTTAATGATAAGGAATGAGGGAAAGAGAAAGGGAAAGAAAGGAAGGGTAAGGGAGAAGAGAGAAGGGCAAAAGGAGCTTAAGAGATTATTTGGACTCCTCAATAAGATTATTGTTGAATGTAAGCTGCTAAACTATCCTAGTACTGTTAAGGTAAAACAGTAAAAACAACCACATAGAAGAGAATAAACAATCTCCAGAGGGGCTGATAGGACAACAGTACAATAAAGCAGTTAACAGTGATGATCAGTGGGACATCAATTTGTCCTTTGGGCTGTAGCACCTGCTACTAATTGGTGCAAAGAGCTCACCAGTCACTACGTGGCTTAGCACACTCAGCTGTCTCTTGAATATGCTGTGAGGAGCAGGATAGCTAATTGCTGCTGCTTCGGTGTCAGTGAATCAACGTGCTGAGCTAATAGCCACAGATAGAGGGCAGACAGATTCCTGCTAGCAGCTTAAGAGTTAGTTTCTTGCGATAACTAAGGCAGTTGGCATACACCTCAGAACGTGGAGAATGATGGTATGCCTTCTAGGTTAATATGTTGAGGTTTCTCTCTCTCTCTCTCTTTTTTTTAATTTCTGGTAAAATGTTCATGATGATACAACAGTGGAAATTAATGCCTCACAGGAACAAGAAGTGTATGGTGTGAAAGAATCGTCTTGAAACTAGATTATGAGCATTGGTTGTTTTTTAAAGGGATGTGCAAGAGACAGCCTTGACAAGAAAACTTACTTCATAATCTTACACGGACTAAAGATGAAACTTTAAATTGCAAGTAAGTTTTTTCCCCAAATCCTTTTCTTTTACTTTCAAATTTAGACAGCAAGAAACTACAGAGAAAGTTATTTCAGTACAATGCGTCTCTGTTATGATATCACTTTCTGTTATGCTTGGTCAAAGAACAAAGTAGTAATGATGTGCAGATAATTATTTGCTGAAAGAATAAGCACAACTGCCTGTTCTCTTATTCTTTTGGATTACTGAGTGATATTGTAATTTTGTTGAGATGTCAATGTAGTATTTAAAAAGACACATGCTTTTGAATTATACCTGTTTGGTTTGTCATTCAAAAAAATTAATCCTCAACCACTTTCTGTACTTCCTTATGCCTAAAAATTATAGAAAAACAGTATAAAAATTAACATGTTGTGTTTTGTTTTTGTGTGTGTAAATACTGATGCTTTATGAGTGATAGTTTCTCAAGGTTATATACAGGTGGTAGGCAAGTTAAAGCTGCTAACTGCATCACAATGTGTAATGTTCTGTTTTGTATTTGGTTATACTATACGGAATCCTGATGTCTTTGCTATAAGCATTTCAGTGCATTAGAATATTTCTCCCATTTAAAAGTATCCAGGATCATTAAATATTTAGAATTTGAATCTAGGTAGACCCTATCCTTTTAATACAAAATTAATACTGGACAATCTTAACAGTTTTCCTACTTTGTGCTGTGGTTCTGTGATGCAAACATACGTTGGTAGGGGCAGAGTAGGCGGGCCTAAGTAACAAGTTTCTACCCAGACTGCTGGAAATCTAATTTGTGACTCTTGTACACACAGATAGTCATCGAGTTGATGGAATTGTAGCAAACATGCACAAAGCCATTGTTAACTAGAGCATAATACAAAGCCCTCGTGTAAGGTTAACTCCAAGTCATATTCATTTACTTTCACAGAAGAGCCAGTTGTCAAACACAGTAACCAAATACTGAAGTTATTGTGTTGCTTAGCATTACAGAAGCAAAGTATTTGTTTAAAAAGGCACATTTTAAACTAAGAATTCTGCCAGTAATAAGAAATTTTCATAGACATATTCATGTGAACTTTTTTCTCTGCAAATTGACTCTATTATTAGTTTTGTTAGTTTGCTTACGTTGTGGCTAAGTGTAAGTCAGTGCATTCATCTATACCTGTGAGTCTTCAAGTTTCAGCAACTTGATCCCCTTGACTCTGAACTCATTCTCCTATGAAATAAAGTGTAATTTAATGTGTGCCCAATTCCACTGAGTGGTGACCTTCTAACCTCTCAGTTGTTGCAGTGATGTGTTGAGCAGGGACTGAATTCTCAAAATTTGCCTCAAAAATTATCCTTAAGCATTAACTGTTAAGGGACCTGAACAGGTCAGAGTTTGTACTATCTCACTATGAACTGCCTCTTACAATATTATGGAGTGATTTTGAAAATTGTTTATAAAGAGATTTTAATAAATCCTTTCTTTTTCTGGATTTTTTAAAAAAAATTTGATATATTTTATTATTATTTGATGAGATTAGTGTGTGAACTATAAAACTACTTTTAGTAACATCAATAATATTAATCCTAGGAAAAATAACCTCAGAGTTAAAGTGAAATGTTCATTATAATTCATTTCCTTAACCTTTCTAACATTAAATTCTGCATAATATGCATTGTATTTTTTGTTAGCATACAAACTTCTCTCTCTCCTTCCCTAATCTTTTTATTTTTTTACCCTTTTTGCCATTTGCAAAAATTCCTCAGCATTTTAGTCATAGCAAAAGGTAATTATTATTTTTCTTATCAAAGGAACTCACTACTTTGATCCCAAATTTTATATCAAGCAAATAAATGTTGAGTAATTAATTATTCCTGATTATAAGGATTCTTGCTTTCTGAATAAATAATAAGCCTTTATAATAATAGTACAAAGTTAAAAAGAAGTAATCCCTCAGGTGTGACTGGTTTATATCAGTAGATGAGTGTACTACCTACCCCTTGATAATGAATGTACAGGTAGAATTGCAGACAGCAGGAACTTGTATTCCTCCCTATATGGTATAAAATAATGTAGAAATCTCATAAACCAGCTGTTATCTTAACACTTTTCTAGCATAGAAGCCCACTCTACATAGTTACATTTTATTGTGGTTCTAAACCTGGGGAGAAATATATGATCTTCAGTTTCTCTCAGAGTCTCAACCTTTGAATAAATTAAAGTTGGCAGCAATAATAATATAAGCAAAGAGACCACACTGCTACTTATTGGAATGGGCATGTTTATTGTCTAAAATTTTAATTTTACTGTGATTCTATGCTAAGAGTAGATTTTGGTCATTGTCTCTTTTTACCTTTTTCTATTTTTAAAAGTAAGTTCTTCTTACTGGAATCACAGGAGTACTGGAAACATTTTGTTTTTCTGCTTTCACATGCATAATGAGGTGACACAATTATAATATTGAAATGATTATTTTAGACAAAATTGACCTTCCAAAACTATTTTCATCATTCTCAAATAAAATGTGTTTGGATATAGATGTTTTCTCTTGTAATGGGATTTTTATGTGTTATCACTTTATAATGTGACAGACTACAGATTCAAAACTAACAATGACCTATGGGGTTTCATATAGCAGTTTCATCCTCATATATCACCAAATTTCATGCAAAGATACTGGAAGACACTGTGGGAATTCATTAGTGCCTGTAGTCAATTTTGAGTGAGAAACAAGAGATACTGTGAGTAATTTATAGCAAGATTATGTTCTCTTGGTGGAGTCTCTATAAATTCCAAAGGTTAAAATCACTCAAAAACTGAATTAACATGTAACTTTCTTTTAAAAGAAATAGAGGAGTCACTTAGGTTGAAAAGGCAAAAGACCAGAAAATATACACAGAAATTACACATGCAACCATGGCCTCCTTACATGTAGGATGGTAGTTAATTTTGATATGGGAATGAATAATATGACCTTGAAGTAGAATCACTGCCTGCGATGTCTCAACCAAAGTGCCAGACTTAGAGGAATATGAAGACTAATGTGACTTCAAGTTAGTCTGTAAATACACTGCATGCTAATGTGTTAGACAAACACACACATACACACACACATACATTCATAGACACATACATACACTTATAGACACACACATACAATTTATTTTTTAACCTAAGAAACAGAAACCTCAGATTCTGGTTCAAGGATAAAAATGGTTTTCCTTGGAAACCTCAGCACATCCCCTAAACATTGTTTCCTAAGTGTTTACACGTAGGACTCAGCGTTTCAGAGTTTTTGGAGGATCAACCAGGATAAGGAATAAGACACTTGCAAATCGCTAAATAAGTTAAAATGTAATAGTTTTAATCATGCAGCAATCACTTCTTAAGATGATTTTTGTGTGTGTATCAACAATAACAGCAACAAAATAATTTACCCTATAAAGACTAAAAGTTTCTCCCTGAGCACTGCAATGCACAAATGTCCTTTTTGTCTTAAAAGTTGTTTAAAGGTTGCACTCAACCTTAAATATCAGATCATGGCTATTGAGGCTACAAATGCAAAAGTCGAAAGTAGTCATTATTTCAAGAAACTAAGGAAAATAAAGCATTTCTCTTCTTCAGGCTGGTAAATGGAAAAATTCAATGCTTGCTTATTCTGGTCCTTGATGGATATGATATTGACAGGAGGTGGAGCTTTCTGTACTGCTTTTAGAGTGTAAGTATTCTCAGGCCATGGCAGATGTGTAGTTCGCATTACTTTGAAAAGTCATTCATTCTAATGCCTAGTGAAAGGGCGGGTTTCAGACAGAATTAAGCACTGTTTCCTGAATGAGGGAGGACAGCAGTGATTGCAATGAAGTGCATCATTCAAATGGAGCCCAGCTAATGAATACTCTCCCTGTTGTTTTCATGGAGGTGTCAGAATGAGCCTTTTTTGATTCTGCATCACTGAATCCTTATGGAAATGCAAATTGTTTATCCAAGGACAGTGACTTTCCTTTTTGCTTTATCATTTAAGGAACTGATTTCTTCAACTTTGCAGCACACCATTGGAATCCAGAGAAGGGTCATTAAAACTGTATGGGAGGTTGCTATTTCTTGACAACGTTACATTTCGCTCTGAGAGACAGAGACACAGAGAAGTCACAGAGAGACACTCACAGAGATATACAATCAAAGAAAGATACAGAGATAGTCATACAAAGAAAAGGAGAATGAGAGTGAATGAATCAGAGTGAAAGATGAGCATAATAGTGAAAGATAGAGAGAGAAACTGATATACACAGTGAGAAAAGAACAGAAAGAGAAGTTCAGAGAGGAGCAGAGGTAGAGTGACAAGAAGAATACAAAGTATGATAGAAACAGATTGAGGGCAAAGGTAAACAGAGTCCAGGAAGACAAATGGTAAACAAAATAAACAACAACAAAAAAAAATAGATGGGGAAAGGGTGAAGAGACAGAAGATCTAAGAGCCAGACAGACACAGAAAGGGAAGTGAAGGAAGGAAAGGAAGTGAGGAAGGAAAGGAAGAGGGAAGAAGGAAAGAATAGGAAGACAGGAGAGAACTTGGCATCCAGAAACAGAGAATCAGAGAGACAGTGTATGTGTGTGTGTGTGTGTGTGTGTATAAATATATATGTGTGTGTATATATATATATATACATATATATGGGAGTATACATACACATATGTATATGAGAAATAATATGTATGTGTATATGAGTTGTATATGAGAAAGTGTGTGAGGTGAGTTTTCTCATTTTTGAAATTGTTGCTATAGAGAAAGGATGGTAAAGCAAAGAATGCTGAACCAGATGGAACTGAGCTTTAATTCTGCTCCAGTTTCTTATTAGCAATGAGCAAGTGATTTAATCTCTGTGAGCCCTGGTTTATGTTTAGAAAAGGTAATAAAAAGCATATAGAACACATATATACAAGACATCTTAGTACAGGACCTGGAACAAAGGACTGTGTCAGTGAAGGGGGGTGATACTCCTCCTCCTTGTCTAGGTAGGATCCTTGAAAGCAGAATCTTTGGAGTCAGAGCTTAAGTCAAATTCTTTTACCTTAGTTTTCATATAATCTAGTAAACCATTTAATATTGATAAGTTACAGTTTTTTCATCTGTAAAACTCTGATAGTCTTTTCTACCACATAATCTTGCTTTGTGAGTTGAAAGAAAGCATATTTCATTTGGAGTTTTGCACAATGTATTTTAGCAATTCCACTAACTAGCTCAGTGTTGAGAATTTAGTGAGTACTAAATAAATATTTAATAAATGAATGCATATTTGTTCTGAATATTAGTTTTCATGAAGGAAGGGAAAGCTGAAATGATGTTTTGGTGTTTTAATATGAAACATTGTGCTAAAATGGTTAATTTCTCCTTGCCTGCTTTTCAAATAATGGTGGTATTGATTTGCAGAAGTGCCAGAGCAGATTTCTCTCTGCCCTCTATACTACTTTCTTATTTGAAATAATAATAGTTTTGTCTGTGAACGTTTTTCTTATCCTGCTGGGGATTTTGTTCATTTGTATTTAATTGTTTGATACAAGGGCTGTTTGTGGGAAAGAGAGGGAATAGGAATTTTGGAAAAAGTAAGTGAATTCTTACAATAAGAAGAATGAAAGTGAACTAGGAATAATAGTTTGGAAAAGGCATAAAAATGAGAGGTACTGGGAATTGGACCCAGAGACACTTAACCCCTGAGCCACATCCACAGCCCATTTTTATATTTTATTTAGAGACAGGGTCTCACTAAATTGCTGAGGGCCTCACTAAGTTGCTGAGTTTGGCTTTGAACTTGCCATCCTCCTGCCTTAGTCTCCCGAGCTTGAGAGGCTGGGATTACAGGTGTGTACCACCGCGCCTGGCTGGATTTTTTTTTTTTTTTTTTTTTTAAGTAAGGATAAACATGTGCTTACTTTTCTGAATTCCAAGAAAGGGTGGGAGAAAATATAATCAAAAATGATGTGTATGGATTATAACTGAAAATGTACACTGTAAAAGTACTAAAGTTTTTTCTAGCTCTAAGGTATATTATGAGAAAATAAAGCACTTTGGCAGAAAATAACTGAAGAATCCAAAATTTAAATGGCACTTGCTTTTTTTTTTTTTAAACCTTTAAAAACATTCTTAAATTTTTGAATACTGAACTGTCATCAGTAAATAAATGATTTCTCATGTATGACTACAGTTGGAGAAAACAGCTGAAGAATGTATGTAAGAGTTTGGTTGAAAGTTTTTTCTTTCCTTTTTTGTTGATGTTTTGTTAAATTCACTTGATAAATGAATGGAGAAAGAAATATTGAGACTCTACCATGTGCTAGGAACTGTGATGATGCTTTTAAATGTCATCCCTTTAACCTCTGCCAGGTAGGTGATGTAGAACATCTAGATGTACCCTCCCAGATTAATTTTACATCCAAATATCTTTAGGTGTTGAGAGTCTATAAAACAATCTTATTTCCTATTTTATACTGTGAGTATGAAAGAGAATGCTGTTTTGCAATATTCCCTGTTGCTACATTGGTGTGCTAACATTTTACAGAAAATAGCACCAAAAAAATTCAGGCATCTTTACAAAGTTTATTGAAAATTTTTCACTTGTGTTATATGGGGTTCTGAATAACATACATTATGTGAAATTTTATTTTGTAATCGAAAATCAGGGTTAAGAGTAGAATAAATTTCAGCAAACAGATAACAAGACTTCATTTTTTTGTATTTTCAAATAATTTTGCAAATGATGGTAACTTCAGTGGAAGATATTGTGTAATTGAAAAAATGCTAAAAGAAAGCATGTCTGAGTATTTATGGGACATAATATATGTCTAGTAAATAGTTGCCATTTAGATATATTGTCCCATCAACATTTATATATATACACATGCTCACACAGACACACACATAAACACACCTAAAATCATACACACTCTTAAGCAGTTTCTTAAGTATTTATGTTTATTCTATTCAAAGCAATAACTGTGCACTGTTGGTTGAGTGTATCTGAGTTCAGTCCCCAGTACTCCCCTGCAAAACAAAACAAAAAACAAATTGTGCATCTGATGAAAAATACATAAGTTCATGACCTTTGAATTTTGGGATCTGAATCTGTTGGTCATTGTAAGTCAAAGCCATGTCCAGATATATGGACAGATATACAGATATATGGAACCCAATAAGGAAACAAAAGATCCCTGCCATGTTGTTGCTTAAATCCCTAGGTCCAAAGTCAGTCTATCTTCTTTGAAGTTTTCATCCTTGTTAATTTTGTGGTGCCCAGAGTTTGTCAGTTGTAATAAGAAAGATATGGGAAGAATGTAGCTATTCCATCTTAGTGGAATCAGAAGTCTCCATAATCAACTTTGTAAAAACGTTGTTCTACCTCTTCTGTGTAGACAATTGACAGGTAGATGAGCAAGGATTGAAGAGGCCAAAGCAGTAACCCTGGTAAGAGAAATGTGGCACAACCTAAGATATTTGTGGTGCGGGTGATCAGAAGTGACTTTTGTTCTGGATATAGTTTGCCAAACTTAAAGAATGTATTTATGGCTCAAACATGATTATGAAAGAAAAAGATACTGAATGACTCCAAGATTTTTGAAGTTGTTACCAAGAAAGGGAGGATGAATGTGCTTAAAAGGAAACCAGAATTTGAATTTTGAACATATTATATTTGAAATGGATATACTATATATAAGTTATATTACTCAGCAGGTATATAACTCAGAGAAGCAGTCAGTCAGAATATAAATTTTAAGAAAAGTAGACTGTGACTTGAGATCTGAGACTCTGTAAAAATTAGATAATGTCTCAAATTCTGTTGATGGTTGAAGAAAAGCAGCAACTAAGAAACAAAACATTGTTTTCAAAAATTGGAGGTCATTAGCACTCATGACAAGCACTATAGGTGCTGCACCAGTACTGACAAATAATTGGCCTAGAATTATATTGGTGATTATTATTTTCATTTCTTTGTTCTAATATTTACACTTTCAAGAGCTTACTTTTGTTCTCTGTTCCTTCATGTGCTTTTTCATAAATATACTCTCTTATCTTCATGAGAGTATTAATTATATTTATGTTCCTCTTAATGAAGTCTCATTTGGCACATTTTATAATAGTTCCTCTCTTTGTTTCCATGTTTTATTATGTGTGTTTATTTGTTTTCCATTTTCCCAGGCTCCAAGTTTTCCTCAAAGAGACTGATTAATTGATTATTCATGCCTCTCTACTTACATGTAAGAATTTACTTGTTAGGAAATGTAGGCTATAGAAACAAACATACCCTCATATTTAATTACTTACTGTTTATTTTTTGTTCATATAACTATCTGCAGGCTGTTTTTATTTCAACAGTATGTTGGAGATTTGTGAATGATTTTTAATTCGTAGCTTCCAAATTTACTCTGAGTCTTTACATTCCCACGCAACTTTCTTGGAATAAGAACAAGCAGAAGCTTGTAAAGGAGGTTCAATGGGTCAAAACTGGACCGATGTGGCACATGTAACTTTTCACATTCCTTTGTCTGTATCTCAGACACATGGTCACTTTTAACTATCAAGGAAAGTTGAGATGTGATTTTGCCGTTTGCCATAGAGACAAGGGAAATGGATTTTTATTAACATAATGGTGTCTTTATCACTAGTAACAAGGTACCGAAGAGCTCTTTGGAGGAGCTCTTTGTGAGCAGCTCTTGTCCATAGGTGGGCATTACTGTGATGTAATAAAGCAGAGGTGGACTTAAGTCCCATGACTCAAAGTTTGTGTTTCTCTGGCAATTTCTTCAGAAAATAAGAGCTAAGAGCTATGGAAAAAAAGAAGGATGGGGAGATTGCTTGGAACTTGAGGGGGGATCCTGGTAATTTAACTGATATTCTTAACATAAATTATCCCACCTGATACCACTATCCTTTTTTGTTTTTCACGGTGTTCCCTTTGTGAAGTTTCAGTTTTTACAGAGTCAGTTGACTGGTTTGTTATCAATACCCCCACCCCCCACCCCCAATTTTGCCATTTGCAATGTAATTTTCTGTACTCTGCTAAATAGATTACTGGTCTTCCACCCACTTTCAAACTTCAGTGAACTTATAGAATTCACATATTTGCTTTTAGCACTTTTTTATTGTTTTAATTATTTTAATTCATTACCGAGTTGAATATGTAGACAATGACAAATAAGTATATTTGGTCCATCTAAGATCTTAAACTCACTAATTTGCATTTCAAAATTAAGAGACATTGTTTTGTGAAATGATTGTATTATAAATAGTTATTTATACATGAAATCTAAAACTCAAAAGGGTTTTTTAATGTGTTAGACAACATATCACAAATATGCAAATTGTTCTTTGTAAAATGGTAGTTAGGATTGTTGCTTCTTTGGGAAGATTTGGTTGTGAACATTAAGTATGGGTGAATTCCTTGCTAGTGGAGTATATTTGTAACTATTGTGTCATTTCAAAGTTCTATCTGTTGCTTAAACATACCTTTATGCACACACACACACACACACATACACACACACACCAGGCCAGCCTTACCACCATACTCCTTTCTGCTGCAGTGCAATTTAAAATTGAACATGGATGTACAGAATATAGTGTGAGCAAGAAATAAGCCACTGCACAACTCTTCAGGAAATTTTCTATCTGGCAGTTTTTCAGCATATCACAGGGTAAAAACTAAACAAGAGGCACAAAAGAAAAAAGATTTTTGAATAAAGTACAATATTCAGCAGTCACACACAGTATGTCATAAGGTTTTTGTTTGTTTGTTTATATCAAAGAGACTCTTGTATATGTTACAGAATTTCTTGTTTGTAAAATTAGTTTTAAGTTATGAATGGTTTTGAAATCACCCAGAATGTTAGAGGTGTTTATGTTGTCTTGCAGGAACAATTGCCACAGTTTCAGAGATCTTCCATGATGCCTCCTTGCTTGAATAGTTAGGGTTATTCTCATTAGGGAGATGAATGGTTTTCTTTGGAATCTCACAAAGGCAATGATCAAGCTTCCAAGGGACCTTAATTAGATAAGGATTTAGATTCATAAGTTCAAATTCAACTTCAAATTCAATGACTCACTGAGTGAATTATTAAAGCAGTTTCACTGCTTTCATTGCAGTCTAGTTTCCAACTTTATTTCTCTGAAATCCTCATATCAATGTCACCAAAGACCTCCTCTTTGCTAAACTTAATGCAGGAGTTCTTGGCTTGCATTCAGTGTTTGATATTGTTGACTATTTCGTCTTTTATTTTTCATAGCACAGTTTTTTCCTCTTTAAAATTTAAAATTCTGATTTTGTTTGTTGTTTGATTTTTAATCTTACTTCTCATGACACATTTCAGGTTCATTTTCAAGTCATTCATCCTCTGTGTATGTCTTAAAAGTAAATATCTGAAGTATTCCTCACATTTGTTCTTTCATTCTTCCATACGAATTCTTTGGTACAACAGCTACTATTGCACTCTTGACTAATTTATATCTGCAGATGGAACTAAAATTGTATCCCTAACATCTCCAAGTTTCATTCCAGAGGTCAGGCATGCATCAACACTGCCTCTTGGAAATTCCCTTTAGTTCTCCTGTATTTCAAATTCACTGTGAATGAAATTAAGCTCTTGCTTCATCCTCTCATCTCTGCTTCCTAACTTCTTCTTCCTTACATTCTTATTTCAGTGACTGATGATAACTTACATCAAATTTCAAGTTCAAAATATGTATATCAGCCCTGATTTCTCCTTCATCCTTTCTGCTAATATTCTGAAGGCCATATTTGCCTTTTAGTTGTACTTCCTCAAATAGCTGTAGAGTCAGACCCTCCTCCCATTATTTCTGTGAGGTCTTCATCATTTCTCACCTGAAACCCAAATCACCTCACCTGCTTTCCCTTTTGTTACACGCTATGCCCCCTTCCTCCACCTCTTGCCTCTGCTTTTCTCTATAGTGCTGCCAGTCTTATCATTTCATTGCCCTATTAAAATACTGCTGCTTTTCTCATTCTCTTCGTCCAGGCTCTTCCTTGTTCATTCTTCTCCTTCTCCCTCTGTCTATTCAAGTTTATTCAAAAGAAAAGATAAAGGAAATTTATTGTTCTAAATAATGGAAATCCCAGAGACATAGAACTGGTTTGCTCTAAGCATCACTTGAATTAAAGATCAAATATGATGGTGGTATGTGTCTGCTTATTGACTGTCTTTGTTGGGTGAGTCAGTTCTCAAAGTCTAAATGTTTACTAACAGTGGTTTTAGGCTCACACCATTCAAGCACCCAGTATAAGCAAAACTAAGAAGGTCCATGCCCTGAGTGATTCAGGCCAAAATCAATATATTGATTCTGCTTCACTCTGATTTACCTGCATTAGTACATCTAACCTATGAGAAGAGAGTGAAAAGCACAGGACTCATCCTAATTCTTATACTGTCTCTTGGTTCTGGGAGAAGAGGCATTTCCAGGTAATGTATACATAGTATGACTTGACTTACAAAAGAGA
This sequence comes from Sciurus carolinensis, assembly GCF_902686445.1. Lineage (NCBI taxonomy): Eukaryota > Metazoa > Chordata > Mammalia > Rodentia > Sciuridae > Sciurus > Sciurus carolinensis. The sequence goes on along the minus strand of NC_062217.1, from coordinate 107,424,809 downwards.
ACAGTTGAAAGTAACTGAAGTGGTAAATAATTTAACAGCCTCTTGCATTGAACCTAATTATTTAGATTTTTGATGTTAATATTGACCATCACTACTGATGTATGCACCCTTAGGCATATTTTCTAAAAGTCAAAATTTAAAGGTTCAAAATTATGTACTTTTTAATTAAAGGACTTATTAATGTAACATATGTATCCAAATATCAACTACAGAGAATAAATATTAAGAAGTATGTCTGTAATCCCAGCAGCTCAGGAGCCTGAGGCAGCAGGATTATAAATTCAAGGCCAGTCTTGGCAACTTAGCAAGACCCTGTCACAGGATTAAAAGAAAAAAGACCTGGGAATGTAGCTCAGTGGTATATTGCCCCAGGTTCCATCTCCAGTACTACCAGAACAAAACCCCAAAAGTATGTTACAGTCAGGTATAGATAGTGGTGCATGCCTGTAATCCCAGATACTTAGGAGGCTGAGGCAAGAGGATCGCAAGTTTGAGGATGGCCTGGGCAATTTAGTGAGATCTCAAATTTAAAAATAAAAATACAATAAAAAGGGGAAGGGGTGTAGCTCAGTGGTATAGTGCTTGCCTTCTATCTGATAGGCCCTCAATCTCCAGACCTGAAAAAAAAAAAAAAAAAAGACTCACTCAGAGTTTTGTAGAATGCATTTTTGTCTTTTCATATTTATATATAATATTTTTAGAATCTTTTAAATTTTGAACTCTATTCTTTCATGCATTCTTTAAGATGTTTTCCTTAGTTTTAAAATAATCAGGGTCATGAAATAATTGTATGATGTGATTCACTAATAAAAGGAGATAAACACTTTTTACATCAAAATTGACATTCTACCTGAAGATGAAATCTTCAATGATAGTTAATTTTGAGACACTAATTTCATGTGTGTGTGTGTATGCATGTGGTTCTGAGGAATGTGTATGCATGTGGTTCTGAGGTGTGCTAAACACACCATCTCCCACTAAACTACACACCCCTGCCCATCAGTCACTAATTTTTTAGGCTAATCTTCTAGACTAGACAAGAAAAATTTACAACAAGGAACTGATGTGATAGTACATAGCAATATAAATGTGTTTATATAGTTAACCTTGAAAGGAATGAGCAAGCACATTTGTAGTGGAAAGAATGTGAGGACTTGCCATTCCATGTTTTATTTTATTTTCATTGTTTTTAAAGTAATAAGAATTGTTATTTTAGTAACTGACACAGACTGAAGGGAAGAAAACTCAAAGTCAAGAATACTCAAAGTAAAGAATAAATGATAAAACACTATAGTTTGTCATTTCAATGTATTGACACAGGCTCAAGGATCTATAGAAACATATTCTAGGAAGCATCCCCTTCATTAGAAATTTGCTATTATAGGAAACATTTTCTCGTATTTATATTTTCAGTATCAGTGACCTTTGTGATATCAACAAATATCATTAAATGAATAAATCAGATTTGCTCCTCTAGACAACTATTTTTTGTGAATAAGCCATGCTTCATATCTTTGATTTGTATGAATGACATTATTATAGATGTTTGATATCTGATGTCCTCTGGTCCTCTGAAAACTTTGTGTAATATATTGTCTATATTTTGAACTGATGTTTTTGAAGAGTCATTTATGGAAGATACTATTCTAGAAGCTCCTACTTTCATTGGTGACAGTGGTGAAGGAGTATGATAAGGTGCCTATTCTTGGTGAGCATGCATGTCATATGTAATTGGTTCAAAAGCAGCATTATGGGTTTAACTGTGGACTCCTCAAGTGATGTGATCCTCTTAGAATGCCTCTCAGCACTGACAGATTGATAAGAACATGAACATCACACTCTACATATTTTCCAGTTTTGTTCCATACATTTAAAAATTATATAATGATGACTGAGGGTCATTATGAGAATTTTACTTTCAGTAATCCCCAAAATCAGTTAAATATTTTATATTACTGTACCTGGAGAAATTAAAGAGCATATTATAGCTTAAAAGTGGTCACTCAGAACAGTTGTTGAATGAATGAATATCTAGGAACTCAAGAATTAAAAAAAAAGAAAAGAAAAAGAAAACAAATTTTAAAAATATCTAGCAATAATGTTTCTTCTCACATAAATTTCAATATTTTTTCACTTTAATTAAAGTTTGAAGTAATACAATTGGGTACTTATAGCCAATAGTTTTCAATATCATAAGCATAACCTTTCCAGTATAAATAAATCAAATAGATATAGATAGATGCAGATGTAAATGAAGATATAATTAATAAACTTCCCATAATTTTTTTTGGGAAAGCTTAGGATATTTTTTATTTTGGTTTCTTTACAGATACAGAATATATGTAAATACCTAAGATAAGGAATCTTCATTTTGCAGTGGCTCTTTAAGAAAGGAACCTCATTAAACAACACTTAAAGTGGTGTTTAAAATTATATATGACTTTTACTAAACATTCCAGGAATTCTAATTGAATACATCTAATCCTTTTTATCCCACAAAAACATGGGCAGCATATTTGGATTAGAAAAATATTATCTATATTTTCCTATTTAATTTATTAAAATACAGCAAATTTACCCAATCCCAAATAAGACTTGGCTTATGAAAATTCTCAAAAGAAAAACTGGACTTGCTATTTTATATTCTCCTAATGATTAATTTATTAAATAAGAAAAATAAATATGAATAAAACACATGTCTATGTGAATAGAGATTATATTTGTTACAGTCAATAATCATTTTACATTATCTATTGTATTTTGATTTTTTTTTCTAGATAGTAGTTTTATTTTTTTTTGTTTATTTATTTATTTTTAACGTTTACATAGGGTAATGATGTTTATTATTTTTTCCCTTTCCCCCCACCCCTCCCATCCCTCTTTTCCCTCTATACAGTCCTTCTTTCCTTCATTCTTACCGCTCTCCTTAGCCTAACTCTAAACCTAACCCTAAACCTAATGCTAACCCCTCCCAACCCCCATTATATGTCCTCATTCGCTTATCAGCGAGATCATTCGTCCTTTAGTTTTTTGAGATTGGCTTATCTCACTTAGCATGATATTCTCCAATTTCGTCCATTTGCCTACAAATGCCATAATTTTATCATTCTTCATTGCGGAGTAATATTCCATTGTATAAATATGCCACAGTTTCTCTATCCATTCATCAACTGAAGGGCATCTAGGTTGGTTCCACAATCTGGCTATGGTGAATTGAGCAGCAATGAACATTGATGTGGCTGTATCTCTGTAGTATGCTGATTTTAAGTCCTTTGGGTATAGGCCAAGGAGTGGGATAGCTGGGTCAAATGGTGTTTCCATTCCAAGCTTTCTGAGGAATCTCCACACTGCTTTCCAGAGTGGCTGCACTAATTTGCAACCCCACCAGCAATGTATGAGTGTTCCTTTTTCACCACATCCTCGCCAACACCTATTGTTGCTTGTGTTCTTGATAATCGCCATTCTAATTGGGGTGAGATGGAATCTAAGGGTAGTTTTGATTTGCATTTCCCTTATTACTAGGGATGTTGAACATTTTTTCATATATCTGTTGATTACTTGTACATCTTCTTCTGTGAAGTGTCTGTTCATTTCCTTAGCCCATTTGTTGATTGGATTATTTGTATTCTTCGTGTAGAGTTTTTTGAGTTCTTTATATATTCTGGAAATTAGCACTCTATCTGAGGTATGGTTGGCAAAAATATTCTCCCACTCTGTAGGCTCTCTCTTCACATTTCTGATAGTTTCCTTTGCTGAGAGAAAGCTTTTTGGTTTGAATCTATCCCAGTTGTTGATTCTTGCTTTTATTTCTTGTGCTATGGGAGTCCTGTTAAGGAAGTCTGATCCTAAGCCACAAGTTGAAGATTTGGACCTACTTTTTCTTCTATAAGATGCAGGGTCTCTGGTCTGATTCCGAGGTCCTTGATCCATTTTGAGTTGAGTTTTGTGTAGGGTGAGAGATAGGGGTTTAATTTCATTCTATTGCATATGGTTTTCCAGTTTTCCCAGCACCATTTGTTGAAGAGGCTATCTTTTCTCCATTGCATATTTTTGGAACCTTTGTCTAGTATGAGAAAATTGTGTTTATTTGGGTTTGTGTCCATGTCCTCTATTCTGTACCATTGATCTACCTGTCTATTTTGGTACCAATACCATGCCGTTTTTGTTACTATTGCTTTGTAGTAGAGTTGAAGATCTGGTATTGCAATACCCCGGCTTCGCACTTGCTACTGAGGATTGCTTTAGCTATTCTAGGTTTTTTATTCTTCCAGATGAATTTCATAATTGCTTGCTCTATTTCTGCAAGGTACATCATTGGGATTTTAATTGGAATTGCATTGAATCTGTATAGCACTTTAGGTAGTATAGCCATTTTGATAATATTAATTCTGCCTATCCAGGAACATGGGAGATCTTTCCATCTTCTAAGGTTTTCTTTAATTTCTTTCTTTAGTGTTCTGTAGTTCTCATTGTAGAGGCCTTTCACCTCTTTTGTGAGATTGATTCCCAAGTATTTTATTTTTTTCGATGCTATTGTGAATGGGGTAGTTTTCCTAATTTCTCTTTCTGAAGATTCATCACTTATGTATAAAAATGCATTGGATTTATGAGCATTGATCTTGTAACCTGCTACTTTACTGAATTCACTTATGAGTTCTAAAAGTTTTCTGGTGGAATTTCCAGGTTCCTCTAAATATATAATCATGTCATCAGCGAACAGGGATAGTTTGAGTTCTTCTTTTCCTATTCGTATCCTTTAATTTCTTTGGTTTGTCTGATTGCTCTGGCTAGAGTCTCAAGGACGATGTTGAATAGAAGTGGGGAAAGAGGGCATCCCTGCCTTGTTCCAGTTTTTAGGGGGAACGCTTTCAGTTTTTCACCATTTAGAATGATATTAGCCATGGGCTTAGTGTAGATTGCCTTTATAATGTTTAGGAATGTTCCCACTACCCCAATTTTTTCTAGTGTTTTGAGCATGAAGGGATGCTGTATTTTATCGAATGCTTTTTCTGCATCTATTGAAATAATCATGTGATTCTTAACTTTAAGTCTGTTGATATGGTGAATGACATTTATTGATTTCCGAATGTTGAACCAACCTTGCATCCCTGGGATAAAACCCACTTGATCGTGGTGCATTATCTTTTTAATATATATTTGTATGCGATTTGCTAAAATTTTGTTGAGAATTTTTGCGTCGATGTTCACTAAGGATATTGGTCTGAAATTTTCTTTCCTCGATGTGTCTCTGTCTGGTTTAGGTATCAGGGTGATATTGGCTTCATAGAACGAGTTTGGGAGGGTTCCCTCCTCTTCTATTTCATGGAATAGTTTGAGGAGTATCGGAATGAGCTCTTCTTTAAAGGTTTTGTAGAACTCGGCTGAGAACCCATCTGGTCCTGGACTTTTCTTTGTTGGTAGGTTTTTGATGACCTCTTCTATTTCATTGCTTGAAATTGGTTTATTTAAATTGTGTATGTCCTCCTCGTTCAGTTTAGGTAATTCATATGTCTCTAGAAATTTGTTGATGTCTTCGAGGTTTTCTGTTTTGTTGGAGTATAGATTTTCGAAATAGCTTCTAATTATGTTTTGTATTTCACTTGTGTCTGTTGTGATGTTTCCTTGTTCATTCCGAATTTAGTAATTTGAGTTTTCTCCCTCTTTCTCTTTGTTAGTGTGGCTAAGGGTTTATCAATTTTATTTATTTTTTCAAAGAACCAACTATTTATTTTGTTAATTTTTCCAATTGTTTCTTTTGTTTCGATTTCGTTGATTTCGGCTCTGATTTTAACTATTTCCTGTCTTCTACTACTTTTGGTATTGGTGTGCTCTTCTTTTTCCAGCGCTTTGAGCTGTAGTGTTAAGTCGTTTATTTGTTGATTTCTACTTCTTTTTTTGAATGCACCCCATGAAATAAATCTTCCTCTAAGTACTGCTTTCATAGTGTCCCAGAGATTTTGATACGATGTGTCTTTGTTCTCGTTTACTTCTAAGAATTTTTTTATTTCCCTCCTGATGTCTTCTGTTATCCATTCATCATATAATAGTGTATTATTTAGTCTCCAGGTATTGGAGAAGTTTCTGTTTTTTATTCTGTCATTTATTTCTACTTTCAATCCATTATGATCTGATAGAGTACAAGGTAGTATCTCTATCTTCTTGTATTTGCTAACAGTAGCTTTGTGGCATAAAATATGGTCTCTTTTAGAGAAGGATCCATGTGCTGCTGAGAAGAAAGTGTATTCGTTCTTTGTTGGATGGTATATTCTATATATGTCCGTTAAGTCTAAATTGCTGATTGTGTTGTTGAGATCTATAGTTTCTTTATTCAATTTTTGTTTGGACGATCTATCCAGTGGTGAGAGAGGTGTGTTAAAATCGCCTAGTATTATTGTGTTGTGGTCTATTTGATTTCTGGAATTGAGAAGAATTTGTTTGACGTACGTGGATGAGCTAATGTTCGGGGCATAGATATTTATGATTGTTATGTCTTGCTGATTTATGCTTCCTTTAAGCAGCATGTAATGTCCTTCTTTATCCCTTCTGACTAGTTTTGGTTTGAAGTCCACATTATCTGAGATGAGGATGGATACTCCAGCTTTTTTGCTGTGTCCGTGTGCATGGTATGTTTTTCCCCATCCTTTCACCTTTAGTCTATGGGTGTCTCTTTCTATGAGATGAGTCTCTTGCAGGCAGCATATTGTTGGATTTTTCTTTTTAATCCAATCTGCCAGTCTGTGTCTTTTGATTGATGAATTCAGGCCATTAACATTCAGGGTTATTATTGTGATATGATTTGTATTCCCAGTCAATTGACTCATATTTGTTTTTGACATGATTTGGTTTCTCCTTTATTTGGCTATTCCTTTAGGCTACCGCCTCCTGTTGCTGATTTGCATCGTTGTTTTTCATCTCTTCCTCATGGAATATTTTGCTGAGAATGTTCTGTAATGCTGGCTTTCTTTTTGTAAATTCCTTTAGCTTTTGTTCATCATGGAAGGATCTTATTTCATCGTCAAATTTGAAGGTAAGTTTTGCTGGGTATAAGATTCTTGGTTGGCATCCGTTTTCTTTCAGGGCTTGGTATATGTTGTTCCAGGCCCTTCTGGCTTTTAGGGTCTGGATTGAAAAATCTGCTGATATTCTTATTGGTTTCCCTCTGAATGTAATTTGATTCTTTTCTCTCGCGGCCTTTAAAATTCTGTCTTTATTTTGTATGTAAGGTATTTTCATAATAATGTGCCTTGGCGTGGGTCTGTTGTAATTTTGTATGTTTGGAGTTCTGTAAGCCTCTTGTACTTGGTTTTCCATTTCATTCTTCAGATTTGGGAAATTTTCTGTTATTATTTCATTGAATAGATTGTTCATTCCTTTGGTTTGTTTCTCTAAGCCTTCCTCAATCCCAATAATTCTTAAATTTGGCCTTTTCATGATATCCCATAATTCTTGTAGATTCTGTTCATGATTTCTTACCATCTTTTCTGTTTGGCCAACTTTGCTTTCAAGATTAAATAATTTGTCTTCAATGTCTGAGGTTCTGTCTTCCAGGTATTCTATCCTATTGGTTATGCTTTCTATGGAGTTTTTAACTTGGTTTATTGTTTCCTTCATTTCAAGTATTTCAGTTTGTTTTTTTTTCAGTATCTCTAACTCTTTATTGAAATGATCTCTTGCGTCCCATATTTGGTCTTTTAACTGTTGATTGGTGCGATCATGTAATGCCTGTATTTGCTCTTTCATCTCCTCCTTCAATGCCTGCATTTGCTCTTTCATCTCCTCATTAGCTTCCCTGATCGTTTTAATTACGTACATTCTGAACTCCCTTTCTGACATTTCTTCTGCTGTGCTGTCATTGGGTTTTATTGATGTAGTATCTAGGTTTGTTTCAGACATTTTCTTCCCTTGTTTTCTCATATTGGTCAGTTGTCAGTGGGACCCTGAGATATTGCAGTTTTCCGCTATTGGCTTATAGTGTCCCGGTAGATTTCCAGTGTATCACCTCCCAGCCTTCAGTAGCCTGATGTCTTGGAGGAATCTGATAAAGCAGTGCATCCGAAGAAAACTGCCCCTAGCCCCCTACTGGTTCCACGATTTGGAACTGGCTCTGTGCTGAAATGCTCTCACTGTGGGCCTGCACCGTGCAGCTGGCCGTGTGCGAGGAGCCCACTGCTGGAGTGTGGAAGGCTACCTTGGGAAGACTCTAGCTGCCCTGCCCGGCTCCAATAAGCCACCTCTATCTGGGCCTGCCACCCGGGCTGCGCTTTACCCAGTGGGCAGACTCACCCGTGGCTCTATTTCAGTCCGAGTCTCTCAATGCCTCCCCTTCTTAACTCCTGGGTTCTGGAGCGACTGGGGGTGCAGTGTCCCTCTAGGCCGCCATCTTGGATCGCCCTGTGAAGAGAGCCTGCAGCCGGAGTGGGCAGAGCCGCCTGAAGAGGTGTCTGGCTGCCCTGCCCTGATCCCAGAGGCTGCTTGCGGATCGAGGCTCTCCGTTGGTTCGGGGGCTTCTGGCTGGTTCTATGTAGAAAGTCTCTCACTGGGCGGTCAGCTCCGAGAAACTAGCCTTGAACGGCACCTCCCACTGCAGGGGTCCAGACTACTTGGGGAAGTCTCTGGCTGCCCTATCCGGTCCCTGAATCTGCTTGCGTGCCGGAGTATGCTGCGATGCGCTGGCTCCGGGACTCGGAGCTTGTTCTGGTCAGAAAGGCTCTCACTAGCGGGCCAGTTCCGTTCCAAGAACCTGGAGAAGCTGGCTGTGTGGGCGGGGCCCACCACCGGAGTGCGCAGGGCTGCCTGTGGATGACTCTAGTTGCCCTGCCCTGCTCCGATAAGCCACCTCTATCTGGGCCTGCCACCCGGGCCGTGCTTTACCCAGTGGGCAGACTCACCCGTGGCTCTATTTCAGTCCGAGTCTCTCAATGCCTCCCCTTCTTAACTCCTGGGTTCTGGAGCGACAGGGGGTGCAGTCTCCCTCTAGGCCGCCATCTTGGATCTGTATTTTGATTTTTATGTTAGCATTACCATATGAATATAATGGAAAAAAATGTAAATACTTAACCATATAGAAAAGTTCCTTTTAGGTTGATCTGTTTATCCGTAATGGTGCACTAAGTAATTAGCCTACAAATATTGTAGTAACAATTTCAGTTAAATTACTTTAATCTTACAATTTTATAATTTTATTATTACTTTTCTCTTTATGTATATTGTACTCCATAGTTGGCTCTGCATTTTTTCAACTAATTTTTTGAGACTCAGACTTGATATTGTAATCAATTAGTTTTTTGTATTTATTTTTTATTTTTTTACAGACCACATTTTGATTCATTTGTACATAAGTGGGGTACATCATTTTGTTTCCATGGTTGTACATGATGTGGATTCATACCATTTATGTAATCATACATGTACATAGGGTAATGATGTCTGTCTCATTCCACCATTTTTCATACTCCCCCTCATTTCCTTCTACATAATCCAAAGTTTCTCCATTCTTCTCTCACTCCCCAAACTCCCCACCCCCATTATATATCATCCTCCACTTATCAGGAAAAACATTTGACCTGTGGTTTTTTTATGATTGACTTATTTCACTTAGCAGGATATTCTCCAATTCCATCCATTTATTTGCAAATGCCATAATATTATTATTCTTTATGGCTGAATAATATTCCATTGTGTACATATACCACAGTTTCTTTATCCATTCATCTGTTGAAGGGCATCTAGGTTGGATCCATAATCTAGCCATTGTGAACTGAGCTACTATAAACATTGATGGGGCTGTGTTACTGTAGTATGCTGATTTTAAGTCCTTTGGGTATAATCTGAGGAGCAGGATAACTGGGTCAAAAGGTGGTTCCATTCCAAGTTTTCTGAGGATTCTCCACACTGCTTTCCAGAGTGGCTACACCAATTTGCAACTCCGCCACCAATGTAGAAGTGTGCCTTTTTCCCCCAATGTAGAAGTGTGCTTTTTTCCCCACATCCACGCCAACATCTATTATTGTTTGTGTTTTTGATAATAGTCATTCTAATTGGAGTAAGATGAAATCTTAAAGTTGTTTTAATTTGCATTTCTCTAATTACTAGAGATGAACAAGGAACTGGACAGACACTTTAACAGAAGAAGACCTATAGTCGTTTAATAAATATATCAATTGTTACTTTAAGGAAAGTCAGTACTGAAATGGGATGGGTAATTATATATTTAAAAATCAGTGTAAAATTCATTCATTAGTCCTCTATTCCTATAATAACGTTATGTAATTAATGACTTCTAAACCTAACTTGGAAGAAAATTATAAGCAGTTTTCTGATATCTCAGTTGACTTGACTGGTTCACTGACATCTGGATGCTGGCCCTCTATTGCTGATATGTACACTGACCTTAGCTGAGAATACCAAATCTATGTGTGTGTTTCACATATCACATAAACTGCAGGCTAATCAATACATAATGATGAAAAAAGACACAAAAGGCAGGGCAAGCCTAAACACTTAGATACCTTTCAAACTTTTCCTATGTTAAACAAAGTCACATGGCAGAACTCAAGAATCATAGTAGGAAGATACTGTAGTTATAGGATCAAAGAGCACATATAAAGTAAGTGAAGGGTAAGGACCATTTTGGACTTTTGATTTACATTAAAATGACAGCAAAAATGTTTGTCTACCTCAAGATCTGCCTATTAATAATAGAATATATCAGAAAATTGTTTTAGGGACTTACACATTAGTTTTAGTAGTGGAGCAAAGAAGCAGGGAATTCAAATCATTGTATATACCTGGAATTCATGAGGATGGCAAGTATCAGAGATCTCCCCAAGTATAGGAGAATCCTAATAACTGCCTAGAAATAGAGTTCAAGATCTTACACTGAATTAACCCATATACCTGTCATCCACAAGATTGAAGATCAGGAACTAAGTCAAGGTTGGATTCCATGGTCATGGAAATTGGAGAACATGAAGTGAATATAGCTTACCAGAGACTGTTGTGTCATGATATGTGCTTCTGCTAAGAAAAGTAGAGAAAATGAAATGTCTTATTCATTGTGGCACTGATAACAGATTCTGAAATTAAATGAGAAATTTGCTTCTAAACCCTGAGCGATGAGGTAGCTAAATTGACTGGGTTTTTAATTTTTTGTTTTTTGTGGTAATTTAAGTGGAAAATAATAAGTCATATCAGAAATTTAATTTTTACTCAACAAAGGAATAGAGGTGGGAGATATGGTCATGTGAGAATAGTACATTTTAGGTAGAGAATACAGGATTCCTTCAGGATTTTCTCTCATGCTGATTCTAGTTCAACTCATAGGTCCTCAATCAAATGAATGCTGTCTCCACTCTAGATTGTGATAAAAACAGGATGGAGATTCAAGCCTATGATGCCTTTTTCAAAGAATCTATTCCTATAGAAACAGATGGAGGTTAACCTTCACCCTCACTCTAGCATGTGATATTTATTTAAGGAACAATGTACATTTCTCCTCCTTGTCTCAGTCTGAGTCTATGGAGGTCCAGAATAGAAGGGCTTGAAATGTCTTAGACATTTGTGTTGGTATTCAAACTTATTGCACAGAGGAATTGGGAGATTTTTGCCTTGAAAGATGAAGAATGTTGATTAATCAGTGCTTTTTTAGGAATGCTTGTTTAGACAAAAAAGGAACCCAGGGCACGTATCACAGGTAAGTAAGGAAGAACTTGGTCAGTTGTTTCATAAAAAGTCTCTCAGAACTTGTGCTTATTAAGTGTTACACTACATGGGAGCTTATTTGGGTGCTATAAAATCAAGCTTAGGAAAGAGGGAGGGGTTGTGGGAGAAAAGTCAATACAAACCATTTTTATGGTTTGTGAGTTGCTTCCCAAAAATCTCCTGTGTTAATACAGAAATGATTGGATTATGAGAGCCGTAATGAATCAGTCCATCCTAGTTTGAGAAGACTAACTGAGTCATAGCTGTATGTAAGTGGGGTGGGGCCTGAGATAGTCACTGGGCATATGTCCTATAAGGGTACATTTTTTCTATGGCCACTTCCCCTCTGTTCTCTCTGCTTGTCCCTCCACTTCCTCCCTCCTTACTTGCATCCATGTCCTGAGGTGCTTTTCTCTGCCATGATCTTCTGCCATGATACCATGTCTCACTTGGGGCCAGAGCAATAGAGTCAGCCAATCATGTTACTGAAACCTCTGGAATCATCAGTCCCAAATAAACTGTCCTCCTCTAAGTTATTCTTGTCAGGCATTTTGGTCACAGCCATGAAAAACTGTCCAACACACACACTTTATTCACATATTATTTCAGAGGTACAGTATAAAGGTTAGTTGGAATCCAACTGTAAAGATTAAGGGGAGAGCAATAAAGAGGTGAGCACACAGGATGATAAACAGCAAGAAGTGACTCCCGTGGGAAAATCCAGCTCATTTTCATTATCTATTCCAGGGTCATATCAAGTTACATTAGCTTACATAGTGCATTTAGCTTTGCGCATGGGCAGATCATATAACTTGCTTGCCTCTGAGAGTCCATTGGTACAAAATGTTATTATAATATGATAATGTCTCCAGGCCTCAAGGACAGAGGAGTTGCAGGGCATTTCTAAACCATTCAAACAGGGAGCCTATTATCCTGAGGAGTTTACTCCACTCAAAGGACTTCACTCCTCTGTACATTGATTGGCCTGATATCCCTACAGTACAGAACCAAGTAGAACTATAGGAGGGAAAGGTTGAGACAGGGATCTGTGGATCAGGGGGGAAAATGAATGGTTGTTTTTTAGAGCACCAAAAGGTGTAGAAAAGCCATTCTTTCCCCAAGGGGAATAAAAAGAAAAGACATTTTCATCTGATGGAACTGACTTCAGGTTGCCTCTGTTTTTTGTTTTTGTATTTCTCCTTCTATGTCTTCAGAGCTGATTTTTGGTTCATACTAAAAACTAAACATAATTTTTGTCTAAGTCTAAATTGTCTTAGAGCTTTGACAAGGACTTAAGATAATGAGGCAGATGGAAAACCATTCAAGGATTGTATGGTGGCTGAGTGAGGATAAGGAGTTGAGTGACGTCAGAGGCAGAAAAATTAAAGTGCTATCTCCTATAAAATTATTTCATTTACCTGTATTCATTGTCTAATTATTTTAGACAAGAACAAGTAAAGTATAGGGATAGAAGCAAAACAAAAAGTAGTTGCATACTTGACTATACATCTATATATATTTATATAAATAAGTATGTGTTGTCTTTTTCCCTGTCTTCATTCCCCCATTTTGGTGATACCATCAAAATATGGGAGACTCCTCTTCCCATCATTAATTATAATTTGTTCATCTTTGTTGGTATATCCTACCTCACTCCCTCATGTCTAGACCTAGGAATAGGCATGATGAATCAGAAGTATACTGGTTGGTCAGCATAGAAAATGTGTCCTTATTTAGGCCAAATAGAGCATGTCTATCACACCAGGAATTTTTCTGTAACACTTGGGTTATTGCTACTATATTTCAACTGGAATGTAAGCACACATCCCCACATACACCATGTTTTAAGAATAATGAGTGCTTTTTCTGTGCATAATTATTTACTTAGGATATTCCTGTGCAGAATTAAATTCATTAGATGAATACAGTACAACTAAGGTCAGTGTTGTAAATTTAATGTGTTCAATACATGTGTGAATTAATTTTACTTTTTTATGTACATAACCACAAGAAGAACATGAGTCTGAATTCATAATGTTGGAACTAGTCTTTTTCCAAATCTCTTGAGGCTTTCTATATACTTGGGGAGGAGTACAGTGATGGATGTCTATAAGAGCAGCACTATGATTTTAACTGCAGAGTACAAAGAGAGTGACTTTTGGAATAAAGAGCAAATTTTTCCAGGGAATTAGTTAACTGAAGCATCATCCACAGTAAAACAACATCACCTTATCAAATTATAGTGTGCTCCCAACTTGGGTGCAGAAGTCAGGCTGACAATCTTTTATAAAATATGAGCAGGGAATAGATAGGAAAAAAATTTAGTCAGAAGGGAGATACCAACTAAAATGCCAAACTCCTTTCTACCATGCTTAGTGGATTCTTCTTTAATCAATTAAAAATGTTAATCAATTTGATGGTTTAGTACTTCTTTATCTTACTTTGTTTGACATACATTGATTGAGCAACACACCTTGCTAGATAAACAAAACAAAAAAAAAAATGGTGTCCTTTTGGAGTTTGACTTTCTAAGTATTTCCCAAAGAAACTGAGGCTTATAGCATTTCAGAAAGTAAAGCATGCGGGTGATAAATTACTGCTTCAGGATGAGAACTGAGGTGTATCTGGCTACAGAGTCCATGCATTTTCATGGTATCATGCTACTAAATCATGCATCCATATTGCATACACAAAATTCACCTTTCCACTGATGATACATATTACTGCTTCTATTAGAATGAGTATTAATTTTTCTTTTCACAGCAGGTAACTGAATAATCCATTCTTTATATAATACTTCTTAAAGGTTGGTTGATTTTGTTTTATTGATCTGTCCTATAACTGCACTGATTAAAGATTGAACTTTTTTTTAATGTCCCTTGTCTCTGAGACTTATAAGCCTACTTGAATTATTTGCAAATGGGTTTTCCCTGCATTATGACAAATCTAAATTTCTTGAAGTAGCATAGTATGTCTTTGTAAGTTTCTTCTGTCTAAATGTAAACACACAGTACCAGCTGTTGAGGTAATTGAAAGAAGAAAACTTGTGTTTGAAACATTTCTTCATATGGGTAATATTCTTTCAAAGCACCATCTTACTTCCAGAAGAAAGGTTGTGTTTAGAGGAAACAGATGGTAAAGATATTTAGTGAGCTACCATATTTAAATCCAGTGGGAACTATAAAGATTCAGAGAACTGATATCCAGTACTTCAAAAATAGAAAAATAAAGTTTATTTTAAAAACACCAATACATTTTGTTCAAAAATAAATTTTCCCTTGGGCTTGGTAATTCCTAGCATATTCACTGAAAATTATTTTAGTGCAATTGTTCCATAAAAATTATAATTGGTTGTAAAATACAGCAACAATTTAATAATGATATTTAAGGAAAAATAAACTTACATTAAATTTATGTGTGCTTTGATTATATCTTTGTCTCTTGGAATTAAAATACTAAAAGGCTACATTATATTTAAAGAAATATAATGCTTCTTTCTGTAGTGGAAACCTATCTACATAGGTGTAATTTTTGTGGGTGATATGAATGTCACATAACATGTTTGACATTTCCTATTTGCCCTAGATCCCAAATGTATCATGTAGACTACTTATGGTATTTGTTCAAAAAGAAGCTTAGTTAGAAGTGGTAAAATAGGATCTGAGGTTAGTTTCCTATATTGCAGCAGTCATTATCCTTTGTCATAGACAACACATGGCCAGGTGTCATCTCCCCCATTGCTAAGTTTGAGATTTTATGAAAATGCTGTTTTCCTAAGGAACTTTCCATTTTCCTGGAGTGTTTTAGGTTTCTGATCTAGGCACCTATGTCTTATGTTTCAGTGATATTGTGAATAATCAGCTATAAGTATCTCCAGAATGATTTATTTTTATTTTTTAAAGATAGTTTACATTCCCAAATTTTGATTCCTTTTTTTCCCCCAATTTTCCTGGCCAGTTGATGAGTATAAAAGAAGTCTCGTTTTTATTTACATTTCAATCCCTGATGCTTTGCATCTCTCTCTTTGGCTAGACATTTGATAGTACTTTTCCTTCCTCAAAATATTTCCAGGAATGTCATGATGTTATGAGAACAGCTCTCCTTTGTCAGCTTATGTTGATTATGCAATGAAATATCACAATTCATGAGCCAAGAGCATAAGAAATAATGCCTTTAAAAAACTCATTCCCTAGGGAAATATTTCTGGTTTTATATGTCTTTTGGAGAACAAACAATTTTCTTGCTTTAGAAATACTACAGATTTTGCAGTAGAAAGTTAACCCACAGCTAGCTAGTGGTGAAATCTCACCATATCTCAATGATTCCCATATTTACATTTGATCTCAAATTGGTAATTTCCCATTGCATATAATTTATAAAAAGTGACTGGCATTTCTATTTTAAGTATAGTCTCCTTGTGTTAGGGCCTTGTTTCTCGTTGGCCTTATTCAAAAGTAATCAAGTATTGCCTAGAACTGGTTTGTGCCACCTTGGACTAAGGACTCATTTATCTAACATGGATAACAGTAAACATTTCTTGAAAACTGCTTTGGTGAACACATTGTAATCTTATTATTGAAATCAAACAAAACATCATACAGTACTAAACAACTTTAGTATTAAATATGAAAATAAGTGCACATATTTGTCATGTACTTGATATGTTCTATGATTTGGAGTTGCAGTAACAAAAATCAATCCTGAGCAACTTAATCAAAAAGGGAACTTGCCTGGAGGATTTTAGTAAATAGAATTGATGAGAAGGTTTGAGAACAGGCTACTATCAGAATATGCTGTAGTAAAGCCTCAGGAGTCTCAGTAGCAAAAAAAAATTGTCGATGTTGACAGAGCACCTCTAGTAAATGAATGAAGTCCATTTGTCTTTCTCATTTTCACGTCATTACACTCAATGGAAATTACAGAGAATGAAAGTGGTATTCACTTACATTCTGCTAACTCTGCTATGCCTATCCTTTGGTTAGGTAAAGGCAAACCTCTTGATTTACATTCTTGTTCTAGCATCACAGAGGGAGAGAATCAGGGATATCGACAGAAAATGAAGAAATGCTGGGGTGAAAAGAAAATGTTACCTACAATGGAGCATACTTATGACTGAATACCGGTCCTGGTTGCTACCAGCATGACGTTTAGGTTATAAAGTGTGTGGATTTAACCTTGAAGCAGAGTTCTACTTACCAGGCTTAGTTGTTACTGCCTTACAGGGAAGTTTGACGCATGAGTGCAGTTTTTCTTATAACCTGGCTTCGGGAGGGTGCAATGGGGCCTATTTTTCTCTATAGTCCTGCTACTTGAAAGGTATTTCAATTCTCTATCTCTCTTGAACTGGAGGTTGTATATTCGTAAGAGGAGAAATCCCTCCACACAGAAGCAGCAGCTAATTCCTTTAAAGTCCATGGACACTCTGGGAATATGGGTAGGGTGAAATTCATGTCAACCTTTGGCAAGTGTTGCCCAAATGCCCTGTTTATGCAAGCTTTTGTTCTGGTATCTCAATTAATGTGAATCAAATGTTAAATACTTGGATCTCTTTATTAACAGAAACATTTCTGACTACATATTTTGTCAGCAGCTATCAAGGGTTTGAACATTATTTCAATAATTAATGTGAGATTTAACCTAACCAGTCAAAAACAGAGAAATATTAAAGAAAACTTCTTCTAGAATTATATTTAATGAAATCTGACATAATTAATACACCTGAGTATATCCTAATTTCAAGGAAAATTTAATCTGTTCACAATGATTTACCAACCAAATATTATTCCAAAATTATGCAAAAATGCTTATCAGAAATTAAAGTATAAATAAAATGAAACCTGACCTTAAAAGTTTTAAAAACTATGCAAGAGTATACTTTGAGTTACTTTGTTCCATATTGCTTCTACCTAACAAAAGAACAATGTTTAATGATACTTATTCAGAGAAACATACCACCTAAACTTCCATGGAACTATTAATGGGTTTTGTGACTGACATTGAACAAAACCATCATATACTCAAATACTAGGGTAAGGTAGTATAGAGAATATGCAGAAAACTTGTGTCTGTCAATACAAGAAATTTATACTCTTAGAAAAAAGGGAATCTATTAATATCACTGAGATCCAATTATCATGTTAACTCAAAGCAGTGAATATACATAATATCTGTAGTTTATCAAAATTTTAGCAATATTTTCATTAACTTTATCTAGTATTAGAGACAAAATCTGGTGAAGTGAACTTGTATCTGGAAATTTCATACTTTCTAATGACTCTTTTCTTGATTCACAGTGGCTTGTCATTCTCTACTGATTTTTCTGTACACAGTGTGCACATAACTAGTAACTCCTTTTAGGGATTTTTATTCTTTTTTAACTTAATTTTACTGATTTTTCTGATCTGGTTCTTATTTACAGAATAATTTTTTGCAATAAATGAAGATCTAAAACTTCATGCTACTAGTTGGAAAACTCTTAAAAGTTCCCTATTTTCTATCAACCCTTTCTTTTGACAAAAATAATATTTTTTAATTTTACCATGTTTTTTATTCCAATTATCCTTTGAATAAGTTCAAAAGAGTGTGACAAATTAGTTAAAAGTAAGAAGGCTTAATGAGTGTTTAGAGGAAATGAACAAAACTAGAGGAAAAAGTGATCATCAAAACTATCAGGAGAATATGTGTACTTAAATTGGATGAATGGTCATAGTGAAGCAAGACAAGACTTGTGTAAGTCTGCATTACCTCCCATTTGTCTGCTTCTATTACTGCTTGGGAAATGTCTACTTCATTGTGAGAAGACCTCCCATATCTTTGAAATCCTTCTTAACTTAGAGAAATGAGTCTCTTATGGACAGTCTTGACTCTTGATTCTCCTCCTTCTTGAGGTCTTGCTTCACTTTTTTTAATGGAAACAACTAATATTGCTTGCTTATTCCCTGAGTCATCAGCAGTGACTGCTGACAAGCTCTATTCATTCACAGTGTAGGAAATATTTTTAGCTAAGAGCAATCACTGTGATCAAGATTATATTGATACCCCACCAAGCTGCCAGCTTGACTACCAAGTCAAGCAGATCAGTAAAGTGGTGGTGGTGTTGGGCTGAGGTGGAGGAAATTGTATAAAGGGTTGCAAACATTGAATTAAGATGGGGCAGCTTGAAGGTGCTGATTTGGAAATCATTGCATGCCCATCTTAATGTTTGTTTCCAGGTCAAACAATCTGTCATTGTCCATGGTATCAACTAACTCAAATGCAACATGCTAATCAGAAATTGATATTTAATGAAACTTGAGAAAAAAAGATTGAGGATGATTTGTTATATTCTATATACCATTCACATTTTTAAAAATATTTTCATCTAAAATATATCTTCTCCACCTCAACCTTCTTTCATCCTATAGACCAGCTATTGATTCACATTGTATCCATTGTTATACAAACTGTTCTTTGTTGCTCATTATCTCATTCTGCACCCAGTGCAGTGATCTTAACTACCCCTCCATGAGCAAGAGGCATAGAAAAAAATAATAGAACCTAACAAATGAAGCATATTGAATACCAAAATCAAGCCATCTTTTCAGGAAAAATGTTGCTTTTAGAAATTGTATTTTATTTTAAAAAAATATTTTTTTTGGTATCCCCTTTATCCTGAACTGAAACCTCAAGCTTTCTATGAGTTCTTATAAATTGTTGAGACTAAAAGTTGACATTCCCCTCACAATCACACTAAATTGTGTATTTAACTTTATGAAAATTCTGCATAAAATATTGGTTAAATAAAAACATTGCCCTTATATTTAGTTAAATAGGATATTTAAGTCTGGGGTCTGCACGTATGAACTGCTGTTGAAATTTAGTTTGTGTGTTACTTGGATGCGTTTTTTTAAAGGATGGTTACAATAAATAAGTGGACTGTGCTTCTAGATCCCAGATAACTTGGCTTTGGATTGGTTAATTTTATGAACCAGTTTGACAAATCAGCCTGTTGAATTAAAATATCAGTTGATCAAAATAATTTCATTATATTGGGATCTGATGGACAGAGAATACAATAAAAAACCCCTCAATCTTTAATCCTATTAGGATACATATATAAAAATGATATTAAATCAAATTAGTTCCAAGATTACTCTTTAATGTAAGACTTTCTCTCAGGTTTTATCAAGTTTTTGAGGCATTTCTCTCACATACATTTCCCGTTAATGTGTTTTTTAGTAGACTCTAAAAACATCTATAAATTTCTTCCATATTTAGATTTTACATTTTTCTTGCTCGGTTGCAATCAAGGTTTAGTAATACGTTAATATAATATAGTCCAACTGCCTTAGAAAGCATATTACAAATGTGGTGCTTTTGATCAAGTAAACCTCGAAGGAAAAAAGCACTTTTTGTCCTTCTTTATTAAATAGATTATCTTCAAAGCAAGAGGATATTTAATAAGAAATAAAACTAATATGAAAACAAAGGAAGTAAATGTCAGGTATGGAAAGTAGTTAAGCCCCTAATAATGACTTACCTAAGATTTCAAGAGCAGTGGTTTCTAATATTTATCTACTCATTAAACACTGTGCTAAGTTTTGACATTTAGATTTTGCCTACTAGTAGAATTTTAATGAAAATAATGGTCTCTGAGGCTTAGTAGGTAATACTGTCTATAATAGCTTACCATTGGTGAATTTAAATATATAGGTTTTGATATACATAAATTTTATTTAATATTAATTTATATGTGGGTATAAAATGTGACTCTGCATGTATTTATTCATGGTGAAATATATATTTAAATTTGTGACATTTGCTTTTCCATTGTTTTTACTTTCAGGGTAAAATAGATGCCTATGATTTCATTCATTCTAGATTTGAATCTATCAACTTTTAGTAACCCCTGATTGTTTTACTGCCTTTAATGATTAAAACAAAAATGTATTTAAAAAGACTGAATAATTCCAATTCATCTAGCCTTGACTTTAATGAAGTGTCAAGCAGCAGACATTAAGTAACAAATTGCCAGAGATAAAAATTGGGTCTTTCACAGGTATGAACTGACTTCATAAGAGATTATTTCATTATTATTATTATATGGTATTGCTAGGTTTTTCCCTAAATTACTTTTCTCAATATTTTGAAAATGAGGAAAACAAAGTTAGCTAAAAAAAAAAAAATCAATAACAAACTCTTAGAATACGTCAGTGTAGCAACCATTGAGAAGAGCAAGTGCTCAGTCTGTTGATAATGATTTTTAACATGTTTATAAAATAATCAAGAAATGCTGGAAGCAGCTTGTCTCCATGTGACAAGATATAATTGTCCCCCTTCCATCCAAAGCTGTCATAGTTAGAAGATTTAACTAGATCTCTTCTTGTCAGTAGTACACTAAAACTCTTTAGCATCTGTAGATGTGAGTGATTAAGGATAAAGCCTACTGTGGTACTATCAGTCAAGACTCAGGAACATTGTTATTACCTATACCTGATTTGTGAGGAAGGAAAATTGAGATCTTTCATTCATATTTCTTTAACAGTCCACATGTGCTGAGCACAATTCTAATTTACCAAGGATAAAACCTTACAGTTTAGAAGAATTAAGCACCCATATACCTTTGTATTTCATTTATAATCCATGACTCCTTTAGATCGTGTTTCTTCCCTTAAGATAACATTTTCAGATGCTATTTCCAAGCTTTAATTGCTTTATACATCCTGAATGTAGTTATTATACAAGGAATGTTTGAATTATTTATTTCAGGGAGTAAATCTTTAATTATAGGAAAATTGGCTTGAACAGGATTATTACAAAGAGTAATGTACTTGAGAATGTTCATTTAATGTCTAAATAAACTTGTTAAAGCTTTGGAATATGACTGAAAGGCCAATAAATTTAGGCCATGATTTTATTTTTATACATTGTACACATATTAAATTATCATGTTACTCAGTGAATATTAAAAAATATTATGTCAATTAAAAATAAAAAAGTAAGTACTTAAGTTTATATAATATTAAATAGCCACAAAAACACATTACATGCTTCACTACTTTCAAAAACACATATGTTTCGTTTCTTAGAAGTTCGTTTCATTTTCTATTTTCAAATATATTTTAAAACAAATAGAAGGAAAACACTTTATTTTAGTAGGACTTACGTGTAACTTTTCCTGGTAGGCGTTTTACATTTAATGGTTAATGTTAACAGCAGGTTTAACACGTAAGACTTAATTCCACCAAATATTTAATATGCACAATTTAATCTTCTCTATTTTGCAATGTGGTACAATAGCAAACATTTTTAGACATGACGTTACTTAAATTCACATATACAAATATACTCATTAATTTACATTTGATTTATAATACTGGTCAGTATTACTACATATGTAAGTAAATTGAAAGTACATTTTGAAAGTCTTTAAAGGTGGATGTGTGAATTTAAAACAAATCTAAACCTATCTTCTGTTTACTGAGTTTAAATGTCAGTGTCACAAATACTTATAATTACACCTTATTTGTACTTACCAAAACAAATCTCTTTGCTTGGTGTTTGTTCATGGTAGCAATTTCGTTAAGCTCTAAGCTCTTTTGAGCTTGTACAATTACCTTTAATACACTAAATTTTTCATAATATCTGAACTGATTCAAGCATACTGGTAAAATTTACTTACAAAGAAGGTCTACAATATCATTATTCAATCATAACTGACTTAAACCACTAGATTTTGAAGAGATTAGTCCTATGATAATCTTGAAAAGATTATTTTGGGAAAAATAAATAATATTACCCAATGTCTAATGTAAATGCATTGAATAACATCCTGAAATAGAAAATAAAAGCACAATGTGTTTTCTTCCAAATTTCTCACTTTGACAACGTGAGTTCTATAGTCTCCAACAGATTTGACAAGGTTAAACCTATCTAAAATGGTAGTTTCTCTTCCTCCTTTTTCTTTGCCAACTTCCCATAGCATGAACAGATGGACATTTAACTTCAAATAAAGTTAACAATTGTGGGGGAGATTAAAATAATATTCTGGCATAAATAGGGAAGATCATGATGATTTAATCATTCCTAGACTGCTGAATTCAAAGTAACCATCTGGACCATGATGGGTGCATGAGTTGCATGTGAAGCCACCAAAGCAGAGGACAAGGAAGGAAGAAAAGCATTTTAGAGTATCAAAAGCAGATGTAGTTTGAAAACTTTGTAAGAAGGTTGCAAAATGGACATATCGCTATTCTCCCCCAACCCTAAATACTTTCCCATAAACCTAGTGACTACCTTAAAGGCAACATTTAAAAGAAAATCATTAAGTCTGTAGGAGGACACACATTCAAAAGAAAGGCTTAATCATCAAATTTCAGGAAGTACTAAATGAGAAAGGCTCTAGAGAAGAGACACTAATGAGTCTGTTTTAGGTAAGTGCTGTTGTAGTGAATTCACTCTATTTAATTTTGGTCCTTGTGACAAATTAATACAGAATAATCCAATTGATTAACGTGTTTCTCAAGTCAAGCTCAAGGCAGGGTACAAGTCAAGCACAAGGAGGGTAGGCAGATCAACTTGTTGAATATAAAGTACGAAGCTTTCATATTTGGGGGACAGGGTAAAAACTGGAATATCCTTTCCAAAAGGAGAGGAAATGTATGCTAAATGGGTTCAAATGATAAGTATCCATCTCACAGACCGCATTTCGTGCATCACTAAACTACAGTTGAACAGTTGAACATTGAGCTGGCTGTATTTTCTGGAAGGGAGGATTCTGTGTCAGCCTTTAGACTTTACTAATGGGGTTTAATATCATTTGTAAAGAAGTAACTGTGAGGAAGACGTCAGCATTTGGTAACGAGTGCTAATGAGATTTGATTTTTTTTTACTTTAAAGTGAAGTGAGCTCTGTATCTAATTTGATCCATTGTAGCCTTTTTAATATATTCAAATAGAATAATGGAGTGAAGCCTGCATATAATAACACATGGTTTCAAGGTCATAACACAAAACTGCTAACAGAATCTACTAACACATTAAGAAAGATTCTCTATAGTAAATGTGCCACATATGTCCTATTCAAGTTTCCCATGCCTTCAAGCTGCTCTTTTCCAAAGAATTTTTTCAAACATGGGCATATTCTATCTCTGTGTTGCTTGATGTGGTAGCTTTTGGTCATGTGTTGCTATTAAATTGTGTCTAGTGGGATTAAAGAAATGAGCTTTTAATCTTATTGAACTTGATATAATTTAATTTAAATAGTCACAAATGATTATTGGTTTAAATATTGGATAACAGAGTCTTCCTGTATTTACTTTCATCTGAGGAACAAACTAAAAATAGAAAGACATATAGACAAACTTTTATTTGCTATATAATTCAAGAAACATATTGCCAGAGTAAGAGAAGGTTTATATTTATCAGTACTTTGAGTTGCAAATAATTATTTCACACTAACTGGTTTATGCAGAAAAAAGAAACACACACACACACATACACACACACACATTGCTAAGGGACACAGCTGCCACAACTTGCCTGCTGACGCTAGGGCACTGAATTACAGGAATTTTGTCACAACTGTCTCCTAAAGGTGAATGATTCTGATATCACCTTCAGCAGAATAGGTCTGTACAGAACCTATTTTCTTATGCCATTTTGTATTGATATCTCCTGTGAATGTGTCACATTTGTGGATCACAATTTGCATGTCAATTTCTTACTCATTAGGAAATTTAGCTTATTGAATTTCTGTGACCCACCTTGGACATGCCTAGACTAACAAAGTACATTTATAAAGTGTGCTGGGTTCCTCAAAGTCATTAATGTCCAAAAATATGAGAATACATTACAATTTCAGGCACCATATTATGAGAAATATTCCAGCAAAAGTTTTAAGCGCCTCGTAAATTGCAAAAGTTAAATTATATATGCTTGGTTAAAAAAAAAAGACAACATCATGGGAGACTGCAAAAATATGTTGCACATTCTTCTGGCAATTGTCCTGTTATTCTGTTCAAATACATTTATGCCCTGGAATGACTAGTGATAAAAATCCTTGTTATCTTTAAGACAGCTTATTTATTTATTTATTTTTGTAATTCTCAACGAAAAGTATCTTGTAACTTTGATTAATATTAGCATTTAAAAAGATGTTTTTATATACCACTTAGGAGATCCTAATCAGGACCTAGTACTCATCAGAGTCTTAATATATATTAATTTCATTTGTGTTCAAATAATTTGAAAGAAATGATAGATGCGCCACATTATATTCAATCACAAGAATGGGATCCAAATTGTGATGGGTTGCACCCCATGTTCAAAATATACCCTACTGTCATGTATATCTAAAAACAACAAATTAAAAAATGAAAAAAATAAAGAAATCATACATGTATCATTTTTTAAGGACCAGACTATATGGAAAAACTGGGGAAATAAAATGTGTTTTCTTAAGAAGTCACAAAGTTTCATCTTTTCAGAATTAAAGGTCTTGTCCTTGGCATAGTGGTATGCCTAATTTTCAAATTTATCCTTCATTGGAGTTTCTGGAGTGTGAAGAGCAAATCCTAATCCTGGTTCTTAACTTCCTCTGCCTTTTAGCTTTAGGAGATGAGTTCTTTATATATTATCAGGAAGATATCATACTGTGTCTTTAGTCTTCAATGGATGGTTAATCATCTTTAACAAGTCCTTGCTACCTCAAAGCAATACATGCCCCCAGCAGGAACCATTCATTTTATTATCTCTATAATTACTACTCACATAAGACCTATACATTTGACACATCTCCCCTTCTGGAGCATTTCTTTTTACTAGTAACCTATTCCACTTCACTATCACCAGGGAAAAGTTTATAATTATAGACTAATTTATTCAATGGTTTTTCTGTAATCCATCACACTGAAGTGATAGGATTTACATTTTCTGCCAGACAGCAAGTATTACAGTGTGGGGGTTTCTGCCAATCCTACGTGAATGAGGAAAGGGTTAACTGCTGGAGATGTTGGCTATAAATCTATCAGTTACCCATAAACTTATCTAATGAATAAACACACAAGAGCCAGTACTCTTTTAAATGTGAGGGGGCATGATGGATCGGGCCATTCCAGTTCTGGCCTCAAACAACATAGTGTAACTCAACACTCCTTTATTTATAGTCACACAGGTAAAGGGGTCCAGAATGTGAAGGGCTTCTTCTGTGATGAACAGGATGGGTTGGAGTCAGGGGAGCCATTTTCTCAGGGAAAGTAGCACAGAACCAAGACAGGGAACCACTCCCACGCAGTGCCAGATACTCACAGGCGATCTGGGACAGACCCCAGTTCCTAGAAGTCAGGTCTCTGTATCCCATGGCTCAACCTCATCTGATTCTGCTAGATAAGGATGGTTTCCCACATCACAGCTCCTAAGTTCCATCTTCATGTTAATTTTCTAATGCCATTTCTGGCACCAATATTGGTTATTAAGTTTCCCTGTAAAGCAGACTTTGAAATGGAGGCTATTTTAAAGAATATGCATTAGGAAGAACTTCCAGGATCAATATTTGTTGATCTATGTCTACTTGAGTATTTCTGCTTATTTTTGTTTTGTTGTCTTATCTCCTTCATGTCCATGATGGAATGTGTGTGTGTGTGTGTGTGTGTGTGTGTGTGTGTGTGTGTGTTATGTGAAGGGGAGAGACAGAGAGAGAGAACAAGAGGGAGAGAGAGAGGGAGATACTAGTTGTGAACCTGTTGTAGAAATAATTTTAGACTTCAAAAGACAGTATCTACCTCCAGTGTGAACTTATTTCTACCAGGAAAATTAGGACACTGATCACTAAGTAGGTAATTAGGACAGTAGCAAGTCAGGATCATAACAATTCAATTTCTGGAAATGAAGGATTCGTATTTGAAAAGCGGACTTTGTGCAAGGTTTTATACCCCCATTTCATTTGCATGGGAATTTAAAGTTTCCCAGCTGAAAAAAAAGATTTATCAGATTCCACTTGTCAGTCTGGGCTACAACTGTTTTCTTCCCAAATGCACAAGAATGGTAAATATCTCACCTCACTCTCTTACCCCCTCAGTGGTCTTCTTTGCAATCTGTAAATATCCTCAAGAGTAAAGCATTCTCACAGGCTCAGCTCACCTCCCTTTGTTTCTGCCCCACCTTCTGATCCCCAGGTTCTGGCTTGAAATTCATTACTCTTTTGTTAAAACTAGGATATCTTCCAACAGATGGTTAAAATGTTCAGTCCAACTTTTTAAGTAATTCTCAGAGGATAGATTTACGTAAATTATTAATTTGAACATTAAGATATATAAAGTACAAGTTGGTACATTTCAAAATATAGTTGCATTGG
Organism: Sciurus carolinensis; assembly: GCF_902686445.1. Taxonomy (NCBI): domain Eukaryota; kingdom Metazoa; phylum Chordata; class Mammalia; order Rodentia; family Sciuridae; genus Sciurus; species Sciurus carolinensis. The sequence goes on along the minus strand of NC_062217.1, from coordinate 107,397,779 downwards.
AATAAACCTTGCAGACATCAATTTTAAGAATATTTGACTGAAAATGTGTAGTATTTCCATCCATAAATATTATAATGCCAACGAGTAAAAGGGAAAAGAAAATGCAAATTACAAAGATCACAATCTACATTCTACATTTACAATTTGTCTTGGATCATTATATGTACATTTACTTAATCAGAAAAAAATCTGTTATTTGAAACATGTATATTCTTTGAATGCAAATTAACAATATATGGCTGCATTTGTTTTAAAAAACTAAATTTTGTATAAGTAGTTAAAAGGAATTTTGAGGAAGTTCAAAGCAAATGATAGAGTCGGTAGCAAACTAACAATTCAATTTCTGGAAATGAAGGATTCGTATTTGAAAAGCGGACTTTGTGCAAGGTTTTATACCCCCATTTCATTTGCATGGGAATTTAAAGTTTCCCAGCTGAAAAAAAAGATTTATCAGATTCCACTTGTCAGTCTGGGCTACAACTGTTTTCTTCCCAAATGCACAAGAATGGTAAATATCTCACCTCACTCTCTTACCCCCTCAGTGGTCTTCTTTGCAATCTGTAAATATCCTCAAGATAATATATATAATATATATATATTATATTATAATGTTTTTCTCTATAAGAATTTACTATGGTAATATAATGTTTTTCTCTATAAGAATTTACTATGGTTCTTTCCCTGAATTAAGCTGAGGAGTATGATGTCTCTAAAATCAATACAAGAATTATTACCAGGGACATTCCTTTCTTTGACACATAAAGAAAATATGTTTTGTTAACTTAAGGACAGGCTTTTGCTTTCAACTAATCTCTCTTAGTAACTCTTCAAATACCACCATTAAAAAATAAATTTGAGACATAAAATCCAAGAGAGTGGCATCTGGCTCATAGGTCATAGAATAAATAAGTTCAATGAAAGTCTAATCTTTGAGGAACAATGAGGCAAGGGAGAAAACAGAAAAAGTATTTATGTAACTTCTCTGGCATTTACTGATATCCATATGGTGTAATTCCAGAATGCTAAATAATATGTATAGTTGAAAGAAACAGAACTTCAAGAAAATAATATCCTGAACTTATCCAGCATCATGTGGAGGGAAAAACTGCATGATTATCTAGTTCTGCTGAACTAGCACATCCTATTCTGGACTTTCTTCTTGTTTGTCTTAAATGCTCATTAACTTCTCCATTTCTTAAATAAGAAATTGTATAATGAACTTTTCAATTCAACTATAACAAGTATTTATTGGACAAGTATATGTATTCATAGTCAAGTGACATAAAAGAGACTTAGGGTCAACATGGTTTTAATTCAAGAACCAAATTCTGTGCATGGCACAAAGGGAGGCACCCAATAGCAAAGTAATGACTTTATCAATCATCACTACCATCGCTGTCACATTCAGCATCATTACCATTTGCTAGGTATTGATCTCAATGCAAAGATGAATATGACATGGCCTCATTCATTGAATGGGGAAAGGGAGGTAGCTAGTGTTTGCAATATCAAGGACAGTGGTAAACACATTCTCTGAGAACCGTGAAAAGCTAAATGTTTTATTAATGGGACTGGCTTGGGAAGAATAAGAATACAATGATATCTGAGCTGAAGCTGGGGGAAGGAGAAATTAGTATGCTAAGAGAAGAACAGGGATAAGGAAGGAAATTATAGAGGAAGGAAAGGATTTTCAGGATTACAAGGGTATGTGACAGTACAATTTGAGCAGAGGACAGTACTTCTCAGGATTACACATCATTGGTGTAAAGGTTTGGCGAGCTAAGAAGGGCCTGTCAGGGAAGGTTGGATATGCCATTCAAAGCAATTGGGATCTGGTGCTGTAGATGCTAATGAGGTATTGAGAGATTTGAAGGAATGATGTTCTTCTTTATAAGCCTAAAACTGAAGTGAAATGAGAAATCAGCTTATGAGATTCCAGTTATTTCAGAAAAAGGGTACCCTTGATTTTGTTTCACCCATCTCTATCACTTTTTTCAAGTGATCACTTGGTCTCACTTACTTCTTAATTATTTCATAACACTGCTCTTTTCCCCTGGAGTCCTTGGACTACAGTCATAAAGAATATGATCCCAGTCTAGACCTCTATACCTAAATATGATCTGAATTATTTCAATGTTACCAAGTGTACTTTCCCATATAGATTGTAATCTCTTTGAAAGGGACATCTTTTTGTAAAGAAATCAATGGCACTGCAGAGGCTTTAGAGCTTGTCTAATCCTGTTCACTCATTTCACAGTTAAATGGGCAAAAGGATGGTTTAAATGGCTCATGAACCCAAGCAGCTTGTGGCAGAGCAAGAAGAGAATGTCTGCTTGCCAGGTGCTCTTGAATGTGCAGTTTGTATTGGTTCCATACCTCCATGCTGTGTGTGTGTGTGTGTGTGTGTGTGTGTGTGTGTGTGTGTGATTTAGACATTTTGTAAAACAAAATAGATTTAGTGAAAAATAGAAGAGATTGTAGAAAGGACCCTTAGAATCCTCAGCATGCATATTTACCTATTATTACCAATTTTTGTTAGTATGGATCATTTATTACAATTAGATCACCAATATTGATTATTGATACATATTAACAAAAGTTCATAATTCATCCAGGTTTGATTAGTTTTTACATAATGTTCTTTATTCCAGAATGCCATCCAGGATACCATGCTATATTTGTCATATTTCCTAAGATTCCTGTGGCTGTGACAACTTCTTAGACTTCTGATATTATTTTATTTATTTTTTTATTTGTTCTAATAAGTTGTACATGATAGTAGAATGCATTTATGCATTTTGAAAAATCATATATAAATGAGGTATAATTTTTCATTTTTCTGATTGTACATATTGTAGGATCATTTTGGTCATGTAGTTGTATATGTACATGTGGTAACAATGTTTGTTTCACTCTACTATCCTTCCTACCCGCTTTATGATCCCTTCACTCCCCTCTACCTAATCTAAAGTAACTCTATTCTTCCCTAGTGTTCTCCCACCCTATTGTGAATTAGCATCTGCATATCAGAGAAAATATTGGTCTTTGGTTTTTTGGGGTTGGCTTATTTCACTTGCATGATATTCTCCAGCTCCATCCATTTACCTGCAAATGCCAAAATTTCATTCTTCTTTCAAGCTGAGTAATTTTCCATCATATGTATATATGACACACTTTCTTCATCCATTCATTTGTTGAAGGACACCTAGGTTCATTCCATAGTTTAGCTATTGTAAGTTGAGTTGCTATAAACCTCAGTGTGCCTGCATCACTGTAGTATGATGACTTTAAGTCCTTTGAGTATAAACTGAGGAGTAGGATAGTGGGGTCAAATGGTGGTTCCATTCCATTTTTCTGAGGAATCTCCACACTGCTTTCCAGTGTGGCTGCACCAATTTGCAATTCCACCAGCAATATATAAGTGTACTTTTCCCCCACATCCTCACCAACACCTACTGTTGCTTGTGTTCTTGATAATAGCCATTCTAATTGGAGTGAGATGAAATCTTAGGGTAGGTTTGATCTGCATTTATCTAATTAGTAGAGATGTTGAACATTTTTTCATACATTTGTCAATCAATTGTATATCTTCTTCTGTGAAGTGTCTGTTCAGTTCCTTAACCCTTTGATTGATTGTGTTGTTTGTATTTTTGGTATCATAGGTTTTCGAAAAAACTATAACACCAAAAATACATTGACAGTTTTTGAGGCTTGTCAGTTAGATATTTTAAGATACTACTGTGTGGGAATTTGTCTGATTTGTTTTCTCCTGATAATAGTTTTTGTGTTTGGGGGAGGGATCGAGAATACATACTATCTATATGTTTTATGACTGCCGATGTTGACCTTGATCTCCTGGATGATGTGGGTTAGTCTGCTTTCTCTAGTGTGAGGGCACTAGTGCTCTTCCCCTTTCATTTATTCAGAGTAATATCAAATCATTGATTCTCTTTTTATTTATTTATTTTTTGATAATGCAGATTGAACCCAGGGGTGCTTAACCACTGAGTCACATCTCCAACCCTTTTTATTTTTTACTTTATGACAGGATCTCACTAGCTTTGCTTACAGACTTGCTAAGTTGCAGAGGCGGCTAAGAACCTGTGATCCTCCTGCCTCACCCTCCTGAACTTCTGGATCACCACACCAGGCAGTCCTCTTTTATCTTTTGCATTATAATCCAATACTAGTAGGTCCTTCTTTTATTTCACCCTTTCTTCAGTCGTCTTTAATATTTGAAATAATTTCCCCAGTATGCTAAATATTCTAAATCTCAAAATTCTAAAATATTTTAGCATAAGAATGAATTTTCAGCTAAGCAATTCAATACGCAGGAACCCAAAAAGATGTCTTCATATTAGAGAACATAAATACATTATCTTTATCCTGTTTGAATAACAATACTCTTAAATCTGTAATGTTAAAATGTAGCTTATAGTTGCAAACTTTCGTAAATATGGTTGTGGGTGGAATGAGAAGTTTATACCAATCACAAAGCATTATCATAATAGGCAGATTTTCAAACATACTCTTATAAGTTTAAAAATTAACCAATATTGATCAAAATAATACATATATTGATCCAGCAAATACTCATTAATACTCACTGTCCCCTGCCTTTGAAGAGCTCATAAGTATAAGAAACCTAAAATATTGTGGATAACTTTTTACAGTGTGATAAGCACTACAATAGAATGATAGTAAAAACGCTTGTTAAAAGTATTTTCATTTCTTTAATCTGAATGGAATGTGTATTAAGAAGATAAAGCTATTACAAACGTTTAATAATGATTTTTATCAAAGCAAAGATCGGTTGGTTTGCTATTTTTTTTCCAACTAGAAAACAGTATGCTTGAGATACTTGATTATTGTTCAATCAATTAATTTCTTCATTAATAGATGGATGAATGCATGGCAATTATATGCCATCTCTTTTAGCTACAGTTAAAAATGTGGTACCAGAATGTAAAAGGCAATCAGCTGAAGAGTAAATTAGTGGCTATGTTATAGTTAACTTATTTTTTTTCTATCTAACTTTTCTGATTGTTTTGCTATTTTAAAAAATTCCCCAAGATCACTTAATAAAGCATTACCATTAAGTCTTCAAGCTCTCACTCAAAAGAGGATTTGATCTTTATATTCCTCATTAAAATAAAAAGAAGATACAATGTTCAGCCATAATTTTTAACTTTAATTACAACTGCATACATAAATGATAACATACCAGATAAGTGAAGAGAATAAGAGGATGTAAGAGAATTTACAATTTTATCTTGTATCAATAAGCCAATAATAGCTGAATGGAACTCTTATTTCACAATGTTGACTATTAAATAGAATAATGCACAATATTATGGTGAGATTTTATACCTTTGAAAATCTTTCCATTTTTTAACCAAAATTACACCAAAACAAAACATTTAAGACTAATTTGCATTCATATTAAACAAAAGTTCATATACAAAATTTTAGACTGTATGTGAATTAATATGTATCAGCATGCCCAACTGAAGTGAAATTTCATCATTTTAGATATAAAATGAAGCAGCTCTTGTTATTCATACTTTCTGATTCACCACAGCATACCTCACATAGGATTATGTGCTTTGTGAAATCTCCTTTAAAAATAGCACGGTGATGTCATCCTAATTATTTTGAGACATGGCATTATGGATTATTTCCCTGTGTGATTATGGGATTAAGTTCAGTTTGAGGTTTAAGTAAGATGTTTGAAATTCCAATAATATGTGTGGGTACCAAATTTCTGTTGACTTTGTATAAACCTATGGTGTAGGGTTGAGATATTCTCTGGAAGACCTAAAGAATTTTGAATTTTCCTATTAAGTTATAAACATTTCCTTGCTTAATACCAATATTCATTTAAGTTCCCTCTCTCACATGGTTAATTCAGGGCCACAACAGGCACAGGAGTTGGTATCCAGATCAAGGTTGGGTACCTCAAAGAGAAATCAAGCATTCCAGAGTCATAGTTTAAGTTCCAATGACAGAGACAGAATAATATTATTGCTTTAATGTTAATCATTTTCATAGCAATAACAAGAATAAATACTTTATGTACACTGAGAACTTTTTAGTACTAGATATTTAATTTTATTGAGAATTTTTAAGGCAATATGACAGTTATCACATGCTCATTATCTGTACTCCTAATAAACTTGTTAATATATTGAATGCATTAACCCTAAGAAAAGACAGAGTTAAGTACGAGAATTTTGTTTCACTGTTTGTAACTGACTTTTTAGTGTTTTCAAATTTTTGACCTCCTCAGTGGGGGAGTTAAAGATTACAATAAATGACTGCCTGTTAGTTCCAATAGTACTACTCTTACTATTACTTTCCCAATGAGAAAACTGAGCCTCAGATAGGACAATTTGCTTAAGCTCACTTAGTTATTCTTTGTCAAAATCGAAATTTGAATCTATATCTTATCTAGAATCAAAGTCAAATCCAACAAAATCAAATAACAAGGCCAAGTTTAAAAGAAGAATGCCATAATCAGGAATTGGAGTCAAAGATGACAAGTGATCCAGGAACTTAATTGCAGGAGATCATATAAAAAATGAAGTTCTAAAATTTTCCTATGTGAATTCTTTAGACTGATTAAAGATCAAGATCAATTAATTAATGGTAGAAAACTCATTTTTAAATATTTCCTTTATGTTGTTTTAATTTTGAATACTGTTGAATAGCTAAGAAAATTATCTCTTCCCCACAAATGTTTTAAAATGATGAACAGCATGATGGCTTTCCTCCAGTAGTACAAAATCTTACCTTAGAACATAAGAATGGTAACAGTACAGTCCTTGTTTTTAACAATTAAAAATTGACTTATTAACTTTCCAGATAGAGATTTCCATGTCTATTATTACAGACTTTATTTTCCAAAAATTGCCCAACACTAACATTTCTTCCTGCTGGTAGGAGAGGTTCTCACTTCTGCTATTAAGGAAGTTTATGTTTCATGTCACACTATTAAATCATTCCCCCTCCTATTTATTTAACAATACTTATTTAAAAAATTGCCCAAACTTTAAACATTATCAAAATTTCATGAAAAAAAAAATATATATACATGTCCTTCTGACAAAACAAATGAATAAAACACTCCTTTTAATTTTATCAAGATGGGATCCAGGTTCGTAGATAAAATAATTGCTGAGATGTATATTATATTAGGCCCAAAAATCTATTTAAATTATGATTCTTTGAGTTCATAATTACATACATTGTTATGGTACATGAGGGTTGGCATTTTCCATTTTATTTCAAATTATATGATTTTTATATTGTACCTAATATTAAATTTTTTGAGTTGGAAGTAATGGGATCTAGTAGTATATTGTAAATGCAAATCTCTTCTTTAAATGCAAATGACAAAGAATTGCTAGAGTATTTTCCATTCAACCTGACATAATATATTTTTACATTCTACCAGAGGAAACATTATGTTTAAGGATTTGACCATTTTTTTCTTCTCCTGAATTTAAATTTAACTTGAATTATAATGCATTATTTCTTTAGGTACAACAAAAGTGACTAAAGAGTAAGAGCAGTTCTTACAGACTAATTCTAACAAAATTAACTAGTACTTATTTGATTGAGTTTTTATTTATTTATTTTTAATAAGCAAACAAATAAGCCCAAGTATGAACCTAAAATAAATCTTCCAAATAGTCCTCAAATAAAAACCAAATATAGTTTCTATTGTTAAAGTGTCCTGGCAAATCTGGTAATCATTGAGTAGCAGCAGGAACCAGACCAAAGTATTCCTGATAGGATTCATTTTAAATTTATCTTTGATGCTTAGTGAGATAGAGAAGTTTCAAGAAATTTAACATAAAGATAAAAGTAACAAAATGACTCACAGAGTGGTTGAAGAATTCTAAAAGATGGGAAGTCTGAGTAAGTTCCTGCTTATATAGAAAATCAGTACTTATTGCATGTATAACAGTAACTTCAGAGACACTGCACAGAATTTTCTGGAATCTGGTATTTTAAGGTAACATTTTATTATGTAAAAAAGATGTTAACAATAATACATAAATGCAGTGAATACACTAGCAAAAATTATTTTTGCTATAACATTTTAAAATATGATTAAAGTTTTATTTAGACTTTTAGGTTTTGAAAGAAAATATTATAGAGTCTGTTTTATATACAGTGGGAATATTTCATAGTAGAATAAGACCTTTTTAAGGCTATTTTGAGAAAGTGCATGCTCTCCCAAGGCTTGATAAGCTACCTCTCCTTTAGGAGTATTTTTCCAATCATTTCTTGCCTACTTAGGTCACAGCAAAATGCAGTGTGTTTAGTAAAAACTAGAAATTAAAACTACCATAATAGATTAAGTCAGAGAAAGATATATGAACTCTACCTTTGAAAAGAATTAATTCAAGTATCATATACTAATTCATATTTGAAATGAAGTTCATGAAAAAATGATGCAAAGTAATTCAAATTATTTTTAATTCATTATACAATATAACTTTCACATATATTTAATAAATTTCTCTTTTCTTAAAATTTATATTTTCATAAAATGTTTCACTTTATCCTTCTGGAAAAGTGAAGAATTGTATTTAATTACTGAGAAAATAACAGATCCTATTGGTGAACATGATAATGTTTTATCATTTAATGTGATTTTTATTCTATCCAGTCACCAATGCAAAAATGATCAGAAAATCAATCTTAATACTTTGATTTACTCTTGATGTAACAAAATGATCTACCCAGATGTATCTAACCCTAAAGTCAACAACTATGAATCAACTAGGGAGAGTCATTTTTAAGACATTTTGACTAATAAGCATACAAAGAGCACAAAGGAGAAGACAAACAGGTTAATGACAGAATAAATAAGTCAATGTTTATTCTTGATTTTGTTTTAATGTTTTTTTTCAATTGTTACAAAATCTGTTAATATTAGGAATTTTCCTAAATAACCAAAATTAACCACAGCAGTGGGATAGGCTGAATCATGGCCCCTGTAGATCTCACCATCTGAAACCCCATAACTTGTGAATATCTTATATGGCAAAAAGGAATTTGGTGGGTGTAATTCAGGTTACAGACTCTGAGATAGATAGATTATCCTGCACTACCAGGGTTTATTCAGTCTAATCTGGAGTCCTTAAGAGCAAAGAAAAATTTCCAGCGAAACCAGAGAAATGTGACAGAAAGAGAAGCCAGAGTTATTTCAAATATCAGGAGGGTTAAACATTCTGGCAGCTCTGAGATGTGGGAGGACCTGTATAAGGACCAGAGAGGTATCTCCAGGGGTCAGCACACCCCCTTGACAGCTACTGAGGAAACAGACCTCAGCTCTACAAAGTGATTTCAAATTCTGCCAATCACTTGATCCTTCAGGGTGAAAGCACATTCTCTCAAAGCTCCTCCTGGATTGCTGGTTAGCTAACACTGTAGTTTAGGATTTGTGGAATCCAGAGGAGAGAAGTGAAAAAATTCAACCCAAATATCTGACCCACAGAACTATGATAAATAAGGTGTTGTTTTAAGCTACTTTTTTTTTTTTTTTTTGGTAATTAGTTACAGCAGCAATATGAACCTAATACAAGTATATATAAGTACTGGAGTTCTAGTGTATGGCTTGGTTACTTTAGTTTATAATATATCCTATACTTGAATATTCCTATGGGTAGATCTTAAAGATTCTCACCACATAAAAAAGCACAGAAACTATGTGAAGTGATAAATATTTTAATCAGTTTAATTGTACTAATCACTTAATAGTGAAAACATATATCAAAACATCAAATTGTATTCTGCAAATACATACAATTCTTATTCATCAGTTATATCTTAACATAGCTGGGTAAAAAGAAAAAAATAAAACTTAATACCAATATTTGCCTATTGTCATTAAATTAAGATGTAGTCACTTCTTTTAAAACTTCCACTGTAAGAATTATATTTACATTAATAATTAAATAAAATACATATATAGGATTATTGCATTTTTATAATAGGAAGTTGGGAAGAAAAAACTTAAGTTTATGAGCAAATAAAATAAATTTTCAAAACTCTTAAATAAAAAATAATTAATGAGCTCTTGTCAGCTCATTTGCTCCTAGGCTAATAAGTAATGGATTATAGGTATTGAAAAGTTAATGGTTTTTGACTATTTTAGTCTTCTTTATTTAAATTATATATCTAAATGGAAAAGATTTAGGGAACTGATTAATTGCTTTATTAATTTAAGGTAATCATTACATTCTTTACATCCATAGAATTGCAATTCTTATACAATTAGTATGCTATAATAATCTAGGCCCTTTAAAAAAATGAATCCTGATTTCATGGCAGTTCTTCATTAATTTCTTTGTTTTTCTGAAGATAAGTTCATTCCACGCCTTTATTTCCCATTTTTTACCCAGTTAATTTGAAGACCTTTTCATAAAATTTTTTCTATTAAATCATTAATAAGAATAGCTATTATTTAAATTTATCATACATTAAGAAATATGCTGAGCTGGGGTTGTAGCTGAGTGGTAGAGTGCTTGCCTAGTATGTGTGAAGCACTGGGTTCAATCTTCAGCACCACATAAAAATAAATAAATAAAATAAAGGTAAAAAAATTACCTAACATAAAAAAAAAGAAATATGCTAAGCGCTTTACACTTAAGACTTCTAATAAGATCATGAAACAAATATTATTTTCTCTACTTACCAATAAGAATTTTCAGGTTCAGTAAAATTAAGAAACCCACATTAATTCAACTAATCAGTAGAAGAGTCTGACACTCTGTGTTTTTGTTTGTTTGTTTGTTTTCAGTGGAGGGGTACTGGGGATTGAACTCAAGGGCACTCAACCTCTGAGTCACATCCCCAGTTCTTTTTTGTATTTTATTTAGAGAAAGGATCTCACTGAGTTGCTTAGAACCTTGTTTTTGCTGAGGCTGGTTTTGAACTCCTGATCCTCCTGCCTGAGCCTCAGGAGCTGCTGGGATAACAGATGTGCACCACTGTGCCTGGCATGATGCTCTAAACTAAATGTTTAAGATAAAGTTGATAGTTTTTAGCACTTTTCAGTTCTGTTTTATGTTTAGTTAATGTAGACTTGGGTCCTGGTGATGTTTTTCTATGTATTAAATAATAGAAAATTAAAAATAAATATTTTAAATAGTAATTATGATGCGAAATGTGCTAAATAGTTCTGTTGTAAATTCATTATACCATTAAAAATAGTATAATGCCTAATATTTCCAGTTGTATAAACATTCTTTGAAAAATAAATTAATCTCTCTGTCTCTCTCTGTCCCTTTCCTTCTTGAATGTCATGAGCTAAACAGTTTTAGAAAAGAAAAAGAAATTAATTCTTTTATTCAAAAACATCTTTATTCATCATCTACTTTGTTACAGGTACTGGTTTATGTATGAACAATGAAAAAATTTGTGGGGCTGGAGATATAGCTCAGTCGGTAGAGTGCTTGCCTTGTAAGCACAATGCCCTGGGTTCGATCCCCAGCCCCCCCCCAAAAAAAAAAAATTGGTAAGAAATAGTTCACATGGAGTAACTATATATTCAGCTGAGTCTGAGTCTGGTGGAAATGATAAACAAATGGGTAAAATGTGGTAATAAAAGCAGAAGAGATAGACGAAATAATGTGTGGTAAAGGTGGAAGTCAGATGAGGCTTCACAGGTGAGTGGATATTTGAGCAGAGACCAAAGAAGGTAAGGGATTGATTCTTGTGGCTGTTTGGATTAAGATCTTTCCAAAAAACTGCAGAAATCCTGAGGCAGGAGTGCACATGGCATGTCTAAAAACATTATAAAAACAATGTCCCTGGATCCCAGTGAGTTAGGCGTGGAGGGATCATGAACTTGTGGGGACAATCCTGTTGGCTTCCGTGAGGTGGAGTGATGTGACCTGATTTATTTTCACAGAATTACTATGTGACACAATGTTGTGAAAAAGCCCTGTGAATGAAAATGTAAAAAAAAGACACCAAAAACTTACAAAAAACAAGGTCATATGGCTTGGGCTACAATGGTAAATCTAGGTAAAAATCATGGAATGTGATATAATTCATTATAAAGGAGAATAGGTTCATTGAAATTAAAAAAAATTAGAGATGATATCATCTCTATCATATTAGAATATGATAGAATCATATATTCTATCATTATGGATAGAATATAGCAAAGAGAGGAGGAAGTATCAGCAAATCAGAAATTAAGTAGAAAGGCCCCCTAGAAAGTGTTAATACCTGAAATACAATGAAGACATTTTGAGTAAGGAAATGTTGCTGAAAGCTCGATCCTTGTCCCCAATGCCAATCCAATAATGAGGACTTGGTTTTGAGGAAAAGGAAAAAGATTTATTGCTTTGCTAGCACAGGAGAAACACAGGGGACTCCATTCCCAAAGGCTGTGTTTCTGCCCATCAGCAGGAAGAGGGGACTTTTAAAGAGGTGATTTAAAGGCTACATTTCATGTGTTGTCTGTAGGAGTTAGAATTCACTTGTTAAATTGGGAGACAGTCATTTCTGAAATCTTCTGGTACCATCCCAACGTCTAGATTACTTCATTCCTATGGTGGGTGTGTACTGAAGGACAGATAAATTTGCCTGAAACGGGGAAGAAAGGTAATCCTGTTTCCCCTGATATTAGGGAGGAGCAGAGAGAGAGAGGAAAAGAAAGAAACATGTCCATTTTAAAAATAAGTTGCAGTGGCAGAGCAACAGAGGCTACAAATTCAAAGCATAAAGTGGTCCACTGTTACAGAAAGAGTAAGCATCAAATACCGCTAATAGTTAAACCAAGATAAGCTGGAGAACCAATCTTTGGATTTAAACAAAATTATTACAAAATGTTTGACTGTGAATGAGACTACAGAATTAAAAAAAAAAAAGAGGCTTTTTTAAAAAACATTATAGTGGTTGCAATAAATAAATCCTGACTTTCCACAGGAAGAAACACAGAAGATGAGTAGTTCAGGAAGTAGAGGGGGCACATTTTACAATATATGAAAGAGGAATAATTGCTGCAGCAATATCCTTAAGCAGATAAAAGTGGTTGCTTAAAGAAGCATGTGGAATAACTTCATATAATAATAATAAAATACCAGAAAGTTCCCTGTCACTAATTGTCAATTTATTGTCTACTACAAATTTAACAGAGCAAATGTTCAGAATCATCATACTCTGAATTTGAGTAAATACATTTTTGTTTTCTTAATGAAAATATGAATTTAGAATTCCCCCCAAAGCAAATTACTTTCATTAACTTCTGACTCAGTCTATTTTTAAGGTATTCAAGGTTGTGTCATTGTGTAATTCATTCATAAAAAGGATCACTGTTCTTCACTTGATTAGTAATGTCCTTAGTTTGCATTAACCACATTGACCTGAGGAATGTAAATTTATACTTAGCTTTTATGCCTGACAAGATGTTAACCCTAGCAAGGATTTATAAATTAGTTAGCAATACATTTTAAAAGACAATTAAGCCTTAAAATAATTTAAAGCAGAATCAAGTCAGAAGACAATTCAATTTAGTATATTGTTGAACTTTTTAGTGTAAAAGTGTAAAATCTTTCACAAACGGCTACATTTTAAATACAAAGCTCTTTCTTTAGCTGATTATCTCCAATCTTTTTATTTTTCTTCTTTTAAATTCCTTTTTGCTAAACAAATGAGAATTATAGCACAAGTGATTTTCTTTTCCCATTACATGTTAATGTTTGAGATTTCAATACACAGTAATTTTTGTGGTAAAACTTCCCATACTTCAACAGAGAAAATGAATATGGATATCATAAATAATTACTGTGTAAGTTACACTGACAACATAAAAAGAATGAGTGGTCTGTGGGAAGTTTTACCTGGAGCAGTTGAAATTAGTGCATATCCTTATAAAAGTGGAGCCAAATTCTCACTTCATAAACTTCACACAAACCTTAAATGACACAGCATTCTTATAATTTGGGCTTTTGTCTATTTTCTCATTCATAGTGGGACTAGAGAACTATTTTTATCATGACTAATTAAAAAGATTTGTTTTTAATTTTTTTTTTATGAAAAATCCAAGAAACCCTTATGAAAAAATTGTCCTCTTGGACTCATGTGTCATGTGGGGCACAGGTTTGTTTTTTTTTTCAATCTCATTCATTTGCCCTGCACATTGCCCTTTCTAACTGAGATTGCCTGCATAGAATTTGTCTGTTGCCCTGTCTTCAGATTTATAGTCTCCGAGGTATCTTCCTTTGGGATCATTTTGAGTTGATCCTACATGTTTACCTCTTGCTCATAGCACATTTTTACTTGGACTACTCTGTGGATGGATTTCCAAGTATGTGAGATCATGAAGTTTAACCCAGACCACACGAAATTTTCAGTTTAATAGTTCTTTAACAGTCAACATTGAGGTTAAATGTGAACTGTGTTGTTACAAAAAGATGTTTCATGCATCAATCAAAATTTGAAAATACATCATTTATTTTGTTCCAAGTATTCCTGAATATTTTCCAAGACTCTGCCCTGAAGAATGTTTATTTTTATACTTCCTTGCTCTAAGCTGTGCATTCTGCCCTAAACACAATGAGCAAGTCACACACATTCCCTGTGCATAACAGTGGTTCACAGTAGTCTGTTTTCTCTAGAGTGTATACTAAATTCTAGGAGAAATTAGATGAAAAGAAAAACTTATCCATGGTCTTGCCTCTCTTCTTACTACCTACTGTTTTCATATTTTGTATTTAGAAAATTTCTGAAGTTATGTATCTGGCATGACAAACTCATGGAGTGAAGCAATTTTTGATCAGTTTTTATCTGGAACAAAGTTAGACACAAAGGATGACAAAGTTCATGAGATAATTAGGGACCATTGTAAGAATATATATTTATATCACTTTGCCTTATTTTCTATTCTGGTTTTCTTTCATTCTTATATATTGAATGGAAAAGAAAATCTTAGTGAAGTTTGTCCTTTTCACATGGATTAAAATATTCCTTTTACATTTTTAATTGGACCTAACAGATTATATTTACCTGTTTATAGGCCATCATCAAGATATCCTAGGAAGTTTGTTAGTTTTTCTTGTAACTTAGAAGAAGGTGAAATATTCTGTATTAACATTTTTAACTTAAATGTCACCCAATCCCATGTTTACTCCCAGAGCTCTTTTCTGTAGCTAGCAATGTCAGCATAGACACTTTGAGAAAGGGGGGATTTTAAGGTGGTATTAAATTCTACCCTTATTGAACTTTGAAACTTACTAACATCTGTTCTTAAGAGTCTCATGGAATCTGAGCTTCAGATTGTGAATCATATTTTGTCTTTGTACACACAAGACATAGGGATCTCAGTGTTTGCCACCTGTTGTAGTGCACAGCAATATTGTGAAGGTTTACTGGCAAAGCCCTGGGGCATTTTCCCCTCAGTATTATTCTTTGTGTTTATCTGTGCCAACCACCTGGCACACTCCTGCATTCACAAAAAGCAAGGGTGGGTCCATCTTCAAAATGAGTCTCCCTATTCCCTGAGAGATGGATGAAATAATGTCCTCTCACAGATGGTCGGCAGTATAAACCTTAGTTGAATATCTAATCATGACAAGTAGTCGAGGATTAACTGAAAGTTGCTAGAATCAACTTAAATTGTGACACAAACTTATGCTTTAAAAGTATAGAGCAAAAAAAAATTATTTCAAGATGACAGCACCTTTGGCAACTATCTTCTATATAAAATATGTGTTTTGTGATTGCATTTCATTTTGGTGCAACATGTCTAAACAGCTCAAATGTGTGAACATAATTGAGGAATATTCCTTTTGCCTTATAAACACATGGGATTCACAATTATACTCTGAAAGCTGCTTGTTACAAGGTTTAAGCCTTACATAAAATGTTTATTCTTAGAGTAATATTTTAATTTTTAACGTAGTTTAATTTAAAACAATGGACTTTTTTGAAGGATTTTATTTAAAAAAGAGACAAATTTGCAGTTATGATCTCAAGAGTATGTGTTTGATTTGAGAATCCAAAGGTTTTTGTTTTCTTTGGTCTTATTAATGATATAATGATATTAATGATGATACAAATTATGATATGATATAATGATATGATCTATCTGCTCTGCCCTAATAATTAGAAATATCAACTCAGTTTCAGAGAACACTATATTACCATCATTACTGGACATTGCTGTAAATATTTCAGAGCTATTTTCACCTACCTTTTCTTTCAAAGGACTACCCTACCTTATGACCAGATTCAACCCATCCTAGTCCAGAGTCTTACACATTATTTTTGTGTGTGTGAAGGGGGTGGGAGTGTAACACATTAATACCTCCATTAATTGTTTCTCTTGAAGTTATTTACATGTAAATACTTTTAAAATGTGGATTTTCACTCCAATTAACTTTTCTCCAAGGTCAGAAAAATAACCTATGCAATTTCTCTGTAATATTCTTTTCACATAATTATAATTATATATGCTTCTGACTTTATGCTGTTAACTCAGAAATAGGTAAAATGTGATTTAAATTTAAATTAGTTGGAGAGTTTATCTGAGTCTTTACGTACTGTAAAGAAATTGGTCTCTTGACCACGTTCAAGGCCTGCTGTCAATAGTATGACCTCTGTGGACTAATATTAGAATATGCACATACTGTTATCACTGCCTGAGTTTCTATCTCCATAACTTTTACTACCATATAGTCCCAGGAATGCTCCAATTTCTCAAAAAGAAAGCTTCAATTCTGCATAAAATTTTCTGTATGAAGTTGCATTTTGATGATGGACATAAGTTGGTTTTCCCTGACCAGAATCCTTACTTCATTATTTTTTTAAAAAATGCTGATATTCCTTTGCCTCTAAGTATTCTTAGTTCATTGATTTCAAAATCTCACTTTCTACTTCTGAGTTCAGTTTATTACCTAGGTAATTCTGTTTCCCAGCAACTCTAACTAGTTAATATGACATAAATGTGAACCAAGCCACACAAAATTAGAGTTAATCCTAACATTTTTGTAGGGAATTTCTTTAAGAAATTCTCTTTTGGGAAAGTTGGGCTGGAGGTTGGTAGGGGTACAGGAAGTGAGAGCTTGTGGTCATCATATTGGCCATTGGGAAAGCTAAGCTGACAATTAGGTCAATGTGGACTATTTACTTCAGCAGCATGTATACTAAACTTTTAAAGAAACCCCATATTTTCTTTGAATTACCAGTTAGTTACATGGGCTATCAGTTATTTGAGCCAATATCTTCATTATACTTCATGAACTAGGTTGGCATTGAACCTCAACACAAAAAAGTGAAATGCCTATTTTCCTATGTTAGCATTCATAAATATGAGCACAGTTCCTCACCTTCCCCTACCACTTGCATTTTGTCTGTGAAAGAAGACTATTGACAGAGAGATAATAGATACATGAGAATTACATTTTGCCTAACTGCATTTTTCTGCCATCTAGAATCAGCATTTAATTCTAAACATCTTAATGTTTATGATGCTCACAGTCTTGATAAATAAACAGAAAGGATGGATCATTGAACCCAGTAACTTCAAAGACAGAAAATGATCAAGAATGCCAATATCATCAAACACTGCTATTAAAAACGCAGGCTCAGGCAGCAGTTCATGAATTGCATGGATACGTCCACATTTACACTTGAATCTCAGTTACTTTAAATAAGATATTTAGTAGCTGATGCTATTGTCATTATCCAAAGTGTTAACACATTAGATGAGGTACCTGATGGTGTGTGTGGGAGGAGATGTTCCTCACCTCAGTGAGGTTCTTGACAGAAAAAAAAAAAAAAAAAAATATATATATATATATATATATTTGTATATATATTTTATATTGTTATCCAGATGTTCACCCCAGAGGCAGTAATGGAAAGAACTTTAAACAACAATCACTGTTAACTAACAGAAAAATGTGGTCAGTTATCTACTTTGGTAATTTGTGAATAATATTCTGAGAAAACAGATCAAAATACTCTTTTCTTAATAACTGTATATTAGTGCTTCCCACTTCACAAGTTTACCATTGAGTTTTATATCTATTTGATGAGCAAATAAGTTTCATTAAAACTTCTGAAAATGTATTTAGGAAAACACTGACCTTACGAGAACTTTTTAAAAATAGAAATTATGCTCTGAGAACCAAGTGTTTGTCTTACTATCTGCTAATTTCATTGTGAACTGACTTCTCTTCCTTACCGCATAAATATGATTAGGTCATGAAATGAAAAGCAGGGACTGAGGCGAAAGTGTTCATTCATTCCTGTAAGTCAAGCCTACTTTGCTTGAGGTAGAGTAGTTAAAGGATCATTCTGGGGACAAAACTGTACAGAGGCACAAATAAATTCCACAAATTCAAATTCAACTCCCCCACCAAATGAAATAAGTATAAGGCAGATGAAAGAACCTAAGCATAAATGTATTATTGAAGAAAGCTTTAGGATTTCCCGAAGAGGTGGTGAAGATTTTATCTCTTGAATATTTGCATTTTTGTACAAGATGAATGTACATCTCTTAGATAGAATGCTATTGATTTGTTTATTCATGGAGATAAAAAAGTTGCACTGCTGCAGATCTCAGTGGTGCACACCTGTAATCCCAGTGACTTGGGAGGTTGAGGCAGGAAGATTCAAGACCAATCTCGACAATTTATTGAGACCCTGTCTCAAAATAAAAAGGGCTGGGGGATTCAGTGGGAAAGTGGTTCATGTGGTTCAGTGGTAAAGTACCCCTGGGTTAAATCCCCAGTACCACCCCCAACAAAAGAAATATTGCAGTACTAAGAGACAAATAATATATAATTCTGCTCCCAGGAGTATAAATGTGCCCTTTATATCTTTTTAAATTAAGATGCTGTGTTATATATAGTTAACAAACTGAATTGTATGCATGCAAGGTATTGCTATACCAGGAGGGAGAAAACAGAACTATTGAAAAGAATTATTTTAATGGAAATTTCATTATGATTTTCATATTTTATGAAATAATGGATTTTTATTCTTTAATATATCATTTTCTGAAACTAATGCATATTCCTTTTTGTAAAATTGTTCATTCATACTCTGAAAATTATTTTCTGCTTTCTTGTTCACAGCAAATATAGAAAACTCACATTTTTCAACCTGAACAAAGGAAAATTGAGGTGCTCTAGTGGAATCAAACACTTCTAAAAGTGATTTCTTTTGAGCTCCTATAGTATTCTTTATTACAAAGAAAATAATGGCAACACCTTTCAAATGCCCACTTGAAATCAGATTTATTTTATCAAATGATATTTATTCTGTTTTTACGTAAGGATACTGGTCAGTAGTAAGATAGATAGAGGGAAAGGGAAGACATGGACAGGGACAGAAGTGACAGGCGCTGAAAGAAATGACTAAGGGCACATGCCGTGGAGATAAGAGAAGAGGAGAATCAGTGGGAGACCAGAAAATGAGAGGGCAGAGGAAGCCAGACCTAGAGGAGGTGAGGATGAAAGAAAATACAGGCCCAAGTCAGGAAACTTGGAAGGATAAAATCATACAGAGAAATAGTGTAACTAGGAAAGCCTTTGCTGAAAGAAGCTTTAAAGACTGTAATCTAAGATTTACCAGATTAAAAAAAAAAAGTATATAAAATACATTGCTTTGTCAAAAAGAAACTGTTCAAAGGACAAGCCAAAAGTTCAATTGGTTAGGTTTTTATTTGGATTTCTTTTAAAGGATCCAAGCTTTAAATCATCCAAGCTCCTTTACAATCAGAATCAATTGAATATTCCTATTAAGTATTCTGCCTCCTTTCCCCTAACCAAGAAAATTTGCAATTAGAGTATAAAAGAAAAATTTATATTAATATAAAAAATGCTCAAAATAGAGTGATTTGGTATATTCAAACACTTAAAACAAAAAACAATTTGAGGAACTTTTAATTAAATTTTACAGGCTATGTAGTATATAATGTTCAGGTTAGACAATTTCAGATAACTTTCCTTATATCAAAACATAGCCATATTTTTCTTTTTCATGTACATCCTTATTAACAGTCTTCTAAACCAGCATTTGATAATACTCCTTTGGTTTCAAAAGAAAATAAACTCAAATTTAAGCAATGAAAAATGCTAAGGGGATATATCTAGATCCAAATAGAATCCTGAGGTCTGTTTCTTTCGTCTTCTTTTATTCTGTCAGAATTCATGCATACCAATATATATTAAGGCTGCTGACAACCAAATAATCAAACTCTTAGGACCACAGTTAAGAAGAAAATGAGTTCTTCTTTTGCACATAAATAAAACTTCCGGGAATAATCCAACAAGCCTACTTGGGTCTCCTGGTGCTCATTGGTGTTCAGCATAGCACTGTAGCTACAGCAAAGAGGGCAGATGAAGTGGTTCCCAAAAGGAAAATCAATTTTATAAAAGAAGGTCCTGGACAGACAAGAAACAGCATATAATATGTACAGGTGATTTTAAAAATCTTGTCATCCTAGTATACATATGTACATTTCCAATACTGACAGTTTGAAATTGTCCCTACCTAATAGGACATCACTATTATAAGTGCAACTGAAACTTCCACGCAGAACATTCAAAGTCACATTTGATATTTTTCCTTTAACTCCCATGTCCAAATGTCCCAAAGACATTTGCTATCAAGTTTTTTGATGAAACCAGAGTTCAGGATGAAACCATATTCTCTGCTTCTGCCAGCGGGGTAGTGGCTGCTTAAGCTGCAGACCTGTGAGGATGAGAAAGCCTGTGTTTTAGTGTAAGCAGCTAAGCACAGCATGAGAAGGCCTGCTGACTTCAGCTCTGAGGGTCACAGCCAGCCAACTGGGTTCTTTTCAGCTACTACCCAGGAGCATGTTGAAGCTTTCAATGATAGGCCATGTCCCGTAGTATTGCCGCAGACCCCAGCAGTTTGCCACCAATTTCTTTCTGTGTTCTTGTGTCTTGAATTTAGAAAATGAAATCCACAGACAACAGAAGGTGAGAGTAAAAGGATGAAGATTTATTTAAGTGAGAAGAACACAAGCAGAACTTTCAGTGGGTGAGAAGGATCCTGAGAGCAGTTTACCGTTTAGGTGTGCTAGTCCAGGGGTTAATATAGTTACCAAGATGAGGCTATTGGCCAAAATTTATCCTAACAGGTATTTAAAGAATATCAAGGCTATGGATCAGTATCCATGCTAAGCAGGCATTAGAAAAGTACTAAGACTGTTGGTTCAGCCTGTAACCTTCAAATCAACTGTCCTTTTAGTCCTTCAGTTTGAAGTTTCATGTAACCCCTATTCAAGTCCCCCTCTATTTCTGTTTTCCACCACTCCAGGACAAAGGCTTGGATGGAATGTTCCTATGTTTCTACAGATTAATTTCATGGTGTGGCCTTTACATTGAAAAAAGAAAGAAAAACCAAAAGGCCTGCCGAGTTTAATGGTTCTTGTTTATAATCCCAGCAATCTGAGAGGTAGGGGGATTGTAAATTTGATGCCGTCCTCAGCAAATCAGCTAGGTCCTAAGCAACTTAGTAAGGCCCTGTCTCAAAAAGTTAAAAGAACCTAAGTAAATAGATATATAGATAAATAAATAGATATATAGATAAATAAATAGATATATAGATAAATAAATATTTTAAAAAGGCTTAATTGGGGTCCATTACCCGAACTGCCTGTTTTACTATCTATCCCACTTATTCATTGATATGTGTGTAATTCTGTTGAATGAGAACTTGTTTTAATAAAGTCAATAATCATCAAAACATTCTCTGTCCTCAAGTAAAATTGAAGAAAACCCACATACTAGACATTAAAACTGTTTGCTCCTATTAATGAAATTTATTTTTTATTTGCTTAAATTTCACAGTGGATATATTGAAGAGTAACTGAGAGATAACTGAAGTTCTGAATATTTACTTTAATATATTTAGGAGAAATAAATGTGAAGTATAAAACCAAGACGTTATGAAAGTTTCATACACACACACACACACACACACACACACACACACACACATACCAATAAAGCTCTGTATACACCCATTACTGTTCAACCAAGTCCATTAATTAGTGAGGGGTTTTGTTTTGCTTTTTTTGTTCTGGTATTGGGAATTGAATCCAGAGGGTATTTTACCACTGAACTCCATCCTCAGTACTTCTTATTTTTATTTTGAGATAGGGTCTTCCTAAGTTACTGTAGATCTTGATAAATAGTTGAGTCTGTACTTGATCTTGCAATTCTCCTGCCTCAGCTTCCTGAGTCCCTCAGTTTACAGAAGTGTACCCTGCCCAGCCAAACTGTATTTTTCCTGAGGTTGAGCAAACCTATGTGACCCGTTAGGAAGTACATTTTTCCTTAGAAGCCATGTCCCATCCCTGTGTGGCTAGGTGCTATTGATGGCAGAAAAGTGAAGCTGGAACAGAAAGTCAAGCAAACATGGGGTCAAGCACTGCAGTTGGGACCCTTCTTAATATTTACACATTCAAAAAATGACTGCTGCTCTATTATATACACAACAATATATAAGGATGGGGAGGGGGTTCAAGATGGCGGACTAGAGGGCGGCTGCATTTCATGTTGCTCCAGGACTCAAGATTTAAAAGAGGAGATAGTGACTTGGGACCAACTCAAAGCCGCCCGGGGAGTTTCTCCCATAGGGGAGGCGTCCCCGAAGGGGCAGTAGCCCTGGAACGCAGAGAACTTTGTGAAGTACAGTGACTCGGCGGGTCGCCCCTCCCCCGCCGGAGCGGTAAAAACGGACAGCGAAGCGGAGCGAAAAATGGCGGATTGAAGTTTCCAGGACCGCGGGCAGATTCTCTAACCTAAGGAGACTCGTCTGCGAAGGGTGAGGCTCTCAAGCCCAGGAGGGAGGTCCGGGCCCCTGGGAACGTTGCCTGCAAAGGCTGCCCCTGCCCAGGCGGCAAGACACACCTCCTCTGCTGGAGCAGTGAACTCGGAAAGCGGGGATCTTTGCAAGGGAGGTTGTGCGACACACTGCTTGGTTTTGAAGCGATCTGCCAGGGCTCCAGCGGCTGCCAGAGATAGAGTGGGGCGGCGAGTTGTTTGGATCCAGCAACCGCCTGAGCAACGGGGAGGGGGCTGCCCAGAGGAGGTGGAGGTACGCAGTGAGTGCCTTGGTCTCCAAGCGCCCACACCTGGAGGAAGAGACGAGCGACGGGTCACTGGGACTTGGAGCATATGTACGAGGCTCCAAGTGACTGCTCAGAGGGCGGGTCGCATAGCCAGGCGATTAGGTGCATAGCAAGGTCCGGTCCAGGGACCTAGGCACCTTTTCTTGAATGAACTACACAGAGACAAACTGAGGGGCGAAGTGAAGGTTCCAGGACTTCAGGCAGCGTCTCTGAGAAGGGACAACCTAAGGAGACTCGTCTACGAAGGGTGAGGCTCCCAGGCCCAGGAGGTAGGTCTGGGCCCCTGGGAAGGCTGCCCTGCCCAGGCAGCAAGACACATCTACCCTCATTGGAACAGTGAGCTCGGAAAGTGGGAGACCTTGCAGAGGAGGCCGAGCAGCACACCACTTGGTTTTTTGGTTTTTTGGACCAATCTGCCAGGGCTCCGGGGGCTGCCAGAGAAAGAGTTGGGTGGCGAACTATTTGGATTCAGCAACTGCCTGAACAACGGGGAGGGGGCTGTCCTGAGGAGGTGGAGGTGCGCAGTGAGTGGCTTGGTCTCCAAGCGCCCACACAGAACACCTGCCTGGAGGAAGAGACGAGTGACGGGTCACTGGGGCTTGGAGCATATGTACGAAGCTCCAAGTGACTCTTCAGAGGAGGGGTCGCATAGCCAAGTGATTAGGTGCAAAGCACGGTCTGAGCCGGGGATCTAAGCACCTTTTCTTGAAAGAGCTACACAGAGACCAGCTGAGGGGTGGAGCGAAGGTTCCAGGACTGTGGGCAGCTTCTCTGAGGAGGGGCCACCAAAGGAGACTCGTCTGCGAAGGGCAGGGCTCCCAAGCCCAGGAGGTAGGTCCAGGCCCCTGGAAACGCTGCTTGGGAAGGCTGCCCTGCACAGGCGGTAGTTGTGGACTGAGGAGAACCTCTAGGAGGGGAACGGACTAGTGAGACCTCCCCACCGGGTGGGTCTTCCCCGCAGAGTGAGGTTTTCCCACAAAGACAGTAAAACCAGAGACACAGGCCCAAACAGGCATTGCCTTAGCCCGCAGTCTAGCTCCCCTTTGGATGACCATTGGTCAACAAGTAGAGGCACCTCTGCCCTCTAGCAGGGAATATACCCCACCTGAAGACCACCACCCCTAGAGAGGCAGCTACCTAGGGGAACACCGAAGTATCAACTTCCTCTAAGACTTCAGGCTACTGAAGGATAAGAGGGGATACACTAGCAATCTTCAGGGACATTATAAGTCAATAGAGGAAATCTGCAACATCTCTGCAGTCCACTGATACCTGAACAATATGAGAAAACAAGGGAAGAAAATGCCTCAAACAAATCTGGATGTTATATCAATAAAATCCAAGGACGGCATGGCAGAAGAAATGTCAGAAAGGGAGTTCAGAATGTACATAATCAACATGATAAGGGAAGCAAACGATGAAATGAAAGAGCAAATGCAGGCATTGAATGAACGCACCAATAGACAGTTAAAAGAGCAAATACAGGAAGCAAAAGACCATTTCAATAAAGAGTTAGAGATATTGAAAAAAAACCAAACAGAAATCCTTGAAATGAAGGAAACAATAAACCAAATTAAGAACTCCATAGAAAGCACAACCAATAGGATAGAACACCTGGAAGACAGAACCTCAGATATTGAAGACAAAATATTTAACCTCGAAACAAAGTCGAACAAACAGAGAAGATGGTAAGAAATCATGAACAGAATCTCCAAGAACTATGGGATATCATGAAAAGGCCAAATTTGAGAATTATTGGGATTGAGGAAGGCTTAGAGAAACAAACCAAAGGAATGAACAACCTATTCAATGAGATAATTTCAGAAAATTTCCCAAATCTGAAGAACGAAATGGAAAATCAAGTTCAAGAGGCTTACAGGACTCCAAATACACAAAATTACAACAGACCCACACCAAGGCACATTATAATGAAAATACCTAACATACAAAATAAAGACAGAATCTTAAAGGCTGTGAGAGAAAAGAACCAAATTACATTCAGGGGGAAGCCAATACGGATATCAGCAGATTTTTCAATCCAGACCCTAAAAGCTAGAAGGGCCTGGAATAACATTTTTCAAGCCCTAAAAGAAAATGGATGCCAACCAAGAATCTTATACCCAGCAAAACTTACCTTCAGATTTGACAACGAAATAAAATCCTTCCATGATAAACAAAAGCTAAAAGAATATACAAAAAGAAAGCCAGCATTACAGAACATTCTCAGCAAAATATTCCATGAAGAAGAAATGAAAAACAAAGAAGCAAATCAGCAAAGGGAGGAGATATCCTAAAGGAACTCTCAAATAAAGAGGAACCAAGTCGTGTCAAAAATAAGCAAATAAATGAATAAAATGAGTCAAATGACCGGGAATACAAATCATATCTCAATAATTACCCTGAATATTAACGGCCTGAATTCATCAATCAAAAGACATAGACTGGCAGATTGGATAAAAAAGAAAGATCCAACAATATGTTGCCTGCAAGAGACTCATCTCTTAGAAAGAGATACCCAAAGACTAAAGGTGAAAGGATGGGAAAAAACTTACCATGCACATGGACCCAGCAAAAAAGCTGGGGTATCCATCCTCATTTCAGATAAAGTGGACTTCAAGCCAAAGTTAATCAGAAGGGATAAAGAAGGACATTTCATAATGCTTAAGGGAACCATAAATCAGCAAGACATAACAATCATAAATATCTATGCCCCAAACAGTGGCTCACCCATGTATGTCAAACAAATCCTTCTCAATCTCAGAAACCAAATAGACCACAATACAATAATACTAGGTGATTTTAACACGCCTCTCTCTCCACTGGACAGATCTTCCAAACAAAAATTGAATAAAGAAACCTTAGATCTCAATAACACAATCAATAATTTAGACTTAACAGACATTTATAGAATATACCATCCAACGAAGAGTGAATACACTTTCTTCTCAGCAGCACATGGATCCTTCTCTAAAATAGACCATATATTATGCCACAAAGCTAATGTTAGCAAATACAAGAAGATAGAGACACTTCCTTGTATTTTATCAGACCATAATGGATTGAAACTAGAAATAAATGAAAGAGCAAAAAACAGAAATTACTCCAACACCTGGAGATTAAACAATATGCTATTATATGAGGAATGGATAACAGAAGATATTAGGAAGGAAATTAAAAAATTCTTAGAGGTAAACGAGAACAAAGAAACATCGTATCAAAATCTCTGGGACACTATGAAAGCCGTACTTAGAGGAAGATTTATTTCATGGAGCGCATTTAATAAAAGAAGTAAAACTCAAAAAATAAATGAACTAACACTACAGCTCAAAGCCCTAGAAAAAGAAGAACAGACCAACACCAGAAGTAGTAGAAGACAGGAAATAGTTAAACTCAGAGCTGAAATCAACGAAATTGAAACGAAAGAAACAATACAAAAAATTGACAAAATAAATAGTTGGTTCTTCGAAAAAATAAACAAAATTGATAAACCTTTAGCCACACTAACAAAGAGAAGACGAGAGAAAACCCAAATCACCAAAATTCGGAATGAACAAGGAAGTATCACAACAGACACGACTGAAATACAAAACATAATTAGAAGCTATTTTGAAAATCTATATTCCAACAAAATAGAAAATTTCGAAGATATCAACAAGTTTCTAGAGACCTATGAATTGCCTAAACTAAACGAGGAGGACATGCACAATTTAAATAGACCAATTTCAAGTAATGAAATAGAAGAAGTCATCAAAAGCCTACCAACAAAGAAAAGTCCAGGACCTGATGGTTTCTCAGCCGAGTTCTACAAAACCTTTAAAGAAGAGCTCATTCCAATACTTTTCAAAGTATTCCATGAAATAGAAGAGGAGGGAACCCTCCCAAACTCATTCTACGAAGCCAATATCACCCTGATACCTAAACCAGACAGAGACACATCGAGGAAAGAAAATTTCAGACCAATTTCCTTAATGAACATCGACGCAAAAATTCTCAACAAAATTTTAGCAAATCGCATACAAAAATGTATTAAAAAGATAGTGCATCATGATCAAGTGGGTTTCATCCCAGGGATGCAAGGTTGGTTCAACATCAGGAAATCAATAAATGTAATTCACCATATCAACAGACTTAAAGTCAAGAACCACATGATTATTTCAATAGATGCAGAAAAAGCATTTGATAAAATACAGCACCCCTTCATGCTCAAAACACTAGAAAAAATAGGGATAGTGGGAACGTTCCTTAACATTGTAAAGGCCATCTATGCTAAGCCCATGGCTAATATTATTCTTAATGGTGAAAAACTGAAAGCATTCCCCCTAAAATCTGGAACAAGGCAGGGATGCCCTCTCTCACCACTCCTATTCAATATCGTCCTTGAAACTCTAGCCAGAGCAATTAGACAGACCAAAGAAATTAAAGGGATACGAATTGGAAAAGAAGAACTCAAACTATCCCTATTTGCTGATGATATGATTATATACTTAGAGGAACCAGGAAATTCCACCAGAAAACTCTTAGAACTCATACGTGAATTCAGTAAAGTAGCAGGATACAAGATCAATGCTCATAAATCCAATGCATTTTTATACATAAGTGATGAATCTTCAGAAAGAGAAGTTAGGAAAACTACTCCATTCACAATAGCCTCAAAAAAAATAAAATACTTGGGAATCAATCTCACAAAAGAGGTGAAAGACCTCTACAATGAGAACTACAGAACACTAAAGAAAGAAATTAAAGAACACCTTAGAAGATGGAAAGATCTCCCATGTTCCTGGATAGGCAGAATTAATATTGTCAAAATGGCCATACTACCAAAAGTGCTATACAGATTCAATGCAATTCCAATTAAAATCCCAATGATGTACCTTGCAGAAATAGAGCAAGCAATTATGAAATTCATCTGGAAGAATAAGAAACCCAGAATTGCTAAAGCAATCCTTCGCAGGAAAAATGAAGCAGGGGGTATTGCAATACCTGAACTTCAACTTTACTACAAAGCAATAGTAACAAAAACGGCATGGTATTGGTACCAAAATAGACAGGTAGATCAATGGTACAGAATAGAAGACACGGACACAAACCCAAACAAATATAATTTCCTCATACTAGACAAAGGGGCCAAAAATATGCAATGGAGAAAAGATAGCCTCTTCAACAAATGGTGCTGGGAGAATTGGAAATCCATATGCAACAAAATGAAAATAAACCCATATCTCTCACCGTGCACAAAACTAAACTCAAAATGGATTAAGGACCTCGGAATCAGACCAGAGACCCTGCATCTTATAGAAGAAAATGTAGGTCCAGATCTTCAACATGTCGGCTTAGGACCAGACTTTCTCAACAGGACTCCCATAGCACAAGAAATAAAAGTAAGAATCAACAACTGGGATAGATTCAAACTAAAAAGCTTTCTCTCAGCAAAGGAAACTATCAGCAATGTGAAGAAAGAGCCTACAGAGTGGGAGAAAATCTTTGCCAATCATACTTCAGATAGAGCACTAATCTCCAGAATCTATAAAGAACTCAAAAAACTCAACACCAAGACTACAAATAATCCAATCGACAAATGGTCTAAGGAAATGAACAGACACTTCACAGAAGAAGACCTACAAACAATCAACAAACATATGGAAAAATGTTCAACATCTCTAGTAATAAAAGAAATGCAAATCAAAACCACCCTAAGATTCCATCTCACCCCAATCAGAATGGCGATTATCAAGAACACAAGCAACAACAGGTGTTGGCGAGGATGTGGGGAAAAAGGTACACTCATACATTGCTGGTGGGGTTGCAAATTAGTGCAACCACTCTGGAAGGCAGTATGGAGATTCCTTAAAAAACTGGAATGGAACTACCATTTGACCCAGCTATCCCACTCCTTGGCCTATACCCAAAGGACTTAAAATCAGCATACTACAGAGATACAGCCACATCAATGTTCATTGCTGCTCAATTCACCATAGCCAGATTGTGGAACCAACCTAGATGCCCTTCAGTTGATGAATGGATAAAGAAACTGTGGCATATATATACAATGGAATATTACTCAGCCATAAAGAATGATAAAATTATGGCATTTGCAAGCAAATGGACGAAATTGGAGAATATCATGCTAAGTGAGATAAGCCAATCTCAAAAACCAAAGGAAGAATGATCTCGCTGATAAGTGGATGATGATACATAATGGGGTGTGGGAGGGGTTAGTTTTAGGGTTAGAGTGAGGGTTAGGGAGGGGGGCAAGAATGGGGGAAGGAAGGACTGTATAGAGGGAAAAGAGGGATGGGAGGGGTGGGGGGAAGGGGAAAAAAATAACAGAATGAATCAACCAACATCACCCTATGTAAACGTATGATTACACAAATGGTATGCCTTTACTCTATGTACAAACAGTGAAAGAACATGTATCCCATTTGTTCACAATAAAAAAAAAAAAAAAAAAAAAAAAAAAAAAGGATGGGGATAAGAGGTAATAAAGTTCCTTTGGTTCTTGAACTCCTAAAATTTATGTAATAGATAAAGCAAAAGTAACATTTGATTAGCATCTTTCATGCTCTAGGCACTGTGGTAAGTAAGTACATTTTAAGAATTTATTATTATGACTATTACCCTTAATAATCCAAAGAGAACAGTTGCTGCATTATCCTGATGAACTGAATATATTTCAGCTCATTTTTATTAATTTTATGAAGTAGAGCATATAACAAATTAAATTGATTAAAAATAAAAACTACATAGTTGGACTTTTTTGTTTAGGCATATTAAGATTAACTCATAATCCCTACATATGTTTAGAAAGATGGACTAAGCCCGGTAGTATCTTATTTTATTATAAGACTATACATCTTTCTTTTCCCTATTTTTTCATTCAAATTTCTTTTCCTAAAATATGTTTAAGATTTTAAATAATTTTATTCTTCAATTAGCATATTATACAGTAAGGCATAGATATGATATTAGAACTGAAGCCTTGAACGTTTTCAGAATTTAAGAATTTTTGCTACATTCTAAAATGGAATAAATTTGTTTGAATAAATTTATTTTATTCCCTAGAAAAATATCCATATAATATTAAACCATAATTTTAAGAAAAAATGTGTTTTTCCTGTACTGTATTTGGTACCCTATAAGATAATTAAATTAACATTAGCACTAGCATTAATTTCAAGTTGCATTCTACATAAAGAGAAACTATATACATGAACAAACATAAAAACTTTTCCTGAATCTACATAAAGTATTTAAAAGATTATAGTTTGAATCTTGAAAGAACTTATATCTATGAGTTATTTCTGTAATATTTTTCTGGTATTTCTTTTTCTTTTTTTTTCTTCTTTTATTTGGCACAGTGATGGGGATTGAACTCAGGGGTACTTTGCCACTGAGCTATGTTCCTGGCTCTATGTATTTTTATTTTGAGACATTGTATCCCTAAATTATTCAGCTGGACTCAAACGTGCAATCCTCCTGCCTCAGTCTCCTGAGTTGCTGGGATTACAGGTGTGCACCACCCCATCTTTCTCCTGGTATATTTATAATACTGCAATTATTTCATGAACAAAAGCACAGTGTAGTTGGTTATTTTCATCAGTGTTTTAATTTCTTCATTTTAAGTGATTCTTTTTGAAAAGAGCATATATGGAATACTGTCTTTGCACTGAAATCTAAGCTAATAAGATCTGCTAAATGTCTTCCCAAAAAATTTCATAAAATAATAGTTAAATGATATATTCTACCTCAGCACTAAGATTTATTATCAGAAATTTTCCTATGAAAATATTGTATTACAATGTAAAAATTAATTCAAAATTATCCTTAATGCAAATAATTAAATGTTTATTTATTTATTAATAGTGCATATTGATTTTAGTTTACCAAGACTTAATAATAACTATCTTTTGTAATTATTTCAAATTATATTTAATTTGAAGTGATATTGTATATTTTAAATATGATTTCAAGCCATGGAAAAGGTAATCTTTATTTGCCAAACAAAATCGACCAAAATATCAACAATTCATTTTTGGTCTGATGTTTGTTGATTGCATTGTCTCCATCCTTTAGAGTTTTACTTTTAAGCAGTTTTATATAGTGACAGCAATTTTATGGTGATTTTTATCTAAAAAAAAATTATAAGGAGCCTAATCCAAAAATAGTTTGCTGGCTAAATTGTCTCAAACCATTAGGCAGGAAGTTATTCAACCTGCTACTTTCCTTGGCAGTAAGATCCTGGTAATAAACTTCAGGAACAATCCAAATTTAGGGAAGTGAGCCAGAACTTTGTAGAGACAAAATCACCTTCCTATGCTTAGGGACATGCTATCAAGGGAAACCACTTTAGCCTTTTTCAATCTGAAGTATATGAGAATATTTTTTCCTGAATTTCATAGAATTTTTAAGTGTATGATGGCATTTTATCCTTAAAAATATAGTGAAAAGTAAGGCAAACGTTCATACATTGTGATTTAGAAAAAGAAGAAAAAGATAAGCAAGAAATCACATGATTGGATAAAATCGTAGGATGAGGATATAATTCAAATACTTTCTCGTTTTAATCCATGCCTATGTATTATTATTCCACATCACCCAACCTTCTGTGGTGATAGATGCATCTATATAACGCATACCCTATAAGTCAAAGTATATTTATGTAATATTCATGTGTGAAACACTTTACTTCTTTGTATCTCTATTATGTGAATATTAAGCAGTCAGTATATACTACTAAATTTAAAAAATGAATCTATGACATAAAATCACATTGTTAATATATTTAGATTAAGGGTTTTCAAAAATTCTTCTTTCTCTATTTGAGTGTTTCTGTTAATTTATTTGGGCCCAAATTGTGGTTTATTTCTATATAAATCACTGGTTTTTCCCCTGTTTTAGGGATCTGGTCTACACATGATCCCACGTGTACTTCACCCATACATGGCATTGATTACCAGGGAGGATAACTGGGAGAGTTTGAATGAGTGTGAGTCCCTCAGGTCTTCTGATAAACCAGGACACCAGTGCTTCCTGTCAGTTGACTACATAACATTTTTATTGCTTACAAATTCTAAAGATATACTCTGCATCTGGTTTTATCGGAACATAGAAAATATCAAAAGAATATAATACAGTCATTCAGTAGGAAGTATTCATTGAGGAATTTATAGGCCCCATAAAGACTATAAGGCAAAAGGGGATTTGTATGACACATAGGAAAGATTGTTTTATTCTTTAAGGTGTTTAAAATGACATTAGCCTTAGACAACTTCTACAACAATTTTAGTGTTTATATTTCTGGAAATACAGATGTAGCTTGCAAAGCAAATTAAAAGTGCTAGATATCTTTAACATCCATTTCTATGAATAAAATATTTTGAATACTTTGACAATGAAACATGCCTTTTCCAGGCATTTTTTATTAATTATATTCAATTTTGAAGAAAGTCTTATTCGTGGGAGATTTTTTTAATAGTATTAATGAGACATATTTCATATCTTTCTTATACTATTGGAAAGACTTTTAAGCAAAAGTTTTATGACTAAATGTTATTACTCTTTAAAGTTTCTGGTAATCTGATGAGAGGTGGTAACAACTTGCATAATTCTTAAGGTTTTCTTCTTGTTTGTTACTGATGGTTAGCATCTTTCACCATTCAGATGGGACAAAGAAACATAAAAAATGAAAAATGAAATAAAGACAATTCTAGAAAGGAATTTAGGAGAAGTGCTTTTTGAAATGTTTAAAATAGTAAATTGGTTAAGTTATTAGTGTCTATCTAAAAAGACACAGAGTGCTGAACTAGACTGTTAGTTCTAGGTGTAATATATTATGTTGCCAATTTCAAAACTCCTTGTTTATGATGCATACTCTTGGGTATTTGAAAATATCAGGATATTATTGTCAGTTATATGTTTAGCAAGCACCATCTGTTTGTGCATGTTTTATAAGCCATTATAAAGCTCACCTGTTTGAGCTTCAGTAAGATACACTGGAACAATCATGGACTTAGAAATATAAAAACTTAATTATGAATTCCTGGCCAGGAAAATTTTTAACAACACTGATTCTCAGTTTTAATTCCTCAGGATAGTAGGGATAATAATAATCTATCAAATACATATATAAAATATTTAATATTAATATTAATATGCTAGCTTTTAGAAAGTACATAATATACTATTTAATAGATTGTGTTCACTAAATGTTATTATCTTGCTCTTTCTTTGCAATTTTTAAATTTTTTTTGATTCATCGTACACAAATGGGGTACAACTTTTCATTTCTCTGTACACAATGATTACACTGTTTGTGTAATCATACATGTGCAGAGAGTAATGATGTTTGTTTCATTCCATTATCTTTCCTTCCCCCTGCCCCATCCTCACCCCTTATTTCCCTCTACACAATTAACTCATATCTGATTAATATAAAGATACAAATAGTCTATCATTGTTGCCGATGCACTGTGGAGCTGCTCTATCTAAGCAAATATAAACAAGATATAATCCATTTTAAAAAGTCAGTAAATTGCTAAACTTTAAGATTGGTAATTATGTTTGAGTAAGGAAGAAATTTTGATTTTAGGTATGTGAATTTGTTCTTGACAATTCTTTGACATACTTTTATTATATAAATTGAAAAAAATGTAGAAATTTTTGACTGTGGGACAGATATAAACCTGTAATATTATTTTTACCAAATATTTGTTTCTTATGTATTTGCACTTTATCCTGATTTCAATGATAATTTACATTAAGTACAGAAAAATAAAATTTTATTGATTTAAAATTTGAATTTTCTCCAAAAAAATCACTGTTTCCATAGTAGTTAAAGTTAAAATTACAAAAGAAAAATATTATCCTGATCAACTGGAAAATGATTTGTATAGCATAGTGAGGTTAAATTCTTATGAATTGATTCATCACAGTAGAAACTGAGTCTTTAGCACCAAATCTGTGCTCTAAGTGACCTGTATTTCTTTGAGAATATTTTCTTATGTTGGTTAACTGTAGTTTTTTAAAAGGAAAATCTATAGCTATGATGGTAAAAATTACTTACTTTAGTTTTAAATCCTCTGTAAAAGCTACCAATTTCACATTAATATTATGAACCACCTCTCTTAAATTTATCAATAAAGTAAGATTTAGAAAATGTAAAAATGAATTGTTTGAGAACAAAGGAATTAATTTTTCCAATTGTGTTTTAACTTATTTTCAAATAAGAAAAAAACAGAAAAGTGGGGGCACTGCATCTATCTGGGTAGTGAGAACCTTGAAATATTAGCCTTTGACAAAACCTACAACCATTTTTAGTGTTTATATATATTCCTGGAAATACAGATGTAGTTTGCAAAGCAAATTAAAAGAACTAGAAATCTTTACTATCTGCTTCTATGTAATAATAATGTTATTTTTCTGTAATAAATGATGTTATCTATTACTAAATACACACAAATCTCTTTAATGTGTAGGAAAAGTTAAATCAGAGAAGTTAAATATGAATTCTCAAATTACACAAATGTTATGAATCTACATCGTGCACAACCATAGAAACAAAAAGATGTACCCCATTTGTGTATCAAAATTAAGTCTGTAAAAATAAAAAATAATGAAAAAAATTTAGACAGTGGCAAAAAGAGAATTCGAGTCTAGGTCTTTTACTCCTGCGCCCATGCTCTTAACTATGCAGAAAGATGATGTGGTAGTAAATGGTTACTCAAGAAAAACAAAACAAAAACAAACACACAAGTTTATTTTTAATTTTTTTAAACTCAAACTCTGCTACCACACATTTAACTATGCCAATTGCATTTGCCTTTGTGACAATGATTTAAGGTAAAATTATGTTGAAAAATATGCAAAAGTACTTAGAAGGAAGTAACTCTACTATTGCTTTTTTCAGTGCCGTATTGATGAGAAAACTATATTTCTCTGGCTAATTTCAGTTCATGTCTAAGAAGAATGTATGGGACTAATTTGAATAGCTTCCAAAAAGTGATAGCCATTAAAATGAGTAAATTGAATTCTGGGTTTTATAACAGGAACTGGAGATACTATATTATAATATTTCAAATACAAATTACCTTCTAGTAGCTTTTAGCAAGCCAAAGAACAGTTAGAATTTGAATCCTTCTAATGTGTTTCTTAACATTAATGGGGTGAACTTTTATTATCAATAAGGATCCAGGGAAGAGTTTATTTAACTACCAGTTACTTTATACTTGTTCTTAGGTGTGAAAATAATAATTTCTGCTAATTATTGTCATTATTAATTATGTTTGTATTATGATAAATGTTTTAAGTTTCATTAAATACCTAAATTAAAAGTTGGCATTTGTGCAGCTTTGCATGAAAGTAGCTTTGCACTCAGTGGAAACACTTTGAACTGGGAATTAGGATGCTGGGTTTCATTAGCACTTCTAACTAGCTCTTGCTTCAGGGAGCATTCTCAAGTTTATGTTGTTAACTTTTTGATCTCTGTCAAGGTACCCATGCAACATCAGCATTTATCGAGACCTTTTACCTTTTAGAAAATAACAGACAGAGAATGCTTCCCTTAAGTTGCAATTGTACACAAAGAAACAAAAATAGATCTACAGAGGAAGTCAGAAAGAATAATATACAAACTCACTGCCAAGAGGCATGAGGTCAAAGCATCTTATTTGTCTTACCAGGAACAATGGTACATTCAAAGGAATAAAACAGCATTTAAAAGAAAAATGTTCCATTTAATTTTCAATTCTATAATCAAAAATTGCAAACACAGAAGATAATAATATTTGTATAAACATTTGAGCCTGGTTATCAGAAATATCTGGTACAGTGTTTTGGCAACCTTTAGACCCTGACAGGTCCAGATAAGTGTTTTCTGAATGGTGTCAAGGTGCACCTAAAATACATTCTTAGCTCACCTCAGAATTAAGGAAAAACATTCTCTAAGTCATACTATTTTGTTTTTGTTACAACACATATTTTTAAAATAATGGGTTTGCCAATGAACATCTAAAATCCCATAGGGACCCATATATTATAACTTGTTATTTGTAAGCTATTATGAATTTTTTCATTAATTTTTTGTGCAAGGTACTTTAGAGACCCTGGTGAACAAGAAAATTGCAAGGGTCCTGCTCTCATTAAATATCGTATTCAAGAATGGCAAAAGGATGACAACCAGACAATAATCCAATAATAAAATTTGAACTTACTAGAATAACAGGTGCTCTAAAGGAGAGTCATGTGGTAGGAAAGATTTTCCCACCATTTTTATGAAAAAAGTGGTACATTATATTTTCTAAAAAAAAAAAATGGATGATGCTCATTTCTTCCAACTATCCTATTAACTCAGAGCAACTTGTCTGAAGGACTGTGGACAACTCCATATTTCAAGTAAGAACTATAATTATTAAGGGAATTTTATCTTTAAAATTGATGTAAATGATGGTTCATTGGTACAAAGTTGTTCATGGAGTTTTGGGTTCAAGAAATGTGACTTCCTCATTCTTTCAATAGTTACATATGGAAATTAAAATTGACCAGAACTTTACCACACACCATTTCCTTTCCACTAAAAATGGTCTCCAGAATTGGATGTTGAATTAGTTGAAGATTTTCTGAAAAAACAAATCAAGATTAGTATACTTAGATTAACTAAAATATTCCCATATTTAATTATTAAACTTTTTCTTATATTGTTGCCTATAACATTTTCCCTTAATTGAGGAATAAGATTCATTAAAAATTAAAATGTAAATAGAGAAGTTTGGTAAATTCTTCCTGAAAATATGATTGACTGGTATATCCATTCATTTATTTACTACATTTGGTCTTCAGATCCTTAAATGTAGCAGTCATGTCACAAAACTCTGTGTATCCTCAGGTTCCATATCTGTGGATTCAACCAACTGAGGTTCAAAAATATTAGGAAAAATAAATATATCTGTAAGAAATATGTACAGACTCTTTATCTCCATTCTTCCATAAACAATACTATATAATAACTTTTTACAGAACATATATATTATATTAGATATTATGAGTAAATTAAAGATGCTTTCAAATGTACAAGACAATGAGTGTGGGTTATATACAAATATTACAATGCCACTTTATATTAAGTATTTGAGCATCCAAAGATTCTTGATATTGATGGGGTGGGGGGGAGTCCTGGAACCAATCTCCCTCAGATACCAAGGGATAACTATGGTGAAAAAGTTAACATTTCAAGTCAGGGACTACTATCCTTGGAAGATTTGCTTGTGATGTTAACCCTTGGTTAATATCTGGAAATGTGGATTTCTTATTCTAATAGGTATAGTGCATGGAACCTTAACAGTTTATACAAACAATGAGTATTTTAGATTTTTATTTTTGTTTCTTTTCTGTTTTTTTTTTTTTTTTTTTTTTTTTTTTTTTGTAAAATCCTGCTTTCCTTCTGGGAGTTTAAATTTTGATGTGCTAAACAGTAAGCATTAAGTTTCTAATGAGCTTTTCTGCTGGACATTTGACAATTGTGGTTACAACTCATTGCTAAAAGAATCATCTGCATCTGTGAACTCAAATGAAAGAGAGCTATTGAAAGTTTCCACCTGGTTTCCTATGGCCCCATGTGCATTTTCCCTTTGCTGATTTGCTTTGTAGACTGTCATTGAAATAGACCATATTTGTGAATATGCCTATGTGCTGAGTTGCAAACATTTTTCTAGTGTATCTCCAAACCTCATTTGGAGATCTTTGGGAACCTTGACATATAAAGGATAATAAATATATGTTCGGCTCATGAACTCTAAAATGATTATCTTATTTGTCCCTAAGTCATATAAACAACCTTTTGGAATAGTGATTCTCAACCAACAGTGACTTTGCCTCTCCAGGAGATATTTTGCCATCTCTGGAAATATTTTGAATGTCAAAAATGGTAGAGGGGAGTAATCCAGTGAATAAAGAGAGTCAAGATGCTAGTAACCATCATTACAATGTGAAGGACATGCCTCCCCAAAAGGTAATATCTGGCCCAAATTGTCCAACATGCTATACTTGAGGAACTCTATCTTAGGTAAGAATGAAAGATAATGTTGAATCACTGCTGCCAGCATCCCCACTTTGTGCCATGGAGGATGTGGTTCAGCGTACCCCCTCTCTCCTAGGTACTGGTTCACTGCATCTCAGGCCTGCTATATCATATGGTGGACTCCACAAGGGCACATGCTCCAACCCACTCCTGCAATACTGTGCAGTTCCATTATTCCACCTCTCAGCTGCTGCTTCTCAACAGCAGCTGCTCCTTCTCAACAGCAGAAAAGCAGCTGCTGCTTCTCAATGGCAGACAGCTACGTGGCTTGGGAGCTGGGGAGGCGTGTCCCCACCACCAAAATATGAGTGTACCTTTTCCCCTACATCTTTGCTAGCATTTGTTTTTGTTATTCATAATTCCCATTCTGACTGGAATGAGATCAAAACTTAATGTAGTTTTGATTTTCATTTCTCTGTTTGCTAAAGATGTTGAATATTTTTTGGCTATTGGTATTTCTTCTTTTAAGATATTTCTGTTTAGTTTTTTGCGTTGGGTTATTGATTTTGTTATTTGTTCTTTTGGCATTGAGTTTTTGAGTTACTTTTATATTTTGGATATTAATCCTTTGTCAAAGAAGGAGCTCGCAGAGATTTTTTTCTCATTCTGTAGACTCTCTTTTTACTCTTAATCATTTTTTTTTGCTGTGTAGAACCTTTTTAATTTGATCACATCCTGCTTATTTATTCTTTGATTTCTTGAGCTTTAGGAATTTTGTTGAGAAAGTTGATTTCTGCATCTATATGATAGAGTGTTGACACTAAGTTTTCTTCTGGCAATTGCAAGGATTCTGGTCTAATTGCTAAGTCTTTGATCCATTTTTATTTGACATTTCTGTAGGGTGAACAATGGAGATCTAATTTCATTCTTCAACAGATGCATGTCCAGTTTTCCCAGAATTTTTTGTGAAAAAGTCTGTGTTTTCTTCAACATACATTTTTGGCACCTTTGTCAAGTCTTAGATATCTGTAAGTATTTGGAATTATCTCCGTATCATCTATTCTGTTCCACTGATCTTTATGTCTATTTTAATGTCAGTGTCATGCTGGCTTTGTTACTGTAGCTCTGTAGTATAAACTGAGATTGGTAATTGTGATGCCTCCTGTATCACTTTTCTTATTCAGAATCACTTTGACTATTCTCAGTCTCTTATTCTTCCAAATGAACTTAAGGACTTTTCTTTCAATTTCCGTGAAGAATATCAGTGATATTTTGATGGGAAATGAATTGAATTTGTATATTGCTTTTGGTTGTATGACCATTTTAACATTAATTCTTTATACCCAAGAACATAGGAGGTCTTTCCATCTTTTGAGGTATTCTTCAATTTCTTTCTTCAGTGTTCTATAGTTTTCATTGTAGAGATCTTTTACATTCTTGTTTAGATTAATTTCAAGTTTTTTTGTTTGTTTTTTAGTATATTGTGAAAGGAATGGTTTTCCTGATTTTTTCCACAGCTGAATTGCTGTTCAAGTATAGAAAAGTTATTGATTTATGAGTGTTGTTCCTGTATCCTGTTACTTAACTAAAATTATTTCTCAGTTTTAGGACTCTTCTGATGGAATTTTTTGTGTCATCTAGAGATAGGCTGATGTCATCAGCAGTGATAATTTGACTTCTACTTTTCCTATTTTCCTTCTCTCTCCTGTTTCCTCTGGTAAGAGTTTCAAGAACTATGCTGATTGGAACTGGTGAGAGCAGATGTCTTTGTCTTGTTCTTGATTTTAAGGAAAAGCCTTCAGTTTGTTGTATGTTGGCTTTGGGTTTGTTCTACGTAGCCTTTATAATGTTGAGGCAAATTCCTTCTATCCTAGTTTCTCCATTCTTTTAACAAGAGTGGTTGCTGTATTTCATCAAAGTCCTTTTCTGCATCTATCAAGAGAATCATATTATTGTTGTTAATTATATTTAAGTGGTGAATTACATGTATTGATTTATGTTTATTGAACCAACCTTACATCCCTGGGATGAAGCCCACTTGGTAATTGGTGTACTGTCTTAATATGTTTTTGAATACAGTTTGCTAATATTTTATTAAGAATTTTTGCATCTATGTTCATCAAGGAGATTGGTCTATAGTTTTCTTTCCTAGATGGGTCTTTGTTTGGTTTAGTATCAGGCTTCATAAAAATGTGTTTGGGAGTCTTCCCTCCTTTTCAATTTCTTGGAATAATTTGAGAATGACTGGTGTTAGTTCTTCTCTAAATTCTGATAGAACTCATCTGACAGTCCATCTGGTCATGGTCTTTTCTTTGTTGGTAGAATTTTAATTGCTGTTTCAATTTCATTACTTGATAATGGTTTTCTATAACTTCCTGGTTCAAATTGGCGTGTCATTTGTGGTTACAAATTTGTCAGTGTTTCTAGATTTTGCAGTTTATTGGAGTATAAAGTTTCAAAATAATTTCTACTGATCTTCTGGATATCATAAATGTCTGTAGTGATACCTCCTTTTTCATCTCTAATTCTGTTGAGTTGGGTCTTCTCTTCCTTTTAATTAATTTGGCTAGGGGTTTGTCTTTTCAAATAACCAACGCTTTGTTGCATTGATCCTGTGTACTATTTTTTATTTTCAATTTTATTAATTTTGACTCTAATCTTTATTATTTCTTGTCTTCTAGTGATTTTGAAGTCATTTTGTTCTTCCTTTTCTCAGGTCTTGAGTGGAGCATAAGCTTATTTATTTGGGATCTCTTTATGTGTTTATTGAAAGCATTCAATGCAATCAATTTTCCTTTCAATACTGCTATCATACTGTCCCAGAGATTTTAATATGTCATATCTTTGTTTTCTAAAAATTTCTTTATTTCCTCTCTCATTTCTTCTGTGATCCACTCTTCATTGAAGAGTTATAAAGGTTAATTGGGTTCCAGCTATAAAGGTTAAGGAGAGAGCTAATAAAGAGGCAAGCACACAGGATGGTAAACAGCAAGAAGTGGCTCCCATGGGAAAGCCAGTTCAGTTTTATTATCTATTCCACGGTCATATCAAGTTACATTAGGTTACAAAGTGCAGTTAGCTTTGGGCATGAGCAGATCATATAACTTGCTTACCTCTGAGAGTCCACTAGTACCAAATGTTATTACAATAAGATAATGTCTCCAGGCCTGAAGGACAGAGGAGTTGCAGAGCATTTCTAAGTCATTCAAACAGGGGGTCTATTGTCCTAAGGAGTTTGTTCAACTCAAGGACATCCCTCCTCTGTACATTGATTGGCCTGAAATCCCTACAGAGAGTATCGTTTAATGTTCATGTTTATATAATTTCTATTATTTTTCTTAATGTTGATTTCTAGTTTCATTCCATTATTTTCCAATAGGATGTACAGGATTATATTGATGATTTTGTATTTGCAAAGACATTGTGACCTGGAAGATGTTCTATTTTGGAAGAGCTGCTGAAAATAAGGTGAATTCAGCTGTTTGGAGGTGAATATAAATGTCTATTAGGTTCATTTGATTTATAGTATTATTTATGTTGAATTTATCTCTCTTGCTTTTATTCTTTGATGACCTATCTATGGGTGATAAGGGTATGTTGAAGTTAACCAGTATTAATGTATTAAGATTTCTCTGGGATTTATAGTCAAGGATTATTTTTTAATGTAACTGTGTGTGCTGACATTTGGGACATACATATTTACTATATATCTTCTGGTTGTTTTGTTCTTGTTACCAGGATGCAATGGGTTTCTTTGACTCTTTTGATTATTTTTGCTGGACATCAACTTTGTTAGAAATGAGAATAGTTACTCTGGCTTGATTAGAGACTCCATTTGTGTAGAATGTTTTTTCCATCCTTTTACCTTCAGCCTATGAATGTCTTTGCTTATGATATGAATCTCTTGCAGATAGCATATAGTTAGATCTTGTTTTGTGATCCATTCTATTAATCTCTTAATTGAAGAGTTGAGACCATTTATATTCAGGGTTATTATGGGCATATGTTTGTGGTTTGCTACTATTTTTATTTTTTATGTTAAAATTCTGTCTTGATACTCATTTAGATGATTAGTCTTCTATTGATCTTCTTATATTTGGGAGTCTGGGGATTTGTTTTTGGGTTACTCTTTGTGCACAGCTTTGAGACTCTTTGTAGTGCTCACTTGATTTTCATGTATTGTTCAGTTTATCATTGACATGGGAAGTTTTTATTTTTCCATCAAATATGAAAGAGAACTTTTCTGAGTATAGTGATCTTGACTGATGGTTGCTTTCTTTTAGAGCTT
Organism: Sciurus carolinensis; assembly: GCF_902686445.1. NCBI lineage: Eukaryota > Metazoa > Chordata > Mammalia > Rodentia > Sciuridae > Sciurus > Sciurus carolinensis. Next base: position 107,355,341 of record NC_062217.1, on the reverse strand, counting down.
GGAATATCTCATTCCAGACCCTCCTTGATTTTAAGCTATGATTTGAGAAGTCAGAAGTGAGCCTTATTGCTTTACTTCTAAATGTAATCCTATATTTCTTTCTTGCAGCTTTTAATATTCTTTCCTCATTTTCTGTGTTAGGCATTTTGATTATGATGTGTCTTGGAAAACTTCTCTTCTGCTCAGGTTCTTTATGTCTCTTGTATGTAGATGTCTGTTTCTTTTCTGATATGGAGGAAATTTTCTGATTGAAAATATTCTTTATGTCTTTGGCTTGTAGCTCCATCTTTTCTTCTTCCCAATGATTCTCAGATTTGATCTCTTGATGTTGTCCTAGGGTTCCTGTATCATGTTCAATTTTTTTACCTTTATTATATTCTATGTACTCAAATTCATTTATCCTGTCTTCAAGTGTTGAAGTTCTATTTTCTACACAATCTAATCTGTTGGCAATGTTTTAAAGTGAATTTTTCATTTGATTCATTGTGTATTTCATTTCTAGGAGTTCTGGTTTCCTTTCAACATTTCCTTTTAGAAATAGTCTTTTCTCTTCTGCATTTGCTTCCTTAGATCTTGATTTAGTTCCTTAAACATTTTAATAATCAGATTTTTACAATCCTTTTCTGAAATTCATACTCTTCCATATCTTTTGTGGAATCTTCTGTTGAGGAGTTGGGGAATTACAGGGGGAGATTTTTTTTTTTTCTTTATCTTCATGTTTTCAGAGGTCCTGGTTTTGTACATCAATTGAGATGAAATCTCCTTTCTATTTAATATACATGTCTTTAAATATGTAGTTCTTTTTTAATCTAAGGTTACTCTCTAGTTTTGATATATGAGTAGATGTCAAAGGGTGGGACCTAAAATTTCCCTCTGTTTGCTTCTCCTTGGAGCTTTGTTTTTGGTTTGGTGTTTTTGTATCCCCGATTCTATGAGTTGAAGTACTTTTTAGGCTCAGGTGGGCATATATCATGCATGGGATGAGTTTCACTGTTGCTTGGTTGAGTTGTGAGTGTTTCTCAGTATCAGGATTTCTACGCTGTGTAGGGATTACTTTCTAGCCACTCATAGAGGGAGAGGGAAGCCAGGGGTAGCACTAATATCAGCAACCAATGTATAGTTTTGAGATAAATATCTGACTGATGTATAGTTTTAAGATAAATATCTGGTGTCTGTAACTCTAATTACCACCTGTTTAGGGATGGTGGGATCAGCATTTAACATCAGTACCAGCAATACAAAACTGTGGAGTGGATCAGCATTCAACATCAGGTGTCTAGTATGTCATCTACTATATTAATAATCACAACCTGAATGGCATATGAATTACATAAACTATATAATTCTATTACTTAGTGGAATTATAGCTTGTTAAAGAAAATGAAAATAGGGTTAGAAGGTGAGAGAAATTTTGAAATATTTTAAAAAGTGATCAGAGGAGAGGAAGGTGGTAAGTTGCAGAAATCATCTGTAAAGAAGACAGAATAAAAGATTTACAGAAATTAATAAAGAAAGAAAGTCTGCATGAACAGGAAAATTCGGCTCTTAGTTGGGGAAGACAGTGGGAGATAAGAAGGATAAGAACAAACCAGCAACTGTAAGATCAAAACAACTAAAACCCTTGTATAGCTGAACCCCACCTACAACAAATTTAGGCTAAATAAACAGGTGCAGAAGTAGGCAACTAATGTGAAAGTAAAATTATATGAATATACATGTATTTTTCAAACCTATCCACACAGAGAGTACATATGCCTCCCCACCACACATCCACATATACACAGAAAATCATACATACTGGAAAAACATAAGTAATGTAATATGATGTTTGCAAACCATTGCAAAAATATAAAATTAAAAAATAAATATTAAAAGAGATTAAAATGGGAGTATGAAGAAAAGAAAAAAAGCAAAGAGCAAAGAAAAGAAAAAATCTTGCTGAGAAATAAAGAGTTTAATTCCACTGACATGGTCAAAACTGTTTCAGGGATAGATTTTCATTCTTTGAATTTGTTTTTGGTATTGTAACCCTGGGTCAAGGTTTGGGGGTTTTAGCCCAACAACTTTGTGTTCCTCTCTTAGCTGTCAGCTTTCATGGCTAGGAGGCACAGCTAGTAGTGATCTCAGTTTCCAGTCTCCCAGGATACAGTGGGGTAGCCCAGTTTCGGTGCTGACAAATTGTGTATTTCTGTGGGGGAGTTGCTGAAGAATTCTAAATTGGAGATTTTAGTAATTTTAGTAATTGGGGTTTAGTATAGACTGAATTTTGAAACTCTCTGTGTGAGTGTTTCAGAATTGGTCCATACCCGATTTTGCTGGAGAGACACCAGTCTGTGTAGAACATTGGGATCTCTACATTCTCTTGTAAAAGTCACTTTTAGGGCAGAGGGACAAAACCTCCACAGGTTTCACCTTCATCACTATGAATATGAAATCCAGAGTATTGGCCTTGATGTACAGATATGCCTTGTGACCACAGTAGTGCCAACAATAATGGGAGCTTTCTCCCTTGGGATCTAGAGCCTGAATGGTTTAGGCAAAATATTCTTTGTGCCTGCTTCAGTCTCTCTGATTCAGGTGTCTTCTGGTGGATAGAGCAGGGGGGAGTGTACTTTGCAGGTGGTGGGAGTATGGTAGGGGGCTGTTTTTTTCAGATGGCAGAAGCACAGTATTTTCCCCAGACAAGGAAGCTGCTTTCCCTGAGAGCCCAGTGACTGTGTTCTGTGCCCAGAAAGTTTCCCACCCGAAGGAGCTATTTTTAGATTTGCTTTCACTGATTCACTTCCCCTACAGATTCTGTGTCTTGTGTCTATTACAATTAGCCTTCCTTTCTAATCCAGAGGTTAATAATTCAATTCTTCTATTTTTTTGCATTTTTTTTTCATCCATTGACCACAATGTTTACTTGATTTGCCTATGCTTGCCTGCCTCATTACTACTGCAACTGGTACCTATGCTGGTGCCCAAACAGGTGCTTCTCTAAAATACTGTATTTTATGTTCAATTTCTGACTTCTGTGTTTCTGACTCCTTTTTCACCACTTTCTTGCAAGCAGCTATTTATAGCCATTGTTACTGGGGTGAGGTGATATATCATTGTGATTTTAATTTGCATTTTGCTGAAGCTTAATGATGTTGCACATTTTCATATACTTCTTGACTGTTTAAATGATAAGGGGTTACTATCTAAAATGTACAAGGAATTCAAAAAAGGTCATCAACAAGAAAAATAAATGGAAAAAAGGTGCCAAGTACCTGAATAGACATATCTCAAAATAAATCATTTATTTATCAACATTTTTCAAAACATGTCCAATTTGCCCAGTTTTAGATTTCATGGTTAAATTGGTATTTTATCACTTTAACCTCTACCTATAAATTTGCTCTTGCTATGGTACATTAAAGAATGTGTATTCCAGGGATATTTTCTGGGGTTCTTAATTCCCAAACATGAAGAGGACTGTGCTGCTTTTAATCACTGAACACCACAATTTTTGTACCAAATGTCTTTGACAACTTAAAGAAATAGTGGAATATATATATACAGTGGAATACCAATCATCCATGAAAAGAAGGAAATTCTGAACTTTGTGACAACATGAATGAACCTGGGGGACATTATGTAAAGTGGCGTAAGCCAAACTGAGTAGTATAAATGCCATATGATCTCATTATTGTGTGTGAAATCTGAAAAAATATAGTCACAAAAATAGGATAGTTTAAGGTCTGGTATCATGACTTCACTTTTCCTGCTCAGGATTGTTTTGGCTATTTGAGGTCTCTTATTCTTCCAGATGAAGTTCATGATTGCTTTCTCTATTTCTATGAGGAATGTCATTGGGATTTTAATTGGAATTACATTGAATCTGTATAGCACCTTTAGTGGAATGGTCATTTTGACAATATTAATTCTGCCTATTCAAGAACATGGGAGATCTTTCCATCTTCTAAGGTTTTCTTCAGTTTCTTTCTTTAGTGTTTTGTTGTTTCCATTGTAGACCTCTTTCACCTCTTTTGTTAGATTGATTCCTAAGTATTTTTTTTTTTGAGGCTATTGTGAATGGAGTGGTTTTCCTAGTTTCTTTTTCAGAGGATTCATCACTTATGAATAGAAATGCATTAGATTTATGCATATTGATTTTATATCCTGCTACTTTGCTGAATTCATTAGTTGCAAATTGGTGCAGTCACTCTAGAAAGTAGTGCAGAGAATCCTCAGAAAACTTGGAATGGATCCACCTTTTTGTTGTTGTTGTTGTTGTTGTGGATCAAACCCAGGGCCTTGTGCTTGCAAGGCAAGCACTCTACTGACTGAGCTATCTCCCCAAACCTGGACCCAGCTTTTGACTCTTTTATCCCACTCCTTGGTTTATACCCAAAGTAACGCAGCCACATCAATGTTTATAGCAGCTCAATTCACAATAGCTAGATTGTGGAACCAACCCAGATGAATAGATAAAGGAACTATAGTATACATACACAGTGGAATATTATTAAACCATAAAGAAGAATAATATGACATTTGAAGATAAATAAATGGAATTGGAGAATATCATGCTAAGTGAGGTAAGCCAATCCCAAAAAACCAAAGGCTGAATGTTTTCCCTGATAAGTGGATGATTACATATATTGAGGTTGGAGGTGTTGGGGGGTGAGAGAAGAAATGGAGAATTTCAGATTACGTAGAGGGAAATGAGAGGGAGGGTGTGTGTGAAAAATGGTGAAACGAGACAGATATCATTACCCTATGTACATGTGTGATTACATGATTGGTATGAATCTATATCATGCACAACCATAAAAAGCGAAAAGATATCCCCATATGTGTACAGTGAATCAAAATGCAGTTTGTTAAAAAAAAAAAAAATGGAGAGGAGAGTTGTGATTGCCAGGGACTGAAGTGTGACTGGAGGGGAGATTGGTCAAAGTACACCATATTTTATTTAGATAGAAAGAAAAAGTTAGAGATCTAGTCTATATTGTTGTGACTACATCTAATAATAAAGTATTACTTTTTTGAAAATTGCTATAATAGTAAATTTTAAGTGTTCTATAACACATAAAAAGATGTGTGTGAGGTAATGCAGTATGTTAATTAGCTCATACTAATCATTCCACAATGTATACATATTTCTAAAACACGTTTTATGTGATAAATATATTCAAATTTTATATTTAAAAGTAATAAACTTTTAAAATAAACATGAATGAATGGCAGGGTAGTGAAGAATCTAAAAAGAAGTATTCATTAAATGTGAGATATTTATCTCACTGTTGATGGGAGAGGATGCTTTGACTAATATTCAGACTGATCATATTCCACCAAACCTGAAAGTAGGTAGATTGTGGTAGTCATTGCTAGATTACCATAATTTCAAGAAAATATAGTGTAAATAGGCCTTTCTTTCTATATTTCCTGAATCACTCTATAATATTATAAATTATGTTTATGCTTCCCAAACATTTGGAATCATTCTGGTATTAACTGATATTTTTAAAAGTTTTTAAACTTTCCAAGATCATTGAAATTCCATAAAACAGCAGCATTATGAGGAATCCAGCCAATAACTTCCTGCTTGTTTTGCTGATTACAAGTTCAATGTCAGATTTAGTAGGTTGTGAAAGAAAAACACATTCATATAGAATATATCAATAGACACATACCTACTTAAAGAGAAAACTCATTTACCATTATGAGAGAGATTATATACCTATTGATTCTTTTTGTCCATTTTGTGTAATACTTCTGATTATATCACTTTTTTCCTTTTTGTATATATATATATATATACATATGCATATATATATACACATATATATATTTGATGAAATATATATATATATATGAATTTGATTTTCATTTCACCTTTTCTTTGAATAGTATTTCCTACAGTTAAAGGCAATCAGCAATCTAAATTCCATCAGAGCTCCAATCATATGCAATTTATAAAATTTTAGAAGAACACAGGTAGATACTACACAGTAATCAACTTAGCTATAGAAGGACAATTTAATTTTTTATCTTCTACCACAGTGATCAGCCTGGAGAATTGATTTAAATTATTGAGATAGGGTTACCTTTGGACAACTTTTGATTTTTCCTCCTCTCATGAAGTACTTAGAACAAAATGAAAAAAAATCTATGCTCAAAATTTAACATAATTTCTTATCATGAGAAGATTCTTCTTATAAGATTCATTAATGAGCAAATAAATACTTTGGTTAAGAACAGGAGCCTTTCCAATTTGTTGGAAACATTCACAGAAAAAGCATTTGTAAACAAAGACTAAATTGTCATTCCTTTTCCTTCATTGAAGTACAAGTGCCTGTTAACCTGGATTGTTTCCTAAATCTTCCACAATTTGTATCCAGAACTTTATTTATTGTGTCATAGCTTTAGAGTATTAATTACTGCTAGAGAAGGAACTATCCTTTTAAAATATTATTTCCATTTTCCTTAAAATGAATATGAATTCTGGTATAAACTGCATAATTCTTGCATCTAGTTGGTTGTTTTCCCTCAAAATTTGTGTTCACTTTTGTTTGCATATGTGTATGCACTTGTTATACATTCCTATTTAACAAATTATCCAAAATCTTAGTCACTAAAGTACCAAACATTTATTATCCCATAGTCTCTGTGGATAAGAAATCTAGGCAATGCTTAGCTGGGTCCTCTGCATCTGGTTATCTCACAAGGTGACAGACAAGGTATCAGCTGAGGTAGAGGTATCTCAAGGCTTAATCAGTGGTGGGACCACTTTTGTATCCACTCCAGTGACTGTTGGCAGGATTCAGTTCCTCCAAACCTATTCCTCATTGGTTGTTGGCTAGAGTCCTCCTTGACTATCTGATCACATGAGTCCTCTCCATCACACAGCTCACAATATGGAAGTAACTTCAACAAAACTAGCAAAAAGAAGGCAAGAAGAGTGAAAAAAAAGTCATAGGTCTTTGTAATCTAAACTTGGAAGTGATTAAATGCAAGGTGTGATTAATTTCAAGTTTGCCATGAAAAACAAAGAACAGGATGTGAATGTCAGAAGGGGATTACTAACAGCCCTTTTAGAAATTGCCTTTATGGGTGTGTGTCATGAAAATAAAATGTCTTCTTTTATAATCATTCGATCTTACTTTTTTGATTTCCATTGTATGTCAAATAGTTTAGAGCCTAAAACATGAGGGTAGAGATATATTTGGAACATAGCATGTCACCCTCAATATTTAGGAGCAACATTTAGGGGCACAGCATAATGTGTCATATTAGGATACTACTCTTGCCTGTATATTATGTTGGAAAGACATATTCATTCCTTGCTATCTTTTTTTTCCCTCTCAAGTAGTGATAATTTATAAAGGCTAAAGTATACTTAGAAACCAAATTAAAACTGTACTTTAGGGTATTAGTATAAGCTTGTTAAAGTATGACTAAGTAGTCCTGCATACATTTTCATAATCCTCTGATTTTTCCATATTGTGACACTCTTTTTTTGTATCTGAATGAACTAAATGTGTCTTTTCACATAGAAACTTCTGAAAATATGAATCAATAGTGATTCTACCACTATGAATCATATGGTTAAAGGAAAGGAAAAGGGTTGACTTAAAGTCAGGACCTTTTCAAGGCACCCAGGATGAATGTCTCAGACATCAACTAGTCCTTAAATTGACAATGTCCTCATATGCTTGGGGGAAGGAAAGCCTGATTCTCTAATCCCATTTGATTATATGTAAGAATTTAATCATTTACAAGGTTTTCCATAGTTTTCAAAGAACATATGACTGTTCTTAAAAACCGTAAATCTGTAAGTCTCTACAGTGGTTCCCTACTCTGTAATATACTATTAATTGGGAAAGACAGAGACTTGTTACTTACCTCAGGCAGGCAACCAACACAGGATCTAGTATACTAATCTATTATTAAAGTGCCATGGGACAAATCTCACCTATCTAGAATGCAGGCTTTGAATACAAGTCTTTAAGGAAATATGTCTTGACAGAACCAGAATAAGGTCTTCACAGTTCTCATGTTCTTACCTGGAACTTCATATATCATTGGAAATCTGCAATATCTTCAGGAGGAAATCATTGATTTGTGACCACAAATAGCTATCCTTTCTCTATTTCTTTTAACATGGCAAGGTCTTCAACATTCAGTGATCACTATATTAAAATATTTTCTAACTTCTTTCAGTCTAGAGTATCATTAACATTCCACTTAAGTAGGAAATTTTATCCATCTATCATCTAATGAGTGGTAATACTAGATTGGTATATATAGTCTGTCTTTATATTCTCTACTCCCAATTTCTACAGTCAGCGCCTTTTGAAAAATATACTCACACATACACACTCTATAATAAACAATATTCAACATGCATTGGGTATTCTAGGTTCATAATTTAGAAAGTCTGCTACGTAGACAACTTTTCTCATGATTTCACAGAAAATTGCAGTAGTAAGGGCATAGTGGAAAATATTAGTTGTTTTCCAAAAACAGATCATTTGACCTTATAAGAAGAAAATAATTAAACAAAGTAATCTTAAAATAAATGGTAACATACATTCTACTATATATTAGATTGATTCTGACAAAAGTTACGATGAAAGGTAAAGGTGTAGTTAGCATCCCATCACCTTAAATTTATATCATCATTTTTTATATATAAAACATTGACTTTTCATATATGCTAATTCCTAACTCTCCAAAATCCATGAATACACTATGGCACTTGGCAAGGTTGTAGATGAAATTAAGATTACTAATCAGCCAACTCAGAGATGATGGGATTTTCCTAAAAGATTGAGATGGGCCCAGTTGCAATCCCAGGGTTCCTTAAAGTGGAAGAGAGAATCAGAGGATGTCAGAGAGACACAGATTAAGAAAAACTCACCTGCACATTGCTAACTGTAAAATAGAAGAGAATCACAAGTCAAAATACAGTCCGCCTCTAGAAGATGGAAAAGGTAAGGAAAGGATTCTCCTTTGAGACTACAGAAGGAACACAGCTCTGCGAATATCTTGGAATTCTCCAAACTCATTTTAAAGGTCTACCCAGATACAAAACTTGACAGTATCCACACTGAAGATATGAATAGTTTATGCAACATGTGTACAACATTAGAGCTTTCTTAATTTGTTTGTATAGTTATTCATGCCAGTGAGTTTTGTGTCTCCTGATGTTTCTCTTTACTCATTAACCTCCCTTTACTTCGATTTAAAGAACTCCCTTTAGCATCTTGTAGTACAGACCTAGTGGAGAAACTTTCTGTCAGCTTTTGTTTGCCTAGGAATATCTTTATCTTTCTTCATTTCTAAAAGATAGCTTTGCTAGATGTAGTATTCTTGGTTGGTAGTTTCTCTGTTCTTTTTTTTCCCTTCATTTCTATGAAAATATTGTCACTGTCTCCTGGCCTATAAGGTTTTTGCTAAGAAGTTTCCTGTCAGGTAAGTTGTAACACAGTTTTCTTTTCTTTCTTCTTTTCTTTCTTTCTTTTCTTTCTTCTTCTTTCTTTCTTTCTTTCTTCTTTCTTTCTTTCTTTTTGTTGTTGCTATGAAAGAATCTCTAATATTTGAGAGATTAATTATGATAGGTCTTAAGGTAGATTTGGTTGAATCACATCTGACTGATGACTTTGACCTTCCTATACATGGGTATTGTGGTCTTCCTTAAATTTGGTAAATTTTCTGTTAGAATCTCTTTGAATTAAGTTTTCTACTTCTTTGGCATTCTCAAGTCCCTCTTGAATTCCAATCACCTAAATATTTGCTCTTTTAATGTTGTCCTAAGGTTCCCAAAAGATTTCTTCATTCCTTTTTTTTTTCCACCTGTGGATTTTGTAATAACCTGTCTTCAAGCTCAGTAATTATTTTTCTATTTCATCTTTTCTGCTGCTGATGTCTTCTACTCTGCTTTTAATTTCACTTATTGTATTTTTAAGCTTAAGGATTTCCATTTGAATTTTTTTTAAAACATTGCTTCAATTTTTCTATTAAGTTTCTCTGTTAGAGTATTGAATCATTTCTGCGTGTTCTCTTGAATCTTCTTCAGTTTCCTTAAAGTCACTATTTAAAATTCTCTATTTGAGAATTCACCTACACCAGCTACTATCTGGTCAGTTTCTGTTGCCTTGTTTTGACTATTGGATGAAGTTTTGGTTTATTAAAAGCTCTTGATGTTTGGTGGTATGTGGCATCATCTGTGAACTGGAATTAGGTATTTATGCTGATCTTTGTAATATGTGTGTGTGTGTGTGTGTGTGTGTGTGTGTGTGTGTGTGTGTGTGAGAGAGAGAGAGAGAGAGAGAGAGAGAAAGAGAGAGAGACTTTCTAGAAATTCTAATCTGACAACTTCTGACACCTTGTTTCTTTAAACCTAATTATCTCCACTATTTCAGCACTAGCTGGTACCCTAAGTCCCACTTTGCCTTGTTCCCCTGTTGGTATATTATTGCTGTTTCAGTAGCAGAAGGTGATTCAAACCCAGAATTTCCCCAAATCTGCAATTGGTGTGTTGCTCAGTGGGGAATGGGGGAATACGTAAAATGTGTAGTCCATTTTCAGCTTTTTCCTGGTGTTTGGGTGGGCCAGAACACCTAGCCACGGTCACCAGTCTATGCCATGCCTGTGGATACCAACACACCAATACTGGAATGCTGTGTTACACACTAAGATTAGAGCAGCACTAGGTAGGACCAAAATTTACAATGCTATGGACTAACAACTGCTGAAGTAAGTTCCTAGCCCAAGATGACTATGACCATTCATAGGTGATGGTGGCAGGAATAGACATCTTGCAGAATGAAAGTGCATGTCTATTTTAATGGTGTACACATCACTGCCTGGTACCAGAGTAGGTCTAGAGGCTCTGTGAGCACGGTCTGAAGATAGCTATGTTGCCGAAGGTTGGGAAATGGGTGGTGGAGACAGATTCTTGGCTGACAAGGCTAACACTAAACTGAATCCCACTTCAGTCTCAAAGCTTCAGGGGCCTGAAAAATCTCACAAGTAGAGAGCAGATATGCTAGGCCCACTCTAAGGCGGTCAGTGATACAGGCCAAAACTCAAGTCTGTCACACTGGCATTCAAGTTTTCTCTTGGTGATTTGCAGGCGTAAGCTTTGGTCCCTTACTTCTGGCCTGGATATAAGTCTTTGATTTCTTCCTGATGCTGAGTCTAATTACAGTGGTCCTGGCACTCTGCTCCAAGGCAAGGTGCTGTGCTAGCTTTTGTGTTCTGCTTCCCAGTGGGTAGAATCTTGCTTTCCCCTCTGGTGCCTGAGGTCAGGGAGGGGCAGTGGAGGCAGTCAGTCACTTGTCTAAACCAGTTCCAGTTGCTCAGTCCATTGGTCCTGGCCTGTGACATAGATTCTTCCTGGCACTGGTTTTCACCATGGTACTGGATTTCATGTCTGAGTCCTGAACTTAATTCCCTCTCTCTTTCCCTTAAATGTGTGACATCTCTCTCCCCTGCAGCTTGGAGTTGGGGGAAGGGTGATTCAGACAATGCTTATCTTTATGCTTCTTCAATGCAACTTTTTCATTATTATGCTAAAACCAGGCACTATGGTCTCACCAGATTTCCTTAGATTTTGTAAAGGTAGTGTGGTACCATCAATAGCTATTCAGACTGGTATGTCGGTGGGCAAATGATCACTGGAGGATTTTACTCAACAGTTACCTTGCTCTATCTCTTAAATCTGTGTTGTTTTTAAATTGCTGGCTTGGTAGCAATTTGTCACAGCAGTAAGAGGATACTTTGACAGAATTCTTTTTATTTCTCTATTACCAATGATGAATACCTCTACCCATATGATGCATGACCTTGAACTTGTGACCTTGTTTGTTAAGAGGTACACTAATAATCTTATGGCAGTGTGAGGAATACATGACAAATTATTTGGAAAGAATCAATTTTTAGTTTATAAAACTAAACATATTTATAAACATCAATTGTATATATTAATGCATAGTATAATTTTTAGCTTATCTATCACTAAAATATACATTCCTATCTCTTTATTTTTGATCTTTAAAATCACATTGCTTAGACCAAAATATTCCCGATTTATGACTGTGGCAGTTTAACTCTGGATTCCTGGATAAAATGACTTTGGTGTCTGGTTGAAGGTAGATGAAGCCTTTTAGCCACACTGATGAATATAACATAAAGGCAAAACAAATATAAAACAACAAAAACAACTAAATTAAATCCACCAGGTCATTATTGTCACTTTAACTGAATTATTAGTTTTATAGAAAGTATATTGATATGTATTTATGGGATACCGTTTACTTCCATATCTCCATTTACACACTTATATCATTAAAATCTGTTGTCAACATAACCACCAAAATATTCCTGATCCTTTTCAAATCCTACTTCAAACCATATAGTTTCCCTGCTCAAAAGCCTCAATGACTGTCTCATTCTGAGCCTTTTAAATGTCCTAAGGTACTGCATGATCTGATTTCTGCCTAACACTGTGGCATGATACCATAATAGTCTCTACTTCTGTCCCTTGGCTCAAGTCTCAGAGTGATTCAGTGTTTCAACACATGAACTCCAGTCTCTACTTAGAACACAGACACCATTCTGTCTGCCTGGGATGTTGCTCCCCAGGACCCACTTGGCTGAATCTGTCACCTAGGGTTTTCAATGAAGCCCACCCTAATCACCCAGGTGAATATTGTAATCCACTTCTCTCAATTCTAAAATACCGTATACATATTTTGCCTTTTGACTTCCCTCTCTAGGATTTATACATGAATGGGTACTACTCATGTCTGCATTTTTCATGACTGTATCTGTCAACTAGATAAGTGCCTAGTATATGGTTTGTGTTCATTTATATTTAATTAAATTAATACTTTTATTTATTTGCAATGATAGGTTGGGAAATTGTCTTCAAGGTAAACCAAGTAAGAGTAGTTATATTCAAACTACTACAAAATATTATATGATATACTGCATTTGTGTTGTCAGCTTTCTATCACTGACAGAATGTTTAAGAAAATTAACTTCAAGGGTGAAAGAATTATTTTGTCTCATAGTTTCAGAGGTTTCAGTCCTTGACTGTCTGGCTCCATTGCTTGTGAACTGAGGCAAGGCACAAGGTAAGGGTGGCAGGAGCCTGTGGTGGAGAATGTTGCTTACTGCATGGCAGCCAGGAAGCAAAGAGAGAGCCAGGAACTGGGCCCAGAGCATAAGCTTCAAAGGCCTGCCCAGTGACCTACTTCCTCCAACTAGTCCCCACCTCCTAAAGTGTCCACCACTCCTCTGTGCTACCATAAGTTGGAGAACAAGCTTCCAACACAGAAGCTTTCCCTGGGCATTTAAGATCCAAACCATAATCATATCTTACTAAACATTTACAAAGGACTATCCAAGTTCAGAGGAAAAAGAGTTCACTGTTCTCTTTTTCTTTATTTCTTGTTTCTCCTGAACTTAAAAAAAGGTTCTGTTCAGAACATGATTTTCACTAACCAGTAAATAATGAGTAAGATTTTGCTAGAAAGAGAGGTAAGTACCAATCACAGCATCTGCAGTGCTGGTGATGATCTTACCATGTCCAGGAATTAATCATAATTTACAAACACTGTCAGATGAGTATATACATGTGTATTTGTGTGTGTGTGTGTTTGTGTGTGCAGATGCACACATGTTGGAGAAATATGTTGAAATTATCTTTGAAAAACTACTTTCTTGAAAATGGTTATATTGAATTATTGATTATTTGAAACTTCTAATTAATAAAACCAAATTATAAGCCTATTCCTGAAAGTATCATCCACTAAAATGGGAGTTACAACATTTATCAAGAGTACAAGTGATTGTACTTTAGAAAAATAGTGTGGTTAAATGCCATTTTGTATGGTTACATCTAGTGAGCTAAATTCAGTTATTAGTCAACTCATGTCCAAGATTGTTGTGACTTCCATGAGTTCAAGGGGGATAATCTTAAATTAGAGTTTGATGTGAAAAATGGAAAACAAGATCCCAATATTCAGAATACGTGGTTTTAAATTTCTTGTTCATTATGGTTATTATATTCAATTATATATTCTGTGTCACAAAGAGATTATAAAAAACAAAAGAAGGAAAGGTAATATAACAAAATTTAACAGTTGCTAAATCAGATAGGCCTAATAATGAACTCTAATCCAAACTGACTGATTACCACTCTCACATCTTCTAGTGACTGACAAACCTAAATAAAGAATCGATTTTAATAAATCTGAAGTCTGATAAATGAATTGCTCTACTTGGCAAGGTGAGTAAATTTTCTTAAATATTCTTAGAAAGACATAGAAACCAGTTCTTAAGAGACAGGGTAAATTGCTATGTTGATTCTCATTTATGCTTATGTTGTTTGGTGGATCAAAGCAAATTCAGATCTTTTATTGTTTTATCTGAATCTCTATAATATTCAACTTTAAAGTAAATAGGTATATATTAGTCAGTTTCATATTACTCTAATGGAATATCTGAGACAATTAACTTATAAGAAGTACACCTTTATTTATTTCATGGTTCTAGAGAGTGTAGTCCAACATCAGGCTACTCCTGTGCTTTGGGCCTCTGGTGAGGAGATGTATGGCACTAGTGGGAGTATGTGGCAGAGTAAACCACTTGCACCGTGAACCTAAAAGGAGAGAGAATGAGAGAATAAAGTCCTACAATCTCCTTTGAGGATACACACTCAGTGATCTAAAGACCTTACACTTGACCCTACCTCTAAATGCCTATAGCACTTCCCAATACCCCCATGCTAAGGACCAAGCCTTTATATATATACCTTTGAGGTACACTACCCATATTAAAAGCATAGCATGTTGTATTCTAAGTACAACATTGTATTTTGAATTGTAGAGTTTTAAAGTTTGAAAGTTGGAGGAATTAATAATGGAAAGAAATACCTTGGAATGTTCAATCCATGTCATTTAAACAGAACCACTTGACTAAAGAAAATAGAAATGAACCAGAATTTTTGCAAAAATATGTTATAAAAATGCTAGAAGTAAGTGCATGAATCTGTTTACTATGTTTAATACTATTTTCAAATTCATGCTTTTTCTCAAAATTAGAGAAGTGTGGCTATAATTCATTATTTTAAATATTTTTTATCTTTTAATGTTTATTTTAGGGTATGATTTATTTTTCTCTGATATTTTCTTAGAACTCCCCCCTCAAAACAATATAGGGGAAATGTGGGGTAGAGAGAATCAATAGTTTATCCATGTGATGTATAATACATAAAATGTTTCTCAAGGTACTTTCATGATAAAATATTAGGATTAAATCAACCAGTTAAAAGCAAATGCCTCATACATAAATGTACTTTTTAAAAAATTTTTCTTTTTTATTGCCAGTGTTGAACCCAGGGTCTTACACCTACAAAACCACACACTCCATACTGAGCTCTAAACATGTTTTTAAAACCTCTTTTTCTAAATTTCTACGATACACAAATATATATTTTTAATGTAAACATTCATCTAGAGGAAGAAAGTAGCTAACAATATATTAGAAAATTTGTAAAAGTCAGTCGTATTTTCATAATTTATATGTGACAAAATTATTCTTTTTAGATGTATAATTTGATGATTTTAAGTGTTTCTTTTTTTAGATTTTCATGTTAGCCTCCCAATTTTGAGTATGGCATGTAATGAGATTTGACAAACACATGGATCACAGTAGAGATACAGAAACAGTTCCATAACCTCTGAGAAACTTCCAGGCAGTTGCTTTGTAGCCAAATTCTCTCTTTACTTATAAATTTGTCTTTTTCTGTACATCATATAAATGGAATTATACAGTACATACACTTTGAGTCTGACATCTTTCCCTTAAAACAATGGATTTATTATTAATAACCTCCATGTAGATTTTGTGTTTTCTTTTTTTTTTGCAGAGTAGTACTCCATTGTACAGATTGTCATGATTCTTTTCTATTTTCTAGTTGAGGGACTTTTAAAATTTTATCCAGGTTTTTTTTCCTATCATAAATAAAGGCATGATAACCATTTGCATAAAGTTCTGATTTTCATTTAATTGGGTAAAAACTAAGGGGTGGGAATGCAAGATCATTTGGTGATTAAATGATTACTTTATAAAAATTTCCAGACTGTTTTCCAAAATTGCTGTATCACCAGCAAGGCATGAATGTCACCTGCTCTACTTCTTCACCAGTTCTTGGTGTTTCCAGAAGCTGTTTGTAATTTCAGTCTTTTTAATAGATGTGTGACACTGTCACATCCTGGTTTTAATTAGCATTTCCCTAACGACTATAGTTACTGAGCATTTTCTTATTTTCTTGGTTGTTATTTGTACTCTCTGGTGAAATGACTGTTCAAAACATTGCCCACATTTTTATCTTATTATTTTTATTGAATTATGATTGTTCTTTACCTATTCTGGATTCCTGTATTTTGTCACACTGATAGTTAGCAAATATTGTATTTTTTTATTTATAAATATTTTTATTTTCCTGAATATTTTTATCATATTTGTTGAAGTTCATTTTGTAATTTTTCTATTGGTTACAGTTTCTCTTTTCCTTCCCTCTATGAACTGGATGCCTATTCTTAGGTTACACATTTTAGATGATGTTTTTTTCTAAAGTTATATAGTTTTTCATTTCATATTGGGGTCTAATATTCTTGATTTTTTTAGAAAAAGTGAGGGATATATCAAGTCTAACTTTGTTTTACATGTGAATGTCTAATTTTTCTGGCAGCATTTATTGAAAATCAGTTCTTATTAATTGCTTTTAAAGCATTTTCATAAAAATAAGTTAAACACTTATTGGTTTCTATTCCTATTCTATTTTGTTCCTTTCATTTTTCTATCTACCTTTTTGTCAGTAAACATTGTGCTGTTTAATACAACTTTGTATTGTCTTAATATTAGGTAGAACGAGACCTACTTTGTTTTTCAGCATATATATCATGCATTTTTTTTTTTTGTATTTAGACCTAAATAGTTTATTTATTGGAAATTTGATACATGGTATGACTTTAACATCTTTTATTTATAGATGTTCTTTATTATCCTATAGAAATGCAATTGAGTTGTTCCTGTGATTAACTAAATTTCATTATTCTTAGAGGTATTGGTTTGGTTTGGGTTTAGTTTTGGTTTTGAGGTTCCAAGGGTAGAACAGAGTCAATCATGGTTCATTTTAATAGAATACGTTTATTTCTTCTATCCTCTGTTTAAATTTGGAAGCTTTAGAGGCATTGGTGGTGTAGTGATTGTCATAGCTGCTTTCCAATTTGGGAGATTTACTTTGTTCTTGCCTTTTTCTTCTTTTTTTTTTTTTAATTCTAATTAGTCATACATGACAGCAGAATGCACTTTGACACATTATACACAAAGGGAGCACAATTTCTCATTCTTCTGTTCATGATTCAGAGTCACACTGTTCCTGCAATCATATATGCACGGTGGGGGTGCAAATAATGCCTGTCTCATTCCACCATCCTTTCCACTTGAAAAACCCCAACCCTCCCTCACTCCACTCTGCCCAATCCAAAGTTCCTCCATTCTTCCCTAGAGCCACCCCACCCACTTTATGGATCTGCATCTGCATATGAGAGAGAACATTTGGTCTTTGGCTTTTTGGGATTGACTTATTTCACTTAGCATGATATTCTCCAGCTTCATCCATTTACCTGCAAATGCCATAATTTCATTCTTCTTTACGGGTGAGTAACATTCCATTGTGTGTATGTACCACATTTTCTTTATCCATTCATCTGTTGAAGGCCATCTGGGTTTGTCCCATAGTCTAGTTATTGTGAATTGAGTTGCTATAAACATAGATGTGACTGTGTTACTGTTGGCTGTTGATTTTAAGTCCTTTAGATAAAAACCAAGGAGTGGGATAGATGGGTAAAATGGTGGTTCCTTTCCAAGTTTTCTGAGGAATCTCTATACTGCTTTCCAGAGTGATTGCACTAATTTGCAGTCCCACCTTTCTTTCTTTCTACTTTTGTGAAGCAGACCAGAGACTCCCACCCAGAACCACCACCATATTTGTAACATACAAATTCCTCTTCTTATTAGAAAGCTTTATAACAGAATATTAGCAAAAATTTCCACAAAAAACTTAATGTGGGATAGGACTTCCTTTTTCTTGTGAAGACTAAATTGCTCCATCTTGCAAAAACTAAGTTTGGCCACAGACTTGATGATGTCACTTCTACTTTTGTTGTAAAACCTCTGACTAATTTAAAATATGGGACAAAAAGCACTTTCTGTGAAGTCCAGAAAAAAAAAAAAAAACTTTTATATAAATTCCTATGAAAATGTAAACCTCCAAACCCCCACCTCTGCTTTGGGTATAAAGTTCCAAGAAATTCCAGACTTGAGGTCCAGAGAATTTTAGGCCTTGCAGTAAATCTGCTTCCTGAAAATTCCTTGGGTGTCCTGCCTTTTCTATCCTATGTAAGTTGAGGACTGCCAACACAGTATAGTGGTGAAAAATGACATCTTCACTTTGTCAGTCTTTCACCATTATAATATTAGCTGTTGGTTATTCAGGTAACCACTATCAGGTTAAGGAAGTAATCTTAGTTTTCTGAAGGTTTTTTCATGAATACATGTTGAATTTTGTCAAATTATTTTTTCTCATTCTATTTTTTTTCTTATTCTCATGATATAAAGAATTATGTAGATTAAATTTCTGATACTGAAAAGTTCAAAGTACTTGAATGAATTCTTTCTGTCTGCGATATAGTAGGCTTTGTATTATTACCAGATTCTGCTTACTAGTAATTTCTTAAGAAGTTTCACCCCTCTTTTGATGAGGGAGAGTAGATCATAGTCTGTTTTAATAGAAAGAGTTTATTTCTTCGGTCTTCTGTTCCAGTTCGGGAACTTTGAAGGCATCGATGTGTAATAGTTGTCACAGCTTCCTTCTAATTTGGAAACACTGTTTCCCTGTAACAATACTTAGTTTTTGAGCAATTAAATTAAGTTACTCTGTGGAATTTGCTTTCTTATTAGTTATTTGTGAGATTTCAGTTCGTTTTCATAGATATTAGTAAAAAATTATTATTTTTTTACAAAGGTATACAAAAACTGTAGTACTACCATTCACTAGTAATCCAGAAATTTTTTTAAAGTTAAAAACGTAGATAATAAACTAGAAAGCTCTTACTCTGTAGCCTGATCTTGAACAAGTCCTTATTAGAAAAGAAACAAGTAATTTATGCCCTGAAGTTTGCAGGAGTACACATGTATCATTGCTGCCTACATGTGTAATTATTGCCTACATGCATTCAGACAGTTTTCTTAATGCACAACTGAGTCATTGCTTAGCAGCAATATCTGCACTGGGACCGAAGTCTGACATTAACTCTTCCATGAACAGCAGTGTCCTGGGAATTCTAGTCCCAGGCTTTTATGTTCATTTTTACTGCCAACTATTACTAAGTGCAGCAATTCACATGGATACTATTATTTCTATTTCCTCAGTTTCAGTTTGAACCTACTCTTATTATGTTTAAGAAAAGCTGTAAAAATGGAATTTTCAAGTCCCTTAATATGTTCCTTGTTAACTTAGAGTGAAAAACAAGCTGTAGACTGTTTATGAACACTGATGTGCATTACCTTCTTAATTACATTCCTTCTGACATTGCAGAAATGAGATGCTAAATTGTAAGTTTGAATCAATCAAATTTAAATCCATGGCTTTCTCAAAGCCAAATCCAGCTCATTACATTATAATTCAAACCTTCATTCATTGTCTAAGAACAAGGGTATTCTCTTCAATGATTTTCAACTTTGGAGTGTCCCCTAAACTACTACAAATTGAATAAATATTTACAAATAAATCATCTTTCATAGGATATTTTATTAGAAATGTTCAAAATAGTGATATCTATTAATGACATCTTTTTTTCAAAATGACTCATGAACCCCTTCAATCAGAATATCTCACAACTTGATGTAATATGTCTCATTTTGGCATCCAAAGCTCATAAGGTTCATGGTTTTTTGTTGTTGTTGTTGTTGTTGTTGTTTAGAATGAATTAGTTTGCAAGTAGCAGAAATATACTTTCAAACATATATGTAAATACATGTATTTGCATACGTGTATATACACACACACATACATACATACATGCAATACCTCAAAATCTGCAGTGGACTGGTTCTAGGCACCTGAGGGATACCAAAATCCGTGAATGCTCAAGTCCCTTATGTAAATTGTATAGTATTCTCTTTTAACCTATACACATCTCCCATGTACTTTAAATATCTCACTTTTACTTATAATACCTAATACAATATAAGTTCTATGTATATAGTTGTTATATATATATTTTAGGGAATAGTGATAAGAAAAAAATTCTACATACATCCAAAAGAGATGCAACTTTTTAAAGCAATTCAGATTGTTGAATCTGTGGATGTGTTATTAAATGATGACCTCAAATATTAACTGTCTTAGTCATTAATTTGAAGAATTTAACTTCCCAAATTCCATAGCCAGTTAATGGAAACCAGTCCTTATGTCTACAAAGAATTTCTTAAAATATTTAAGAGGACAAGAAGATGGTTTTATTATGTGCTTTGGAAAAAGTTAATTCATTCACTGTATCATTTTTGAAAGTCATGGCTCCTATACTGGAACTAGATCATAATGTTATTTATTCTGTATTTAAAGCCTTTGGACAATAAATTTATTAAGTTAGTGAAGATGATTGTTTCACACTGTGAATGCACCTGATATGTTCATGTCAGAACCTATACATAAGCACACATAGCAGTCTGACAGTGTGCTTCAAGTCCCACTGTTTCAGTTACCTATCACTTCCTCCGTGACTGAAACAAGGCTGCCCTTTGGTTGTTACTGGCACAGCTATTTACAGACACCAGTGATGTTCAGGATAGATGGTTCACCTCACAGGACATCCGACACCTTTCTCAAAAAAGAGATCTTCTTCTCTGATTACAGTACTGTGTCCCACTTTAGTCTGTCTGACATTGTTCTTTCCAAGTCATATAGAGCTGTGAAGTTGTGAAAGCAAATATAACTGAAGATTAGAAGTGCTGCCAAGTGCTCCAGGCTTCTGATGAGAAAATTTAGTCTCAGAGAGGTTAAGGAACTTCATTCGGAGATATTTTCTACTTCAAAACCTCAATTCTGTTAATTGCATCATGTTGCTTCATTGATAAGCAGGAGACACAGAATTAAGATGAGCTATCTGGTTCCTCTGGAACATATATATATTCCAGGTGGTCTAATATATTAAAATGTTCCTAGAACATTATTAAGAAATACTTAGATTTTTTTTTTTACATAGAAGATTTTGGGCATATTGATGTTTTGCAGAGACATTGTTTATATTAGTGAGCTAAAATATATCATAGTCTAAAATCTTTCATTAGTCTCTAGAATATTGACTAGTTTATTAATCCATAATTATTTCAAACTGTTACTTCAACTTTCAGAAAGGCACAACAGCACAAATGGAAAAAATTAGCTAATATCAACAATTTGAATAACATTCAATATTCAGATATTAAAAATAGAATATTGTTTTTCACTCAGTGTTTTATTTACCTAAATATAATCCTATTCAGCTTCTGTCCATGGTTTTAAGCTCAAGAATGGCACATATATCTATTTTTGAAATTTAATTGTATTGAAGCATATTTTCTTTAGTGTGGACTAAAAAATGCAAAAACTATAAATCTTTTTCTTTTAAACTTTATTCAGTTATAAACAATTCTGTCTAGAAACACACACTAAACTGAATGAATTCTATAAAATCTAAACAAAACACTGTTCTACTTTTACTTAAGTGTTGAGGCAATGTTCACACTTCTCTGTTCTTGTAACCAGTGATTTATGATGCCTATTACCTAGGAACATAAAGCTATAATGACATTAAAATTTGGTGTAAAAACTAAGATTATTTTTGAAATGTCAACTTCTATATATATATGTACTACATGTCTATTACACACAGAATAATAACATTTGTTTTGCTACATAGTGAAGTTCAAACTTCATCTAAAACATCTCCTCATAATTATTATAAGTATAATTAAGGCTGTGAATCCCAATACAATTCATAAGATGATTAGCTCTAATTTTTCAGTTTAAACATATGATGATTCTCATTTCAATCGGTAACAATTTCTTTGTGTTCTTACCATCTTATTGGGTTCTAAAGGCAGACTCTAGTTCTAGTTCAAAATGCTATTCTTCCCAACTGTATGGGTTAAGTAACTCTTCCCTCAGTAGTATACCCCTAAAGTCCCAATGAAGCCTTTCCCAGCCATGGAACAGCCTTCAACCAT
Source organism: Sciurus carolinensis (assembly GCF_902686445.1). Lineage (NCBI taxonomy): Eukaryota > Metazoa > Chordata > Mammalia > Rodentia > Sciuridae > Sciurus > Sciurus carolinensis. Next base: position 107,333,021 of record NC_062217.1, on the reverse strand, counting down.
AAACCTTTTACCTTCTTTATTTGTATTGACATATTATATTATTTCTAGCTTCTACTATAAATGTGAGATATTTTCTGGGATATTCTCTAGTACTCATGCTTTTCCAAAATATGATGCTTACTTACATGCTTACTTAATATATCCATTTTCTCAAATATTGTCCATCCATATGTGTAGTATTTCTTAATATGCATATTCTATTTCTGGTTGTGTCTCGGCTCTTATAAACTTTTAAAAATCTGTTTTAAAGTTCATTGACCTAAATCCATGCTTAAAACAATGAAGGTCAAAGGGTTGTGTGTGCATTTTGGAGGACAGATCATTCCTCTTAATCAGATGTCTACAAAATTTTAGTACCTTTTCCTTTTCCACTATCCTACTGACAGGTCTGGGTTATACATACACAGTGGTACTTTCTGTGTCTTCTCCAAGTCATTTATATTACCTGGAAGATTGAGTGAAGAAAATATGATACCATGATATCTAATTGAAAAATAGAGTGTTAAACATGAAAAAAATTACAAATTCAGTTATTTCCAGTACTTGATGATTATAATTTTATAATTAAATAAATTATGACTGAATAAAGACACTAGAATTAAACTTTAAAAAATAGCAATATATATTAGGTTTTAAAGTTAAGGTTAAATTGTATGGTGAATAAATACCTATATATTTTTAACTTGTCTTTCTTTTTTTTAATGAAGTAGCCTGACATTTCTGCATATTTATAAGCAGAAAAATGCGAACCATATTTTGTGGATATTACAGAGGTGATATATATACTAAAATGTTGGATTGTATAATGTACACAGCTTACACTTACCCAAAGTTTTAAAGTTCTTTACTTTACATTCATGTAATATGTCTGTTGTTTTCAATTATTTATATTTTCCTTATTGTTTAGCCCTGGGTATGGACCTGTGTGCCTTGAAGAAACTTTACTGAGAATTTTCTGAATATCACTAAGGAAGTTGATTTTCTTTCAAGTCTTGTATGTTCCCATTTATTAGATTAAATGTCTGAAAGGGGATGACATCTAAATCAAGTCACACTATTATTATCCAAAAAATATGGATTCAGGGTCTCCTTAACACTGTTCGAAAAATATTTTGCAATGAGTTGAAATATCAGAGAAAAGATATTTTCTTTCTTTGGAGTATAAATAAATTATTTATTATATAAAAATTATAATTTTTACTAGTCACTGAAACTCTTCCATTTGTGCAACTCCATCCAATATGTGGACAGCCTAAGTTACAGCCAGACTCTTATCCTTTTAGCAGACACAATAATCAAATAGAAAGGGAACTGAGTGATCAAGGAGAACTAAGGCTTTCCTAAACACATTGCTGGAACACTGTCAAGTACTGAATTACAGTTTCTTATATACAAATGACTATTTATCATAGTTTTCCCTGTTCAGTCCCAGTTTATGCCTGTTATGCTTTTACTATCAGTACTTCTTTCATACTCAAAAGTATTCTGCTTTGGACCATAAACTATATACAGTCATCCTATTGCTCATCATAAAATTTACAATGAAAATAATTAGATAGTAGTTCCATTAAAAACTCCTGAAAAGTTAGGTCATTAAGTACAAACAGTAAGAGAAATAAGATTAAACCATTTCACTCTATGCGTTTTGAATTGTTTCATTTTTTTCCCTACCCATTTAAATGTAGGTTTTTGCTTTATTCTGGACTAAGTATTGCAATGCCAATTAGGGAAGCACTCTGTTCTGCCTTTTCCACTTGGTGCCAAAGGTTGAGTGTAGGAGCTTAAAACAAAAAAACCTAATTCAAAAACACAAACAGACTGAAATCTAGTCCATGGTCATTATAGAGGTTGTTATATTTTCTGCAGCAACCAATGGACAATGAACAAGCTAATAATAACACAATTTATTCCTATTCCAAAACTCTTACTGTTGAGTAATATAGTCTTGATAGAGGAATGTTTCAGTCAGAAATTAAACCATCAGTAAGAATCAAAACATCACTCTTATTAAATAACATTAAAATAAACATGATTAATTTCAAAGCTAGCAAGTATCCATCATGATACTTTTCCAGTGCTGCTTATTGATTTCTTTGTGTTTGCATCCCTTAGAGGTTAGCTCTTGTCACTAGGAAAACTGATGTTTTCTTTACTGGTTTATAAATAATCACCTCATGATCTTCCTCTGGAATGTGACTGGCAACATCAATCTGAATTACTGCATTAGAGGAAGAAAGACTATCCAGACTTTTACATGGCAGGACCATATCAACATCATTGTCAATTACTGCTTTTACACAAGATATAATATATAATTAGAAATTGTCAGTAATTGCTATGATTTATTGAGTATTTCCTTGTGCCAGGCATATTACTAAAAGATCCTTGTCATTTAATCTTCATAACAATAGAAAGCAGATACTACTATTATTATAATTAGTATAATATTATAATCCCATCTCCATTTTAGAGAAAATAAGAGGATTAAATTGTTTAAGCAGTATACCTTTTGAAGGAAATGAATTTCTACACTAATATATAGTTACATATGTATCACGTTTATTTCATGCTAATTTTAATCCATCCCAGAATAAATGAAGGCTATTGGAACCAAGAAAGAAAGGAAGAAAGATAGAAGAAAGAAAGAAAGAAAGAAAGAAAGAAAGAAAGAAAGAAAGAAAGAAAGAAGGAAGGAAGAAAGGAAGAAGTGAATGAATAAAATGAAATTAAAATTGAGACACTATGAGAAGCCTATCTGTCTTGCTGGTTGATCACTGATTTCTTATCAGAGGAAAAAATAACTTCATACAATACATTGTCTGATTTTCCATTTGTTCTTTTTCTTTGGAATTAAGGAAGATAATCAGTATTTTTAAAAATTAAAGCAAGTAATCACAGTCATTTAAAAAATTCAGACATAATTATAGGTATTTGTAGGACACTGTGTGACATTCCATGTATGTATGCACTGTGTAATAATCAGATCAGGGTAATTAAGTGTACCTACCTCAGACACTTATCATTTATTTGTTTAGGGACCATTCAAAGACTCTCTACTCACTATTTAAAAATACTCAATTCATCATTATCAATCACAGTTATCCTACTGAGCTATAGAACATTAGAAGTTATTCCTCTTATTCAACCTCACCCTCTAATCCCATTAACCATTCTTTCTTCTTTCCTCTCCAGAATCATGCTTTCATGTTCTGTGCAGAATAATTTCCTCCCACATCAGGATACTCCACAACATGATAACTAGATCAACAAGTAAAATTTAAAATTTCTCTAAAGAAAAAGTAAAAATAAGTGTTTGTATTAGATATGTTGCCCCAGTTTTTTCAGTGATCATTAGAATCATAACAGCTCATTACCTGAGGGAACAATTATGAAAATGAATTTGAGTCTATTTGCACATACCAATAAAGAAGGTGACTCCCCAACACACAGGTACACACACACTTTATTCTCACCTAGATGGCAGTTATGCTGTCATAAAGGTCAAAAGGAAGATGTTTGAAATATACGAATTGAGAGCCTCAAAGAGTGCCAATACTATGAGAATGAGCAAACTAAGTGCTGAGAGACAATCTGGATAATCAGGTAAATTCTGATTATGGAGAAAGAACAAGAAAAGAAACAGTAAAACCAATTAACACCAAATTCACAAAGCTAATAGAATGTCAGAAAGTGAAGGAACTATGAATGATCAGTACATGGATTAATAATGGGAAGGATAATTAGTTCTACATCAGAAACTTCCCTCAAAACGTTTTAGATCACTATTTTTAAAATGCAGATGCTTCTTGAATCTGGTTAAATATAAAATAAAATATAATGTGCCTATTATTGTATTGTCCTTATAAAATTAAGAAGGAAATTAATTTACAGAAATATTATCCAAAGTACTGTATTCCAACACTACGGACATTTCCAAATTCATATTATTATCATAACCCTGAGTTTTTATGCTTGAATTTATTTGCAGGAAAATTTTAAATTTTTACTGTTTTGATTAATTTTCTCTGAAGTATTTAGGTGTCGGTCCACAATAAACAGTGCTTTTGGTGCAAGTAGACTTATTTCCCATGAAGCTTCCTTGACCTAGAAAACTTCGGTCCAAGAATAAAGATGATACAAGACACATGCACATGTGCTCACACAAATGCATATGCACTCACATGTGGACTCACATATCCTATTCTAATCAGTTAAATGAGTGGAATAAAATTAGCAATTTGGTTAAAACACAACCACTTAGGTCATCCATGTTATTTTCTGTACCTAGAGACCCATTCATTATAAGTTCTTTTTCAATTTCAACATTGAAAGTTTTCTGTACTTTATGTATATTTATGTAGATAATATTTATGACATTTAGTCAACTCAATAAAAAAACTCAACAACTCTGTAAGATTCAGTGAATTTGCCCTATTCCAACCTGAGTCTTCTTTATTGGATGTAAATTGAATATTGAATGTAAGCCAGGTCCCTTTGCTTTACATCTCATACCCCTGAAATCCACCTTCTGCCTTGTTGCCATAGTGATTTATCTACGGGAGGAAACTGTCTTTACCCTGCTTTTGTTTAGCTGGACTGTGGCTCCTTTGCATTTATCCATGTGATATACGTGTCCTCTGGGTCCTGGTCACTCTGCCCCAAATTTATTCACCACTCTCTCTCCGACTTCCCATTCTTTACAATAATACAGAATTGTTTAAAGTTGGTCCAACACATCCATGTCCTTTCAGGATTGCCTTTATTCACTCCTGCTTTTGCTGTTGTTAAAACATGACAGACTCTAACTTGTTTACTTCTTACCTAAAATTAAGGAGTACCCTAGACAGTCTGTCCTCCAACAAGACACTCCTGATCTAGTGAGTTAAATGCCCTCTGTCTTGAGTTTATATATTGTCAACTTTTTCCCTTATCAGGATGATCTGTTTATGGACTTTATTCCTTTAGATTAAAAATTATTTGATGATATAGCCATAGTTTCTTTTTCTTCATTGTAAACTCACCAGTGAGTACTATGTCTGGCAAACTTAGGGAATGCTTATTTGTGGAAATGAAATACTCAGACTTACCTGAAATGAGAGTCGGAATACTATCTTAAGCTAGTTTGATCATTCACAGAAAAATCTTGTGTTATTTTGAAATAAAAATATGCATAAAGGAGGAAGATAGACTCCATCTTTCTAGTAATCTTAAATCCATGCCTTGCTTTGATTTCTTTACTGTTTTAAGGTAATTCTTTCATTTGTTAAATGTCCTTCTTTTATTTTTATAGTTCCTGGGGATAGGCTCTTTGTATGTGTAGTTGTTTTAAACTGTGACCAATTTCTGTGCCAGCAATTCACTTCTAATATGAACCCACCAAAATATCATTTATTTACCCCTCTTTATTCCTGAAGTCTTTATGGACATGGGCAAGAAAAATTGTATGTACAGCACTAAGTTATGGCTTCCTGTTTCATATTCCTTTCTCCTGAGGGAGTCTACTCTCACCAGAGATTGTTTGCAACAAATTTTACCAGTTGAGCCTTACTTAACTTCTTTGTGCAGCTTTGGGGTTGACCAGGCTTGACTGCCACCTCCGACAGCTCTTGGGGAATTGCTCAGGTTGGCAGCACACAGTGTAGTCCTTTCATCACCTACAGGAGTCAGTACCTGGACTGTATGACTGTATCCTCTCTTAGTATAGACATGTTGAACTTTAGAACTGTTTTAGAACTGCTTCAGAGGAGTAAGTCTGTACAACCTGATACACTTCAGTTCTGTGTTCTTAGTAGGATTTCCTGTTTCCTGTTTTCTAAGGTCTAAAATACATCCTCTGGTTCTATTTCCTGAGAGTAAGGCTTTAAATACCTATGTATTCTCCAGGTGTGGTGGTTGCAGAATTAAGAGTTAAAGAACATAATTCCATAATTTTATCTTATTTTGTCTTACATATCTATGTCATTTACTCTATTAAAATCATCTTTGTATATTTTACATTTCTGCATAATATCACTACTATCTAAATTCTAGTAAGGATTCTGGGTAATGTGCAGATAAATATTTCATTTTATTTTTATAAATCTTATATTTTTCAATTAGACAACTAGTTCCTTGAGGGCAGGAGCTAAGCTTGGTATAATTATGTACCCTTGGGTATAATTATGTACCCTTCAAAGCAACTAAAGGAGATGTGCCTAATCAAACTCTTATTAACTTGTTTCTTTTAAAATAATAAATATATTTTTTGTTATGGTTGAAAAATCTAGCATCATATTTTAAAATTTTGATTTGGGTTCTTAATCTTATTAGTTTGTGCAGAAAATGTAGTTGCCATTTATTCTCCTAGTGCCAAAGTAAGAAAATGTTTAGAAAAAAGCAAGATGTTTTCTTTCCTAAAAATGTTAATATTTTTTACCTTTTAAAATTTCTCTGGAGGAAAATTTTTCAGTAGACTTCCATCCAAACATATATAGTTGCTGGGCATAGTGGCGCAAACCTGTAATCCCAGTGACTTGAGAGGCTGAGTCAGGAAGATCATGAGTTCAAAGCCAGCTTTAGCAACTTAGCAAGGCCCTTAGCAACTTAGAAAGACCTCCTCTCTAAATAAAATACAAAAATGGGCTGGGTGTTTGGCTCAGTGGTTAAGCACCCCTAGTTTTAATCCCTAGTACCAAAAAAAAAAAAAGTTATGTAACTATCTAGTTATCACTTAAATAACAAATTAATAATTTGTTCATATTAGATGAAAAATATAAAAATAAAATTGTACCAGGCACAGTGGTGCGCACCTGTAATCCCAGCAGCTCATCTGAGGCAGGAGGATCCTGAGTTCAAAGCCAGCCTCAGCGATAGCAAGGTGGTAAACTGCTCAGTTGAGACCCTCTATCTAACTAAAACACAAAAAGGGCAGGCAATGTGGCTCAGTAGTTCAGTACCCCTGAGTTCAATCCCTGGTACCACCCCAAAATAAATAAATAAAATAAAATTATAAAAAAAATCTTCAATATCAAAACTTGGTGCCGAGTTCAGGAACAATTGCAATTATTTGATCAAACATTGCTACTTAGAAAGAATTAATTAAGAATATTTATAGAATTTTATATGATTCCTGCATTTTAATTGTGGGTTCAATTTAAATCTCTTTCTTTACTTCATTACTTATTACTATCTCTTTGAGCAGTGACGCCTCAACTGTTCTCAAAAGAAACTCCCAAGAGCTCCCTTCTTTTTAATTTTATTTAAGTAGGTCATGACAAAGTTAAAAGATAAATTGTCTTCAAGGGAGAAAGATGCTTTCACACTTGTCAGGGACAAGTTAGTTAGTGGGGGAAGGATATAAAATATAATAAAATTATAGGAGGTAAAATAAAATAACTGAAAAATTAGATTAAATAAGGAATAGAATAATACAGGATTTAAAAGAATCAAACAGCATAGAACACACCCTTCACAGAATACAATTGATCAACAAATATATTAAAAATTGTTCAACATATCTAGCAATTAGAAAACTGCAAATCAAAACTACACTGAAATTTCATCTCACTCGTCAGAATGGCCATTATCAAGAATACAAGCAAAAGTAAATTTTAGCAAGGATGTGGGGGAAAATATACACTCATAAATTGCTGATGGGACAGAAAACAGCACAACTCACAATAGGTGAACTATGGAACCATCCTAGATGCCCTTCAACAGATGAACGGATAAAGAAAATGTGGTGTGTGTGTGTGTGTGTGTGTGTGTGTGTGTGTGTGTGTGTATAATGTAATATACATATAATATATATACTGGAATATTACTACATATACAATATATATATATAAAGGCATATTACTCAGTATTAAAGAAGAATGAAATCATGGCATCTGCTCATAAATGGATGGAACTAGAGAATATCATACTAAGTGAAATAAGTCAGTCAATCCCCAAAAAGCAAAGGTCAAATGTTTTCTCTGATACGCAGGTGATAATTCACAATGTGGTGGGGGGTGGTACTAGGGAAGAATAGAATTACTTTGGATTAGGTATAGGGGAGTGGAGGGAGAGGAAGGAATATGGGGGGAGGAAGAATAATAGAATGAATCAGACATTATTATTACTACCCTATGTATATGTATGACTACACAACAGGTGTTTTTCTATATCATGTAGAACCACAAGAATGAGAAATTATACTCCATTTATGTGTGATGTGTCAAAGTGCCTTTTACTATCATGTGTAACTAATTAGAACAAATTTTAAATTAAATAATTTTCCAGTTTTGGCAAAAAAAAGTAAACAGTCAAACACTAAAATGGATATTGTGAAAACTGGGAGAATCTTTGAAAAATTACTTAGTCATAAATAAATAAAATATTGTCAACTAAATATAATTCTAGTGTATGACAAAACACATTTAGTCAGAAATGGAGTTGGGGTTAAAGTAAGCATGATTTCTAAACCAGGCTCATCTATATGCAGGTGTTGTGTTTCTGTGCTCCTATTTAATTTTACTATGCCTCAGTATCTTCACTTATAAAATATAAAATGTGACTATTGTGAGATTAAGTGAATTAACATTAAAATATTTCATGGAACCTAGTAATTATGATCACTTTAATAATAAATCAATTAATTTGTTCATATTAAATGAACATTGTAATTTCCAGTGTTATTTCTTAATGATCAATGGTTTATGTTTACATTGGATAATATTTTCTACTGTTATAAGACTACTGTGTAATTATATGTACTGAAAAATTTGAATATCTGCATGAAATAAACTATATGCAGGAAAAGTAAAGGTAATATTTACCAAAAGGTCAGTATGCAAATAGAAGAGGTAAATGTATTTGGAATATTTAGGTATTGTCAAGTAACTTCAAGGGGAAAATGATCTGACACTGACACCCAGATTCTGTTAAAAACACATTTCCCAAAATATTGACCACATAGACAGCTTTCTAATTCACGCACTAAAACTAATAAACTCTATCAAAATTTAGCAACAAAGGAACTGTACTAAAAACTAAAAACTGTTTCATTATGAGAAGGAATCTAGAAAATGAACAAAATCTAAACACAGTGTCTTGTAGTAATTTTTTAAAAAATAATTATTTGCCAAAAATGCTAATTCTGATAAAACTATCAAGGTGTTAAGAAGTGTTTTTAAAAAGGTTCTAAAAATGGTTTAAAAATAGTTAGAACCAGCCAACTCTAATTTATCTCTAAAAGATGACATTGTTTAAAAAAAAATTAAGCAAAGCATGGAAGTTTCAGAAAAAATATGTCTTAAATGAATGGCCCAAATATTTTTCACATGTTATATTTCTGGATATCTCATTTCTCAAGACCTCTGACTAGCTCAAGACCCAGTTACCCACATCTGAAGTAAAAGCACCATCTTTCTAACTGGCATCCCTCATTTTAGTATGCTTCCCTCAGCAAACTCTTTCTATTAAGGTTGAATTGGTCTTTTAAAAACTCATATCTGATTAAGTCACCATTCAGCCTTAGATCAATGGATGCTTGAACTTTCTCTTAGCATAAATTCTAGACTTACTACAAGACTTTATCTCTTAATCTGACCATCATTCTCCCATCGATTGAATCCCCATACACTCCTGCATCAAACTCTCTTTTAGTCATAAATAATAAATTCTTTAAATTCCTCAAATAAACTATTTTCTCAAAGTCTCTGGGATTTCATGTAAGCTATTTCATATTTGCATGGAAAGTCATTTACACTATAGAGTATTTCTTATCTTTAGTGGTCCCTCTTCTTACAGAAATTGAGTTCAGGTGAATTTTAGACTTAATAAGGTTTTTGGAAGATACCACAGGGGAGTAGCCTCATAAATTTGAATGAAGAATGATTTTCTTAAGTGCAAACCAAAAGAAATAATCAAGAAGAAAAAGGTATATAAATTGTTCTATAGTAAAATAATTTGTACTCATGAAAATACACAATTAAAAGTGTGAAAAGGTAATTCATCCAGTGGAGAGATATATCTATAACATAGATAACCAAAAAACAGTAAATAAAAAAGATGCATAGAAAATGCCTATAAATAAGTAAAAAATGATAAGACTCTATTTGGAAAAAAGTGGGCAAGAGACTCCAGCTCATCTTCACAATTAGGCTATTCCAATGAGCAGTAAACTCATGAAAAGGTGTTCAACTTTATGAAGAAATTGCATATTAAAACTGCAAGTTAAGAACCATGACATGCTCAGGAAAAGGGTTAACTCCTGAACGCAAGATCAAGGAGTAACAAGGGTGTGAATCATCAAGAATTTGCAGCCTGCTCCTAGTATAAACTTTTGAAACCACCTGGTGAAGGTTTTCTCCCATTTTGTTCATTATGTCTACACACTAAGAGTTGTTTCATTTGCTGGACAAAAACTTTTTAATGTGATGTCAACTCATTTACCAATTCATTCTACCTGAGTCCTATTCAGGAATTAATTGCCTTTGACTGTATGTTGAAATGTTTCCCCTATGTTTTCTTCCAGTAGTTGATCTAGGTTAGGTCTTTGATCCATTTTGAGTTGAATTCTATATAGGGTGTGACATAAGCATCTTGCTTTACTCTTCTCATTACCTGTCTTGCTAAATTGCCAAGATTGGTCTTGAAATTGCCAGCCTCCTTCCTTATCTTCCGAAGTTGCTGGTATTAATGGGCATGTGCATATTAGTTTCATCAACATTTGAGGCATAAATATTTACAGTTTTTTTATCTTATTGCTGAATTGTTTCCATTAGCAGTATGTGGTGACCTTTCTTCTCTTTTCTAATTTTGACTTGATGTTAGCTGTGTTGGATGTGAGAAGAGCTAATCCTGCTTGCATTTAGATTATATTTTTGTTTGAATTAACACATCATTTTAATAATCAGTTCTTTGAATTTATTGTCTACCATTTCACCCACTTTGATATTTATGTATCCAGGTATTGGAGAGTTATACAATATAGAAACATTTAGATGGCTTATTTACTATGTTTCCTACAATTCTGTGTTAAAATTTGCACATATGTTGGTATGGATTTTTTTCTTCCACTATTATGGTAGTGTCTTTCTTGAATATAGAATAGAATAGAATAAAAGCATTAAGTATTAATAGCAGTATATTTAGTAGTAAAATATATAGAAAAGAATGGAATAAAGGAGAGAAGGGAAAAGAGAAGAAGTGAGAAAATCTAATAGGATGCAAGGTATTATCTCTATTTTTTGTATTTGCTAAGAATTACTTTGTGGTCTAAGATATGAATGGTCAACAATATTATGAAAAAAATGTTCAATAATAGTAGCAATTAGAGAAATGCAAATTAAAACTACACTGAGATTTCATTTCACTCTAGTCAGAATAGCAATTATCAACATTACAAGCAACAATAAATGTTGGCGAGGATGTGGGGAAAAAGGTACACTCATACATTGCTCGTGGGATGGCAAATTGGTGCAACCATTATGGAAAGTGGAATGGAGATTCCTAAGAAAACTTGGAATGGAACCACCATGTTGCCCAGTTATTCCACTCCTTGGCACATACCCAAGGGATTTAAAATCAGTATACTATAGTGATGGGGGTCACATCAATGTTCATAGCTGCTCAATTCACAATAGCTAAACTATGGAACCAAGTTAACTGTTCTTCATCAGATGAATTTATAAAGAAAATGTGCTATATATACACAATGGGATATTGCTGAGCCTTAAAGAAGAATAAAATTATGGCATTTGCCAGTAAATGGATGGAACTGGAGACTATCATGCTAAGTGAAATAAGCTAATCCCCAAAAACCAAAGGCCAAATGCTTTCTCTGATATGCAAATGCTGACTCACAATAGGCAGGGGGTAGGGAGAAGTGCAGGTTCACTAAGTTGGATGGGGGTATGGGGGAAGGGAGGGAAGATGGGAGTGGGAAAGACAAAATGCATCAGAAATAATTTTCCTATGTTCATAAATGAATATATGACCAGTGTAACTCCACATCATGTATAAGCACAAGAATGGGAAATGGGAAGTTATACTCCATGTATGTATGATATGTCAAAATACATTGTATGGTCATGTATAACTAAAAAAGCAAGTTAAAATCAATTTTAAAAAACAAGTGAGGAGAGAAATAAGAGAAGGCAAGGGAATAAAATGAGATAAAAGAAAACAAATATCAAGAAAAATCCAATGAATATAAAATTAGATAAATACAAAAAACTTACAATGAGGGAAAACAATAAAACAACATACCAAAAAAAGTAAAGCCATAAACAAACAGAAAAACTATAATATTTGTCCTTGCTAATATCATTAAAATGGTAACACTTATTTCTGAGTCTTCAATTTTAGAATCCACAAGCAATGGGGAGGTTTGTGGTACACAACTAAAGCTAATTTTATTTTTTATAAACCCAAAAAGTCTGAATCTTCTAGGGGAGTATATTTGCTGAACTATCATCCTTCTTGTACACTAGAGAATGTTATCTATTGCAGAGATGATTCATCCTCAAAGCTCTGCTTTTTGTGTCCAGGAATAAGGTGTGGTCATAGGAAAAGCTGCAAGTCAGCCCTCTCCTTCACTGAATCTGTGGTTTGATCCAGATTATATCGTACCCCACATCCCAAGAGCTTTAGTCTTTATGCTAGCCAGGCATATGTAACTCCTGTCCAAGTCCCTGTGGAAAATTCTGTAAATGTCTGTCTGTGAAAGTCATGCATGTCATTGAAATTCAGCATCTGGGTATTGTGTACTGAGAACTTTTCACCAGAACCAGGTACAGTAATCCTGTACCCAGTTCTATTCTGCATCCAAACCTAGTCTGTCCTGTTTTTCTTTTTTTTTTTTTTTTCACACATTCATACTACCAATGTTGAAAAGATGCATGTTCTACCTCCTTCCTCTGCACTGAAGACTCACAGACCAGTGATCATGTCACCAGAAGGGGGCCCAAGGGATTCCCCAGAAGGGAGAAGAGGACCTAAACTCAGGCCTGTAGGGTTCTTGACTTAGACCACAGAAAAAGATTTTAGGACATATCAGAGAGGCACAAAGAAAGACTTAATCAAGAAAGCAAAGATATTTATCTAGGAAAGCTAGCAATATAGAAGGGTATACACTCAAAGAGAAGAATATGGTTACTTAAGAGTGAAATGCTTCTGTGGTCTCCTTTTTAAAAGAAACTTTGTAAAAATTGAATCATAAAATTGTACAAGGGTGACATCAGACTGGTATGCTAAATTTTCTTAATCATGGAGCTCAGAACAAGTCATGGTAGTCTGTTCTTTTAGGAGATGTAGGTTGAGGTCATCCAGTCAGTAGATAATGTTTGTTATATACTCCTAAGTCTCTAACAATAATATCCCTTTGCTTCATTTAGTCTAAAGAAAGTATGTTATATAAGCTAATTATGTATATAGTCATTAAACTTCTGGACACACAATATTCTAAGATTCAAGGGATTTTTACAAATTCAGATAGGTGAAAAACAGATTTGGAGAGGAAACTTATGGGGGTTTGTGAAGCATTTTAGATTTAAAGGACAGGGTTTTATCCTTTCCCTATCAGCTTCCATTCTGTCTCAGTCTATCCTGTCTCAGTCTCACTTTTTATCATAAAAGATCCCAGTGGATCATGCCACAATCTCACTCCTGAGATCTGATTATCTCTCACCCATCAACTCAATGAAAAAAAAAAAAAATGTCCTTTGTAGTTTAGGCTGTGTTAGTTAGCTGTATAATGGTAACCAAAATACCTGACAAGAACTACTTAGAGAAGGAAAAGTTTATTTTGTCTCATAGTTGCAGAGGTTCAGTCCTTGGTGGGCTGATGGCATTGCTTTAGGTTCAAGATGAAATAGAACTGTACAGTGTAAGGGCATGATGGAGAAAGAATGCTCCATTCATGGCAGCAGGAAGCAGGGAGTGGGAAAGGGGCCACAAGAAAGATGAACCCTTCCAGAGCATGCCCCTCTGTGATCTATTTCCTCCAGTATGCCCCATTTGTTTACACGAACGATCTGATCCACTCAGTTCTTTCAAACTTGGAAAAACTGATTAGGTTACAGCTCTCATAACTGAATCATTTGACCTCTGAATATGCCTGCATTAACACAGAGTTTTGGGGAAACACCTCATATTCAAACCATATCATTCTGACTCTGGCCCCTAACAGCTCAATTCTAAATCACAATGCAAAATTCATTGAGTTCTTCTCTGAGACTCTGTAGTCTTAACAGTACCAGATTGCCCTAAAATCTGAGTCCCAATTCTCATCTGAGACTCAAGACAAACTCTCTGCTGTAAGCTCTTGTAAAGATCAAAAGAAAATTACATATATCAGTATAAAGTGGCACAGAATAAACACTCACATTCTAAAAAGTGGAAGTAGTGGCAGAGAAAGAATTGGTGGAACTTAAACAAGACCAAAACTTGTCCAGACAAACAGGTCCCATAATTCCATGTATAGCTTCTAAGAGGCATGGGATTATGATGTACTCTCCAAAGGACTTGGGAGAGCCTTCTCCTTTGTCCTTGCTAGTTGCAGTGCTCATGACCTCTCTTAGCCTGGCTTTCTCCATAGCCAGTAGCTTTCTGTGGGAGATAGTCCACATTACTGGCATTTCTTAATTCCTGAATTCTCCATTGTAGTCTCAGTTTCACCTTCACAGATTTATGTGTCACCTTCTCATGGGCAGCCCACAGTGATTCTGACCCTGCTACACATTGCCTAATGTTTAGTTGGCTTTTTCACTGCTGTGACTAAATAATCTGACTAGCACAATTATAGAGAAGGAGAGGTTTATTTGAGGGCTCATGGTTTCAGAGGTCTTTGTCTATAGAAGGCCAGCTCCATTCTTCAGGTCTCAAGGTAAAGCTGAACGTCATGGTGAGAGAGCGTGGTGGAGATAAGCAGCTTGCTTTACACTAATCAGGAAAGAGAGAGAGAGAGAGAGAGAGAGGAAGGGAGAGAGAGAAACTCTATTCTCCAGATACAAAATATATACCCCAAAACCATGCCCCAATTTCATTCTCCCCCAGCTGTACCCTACCACTTCAATTAATCCCATCAGGGATTAATTCAATAATTGGGTTAGGATTCTTACAACTTATCATTTCTTCTCTGAACCTGCATTGTCTCACAGATGAGCTTTTGGGGGACACCTCACATCCAAACCATGAGACCTAACCTCTCTGACCTTTCTCTGAGTTCTTGGCAGAAGCCTCCATAACTCCCAACAACTTCCTAGTCCCCTGACTTCCTTTTGTAAGCAGAGTGCCTCCAGGGACTCTTCCCAAAGGAATTTTTAATTGTACACCCTGAGTCTGTTATGGGTGTCATCTTGCAAATTCCTGGGATGCTCTAAAAATATCTATCTTATCTATTGTTTCTGTGCAAAGTACTTGACTTCTCTTCAGGTGAACTAATCTCTTCAACTACCATAGTTTCTGTGACTGTAATGTTCATGCGTTGTTTTGTTTTGTTTTGCCCAACTGCAAGTTTTTAAAAATTCTTCAGCTCTCCTTCATGCTCTCAATTCTCACAGCAAACCTGACTAAAAGGTAATAGCAGATTCCATGACACTGGTTGGATGTTGTGATGCCTTGAAATTTCCTCCATCAGATTAATTAGTCCATCATCTTTAATTTCAGCTTCACACAAAATCTCAGGATATAGGCAAAATATAGACAAGTTTTATTTTATTGTTTTATTTATTTCCAGAATATTGCATTAATGGACCCTACTGGAGTCCCTGTTCTGCTCTGAAACTCATGAGTACAGTGTTTACTGTCTTCATTCCTCTCAGCATTCTGGTATTGTGAGATCCCACCAGAAGCACATATTAAGATCTGTTTATAGCATTCTAAGGTTTCTCCTTCCTGCATCTCCAAATCTTTCCAAATTTATCCCAAAAATCAACTTAAAAGGCTTATGAACACAGGGTCAGGTTAGTCAAAGCAATGATCCCCTATCTGGGTATCAATTTCTGTATCAGTTATCTGTGTATTTTTGTGAAAAGAAAAACCTGATCTTTTTGATTTAGTTTCAGATGTTTACTCAATGGTGGACCGAATGCATTGCTATAGCCCAAGGTGAGCAAAAACCATATTTAGAAGGGTCTGGTAAATGAAGTCTGCTCCATTCATCAGCCAGGAAGCCAAGGGAAGAGGAAGAGGTGTCATGGTTTATATGTAAGGTGTCTCCCAAAATTGGGGTATATATTTTGTCCCTGGCATGAGGACTCTCTCTCTGCTTCTTTGTGGTCATATCCTCACCTGCTTTTCTCTGCCACACTATTCCACCATGATGTTCTGCTTTACCTCAAGCCTCAAGGAATGGAGCTGGTTGCTATGGACTGAGACCTCTGAAACTGTGAGCCTCCAAAGAAACTTTTCTTCTTATAATTGTTCTTGGCAGGTCTTTTGGTCACAGCAGCCACAGCAGCAGAAAAAAAAAAAAAAAAGAAAAAAAAAAGTCTGATTAAATCAAGGGGCCACTGGAAAGATTAAAAACTTTCAGGGCATTCCTCCAATGACTTCCTCCTTTTCTCACACTCCATCTGCCTATAGTTATCATTCAGTCCATCCAAACTATGATGTACTAAGTAGGTTAGAGCTCTCATAAGCCAATCATTTACCCCTGGATATTCTTAAATTAACACAAGAGCTTTGGGGGAACCTCATATCCAAACTATAACATAGAATTACACACAGACACACACACACATACACACACACACACACATGCACACACATACACACAAAGGGTTTCTGATCTGCACAGAAAGCCTAGACAATCAATCTGCTTTTAAAATGTTTCTCTCCTTGACTTTCACTGAGTCCACAGGAAGTGCAGCGAATTTCCTTTCCTGGGTTGGTCTACTCTACAATATCCAGGTGCCCATTTTGCCAGATTGCATATTTCCCCTGATAGTAGGTTCTTCATTTCCTGAAATGGCTAAGGATTTTTCTTTCAGCTCATGGGATGGAACCTTCCCCTCCACTATGGAGCTGCCTCATACCCAGAGCTAGTGCAGTCTATTTCTTTTAAATTCTCTTATTATTCTAAAAAGTAATATGTCTGGATTTTACTTGGTCACTGATGCTCTGGATTGCATCTCAGTGCTTTCCCATAGATACCCTACATCATCATGCCATTGTTAAATTGTTGATTTGATGTAATGTTGAGGAGTAGCCAGTAATGCCAGATACCTCTAGGCTATCATTTTTATGCCTTCTCCTTTAATATTCTTTTCTTGACTTAGGTAGTATTTATTTGGATTAATTCACAAGTGGTTAATTTAGTCATTTGAAGACTCATATAATTGCATTTTTTTATAAAATATGCTATACTTAAAATCATAGTATTTAAAACATAATACATGTTTTAGGGGATCCACTAAAGCCACATGCTGTCAGTCAGAAAATACCTGGAGAAGATTAAGCAAGAGTTTCCTACTAAGACTTTATGCTGCTAAGAATGATTAGGAAGGGAAATGGTATAATGTGTATGACCAGTATACAAAAGTCTTTAAAAAAAATCCTACTTTTAGGAATGTGTCTAAAAGAATTGTTCAGTGACCCCCAGATATTTATGTGTAAGAATGGACATCATAGCATTATTTGATAGAGGTATACATTTCAATCTAAAAAGACACCATCATTTACCCAGTGTTTTAAGTCTTAAGTCCATGATCATGTTTATATTCCCTTTCCTTTAATGCCACATCTAGTTCAATCTGAAAGTTATTTATTTTTCTCTGTATCTACTGGTAACTCTACAGTTCTCTCACCATCCCCAGGCTCTGCTCCTTCCACTCAATGCTTCTTAAAATCTATTCTTCAAAGTTAGTCATAACAATCTTTAAAAAGATATATCTGATTCTATCAGCCTCCTACATAGAACTCTGTGCAAAAGGAAGGCGCTACACTATAAAGCCATTCAGTAAACATTCAATCATAGTATTGTTCTTTCCTTTAGAAGAATTATTATTATCTGAATTTTTATTTATTTTCTGACTTGTTTTCTATTTTGGCAATAGAATGAAAGCTTATAAGAAGAAGGACATTGACTTCATTTGTTCATTAATGTGTGATCATTTTCAGAAATTTGGAATAAAGCATATTTGGTACAAATTTAAATGTTCAACCTTAGTATTTAGAAGTACTAGATGAGGCATTCTGTAGCTACTAAAAACTATGTTGAAGATAAAAATCTCTTCACACAGAAGATGAATCAATGTCTATTCTAAATCAAGATGAAAGTTCTAGTGTTATTATGTAAGCCATAGAGTTTTACTGAACATCTGTTATAATAAAATATTTAGAAGTGACAATTAAAAGTAAAAACATATGCAAAATAATCATAGCTGCTTTTTTATATTCATTCTATTCATTTATTTCCAAATATATGATGCCAGTGAAATATCTTCCCTTTACAACATGATAAAAAGACAAAGAAATTAAGAGATATCTCCATTAAGATGATTTATTGATTAGGATGATAAACTGTACACATACATATACATTTCCCTAATTTTGATCTAGGGAATCCTAACTAAAATTATAGTATGATGAGAATCATATCTGACTGCTTTTGTCTCTGAGGCTCAATGTCCCTACTGACTCTTCCACTCTATAGTATGCACAGAACTACTTGTCTATTCTCAAAATTGAGATGGGGCTGCAAGTTCATCTTTATCATCATTTCACAGTAAAAATGATTTAGCAACCACATGGAAAACATGCAGAGATACTTTCCTTCAGATTTTTTGTTACTTCTGATTATAGTCATTTAAGACAGAATTTTATCTGGAAATGTGCCTAGCTCTTCTCTAACATATATGAACTGATAATTTAAAAAGATACATAGGACTGATTTTTCTTTGACATGAAATTTATATTTCAGAGTTGCCAAATCATGTTGAAAAACTTTCATCTTTTAAAGTTGGCAGCAGCATTGATTAAGACTTTGAAACATCATATATTATATCATCTGCAGTTTATTTGTTTTTAATCCTTTGTCAAAATACCATTACTACTTTATATGTCAGATATTTGCCCTAAGTGCAGAAACAGATTTTGGGTGATTTTATGCTTTTTTCCCTCCTGAGGAAGAGGATACTACTTTAATGAACACACTCATTTGATTAATATTGACTTTCCTTCTTAAATGTGAGTGAGGAAGAGAAATTTACTGAGTAAGTCAAGGAGCCCTTTCTTGAGGGCACTGAAAAATCAGTCATTATGAGTTAGCGTCAATAAGAAACATTTACACAAATTAGGTCAATGATGTAGTTTAGTCGTACAGCACTTGCCTAACATGTGTAAAACCTTGTCTGAGTTTGATCCTTAATGCCAAAAAAGAAAAAAAAGAAATTAGGCCTGGTGGTGCACCCCTGTAATCCCAGGGTCTCTGGACCTCAAGTTCAAAGCCAATTCAGCAATTTAGCAAGACCGTATATAAAAATAACAATAAAAAAAAGGGCTGGGAATGTACCTCAGATGTAAAGCGCCCCTGGGTTCCCAGTTCTGAAAGAAAGGAAGAAATTTTTATGCAAGTGGCAACAATTAAGAGAGAATACTTTTTAAAGCAAAAGGCGAAAGGAAATATAGCACTAATGTGTCAAAAAAGAAATGATGATGAAGCCACCAGGGAAATGTTGGCTCTTATGTGCCAGAATCTATGTTAGGAGATTTATTTACCTCTGATCTCCAAGTTCACTATATTTAATCAGAATTGCTATTACTATCTTAATTTTAAAAGTACAAAATCAGGAATAGCCCAGTGTGGTGGTGCACACCTATAATCCCAGAGACTCAGGAGGCTGAGGCACTTGGATGGAGAGTTCAAAGTCACCCTCAGCAAATTAGTAAGACCCTAAATTAGCAAGAGCCTGTCTCAAAACATAAAATAAGGACTGGGATGTTGCTCAGTGGTTCAACACCCCTGGGTTTAATACCTGTAACAAAAACAAACAAACAAAAATCAGTAACAGAAAATTAAAGGAATTAGGTAATTGATTAACTCTATAAAGCTTTTAGTTGACATAGAGGATATTTAAAACAAGTTTTGTCACACTGAAGATCTTCGCAGTATCCCATGGATTACAAATATATCATCTCTCTCCTTTTCCCTCAATAGATACAGCAAATAACCCATGACTTTTGTTTCTGTGTAGCAACACTCCTTTCAAAACCTTCTAAACACAGAATCTATGTATTATTTACCTATTGGTCAGGTTCTTTTTAAATATATTCACAAGTTAGAGTATAAATGGAAGGAACAGAAATAAGCATAACCATTCCTGTTGAGGTTGAAAATAATAAATGTACAGTGGTGTATATATTTACGTTTCAACATTAATAGCAAAGTACATAGCAGAAAATTAGAAACAACATAAAACCCTAATGTATGATAATTGATTAAATAAATCTAACCATATTCTTATAATAATCATTCATTTTTAATATTAATGAATATATACATTAATGCAGATATAGCTGTGGATATGCAAACTTAGAGAATATGATATGTGAATGGAAAGATTTATAGTTGATATATAGTATGCTATTTTTGAGGATAAAATCATATTTAAAAAGCTTAAGAATGCATAGACTATAGTAAATTATTTCTGAAAGATTACATGATTTATTCTTTTCATTGTACTTGAAATTTTGTGGTTATATATTCTTATAATATTAAAAATCAATTTATTCTGTAATAACTACAAATAAATAGAAAATGAAACTATCTCTGCAAACAATAGCATCAACAAAAATTGCCACTGCATAATATAAGACAATAGCTGGATACAAAGGGAAGATACTAGGGAAAAAGACACAGATTAAAACATCCCTGAAATGACCACATTCTTCTACTTACTGTAACTTACAGTTTTTGGAATAGCTACAGAAGTCAAAATCAAACAAGATAAGACCTATAGAATGGCTATGCTAAAATGTAAGTTGAGTTTAAAATGCAAAAAGTAGTCATTTTGTTTGTTTAATTTGAAATAGTCTCTTAGAGCAGAATTAAGAATGGGAAATTAATTGCTTTCAGCTGCCAACACTATTCTTTTCTTTTTTCTGACACCAATAGTAGATTTTAATTAAATGTTTTTTTTAAAGATCAGATGTTTTATAATTAATTAGCAAAGAATATCTTCCTGTAACTTACTTTATTTAAAACGCAATACACATTTACTGTGAATATAATCTACTTGGGATTTAAATATGTTCTTTTTGATACTCCTTTTATTATTTTGAACTACTTAATGAGCTTTTTTAGTTCATTAGATTTAAACATATTTCTTCCCAGTCTACTTCCTTTACTTTGGAGCAAAAGTTGTGCCCTTACATAATGCTTGGCTCATGGTACATAATAGGTTTATTAACTTAATTTCTTCAATAAGAATTTTTTTAGCATTTGAGTAAAAGATAATATTTTTCCACCCTTTCTAACAGCAGCATGCTGAGTGGTATGCTTTGCAGTTATTATTGGTTATCCTTATAAGTGCATTTTTTACACTTATTTAACCACATTCATACCTTCTTCTAAGCAGAGTAAACCCCTCTAAATTTGACCACATGGTTTCTGTTTTTATTTAGTTAATTCACTAGTAGTAACCTTAAAGCATATTATAATAATAATCACAAAAAGTAAATTATCATTGAGAATTTACTATGTAGAAACATAATTATGTGTGTCCTTCCATCTTAATCTTTGAACTATTAAAGTCATCTTATCTTACAAGTGGGACAGCTGAGAACAAGAGAGCATAAATTACAATGGACAATCCTGGACACACACCCAGGCCAGGCTGGATCTATATTCATGCTCTTCAATATGTTTGTTGGAAAAAAAGAATGATTCTGTTTTTATTTTTGCTTTTATTTAATCCAGTCTCTGATAACCATAGACATTTCACTCCATACATGGTGCAGACAAATTAACAATCATTGAAGTGTATGAATTGCTCCTAGTAATTACTTAGCATTAACTTTTATACTTGATGGACTCCTCCCTTTTCCATCCAAGACTCTTATCTCACCAATTTTTAGTTTTCAAACCTGTATTTATACTGACTTAGTCCATCTGAAAGTACTTCTACTTTAGGGAACGTACTTCTTTAAGTGATATAAAAGCATAGATTTCACTGAAAATGTATTTATTGGAAAAGCAAACACTTTTAAAGTCTGTTTTTCCCTCAGAAATCAATCAGCAGTCCGATAGAGCTCTGAAGTTTCTACTACTCCAGTTCCAGAAAAACAGGTTTGTTTCTAATCAAAAGGTTTAGAAACCCATATCTCAGACAATGTTATCAATTTAAATGTGATAATTGGCAATAATGGAACTTCTTAATATATTAAGATAAACTAACACACAGTATTGCTACACCGTGGGAATCCTCTACAATTTGAACTCATATTTCATATCAAAAGCTCCTTTACATATATGAAGTGTAACAGACTAAAGAGGATGAAACAAACCTCAACTGTCCATGTTATAATTCTTCCCAGTGTAAAAGAGAAAGCTACAGTGAATGTCACAGTCAGTGTGTATCCCACTTATTTGAGTACTTACTTTGTGTCTTCATTTATACTATGCATATAGCACCTTTACTACACTATTTCCATTTTGTTGCTGCCATGCCTGACATTGACAGCGCCTATAAGCTTGATGTTTCTTATTTTAAATTCTTCAATCAGTGATATTTGAAATTACTCAGCTTTCAGTTTAAGAGAAGTTTAAGTATGACTTAGCTTAAAAATTATGGAGCTTATATTTCTAGATCTTATGTAAACTGAAATCACAAGCTTTAACCAATTCTTTTTTGCAGACCATTTTCTATGCATGAACTGTTTTAGAGAAGACTAAATCAGTGAGAGCAGGAGGGATGTTTAACCCAATTAGAATTCATCTAAAAAGCATCTAGCTTGAGAAGGAATCGAAACTTAAATGTCTGAGAAATTACTTTGATTTTAAAGTTTAAGAAGAAAGATAATTTGAACCTCTGAATTTTAGTAAACTTAGTAACACCGCTGGAAAGAAATGTATATTAAAGAACTAAAAATCAGTGACTATATCACTGCTTTTAGAACTGTAGTGAATATAAATGCATATTATATATATGCACAGGGAATATATATGTAGCTCTATATGAGGATGCACACCTAAGAATTAGAAATATATCTCTTTACAAATAAGTCAAATTGAAGGAAACAGCCTACAATTGCATTTGATACATTTAGATGAATGTTATAAATAAAGCCAAGAAAGACCATTAACTATGATTTCAAATTACTTCTTATTTCTCTTTCTGCAAAAATAATTTGGAAACAAAAAGATTATTGTTGGTGCATTTCAAATTATCAAGACTGAAATATTAAAAGGTACCTTCAATTCCATAGTTATTTAAAATACATTCTTTTTTCCTATAAAATGGATGAAGAATTGCCTTTGTACACTTGATGTGTAAAGGACCACACATTTTCTATTTCCTCAACTTACGTTTTTTTCACATAAAATACTATGGAGACAGTGAAGTTAAATTTCTGAGCAACTTAAACTCCCTAAGTAAAAGTCCACAGGAGGGATAGGATATTCTCTCCAGAATTGTCCAATTGTTTCTGTAAACATCACGAAAGAATCATAGGTATGGTGTAAAGAAAATTCTTATTCAGAAAGCCGATTTCTTTGAAGGATGATGTTCATACCTACAGTCCAGAAAATGCAAAAATTTAGATGATAGTGTAGTTGAAATGTTTAATAATGCCATTCTTTGCCATTCGAATGCTTTTAGGGTCAAAATCAGAGTACTTTCCCAGCTCCTGAAGCAGAAACACCAGTTGATAAATTGGTGCACCAGATCATTCTTAACTCAAAATTTATCACTCATGAGGTTCATTTTGTTTAATTTGAGGCTATGTCTGTACTGAAGAAACATTGTAGGAGCACAATGGGTTTCTAGCTGAAACAGTTGAAGAGTTGCATCAGGGGAGTTTCATGATCTGAGAGCTTTTGGTGTACAGCTCCATCTAAACAGTAATCCAACAAGGAAATATGTGGACGTGGCCACTCATTAAGAATCTGACTTTAGTGAACAGGATTATGTGTAGGTTGTCCTTAAATACCAATAAATGAACAAAAAAAACCCAGTGAATATGGAGTTTTTAGGGATATATCTATAAATAAGAACTCTGAAATGACCTGTTTGAACAAAGATGCAATTATTTGTGAGCTATAATATTTGAAATTCATATTAGGAATATTTTATTAATAAAATTGATACTAAAATAGGTTTTCCTCTATTCTTCTGCTATGCATTTTCACAAATTATTTTTACTTTCATTTACGCCACAGTTTTACCAATTCCCTTGGGACTATTTGCAAATCATAAGTATAGATCCCACCTCGCCTGTTCAGAGGAACTTCCGTCTCCTATGATCAGTAGCTTGAAAGAAAAGTCAGGGATTTTTCTCACTGATCTTTATCTTTCTAAACTTAAGATAATAAGTAGAGATTCACACATAACAGGCAAAAATCAGTAGATGATATTAGCAGACCATAAGAATGTTAGTTGATACATCATCAATAGTTTAGACACTTCCAATAGCATAAAGTGCAAAATTCAAATATTCTGATTTAGTACCTGAAGTCATGGATATTAGACACCATCATCACCTTCCCGTGCTGTTCACCCTAGCTCCAGCTACACACACACCTAGTAATACCATGAATAAACAAACTAATTCATAACTGCTTTTGACCTTGCTTTTCATTGTAACTGTATTAGTTATCTATTGCAAATTACCCCAGTCACAACAGTCTAAAAAACAAACACATATTCTCTCAAAAATCACGATGACAAGAATTCCAGAAGCAAACAAATTGATTTTGACTTTGAGTTTCTAGAAATGTTTAAGTCCAGCTGTAAGTTGTGTCACTGGAGTAAACTCTACTTCCAAGTTCACTCACATGGTTATTGGTAAGCTTTAGAGAAAATCTACTTCCAAACTCCCTTCCTAGTTTAAGAAAGGCTTCGGGTCTGACATTCTGCCAGAATGTCTCATTAGATGGCAGCCGACTTAGAACTCAGTTTTAAAAATGAACTGTTTCAAGAAATTTCCCAGTACCTATATCCTGTTTCATATTCAAGATCTGGCTTCAACCTGTCTTATTCTTACTGTCTTGTTCCAACACTTATAAGCAAATATCCTAAATTCCACTGAAACATGTACTTCTCCCATATGATATAGTGTTCTTTGTATCTCCATTTTTTTTTTTATTGCCTATAAACTGGGCCAAGAATGTTCTTGTCTCATGACCTCCTACTCATCCTTCAAAAATCTTCTCCAATACCATCTACACTGTGTAATTTCTACCTACTTTTCTGATCCCATCCAAAATAATTGTTTCCATTTTCTCCAGCACCAATGGGAGTTAGCTTCTACTTGGCATATGGAACATATTCTATTATACTATAACTTACCCGTGTGCTGCCTCCATATGGGTAAAAAACATGTCAAAAACTATTTTCACTGCTCTTTAATCTGTGCCCGACACAGTCACAGAAACAGTATTTAAATTTGGGTTTAGGGATGTATGACATTTTTGTTGTGATTATTTAATGAAGTGACAATGTTTAAAATATTAGAGAAAACCAAATATGATCTTTTTACCTCATTAAAACATCATTCTTCATTTGCTAACACATCTATAAAGTGTTCTCTGTGTTCAATAAGTTAATGAGGAAAGGAATCAGAGGTATAATGTGGGTTTTGATCAAGAATTTTTCTCCTGTTGTATATGGCATTCAGGAGTTGATGATAAATTACTAGTTTGAAGACCAGTATTTTCCATGAACACTTTACATAATATTTAAGTTCTTTGCTTCTGGGAGCTTTGTAGTTACCATATTCAAAAACTGCTTTTTATTTGCATGTTTTCAGTGATTAATACATTTCCCATATGTTTTTGTTGAATCCTTCTGTTACCATCATTTAGCTCATATACTTTAAGGATGACCCATTTTATTGCCATTTTAATCTGTCTTCAATATATCTAAATGATTAATATTATCAGACATTTTTCTTTTAGGATGTTGGTTAGCTTGGTTAACTAGTCATAGTAAAATTGAATGTGATTAGAATAAAAGCATTTTGCAAATGTTACTGAAAAGCATATATAAAAAATACTAGATTTCTCTATAAGCACTTGTATTTTTAAAAGAATCAATGGCCAAGTAAACTGAGCTTTGGTCCCTAAATCTTTACAGTGACAACTTACTACAGCTATAACACAATTAACTACTGAATCTTTCTTACTGAAAAAAGTAAATTACTTTCAGGCTTGATTTAGAGGTGCTTCTTTTAGAGTTTAATTTCTGTGCAATTCTTGGTTTGTGAAAGAAATTATAATGAGGCAAACCTATCTCTGCATCATCACTAACTATCAACTCTTAATGTTACATGCCTGAATTTTCAAAACTAAGTGGAAGATGAAAAATAATGCAAGCATGCTTATTTCAACACCTTCTAACATTTTCAATAAAGCCACTATGTATTTTTCATGAGTGTATATTATTCAGATGATACAGTATTTACCTTTAACATTTAGATCTGCTTAACTTAGGACTCTGAAATTTAATATTTATGCTGTAATTCCATTTGTGTGAGGATGGTTAAAATTTATTAAGCATTTTATGTAATATATTTTTATTGAGAATCAAATTGAACTGTCACTTGTTAAAAACTGTTTTAGCATCATAATAATCCAATTGGTCTAGTGTGATCAGCCCAACTCTGAAGGAGTAAACTTGAGGCTTAAAGGAGTATATGACTCAGGTTACCTAATAGATTTGCCAAGGTTCAAAGAATTTTATAACCTCAAATTCTATCCTTCCCATTATTTTACTTGTTCTATATTTATTCTCATTTTTAAGTTGATGTCTTTATACAGCTGACAGTTTTCTTTTACAATTTAGTTAAGAAAAGTTATGGAATAAACTTAAAATTAATTATCTTGATACTAGTTAAGATTTAATTTTTAAGTTTTATGTTGTTGTGGCAAGAACACACTTTTTCACAAAGTTTTAAGAGCATAGTTGTTGACTATACAGGTAATACTGTACAGAAGATATCTAAGGACATAATCACCTTACTCGATTGAAACTTATATCCATTGATTAGTAACACCTTATTTTGTCTTTCTCACAGCTCCTAGCAACCACCATTCCACTCTTTTTGATTCTATCAATTTGAATATTATAAACGTCTCATATGTGGAATTATGCAGTATTTGTCTTTCTCTGACTGGCTCATTTTCCTTAAGGTAATGCCCTTAATGTTCATCCTTGTGGTTGCATATTGAAGTGACATGTGCTTTGCTAGATCCAGGCTGGTCAGTTCTCATTCCTTACCTGCAACATCTGACATACTCTCATCCTCTTCCATTTGAAACCCTTTCTTCACTTGACCTCAACCACTCCCTTTTACTCCTTCTAGCTGAATTTACTTTTGAGACCTCCAAATATTTGTAAGTCCTGTTGATTCTCCTTTATTTTCACTGCATAAGTAATCTCTATCATTTTTTTTTCACGATTCGCAGCTTTTACATCATCCCCTAACTCCCGAATTCATTGATATCTGCCTATGGGTCATTTATATTTAATATAATAGTTTAATAAATATTTCAACAATTATCCCATGCCAAACTGTGGATTTCTACTCCAAATCTGTTTCTTAACTCTACATAACACATCCTAGGAAGTGGAATCTTCATTCTCTCAGTCTCCTGAGTTGACTACTTCTCCCATCTATTACTCCCTCCCTCTCAATAGTCTGAACTATATCCTTTATCAGCCAAATGCTGGTACACTGTCAATGCAAAATCTTTGAAACTGTCATGATTGCATCCCAATTATAGATTCTCTACAATATCTATTCAGCTTTCATTTCAAATGTCATTTATCAGAGAGCCAGCCCTGAATAGCCTAAGTAACTAGCAACCCTTTCCCTTCCCCAACCCTCTTACTTTCCTCTTACATCTTTCTTCAAGCACTAGTACTATGTATACTACCATTGTATTTTTTGTCTTTTCTCACACAAATACAAGCTCCGTAAAGGCTTCATTAAATAATACTTTTCAAACAAGGTGAAGAAATCATTTAAAAATATGCCTAATCATTGTATTTTAACACCTTATATAATAAAGAATACATCTCACATGAAAGACGAATATACACTTCAGATTTGTTTTCACAGTGTTCAGAATTGTATTGCACAAAGGAGGAAAGATTCTCACAGATCCTAAAGAGGTTTTCTCCAGATACTCTGCACAGTTACTGTCTTTTCATTTTTCTTTGGTTAGGGGCTTCCCTTTATTCACATGCCTCTCTTCCCACTACATTTACCATACTGGACCAATCCTAGAGAAAGATAAAATCATCACAATTAATCTGGGGTAAAAACCCTAACTGCCTTTCATAAGTGAGCAAAATATATAAAGAAGTTAATTTATTTAATCAGATTAGTAATGTATGTTTTGATCATATACATCATATCTTTGTAGTTTATGTGTTTATTAATATAGCAGGTACTCATATGCACACAGATATCAAAATGTCCTTAAGTTATCAAATATGTATTACCCCCAAATTAAAATTACTCCCTAAGTTTAGAAGTTATTGGAAGATGGTTTTCTGATTAGTTTTTAAGAAGCAAAAGTAATAATATTTCAAAAATAAGTAGCAAGTTTTCAATTTATAGCAGTATTTTACTTCTAAGAAGAAGTTTAAACAAAGCTTTCCTTATCAGAGTACTTTCATTCTTATTATTTTTTTTGTTTTGTCTGTAAACAAATCACTATTGCAAGACTCTTACCTCCTCTGTAATTACTGTAGCTTAAAAAAAGTTCCATTCAGAATGAGATTACAAGAAAATTATAGACATAAGCCACACTTAAAGTTGTTTAATATGACAGTTGGAATAGCTTTCACTCTGCATGTATTACTTGGCTGGTGTGAGATAATGCATGATACAATTTTAGTTTTAATTCAAAGTATTAAAATGAGTCTACTTCTCATGTGTTTTCAAGAAAAGTGTTTTTTAGAGGCTAATCTCTGTAAACAGTATTTTCCACTTTAATTAGCAATGCCTCATGAAACAGAGTATGTTTTTCTAGTGCTTTTTAATTTTTTCCTAAAGCCTCTTAGGGTATGTATCATTAGATAGCAATTAGTTCTTTTTTCTCTTCAATACAGTAAGCTCCAGGGCAATATTCTCAGGTTATACTAATAAACTATTACACAATCCCTGCATCACATAATTTATGATCTATTATATGTTTTTAATTCACTCTGATGACATAAGTCACACCCAAATGTTTCTAGAATTCTTACTATGCCATCAGGTCTTTATTGTTCTATTCAGCTCTATGTAAATATTATTTTATCCCATATTTACATATTATCTTACTTTTAAAAAATCATTTTTCCTCCTGAAAGTATGCATGTCTTCTTTTATTTTTGTGGTCTTATGTGTAATAACCTTCAAGGTACTATTTATGACTATCTGAAACTCATTCAGGAAGTCTTCTTTTCAATCCAAATTATTGAAAATTAGAAAATACCTGTAGAGAACAAATCTGACTGCAATCCTATGCTTCGTTTTCTTTTCTTTCTCCTTTTTTTTCTGCATGTGTGTGTGTACATGGGAGCAATATACATAACCTTAGACTCTTGTAAGAAATTTCAATAGTTGGGATGTCAGTTTTAGAGCTGCCCACAAAAAGATAAGCAACACTTGCCAAGAGCTACTTGAAGAGATTGTCTAGAATCATCCTTAAGCCTCAAAAGAATAGATAAAGCATAGGTGTGTCATCAATATCAGTTTAACCTAGAATTTTGTTACCATTTTAAAAAATTTCTCACCTGATTGCAAAATTTAGAGCATAAAATACTTCACACAGGAATAAAATTTACAGAGATGATTATTGTGCCTGAAATGCATTCTTACTTAAGAGGTAGAGGTGCATCCAAGAAAATGTTTGTGGATATACATGTGCGTTATATGTGTATATTACTTTTTAAAGTACTTACATGGCATTTCTGAAAATTCCTCTTTGAAAAAATTATGCATAGCAAAATAAAAATATTTGCAGTAGGCTGTTCTGAGCATCTTGACACATCATCTTTACAGCTATTGTGTCTATTTCTAACTTTTTTTTTTTCCAAGCAGAAAACACTCTAATTTGTTAACAGTTCTCAGAGAACATAACCATGAAAAGAGGTCTGGGGGGCACATGATATTAGTAGTGGAGTCGTAAATATATAGAGCTGTGATGATGCAAATGACAGACCCCAAAGCTCAAGGTTTCAAACTATCACACCATGACCTGGACAACACAGCAATAAAGTCTCCAAAGTTCCTTATTTTTTCCTCAGTTCAACTTCACTAATTTACAATATCTTCCTAAACCTTAACACTAATGCACTAATGCACTAATGACCCCATCCTGAAACAACTGTTCCACTTTCACTTAATACATGCAAACACACATGTGCACATACACACATGCATCCCACCAAAAATTTTATCTGAAATTTTAAAATCCTCAAACATCCTTACTTACAAGAGGTTAACAGTATATGTTTTTGAAATGCATGATGATGCCTTGGTGGGTGTGAAATGAGGGTTAAAATCAGATTCTTTAATTCTCCATTCACTGTATCTTTATTCTTACTAAAACTGCAACTTCAAAATCATTCCTAATATCTGATTTCATCTTTGCCCATGAGCATCACATTAGCAAGTTTCTAATCTTAAGACTTCTGCTTCTTTTCATCCACAAAAGATCCCAGATTCTCATTTATACATCTGTCTCTGAAATTGAAAAGTAGCAGGGGAAAAGTTTCTAGCCATTAATCTGTATGGAATTTCATACTCTTCAATGGTATTTTTTTGGAGAGACATATCTTGCTGAATCATGTAAAATAGTTGACATTTCATCATTTTGAAAGTTATGCTGAATACTTCATAATAAGAGTGGTAATTAAAAACTTGAACCTTTGAACTTCAGTAATAGTTTCAAGGGGAAAAGTGTTACTTTTAAAAAGTGATTATTGCCTAATTAGACAAGAGAGCTAATTAAGTGGGAAAAGTTATAATTTAAATTTCCTTATAAGTTTTCTTCAATTTTTTGTTTTTGTTTTCTGAAAATTCTCCTTAAAGAAAATCCTTTTGGTCACTTTCTAATCATTTCAACAAAAATAATAAAATATAGTTTGTGGCTTACATTCACTTCTCTTCAATGCTTTTTTATGAAGATGCATAATAAAAATGGAAATCTTTTTAGGTTACAGAGGATTTGCTAATATCAGTGTACTCAAACATAGGGAAAATTTGAGAAATTTATTTTACTGATTCACAGAATCAAAAATAACCCAAATAGTTTCAGTTATTTATAAACCATATGAATTTAGGTTCTATGAATAATGTTACTGACATTTTGATAGGGACTGCATTGAATCTGCAGATCACTTTTGGTAACATGGTCATTCTAACATTAATTGTGCCTATCCAAACACATGAGAGGTCTTTCCATCTTCTAATCTCTTCTTCAATTTCTTTTTTCAGTCTTCTATAATTTTCATTGTAGAGGTCTTTCACCTCCTTGGTGATACACACACACACACATGCACACACACACACACACACATATACATATATATACATATACATATGCATATAAGTATATGTATATATATGTATACATATAAGTGTACTTATAGGTATATATATCATATATATGTACATATATTCCTAAGTTTTATATATATATATATAAAATATACATATATATTTCTAGGTTATTATTTTTTGAGCTATTGTGAATGGAATTGTTTTCCTACTTTCTTTTTCATCAGTTTCATTGTTGGGGTGTAGAAAAACTTGTTAATTGTATGTTGATCTTGTATCCTGTTACTTTGTTGAGTTTGTTTCCCAGCTTTAGAAGTCTATTGGTAGAGCTTTATTTAATCTTCTATGTGTAGCATCATATAGTCTGTAAAGAGTGATGATTTGAGTTTTTTTCTTCTTATTTGTATGCCTTTTATTTCCTTTTCTTGCCTACCTTCTCTGACTAAAATTTAAGTACTATAAATTTCTATTTAGTAATTAGGATTTAGTGCTAATTTGACAATTGTATTTTATTTTTAAGAATCTATATTCAATCTAAGTATCACAACTCTGAATATTCTTATATGATTAATATATGATTATATAAAACAAGTTTACATTCTATGTGAAGATGAACAATATTTATAACCATTTCTCCACAATGCATTATAAATATCTCTAAAGAAATATAAGTTCTTTGGACTTTATCAATTATTTGTTCTAATCTATTGGACAAATGTTGTGGAAATACTGATAAATTTAAATTCCATACAAATATACAGATGTGATCAGAACAAATTAGCTTTAGTTAATACACTTGGTAAGTCATGTCAAAAATGCTAAATTTGTTTTAAGAATTCATTCAACATAAACTGATAAAATGCTAATCTGAACCAAGCCCTGTTAGACTTTGATATAAAAAGCTAGGATAAGTATTTGTGTAGTAATGATTCTTCTTTTCAACTGCATAAGACAAAAAGGTAAATATTGCCAAGGCACCCACTGTCAACAACATAAATATAAATTGAAACATATTTTCTGAATGGAAGAAAAATTCTTGTAAAGATTAAATGAATTTGTCCTATACTTGATGGAGAAGGAAGATTGTTTGAGAAGTTTTAAATAAGGAAGAGAGTCTCATATTGAAATATAAAGGAGGAATGTCTAGGAAGAAATAACTAAAAATTAAATTAAATTTATGAAGTTTGTATTAAAAATTGTTAAGAGAGTGCAATCTAAACTGTTCTCACCACAAATATAACTGTGGAGTAATGCATATATTAATTTTTTAGATGCTGTCATTTCACAATGTATATATACTTCAAAACATCACATTGTATATGAAAAATACATACAATTTTATATGTCCATTTTAAAAATCAAATTTATAAAGAAAAAACAAGTAATGAGATTGAGTCATTAACAAAAAGTCTTTTATCAACAACAATCCCAAGACCAGATAGCTTCATTGCTGAGTTCTAACATTAATTTAAAGATGAATTAATACCAATACCAATTCTTCTTAAATTAATCCAAAGGAGAGAATTCTTCCTAAGTCATTCTACAAAACCAGCATTTTCCTAATACCAAAATAAGACTTAACAACAAAAAAGTCACCAGTCCATACATGCAAAACTGCTTGACAAAATGCTAGCAAACCAAATTCAGTAGTGCATTATAAGGATTATTCACCATGATCAAGGAGATTCATTCCAGGGATGCATGGATTGTGCAATATATGTGTATCAATTAACACTATAGATCACATAAACAGAATGAAGGACAAAACCATGTAATCATTTCAATAGATGCTGAAAGGCACTTGGTAAGATTCAACATTGTTTCATGATTAAAAAAACTGAATGAATTAGGTTTAGAAGAATAAAACATGATAAAAATCGTGTATATTAAGATAAGGGTTAACATCATATTGAATGAGGAAAGCTTTGTCTTTAAGATTTGGAACACAACAAGGATGCACACTTTACCACTTCTATTCAACATAGTTTTAGAACAATCAGGCAAGAAAATAATTTGCATCTAACTTGGAAAAGAGAAAATAAAATTGTCAGTGTTTCCAGATGCATGATCTTACTGTATGTAGAAAAAAATCAAAGACTCCATTAATATATAAAATAATAAAAACAACAACAAAAAATACTTTTTAGAAATAGTTATCTATTTTATGTATAATTTCTCTTGATGTGTTATGTTGGGAAATGGATATTTGCCATTTTTGAAAATTAATAGGTAGATATCTTTGACATAATCACCAATTCCAGGGGACATACAACAAGATATTTTAAAAGTGAAGAAAAAGTGTAAAATGATACTTTGATTTTATACACCATTTAAGGTCTAAACCATTTTAATAGAAAAAAATATTATGTAAGTGGTTTGTATCCTTCTGCCAATCACTATTCTACTTTTTGCATCTGTGAGTTCAACATTTTTAGATTCTGTGTATAAGTGAGATACTATTCATCTTTCTGTGTCTAGCTTATTTCATTTCACATAATGTCCTCAGACTCATCTATTCTGTCCCAAATAGCAGAACTTTCTATCTTTCTTATGGAACAATAGTATTCCATTTTATATATCTACCACACATTCCTTATCCATTCACAGTGAATGAATAGTTAAATAGT
The DNA here is from genome assembly GCF_902686445.1 of Sciurus carolinensis. Lineage (NCBI taxonomy): Eukaryota > Metazoa > Chordata > Mammalia > Rodentia > Sciuridae > Sciurus > Sciurus carolinensis. Next base: position 107,298,711 of record NC_062217.1, on the reverse strand, counting down.
TTTGACAATCGAGTTATAATCGACATTCACTTCTATATTTCTACTGAAGGACCATATTTTCTCCTGTCCTATACTTTATATTATTGTTCATTACATTTTGAATTTTATTTATTTTATTCTCCAACATAATAATTCTGAAATGATCTTCTATTTAATATGCCAGAGTGCTTTTTATGCATCTTAAAACATTATCATATGTTGACCAATTGAAAGTAATTAGAATATTATTTCCTTTATATAGGGTATTTTCATGACCATAATTTGATTTGTATTCATTTTATTTTCAAAAGTATAATTAAATATTCAAAATCTTATATTCTCGGATTGATGCAGAGAATTGCAAACACACACAAGTAGTCAAGATATTTTAAATCTTTTATTTCTTTTTAAGCTCTTTCAGGCACTATGTCTAATACGGATTAGATATAGTTTACATTTAGAATTTTATTATGTTTTCTAGACTCAAAGGAAATTGTTTTTCCCAGAACTTTTGTATAACCAAATAACAGTTGGCATTATGTTAAAAATCAAGTCTGTCTGAGAAAGAGGATAGTGACCTTGGAATTTGTAGTGCAAATGAAGGGTTATATGACTCCTACACAAGTAATTGTCTCTCTAAGTCAAATTATTCATCTTTATACTTTTGTCATTTGAGAAAATTAGTCATTTCCTTAATCACCTAGATTTATAAGATAAAGGTTAAAAGTTTAAAATAATTATATCAAACAAAACTTAGATCTAGTGTAAAAATTCTTTCCTATCTGGGTGTCTTTCTCTATTAGTCTATTATTTGAGTTGCTGTTTTGGACATATTTCTGCAAATGTCCTACAGCACAAATTTCCCATATAACTTCTTGGTATGAATAAGAAAGACACAGTGAAATGAAGCAAAACATTCTGATATTTGGCTATCAAAATTAATAAAAACTGTCTAATGATTTTAATAATAGTAACTTCTACCATACTCCAATATTCACCTTTAACATATTTTTTGTCATCATCAAATACGTAGGTTTAGTTCTTGACAGAATTTTGCAATTTTGAAATTATAAATTACATAGGTCCAGTTTGTTATGTTGAGGCCCTTTCCTGAAAAAATCCTGCAAAGACAGTGTTTTAGTTAACTTTTTGCTGCTGTGACTAAAATACCTGACAAGAACAATTTTAAGGAGGAAAAGTTTACTTGAGGATTCACTATTTCAGACGTCTGAGTTCATGGATAGCCAAATCTATTCCTCAAGGCTCAAGTGAGGCAGAACATCATGGCAGAAGAGTGTAGCAGAGGGAAGAGGCTCATGTCATGATCAGAAAACAGAAAGAGAGACTAAACTCACAACTCACTCAATATATTCCCCAAAGGCACACCCCTGGGATATATCTCCTCCAACCATACCCTACCAGTCTACATTTAGCACCTAGTTAATCTCTGTAAGGGATTACTGATTATGTTAAGGCTCTCGTAACCCAATCGTATGACCTCTGAATGTCCTTGCATTGTCCCACACATGAGCTTTTGGGGGATACCTGACATCTAAGCCATACCTTTCCATAACAGAAAAAGGTTTTATGCAGAGAATGTAATTTTGGGATTTGCATTGACATAATATGCAATTTTATGATCCCTGGTTAGCCTGCATATGATGAGAAGCATGAATAAAATTTACAAAGTTGTGATTTTTGAGTTCATTATAATAAGAAGAGAGGGAATAGAGAATGAACTTTAGTTTCATTCATTCTATATACATGTCACCTAATAAAGCATATAAAATACACATTTTCTGTTCTATTCTTATTAAATGAGTTTTAAGTAAATTTTACAAAATATATATTGAAGCTATATAGCAAACAAATGACTAACTAGAATTTCTGTTTTCCAATTGGTATTTACTCTATTATTCACTGTACACATATTAATATTCAGATATTATAAATTATTTTATATCATGACCAACTATAAGTAATAAAATGGTTTACTTTACTAATTGATTTTCCATGGTTTTAGTGCATGCCGATCAGCATTTTGTACACTCAATTTTACCAGATCTTTACATTTATTACTTTATTATTGCTGCATACAAATTGCCACATATTTTTTGGCTTAAAAATCACATGCATTGATTATCTCACAGTTTCCTCAGGTAAGGCGTTCAGACAGCATTTATCTGGGTGCTTGGCTCAGGGTCTTACGAGGCTGCAATCAAAATGCAGGCTGGTCTGCATTCTCATCTATAAGATCAGTTAGACAGCAGTCCTCTGCTAAGCTCATTTCCTTTCAATTTTATGACTGAAGCAGTTGTCTGGATGCCTCTTTTAGTTCTAAGAGGCCACCTGAAGTACCCTGGCATATGTCTTTTTTTTCAAGACCTTGAAGCCCAGCAGGAAAATCTTTCTCCCTCTCTCCAATGTGTTAAGATTGTTATATAAATTACCTGAATCAAGAGAGTGACAACTCATTACCTTTTCATATTCTATTATTTAGAAGCAAATACTGATCCCACCTGCACACTCTAGGAAGATATTATACAATGGCTTGATTCACTGGGGGGTACTTGAGAGTGTGAATGTCATAGCCTATTAGAAAACTCTGGTGAGACCATCAATTAGCCAGATGTTATCATTTCAATTTTTTTCCGTCAATGCTGTAGCCTCTATACATTTTAAAGTCCATTACTCAGAATTTGTACTGAATAAACACTTTACAGAAGATAAAACAAATGGATAGTCCTAACTACTCCTATGTTTTTTTTTTTGTTGTTGTTGTTCAATCATTCATCAGTCAATTACAATAGAAAAAAAAAGGCCAGAGTGGTCCTTTCATTGTTTTAATTTTAAACTAAGTATTAAAATTTTATTGTCTTAATTTAAATAAATTTCACAAGTTTCACCAGTTTACCACTATAGGACTGGGGAAAAAATAGTGGTCAAGCTAGGAATGCAGCAGGAGACTCTCTCATTCCAGTCAGTATGTTTACTATCATGCATCAGAAAAGTCACTTGTGTTCCCATATTTTTAAATTTCATCTCTCTTAATACTTAAAATTTTGCTACTGGATATGCCCTAAGAGAACACTCATTTATTCATTATTTTTCTTAGGAGTGCAGCCTTGATCAAGTAAGAATATTATCAAAATCTGCTTCCTAAGTAAGAGAATGAAATTACACAAAACTTTTTCAAGCATCCTTTTAAAATCATAATACACTTGTCAGAGCCTTAAAACTCAGTTTTGAGTTTAGATGGCTATATTTTTAAGTTAAACACATCACAGATAAAATAATGCATGGGTTCCTTCCATTTCAGCATGCTTAATACTCTTTTGATTTGGAATTTTGTTACTAAAGTAACTTGATACATTATGTAAAAAAATGAAACACTGCTTGTTGGATAGAGGTCATTGTGAAGAAACAATTTATTTCTACAATGGTAGCAGAGTGTCTGACATGCATTATATATAATAAATTACTATTAAGTAAATGCATGTATGGATACTATAGATGTATAGGTACTAGAAACAATATTCAATATGATGAAAATAATGAACAGAGGGATTAAATTTATACTCTTTTTGAAAATTTTACATATTCACATTTTACTAAACAAACAAATGTGGCTAGATTATTATGGCACATTACATATTACATTGATTAAATTGAATATTGGCAATTTCTAATAAGTACTATGTCCAAATGCAAATTAAATTAACTAAAAAATGTATTTTTTTAAACAAGGAACATTACCCCAAAAGAAAACCAATATCCATCCTTCATTCATTGAGAATTTTATAACTAAAAATACCATTTAGAAAAGGTTAGACAAGTGACAGGTATGTTAAGGTATGAATTTGAATTTTCTAGGAGTCCACCAAAGTTTATCAGAAGAAATTCTAAGCTTGGACTTGCTCATGCTTATCATGTTGTTTCAGAAAATGCTTAAATTAAATCAGACTTATTAATGTCTGCATTTGTTGATTCTATATTCAAAGTATTTTAAACTAGATTGCAACACATCGTCAATGATTTTGGAAATAGCAAGGTAAATTTTTTTATTTCTTTCTTGTTTTTGAAATTATTTTCATTCTAATTATTTTATTTAAAATAATAAATAAATTATTAAATTATTTTCATTCTATTTTATCTAACATATTCAGAGCATCTATGTATCCAAGAAAGCCCGCAAAAAAGCAAATTAACTCACATTTTAAACTTATTGGCTAAGGCACATTTCTGCCCACATCCTGCATGGGGAGGGAGTGGGTAACTGTCAGAGGTGTAGGCCTACTGGAAATAAAAACTAGAAAAGAATTATAAAAAATAAAGAAAAGACAAGAATTATATGTTCAAAAGCAGGAGCAATGACAGGTAGAAAGACCTGATGGGTCTGATTCTAACAAACAGAAAAGAGAATACTTTATTTTTGGTGGAACACATCAAATGGATTCAGTGTGGCAGTCTTCTTGAGGAAAACAGGGTAAGAATGAGGAAAACAGAATAAGAGTGGGGAAAACAGGTTGTTTGGGGATTGGCAGGTTACATCTATCTCCAGTTGGCTGCGTTTGAACCTAAGGCTATGAGCTAAGGCAGGGTGCCAGCATGACCTGGACTTTCTCTGGGGGCATTTCACCCAGGAGTTCCCAGAAAAGCAACCTCTCTGCCTGCATAGTTCATATATGGCTCCCCATACACATTTAAACATTATAGCATGTTATTGGGCTTAAGCCCCAGCAATGATCAAGTAACTTTGATTTTGCTAGACTTAAATCTCACAATGTCCTCTGAAAATTATATTAATATATTTTTTGTTACCATAACAATATACCTGAAGCAGGCTAACTTTATAAAGAAAAAGGTGTATGTATAGCTCACAGTTCTCGTGGTTCAAGAATATTTTGCTGGTATCTAGTTTACCTCTGGTTGGGACCTCATGATACGGTAAAAGCAAGGGATACATGATGCAAGAAGACTGAGGCATTCATTGGTTAGGCTCAGCTTTTATAATAACTAACTCTCAAGATAGCTCCGGGGTTTCATGAGAGCTCTTCTAATCCTTCTTCTTCTTCTTTTTTTTTTTTTTTTTTTTTTTTTTTTTTTTTTTTTTTTGCGGTACTGGAAATTAAACTCAGGGAGTGCTTTACTACTGAGCCAGCCCTTTTTATTTTTTGAGATAGGGTCTTGCTAAATTGCTGAAGTTGGCTTTGAACTTGCAATCTTCAGATGCTCCTGTACCAACCTCTGGTGTTGCTGGGATTGCAAGAGTGGGTTGTTGGGCTTAGTCCATCAGATCCCTTCTGAGGGCACATCACTATGACCTAAGGACTTCCAGTTAGGCTCTTCTCCTTAAAATTCCACCATCTCACACGGAGAACCAGATGTCCAACACATCAATATTTGGGGAATAGGTGACTTGCAAACCATAGCAATAGCATACTTCATTGCCCAGTCTTACCTCAAATTAGATACAACTTGACCATTTCTGTACTTGAACTTGAACTCCTAACCAAAATAATAAAATAAAATAAAACCACACTGGAAGATAAATAAGATACTTATTTACATAGATTTTGTGTGTAAATATGTGATATAAAGTAGTACACAAGTATAAATATATTTTATTATGTAGAAAACATATATAAAAGTATTTTAAATATAATTATAGGTGAATAAATAATATGAACATATATAAATACATAGTAATGGAAATCTATAAAATGATCTAGAAAGAGAGAATGTACCTGAAGTAATTTCTCAAAGTTTACTTTCCTGAAGTTTATATTACAAAAGGCAAAAAAAAAAAAAAAAAAAGATGATTCATCAGGTGAGACTGAAGAGTGATAAGTATAAGTTTAAGGGACTAAAGCAATGGAGCCATTATTGATGTTTCCCTCCAAGCTGAAGTACGAAATAGTTTTCCAGGCAGTCAGTTCAGGAAATTCATACTTGGTATGGTGAGATATGGTGACTTTGGAAAGCTTCATATTTTCAAGTTTGATAGTTGAAGTTGCATTGAAGTGACTTTCACTTTATTCTGGCATATGGATAGCATATATTTCTCACAAGGAATACAGAGCAATGACAAGTTTTATTTTTATAGCTCTATCTAGATTTTGTCAGAGATCAGAAGTAGGTGGGGTTTGACTGAGCAAATGCTGAAGGGCAGACTGCCTATGTACAGCTCCCACTTCACTGAGACTTCAGCTTACTGTCTGTCATTGGTTTGGGATTTCTTATCAAGACAATGGCAGTGGGCTCCAAGCTCACTATCTTCAGAGAAAATTAGTGGTGCTTCACATAGCTGTCAGGGACATAGGCTAAAAAGATAGTTAACATTGTGGAAACATATTTGAAGGAAGACTGCTGTGGTGTCAGCCTTGGCTGCTTTTGTCATATGTCACCATGGCCACCCCAGACACAGGGAGCAAGGACAAAGTACAAAACAGAGCTTTCTGTATCGCCTGGCTTTGGGTTTATACTTGAAAGTGGAACAGAGTGAAAGACCTTTATTCTCTTTCCAAGAGACAAACAGTAATCTCACCTCAGGACAGCAGAGTCCATGGAGGGCACTCTCAGCTGGGTTATTAGCACAGTTATGCTTCCTTGAAAAGATTCTTCTTAAGTTACATTATCAGAACACATTTTGATTGCTTTGCGTAGTCTCAATTTCATTTATTGAATGATATTAAGTGTAACATAATAGTATAAATTTTTGAAAATTCTAGCAAGTATATTCAAGTTGCCTATTACCTTTATAAACATTTGATATAATTTATTTTTATTGCTTACTATTTTCATTTTGCTAGACTATAAGATCCATGAGAACAGAGACATAAGTCACTTTGTTCATTGATATTTTCCAGATGCCTAGAAGAAAAAGTGCTATCTTGTAGGCCCTGTTGGGTAAATGAATTTTTCAGAATATAGAATACCAGAGAAATGATAATAAACTTTATCTTGTAAGGAATACAAAATATGTGAAATTCAAAATTTGATATTGTGTGTTGAGTAATTGTAAAAAAATATTTTTAGAGTAAGGAAAACATATAAGTTAAATATGAAGCTCAACCTCTTACCTATAAGATTATAACGTAATTGAGAAAGCTACTTTATTCCAATATATTGATGTTACATCAATACTGTTTCCATATCACTTTTTCAAAATTATGTCTATTTGGTATACCAGAGTTTTGAATATACCAATTAAATTGCTTCTTGAAAATCAAATACAATTAACTTCTTTATAGGTCACAACACATTCTTTTTTGGAACTGAGCATGCTCTAGATTTCTAGAATTTAACAGTGTTGGTTAAGGAGATCAGGAGGAAAAAAATCTGTATTTAGGAAACATGGTAAAAATTTGGTGTGGGATTTATATATAAAGAAAGGCATAGCACCAAATTGAAAGTGTTGTTTGAAGTGTATTTAATTTGCCTATATTCACTCTGCAAGAGACTTGAGTTTCATCTCCTGTAGAACATTTTCATGCAATTTTAGGGATAGTAAAGCTGGTAATTAAAAGTCTCTTATTTAAAGCATTTGCTCTATTCCCACTTATTTCATGACAAAAGTGCCACTGTAAAGTGAATTACCATCTGATTGGCACATTGATTCCATGTTCTTTTGATTGGAGAAGTATAGTCTCCTTCTAGGAAGTATCTTTGCATTTTATCATTTTGTAGAAAATGGGGTTTTCTCTGGTTTTTTTTTTTGGTATTAGGTTAACATGATGAGTTATGGCTTTCTTTAAAGCTGCTATAAATGCTGAGCTCATTGAAGTGATTAAAATTGCTTTAGAGTTGAAGTCGATAAAAATAGAACAATAAAGTATAGAAATATTCTGTTCTCATTATTCAAAAACAAGTAAGTGTATCATATTCCCCTAAGTTATTTTTTTCCTCCAGGTATTTACTATTTCTATGAATAAATATTCAATATACCTATTGGAGAAGGTATTTTACGAAAAGTTTTTTGTGATGTTTTGTAAAGTACAAATGATATTCTAATAAAAATGTGCAGGATCTCAGATCTGGTAGTTTTGTTCTTGGAGGCAAAATACCAGCAGTAACGTCAGTGACTTTGAAATAATGACCTATACAGTTGTTTTCATTTTGAGGGTTTTGAAATGAAACCAAATTGGTTTGAGTTAGAACATCATCTGTGAGAACATAAGATTCAAAATAGAGTAGTTTGAAGGAAGTTCAGTGGGTAAAATTAGGACCCACAAAGGAACATGACTTGGTCCTTTTGTCCTTTGCCAAGATAGTGTTTTTACTTTAATTTTTTCTAATAAATTCCTTTCAGTATTTCCTCTTTTAAAATTTAAGCACCATTTTTTTGGTTTGTTTTTTTGTTCCTTAATGTTGCCATTTTGGAGGGGAAAAAAAAAGAGTTGAAACCATTAATTGCATAGTTCTTGATAAGGCTATAATCCTTTAGAAAGGACATGGAATAAGTCTCCTTTAGAATTCAGGGAAACTGTACAGTTGCCATTCTAGACCTCTCATACCTTTGGAAACATGGGCCATGTGTCGTCTGGGAAAGTCACCAGTCCTTTTCTGTGATGGCAGGGACAAAGGTTTCAGACTCACAAACTTTCCAGCCTTTTCAGCACCTGCCAGTTGATAACTTTGAGCCATTGAGATCCTGTAAGAGCATGGCTTTTCCTCACCAAGAGTTGGATGATATTTGCCTTAGAGACTTTGTTAATGACAAATTGAGAAAATATATTTTTTTAAATACTTTTAAGAGTGGACAGATGCTGATTCAAAAATGACCCCTCATTAGCCATCATGGTGTGCATACTCTGAGGCACTGTCCTGATCGTGCATTCACATTTGCTTGATTTTTTAAGGCTCAAAACAATCTTATGATGTTCATACTATTTTATCTTCACTTTATGATTAAAGTGAGAGATATGCTATTTAATTTCTTCAGTCTTAACTAGTTAATTTGAAGAACTTGGACTTAAAAAGAAGCCATATTCTTATCCTCTCTATAACCACTAGCTTTGGTCAATTTTGTTGTTTTCTTTCTTTCCTTCTCTTTTTTTTTAATAAACAGGGAAGTTTGATATATTTTTTTTCTATTGATCTCTAATGAATTATTCTTTAGACTGTCTGTGCCTAAGAGTATGAAAAAGGTATTGGGAGGCAGGTTAAAGAAGGCCTCTTTCCCTTTTGGGTAAAGACACAAAAGAATAGGTTCTGTATTAAATGTGCATGATGTAGTATATTGATGTGTGCAATTCAAGAATTGTGCCTCCTGTAAGTTAAATTCCTTTGAAACTGTGCATTTAATACAATTTTAAATACATTGTATATATTTGTATATAAATTGTATGTGCTATTGTATTAATAAGCATTATAAAACTGGTATTAATAAACATGAATAAAAAACAAGATAGGAAAAAAATTAAAATTGTTCTTCTGTGTCCTCTGATGAACTTTATCCACACTAGTCTAGTGAAGGGAGAATCCTGGGCAAAAGTAGGAGCTAGAGAAACTCAGACACCAATGTGACCTGCCAAAAGCATTTAGTCCTCTTTATAAAAGAGGATTGCACAATCATCTAAATACTGGGCAATCACATAAAAACTTGGATGTCTGCCTTTTCCTGGAAAATCAGTAGACCTGGCAACACTGGTTTGCATTACCCCATGACAACCATTGACAGAAGCTGAGCACCAGCTGGTCTCCACAGCCTCCACCACGCCTATTGTCCCTGTGGGCTAATTCATTTTTTTCCCTTTGTTTGCTGTCCTCTGTAGGCATTTGAGTTTGGAACCACTGAATCAGAGAAACAGAGTTCACATCCCTGTTCTTCTACATTCTATAATCAGGAGTATTTTGTGCAATTCTCTGTGAATAATTTTCTCAATTTATGAAGAAACTGAGCATATAATTCTTTCAGTAAGATTTTTTGGTGTGCTAACTGGCTACTGATTTCTCAATCAGCTTTTTTTTTTTAACTTCCTGAGAATTTACAAAAAAAAAAAATTAAAATTAAATTCCTCAAAAATGACAGGATGGTTTATCCTTAGTGTTTTCTGGCATGGTTAAATCAATCACTGATCAATGCATCAAAAAGGAATTAGTATTTTAATGATGGGTTTTTCTATTTAATCATGTAAGATAAATTTTCATCTAAATTTTCATATAAAAAAACTGATTTGTTGTAGAGCAACTTATACTTCAGAGCAGAATTATGCTATAGACAATGTAAGTTTAGTAACTTAGACTGATTTATCCATAGGTCTCAATTTTAAAGAGGATCTGTTTCTAATGTTTTTGTATGTTAATTTTTCAAACTATTTGCTTGCAAATTAAGTAACAGAAAAAAAGTCTTTCCTTAGAGATGTCTTGTCTGCAAATTCATGTTGATAAAAGGTTCCAGTGCATTAAACAAGTGTGTTACTTTGTTAATGGATAGCATGGCACAGGTAATTAACTATGAAGTCATTAAGGCTTTTCAATGCTGTGACAGTTTTGTTTACCTATAACAGATTAATGAACATATCAAATGTTCTTTTTCCCTCTTGTTGTTTTAGATTAGCCTTGAGTGGAATTTGACGGAAGATGTTGCAACAGTTTTTTCTCTGGAAATGTTTAGCTTCTGGGATCGTCATTGGCTCTCTCTTTGCAGCTTGCTTGGGTCAATACGACGATGGTAAGACTGCTATTAGTCTGACCTTTAAAGTTGGCCAGAAATTCTGTTCTTAAATTAAAAATGAAACACACCACAGAAATGAATAGTATTAATTTGTAGTTAAGTTTTAAAGGTTAGTAGCTCTGTACAATAATTTACCTTAACTAAAATAAACTTACAGAAGTAGCATTGGATACATTTTGCCTCTTAATAAGGATTGCATTGCACTACAGTAGAAAATCCATCCTAAGATTTGAATTCTTATTCATTAAGCCAATGCTTAATTGCTATGAAAAGATATTAAATTCTATTTAATAACTCTTGGATAAACACAAACAAAGATATCAAGCCTAGCAATACAAAAGACAGTAAAAATTCCTATTAGATAAGATCTCTAAGGTTCAAAGTAAAAGTCACAGGAGGTTTCAGTGTTAGCGTTTTAATTGAAAATTGCATTATTACACTCACCACTATTTCAACGGATAAGAATGAATAAGTATAATTGAATGGATGTTTGGCTTCTTAAGTCATTCCCTGATAGTAAATCAATCACTTTAGAAAGATGTATATCTTCAGGTTCTTCAGGGAGATCAGGCAAGTTATCTCCACAATGATCTAAATATGGTTTAGATATTTCAGTATTAGAGAAATCTGTCTTTAAATATTTCATAATGTGAGTTAGGACATGTGTGTATGTGTAAAATACTTTAAATTCAATGGAAAAAATAGACAAAATTCCCTCCTAAAATTTTGCAATTTCAGAAAAATTATTTCATTCTTTTTGTTTAACTTTTTATGTGTTTACTCAATATTTGTTCAGCAAAGAACATAATTAACTATCTCATGACTCTCTGGTCTTGTTATGTTGTTGATCGTAGTAGTAGCAAATAATATGAATTTCTTATGTACTTGGCTTAGCTAAACTTATTAATCTTAGAATAGGTGAATTAGTTTGACTTTATTCTAATAGTATTCAAGTTGTGCACATATTAAAAATATTATCAGTCCTCAGTTGTTTTAGCAGTTGATCTCTTGGGATTCTAATTATAATTCACAATACTAACTCTTTTCATAAAATCAGCAGCTTAATCCCCTGAATAGTCATACTAATGAACACAAGGTTTACTTACATATAAATTTTGGTTCTCATCTTTGTCATTAATAGAAATTGTGAATCTCCAGTCTGAAAACAAATTTTTAAAAATTAGTAAAAAATAAATAACTGATATGTTGAAGCAAAAAGAAACATTGAAATTAAAATACTATGAATTTATAGTGAAAGAATCCATTATGACTGAGTTCCTAGATGACAAATCAGTGTAATGTGGGTTTTTTTCATAAATAATTCTATTTTTATCCATATTTAGTGTTCACTAAGCAGGGAAGTGTTCACTACCATTTCTCACATTAGACATTCTCAAACCACATACATCTAAGCAACATGACTGGTGTTATCAGAGAAAATCCTTCCTGGTTTAATCTATAATCACTGCACCTTTTGAACTTCTGTAAAAATATTCACATAGCCTCCAGTATACGATCATCAGGTCACTGTTGGTTATCACATACTCAACTTCTTGAAGCAGAGAACAACTTCTCACCTGACCACTGATAGTATGGTAGGTCACCCCTAAAGTCCTACACACACTTAGATGACTTGCTTACACTCACAGTTAGAATGCCTTCTCAGGTCACTCCTCTAAGAGGTGAGTGACTCCCTCAGAAAGATTGAAGGTATGGGAACTATAGCTGATGAACTTAATCTCTATATCATGTTTTTTTAGATTTCTTAACTGTATATTCATTTCAGTATTTCCTCTGCATATGCATTCCTTCAATGTACCCTAGAAGTAATAATGCATTCTTCTTCCTTATCTTCTCCCCACTCAAACTCTTTACTTCTTTCAGATCTCCCTCAATTTCAGACTCTTTTAATCTTCCTCAGTTGCTCAGTTATGTGTGACTCAAATGGTTTCCATAGATTTTTTTTTTAAAAATGCTATTAAATTATGAGCACATACTACACTACACAAGGATGAAATCAGGACCAGGCAAATCATGACTAACACAACATATGACTGAATTGGAATATGTGATATGGAAATATTAAAGCAGTATTTTTACTCAAATGTTTGGTATGAGGGTCCATGACTGTTGGAGAAAGACAACAGTGATGATCAGAGACAGGATTGAAAAATGAGGAAAAGTTGAATGAAAAGAATATTTTTGCCATAGATAATCTACATGTTGAATTAAACATTATGATAGTTGACAACAAATTTACATACATAGTTAGGTTAGAGAGTAATGAAGAGGAAAAATATTGTTATTCTGGAACCACTAATAAAATAATGTAGGTTTTTCTTGCCAGAATAATACCCTCTTGGGCTTTCAGATAAGAATAATTTTTTTTACTTTTCTTTGTACTTGTTTACTCAAGGGGTTGGCAGAAATAAAAGGGTACTGTTTATTTAATAACTATTATATCATGAAAAAGAATATTCTAGTGTTATCCAAATGTATAAAATTGCTTCTAAGAAAAATATTGCATAATGATCATTGCAGAAATTTATATTCTTACTAGAAAATTTAGCCATGTTTTAAGTCCTTTAATGTTTCTCATTCAAATTATTGGGATAAACTCTTAGATGCAGGAATAAAATTGGTTGATAGTCTATTCCATAATAATCATTTCATTTGGTACATGATTGTCTATCTTACCAAGCATGAATGAAATTGATATTATAACATGAATGAAATTGACATTATATTTCATTTGTGTCAGAATAGAAAATAAATTAATGAACTTCTAGTATATAATATATTGACAAAAGTTTTATTCTTATTCATAACAGAACATTATAATTGATAATATTTCAACTTAATTTTTAATGCATTACTGATCTTGACAATATTGGAATGTGTGCCCTGGTCCCAAATTGAGTGTTAAGAGACTAGGAAGGAGGTACCCTTGGCAAGCGGAGAAAGAAAGTTTATGTGCTAAATTTTAGGTTATAGGGGATAAAAAAATTTATAATATAATCCTTGTTCTAACACAATTTTTCACAGTGAAGCAAATAAACCACGTTTTACACAGAGTTTATAACTGGATTGATTTTACTTTGGTTTTGAGCACATGAATTACTAATAAAAGGAAAGGATAGAAGGAAGATGATACATGGATAACAATTTTTTTTTATTTTTAGTGTTTCCTCTACATTTCTATGTTGTTCATATTTAAAATATATTACTGCCAAGGTGGTGGCACATACCCGTAATCCCTGCTACTCTTGAGGTTGAGTCAGAAGGACTGCAAGTTTGAGGCTCACCTGGGCAATTTAGTGACAGCCTGTCTCAAAACAAACTAAAAAAAAATAAATAAAGGAGGGAATGTAATTCAATAGTACACCCCTGGTTTGATGCCCAGTACCACAAATAATTAAAAAAAAAATCAGTAAAATATATTACTGCCAAAATCAGATGTGTTTGTTTACAAATACATTATAAAATTATGAGAACGTTTGAACCAAAGTTTTAGAAGGTTTTTAAAATATGTATTTGTCAGTGGGAATGGATGTACATGTGTGATGTATGTACATTTGAGAGAGGGACAGAGAGGTAGAGAGAGAGAGTGAGTGCATGTGATGAATAAATACAATAAATTTATTAAGAAACGGATTCTCCCTGCTCAAGCGGTTAGACTGGAAGCCAAAAATGTTGTGTCTTGTCTTTCATCTGTTACATAAATTGGCATACTTCTATGGTGTAAATGAAGACAATGGAACCTTTGTAGAATGGATAACCTGAACAACTGTATTATGGGAATCCTGTTTAAATCCTGAATCAGTCAAAACATTTCCTGAGTATCAGTGTCCTTATAAATAATAATAACCCTCCCAAACTCAGATTTATCCCATTTAACACAGCACCTGTCATATGACCAATGTTCACTAAAATTTTTATATTTATTATATAGTATTACTCTTCATTATTTTTATAAAGAATTATTTATATTTATTTTTTTAAATTGCACATTTATAAAATTGAGCTCATGTGTATATACATATATATGTATATATTTGTCTATGTACATATATACATATATATATATATATTCATGTGTATATTCACATGAAACTGAAACTGAACTTTGAAGAACAGCTCTAGTCTTATGCTTGTCATTATGTAATTCATGAAAGGTCAGTGATGAGATAGAAATACCAACCAGGTAGGAATGTCACCTTGTTCTAGGGAATTCCCAGAAGCTTCATTTTTATCAATGGATCCAGGCATCATGACATTGAGTGCCACTTACATATACTAATTAAACTTAAAAGACACTAGCATAAATCACATGCTAAAGATAGAATTATAAGGAAAATATAACTAGCCAAAAAGTCACAATACTAATGTTTTGTGAGCAAGATGAATCCTACAAACAGGGGATTCTACTGCAAGGGCTGTTAATGGTTCATGAGTCCAGGTTTAATGCACAGTCATGGGTGGGGCACTGTTAAACGAATTATCTCAGTTGGGGACTGCTGTATTGTTCTTTGTTGGACAGTCACTCTGTCCCCTGGATCATGTTTGAAATATTTTTTTAAATTCCTCATTCTTCGAGCTCCCTATCTTAAGATTAACACAGATTGTCTTTCTTCTGTTAACGCTATTTTTCTGTGAACATTGTAAAATGCAATAGCTTCTCCTGAGTCTGTTTCAGTTATAAAATTAAAGATGATATTGGAGACCATTTACGTAATTTTCAATGATCTTGTTTGTCCCTGAAATGTATTAATAGCTCATTTAAATTCAATTCTTAATGCAGAATAAGTAGAAATTGAGCAAACACACACATATGTGTCCCATCCACATATATAAAATGCATATATCTTTACATATTTACTTAATATAAAAGTAATACATTCCATTAAAAATAAAACCAAATATTATATATCGTTGTGCAGATTTATCTAAATATAGTTTAGTTGTCTTTCCTTATCTACCCCTTTGCTTATTCCATATTTTCGTTAAAAATTTTTTAAATTTTATTTTTATACTGCATTTAGATTCATTGTACACAAATGGGGTACAACTTTTCATTTCTATGGTTGTACATGATGTAGATTCACATCATTTTTGCAATCATACATGTCAATAGGGTAATGATGTCTGTCTCATTTCACTATCTTTCTTTTTCCTGTCCCCACCCACCTCATTTTCCTCTACACAATCCAAAGTTTCTCCATTCTTCTCTTACCCACCATCCCTCCCTCTCCATTATGTATCATCATCCACTTATCAGAGAAAACATCAGGCATTTGGTTTTTTGGGACTGGCTTATTTCACGTAACATGATATTCTCCAACTCCATGCATTTAACTGCAAATGCCATAATTTTATTCTTCTTTATGGCTGAATAATATTTCCTTGTGTATATATACCACAGTTTCTTTTTCTGTTCATCTATTGAAGGGCATCTAGTTTGGTTCCACAATCTAGCTATTGTGACTTGAGCTGCTATAAATATTGATGTGGCTGCATTACTGTAGTATGCTGATTTTAAGTCCTTTGGGTTTAAACCAAGGAGTAGGATAACTGGGTCAAATGGTAGGTCCATTCCAGGTTTTTCTGAGGAATCTCCATACTGCTTTCCAGAGCAGATGCACCAATTTGCAATACAGTGTATTTTTATTCTGAGAACTTAAAATGTTATGAGTAACTTTGTTACTCTCCCTATATGATTATCTATGATTCCCAAAGTTTTTCTTTTCTTGGAAGTTTCATAAACAATGCATATACAATCACACACACACACACACACACACACACACACACATACATTCTAGATTATCTACTAGGTATTTTTTTTTATTTTTTTAATTTGTTCTTATTAGTTATACATGACATTAGAATGCACCTTGATACTTCATACAAACATGGATTATAATTTCTCATTTTTCTGGTTGTACATGATATGAAATCTCACCAGTTGTATAGTTACACATGTACATAGGGTAATAAAGTCTGATTCATTCTACTCTTCTTCCTACCCCTATATCCCTTCCCTCCTTTCACTCCCCTCTATCTAATCTAAAATAACTCTATTTTTCCCTAACCACCCCCCCGCCCCCCGCTTATTATGAATTAGCACTACATATCAGGGAAAACATTTGACCTTTATTTTGGGGGAGTTGGCTTATTTCGCTTAGCATCATATTCTCCAGCTCCATTTATTTACTAGCAAATGCCATCATTTCATTCTTCTTTGAGGCTAGTATTCCATTGTGTGTACATATATATATATATATATATATATATATCACATTTTCTTTATTCATTCATCTGTTGAAGGGCACCTAGGTTGGTTCTGTAGTTTAGCTATTGTGAGTTGAGCTGCTATAAACATTGATGGGGCTGTATCACTGTAATATGCTGATTTTTAGTCCTTTGTGTGTAAACTGAGGAGCGAGATAGCTGGGTCAAATGGTGGTTCCATTCCAAGTTTTCTGAGGTATCTCCATACTACTTCCCATAATGGTTGCGCCAATTTGCTGTCCCACCAACAATGTGTGAGTGTACATTTTCCCCCACATCCTCACCAACATTTACTGTTGTTTGTATTCTTGATAATTGACATTTTGACTAGGGTGAGATGAAATCTTGGAGTAGTTTTGATTTGCATTTCTCTAATTGCTAAAGATGTTAAACATCTTTTCATATATTTGTTGATCAGTTGTATTTCTTCTGTGAATCGTCTGTTCAGTCCCTTGGCCCATTTATTGATCTTGATGTTAAGTTTTTTTAGTTCTTTATGTGTCCTAGAGATTAATGCTCTATCTGAGGTGCATGCAGCAAAGATTTTCTCCCATTCCGTAGGCTCTTTCTTCATGTTATTCATTGTTTCCTTTACTGAGAAGAAGTTTTGGGGTTTGAATCCATCCCATTTATTGATTTTTTATTTTACTTCTTGCATTTTAGGAGTCTTGTTAAGGACGCAGATCCTAGGCCTACATGGTGAAGATTTGGGTCTACTTTTTCTTCTATTAGGCCCAGGGTCTTTGTTCAAGTGCCTAAGTCTTTGATGTACTTTGAGTTGAATTTTGTGCAGGGTGAGAGATAGGGATTTAATTTCAATTTGTTACATGTGGCTTTCCAATTTTCCCAGCATCATTTGTTAAATAGGCTATCATTTCTCTAGTGATTGTTTTTGCACCTTTGTCTAATATGAGTTAATTGTATTTATGTAGGTTTGTCTCTGCGCCTTCTATTTCTGTACCATTGGTCTCCGTGTCCATTTTGGTGCCAAAATTGCACAGTTTTTGTTACTGTGGCTCTGTAGTATAATTTAAGGTCTGGTATTATGATGCCTCCTGCTTCACTCTTCTTGCTAAGGATTGCTTTGGCTATTCTGGGTCTCTAATTTTTCCAAATGAATGGTATGGTAAGAAAGAATATTGTTACTTTCAAAGCAGACTCCAGTAAAAAATTTCCTAAACAATCTTAATTTCATTCATGAATGTACGTTTGATTTGTCTGCTTTTTGAACTGTACATACCTTTCAATTTGTTCTTCCTCTTAAAGTTAGTAATCTTGTGGAAACTAGTACCCTTCAGTTTCAAAGTCAAGGTTTGAAAGTACTTGCCTTTTTCTTTTTTCCAGCAGTAATTTTCCAAAATCAGGTTCAACCTGTAACTTCTTTAAGTTCTAAACTCCTAGAGAGAATATTTCAATAACTTCTGTGAATTTGAGTAATAGACTTTCTAAAAAGGAATATATATATATATATATATATATATATATATTTATATATATATCTCCTAGAAGGCAAGCACCTAAAGAGATAGAACAAAAAAATCTCCAATAAATAGAAGACTAATGATTGTACTTAGATTCTCTTCTCTCAGCTGCACCTCTCTGTCTCTTGTAGTTTCTCTCTCTTTGTTCTTCTCTCTGTCTCTCTCTGTCTCTGTCCTTCTCTCCCTCTCTTCTCTCTCTTTCCCTCTCTGTCTCACACACAGACACACACACACCAAAAAAAAAAAAAAAAAAAAAAAATCTTATGTTACTTTTTAGGTAACTGAAAATATCCAGTCAGATATTGATACTTCAGATACTCTTCTTTGTTCTGTTTAGTCAGGAAAAAGAATTAAAAGTCTAATTTCCTGCTTAAGCAATGCAGATAAAATTAATAATAATAAGGTAGATTCTTCCCTTTGTGGTATACAACATGAAAAATTTGAAGCCATTGAAAAAATCACATCCTAATCATTTGAAAAGGCAGAACTAATTTTAAATATTCTTAACAGAAAATGAAATTGAACAAAAATATAATTATAATCTTGGTTGGCTAGGAGTCGTTAGTGGTTTATACAACTCATAATAGAGTGGTTTTCTTAGTTGGATCTTTCCCTGTCAATTCTCTGTACCTGTTACAATCACTTCTTCATCAATTCCCTTAAGCTCTGCAATTTGGTTTTTCTCACAACTCTACTGAAACTGCACTCTCTAGGGTCTCCAATGACTACTTCCTTGGGCAAACCCTATAATTTTCTAGTATTTCAGTAAAAAGCATTATTGATCTACCTTTCCTGCAACTTTATTTGTCTCAGAGGTTCTTTGTGCTGACCTTTTCTGAGTGTCTGCCTATTGGACTTCTATTCCATCTTCTGGTGAATATTCTACCTTTTCTGGTCTGTAATTTTAAAATTGTCCTACTCTTGTTTTCTTTCCATAAGTCACAATATTTTATAATAAGCGAATTTATATATTTTCTGAAAATGAAAATAATATCTTTTCCTTTGCTATATTCTATTTCCTCTGATTTCCCTTTCTTTAGTTGTGTCTTCAGGGCATCTACTCTTATTTTTCCCCTTGTCCATAATTTTGACTCTCTGTGGAACACATGTTTAGCTATCATGTGATTGAAAATCAAACTCCAGGAAAAGTATTAAGGGAAAAAATGTAGCTCCTGTATTCCTAAATAACAAGAAAAATAATCAATATGATGTGATTTATATATTAATAGAATTATATACGGTATATGTCTTTAGGGAAAATACATATAGAAATTTAGTTGAAGAATTTGGAGCAATGATAGTCAGAAGATGCTTGCAGGAAGGATTTTGAATTTTCAATTTAAAAGACTTGAGAAACATAGAGATTTCAGAAGAGTCATGAAGAATATTGAGTTAGTGTTCTAACTTGAGATGTACACAGTTATCCCTTTGCAATATTGAAAATCATACATACTGCTTTATAACCTCAGTCATATAAGATTAGATAGTAAATAATCAAGAGATAACAAAACAGCAGGCACTGGATGGCCATGACCTTTATCCTGTTTTCAAAAATATGCAGTAGCAGAAGACATTACCTACACTTTACAAATACCATCAGCAGCCACCAGCATATCTTTATATATGTACCCACCTTTGAGAAGCAATATGAGATGAAATATGTACCTAGATCTGAATTCTAGTTTAAAAACTCTGTATCTATGTGGCTATGGTTAATTCTTTAGTCTTTCTTTGCTTAAACTTCTTTATCTATACCATGTTGCTAGTGAGAATGTTTGCCTTAGAGAAGTATTGTAAAGAATTTGTGTAAGGGGCTTAGATAAATAATGGTCACATTGATCCCTCTGTCAGTGGCTTTCATTCTCATGGTAACCTATATATGAGCTCCTCTCTTTACTTATGGTTACTTGTATAACCAAGTTCAAGTTACTTAATCTCACTATGCCATCTTTTCTCATCTGTAAAATGGGGTAAATGATACTGCCTATCTCATTGGATTATTGTGAGTTCAAATGAGGCAAAGCATATGATACATTTATGTCATTTCCTGGTACATATGTTAGCTTATGTGATTGTGTGTATATGTATGTTTGTTGTTTCTAGAATAATAGGAATGTCATTAACAAACTTTGATAAAGAATGCATGAAAATTCATTTTATTCATATTTTTAATAAAATAAAGATTCTTGTTGGGAGATTGCAAAGATTAAGCAGAATATTTGTTAATGTCTCACCATGAGTTTCAAATACTAACCTGGAACAGATATAAAACCTATCAGTTTCCTCAAGTTATCATAAACAAATACTTTAAACTGTGAGGTTTACACAAGATAAATATACTTTCTCACAGTTCTGGAGAATGGAATTGACCAGGATGAAGGTATCAGTAGTGTAGGTTTCCTCTAAGGTCTCCCTCCTTGGTCTCCTCCCTGTTGCTGCGTCTTCACATGGTTCTCTGATCTTTCTGGTGAATAGGCATACGCCTTTTGTCTCTCTGTTCTTAATCTCCATGTAAGAACATCAGTAAAGCTGGATTAGGTTCCACCATCAAGGTCTCATTTTAAACACTTCTTCAAAAGCTGAATCTCCAAATCCAATCACATTTTGAGTGACAGAGCAGTAGAAAATCAATACATGAATTCTGGGGGACATAGTCCACCTTCTAATAATGACAATAGATTTCAATAAGGATTTACCCAGGAGTTTTAGTTCTAACCCTCCAGTACTGCAGGGCTTTCTCAGTATATAGCTTCTATCAAACTTTACTTGCTATTAAGTACAAAACTATCCCTGGTGTCTTTGCCCTCATTCAGTTGCCTTAGGCAGTAAGCAACACAGATTGTTTATAAGCAAAATCTCTGCGAATTCAATTGGGCAGAATTGGAGCTAAGAATGAACACAGATGGCAGAGACAGAAGCCAGAGTCTCTGAAATCCTCAGAAGTGAGGAAGAAAAGAAAGGTCCTCTCTGAGAGCAGTAGGGTAAGGAGAAGGTGAAAAGTGAACAGAGAAGCAGTTCAAACCATAGCGACAGATGAGGTAGGGGGCAGTGTAAGGCGTAAGTTGCACAAAATGTTCTTCAGTTTCTTTTAGCATTTTCTGCCAATGTTCACTGTTTTCCTTAGTAGATTAGTCATTGAGAGTAAGGGCACCTTAAACCTGGATTCTTCAGTGAAAATTACAATTAGGTATTAGCTCTGAATATAGGATCTAGGAAGGCCAGGGTCCTCTGCTTCTTGTTTATAATTGAAATTTTATGTCCTAGTTCATATTTGTCTCTCAGTATGTATTTTTGAAATAAATAAATGAAATTCCCATATCCTTATTCCATTCATCTGTAAGAAGCAGTGTACTTGGTAAATATTCAATTTGTTCTGCTGGCTTATTTAGACCTTTAGCTTAAACAAGATTATGCACTATCTCTGGGCAGTGAAATGTGTGCAAGAATTATGTATTATTGTTGGGCTTATACCACAAAATTATCTTGTACATTTCTTTAGTCTCTTTTCTGCCAAAATTTCTAATGAAGCCATATGTTATAGATGGGTAAGTTATAAAAGGCAATATCTCCATTAGCCTTTTCATCTGAGTCACTGTGTGAAGTAAATCTCTTCCTCCCTTACTCCCACTCACCCATGATGAATATCCACCATGAGTAAGAAATAAATGCATTCCTCTCTAGAATTTAAGAGCTAAGTTGTTACTGCAGATTAGCTATCCAAGGCTATTCAACTCCTTCTTCCAGCCAGCAAAACAAAATAGTCTTTCATTACTCTGAATTTCTTAATACATGTTTTTTTCTTTTTTCCAAATATCTTCCCAAAGTTCCTTAACTGCTGAATTAGGTCACATTCTACTTTTATTGGTTCATTATGATGGATTTTCACTTTACTCATCCATATTATTTCCTAGAAATTATCAAGAAATATCAAACATTTGCTCACATTGCATTATTTCTGTTATTCGAATGTTGAATATTTATCCCCTTCTCTTTGTATTAGTATAGTCATTTTGTTTTCTTATGGTTCCTCCAGTCTTTGCCCTCTTCCTCTCCCCTCTCTGCCTATCTTTTTTATCTCTTCCCCTTCCCATGTCCCCATTGTCTTTCACACTCTCACTCCTATTTCTCCTACCTCCTCTTTCCTCCCCTGTTGTATTTCTCATGTCATTTCCTCTCGTCTGAGGTACCCTTCCTTCTTCTTTTCAATTGTAGTGCTCAGATTTAGCAATTTGTTATATTAATGTCTTCTCATGAACTCTTAAGTAATATTCCTACATATCATGTCATTCCTTGCTGTTCAATAAGCTTCTTGAAGCATGCCAATATTTCTTTTATGTATAAACGGTATATATTAATAATAACCATTGGCATATATTCAGCACTTATTAGCTAAGACCTCCATATAGGTTATTTTAGTTAATCTTTTTAAAAAATATTTTTTAGTATAGATGAACATAATACCTTTATTTATTTATGTTTATGTGGCACTAAGGCTCAAACCCAGTGCCTCACAGGTGTTAGGCAAGCACTCTACCACTGAGCCACAACCCCAGCCCTAGTTTATTTAATCTTGTCAAGTTCCCCATGAAGTGTTTGTGATTAATAACCATGCACTATTTCACTAATATTATGTCTGGTTTATAGAACAGGACACTATGTGCACACAAAGAAATTAAACTACTTCCCCAGTGTGGTTCAACTGTTGAATGGCAATACTGAGATCAAACCTTTTATCTATGCTCCATGTGCTATTATATTATGATGTCAAAATCATAAAAAATCTTAACCTTTCAGATTTTGCTTAATTTTAACTACTGCTTGATAATTATTGGTGATCACTCTTCAATATCAATACTAATGACATCCAATCAAAATTAATGTTCATTGTTCTGTCTATAACATATCATATGATGTTTTTCATGTTTAGTTTAGAAAATAAGAGACTATCTTATTTCCTTTTGTTTCCCTCAGCACCTACTAGAAGGGGTTATTGAAAAAAATAAGCATTGAAGAAAAAACAGATTGAGAGATGAACTACCTCTTTGGACAATATAGGAGCAAGTTGGTGGGTTTTGAGGATAGTAACTGTAGTTCAACAATTTAGAAAACAGTTTAATGAGAGTTTGGTTTATAGACACTGTAAAGCAATGATATAGGAACAAAAGCAATCAATAAATATGCATGGTATGGGAGATATTACTCATAGCATACTTTTTGTTTCCTGTTCAGAAAACAGTCTGGTGTGAATATACATATATATATATCTCAATTACTATTTATTCAAAGGTGGTATGTCATTTAGAAAAGTCTGTAGGATATTCAAACTCTGAATCCATGACTTTCCTCAGGTGTGTTTCCTGTCTTTCTTGGTCTTCTGATTATGAACTGCCATTCTTGTTATTTATTTATAATACTGGTGTATTGTACTGCAGCAGTTTATCCTGATATCGGTGTCTTGGTTTATGCTACTAATCTTCCCTGTCCTTGCTCTTCTTGTAAGATACTATTCTGCCCCTCAGGGCTGCCCAATTAGACTACTCAGTGAAGACTGTTCAGCTAGTTTGAGTTTATTAAGTGTCCTTACTGAACAACTAGAATACAGATGAGAGTTCTTCAGGCTTAGACTTAGAAAATGTTTAAAAAGAAAATTGCTAACAGTCATCAATATTTTATGAAGTTGTATCAGGATTTGTGTACACTTGGTCTGCTGGCTATATATGATGTGCTTCTGATGATTCATCATAAGGAAAAACATATAGCATACTAAAAAATGCTACTAATATTTTATACTAATTTTCACTAATTTATTCAATTAAGAATAGCATGCATTTCTGACAAATTAATTATGTGCATATCAGGCTTTTAATAATAATAACTAGCATTGATTTTGTGACTTCTATGTGCCATATACCTTAAAAATGCATTCTTTAATTACATTGAGTGTGTGTATACATATATATACACACATATATATATATACAGTATATATTCATGTCAGATTATGAATATATGTCAGGTATTTATGATAAGGTTGGGAAAAACAGTTGACTGGATGTATTTTGAAGATAAAGCCTCTAAGTTTGTATGGTCTGTTGGATATTGTTATGGTTTGGATGTGAGGAGTCCCGCAAAAGCTCACATGTGAGATAGAGAAAGAAGGTTCAGAGGAGAAATGATTGGGTAGTGAGAGTATTAATCCAATCAGTGGTTTAATTACCTGATAGGGATTAACTGGGTGGTAACCAAAGTGATAGGGTGTGGCTGGAGAAGGTGGGAATTGAAGCATGACTTTGGAGTATATATTTGTATCTGGCAAGCGAAGTCTCTCCCTGTTTCCTTATCAACATATATGCTCTTTCCCTCTGCCACTCTCTTCCACCATGATGTTTATCCTCACCTGGAGCCTGGAAGAATGGAGCTGGTCTTCTATGGACTAAGACCTCTGAAACTATGAGCCCTCAAATAAACTTTTCCTCCCCTAAAATTTTTCTGGTCAGATTCTTTAGTCACAGCAGGAAAAAAAAAAAAAAAAAATCTGACAAAACAAATATAGAGAAGACAAAATCATAGGAGTTTTTTTTTATTTTTATTTTTTGCAGTGCTGGGGATTGAACCTAACACTCTACCAACTGAGGTATATCACCAGCCTCAAAATTATTGGATTTAAAGTTTGATTTTACTTTATTTGGTTTGAACATTTGAAAAGGCTGAATGACCAACCTTATTAAAGAAATAAATATGACTACAACTGAGTCATTAGAAAACAGATTCTAGAAGTCCAGCAACATAAGGAAGAATCAGCAAAGATATTAAAATAGAGAGACAAAGAGAGGAACACAGCAGATAATGGTTTATCAGAAGTCAAATGAAGTTGGCATCACAAAGAGATCAACTGAGTGTTGTACAATTGAGCAAGGTGTCCTTCAAGGACAATACATCAAATTAGCATTGTGGCACTCACCTGTGACCTGCACACAAATGACTTGATGAAATTTCGAATGTAGAAGTTTGGAATTGTGCTCAAGAGAAAACGAAAGTAAAGGAAATATAGGCAGTTTGAAAACATAAGACACCAAATGTTTTTTCTTTGTTTCATTAAGTGGGTAGTAGTACATGAAACAGGCAAGATCACTTATCCAATTTAGTTTGTAGTGATGTAAGAATATACTAAAATAGTCACCACTGCTGAGAGGGTTAAGAGGAATAGCATCTTCTGGGAAGAGTCAATTCTGCTATAGCAAGAGGAAGAAAGGAAGGTTCAGAAAATTACATATTATTATACTTAATCTTCATTAAAATGCCAAGGGACAAATTCTATTGTTCTTGTTTTCTAGATGATGAAATGGAAACTTTACAGATTCAAGCTATCTTGCTAAGTTCACATAGCTCCTTCATCTAAGAGCACATTGCAAGCACAGCCCAGACCAAGCTGTCACACTCTTTTTATTTATATTTTATTTTGGTAAGAACACAACATGATATATAACTTAAAATATTTGTAAGTTCTTGACAGTCCTATGCTTTCTAAATGTCATATATCAGATTTCTTAACTTACTGATTTTGCATAACTGAATGTTTATGCATGTTTATTAGTGTAACTCCATACTCCTTCCTCTTCTCAGCCTCTGATAACCACCACTGTATTTAGTTCTGTGCATTTTACTATTTTCTATACTCCACATGAGTGAATTCATGCACTTTTTGTCCTTCTCTGACTGACTTATTTAATTACCATAGTGTCTTCAAAGTTCACACATGTTGTCAAATTTTCTTCTGTTTTTAAAGCTGAATACTATTTTATTGTATATACATGCCTTATTTTCTTTGTCCATTAATCAGTTGATGACACTTACATTGTCTCCATATCTTGGGTATTGTGAGTAGTACTGAAATAAACATGGAAGTACTAATATTTCTTTAAAATTTTGATTTCAGTTCTTTTGGATAAATACACACATCCAAAATGTTAGGATCATATGAAAGATCAATTTTTAGCTCTCAAGAGAGAGGTTCACACTGTTTTCCACAGTGGCTATGACTTTTTACATTCTGCCAATAGTGTACAGGGGTTTCCATTTCTTTGCTTCATGTGTAACACTTACCTTTTTAAAATAATAACCATCCTCATAAATGAAAGGTGACCTCATCATGATTTTGACTTACTCTTCCATGATGACTCATACACTGCAAACTACCAACTATTTCTCAAAGAAATTGAATTAAACATAAACAAATGGAAACATGGCATACTGGAAGACTCAATATTATGTCCATACTTTCTGAAGTGAGCTGCACATTCACTGGGATCCCTATCATGCTGCCACATTCTTAACTAGAATGTTTTATAGCCTTAGTACAAAGTTCTATAGGATTCATCAAAGTACAGAAGTATGGGTCCTTGCCCCATAGATCCTGAATAGAAAAATGGAGACTGCTATATCTCCATTTATTATTAATACATACTATGTACATTTTATTCTAAGTTCTAAGGATGCAAATGTCAATAAGATACATATATTAATCTCATGAATATTACTACCTAGCTCATATGAAATAAAATTGACAAATAGAGAATACAAGTATAAATCAATAAAATTATCTCTAAGTATCTGATAGGAATTGGTTCCAGGACCCCATGAAAATATCAAAATACACAAATGTCCATGCCCATTACATGAAGTAACACGGTATTTGCATATATACTGTATATGTACTCCTATAATTTTTAAATTATCTTTATTTACTTATAATACATAGTACAATTAAATGCTGTGCAATTTGTTGTATTTGAGGAAAAATGGCAAGAAAAGTCTGCATGTTCGGTACAGATGCAATTTCTTTTTCAAATATTTTTTTAATCAGCAGGTGTTTGAATTTATTGTTGCAGATCCCACAGATACTGTCAGCCTAAATTAAAAAGTAAGAGAAAGAGACAGAGAGAGTCTCCAAAGAATAATAATACTTTTATGGAAAGATTATTGCATTGCAATCAAATCCCATAGCAGTGCAGTGGAAATATGCATGACATACATGGTAAACTATGGGACTAGTCAAAGAGGATGAGGAAGGAGAAGTTTTCAAAACCAAAAATGAGGATTACATATGATATTTTGAAGCAATAATCCTTGACGGTAATGATTAATAACAAGGTTGTTGTCAGTCTGAAGTTGAACAGACAATCGCTGGGCAGATGTTCTTGTAAAAGTACTTTTAATAGAGGGTTGCAGTGGCCTCTGCAAGCTTGTGATTCTGGAAGCCTTTTGTGACAGAGTCATGTAAAAAAATACCCTTATTCTTCTGTCATAACCTCCTGGCTTGCTTATTTATATTTTATTAGGGCGACACAAGAGACCTCATTTTGATTCTGAGAACTTTCACAGCTCTTTCACAAATTGGAGAACCAACTGCACAGTAGGGTGTGAAAGGTTGGAGTTAAAAGGATCGTATTCATGTGGCCTGTTTGGAAGAGTGTTAATAGTATGTGCCAGCTGCAGTTCATCGCAGGAAGATCTTCAGGTTGAGATAGATAGCTTTGAGTTACTAGGAAAATGAAATGATGAGCTATGATTCACACTTTATGCAGTATAAATCCATAGGTACTATTGAAAAAGGAAACATTGAGAGGTTTAAAATATGATAAAATATTGTTATTATATGGAATGAAATATTAATTACATCAGTACTTCAGAGCATGAGCTTCAGAATCTAATAGACCCTTTTCAAAACCTGGCAAAATAAATTTTTGAAAATTTTGATGAGTTATGTAATCTCTCCAGGAACACAGTTCTAGTCTGTAAACAAGGCTAATAGTAAATGTTTGGTTAAATTTTTGTTAGGATTAATTACCATTATACAACTAAATTGTTCAGCATGTTTCCCAGCATATAAGTATATATGTATATATATGTACAATTATTGCTTTAAAATTGCATTAGATAGATCCAATGTTTCCTTATCGATAATCAGTATTCCTTTAGGTTTCTTTTGGCAAGAACATTTACACTCACACACACACACACACACACACACACACACACACACAGTACATGTTAAATTGAATTTAGCATAATCACTATACTTAATTTATACATCATTCTGTGTGATATAATTATTTTTATACATTTCTGCCCATTTGCAAACTTCTCAGCTGCCTTATTAAGGTATCTGGGAAAAAGGAGGAACTCAATAACCATTTGATATCTGTATATTTTTTTATTTTTTCCTGTATCTTATTTTCTCTACCTCCTTAAAATTTTTGTCTCCAGTTCCATTTTATAAAAACTTCCTTCACTCCTTCTTCACTCACTCATATATGAAAGTTTCTGCTATCTCTCTGTTCCTTGCATTCTTTTCAGATGTTCCACTTAACTCTCATTTCCAATTTCATTTTTCTGTTCTCTATCCCTCTCCTTCTCTCCCCCTACCCATTGTTCAACTCTTATCTTTCTGCCTCTCCTTAGCTAATTTAACTTTCAGAGCATATGATAAAAATTTTCTGGCTCCACTCACATCATATTCTAATTCCTGGGTCTATTTTCAATGGTAATCTTCCCTGGACTATTAATTTCCCTTGTTACACAAAGAATTTAGGATAACATGTTAGAAAAAGGGAACACAAATTCCTAGAGTGCATTCTGATACTATAAATTTGCAGAAGTGTGCACATACATATTTGAAAAAAATCAGAGGCTTCCTTCTATCATCACATGAGGAGTATTTCAAATAAGATGCCTTCCAATTTCTTTCCCAATCTTAGTAATGTTTGAAAAGACTTTTAATTTATTCTTCAAATTTTTAAGATTTAAATTCAAGCTAGTACCTTTTGTCAAACATCATTTCTCAAATATTAATTCCATGAGAGTTCATTTGAAAATATAAAATGGAATATATTCTCAGAAAAAGAAGATTAAAAGGAATATTTTCCAATGAACTTCTGACACTGGAAATGAACCACTGCCTGCAGTGTGTATTTATCGCCAAGAACTCAAAGTATCCATTAAAGTTGACGGCAGTAGTATGTCTCTCTAACCAGTCAAAGTGTAGTGTTTGAGAGAAGGTCACCTAAAGAGTGACATTTGAAAACAATTATGATGTGTTTTGGTGTGTTACATAATAATAACTGCTTCATTTTCTAGTATAAGCAAAAATCCATAGATAGGCTTACTTATGTGTTCAAGTTAGTAAAAATAGCCTTTATTTACTGAAAATTCTTTAAGACTTTTCTAAGAGTAAATGTTAATGCAAATTTTATTATGAAAATACTGTTGCAAATAAAAAAAAATTAAAACCTGCAATTCTGGATTTTCTATTAGCCCTATCCCTTGCAAGAGATATTTACAGAAGTAAACAACTAGTCAATGATGAAATTTCTAATAAAATAAATGGAAACTTAAGAGAAAGTGCTTCAGTAATGGAAGATGTTCTGCTGTCTCATATCAACTAGTAGTTGATACCTACTCCTGTTCCTAGTTGACCTTGGACAAATAGATTGTGATATGAGAAGCCACAATTTAGAAATTGCTGGCATGTTTTACTAGAGTAAGCAAATAATGGATGGATTTTTAAAAAATCAATAGCTTCAAAAATGAAAAACATTCAGTAAACATTGAAAATAACTGAATCTTCTTCAAGATTATATGCGTATGTGATTCCCATACCCAAATTTCAAACAGAACTTCTTGTTGTTGTTTTATCTACACCAGATTCTGAAGATGTTGCTCTAACAGAAAAAGAAAAGTTTGTACTTTTTTAAAAAGTACACACACACACACACACACACACACACACATATATATACACATGTATATGAGACACTAAACAAAGACATAAAAGAGCAAGTGAATTTAAAAATATTTTAAAAGGCAAATAGCATTCTAACCTCAGAGAGTCTCAAAAATAGAATTTATTTTCACAATTACAGACACACATGTCAAATTTGTTACAGATATTTTTAATATATTGGCAAATTGCCCTCATCAATTGGATTCTGTTGTGGAATTTTATTATATACTTGGAAGAAAAAAAATGGAAATTATCCTTGCTAGAACTTCTGAGTGCCTTTAAATATTTGGTGATGATTCTTTCCAATTTAAGTTTTGGAAATCATTTCAAACATGTTTACTATAAAATGTTATTTGAAAAAATGCTTCTAAAATAAACGAAAAAACATTTGTCACAGTACATTTATCAGACCTAATCACCAAATATTCTACTCCTTTATATTGGAAGGTTATAACAGTTGTTTACAAAGAATAAGCTTGGGTCAAAGTCAATTTAGTAAAGACTTATCCCTTCTATGTAAATGATATTTGGGGCATGTATTACCAAAAATTAACTTTTGACTTTTCATCTATATTCAAAATATTTTGCTTAAAAAAATAAGGGAAACCTATAAATAAATAAATAAGTTAATAAAACACTGTTGCCTCAAAATTAACCTACTTTGATTAGCATGGTTGAATGACATAATCATAATTACTTCAGTCAGATAAAGATTTTTCAATAAATTACGACATATATATTGATGAATGATTTCTCTATAATCCATTGCATCTTTGCTAATGCTTAGATAATATGTCAGATGTACCAATTGTTTTTGATCATTATTCCTTAATTTATTTATTCACTCCACATTTTTATTGGTTCCCTTCTATATGCTAGGCACTATGAAAGGTTCTGTGCAAGGAGTAAATTTCACATAGAGGGAATCTTTTGAAAGTATTCATGATCAGAAGTAAATATATTATGGTTAAAAGTCTTGTCTTAGTTCATTTGGATTGGTATAACTAATACTGTAAAGTAGGTAACTTATTTCTCAAGTTATGGAGTCTGTTGAGGACTGTTTCTTAGTGCCCATCTTTTCTCAGCAACATAACATGGGAGAAGAGTTAAGGAAGCTTTCTGGGATCTCTTTAATAAAATCATGAATTCCACTCACCATGAGCTAATCACTGCCGACAAGTGGCAACTTCTAATGTCATTACCTTTGGAATTAAATTTCAACAAATCTGAATGGATTTCAATATAAGTCAAATGCTAATTAAATAGAGAAGTTATGTAGGGATCAAGTTTTGTTGGCTAATGATGATAATTTTAGTATTAATTCTAAGCGAAGTCATTGAAAATTCAAAGTAAAGCTATTCAAGTTATTAAAGGAGATGCAGGAGTGGAGAATGGAACAACTACAGGGTCTCATTTATTCTAAAATAATCACTCACTACAATGAGGAGAATGAATTTATGTGAGAACTGATGCATATAAAAATATTATAGAGAAGATAAACAGCTATGGCATGGTGCAAGGAAGAGATGACGATAGCTTAATCTAGAGGTGGG
Organism: Sciurus carolinensis; assembly: GCF_902686445.1. NCBI lineage: Eukaryota > Metazoa > Chordata > Mammalia > Rodentia > Sciuridae > Sciurus > Sciurus carolinensis. The sequence goes on along the minus strand of NC_062217.1, from coordinate 107,266,947 downwards.
ATGAAAGTGGAACCAGAGCTAAGTGAAAAGATCAAAAAGAAGAGCAAAAAAAATAAGCACACTGCACACACACACACACACACACACACACACACACGTGCACACACATGTGCACACACAGTTGAAACTGCATAGTTGAAAGTTTAGCACCCACAGATTCAATCAAACATAAAATATTCAGGAGGAAAAGTGTGCCTGAACTGAATTTGTACAGACAGATTTTCTTGCTGGTATTCATTAAACATTACAATCTAACCACTGTTTACATAAATAACATTTACATCATATTGGTATAAGAAATCCAGAGATAATTTAATGCATATAGGAGATGCTCACAGGTTATATGAAAATATTATGCCATTTTGCACAAGGACCTTGAACATCTATGAATTTTGCTATCGCCATTGTCCTGGAACCAATCCCTCACCAATACTGAGAGAAGACTGTATATGATATGTGATTCATTGAAAAAGAGGAGGGAGACCGACGAAGGAAGGCAAAAATGTATGTAAGTAGTTAGAGAGGAGGCCATTCACTGAGATAAAAACCCTAAAATGGTCAGTTAGAGGTGAAATCATGAGTTCTAGATAGATTGAGTTTGAGATAACAAGTGCTTCATTCAATATATGGGTGTCCATCTCAGCGATGCATATTTCTTATCTGTTTGGAAATAAGTGATAATCAAGATAGTTCTAGCCTCATTGATTATTTCAATATCACTAAAAACAGATTTTTAATTTGTTTATCACCAAAAATAAAGGTAAATTGATGACGTGATATGATTCTTGGCTTTATTGCCTATTTCTATGGTATATACATATGTAAAACTGTCACATTTTACCCCATAAATATACATACTTATAATGTATCAATTAAAAATAATTTTAAATTGTTAAAACTATAGAACTTTCTCTGTCCAAAAAATATTTTCTCTAGATATGCAGCATTAAAAAATATCTGTAAATAGTTAAGAAGAGGTATTCACTTATGTAAATACAACAAAATTACATGTATTGAAACATTTTCTGTAAAATATAATTATATACAATTAAATAATTTATATACCTTTACTATCCTTCCCTCCAAGATTCTTGTTATTTATAAGTAATTTCACAACTAAGTAAGGAAAAACTGTGCTGCATATCTACATAAATATTTTGCAGCAAATATTCAAAATGTCATTTATTTGTTTTCTTTCCTAGGCTACATTTAAAAATATAAAAGTAATAAATCTGCACACTAGTTGATCACAAGTGTTTGAATTTTTATGATATGCATTGTTTCCTAAGATGATATTGAATTTATACAATGATATTATTAAGTAATCATCAATATTTTTTCATAGTTTCTAAAAAAATGATCAGTAAGGTAGGTACCTGACAATTTTTACTTTTACCCTAACTTCATTTTTTTTCTTAAAAGAAAAATGTCTATCACAAATAAATTTTTAAAACGATATTATATCTTTACATGAAATCAGCAGCACTAATTACAAATTATTTTTTGTTATTTTTAGGAGATGTTATCTAATTTTTTAAATAATTACCTAGACAAAAAAAATTGCATTTTCTTTACTCCTAGGAATTCATAAGTCTCCTTTGTTAAATTGTGATAGTTTCAGGTGACAGGGTAAGTATGTAGGTGGATGAGTGCAGATTTGTATTAATATATCTGAAAAACTTCAAATCCTAAATCATTAATTCTCTTGTTTGAGGATGTTTTACCATATTAGTTTTGCAGATTATTTGGAATGTGACATAATACTCTCACAGAACTCTCCTGTGAATGAGATATTGCTGGTCCTTTACTGTTATATAAAATTCAATGCATTGGATTTGTTTGTAGGTTTTTCCCCTATATAATCGATCTATTGCCTTATAATATATTAATACATTGTATTTAGTTAATTTGTTGAAGTAAATTTTAAAATTATATTATGGAAAAATAACAGATACTTAAACTAGAATTCTAGAAGGAAGAAATTTTCCTCACCCAAATATAGAGACCTCAGACTTTTTTTAAGCTTTCAATATTATGGAAGAAGGAAATTTAGACTCTATTTTGAGACAAATCTTTTAAATCTTAGCTTTCTGATGAATTAAATATTTTAAGAATCTAGGACCAAGGAATATGTATTTCTTCTCATAGATTCTCCTGTGGTCATATTTGTGCAAATAACTTTAAATCATATTACAAACAATAGAAGTGGAAAATAATATAAAACTCTGCAGTAACTACATGTATATAACACATTTGAATTTATCATTTATTCTTAGTTTTGCAAGTTTTAAAAACTATATAAATTCATGCGCTATTTCATAGACCAAGTTTTAATTTTATATGAAAATGTCAAGCACAGCTATTAATTTTGGAATTTTATGAACGCTACTCATCTGAGTGGGTCCCTCTTAAGGGATACAGGAGATAAAGAGACAGTAATCTCTTTACTACAAGATAGCACACAAGTATAAAGAACGGTGCTGAATAGGACCCGCAAACTTAAGGTACAGGTACAGGTACCTTTTTTTTTTTTGAAGGAAATACTGCAGATTGAACTCAGAGGTACTCAACCACTGAGCCACATCCCCAGCCCTATTTTGTTGTATTTTATTTAGAGACAGTGTCTCATGGAATTGCTTAGTGCCTTGCCTTTGCTGAAGCTGGCTTTGAACTCTTGATCCTCCTACCTCAGTCCCCTGAGTCAATGGGATTACAAGTGTGCACCACCGTGCCAGGCTATATCCTGTATCTTTATTGTTTCAATATAGTATTTATTAAGTTCATGACACACATAAGATAATTCGTTCTGCCTTTTAGTATAGTCCAAATAATATCTCCCTAAAATGTCTAAGTCTTAATCTCTAGAACCTGTGAATATATAGTATTATATACCAAGAAAAAATAAGATTAAAGATAAAATTAAGTTAGCCAATCATCAGAACTTAAATTTTCCCAGGAGAATCCAATGTAATCACTAGAGTCACCAAAAGTAAAAAAGTAAAAAATGAGAGTTCAGACTCAGAAGGAAATATAACTATGAAAGAGGTGAGAGTGACATGATATGTTTAAGATTCAATTAGCTGTTTTAGCTCTCAAGATTTAAAAAAAAAAAAAAACATGAGTCAGTGATAGTAGTTTGCCTCTAGGAGCCAAAAAAAAAAAAAAAAAAAACCAAAGGAAATGGATTCCCTCATAGACTTATGGAAACAAATACATCCCTTCCCATACTTAGGCCAATTGCATCTTGCAGAATTATAACAATAAATTTATGTTATTTTATTGTATTTTTTTCTAGTTATACATGACAGTAGAATGCATTTTGACACATACATTAATGGAGAATAACTTTTGACTCTTCTGATTGTAAATGATGTAGTTATACAGGTCATGTAATCATATGTGCACATGGGGTAATAATGTCCAATTCATTCTATTATCATTCCTACCCCCACACTCCCTCCCACTCTTCACTTCCATTTGTCTCATACAAAGTACCTCTATTCTACCTTAGACCCCACTGCCATTGTGAATTAACATCTGCATAGCAGAAAAAACATTTGGCCTTTGGTTCTTTGGGATTGGCTTATTTCACTTAGCATGATATTTTCCAGTTCCATCCACTTACCAGCAAATTCCATTATTTCATTCTTCTTTAAGGTTGAGTATTGTGATATATATCTCATTTTCTTTATCCATTCACTGGTTGAAGGGCACCTAAGTTTGTTCCACAGTTTACCTATTGTGAGTTGAGCTGCTAAAAACATTGATGTGGCTGCATCACTGTAATATGCTGATTTTAAGTCGTTTGGGTATAAATCAAGAAGTAGGATAGCTGGGTCAAATGGTGGTTCCATTCCAGATTTTCTGAGGAATCTCCATACTGCTTTCTATAATGATTGCACCAATTTGCAGTCATACCAGCAATGAATGAATGAATGTGCCTTTTCCCCCACATCCTCACCAACATTTATCATTGCTTGTATTCTTGATAATTGCCATTCTGACTGGAGTGAGATGCAATCTCAATGTGCTTTTGATTTACATTTCTCTAATTGCTAGAGGTATTGAACATTTTTTCATATATTTGATGACTGATTATATTTCTTCTGTGAAGTGTTTCTTCAGTTCCTTAGCCCATTTATTGATTGGGTTATTTGGTTTTTTTTTGTTTCTGGTGTTAGGTTTTTTGAGTTTTTATATAACTTGGAGATTAATGTTCTATCTGAGGTGCATGTGGTAAAGACTTTCTCCCACTCTATAGGTTCTCTCTTCATGTTTTTGATTGTTTCCTTTGCTGAGAAAAAGCTTTTAAGTTTGATTCCATCCCATTTATTGATTCTTGATTTTACTTCTTGCACTTTAGGAGTCTTGTTAAGGAAATCAGGTCCCAGGTCCATGTGGTGAAGATTTGGGCCTACTTTTTTTCTAGTAGGTGCAGGGTCTCTGTTCTAGTGCCTAAATCTTTAATCCCACTTTGAGTTTATTTTTGTGTAGGGTGAGAGAATAGGGGTGTAATTTCATTTTGCTACACATATATTTCCAATTTTCCCAGCACATTTGTTGAAGAAGCTATCTTTTCTCCAACATATGTTTTTGGCACCTTTGTCTAGTATGAGATAACTGTATTTATGTGGGTTTGTTTCTGGGTCTTCTATTGTATACCCTCAGTCATCAGTTTTGGTGCCCAAACCATGTCATTTTTGTTACTATGTCTCTATGGTATAATTTAAGATCTGGTATTGTGATACCTCCTGCTTCACTTTTCTCGCATAAGGATTGCTTTAGCTATTCTGGGTTTCTTATTTTTCCAAATGAATTTTATGATTGCTTTTTCTATTTCTATGAGGAATGTCGCTGGAAGTTTAATAGGAATTGCATTAAACCATATAATGCTTTTGGTAGTGTGGCCATTTTGACAATGTTAGTTCTGTCTATTCAAGAGCATGGGAGACCTTTACATCTTCTAAAGTCTTCTTCAATTTCTTTCTTTATTGTTCTGTAGTTTTCATTGTAGAGGTCTTTCACTTCTTTTGTTAGATTGATTCCCAAATATTTTATTTTTTAAAGTTATTTCTAGTGGGATAGTTTTCCTAATTTCTCTTTCAGAGGATTCATCACTGATGTATAGGAATGCATTTTATTTGTGGGTATTAATTTTATATCCTGCTACTTTACTTGATTTATTAGTTCTAGAAATTTGATTTATTAGTTCTAGAAGCTTTCTGGCGATATTTTTGGGATTTTCTAAATATAGAATCTTGTAAAGCAGCAAACAGTGTTATTATGAGTTCTCCTTTTTCCTATTCGTAGTTCTTTAATTTCTTTCTCATGTCTAATTGGTCTGGCTGGAGTTTCAAGGATGGTGTTGAATAAGAGTGGTGAAAGAGGGCAACCTTGTATTATTTCAGTTCTTAGAGGGAATGCTTTTAATTTTTTTCCATTTAGAATGATGTTGGTCTTGAGTTTAGCATATGTAACTTTTGCACTGTTGAGGTATGTTCCTACTATGCCTAGTTTAGTGTTTTGAACATGAAGGAATGCTGTTATTTTGTCAAATGCTTTTTCTGCATCTATTGAGATGAACATATGATGCTTGTCTTTAAAGTCTAACAATGTGATGAATTACATTTATTGGTTTTTGTTTGCTGAACCAACCTTGCATCCCTGGGATGAATCCCATTTAATCATGTTGTCCCATCTTTTAAATATATTTTTGTATATGATTTGCCAGAATTTTATTGATTTTTTTTGCATCTATGTTTATCAGGGATAATGGTCTGAAGTTTTCTTTCCTCTTTGGTTTTTGTATCAGGGTGATACTAGTTTCACAGAGTGGGTGTGGAAGGGTTTCCTCCCTTTCTATTTAATGGAATAATTTGAGAAATACTGGTGTTAATTCTTCTTTGAAGGTCTTGTGGAACTCTGCTGAGAATTCATCTGATCCTGGAATTTTCTTAATGGGTAGGCTTTTCTTAATTGTATTGAAATATCACAGAAAATCCTATTAATCTATGTAATTAATATATGTTCATAATCCTAATAAAATATCCTATAGTGTAGTTTGGGATAGCAACAAGAAAACTCATACTGTCAAAATGGCATTCAAAGGATGTTATAAACTATCAAAATAGGAGACTTAATCATTCTATTTATAGCTCCATTGAATTCTTTTCTCTCTCTTTTTTTTTTTACAAGAATGATTCTGATTTGAAACTCAAATAGAAGTAAGGCAGGCAGAGGAACAGATGTGGTGATGAAGGTAAAAAGAATTAGTTCAAACAAAGGAAATAACATGTAAAAGCATAAAACTTGAAAGACTTTTGTATGTTGAAAAAAGTCACAACTCACTGGAATTCTCACTCAGTTGCGCAAGAGTATGTCTCATAAACATGGTTTACCTTGTCATGATTTGGGGAAAAGAATCTAAAAATTTTCTAGTACTAGAAAACAATGTGACTATGTTTATATTAGAACTTAAGTTTCTTATTTATAAACTGTAAAAAAGCAATAAATAATTATATTTCATAGACTTGGGACTCTTTCTCCTCCTAGCATATCAATTATTAATTCTAGAATAGTGATTCTGGACTCTTTGATATCTTTATTTTGTCCTTCAATTGATTCTACCACTTTTCTCCTTTATTTATGTTTTGTATACTTAAAGACCTAATCTAAAATCCTAAAATCCATTCCATTGTTACCACACATGTCTTCTAGAAAATGTATTTATAGGAAGTATTTTCATGGTTTTTCAACATTCTTCATGACATTTATTAATTTTATATCAGGAAGGAAAATGGAATACATCCACATTAAATATAATTTAGTTACACAGCATGCAGAAAAGAGACCTAAGATTTCTGTCCTTAGAAAACTTGGTTTGCAGTGTTGACCCTAATGTGGTCTCTGGGAGACAGACTGAAATCCTTTGGAGACGGAAAGATGCGGATGGCAGAGTAGAACATGCAGAAGCATAGGAGTTGGTGATCCTGCAGTTCTTTGTGAAAGTTTGCAATGTTTATTGTGTTATATAGATAAATATATTTAAGAAAATTGATTTATTAATGATGGTCATGTATCAAAGCTGTTTATGATTTAGGATTCAATTAAAAATGTTAGTGATGAAAAAAAAAGATTTGGAAGTAGATCAGTATTTGATTCTTGGATGAATAACTTCACATCAATTAACCTTACTTCATCTTTTTGATCTTCAGTTTCCTTATTTCAAAAATATTGGTAATGACTCATTTATAATGTTGTTTTGAAGCAGGGAGAGTTTAGTTATTAGTCCTGGTATAAAATATTTCTGGTTCTCATTGAAGGCATGTTATAGGGGTTTTATTTCCATAGGTGCTTTTGTTTGTTTTTAGTTTTGTTTTCAGTAATAAATAACCATGATATTTGTAAGTAAAAATGAATTTATGCAAGTCACTTCTAAATGAAAACTTATAAAGGCAGTGTTAGTTTTTGTCTCAGTAACCGAAACACCCAACAAGAACAGCTTAGAGGAGGGAAAGTTTATTTTGGCTCATGGTTTCAGAGGTTTAGTCCATGGTGAACTAAACTCCATACTTCAGGGCCCAAAGTGGAGGAGAACATCATGGAGCAGTTAGTGACCAGGATGCAGAAGGTGGGGAGGGGCTGCAGAAAAGATGAACCCTTCCAGCACATACTCATAGAGACCCACCTCTTCCATCCACACCCCACCTGTCTACAGATACCACCCAGGCAGTCCATTCAAACTAGGACGGACTGATTACATTAAAACTTTCATAATCTTTTTATTTTACCTCTGAGTATTCCTGCATCAAAGGAACTTTTTGAGGACACCTCATATCCAATCCACAACAAAGAACCATTGTTTGATTGACTATATGTCCTTTCCACTGTTGTGTGTGTGATTATTAACTTCTGTCAACCTGTGTCCTTGAGCAAGTATGTAAGTGGATGTTGGGCAATGAAGAATAAACAAAAACTTTTTTTAAAAATTTTGCTGTTTTAAGACTTTTATTTATTTCTTATTATAGCACATCAAGTTTTATCCTGGCAAAACTTTCAATAAATGAATTGAGATTTAAAAGTGGATCACCCAATATATTAATTAGCATGTTATATGTGCTTAATGATGAATAGTAGTTATATTACTACAGTGTTCACCATTTTAAAGTAACAAAGCTCTCACAGAATGCCAGATACAAAGGGTAAATTTTGGTGACAAATTTTTGATGAAAAGATCAGAAAGTTGTCCAGTATATGGAAATGTATATATAGCAAAATGATAAATTGAGAGGCATTAAACACAAATTCTGTCACCATGAATTCACCTAGAATTATGTAGTATTACTAGATTTTTTAAAACAGAAAATAATCAGTTAAATTTTATATGCTTTTTATGTATTACTTAACTACTTGTTTTTATCCCAACCTTGCCTGGATTACAAGTCAGGAAAGGAAGTTCCAGAATAATTTTTTAATCATAGTATGAGAAAATTTATAGACATTTCAGAAACAAGCAAAAATCATGCAATATATGTTTTAGGCATACTTATACATGTGATTTTTTTCAAAAAGCAAAGAAAAAATAAACATAACACTCAGGAGAAAAATTAAGTCTGCCCATAGGTTCAGTGACGAATTCATGAATGGAAACCTCTGCTCGATAAATCAGTTATATAAGCCACATAGCATCTGCTCAGATAGGCTGCAAACACTTAAGAGCACACTTTAAAATATTTCTCCATTTGGGGCTTGTTATCCAAGGAAGTGACACCAGATATTACATGGTATTGTAGGAGCAAAGATAAGAATAAGTTGCAGTTTTATAGTCATAAAGAAGCCAAACCATGTGTCTTTTCTGTTTCACTGAGTTTCAAATGTCTGTTTTAGTACATTCACAGCAGAAGCAGTTGGAAGATTATATATATGCACAGGAATCATTAGAATTACTCTCTTGAATACCAAAGTTAAAATCAAGTAAATAAATTTCTTTTCTAAGATTGTTTTGCTAGTGTTTACTTTGCTTTTCATTCTCCTTGGTCTCTTATAAGAAAATGTACAAGTCCCTGACTTATATACTAAGATCACAACCACCTCTTGGAATAACAAATAATTCTCTATTTTCCAAATTAAAATATATATTTTTGATATAATACAATAAGTCCAAGAATCAGTATGACCTTCAAGGAGTAATACATGAAATATTATTCATATTCCATAGTTATGACAAATTTTAACAGTTGCTGAGGTCAATGACAAAACATTTGTGACTTTATTTCTCATTTTTTTTATATTTATAGATTATAAAATATCATTCTGAAGTACAGAAAGTAATGTCGCCATCTCATAATTTCAATTATAAAATGTTCTATTTACTTGAAATGCAATGTTCTTTTGGTTCTTGATAAGAATAAGGGCATGAGATTGATCAAGTTATGTACATGTATGAATATCACATAATAAATTCCTCTAATATGTAGAATTATAATGCACCAATAAAAATGAATTAAAAATAAATACATAAATGAAGATAAGAATGAAAGTTGCTTCTGATAAAAGTATATGAGAGTTTAACTCAGTCCATTGGGTCTGAACACAAGAAACTGAAAGTATACAAGCAATGTGGGAAGCTGAGGAATGACTCCCAGAATAGGAAGCAGATGTATGGCCGGTGTGTGGGTATCTTGTAATATCAGAAAGTGCATGTGTTCAAGGAAAGTTCTAGTTACTCCATTATTAAATTTGTGTAAAATCTCTTCATCACACCACTGCCTTTCAGTTTTAGCATGTGCCTAAACTCTGAACAATTTTAGGTTTGATTTTTCTGAAACTTGCACTTATTATACGAACATCTCTCTAGAAGGAATGCATTTATTAGCAAGGACATAATTGATTTATAGTCTCTTCTTATTCCCTGAAAACTTAGCAATTACAGAGAGTTTCATTTCCTTTACAAGGGCAATATCTGCATGGTGAAGTAGAATGTATTCTCTTTCATTTCATTGTTTTGCCTTTTGCATGTCTTCACACGAACTCTTCTTCCTGTAGGGTCAAGAAGTTCCTAACTATAAGTTGTTTAGTGTTGCCCCGGGTTCCTTCTTGAACTCTGACTTGGTCCACACTGTTGACTACTTTCCTTATCTGTCTGAGCCAAAAGTAATGTGGTAAAACAACGGACCTTCTTTGTTTACCCTTTGATGATGCCACTCCTCCTTATTTTTCCACAAAATAAATTCACCAAACTTTGAAGACCATGCAAATTTATGTATTGAATTTTCAGAGCAACATTTGAGAATAATTAAAAATTTAGAGGGAAAAAAACCACTACAAGTTCTATTAACAGCACAATATCCCTTGCATTTTGCTAAAGGATGTACCTAAGAACAGGCATTCAGAAGAAGAAAATCCCCTATGGATGCCCCTTAATTTCTTTCTTGTCTCTCTGATTTTCAGGTTCACACAGACACCCTTATTTAGGTCATTCTATAAATAAATAAATAAATAATAAATAAATAAATAAATAAATGCAGGCCTAACCCCATCCATGGAAATTTATCTCATTTACTGAAAATTTTTCAATCTCCATACTCCACCATGGTATTGGGCCAAATGCATTTGGAGTCAATAATCAGGGTATCGTCTGGTAACCAGGAGTTTTCATGTGGCTAAGATTTTATTTGTACAGATGGGTATATACTTTTCATTCCCTGATTTTCATTTATATTCTCATTAGTAGAATACAGATTATCTCATTCCTATCCTAGGTAATTTATAAAGTATGAACATTTCCCCCAAAATCTTTCTTAATATTTTTCCTCAAAAACTTACTGTCCAAGTCCTTTTGAAACAGGATCCACATTCACTTTGGAGTCTGTGGAATATTTCTGGATTTGGGGATCTCAGAAAAGTGATTAATAGACCAGTCTACTATTTCTTTTGTCATATCTTGGAGTAGTCTCAAATTCTTTTGTTTTACAGTCTTCCTTAGAATGGAAGAAAAAATAATGCTGCTCTCATCCTCAAACTACATCTAAAGTATCTTCTATTTTATACTGGGTAATTGCATTTCTTCCACTTCAATATACTTGTATAAATTAATCTAAATATTCTAAATGTTGGTACACACACAGACATTTGTTAAAATTTATAAGTAATAGTCTGCCAGACACAAAAATGATGTTGTTTTCCCAAAGTGTCACTTGGCAAATTTACACTCATCTTTTATTTAGAGTACATTTTTTCCCCAGATTAAAACTAAAGTAGCTAGATGGAAATCAGTCAGGAATTCACCAAACACATCAGCACTTTTATGTTTTGTAATATTTTTAATGTTTATTTTTGTAAAATATCTAGTGAACTCTAAATCTTTCCACCACATTTTTCTTTTTTCTTTTGCCCTTCCATTATAAACCACAGTTTAAAAGATGGTATGAGCCAAAATCCACTTCCAGCATTACAACTTTAAGTATTCTAATGCAATAAAAAATATTTATATAGAGAAAAGTTATTGTAGAATTAACTAATAGATCTCCAGTCTGAAAAAAAGAATGTCTTATTGCCTTACGGCTGTTTATAATTTAAACTTAGGACATTCTGTGGGCTTTTAAAATGATTTTTTTAAACATCTCAAACATGCACCAACAATTCCTTCCTAGAAATTACTATAATTTGTCCTCACAAATTAAGGTCATGTGATTTAACTTCATGAGATATTACTTTGTATAGTCACCATATAAACCATCAACAATTTCCAAATCTTCCCATGATAGTAACAGCAAATTTCAGGTATGTCATGGAGCTTAATGTATAACTATTAACTACACAAAAATAAATGCATTTACAGAGAATTGTTCACAAAATCTTAATGTTTGAAAACCAAAGTATCTCAGCTTCATCATATTAAGAAATTGTATATCTAAAATGATTCACACTTTAATTAATGAGAATAAGCTTTTACAGCTTGCTGTCTTTAATAAGATTAACTTTTTGTCCTTTTTTTTTTTTGCAGTGGTAGATTGAAACCCAGGGTCTCATGCATGCTTGGCAAGTGCTCTTCCACTGAGCACTTCAGCCCTAGAGTCTTGTTTTTAAAAGTCCCAAATATGACATTGTTTCTTTCTCACCAAAGAGAAAGAACCTGACATTTTTTCCTGCAAATTAAAAAAATATATATACAGTATTTTTAAGACTCATTACACATCCAGATTTTGAAGAAAAATAAAATTATGATTTTATTTTTGATTTGCCACTTATGATAATTAGAAGGAAATAAAATTATGACTATTTTTAATCTGTTACTTATGATACTTAGAAGAAATAAATATTAGAAGAAACAAAAAATACATATTAGTCAAGTTCATATCAAATGAATTTATAATTGCAAAACATGAAAATATATGTTCATTTGAAAAAGTAACTTCCACTTACTGTTTTCACTTAATCACTTAAATGTACAGTCCTAAATCCCTGCTCTGAAGGGCAAGCATGCCTAGTGCTGTTACTGGGATCAGAAGTAGTCATTTTCTACTGTCCATGGCTCATACCTAAGGCTTTGATGGAAGGAGGGAAACCAATAATAATTTGTAAGACCATCACTAGCAAAATAAAAGGACCTAAGAAATGTTATTCCCTTCAGAATTTGAATGTCCATTGGGGCCCTTTTTAAATTATTTTATGACATTAAGTTTTACCCATATGGAATATCCTTTGGGTAACTCTTGAACATGTGATGTTTCTTGGATTGAATGTGCATGTAAGTAATTAATAAAATAATACTGTTCTTGGGACACATGTTAATTTAAATTGTTATCTTAGAACACATAATGGTAATATTTACCCACTGTGAGACAATAAACTCCTTTAAGTCAAAATAGAAGATTAAATATGAGAGAAGATACGAGAAATATCAAAATTAAAAAATTGCAATGGAAATTGACGGATGGTACACTAAATTCCTGTGTGATTTGAGTGAATGAGTTAACTTTTAATGTGAAAGTATTTCATGTTCCTTTCAACATTTTGAAATTGTTTATCCTATAGACATTCAACTAATCTCTTAAATAATCATCATTCTTCCCACACTCCTTTATCCATTCACATTCTACCTAATTACTTGAGCCAAATTTTCAGGGTGCAAACTGGATTTCCTTTCTGAAGCAACTCTGATTCTACTTATTACTTATATATTTTATCAGTCATTCCATATTTCTTGCTATTTCATTAGCTAAGACCCTCATTTTCTATTGTTCTGTCAAGGATAGTAGTCTCCTAAATGATTTCACAGCCTCATCAAATTGCATTATTTTTTCTAGAGTACTCTTTCTGAAAAAAACAAATAGTAATTCGAAATGTAATTCAAACACAGTCAAACATTGTAGCCTAGCCAATAAGTACCCCCTGACTTCCTATTCAAACTTAACCTACTATCAACTTTTACCTGATTACCAAACATTCTAAACAACAAATAGTTACTCAAACAGAGCATGCATGTCATACCTTGGTACCTTTTATAAAGCTAGTCTATAATCTAACTGCACAATTCCTATACAATCTTTAAGAACCAGCTCAGACATCTTCCCTTAGAAGCTTCATTTCATCTTCATCTTCATCTCATGTAGGTATTTGCTCTCTGCTATGCCTACCTTGCACATAGCATGACACTTACATGCTGAATTACTTGTTTTTTTCTTCAATCAGAACTTGAGAGTGAGGACTCAGTCTTGTTTGTCTTTATGTGGAGTTTTTCTATGATATTCTCTTTCCAATACCCTGGTAGTTTAATGGACCACATTTTTTTGTTTTTTTGTTTTTTGTTTTGTTTTGTTTTGTTTCATTTTTGGCCTCTGGACTTGATCGTCAGCCTTCTGTTAAAGATTTCCTCCATCTCTTTCAGTGAATTTCCGTTATTAGATTCTGAAACTAACTTCTTGCTGTTTTTGAACCTGCCAATAGACACTTTAACATGGATTCAGTTTTTATTTCTGGTTTGCCCTCTTTGACAGAACTGTTTGTACCCTCTTTGTTTCTTGATCCTGTTGGTGTTTAGCTTCCCAATGTGATCCCATAGATCCATTTTACACCTGGATAAAATTCAGTCTGAGTCTCATCACATTGCTAATGTGCAAACTGCATACCTACAAGTATATCAACAAATTTGTGTTAATTAATCTACTGATTACATGAAAATATGAATGTTAAAAATATTCCAATGCCATAACACTTATTTAAATCAGTAAGCAATATTATTTTTCATTGTTTAAAAAGTGGTCTTCATCCAATATATGAAAAGGTACAAATCATATAAATTCTATGAGTTTACATCTGCATTCATGTCTTTGAGGAAAAGTTGCACAACCATCAAATTCCTAATTTTATTTTTTAGTTTCGACTTATGACAGTCCAAACATAATTACAGAACTAATAATCAAATTTTATTTTAGTTTTCTGAAACATTATCTGTGACGAAAATGACATAGTAAATGTTCTCATAAAAATTAGAATGTTGCTATATGCCACTAAATTATATAATGTTAAGTTAGAAGATTAAGGATTTCCCCTAATATATGTTTTGTTTTATACTTTTTTATATGTTGATTTTTACCCAGACTTTGATAGTTTCTTACATCCACAAATGACAAAGTCCTACAATATGAAGATCTAGGACGTTATCATTATATTTCCAATGAACTGTTTATTCCTTCTATTTTTGTCTAGTCTTTGACAATACTGGAAAGAATATTATAAGAAAAATGATTTTTACAAAAAATTTAAACTTCAGTTTTCTGTAAATAATGGCTTTTTTTCCAAAGCACTAACATTCAAAAAGAAAATTGATTGTGCTTTGTGCTTCACCAAGAATACACTGTGTAGTTGACAAAAAAACAAAAAAAAAAACCAAAAACACCTTGACCTTGCCAATGGGAAGTCTTCCTCCCTGTGATTTAATGTGCTGGCCATCTGCCTTCCACATCCTCTCAGGAAGAACAAATACCTCTATTGCTAATTGGAAGAGGAGAAAAAATGCACACAATTTAATGAAAAGCAATTCCATGCTCTTCATATCCATAGAAAGAAAGGAAAGAATCCTCACATCTGTTGCCATTGGAGTTAACCTTTCCAACTAAGTTGTCTGAGGGTTCTGGGGAAAAGTTGAGTAGATAATAACCTATAGTCAGTGTGAGAAATTGCCATCTAAAAGAAGGAAAGTAGGTTAAAATGACAGCAATCATTTATACAGATCCCACCCAATGTTGTGTTCCTCATATGTTAGAAGAATATATATACTTTTCCAACTAACATCTTCTTCCAACAGATGTGCTAAAATTCCATTTAGCTCAAAAATATTAAACTCTCAAAAATATTTAGGAAAGATGATTTATTTGGCAAATAGGATGTATAGATATGGCAGTTAGTAATCTTAATGTAATTTAGAATTAATTTTTTCTTGTAAGAAAAACACTAATAAAGAAGTTGCCAAGATATGACCCTAAATGTTTACATTTCTATTTAAAACTTTCACTCAAAACTCAGATTAAATTTTTACAATTACATTTATAAGTGAGTCTTAATAATTATTAAGGAATATTAAATCAATATGTTGCCTTTCCTACATTTGTAATGTTAATGTGTGTGTGCACATGTGTGTATGTCTGAATGTGGACTCATGGGTGTTTCTCTCATGGAGTTAATGATTATAGAACTAGATCATACCTAATAGCAATATAATATGCTTTAGAATTGCTAAGTTATTAGATTTTTAATATTCTCACCACAAAAAGTAATGTGATATAATGGACATGTTAATTAACTTGATTTAGTGATTTTGCAATGTATACATACATTAAAATATCAGGTTATGCTTCACGAATATATACACGATCTTTATTCATCAATAAAAAATACTATTTTTAAAAAGAGAAATTTTGAAAGGGAGGTATATAATTAACCTATGCCTATAAGAATTCCTGAGAAAAAGGCTTTCTGAATAAGAATAAAAAATTTAATACTTTAAACTTAATCTACCATTGATGTG
The DNA here is from genome assembly GCF_902686445.1 of Sciurus carolinensis. NCBI lineage: Eukaryota > Metazoa > Chordata > Mammalia > Rodentia > Sciuridae > Sciurus > Sciurus carolinensis. The sequence continues at coordinate 107,250,920 of NC_062217.1, read as the reverse complement.
ACAAGTAGACAAAACCAACTGATAAAATCAGACCCCCAAAACTCATGAGTTATCAGAAATCTAAGAGAAAGAATAAAGATAAGTACTTAATATAAAAATTATATAAAATAAAAATGGAAATTATGATGAAAAAACATGGTACTAATAAGTCATCTTACCAATATCCTTCCTAAGCATAGACTCAGAAATGCTCAATAAAATATTAGATAACTGAATTAAATAGCATAGTAAAAAAAAATCACTCACCAGGATCAGATAGGACTCAACCAGTGATGCAAGGATGGTTCAACATGTATAAATCAATAAATGCAACCCATCATGTTAACAGAATAAATGACAAAAAATGATTGTTTCAGTATATGCAGAAGAATGAACAAAATTCAATATGCTTTCATGGCAAAAAAAATTATCAATAAGTATAGAAAGAATCCATCTCAATGCTATAAGGTCAATTATGAAAAATCTGCAGCTAACAAATTCAAAGAGAAAAAGTTAGAAGCTTTTTTTCTATGATCTGGAACAATACAAGGATTTCACTTTGATCAGTTCTTTACAATATAAGTCCTAGGGAGAGCAGTAAGGCATCAGGAAAAAAAATAGATATTTGAGTTGGAAAAGACTTTTAAATTGTCCCTGCTTTCAGATAATATAATTTTATATAAAGAAAATTCTCAAGACTGCACCAAAAAAAATGTTAGAACTCATAAGTCAATTCAGTAATCTTGCAGGATACAAAATCAACATTAAAAAATCAATGGTATTTTAATACACTAACAGCAAACTATGTGAAAAGGAAATCAAGAAAAAGAAGTACATGCATTAAAGTTTCAAAAACGTCAAATGACTTTAGACATAGTCTCCAAGTACAATAGGCAAAGGATAGTCTCTTCAATAAATGGTGTTGGGAAAAGTGGATATCCTCAGGCAGAATAAAAGTAGACTGTTATCTCACATAATGTACAAGAACCAACTCAAAATTGATGAAAGACTTAAAGGTACTGATGCTGTGAAACTACTGGGGGAAAAAAAGGGGAAAAGCTCCATGACATTGATCCAGGCAATAGCATTTTGTGTATGGTCACACAAACCTGGACAACAAATGGAAAATAAATAAATGAGTAGGGTTATGTTAAACTGAAAAGCATAATAATAGTAATAATAGTAATAATAATAATAATAATTCACTGAGTCTAAAGAAACTACTTATAGAATAGAAAAAAATATGTGCAAACTATATATCTGATAAGGGATGCACATCCAAAATATATAAAGAAGTCAAATAACTCAATAGCAAGAAGACAAATAGCAAAATTAAAAATGGACAAATTACATAAAATAAATCTCTCAGAACAAAACATACAAATGGTCAACAGCTGTTCTTTTAGAATGTTCAAATCCTCTGGAAAAAGCAATTAAAACCACAATGTGATATTACTTCACACCTATTCTAATATCTATTATATAGGGGACAAAAATAATAAGTGTTGGTGTAGACTTGGAGAAGAGTATACTACTGCAAAATGTTTCCAACACAGACAATAAGATGGTGCTTTCTAAAACAAAATTAAAAACAGAATTACTGTGTGATCCAGAAATCTAATTTCTGGGTACATGTTCAAAGGAAATGAAATCAGAAAATTGAAGAAAAATCTGCATTATCATGTTTATTGAAGTACTGTTCACAATAGCCAATACGTGGAATCAACCTAAATTTCTATTAATACATGAATGAATAAAGAAAGTGTGATATGTATATACATACACACACATATACATACATATATATATGGACTCTGTGATACTATTATATAATTAAATCATGTCATTTGCAACAATATAGATGAAACTGGAGGACACTGTGTCAAGGAAGACAAATACTGCATGATCTCAATTGTGATATATAAAAGTTAATTCATTGAAATAAAGTTGCATTTTGGTCACCAGAGACCAAAAAGGGTAGGAAGGAGAGGAAGATGGGCAGGGATTGGTCACTGTTTACACAGTTACTTTTAAGTAGGAAGACTATGCTTTGGTGTTATATTATGTCATATGGTGATTATAATAAATATTAGTATATCACATATATTTCAAGAAAGTTAGAAAAAGAGATCTTGAATGCTAATGATAAATGTTTAAGGTGACAAATATACTGATTATCATGATATGACCATTACACAATATATACATGTTTTAAAATACTACCCACTGACACGTATAATTATTCTATATCAATTATAAATAAAACATTTTAAGAGGGGAAGATAATATAAACCAAATAAAAGGAGAAATCCTCTTTTTTCCTTTTCTCACAACATTCAACATTACCAACCCATCCCTCTCTCTAATTTCTCCTATCCTTGGCTGCCTGTTCTTGAAGAGTAGTATTCCCATCTTTTTTTGCCATCTTTGGATTTTAGTTTTTTTTGCACTTTGTATGTGATTCCACTTAATCATCAGTGGTTATAGCTAAGGAAAGATGATATTGTAGAGAGAAAACTGGGATTTGAGGAAGGAAAATGGAAAATGGATGTAAAACCAATGCTGCAGAACTGTAGTATTTAAAAGAAGAAAAGGATGATTCTTCTTTTCAGAGTTTTTTTTTTTTTTTTTTTTTTTTTTTAATGGGTAAGAGACTGGGTATTCATAGGCAGAGAAAAGGGAGTATATTAGATGTATCTATTGTCTGATAAAGTTGGCTGGGTTATCTGCTTAAAATATCAATTATAAGTTTGAGAATTCAGAATAATCAACCTCCTATAAACTTCATATTTTTTTAAGTTCTAGTAAATTTGGTGTTTGCACATACCATAATGTTTATTTTCTCCTTTTAAAATGTATTCATTTTTAATTAACAGATAATTATACACTTTTATAGAGTTACATAAAGTAAATGCTCCTTGCAACATAATCTTGGAGGAGTATGTGGAGATTAGTATATTTAATAAATCAAACTGTTTAGTATGTGCTAGGGAATTTATTTTATTAATAATAGTAATTATTGCTACTAGCACAAGGTTTGGAAGGTCACTAATCAATAGATGTTCATTTACTTGAAATAAAAAGTCCTAGCATTAATACATTTTAGAAGCATGTTGCTTTTGTTAATCAAATAATTACAACCATATTTAGCTTTTATGAGTGAATCAGATTTATGTCCACAAGGCTTACTTAAAATGCACTGTAAGTGTACAATATTAAATGAAAAATAATTTTCTCTATCTACATTATAAATCTTAGGGAATGCACATTTTTAAGCCTACTCTTCTGGTGTCCTACAAAGAAAGAATTTATTTTATCTCCTTGAATATTAGGATAGTGACTATTTTAACTTTACATTTTTAATTAAAGCAGAATTAGATTTTTTTACACTTTAGGAGAGCACAGTCGAGTGTTTTATGCACACACTCTCAGTACATGAAGGCATTATATGGATGAGGTGTTCATATTTCCCTTGCAAACAGAATTCTATTGCAAAATCCAGATAATCTTACAGAATATGTAGAAAAAAGGTATAGATAATAGAATCTTACAATAAAAGTGTCATATTATAATTATTGTAATTGCATACTACTAAGGTCAGTTTTTGCCTCAGTTCCTCATTGGCATGTTATAAAATGTGGTTCTTAGCTTTCACAAAAAAAAGCAGGTAATTATAATATTCAGAGACTTACATATGCTGATGCATGATTTTTTGTGAACACGCACTGGTGCAATCAACATACTTGTCCTTCAGTAAGGAGTAGAAAGAATTGGATTTCAGAAACCAACCCATTTAATTTCTTTGCATGATCATTACCCCCAAAAGCTTAATTCAGACTCAGTTTTATTTATAAGGAGGTACATAAGAATCCTTTTATTTCTCTATTGCTATTTCATATGATACATCAATTGTATCAGATTTTTCCTCTGTGATGTGTGACTGTAAAGCAAACGAAAAACATTTCATCAAACTTTCCCTACATAACTTACATTACTCTTTAACTATATCCGAGGACCACAGTATATGAAAATTTATTTATATTCATAATAATGCCTTAACTCAGGATCCTGTCAACAACAGCTTCTGTACAGATCAAAGGTAAATATTTAAAACTTTGTGGACCAGATGGTCTCTGTTGTAAATACTTAATTCTGCCACTGTAGCATGAGAACTATCAACAGTATATAAAAGAGTAAGATGATGGACATTGAAATTTAAATTAAACATAATTTTCACCTATCAAGAAATATATTTATCCTTTGGTGTTTTTCCAACTATTTAAAATATAAAATCTATTCTTAACCTGTGAGTTCTACAAATCAAACCATGAATGGGATTTATCCTGTGGGCTATAGTTTGCTAATTCCTGTTCTAGCAAATACTTCTAACCTACCCTTTTAAGAACAGTCAAAATTTTAGAAGGAAAAAAGATTGAAAACTTTAGAAGAGTACAAATAAAAGATAGAAGAATATTGTAAACTTGGTCTACACTCTGGTGTTTTCAGAATTTTTAGGTATGAGAACTTAGGTGTGATCATCTATAATATTAATGAAGATAATCCAGTTAAATGTGAATTTATAGTGGTAATGGTGGCAGCTCGGTGTTTCTCTTAACGTCACTTTGCTAAGCAAGAACATCTCATTTACTTAGATCATAAGTTTACTTAGGGCATCTTTGAACTCTTGCTTATCACACCTGGAACCCCATTTGCCCTCTCCCTATTCAGAATTTAGTTAAAACATGAGCAATTTGTTACAAGGAAAATTTGTACATAGGAAAGGAAAAACAAATGTTTTCCCATCAGTTTTAATACATGTAATAATTGTATTAAATTATTCCCTCAGCTTTCAAGATTATCTTGATGCCAATATAAAACCATTCCTGGTTTACTCATCATTTCTTCTTTCAAACACAATCAATGAATTATCAATCCTCCTTCATTTAAATTACTTCAAAAAGTCAACCTTGTTAATAGGTGTTTTCATAGTCTGCTACGTGAGAAAGGTGATATTGTACAATCTTTAATCTCTTTAAAGGCATTCATCCTGAGAGGTTAGAGCCCATCTTAGTATCATCACTGGTTTCTCTGGGAAGGGGGGTAGCGCATGTTTTTGTCCCCAGTTCTGGGAATTAAACCCAGTGCATCACACATGCCAAACAAGGGTTCTACCACTGAAATACACCCACAGGCATTTTTTTTTTTATGTTTTATTTTTTTTTTGAGGCAGGGTCTTGCAAAGTTGCCCAGGCTAGCCTAGAACTTGCTATCCTCCTGCCTTAGCCTCTTGAGCAGCTGGAATTACAGGTGTGGGCCAGCACACACAGTTGGAGGCCTGGTTTTTAATTGTTGCTAACATAACCATTTTTATTTATGTTGGATTAAGCATGTAGGATAAAATATGAAATATTTCTAGGCTCTTAATACTAAAGATAAGTTCTTGGCTTTTTTTTCCTAAGTAAAAGGGAACATTGCATAATAAAAATAGTAATAATAATTGAGCATACAACAAAAATAAAAAATAATTCATATGAAAAATTTCCTTTTAATATTGACATAATTTAATGAAAACATACCATGATACCCTGGAGCATTCTTTTATGATTAGATTTGTCTTTATTTTCATACAGAAGAGTATGCTGTGCTGCTTATGTTCCTATGTATAGCCATCTCTGTGTGTCTTCATGTATAATTTTTTTAATATTCCATCTGATTTTATTTCCAAATACACTTTTTTCTTTAAAAAACCAATACACTTTTCTGTGAGATGACAAATATCAGTATTAGACATCCAATTATACAAAAAAATTCTACATCTAGTCAGGGATAGATATATTTACTTTTGGTAACACACATTAAGAGGCATTAATTACACAATAAGTATAAGGTAACTAACATGAAACCACAAAATTGTAACTGTGCCACAGCTGCATGAACTTGGGCCTTTCTGACTGAGTACATTTTCAAAAAAACTATATGTCCACCCCAGAGCTATGTCAATGAAATCTGCTGAGGAGTAAAGCTCCAAAGTGATGACTCACCAGAGTTCCTTGCAGCTTGCAGATGATAGGCAGAACATATTAGTTAAAAAGTAGTTACAGCCCAATTCACAAAAGTTACCATTTCTCATTCTAAAAAGCAGCAAGAAGTCAAGAAATTCCTTGAATTAGTGCTCTGTGTCAGGTGGAGTGAAAAGAGGGCTGTTAAAGCAGGGTCAGAAGGACCCTAGCAAGTCAGATGGATTGGACATCATTAATAATCATGGTTGACCTCTCTATACTGGTAGCAAGATCATTTCTGATTTGTAATCTTAGGTAAATGAAAAAGACCAGTAATCATACACTAAGATTAATAAACAGCACTTCAAAATTAACTGCATGAGGGTTGTGCCTGAAACAATGTTTCGCAAGACAAGGCACCCAGATTTTTTCTTCCAACGTCTGGTTTGCAGAGCAGCTCTTGTGGCCATTTCAAAAACCTCTCTCACCCCATCTTTGATTTTGCTGAGCACTCCATGTACCCAAAGGCACCAATTCCATTTGCCAGATCTCTGCCTTCTTCAGGTTTTACTGTCTTCTGCTTCATCTTGGCTAACTCCCATCTCGTGTGCTCATTATTCCGAAGATCCTTCTTATTCCCAACCAGGATGATGGGTGTATTGGGACAGAAATGCTTGACTTCTGGAGTCTAGTTTTTGGTGATGTTTTCTAAACTATCAGGACTGTGAGGGAGAAACACATCAGTATAACATCAGTGTCTGGGTAGGAGAGGGGCCTCAGGCAATCGTACTTTTACTGTCCAGCTGTGTCCCACAAAACCAACTCGACCTGCTTTCCATCCACTTCGATATCTGCCACATTAGTTCTCAAACACTGGGAACTGGTCCTTGCTGAAAACTATGAGCAAGCATGTCTTGCCACATGCTCCATCACCGATCCTCACCAGTTTCTTCCTGACAGCAGCAATAGCTTACACATGTGCTGCAAAATGCATGGCCTGTGTGACAGAATTTGTCCAAAGTACCTTGAACTTCCCGGAAGAAAACTCAAACCACGACTCCGAGTCTGGCCTCTCTACTCAAGAACAACTGTCCGTGTGAGTCGGAAAATGGGAGACGAGGGTGGGTAGCACCAGAGGTGACCGCGGATTAACTAGAGAGAACTAACAGACTGCGGCCAGCAGGGAGGACCAGCGAGCGAGGGCTGGTGGCGGCGGGAAGGTCATGCAGTTGCTTTATAGAGAGATTATTTTGGCAAAATTGTGTTTTGAAAATTTAATTGACATTTATTCTCATAATGATATTTCAGCATAATCATTTATTCTAATGGTAGAAATCCAAGTACCCAGGTCAACCCATATTGTGTGTGTACGCACAGCACATCCGATACAGTTTGTTAGAATGTATCTATGTACTTAGAGATGACTAATGAAATAGTAATCATAATACTAGTAACTCTCGCTTGTTGAGTTCTTCTCTGTACCAGACATTATGTTAACCAAGCTACTTGCATTTTCTTATCATCGAAGCTATGATGAAACATAGCTTCATAATTCATCACTAAAAATTAGTGTACTCAAAACATTTCCACAGTTCTACCTTACAATGCATGTTCCAGCACATAACTCATCAGTCACAAATGCCTGTGTATAGGAAATGCATCAAATTAGTAAGGAGCTGAACTTGATGGGGCCTTTGCTGTGGCTCCAATGTCACTTTAAGAAGGGAGGATGTGTATGTTCATTCCTCCAAACGAAAGCCTTTCCTGTGGTTTCGATAGATACATTTCAACCTCAATTATTCATGAGCTTAGCTAATATGCGTAATTTGCCTGTAAGAAATTAGAGATATCAGAATATATACTACTTCTCCTCATAGCATTCTTAAAAAAAACAGGACTTCAGGTCATATTAAACTGAAACATACATATACAAAATATAGAACTACTCCTCAGTTTTCTGATACTTCCTGAAAACTGAGAGTTTTATTTCTGCTGAAAACTCATTTCAGAAGTTTATGTGAATGATCTGTGACCTTTCTACTCCTCAGCATCTTTCACCTCTTCTCTATTCTTATTCTTCTGTCTTTTCTGTTCATTCTACTTTATGCTATTTAGTCATGACAAATAATGTTGTACATTGTATTATTCCTGAATGCTACAGGATTCTAATCATTCATTTTCTTACTTAGTTTAAATCCAAGTAACCAGATTACAAAATCTTACTGTATGGAAGATCATACGATGTAGTCATATTCCATACATAAGGTGAATGTATATATTCTGTTTATCTTATGCCAATTATTTCTTAGTAAGATTACTTCTAAAGTATGATTTTACTATCATTCAGAGTCCCAGAGAGGTTAGGTAATTAAAACTTGCTAAATATATCATCTTAAAGATCTGAAACTTTGGGCTGGGGAGATAGCTCAGTCGGTAGAGTGCTTGCCTTGCAAGCACAAGGCCCTGGGTTTGATCCCCAGCACCACCAAAAAAAAAAAAAAGAAAAAAAAAAAAAAAGATCTGAAACTTTATCCATAATTTGCTAAGTGACCATCTCACTGGAAGTAATCTCAGCTATAGTCTTAGATCATTCATGATTTTTATCAAATATTCATGTTTTAAAGAGGCAATGAAATTTGTTATAAATATGAATTACTATAATGACATATTGCTTATAAAATACTTTCTTCATGCTGGATTTAAACAAGTTTAAAGACTAACTCTACAGGGCTTGAAAACCATTAATTTTCAAATTTTTAAATTGCCAAGTTTTAGCAGTAAAAATGGGAATCAAAGAAAAATTAGAAGACTAAAGAGTATAAAGCAATAAAACATATTATTAATGCATCTGAACACATATTAATATCACCTCCATTAACTTGCTCTAAATACAGATCTCATGAGTTCTATCCCTGGAAGTTCCCATAACTCTTAAGTGAGACTCAGGGTTTCTCATTTTAAAAGGGTCCTGGATTGCTGTGAGTTCACTGGTATATTTCTCAACATTTACTTTGTTTTAAAATTAATTAGAGTCACTTATTTAAAAATTCAGATTACTTCATCCAACCAAAAATATTTGATATTTTTTAACTGGAACCATGTCTGGGAACATGAATTTTATCAAGCACACCTGGTGATTACAGTACTATGAGTCTACAAAACGTGATGAAAAGTGAAAACACACTTGCAAAGTCTTCATTCCAAGAATCCCAAACACAACAAAATTCAAGGTCTTCAAGAGAATAATACTATGATTTCACATACGTTTATCTAGGAATGTTTTCTTTATTCTCATCTAAGTTTCATGGACAATTTAAGGAGAGTTTGTTTCTATGTTCTTTCTATACTTTCAGAATTTCTGTAGTTTCCACAGTGCTGTCCTTCATGCCTTTCTTTTGTTGTAGTTCCTTTAATGTAGGATCAAACCTCGGAAAACTGAAGGCTGATTCCACCCACAGACACACTATTGAGTTTTTAATTTTTTTGTTCATTTTTTTGTGTATTTGCTATATTTGAATTGAAACTAGCATTTATAGCCTTTGCATCTAGATTTACAATTTTTACTTTTATTATTATTTTTTTTTAACCAGGAATTGAATCCAGAGGTGCTTAACCACTAAGCAATATCCCCAACCCTTTTTTTAAATTTTATTTTTTATATTTTGAAATGGGGTCTTGCTAATTTGTTTAGGGCCTTGCTAAGTTGCTGAGGCTGGCTTTGAACTTACAATCCTCCTGTCTCAGCCTCCCTAACCACCATGCCCAGCTAGATGCATATCTTAAAAACATGAAATGAATTCATAATTCTGAGCCTAGACTTGTATATGTTAAGGATTTCTAAGTAGACTGCACCTTTTTTAGACAGAGTATCATAATTTTACTTTATCACCATCTCTACCATTCTTAATAATCTCACTGACACCAAAAGCATTTCCACATGTCCATGATCATTTCTCATTGGGAATAGTTTTTATTTTTGAGAAACTTTCTCCTTTGTCATGTTTCTATAAAAAATCAGAGATCACAAAATTGTACACTTCAATATAAATGAGGGAGCAATTTTTACAAAAGGGATAATATTTTATGTGTTTTATTTTAAATACCTAAAATGATTCACATACTTTGTTATTTGTAGGTACCTGATTTTGCAATCCCTGGTTTATTTGATTTTTGTCTCTATGATTAAAATGAAAGTCTATGGTCTTTATGCAAATATAGATGCTGTCTTATTCATATCTATATCCTTAGCACCAAGCTAACTGTGGAGTACTTGGCTTAGAATAAATTCACATATGTGTGTTTCACTGATTAATATGATTGCTTTTCAGACTTTTACCAACATTATAAACTTTACAATTCCAAATATTTTATTATTTTGTTGTCCATTAGATTGTATTCAGAAGGTTCTCCTCTTTCCTTTCCTTGTCTCATAAGCCCTGCCTATCTTGGTGGGGATGAGGGTGTTAAAGAAACTTAGAGTCAAATCTATTGAGCATACTTTTCTATGGCACTTCATATGTAGTACAAATTTGTCTCATGTCCCAACAGATGCCAGGCCTATGGTTCCTGATAGAAATCACCCTTCCCATCTTCTACTGTATATACTCAATTCTTATCACTTACCTACTTTTGTAGTGTATGTTTATTCTAAGTTAATTCATATTATGTAATTCATCACTTAATTTGTTCATTCTTTTAGGTAATATGCTACTTTCCACTGTGCTTTTAATCTTTAGCAGGGATAATGAACATTTAGAACACATTGTGTGAATGAATAAATACATACCCAGCACTCTATAAAAAGTAAACACGTTAAAATGCAAGCCTGGATGAGAAACAACAAAAAAAATCATCATTTACTGAATATTTATTGTATGTTGGGCACTAAACTAAGAAAATCCTGTACATTATCTCATTTTATTTTCACTACAGCTCTTAGATAGACACTTTGTCCTTTCTGATGAGAAAATAAAGGTTCAAGGAAGAGGTAGTAACAAGCAGAACTCAGAATGGAAAAGTGAACTCTTTGATCCCAAGTCTGGTCCCTTACACAGCATCCTGCAGTGGGATTTTGCCTCCAGGTGGGGATTTTTGTGGACAAGCATGGAAGGGTTAGGAAAGTTCAAGGAGAAGGTTCAAGAATGACAATAGTTCCCTGACAAGACCTCTACGTGCAGTGACAGAGCACTTCATCTGCACTTATTTTGTTTAAGTCTTTATTATTTAGGTCAGGTAGTGCAAGTAAATTTTAATGTAAAATCATAGATCTGTGGTTATTTTGATGACTAAAATTATTCAAATTCAAGTTACTTCAAAATTCCAAAAAGATAAAGTTCTTAACTTTCAAAAAGTCGTAAGTCGGTCTGGGGTTGTGGCTCAGTGGCAGAGTGCTTGCCTGGCATGTGCAAGGCACTGGGTTCGATTCTTAGCACTGCGTATAAATAAATAAAACAAAGGTTCATTATCAACTAAAAACATATACATTAAAAAACGCCATAAGTTTTAAACCATTAACATTCTTTTAAAAAACAATATTGCCTTAAAAATAATCCCTAAAAATCAATAAAGCTTTCAACATTTCCAACTGATTTTACATATATTATGTATTTTAAAACTTCTTAGAAAAAGCAAAATATTATATATATGGTACTGGCAGGAAGTCATGATACACCTAAATGATTCAACATGAGAACTTTTCTGACTTCTCAGCTTCTCTACCTTAGTATTACTGCAGTATTGCTATTGTCACATTTAAGATATTTCAAATTTTTTCTACCATATTAGTATGTAGCTACAATTTTGTACATAGTTCTAGTGTATATATAGGTGTGAGTGTGTACACTTGTGTGTGTTGCCAAGTATTGCTTACTATTTCCTTTGCTAATTTTAATCCATTTTTTTATATAATTGCTTTCTTGTAACTCATACGATGTATTCAAATAGGTTTTTATGCTGCATAATCTAATACTTCATGTCCCATTTCAGTTTTACTTTTGATATTTTCAAAAATCTATAGAACTCATGAACACATGTTGTTCCATCCTAGAGAAATGTTGCTATCAAAAAAAAAAAAAAAAAAAGCAAATAGCAGTAACACCAACAGACTCAAAAATGAAACAAACAAAATCAAAAAAAGGATGTTTTCACATTTCTCTGATGCTACCAGTGGATCCATTGTCCTGATATGTACCTGCAGAAAGTCATCCATGACTTATATGAGAACCAAGTGTAGTTTGAGCTATTAACCGGGAATATCTGGCCTCAGGAACTCACAGTTGGATAATGGCTGTTCGAGAATGCCTGAGTCATTGGTTGTCCTGCGTCAGCTCACTGCTCAAGTTAGATACAAACTTTGGATGTGGGAGTGACCTGCTAGAGCCAAATGGCTTGCTTACCTCCATTCCCCATCCTTTTTTTCCTCTAAGAAGCTCCTACCCATCCCCTTAGATCTGTACTGCTATAAATAAAGCAAGCTGGGGCTCCTTCCTTTGTTAGAGCCTAACCCTTCTGGACAGCTCAATTGGTCATGCTCCTGCTTCAAAATTATTTTTGCCTTTTTGTCTTTATTTCTGATATATGTATTTTTTAACTTTTATTTTGCAGCCAACCTATCCCTCCAACAGGAACCCTTTCCCTCAGCCATGTGAGATTTGCTCAAGATGTACCTATTTTATTTGTTCACCATGATTTGACTTCATATACAAAAGCTGATTCCCTAACCCATTCTCTTCCGATATTCGGAAAGACTTCTCTCTGGATTCCAAGGCTCTCATTCTTCTTCCCCTTATTATTTTCATTATTCCTAAATTATACCAAAGAAGTAGTACAACAAAACAGAATTATACTCAAAGGACAAAAGAATGCAGAGATTGATAATTAGGATAGGCCAGAATGTTTACCAGAGAGAAGTAGTGAAAAGCATGTAAATGCTTTTGGATAAAGACAATGAAAAAATGTAAATAGAATGAGTGTACAATTACAGGTGATGAGGTCCTAGAAGATACAGTTAACCTCCTGAATCTAAGATTTTCTACTGTAAAATGCCTAACATATACCTATGTCATTGGGCTCACATAGAATGAGATAATCTTGTTTAAATGTTTAAACAGTGTCTTAGATCAAACACTCAAATTATGAAAATATTTTTGAAATGTGAAGTACATTAAAGGCATGTTCTAGAATTAAGGCCATTAAGCAAATAAAAGCCAGTAGGTTTGGGGGCACAAGAGCTGATATACAGCATTTCTAAAAACAATTAAAAAATAATCAGGATGTGCCATAGTGGACAAAGCCTCTTCACTCTATAAGGCTATGATATGACTAGGTGATATTCATACCCCTAGAAGGATGAGTCAAAGACAACATAACTGGTAGAACAGGATAAACAAACATAGCTACTAATATTTTCCAGTGCATATTTTATCCATGAAACTGTCTCATTATCATTCATGGAACTATTAAAATACACAAATGCAAATAAAGTTTTATTTTTACAACATTCAGAGAATTTATTTCAGTGGCATGAATATATGCAAGTAATAGAGCTACACATAAGAAGCGTTAAACCAATATTTAGCCATCTAATATATTATAAATAGTCCTGCCTTCACACACGTTTCCTCTGGGGAGCAAATAGAGTTATTTACTTTCTGTTGTTATGCAGTGTTCTTCAGAATGCCTTTTTTATAAAAATGTTAAATTAATATGGGTGGAGAGATGGTTAAGAAAACATTGCTCTATACCAACACACATAACTATGTGATTTATATAATAAATGCAACCACAACTGCAGTATATTTTCTGGATGTTAATGGCCTGAAATTCCTTTTAGAAGCAGCATTAATCAGTCAAGGATGGGTTATTTTATGGTCTTTAATGGCCTTTGTTGATAGATGGAGATTTTGTTTACAGATTATTCTTCATTGAACTGCCATACATTGCAAGCTATGATTCTTAAGAGATGTTCTCAAAATACAAATTATGCTGCTAAGAAATCTGTTCACAGCTAAATTAAATTAGATAGCTGCATTCTTTATGAAGCATAGGTAATGGAACAGTATGCCACAAATGCCTTTTCCCAGGACATTCATGTGGAATGTCTTCAACATACAATTTTTTGCTAAGAAATATCTCTCTGTTTGTGTGCAAGTTTATGAGCCTACTTGTAACTTCTGAGTAATTTATGTATAATATGTAACATTTGAATTTATTTTATGAGGTTTGACTCTTATAAAGAATATCTGCCTTTGGGTCAGACATTACCAACAATTTTCATTTTTTTTTAAATGAACAGAAACAGAAGCATTCATTTATACTTTCAATGTTTAATGTACTTAAAGTTCAGTGGTGAGAGTTTTAATAATTGTTGCAGTGAAAGTTTTGTTTCACACAGAAAATAACTGTTTATTGTACCTTTCAGGGTTACATTATCCACGGGCTTGTAATACATGATTATCATTCATCTTGGTTCTAGATAATATTTTGCTCATATAAGTTTTGTAGATTAAGTACAGAGTCTAAAAGTTTGGGTATGACTAAATTACTTCAGAATACATTTTTATTTCCCAAACATTATTGACTTTTAAAATCTCCACCTAAGAATTTAAGTCTTTATCTCCCTCCCCATTTCTCTCCCTTCCACCCTACTTCCTTCCATCCTTCCTTCCTTCCTTCTGGTGAATAATGACAGAAAACAAATGGTTGTATTTGAATTGGACTTCACTAAATAGGACATTATTAAATTAATTACACATGAAAGTTGGATTTTTATGAGGACTTAAATGCCTGCCTTCCTTTCCCCCAACTAGATGACATCATTTCTTTTACTTTAATAATTTTCTTTTTTAATTTTGTATGGAACTTTTACATAGAGAGCCCCTCCAGAAGCCAGAGGTATGCCTGATCCTCATTTTAGTGTTATCACTTTGTAGAGGTGATCCAAGAAATGTATTTCATGTTTAAAATTTTGTTTTAAGATATTCATTATTTGCACAAGTCTTCTCACAAATGCCATAATTATATAGGCAAAGCCTTTCCAAGGAGAACTGCAGAGGGCAGAGGTGGTAGCATGAGTAGTAATGTCTTACCTCACAGTAAACTTTGAAGCAACAAGTTCAGTCACTGCTATTCCTGTCAGGATTGTAAGGATTCTTTGTTATAGACAATAAGAACTTTTTAAAGTTACTGTTGATTGACTGAGGAGATCTAATATTCATCCTAATAAATACAGTAAGTTAATATAAATTTGAAAGTCTCTCTTGTCCTGTAGATCATTATACTTCCTTACTGAATAAGTAGCTTTTATGCTAATTTAATGCTAAGGATCAGAGGCTATTTTCTCCTCTTAACCTAAAACTAGAATAATTTGGTTTGTAAACAAATTGGTATAATATGCAGAACATAAATATATGCTAGGATCTGAGAGATCCCTGAGGGCAAGAAATTGCATTTGTGTATAGTATCCACTGTCTTCTTCCCATACCACTTATACCATTATCCCAATTTTTAAAAAATATTTAATAGTATTATAGACTATTATATATTGGGTATGGAAGTTACAGACAGTATCAGAAAATTTACACTAGGACTCTCCAAAATTACTAAATTTAAACAAATTTTTAGAGAGTTCTTTCTTAACTATTAATACATACCATTTATAATACACATAAATTTAATTTCAAATTCTTGTGACTGATTCAATTATGTTGTGTCATATTGCATGATTTGCCCTATGTAAAAGGTGCTAATTAAATGCAAACATTTTAAATTACTCTTTGTTTCACCATTTTAGGGACTTTATCTTATCTTTTTTGGTACCAGGGATTAAAGCCAGGCATGCTTAAACATTGAGCCACATTCTCAGTCCTTTTTTTATTTTTATTTTGAGACAGGGCCTCACTAAATTGCTTAGAACCTAGCTAAATTGCTGAGGCTGGCTTTGAACTTGCGATCCTCCTGCCTCAGCCTAGGGAGCTGCTGGTATTACAGGCACATGCCACCATGCCCAACTTTATCTTCACTTCACATTTACTTTCATGAATACAAGTGAATATCAAAGAACTCAACAGCTAAAAGACCCTGTTACTGATGTTAATAATTTTTTCTTATGACCTCAGATTGGTATAATTTTCTTTTCTTTTTTTAAATTCACTCTTTTTTTAAAGGCATTTGCAACTGCCAATCATTTGGTCTTAGGTTGAAAACACTCAGAAATTATTCATTAAAAGGTTTAGACTCATCAGACTCTGAAACACAAGACAGAGATTTTTAAGGCTATTCATGCATAAACTAGTTCCTCTCTCATCCTTCCCTTAGGAATTATTTTTTAATTAAATTTATTTTAACTCATACATGAAAATTGAACACATTAATGGGGAAGAATGCGATCTTGGAATTCATGTACACGTTGTAATTCTGCTGTCCTTTCTGTCTAATTATCTAAAGGTGACTTTGACTTGAATTTTGAACATCCTTTTACCAATCGGTGTTCTCTTTCATATCCTTTCTGAACAAGTCTAACCTGATTTGCTACTACCTTGATTTCTGCTAACCCTACCCACTCATATCCTACACATATTACGAGTTTTGGTTGATTATATTTGAGGACAATCTTCATTTTCTGGAATTAGAGCATACTTAGCTTCTCACTATAAACTTGATCCTAAACTATTGCTTCAATGTCTAAGGCAGTATATGGGTGGAAAACCTTTATTTTCTTTAATTTTATTCTGCCTCCTTGATAGTAAGAAAGACGGGGACTAGAAAAGCTTTTCTAGGCAGTATGTGAGGCCTGTCCAAGAGAGTTGTAATTATTCTCCTGTATCTAAAAAGCAAGTATGATTTATGGTTTCTATGAAGAATTTTGGGTAGTTGCTTTTAGAGTCCTTAGTTTGTCTTCCTCTATCTCTCCATTCATGAGAGTTATTTTTGGAGAATAGTTTTTACCTGTCAGGAATTAAAATTATCACCACTCTGACCAGTTCCAGCAGACAAGCTAGTGTACATTAAAAAATAAATTCTCAAAAATACAGAATCTTCTATTGCTTCTTCACCCATAGTTAGTTTCAGTGATAAACTCAATAAACTCAGTTTCCAGATTCTCCATGGAAAAAGATGGAATATAAATCCAGCACCCCACCTTACCAGTTGCTACCTGAAGTCGGGTTTCTAAACAACTGTTTCTGGGAACTGGCCTGGCTATGGTTCACTAGTTACTCAGGGCTGTAAAGAACAAGACAGAGTACTAGGGAGCAGGTCCCACTGACAAAATGAAGCAGCAGTCCACCCTAGAAGAAGTTTGACTGCTTATTTTGCACCTCACTTTTCAGTTGCCACCAAGGGATTGGATTCTGACTCTCTTGTCTCCAAGAGCTGATGGATTATTTTTCTACACCACAAGATCATAAGCCTCTTGAAGCCAGGTATTACTGTACCCTTAGTACCTAACCTACAGCCTGGAACATCATAGCTACTCAAGTTTTTCTTTTTTCATAATTTTTATTGGTATATTATAGTCGTACATAATGGGATTGTCGTTACATATTTGTACATTCACAGAATACAACAAAACAATTTGATTAATATCATTCCCCAGTATTTTCCCTTTCCCTCCTCTCCTGACTTCTCTTGGTCCATTTCCTCTACTTTACTCATCTCCCTTAATTTTCATAGGATCCCCCCCATCTTTCTTTTCCTTTTTCCCTTTCTTTCACATAAGAGAAAACATTCTACCCTTGAATTCCTAAATTTAGGACCAAGGTATTTTAAATGATTGAGCATTAATTTCTCTGCTATTGGAACAACTTGATAAATAAATTATAACTGGGGACACATAATTTTTCTTAACCTATCAATATTTAATTTCCAGGAAAATTTAAGATTTGTTGCCCTTTCTCTTATTTATGATGAAATAGTAATAACTGCTTTTGGAAAAATGAAAATTCCATGACATGTATAAGCATAATTAAATAGTATAATACTATAATTTTCCTGAAAATTAACCTGAAAGGAAAAACTGGGGGTAATTTCTTTTCCAACTTGATTTAACAGTTTTTTTAAGACTTCTTGGGACATGACTATCTGCACAAATCAATTGAGCTTTTCTAGACACCATCAGATTAACTCACTTGTGCCTTTGAGGCAGAAGATGAAGTGTCTATTTTTCAAATCTCAAGTGCCCTACCCGCAGGAAAGCAATATTATTTTTCATTTAATGAGCTTTAGCACATGAACAATTAAGAAGACATAAATGAATGAGGCTAATCAGTAAAAGCAAGAACTTGCCTCTGGGAACCTGCTAAAGTTGATTGTGGTTCTTATCTGTAGTGTTATCTGTTAAGCTAATAGTATCAATGGGTGGGAAAACACTGACTAGCAATTGTGTGTGATTGGTACTACCATGTTTTAAATCTTCTTTTAAAAAATTACATAGTGCTCGCAAGACTGATGATACTGATAGAAAATGAAGCTACTGGTTGACCTACAACTGTCAAATTGTTATTAAAGAATAAATTTAAAAAATAAAGAGTGTTTTTCTTAGTCTGGTTATTAACAACTTCTCTGAGGGTTAGCTTTAATCACTGCAAGAAAGCTTGTCTTATTCTAAGGTAGGGGGTAAGCCATTTAATGAAGAACAGATTGATTAGAACTTTTTTTCAAAACTTTAATAAAGGCCAAGTTTTAAAATATTCAGCTCCCTAAAGAAACTGGGAACTTTGGCATTTTTAGTAAGGGAATTGGTAGTTTATAGAAAACTGCTATTTTGGAGTACCAAAATGAAGTGCTAGAAATTCTCACAGGATTGATATCCCAATTAAAGAAGTTCAGCTTATGGTTGGGGTGTGCACTGAGTGGTCTATTTAAATAAACCTTTAGGACAAGCAATTTCTTCTAGGGAAACTGTATATCTAGGGTCCCTGAAAGTACCTTTTTAGAACTAGTGCATTTGTATATTGTATTTTGAAGATTTAAAAAATTTTAGTGACATATTAATTTATGCATGATGGTAGGATTTGTGGTTATTCACACAAACACACCATATAACAATGTAACTTGGAAGATTTTTAGGTACACAATTCAGTGTAGTTTATATTTGGATATGATAAGGGAGATACTGGCTTACTAAATTGTGATATACCAAAGAAAACCTCTTTTTTGGTTAAGGCATTTTTGTATTTATAACTTTTGACATTTCCTTTTCCTTAATTTTTTGTTTCATTATTTAAAAATATTCATGTATATTTTATGACTAAATTTTCATTCCTAAGGGGCATTTAGTCAAACTACTTTCACTTGCAAGCATTTTTATTAATTTTTGAGTCATTATTTTAATTTATTTATTTTCTTAAACTTATATTAAATGACACATAAAAACAAAATTCACATATATTAATAGGGTACCATGTGATATTTCCATATATGCATACCTTGTATGTTTAAAGAGGCTAAGGGTACCTATCCCCCCTCAAAATATCCTTTATTTATAATGAAAGCATTCTAAACCCTTTCTTCTACTTCTTAAAGTTTAAAGTACACTATATATCTACAATCACATTACTGTGCATGCACGAACTTCTTACTACTGTGTGTCACTTAGCACCTGCTAATTCTCCTTTCCCCATCCCTCACTTTTCCCACATTCCCCAGCCTATGGCAGTCATCATGCTCCCTTTGGCTTCTGTGAGATGGACTTTTCTATATTCTACGTGTGAATGAGATCATGTAGTCCCTGTGTTTTTGTGCCTGGCTTATTTCATTTCACATAATGTACTCCAGGTTCTTCCACATGATTGTAAAGGATGGGCTTTTATTTTATTTATTTTTCATGATGTTGCCATGACTTACAGTTTATTTACTGAAAACTTGACTCTAGTTGTCCCATCCAAGAATGTCCAGGATAGTAATGCTATCTACACAGAGAAAGAGAGTAAATGGGAGTTTAGATGGATGAATTTTGAAAGAGAAAACAAAAGAAAAATGTAAGAAGAGTAAGAAGAATATTAGAGGAAAAGAAAACTGAACATGCAGTAATTTAAAAGAAAAAATAGAAATTGCTTAAGTAGGATAAACCAGTTAAAAGAAAGATATGAAAAGATCTTTATGTGGATAACATATTACTCATGATGATAGATTTAGGAGATAAATTTATCAATGTTGTGAAATTTGGGAACTTGTTTTATGTGTTTTTACTTTGAGAAAATACTTTTGAGGGTATTTACAACCTTTTTAACAGAAGCAAACCTGTTCTTAATCATTTCTTTTGTAATAATGAGATGACTGATATATCCTACAATTAAAAGCAGAAGCCTTTTTTCCTTTCTGAAATTTGTTATCTTTATTGTTTTAATTTTATGACTTTATATCCTAAGTAAAGGAGCATAAATAATATTTCTAGTTTTAGATCAAATATTTCCCTTTTGACCTTTTATTTCCATATTAATTTTAAACAATAAAAACAGTGCATTTAGGTAATAATTTTGTGTGTGTTTGTGTGTGTGTGTGTGTTTGCCATTTGCACTTCAAGTAAACAGTTGTAGCTAAATAGATCTCCATTTGAAGGGTTATTGTGCAGGTGTTGAATGTACTTTAGAGAGTCTATTTTCACACATTTCCACTACGATAGCAGAAAACAAAATCAAGTCCTTTTCCTTCCAGACTTGTAAATGAGGTTTGCAATTTAAGCAACTGATGTTGTTGATTAGCATATGAACATTTCTTTCTGATAGAATTTAAGAGCTGATGATCTCAACTAATGTATGTTCGCATTTTGTAAATGGAATATGCTTGAATAACTTTAGTGTATAGTTCTGCATGCCCCTTCCCATCTGTAAGTCAAACAATAAAAGCATATGCCAATTATGATATCCTTATTAGTATATAACTGTCCCATGTAGTATTGTCTACATGTCCAATCCTTTAGCTTTGCTTATAGGTGTCTTTAATTTTGACCCAAATGTGAAAAGTCAATATCAACAGGTCTGACACTTAGTAAAATGGATGAAAAGAGCAAGTAGCCTAAGTAGCACAAGTAAAAATAAACAAAAGAAACACTATGAAATATTTTAATTTCTCAATTTCTTGGCAGAATAATCCATATATTATACTCATTGAATCAAAGTTATTAATTGAATGGATTCAATATTTCATCTCAGAGATTTGATCTGTTTAATATAGGGAATGTGTGATTTTATCTATATAAGGTCAATAAAGGCAAATCTTGTCTATGTACTATTTAGGGAGACATATATTGCAAGGTACCTGTCAACCATAGCAAGTAACAAACAAAAGAAATTCAGGAGAGTGTAGGAAAATGTATGCAAGAGACTCTAAGGTACCAGTGATGTTCTACTTCTTATCGGTTGCTATTCCACATGTCTCTTAGTCAGCTATTTCACTACTGAGACTAGAAGACCCAACCAGAACAATTCTAGAGGAGGAAAATTTTATTAGAGGGCTCATGGTTTCAGAGGTCTTAGATCATAGAAGGCTGGTTCCATTCCTCAGAGCTCGAGGTGAGGCTGAACATAATGGTGGGAGAGGGTGGTGGAGGGAAGCAGTTCACATCACGTGATCAGAAAGCAGAGAGACTCCACTCTCCAGATACAAAATATATACCTCATAGCCACACTCCAATTCCTACCTCCTCCAGTCACACCCTACCACTTCAATTAATCCCATCAGGGATTAATTCAATGGCTGGGTTAAGACTCTTATTTTTATTTATATTTATTTTTACAGACTGCATTTTGATTCATTGTACGCAAATGGGGTACAACTTTATGTGTCTGTGATTGTGCATGATGTAGAATCATACCATTAGGGTAACCCAATCTTTTCTCCTCTGAACCTTCCTGCATTGTCTCACATGTGAGTTTTTGGGGAGTACCTCACATCTAAACCATAACAACATGCACTTTTTTTCATTCGATATTTTTCTATAGAGTAAATAGAAATGCATATGTTTTAGGGATTTCATGTGTATTTTTACCATAAGAAAAAGCTTGATGAAAAGTGTATACAAATTTTTGACAAAATGGTTTTTTGATTATACCTTTGTAAGAATGTAGTTCCCTCATTTCACATGTGAGGTCACTGTATGTTCACCTTTAATCACAGATTCAATGAAATAATCAAATGGAATTTAACAATATTTATGAAAGTAGAAGTAGTGTTTTTTCTAATTGAGATGAAAAGGATAAAAATATATATTTATAAACCTTTCTTATTCTATATAAATGTGGGAAATGAAAATATTTACATTTTTGAAAAGAAAAAACAATAAAATGTTAACACATGATAAAAATAGTGCAATATGTGAAGAATACTGTGGCAGTTGGAATATATAATATATAAGATTAAGTATTTTTGTGGTATATTGTTTATCCAGTCATCTCTATGTGTGTATATTTATGTGCTATTAATCCTTAAATCAAGATAGTGCATCTATATAGATAAGCATTTTATCCCCATTGAACAAATAACATAACTGAGACAAAGTAAATGACATGTAAATGAAATTACATAAATATAAGCAAGAACATCCTAATTTCAATTATGGTAGTCTTTAGAAAGCAATGATTAAAGTATAATTATCAAGTCTATTTAGTAACAAAACTAGTGCTTGCTAGACTTAGTTATCTCCTTATGTGTAAAATGAAAATAGTGTATTTTAATAGAACAGAAATAAAATTTTCAATTATAAACTCTTTGTATCTTCCCAGCTAACACCCATCTATGAATTCTACCTGATTCCAAAATTTAGACACTGTATTTCACAATATTATTCAAGATCGTGATTTTTATAGTAAGGATAGAGTGTTCTTTAAAAACTCATCTTGAGAACCTTCATGGATATAAAGAGACCTTGGTATGTTTTTTAGAGAAATTTCTGTTGTTATTTTAGTTGTATTTGTTTTACCCCAATGACTCAAGAGAAACAAAAATTTTAATATCAAACTATGAATCTTTTGATATCATCTTGTTAAATATTCATTTATGTACTTTTAAGATAACATAAGTGCACTACTAAGGATGTTGTGGTCTATTTGACTTTGCTTTACTTATTTATGTTATTAACTCAATTTTCAAAACAATTGAAAATAATAGAAAAAAGTAAAGAAAGAAGAAACAAAGACAGAAAGACACAAGTCAGTGAAGATGATTCTCAAAGCATTTCAATGCCTAGATTAGGTTCAATACAAGCTTAACAAAGTCGGGTTTTTTTCCCCAAAAATGTTATTCATAATGGGCTCAATAAATATGCATTGAATGAATTAATAAATCTAAGAACTAGATTAAATTACTTCTAAAGATGCGTTTAATTCTAGGTTTTCATAAATTTATAAAGTTTGAGGCTGGGAATATAGCTCAGTGGTAAAGAGATTGCCTAGCATGCATAAGGCCCTGTGTTTGATCCCTAGCATAACACCAAGAAAAAAAGAAATGCAAATTCATACAGTTTCAAGATATTTTATTTAAGTTATATTATCCAGGTGATTGATTGTACTGACTTTCTTGAGTCGAACCTCAGAAAATTGTATTCAGGTTGCATGGACAGATGAAGTTAGTTGAAAACAGGAACTTGGGAGTCAGAGAAAAATGTACCTTCATTTATTAGAACTTTTTTTTGTTTTTTAGTGGTTTCTGAGACAAAAACAAAAATGGAAAACAACTAATCAGTTTCTTTTATAGACAATTCAAAAAATTATTCTTTAACAATTCCTAAAGAGGGAGCAGCTCAAAATAAAATTATTTTATGTTCATTTTTCAAATATTTTGATTTCTATATTTTGATCAAGTTGTATAAATGACAGTATACATTTCCCCTTTTGCTTTATCTTAAATGTTTATGATTCACTTAGAAGAAAAACAGTGTATGTCATGTACAAGTGATATCATAAGTATTTTCACCTAGGCATTATTTTTAAAAAAATTTAGAGCACTTAATTAAGCTCTAAATTCATTTTACTCCATAATTGTTGATTAGTATTTTCATGCTACCAAAGCAAGATTATGGAAAAGTGTAAGTGCTGTACAGGTCAGAAATTCCTTGGTACTTATGCTGAAATGATTGGAGTAGGTGTTTAGGGATTTTTTTTTTTTTCTCCTGTATTTTTCAAGTAGGTCAGCAATACTGTAATTATTTTCATTATTATACTACAGGAGCAGTCAACATATTTTAAAAACTGAAGAATAGAGGTCTAGGCTGTAAAATCTTATGCATTAGCAGCAAAATTAGCCTAAGGAGCAGGCAGACATAATTTAATGAATTTGGGAGCACATATGTTGCCCCCTAGTTTCTGATATTTCTCTCTTTGGTTATGTTGCACTTTACTTGATGATAGAGCTCATTTTGCCTGGTGCAGTGGCAAATATATGTAATCCAAGCCACTTGGGAGGATGAGGAATGAGGACCCTAAGTTTGAGTCTAGCCTCAGCAACTTAGGGAGGCCTAAGCGAACTTAGTGAGATCCTGTCTTAAAATAGAACACGAAAAGGGCTGGGAATGTGCTCCTCCCCACAAAAACGTTTATTTTATTTCCATGTATTAAGAATAGAAATACTTTGGATTTAGACAAAGGAGAATTAGGGGAAAGGAAGGGGAATAGGAACAGGAAAGATAATAGAATGAATCAGACATTACTATGCTATGTGCATGTATGATTACATGACCATCATGTATAACCAGAAGAATGAGAAGGTATATTCCATATATGTATAATATGTCAAAATACATTCTACTATTATATATAACTAATTAGAACGAATAATCACTCACTTGTTTTATATCACAAAAAAAAGATATTACATGGTACCCCATAAATATCTACAATGTTTGCTTCCACATATCTCTTAAAATAAATTTAAATAAATTTAAAACTTCAAAGTCATTATATCCATGCAATTATTGTCCAACCAATGTAGTGCCAACACATATCATACAGTGGCATATTTTTGTTGATTCACCTGTATGAATAATTAATAAAAATGAGTGATAGTGCATTCTTATTCAAAGAAATACATATTGATTATAGTTCTGAGCATTTATGCCACATGGAAAAGCTCAGAGAAAGCAATCCTGACTACTTCCAACACAAAAGCTGGTTCTGAGCCAGGTCTTCTCTAGGCTCATAATTATGATGATGAGAATTTTTGCAAGTACTGTGGTACTTGTACAAATTGTACAAATTGTAACATGTAGCTCTTTGAGATTAAAAATGCTACAAATTGATTTTATGTAGATTTACTAACTTCTTGGCATGGATTTTGGTGGCTACTTATTTGGAAAGCATGTACTTAAGGCATAATAAAAAATAATTAAAATTTCAAATAATTATAGACTCTTGTTTATTCCCTGATTAAGATCATTGGTCAACAGAAGGTAAATCAATGGTATTCTCCATAATAGGAATGGAATTTACTACACAAATGTATTCATTATGGCCATTAAAATTTTGATACCAATAGTTCTGATTCAAGTACTTCTAAATCATTTATGCTATTCTAATTGTGTGTGGAACCAGGTTTGGCTTAAATAGGATTTAAAAATAAGATCGATTAGATTCTTGTGGAATAGTTTAACTGTTCTCTATTGGTTGTCAACAGTCAAGGGAAATATGCACTCCTGTTATACCTATTCATCTTTGGGACCACAAAATTAACACCAATTAACATGGGTGGGACCAAAATAAGATTGTTTCTTGGTTTCAACTTGCAGTGGTAATTATCATTATTATTATTATTATTATTAACCATGAAGTCTATTTCCTAAATATCTGAGATGATTCATGAAAAAAATCTGACTAAATTATTTCCTTTGACATTTTTGTGTAAGGTAAACATTTCAGGTAATGCTCCTTTACATTACAACATAGTGTTAAATACAGTTTTCAAATATCAGAATGTTATAATAAGCAAATCCTTTGCCAATCAAGGGTTTGATAATCAATTGTCAGCATTACATCAATCAGAAAAAACAAGTCATCAGATTTGTATGCACAAGCCTAGTGGTTCTCAGACTTTAACATAAAATCTTCCCATAGAAATATTTAAACAAATATATACCCTAGTTTATTCCAGGACTTCAGGAAGTTCAAGGGGTATACATTATCAATATTTGTAAAGGTTCCATAGACAATTCTAGCATAGACTAAAAGTGGAAAATTGTGGTGATCAAGTACAAAACTTCTCAAAGTGTTTATAAGTCAGTCAGGGTAATACATAAACCACTGTTGTAAACTTTGATATTAATTTAATTTGGCTTAATTTAAGTATGACATGCTCTTTAGAAGAACTTGTTGGGGTAGTTGGGTAAATTCCTAGAGGATCTTTGGGAGAGATGCTGTTATTAGGCTGGAAGTCAGACAATCCCTTCACCCACTGGAGTTATGAGTAAGGACAGGTCCTGGGAGAAAGGAACTTATGCATAGACTGTCGGGAAGCAGACTGGCTGAACAATCTAACTTGTTTGTTGGCTTCTGGAGGGGACATAACCAGTAAATTGAGGATGGTGAGAAATCATTACAGGAATACCTAATCTTGAACTTCATCTCTACAATTTGAGATTTTTTGGTTCATGGAATGAAACCACTAAAGTGTAATCAATTAACCTTGACATGACATCTTTCTCTTCTGTATTGTTTCCAAATATAAACCTGAGTTATCAACATGAGTGTCAACCACACTGTCATCTTAGCTGGCCTCCATGCCCATCTTCAAAGTATAGAGTAGAGTGAAGTGAAGAATAGGAAAGTCAAGAAAATTAAAATTTTTCTTCAGATCTTCTGGGTCTGCTTTCTGAGCCCCATTCTGTCTTGCCTGTTCCTTATGTTTTTGACCATCAATCTATACATTTCTCTTTGTTTTTGTGCAAGATATTCTAGTAAGAAAATAATTTGATTAACCTTACCAGATTTCATCCTCCTTGAATCTAGAGCTACCAATGCATTTTTTACAAATAATTGAAGTAGAGTGTAGATTCAATAATATTACTTGAAAAAATGAATTTACTCATTATAATGAAGTGCAGATTCTTGATTACACTAAATGCTTTCTATGCATAACAGCTTAGGATAAAGGAATATATATCTTAAGATGTTGATTTGAGAAAATGAACTGGGGAAGAAGAGTGGTCTAGACGTAGTGATCATGTGAATCACTAATTGAACTAAAATCAGTGAACATTCCTGACAAATGTTCTGATATGCAGCCATACTATCATTTTGTGGACTATACTGTGACAACATCCAGAGTTTTCCCAGATCTGAATCAGCCTCCAAAGATTTGCCATCTTTCAAGATTGAGTTTTATGGAATTCATCAAACATAAATCAATTAGTGGAAAAAGGATGTAATTTAGAGATTCTTTTCCTTTATTTTTTACTTTGATAACTTCATGACATTAGTAGATTATTTCACCACACATATACAAGCTAGATGATATAGTCAAAGAAGATCTTGCCCTAAAGCATGGCAATATGTGACTTTATTCCTCTTTCTCTTTCATTCCAAACATGCTATCGTTAAACCATCAATAATTGTTCTATAGGACACAGTCTCACTTTTGATGGAGGATATCACTGTTCATGGATTCCTACCCTAGTTCAATATTTATTTCTCCACACTTCTTGTCTTATATTGAATCTCTACTTGTACAAGTAGCCTAAATCTCCAATGCCAAGTTTTTTAAAAAATATTTTTATTAGTTGTGGATGACCTTTATTTTACTTATTTATATGTGGTGCTGAGAATAGAACCCAGTGCCTCACAAGCACTCCACCACTGAGCCACAACCCTAGTCCCTCCAATACTAATTTTTATAGCAAAATTTTTACCTAATAGCTGCCTTAAGGATCATTGTGTTATCATACACTTTTCCTTAGATGCAAATGGAAAAAACAGTTCTAAATCAGCAATAAACAGGAAAACGGTTCTAAATCAGCAATATTAATAGGTAATCACACATTCCTTTAAATTTAACCAACTCAGAACAGAACTGTTTGTTTTAAATAATGATGTAAAAGATTTTTATCTAACTTGCAAATTGGCCATTGACCAGGACAATGAATTGACTCTATGGTTCCTGCAGAAATGCTATAATGACTTTGATGGCCATGGGCATGACTGTGTAGCTACTCCCTAGTAAGTCCCATTAAAATAAATGTTGTATAGAATTAAATGCGGCACAAAAGCATGTGTCAGTGCTTCAGGGCCAGCCTTCTGTTAAATCTAGCAAGTTTCATGTGCATCTCCTGAGGACGTGTCTAAGAACATCTTTAGAATTCTAGCTGTAAGAAAGCAGATGACTTGATTCTTTTACATATTTGGTCTTTTCTTCAATTTTTCTTTACATTTTCTCTTTTATATTTGGGGATAATCAATAAAACTTAAGACACTGGAGAGTAAGCACAATACAGTAAGGCATTTAAGGTGAACCTCTAAAAGATGTGGGAAACTATAACATCTATATATTATTCAGATACAGATGGAAAATATTTCATTTTCCCAGGAATAGCTTGAGTGTGATATAACTTCTTTATTTTCATATTATAAAATTATGGACAAATATTGAAGCCAAACATTGTTGGCTACAATGTATTATTTTATTATACAAGTTTTTGACAAGAAATAGCTAAAATAATATGCAGGCTAATTTAGATTATTTAGTCAAAGGATTAATTACTGAGTAAATGTAGAGTTTAGTGATGACTATGAGGAACGGTGTTGTCAGCAGAATACTGTCTCCATCCCATAATTTAGGACTATAATCCAGAGAGGACAGGTAAGGTGGTTTTCCAAACTGAAAGTTAGCGAAAGCTGTGAAGAGAAGGACAACTAATAGATGTAACCTAGACATTGTCCTCTCTATCAGTGAAGCTTACATAATTGTTTCTAGAATATTTTGTGTCCTTTTGATTTGCAGAAATTCATTAAAGGCACAGTTAGAAACTATTTTTGGACAAAAGGCTCAAAAATCAGAATTCACCATAAATTCAGGTAAATAAGTCAAGGGAAATTGTAGGCACAGAAATATGAACACTGCATGATTTCACTCATGGAATCTAAAAAAGTTGATTACACAGAAATTGAAGGTAGAAAAGTGAGATTGGGGAGAAGAGCAAGAAGGATGAGTGGGAGAGGGTGGCCAGTGAGAGTTAGATAGGAATAACCTCTGGATTCCAAAGCATACCACTGTATATCTTGAAATGGAAGAGAAAATTCTAAACATACTCACCATGAAAAATTATACAAATTTAAGATGATAGATAAGGCAAATTATTGTGAATTGATCTTCACCAAAAGTATGCAAAAATCAAAATTTAAAACATTTAAATTTAAGCCGAACGAGTTGGTGCATTCATTTAACGCAACAGCTTGAGAATCTGAGGCAGGAGGATTGTAAGTTCAAAGCCAGCCTCAACAAAAGCAAGGCCCTAAGCAACTCAGTGAGATCCTGTCTCTAAATAAAATACAAAACAGGGCTGGGGATGTGGCTTAGTGGTCAAGTGACCTTGAGTTCAACCCCCAGTACCTGCCAAAAAAATTAAATTTGAAATGCATGCTTTGTTAAGAGTTAGAAAATATCAGTACAGAATATTACTTTTTCTTTTTTATTTTATTTTATTTTTTTCAGTACTGGGGTTGAACTGAGGGACAGTATACAACTAAGCTACATCTTCAATAATTTTATTTTTTATTTTGAGACAGGGAGTCACTAAATTGCTGAGGCTGACCTCCAACTTATGATTCTGTTGCCTCAGCTTCCTGAGTTGCTGGAAGTACAGGGAGATGCCACCATACCCAGCTGAATTTTGATGAGTACCAAATTGGTTTTACCCAGTCTTATGTTTTTTTCTCTCTAAATTTTTGATGGTAGAGAGAAAACAGGAAAAAAAATATCTATTATAACCTGAATCTTATTATTCATATGAAATTTTTATCTTTCTAGGTCATGAATATTAAAAAAAAAGAGAGAAATAGGGTTCTTTCTTATCTATCTTAATCCTATCACTTTTACATTTGAAATATATAGAACAATATTTCTATTTGAAGATTTGGATAAAATATGGTTCAAGGTCCTCAGGAATCCATTTCTTCAATTAGGGGTAAAATTGTATATATATATTGTGTATATACACATATATATACACATATACATTTATAATATTTTATTATACATATAAATGTCATGCACATACATGTGTGTTTGTGCTTATGTAAATCCAGGAGAAACAGGCATGATATAATTTAAAGAAAAAGTAAAGAAATGAAATAGCAATATGTAAATACAGTAAATTGGAATGTGAAACTATATTATATTTTTTGATTTTCAGATAAAGAATTAAAACTTCAAAAGATATTTAATTTCCTCAGTGATTCAAAATTAGCTCCAGAATTGATTTTATTTGTCTCTTCTATCTTGGCTCTAATCCCACTTACAGGGGACACTAATTAAAACAGAAAAGTAAATAATTATTTCTCTCTTTTACTTTTCTGTCTCTCTGTTTGGATTTCTTCATTATGAATTTTCAAAGTGTTTCCCATGGACCAGAGTATAAAACTTCCTAATTTATTAAATTGTTAAGAAACTCATTGTATGATAGTTAAATCAGCAGTATAATGAATTCCATATGGATTCCTTTTGAAAGTGCTTTCTATGATCATTGTCATTCTCATCCAAACATATTTCATGTTTCCTGAGTGCTTGATCTCCAGAAGTCTGCCTCCACTTACATTTACAGAGAACTTTACAACATGAGATATTTTCACAGGGAATGACTTCCCTTTTAAATCTTTTTTTTTATTATTATTATTTCTTTCCTTTCAAATTATTTCATTTGTAAACTTTTACAAGTAGCAAATTTAATCTCTTCATCTCATCCATAGAAATTATGATTAATACTACTCTTATTTCTAAATGGTGAACTATGAGAATCTGCTCTCCCTGATTCCTCTATCATTTGAAGTTATAATAATATTGCTGGATATAAATAATTTCATCTGGTAGATTATGAGAGTCAAAAAGAGTTTGGTCTGGTTTTCTAACACATAGTAGGTACTTAATAAATAATTTCCAATAAGTAAATAAATTTATTACACCTTCCTAAATGACAAACATGCCATTTTCTCATTTTCTTTCTATAGTAAACCTGAGTACCATTTATCATGTGCAATTGTTGAAGAACAAATAGAGATTTCAGGAGTTGAAATAACTTGTCCAAATTCCCAGAATAACAGATTTCAGAAGCAACTACAGACAGAAACTAGTAGAGACTAGTAGAACTTATTATGAAGCTTTTAACCCTAATCTCTGTTCATTACTTCATGCCCTGAATTTTCCTGAACAAAAATGAATCCTCTCATCCTTCACTCTGGAAAACATCAGAAATTTGGTTCTTAAAATGTTTATATGGATCCAGACCTGAGGAATTTCTGTCTGAGGTAATACAAAGCTTCTTCTGAGGTCAGGCCTAATAAAATGTGAAAAAGATTTAGTATTTAGTATTTAGTAAGACCGTACCTTCTCATTTGATGCCAAGTTTACCCCCATGTCTTTTCACCTTTTTATTCATGAATCACATTTTAAGTTTCAATCTCTGAAGAGCTTAGCTTTCAGAACTTCTGCCATTTCCCTGTTCGGCATATTTAAAGCTCATTCTAGCTCACTAAACCATACTGATGAGTTAAGGAAGTCCTAATGGGTTAGTGCATTGCTCTTCCAGGTGTTATAATTGTGTTTTAATGAGGACAGTATAAAGGTAATATATTAATCCTCCTTGTCTAATGATGAAACTTAGCAGACCCTGAAATACTTAACAGTAAGTCCTTTATATTTACTACAATAAAGCTTTCCACCCAAAAACCATTTCCTTAGGGTATTTCAAATTGTGCTATTCTTTCATGATTCCTGTACCTCAGAGCCAGAGGCAGTGTGGTGGTGGTGGGGGGTGGGGATGGGTGATGGCCTCCTCCTCTACCCACTTGCTAGAACACTTTACTTTTGAGTCCATGTTCTCCTGTACCTAGTTGTGGCTTGGTTGCTTCTACCAAATCCAGACAGTTTTTACTCATCCAAAGTTCTGACCCAAAGTTTTTCCATTTACAGCTCTCCATAATTCCAATGCCTTTACAATTTATAAGGGTAATCTATTCAAGGTACTGGGCTCTATTTCCTTGATTCCATAGCTAATGGCCTTCACCAAACCTTGGATATTTGCAATCTAAGGTTAAATCTTAGAACTCATGCTGAGGATTGAGATTAGAGTGATACAGGGAAGGCTCTTATTTTGGATGCAAAATTTAAGGAATTTTAATAAAACTCATTCAAGGCAAATTATACCTCAGTGCAATATTTAAAAATCTTTTAAGGTAATGCAAAAATTCCAGAAGAAAGTCTATCATAAGAAAAGGTTTAATATAGAACCAGTAAGTTGAAGTTACATAAAAAAATACTTAAGATTTCAATCAAGAGAAATTGTTAAATACAATACATTCAGTTGAAAATGAAAGTTGATTTGAGTAAATTCTGAAACATTATTGATAAGTTTGCTTAAACTAAAACTAGAGAAATAAATTTATAATATTTTCTGGCTTTGGTTTAAGCAAAATATTTAAACAAAACTTGCTGTATATTTTAATATCCTACTATTCCATTATTTCATATTTTTTTAATGTATCTTAATGTTCTAGAAAAAAATAATCATTAAAAAGCACAGGAAAATGTGTACTTAGCAACACATATGTTTTTCTTTTTTCCAAGACTCTGAGATGGTTCACATGGGATTATGAATTACAGCTTGGAAGTGTTCCATTCTGCCTCTGAAATTCCCACCTGTCACAGAACTGCCCACTCCTGGGAGAGTGAGATAAACACAGAATAACCAGTACCATTGTCAAAGAGATTTTATTGCTTATGAAAAATTAGTCTGAATGTAACTTCATCTAGAAGTCTGGGTTAAATGCTTTGAACTCTAGGCCTTATCTAAAAATTCTTATTTGTTAAAATCCAACATAATCTCTGACTCCTGGTATGTATTGAGGCCACCAACTATACGAAATCTTAGAGCAAGATTTTTGTGCATCTTAAAGTCTTTGAGCAAGAAACTCTGAAAGAATTTTTTATGTATGTGACAGATTGTTTCATGGCACAACTCTTTCATTTAACTTTTTAAAACTTCCTTATTTAAGCATTGCCAGATTATTGGTGATTCAGGACATTTAAATGATTCTATTTTGATTTATTGACCTAGCCTTTGACTTCCAGTGTGATCCTAATCCCCAAAATCTGCCTTGGGGATGGAATACTTTGTGTTTCCTCTTATGAAATCCCACTAAGAATTTATTCTGGCACAATTATCTTAACCCATTTTTAATTTATTCATTATCTGCTAAGTAGAGTGGAACACTTTATAATAAATTAACTAAATGAGTAATCATTCTTGTATACTATTAATACTGTTTTGGAAAAAATATCTTTTTTTTTCTTACAAATAATAGGTAAGACAAGTTAATTCTAGGGAGATTTTGTATTACAAAATTTTTGTATGAAAATTTCTATGACCAGAAAGCAAGGTAAAATAAAAATGAGATTAAGAACTAGAAATAATTGAATGGTCTCTTATGTATGAATAATGCCTTACAGGTCTTCTTTACAATATAATTTTAGTATATTTTCTGATATTTTTGTGAATATATTTTATTTTGTGAAAAATTTGGCACCAATACCTAATCAACTCACTCTACCTCAGTAATAATGGCTTTTGTTTGTTTGTTATAGATTTCAGGATACTGTGCTAAAATTCTGTTTTCCACAAACATTATGATTTTTCCAATATAAACAGTAATTTATTGCCTTAAAGAAGAATGAAATTATGGCATTTTCAGGTAAATGAATGGAGTTGGAGAATATCTTGCTAAGCAAAGTAAACCAATCCCAAAAAACCAAAAGTCAAATGTTTTTTCTGATAATTAGATGCTGATCCATAATGGGGGTGGGGGTGTTCCCAAGGGAAGAATGAAGGAAATTTTGATGGGGCAAAGAGGAGAGAAGGGAGGAAAGGGGTGAGGGGGAGCGGGGCCAGAAAGGTGGTGGAATGAGACAGATATGATTACCCTATGTACGTGTATGATTGCACTAGTGGTGTGACTCTGCATTGTGTACCACTAGAGAAATGAAAAGTTGTGCTCCAATTTATGTACAACCAGTCGAAATGTATTCCACTGTTATATATAACTAATTAGAACAAATAATTTTAAAAACCCTAAAATTACATGTTTTTCATATTATATTTGAAACTAGATTTCAAATCTGAGTTCCACATGAAAAAAAAAATAACATGTCACAGACTGTAAAATTACAATATGGAATTTCAGAAGAAAACTGATTCTTGATGCTTACTAAGATTTCAATTTTTTTGACAATTGAGTTTATAATTTAGTAAAATAATAATAAACTTTAAGGATTCTCATATTTGCTTTTCCAGACCCTGTTAATTAAAACCATAAATAATACCAATATAGAATATGTATGTAAGCATGAACATGACACTAAATATAATGTATCATTCCATCTAAGTGAATTTCTACCACAGAAAAATAATCTGTTGTGAAAAAACTGAAACTCGTGATGGATCTTTGTAAGCAGGAAGAGCTGTGACTGGGAAGAGGCAGCAGAGAAACTTCTGGGATGCTGGATTTGCTCTGGGTCTGTTCTGGAGGGTGGGTTCCCTGATGTGCACATTTGTCAATACTTTTGACTGGTACTGAATTAAGATCAATGTAATTCACACACACGCGCGCACACACACACACACACACACACACGCAAATGAGTAAGAGAAACATACTTTTCATGGAAAACTATATTCTAATGATATTTTTAGATCTACGAAGGTCATTTCTTAATAAATAAACATGTAACATATCAGGTTGTGATATATATTATTTAAAAAATTGGGGAAACATAAAGCCTGAGAGAATTCGTGGTAGACTATTTTACAGAGAGTGTGAAAATAGGCTTCTTAGAGAAGAGATGCCTGTACCCAAGTAGAGACAAAAATAAATGAGGCCTTGAGCCATGCAAGCATCTGGGAGAAGAGCATATCAGGCAAACAGCAATTTAGCATCAGACTATGGGGTGAAAATGCTTGCAATGTTTAAATTATAGGAAATGGTTGAAGCCAAGTGAGAGAAAACATAAAGCTAGGTTTTGAACATATGTTTTTACAGGTAGCACTACTATCTCATGACCAAAATTGTACAAAATTATTATCGCTTTCTTAAATGTAATTTAGCTTTTTAAGTAGTTGCAAGGATCCAATTCTTATAAGGACATTTGGGTGATGAGATAAGATGCGTGTGACAGAGATAACTTTTACAATACGGAATCACTCGAGGGAGTTTCATCTGACACTGGAAGCCTCACAGGATGGAGACAGTGCCACAGAAATGTCTTCTGTGCTATAATTTTATACCTTCTTCACCTTTGCTGGTTGCCTCTTAAAATCCCAAGTTGCTCCATATCTTGATCCATTGAGATTTCCTTCTTACTATGTCTAGAAATATATTTATAGGTAAAGTATAAAAATCTCTTTGAGTCTGGAATGGTGGTGCACAACTGTAATCCCAGTGACTCCAGAGGCTGAGGCACCAGGATCATGAATTCAAAGTCAGCCTCAGCAACTTATTGAGGCCCTAAACAACTCAGCAACACTCTGACTCTAAATAAAACATAAAAATGGGGCTGGGGGATATGGCTCAGTCGTCAAGCGCGCCTGGGTTCAATTTCTGGTACCAAAAAAAAAAAAAAAAGACCTCTTTGAGGTAATTAGAAAAATTTTCAGGCAGCAGAACAATTTTAACATAATGTTTAATTGCAGAGCATACCATCCTTGAGCTATTACAGTAGAAACAAAAGGTTATGCTACTTCACCATAGGAATGTTTTAGCTTTTGCCATTTGAAAAGATAAATCATCATTAGATTTCATGACACAATAAAAATATGTTCAATAAGTGTGGAATAATTAAAAAGAGAAAATTATTATTGTATTGTATTATCTTTCAAAATTATGCTTTTTATTTTAAAATATGTAGGGAACAACCAATATGAATTTGTATATGATGATGAATTTTCATATACAACATCAAGGACATAATCCATGCAAGAAATAATTGAAGAGCTAAACTTCATTGAAACTAAAA
This sequence comes from Sciurus carolinensis, assembly GCF_902686445.1. Classification (NCBI taxonomy): domain Eukaryota; kingdom Metazoa; phylum Chordata; class Mammalia; order Rodentia; family Sciuridae; genus Sciurus; species Sciurus carolinensis. Next base: position 107,214,747 of record NC_062217.1, on the reverse strand, counting down.
ACTTCTTAGTGAAAGTTAATACAAGAAGAATGAGAGGAAGTACCATCAATTGGGAGAAAATATTTGCAAAAGATACATCTGATAAAAGAACTCTCAAATTCAATAAAAAAAATAAATAAATAAAGAATGTGCCAAAATCTTTAACAAGACTCTTAAACAAAGAAGATACACAGATGAAAAATAAGCATATGAAAAGATGTCTCACATCATATATCATCAGTGAAATATGAATTACAACAATGAGATTATCACTAATCAACCATTAGAATCTAGGTCAATATCTGGAACACTGACAATACCAAGATGCTGGTGAAGATGTGAAACAAATGGAACACATTCATTGCTAATGCAATGCAAAATAATGCAGCCACCATCCACTGGTGTTACAGGAAGGAGTTGAAAACCTAAAAACACAAAAATCTGTACCAGGGTATATAGAGGAAACAAATTCAAAATTATCAAATTTAAAATTAAAACCAAGACATCCTTCCACAGGTGAATGGATAAACTTCAATGTGTATATCTAGGCAGTGGAATATTATTCGGTGCTAAAATAAATGAGTCATCAGGCCATGAAAAGATATACAGGAACCCTAGATAAAAATTATTAGGTGAAATAAATCAATATGAAAAAGACACATACATTTAATTCCAACTATCTGACATTTTGGAGAAGTCAAAACTTTGGAAACAGAGGAAAAATCAGTGTTTCCAGGGTTGGGAGGTAGTGGGGATGCATTGGGGAAATGTGGAGGACTTTTAGGGCAATGAAAATACTTTTTATTATAGAGTAATGATGACTACATGTCACTATGCAGTTATGAAGTCATAAAGTATTCAACATTAAGTGAACCCTAATGTAAACTATGGTCTTCAGGTAATAAAGATATATCATCACAATTTCATCAGTTGTAATAAATGTACCACTCTGGGAAGGGATATCGGTAAGGGGGGAATGATGCATGTGTGGGCTGAGGAGTTTATATAGAATATCTGTATACCTTCCTTTCAATTATGCTGTGAACCTAAGTGTTCCCTTAAAAAAATTAAATATAAAAAATGCCACAAATTACTTTGTATATATTACATTGTATATATTACATTGTATATAAATGGTCATGATTTATTTTATTTGTATCCAAGAAATCTATACTTATTTATGATAAATAAAAAATATTGAAGTATAATTTGCATAAGATAAAACACAAGAAATCAAATTTTTAGTTTCATGAATTTTGACAATTGCCTACACCTGTGCAGATGTGACCCCTAGCACAGAACAAACATTTTCATCAGAGTGGAAAGTAACATAATTCTCCTTTCCAGTTACGTTTTATGTCCATTGTTATCTTCACCACCATCATAATATTTAGAAATATGCTATGCATCCTTGTTGATATCCAGTCGCTGCTTTTAACACTTTTTTTTAAACTTATAGCTACAGTGGTGTAATTAGAAAATAAACTGGTTATGGCTGCTCTCTAGAGAGGCCAGCTGGGTCAAGCTTCAGTGGGCACAAGCACCTATCTGGGGAAATGAAGGGGCAGAGGCTGATACACAGATCTGGAAACAAGTCTTTGGCAGCAAACATGGATGTGATTGAGCTCAGGAGGAAAGATCACAATAGACAAAGCTGTATACAAACAACCACTTGACAAAATGCAAATGTGTCAATGTACAATAAGAAATATAATTGGCAAATCGGCTGGAATGTTTGAAACTATTAGATAATAGTGTTTTCTACCTGCAAGAACACAGAAATGGGAAGCCAAGTTTCAATTCAAAAAGTGCAATTAGAATTAGACTAAATGAAAGGAATTGATGAATGGTAGTGGTTTGGGTTCAACAAGCTTTGTTAGATACATGCATCCGTTTAGGTAGCAGGAAGAGGTGGCTTAAGTGTTAAGGATCCTTTCTCTTGCAATGCTGAAGAGAAAGCAGCATATTATTTCTCTCCAATTTTCATAGTTTGTATTCCCCCAAGAACATGGCATATTTCTTAATAGATAATACTTATATTTTTTAAATGTTGCAGACACTAATAAATGGTCAAAATGTTGAAATCAACAATGATTTGTAGAGTTTTGTTCTGTTTTATACTATGCTCTATGATAAGAATCTCTCCTTTTAAACTTAATCTTCATGAAATCTAAAGAGATAGAATTATATTCCTATTGCGTCGATGAGATAACTAATAAATTATTTTCCAGTCTCTCCTGAAGATGTGCCCAATATTAATTGGGGGTTATATTCACATATGGCTTTCTTGTAAAAACAAACAAAAAGATTGTTTCTCTAATTAGCTACCTAATTCATGACAGGAGACCTATTCTTAATATGAAACTGAGTAAATACAAGTAGTAAATTGTATTATATCCTTTTCTGAAATTAATTATGGTAAGTTAAAGTTTGTTGTCACTTTTGCCTGAACATTTTATTTGAAATACTCTGTTTTACTAAAGGTAACAGGGTAGGTGGGGCTCAAAAGGCTGTCTCTGCAATTTTTTAACATGTATTATTTCTGTTAGTGAAAAGATAATGCCAACTTTCCTCTAAATTTAGCCAATGAGGAGATACAAAATTTCAGTTTTGCCTTACATTAGATATGCTTATTTATTTTAATCTAAATATATAACTTACTTTACTATCATGCAAGGAATCATTTCTGATATGTAATCATTTGAAATGAATGGATAAAGCAATTTGCAAGCTTTAAGATTTTGGTAAATTCAGTGGCACGTGGGAAAAATAGGAAATCTGTAAAACCTGCTTTGAGTTAGTATTTTATTTTGGGTGACTCAGCATTAATTAATTAATTTGTAATTAGGAAACAGCACTCTTGTTCTCTCTACTATTTTCTCACTGTGTACTTGGGAATAAGCCAATTAGCATCTCTTGGGATTTTTCATTTGTCTCTTTATTTTTTTTCTCCATGAAATAACCATCCAGATATTTATTTTTCTTCAACACTGATCAGAGAACAAGATCTGTTATACATTTAATTTCTCAGGATGATGGTTGTATTCTTTCGAAGTATTTTGTTATGGCAGCACTGAGTTGTCTTTTTTATTACCACAAAACACAAACAGAACAGGGGATGAATTCAGTAGCTGCCACATTATTAAACCTCAAACTGAAACCTAGTTTGACAAATACTGTCTCTTGGTGAGGCAAGCTGATGCTCTTCCTCTTAAAGGTATTGCTAATTGAGCTACATCCCACAGATGTAATGACTTCTTGCCACAATTATTTATTGAGAAACTTTGTCTGCAACTTTGCCTACACTCTTCAATGCACTTGTTACTATTTTTTCAACTGAGCAGATAGTAATTTGGTTACTATCTGACAGCCTGATATCTCCTATGTATTTATTTTGTCTGAAAAATTAACACTGTACTGAGTGGATTTGCATTTCAATCTGTTGTCAGTGATACCTGGAAAATCCAGATGCTAACACAATTACACATTTAGATCAGTGAACCTGTTTCTTTTTTGTACCCACCTTTGCCACACTTTTTTTAACATGTACATCATGGCAATGGAGGTAGAAAGGAACAGTTGCCTTCTTTTCTTAAGCCCAATGTCACTGGTCTTTCTACCAGATGATACTTTTGCCAATGAAGATTGTATATCCTGCCTGGGTTTATTTCACCCCCTACTTGCTTTTGACCCTTCTATTTGTGTAATTAGCATTTTATGTATACATATTTTCAAGTTGCAAGACTTCATTTGAAAATCCCTTTCATGGCTGTTTTAATTTCTTTCCCAAATGATGACATTATATTGCATCAATTATTATAAATATAAATTTCCTGGGTGCTTACTTTGTTGTGAGTGTCCTCAATGATTATTTTCTGCACTGTTTCCATAAAGACACAAGATTATAACAGACATGTTAGACTTTTAGTTAAGAATTTAAAAAAAAAAAAAAAAAAAGAATTTTAAGTATATTTTAATTTTTTTCTCATGACTTGCTGGTTTATTTTCAGAGATTATTTTCTAATATCTTCTTACATTTGAATATATCTTCAAGTTCATTTGCTGTGTTCACATTACTAGAGTTTCTAAATCAATGAAGAAGAAAACAATTTCTGTATTTGCTTATTCAAAATCATTATAGAGAAGGTAATAGATTTACAGATTTTACAATGTATTTATTAGTTGGCAAGAAGACATAGGCAAACTATCTGATGGTGTTAATGGAAGCTCATGTAATTCAACACCCTTGATTATTTGAGAAATAAAGAAGAGTAGAGTGACTTTATTAGTATCCTATGTGTAAAATTTTTGAATTAGTATGCAAATTATATTCCTTCTAGGCATGCTGGATCAAATTTACTTATAGTATACAAACATGAAAGCTATAGAGCAAGCAGTTACTTTCATTTAAACTTATGAAAATAAAGGGTATTCCTTTACATATGATTGATGAAAAATTGAATATTTGCAAATTGACATCTTAAACAAAATTTTATTTCTATGTATTCTTTGATATGAAAAGTTCAATTCTAGGATCTTATTATGGAATGCCTCTATTTAGTCATAGACTAGTGTACATGAAAATAATTCTTGCAGCTTTCTTTTAGTGAATTATAAGAAGCAGATTAAATTAAATAAGAAGCGATAAGAAAATCATTTATTGTTATACAACATGGTGCAATAATTTTAAAGAATGAGTTTCATGTCTATGTACTTGCAAAGTATCATCTAAATTACTCTCGGGAACACTCACTTTTAGAAATCCCTATCTAAGCCAAGACATAAACAACATTAATCATACTTAAAATTTTGGAGAGGAAATTATGATGATTTGAGTGTTTTCTGAAGAAGATTAACCCTAAGGTCATAATGTGCAAGAAATGTTTTACGAACCACATTAGGACCATTGGCAGAAAAATATGAGCCAAGGCCCAAAGAATGTCATTTCTACAACAGATTCACATGATGCCTCGGCCCAAACTCTAAAAGCTCAAGTCAATCAATGTCCAAAGTTAATGCAGTAAGGTCTGTGTGTGTGTGTGTGTGTGTGTGTGTGTGTGTGTGTTACAGAGGAGTAATTCTTTCAGCCTCCATTAATCACTTCTGGTTTTATTTATTTATTTTTTGGTACTAGGGATTGAACCCAGGTGTGCTTAACCCCTGAGCTACAAACCCAGCCCTTTCTATATATATGAAATAATATAAATATATACTACTTATATATAATATATAATATAATCATATAATATGATATATGATATATAATGTATAATATAGAATATATATTATATGAATATAATATATAATATAAATATCCATAATACATATTTTACATATAAATATATATTTTATATATATAATATACGTATTTTTTTAAATTCAGAGATAGGGTCTAGCTGAGTTGCTTAGGGCCTCATTAAATTGCTGAGGCTGACTTTTTTCTTTTAATATTTTTTCATTTGTAGATGTACACAATTCCTTTTATTTATTTGTTTATTTATTTTCATGTGGTGAAGATCAAACCCAGTGCTCACACATGCTAGGCTGGTGCTCTACCACTGAGGCCCAGTCCCCTGAGGCTGGCTTCAAACTCATGATCCTTTGCCTCAACTTCCCAAACCTCTGGGACATGCATCACCTCTTGCATGAGATTCAAACTATCTAATACTCATCTCTTTAAGAAGTTCAGTAAGCCGATTACTTTTTAGTCAGGATTTCTGCTGAGTTCAAAAGTCCTGAACCTCCCATAACATTCCTATGTCCAGGACTATTCCAATGGCATAGACGTATAATCTCAACACCTGCTAATTGACAAGTTCAGGTAAGGGGTATAAATCTTGCCACCTTAGGTGATTTTAACAATGATTAAGGGATGTTCTAAGAGTGATTGGTGCTTGTTATGATATATACCAATTGTTATTTTTTCTAATTAATCTTGAATATGACAAAAAGAAGACTAAAACTGGAGTCTCACTGGTAGGAATTCTAATACACATATTAAAGGCAATGTTGATGTTTGGACAATAAAAAGACAGTCATGGAATTCTCCTTAAATGGGAATAGCAAGATTTAACACATTATAGCAGTGATTAGAAAGGGAAAAATCAGTAAGAGTTCATGGAAGGTAATCCAGTATGCTGAGAAATATTATATAACTTGAAATGTAAAGATTGTACAGGAAAAGGAAAGTCAGTAGCAGACTTCACTAGAATGGTTGATGATACTATTGCCCCTAGTCAAACTGAGCAGACTTTTGCCAACATGTTTACAGAAAAAACTAGAGCAAACATTTGGTCTTTAAAGATTCCACTAAGTCAGAACACCAATGGTTTTTCCAGATTATTCATGTATAAATGGCTGAAGATTTAAAATAATTAAGAAGGTCAACAGTTAATTTTAAATCTCTCTCTCTCTTTCTGTCTCTCTCTCTCTCTCTCTCTCTCTCTCTCTCTCTCACACACACACACACACACACACACACACACTACAAACCTAATTATTTTTAGAAATACAGGGAAGAGCTGAATTACTTAAGGTTAACTTAGGTCTTAGATGTGCAGTAATTTCAGAAATACTGAGAATTCAATGCAAACAGTTTCTTATGAAATTTACTTCCCTCGAAAATGAACTTAAAAAAAAAAAAACAAATCAGGAAAAGTTTTGAATGGTTTATTGTCTCTACAGAGGGATTAATTGACTCTAAGAGAGAGATTATATAACTGTTGAGGTTTGTGAAGTATATTACTATACCTGAATCAAAGCCCTCAGTATTGTCTTTACATATTTAGAGAAATTTTTCTTTTAAACTTTAAGAATACAATGGAAAATAGGACACACAATTACCCTGTAGGTCAGCATTAATTTTCTTGATACATCCTTCTTTTCTTCCATAGTACAGAATAATTTTCCAATGTCTTTTAAGACTAGTTTTCCCACTGTTCTTCTGTTTACCATTATCTACCAACATCTTTATTCAAGAAACTTCTGTCTCTGGTGCTTGATGGATTGCACGGAAATATCCCATTTTTCCATCTGTAAGACTATTAATTTGAGTTTTATTCTAGTTTTGTTTCAATACTTTTATCAAAATTTTCAATGAGGAATTTGAGTTTTGTCTGGCAAAGAGGCTATTTTTCATTCTGTTTTTAGGTATTACTACCATAATTTTGGCTTAGGACACAATATGAAGAGAATTCAGGTCCTATTTCTTTCAAGGTCTACTCCTAAATACTTTTCAAAGGTACTTGCTCAAGAAATTGTTCCTAGAATTTCCAATGGATTCTTTCTTTGTCTTAGAATTAGATAAGAATTCAATAAATTTTCATAGGAAATCTTTTCGGTGTAGCCTCCAAAATATTGCCCCCTCTGTGTACAGATTTCCTAAGTTCTTCTGATTTTTGGAAAATTTAGGGTCACTCAGTCACCTCTGGATTATCCTGACTCTATCAATATTTTCAGGATCTAATTTTCTTACTAACTCATGAGCATTTATATAGACCTGGGAGTGCTAAAATATATGGTGTTAGAAATATTTTACATGTCTCTGCAAATTTTTATATTCCTTGTTTAGTCTTGAATGGTTTATCACAATGATTGTTAGCTCAGACTAAGATGTGATCAAAAAATAAGAAGCTTGTTTATTTCTAAAAGATATTTAACTTTTAGAATTTTAGGCTGGACAAGAGTTAAGAAAAGCATGTCAGGAAAAGGTGTTAAAGGCCAAGAGTACTGAACAAACAATAGGGAAAATTAAAGCATAGGATAAATGGCCATTAAGTTCAAGTTGTAATAGGAATTTCACCTCCTTTCTACTCTAAGACTCCTCTCAAAATAAAAATTTTGTGTATATAAAAATTTCACAGTGAAGTCCCTGTAATTTTAAGTTATTCATGGTGATATGTTTTTCTGAATGACAGTCATGTAAATAGATTGATAATGAAAAAACATGTGAGATAGGGTTCCAACCTGTGAAAGACACAATGAAATCATGAGAATCAGGCAGCAGTTGGTAGTCTTGCTTTTTACAGATTATTTCTAAAGCCTTCAAATGAATGGTTAACTTTTTAAAATCTCAGAGTCAATAATCTGATTTTTTTGGTTAAACACACTGTTTTATTTAACTTTTTAACTGCTATGACAAAAGGACCTGAAAAGAAAAAAATTTAGAGAAGGAAAAGTTTATTTGGCTCATGGTTTCTGAGGTCTCAGTCAATAAATGTGACTCCATACCTCTGGGCCCAAGGGGAGGCACAACATCACTGCATAAAACCACAAAGGCATGCCTCCAGGGAACTACTTCCTCCTGTCACACCCTACCTGTCTACATTTACCATGCAGTTAATCCCTATCCGTGGATTAATGCACTGATTAGGTTAAATTTGTCATAAACCAATCATTTCACCTCTAAACTTTTTTTGCATTGTGTTATACATGAGTTTTTTGGGGGACACCTCATATATAAAACACCACACATAAGCTTTTTCTATGAGAATCTCGTATACTAAACAAGGTTAGAGATACCAGTCTGAGGAGGAAATTTCTAAACTCATTTGCTCTAGGAATCAATACCTCAGGATCAATGTTAAGCTTTTTTCTTGATAAAACATCCCCTATACACTCATAAATGATAAGGACAAAGTCAATGACCAATTTAGTAAAAAGACTGATTTCCATCAAGCATTAAAAATTTTTAAAAATAACCAGGTTATATCTATTCTAAAGTAGGTCCTATTTACTAGAAGATAGAATAAAATTAGCATTTGGAAGCTTGACAAGAACATATTATAGTTCAGATTCAACTCAATACTTGTCATTTCAGTTAAAGAGATTCTGGAATCCACAGGGATTTGCCAGTGAAGCATGATATTTCCAAGTCTTAGGCCACATCAGATAGGGGATTTCAAGTATAACTCAGTAATACTTATTATTTATTGATCTCTTCATCAGATAGTCTATTCATAAAGCACATCTAAATCTATTAAAATATATTACAATTGAGCATTACACTTTGAACCTAAGTGGTTTTTCATAGGGATCAGATTAGAACATTTATAGATTCTGAACTCAAGTGATTTAAAGAAGATCTTTAAAAGTCAGGAGCTAATTGGGATTGGGAAAAGTTCATGATATAATAGTTTAGAATTGGTGGATATAGTGAGATTAAAAATATAAATGATCATTTGATAAGTGAACTGTTCACTCAGATGAACATGCTATTGTCTCCAGTAAATTATCTGTATGAAATTCATCTGAAAAGACAATGAAATTATTTGTTGTTTACAACAAATTACTGGATAAAAGTTTACTAGAATCAATAGCTATGTTATTGTCATGAACCTTAACCTGAGTCATATTGATTTGCCAAGCAGCTTATTTCCACTATCTTTATCTTACATAAAATTACTAGTAGTTAATACTCACATGACAGTTATTATATACCAGATAATATTTTATATCTGTGTAATTTAATTTTTACAGCACTTTTGTGAGGTAGATACTCATATTATTCTCTTTTTATGAGACACAAAGACTAAGTAACTTTCCAAAAATAAAGCAAGGGGGAGTCATGGGTTGCGATTCAAACCCCAATAAACTACTATCAGAAAATGAGTTTTAAATTATTGCATTGTTATGCCATTAACACATTAATTATTTCATTTAGGTTTTGAAGATAATAGGGAACCTACATTGACTATAAGGAATTTCATATAGAAAAATTAATTCTCAATCTGTCAATTTGAAATCAGTGCAACAACTGGGATAGTTGGTTAAAGCTTATGAACTTTCTGCTCTTCAACCAAAATTTAAGAATGACATTTTATACTTTTGGGGAATTTTGAACAGTTTCATCATGGATCTAGTACAAGAAACTAGAATAATAGAATGAGGTATAATCCTAGAAAGAGAACATTTTTGAAAGGAAGAGTTTAAACAAATACTCAATATTGTATATATGCCAGAATCTCCTGAAAGTACTAAAATATGTCTTACTTGAACAAGGTAAACCTACTAGTGTCCATGTGGGAATAGTAGTAGGTATCAGAGTATTTCAGTTACCAGTAGTCTTGAAATGATTTAGTGGAAACTAATTAATGTGGCTGAAAGGGAGAATTTGAATTTAAATGATATTTTCATATTTTTCTCTTATTTAAAATTATGTTGGCATATTTCATCTTTTCAATAATGTTTTTTTATAAGATTGAACAATGATTTATAGAAATTAAAACAAAGGAATTTCTCATTTCCTATTGTGAGGCTGTAGGATACTTCAAATACCTTTGGAGGTCCAAAATAAATTGTACTATATTGTTCTGGGAAATGCTAGTATTTTTAAGGTGACTATAGATGAAGAGTATTGCTTTAGGAGATTCTTAAAAATAGGGATTTTTTTTTTTAAAGAATTTGCTTGTTGTGAACACAGTAGTGAAAATAATGATTCCTTATATTTCAAAGTCAATTAGTATATGTGTATTTCTCCAAGCGGGAGAAGAGAATATGTGTTATTTAAAATGTTGAGACATTGTAGTATACCAAAGAGAAAATTTAATATTGGTGTAAGATAGTTTAACATCTATGTATTTATTTTTACTACATTTTGAGCCCAAATTATTCTTTTAAATCATCTTCCAGTTGGCTAGTTTGTTTTTAATGTGTTTCTTTCCTGTTATAATTCATAGATGTTTGTTTAATCCCATAATGCCCAAAGCAGCCATATATTAAAAGCAACTGATATGACACTTTTAATTTCTAGATTAACATTCTTTTTATTTGATTTAGTGTATCTTGTTTTTGTGCAGAGGCAGTACAAATGCCTTAATTCAATATGGATGCAAATTTACCCCTGCTGCCTGTTTAAGTTTGTGTGTACATGTTATTTTTTTCCCTTTAGTATTCAGATAATTTAATGTTCACTACATTTGTTGAAAACAATTTTTGGGGCAGCTGACTCAATGATAGAGTATGTGCTTAGCACATATAAGCCTCTTGTTTGATCTCCAATATCACAAAAATTTAAAATAAAAAAAATATAAAACCAAAAAAAAATTTGAAGACTTATGTTAGCTTTTCCTAAACAGATATTTTGAATTTTCTTTAATGTGAATTTAAGTGTACCATCTAGTAAAAGCCGGATGCTTCAAATAGATTCACATTGTATTAACAAAACATATATAGCAATGTAACTTGTTAAAAATCACATAATTGAAAAAGTGCTGATATTTCCTGAAAGAAATTCTAGGAAGATTCTGCTCGCATAGGAAGTTGATGAAGCAAGCAAGCTAACCTTTTCTTACAACAAAACATTTAGTATAGCGAATTGCTTTTGTATAGTGTCCATGGCCATCTGTAAGTATCTCATTTAATTTCCTTAAAATCACAATTGTGGATTTTTTTTTTTTTCAGGAAACTCATTGATTTATTTTTCTTTGGGGTATGTTAGAGTTATTGGGTATGGAATGTGTTACTCTATGTTGTTAGATTTCTTATGTCCCTACATTTGTATTTGTGCATATGGCATATCAATTGCGTGTACTAATTTTAATGAGTGGTTTTCATAGCAGAAGTATTTCTCCCAGGATACCTCCTGGGGTGAGGGTTATGTGGATTATGTTGGCTTTGGTTCAAGGTAGCTACTTAAGTGTAGGGTCTTTTTAATTTCTAGTTTTGTGTAGTATCCATGGGAATTCATAATCAATGTTGGGGTAACCGAAGGATGTTTCAGTACCCCGGGGTTCCACCAATATCTGGGATGTTATTCTCTTAGATGGGGCAAGATGGCTGGCATCTCTGGGAATACTATGGATGCATGTCAGTTTGGGGACCTGTCAATTTCTATAGTTACCCTTGGAGTGGACTATTCTTGCAGTCCACCTTACAGTTTTACAGGACTCCAGGAAGGAAAGATCTCAAAATGGAGCTATGCAGCAGTAACCTGGGTTGGTGTAGTGCTGAGACTGAGCTCAGACTCAGGAAGCAGGGTTCAAGTTTCCACAGCTGAAAGAAGAGGGGAGGCATTGTTGAGGTATTAGTAATTCTTTATTCAGATAATACAATAGCGCCTACCCAGTTCTCAGCTCTAGTTTCAACCCCCACCAGTTCCATTGAGCCCCCAAATCATTTTCAGAGGTCATTTTTTCATATGCAGGCCAGACAAAAGCACACTGCCAACAGGTAAATCAGTGGGCATATGCTCACAAATACATGTTTATGACCTTGAATACAGACACTGAATCAGAGTGTTACACACTAAAAACATAGCCCACCAGAAACCTTGACAAAGGAACCTTGCTATAGTCATTTTGGGCCTGTCCAACAGTTGGGAAAGTTGCAAAGGTGAACTGGACTCTCAACAATGCATAGAACTGGTAGCCTCACTGCTCCCCAAACTATGCTCAGGGTCTATGAGGTCTGGGGGCTTCTCTAGTTCTAAGTACTTCACAGATTTGTGGCATTAATGGGGACCTCTGGAGGCCTCTATCTTAATTTCTCCCCAGTGAGCAGAGTCCTTCTTGGTTCAGGATTGAGCTTTGGAGACAGGTAGGTAGATATTGTGCGCTTAGTTCCCTTCTTTATAAGGCCATGTGTGTCTCCATGCTCAGAGATGTCTCTGCTACATCCCCACTGAGCGCAGACACTTCTTCAACACTCCATTTTTCTTTGTTCTGGGCCCTTTGTTTACATGTGAAGGAAACATTGCCAGGCACCTCTAGTCATCCATATTTCCAATTTCCTATTTGTAAATTCATAAACCTACCTTCTAAATAATCCAGAGATAAAGAAAAGTCATAATCAGAGGATAATTGTGATTGAATGACAACAATAATAAAATTTCAAACTTTTAGGATCTACTTCTAAACTTTTTGGAGGGCAATTTATAATATCCACTTAGAATAATGGATATGTGCATATATATGTGGGTTTGTGTACACAGGAGAATATGTCTAAAGATCAAAAAAGTGATAAAGAGCCGAAAATACTGAAATAACACGGCTACAAAGACAATGATTAACTCTTTGATCAATCTGTCACAAAAATGATCAAGGAAAGAATCAGTAAAATAAACAATATTGAAACTCATATGAGACATTATAAAATAATTAGTGGTTTTTAAAGCTAATTTAAGAATATATGACAATAACTTGAAAATATTGGTGAATTGACACACATACTGAAAAACATTAATTTTAAATATCAAGCATGGCAAAATAAAAACTCCAATTTTTAGAAACAGCAATTATAGTTGCCTTGCACAGAAAACCCCAGGCTCAAATAATTTTATGGAAGCAATGCAAGAAATATGTAAAAATTATTATGTTAGTCTAACTCTAAATTTCACAGGAAAATTCTGCCACCAAACCCAGTTTGGAAGTATGAGAAAGAAGAATCACAGGGCAGTCTTACACACATAGAGATAGAAAGTTTCCTAATAAATCATTAATAAACTGAGTTGAGCAATGGAAATAAATTAATAATACATTCTAGACCAAATTTGATTTATTTGGGGAGCACGGGTCATTTAATTATAAAACATTCTATTACCGTAATTTTTCACATTCAACTAATAAAGAGAAAAAAAGTTATTCCTTATATTAGTAGTTATAGTAAATGTATTTAAAATATTTAAATGTATTTAAAATATTTAAAATGTATTTAAAGTCATTACTCAAAAAATACCCCTCCACCCCCCCGGAAGGTAGAAAATGTGAAGGTTGGTCAACAGGTAAAATATTACACATAGGAGGAAAAAGTTTTGGTGTTCTGTGTATTAGTGGGGTGAATATAGTTAAAAATAATAAAATTATATGTCTAAAAAACAATTCCAAAAGTATATTTGAATGCACTCACCATAAAGAAAAATTTAAGGTGATAACTATGCTATTTACAGTGACTTGATCATTATTCTATGTATACATTGATCAAAACATCATATGGTACCTCATAAATATGTATAAATACTGTGTCAATCCAAATAAATTTTAAAAGTACACTGAAGTGCAAAAAATTAATTTAATTTAGAAATGCACACACAAATTTTCTTAAGGTAGAAAACAACTTTCTTAAGTGCATAACATATCAACAAAAGCCAAAATCACCATAATGTTTAATAATAAGTCAATATAATTATTTTCATAATTAGGGAGAAGAAAAGGTTATTATCTTTTACCACTTTCAGTCAACATTTTGTTAGAACCTTGACAAGTGCATTAAGGCCAAAAACATAAAGTCATTTGGCTCTAAAAGGAGTCAGTACTGAATTGCAGATATGACTTCCTTCTTTACTTTTCACTTTTATTAACTTATTAATTGTTAACTGAACAAGTTAATAGGTTTCATTCTGACATTTCCATATATGCATATAGTGTGTCTTGATCATGTGCACCTTCCTTTCTACCACTCTCTCTTCCCTCTTTCCCCCAAGTACCAGCGGCCCCTCCCCCATCCATTTCTTAAGTTCTCCTACTTCCAGGTCATCTTTGTTGTTTTTTCTTTTTTAGTTTCCATATATGAGAGAAAACATGATATTTGTATTTCTATTTCCAGCTTATTTAAATTATTATAATGTCCTCCAGTTCCAACAATATTCCTGCAGATGACAGGATTTCATTCTTCTTTATGACTGAATAATAATCCATTCTGTGTGTGTATGTATACACATACACACCATGTTTTCTTTATCTGTTCATCTGTTCATGGGTACCTATGCTGACTTCATATCTTAGCTAATATGAATAGTAACTAAGCTATTTGTTTTGTATACTGAATGCATTTCCTTGGGAGATACCCACAAGTGATGGTGTTGGATCATATAGTAGTTAGGATTTTAGTCTTTTGGGGAACACCAATACTTCTTTATATAGTCACTAAACTAATTTTTATTCCAACACGCAGTGTGTAAGTATTCCCCTTCCTTATCCTTCCACATCATTGCCAGCATTTTTTATTTTTAATTTTTTTGTAAAAGTCATTCTGATTGGAGTGAGATGGTTTCCCAATGTGGTTTTGATTTGCCTTTCCCTGACTGCTAAAGATATTAATTTTTTTCTCATATATTTTTGGATATTTGCATTTCTTCTTTTATGAAGTGTCTGGTTAGATCTTTTATCCATGTTTTGATTGGGTTGCTTGTAATTTGTTAAGTTTTTGAGTTCTTTACAATTATGGATATTAATGCTCTGCCTGATGCATTGATGACAAAGATTTTCTCCCATTCAGTAGGTTGTCTCTTGGCTCAGTAGATTGCTTTCATTCCTGTGCAGATTTTTTTTATTTGCTATAATACAGTTTGTCAATGTTGCTTTGATTTTAAACTATTAGAGTCCCATTAAAAAATTGCTGCTTGAAGCATTTCCCCTATATTTTCTTCTAGTAAATTCACAGTTTCAGTCTTTGATCCATTTGGAATTTAATTTTGTACAGGGTAAGGGCATCTTCTATGTGTGCTTATCCCATTTTACTGGCACCATTTGTTAGAGGCTGTCTTTTCTAAAATCTAAATTTTTTGACACCTTTGTTGATAATTAGTTGGCTCTTGATACATGGATTCTTTTCTGGGTCTTCAGTTTTATTGGTCTAAGTTTCTGTTTTTCTGCCAAGACCATGCTGTTTTATTATTAAGGCTTTATACATGTTTTGAAATCAGGTATTGTGATACCTCTAGTATTATTATTTTTGCTCAGGATTGTATTGCATATTCAGGATCCTTTGTGTTTATATATGAAATTCAGAATTTTTTTTTCAATGGTGAAAGTCCTTGATATTTTGATGGGGATTGCATTAAATCTGTACATCACTTTAAGGAGAATGACCATTTTAAGAATATTAATTTTCATAATCCATGAACATCAAAGAGCTTTACATTTTTTAGTGTCTTCTTCAATTTCTTTCTTTAGTGTTTCATAATTTTCTTGTAGAAAGATCTTTTACCTCCTTAGGTAGGATTATTACTAGGTTTTGTTTTTTTGATACTATTATAAATGGGATTTCTTTCCTGATTTCTTTCTCAGTGAGTTCATTATCTGTGTATTGGTGTATAGAAAACTACTGATTTTTGTATGTTTATTTTATAACTGCTATTTTGATGATTATTTATTTATTTTTTACCAACTCTAAGAGCCTTTTGGTGGAATATATAGAGTTTTTTTTTTTTTTTTTTTTTTGGTTGTTTTCTGTTTGTTTGTTTGCACTTGGGATTGAACTCAGGGGTGCTTACCCACTGAGACACACCCCCAATCCCAGTTAGAATTTCTAGACAGGTTCTCACCAAGTTGCTTAGGGCCTCACTATGTTGCTGAGGCTGACCTTGAATTTGCCAACCTCCTGAATCACTTGGGATTACAGGCGTGCACCACCACACCCCATTATTCTTTAGAGTTTTCTAAGCACTGAATCATATTATCTGCAAATAGAGTTAATTTAACTTCCTCCTTCTGTTGTGTCCATTTTATTTGTTTCACTTGTCTTATTGCTTGGCTAAAATTTTCATTGCTATACTGAATAAGATTTGTGAGAGTGGACACCTTTATTTAGTTTCTGATCTTAGAGGAAATGTTTTAATTTTTTCTGAATTCAGCATAATATTGACTGTGGAATTCACATACAACCTTTATTATGTTAAGGCATGATCATTCTAATATTTATTCAGGGATTTAATCATGAAGAGATATTGAATTTCAATATCTCTTGGGATATCATACTTCTCTTGGGAAGATCATATGATTTTAATCTTTAATTCTAGTTATGTGGCATATTACATTTATTGATTACATATGTTGAATTTCCTGTATTCCTGTAATAAAACCAACTTGATCATGATGTATGATCTTCTTAATATACGGTCAAATTTGATTCACATATATTTTATTGAAAACTTCACACCTATGTTCACCAGGAACATTAGTCTGTAGTTTTATTTTTTATTTTTTGTTTTGTCTTTGTCAAGTTTTGGTAGCAGGGCAATACTGACTGCCTAAGAATGAGTTTGAAAGGGCTCCTTCTACTTTTATTTAATGAAATCGTTCAAAGAGTGTTGAATTGTTTTTCACTAAATTTCTAATGAAATACAACAGTGAGGCCATTTTAGTTTCAATCCTTTCTTGGTTCATAGACTTTTTTAACTACCTCAAACTCATTATTTGTCATTGATCAACTTAATATTTTTACATGCTCTTGGTTCAATTTTGGTAAGATATTTGTGTCTAGGAATTTGTTCATTTCTTTTAGATTTCACAATTTATTAATATATAACTTTTCAAAATATGATCTCTTCAATCTCTGTGGGTATCTATTGTCTCCTTTCCTACCTTTTTTTTTTTTTTTTTCGGACCAGGGATTGAACCCAGGGGTGCTTATTAACCCCTGAGCCATATCCCAGCCCTTCTTTTATGTTTTATTTTGAGACAGGGTCTTCCTAAATTGCTTAGGGCCTCAGAATGGCTTTCAACTCATGATCCTCCTGTCTCAGCCTTCCTTACCTTCTGGGAATACAGGTGTGCCTCACCATGCCCAGTTCACCTCTACTTTTTAAAATTTCAATCTTTTCTCTCTTTCTTTTGGTTTATCTGTATGGTTTATTTTTTCAAAGAAACAACTCTTTGTTTCATAGATAGCTTAGATATTCTTTTAGTCTTTTTTTTTCTAATTTCTGTACTGAGCTTTATTATTTCTTTACATATACTAATTTGGGGTTTGGTTTGTTGTTTTCCTGAGATACTGTGATATAATTTTAGGTTTTGATATCACCCATGTTTTTATGTAAACACTCATTTCTATGAATTTTCCTCTTAGTACTACTTTTACTGGTTCCCACAGGTTCTTGTATGTTGTTTCCATTTTCATTTCAATCCAGGAATTTCTTAATTTACCCCTGATTTCTTAGTGATTCACTGTTCCTCAAAAATGTGTTGTTTAATTGCCGTGTGTTTGTATAATTTCTACAGTTTGTCTTGCTTTTGGTTTCTAAGTTTTATTCTGTTGTGACCTGATAAAGTGCTCAAAATTATTATAGTTTAATTTGCTAAGACTTGCTTTAGGGTAATACATGGTTTATTTTCCAAATAAACTTTGATGTGCGATAACAAGTATCTCTGACCCAAAACTGTTGAATAAAATAATACATAAATAATACACAGATGTCAGTTGAGATCATTTGATTCTAAAATATTTTAACTCCAATTTTTTTGTCGTTGTTGTTATTATTGGTATTTTTTGTTGTTTGTTTGGCCTGGGTGATCTATCTATTAGTTAGAGTGGGTTATTGAAATTTCTCACTTTTATTGTACTGAAATGTGTATCTTATCTGACAAAGATTGTCTCTGCAGCTTTTTGGACTGTGCACTCTGAGGGTAGGGCTAATATTGTACAGGAGTGTATTCCCAGACACCTCCATGGAGTCACAAAAGAACTGCAGTAGGATGGGGATGACAAGACTCTTTAGGGTTTTGGTGCTCCCAAATTTGGCATTCACGTGAAATTATGCAAAACAATTCACCACTGAGGACTCTGATACCTGGACTACCAAACTACCAATTTTAAAGTGAAATTATCTTCTGTCCCCTTTCACTCCCACTTCCTACCACATAGACTTCTCAGCACATTTGTGTTACAATCTCGCCATTGAGTCAACCTGACTCTCTAGGTGGTTGTCAACTAAGCCAGTGCAACTGTAACTCCTCAGTGGGGCTGGAGGTAGGAAAATGCAAGGGCATTAGACTCCCAGAAGAGTAATCTCAGACAATATTACCCTTCTCAAGATGGCCCCCAGTTATAGTACTGTGAAAATATTCTGGGAAGTATGGAGATCTTCTCCAGAGCCAGCTCACATGCAAATTCTAGGTCTCATCTCTGTTCAGATTAAATGTCTATGGTGTGTCAAATTCCTTGCTAGTGATGCTCACTAGGACTCTCCATATTTCTCCTATCATCCTGCCAGGGTGATACTCATCTTCTTCTTGCCATGTGGCAGGTTGTAGATGCTGGAGCACTCAGTTTCTTTCACTATCCAAAATCTCTGGGTTTCTATATTTAAAGTCAATGTGATTATCACCATAATTATTTTCCTCAATAAGTGAAATTCCTTTTGTATTTGACACATTTTTATATTATAAATGCAATGGAGGAATAATTTAGGAGTTCTAACCATTAGGAAAACACTAATAACAAGAAAAACAATAATTATAATTTATTTGACCTTTAATATGAAAAGTTTTTACAGATAAAAGCTTAAAAATAAGAATTTACATAATATGTCTAAAATTATGGAAAGCTTTTACTCATGTAAACTTCACAATAACATCAGAACATCTAAAATTTGCTTTATAATTTTTTAAAATCTCATGGACCATTGGACAAGTATATCAGAATTTCTTCAACAACATGAATAGGTATTTATAATGACTGATTAATTCATTATTTCATAGCATATATGATAGAATCCAAGTAGCCTCTTTCATTTGAAGTGGATTTATTAACATGTGACAGGTGACTTTGGAGGAGCAGGAACTGAGCTTGGATAATACATAGGCAAGATAAAGAGAGCCAGAGAAATGTCTAACTACAATTCTGAATTTTCTAGCACAAACCCCAATGGTGCAACACCTTCTACCCACTTAATATGGTACCTACAATACACTGGGCTAAAAGTTAATTTCTTTACCAGAGTTGACCCCATGGATCCACAAACTTCTTTTGCTGTGTCTGATTCCCCTTTGGCTCATTCATTCCTTTTTTTTCCCCCAAGAGTTATGCAAGTGTTCTGTTTAGCAGATTACAAAATAAACATTATCTGCAAATGACGCTGGGAAGTATAGTTTTACGTTTTCTTGATTTGACAGTATAAAAAATAGAGACATTAGACTGGATGGTCTAATGTATGGTATGTGTCCTATCTGCAAATTATTTCAAATTATAATGTTTAATAAAATCATATAGTGCTCACTACTATAAGTTCATTTTGTATCAGTGTATTCTTGTTTGATATTTCTTTATTGGTAGAATCTCTGTAGTAAAATTTCTGAGTCAAAGGTCTCCTTTCTAAAATTATTGCTATATTTCCTTTCTAATTTCTTTCTGTCTTTTAAAGATATAAATTGTAGCCCCACAAAAATCATCTAAAAATTGTCTTCTCATTTTCTAACAAATCCTGGATATTGTTCTTTTAATAAAATGTTTGATGATTTGAAAACCAAAATAACACTGTATTTTCATTAACATTTGTGTTTATAATAAGCCTTAAGGTTTATATTTTTCTAAAATATATTGTATGCTTTTCTATTTAAAGAGTTGTAATAAATTAAATATTATGTTATGAGTTAGGATATTAACATAACTTCTGATTAGTACAGTGTTCTATAAAACAGTATTTGAGCTATTTTACTAACAGAATGAAGTCTTTTACTCCAATTATGCTTTGTGAATTCTTCTATCCACTCTAATAATTTTTACTCTTCTCTCTTCATACATAATGAAAATTTGCCTTCTTTAGCCTTGTTCTCTTTTGTTCTTACACTTTCTCTAATTTTATTAGTGTTTTCTAATTCATTTGGGTCTTTCCATAAATGTCCAATTCATAAGCTTACCAGTACAGACATTTCTAATCTTGGGGATTATAATATAAAGCTGCTCCCCCGCCCCTTAGCTGCAGTCATTTCTCCCCCTCCCATCTCACAACCTAGATTGTCAGTCTGAGAACATCCTAGCTATCCATTGGTTCATCAGTCAGCCTGCAAGTCTCCTTCTCAGTCATTCGTCTGTTGTTAGCCCCAGGAAATTCCAATATTTAGGAGAAGCTCCTGCGCCATTTTCTCTCTTTTCTTTCTCTCCCAGCCCAAAGGGGATGCTCTGTTGGCCTGCCTAATAAAATTTCTGGTGTGAGTGACCCAGTAGGGAGAGGCTTTCTGGGTGCTGTCGTTGGACGGGGCACCCCAGAGTGCTTGCTCCCCTGGATTCAAGAGTCTGAGCTGCCTTGGGGCCTGAACTGAGCTGCATTTTCCTTACAAGGATGACATTGATATTTCCTGGTTTCTATTTCTATTTATGGTAATTTAAATTTTCCAAGAGACAAACTCCTGATAATAGAAATATTACCAACATTTATGAAGAAAAAAATCTCACAAAGAATGACAGTTCCAGTTCCATATTCAAGTAAGTCCATTGAGGAAAGAGAAAATACCAACAGAAAAGAGAAAATTCAACAGAAATTCTGAAAATATTGAATTTTCATTCATTATAATGGTGCTCACTTTTTGAATATTTTAGAGAAAACTGTGTGCACACAATCAGGCACAAAATGGTTGGTTTTTGTTTTTCTTTAGGTTCTTCTCATTCCATAACTTTCAGACCCACCCTGCCTTCAGACTTTTCTCCTTTTGTTGAATTAAACATTAACCTAATTCCATGGACACTAAAACAAAAAAATAGGGCAATGAACAAACATTGCTAAATATCTATTTCCTGTATATATTCAAATATATAAACTTTTTATGCCAGGCAATGATAACCCTGTCCTTCTTTTAATTATTTTTATTTTTATTCTTTTGCAGTGTTTGTATCAAGTCCAGGGCCTCATGCATGCTAGACAAGGGCAACACTCTATTTTTTTCCTGATCCCTCTAATAACTACCTTGAGTCATATGTAAACAAAATGTTAATACATTACAGGCCTGTAATCCCAGTGGCTAGGGAAGCTGAGACAGGAGGATCATGAGTTCAAAGTCATCCTCAGCAAAAGATAGGTACTAAGCAACTCTGTGAATACCTGTCTCTAAATAAAATACAAAAAATAGGGCTGGGGATGTGATTCGGTGGTTGAGCTCCTGAGTTCAATCCCCAGCACCCCTCCCCCCAAATAAATAAATATTAACACATTCTTTCAAGGTCACAGGATTGTAAACCTACATCATTTCACTTCAATAGGAAAATTTCTTCAATACACTGTAACTCTAAATCTAGCAGATTTGTTTCATATTGAAGTATGTCACATCTTTATAATATGAAATTCCCATGAATATGTCTTTTATAAGTAATTAAATGCTTATACTTTTAATTTTTTAATTCACAGTTTGATTTTTTAATGAAAGCTTAGGTATACATAATTGGCATGTGGCAAAGAATTCTACTTAAGTAGGCAAAGTAGGCTGTAAACAAAAACCTATTAAGAATACCTCTGTTTGAAGAATATAATTTTAAATAGTGATGTTGATGCTGCAGCTTTTATCTTTTGACCTTGTTGAGTATCTTAGTAAAATTCATGATTGAGAATTTCCCCTGAGCCTTATCATTAAGAATAATTAGAAAATAAAATAACAAATTAGTTTTCAGAAACAACATAAATGTAAACTCTTTAACTGCTTTCCATAAATTGTTTCTTAAATAATTTTGTTTTCCTCATGGACACAAAAATACCTCCCTTTCTTACCACATTATTTTTTAACTATATAACATGAGGAAAAGTTGGTTAATGTGAAAAAAAAAAAAAAAAAAGCACTAAATAACACAAAAGGCGTTTTAGGGAGATTTTAGAATAATAGTGAACAAGATCTTATGAAAAGCATTGAGTTTTTTTTTGTTTGTTTGTTTGTTTACCATTTTTCCCCCCTGTGACAGAATACAAGGGAGGATAAAATAGATCCAAGGAAAACAGGTCTAAGTTGGCTCAAGATTTCAGTCTGTGATGTGCTGACTCCATTGTTTTAGGCTGTGGGTAGACAGAAACATCATGGTGGAAGCATGTAGGAGGAGAACTGCTCACCTCATGGTAGCCAGAAACCAAAGAGAGAGATTAAAAGAACAGGGAACTGGGGACACAATAAACCCTTCAAAGGCCCCAAAGACCTACTTCCTCCAACTTGGAGGTCTCACCTTCTAAAATTTCCACCAATTTCCATTAGTGCCATGAGCTCGGGATCAAGTCTTCAACACATGAGCCTTTGGAGGATATTCTAAATCTAAAGTGTTATAAGCTTTTAGAAGGGAGACACCATCTACTTTATATTAGATTATTATAAAAGTTATTTATTTAGTTTAGTCATGCACACTGCTCTGATGACTTAAAATATTTCGCAGTTTTCAGTTATTCCTATGTATTCTGAACAATCTGTGCCCATAAAATTAAATGTATTGTTACTATTCCAGTACATAAAATGAACATAAAAATACTAATCATCCCAAGCCTAAGTTGATATACTAATAAAACATGGCTTTCTTTTGAATGTAAGAAACTGCTATTGAATATTCAAAACTATGTCAGTCACTGCTTTAAAAATGTGAAGACATTTGATTGTGTATCATTTGCTCATTTGTTAGAATAAAACAATAACTTAGCATTTTTAAAGTCCAGCATTACTCTGTAAAACAAAATGACTTTTACAAATAATGCAACTGAGCTACAGCATATTTAATAGACATTCCAAGATCCAGGATATGTGGCTAGTGTTGAACCTGC
This sequence comes from Sciurus carolinensis, assembly GCF_902686445.1. Lineage (NCBI taxonomy): Eukaryota > Metazoa > Chordata > Mammalia > Rodentia > Sciuridae > Sciurus > Sciurus carolinensis. The sequence continues at coordinate 107,191,334 of NC_062217.1, read as the reverse complement.
TCAGTCTGTGAAAGTTGTGTTCTAAGCTATAACACTATGTTGTTTCTTCTGAAGTCAGTGGTGACATTGGACCAATAGTTGTTCCATCCTTTTTTTGAGTCTTCAAATGCAAGAATGGTTGCTTTCTGGAAGTTTTGGCAAGTGGAAAAATTGTAACCATCAATGGAAGGAAAACTCAAAGAACTTCAAACTCAAACAGTATTATATGTAAGAATTATACATAAGAAAATTATAATGGGAGTTGGAGGATTTACATACTTTGACTTTACATTGAAATCACAAAATAATAAAATGTAGTAATATTCATTCATAGTGAACAAAAACAACCTTAAAATATTGATCTACTTCTCCTGACAATGTATTTCCTATCCTGCTTTCTTACTGCAGTCCCTGACTAACCTTTCTTTTTATTATTATTATTTAGATCTTTCAACTTTTTAATAACAATAATGAACTTCTCCTTCACCAAATATTGTCTCTTTATAAGTCTACTGCTGTTGGTAGATCAATTAAATAAAATGAAGTAAATAAGATTTTTTTTTAAGTACACACTGAGGGACCCTCTACAGTAAATTGTAGTGATGAACGCTCTGGTATAGAACAATAATCACTAATTACCTCGGTATGACTAGATCATGTTATTGGAATGTCTTAAATCAATTATGTAATCCAATTAATGATGACACTGAGTCATCATAAATACTTTGTCCCCTCTGTGGAAAAATTTGAAATCTATAAATGCTAATGCGAAAAGAGTAATCATTAATAGCATATCCAATCTTAAATTAAGAATGACTTCCTTTCTGTATGCTTAAGTTTATTCAGTTCATTTTGCCTTCATTCAGTCTGGTCTAATTCCATGTCTTTGTTGCATGCAGTTTTATATGATACAATTTAAGAGTCTTGTTCCATTGATCTTGTAAACTTCAAGATCAAACTCCTTTCTTTTGGGTGACACAGTCAAGATGTAAAACAAGGAGTTCCTGCCATAAGTTTCCACTCCTGTGTGTATTTTTCTTGGAAATGAGTATATCAAAGATCAACAGGAAAAAAATGTGAAGAGTCCCTTTGCTGCTTCTTGTGACAAAAATTGAAAATAAAATGTTTGTGTAGCATGAAATTTAAAGAGAGTTCATTGCTTCGGTGAGTGAAATGTCAAATTGCTTTGAACTAAGCAACTGATTTAGTGAATGGTGAATGTATATGTGCATGTGTGTGTAAAATTGCAAACACCTGAGCAAGAGATACCAGATGACAGTGAATTTGCAAATTGATAGGAGAGGAATGTTGACAAGTGCAGAAATTTCAGATAATCTCTAATTTGTCCTTGATTTTTCTGTTTGGATTACATAGGACCAAAATCCAGCACTTTGCAGGACTACAGTGGGGCCAGTAGAAGACTGTGAATGCCCCCTTCTCATTACTTTTCAAACCTCAAGTCAATGAGTTTTCTTTTATTCTAGAAAATTCAATCTGGGGTAGTATATCATTGTTGGTATTTGAGATGTAATTCCAGCAGATTTCTGTCTGTACAGACCATCAGTGACGTTTCATGTGATCACTAATTCTTAATATGAATGTACTCCACCATCCCATACTTAAATAAGATCAGCCCTCCCTGAACATTTAGAAAGTCTGTACTATCTGTCCTTGGATGAAAAGAAAAAAGTAGGAATGACTTCCCAATTTTAATTTCTTAAAATAATGATACTATAAAAATGTAAAGGTATGCCAATTATGCCTAGACATTTTGCCAGGGACAATACTCAGAAATTACTAGAGATTATCTCTTCATTCTTATTATAAAGGCATATATGGGAGAGTTTTACTTACTTTCATTCTCACTTATGCAAATGAAAATAAGATGTTAGTAATTTGTCCAATATTATAAGGCTATTAAAAACCAGTTAGGATTTGAACTTACACTTTCAATTTCAAATCATATGTTCTATTTTTTTAATATTCTGTTTCAGTTTTAGGTGGACACAATGTCCTTATTTTATTTTTACGTGGTACTGAGGATCGAACCCAGGGCCTCATGATTGCTAGGCAAGCGTTCTACCACTGAGTTACAACCCCAGACCAAATCATATGTTCCTAATCCTACACTACACTTAGGAATCAATTCCTTTTTTGAAATGACTGTGCAAAGGTCAAGGATTTGATGAGTTATTTGTTTTATTCATTTGCTACAGAGAATGAAATTCCTTAATTTCACAAATACAGAGTAATTCTAGATCAATTAATTTTCTAGGTGCTGAAACAATTCCTTTTTAATTATAGGTAGATAGTAAGAAAATAGTTGAATAGAAATTATAAGGAGACAAAGCATTTTTTGACCACTAATATCATACAATCTTTAGAATATGAGGACATTGAGTTTTATTTCTTTAAGTTACAATTTAATGAAATTATGCTACCACTTGTAATACTTCTTGCTATTTATAGGATATTTAAGCAAATTTGCCCCATAGCCTTTCTTTAGCCATGCCCATGCCCATGGATTGTCAGAGAGTGAATTCCAGTATAAGTTATAGAAAATTGAAGAAAGTAAACATTTTCTCCTTCTTTCTCATTTTGTTATTCTTCTTCTGTTATTGTGAGTTCTCTATCATCTCTCATAAGTAGCTCCAAATCATTCCAATATTCTGCAGAATTGTTCCTGTAAGGAATCTGGCCTCCCAACCACCCTCAATCTGCGTTAGGCCCACCTCTCCCGTTACAGGAATTTCCGGCTTACGTTGTCGTAATCTTCCTGCCTCCCACATTACGTTCTAATATGTCATTGGTCCATAAGTCAGTCTGTAATAATTCTCCGCCATTGGTTCCTCCCAGCCTGCGAAATTCCGTTAACTGAGGAGAAACCCTGCGCCATTTTCTTCTTTTTCCTTCTTCCCTTTCCCCAAGTGGGCACGATTTGTCCGCATAAAATAAAAGTTCCTCGTGTGGGACATGTGTCTGCGGAGCATTTTTCTGGGAGTTATCTACGAACCAAAACTGCCCCTAACATCTGGTTTACCAGTTCCTACCTTTTTTTACTTTAAAGGAAGACTTTTGTGTCTGTTAACACAGCACCCATAATTCTACTTTTACACAGCAAGTTTATTTCCCCTCCTTTCCCATGATTTTAAATATTAAAAAGGAAAAAATAGAAGATTAAGCTATAGTGTATTTCAAAATTTTGAAAATAAATTTGGGAAATATTTTTATCATTATAAATTTGATTGAAGTCATTCATTCTTGGTTTAACTAATAGTTGCTGTTAATCAATTATTTGTCATGAAATACACTGAGAGGACATAGCCATGAGGAGTAGAGACAAAGTCTGGGTTGACACTGAGTTTTCTGTCTTCAGAAATCAGATTATCTTAAATTGATACTATGGGGCAAAGAGTTATGAGACTATATATTAGGGAACCTTACCTAGTCTGGGAACTAAAATAGGTAAGTTAAAGACAGATGGGTCATAAAGATTAAGGATGAAAATACATATAGCGCTCTCTCTCTCTCTCTCTCTCTCTCTCTCTCTCTATATATATATATATATATATATATATATATAAATACACACACACACACAAACACACATACATATACATACATATACACACACTGATCCAGAAGCCAGCAGTATCTAAATTGTCTGTTGATCTGATATTTATGATAATATCTTACTGAGGAGATCTGGAACCTACAAGAAGAATCAAACTTAGCGGGAGTTATCTAAAGGGGTCTGACTGAGGAAATATACTAAATTCTTACTCCTAGGTAGTTTCTGCTAGCAAGAGAAACTAAAGACAGAGACTTATGGACCAACTCGCAAGATCGACTTCTTTTTTATTTTTTAATTTCCATGCAATATATGGTAATAATCTTTATACTCGTATATAAGAATTAATCTATAAATTTGACTAGTTTGAATAAGTAACCTGTATAGTTGGAAAAGACTGAAAAATTAGTATTAAGAAATAAAAACAGAGGACACAAGAAATGTAGTTTTAAGTGAGTGCTTGGTGGACGGAAAAGACCTGATGTGTCTGATCCTAGGTGGTGAGAAAGCCCACCAACCTCTATTTTATAGGGCAACACATCAAAGGAATTCATTAAAAGGAAGGGTTCTTTAAGATAAAGAAGAAGTGAGAAGCTGTGAGAATTTGACCTGAGTGAGGCCTTAGTTTAGGCACACTGGTATCTCTTTCACTCAAGGCTAGCAGGCGTCTAAATTCAAAGCTATCGAACTCATAAATTCTGTGCCAGGCATGTTCATAAAAAAGTGGAAAAAATTAGTAAGTAAATCTTGAAATCATCTTTCAAATAACATATAGTTGGATGTCTTTATGCAAAGTTAATCTTATATTTGTACAGGAATATGCCAAATACTTATACATACATATGTCAGTATGTCACATGTATATGACACAGCTCTATCACCCTCACTTTGTATCTCCTAAGAGAATTTTTATATCTCAGAAAGATACATTTGACATCTTTCAGGCAAAGTTTTCACATTTTAACTGCCATGGATATAATAGATTATGATACTATTTTATTCCATACCATGCAATACCCATCAAGGTATTAGCAGTGTTTGAAATAATGAATTAGTTATCACTATTGATTTACAGACACTAAACAGAAAGTTTGTTCAACATAGGGGTAATAGACTGCACATTAGTAATTTGTACTTTTGTAAAATAATGTTCTATGATACTTTAAAGTCTATCTATAATAGTTTCTAAAATGCTAATGATGTATATTATCAAGTTAATGTGTTAATATTATCAGAATTATAACATCTGATAGATTTTGTTCTTCCATTTTCATAAATAGTTTGATAATGTATGTTATTATATAGTGCTTTTTATATCTTTAATCTCTTGCTAAATATATACATATATTTTTTCTTCCTTTCTTTCTTCCATTTTTCTGATCTGCTTCCATTGATGACTCTATACTTTTGACTGCAGACTGGCAATATGAGGGTAAGATGACAAAAATAAAAACCCCAAACAACCTCATGAGCATTGCTTGTCTGTCTTTGTTTTATTCTTTTTATATCGCGTACCCTGCCCGCAGAGAAACACGAAACCGGATCAGGGCAAGTTCTTTATTTTCTGCAGTCTGCTTCTTCTGGCTGGCCAGCAGCGGCGGGCCGCTCTTGCAAGTGCCTTACATTACATACAACAACCAATCAGCTTATAGATCACGAGGGGAAAGCATGGACAGTAATGGAGCACAATAGTGTGGATATAGCAATCATGCAGTGTCCACGAGGACCCATGGCCAATCACATTAACTTCCTCAAAATACGCCACTTGTTGGCAGAGAGTATTAGTCTGCTGGAGGTACCTGGTTTTGTTCTCAGCACTTCCTTGGCACCTTGCCAGGCGCCATCTTGGCCACGCCGAAGGGCTGGGGGTCTGCAGTACCCCGACAGCTCCCCCTTTTTTATTTATTAAAAGAATGCTGGCTTGGGATCGTGCCTGTCTTAGGCGGAGTGGTCAACCATCGTCCTTACCCGTCATCGGATAACTGTAGAGCATGCTACAGCTCCTGTCTTAGGTCGGTACGCGGTTACCTCCTTCCTTACCCGTCGTTGACTACCGATCCAGCATGCTCAGCCAGACTTGAGGAGAGCTGCCAGCCTCTAAGGCCATCATGGCTTGATGGAAAATGATGCGATCTCTGGCATGAACTTGGCGTATATGCATGATAAAGCGTGTGAGGAAGATAATTGCAATAATCATTAGCACACACAATGCTCCCATTCCTGCCCATTGCTTTACAAAACTGAAGGAAGAAGATAACCAATTTTGCATTTCAGATATAGGGGCTACATTAACTCTAGTAGAATTAAGGCTAACAATTTGTGATCTAAGAATGGCAGTAAGATTATCAAATTTATAAGACCAATTGGCACGTAGCTGAGTAGATATGATTTTAGACAAATTTGCTGCATAACTAAGATTATGATAAGCTACAGGTGTAACGCACAGTCCCGGCAGATGATAAATACACCCCACGCTTAACAGTTCTTGTAAAAGGTCCATTTGTTCTTGAAGTAAGTCCACACGCTGGTTCACCAAAAGTAGTCCTGCTTTTAGGTGTTGATCCACTGTTTGTTGAGTAGACAGAGCAGTAGCTGTCTGCTGGACCACTTCATTAAGCTTAGTTGCTGACTGTACTGATGTTGTCAAGGCTACAGCTGCTGCGGCGGCTGCTGCTGCTGATGTAACTATGATGGTAATGACTGCTACGGTGATTCCAAAGTCCCTCTTATTTCTGGAAAGCAATACTGGCAATTCATCATCTGTAACAGAGACTGGGACTGGTAGGAAGGTAGGAACACACATTAAGTCTGCCAGCAGGAACTTAGAAGCATTTTAACATTGAGAGATAGCACAAATCTGTAGTACAATTGAGAGAAGCAGTTGTTTTGTTACATAGTTGAACTGTTCCTCCTAAGAGACTAAAAAGAGGTTGTAAGTTAGTTTATTCCGTGGAAACACACAAACTGAGCCGTAGCTCCAGTAAAGCACCGGGTTACCCTTATTACCCAGAGTTAAAAAAAAACCCCAAACAAAGAGACAAAGAGAAAGTTTATCTTTAGGGGACCTGAAGTTCTCCTCTATTCCCCCTTTTTGTTTATCATGGATAGAATCTTATATCCATTTGTCCATCCTGTCTCGGTTATCAGTTTGCTTAATCATTTGGTACTGTTGAGTAAGGACCATAGTTTGGATTGTTTAAAGGGAATAATACAGACTTCTTCCGGCAGGGAGAAAGCTGATATTTTGAAAGTCCCGAGAAGTGAGCGCACCCTACATCCCCTATAGGCAGGTAAATTTGGTAATCAATGGGCTCCGGAGATCCTTGACATTTGTAAAGGCAGATGGCTTCATGGCTTCATTTCCTCGAATTGACCCGATTCCCTATTTCTACACTAACTACCTGTCCTTAATTCTGGCTTCATTCTCCGCTTTAGCTATAGGAACTCCCAACTGCTTTAAGGAAAAGGGGGCGTCGGTCGTTCTGGCTGCTTCGAAGCTGAAAGGGGGCAGTGAGGGGCAAGCAGTTTGGAGTTCCTTTTTTAAAAATCGGGTCAATTGAGGGGTCCGAGGCCATCTGGGGGTGGGTGCTTCTATGATAGAAGAACAAAAAGACATGAGTACTGAAATGAAATTAGTACAAAGTAAATGTTGCAGCATCTGGAACATGCCACTGAGTATCATGAAAATGACAGAAGTCAATCTTTCACCAGGAGGTAGAAGAACTGAGAAATTGTTCCCATAACTAGACCTAGCAAAGGCTGGAAAGGACAAGGCCTTTATTTGGGAACTTTAACATTGTCCAGGTTATCAGGAATGTAAACACAACATTTAACTCTTAATGTCATAGATATCCCAAAAAATATAGTTAAGCTACTTAAGTCATCTGATTGTGTAAAATATCCCTTTATTGGTATAACCTGTGTTTAGTAGAGAGCTCTATATTTCTGTTACTTAGGGCTAGGTAATCATATGAGCAAACATAGATTAAGTCTACCTGTGTAGCTTAGGAAGATCTGCAGGCCTTAAACTGACTAAAAACTTCTGACTCTGGCAGTTTTTCTTGATTGTTATCAGGCACATTTGCTGAAGAATCTTTTTTTATTTGTAGCTTCCAGTCTTTATTCTAGTGGACTAACATAAGTGTACATCTTAAGTTACATTTAATTATTATTTCTTTTAAATGCCCAAGAATGGCTATATTTTGGTTTTTACTGTTTTGCTGGGTGTCTAGGATCAAGCTGGTCAAATTGACCTGGTTCCTGTCTTGTAAAGGAGTCAGCTGAATTCCCACAGGGGCCACTTGTAGAGAACTGAAGAGCAGCTTCTTAGCTCCTCCAGTACCATTGGTTAGGCAGGGTCTCCTTGATGAGGTGACTTCTTTAGGAAGCATTAAGGGATGTCTCCCTTTTTTTATGACCCTCCTCTGCAGCAGATGCACTGAGTGATTTTTCATCCTCTAGTCTCATAATTTTAATCTCTAAGTTTGATCTTAATCATCCAGCAAGCCAGTTTCACCAGTCATAAAGTGAGAGTACTGGACTTTAACTTTAATGTTCATAACTTTACAGTTATTTACCCTTTTATCTAACTGGAGTCTGTATTAGTTCTGGAAGTTACTACTATCTGTTCTATAGGTGATGGCTTATTATCATAAGTTACCTAGGTTGCGTGTTTTTGAAGCAGCTACTTCTGCAAAACATTAACAGGTAACAGTTTTACAAAATGAAATTAGCAAGAGTAAAAATATATTCTGCTTGTATAATAGCTATCTTGAATTTTGACTGAGAACCACATTATATTTCCTATTTGAGATCATAGTAATTTTACAACAAAAACCAATCTTTTGATTATAACTTTAAATAAGCTGAAGTCTGACTTATTTTGGAGTCACTCTAACATGTAGTAAGGTGGGAGGCAGAGCCTTATCTCAGGTAAGGCGTGACTCTTTATAGATCTTAAGTGTTCTAATTCTGATGTTGATCTTTGCTTTTTCCTTAAATATCATTAAGTAGTTTACATATACTGTTTCCTGAGTCTATACAAACTTTATAATTAACACAATTTAACATTGTATCTAAAACATGAATCAAAGAAAAGCTGAGAGAGCTTTTAACTTTCCTTTTGTGTGTCAAAGTGGCAAAATATTTTCATGTTTCACAAAATTAACCTTTAAACAAGTCAGGCTCTAATGTTTAGAAATACATTTACATTTGAAATTTTTTATCTCAATGTAAAGTATAACCAATTTTACATATATCCTATTGATAACAGGTCCTCTAATAGAACACTAAATGATAGAAATTAATCCCCAATGAAATTTACTCTTTATAAGCTTAAAATTACCATTACAGACAAGTTTATCTGGAGAATAGCAGCTTGATAAATTTCCTGCTTTAAAACTTGTATACCTGAAAAATATGAACACATTTAATATACAACTAGAAACCATTTCACAATTACCTTGACACCTTTTTTTTCTTACCAAATTTAGTTTTTAAAGAAAAATTTAGACTCTGTAACACAGTACAATACTTTAACAGTTGTTTAACCATAATTTTATACACCCCAATTTTTAAGACTAATTGTTCTAAAGAATAAAACTTAAGAGACTTGTTGAAACTTGTCCTTTACTTACACACAGACTTTCTTACTCAGAAACATTTCCTTTTTCTTTTTATTTACCAACCTATGAAAACACCAAGAATGTTTAAGTATGATACCCCATGTAATTTAAGAAGTTAAAAGTACTTGATGTTATTTAACAATTAGCATTTTAACTTTGTAAATTAACCAGACGTCTCTACAAACACATTTGAGTAATCCCATACATGTTAACTCCAATTTATTTATTTTATAAAAACCAAGATATCAGACAAGTGTCCTGAACAGGATCCGTTGCCTCTTTCCTGCTGAAGAAAAGTCCTAGAAGCAATTGATATTAGACATTGTTTAACAATAACATTTCATTAGTTTGACCACCTGGAGACTTGTAAGTTATTTTCAAAGATATTTTACTTTTATTAGTTTACCCAATTTAAATTGAACCTTTTTAAATCACGTGAATAAAAGTATTTGGATCCATTTTTAAATTTTAATTTTAAGAGCACTCAGTTTTGACAAAACATGACATTAGACAGCACGACATACAGATAACATAAAATTAAAGGCCTTGTAACTTTATAGGTAAATGTTCATTGCAATGAAACAGATGTTTAAAAACTTCAGTTGAATAAAAAATAGAACTGATCAAAAAGAAAAAAATCATTAACCTAGGTATGTAGGATCAAAATTATGAGCTCAAAAATACAGCATTAAAGAAAAACAAAACAAACAAAGAATCCTAGAAAATAAGTTAGTTAAGTTTAAAACGGACACCCCTTTTTTTTTTTTTTTTTTTCTTTAGGTTACCCCTCCTCCTTCCCGCTGAGACTGCTGTAATTTATAATCCATTGTAGGCTTTGACAAGGCCAGGCAGGGGGGAGGGAGGATCACCCAGGACTTTTTAACCCTTTTTTTACCTGGTTGAGAAATCAGATTAGGTTTGAATGCAGAAAATCATGAAACAATTATCTCCCAATACTTGTGGGGACTATGGCTACTATATTATGTTCCCACTCTTTTTGAAGACTGAGAACATGATCGTTCCTCTTTAATTTCTTCTAAGATCTGACTTCCTTCTTCTAAAGGCCCCTTTAAATCCCAAAAAGGGTTTTTTTGATTTACCTTGCTGCATCAAACAAGATTATTAACAAGTGACCATATTGCCAGAGTTCCCATTGGCAAAGGCTCGCGTCTCTCCGCGTCACGCAGATCCTCTCCTAGCTGTTCCCACTGAGGAAGATTTAATAATCCCTCGTCTAAAAACCATGGAGAGACTTTCTCTACAGTATCTAGGAACTTGAAGGCCGTGTTTGCCTTCAATGGTGTTCCGTGATTTTTTTAAAAGTTCTCTAAGAGGCCGCTGCATTCTAATCTTAGACAGATCCGTTCCCATGACTACGAGGTAGTTTACTAGTTTAAACACACAAACAAAAGACAGGCGCGCGCACGCACACACGCTCACTCACACACGCACACAGTTTGGTACTACTTGAATCGTCCCTCCCACGGGGAACCTTTTATGATGAATCGTCCCTCCTCTGGGGAACCTCTTATGATGAATTGTCCCTCCGCTGGGGAACCTCCTGTGATGAATTGTCCCTCTGCTGGGGAACCTCCTGTAATGAATTGTCCCTCTGCTGGGGAACCTCCTGTGATGAATTGTCCCTCTGCTGGGGAACCTCCTGTAATGAATTGTCCCTCTGCTGGGGAACCTCCTGTAATGAATTGTCCCTCTGCTGGGGAACCTCCTGTAATGAATTGTCGCTGCTCCGCGAACCTCGAGACGTCTCACCTTTTGAACTCTCAAACTAATTTTTCTTGATTTGAAAACTTATGTGAACTTACCCTTATATTTTTTCTCGTTCCGGGTGTTTCGGCACCATCTATCGCGTCCCCTGCCCGCAGAGAAACACGAAACCGGATCAGGGCAAGTTCTTTATTTTCTGCAGTCTGCTTCTTCTGGCTGGCCAGCAGCGGCGGGCCGCTCTTGCAAGTGCCTTACATTACATACAACAACCAATCAGCTTATAGATCACGAGGGGAAAGCATGGACAGTAATGGAGCACAATAGTGTGGATATAGCAATCATGCAGTGTCCACGAGGACCCATGGCCAATCACATTAACTTCCTCAAAATACGCCACTTGTTGGCAGAGAGTATTAGTCTGCTGGAGGTACCTGGTTTTGTTCTCAGCACTTCCTTGGCACCTTGCCAGGCGCCATCTTGGCCACGCCGAAGGGCTGGGGGTCTGCAGTACCCCGACATTTTTAGAACATTATTAAAATTCTATTCACTCTCTTTAATTAGACCCTTTATCACAATTAAAGTCCAATTATGTTTGTTTCTGTTGTGAAGCTTTAATTACCATTTATCCTTGTTAATCATTCCTTTATGTTATTTCTTTGGGTTAAATTATCATCTCATTATCTCTGTCCTGAAGGACTTCTTCTCTCCAGTGATCTCTGCTGGTGTTTTCTCAGTAAGATTTGAATAGTTGTTTGGTGTACAAAGTGACTGTGTCGTGACATGGTAAGGAATCTGTGGTTCTTAGGAAATATTTTTTAAATAATAAAATATTTAAATAATGATACATATTAATTTGGTTGTACAATTTTTCTTTATAAATATCAATGTATATCTCAATGTATTTGATCTTGGGATGAGTGCTCCCAGAGTTATTAATTCTTACCTTTGATCATTCTCTCTCTTTAGATTGCAAACTAGCTAGGGGAGGACCACCAGCTACCATAGTTGCTATTGATGAAGAGAGTCGGAATGGTGAGTGAGTTGTTTTTTACAATGTCTTTTCTAAGAAGGGTTTATTAAAATTCAGTCCTTGATTTGATATCAGTAGTGATGTTAAATCCAAATCCAAATCCATAAACAATTCCCTTCTAATTTGTCTATTGTATGGGTATAAATTATGCTATTTCTGGAAGTGCTTTATTTGGATCATGAGAGCTTCTTTCAGTGAATTAAGTGTTTAGTTCTAACTGAGAGGAGGTGATTTTGAGTCAGCACAAGGATGCGTGTAACATGGACTGGGATATTTCTTTGTCAGTATGTAGAGTTGATAATCATGCATATACTCTTCTAATTGAAACACAATGTATTCCTCCAGAGTGATCCACAGGTAAGCCTTACACCTGAAACTTAAATTGTCTGAAATCTGGTAAAGACTAAGATTCAAAGCTAATTAGACATAGTGATATAATCAGTGAGTGAATTACCTGAACTTGCTTTAAGGAGAGAACATGACAAAAGGTTGAAGGCTGAGGAAGAAGTCTGAATTTTCATGTGTTGTCTACAGTAATTAAAAACTAATACTAAACATATTTAAAACTTAAAGGATAATTTTCTTATCAAAATAAATATAAACATTCAAGATTTTGTATTGTAGCATTCTCTTTGCATCTTTGAACTTTAATATATCAATAAAGTTCTCTCCTTTATCAGGTAGCAATAAAATGGTGATCTCTGGGGCTCTACTATTTCAAACTATTCTGTGTGTGAATGAGGTCTGGGAGTCATTTTGTCTACTGATTCTGTGGCGGACTTTCCATTGGGTTTGTTTGATTTATACTTCTTCTCTGCTTTAAAAATTGTTTTTCCCAATTAACATTTTAAAAAAGTAAAAAGATTAAAGTGGTTTAATAGAAAGTGAGCTTTTTCCTGTAATTTAGCCTATACACACTTATAATATGTGTAATATCTTCAACAGTTCACTTCATTGTGGATTTATTTATTTTACTCATTTGAAGAAATGGCACAAATTTATGTTTCTAAGCATTCTTTGTAATCAGTCAAAATGTCTGCAATATTGATACCCTCCTTTTAAGTTAATTTATGTTTATACACAACATTCTTCTTACATTAAAAAATTATGAGAGTATTTCGATTATTTTTAAAAATCCATATTGATAATGAAAGCATATGAAGTTATAGTTATCATGACCCATATAAGTAAATTGGAAATAAATTCTAAAAGCATTTGCCCAAAATACCAGAAAATAATATAATTGGAAAAGATTCTTTCTCACATGTTGAATTACCTTTTATTTTTATTCAGAAGTAACCTATATTTTCTAAAAGTTCCACAATGAAAGTTTGAATTTTTCACCAAAGAACAGAAAGCCTATAAGTATGATAGATGGTCTATGTACATTTTTAATGGATTAACTAATTCCCTTGAACATAAAAACTGAGCTGAAATAAGACATTTATTTTTACTAAATAAATCTTGTTTTAATATGTAACTCTGTACAGAATTTTGCCAACCAGGTAATTATAGCCACAGTAATGATGATATTTTATCTTCTTTTGCACTGATTATATTACTACTTTTCAAGGAGCTTTGAATGCTACAAAGATGTTGCCATAGCAGTGCTATATAAGAACATGTGGTAAAAGTTCAATATTTGTGTTTTGGAAGAATGTGACATGATACAGTATAGTAATGTTGTGCTCCTTACTTGGCATATTTTGTAGAAACTGCCAACTACTCAGAATGCTGCCAAAGTTGTTCAAGTGCTATCACAAGTAATATAAACACCAACCTAGAAAATAAATATTTTTCATTTTTCTTTCATATTGTTTCTAAAAACATGTTTATCAAACTTCTGCCAGACAGTTGTAATGTAGTGTGTAATCATCCTTGTCTTAAAAGTCTAAGGGAAACAATTCATGAAAAAGTTTTTCTTATTTTTTCTTTAGGCAATCTAAGAAAGTTCCCAATAATAAGGTTATTTATAACCATTCTCTTAAACTTTCTTAATTTTTTCCTTTCCTGCCTCTTTTAATTGGTAATAATAAAATATCTGTGTATTTTTTGCCAGTAAGATGAACACTCATTTTTAAGGGTTTGGGTTTCTTAAAAGAAAGGCATAGGAAAGCCTATATTAAGCAAAACTGGTAAATTCATTGTGAATCAACTTGCCATTGGCTAAAAGTTATTGCTGTCTGTTACTAAACTATCTTTGTTGCTTCACAGATTTAAAGTTAACAGAGATATTATGGGGTTTTTGTACCTTTGGGAAATAAAAGATGACACACGTTTCTCTATAATTTGGAAGCAGAATCTCCAAAGGAAAGGGTGCCACAGCTAACTAATGAACTTATGATTGTCAGGACACATATTCTAGAGCTGGGGTATGGTCTAGTTACAGAGTCTTAAGCATACTTGCCTTCAGGAAGGCAGAGGAAATCATATTAAGGCACACTGACTGCAACCAGTCAATCTGTCCCTATAGTTTCTCTTGGCTAAATTATGTGGGTAGGAGAGGGAGGATGTGAGCATGAAGGTTGTTCCTTTATTTGAAACAATTATGGTGTTAAGGAGAATTTAGATGTTGCCCTCTAGCATCTTTTCCTTCTATTGTCAGAATCACTAGGCTTAGAATACAAGATGAAATTTAAAAAATGTTTTGTTTATATGTTTCTCTTTTTTTTGGTTCCCAATTTTATAACCATTAGATTAACAAGAAGTTAAACTTTGCCATGCATACCCCTATAGGTGCAGTTGGAATTTCACATGCGCCTCCTAAAAGAGGGTTTGGACTTCTGAACAGAATAATCAACATGTATTTATAAAAATTCCTAAATATTAAATAAGGTGTATGTGGGAAGAATATTTTTTGACACTAGGTATTTATAACCCTCCATTTTTGATGGTTTTATCTTTATTCTTCTCCCATGTTCTCCAGAAAGATTGAAACTACCAGAAATTTTTGTAAGAAAATCATAGTGAAAGAAGTATAGGTAGCTCAAGAGTCAGAGATATGACACAACTACAACCTCAGTAACCGAGGCACCAATATGCAGAGATTAGTCAACCTGGACAATGGTGACAGGGGAAAGAGAAAGGCTACCAAGATGTTGTGAGTCTGAGATACATAGGAATGAAAAGATGCTGCAGTGGTTTTGAAAGATAATTAAATATTAAAATCCTTACCTGGACCTAGCCTTAGTCCATCTTTCTTTCAATGTATGACAACTAGGACACTTTATGAGACATTTCTGACTTTAATTCTCACCCCTTCTCTCTCTGTTTCCTTCTGTCTTAGTTCTGTGATACTTACTTTGGTTATGTCAAAAAAGTGCATAATGTAAGTTTTGCCTATATAATTTCCAAATGTAAAAAAAAAATAATAAAATACTTCATAGAAATCAAACTTTTAAGGATTGTATAGACTTTTTGTTGAGGAAAAGTGATCTAGTGCATATGCCTTTGGAAGGGATAGTTCTGTTTTTAAGCTTTCTCCTGTATGTGCTTTTGTCTCACTGCTATTCTGCATCGTTGCATTACAGTTAAGGTAAATAGACTTTGTCTCTTTATTTGAGAGCATTCATTATCAAATCCCAGAATTATTTTTGAGCAAAAGATCATTACCTCCAGAATACAGCAAAAGTAGAAAGCAAGTTTAAATGAATAAAAGAAAATATAATTTTGTATAACAGACTTGATTAATGAAACAAGATAATTTTCATGAGAAAAGTAGTTCTGTAATGATTTTAGCTAATTAGCAAAGACTGTACAATCTTATAAGATATTAAAACAAGTTTAATATATTACAGGGTTACATGGAATCATGAATGTTAACATAAAGCCAAAGACCTTTAGCAAAATATGGCAGTTCTATTTTTTCTGGATAAATTGGGAAAATATTTCCCTTTGTTATACAATTTTTAGTATACTAATTTAATTTTTAACTACAGAAGGATTAAATATTTTTATAAAATGTTAGTGATCATCTGGTTAAATTGCTTGTACAGGTTGCATAGCACCAAAGTCAAGATTGCAAACTCATTTATTATCATTCCTGCATTTCCTTTTCCAACTTGTTAAGTCATTCTGAGTTATTTACAGTACAAGCTGTACACAGTGATGAAGAAATAGAGGTCTTCCACAGATTATGAAGAAGTCATCGTGTCCATTTCCGTGTGTATTTTAATCCTTTTATTACTGTTTTAATGGAAACGATTTGACTGGTCATTTTTAGTGAAGCTACATCTGCAACAGTGCATTCTGCTTCTTTCATTTGTGCCAAAGGATTATTTTCTAAAATGTCAGCAGCTACAAACCTGAATGTGTAGCAGAAATAAATAAACAGAAAAGTTTCTAAGCATTAAGAAAATAGGTTGATATTTATCTCCTTAAATTATCTACAATTTTATAGAAATTTTATCATATCACATGTCTTCCTTTGTTTGTTAATTAAATAGCACTAAATATGCAGTGAGATTGCTGGAGCTAATGGAAAGACCATAAAACAAGGGACAGAAGTGTGCAAAGCAGACAAAATGCAGAAGGACCAGCAAACTAGGGAAAACTAACCAGCAAACTAACTGTGGAAGTTAGTGACACCTTAATTACTGTTTAAATTTCAGGGTGCTAATGTTATTAAATATGATGAAATATGTGGCAAGAAACTCTTGGTTTCTCAGGAAACAAACATCACATTTATGGAAAAAGATTCTAATTTTATTTTTCCTTTTCATTTAAAACATTTACCTATAAATGAGCCTGAATTATATAAAATTAAATTATGTCACACAAACATACTCTTAATCCTAAATGATGCTATTTTAATGGGCAATTTTTCTATAAATGCAGTATTTAAACCACAGGTCCTTAAGGCAAAAGACTAAAGCTATTTTTGATGTTACTTCCATAGAAAGTTGAAACATGGGTCATAGTGGGCAACAAGAGCGGACTTTGTATTATAAGGAAGTAAGTTTCTACTGTTGTGCCCAAAGGCTCGAGACCCCACAAGGACCACCAGAGACCACGATCAATGCAAGCAGCAAAGAGTCATTTATTAGCAAGTTCGAACCTGGTCCTCTGCGTCCTTAACCAGTGACGCTAAGAGAGGCCCCGAGCCCTCGTTAGCAGGGTTTTTATAATGAAAGGCAAGCAGTTTTACAGTGTTCTTTTAATTGGTTAACATTTGAACAGCTAAACATTAGTCCTCCTCTGGTTGGGTCCAGCCAATCTATTTGATTCTCATTGGGTCCTGCCAGAACTGAACGGTCCTAGTGGAAGAAGGGAGGAGGGAAGGGGTGAACTATGCAGGAGATGAGTCGGGGCTAAGCCCCGCTCCCGTCCTTGACGGATAAGGTCTCCAGGCAACCGCACGTTCCTCGGACAAATATCTCTTAACAACCTTGGTAAGCACAGGGGCCCAGCAGTCCTGTTTGTCCTTGAGACAGTTAGCAGCACAGATACCACCCTGCTCTCAACACTACTTACTTGTAACCTGGTAGAAAGGCAAATTTTCTTTTTTTTTCCCTCACGATAGTAAATTCTTCATATTAAAAATAAGTCATTCTAATTTATATTTTCATTTTCACACAGAAAACACATCTGTGTGACTCAGGTAGCCCACAGGTCACCAGTTTTGGGGGTAATAATCCAAGCAATAAGGATAGAAGAAATGAATTAGAATGATACAAATAAAAGGCAGAGACCCTTGAAGAGGGAAAAAAGAGCATCTACAGGATTACATTTTTGTGGGAATGGAGTGAGGGGAATTCCCTTTCAGTTTTTACACATCCAGCTCAATGTTTATATTTAGATTATGTGATTTTTGGAGGTAGTTTAAGGAGTGAATCTGATGGAAATCACAAAGAAACTTGGCAGTGGAGAAAGCACCAAAGGTCAACTGCAGGCTTTACAATGTTCCTGGGGGTTTTCTCTGCACACAAACATTCTAAGTGTTGTGTGTTCATCTGATCTTCCTAAAGCACACTCTTTGGAAGCTTTAGATTGCATTGTTCCCTGCCCCCCAAGTCTTTTTTTTTCAAAATTTTCTTTAAGTATATACAGTTCTATCACTACTTCTGTTCCTCGTGATCAAATATGGGGTACAAGATTACTGATGAATGTTGCTCAGGCAATTGGGCTGTGAGTTTTGTTTTTTGTTAGGAAACAGAAAATCTAAAATTGGTCACGACCCTCACCTTTGGAGTGTAGTAATCAACAGTGTAAAGGTTCTTGCAATCACTGGAAGAAAACAGAAATTCCAAAATGATCTGAAACCCTTTGGGGACTTAAAATACCTTCCATAGCAATTTTCAAAACAAATGTTTAAGTGCCAAATATTCCTAAGCAGAACTGCTAATGTATTCAATTAAATTTAAGTATACTATTTGGATTAAAAAATATAAAAGTATGTAAATATCATTTCATCTGTAACGACTTCATAAAACTTTGGATTATGTATTAAAGCTAGCATTTATTTTAGATTCCTATTAGGTTGTGCAGTTTAAGCATATAATGCATAATTATTTCTTAGAAAAAATAAATATGTACCTTTTAATTATACTTAAGAATAAAAGGTTTGGGAAATTATAGACTGTGCAACATGGAAGAACTCTCTACAAATGGGTTTATTAAATAGAATTTGGAGATATATGAATATGTTGCTTTATTTTATGCTGTATTTTAATCCAGTGAAATTACATCATTGAGGACAGAAACAAAATTTTTATTTTTTTAGAATCAGTGTTTGATTTATTTTTCAGATCCTGCAGTTTGCTGTAGAGTATTCTTATTCTCAGTCTTGATTACTGGGCTGCTTAACACTAAACTCTCCTTATTTAACTCAAGACACTTTGGAAATGTCTCTTTCTACAAGAGCATTCAAAATCTTTTTGCTGCTCTTCCTGGCATTTTCTCTCTGTTATTTTCCTTGGAATAGTTACAAACATATGGAAACAGTGATTTGAACTCTCAAGTTTGTGTGCAATTGTGAAAAGCTTACTTCTCAAGATGGTTTTGGTAGGAAAGGAATAGCTACCATTCAAAAGATATTGTCAAAATTATCCCCCCAAGTTTCTCTGTCAACAACTTTACAAGAAAGTGACTGCAATAGAAAGTTAAGGAGACCACTTGCTTGCAATTTTCTCTTGCCTATTATGAAGAACCTTTACCAAATGTCAACAGATTAACTATTGTTGTTATTTCAATTGGTCTCTCATTTATTCAATCATTCATTTATTTAGCCATTTCTTCACGATACAGTTACTGGTATTTCTTCACACTAAGTTCTGTGAGGTTCTTTGGGGGATGCGTCAGGGAAGAAAATAGGCAAAATCACCTCCCAGCTGCAGAACAAGGTCAGTAACCAGAGAGACAGTAAAGCAGAGCAGGAGACAACAGGGAGCATTGGACAGGTATGGAGACGGTGCTATTTTAGGTAAAATATTTATTTCAAAAGGTCAGATTTAAGCAAATTCCTGTACAAAATTAAGACTGAAGATGTGAGGCACACATTTAGCAATGAAATTTATATTATCAATAGGAGAAAAACAAATTCAAATGCTCCAAGGATGAATAAGACTGGTGAAGAAATAGAAAGAAGTCAATCAGAGAAGATGAGTATTAACCAATGTGTCTTAGGAAATGAAGATGAATGTTGGTAGAAGTAGATCAGTCACAAATGCTCTTAACACTTTTATTAATGTGCCAACAAATCAAATGATGTTGAATTCATTTAGCAACCTATTGTTTACAAAGAATATTTCTTTTTCTTTCTTTCTTTCTTTCTTTCTTTCTTTCTTTCTTTCTTTCTTTCTTTCTTTCTTTCTTTCTTTTTTTCATTTTTACAAACTGCAGTTTGATTCCATGTACACAAATGGGGTACAACTTTTCATTTCTATGGTTGTGCATGATGTGGATTCATACCTTTCCTGTAATCATACATACATAGGGATAATTCTTATTTCCATTCATTGCTCTGTATCCTAGTTTTGTGTAATTCAAAATTCAAATACAAAATCATGGGTGTATGTGTGTTTGTTAATAATCTCAGGTCATTTTTTTCCTTTGGAAAAAAATTATGCTCCACTAAAAACAAAAGTCATAAAATGTAGTAAGTCATTTTACTTGGTTTGGTGGCATCATTGCCTCATTTAACACATGATTATGATCGCCCACCGCCTGCGGGGCGTACACTCTTCTTGATCACAGGAGCCAAAAGGAGTTTATTCTGCAAGTCTCAGACTTATATGGAGAACATCAGCCTATCAGAGAGTAGACTACCAGGAAAGTCAGCCTATCAAGGAACAGTCTCCAGGCAGATACCAGGATAGCCTCATGTACAACAGCCAACCAGAGTTACTTCCTAAAACTTGTTTATGAGTGCAGCTATGTCTGGCAAGCTGCCAGGCGCCATCTTAGAGATCAGGCCAGGGTGCAGCTCAGGGGCCCTCAGAGCCCACCCCTGACACATGATAGAGGATTACTTCAATTATCCCAAAGGTCAGTGGGAACATGACCATTCCATCATAAATTAATACTGAGTGTCTGAAAATCAAGTGATGTGGTGCCATCAAAATTAATCAGTTGTTTTTAGTTGTTATATCATTCTTGAAGTATCATAGTAAAGAGGGAACATTCAATACTAACAACATCACATTTCAGGGAAATCTTTGGAAACGTTCACTCCACTTGATAGAATGATTATTTTTATATAAGCATGTTTGGGGAAAATTCTGATTAACGGGCTTGGTTTTATTTTTCATACTTTAGAACAGGCAAGGTTAGGGGATTATTAGTAAAGGAACAGCATCCCATCAATAATTGCTATTGGGTCCATTTACTAGCCTTAAACATGTTAATTTAGGTATATCAAGAACCTTATTGACAAAAGTCATACAGAATGTTACAAGGAATTAAAGGTGACAATTAATTTAAATGCTATTTTTGAAATCTATCATGATTCTTAGAAACATTAGATTTAAAATTTTGTCGTATTGAACAGGCTTCATAGAACACTGTTATAAGAAATAATTTTCTATTTTTGTATTACTGATGACCAATTAATACCTTTATTTGAATTTCTATCCTGTAATGTGTAACAAATATGAAAGTTAATATTTTTCATGTTATTTAAACATTCTTTTTTTACACGAATCTTAATCTCTTTAAAATGATGTTTAAAATGATTCCACAGGTTCTTATTAGTTGGTAGAACTTGTTTTTTTGAATCAGGGTCTTGGGAGAAAAGCAATGATTTTATTTTTTATTTCAACTTGTTTGAAAATTCCCATTAAGCTTACAAAGCACCATTCTCATTCATTTTTATTCAAATTTTAATAAACATATGTTAATCTTTCCTTTCTTTCTTTTCCTTTCTTTTTTATACAAAATCAACTAAAGTTCATGATTGATTTTGAGGATACTAAACTACCAGAAATTTGAAATTAAATAAGGGATAATTATCATCTTTTCACACAATACTAATTAACCTGTCAACCTTGCATGTTTCTCTGATTAGATAGAAATAACTATGTTATGTATAGAAATTTTTGTTATTGTTGGAAGATGAAACACTGATGGAAATTGTGTAAGCATTCTTTATGACTTCTTTTAAAAGACTTCAGAGATCATCATCTGAGCTTCAGTTTTATAAAAGCATGCTGTTTAAATTAATAGTGATTAGTTATTATGTTGTATTTTAAATATTCTCCTTCAGGGTATGTCTATCTTTGACTTTAATTTTAATTTTTAAACTTAATAACTATTAGTTAAAATATACAGAAGACATGCTTTCTTCATTCTATGACACAGATTTTGAGGAAGGCCTGGACAATGTTTATGGGAGTCTTACAAGAATAAAACATGTAATCGTACTTATTTTAACAATGGTTGATAAACAAGGAGAATCACTTGTTTATTTTGTAAACATACAGAATTTAGTTAGTATATGAATGTAAAACCATGCTCTCAGGGAAAGCCAGGATTGAAGGCAAACATTGGGCTAACATTTTTCTACAAACAATTGGCAGTTCTTGCCTTTAACCTTAGAATGGAGAATATTAGAAATTTACATTCATTAGATTACATTTTCTGTTAGAACAAAAACTGAATCTGCTTCCATTTATTGCAATAATTCCAAAATCCTCCTGGTACATATTTAGTAGGCATTCAGACATTTTTTTTTTTTTGCTGAATCATTAACATTAATATGAAATCCACAAACACCAGTTACCTTCATAGTTAAATGACACTTTACCTAGTTAGGCTAGTTTGTAGTGTTATTATCAAAAAGAATTTTCAACATAATCAACCCTTAATCAAATTCACCGTGCACATGTAAAAATATATATTGTAATCCTTTTTAATTCCAAGTATTGATTTTGTTTGCAAGACCACATCTACAATGCTCAGACATATTTCATTTTTTTTTCTCTGCAAAAATACGAAAGAATTACAATAATATCAAACATGAGGGGATGCTATTGTATATGTGTGCCTGAATATGTGTATATAATTATACTGAATATTATTTAAAACTAAAGAAAATATAATTTAGAAATTTTTAAGTCTATTTTCTTGACACTGAAAGAGTGAAAGATACACAGATCCATACTTTTTCTACTATTTGCATATTGGAAAGTATTTTATAAAATTGATCATCTGATTATATAAATAATCAACTAGATTTACAAAATAATGTTTTATTTGTTTTGGGAGTGTTACATAATTTTTGCAGATAAAATTTATCAACATAATGGTTTGATATATTATTAAAGTGTCTGTAAAACTACAGTCTAATTATATAACAGGTTATGTTTGATTTTCAACAACTAACTCTTAAAAAAATAAAACTTCACTTTAGACTATTAACCTGTAAGGAAAGTTGGATCAATTAGAAGTGTTTGAATCAGTGACATTTTTGAAAAGCATAATTAGGTAAAATGTAATATTTTAATTAAAGAAAATGATGCAGGATTACATAATAACTTTTGTTGGCTATTTGCTATGTACTCTCCATGTGTTAGTTCTTTTATAATAGAGTTATTATGAATAAGTAAATATTTATTGACTAAGTCTCTAAAAATTACAAAATGTTGGAAACACACCAAATAGTTGAATTTTAATTTCAAAAATGAAATAAACTCATTTGCAATTTGACTTTTTTTTTTGCTTATAATTTTTTTATTGTAAACAAATGGGATATATGTTGTTTCTCTGTTTGTTCATGGAGTAAAGGCATACCATTTGTGTAATCAAAAATTTACATAGGGTAATGTTGTTTGATTCATCCTGTTATTTTTCCCTTCCCCCCACCCCTCTTTTCCCTCTATACAGTCCTTCCTTCCTCCATTCTTGCCCCTCTCCCTAAACCTAACCCTAACCCTAACACTAACCGCTCCCACTCCCCATTAGGTGTCATCATCCACTTATCAGCGAGATCATTCATCCTTTGGTTTTTTTTTGAGATTGGCTTATCTCACTTAGCATGATATTCTCCAATTTCATCCATTTGCCTGCAAATGCCATAATTTTATCATTCTTTATGGCTGAGTAATAGTCCATTATATATATATGTATATAAAATCACAGTTTCTTTATGCATTCATCAACTGAAGGGCATCTAGGTTGGTTCCACAATCTGGCTATTGTGAATTGAGCAGCTATGAGCATTGTTGTGGCTGCATCTCTGTAGTATGCTGATTTTAAGTCCTTTGGGTATAGGCCAAGGAGTGGGATAGCTGGGTCAAATGGTGGTTCCATTCCAAGTTTTCTAAGGAATCTCCACACTGCTTTCCAGAGTGGCTGCACTAATTTGCAGCCCCACCAGCAATGTATGAGTGTACCTTTTTCCCCACATCCTCGCCAACACCTTTTGTTGCTTGTATTCTTGATAATCCCCATTCTAGTTGGGGTGAGATGGAATTTTAGGGTGGTTTTTATTTGCATTTCTCTTATAACTAGAGATGTGGAACTTTTTTTTCATGTGTTTGTTGATTGCTTGTAGATCTTCTTCTGTGAAGTGTCTGTTCATTTCTTTAGCCCATTTGTGTATTGGGTTATTTGTATTCTTGGTGTAGAGTTTTTTGAGTTCTTTATATATTCTGGAGATTAGTGCTCTATCTGAAGTATGATTGGCAAAGATTTTCTCCCACTCTGTCGGCTCTTTCTTCACATTACTGATAGTTTCCTTTGCTGAGAGAAAGCTTTTTAGTTTGAATCTATCCCAGTTAATTGATTCTTGTTTTTATTTCTTGTGCTATGGGAGTCGTGTTGAGGAAGTCTGGTCCTAAGCCGACATGTTGAAGCTCTGGACCTACTTTTTCTTCTATAATCTGCAGGGTCTCTGGTCTGATTCCGAGGTCCTTAATCCATTTTGAGTTGAGTTTCGTGCACAGTGAGAGATATGGGTTTAGTTTCATTCTGTTGCATATGGATTTCCAATTCTCCCAGCACCATTTGTTGAAAAGGCTATTTTTTCTCCATTGTATATTTTTGGCACCTTTGTCTAGTATGAGAAAATTGTATTTATTTGGGTTTGCATCCGTGTCCCTGATTCTGTACCATTGATCTACCTGTCTATTTTGGTACCAATACCATGCCTTTTTTGTTACTATTGCTTTGAAGTATAGTTGAAGTTCTTGTATTGCAACACCCCCAGCTTCATTTTTCCTGTGAAGGATTTCTTTAGCTGTTCTGGGTTTCTTATTCTTCCAGATGAATTTCAAGATTGCTTGCTCTATTTCTGTAAGGTACATCATTGGGATTTTAATTGGAATTGCATTGAATCTGTATAGTGAATTTGGTAGTATGGCCATTTTGACAATATTAATTCTGCCTATCCAAGAACATGGGAGATCTTTCCACCTTCTAAGGTTTTCTTTAATTTCTTTCTTTAGTGTTCTGTAGTTCTCACGTAGAGGTCTTTCACCTCTTTTGTTAGATTGATTCCCAAGTATTTTATTTTTTTTGAAGCTATTGTGAATGGGGTGGTTTTCCTAATTTTTCTTTCCAAGGATTCATCATTATGTATAAAAATGCATTAGATTTATGAGCATTGATCTTATATCCTGCTACTTTACTGAATTCACTTATGAGTTCTAAAAGTTTTCTGGTGGAATTTCCTGGTTCCTCTAAGTATATAATCAAGTTATCAGCAAATAGGGATTGTTTGAGTTCTTCTTTTCCAATTTCATTAATTTCTTTGGTCTGTCTAATTGCTCTGGCTAGAGTTTCAAGGACAATGTTGAATAGAAGTGGTTAAAGGGGGCATCCCTGCCTTGTTCCAGTTTTTAGGGGGAATGCTTTCAGTTTTTCACCATTTAGAATGATATTAGCCATGGGCTTAGCATAGATAGCCTTTACAATGTTAAGGAATGTTCCCACTATCCCTATTTTTTCCAGTGTTTTGAGCATGAAGGGGTGCTGTATTTTATCAAATGCTTTTTCTGCATCTATTGAGATAATCATGTGATTCTTGACTTTAAGTCTGTTGATATGGTGAATTACATTTATTGATTTCCTGATGTTGAACCAATGTGCATCCCTGGGATGAAACCACCTCGATCATGGTGCACTACCTTTTTAATATGTTTTTGTATGTGATTTGCTAAAATTTTGTTGAGAATTTTTGTGTCAATGTTCATTAAGGATATTGGTCTGAAATTTTCTTTCCTTGATTATATTCTGTCTGGTTTATGTATCAAGGTAATATTGGCTTCATAGAATGAGTTTGGGAGGGTTCCCTCCTCTTCTATTTCATGGAATAGTTTGAGGAGTATTGGAATGAGCTCTTCTTTAAAGGTTTTGTAGAACTCGGCTGAGAACCCATCTGGTCCTGGACTTTTCTTTGTTGGTAGCCTTTTGATGACTTCTTCTATTTCATTACTTGAATTTAGTCTATTTAAATTGTGTATGTCCTCCTCTTTCAGTTTAGGAATTCATATTCTCTAGAAACCTGTGGATGTCTTAGAAATTTTCTATTTTGTTGGAGTAGAGATTTTCAAAATAGCTTCTAATTATGTTTTGTATTTCAATCATGTCTGTTGTGATAGTTCCTTGTTCATTCAGAATTTTAGTAATTTTGGATTTCTCTCTTCTTCTCTTTGTTAGTTTGGCTAAGGGTTTATCAATTTGGTTTATTTTTTTAAAGAACCAACTCTTTATTTTGTCAATTTTTTGTATTGTTTCTTTTGTTTCAATTTTGTTGATTTCAGCTCTGGATTTTAACTATTTCCTGTCTTCTACTACTTTTTGGTGTAGGTCTGTTTTTCTTTTTCTAGGGCTTTGAGCTGTAGTGTTAGATTGTTTATTTGTTGATTTTTTTCTTCCTTTATTGAATGCACTCCATGAAATAAATTTTCCTCTAAGTACTGCTTTTATAGTGTCCCAGAGATTTTGATATGATGTTTCTTTGTTCTTATTTACCTCTAAGAATTTTTTAATTTCCTTCCTGATATCTTCTGTTATCTATTAATCATATAATAGCATATTGTTTAATCTCCAGGTGTTCGAGTAGTTTCTGTTTTTTACTCTTTCATTTATTTCTAATTTTAATCCATTATGATCTGATAGAATACAAGGTAGTGTCTCTGTCTTCTTGTATTTGCTAATGTTAGCTTTGTGGCATAATATATGGTCTATTTTAGAGAAGGACCATGTGCTGCTGAGAAGAATGTGTATTTGCTCCTTGTTGGATGGTATATTCTATAAATGTCCATTAATTCTAAATTATTGATTGTGTTACTGAGATCTATGGTTTCTTTGTTCAATTTTTGTTTGGAAGATCTGTCCAGTGGTGAGAGAGGCGTGTTAAAATCACCTAGTGTTATCGTGTTATGTTCTATTTGGTTTCTGGAAATAAGCAGCATTTGTTTGACATACATGGATGAGCCAGTGTTTGGGGCATAGATGTTTATGATTGTTATGTCTTGCTGATTTATGCTTCCCTTAAGCAGTATGAAATGTCCTTCGCTATCCCTTCTGACTAACTTTGGCTTGAAGTTCACATTATCTGAAATGAGGATGGATATCCCAGCATTTTTGCTGAGTCCATGTGCTTGGTATGTTTTTCCCCATCCTTTCACCTTTAGTCTATGTGTATCTCTTTCTATGAAATGAGTCTCTTGCAGGCAACATATTGTTGGATCTTTCTTTTTAATCCAATCTGCCAGTCTATGTCTTTCGATTGATGAGTTCAGGCCATCAATATTTAGGGTTATTATTGAGATATGATTTGTATTTCCAGTCATTTGACTCATCATTTTTTTTTTTTTTGACAAGACTTGATTTCTCCTTTATTTGATAATTCCTTTAGGATAGTTCCTCCCTTTGCTGCTTTGCATCTTTGTTTTCATCTCTTCCTCATGCATGGAATATTTTGCTGAGAATGTTCTGTAATGCGGCTTTCTTTTTTTAAATTCTTTTAGCTTTTGTTTATCATGGAAGGATTTTATTTTATTGTTAAATCTGAAGGTAAGTTTTGCTGGGTATAAGATTCTTGGTTGGCATCTGTTTTCTTTCAGGGCTTGGTAAATATTGTTTTAGGCCCGTCTAGCTTTTAGGGTCTGGATTGAAAAATCTGCTGATATTCTTATTGGTTTCCCTCTGAATGTAATTTGTTTCTTTTCTCTCGCTGCCTTTAAAATTCTGTCTTTATTTTGTGTTAGGTATTTTCATTATAATGTGCCTTGGTGTGGGTCTGTTGTAATTTTGTATGTTTGGAGTCCTATAAGCCTCTTGTACTTGGTTTTCCATTTCATTCTTCAGATTTGGGAAATTTTCTGATATTATTTCATTGAATAAATTGTTCATTTTTTGGTTTGTTTCTCTAAGCCTCAATCCCAATAATTCTTAAATTTGGCCTTTTCATGATATCCCATAATTCTTGTAGATTCTGTTCATGATTTCTTACCATCTCTGTTTGGTCAACTTTGTTTTCAAGATTAAATATTTTTTCTTCAATATCTGAGGTTCTGTCTTCCAGGTGTTCTATCCTATTGGTTATGCTTTCTGTGGAGTTCTTAATTTAGTTTATTGTTTCCTTCATTTCAAGGATTTCTGTTTGTTTTTTTCAATATCTCTAAGTCTTTATTGAAATGATCCTTTGCTTCCCGTATTTGCTCTTTTAACTGTCGATTGGTGCGATCATTCAATGCCTGCATTTGCTCTTTCATCTCTTCATTTGCTTCCCTGATCATTTTAATTATGTACATTCTGAACTCCCTTTCTGTCATTTCTTCTGCCATGCTCTCATTGGATTTTATTGATGTAACATCTAGATTTGTTTAGGGCATTTTCTTCCCTTGTTTTTTCATATTGTACAGGGATCAGTGGGTCACTAAGATATTGCAAATTTCCTCTATTGACTTATAGTGTCCCTGAGTCCCAGCAACTCGATGCATGCCTCCTCCTCCAGCCAGCTCCCCAGGTGTTCCAGTGCAGTTGCTCTGAGTCCAAGCATCTTGCTGCGCACCTCCTCCTCTGGGCAGCCTCCCAGAGCTCTGGTGCGGTTGCTCTGAGTTCAAGCATTGTTCTGAGCGACCCTCCTCTACAATGCTCCCAGTTGTCGGAGTTCACTGCTCCAGCAGGGGGAGGGGTGTCTTGTTGGGCAACTCTACTTCACAAAGTTCCCTTCGTTCCGGGACTACCGCCCCATCCGGGATGCCTCCCCAACGTGACAGACTCACCTGGTTACTTTGAGTTGGTCCCAAGTCTTTCAATATCTCCTCTCCTTGAATCCTGAGTCCTGGAGCCTCATGAAATGCAGCCACCCTCTAGTCCGCCATCTTAAAAAAACCTTGTAATTTGACATTTCTATTTTAAAATAAATTTAAAACTTCAGAAACAGTAACTGATGTTTGATAACCATAACTTCAATAAAATAGAATAAAATTCAAATTATATTTTTGTAGAATAGAAATATGATATGTATAGAGACAGGATGTACATACATACATGCAATCTACGAATAGTATCTCACATATACACAAGCAACATAAACACACACACATGATGCCAGAAAATTTAAAAAGATAAAGTTTAAAAATACTTATCAAATTGATTCATATCAAAGGTGCTAAAAATGTGTGTTGGAGAACAGACTGCCTCTTCAATAAAATGTGCTGGGGAAACTGAATATCCTTATGCAGAAGATTAAAACTTGAAGTATATATTTTAGTCTGTACAACAATCAACTCAAGATGGACTGAAGACATAAATGTAAGACCTAAAACTGACACTACTAAAAGAAAATATAAGGGAAACAATGATTTCCTGGGCAGAATCACAGAAGCACAAAAAACAAAAACAAAAATTGAAAAACGAGATTATTTTACACCACAGTGCTTCTTCTACAGACCAACAAAACATTCCACAGAGTGAAGAGACAACTTACAGAATGGGAGAAAATATTTGACAATTTTTGATCTTACAAAGGATTAATATCCATAATATATTTATGGAACATAAAAGATTTAATAACAGAAAACTGAGTAATCCAATTTAAAAAATATTCAAGTAATTGAAAAAGATACTCCTCCAAAGAAAAAATTCAAATGGACAACAAATTTATGAAAAAATGTTCAGCTT
Organism: Sciurus carolinensis; assembly: GCF_902686445.1. Taxonomy (NCBI): domain Eukaryota; kingdom Metazoa; phylum Chordata; class Mammalia; order Rodentia; family Sciuridae; genus Sciurus; species Sciurus carolinensis. The sequence continues at coordinate 107,161,834 of NC_062217.1, read as the reverse complement.
CCATAGATGTTAGGTAATTGCAAGTCAAAACTATAACAGGAAACCATCCAACCCCAGTTAGATGAATAATGTTTTAAAAATTAAAAATAACAGTGCTGATGAGGAGAAAAAGAAACTCTTTATACGCTGTTGGTAGGAATGTAAATCTGTATAGCCATTAAAGAGTATATTATGAAGCTTCCTCTAAATTCTAAAAATAGATCTACCTTATGATTCAGTTGTCCCACTTTTGAATAAATATCCAAAGGGAATGAAATCAGCATACCAAAGTGAAACCTGAACAGTCATGTTCATTGTGGCATGACTTCACAATAGCTTAGATATTGAATCAGCCTAGTTGACTATTGACAGATGAGTGGATAAAGAATTTGGAATATATACACAATGAAATGCTATTCATGAAAGCCTGGATTTGATCAATGCATGCATTTTCCAAAATATATATTTAAATACTCTCATAATTTTTAAACCATGATTTTAGAATCATTGTAAACATATTTAGAGATTTCTATTATATATTGCTATTAAAGATAGATAATTGTGCAACTGAGAATATTTTAGCACTGCAAGTATATTTCAGTCATCTTAGATATTGAGCTAAATATGTGCTTGGTTTGAGGCTAATAGTTGAAGATCTAAAGCATTTAAAGTTCCTTTCAAATTTACTATTATAACTTGATATGATTTATTTACAAAGTGAACATATAATTTATCATGTAAAGTGAATATGTCAGTTGAACTTTTATATGAAACAAAACCATAATAGTCAGTGTGGAATAAGAGCACTTATATGGGAATCAAACTTTACAAAACCATGAGGTCTGATCAGGATATCTATCTATGAAAGACCTCTGCATCTGGTGGTAAGCATGAAGAAGCCACATCTAGACTGGCAGTTGGGGAAAAAGCAGGTATGAAACAGAGGAAAGCAAGGACATTCTGGTACCCACGAAGACAAAATGCAAGCCAGGGATAAAAAATTGGAACTCATGTGTATTACCACCTTTAACCTTTAAATTGTCAACTACCTTATGCTGACAAGGTAAGTCAGCAGATCAGCCAGAAGAAGCATTCGTTGCATCAGGATATAGTACACCAACCTTTAGGTACACTAACTGTGGTGTCATTTTTAACAGCAAAAGTATTTCTTAAAAATGTTCCACAGCTGATGCATGTCTGTAATCCTAGTTCCTCAGGAGGCTGAGACAAAAAGATCCCAGTTTCCATGCCAACTATGGTGACTTAATGGGAGCCTGACTCAAAATTTTTTAAAATATAAAATATAAAGGCCTGGGGATGTAATTCAGTGCTAAAGTACTCTGCCTGGGTTCAATCCCCAGTACAAAAAAAAAAAAAAATGTTCCACTATCATACCCACCCCTCAAAACATCAATACTTTGCTTTTATGTCATGTTTACATTTCCAAATAAATGCAATAGCAATAGCAAAACCATGCTTGTTTCCTAATATCTCTCTCTAACAAAATTGAATCATTCTCTCTTTCTCTCCTTCTAATTGGACATATACTCACATAGGTCACTTATTCTCCTTTGAGTGACATGTGTTCCTCTTCTGAGGCATTTCTTCCCTCTTTATGGTAACATAATTTAATTGAAGAGATATAAAATTAACTAGTATTAGCATATCTCAGATGATAGGGAAATACAAAAAGTGAAACTTTGATGTTTTACAAATGTATTCAAAGTGCTCTTGGTACACAGTAGGCACTTATAAAATATTATTAGCACCACTTCTTTCACTACTAAGACTACTGTTCATTTAGACAGAATATTTATGTTATCAGTGTCTTAAAAGTTAAAATACTCCTAAGTTTTCATATAAAAAACATGTGATTCAGAGAGAAGTAACTTTTGAAGGTCAAAATGACAATTTGTCACTGGAAGAGAACATAGTACTTAAAAAAAATACTCTAGAAATATATTGTTATGTTTTAAATCTTGACTCTTATCTAACTTCTTGGTACATCTGTGTCCTCACCTGTTAGATGGGAATAATGATATATCTAATTTAAGATGTTGATTAGAGGGATCACTTGAGTAAAATGGATGTAAATTTGTAACATACTTTGCAAAACCTAAAGAACCAAATAAATATTAACAATATTTTTATTTTCTATTGTATTCTGAATAACTTTTGAAAGTATCTTTTGACAAAGCAGAGATTTTAATATAAAATTCTATTAAGAAAAAATATAGAAGTTTTAAATAGCATGATATAAAATGTGGGTATATTCTACATGTGTGGGTGTATCCTACCTGTGAGTACATATATATTTTGTACTTTATACAGAAATAAAAGTATCCTTTTGTTATTATTAAAATGGAGGTCTGTGAAGTGGGAAGTCAAGGAGACTTACCTCAAAAGCACACTGGAATTCCCAACATAAGGTCATTAAAGTGCAAGTGTGAAGTGCAAAACAAATGTTTCCGATAATACACTGAAATGATCTCATAAGGAACAACTTGATAGTTTTTTATATGTATGTAAGGAAAAGCAATAGTTTATTATCCATGTAATTATTAAAGGAATCTTAAAGGCATACATTAGAATTATATCCTTGTTAAGAAAAACCCTATGGGTATTCCAAAATAATCATTATTTTGTTTATTTTTTTAGGTCAGTTAGTAAAAAATCATGTTTGAACTTTAAAACTCTGTCTACTGAATTTATGACCAAGTGTTATTTGCCAAGATCCAGGCATTTATACACAATTATTAGAATGAAACAGAAACTTCTTGTTCTTCCTTATTTCATTTTTTGTCTTCTACTCTTTGAAAGTAATGCTGCAGATCACTGATGAGATAGTAATTGGCTATATATCTTATATTCACTTTACTCACATGCAAAAATTGCTTTTCTAGTATTGCTTTTGTAGATAATTTAGTATCAATTTACTGTTAGTCAATTGAAAAAAAAAATGTATTAGGAGTGTTTCTACTTTATTAATATAGTAGACCCAAAAGTGTTGACATTCAAATTTTGAACTTTAGGGCAGAGCAGTAGTCATTTATTACAGTATTCAAACCCTGTGTTAAAGATTACTTACTAGTTGTAAGGACAAGGATTCTTTATATTTTAGGATACATTGCTCAATTTTTAAAAATCATTCCAACACATGAATTTTCATGAACCTGAAAATGTTTTAATTTCCCTTTAACATCTCAAAGAACAACTCTTCTCAAAAATGGTCAAGTTTAGATAGCCAATTTTATCGTATTTTCTTCCATACTCTTCACATTGTATAAGGTGAAGTCCATTTGAAGTACCCAACAATATGATGACTTTGTAGAAAGTCATTAAAGAAATGGCATTTATTCTGGTCTGTATATTTCTAATGCTCTTTATTTGGATTGAGGGAATAATCAATATATTGAACTACTTTCTCAACTTTAGAAGTAACTTGTACATAATTATTCAATGCAGATGTCTCAGATTTAATGAATGATAAATTATTGGTTATTTAAAAGGGCTGATTTTAGCCATGAGCTCTACATTTGATACACTAAATAGTGTGATAGACATTATAAAATGTAAAATGTCTGACAATGTAATATATGTTAACAGAAAAATGTATTTCTTTTAAATAATTGTAACTATCACTAAATAATGATCATGTTGAATAATGATACCAGTACTATAAATGGAGGGCACCTCTTACATCACTGGAAGATCTGGGAAATCTATTGTTGTTGCAGCTGTGTCAGATCAAGTTATATGGTTTAATTTTGTAATGCCTTAAAAAATAATTTAAACACACAGAATGTGTTGCCTTTCTATTATGCATAGAAACTGTTGAAAATTATTTGAATTACATTTCCATGACCAAATCAAATAGAAGGGAAACATATTTTCAAATGATAAAAATCTGTCTAGATAGTAAGTGAAGATTTACATATCACTCACAGGCAAATAAAGTTTTGTATTTAGAAACAAGTGAAGTAATATCCCTTCTTCCCTTTCATTATTTTCATGAATAAGCTTTTAGGAAAATATATAGTAAATATACTATAAACCTGCCTATATACTGACATGCATTAAACTGAACGGAATTGTGGAATAAATGTATAGTTCCCTTGATAAAGAGCATTTGATAAGGGGAAAGAAGGAGAGAAGGGAAGATTTTCTTTAAATAGTTCATGTTAGAATGTGGCTAAAATCCCAATTGGAAGTTACTGGTTATAATTTATAATCTTATGATTTTAGGCAAATGGCTAAAAAGAAGTGTGGAGATTTACAAAAACCAAGGAACAAAATTAGATTTTATTTTATTATAAAGGCATGTTCATTTTTATAATCACTGAATTTTTTTAACTCCAGAGTCAACTTTCTTATTTGAAATAGTCCATGGTATAAGTTAATAATTTACTATATATTATGAATCACTCAGTCTATTCTTTTTCTTTGTAGTCCTGGTGATAGAATCCAGGCCTTCATGTATACTTTGGCACACTCTCTTATCACTGAGCCACACAGCAGCCCCTATAAATCAGTCTATCTTAAGTTCTTTTACCCAGCATAATTTATTTGTTGATTATGAGGTTCTAGATATATTTTTCTAGATCAAAAGATATAAGATGGCAACCAAATTTTGAAACATCCAAGATACCTGATATATATCAGAAGATAGCTCTATAAAAATATAGAAGCATATACAGAAATACACACACACATATAATAAACATATATATATATAAACATGTACATGAATGCTCATGTGTGTACATATATGTGTGTGTGTGTGTATATATATATATTTCAGATATACACCTGATAAAAAAAATAAAGCCAATATTTGCTTGATAATTTTACTTTCAGGATAACACACGCTGAGGTTCAACAATCATTTAGTCTTCATTTAACATGTGGAAGTACTTTGATAACCAGTAATACAAAAGGAAATTATCAATCCTTTAATAACATATAGTTTGTGAATATAACAACAAAGATACAATATGAAATAGGCATTAAGTATGTACGAGGCACCTAATTAATTCAGAGAAGAAATTGAATAACTATTTGGTAGAGAAAACGGACAAAAAAGAGGTCTGGGAGAAGGAATCATGACCTGAGTCATATCTGAGTGGGGTTTTGAAGAATTTATAGCAATTTTCCCATACAAAAATACTGAGTGAAAGGGAAAATGTTTCAGGTAAATAGTCATGATATAGATTGTTGTTTAGAGGAACTGAGTAGTTCTGCATGACTATTTAGTAATTTATGTCACTTCCTGGGGCATGTATTAAAAATTAAATTGCTTAGTCCTATCCCAAAACTATGGAATTGGAATCTTGAAATTTAAAATACAGAGATGTACATTTTAACAACTCACTGAGTGATAATATGTATTGTTTTGTTTTCGATACGAAGTGTCTCCCAAAATCTCATGCATGAGACAATCGAGGTTTAACTGTGAAATGATTAGGTTATGAATCAACCTAATCAGTGATCTCCTGATAGGAATTAACTGGGTGATAACTGAAAGCAGGTAGGGTATGGCTGGAGGTAGGTCATTGGGGGCACATATTTGGAATATACATTTTGTATCTGGTTAGTAGAGTCTCTCTTCTTCCTGGGTGCCGAGTCTCTGGCTGCATTCCACCACACATTTTGAGGCACACATTATGTCATGCCTCACCTTCAGTCCCAAGGAATGGAGACCACCATCTATGGACTGAGACCTCTGAAACCATGAACCCCAATTAAAATTATCCTCCTCTAATTGTTCTTGTCAGGACCATTGGTCATAGCAGCAAAAAAGCTGACTAAAACATGCATGTTAAGGTTAGAAGACAACTACGAAATTGTGACCTGTTTAAGAAATTTGGTGCGATCAAGGACCTAACTACATTTCATTGGAATCATGTACTGGGATTATAGTATTGGATCACCATGATCATTTCTTACTTAAGAGGCTAATTCAGAGATAGTGGATTGGCTTCTGGAGTCAGACAGACAAGTAATCAGGTGTTATTTTGATTGAAAGTATAAGTGATGAGGACTTAGGACAATATTAACTGCAGTAAGAAAGGAGAGAAGGGATAGGATATGCCAAGTCTTTTTTATTTTTTTGGTACTAGAAAATTTAAAGACAGGACCCCACTGAGTTGCTTAGCACCTTGCTAAATTGCTGAGGCTGGCTTTGAACCCTCAATCCTCCTCCCCAGGCCCTGGGGTTATAGGTGTGCACCACCATGCCCAGCCCCAGGTGTCTTTAAGTCTTTCAGTGTTGAAAGCTATGTGCAAAGATACTCTTGTTGTCTCACATTCTGCACAGTACACATTTAATTTTCTTCAGCTATAAAAATAAGGAGTTAACTTTCAACGTCAAATATTATACAAATCACAGCTCTGCCAGCCTGACAATTTAAAAATCTCATGCTCTCTATAGCTATGCAACATATTCCTATGTGCCTCAAAGAAAAGTTGCAAAGATATTTTGGTTTAATTCATCTCAGTACAGCTATCAGTGTCAGTCTTATTTTAAGAATAACTTTATGGGGGATTTTGTTTGTTTTTGTTTTTAATATTCTCTCTACTTTGTTCTCATCCTTAACTATTTCTGGTTAAAATATCCCACTTCAGCTTACTTGGTCTTCATAGCCCAAGACAGCAACTGCCCTAGTTTGCCTCAAATCAAATGGAACAACTGTTCCCTGCTCCAGAATTACTGTAGTACTAACCATGTTCTCTTCCTGTTGTGTTTGTCTTACATTCCTTGCCTGAGATTCATGTTTGATCTGCTATGTGAGCTGAGGTTCAAATGCCATCAATGTCTCCCAAGAGTATTATAGACATGTTTGTATGCATGTTTCAAATTAACTTTAATTACCAATATCAACCTAAGTAAGATTTTTATAATAAGCTTAGAAAAGTCATTCTACATATATTATAGGAGGCAAATGCTTAAATCTGCAATGGAAAGAGATTTGTTAGCAATAAGAACTACGTATTGTGTAATTAGTGTGTGTTAAGTATAGTTACATAAACTAATGACAGTAAAATGCATTATTTGAGGAGATTTACAGCCTCATTGAAAAGAATCTTTATGTTAAAAAGACAAATAACATTTTGAAATCATGGAAAAAAACAACATACAGAAAGAAAACTGAACTCAAGCCTTATTCAACGGCTTACTACATCTTTCAATAAAGCATTTAGCTTCAATTACATTATTTATGAAACTGATAATACCTGCCTTTATGGGTACACTGAAGTTAAATATCACAGGAAGTTATTCAGTCATTTAACAAGTACATATTAAACCAGAAGTGCTGGAACATTAGGTTGTAGAAACACAGTGTAGCAACAAAACATATGGAGCTTGATATTCTAGTGGGTGAAATGAGAAGGAAAGATACACAAATAAATTGAGAGTAAAATACCAAAATGTGAAACAATGGCAAATGTCCTAAGGTAAGAAATATCTTGGCTTGTTAAGGAACAAAGAGAAGGCTACTGTGGCTGGAACACTAGATTTAGGTGAAAACTGACATGAAGTCTGGAAAGACAAACAGGACACTTAAAAATGCGCACATTGCTGCAATTCTTTTTATATGCTAGACATTACATGAAACACCTTCCATCTATGAACATTTCTTTTAATAGGATAACCTAATGGTTTAGGAACTGCTATTATTATCTTCATTTTACATGTGAGGAACTGATATCTTGCTCTAGGCTACAAATATAGTGTACCAAATATTTGAATTTAAGCATTCATATTCTAAATTTCAGATCATTTGGCAGAGGGAAGAGTGGTCCAATTAAAGAAGATGAAAACAAAGATGGAAGAAGAAGGGGAAAGTGAAAGAGGAGAGGTTCAGAGTGGGAGTAGGAAAGGGAAGAAAGCAGTTCAAAGATTGCATGAAGAAAACAAACAGCATGAAATATATATTCTGATTAATGCAAAAATTATATATGTATATGCATGCTTTTAGAAGTTGGAAAATATAAAACATGTTAAAATCATATAGTAATATGTGTAAATATTTTGTTTATATATATAATTGATTTTCTTTTATTTTTAAATAATCATTAAAAATATATATCAAATTTTAATAACATTAGATATCTCTGGAGAGGGAGTTGAGAAAACAGTATGTTGGGGCTGTAGCTCAGTGGTAGAGTGCTTGCCTAGCACACATGATCCCCAGCACTGAAGAAGAAAAAATAAGAGAAATAGAAAAAATAGTGAAAGGGAGAAAGAAAAGCAAACAGTGACTTTTGTTCTCATCTGTCATTGGATATCCGTACAAAACAAATGCTGGTTGTAAAGTGGAAAGAAGCACAAGGATTCTGACCATAAACTAAACTCTGAGACTCATCGAGGCTGTGAGTTAAACACTGGAAATCAGTTCTCTCTTTAGATAGAATTATGTGATATTTATCTTCTTAGTTGTGATTTGCTAACAAAACACTCTTGCTTTGAAGACTGCTTAAGGCATCTAGGAGAGAGATTTTAAATCTCTTCTGAACATCATTCCTTTTGTAATTTCCCACTGTTATCAAGTATTTTTCAGGTTAAGTCCTTAGAAATCCAACATGTCATTCTTCATGTAATAACTACTATTGCTTTGATTTTTGTCTACACCTCTGGATTTTTTTTTTTTTTTTTGAGGAGTCATCTTATTCTAGATTTCTGTAGTCTCCTAAGGAGAGTAAATGATTCTGGAGTTCACTGTTGTAAGTGTTCCTTGATAATGTGTTCATATATGCATCCCTGAAGTACAATAATAAACACAATAATAAGGAGTGGATAAAGTTATGGATAAAACCAGTAAGGTCATAAGTTTTAGTATTTGCTACTGTTTTATATGTTTGAAATCTTTCTTTGAGTTAAAGAGGGAAAGAGCTATAAGTATAGAGAAACTGAGGTAAGGTCTTTCAAATTTTTAAATTTCTACCACCACGATGTTCATGTTAAGTTTAGTGTAAATGTTGTAGTAAGTCTGAAATGATTTCTTAAGGTATCCCTCTTTAGTGTGATAAAATACATAAACAGAAAATCTTTAGCAACCGTAGCATGATCTTTTGCTTCTTTTTCACAGCTGAAAGAAGTCTAGAGGTGGGCAGTTTAAGGTGGTGCAGTGGGCATATGACATCACAAATGTCCTATCACCTCTCTTTCTACTCTGCTGTCTGTAGCATGTGACCTTTGTCTTCCTGATCACAGGATGGTTCCTGTATCTCAAGTCCCAGAACCTTATTGCAAGCATTAAGCAGAAGGAAGCATTGCAAAAGAGCAGTGCCAATTGAGGGAAGGCAAAACTCTCCCTCTTTTTTTTTCTGACTTCTTGTATAGCACGGAGTCCTGAAGGAAACTTTAGCTACAAAGGAATCTAGGAAATGAAAATTTAAGTTGCAAAAATAATACTAGTAAGACTAGTAAGGTGGAAAAGAAAAATGTACATTGGATATGTTGCAGTATCTGTTGGAGTCTATTTGCCTATAAAACATTCTCAGCCAAACCTCCTCAAAAACACCATAAGCATCCCTACCTCCCTCCTTGTGAGGAACAATAGTCTGAAATAAAATCCAGTTTTTATAAGATTCCCAAAGTACTAAATTTTACCTTGGTCTTAAACAGACTCCTTTCATTAAGATTTCTGCAATATTTTTGTTAAGGTAGTATGAATGCTTGCAAATTTCTTATTAAGAGGAAACACATTCTGTAGAATATGTGGAAGAAAAAAATCTGACTTAAAAGGATCCAGTAAGTGGATATTGGTAAATCCAGTTGATATACAGTTAGGTAGTTCAAGAAAATTAAAGAAAAATTTGAATGTAGACTTCAGCAGATAGTTGCATTGATAGGAGAAGATTAGACAGAGATGGGTAAATGAGAGAGAGTGATCAAAGATGATACTGAAACTTAGATGTGTGATGGATATAGAAAGGAAAGCTCTACATTTTTACTCTCCAAAATTTATATTATCTTTATGGAAGAAGTAGAGATCATAATATGCATCCTTCTCAATGAAATAACAATATAATCTCTTACTTCTGAATGCTACACTTCAATTTAAAAAGAATGTCATTGGAAAATAGCAAATATTTTCATTACTCACTGCTTAGTATGAGTCAAATTTCATGCAAAATATTCCAGTGTTACTTCATTTAATCATTATAACAATCTAATAATAAAAGAGATATATTTTCTTTCACAGATGTAGAAGTTATTTAGGAAAGATCACACAACAAGGATTTATACTCAATTTTGACTTGCTACGAAACACAAAAGACATATCCTTCTTCCTTTATTATACAGCTTTCCACACATTATCATTCATATCCCATATATTTGCATTTTTGTAGATGAGCTATTAAACGCAAGAGCATCTCTAAGTTTTAATATGGATGTGGAGATTACATTGGAAGGGAATTTCCTTTCTAGGACTCCTAGACAGCTCTTAGCACTTTCCCCCACTCTCGAACTCTCTGTGCTGGAAAGGAAGGAGTTTCGATTCAAGACATTTGAATTCTGGAAAGTTTCAGATCTCAAATACAAGATATTGTCAGTATTTCCAGAGAATGTAGAGACCTGGAAGAGGAGAGAGTGTGTCTGGTAGAAGTGAAAGTTATTGGAGCCAGACTCTGCTGAAGTCAAATGTTGAGGGCTTCAAAGTTAGGTCTTCAGGAATGGAACCACAGATTCAGTGTCACCAATACTTCTCACCCTTGTACTTCTCATCTTCACTTCTGCTTTTCCTTGGTGTTTATCACACCCTTCCAAAACAAAAACAAAAACAAAAACACTTCTTGGACTCAATAGATTTATTTTCAAAAGGATTATTTCAAGGAAAATAATAGGACTGCTAAAATGTGGAGAAAGCTCTGACCAGAAGATATGCAAGCCTCATAAGGATTAGATAAAAAGGTTTTTCTTTCAGGGAGAATTAAGCAAGGTTAGAAGTGGGGCAAAGAACCAGCACGATTGGTCAGAGGATCAGAAAACATTTTATACCGAGCTCAGCCATTTTCCAGGAGGGTTTATATGCTGCTTTAGACTGAAAATGGATCCAAGTACAGGGATATGAGGAAAGGAGAAAAAAGTTAACCCAGTATTTTCTCCAAATTTGTCAGTAGGAATAAAACACTCCAGCTAATTATTTATAGGACAAAGAATGTAAATTTGGAGCATCTGTGAGGGTGGGAGAATTTCTTGACTACTGTTTTCTCAGAATCACAGACTTTCATAAATTCAACATTCTCATGTCCTACTATACAGATGTCTCATTTTTGTAGTGGTTCTCCCCTATGTATACACTTCTAATGTTCATAATCAAAAAGCAAAAGAGACCTATCCAACCTTGTCTAATTGGAAAGTCCTATACAATGATACTGAGATGCCATGTGCCAATTCTGTACTCAGTGAAAATAAGGGACAATGATATAGAATGCTGTTTATGTCGTTCAGTAGGGAGGCACTAACATCCATCCTTTGTTGGATTTATTCCCTCAAAGAAAAAGAAAACAATTACTAGAACTAGTCACCTAAGATAGTGGAAAATGATTAAAAGTAATTTTTAGATCTAAATTAAAATGATACAAATGATATCTTGATCTGTGTGAAAACAGTATTTGGAGTGTGGTACTTTACCATCCTGGTTACTGGTCTATCTCAAAGCCAGTATTAAAGCAAATTTTGAAGCCCAGAAAACAGTGACTTTGGAGTGTAAATTTATACTCTTTTAAAATAACAGTGGCTTAAAAGTATACTACTTTTCCTTTTATTGGGAACAAACAACTTTAGACTTACACCTTGAGCAACATATCATTTTATTTTCCTATGTTAGAAAAACAAATCTTGGGAATCATATAAATGTTATGTCTTTTTTTTTTTTTTTTTTGCCAAAGAAACTTTTATTTCTTATGTTCTGGTATCTCCCTACTTCCTGGCACATAATAAGTGATTAATAACATCTGTCAAATGAATACATAAAATAATAAAGTTACTTACTGAATAAAAAAAAAAAGAAAAAAGAAAAAATAAATAAATTATGCTGGTCAGCAAAAGGCAATAGCTACTGTATTACACCATGCCTTATTTCTTTATGATTATTGTGGAAATTTCACTTTCAATTATGCATAGGTGGACAATGGTTTGCAAAGATCTGAAGGCTCACAGTAGTATATGCGTCAAACAGCTTAATATCTCTGGCACTTGAATGCCTCAGGACATGTGAGTAGTAGACGTCTCTTTATCTCTCACTTCAGTGCATAGAGGTAAATGTACGTTCATGTTGACACATTTTGCATCTCTTTTTCAAGCGAGTCTGTGTGGTGTTGATGTTTTAAGCTACCACTTGAACTATCAAATGCAATGTATTCAAGTTGAACCCCAGTTTAAGTGGTAGCTTAAAACATCAACACCACACAGAGTCCCTTGAAAAAGCTTTGCTGTTACTGCAACTACCCTATGGTGAGAAATAAAACAGTAGTTATTAAAGAGTTGTAAGATGAGCTATCCGAAAGTAACAAATGACATAATTACTTAAATTTAATAATTGGGGCATATGTAATATAAATTTGGATTATATCCTGTACTTTTATAACTAATCTTTTTCAAACAGTAAAATTAAATTTCCAATTGGTTCCTAGGGATTTTTCAATGCTATTCTTAGTCTCCATTTATAAGACAAATTAGTAATGAGCAAATAGGAAAATTTTAGAAAATGTATTCCTAAAAGTAATAATAAAAACTAGAATTTTAACTTTTTAGAAAATATCACGGAAATGAAGTTACTCTCACTTTGATTTTCATAGATGAATTTAATCCCATTCTGTTGAACTGGATTTTGAGGTTTAATCATTTCTAAATGAATACTTGGAGAATTGAAATCTTTAAGAAAGGGCCCTTTCTCTCCCTTCCTTCCTTCTTTCCTTCCTTCCTTCTTTCCTTCCTTCTTTCTGTTCTTTCTTCTTTTTAATTTTTAATTTTAGATAAATGGGTTTCAAAGTGGTAAAAAGTAACCACTACCCAAATGTTGATTGTTAAATTTTCTCTGTATTGTTCTTGATAAGGATGAAATAAAAATGTTGTACCTCGTTCCAACTATTAGAAATTATCATCACCACTTCCTTGTGTTTTCCCGACAGTAAAAAATGAGTGTGATGTTTCTTTTCTTCACCTCTTAAAAACTTACTATTTGATAAGAATCAACATTATGTGTGAATTCTTAGGAAGATTAATCTAATAGTTTAAGTTTCTTGACTATGTGGGTTGTTGAAGGAAAAAATATTAGGAACATGAAAAGAGCTAAGTTTAAGTCTCTAATTTTCCTGTAGCCAACTACATGAACAAATGGCTTAGGTATTTTTCCCCCACCATAGGGATAACATTTTGCCAGTGAATTTTTAAAATAAGCTTAGACTGCACAAAGAGACTGCCACTAAATACACAGTAGTTACTAAAATTCTATCTTCAGTTTTATACTTGTCCTACAGGGTGCCTTTTTTCTGACAACTTTCAAGTGATGGATCTGGACAGCTATGGTGGAGTTTATTTCATCTTGCTTAATTTCCTACACTTACTTGCAATGCCTACCTCCAGAGAAAGCTGATTGATGAGAGCTGCCTTCCTTTTGTATGTATATGTGCTTCTTAAAGTTCACACTTTGCTGAAGACCATTCTGTTGTCACTGAGGAAATATGTGCCGGCCCTGGGGGGCTAAAAATAAAACCCAATGTGGCTGAAGGCAAACCATCTGGAGTCTCATACAACTCTCAGGTTCTGGGGCATTACTTCACTGTCTTTCCACTCTTCAGCATCTAGATAAAATATTCTCTCCTGATTTTATATCTCTCAAACTCATTTGTTCAGTAATTCTAGAAAATAAGTAAATTGGCAAAGAGCCTTTCATGCCAGATCTTCAATAAATGTGATCAATCTTTTCAACTTTATTACCCATTGAATTCTTCAGAAAACATTTGTGAAAATACGTCAGACATTCTAATTTAGCAAACTTGGGGTAGTATAGTGCATGCCTGATTTAAAAATTTCACAGATGATTCTAGTATATGTCAAAGTTTAAAAACTTCTAAGTTTATATCTTCAACACAAGATTGAGAACATGTTGTATACTGACTTTTGAACTTCTTAAATAAGGAATTAGAAAATAAAGACTTGGAAGTATTAATTCTTTGATATTAATAGTCAGGTTTGTTAAATCACTCGGTGTCTCTCTGTCATTAAGTGTAAAGAGAAGTAGACATGTTGGAGAAGCTGAGATACAATTTTAGGCTCTCCAATTTTGATTTTGCATATAAGGACAAGATTTATAATTGATTCAATCCTCATCACATTTCAGTTATTTAACAAAGTATTTCACCCAGATTATCTGGTAAATATTATTTTCCTCATCCAATACCCAAGGAAAGTGAATCTAGGAGAGCTGAGGATCCTTGAGAGAAGCCCAAGTTCATATTCCCCAAGAAGGGGCAGAAGGAGAATATTGGCCCTAGAGATTCTGGCTGACTCTAGACCCTTCTTCCTCCAAATTGCTCAACCTTCTCTAGGAGTAAAATGAAAATTATAATCTAATATTAGGCTCTGGATTCTTCCTCTGTAATTTCTAGTATTATTTTTTTATAGTGAAGTTCTGAAACTATCTTTTTGTTTAAGATATATATCTAGACTGTCACAAGCATACACACACACAAATCTCCTAACTGAAAGATATCACTCAGTTACACTTAATGATTATAAAACTAATAAAGTAAAGATGTCTTTGTGATGATTTTTAAGACCTTTGGAATACTTCAGTTACAAACTAATTTAGCATATGACTTAGCTTCAAGGAACAGAAAAATTCCAAGTAATAATTACTTCAGTAAGAATGACAGTTTACTTCCTATAATGAAGCCTGGATTTAAAATGCCGTTCAGCTCATACTAAACCAGGTTCCTTCTAGCTTGCCACTCTTCCTGTTTAGAAAGTTTTCACCCTTATCCTCATGATCTACAATGGAGATATTTCAAGTTACAAGGAAAAGAACGGAAAAAAGAAGGAAAAAAAAATCCCATTCCTCCAAAAAGACTTAGTCCCTACATCAAAGAGAAAGAGGAGAGAGTTGTGTAGTCTTTTAAACTTACAACTGAAAACCAGGATTTCTACTGCTAAAAAAAAAAGTAAAAATGAACATTTGGTAGAAACTAGTACCTCCTGCTACCTGAGATTAGTAGATCTTAACTTAAAATAAATGTAAATCAATTACTTAGTCATCACAAAGTTGAGATTTGACTTAAAAAGTTCAAATTATCTTTATTTTAAGAAGATAAAATAATTACTGAGAGATTCCAATATGGTTCACTCTAATATGTTTCCCTTAACATCCTTAAATGTACATAAATTTTGAATCTTTCCAGGGTAGATGAATGAGTATGTGTTAAGGAAACAAGTTTTGCCTCTTGCTAAGTGTTTTCTCATTACCTCCCTGGGCAATGTTTATAGTTGCCTGCTCAACATAACAGTTCTTAAGAAGCAGTCAGGCCCTGACCATGCTCCCAACGATTCTGCTCTTTGGGAAAAGGGCGTGACTCTCTGGGCTACCTTCATGGTTACTAAGTCAGTATGTCTTCACAGTCTGAACTGCCCAGATTCAAATTATTAGCTCCCTGATATGTCTAAGTACTCATGGAGTACTACAGTCAATGAACTCCACTCTCAATACTACATTGCTGAATAGATTTTACAATGGATATGTCAAAATATTTAAAAATTTCCTATATGACTATTAAACATCTGCACTTCTCCTGGCTTTGTCTTTGTCCTGATCTCTAGATCTCTAATGTTATTCTACTTTAATTAAACTTTAAAGAATTATTTTTCAAACTCTTGGATGCCATAGCATTCCCCAAGAATTTTTTTTTTTTTGCCAAATTTATGGACAAACAAGCAGGCATATTTCAGAGCTAAATGTGAACTGCACACATGGGTATGGATGCTCCCTGCTGAGGAATGGATTTTTAAAAAATAAATGACTAAAAACTCATGATCTGTTAAAGGTAAAAAGCAACTCCATCTGTTCTATTTACTTTGGGCTGAAATTCTCCATCTTGTTTTTCTCAAGAATATAGATCTTATTAGAAATCTAGCAACTAACATAGATTCTTAAAAAATAATTGGTCCATAGCTTTTATTCTTTTAGGAGCAGAAACAAATTGTTCCTAGGAGACAAACTTGAAATATAGTAAGCAGTATTCAGTTGTCATAGCTTTATTTTCCTTAACATTGGACATAATTGACTTTATCCCTTTCTCAATATCCAACTTTGCCCTTACTTCAATATGCTGCTAACAGAAGGAAAAAGGGTTCAATTGTTTGACCCAAATTCTCGACATCCAGATGACATTTTGGAAACCTTTCTAGGAACCCATTTTCAGTTAATGGATTCTTATGATTTCTTAGACAAAAAAGAGAAAATGAAAGTTTCTGGCATACAGAAATTTAGAACTTTATTACTTAAAAATTCTGATATATTGTGAATGCTATTGGCAGGAATTACTTCTGCTTGTTTCCAAAAATGGATATTGTGAACAAAATTTAAGAGAAAAATAAGAATGGTTCTATTGTGGAATGTCAGGATCCTGGCCTATTTTTAATAGGAAGTGATTACTATTACAATTAGGAATCTCTTCATGGAGAAGAATCTCACTTTACCTGCTGTCTTGCCTTTAATATGTCAGAAGTTTGGCCTGAGATGTTATTATTCATACACCTTCCTTTTTACCATCATTAAATACAATTGGAGTGTCCACATGCAACTATGTAGTGTTTGATGGGATTTTTCTAAAGCTTCATGGACATGCCCAGTGTGGTTGCAGGGAATGCTATCAAATAAGGTTTTGTGGAACTCAAAGATGGTTTAAGTAAAGAAGTAAGCATCTTCTTGTTTTTTATTTTTACCTAACTCCCTGCATTACCACATGATTTCTGGTTATGTGTGTATTACCCATTTTCATTGATTCTAAATTCATTCTGATATTAAAAGAGTCTCTCTCCTTTTCTGAAGAGTTAGGGTTGATTTTACCTCACTCTTCTTATCTTGATTCATTAATGTGACTTGTATATGATTTATAGCTACCATCCACTCTTCTGCTTCCTATCTTGCTACTTGTAAATTTCCCATTTGAGGTACTTCAGCTTTTCTTTGAACATTCTTGCAATTTATGTGAAAAATATTTTTTTAAAAAAGTATTTAAAGAGGCTGCAGCTGGAGGCTGCAGGCAAGTGAAAACACTTTAACAGGGGAATTCCATTAAAGATTGAAAAGCACTATTCGGTGTTTGAGTGGGTCCCTTGAGAGTGTAAGAAGAAAAAGCAATCTCCTTGCTTCATGCACGAAAAAGGATTCTTTCGTACTTCACGGACATACTGTGAAGCATCAAATTTGCAGAATGCCACTTGTTATGCTCTACTCACATAATAGATTTAGGTAAGTTTTTGGCTCTTTAAAAAAATCGTCACTGCCTTTCTATTTTGTTCAAAGGAATAGTATCACTTGTTGGGTTCCACTGCAACAACAAAATCACAATTTTGGCTTACATTTTTTCCCTTTTTTAAAGGACCAAGGAAGCACTTCTGAAGATTATGGAGGACATGAAAAAACAATACCAGCTTGTGGACAGTAGCTCAAGGCATCTATATTATAGATATTATGTAGGAAATTGCATAGGTTTTATGAATGTGTCAGACTCCAGCCTGGGTACTAGCTCTTCCCCTTAAAAACTATATCACTGAACTTTTTTGAAATGCTGTTTCCTATATATGTCAAAAGATATTTGTAATTTTAATTTGATAAAGTAGGTGTAGAATCAAAATGGAAAATGTCTTTCAAAGACCTTGCCTAGAACCAAAGCAAAACTTATGGTGTATGCCCTTTCCCACATTTTTTGGAATTAGAAAGGTATGTTTCAAAAGAAAAAGTGGGAAAAAATAAATGAAAAAGAATGGAAAGAAGCAAAGTGCAACATTCACTCCATTTGAGGTTTGTTTTGTTTCCTTGTTTGTATAAACTTCCCTGCAATCTGATCATCTTCTGGGAAAGACACTCTAATTTTTTTTTGTGGAGCAGTTCCTCCTCCACTGCAGTATGACTTAGTGGAACCCTTAGTTGTGGTGTCATCTGTGAATTTTTTGATTATGCTCTTAAAGGTTTATTTCTCACTCATGCAATGGCTAGTACAGAACTCTTGCCTTCCTCATTTTTCTACTCACCAAAGAATTCAATTATGAAACCATTTCACCAAAGGAGATTATTAAGAGTTGATAGGACCTGATGGATGCTTCCTAAATGAAATCCATAAATGCCTGCAAAAGGAAAAAACTCAACTAAGATTTGATATTTAGTCATTTTCATTTATTATAAAATTAGTGTAATTACACTAAAAAATCCCACACCAGTTTAACATCTTCTTTGTTCATGACCATCTCTAGGCCTTCTACCACATATTCCAGGTCCAAATTCCCTTGACTGGATTGTTTTTTTTTTTTTTTTTTTTTCAGTACTAGGAAATTGAACCTAGAGGTACCTCACCACTGAGATAGAGTGCCAACTCTTTTCATCTTTTTATTTTGAGACAGGGTCCTGCTAGATTGCTGATGCTGGCCTTAAACGTGCCATCTTCCTTCCCCATCCTCCCAATTAGCTGGAATTATAGGTGTGCACCACCATACCCAGTTCCCCCGACTCTTACATCCTGTGAATGCTGTTCTTGCCCATACCTTTATATTTCTGTTAACTATATTTTAGAGTTAAGAATAACTTTAATTATAATTCCCATATTATTTTCTTTCCTTAAAGACATTATCTCACAGGTTGATAACTAAAAGACAACTGTAAGAAAAAAGCATCATTCAGAAATGTTTTGATACATTTTATTAATCTACCTGTCTTTCTACTTTGAATATCTGCCATACATATTTCTGCCAGCAGGTAAACAAATATCTGCTGATCATTATTCTTGTTCTGGCATGTGCCTAGCCATTCATATTACACTTTTGTGCAGTCTCCCTCCAGTCATTATGCAAGCTTTATTCCCTGGTATACTTCCTATATTTTTGATTCAGGGCCACAAATGTTTAGCAAACTAAATAAGTATAGGTTAAGTTGTCTTGTTCTATTATAAATTCATGCTGTTCCATGGAAACTGAGCTCTTTTGCTTCAAATGAATACTTGTGTTCACTCCTTTGAAAATTTTCAATGAACTGTTCATTTTGTTTCCACCCAATCAACAAATGGGGAGCCATACAGTAAGGCATGCAGACAGCAGACATTAGAAAATATTGTAATTTTGCAGAAGCACAGGTTAAGGGTCCACTGCACATTATCTATGTGATCACAAGTTATTTACCCTACCCTATATTTCATCTGTTAATCATGGGTTGCAATACATCTTTCTTTTTTTAAAACTTATAACACACAAGTAGATGTTTAACAATTATCTTTCACCTAGGTCTATTTTCACCTCATTATTCAGCACTTTATACCTCTCTCCTCCACCATTCACACAAATTTCTAGTCTTTGTGTGATATGGGCAGTTGACTATGAGTTAGGAAAGATGGATGTAACAGTATTTAAGTTATTCCTACTTTTTTTTTATTATTTCAACTTTATACACATTGCCTGCTGCTCTATGTCATTTAAACCTTCTTTATTATCTCTCAGTCATCCTGAATTATGTTTAACATCTCTCAAACTCTAATATCTCTTCCCAAGTCTCTTTCTTCTTATTAAATTAGATCTTTTTTAATCCTTTAAATAAGTTTCTCAATGGAGTAGTGATAAGTTCATATCAGTGCTTCGTAATAATCTGAAACTACTCAATGATACAGAACAGAGGACACGGACACAAACCCAAATAAATACAATTTGTTCATACTAGACAAAGGTGCCAAAAACATGCAATGAAGAAAAGATAGCCTCTTCAACAAATGGTGCTGGGAAAACTGGAAAACCAAATGCAACAGAATGAAAATAAATCCCTATCTCTCACCCTGCACAAAACTCAACTCAAAATTGATCAAGGACCTTGGAATCAGACCAAAGACCCTGCATCTTATAGAAGAAAAAGTAGGTCCAAATCTTCAACATGTTGGCTTAGGATCAGTCTTCCTTAACAGGATCCCATAGCACAAGAAATAGAAGCAAGAATCAATAACTGGGATAGATTCAAACTAAATAGCTTTCTCTCAGCAAAGGAAACTATCAGCAGTGTGAAGAGAGAGTCTACAGAGTGGGAAAAAATCTTTGCCACTCATACTTCAAATAGAGCACTAATTTCCAGAATCTAGAAAGAACTCAAAAAACTCTACACCAAGAATATAAATAACCCAATCAACAAATGGGCTAAGGAAGTGAACGGACAATTCACAGAAGATCTACAATCAACAGATATATGAAAAAGTGTTCAACATCTCTAGTAATAAGAGAAATGCAAATCAAAACTACCCTAAGATTCCATCTCACCCCAATTAGAATGGCGATTATCAAGAACACAAGCAACAATAGGTTTTGATGAGGATGTGGGGATAAAGGTACACTCATACATTACTGGTGGGGTTGCAAATTAGTGCGGCCACTCTGGAAAGCAGTGTGGAGATTCCTTAGAAAACTTGGAATGGAACCACCATTTGACCCAGCTGTTCCACTACTAGGCCTATACCCAAAGGACTTAAAATCAGCACACTACAAAGATGCAGCCCCATCAATATTCATAACTGCTCAATTCACAATAGCCAGACTGTGGAACCAACCTAGATATCCTTCAATTGATGAATGGATAAAGAAACTGTGGTATATATATACAATGGAATATTACTCAGCTATAAAGAATAATAAAATTATGGCATTTGCAGGCAAATGGATGAAATTGGAGAATATCATGCTAAGTGAGATAAGCCAATCTCAAAAAACCAAAGGATGATTGATTTCGCTGATAAGAGAATGATGATACATAATGGGGGGGAGGCAAGAATGGAGGAAGGAGGAACTGTATAGAAAAGGGGTGGGAAGGGTTGGGGGGAAGGAAAAAAATAACAGAATGAATCAAAGACCATTGCCCTATGTAAATGTATGATTTCACAAATGGTACGCCTCTACTTCATGTACAACCAGAGAAACAAGTTGTACCCCATTTGTTTACATAAAAAAAAATCTGAAACTCCATGGACATTGTACTCTAAGTATTATGTGTCTGAAACAATTATGGATTTCATTCTGTAATTTTGATATTAGTATACTCTGCCAATGTATTCATAAACTCTGTTCACATTTAACTTACTTATTAGTATTACACAACAGCACATATCCACTGAGAATGTGCTTTGGGAATTCAATGGATAGTATTTATTTTCCTTCAATTTATTGAGATGATTCTATTGTGTATTTGTATTTTATTTTTAGAAAATAATTTTAAATTTTTGAAAAATCTCTTTTGTTATATTAATATCTGGCAAGGAAGATAGGAATAGAGTACACTGTGTACAATTCTACCAAACTTAAATGTGTTTTGTTCTCTAGAATTGAGGCAGAATCTCAATAATGGTTATTAGAATTTTTTAGTGTTATATTTTTTCCTAGTGGGTGGTTTGTATTTTAATTATAGTTTTGGAGTAGTAGTGAATATTAAATGGCACACATTTCTACAGGGACACCAGTGGTGTGCATATGAATAAGCACACTCTCTGCTTATCTACTAAGATTAGGAGGACATTCCTTTTTATTGAAAATTATGCTAATTTTCAGGACAATCTTGTAGTTTAATTTAGGTATCAGTCTTTTATATCTTTTGAAGCTGGTTTTAAACTTGCTGTAGACTATAACATCTGTTCATGTCATGTATGTGTCATTATCTCTCCCCACCCTTCCAAAATTATTTTATTCCTGAATAGAGTATTTAAACTTTGAATGAGACTCTTCTTGCAATGATTTCCTAATAACTTTAATAATCCATAAAGTTTAATTTCCAAACAAAAAATTTACAAAAAATTTAAATAGATTTTTTAATAGGTATTAGAAATTCAAGTGATATGCACATTTTCTTCTTTTTGCAACTCAAAAGTGAGTGACTGTATTACCAAAAATCAGTTAAGTCCTCATGAGTTATACTCTGGAAAACAACTATTTTGCCTAGAAGGGGGGGTTTGTTTAAGCAGGGCTGTGTGACCTTTCTGATAATGCAGGAGATTTGGAGTCCTAAAGAGAATGTTTCATTTTTTTCCTCTATTGTAGCATTTACCTCTGCATTAACATTAAATCCTAATTAAAGGAACATTGTATAATTTAAAAGAGCCTCTGTTGTACAAATGTGCCCAAGTCCCAAAATCTCCTGAAACCTCTTGTTTTGTTCAAGTCAACTATTGTACAGAACTTCTTTAGCATTGGTATGCTAACATATCTCCATTCAGTTTTAGGTGTATAGAAGCAAGTCTCTTGACTACTGTGTCTCCTAATGATCCAATTATTTCTTCCTACTTGATTAAAATTGCTCAATATCACCAATGAATATTAAATTATGCAATTAATTTTAAATTTGCTCTTATAATTATTAAAATCTGCTATTATAGAATATGTTATCATGTTACCTGATACCTTTTCTATCAACTGGCTAGCAAAATACTGCACTTTATAAACAATATGTGGACTTGTTCATCTTATTCTTAGAACTGACTTTTTTTCTTTCTTTTTTTTCCTGAACCCACGTCCTGTGAATACTACACACGTACTCTTGCACAAGCTTCATCCCCCATCCCATAGAGATGATTTTAATGACTTTTATTTCACTGTTATGTTTTGAGTAAAATAACAAAACAAAACAAAACTCACCTTCATGTAAAACAAATCATTAAAGACAGATACCCAAGTGAGTGTTTGTGGAGACAGTTGAATTGCCAGTTCTAAGAGCTGAGGGAGCAAATTATGGAAAGCAAGTATAGTATGATATCATTTATAACCACAGTTGTAAGAAAATTGTGTATTATATGTTTAAATAATTGAATAATATTCTTTTCAAAATTATTCTGTCTGTTAATGAGATTTAAGGTCTTTTATTTTGTTCAGGAAGAAAAGTAGAGGAAAATTTTATTGAAGGAACTTCAAACTTACATGGCAAAAGGCATTAGTGTTAGGATGAATAAATAGATCCAGTAAATTTACCAAGAAAAAAATATGTGGCTGAAATGTATTTTCTTTTATAGTTTCTTGTTTTCTTCTCTAGAGAAAGGAGATCTTTTATTGTTGTGTAAATATTTTCTTTATAGGACTAAAAAATATTCCTTTTGCAGTATAATTCAAACCTAACCCAGGTAATTACTGTATTATATTATGTGTCACATATAAATTAGATAAAGTGTAGTATTAGCTATAGTACATTGAATTATTTATTCAATATCTTGTATATATGCATTTATATTTTAACCACAAATGTCATGCACTTGTCTTAGGTCGTTCCCCTAACCAGTCAGGTAACACCACTAGGGGACTAATGAAATAAGCTAATCACATGTGTGAATAGCTTAGGGTAGAATGTAATTAGACTTATTCAAACTTGTAAAATTACTGAATAAAAAAGGAAAGTTAGAAATCTCTTGATCTGAAACACATTTTGCATGCCCATATTAATATAGAATTTTCTCTTTGACTGAAAGTTTAATAAGAAATCCAATTAGTGTACAATTTCCTTACAAAATTTATTACCAAACCAAGGTTAAAATATTCTTGTCTCTTCATTTATTTTGCTGGCACAAAATTTCTCTTCTCTCTCTCTCTCTCTTATCTTTTCCTCAGGTAGAGCATATTGTGCTGATTTTGAGAGACGAGATTCCAGTATGACACACATGACAACTCTGCATTTATGTTGCATCTGTTATTTCTATTTTGCCTCTAGTCTTGACTGTGATCCCAGGCAACACAATATGTTACCATTTAATTTTATAATAAGCCATTTGCACAGCAATTTTTTTGTTTGTTTTTTTTTTTTAGCAACATTTATAAATAAAGAAACTGCTAGAATAGGTCTGTTGAAGACTTAGGCAAAAAAGGAAAATGATGCCATCAATGAGGAATTAATTCTTCAGTTATTTTAAAATGGCTTGTGAGTTTCCTCTTAGATATAAAGAGACAAAATGTGAGAAAGAGAATCACTTATACTAGTGACTTAAATACTTATTTCTGGGTTAAATGTATGCTTTTGTTACACTTTTTTGAAGCTGAGATTCCTTTTCTTTTAAATATTTGGCTTCAAGTAACAAGATTAGAATATTAAATTTCACACATGGCAATTATACTTGTAACATTTTTCCTTTATTGAAAAAATAAAATGTGTAAACTACTGAAACATAAATAGATGAATTTTGGTATAAGAAGCTATAGTTACAACTTTAGGGTATTTAACTTTTGGGACTTAATTATGCTACTACTTTCAATGTCTTTTTTCTTAGGCCATATTTTAATTAGTTTTTATCTGGAACCCTGTACTTAAAATATTTTATTTTCTTTCAAAAACACATTGGAAACTACAAATGCCTGCCAATCAGAATTTCTCATCAAAATCAGATAACCAGTAGTCTTACTATTAGCAAAGATGGTGGATGATTTTGTTAGTCTTCATAATTTTGGTGAGCAGTGTACAGTGGTTAGTAAATGGTCAATAGCCATATGCTACACTGGTAAAGTACTGGAAATATTATTCAGGTGACTAGATATTTGTTTTTTTTGAAGTTAATAGTCTCTCAGATCCCATAAAAAATGTAAAGAAAGAACTATATGAAAATAAACTTGCATAGCCAAAATTAAGAGGGTAGTAAGGAGGGTGGATACAACCAAAGCCCTTTATATGCATGTATGGACATCAAAATGAAACCCATTAGTTTGTACAATCAATACACACTAAAAATTAAGTAATTTGTTTAAAACAAAAAATACTCTCAGATTTTAAGGAGAATATCAAGATTGCATTGTAGTAAGTTGTCTCTGTCAAGTGAATATTTCTTTTGTTTTCATCTGTTCATTCAACACAGGTATTTTATGTGCATCTAGTATACAATAGGCTCTGTGCTACATACACTCTGGTGTAATGACTGGACTGGTTTCTATAGTCACTGGTCTCATAGAACTTACAGTTAGTGATGCACTCAGATATGTAGAGGTGCCATTGTAATGAGTGCCATTGCAGGGATGGTTATTAAAATGGACACTAAAGGGGTTTTCAGTGCAGGTTTGAGTAACACAGGAGGGCTTCTGGAGCAATGCGATCCTCAGTTTGAGAATAAAGAACGTGTAGGAGTTAGAGATGAATGTTTCTGAGGGAAGGAAAAAGGATAAATGTTTTCAGTAAAATGATACAGAAAAGTGCTTTGAGAAAAATGCAGGGTGTTCAGTGAATTCCACTGTAGTAAAGTCCACTTTCTTTATTCAGAGGTTCGAAATCTGTGGACTCAACCAAATTCAAATCAAAAATAATTTTAAAAAGCGCATCTTTTCTGAACATATAGACTTCCAATTTTATTCCCTGAACAATATATTATTACTACTGTTTGCACAGCTTTTACACTGTATTGAATATTATAAGTAATCTAGTGGTGACATAGAGTAATCTAGTGGTGATAAAATGTGCATTTATTTTATGCAATACTATACCATTTTATATAAAGGTCTTGAGCGTCTGCATATTTTGATACTTGCTGAGTCCTTTGTTACTTGAGGGTGTCTGTATTTAAGTATAAGCTGTGAGATGTGAGGCTACAGAGATAAGTTAGAATTGCGCCAAGGAGAGCCTGCCTTCATT
The DNA here is from genome assembly GCF_902686445.1 of Sciurus carolinensis. Lineage (NCBI taxonomy): Eukaryota > Metazoa > Chordata > Mammalia > Rodentia > Sciuridae > Sciurus > Sciurus carolinensis. Next base: position 107,136,026 of record NC_062217.1, on the reverse strand, counting down.
GTGAAAGGATGAGGACCTTGAAAGAGTTTATCAAAAGTATAACATGAGCTAAATGTATTTATGTGGGTTTGCTTCTATGTCTTCTATTCTGTACCATTGGTCTACCTATTTTGGTGCCAATACCATGCCATTTTTTTTACCATTGCTCTGTAGTATTGTTGAAGGTCTGGTATTGTGATAACTCCTGCTTCACTCTTCCTGCTAAGGATTGCTTCAGCTATTCTGGGTCTCTTATTCTTCCAAATGAATTTCATGATTGATTTCTCTACTTCTATGAGGTATGTTGTTGGGATTTTAATTGGAATTGCATTGAATCTGTATAGTGCATTTGGTAGTATGGCCATTTTGACAATATTAATTCTGCCTATCTAAGAACATGGGAGATCTTTCCATTGTCTAAGGTTTTCTTTAATTTCTTTCTTTAGTGTTCTGTAGTTTTCATTGTAGAGTTCTTTTGTCTCTTTTGCTAGATTGATTCCCAAATATTTTATTTTTTCGAGGCTATTGTAAATGGAGTAGTTTTCCTAATCTCTCTTTCAGAGGGTTCATCACTTATGAATAGAAATGCATTAAATTTATGAGTGTTGATTTTATATCCTGCTACTTTGCTGAATTCATTTATTAGTTCTAGACGTTTCCTACACAAAGGTACTAAAAACATACAATGGAGAAAAGATAGCCTCTTCAACAAATGGTGCTGGAAAAACTGGAAATCCATATGCAGTAAAATGAAATTAAACCCCTATCTTTCACTCTGCACAAAACTCAACTACAAAATGAATCAAGGACCTAGGAATTAGACCTGAGACCCTGGACCAAACAGAAGGAAAAGTAGGCTCAAATCTTCATCATGTTGGATTAGGACCAGACTTCCTTAACGAAACTCCTATAGTGCACAAAATGAAAGCAAAAATCAATAAATAGGATGGATTCAAACTAAAAGGTTGTTTCTTAGCAAGGAAACATTCAAGAATGTGAAAAGAGAGCCTACAGAGTGGGAGGAAATCTTTTCCATATGCACTTTAGATAGAGCACTAATCTCCAAAATTTATAAAGAACTTAAAAAAATTTACACCAAAATACAAAGAACCCAGTTGATAAATGGACTAAGGAACTGGATAGATACTTCATAAAAGAAGATATATGAATGATCAACAAATATATAAAAAAGTGTTCAATATCTCTAGGAATTAGAGAAATGCTAATCAAAACCATCATAAGATTTCTTCTCATTCCAATTAGAATGACTATGATTAAGAATACCAGCAATAATAGGTATTGGCAAAGATGTGTGGAAAAAGGCACACTCATACATAGCTGGTAGAGTTGCAAATTGGTACAACCACTCTGGAAGGCAGTATGGAGATTCCTCAGAAAACTTGGAATGGACCCACCATTTGACTCAGTTATCCCACTCCTCAGTTAATACCCAAAGGACTTAAAGTCAGCATACTACAGTGAACACAGCTACAGCAATGTTTGCAGTAACTCAATTCACAATAACTAGATTGTGGAACCAAACTAGATGCCCTACAATATATGAATGGATATATATATATATATATATATATATATATATATATACATACTGTGGTATATATACACGATGAGATATTATTCAGCCATAAAGAAGAATAAAGTTATGGAATTTGCAGGTAAATGGATGGAGTTGAAGAGTATAATGCTAAGTGAGATAAATCAATCCCAAAAAACCAAAGGCCTAATTTTTTTTCTGATAAGTGGATACTGATACATAATGGTTGTGGGGAGAGGGTTAGGGAAGAATGGAGGGCACTGGATTGTGTAGAGGGAAATGAGGGGAGGGGAGGGGATAAGGGAAGGTAAAATAGGGGAATGAAACAAATAACTTTACCCTATGTACATGTAGGTTTACACAAATGGTGTGAATCTACAGCATGCACAACCATGGAAATGAAAAGTTGTACCCCATTTGTGTAATGAATCAAAATGCATTCTGTAAAAAAAAAAAAAAAGTATAACATGATCCTATTTGTGAATTAGAAGGCTCACTCAGTGCTAAGAAAAGAGATTCAATGAGTCTGGAGTCAAGAAAGCAATCAGCCTACCACAGAAACTATAGAAGCTAGGGAAAGTGAACTGTTGTCTGACTTAAATTAATGACAGTCAAAAGGTAGGCTGTAGAATTCATAATAAGGTGAAAATGGTAGAGAGTGATGACTGTCAGTCAAGTTTATAGGTTTGTCACCGCTATGGGACTGTGGGCTGGTTTGTTTATAGATGGCCACAGAATTACAGACAGGTTTTCATGATTGTGGAATGAATATGGATTGTAGAAAAATCTTTGAAGTCTAACTAAGAAAGAAATCTATGCTCTCTTGATCTCTTAGACAATTTGTTTCTTTCAAAACACAAAAATAAAAGAATGAGAGACACAGTCCAGCTCAGTACTTTCTATGCCCTTGTTTCCTTTCTGTCAGCCCCAGGAAGTGGCATGAGGGGCAGTCAAGTGAATGCACTATTGAGTCAGAGTGCCAGTACTTGAAATATGCTATGGATTATTTTAAGCCAGGTATTTAAGTCCTTTACTTATAAAGTAGGTAAGATAGCTTTCCTCCTAATGTTATGAAATAAGTCATATGACACTTTGAGATTGAAAGTGTTTAAGCATTTAGCACAGGTTCTAGAAGTGTCCTATAAATGTTACACCATATTATAAATGTTAGCACCATATATTGGTACTCTACAAGGCCTGGTCTTGAGGGAATTTGTTGGAAGTTTACATATACACAGATCAATGCAAGTTTATTACCACTTTTGAAATGATTCCCATGGCATTCCCTGACAATAACACATTACAATCTTTACTTGTAGTTCTACGTACAAATATTGTAGAAACCAGTTATTAGAAGAATCTTCTCCTCTGAGGCAAAGAAGAAATTATAATAAAGGATACTGATTTTTGTCTTTGCTAATTGTCCTTCATTTTGCTTATCTGAGGAAATATGTATAAATAAGATACATTTCAAAATAAATATTTTATAATGATAATTAGTATGATGTTTAAATATCTCCATAAGGACAGTATAGTGAAATGCAAGTAAAACAAAATCTGCGTACTAACCACCTTGCTTGGGCTGTATATGCATTATCTGTATTATATGTAAGAAAACTGTAAGGTAAGAAAATTTACCAGAATTTTATAAATAAATAGATTAAGGCTTAAAATGTTATATAAATTGTCCAAACATATACAGTTAAAACAATAATGGAATTAAGACATAAACTTAGATGATCTGTCATGCTTCTAAATGAAGTTCAACTTCCATGCACTATGATAACTGTTGGCATTAAATGTTAATGCAATATTAAATCAGTAGAACAAATAGATCAATGATGACTTAATTGTTGCAAAACAGCTTGAAATCTGCATGATGAACTTACTCTTATGCTAAATAACTGAAAAACAAATATCATAGGACATTTTGTTCTTTTAGTAGCCCAGTTCCAAATGCACCTAAGACTTTTTTTATAACTTTTCCAAAATAATAATTTGTAGATTTTTTTAAAGTTATAGAAACACCATAGAATGTTTATTTCATACTGTTTTACATATAAAAGAAGTTAGTATATCATACAAACTGTTCAAAGAAATTCAATTGCATTTTCAATTTTTTAAGAATTTCTTTCATTGACAAAAAGCTACAACACTCTGTCAACATCAGCATTTAGTTGACTGTTCTGTGATCTGCTTAAGTATTCCAGGACTTAGTGTTCTGATATTTGCATATTTAGAAATATTTATATATTGTTTTATGTTTTGCTTATAAATGATGTATTTCCAAGGTATCAAAGAAATACCTATAGATTATATTTGGCTCATCAATAACTCAGTTGTGCAGTGTTGTTTTTTGTTTTGCTTTTTATCTGCTTTAAGGTCTTAGTCTATTCATCACTATCTGGAGAACTGGAGAATCTGCTATGTTCTCACTGCTACTCTTGGGGAATTTTTATTAGTTGGTTAGATTTTAAATGCTTGGTCATCATATGAACAACTGAGCAAAGTACCTTCATATAGGTCATTCAATGATCTGAAAGAAACTAAACTAGTGATATTAATATAGAATTTCTCACAGGAAACCTCAGTTTTTGTTCTGACCCTGATATTCCTACTTAAGTTGCCTCAGACAAATCACTCAGTCTTTTTGGAGCCAATTTTTCCTTTCTGTGAAAAGGGGATTGATTTCAGTCTACTGCTTTTCTTCACTTCTAAGAATTCAAGTTTTGTCTCTCTTTGGAACTTTATTCCTAAGAGTTTTTCTATTTGAAAAATCAGGATACCCTTGTAAGAGATATGTTCAGTAGGTATATTTTAACCATAATATGGACTATGAGCAGTACAAATAACATATTTGTTATTGACAAATTTTTTGCAATCGGAACAAAGTTCCATTTATTTGTGTTTCTGATAACAATGAATTTTCCTTGTCAAAAATCTCTCTTTAGTTGTTTGAAAGTCTTATTTAAGTAAATGTCTTCTTTTCCTAGCTTGCAAATGATCATAACTGCTTAATTATTTGATTAAAGCAACTATACAATTACATTTAAAATAGCTAAATACATAATACCTTAGAAAATCCAATGTGACTTGTGATAATCATATCCATATAGACAAAAAATTAATTAGAATTCCTGTTTGTAGATTTCCTGTAAATTTATAATCATATTTTCATATATGCCAATATTTATGTGTTCCTTGTTTACTCAGAGATAGTAAAATGATAATATAATCACAAACTATTTAAAGATATCTTTTCAATTACTTGTGATATTATTTTCTGTATTATCTTGAGAATCAGAAAGGCTTCTAATGAACTGAAGACAGCATAGTATTCTGATACTAAACGTGCAGGGAAATAATTAAAGCACTTATTTTACCAAGTACATTAGGGAGAATTTAAGAGTTAACAATAAAAGAAAAGTAAAACTTTAAGATTTAGTGGGAAAACTTGCATCTAATTGTTTTTGTTCCCAGAGAGAGAGAGACAGAAAGAGAATCCATTCTCTTCTTGCACAGAATGATTTTTAGATTTTTCTCTCCTTCTCTTTCATTGTTTAACCTAATGTTCTTCAGTTCCAACACAAGTATTTTAAGCTTTTCTCTTCTCAAGCATAAGTTGTTTGGTGTGTTTTTGTTTGGCAATGTTTTTTTTGATATGGTTCCAAATATCCCCTTATAAAGAAATTTTTACCATTGCAATTTTATTGTCTTAGCATTCCCCACTTAAAGGTATGTTTGACATGTATCTGGGCACATCTCAAACAGCATTTTCCCTTTGCAAGTCAGTGCTTTCTCTTACCATTTGCTGACTTTTAATCATGCCATCACCATTACCTAAAACTTATGTATACAAAATCTGTGTAATGAAAAGAAAGTCACTTCATATGGTGTATCTGACCCCAGTATTCCAATGAAACAAATGCAGTGGTCTAATTTCTCCATATCTCTCTATCAATAATTTTCTTCATTCTTAAACTGTTCAGAGGAGGGTGCATGTAGTTTATTTTAGAACTTAGTCTTTAAAGCATATAAATAATTTATGCACTTATTTGTACATATGATGAACTTCACCATCTGGTCATTCTTCTCCTCCCCTGCCTCTGCCTATGTGCCCCTCTGCATGAACACCTGTTCACTGTTTCAGCATCCCACTCATTCTCTAAAACTGTGACTAGTCCTCACCTCCTCCTGGAAACTTCTCTTGAACTTGTGTTTTCCTGACTACAAACCACTGTGATTATTGCTGTCACTGACATGTAAATTTTGTTTTCAATTTTTCTGGGTGTGTGTAGATCATATGTTCTCTTAGAGATTATGAACTTCTTGAGGGTTCCTATTCCTAGTACACTGGGTGTTGCATATTAGATGACAATAATTATTTATTTAAAATTTTTTATGTGTTTCATGCACAGATTTATTTTTTTTAAAAAATATAGTGGCTTTTTGGCTAGTGCCTGAGGGTACATGAGTTGAAAGAATATGTAGTCTTTGATATCTTTGCAACTTTTCTTCACAGTTAAAACTACAACTATTAAAGACAATAAAAATTTGGTGAAATTTTTTAATAGACCTTACATCAAGTAACTGAAGTAATTGATTTCCCTGGTTTCCCATCAAATCAATGTTTTACATGAATCTTTTATAACAGCAACCAAATGCCATTTTCTTTTTTGGTTTCAAGTTACATAGTTCAGGGAAAATATGTTAATGTAAAACATTTTATAGAATTTGTCCTAAATATATTACAGATTTTTTTAAAAATAGTTCACATTTTATTCATTTATTTTTCAGTAACAGATTGAACTCAGATTCTTAACCACTGAGCCACATCTCCAACCCTTTTATTTTTTTGTTTTGGGACAGCATCTCACTAAGTTACCTATGGCCTCACCAAGTTGCTCAGGCTGACTTTGAACTAGCAATCTTTCTGCCTCAGCCTCCAGAATCACTGGGATTACAGGGGTATGCCATTTTATGACCTTTTTAAGAGATAATTACAAGTTCACACTTTTGTTAAGACTTTTTACTTAGCCTTCTAAGATACTTCTTCTTTTTCTGTCTTTAAATTTGGGAAATTATGTGTATTATTTCACTGGCTTAATACTGAAAAATAATTTGGGTTATTATGAATTTGGTTGTCTTGTAAAAATCATGTTTTATTTTCTGTGCTATAGTTGGACATTATTCAGTAAGAAACAAAATGATTACTTCTTTGAAAAGAAATGCATAAAAATACATCTTATTTAAAAAGAAATATTTTGCAAATTTACCACACCTTATTGATTTATAAAATTAAATATTTTAATTTTTTTAATGTAGGAAATATTAAATCACACTTGATTCACTGTTTCCAAGATGAATTATAAACAGAGCTGTCTGTTCATTTATTGTACCACATTTTTTTCTTATTAACATGTGGAATACATATTTTATAGCCAATAATTTATTTCTAAAGAGATAAAAAACTTTAAAGTGACAGTTTGTGCTCTTATTTTAATGACTCAGCCACTTGTTAAGTGCCTACTATGTGTCAAAAGTATAAAATCTTTCATCAAATGTTTAAAAAAAAAAGTAGATTTGAATAGCTGCTCCCATAAAGAAAACTGTCAAAGGAATCGTGAAATTGCTAAATAAATGTATGAGAAATGATTGCCATATTAGTTGAAAGAAAGAACTATTTAAATTGCAATACTAGGGGGTCTTTGTAGGAGAATAAAGAGGTAAGGGAAGGATATTATGGGAAAATACAGTTTTATGGGTCTAGGGGTACAGGGGCAATAAATGTTAAAAGTAGGTTTCATGGCCTAAGTCAGAGAATAGTAGTCTATAATCCATGCATGGTAATCTCAGTGTCCCCCACAAATAAATCTAGGAATTTCTCCCTCACTTAATGTGGTAAAGCATTTCTTTTAACCATTATTTTGTCTGTCTTTTTGTGATGAGTATTATCCTGTCTTAAGCAAAAATGAATTAGGTTACTTCTATTTAAAATAGATAGATAAATTGATTGATTTTTAACCTTGAAAATAAGGTCAACTGAGAAGGATGACCTGATCTTTTAATATCATACTGGGGCATGACTTAAGAGGCCTGTAACATATGAGATAATGTACCTGTTTGTAGTCACTTATTATTTGATTATGTCCAGATACTACATGTATATGTAAATTTGTGTTTATTTACAGATTTCTGTCCAGGTGAGACAATAATCCAATAGATTATGATGTTTACTGTTCCTAAGTTTTTATATAAAATTGAGTTTAATACAGATATCTTACTTAACAGGTTTACTTCAAAAGTAACATTAATATCCAGTCCTTTTAAATGCTTTTGAAATCAAATAACCAGATTCATCATCTTACTAGTTCCTTTTTTTAATAAGTTAACAAATGAGTGTCAACACGAGGGCTGCACAGTCCCCATATTCTGCTTTTTGGTCCCAAAGAAAGGACTTGGAGAACTCACCAGACAGGTTTAAATATTTTATTCCTCACTCTATCCTTGGCAGTGGCAGGACAGGATAAAATGGAAGGCTGCAAAGTACCCACAAATGGGGAATAAATAGGATAAGTTGCATGTCCATTGTGCAGAGGAACTTCTTCAGATATTTCATTAGTACATTCTTTTACTTTAAAAATATGGTCACTCTGCTTTGATTCTCACCTACAGATAGGAGATAAGGGAAGTGGTCAGCTCCTCCATTTCCTTTCTTATCATATTGTTTTGATTCCTCCTTTTCTTACTGCCTAGAACTACAGGTTTCCTAGGCATTGAATCCATATATATTCATTACATATTTACATAAGCACCTGATTGGATCTCCTTGAAAATGTAGTTTGGCACTTTTCACTATTAAAATCTTCCTTTTATGGCAGTCATTTCCATCCTCCCCACAGCTGTGCCTTCATTGTATTTTATTCAGTTTGCAAGTAAGAGTAAATTTCAGTAATACTCAGGCACAAATGAGATAGACTTCAGGTTGTGCCCAGATCTAAGAGAACTTCCTGAAACCTTCCACAACCTTTCTGTATGCTGATCCCAGTCGAATCAATATCTGTGGGTATAAGGCAGTGCAGGTGGAACCATCACTTGGCAAAAGGTTCTCTTTTCTAATCTGCCAAAAACTCTGCCCCAAATCTCCTCCCACATTGTCTGTAGTTTTCCCTATACCCAAACATCCATTACCTAGGTATGTCAAGGGCTTTCCTGACATATTCTGTCATCACTTACACATTCTTTTCTGCTTTAAATATCCTTCACCTAGCATCTGGTTCTTGTGTACCGGTAAGGCAGAGTTTGAACGTCACTTCCTTTATAAAGATTTCCTTCTCCAGTTCAGTGTTTTCTCAGCACTTTGCCATAAAACAGCAAAGAACATTAGATAAGAGGTATTATTTGGGAGGTGCTTGGGATAAAAAGTCAATTAATATATAGTCCTTGACCTTGAGGCTGTATGGCGAAAAGCTTATTGTCTGGTGGGAGTGTTTATGCCTCCCTTACACTACTCAGTTTATTGAAAGATTGTGTTTACTTGGCTCTCCACTATCTCCACTAGAAGATAGTGAACTTTTCCTGGCAAGGATTTGGCATATAATTTGTAAAAAGATTTAGAAGAATTTTAAGTAAAGATTCTGTGGTCAGAGAGGTTTAGTTCAGCTCCAGACTCTAACCAGTTGACTCAATGGTCCTGGATAAGCTACCTATCATCACTGTGCCTCAGGCTTCTCACTAATAGATAATAGCTATTCTTTTTCTGTCTTACTATTACTATTAAAATTGGTACAAAGTGAATATTTTTAATATAGATTTGAATTCTAAATGATATTTAGTGTTAGATTATATGGTTTGAAATTTACCCTAGTAGTAAGTGGAAGATATTATAAAAATAAAATGAAATTAGTAAGATCAAAGCAATATTTTAAGACATTTCTACATGAATATTTATAATTTATATTCAACTTAATTAACCTTTCATCTGTAAAACCATTCTTTGTAATATGTTTGTGTAAGTCTCTTTAGTGTATGAATAGAGTTGAACAGGTGCCTCTTCCCCTTTATTGAACATATACCAAATAAGCATTTGATGTACAGTTTCGGTATGGATAAAATAGAATTTCATTCTATGTATGTTCTGATATGGCTATCTTTTAACAAATTTGCTTGCTTTCCTATTAATACTCAATGCATGTGGAAACTACTTAGGATATAGTTTTATGTTGAGTTTTTTTTTAAATGCTCTAAAGAGTTTGAGTGCTATATGAAAAAGATAAAAATTCAACATGCACTGAAAGATGAGAAGATGGACAGCATGGGTTAATAAAAGCACCTGATATATAGCACCACCAGAGTTTACTAATAGGAGCAGAAGAACATCAGGGTAAAGAGAGTTATGAAAGACATGTGTTCAGATGGAGGAAAAATTGGCATCACCAAAGCAAAATAAATGTACACTGAATATGCAGCTAATGTGCAGTTTCAATTTGAATTAGATAGGATCTCATTATGTATGTGTATATTTTCTTCCAGGAAGTAGGATGTAAATGCTAACTGTAGGAGTTTAGCTCATTTGAAACCAACTTCACAGAAAGTTCTCAAGCTTACCAATGTTGCCATGAACTGTCACACATATCAAGATTTCTCAGATACTAAAAATTAACTACTAGGTATATGTGCTTTGGGAGACCCTGAGAAATTGAAAGTCAAATAATGTAAAAGACATCTAGGTAAGACTATTTTACTCAACTTAAGTACCATGTTTAACTATTAAAAAATCTACTGTGTAACAGAATAGCTACCATTTTTAATGTTATTGTATACCACTCAATAGATTAAAAAATTTGCATTGGCTAAATTATTTAATTCTTACCATAGTCCTCTGAGGGAGTTTCTGAGTTATCATTGGCTTTATTTTACCATGAAGAAATAAATGTACAGAGAGTTGAAAAATCTTGCTCAACTCTTAACCAGTATTTAATATTGCATAAAGATGATCACAGAGCCTTTCATCTAATCAATATGTTTTTTTTTACTTGTATCCTATGTATATTTATAAAGACATCAATTTGAATAGTCTAGCTATAGCATCATAAACCCAAGAGATGGTCTAATCACATGGAATTAGAACCTGGCACTTAAACCTCACATGAAAAAAGTCATATGGATGTGTTTAATAACAGTACTATGAACTTCCACTCCTTTTTTTTTTTTTGCCAATGTGCAAAAATCCTAAAAAGGTAAAGAAAAATAGATGTAATCTGCTATCCATAAAACATAGGTAAAATAAATATAAATTCTTCCCTGAGTTAATCAGGTTGCTTCTAGTGTTAAAATAGCCCAAATATGTATTAATATTCTATAGAAGAATAGTTGCTAGAAGATGCTGCCAGGCATTACATTTTATATTTTTATTTATTCATTTAGGAATTAATGAATAGAATTGAAAAATTCTTCAATATTGCTTCTGAAATGCACAGCTGATCATGAATGCCACTGGCTATTATTTTGTCATTCTTATAACAGGTGATGTTAAGTAGCAATTCTGAGTTATAACATCATTTAACTAATGAACTAATAATTTATAAAAGAAGTCATTTAGGTACTTCACATCTGTTATTCAGGGACTACTATAACTAGAATTGATTCAAAATATGTTTCTCCTATGATTTAACTTCATGCTTTCTCTTAGACATGTGTTTTTCAGTAAATTTTGCTGATTATATTTGGCTAGACACATGTGTGAAACTTATTTAGTAGCTCCCCCGTGCTTTCTCAAGTGCACTTAAAGTTCATTTGTTCAAAATCCACATCACTTTTCAACCTACCCCTGTAGTAAAAAATGATTTTCCTCCAGTTTCTTTATTTCATTAAATGTTACTACCATCTACCTAGTTCCTCAAGTCAGACAGATGGAAGTCATTTCTGATGTCTCCCATTTCCTCATCTCCTACATTAAAAGCACAAGGATATCTTGCTTATTATTCCTGTGATGTGTCTCTCTGTGCTTCTGTTTATCCTCTGTCACAACCAGGATTCAAGCATCATGCTTTTGTTTGCTTGTTTCTAGGAATTTTGTGTTTTCCTGTATTAGCATCTTCATCTGTCTCCTTCCATATATCTATATATATGGAGTGCTGTTATTTTAACTGTTGGTTCTACATCTATAGATTCAACCAATCACACATTGAAAATATTTGCAAATTGCATCTACACTGAGGGAGTACAGAGTTTTTCTTGTCATTATTTTCTGACCAATACATTAAAACAATTATTTAGGGGATGGAGAAGGGAAGTGCTGGGAGTGATGTTAGCCAAATTATATTGTTATATTGTGTGCATGTATGAATATGTAACAACAAATCCCATCATTATGTACAAATATAATGCATCAATTAAAATACATCAATTAAAAACTAAAAGAATTATTTATATAACATTTATATTGTATTAGATAGTTTAAGCAATCTAGAGATGATTTAAAGTGTACAGGAAAATGCATAGGTTTTATAAAAATACTGCAATATTTTGAGTGAAAGACTTGAGCATCAGTGGTTTCTAAGAGTAGTAGTCTTGGGACTAATACCCATGGATACCAAGGAAGGACAGAATTCTACTTTCCTCTTACATCTCCAAAACTGTTTCTGGAGTGGTGTTTTATAACCTGAAATATGATCATTTCAATTACTTTTCAAGTCCTTCGATGGGGATCCATTGCTCCAATTCAAATAATTTAAAAATATTTTTAAATATTTAATGAGGTTTTGAAGTTGAGTGAAGAGAATTTGTGTAAGGCTAGATTGTGAATGATTCTTTATATCAAGTCAGATACTTAATATTAATGCTAAAGGTAATGTGATATTATTTAAGTTTTCTAAGCACTACATTTGCACATTTGGAATTTGCACATTATAATAGCATGGAAGGAAGGAATTCTCCATGAACTAAGGGCTACTCTTGAACCTAATCTCATGTTCATCATTGATTGCTAAGAAAAAAATGGAGAGAGTTGGAGAGTAAACACTGAAATTAGGTGTCTAAAAGTAAAAGGAAACAGAGTCTACACCTCCAATAAAAGAAAAGCATATGGGAAGACACATCCTTTAAATAACGGAAGTACATAAAACACACATAAGAAGTGCACGTGGTATTGTCAAACTAAAGTTTCATTTGGCAGTAACTATTATAAGCATGCTTTCATGAAGGCAGAATATGAATTTCATTGTTATTCAGTGACCATTGATATATGGTAACAACATCCTGTATACAGCCTAAACTACTCACCTTGGGACAGGAATATTGCATTATGTTTGTGCATAAAACAGTGCTGAATGCATTGTAGAAACATGATACATAGGTTTTATAGACTTTGTAGAGTATTTGAGAATTTTTGAATTACATTTTTCCCTGTAGCATATACTTTCATGTTTATAATTACCATTTTGATACTACTTCATTTTATGTGCTTACAACTATGATTTATCATTAAATCTTAAGTATATTTTTTAAATGTTGTTTGGCAATCTTAGATTTGGTTATATAATTTTATGCCTAGAATTTTTCCATGGAAACACATTGCAAATTAGTTTTCATTTACCAGATGAAAAAATAAAATTTTAGATAAACCATTTTTCTTTCAGCAGAAGCTGTGAGCAATAGCAGGTGGTCTGAACACTGGTGAATGTCTAACAACATTCTCACTAAGACAGAAAATTCTGAAATAGTGCAGTAGTAGGAATGGTATGTGAAGAATTAAGAGAGCTGTGATTTTCACCTTTCAAGTTCACCTGTTTTGAAAAGAAAAGAAGACACGAATGTAGCTGACAAATAAAGTATCCAAAGGTATGAGAAAGGACAGAACAGCATTAAGTCATTGACCAACACCATTATGTTATATAATGGGTTTCAATCTTCCTAATATTGCTGATTGTTTAGTTGTTATTGTTTGTCAGTAAAATAGTGCATGCATTTGTGAGAAAGGCTGACTTTGATAGCTCATTTTCTTGTCACTTTGACAGCAGGAGTTGAAATTAGTCATCTGCAATTGATTGTTTTGTGCTGTGCACAATGTTGTGGTCTGAATTAGCTGCTAGTTTTATGATTTATAAAAGTCTTTGCCAGACTGATTTACACATTATTATTGTTACCTTGACTTGAATTACATCACTATGAAATAGAAGCTGAAAAAGATATGAACCAAAATTGTCAAAACATAAATGTTTTAAAATAATGAAATGTAGCCTAGATATCCTTGCAAGGTATTACTTGAAAGGTCACCAAGACAAAAGAAAGCAAATGGATTGTAAATGGGTCTCTGTGCACTTAGAATTGTGTTTGAGTACTTTCTGTTTAGAAAGCAAGAGGCTATAGTATATATAAATATGTACTTTTTACTGTGAAATGATAGGCTAGTAATGAAACACCACATTTAATCATATATGTCCAAGTAAGTTTATGAATGTACACACTTAAAAAGTTACTTCGAAGAAATAATTCACAGAAGCATATCTTAAGCCTTAGTGAATAAGATTCTAAATATACTATATTAAATAAGATGAACTGACTTCAAACATTTAAAAATCTTACTATGTGTTATTTTCCCTTCTGTATTTTATGCTTTAGAATTTGAGAATTATATATACCTAATATGAATTTTTATTTTCACATACAGAGGAAAATACCTATTTAAAATATAAAGTTAGATTTCCATAATGCTGAGCAGAGATAAATGTTAAGTATATTGAAGTGTTACTATAAACTCCTACATTTTGTATAAACTATGATAAGAGGAAGAAATTCAAATAAGAACATCTCATATTCATAATTTTGATGCTATACATTTAGTACATGCCTTTTTAAAAATGTTATTTAATTACCCTCAGATTCTCTTCATAAGATATAAATAAAAACAGTATTATTATTTCACAATTGTAAAAGATAATTATTATTTTGTTCAGTCATTATTTGCTCATTAATTGGAAATCTGTCCAAAACTTTTTAGTAATATAAAAATTAAAATTATGTATACGGTCATGTACTATGTAAGAACATTTCAGTACGGAAGGACTGCATATACAATGCATCTACTAAGATTATAACACACAGCCTTCTGAGGTTGATTCATGCTGTGATGCTTGCACAACAGTGAAATTACCTAATGCATTTCTGGGAATGTATTCCTGTTGTTATGTGGTGTGTGACTACATATATTTATACTTATAAAACGTATTTCATAGGTCTATTACTCTAATTTTACATATTATAAATCACAAAAGTATATATAGTATATGTGTATGTATATAAATATATATGCATATATATATATTTATCCTTAAGATGACACTTTGAAAAGTACAGTACATTTATTACTAGTTTCCTAGGACTGCTATTACAACAAATTACCATATACCTATCGGTAATTTCTCAAATTTTCTACTTTGAGACCTTAAGTTTCTTTTATTACTATTATTATTAATACTTTAATAATACTTTAGATGGGAATTCTGAAGTCTAAGTGTTGTGAGGGTCTTATGCCCCCTATGAGTGATTTATGGTAAGAATCTTGTTACCTCTTCTAAGCTTTTTCTGATGACTCTTAGAAATCCTTGGTGTTCTTTATTTTGTTGCTGCTTCACTCCAATCTCACCTTCTTCACATAAGCTTTCTCCTTATGAAATGCCTATTTCTAAACAAGATCACATTCTGAGGTGTAAGGTAGATTTGAATTTTGGGGAGACAACATGTTATCAAGGGCACTGTCTGAATGTGTTCTTGTGGTGCAAGTCATTACTGAATCATGACTCAAAAATCCAGTCTTAATATCTAGTCTAGTAATTTTCTTTCTTTCAACATGCTCAGGACTGATGAATAAGTTACAGAATCAGTTTTGGCTGAGATAGGGAGTACGCTTCCAAAATTTTAGAGTTGGAATAGCTTTCTAATTTTCATTAATTGCTCACAACTCTTAAGTATTTGTAAGGACAGGTTAAAAGTAGTGGAAAAATTATCCAATCTAATTTAGAATGTTATTAGTATCCCAAAGAGTTCTATTCAAGTTCAATTTAATAGAGTTACCTACTTCTTGGGTTACCCATGGAAGTGGCAAAATAATTTCTTCTTTAACTTTCAAAAACACAGATGCTAATTGTATAAATAAAACGCTGTCCAAATAATTTTACAGAACCCATAAAACAGAAACATCTGTTGTTCAGACTCATCCAAGCTATACCTTATTCTGCATTCTATTTTTATAAACCACAAAAGATAATGCTCACTAGCTATTGAAGTCTATAGACTTTCATGCATTATTTTAAAGTCACTAAAATTTTCAAGTATTTGCATAATAATTGATGTTAGCAGTAAGAATATGAGGTTATAAATAGTTTCCAAGTGCCAATAAATGCCAATGGTGGAAATAAACAGAAAAAAAAGTGATCTTTATCACACCTGATTTAATGCTGTTTTTCTTTTATATATCAACAAAATAAGTAGGATATTGGCAATGAAGAAAGATATAAACAAATTTTACATCATTAAAAATAAAATTTAAATTACATTTTTGCATGTGAGCATATGCAGATAAGGAATATAAGAATTCTAGGATTTTTAGTTATTAGGTGTCTTTGGAATGTAAATTTGACAAGGTTTTATGGACTTGCTGAAGGCAAGTATCACATTAGATTGCTCATGTTTCATTATTCATCAGCAAGTTCAGTTGATAAGTTTGGAATATACCTTTTGGCAGACCTGTATTCCTATTTTTCATTTGTATTATATTGAATAGAGCTGAGAGATATTTTGTTTACAGAAAATTAGTAAACCAAAACGTGATTATATAGGTAGATGATTTGAATTTATTGTGTTTTCTTTTGAATACGAAGGAGATTTTTTTGAACCTTTTAAGATTTCTTTGCTTATGGATATCTCTATAGATCTGAGCAAAGTTTTTATTTATAGCTTCCTAAGCTAGTTGTGGTTACCCGTGTGTGTCTTTAGCAACTATGATCTGTGAAGAAGCATGATTAATTTAAGAATGTCTGAGAACAGTCTGCTTCTGAGATTTCATTATTTTCTTAAATTCAAGAAGCCATAGAAATGATATGTTGGACTACATAAAAAGTTTATCTAAATGACAAACTTACATTGGAAGATATCTCAAGTAGGTTAAAAACAAAACAAAAAAGGAAAAAATAAAAGAACACATAAATAAATTTACAAATAATAGCTTTATTTCATGGTGCTATATCACTATTGGTCTACTCTCCAGTGCCTCCCAGCAACTCACATTACCTGACAAAAGTTAAGAAAATAATTTCAGTAGAGAAAGGAATAGTCATCTGTCACTTCCAACCTGCTTCTAAAAATAAAGTTTGCTCCTAGATATTTTCTTCTCTTTTCTCCATTGGCGTTCTTGCATCTTTCTATATTTAACACCTATTCAGACTTTGGAAAGATCTATGGTTTTCAAGACTCTCCATATCAAGGGTATAGTTATAATCTTCACAAGTCAAAAAATGGATTAAGCAAGTAATGCATTTTTCTAGACTCCCCACATTTACCAAAGGAAAGCAAGAAAAAGTATGTGGCAATAGGGGAATATTTATCTAAGTTTCTCTTTCAATATTTGTGTGTTATATTCACTTTATTTGCTAAATATTGGGCACCACCTCCCTTGCTATGCCTAGGAATTTATGGATGTTAATAAAACAATGATGTGAAATGAATTTATTACTTCCATGGCATTATTACATACCAAGTGGCAAAAGGATTTCCAATGAAAAGGTCTCAGGTTCAATAAGAAGTGGATGTAATGGAAAGTTGTATAGTTCTTGTTTTTAATTTGGCAAAGGAATAGACTCAAGGTGAGTGTCCACAATTCCCCTCAAAGAAAAAAAAAAAAAAGCTAGAATTTGCATGGTTTGAACTATCTCACCATAACCAAAGGAAGGAGATCCTGAGATTTCTTATTGCTTGCCTAGGTGTGTGTCAGGGAGTGGGACTTGAAAGTTGTTCAGCAGTTGGCATCAATGATGAAGGAAGAATATTACAATTTGAGAAAAATTCTATAAGATAGAAATAAAAGATATAGTCTCTAGACCTTAAGAATTTCACCTGGAGCCAGGAAGACTAGGCATTCATTCATTGAGAAGTTAAAGAAGAAGGGAAAGTGGATTTGGCTAAATTATAATATCAGTGCTACACATAAGACATTTTGCACTCATTCAGAGAAGAGATTTGGAGTACATAAAAAATAGATTGGTACTATCCCTGTTTGCCTTTGGAGATTACAGATGATTACAGTCAGCATACAGAGAAAATGTTGTAACTTCCAGTTCCATACAATGAATTCTATTACTAAAATTTACTTTCTTTTTTCCCCCCCTTTCAAGAAAGAGAGTTTCTAAGGTTCTGATTCTTTTCCCTTCCAGAACCTTCAAAACTTATGTTTTCCCCTAAGTTATTATTTATAGACACTAGGGGCAAGATGGGGTGATTCCATTAATCTATTCTAAAATATACCTCTCCTGATCTCAAAATTTAAAGATTAAATGTTTGAATACTGGCAAATAAATCAATTTTTAATATTGAAAACCCTCAACTTGCTTAAGAAAATAAAAATAATGAAGCTTGAAGTCATGATTAATGGATGCTTCAGATTTGGCTTCTTCTGTTCCCTCCTCTGATTACCTTATTCTGGGCATGTTGCAGCTTATGTGCAACAGAGATTATGGGTGAGACCATTAATTATAATATTATTTTGAAATATTTTATTATTTCCATCCATAGGCTAATATTAATTTGGGTGGGCATATGCCATTCTTAGGAAAAATAATAAATGTTATATTTCAATTATGCATGCTTTGCATGTGACCCAATTATCATGAGTAATAGACAAGACAATACTCTTTGAAGGTTAGATAAATTCTGTCTATATTTGAAAAGAGGTGCTTTAACTTTACAAAATTGAATAAAACTCTGTATTCCCAAGGAGATTTGGTAATCAAGTTAATATGATAATTAGTTATATATGGGATATCTGTAGGAAAAAATGAATAATGTTATATTTTCAAGATTTTATTAGAGAATATATCTTTCCATACCACGTGGTTCACAGATAATGATGACTTTGTCTTTACAGTGCTGGTAAATGAAAATTCATTTAAAAATTGATATAAAATATTTATGTACTAAACATTTACAATTTACTTGATGAAATCCAAATAACCAATGGGTTTAAGCCTGAATGACCCTGGGCAATATTATTTGTTCCTTAATGCTAAGACATTTAATTTTTATGTTCCAAATATGTTTTCTAGCTATTATGTACTACCATTTGACCCTTTATGCCATGTCCTGTCTTAATTTATGCAAATAGTGTATAATTTGCTCTGTGAATTTGGACTCACTCGGTAACAGATCTATGAAAGTTGATGGGTCTTATAAAAGAAGGAAATCCAGTCATTTCCAAAATATAGATGATCCTGGAGGACATTTTATAAGTGGTGTAAAACAGGCACAGAAATACAGATATCAGATGATCTCACTTATATGTGGACCATAAAAAGTCAAATTCATAGAAACAGAGGGTAAAATGGTAGTTAATCTGGGGCTGAGGTGGAGGCATGGGGTTGGGGAGACACTGATCAAATGGCACAACATTTCAATTAGGAGGAATAAATTCAAGAGATCTATTGAACATCATGGTGATTATAACTAATAACAATATATTAGTTTTTGAAACTTTCCAAGAAGGTAGATTTTACCACAAAGGAATGATAACTATTTGAGGAAATGCTTATATAAAAAGCTTGATTTAGTCATTCCCAATGTTTACATACTTTAAAATATTGTGATATACACAAAGCTTTTACTTAACAAGCTAACAAATAATTTTAAAATATAATAAAGGTGAGTGGGAGGAATTGTGAAGATATCAGAAATAGTGAAAAGCAAAGAAAAAAGTCAATACAGTTTCAAAAAAACAATTGAATAAACAATGATAACTTTTTGATAGAATCTTGAAAGTTGGCATAGGAAAAAATTCTGAAAGAAAATGAATAATCCAATGTTGCAAATATTCATTTAGAGATGAAACAGAAAAGTTTTCAGAATATATTTGAACCTAAATATTAGTTTAGAAACTTGGATAGTATTGACATATAATGGATAATCAAACCTGTAACAATTGACAAGTTCTCAAAAAAAAATAGTAGACAAAATCAGTATTTGAACCTTGTGAAGTATCATCATAATACTTTCTGAACTAGTTTATGTGTTGAAATGCCAGGACTCAGAACAATCAGAGAAGAAAGAAATAAAGGCTCTTTAACTAAGCCAGTTAAAAGATACTGTCTTTGGCTTTGCCAGGGATCCCAAGGAAGTAGAATTCCAGAAAATGAGAGATATGATTATCTGCTTATTTACAATGTGAAGGTATAAGTAAGTGATATTATCTAGGATATACACTGAAGAAACTGCATTAAAACCTGCTATTGAATGTAGATAACAAGGAAGAATTAAAGAAAATTTATGGGTGTTTTAGGAAAAAGTCTAAGAAAACAAAAAAGGTAAGGTAAAATCAACCCAGAATTTAAATAATGGACACTGGCTTCATGGGTTTTAAGAATTGGGTGAAGGAGAAGTATAATGAAATAATTAAGAATGAGATCCTAGAAAGGTAATGGGCATACATGTAGATAACCCACAATAATTTATGGTTAGATTTCACAGGAAATATATTAGGTATTCATTAGTGAGTATTTTGTAAGAAAAACCATAGAATGAAGAGTAAACTTCACATGACCAACTTTAATGACTATGGACAGCACACTAAATTTCAAATGAGATTCTTTGGTGATAGAGTGATGACAGTATATTTCTGTAAGTCATCTAGTGCACCAGCCACCACTGCCTCCTGTGCTCCTTTAGGTCTCTGTGTTGTAATAGCAATCTTTAAATAGAAGAAACTTGGGACTTACCTCTAACACATTGGACCTTCAGGAGTAAACTGGTGATATTGGCTATAATTTTATTCAATTTTCTTGTTTCATCCTAAACAAAAGTTTATCTTCTAGTAAGGGAAATCTGATTTTGTTCATTTTCTGCTGTAGTATTTGAGTTAAAGCATGAGAGTAAATATGAAATAATAGATGTCATGTTTTCTCTTAGACTCTCAAAACTTTTATGAAGTAGGGAAAATAAAAGCAGAAAAACAAAAAACTGAAAACCCACAAGAAAACAATTGGTATGGGAAAGGTCAAGATCTTTGACTCAGAAAAGTCAATGCTGGAATGAGAATCCTCGTGAGATATTAAAGGATGGAACCCAGGGCACAGAGTAGACAACTGACAGTCCTGAAAAGGAGAAATATTTCCATGGAAACAGCAGAGGAGGGTTTTTCCTTGACTTTGGAGAATAAAAAAGCTATTTACATTTGGACAGACCAAGTATAAATTTCTGTGGTCATATGGCTAAACTGATTACACTTAAGAAAGCAAATAAAATGGTCATATTAAATGCCATACAGGAGACCAAACCAGAGTGCTCTTGGTTGTTGTATGTAATGTAAGGCGCTTGCAAGAGCGGCCCGCCGCTGCTGGCCAGCCAGAAGAAGCAGACTGCGGAAAATAAAGAACTTGCCCTGATCCGGTTTCGTGTTTCTCTGCGGGCAGGGGACGCGATAGATGGTGCCGAAACACCCGGACTGAGAAAAAATATAAGGGTAAGTTCACATAAGTTTTCAAATCAAGAAAAATTAGTTTGAGAGTTCAAAAGGTGAGACGTCTCGAGGTTCGCGGAGCAGCGACAATTCATTACAGGAGGTTCCCCAGCAGAGGGACAATTCATTACAGGAGGTTCCCCAGCAGAGGGACAATTCATTACAGGAGGTTCCCCAGCAGAGGGACAATTCATTACAGGAGGTTCCCCAGCAGAGGGACAATTCATTACAGGAGGTTCCCCAGCAGAGGGACAATTCATTACAGGAGGTTCCCCAGCAGAGGGACAATTCATTACAGGAGGTTCCCCAGCAGAGGGACAATTCATTACAGGAGGTTCCCCAGCAGAGGGACAATTCATTACAGGAGGTTCCCCAGCAGAGGGACAATTCATCACAGGAGGTTCCCCAGCGGAGGGACAATTCATCATAAGAGGTTCCCCAGAGGAGGGACGATTCATCATAAAAGGTTCCCCGTGGGAGGGACGATTCAAGTGGTACCAAACTGTGTGCGTGTGTGAGTGAGCGTGTGTGCGTGCGCGCGCCTGTCTTTTGTTTGTGTGTTTAAACTAGTAAACTACCTCGTAGTCATGGGAACGGATCTGTCTAAGATTAGAATGCAGCGGCCTCTTAAAGAACTTTTAAAAAAAATCACGGAACACCATTGAAGGCAAACACGGCCTTCAAGTTCCTAGATACTGTAGAGAAAGTCTCTCCGTGGTTTTTAGACGAGGGATTATTAAATCTTCCTCAGTGGGAACAGCTAGGAGAGGATCTGCGTGACGCGGAGAGATGCGAGCCTTTGCCAATGGGAACTCTGGCAATATGGTCACTTGTTAATAATCTTGTTTGATGCAGCAAGGTAAATCAAAAAACCCTTTTAGGGATTTAAAGGGGCCTTTAGAAGAAGGAAGTCAGATCTTAGAAAAAATTAAAGAGGAACGATCATGTTCTCAGACTTCAGAAAGAGTGGAAACATAATATAGTAGCCATAGTCCCCACAAGTATTGGGAGATAATTGTTTCATGATTTTCTGCATTCAAACCTAATCTGATTTCTCAACCAGGTAAAAAAGGGGTTAAAAAGTCCTGGGTGATCCTCCCTCCCCCCTGCCTGGCCTTGTCAAAGCCTACAATGGATTATAAATTACAGCAGTCTCAGCGGGAAGGAGGAGGGGTAACCTAAAGAAAAGAAAAAAAAAAAAAAAGGGGTGTCCGTTTTAAACTTAACTAACTTATTTTCTAGGATTCTTTGTTTGTTTTGTTTTTCTTTAATGCTGTATTTTTGAGCTCATAATTTTGATCCTACATACCTAGGTTAATGATTTTTTTCTTTTTGATCAGTTCTATTTTTTATTCAACTGAAGTTTTTAAACATCTGTTTCATTGCAATGAACATTTACCTATAAAGTTACAAGGCCTTTGATTTTATGTTATCTGTATGTCGTGCTGTCTAATGTCATGTTTTGTCAAAACTGAGAGCTCTTAAAATTAAAATTTAAAAATGGATCCAAATACTTTTATTCACGTGATTTAAAAAGGTTCAATTTATATTGGGTAAACTAATAAAAGTAAAATATCTTTGAAAATAACTTACAAGTCTCCAGGTGGTCAAACTAATGAAATGTTAATGTTAAACAATGTCTAATATCAATTGCTTCTAGGACTTTTCTTCAGCAGGAAAGAGGCAACGGATCCTGTTCAGGACACTTGTCTGATATCTTGGTTTTTATAAAATAAATAAATTGGAGTTAACATGTATGGGATTACTCAAATGTGTTTGTAGAGACGTCTGGTTAATTTACAAAGTTAAAATGCTAATTGTTAAATAACATCAAGTACTTTTAACTTCTTAAATTACATGGGGTATCATACTTAAACATTCTTGGTGTTTTCATAGGTTGGTAAATAAAAAGAAAAAGGAAATGTTTCTGAGTAAGAAAGTCTGTGTGTAAGTAAAGGACAAGTTTCAACAAGTCTCTTAAGTTTTATTCTTTAGAACAATTAGTCTTAAAAATTGGGGTGTATACAATTATGGTTAAACAACTGTTAAAGTATTGTACTGTGTTACAGAGTCTAAATTTTTCTTTAAAAACTAAATTTGGTAAAAAAAAGTGTCAAGGTAATTGTAAAATGGTTTCTAGTTGTATATTAAATGTGTTCATATTTTTCAGGTATACAAGTTTTAAAGCAGGAAATTTATCAAGCTGCTATTCTCCAGATAAACTTGTCTGTAATGGTAATTTTAAGCTTATAAAGAGTAAATTTCATTGGGGATTAATTTCTATCATTTAGTGTTCTACTAGAGGACTTGTTATCAATAGGGTATATGTAAAATTGGTTATACTTTACATTGATTATACCAATAAAGGGATATTTTACACAATCAGATGACTTAAGTAGCTTAACTATATTTTTTGGGATATCTATGACATTAAGAGTTAAATGTTGTGTTTACATTCCTGATAACCTGGACTATGTTAAAGTTCCCAAATAAAGGCCTTGTCCTTTCCAGCCTTTGCTAGGTCTAGTTATGGGAACAATTTCTCAGTTCTTCCACCTCCTGGTGAAAGATTGACTTCTGTCATTTTCATGATACTCAGTGGCATGTTCCAGATACTGCAACATTTACTTTGTACTAATTTCATTTCAGTACTCATGTCTTTTTGTTCTTCTATCATAGAAACACCCACCCCCAGATGACTTTATAACCTGCTCCTCCCCAACCAGACTTCTACCTCGGACCCCTCGATTGACCCGATTTTTAAAAAAGGAACTCCAAACTGCTTGCCCCTCACTGCCCCCTTTCAGCTTCGAAGCAGCCAGAACGACCGACGCCCCCTTTTCCTTAAAGCAGTTGGGAGTTCCTATAGCTAAAGCGGAGAATGAAGCCAGAATTAAGGACAGGTAGTTAGTGTAGAAATAGGGAATCGGGTCAATTCGAGGAAATAAAGCCATGAAGCCATCTGCCTTTACAAATGTCAAGGATCTCCGGAGCCCATTGATTACCAAATTTACCTGCCTATAGGGGATGTAGGGTGCGCTCACTTCTCGGGACTTTTGAAATATCAGCTTTCTCCCTGCCGGGAGAAGTCTGTATTATTCCCTTTAAACAATCCAAACTATGGTCCTTACTCAACAGTACCAAATGATTAAGCAAACTGATAACCGAGACAGGATGGACAAATGGATATAAGATTCTATCCATGATAAACAAAAAGGGGGAATAGAGGAGACCTTCAGGTCCCCTAAAGATAAACTTTCTCTTTGTCTCTTTGTTTGGGTTTTTTTTTTTTTTTTAACTCTGGGTAATAAGGGTAACCCGGTGCTTTACTGGAGCTGCGGCTCAGTTTGTGTGTTTCCACGGAATAAACTAACTTACAACCTCTTTTTAGTCTCTTAGGAGGAACAGTTCAACTATGTAACAAAACAACTGCTTCTCTCAATTGTACTTCAGATTTGTGCTATCTCTCAATGTTAAAATGCTTCTAGGTTCCTGCTGGCAGACTTAATGTGTGTTCCTACCTTCCTACCAGTCCCAGTCTCTGTTACAGATGATGAATTGCCAGTATTGCTTTCCAAAAATAAGAGGGACTTTGGAATCACCGTAGCAGTCATTACCACCATAGTTGCATCAGCAGCAGCAGCCGTCGCAGCAGCTGTAGCCTTGACAACATCAGTACAGTCAGCAACTAAGCTTAATGAAGTGGTCCAGCAGACAGCTACTGCTCTGTCTACTCAACAAACAGTGGATCAACACCTAAAAGCAGGACTACTTTTGGTGAACCAGCGTGTGGACTTACTTCAAGAACAAATGGACCTTTTACAAGAACTGTTAAGCGTGGGGTGTATTTATCATCTGCCGGGACTGTGCGTTACACCTGTAGCTTATCATAATCTTAGTTATGCAGCAAATTTGTCTAAAATCATATCTACTCAGCTACGTGCCAATTGGTCCTATAAATTTGATAATCTTACTGCCATTCTTAGATCACAAATTGTTAGCCTTAATTCTACTAGAGTTAATGTAGCCCCTATATCTGAAATGCAAAATTGGTTATCTTCTTCCTTCAGTTTTGTAAAGCAATGGGCAGGAATGGGAGCATTGTGTGTGTTAATGATTATTACAATTATCTTCCTCACACGCTTTATCATGCATATACGCCAAGTTCATGCCAGAGATCGCATCATTTTCCATCAAGCCATGATGGCCTTAGAGGCTGGCAGCTCTCCTCAAGTCTGGCTGAGTATGCTGGATCGGTAGTCAACGACGGGTAAGGAAGGAGGTAACCGCGTACCGACCTAAGACAGGAGCTGTAGCATGCTCTGCAGTTATCCGATGACGGGTAAGGACGATGGTTGACCACTCCGCCTAAGACAGGCACGATCCCAAGCCAACATTCTTTTAATAAATAAAAAAGGGGGAGCTGTCGGGGTGCCGCGGACCCCCAGCCCTTCGGCGTGGCCAAGATGGCGCCTGGCAAGGTGCCAAGGAAGTGCTGAGAACAAAACCAGGTACCTCCAGCAGACTAATACTCTCTGCCAACAAGTGGCGTTATTTGAGGAAGTTAATGTGATTGGTCATGGGTCCTCGTGGACACTGCATGATTGCTATATCCACACTATTGTGCTCCATTACTGTCCATGCTTTCCCCTCGTGATCTATAAGCTGATTGGTTGTTGTATGTAATGTAAGGCGCTTGCAAGAGCGGCCCGCCGCTGCTGGCCAGCCAGAAGAAGCAGACTGCGGAAAATAAAGAACTTGCCCTGATCCGGTTTCGTGTTTCTCTGCGGGCAGGGGACGCGACACAGGCTGTCACAGCACATAGTAAGCTCACAGTCATCTCAAATAAATATGGGATTAAGAGATAGAGGAACTTTAGATTATGTAGAGGGAAGTGAGAGGGAGGGGGAATATGAAAAATGGTGGAATGAGACATCATTACCCTATGTACATGTATGATTACACAAATGGTATGAATCTACATTGTGTACAACCATAGAAACGAAAAGATGTACCCCATTTGTGTACAGTGAATCAAAATGCATTCTGTAAAAATTAAAAAAAATTAAAAGAAAGAAATGTTGAATGAAAAAAAAGAGATGTTCATGGAAAGAACAGATATATGATTTGGAGAAGTCATTGAAAACAATGATATATGATTCTGTGTCTGTTTTACATTGGTTTAGTCTAGAGAGACAGAACACTCTGTCAGGGGCTTCTCAAAGTTTATATTGTATGAAATGAAAACGAACAGATTTCACAAAAATATGTGCAGTGCAAACTCAGTTATAGAATTAAAATCCTTTTATCTGAAGTAATATATAATGAAAATATCTAGAAAATGGCCTGGGGAAGAGATGTTAACTTAATACTACTTATTTATTTGTCTACTCCTGGTAAGGGGGCAGGGACCATCTGTGTATATGTCCACAGAAGGGAAGGCAGATAGGACTGTGGGGACTTGCATGTGTCCTACACACTGCAGTCTATGTGAATGGTGCTCACTGAAATAGCTGTCCAACCTGCCCTTTCAGTAGTATGATGGGTGATGTTTATGATGTTGAGGCAAATTTTTCTTTGCATTCTCTCTACTTTGTATTTTTACAGTAAGAATTCATTCAGGTTTCACTTTTAGCATGAGAGAGAATGATATTGAGAGAATTATCCAAATAGGTTGCTACCCTACTTCCAGCTTTTTGCAAAGTTCTAATGGACTGTTTAAACAGACTGAACTGGTTGAGAAACAATATGAAATTTGGTTTTTCCTTTTTTCCCCCTCAGAATACTATTATTTCAAGAATGAAGACACAGGAAGACTTTGTGTATAGATTCATTGATAAGGTTTCAGCTTGTGCATGTTTTCGGCAGACATAAGCCACTCTTAAGTAGAGAGGCTATAACAGAGCCTAGAGCTCTGGAAAAGAAAATTGTGAGCTGGGGTCAGAGACAATGATGAGCTAATGGAAAACAGAGCAACCAGGATAATTAGGACTTTCAAAAAACACCTGAACCAAAATAAATAAGAGGGTAATCCAGGAATTATCAAAACTGAAGTCACGATTAGTGGACAAATTTTGATCAAAAAATTAAAAGCGGGAAAGAAATTCGCCTCTTAGAGAAAGCTTTGTAGTCAAACAGATGGAGATTCCATTCTTGGATCCTCTATTTACAAGGGCTATTTCATCCTCTTCTCTAAATCTATTTCCTCTTCCATAAAAGGGTATGATAATCATTTCATTGGATTTTGCTGTGTTGCCGATGCATTTGTGTGGATTATATGAATAATGTATGTCAGCACCTAGTCCATTTCCCAGCACACAGATGTACATTAAATGTAGTTCTGTATCTGATCCAAAATCAAATTTGAATTTAAAAAAAAAAAAGACCTTTTCCCAAAGGACTTTGGAAGATGAGTATGAACTCAGACTTGGAGAATATATCAGCCAGGAAGAGGTCAGATAAACAACCCTCTATGTATTTCAATTAAAAAGGTATTTAACATAAGGACTAAGATATATCAGATAATCAGAGTGCATGTGTGGGTGAAGGGGGAAGAAATGCTACTAGTTCCATGAAACCTGAAAGACAGGAATTGTGGGGACGCTTCTATCATTAGTTTCAGGTGCCTGCCAAACCCAAACAGGAGATCACTGGAAAAATGTTCTATACCTTTTCTCTAATAGGTACACATCTCACTCAGGTGCCCCTCATTAGCATAGTCTCACTTGGAATTCTGTTTTCAAGGAATCCTAGAAAAGGTTGTGCACAGGTTTCTCCCTTGTAATTCAAGGAATACTTCAGAAGTTTAAAGAGAGAGGTAGATAATAGTATACTTGATGCAGAATGAAACTTTATTATTTAAGCTGTAATAAAAAATAGTGTTTCTTCTCAGTGTGTTCTTTTTCTTTGTCACAGTCAACCGACTGGACTTTCTCTTCTTAGTACTTACAATGGTTACAATTAAGTGATTGTTTATTTTTTTGCTTAACACCCACATCTCTTACCATACATTAGAACTCTTGAAGAGACCAAGTCTGTATTCTTCATCAGTTGTAGGTCTTCAACACTTAAGCTAATCAGGAAAAAAAAAAAAAAAAAAAAAGCAACAAGATTTTATTTTCCTAAAATGATACAATCTGCAGATTTACAGCTCCGCTTGGAAGGAATACAACTGTTTACATAATTATGTAAAATTTTCTGATTCAGCAATCAGGATTTGTTTTTTTTTTGTAATTCCGTTCCACATAGAAAATAATCATTAAAGTATTTTTTATAAAAAAAAAAAGAGAAAACTATCCCTGTAAACATATGTTATAGCTTCTACCTATTATATAATCAAGCTTTTCTGAAGTATACAGTATATTGTTTCCCTAAGATTTCTAAGATCCCAAATCAAGACAGTCAAGGCTCCAGACCAAAGTACTTGCACTTCCTTTTACTCCTTTCATTGCCTACAACATCCCACTAAATACCATGTCCTTGATGTTTCTGCCAGAAGAATAATTTACCAAAATACAAGACCATAAAGTGGGATTCCTTCTCAAGAGACATGCAGAAAAATATAATGACCCATTCAATGGCAAAATCTCCTACATGTTTTTATTTGGGATAATTTTGATGTCCTCTGAGAAAGAATCATTTTAATGGATTTTCAAATGATAGACTATTTTTTTTCTCAGAAATACATCGTAGAACATGCTATTAATTACCTTGATGGACAGCACAGATGAAGAATTGGTTTCTCTCTCTTGAATGCCTTATGTGTACTCTTTAATCTTTATTCCTTATTTAACTTATGCTTATTTTGTGAGTTAATTTCTTCACCAGTCAATCTGCTGCTGCTTCTGTGTCTCTAGGTCTCCCTATGTTTCCTTGCATCTCAGTTACTATTGCTTATATTTCTTATCACTATAATATGGGAAACCTGGAATGATGTTTCCTTACTAAAATGTAACCTAGAATTTATTAATTAATGTATAATCAGGAGGATATGTTTTCTTAAATTTTTTAAATATTAGAATTATTTAATAATTCTAATTTAACAAACATTTACTGACACGAGGTCTTTTTTAGTTAGTTTTAGTACATTTCCTATTTCTATGACAAAATGCCCCAGGCTTGGAAATTTATAAAGAAAAGAGGTTTTATTGGCTCATAGTTTGGGCTGTTCAGAGGCATCATGTTGTCATAAGCTCAGCTCTGGTGAGTACCCCTTGGTTTTCACATGGGTGATGGCATCATGGTGGGAATGCATACAAGAAGGAAAGAATTGCACAAGACAAGAACCAGAAAAAATGAGGAGAGAACACTGCTATTCTTTCATAACAATCCATCTCTTGGGAACTAACTGGGATTCCCCTTGGACTACATGAGTCTCCCTTCCTAAAACAGCACCTCAAAGACCTCCCTCTAGACTCTACCTGTTTAATGATTAACTATTTCTCAACATCTCAACACTAGGGACCAAGATCCCTGGGAGACATACTACATCCAAACCATAAGACTTAGTTTATCTTACTGAATTATGTGTCCACAATTCTCTGTGTTAATAACTTCTTTTCAGTATTGTAGCTAGTGAACCAGAATCTCACTAGCAAGACTTAAACTCTGAGCCAGTGATTCACCCCAACCAAAGTTCATCAGAAAGCATGGAATCAGAGACTGCAGGAGAGTGGCCAGGGAGTCAGAAGAGCTGACTCATAAACATTCTCCTTGTCGATTCTTCCTTGACTTTAACAGTAGGTCTTCTGTCTTCAGTTTCTAAAACACAGTAAGTGCTGGTATTCTCATGCTTTAAATGGTTTTATTGATAATTGAGTAGTATTGGGGTTTATCTCCCCCAAAACTCATGAGTGCAACACTGCTATAAGGTTTAGAGGTGGAACAATTGGTTTGATACCGCCATTTACCCGTGATGAGTTCTGCTCCTTCTAATGTTGAAGATTGAACACTAGAGAAGCACACCAAGGCAAGCATATTAAGCAGGTTTTATTTAAAGGTAATAATACAGACTTCTCCCGGCAGGAAGAAGGGGGCCATGGCTGGTGTTCTAAAGTCCCAAGAAGTGAGTGCACCCTCCATCTTTTATAGGTTAAATTCTCTTTTGTTCTCCAGTTCTCTCCCCCTTATCTCTCCTTCCTGCCTATGTGAATAGGCCTGGTTTTGCATTAAGTGAGAAGCCATGGGCAGGGGGAGGGTCAAGGTGATTCAGACAGGTAAGGGCCCAGGGGGCATTAATTAGCAGCTCCATGCTTGCAGTCCTTGATAAAGGCAGGTAAATTTGGTTATCAATGGGCTCTGCAGGTACTTGATATTCCATTCTCCCAGGGGCAGTCCCCAACTTCCAGAGGCAGATGACTTCATGGCTTCATTTCCTGGATTTGACCTGATCCCCTATTTCTACACTAACTACCTGTCCTTAATTCTGGCTTCAGGGTTATGAGAGATTCAACCCAATCAGTGAATGAATTCACTTGAAGTGATTAACTGAGTAGTAAATAGGCAAGTAGGGTATGGCTGAAGGAGGTGAGTCACTGAGGATATATCTTAGGGATTTATATTTTGTCCATGGTGAATGAGAGCTCTCTGCTTCCTGATTGCAAAGTCCTGAACTGCTTTCCTCTGCCACATGCTTGCACCATGGTGTTCTGCCTCAGCTTGGGCCCAGAGCAATGGAGTCAGTCCTCTATAGACTGATACCTCTGAAACTGTGAAAGTCAAATAAACATGTCCTCGAAAATTGTTCTTGTCAGATCTTTTAGTAACAGTGATGAAAAAGCTGACTAAAACATGTAGAATGGAAGAATTTATTGCAATACAATTCCCATTTTATTGAAGTATCCTTTGCCTTGCTGATGTGGTTGGTAAACATGAAAATCTGAATTACTATGTATTAATATCCTTTGCTTACCCCCATACCTCTGTGAGTCTTGGGAAAGACAGGGAAGAGAATGGAGACTAAGAATGCAACACTCTCAGCAAAGGATTAGATGGTCGTGTGTTGCTAAGATTAATTCTTGTTTCACGATGTTCCAGTCAAACTGAAACACATTTCCTGAATCATACCCTTATAGCAACTGGAGCTAGAAGACTCCTTAGTAACAAATTATTTTTACAGGTAAAGAAAGAGAGTTTAAATCAAAGCAAAAAGATACGTAAGGCCACAATGAAGGATAAATGTCATAGATGGAAATTTGACAATGGTTTTGTGATTCTTGTCATTGTGTGTTTTGTCTCTTTTTTAAAATGTAGACTTCTCTTAATTCATTTATTTTTCCTCACATAGAAAAATATTAGACTAGATCACTTTTACCCTCCAAGTGTTATTCTTTTATTGTTTTTTTAATAGGCTGATTTCAAAATATATGGGTCCAAAATGATCATAACTATTTATGAAAATGGGAGGATTATAAAAAAATAGGTAAGTTAGATAAAAAATTTTTTTTTCAGCAAACAAAGCATGGTTCGAGAAAGGCATTTTAAGTGGAATATTCAGTGCCATTTTAATTATTTGATTCTCTAAATTAAAGAATGTACATAAATTTCAAATAACATTAAAAAATAGATGCTGAAGAAATATATCTAGAATCCTATAGGATGTCTTAAATTATTGATCAAGCAATAAAAGGAAGAATTTTCATATGAAATTGAACTATAAAAGGATGTGACTTGGTATTCAATTTTCTTTGAAAATAGTATAATAAACTTTCAGGAGTTTTTCTGAAGCTGCTAAATTTAAGCATAAAAAACCTGACCCAGATTTTTAATGATATTTTACCTCCTGTCTAAAAGCCACCTGCAAATAGCTTATTTGCATGAGGATAAAGCACAAGGGCCTTCATGTCCTTTTTACTTATACTGAGATAACGAACCTCTGTTCATGAAGCACAGCATCCTTCTTGTTGTAAGTGTAGAACCAGCCAACTTTCTGCCACATCTGGCTGCTGATCTATAAGCTTTGAATAAACAGTAGTCATTCAATTGCCAATATTCATTCTTTTAAAAAAATGGGGGAAATTTTCCCCAGTCAAATTGCCATTTACTGGAATTGCATTTCATCTTTCAGAACAAAGACTTTAAAAAGAGATCAGGTTTATAGTACAGAAAGAAAACATTTGTTAGATACTCTAAAGATAAATCCATTGGTAGTTTGTATGCTAAATCTTCTCACAATATCCAATTATCCATCAAAGTACAAATAGTTACTATAGGTATAGTAATTTTACAGTATCATAAACTAGCATGTATATTGAAAAGTAATGTCTATTGCTTTTTCAGAAGCTTACAGCAAAGTTCTGAATTTTATGAAGAATTTAGAATCAACCTGAGGAAAAAAATCTTAACTTTTTTGTTGGACAATGAAGATGAAGGTAGTTTAAACACAGTAGCTGCATAGCATGGCATTTAAAAAGTATAGTTAACGGAAAAATGAGGAACAGTTACAGCATCCATAAAATTCAAACGCCAACATCACCTTCCACTTTTTCCCCAGTACTTCCAGGTGGAACTCATTCGCCTTACCCTAAATCTTCAAAGTGTTTGATAATAGTCACAGACTCTTGTAACTCCCTCCTTAAGTAGGGTATCTGACAATTCACTAGAGCGCACACTTGTTTTATACTGGAACACATAGCTACACCTCATTGAAATACCTCACCAACTGGGCATGACTGTAAACTATAACAAACCTAATTCTTCTTGTGTTTCATTGCTTTTACCAATAAAACCTCACAATATCATGGATACTTTTTTATTATTAGCAGCCACATCAAATTGTT
This sequence comes from Sciurus carolinensis, assembly GCF_902686445.1. Taxonomy (NCBI): domain Eukaryota; kingdom Metazoa; phylum Chordata; class Mammalia; order Rodentia; family Sciuridae; genus Sciurus; species Sciurus carolinensis. The sequence continues at coordinate 107,102,998 of NC_062217.1, read as the reverse complement.
GATCATCAGCACTTATAACGTAACAGAAAACATATAAGAATTATCCCAAAGTTTCTTTATTTTAGTTCTTCCCTTATCTTTCTTAAAATTCAAGTTTTGAACTGAGATTACATCAAATTCTTAGACATATTTAAGTTATTGTCTGTCATTCCTAGCTCAGTGTTTTCTCAAAATTGATATTAGCTCTTTTTACCTATTTTTATTTATAATTTGTTTTTCAAAATATAAATTATCTATATCTATATATATACATATATATATATATATATATATATATACACACATACAGAGAGAGAGAGAGAAAGAGTGTTTATCTCCCAATTTTTTAAAGTCCAAAATAAGGGTACCCACCCCCCCATTCTAAAGAACAGGTCAGCTTCACAGGATTCAATATAAAATGAACAGATCAGTTCTAAGATGCTTAATCCTTCATTAACCTTAATTATCTAGGCAACTGGATATCCTAAAAGGAGTAATATAGAAAGAGAAAGAGTTGGTTACCTAAGTGAGAGTGTCCGTGATCATTAGGGAGGCTTAAGCTTGCTTTCTACCCTATGGCAAATAGGAAGAAATTTTTAAGAGTTTAGGGACAATTTCAGAATGGAGAGAACTGTATATCACCCTCATGTTGAGTTGCAGACACTAAGCATGTGCAATGTGACATCATACAATGAAACTGTACAAGATGAGATGGTTTGGGGAAAGTTTAGTGTGCGTCCCCAGAGTTTGAAGATACAGCCAAATGTGACAAGACAAGCCCTGTTACCTGCTTCTTGCTTTCAGTATTCTAAAACTAAATAACTGTTGGGGCAGATTTGATGCCAGGGAGAGAGAACAGAAAAACCATCAGATTACATGTCCACATTTTGAATTAGCAAATATTGTAAAGGCCAGGTTGATGTATTAGAGTATGACTAGAACATCCAAAATATCCAAAAACTAATATCAGTAATTTTTCCCATTGTTTCCAAATGGACCTCTTTTAACCCTAGGTCTTCAAAATTGCAGTAGTCATAGACTTTTGGAACTCCCACCATAACTACAGTATATGAAAATTCACAAAAGCACACATAAGCAAATACATTTTATAATAGAACACATACTCTGCCTCATTAAAACACCTCACCAATTGGATGAACCTGTAGAATATAGCAAGCCTGATTGTTCTTGCAGTGTAATTGCCTTTATTAATAAACCTTCACGAAATCATGCCCCTCTCAGCTTTTTTTTTTTTTTTTTTTTTTTTTTTTTTAGCAGTTGCATCAAACTGGTGTTGCCTTCTTGAAACTCAGGCAATTGCAAGAAATCAGCAGAAGAACAAATTACCCAGGTCAGAGAATATGTAAGAGCAGATTTACAAGAACTTGCAAATCCATTTTGTGACAAAAAAAGGCTATGAGTGCCTGTCTCTCCAAAGAAAGTTCATATTTTACAAAAATTTTTCTGCTCCTATTTAAGGAAATTATTTTTATTCGATGATTTTCCTTCTTTCTCTGTTATAATCCTGATGGTTCTGTAACAACAATGGATAGATAGAATTAAGCAAGCAAGAAAAACTGGCAAAACTGAACACAATTCTTTTCATTACCTGTTTTGAGCTACAGATGAGGAGCAAAAGAGGGAGATTATCTCTATTTGTTTGCAAGATTGTAATTTTTGATTAACATTTAACTGGATATTTTAAAATCTGAAAATAAGTCAAAGCTACCAAAATTAAATTTATGACATAATATTCAATTTTGTTGAAAATTTAAGAGCAAGTTTGAAGGCACTAACATGGAGAAAAAAAGCATTTCTTCTTTTACACCAATAAATATAATGATAAATCTAGCCAATAAATCAGTTACATAAGAATTATGAAAATCTTAACTAGAACCACTTACTTAGTCAACTTTCCCTTCTCATATGTATGCCTTGTTGACATTATTTGAAAGTTGGTTCCATCTTCTTTCTCATCTTAGGCATGATCTTCCTTATTTGTGTCCTATATGTATGGTGAACATATTTCCTGAATTTCTTTTTTGTTGTTGAAAAATGATTAAGATGTAATTCCATCAAACACCTACTTCGTAAGGGAAGTCATAAAATGGCTAAGAGCCTATAAGAAAACAGAGTGAAGTACCCTCAGCCATGCATGTGGATGACTTTTTGTTTTTATTCATTTTTGATGGCTAAAACAAAAATCTCCATTTTTCTCAAATATGCTATTTCTTTGAAGGACTGGTATGTTATATTTTATGTCATCCGTGTACATGTGTTTGTATTTTGCTGCTATTGTAGTACTATAGTTTATAGAACTAACTTTTACCTTGGGAGTTAAGTCCCCCAAAAAGTTATGTGTAAAGTTTATTTGTTCTATTGAATAAAGGAGATAAAGAAATTGCTGATTATTGTTTTAAAATTATTACAGAGAAGACATAGTAATTAAAAAAATAAATTAAAACATGCTTCTGTGTTAGATGTGGAAATATGTTAGTTGCAAGAAGGTCCCAATTATACTAATGAAGGTCATGCTCTAAATCACTGTAGCTTTATTAATTTTTCTTTCCTCTGTTGCCTCTTCATTGACTAACTATCCCAGGAATTGCCCTGAAAGGATTGTAAAATAGATAAATAGAAGCATAATGAAACTTGAGGTGTGTAGAACAGAAGGCTAATTGGCTGGAAAATGAAAATTGTCACTGGAGAGTGACAGTTGGGTTTTTGAGGCAAGAGAGAAAACAAGTCAGAGTAGACTTTTTAATTTTCAGTAGTATGAAATGAAAACAGCCCCCCTATCCCCAGTAAATACAATAAAGTTATACCTTTCAATGCTCACTAGTTGTTCCCTAGAGTTGACAAAGAAATAAGAATAATGACTAATCTGTAAAACTTTATTTCTTACTCCATCTTTTACACTCAGTGACTTTAAGGTAATCCATATTTTCTTTTTTTCTAAAAAAAAATATTATTTCTTACCAGAATGCCAAAATCATTGAAAAATTTAATTGACATAATGAATATAGGATTTTGCAAATTAAAAACATAAATTGTTTTCCGTTCACTTTTCACTCATACCATAACCTCTCCCTGTCAAGTTCCTCTTTCTATGATCTTTATTGCAGACCCATTTTAGGTTGTCTCTTGGGGGCAAAACTGTGTAACTAACGTACACAGAAACTAGAGCAGCAAGTTATAATTGAAAAGGCATGCTGGGGCAGGTCACTTGAGAAATTAAGGTAAGAAAAAAAAAAAAGAAATATCTTTATATAATGCTTTCCACAACCACAGTAAGGTTGACAATGAAATAAAAAATAGTAGAATTTTCTTACTTTAGATCATGGAATTCACATTATAGTTCACTTCTGAATAGCTATATAATCTTCATTTTTCCTTGAATGGGCTGTTTTATAGAACAAGCAGAAAATTTTAACTGTCTCATAATCTGTTAGCTACTAGTATCTATGTGGCCCACAAAACTGAAATGACCCCTTGCCACAAAATGGAAGGTGGGTGTCAGCCCTTCAGTCAAAGTGTAATCTGGATAATAAATGGTTAAATATTTTTGAAGAGAAAAATATACTTTTTTCATTTACCAATATGTATTAGTTTGGGGGGTTTCTTTCATAGTGAAATGGCAAATTTACTGCTTGAAATTATTATCAAACAAATTATTAAGGAATGTATTATAGTCATCTTTTATATTCATGGGAGATTGATTCCAGGACACCCCTAACCCCTGCACACACAAAGAGACCAAACTCAGTGTGCTTAAGTCCCTAATATAAAATGGCATAATATTTTCATATAATCTACTCCATCCTCATATGTTTTTTTCTTTTTTTTAATTTTAGTTGATTTTTATTGTAAACAAATGGGATACATCTTGTTACTTTGTGTGTACATGGAGTAGAGGCATACCATTTGTGTAATCATACATCTATATAAGGTAATGACGCTTAATTCATTCTCTTATTTTTTCCATCCCACCACCCCTCCCACCCCTCTTTTCCCTCTATACAGTCCCTCCTTCCTTCACTCTTGCCTCCCTCCCAACCCCCATTACGTGTCATCATTCGCTTATCAGCGAGATCATTTGTCCTTTATTTTTTTGAGATTGGCTTATCTCACTTAACTTGATATTCTCCAATTTCATCCATTTGCCTGCAAATGTCATAATTTTATTATTCTTTATGGTTGAGTGATATTCCATTATATATATATACCACAGTTTTTTTATCCATTCATCTGCTGAAGGGCATCTAGGTTGGTTCCACAATCTGACTATTGTGAATTGAGCAGCTATGAACATTGACATGGCTGCATCACTGTAGTATGCTGATTTTAAGTCCTCTGGGTATAGGCCAAGGAGTGGGATAGCTGGGTCAAATGATGGTTCCATTCCAAGTTTTCTAAGGAATCTCCACACTGCTTTCCAGAGTGGCTGCACTAATTTTCATCACCACCAGCAATGTATGAGTATACCTTTTCCCCACATCCTCGCCAACACCTATTGCTGCTTGTGTTCTTGATAATTGCCATTCTAATTGGGGTGAGATGGAATCTTAGGGTGGTTTTGATTTGTGTTTCTCTTATTACTTTTTGAACTTTTTTCATATGTTTGTTGATTGCTTGCAGATCTTCTTCTGTGAAGCATCTGTTCATATCCTTAGACCATTTGTTGATTGGGTTATTTGTATTCTTGGTGTAGAGTTTTTTGAGTTCTTTATATATTCTGGAAATTAGTGCTCTATCTGAAGTATGAGTGGCAAAGATATTCTCCCACTCTGTAGGCTCTCTCTTCACTTTGTTGATAGTTTCCTTTGCTGAGAGAAAGCTATTTAGTTTGAATCTATCCCAGTTATTGATTCTTGCTTTTAATTCTTGTGCTATGGGAGTCCTGTTATGGAAGTCTGATCCTAAGCCAACAAGGTGAAGATTTGGACCTACTTTTTCTTCTATAAGATGCAGGGTCTCTGGTCTGATTTCAAGATCCTTCATTCATTGTGAATTGATTTGTGTGTAGGGTGAGAGATAGGGGTTTAATTTCATTCTGTTGCATATGGATTTCCAGTTTTCCCAGCACCATTTGTTGAAGAGGCTATCTTTCCTCCATTGCATATTTTTGGCACCTTTGTCTAGTATGAGAAAATTGTATTTATTTGGGATTATGTCTGTGTCCTCTATTCTGTACCATTGATCTTCCTGTCTATTTTGGTGCCGATACCATGCCGTTTTTGTAACTATTGCTTTGTAGTATAGTTGAAGTTCTGGTATTGTGATACCCTCTGTTTCATTCTTCCTGATAAGGATTGCTTTAACTATTCTGGGTTTCTTATTCTTCCAGATGAATTTCATGATTGCTTGCTCTATTTCTGTAAGTTACGTCAGTGGGATTTTAATTGGAATTGCATTGAATCTGTGTAGCACTTTTGGTAGTATGGCCATTTTGACAACATTAATTCTGCCTACCCAAGAACATGGGAGATCTTTCCATCTTCTAAGGTCTTCCTCAATTTCTTTCTTCAATGTTTTGTAGTTTTCATTGTAGAGATCTTTTACCTCTTTGGTTAGATTGATGCCCAAGTATTTTATTTTTTTGAGGCTATTGCAAATGGAGTTGTTTTCCTCATTTCCCTTTCAGCTGTTTTGTCGCTTGCATATAAAAATGCTTTAGATTTATGCGTGTTGATTTTACAGTCTGCTATTTTGCTGAAATCATTGATGAGGTCTAGAAGTTTTCTGGAGGAGTTTTTTGGATCCTCTAAATATAGAATCATGTCATCAGCAAACAGTGACAGCTTACGTTCCTCTTTTCCTATTCGTATCCCTTTAATTTCTTTAGTCTGCCTAATTGCTCTGGCTAGAGTTTCGAGGACAATATTGAATAGAAGTGGTGAAAGAGGACATCCCTGTTTTGTTCCCATTTTTAAAGGGAATGGTTTCAGTTTTTCTCCATTAAGAAAGATGTTGGCCATGGGCTTGGCATAAATAACTTTTACAATGTTCAGGTATGTTTCTACTATCCCTATTTTTCTAGTGTTTTGAGCATAAAGGGGTGTTGTATTTTATTGAACGCTTTTTCTGCATCAATTGAAATAGCCATATGATTTTATTCTTAAGTCTATTGACATGATGGATTATGTTTATTGATTTACGAATGTTAAACCATCCTTGCATTCCAGGGATGAACCCCACTTGATTGTGGTGTATGATTTTCTTAATATGTTTTTGGATACGGTTTGCCAATATATTGTTAAGGATCTTTGCATCTATATTCATCAAGGATATTGGTCTAAAATTTTCTTTCCTTGATGTGTCTTTTCCTGGTTTGGGTATGAGGGTGATATTAGCTTCATAGAATGAGTTTGGTAGGGTACCTTTCTTTTCTATTTCCTGGAATACTTTGAGAAGTATTGGAATGAGTTCTTTGAAGGTCTTGTAGAACTCAGCTGAGAATCCATCTGGTCTGGGCTTTTCTTGGATGGTAGGTTTTTAATGGCTTCTTCTATTTCATTGCTTGATATTGATCTGTTTAAATTGTGTATGTCCTCCTGGTTCAGTTTGGGAGGAGCATATGTCTCTAGAAATTTGTCAATGTCTTCGGTACTTTCTATTTTGTTGGAATACAGATTTTCAAAATAGCTTCTCATTACGTTATGTATTTCAGTGGTGTCTATTGTGATATTTCCTTTTTCATCACAATTAGTAATTTGAGTTTTCTCTCTCCTTCTTTTTGTTAGTGTGGCTAAGGGTTTATCTATTTCGTTTACTTTCTCAAAGAACCAACTTTTTGTTTTGTCAATTTTTTGAATTGTTTGTTTCAATTTCATTGATTTCAGCTCTGATTTTAATGATTTCCTGTCTTCTACTACTTTTGCTGTTATTCTGTTCTTTTTCTAGGGCTTTGAGCTTTAATGTTAGGTCATTTAGTTGTTGACTTTTCATTCTTTTCTGGAATGCGCTCCATGCAATGAATTTTCCTCTTAGTACCGCTTTCATAGTGTCCCAGAGATTTTGATATGTTGTATCGTCATTCTCATTGACCTCTAACAATTTTTTTATCTGCTCCATGATGTTTTCTGTTATCCATGTTTCATTCAATAGCATATTATTTAGTCTCCAGGTGTTGGAGTAATTTCTGTTTTTTATTTTGTCATTGATTTCTTCTCTCAGTCCATTATGATCTGATAGAACACAAGGCAGTATCTCTATTTTTTTGCATATCATAAGGCTGTTTTGTGGCATAACATATGGTCTATTTTTGAGAAGGTTCCATGTTCTGCTGAGAAGAAAGAGAATCCACTCATTGATGGATGGAATATTCTATATATGTCTATTTAGTCTAGGTTATTGATTGTGTTATTGAGTTCTATGGTTTCTTTGGTTGGTTTTTGTTTGGAAGATCTATCTAGTGGTGAGAGTGGTGCATTAAAGTCACCCAGAATTATTGTGTTGTGGTCTATTTGATTCCTGAAATTGAGAAGGACTTGTTTGATGTACAGGGATGCACTGTTTTGATGTACAGGGATGCACCATTCATGTTTTAAAAAATTTACTGTAGTCCCTCTTTTTATTAAGAACTATGGAAGATTTACCACTGGTTTATGTATTTACATCTCTGAGAAATTTCTGTATTTGTAACTAGAGTCAACATGATATTTCCTGAAAGATGGGCAAAAATAAGTGGAGCCATACACATCCTTTAAACCTGAGCTTGGTATTTCACATTACCTTGGTGTGTCTAATATCATAATTTCTCACACTGTATTTTGTTAAGTATTACAAGTAAATTATTTCTTCATGTTCTCAGTAAAAATAATTTATTAAATATCTTGAAGTCATTTTATCTTAAATTCAAGATACATAGTATGAAGAACCAGATTGATGGAGTCTCTTTCTTTTCAACCTCTACCCTCAACACTTAACTATTCTTTAGAAAATGAGCATTCTCACCAAAGCATTAAGCAGCTTCTCTGTAAAGTCTTTCAAATAGTTTCAGAGTTTCAGTCTATGTTTATTGACTCCATTGCTCTAGGACCTTGACTAGGAAAAACATCATGACAGAAAGGCATGGAATAGGAAAGTTGCTTTGTCCATGGCAGCCTGGAAAGAGAGAGATCTCTTCTCATATATTTTAAATCATCTCTAAAATACCTATAACACATAACATGAAGTAAATGCTATGAAAACACTTATTATATTACAATATTTAGGAAATAATAACCTGATAGAAATCTATACATTTTTCAGTACAGAAGCAATTTTTGAAATAAAAAATTTTTGGTGCAGAATTGGTTGAAACCATTGATGAGGACCTGAAAGATATGGAGGAATGATCATATGGGAAAAGGTATCTTATTAGATATCAATAGATACTTTTCCTTTTTTTAAAAGACTTTTTAAAAAATGTAAACATAATGGCTATGCCTAATCAAAAAAGACATATGATTATAGAAATTATGTGGCAATTATGTATAATCTAATGTATTTCCAAATCTATTCTTCAAGTTTTATAAGAACCTGAAGGCAGGGTCATATTGGCATTATATTGCTTTCCTTAAGAGTAATGGTAAGACATGATGTAGAAAAAAAAGAAAATCAAAGACAAAAATATAAACGTTTATATTGATTATTTATTGTAAAGTACCTTCAAGATGCTTTTGACAATTGGCTTTTCCCATCACTATATTCTAATACTCACATTTTATGCACATCATTTATTTTTTTCTACTTTCTCACCTCATTGACACCATAAGACTCATTGTTCAATAGGCTCATTGTTTAATTTAAGGAAAAATTCTAAAGATTTGGGTTTTCAGTTATACAATCTTGACAATAGAGCATACTTCTAAAGAATTAATCTATAATTAAGATAGCTTTGGTAACTAAATTTTGCCTGATGAAACCACTCTGTTGGAGATTTATACAAAATCTCTATGTTAGAAAAGATTGTGATGTTCTATCTAGACTCAGGCTGCTATGAGCAAGAAAATATATCTGTGCAAGGTAGGCATAGATAATTAAAATATAAATATTTTCTTGAAATTGTCCTTGTTTACTTTCTTTGGTGCCATGTGTCTCAACTTATTCCTCTGAACATGGAGTGAATAATAGACGCTGTTTGAGTACCAACTGAATACACATAATGGTACTTACAACCGTCAGCACATAGTATGTACCATTGAGTACATACCATCTGTTAGTATGAGTGTTAGAATTTCTACCTTCTTTTCCATTTGAGGCCATAAAGTCTACATTTGTATAAGGATAATATTATGAATGGAAATCAGTTATTACATTCATTTTGACCATTCACACTGTTTCATCTTATGCTATCTTCTCACCAAAAGTGCCTCTGATACTATCCTAGGCATGAATTTAGTCCATCATATAATAAACTGTGATAAACTGCAAGATATTTTATGGTTTTGTAAAGAAGTCCCTTTATAGATATTTAATGAAGTATTCAGACCAAAGGAAAAGTGTATGTCTGACAATTAATAGATTTTAGTTATTATCTAAAATGTTACCTGGGGAAGTTTTTCCTTTGTTGACCTCAAGCTGAAATCACATGTTATTTACTTATGATTTTGAGGTAGCTAATGGTAAGCAAAGTTACCAGAGATATTGTCAAATTTCAGCTTATTGTCCCCTCTCAATGTCAGGCATTTTGAAAATTGGTTTTAGTGCCAGGAAAATGACAGAAAGCTTGCTTCATATATTAGTGAAGAATTTGTTGAAAGCAAGTTACTAAATTTTTCAAGGTTATTGAATTAGGATATTGCATATTAAAGTAGTGGTCACATCTCTCCTAAAAACATTCTGGTTAGAGTTAATATGTGCATCACAATACAGATAATGTGCTCATCATCTTGGCTAAATATTCTGTTTGATCATTAATAATGATCAGTAAAGTATTGTTTGATAATTGACATTTTTGTCAACCTATCTCCTTGGTTTTGGATTGTAGTCAACTCTGCAGGATATATTTAACAATGTTCACTGTCCTGCTGTAAGAGTAGGGATGTTTTGAAATGAAGAGTATATATGTTTGTGATTGCTGGTAAAGGACATCAATTTACACAGTTGCAACAAAACTTCTTTCTAGAACTTCCCATCTCAATTTGGGATCCATGCTATCTAATTAGGAAGGGAAGATGTAGTCTCTTTCAAATTTCTCCTAACACAAATCAGGGCCTTAGTTTTGGGGTCCGTTTGTAATAACCATTCTCTGTGCACCAAGTGGCAACCCAAACCTAGTGCCAACCAGGTTTTGGGATGGGTAGAGCAGAAATAGAAGGTTACATTTTTGTTGTATCTTAAATAATTAGACTATTTACTTTCTTTCCAAAAAGGATGGAAGATTTTGAATTTAGACTTAAAAAAGTATATCTATTTAATCATAAAGCCATGTGACAAGTGTCACAAATGCAGTTGTTCCTTGATAGTATGGTACTTAATAAATATATTTATTGTGTGTTTTAGAAGCAAAATGTGTGAACTTACCCATCTTCAGAGCAGCACATTTGGTGTGAAGGTTAAGGAAGTCAGAAGAAGCATAAAAGGTGAAAATCATATATAAAAATCAATTAATTGAGCTACTTTGTGTGCTTAAAATTTTAATCAATCTTTTAAGAATTTCCAAAGCTATAATGTCCCTTGGAGTAAAACTTTTCAAATCATTTCATATTGGCTTATATGCCTTAACTTATTAATATATAAGAGAACTGTGCTGTTAAGCTATAAGCTTTTCTATATTCTCCTTTATTTTTAGATTTCTATTTTGTTCATTAATGAAATATTTTATCTGACTAGTAAACCACAACACATTGCATATAGAGGTCACTGGCTTGGCTTTATTTGTAATAATTTTATGATAATTCAGTGACTTTACTTTCTTCAATTAAATTTATGTAAAAAAATCAAAATCGTCATTAAATCAGAATGTTTGTTCTTTTTAAGATTGCATTCTAATTCATTTTTGTGACTTACTTTCTTTTCCATTGCTGGACTTAATTCCAGTATTCCCTTTCTATGTTGTGTCTATTTGTTGCTTCTCATTTGCCTCGGGTTGAAGAATCAAATTAATAAACCTAGAAAAATTGTGTGTTACTCTGGGTTAATGAGACACAGAGCAGAGCTCAATAATAAAGAGTCCTTTATTCTTTCAGCATATATTTGTTGGGCAGCTACATTTGGAAACTTGTATACAACACAGTGCAGGCAAAAGGCAAGAGACTCATGGTCAATCACAATGATGAGAAGTCACGAGGTGTTAGAGAGTCATCTAGTCTAGATCACATAGTGAAATTGCCTTCAAGAAGGACGACTTCAGTAAGATAGGAAAAAACAATGGTGAGTGAAAATAGAAGAAAACAGGGAAGAGCACATTCCAGGAAATCATAACCTAGGAGTAAAGACTTTGGGACGAATAAACTCCTAAAATAGTTGGAGTGGGACTAAATAGGCTGTTGAGATGGGGCTGAAGAAGCAGAAAGAGAGAAACTACATAAAGGATTTGCAGGCCATAGTAAAGATTTTTTATGTAATCCTGAAGTCACTGAGAAATCTCTTACTGACTTTCAAAGATAGAAAGAAACTCATACATAATTTAAAAAGGAGGAAAGAAAATAAGTACACATGCTATATCTCCTGAATCCCTTTCCTAGTTCCAATGCTTCTGTTGTAGGTATTTGCAATTATTGACATCAATTTTGTCCCATGAAACAGAGAAGAGGTCTATAGTCTTGCATTTTGCACTCCAAGTAATACCAATGGAGTGTTGTAGTTAACAAGAGAAATATTGTTCTCTACATGTGGAAGGAAGCTGTGATGTGCTTTCTGTGTTATCTTTTCACACTCGGACTTTGTTCTACAGAGTGAAATTGTCAGAGGGATGACCTTGAATAAGTAAGGTAGTCTGATATACTTGTGTTAGTGGTAGGTGTATTTGCAACCAAATTCAGCATTGTCTTTATTAGTCTATTCTTACTCCACTTTTAAGATATAAAATGTAAGACATTCGCGTGTTACAGTTCATGTTATTTTAATGTATAGTTAATGTTATTAAAATGTAAGCATGAGAACTGATGTTAGCTTAATGAAAATAAATACATAAAATTGTCTTTACCTGAGATATTCTGGAAAATATTTCTGTCTTACATTGGATCGCCTTGAAATAGACTTTGGGATGGGTACAAACAAAATATTTCCTGAAATGCTCTTGTAAGGAACTAAGGAAGGCAGATATGGGCAGACAGAGATTTTACCTACAATGTAGGTGTAATCATGACAAGGTCAGTTTTAGCAAATAAAAATACTGAATGACTAATTGAATTAAATATTTTAGATAATGAATGGTTTTTAATGTATGTAATTACTAAATAGTTCATGGAACATACATAAAGTAAGGGAACCAGCTTGGAATGTTTGTGTTATCTAGAAACCCTAAACTGAGACTTTAGCATATTCCACTGGGAAGCCTTCAGAGTTCTCTCAAATTGTTGCCAAAGGATACATCCTTGTAAGTCCACATGAGTCAGTCAGTGGCTGTCCTGTGAAGGGAGGAACTACATTGGTGGGATACTTCCTTTTAGTTTGCCTTAGGGTAAGTTTAAACAAAGCACACAGATGTAGATCCTTCCCATGATGGTGGGGTTGATGTATTCTCATGAAGGGGAATGTACAGTGAACCAAAAAGTGTCTGGTACCATAGTTTCTCTCATGCATGTCAGTTTCCAAAGAGTTGTTTAGTTGATAATTTTATACCCTAAGATTTTGTTTTCTTTTGTTATAATGACTTAACTATTAGTTTACCTTTTTATGTCATAAAACTGAGGAATTATAGGATCAGGTGAATTTTGCAATTTAGAGGAAAATTGTACTGAATAATTAGTACTGACTTCCTCTATTTAGATTTTGCCAAATCAAAAAAAGGTTAAAAATGTATACTTTTATACAATTTGTCTGTTGAGATTTTGTGTTTGTGCGTGTGAAAGTTAAAGGTATTAGCTTAATTATCACCTTTCTGCTGTGAAAAAGAAGATAAATAAAATTCAATATTTCTATGTATAGGAACATCTGTTATAAAATAATTACTTAAGTGATCTGACTGTATTTGCATTAAGGGCTTAATTGGATATCCACTTAGAAAAGATGGAGCAAGCTTGAAGAAATAAAGGAATGGGGGTTAGCTTACTTGAGAAAGAAAAAGAACACTAGATAGCTATGGAATATTCTAGACACTACAGAATGTGAAGCCTCAGGTTTAATAAGATTCTCTATAGCAACAAAAGTCTTTTTTCACAAAAATTCTAATTTGACATAAAATCCAAATATGTCTTTACATGGTTATTAACTATAAAGAGTAGAACTTTTGAAATTTTATTTTATTTTATCAAACATTTGTGTAAACAAAATGTACATTTCACAGTGCTTGGCAATTTCAGAAAGTTTGCTTTTTGTCATTATTTATATTGTTATTATACTCATGTGGAAAAGCTTCTAATTCAAATATTCTCTAATTACTTACTGTTTTATCAAGTTATCTAAAAGTAAATATGTTTTGAAAACAAAACTATTGCTCTAAAACAGGAGGAGAAGTGAATACAAAGTCAGTATCATCCAGAGCTAGACAGATACAACAGAAGACGATAGGGACAACCATGAAGTGGAAGCTATATGTTCCACAAAAAGATATTCCAATTCAATTTGTGAAAAATAATAATCTACTTCTCAAGTAGCCATACTTGAGCAAAGCAATGGATCTGAAAGCCAGGCCATCAGAGACCCGATATCATGACAAGTATGGCAATATTATAGTGTAAAACCATAGTTAAAACAGTCTTGAGATACGAAGATATCTTAGATGACATCTTCATGTAATAGATGGAAATTTAATATTGCCTTAGTAGAACAGAGCTTTAACTGGAGTATGGAAAGAAATCTTTATATGCATAGGAAATGGAAAAATCATTAGATAGCTGTTTGCTTCATTGCTATTTCTAGGTCTACATGATTTCTAGGGTTCATTTATCTTTTCTATCATCCTTTCTGAGACTGGATTCTTGAGAACATCTTAGTATTTACTCCTCTCAGGTTTGCTCAGGCCTTAGAGTTGCTGTGGCAACACTCCTGGCTGGAAGCTGTTGAAATGCCTATAACACACTTAAATATCCAGTATTCTAAATCAAAATTTTGAGGAAAACTCTTGTCTACCCTTTGCTCTTCTTTGAACCAGGCATCACTTCCTATTTTAGTGAGCTGTAATAAGAAAGTATGATCACATGGCATGAGTATGATTTTAAGCTCTTTAAACTCTGCCACATCACAATCACCAACTAAGACATTTAGAAGTTTTACAAACTGAAAAAAATCACTGTAAAATTCAAAGCAAAATCATTTCAAAACAACCTACATACATGCTAAAGCTAAAGAGATAACTGTAGTTGACAATGTTCTGAATAAGAACCTGAATTTGGAACTTTTATATTTTTTTTAATTTACTATCCTGAATGTTATTGGAAATTTTCAACTGGCCTGAAGGTAAACCAGCTCAGGTTAATCACTCGCTCAAGACTTCTCATTCTGTCTCTCAACTTGCATCAACACTCCCAAACCTGAATAATCCAAGGAAACAAAGGTTTGATTGAGAATATCTTTTTTGGGCCAAGATCAATGTATAAACTGATGGAGCACTTTCACAGTGATCCGTTTATTTCAGATTGGGGTTCCAATAACTTCAGATTCACTGTGGTCGCCTCACTTTGTCCAAATCATTATGAATGATCCATTTCTATAGTGTTATTGCCCACCTACCTGCCCTAATGAAACTCCTCTTTCTTCTCCACACAGTTCCTTACATCATTCCAATTATATTTACATTCAATCCATAGTTCAAAGGGTAAAGAATAAAGGACTTATAGGTAAATAAAGGACTTACAGGACTTATAGGTAAATAATAAGCTGCATTTTCCTGCTTTCTTCTCTACCTAGCTGAAAGTGCTTGGTTATTTAGTGACAAGGAAAATGAAGGTAATATCACCTAATGATCTAGTTCCGTCTGGTGTGGATGAGCCAAACTTTAAATTTGTGAATATAGCCTGGTAAATAAGACACATCAATAAATGTCAATCTTCTATTGGTTGAGGAAGCTCTAGAGAAATGTGAGAGAGTCATAAGCCACCATAAATTTGAAAAGAAATCTTAGACTAACCTTAGTTAGTCTAAAATGACTTACTAGCTATAAAGTCAAGACGGAAGACATAGTGAAATAAGGGTGCAAAAGAAAAATATTAGGCAATGGGACCTGTACTAAAAGCTCTGTGGCTATTTATTCCATGTTGCTGCTTAATAAATTTGCCAGTATTTTAGAAGTATGATACACAAGGCAAGTGTTTTAAGCATACTGTTGGCTGTCAGCACACATGCAGGATTGCAGAACTAGAATCTATATCCCTAACTGGCAGTGCAAAATCAGGTGCAGAAGCTTAAGCTTATGCTTATTTAATAGCGTTAGCCAAATTCAAAGAAAACGTTTGACGTAATATTTGAATGGTTCGTCTATATCTTAGGTGATTTTTTCTTCCAGGAGATATTTGGCAATATTCATACTCTTTTGTGATTATCACAAGTTGGGGGGGACACTACTGGCCTCTAGTGGGTAGAGGTCAGAGGTGCTGTTAAATATACTACAGTACATAAGGCAGTCCCTCCTGCATTAAGAAAATTTGGCTTCAAAATATCAAGAGTGCTCTATTATTTGTGAAGTACTATCACACAACTAATTGTAAACCATACTTTATTGAATATTTATTGTGTCAAATCCTATTCTGAGTTTTACATGAATTGATTTAGTTCATCCTCACGATACTATAAAATAGGCTATGCTATAATTCCCATTTTGTAGATCAGGAAACTGAAGTACAGAAGAGGTAACTAGCCCATAGTCACATAACTCACATATGATGGACCCAGGATTCATAGTCATGCAATTTGACTTCAGAACCCCACCACTATGGGAAAGAAAATTTTTCCTTCATTTTCCCCCATGTTCTTACAACTCTGAGAAAAGGACTTCTGAAATTCTCAAGCTGTAGAATATTTTATGCTTTGAGAGTTCCTCAGAAAAAAAGATTTTATACTATATGCAATGTTCCACCATAGGTATAGTATCTTTTTCCACAAAATTTATATTTAATTTAACCTAAAAAAGAAGTGATTCCTTCCCTCATTCCAAGTCTGGATCAATACAGATTGATAAAGAATAAGATTGAGAGAAAATATAACTCATAGCTCAAGACATTAAAATTTAAATTTCAATAGTCAAAATTTTAGGCTGGTGTGTTTGTTGACATTTTATGTTAATAATCTTATATTTTATCTTTTACTTTTTGCAATGTTTACTTATCCATTTTAAAATATTATATGAAATCAAACACTAAATGTGATTTATTTTCTATAGTGCAATATTTTAGCATACATTAATTGTTAAATGACAACATTGAACTTTCTTTTGTTTTATAATTTTTAGGTGCAAACTCCAACCAGGATCACAATACTACTGATTTCACATTATAATAATGTAAAACTACAAAGTCAGAGATTTTTTTCCTAAATATATTGTATTTACTTTAATCCAATTTAAATCATTGCATTATAGTTTTAACTATTTTGTAATAGTGATCTCACCTTTTAAATGACAAAAAGGAAGCAAGAATTTTGTTTGTATGTGGTATTGACATTCAGAACATCAATAATATTTACAGCAAATATTTTGCATTCTCTGAAATAAAGCAATATGGGAATCATTATGAAAATAAAATACAAAAGAAAACTACACATCTCAGTTTCACTCCTTTCTACAATTATTTTTGATGAACCTACTACCTGTTGTCTTCTGAAAGTGGCTTAAGATTTCCTTTTAATCAGCACACATATTAAGTGAATTTATTTCTCTGTATTATATTGTATTTAATGCCCTTTATCATCCTAAGTGGTTGACCTGTGCATCTTTTCTCTTAGGTTTAGAGAAATAGCTGCAAAGAATCAGACTTGTGGCAGCATCTAAGTGCACCTCTGCGTCCTCTCTCAAATAGGCCCAGAAGGGCTTTTCCACATTTACTCTACCCAAGATCCTCTTTCTCTTCCAAACTTTGTGTACAAAAAATCTGCACTCCTGTTCTGCCATCTGCTGTTAGTATTTTTTATAATTAACTCTCCTATTCCCAATTTTTCTGGTAATTCCCAGCAGAATAAAAGTGTTTTGAGTAAAATTCTGCTTAAGGGTTTGATGGTTAGTTACTTAATATTTGTGATAATATTATTTCAAAATATAGATGAATGATATATATTGTCTCACTCTACATTTGATTAATAATCTGTAAAGTAACTTTATTTTTTTTGTTTTGCTCATCACAAGAATAGTAAGCATTGCTAAATTTCATTATATCACATAAAAAGAAAAGAATCATGATTTGGTAACAACAGAATCTGTAATTAAGCATGTATAGCAATGTGAAAGATTCAGGTAATTATTTTTTTTAAGTTCTTAAATATAAATATGTATACTTTTGTATATATGTGTGTGTGTGTGTGTGTGTGTGTGTGTGTATGCATGTATTTTCTATTTTATCACTACCTCTTCCCTTTCTGCTAAGCTAAAATCTTGACCTCCTCTCTGATCTCAATGAGGGCATGCTTTTAAGAAAATTCAAACTGGGATGAATGCAAGTTACTACACAATTTATAAAAGTAGAGCTACACAATATAAACTTCAGTATTATGTCTTAATCACTGCATCTGTGAGTATCACTTAAAAGTTTGGGTTAATTAAATTCAATGAAAGTTAATAATATAATTTCCTTTCCATACAGCACATTCATTGTATATAGTATAAATACATTTTTAGATCAAAATATTTTTTTCTTTCCATATTATGTTTATTAAGCTCTCACTTTATGTTCTCAGTTTTCAAAGGAAACATCACTGAGGTTCAGAGGTGAACATACTGAGCATGTGCAAATGTAAGCATATGTATAGATTTTATTCATGCAATAGAGATTGTATTACATGCCCCATTTTCAACCTTATTTTGTCAGTTAATGCTTATCCATGTCAAGGAAGATACCTTGAAACTCTAGCATGTTTAATATTTGCCAAAGACAATAAATACACCTTTATATCATCTCTATTGACCATAGAATGTGTTAATATGTAAGAGTATTATAAAAAATTGTCAACTATGAATATCATGGTTGTGTCCAACTTTCTTTTACAATATATATTATTTTGGTGAATATCATTTATTACAAACTTTGCATAAATCCTTAATTTTCTAAATTCTGCAAAGGTAATTGCTGCCAAATAATTCCCTACAAATGTTGAACATTTGTGTTTTTGTAACTAAAATTGTCTCCTGTCTTGCCAAATTTAAGACCCCCTCTCTTCTTTTCACCTTTTATCCTCCCCCTTGTTCCTTATATTGCTTTTCTTATTTATTCTCCTCTTCTCTTTCTGAGAATTTTTTCCCAGGATTTATCAATACTTAGTTTTATTTCCTCAATTTCTTCTGTATGATCAATATTTTTTCTATTGATTTTAATCTCTTGTTAAATAAGGATAATAACCTTTGTTTATATCTAGGGTGTCCAAATAATTTATTGTGCAGATTAGGACACTTGATGAACAACAAAAAAATGCTATTTATAATTATGAAGGTGCCATAGACATAACTGAAGCATTATTATAACTTTTAAAAAAGTAAAATTCCTTTCTATTTTATTTTAGAATTTTACTTTTTTTTCATAGATATTTTGGTATGTGTAACTTTTAAAATTTCTATCTAGAAAATTTTGTCTTTTTCTCTATGTATTTTTATATCATACTTCATGTTTCTCTACCTCAAGTAATGTACATATTTATTCTTATTTCCTAATACTTTTATTAATGAAATGAAATTCCATTTAGAATCTACTTTTGGACTAAGAATTCTAGTGAGATTTTGATTCTTTGTGTCTCAGGTGACTAGATGTAATCCTATACAGATTAATGGAGAACACAGATAATCTGCCACACCATTTACTATTGCTGTTGCCTTCAGCAGGTTATATACCTGTGTGCTTCCATTTCTGCTGTACTGTACAATGTTAATATGTTAAACTTACCTAGCAGGATTGATAAAGAGTCTTAAGTAAGTCAATATTTTCCTATAGCCTGGGATGTGGTTAACACTTTGCAAACATGTTCTAAATAAAGAAGTATCAAGTATCTTCTGATTTAAAATAATAACGTTACCAAAAGATAATTTCAGATTATAATGTAAGCTATGTCAAGAGTCCCTATTTGTTAAATACTTAAATACCTACTTTGGTTCTATACCCCACTCTTATAATATGTTCATAATTCATTACAAGAGAAGTTTATCTTAATTCCTCTTATTTTACAGAATTGCTTGGTCTCTTTACACATTTATTCTGTTATATGAATATAAGAAAGGCTTTATCAGGTCCAAAAAGTCCTAAAACTGTTTTGATCTGAATCATGCTAAATTTGTAAATTAATATTAAGTTTGTTGATTAAGCTTACACTCTTGACAATATTCAGTCTTTTCATTGAAAATTATCATATGTCTCACAGTGTATTCAAGTTATCATTTATGATGCATAATTTTATGCATAGCTTGTGGGTGAGATTTGTTATTGTTGCTATTATAAGTGAGTTCTTTTCCAATTTTATTTTCTAATTAAAATTTTTCTGAGATATAAGAAAGTTGCATATTTTTCAATGTTTGCTTTTCAACTGGCTACATAACTTACACTAATTCTAAAAACAGACTTTCAAAAATAGAGTAAAAACAAAACATATTGATTACTATGTCAGATACAAAATCTATTCATGTGTAAATATAATCAATTGATCCCTTCTTTTTCAATCATATTTATGCCACTTAAGTTCGTAAATTTGCACAATGAGATTATAGTTGTCATTTGTAATTCTATTAATTTCTAATTAGTGATTTCAAGTGTCTCCACATATTTTGGAAAATGGTGTTTAAAACCTGAGCAAATAAGATGGGTTCTCTATATAACCAAACATAAGAAGCAAGCCTATATTTTATCGTTAATGCCCCCCCCACTCCCACAAACAGAATGACTCAAATTATCATGCACTTCATGATAAGACCAGGTGCTTTTCCCTTGAACAACTCACTTTCCATAATGCCTGTGCACGAGCACACACACACACAAGCGCGCACACTCTAACATTTCTTTGCAAGTATTACCAGTAATATTGTAGAGAAATACTATCCCAGCTTTTCTATAATGAATCCTGCAGAGTCAACTGTTGAGCAGCAAATCACAGTCCTGTTCTACAATGTCAGCTCAGTCAGACTCATTATCTTCTCTCCATTGCTCACAGTGGGTCTGTCATTTTTGAAAGTGACTGTTGCCTTTGCATTTCAAATAGGATTCTTGATAAAATTTACATTTTAGCCTAACTTCAGGAGCCTGCCTTCAAGGTTGAAAGTAAAAGTAATCACATTATTGTATCTTCAGGAGCTTCCTGTTTTCATTTCCCTCAAAAATTTTGTATATTGCAAGTTTCATCAAAAAAAAGTGAAGGAGATTATTTGGAAAAAAATAAAAACAGAACTCCGAGTAATTTATTTCAAAAGAAGGGCATTTCTTTGCCATTATTTACATAAATGCTAACATTTCAAAAGCTTTTATATGTACAATAATTATTAAGTCCATTGGTTTCTGTGAAATGTTCCCAGCCAAGAGTTTTCTTTGAACACATGATTGCTTTTGAACTCTAACTTCCAAAACTTCACAGTTAATCAAAGGCTAAAAGAAATAATTGAAAAGTTATGCCCTAATTCAAAGCCATAATCATTCTGCATCCTGAGTTATTTTGTTAAGGAAGGTATGTCAGAGGGACGTTAAGTGCTTTTAAACAATTAAAAAAAAAAAAACCAAAACATAAGAATCCAAGTTTTTCTCTTTAAGTTTGTGTGTAAATGAACAAGGTCTAGATAGGTAAACAATTTTTTTTTTTTTTAAACCCACTCCTTCCCAGAGTCTCAGAGGTAAAAAAAATCATGGTCTTATTATTAATATAGTTCTGTTCTTTTGACATGGCTGAATGGCTGAAACTTTGTCTAGATTCTATTTTAACAGATGGGTTGTGCAGGAGGATTATCACTGTAAGATTCTCACAAAGTATAGAAAAAACTATTTGTGCAACGGGAAGATAGTTTGGCCAAGACTATAAAAAAAAATGTTGAATATATTTTAAGGGTCACAGAATAAATACTGCCATGATATTATGGGTAAGTGGTTGATAAATGTTTACAGTATAGCCAACTACTCCTGGACATGTAGTTAGTTACAAAATTGCTGACTGTTTGAATTAAATGTAAATGGAGAAAGTCTCCTACCTCTAGATCTTCATCTCCAGTAGAATGTTTTTATGTGAAGTTGTCAATATAGATCAGGGACGTTAGTTAACAAAAAACAAAATCCACTCTAATTTCTTTAAGTGAAAAGATATTTAAGTGGTATCAATATCTCATATATTGTTGAAAGGACTGAAGAGACAGATTCTATTTTGACCCCTCAGGAACAAGTTACAAAACTACAGCATAAGGTAACTGTCATGTGTCATAGAAAATGCTGACTTGGTCATGATCCAGAAGTGAGAAGTCAGAAAGCTCCTGCCAAAGTTCCCAGCTCCAGTAAAACAGAATTTCTGCCATGATTCATGCTTGCAAGAAACGAGTTATCACTGGCTTTTACCCTTGTAGTACATTCTGA
This sequence comes from Sciurus carolinensis, assembly GCF_902686445.1. Classification (NCBI taxonomy): domain Eukaryota; kingdom Metazoa; phylum Chordata; class Mammalia; order Rodentia; family Sciuridae; genus Sciurus; species Sciurus carolinensis. The sequence goes on along the minus strand of NC_062217.1, from coordinate 107,081,201 downwards.
ACAATGTCTCATGTAAATGCTTCCTGTCAGAGTTATCTAAATCATGCATGGAGCCTAAAATATAATTTTTAGCTTCCCTGGTTCTGCAGTTTAGGAAACTATGCAAAGAAGGCAGTTGAAATATTCTGTGAACTGATCCAAAGCATCTGCTACACCTGTCACATGTTGACATGTTGTGATCTGTCTCATATATGGTGATGGAAATAGAGTGTGAGTGATATCCATTGGAGTGCTGAAATTCATGGTAACAAACAGATTTCCTTTTGTACATCACTGGGGGTTGTGAAATATTATAGGAAATTATTGACATTTACTTGAAAGCCTTTGTTTTCAGAAAAACTGAAAACTGCTTTTTATGGAAATAGAATAAACATTCTTATGGTCTGTAGTGAGATTTCTATTTATCACTATATATTTACATATTATATGATGCCTATTTTTGTGATAGTACTTTTAAGAGATGAAAGGGTACTATAAAGTACATTACAACATCATCATCTTGTAAACCTTATTAAAACATTTACATGATGCAGTTCCATGTGTAGAGAAAAAAAGCATGTATGAGTTATTAAACAAATCTAGTTACATTCCTACATATATTGAAGGAAACTGTATTTTTCCATTTGGTAATTATAGTACAGAAAACTATAGTGAGATTTACCCTCCAAAAGTCAGTTTTTTGATTTTCATTGTCTCTTTTCCCCAACAAAAGATGATAGAAGCTATAGTAGTCAAGTTTTGTATCTTAAGAACTTTGTAGGCTAGTAGCTACCCAGAACAGTACTTGGAACATGATAAAACTCCAAAATGTCCAGAGGATTAATGGATTTTAATGTCTAACATTTGAAATTGATCAATATTATATTTAAATAAAATTTTTTCTACAAAATTAATTTTTGTCCTCATTTAAAAAAAAAACTTTTTGTTCTTTTTACTTATACATGACAGTAGAATGTATTTTAACATATTATACATGCATGGAGTATAATTTCCCATTCTTGTGAATGTACATGATGTGGAATTACACTGGTGGTGCATATATGTTCATATATGAACATAAGGAAAGTTATGACCAGTTCATTCTACTGTCTTTCCTATATCCATTCCCCCTCCCTTCACTTCATTCCCCTTTGTCTACTTCAATGAAATTCTGTTCTCCACACACCCCATTGTGTGTAAGCATTCACATATCAGAGAGAACATTCAGACTTTACTTTTATTGATATTGGCTTATTTCCCTTACCATGATAGCTTCTACTTCCATTCATTTACCAGCAAATGCCAATATTTCATTCTTCTTTATGGCTGAGTAACATTCCCTTATGTATGTACACCACATTTTCTTTATCCATTCATCTGTTGAAGGGCACCTAGGTTGGTTCCATAGCTTTGTTATAAACATTAATGTGACTGCATCACTATAGTATTTTAATTTTTAGTACCTTGGGTGTATGTCAAGGAGTAGGATAACTGAGTTAAATGGTGGTTCCATTCCAAGTTTTCTGAGGAATCTCCATACTGCTTTCCAGAGTGGTTGCACCAATATCTAGTCCCACCATTAATATATGAGTGTATCTTTTTTTTTTTTTTACCAACATTTATTCTTACTTGTATTCTTGAAAATTACCATTCTGACTAGAGTGAGATGAAATATCATTCTAATTTTAATTTGCATTTCTCTAACTGCTAGTAATGTCAAACATCTTTTCATATTAGTTGTTGACTGATCATATTCCCTCTATTGTATAGTGCCTGTTCAGTTCCTTTACCCTTTTATTAATTGGGTGATTTGGATTTTTGATGTTAAAATTTTGAGTTTTTTATATTTCCTGGAGATTAATGCTCTGTCTGAGGTGGAGGTGGCAATGATTTTCTCCCATTATATAGGCTCTCACTTCATGTTATTGATTATTTCCTTTGCTGTGAAGAAGCTTTTTAGTTTGTTACCATCCCATTTATTGGTTCTTGATTTTACTTCTTGAACTTGAAGAGTCTTATTGAGGAATTTTTTTCCTAAGCTGACATGATGAAGATTTGGGCCTACAATTTTTTTTTCTTTTTCTAGTAGGCGTAGGGTCTCTGGACTAATGTCTAGATCCTTGATCCACTTTGAGTTGAATTCTGTGCAGGGTGAGATATAGGGGCTTAATTTCATTTTACTACCTATAGATTTCCAGTTTTCCTAGCACCATTTCTTGAGGAGGTTATCTTTTCTCCAATGTATGTTTATTGGGCCTATGTCTAGTATGAGAGAAATGTATTTATGTGGGTATGACTCTGTGTCTTCTAATATGTTCCACTGGCCTTCATGCCTGTTTTGTGCCAATACCATGCAGTTTTTATTACTATACCTCTGTAGTTTAATTTAAGGTCTGGTATTGGAATGACTCCTAAGTCACTTTTCTCACTAAGTATTACTTTGGCTATTCTGGGTCTATTATTTTTCCAAAGGAATTTCATGACTGCTTTTTCTATTCCTATTAAAAATATTATTGGAATTTTAATAGGAATTGCATTAAATCTGCATAGTACTTTTGGTAGTATGGCCATTTTGACAATATTAATTCTGCCTATCCCAAGAACATGTGAGATCTTTCTATCTTCTAAAGTCTTCTTCAGTTTCTTTCTTTCATGTTCTGTAGTTTTCATTGTAGAAGTCTTTCACCTCTTGTGTTAGATTGTACAAAATAATTATTTTATTTTTATTTTTATTTGTGACCAGGGGTTGGACCCAGGGGCACTTAACCATATCCCTAGTCCTTTTTGGTATTTTTTTATTTTGAGACAGGATCTCACTGAGTTGCTTGAGGCCTCACTAAGTTGCTCAGCCTGGCTTGGAACTCTTGATCATCCTGAGGCTATTGTGAATAGGATAGTTTACTAATTCATCGCTGATGTACAGGAATGCAGATAATTAAGGAGTATTAATTTTATATCCTACTACTCTCCTAGATTCAATTATGAGTTTTAGAAGTTTTCTCACAGGATTGTTTAGGTTTTCTAAATATAGAATCATGCCATCAAGGAATAGGGACAGTTTGCACTCTTTTTTCCCTATTTATATCCTTTTAATTTATTTCATTTGTCTAATTGCTCTGGCTACTGTTTCAAGGACTATGCTGAATAGAAGTACTGAAAGAGTCCATCTTTCTCTTGTTCCAGTTTTTAGAGGGAATGCTTTCAATTTTGCCTATTTAGAATTATGACTTGAGTATAGCATAGATAGCTTTTATAATGTTAAGGTATGTTCCTACTATCTCTAGTTTTTCTAGTGTTTTGAACATGAATGGATGCAGAATTTTGTCAAATACTTTTTCTGTATCTACTTAGATAATCATGTGGTTATTGTCTTTAAGTTTTTTGGTGTGATGAATTATGTTTATTGATTTCCACATGTTGAACCAACCTTGCATCTGTGCAATGAAACCCACTTTATCATGGTGCACTGTCACTGGCTCTTTGCGGTACCAAATCCACAGGTATTTGTCACCTCCTGCAGCGACAATTTGCGCGGGTCTTTATGGGTGGTGGACTGGAAACTGAGCTACTTCTATTTCTGAGCTACTTCCTTCCTTACTTGCTTGTTTATAGAGGATAGAGGAAATGAGGTTTACTTGCTTTGAGAGGAGAGAGAGAGAGAGAGGCTTTGCTTATTGGAGAGAAAGAGAGACTTTGCTCAAGAGAGAGAGACTACGCTTTCAGAGATTCCATATCTTCTTAGCTCTGCTACTTCTTCTTAAAGGTGCATCCTGCATCCTGTGAACTAAGGGTGTGTCTATCTGAGGTGCTTTAATAATGTGTTCTTAGTTCTCTGCTCTGCGATCTGCCTTCAGCAGCTGCCCCTACTCACTGCTTCTATCTGCTTGCCGCTTCTTCTTCTTTCTTTCTGCTAGCTGCTGCTCTTACTGTCGCTCCTTACTCTAGTGCCCGCTTATATTCCCTCCAGGAGGTGGAGGGCGGGGCCACGCCAGTTGCCATCAGGCGAGGAGCCAGCTGCCCCATCACGGCAAGGGTTAAAACGAGCAGGTGCGCTGAGGAACACCTGTGCACTGTTGTATGAGTGGACTTAACTGGATACGGCCAGTGATAAATCACCTGAGTGCGCTTATGTCAATTAACCTTCTCACTGCCGATGTGATCAGGCGCCATTCTGGCTGGCACAGTCCCTAACAGTGCACTATCTTTTTAATATGTTTTTGTATGCTAATTGCCAATATTTTATTAAGAATATATTTGCATCTATATTCATCAGGGATATTGGTCTGAATGTATCTTGATGTGTCTTTTTCAGGTGTTGGTGTTGGTGATACTAGCTAGATATAATGAGTTTGAAAGGGTTTCCTTCTTTTTCATTTCATGGAATAATTTGAGTAGTACTGGTGTTAGTTCTTCTTTGAAGGTCTGGTAGAAGTCAATTGAGAATCTGTCTGGTCCTGGACTTTTCTTTGTTGGTAGGTTTTGATGGTGTCTTCAATTTCATTGCTTGAAATTGATCTGTTTAAATATTCTATATCATCCTGATTCAATTTGGATAGGGCATATGTCTGTAGAAATTTGTCAATGTCTTCAAGATTTTCTATTTTATTAGAATATGAATTTTCAAAATATTTTCTGATTATCATCTATATTTCAGTAGTGTCCATGGTGTTATTTCCTATATCATCACAAATTTTAGTAATTTGAGTTTTCTCTCTTTTTCTCCTTGTTAGGTAGGCTAAGGGGTTCATCAATTTTATTTATTTTTTCAAAGAACCAACTTTTTGTTTCACCTAGTTTTTTGAATTTTGAATTTTCTTTTTGTTTCAATTGCACTGATTTCCAGTCTTCTACTGCTTTTACGGTTGATTTTTTTTCCCCCCTAGGGAATTGAGAAGTAATGTTAGGTTATTTGTTGAATTTCTATCTTTTTAATTGAAGGAGCTCAAAAACAATGAACTTAGAACTGCCTTCATATTGTCCCAAAGATTTTGCTATATTGTGTTGCTATTCTCATTTCCTTCTAAGTACTTTTTTAAAATTTTATCCCTGATTTCTTCTGCTATCCATTGGTTGATCATTCAATGGTGTATTATTTAGGCTCCAGGTATTAAAGTAGCCTCTATTTTTATTTTATTGTTGATTTCTAATTTCATTCCATTATGATCTAATAGAATGCATTATCTCTATTTTTTGTGTTTGCTAAGAGTTGCTTTGTGGCATAAGATATGGTCTATTTTAGAGAAGGATTCATGTGCTGCTAAGAAACAAGTGTATTTGATCATTGATGGATGAAATATCCTATTTATGTCTGTTAAGTCTAAATTATTGATTATATTATTATATTATTTAATTCTACCGTTCAGTTCTGTTTTGTTTTGTTTTGTTTTTTGGAGGATCTATCCAGCAGGGAGATGAGTTCATTAAAGTTACCTAGTATTGTGGTATTATGGTCTATTTGATTCTTGAAATTGAGAAGGAATTATTTGATATACATAGATGCTCCATTGTTTGGGGCATAAATATTTATGATTGTTATATGTTTTTGATGTACAATTCCCTTAAGTGGTATGATATGTCTTTCTTTGTCCTTTTTGAGTAACTTTGACTTGAAGTCCACTTTATCTGATATGAGAATAGAAACCCCTGCTTGTTTATGAGATCCATATGAATGATGTATTTTTTCCCATCCTTTTACTTCAGTCTGTGAATATCTTTGCCTATAGGGTGAGTCTGTGGGTGACAACATATTGTTGAGTCTTGTTTTTAATTCATTCTGTCAGTATGTGTCTTTTGATTAATGAGTTCAGGCCATAAATATTCAATGTTAATGTTGAGATATGATTTTTATTCCCTGTAATTCTGATTTACTTATGGTTTGTAATTTCAATTATTTTCTCCTGTGATATTTTGTTCTTCTAGTGTACTTCCTCCTTTTGCTGGTTTTCAGTTTTATTTTTTATTTCTCTTTCATGGAATATTTTGTTGAATATGGTTTGTAGTGCAAGCTTTCTACTTGTGAATTCTTTTACCTTTTGTTTCTTATGGAAGGCTTTTATTTCATTATCAATACTGAAGCTTAATTTTGCTGAGTATAGTAAGCTTGACTGGCATCCATTTTCTTTCAGAGCTCAGTATACATTATTCCAAGACCTACTAGCTTTGAGGGTCTGGACTGAAAAATCAGTGGAGATCCAAATTGGTTTCCCTGTAAATGTCACTGGTCACTTTTCTCTGTCAGTTTTTAAAATTCAATCCTTATTCTGTATGTTAGGTATTTTCATAATAATGTGCCTTGGTGTAATTCTCTTAATTTTGTATATTTCAGGTCTGGTGTAAGCCTCCTACATTTGATTTTCCCTTTCATTATTTTAGATTTGTGAAATTTTCTGGTATTATATCATTGATAAGCTGGTACATTCCTTCCTTGGGTTTGTATCTCTGAACCTTCATTTATTCTGATAAATCTTAAATTTGTTTTTTTCAGGTTATCCCATATCCCATATTTCTTGGAAGTTCTGTTCATGGTCTCAACATCTTTTCTCCATGGTCAACTTTATTTTCAAGATTATATATTTTGTCTTCATTGCCTGAAACTTTTTCTTCCAGGTGGTCTAGTCCGTTAGAGATGATTTCTATTGACTTTTTAATTTGGCTCATTGATTCTTTCATTTTGAGAATTTCTGTTTGATTTTTTTCAGAATATTTATCTTTTTATTGAAGTGCTCTTTCACTTACTGTTTTTTCTCTCTGATTAAATCCTTACATTTTACTTCACCTCACAAATCATTTTAACCACGTTAACTCTAAACTGTTTCTCTAGCATTTCTTTCACTATGGTGTCAATGGATTTTGTTATTGAGGTAACTTGTTTGGGCTGATATTTTCCCTTGCTTTTTCATGATGATTGTCTACTCATCTAACAGTATGGATCTGAAGTTTCCATCCTGTAGACTTACAGTGTCCCTGAAAGTTTCCAGTACCTCACCATTTGGGGGAGAAAAAACGACAGCCAATGCAATCCATATAAACCCCCGTAGACTTTGTCCCTGAAGGTTTCCAGCACAGATATGATAGGCGGTGTCATCTGGCGTGTGATGTTTGCTCCACCCAATGGGTGGGGTTATTGGTGTAAGCGAGGTAATCACATAGGCAGAAATCCTGGAGGCTTTATTTAGACTTAGGCATGTTTAAGTTCTTTGCTGAATGCCAATTGGGCTAGAGATTTTCAATCAGTGCACCTCCAGAGCATGGCAATTGCCAGTACACATTGGAAGACTGTACTCCAGGGATTTCCCCTGGGTTCCGCATGTGTGGTAAAGGGGCCACTTCTTAGTCTACGATGTCACCTGAAGACCCCACATTTCCTAGTCTTGGGTTCAGTCTTCAAACTCAATCTCTCAGGTCCCCGCCCCTTCAAATTATTGCCAGGCGTATCTCTCCAAGCCAGTTGTGCAAGCAGCTGAATTGGATGGGGAGGGGGAGAGTTGGGTGGGTTTCCATGACCCGCAGTCCCCTGTGTAAACCTTTCTCCACATTTGATTTTCTCCTGGTCTCTTAGGCACCCTTTATTTGCCGGGACTATATTTCAGGTCAAACTCAGGCTTGCCATGAATCAGTTCTCCCGACTGCTAACCCGCCATGCAACAGCTGCAGAATGGTTCCTTTCTCTGACCTCTGCATGCAGCATATTGTGCAGAGTGCCTTTCAGTTTATTTGGACAGTGTTTTGCTCTCTAAACTTCCCATACCCAGACACACCTCAGGCCTCCTAAAAACTCAACAACAATAAATTACCATTTATATATTACCAGATTAATAATTGATGAATTTTCTATGTTTTAACTGAACCTCCACCTATTGGAAACAGATGATTCTTATTTTAATCAGTATTTCAGATTAACTTCACCTTGATTGAAACACCAACATCCACTATGCAATTTTTACAAACAAACACATATATGTAACTGCTACCTCACTGAAGATGTACAACATTTGAACTGTTGTAAAGAGTTTCTAGGTATCCTTTTGCTGTCAGTCCTTTCTACCGCCTTCGTCAAGTAAGTATTTTTTATCACCATAGATTCACTTTTTGACTGTTTTAAAATTTTGTCTCATGGCTGAAATTGTAGCTCAGTCATAGAGCACTTGCCTGGCATGCATGATGCCCAGAGTTTAATCCCCAGTCCTGAAAAAAAAGTATCAGTAAATGTTGACATGTTGAGCACTTCATGTGGTTTTTCACAATTTATATATCTTTGTTCACAAAGTTTCTTTCAATTCTTTCAAACATTTTAGACATTGTCCTCATAGTGCCTAGTCACAGGATAGTTTTATGTAATCTAGCTGCATGTTTTTTGTTAGATCTGTTTGTAAATATTTCTCTCCCAGTTCATGCTTTTTAAAGAGTTCTCTTTTGAAGAACAAAAATTTTAAATTTTGATGAAAGTCAAATTTATCAGAGATATATTCCTTTATTGTTTTTGCTTAATGGGATTGGACAGAAAATTGTTATCTCATGTCAGTCTGCAAAGTTACTCTTTTGTTTTCCTCTAAATGCTTTGAGGTTTTGGCCTTCACAACATTGGCCTCCTTGATCTCTTTTGAATTTGATTTTTGAGTTTGTTATGAGGTAGGGTTTGAAGCTAAATTTGTGTTTTTCATGTACATCCAGTTATACAAACATTACTTGTTTGATTTTCATTGCTCATTGAATTCCTTTGAAGTTTCACGAAAGGGCAATTCCTTTGTCTTTAGTCTCATCTAGGAATTACCAAATTATGATTTATGGTCTGTATGGCTCACAAATTAATAATGATTTTTATTTATTTTTGTGCAGTACTTGGAACTCAACTCAAGGGGACTCTACCATTGACTTACATGCCCAAGCAATTTTTTTTTTTTTTTTTTTTTTTTTTGATTTTGAAACCAGGTCTTTGTAAATTGCCCAGGCTGGGTTCAAACTTGCAATCTTCCTGACTCAGCCTCCTAGTAGCTAGAATTTTAAGTGTGCACCACCTTGACTGGTTTAATAATATGTTTAAAATAGTATCAAAACTAAGAATAAGAAGAGGAAAAATAGCAGACACCTGAATGTGCCTCATAAATCCTAAAATATTCAATAGCTGACCCTTTACAGATAAAGTTGGCCAATCCCTAATCTATTCTACTCCTCTGATTAGACTTTTCCTTTGCCAATGTCTCCTTCTTTCTTTCTTTCTTTCTTTCTTTTACATATACTAGGAACATAATTATCTATTATTATTATCATGTATTATCTATGTACATGATTGTGAGTGTTTTTTATACTACAGGAATCATCTTCAACAGCATCCCCAAAGCATGTGAATCGTGAGTTATGCAATGACATTAAGACAACTATGATGTCACCAGGAGATAGAAATTTTCCAGTTCCATTATAAGCATTTCTTTTAAAACAAAAGCAGCAAGTTTTTTTTTTAGTAGCACACTTTTATTTTAATTTTATGTGAATTTAATTTATATTTTATATTTTGAAACTGATGCATAAAACATAAAATTCTTCTTATTAATGGATGTTATCAGGTTAAATGCATTTTATCTCCTCAAGCATTCATTGTTTATGGGGAAAACTTTCAAGAACCTTTTTTCTAGATTTTTGATGTGTGCAGTACATTACTGTTAATCTATATTTGTGGTTTTATGTTACATCTTAAAATCAGATAGTATAAGTCCTTCTGCTTTCCATCTATTTTTTTCAAGATTATTTTGTGCATTCAAGGTCATTAGCATACTCATATAAGTTTTGCATCAGTTTACTTATTGTCATAAAAATCTTAGGATTATAACTGAGATTTCATTGAATATATAAATAAAGAGGTAAAATTGTCATCGTAACAACTTGGAATTTTCTAATCCATGTACATGAGATATTGCTCCATATGTGTTAATCTTTTTTTACTTTATATTAGCAGTATTTTACAGTTTTTAGTGTTACTGGTTTTTAGTGTTACACAACATTTTTTTATGGGGTAGGGTACTGGGGATTGAACTCAGGAGCACTCAACCACTGAATTACAACCCCAGCCCTATTTTGTATTTTATTTAGCTACAGGGTCTCACTGAGTTGCATAAAGCCTTGCTTTTGCTGAGACTGGCTTTGAACTTGTGATCCTCCTGTCTCAACCTCCTATACACTGGGATTACAGGCATGTGCCACTGCTCCCGGCTCTACACAAATTTTATTAAAAACATTTCTAACTATTATGTGGATTTGGTGCTATTGTGAACAAAAATTTTCAAGTATTTTATCTTTCAGTTTCTTCCACTTATAACCTGTTGCTCACTTTAAAAACATATTTACCTTGTGTGTTGTAGTAATGGTAAACTTACTTATTCATCCTCTTATCACTTTGGTACTAATTTAATATTTTATAAACATCCATGCTCTCCGTAAATAGGAGAACTTTCTTCTTTGTTGTTAATGTATGTATCTTTTACGTCTTCCCTTGGAGTGACTAGGAATTTAGTTACAATGATGCATAGAAATGATAAATCTGATACCCTTACCTTTTACTAGGTGTTAGCGTTGGGATTTTATTTTGTTTTATTTGATATATTTAATATAGAGATGTTGCTTATAAGATAGAGAAAGTTATATTCTATTACTATCATGCAGAAAGTTGAAATCATAAATGAGTATTTAATTTTGGTGAGCAAATTTTTTATGATAATGAAGTTTTTTCTTTAATTTGTTAATAGAATTTGATTTGTTTTAATATTAAACTAATCTTGCTTTTGTCATGTAAGACCAAGTTGGTATTGATGGGTTATCCATTTTATATATAGCTATATTTGATTTGTTAATACTTTTTCTAATAAATATATTGTTAATTACTGAACTTTTTCATCTGAGTAAATGAGAATGTTTGTAATTTTATTTCTTTGATGTATTGTTGTCAAGTTTTAGTATCAAGGTTGTGTTTGCATGAGAAAACAAGATGAGGTGTGTTACCTCCCCCATTTTTTATAAGAATTTGTTAAAGCTTGTTTCTTTTCTTAATGTTTGATAGAATTAACCAGTCATCTTGTAGTCTTGGACTTTTCTTTGTGGAATTGTTTTGTTAAAATAATAATAATTATTATAGATATAGAGCTATTCAGATTTTCTGTTTTATCTTTTGTCTCTTTTCAAAATTTTTTTAAGTTAGATGCATTGGAGGAAGTTGTTCATGAGAGTATTTTATTATATCTTCAAATATTTGTATGATCTCTGGAAAATTTCCTCTTTCATTCCTGATGTTGGTAATTTGGATTTTCCGTATTTTATTCCTTGATGTGTCTTACTGGAGGTTTGTCAGTAATATCATTCATTCTAAGAGTCATATAGTTTTATGTTTTATCTCTGTTGTTCTTTTTCTATATCATTGATTTCCATTTTTAGGCAAAGATATTTCTGAGTCCGCTAAAGTAGTTCTTTTCTTCAAGCTCATCTTAAATGTGCCTAGAATTTTGAATTCTATGCATTTTTTTAGAATCAACTCCTACAGTTCTTCAAAATTGCTAATACTTTTATTAGTATTGCATTGTACAAATTGATCAATTTGTGATAATTTTAACATTTTAATGATGTTGAGCCTCAGTGCCATAAAAAGAAAGAAAGAAAATAAGAAAGACAGAAATAAAAATGGAAAAGAAAAACATGATAGTTTTCTGTTCCATTAATAGGGGTATTGAACCATTTTTAGATTTATTTAATTCCTCTTATTCATGTTTTATTTAGGTTTTTCCCTTTGTTCAGAGTTATTGAACCTAAACTTTAGACTTATATCAGGCATTGGTGATTTTGATGCTATCATGAAAAGTGTAAGTTTCAGCATTTCATTTTTTTCTGTTTGCTTTTAGAATATGGAGTTATTTTGATTAGGTTGCTTTTACTTTTATTTATGGTTGTGTGATTGTTGTGTATATTTTTAAATCTACAATATCTTATTTTACTTGTCACAGTCTTTCATTTTTCCCCTAACAAAGTGCATATGCAATGCTTCCATCTACAGACATAAAAAGATTTAGCATGGAGTATAGTTGAAAGAGATCTATAAAAGCCAGGCAGAATCTGGGAGAATTAAAGGCACTTTAAAATTTGCTGTCACAAATGTGACCAAAGTATTTTTAATCTCTGAATTATTTTTTAAGAAGTGCATGTCTTGTAAATAACTGAATACTTTTAAGCATCAAATTCTCATTAATGGCAGCTCCCTATGTATAGCTGTGTTCCTTTCACTATAAACAAAATGAACAACACACAATCTCTACAAAATAAACTAAGGAATTCAGCTCTCTTTTATGGTTGTAGAATTCTCTCTCTCTCTCTGTCTCTGTCTCTCTCTCTCTCATTTTTAATTTTTTGTGATCTTTCTGATGGAAGACCTGGAAGACATATGAATTCAGAGACTATTTCTTTTCCTCTATTCTTTGTCATGGAAATAATAATATGATGATGAATAAATAATTTTTGATTAACTTTTGCTATGTAAGAATAGCAATCTGTGCCAGACTCCTACTGCAGCCTTACTGAGGGAAATGAAAGAGTACATATTATTCAGAATATAAGTTCTGATACATATTCATAGCCTAATACAATTGTATATTGACTAAAAGTTTAATAATAATTACATAACTATATTTTGCAATACATATGACATACATGTTGGAAATTTATGCATTTTATAACTAGTAATTAATGATAAATTTAGAATTAAATGATTAGAAATAGTCATAAAAACATAAAAAGATAGAAAAAAGTCCTCTCTCTTTTACTTGTTATTGAATAATAATGTATTGTCCATTCTCAGAATTAGTGTTCATTTTATCTTATGGATTGGAAAATTAATTAAAGGCTTTTGTTGACCATTGCATATGGATTCCTCCCTCTAGATTTACTTCCTAATACTTTAAATCAATGAATAATTTATCTCCTACTTTTAAATACATTAAACATGTGCAATTTGCAAGTTTTGATGAAAATCAATTTTATTTTTCCCACATGAATGTCACTTCTCATGCATTTTTCTTTAATTTTCTTGAATTCTGAGGGTTGATATCTCTGTTCTCTCACCACCTTACTCATCTCTCTTCCTTCAACTTGCTGAATACAGTTTGCCAGCCTTTCCCAATTTGATACTCAAGGCAGGCAAGAGAAGGAAAGAGGGGAAAACGTCTATCTGCCATTCTGTCTTGGGTTGGTTTAGGCAACCAAGGTGGTGGAACACTTTGGATATTTCTGGAGACTGACTGCCAGCCTTGGATAGCTCTTACTGACTTTTCTGTGACTGGCAGAGCACACTCTCCATCTAACCAATTATTTTTACTATGTCTGTGGATGTGACTGTACAGCTCAACATCTTACTGCTGAGATCTCCTCACTCTTCTGGTGACTCCCTTGATATAGGCTGTGATCATCTCTTTCTTGCTTACTCTCCTGTATGGACCACATCCGGTGGCATGAAATATTCACTTCAGACCTGTCTCTAGTTGGAGTAGCATTACTTCCTGACTGCAGCCTTTTTATCTTCTGCCAAATTCCTTTTTCTAGACTCTCATATTTTAATAGTGTTATGTACCAGACATCAGCTAACTAATATCTCTAAACTTCCATAAACGTAGTCCTTTTCAAACACCCTTGAAGTTTTTCTCATTAAGCTTATGGAGAAATGCAAATAATCTGATGCCTTTTTCAAGGCAGGCTGCTCTCATCACATTTTAATATCCCTTTCCTCTCAAATCCTCAGTTTCCAAGCTATTTGCATCTCCCTTATCAATCATTTTATCCTGTTAACTAACTGTTTTAATATAACACACTGAATTCCAGTCACTTCTTCTCTTGGTGTACTACAAAACTTGCCACTACTTCACTGTGAAACTAAACAACACAATTTCCACTGAAATGGTTTTTTTTCTTTTTTTGTCCTCTTATTTATATATTGAGAAGAAAGATGTTATTGTGCAAACATAATGTTTATTTAAGGAAAATTCTTTCCTTTTAAGAGAATTACTGTAAAATTCAGAAAAGAAAGAATGTGTATGTGTGTGTGTGCCAAATGCATATTGCAAAATAATTTGTAGTCTAAAATAAATCACTAGTAGTATTTTAAAAGATGGAGACATAATACTTTGGCAGAACACAATGTTTGATATAAAATCTACAGTTTAGAAAATGTTCTAAAGGTAAATCATTTGAAATATTTTAATTATAGGCTTTGTAAAACTAAAAATTCTATCCCCTGCTCACTTCATAATATAACCCTCATTCTTTATTCTTTACATATCTAGGCTATCAGAAACTTGTTGTTTTCTATTTTAAAACAAACAATCAAATGAATCACCAGCAAATAAAATTAAGTCATTTCTAGCATCAGGTTTCTTGTGCAAGTATGTGCGCGTGCACCCAAGTTTTTAGTGTGTGTTTGTGTGTTTTGTGTGTGTGTTTGTGTTTTCAAGCTACATAGAAAAGATAAGTTTCTATGGGGAAAGAAACTTTTTGGAGGCTAAAGTTTCACATGTAACTTTTTCTTAGTTTAAAATTAAAAATACCATCATCGAAGTGTTCCCTTTCCTGAAAATTCCCTGTTCAAATAAATTTTATTTTTTTGTTTGCAACTAAAACTATAATATATTGGTTCTCATTGCTGACTAATTTGTTGGTGGTGTGAACAATTCCCACAGATTGATGGTCATTGTTTTTTTCATTCTTTTTTTTTTTTTTCTTTTTATTGTAAACAAATGGGATACATGTTGTTTTTCTATTTGTACATGGCGTAAAGGCATACCATTTGTGTAATCATAAATTTACATAGGGTAATGTTGTTTGATTCATTCTGCCATTTTTTCCCTTCCCCCCCTCCCCTCCCACCCTTCCCCTCCATCTATACAGTCCTTCCTTCCTCCATTCCTGCCCCCCTCCCTAAACCCAACTCCAACCCCAACACTAACCCTTCCCACCCCCATTATGTGTCATCATCCACTTATTAGCGATATCATTCTTCCTTTGGTTTTTTGAGATTGGCTTATCTCACTTAGCATGATATTCTCCAGTTTCATCCATTTGCCTGCAAATGCCATAATTTTATCATTCTTTATGGCAGAGTAATATTCCATTGTATATATATACCACATTTTCTTTATCCATTCATCAATTGAAGGACATCTAGGTTGGTTCCACAATCTGGCTATTGTGAACTGAGCAGCTATGAACATTGATGTGGCTGTATCTCTGTAATATGCTGATTTTAAGTCCTTTGGGTATAGGCCAAGGAGTGGGATAGCTGGGTCAAATGGTGTTTCCATTCCAAGTTTTCTAAGGAATCTCCACACTGCTTTCCAGAGTGGCTGCACTAATTTGCAGCCCCACCAGCAATGTAAGAGTGTACCTTTCTCCCCACATCCTCGCCAACACCTGTTGTTGGTTGTATTCTTGATAATTGCCATTCTAATTGGGGTGAGATGGAATCTTAGGGTGGTTTTGATTTGCATTTCTCTTATTACTAGAGATGTTGAACATTTTTCCATATGTTTGTTGATTGCTTGTACATCTTCTTCTGTGAAGTGTCTATTCATTTCCTTAGCCCATTTGTCAATTGGATTGTTTACATTCTTGGTGTAGAGTTTTTTGAGTTCTTTATAGATTCTGGAGATTAGCGCTCTATCTGAAGTATGATTGGCAAAGATTTTCTCCCACTCTGTAGGCTCTTTCTTCGCATTGCTGATAGTTTCCTTTGCTGAGAGAAAGCTTTTTAGTTTGAATCTATCCCAGTTATTAATTCTTGCTTTTATTTCTTGTGCTATGGGAGTCCTGTTGAGGAAGTCTGGTCCTAAGCCGACATGTTGAAGCTCTGGACCTACTTTTTCTTCTATAAGATGCAAGGTCTCTGGTCTGATTCCGAGATCCTTAATCCATTTTGAGTTTAGTTTTGTGCATGGTGAGAGATATGGGTTTAGTTTCATTCTGTTGCATATGGATTTCCAATTCTCCCAGCACCATTTGTTGAAGAGGCTATCTTTTCTCCATTGCATATTTTTGGCCCCTTTGTCTAGTATGAGAAAATTGTATTTATTTGGGTTTGTGTCCGTGTCCTCTATTCTGTACCATTGATCCACCTTTCTATTTTGGTACCAATACCATGCCGTTTTTGTTACTATTGCTTTGTAGTAGAGTTGAAGATCTGGTATTGCGATACCCCCTGCTTCACTCTTTCTGCCAAGGATTGCTTTAGCTATTCTGGGTTTTTTATTCTTCCAGATGAATTTCATAATTGCTTGCTCTATTTCTGTAAGGTACATCATTGGGATTTTAATTGGAATTGCATTGAATCTGTATAGCACTTTTGGTAGTATGGCCATTTTGACAATATTAATTCTTCCTATCCAAGAACATGGGAGATCTTTCCATCTTCTAAGGTTTTCTTGAATTTCTTTCTTTAGTGTTCTGTAGTTCTCATTGTAGAGGTCTTTCACCTCTTTTGTGAGATTGATTCCCAAATACTTTATTTTTTTCGAAGCTATTGTGAATGGGGTAGTTTTCCTAATTTCTCTTTCTGAAGATTCATCGCTTATATATAAAAATGCCTTCGATTTATGTGCATTGATCTTATATCCCGCTACTTTACTGAATTCACTTATGAGATCTAAAAGTTTTCTGGTGGAATTTCCTGGTTCCTCTAAGTATACAATCATATCATCAGCAAATAGGGATAGTTTGAGTTCTTCTTTTCCTATTCGTATCCCTTTAATTTCTTTGGTCTGTCTAATTGCTCTGGCTAGAGTTTCAAGGACGATATTGAATAGAAGTGGTGAAAGAGGGCATCCCTGCCTTGTTCCAGTTTTTAGAGGGAATGCTTTCAGTTTTTCACCATTAAGAATGATATTAGCCATGGGTTTAGCATAGATGGCCTTTACAATGTTAAGGAATGTTCCCACTATCCCTATTTTTTCTAGTGTTTTGAGCATGAAGGGGTGCTGTATTTTATCAAATGCTTTTTCTGCATCTATCGAAATAATCATGTGATTCTTGACTTTAAGTCTATTGATATGGTGAATGACATTTATTGATTTCCTGATGTTGAACCAACCTTGCATCCCTGGGATGAAACCCACTTGATCATGGTGCACTATCTTTTTAATATGTTTTTGTATGCGATTTGCTAAAATTTTGTTGAGAATTTTTGCGTCGATGTTCATTAAGGATATTGGTCTGAAATTTTCTTTCCTCGATGTGTCTCTGTCTGGTTTAGGAATCAGGGTAATATTGGCTTCATAGAATGAGTTTGGGAGAGTTCCCTCCTCTTCTATTTTCTGGAATACTTTGAGAAGTATTGGAATGAGTTCTTCTTTAAAAGTTTTGTAGAACTCGGCTGAGAACCCATCTGGTCCTGGACTTTTCTTTGTTGGAAGGCTTTTGATGACTTCTTCTATTTCATTACTTGAAATTGGTCTATTTAAATTGTGTATGTCCTCCTCGTTCAGTTTAGGCAATTCATATGTCTCTAGAAACCTGTTGATGTCTTCGAAATTTTCTATTTTGTTGGAGTATAGATTTTCAAAATAGCTTCTAATTATGTTTTGTATTTCGGTCGTGTCTGTTGTGATATTTCCTTGTTCATTCCGAATTTTAGTGATTTGGGTTTTCTCTCGTCTTCTCTTTGTTAGTGTGGCTAAAGGTTTATCAATTTTGTTTATTTTTTCGAAGAACCAACTATTTATTTTGTCAATTTTTTGTATTGTTTCTTTCGTTTCAATTTCGTTGATTTCAGCTCTCAGTTTAACTATTTCCTGTCTTCTACTACTTTTGGTGTTGGTCTGTTCTTCTTTTTCTAGGGCTTTGAGCTGTAGTGTTAGGTCATTTATTTTTTGAGTTTTACTTTTTTATTAAATGCGCTCCATGAAATAAATCTTCCTCTAAGTACCGCTTTCATAGTGTCCCAGAGATTTTGATATGTTGTTTCTTTGTTCTCGTTTACCTCTAAGAATTTTTTAATTTCCTTCCTAATATCTTCTGTTATCCATTCATCATATAGTAGCATATTGTTTAATCTCCAGGTGTTGGAGTAGTTTCTGTTTTTTACTCTTTCATTAATTTGTAACTTCAATCCATTATGATCTGATAGAATACAAGGTAGTGTCTCTATCTTCTTGTATTTGCTGACATTGGCTTTGTGGCATAATATATGGTCTATTTTAGAGAAGGATCCATGTGCTGCTGAGAGGAAAGTGTATTCGCTCTTGGTTGGATGGTATATTCTATAAATGTCTGTTAAGTCTAAATTATTGATTGTGTTATTGAGATCTATGGTTTCTTTGTTCAATTTTTGTTTGGAAGATCTGTCCAGTGGTGAAAGAGGCGTGTTAAAATCACCTAGTATTATTGTGTTATGGTCTATTTGGTTTCTAAAATTGAGAAGGATTTGTTTAACATATATGGATGAGCCACTGTTTGGGGCATAGATGTTTATGATTGTTATATCTTGCTGATTTATGGTTCCCTTAAGCAGTATGAAATGTCCTTCTTTATCCCTTCTAACTAACATTGGCTTGAAGTCCACTTTATCTGAAATGAGGATGGATACTCCAGCTTTTTTGCTGAGCCCATGTGCATGGTATGTTTTTCCCCATCCTTTCACCTTTAGTCTATGGGTATCTCTTTCTATGAGGTGAGTCTCTTGCAGGCAACATATTGTTGGATCTTTCTTTTTAATCCAATCTGCCAGTCTATGTCTTTTGATTGATGAATTCAGGCCATTAACATTCAGGGTTATTATTGAGATATGATTTGTATTCCCAGTCATTTGGTTCATATTTAAAATTTTTGACACATCTTGGTTCCTCCTTTATTTGACAGTTCCTTTAGGATAATTCCTCCCTTTGCTGATTTGCTTCTTTGTTTTTTATCTCTTCCTCATGGAATATTTTGCTGAGAATGTTCTGTAATGCTGGCTTTCTTTTTGTAAATTCTTTTAGCTTTTGTTTATCATGGAATGATCTTATTTCATCGTCAAATTTGAAGGTAAGTTTTGCTGGGTATAAGATTCTTGGTTGGCATCCATTTTCTTTCAGAGCTTGAAAAATGTTGTTCCAGGCCCTTCTAGCTTTTAAGGTCTGGATTGAAAAATCTGCTGATATCCGTATTGGCTTCCCCCTGAATGTAATTTGGTTCTTTTCTCTCACAGCCTTTAAAATTCTGTCTTTATTTTGTATGTTAGGTATTTTCATTATAATGTGCCTTGGTGTGGGTCTGTTGTAATTTTGTGTATTTGGAGTCCTATAAGCCTCTTGGACTTGATTTTCCATTTCATTCTTCAGATTTGGGAAATTTTCTGATATTATTTCTTCAAATAGATTGTTCATTCCTTTGGTTTGTTTCTCTAAGCCTTCCTCAATCCCAATAATTCTCAAATTTGGCCTTTTCATGATATCCCATAGTTCTTGGAGATTCTGTTCATGATTTCTCACCATCTCCTCTGTTTGTTCAACTTTGTTTTCGAGGTTAAATATTTTGTCTTCAATATCTGAAGTTCTGTCTTCCAGCTGTTCTATCCTATTGGTTGTGCTTTCTATGGAGTTCTTAATTTGGTTTATTGTTTCCTTCATTTCAAGGATTTCTGTTTGGTTTTTTTTCAATATCTCTAACTCTTTATTGAAATGATCTTTTGCTTCCTGAATTTGCTCTGTTAACTGTCGATTGGTGCGATCGTTCAATGCCTGCATTTGCTCTTTCATCTCATCGTTTGCTTCCCTAATCATTTTAATTATGTACATTCTGAACTCCCTTTCTGTCATTTCTTCTGGCATGCTGTCGTTGGATTTTATTGATGTAACATCTAGATTTGTTTGGGGCATTTTCTTCCCTTGTTTTCTCATATTGTTCAGGGATCAGTGGGTCATTAAGATATTGCAGATTTCCTCTATCAACTTATAATGTCCCTGAAGATTGTTAGTATATCCCCTCTTATCCTTCAGTAGCCTGAAGTCTTGGAGGAGGTTGATAACGCAGAGCTCCACGAAGAAGCTGCCTCTCTAGGGTGGTGACCCTCACGTGGGGTATATTCCCTGCTAGTGGGCAGAGGTGTCTCCACTTGTTGACCAATGGTCATCCAACGGGGAAGTAGGCTGCGGGCTGAGGCAAGGCCTGTTTGTGCCTATGTCTCTGACTTTACTGTCCCTGTGGGAAAACCTCCCCTGGCCGGGAAGAGTCACTCGGTGTGGACGTCTCGCTAGTCAGTTGCCCTCCTAGAGGTTCCCCTCAATCTACAACTACCCCCTGGGCTGGGCTGTCTTCTTCTGCAACGATCCCAGGGGCCCGGACCTACGTCCTGGGCCTGGGAGCCTCACCCTTCGCAGGCGAGTCTCCTTAGGCTGCCTCTCCCAGAGAGTCTGCCCGCCGCCCTGGAAACTTCGCTCTGCCCCTAGGCGTGTCTCTGTGCGGCTCTTCCAGCAAGCAGCCACCTAGCTCCTGGGACCCTGCTCTGCACCAATCGCCTGGCTATGCAGCCCCTCCCCTGAGCCACCACCTGGAGCCCCGTACAATAGCTCCGAGACACAGAGACCCGCCACACACCTCCTCCTCCGGACAGCCGCCCGGTTTCCGACGCAGTCACTAGGAGTCCAAACAACTCACTTTGGGTCTCCTCCTCCCACCAACCACCCGTAGCCCTAGGCAGTCACTCCAAGTCCAAGTGACCCGCCCTGTTCCTCCTCCTTGGGGTAGCTGCCCGGGTGTTCAGGAGCGGTGGCTCCGAGACCAGGTGACTCACCACGCTCCTTCTCCAGGCAGGCCACCGGTGTTCCGGAGCGGTTGCTTTTAGTCCAATCAGCTCACCACTCGCCTCCTCCTCTGGCAACCGCCTGTGGTTCTGATGCAGTCACTCACAGACTAAGTGTCCCACCGCTCTCCTCCTCCAGGCAGGCCACCAGTGTTCTGGAGCAGCTGCTCCGAGTTCAAACAGCTCGTCACGCAGCTCCCCCTTCGGCAACCGCCCGCAGCTCTGATGCAGTCACTCCCAGGTCAAACAACAAGCCACGCTCCTCCTCCTCCTCCGGGCAACCTCCCGGCACTCAGGAGCGCTAACTCTGAGTTCAAACAGTTCACCACACAACTCCTCCTCTGGCAACCGCCTGTGGTTCTGATGCAGTCATTCCCAGACCAAGCGTCCCGCCGTGCTCCTCCTCCTCCTCCGGGCAGTCCCCCGGCGCTCAGGAGCGCCCACTCTGAGTTCAAACAGCTCACCACGCAGCTCCTCCCCTGGCAACCGCCCGTGGCTCTGATGCAGTCACTCCTAGACCCAAGCGACCCGCCGGGCCTCTCCTCCTCCTCCGGGCAACCCCCCCGGTGTTCGGAAGCGGTCACTCTGGGTCCAAACAGCTCACCACGCAGCTCCTCCCCAGGCAGCCGACCGGAGCCCCAGCGGCTGCTCGAGTCCAAGCGCTATGCTGAGCCGCCTCCTCCACGATGATCCCAGTCGTCCGTGTTTACCGCTCCAGTGGGGGGAGGGGCGTCTCGCCAAGCAACTCCACCTCACAAATTCCCTGCGTTCCCTGTTTTTTTCATTCTTGGTGGTATATTTTGATCCATGTAAGTTTACATGGAGAGTCAGAGGCATGGGACTCTTTTTCTCAAATTTTGGGTTATATTACATACATTAACTTCATCAGAATAATACTGAAAAAAAATCCCTTGAAGATTTATTCCCTTTAATAGTGTTTCTTTGTTGAGGTTGTAATAAAAATGAAATAATTTTTAAGAGTTATGAGTGGTCTTTATCTCTATCTTAGGAAGAAATAAAGTCTAAGTTTTTACTTCCTGTATAAAATCCAGTTAAGTAAGGGTCAAAATAAAGCAAAGGCATAGAATACAGAATTCATGCAATTATTTTTAAACCTGAAGTATTTAATTTATTCCTGGGATGAAACATGAACAAATTTTCTAGTAAACAATTAGTAAGGTATTTTCAGTAATATCAAAAACTCATATTTATGGCCAACTGGTATATTAAGCCAAATTTGCTGACACCACACCCAGCTGAGGGTTTAAATAAAAGAAGCAACAGATCACAGAACAGGTCACCATGAAACCAGTACCTGAATTAAAGGGCATAGGAAGCTTGTATATTAATTTTCAAATAGAATATCAATTTAGAAAGATCTACAATCTATAATAATGACCAAAATTTCTCTCTTACAGATATAGCTTCAGGCAAATCTGTAAGAAACTTTTATTTTATGAATATTGTGTATTTTATAACACCTCCAGAAAAATTCTACCAATACAAAAAAAAATGCTGTTATGCCAGTTATTATATCTTTGATATTAAGTGCCTGGCTTAATGTATTTGATTTTGGTAGTAATGTTTATTTTGGTGTAAGCACATTTTTGTGTGATAATTAACCTAATTTTATAAAAGGAAAATAAATTCCAAAATGAATCCCAATTCCAATATCAGACTTGACTAAATAAGGTTCTTGCAAAGAACAATTTCAAGGGATAAATCAAATAGTCAAGGAAGATTTTATTCAAAGTAATTACAATAGAGGAAAGAAACTGAACTATACTCTTTGTAAACAAAAGACAAGGGAGCATTTACAGGATGGAGTGAAGAAGTGGAAACATACCTGAGGATGTCAGGGGGAGGCTGGTCCTTGTGATTAGACTGTCTGTGTTTGCTAGTTGTTGCTTTTGGAAATTAGGCTCCTGTCCTTCCATACCAACTGGGAAACAGAGGAACTGTCTGTCTTCATGATTATGTTTCAAAGTAATGGCTCCCACATGCCTGAGAAAGACATTCTTGTGTTGCAAACTTGGCAAAAAGCTGAGAGAATATTTATGTCTCGAAGTATCAGAGAAAAAAATTATAGTCTAAAAAGCATTTCTAAAGTAAATGCTCAAGAAAAGGGAAATTAGAGGTCTACAGTCAGGATACAAACTGAAGTTTGGGCCAGCTGAGAGACTATTAAGCATCTTGCTCAGTGTGACTTTTCATTGTAATTCATAAGCATTTACTGAGAAAGGCAAAGATACACACAATATTGCATAGTAAACCTTAACCTGTATAAGAAAAGTAATGAGACAAAATACAGTAAGACTTAGGTTCTCCTCCTTCAATTTTATCTGGGTATTTTCTACTATGAGAGCATTTGAAGAGAACACATTGGAATAAGGATTACATATCCATACTTGTATTTCACATCCTCTTCTATTTAAAATCACATTTTGAACTCTGAACACTATTATTATGCCAGTTAATGATTCCTTCATGCTTAGGTTTTATTCAGATATGTTTATATTTGGCATGAAATTTATTTCAATGTGTATCCTTACTTTTTCCTAATTTTGATTAACCCATTCAATAATAAATTAAACACTGGCCCTTTTCCTCCTATGTCATAACTCCTCATTAACAGGGATACTGATTTTTAAGACCTATAACTAAAATATATATAAAAATGCAGAAAAATACTAAACAGATTCACAGTGGAGGAACTCTTTTTTTCCTTTGCAATCCTATTAAGTTCTTTGTTGGAATGGACTCATGTAACAAAACAAAAAATAATAATTAATAATGTATTGGCAACAATATTTCATTTAGAGAGTGAGAGAAAGATGGCAGAAGCAAGCTAGGCAGCAGGTCCAGATCTGCTCACAACTCAGAAAGTAGGCAGCAAAGGAAAAGCAGAATTGAGAGGTGGGTGAGAAAATAAATGCTCTGTCTCATTGTCTGAGACCTTGAAAGACTGGAAGAAATACTACCAGAGTAGAAAACAAACTCAGAGTGCCCTAACCCTATACCTGAACCTGTGGATGAGAAGGGGAAAGGGAAACAGAGAGATAAAGGGGGTGGCAGACATTTTCTTGAGTTGAAACACTTAAAAATTGTTGGAAAGACAGAAAATTTATAATGTGATGGTAACAAAGGGAATTTATTTTATTTTTAAAAATTTATTCTAATTAGATAATCATGACAGTAGAATACATTTTAAAACATCATACATGAATGGAGTATAAATTCTCATTTTTCTGGTTGTACATGATGTAGAATCACACTGGTTGTGTAATCATATGTGCACATAGGGTAATAATGTCTGATTCATTCTACTATCCTTCCTACCCCACTACCACCTCCCCTCCCTTCACTCCCCTTTATTTGATATAAGGATGGAAATGCTTGTTTGTTTACACAATCCATGTGAATGATATGTTTTCTTTCATCCTTTTGCCTTCAGTATATGGGTGTCTTTGCTTATGAAGTGAGTCTATTGGAGACAGCATATTTTTGGGTCTAGTTTTTTAATTCAATCTGCCGGTCTATGTCTTTTGATTGATTAGTTTAGGCCATTAATATTCAAAGTTATTATTGAGATTTGATTTTTATTACTGGTCATTTTGGATTATTCCTGGTTTTAATTTGATTTAGTTTCACCTTTGATTGACTATTCCTTTAGTTATAGTTCTTCCTTTTGCTGGTTTTCACTTTTTTAAAAATTTCATCCTCAAGAAATATTTGGTTGAGAATGTTCTGTAGTGCAGGCTTTCTAGTTGTGAATTCCTTTGTCTTTTGTTTACCATGGAAGGTTTTGATTTCATCTTCAAACCTGAAGCTTAATTTTGCTGGATATAGAATTTTTGGTTGGTATTCATTTTCTTTCAGAGCTTGATATGTATTATTCTAGGACCTCCTAGCTTTGAGGGTCTCGGTTGAGTAATCAGCTGAGATCCAAATTGTTTTCCCCCTATATGTAATTTGATATTTTTCTTTCACAGTCTTTAAAATGTTATCCTTATACAGCATGTTAGGCATTTTCATTCTAATGTGCCTTGGTGTGAGTCCATTGTAATATTGTATATTTGGGATCCTAGAAGCCTCTTGTGTTTGATTTTCCATTTCATTCTTTAGGTTTGGGAAATTTTCTGATATTATTTCATTGAAAAGATTGTGCATCCCTTTGGATTTTGTCTCCACTCCTTCATCTATACCAATAAATCTTAAATTTGGTCTTTTCTTGTTATCTCATAATTCTTGGAAGTTCTGTTCATGGTTTTTTACCATATTCTCTGCATGATCAATTTTATTTTTAAGATTATGTATTTTGTCTTCTTCACCTGAGGTTCTCTATTCCAAGTGGTCTAGTCTTTTTGTGATACTTCCCATTGAATTTTTAATTTGGTTTATTGATTCCTTCATTTTGAGAATTTCTGCTTGATTTCTTTTCAAAATCTGTATCTCTTTATTGAAGTGATCTTTTACCTCCTGAAATTTATCTCTGATTTCACTTTTTACATCATCCTTTACCTTGCAGATCAGTTTAAACTTCTCTGATGTTTCTTCTACTGTTGTTAATGGATTCTATTATTGGAACAACTTGGTTTGTTTGGGGTGCTCTGATACCTTGTTTTTTCATGTTGTTTTTGTGTATTCTCATCAAGTAGTGTAGATCTAAAACAGTAGAGTATCTTCCCTGTAGACTTATAGTGCCTCTGAAGGTTTCCAGTACCTTGCCTTTAAGGGGGAGACATATATTAACATCACTCAATGCAATATAGCCTTAAACCAAATAGCTCCTATTAAGACATCTATAGTTCTGTCACAGTGAATAGAAATGATGTGTTCCATTATTGTCTATGATATAAACAGTAAATTTGCAAAAGGGCTTCTAACTTCAAGTGGTAGACAAAGAGAACAGAAGTGGTTTAGCATGTGATGTTTATGAGGAAGGAGGAGAAAAGATAGAAGTAAAGAATTATAGGAGGAGTGAAAGAGGAATTAATAGAGGTTGGTTGTTAGCAGGAAAAAAGAGAGAAAGAGAATCCAGGGACCAGAAAAGTATATATAAAGTAAAAATTAAAAATTAAAAAGGAAAAAAAGTAAAAATAAAAGAATATCCAAAATTGTAATGTACTATTTGGAAATTCCAGTCCTCAATAAACTGATGCATGAAAAATACTTGGCTTCAAAAATGGTAGAAATGTGAGAGGGAAAAAGAAAAAAAAAAAAAAGGTGTCACTGGAAAATTGAACAATTATTCTCATTAGAATTCAAAAGTTCCTCAGCTTCCCTTCTCAACTGATAGATGGAGTTGTATGGAGTTTGATATTAGCTTCACCTTACGGATGGTGAGGGTTGCTAGGGTTGAAGGGTTATTCCTAGAGGAGGAACTCCTGGAGGTAGCGGGTAGGCTAAGCATGCTATGTCTCTTTAATGCCTGCCAATAGGTCTGGAGATTTTACATCAGCATACCTCCAGGGCCCAGCAATTGCCAGTCTATGTTGGATGACTACACCCCAGGAATCTTCTTTGGGTTCCACTCATGTGGTGTAGGAGTCTATTCTTACCCTTTATATCACCTGCAGACCCCACAACCCCTGGTCTCTGATTAATCTCCAAACTCTATCTCTCCTGCTCCCACCCTTTCAAATTTGCACTTAAGAACTTCTCTCCCAGGTGACCCTGAGGGCTGGGCACCAGGATCCAGTTACCAGTTGTGGAAAGGTGTTCTGTATCAGGCAGATCAATACTAGTGGCTGAGACCTGTAGGTTGGCCATGTGGCTGTGAGTGATGGGTCAGGTTGGGGGCTATGAAAGGATTGGGAGACTGAGGATTGGGGAACTGTAGGGTCATTTGGTGCCAGACTGATGCTGGACCTTGTGGGACCAGGGGATTAGGCGATTTGTGAATGCCAGACTGTGAATGGAATAGGGGACCTGGTTGGTGCTAGAACCAGTGGGTGCCACCCCAGGTGGGCCCCAGGAACCTGGTGGGTGCCAGACCAATTGATTGGGTGGGCCAAGGGTAAGATGCCCTCACAACTCATTCTAACCTTCCAATCTACTGTAACCAGCCCCTTTAGTCCCTGTATACTTCAGGACTTGCAGAGCTGGGGAGAGACTGAATCTCTCCAACCTCTCTAAACCTGTGTTCCCCTGGGTGAAATCTTACACTTTCTGACTTTCCACAGGGTTGCTAGCTAAACAGGCTCAGACAGACCCAGCTGCAAACTGAGTGACCTAGGTTTCAGTTTCTGGAGGTTCTGCCATGCTGTAGTCACAAGATAGTACCTGTATTGTATATGATTGATAAAGTCTGGTGGAGAGGCTTTTTGTTTGTGTTTGCTTACATCTTATTAATGAGTCAAGCATTCTGTGGTTTGACTAGGCAGACTGCCCCTCTGGTCTCAGGATTTTTCACCCTAAACCTTGAGAATGTGTGGTATTCCTGCTCTTAGAGTTCTGGGTAACCAAGCTAAGAGAAATCTTCCTCACACTATTCTTCCATTTTTGCTTTTTTTTTTTTGCCTGTCTTATTTAAATCCACATATCCATTTCTTTAATTCAATTGTCCATTTCTTTAATTCAACTTATGTTCAGAACATGTTAAAGGTCTGGAGGGTAAAGCCACCTTAAAGACTACCAAGGTGCTAACAACTTGTCTAACCTCCTCAGACAGATCACAAAAGGGACTTTAAAATGGTGCAAAAGCTTAAAAACAAAACTTGGTAAGAAAACTGTGTGGGGATCTTCAGACATCTTGTGGAATCCTCAGTGGACCAGTTACACCTTTAAATTGGCAATGCGTCTCCCCACATCAAACAGTTGCTATTTACAACAGATAGAAGTCCCCTGCAGTTTGAACACTTGAGAATCCAACCATAAAGAACTTCTAGAAGGATGACTACTAGCTGCAAATCATCAAAATCTCCTCTCCCTCCCCCTCACCATGAAAAAGGTGAGTGAATGGGATGGCGGGGAATTTTGCCAGGAATTAAACCTAACTCTGCTAATCTTCTGTGAGTCAGGCAAGAGCAGGAAGCTCTGTGCAGAAGCTGTTTGCTTGACTGGGAGATAATGAAGCCACTTTGGCCTCTGACAAAAGAAAGTGGATTTACCAGGATCAGATCATGACCATTGAACTAGGAATACTCACCTTGGGAAGTATAGAGTCAGCCTCTGGGATTACAGGGCAGTACATGAGAAAAAACTGAAATTCCAATACAGGAGCATGTAGGATTCCAAATACAAAAAATCACAACTGATTCACTCCAAGACATAGTATTATAAAAAATGCCTAACATATAGAATAAAAATTAAATTTTAAAAGCTTCCAAAAAGTGACTGATCACATTTAGAGGCAAACCAATCCATTTTTCAATTGATTTCTCAACCCGGACCCTAAAAATTAGGAGGTATTGTAATACTATTTTCCAAGTTCAGAAAAGAAATGGATGCCAACTAAGAACACTTACTATACACAACAAAATTAAGCTTCAGAATTGAAGATGAAATAAATGATGAACAAAAGCTCAAAGAATTCCTAACTAGAAAGGTTACATTACAAAACATACTCACTAAAATATTTCATCAAGAAGAAATGAAAAATATGAATGAAAACTGGCATAGGGAGGAATTACACTAGGTGAATAGTCAATCAAAGGAGAATAAAATCCAATTTAAAAATAGAAACAAATCAAAATATTAAAACTTATCTCTCAATAATAACATTGAATGTAAATTGTCTAAACTCTTCAATCAAAAGACTCAGGTGAGCAGATTGGATTAAAAATAAGGCACCAAAATATGCTGTCTGCTAGAAACGTACCTTGCAGGGAGAGACAACAACAGATTGAGATGAAAAGATGAGTAAAAGTAGACCATCCACATGGATTTTGTGAACAAGCAGGGGTTTCTATTCTATATAAGATAAAGTGGACTTCAAGACAAAATTAATCATAAAAGACAGAGAAGTTCATTTTATACTACTTAAAGGAATTATACATAAAAAGATATAATGATCATAAATATATATGTCCCCCAAAATGGAGCATCTATGTCCCTCAAAAAAAAAAAAAAAAAAAATCCACTTCTCAATATTAAAAATCAAATAGACTACAATAAAAAAAAAACACTGTGTGACTTTAGCACGTCACTCTCACCATTGGATAGATCATCCAACCAAAAACTAAGTAAAGATTCTATAGAATAAAAAAAATAATAATATGGACATAGTAGACATCTATAGAATATTCATCCCTCAATGACTGAATTCACTTTCTTCTCAGCAGCACCTGGAGCATTTTCCAAAATAAATATTTTAAGTCACAAAGCAACTCTTAGCAAATACATGAAAAACAGAGATAATGTCTTGTATTCTAACAGATCATAATGGAAAGAAATTAGAAATCAACAATGAGAAAAAAAACAGAAAAACACTTTAACCCCAGGAGATTAAATGCTATACTTTTGAAAGATAAAAGAATAGCAGAAGAAAGCAGGGGAGAAATAAAAAAAAAATCTTAGAACTAAATGAGAATAGTTATACAATACATCAAAATCTTTCAGACAGTATGAAGGCAATTCTGAGAGTTTCCTTTTACCATAACACTGAGTTCATACTTTAAAAGAATGGAAAGATACCAAATAAATAACCTAACATTACATCTCAAGGTCCTAGAAAAAAGGAACAAAGACCAAAATCAGTAGAAAACAGGAAATAATTAAAATGAGAGCCAAAATCAAAGAAATTAAGAATAAAAAAAATATAAAAGTCAATAAAATAATACTATTTTTGAAAGAATTAAAAAAGTTTTTTTATTATTATTTATTTATTTATTTTTATTATTGTACACAAATGGGATACATGTTGTTTCTCTATTTGTACATGGCATAAAGGCATACCATTTGTGTAATCAAAAATTTACATAGGGTAATGTTTGATTCATTCTGTTATTTTTTTCCCTTCCCCCCACCCCTCCCACCCCTCTTTTCCCTCTATACAGTCCTTCCTTCCTCCATTCTTGCCCTCCTCCCTAAAACTAACTCTAAACCTAATACTAACTCTTCCCACCCCACATTATGTGTCCTCATCCACTTATTAGCGATATCATCCTTCCTTTGGTTTTTTGAGATTGGCTTATCTCACTTAGCATGATATTCTCCAGTTTCATCCATTTGCCTGCAAATGCCATAATTTTATCATTCTTTATGGCAGAGTAATATTCCATTGTATATATATACCACATTTTCTTTATCCATTCATCAATTGAAGGACATCTAGGTTGGTTCCACAATCTGGCTATTGTGAGTTGAGCAGCTATGAACATTGATGTGGCTGTATCTCTATAATATGCTGATTTTAAATCCTTTGGGTATAAGCCAAGGAGTGGGATAGCTGGGTCAAATGGTGGTTCCATTCCAAGTTTTCTGAGGAGTCTCCATACTGCTTTCCAGAGTGGCTGCACTAATTTGCAACCCCACCAGCAATGTATGAGTGTACCTTTCTCCCCACATCCTCGCCAACACCTGTTGTTGCTTGTATTCTTGATAATCGCCATTCTAATTGGGGTGAGATGGAATCTTAGGATGGTTTTGATTTGCATTTCTCTTATTACTAGAGATGTTGAACATTTTTCCATATGTTTGTTGATTGCTTGTAGATCTTCTTCTGTGAAGTGTCTATTCATTTCCTTAGCCCATTTGTCGATTGGATTACTTGCATTCTTGGTGTAGAGTTTTTTGAGTTCTTTATAGATTTTGGAGATTAGCGCTCTATCTGAAGTATGATTGGCAAAGATTTTCTCCCACTCTGTAGGCTCTTTCTTCGCATTGCTGATAGTTTCCTTCGCTGAGAGAAAGCTTTTTAGTTTGAATCTATAACAGTTATTAATTCTTGCTTTTATTTCTTGTGCTATGGGAGTCCTGTTGAGGAAGTCTGGTCCTAAGCCGACATGTTGAAGCTCTGGACCTACTTTTTCTTCTATAAGATGCAAGGTCTCTGGTCTGATTCCGAGATCCTTAATCCATTTTGAGTTTAGTTTTGTGCATGGTGAGAGATATGGGTTTAGTTTCATTCTGTTGCATATGGATTTCCAATTCTCCCAGCACCATTTGTTGAAGAGGCTATCTTTTCTCCATTGCATATTTTTGGCCCCTTTGTCTAGTATGAGAAAATTGTATTTATTTGGGTTTGTGTCCGTGTCCTCTATTCTGTACCATTGATCCACCTTTCTATTTTGGTACCAATACCATGCCGTTTTTGTTACTATTGCTTTGTAGTAGAGTTGAAGATCTGGTATTGCGATACCCCCTGCTTCACTCTTTCTGCCAAGGATTGCTTTAGCTATTCTGGGTTTTTTATTCTTCCAGATGAATTTCATAATTGCTTGCTCTACTTCTGTAAGGCACATCATTGGGATTTTAATTGGAATTGCTTTGAATCTGTATAGCACTTTTGGTAGTATGACCATTTTGACAATATTAATTCTTCCTATCCAAGAACATGGGAGATCTTTCCATCTTCTAAGGTTTTCTTTAATTTCTTTCTTTAGTGTTCTGTAGTTCTCATTGTGGAGGTCTTTCACCTCTTTTGTGAGATTGATTCCCAAGTATTTTATTTTTTTCGAAGCTATTCTGAATGGGGTAGTTTTCCTAACTTCTCTTTCTGAAGATTCATCGCTTATGTATAGAAATGCCTTAGATTTATGTGCATTGATCTTATATCCCACTACTTTACTGAATCCACTTATGAGATCTAATAGTTTTCTGGTGGAATTTCCTGGTTCCTCTAAGTATACAATCATATCATCAGCAAATAGGGATAGTTTGAGTTCTTCTTTTCCTATTTGTATCCCTTTAATTTCTTTGGTCTGTCTAATTGCTCTGGCTAGAGTTTCAAGGACGATATTGAATAGAAGTGGTGAAAGAGGGCATCCCTGCCTTGTTCCAGTTTTTAGAGGGAATGCTTTCAGTTTTTCACCATTTAGAATAATATTAGCCATGGGCTTAGCGTAGATGGCCTTTACAATGTTAAGGAATGTTCCCACTATCCCTATTTTTTCTAGTGTTTTGAGCATGAAGGGATGCTGTATTTTATGAAATGCTTTTTCTGCATCTATTGAAATAATCATGTGATTCTTGACTTAAGTCTATTGATATGGTGAATTACATTTATTGATTTCCTCATGTTGAACCAACCTTGCATCCCTGGGATGAAACCCACTTGATCATGGTGCACTATCTTTTTAATATGTTTTTTTATGCGATTTGCTAAAATTTTGTTGAGAATTTTTGCGTCGATGTTCATTAAGGATATTGGTCTGAAATTTTCTTTACTCGATGTGTCTCTGTCTGGTTTAGGTATCAGGGTAATATTGGCTTCATAGAATGAGTTTGGGAGGGTTCCCTCCTCTTCTATTTTATGGAATACTTTGAGAAGTATTGGAATGAGCTTTTCTTTAAAAGTTTTGTAGAACTCGGCTGAGAACCCATCTGGTCCTGGACTTTTCTTTGTTGGTAGGCTTTTGATGACTTCTTCTATTTCATTACTTGAAATTGGTCTATTTAAATTGTGTATGTCCTCCTCGTTTAGTTTAGGCAATTCATATGTCTCTAGAAACCTGTTGATGTCTTCGAAATTTTCTATTTTGTTGGAGTATAGATTTTCAAAATAGCTTCTAATTATGTTTTGTATTTCAGTCATGTCTGTTGTGATATTTCCTTGTTCATTCCGAATTTTAGTGATTTGGGTTTTCTCTCGTCTTCTCTTTGTTAGTGTGGCTAAAGGTTTATCAATTTTGTTTATTTTTTCGAAGAACCAACTATTTATTTTGTCAATTTTTTGTATTGTTCTTTTGTTTCAATTACATTGATTTCAGCTCTGAGTTTGACTATTTCCTGTCTTCTACTACTTTTGGTGTTGGTCTGTTCTTCTTTTTCTAGGGCTTTCAGCTGTAGTGTTAGGTCATTTATTTTTTGAGTTTTACTTCTTTTATTAAATGCGCTCCATGAAATAAATCTTCCTCTAAGTACTGCTTTCATAGTGTCCCAGAGATTTTGATATGATGTTTCTTTGTTCTCGTTTACTCTAAGAATTTTTTAATTTCCTTCCTAATATCTTCCGTTATCCATTCATCATATAATAGCATATTGTTTAATCTCCAGGTGTTGGAGTAGTTTCTGTTTTTTACTCTTTCATTTAGTTCTAACTTCAATCCATTATGATCTGATAGAATACAAGGTAGTGTCTCTATCTTCTTGTATTTGCTGACATTAGCTTTGTGGCATAATATATGGTCTATTTTAGAGAAGGATCCATGTGCTGCTGAGAAGAAAGTGTATTCGCTCTTGGTTGGATGGTATATTCTATAAATGTCTGTTAAGTGTAAATTATTGATTGTGTTATTGAAATCTATGGTTTCATTGTTCAATTTTTGTTTGGAAGATCTGTCCAGTGGTGAGAGAGGCGTGTTAAAATCACGTAGTATTATTGTGTTATAGTCTATTTGGTTTCTAAAATTGAGAAGGATTTGTTTAACATATATGGATGAGCCACTGTTTGGGGCATAGATGTTTATGATTGTTATATCTTGCTGATTTATGCTTCTCTTAAGCAGTATGAAATGTCCTTCCTTATCCCTTCTGACTGACATTGGCTTGAAGTCCACATTATCTGAAATGAGGATGGATACTCCAGCTTTTTTCTGAGTCCATGTGCATGGTATGTTTTTCCCCATCCTTTCACCTTTAGTCTATGGGTATCTCTTTCTATGAGGTGAGTCTCTTTAGGCAACATATTGTTGGATCTTTCTTTTTAATCCAATCTGTCAGTCTATGTCTTTTGATTGATGAATTCATGCCATTAACATTCAGGGTTATTATTGAGATATGATTTGTATTCCCGTCATTTGGTTCATATTTAAAATTTTATTTATTTATTTATTTATTTTTTGACACATCTTGGTTCCTCCTTTATTTAACAGTTCCTTTAGGGTAATTCCTCCCTTTGCTGATTTGCTTCTTTGTTTTTTATTTCTTCCTCATGAAATATTTTGCTGAGAATGTTCTGTAATGCTGGCTTTCTTTTTGTAAATTCTTTTAGCTTTTGTTTATCATGGAAAGATTTTATTTCATCGTCAAATTTGAAGGTAAGCTTTGCTGGGTATAAGATTCTTGGTTGGCATCCATTTTCTTTCAGAGCTTGAAAAATGTTGTTCCAGGCCCTTCTAGCTTTTAGGGTCTGGATTGAAAAATCTGCTGATATCCGTATTGGTTTCCCCCTGAATGTAATTTGGTTCTTTTCTCTCACAGCCTTTAAAATTCTGTCTTTATTTTGTATGTTAGGTATTTTCATTATAATGTGCCTTGGTGTGGGTCTGTTGTAATTTTGTGTATTTGGAGTCCTATAAGCCTCTTGAACTTGATTTTCCATTTCATTCTTCAGATTTGGGAAATTTTCTGATATTATTTCATTGAATAGATTGTTCATTCCTTTGGTTTGTTTCTCTAAGCCTTCCTCAATCCCAATAATTCTCAAATTTGGCCTTTTCATGATATCCCATAGTTCTTGGAGATTCTGTTCATGATTTCTTACCATCTTCTCTGTATATTCAACTTTGTTTTCGAGGTTAAATATTTTGTCTTCAATATCTGAAGTTCTGTCTTCTAGGTGTTCTATCCTATTGGTTATGCTTTCTATGGAGTTCTTAATTTGGTTTATTGTTTCCTTCATTTCAAGGATTTCTGTTTGGTTTTTTTTCAATATCTCTAACTCTTTATTGAAATGATCTTTTGCTTCCTGAATTTGCTCTGTTAACTGTCGATTGGTGCGATCGTTCAATGCCTGCATTTGCTCTTTCATCTCATCATTCAATGCCTGCATTTGCTCTTTCATCTCATCGTTTGCTTCCCTAATCATTTTAATTATGTACATTCTGAACTCCCTTTCTGTCATTTCTTCTGCCATCTGTCGTTGGATTCTATTGATGTAACATCTAGATTTGTTTGGGGCATTTTCTTCCCTTGTTTTCTCATATTGTTCAGGAATCAGTGGGTCATTAAGATATTGCAGATTTCCTCTATCGACTTATAATGTGCCTGAAGATTGCTAGTATATCCCCTCTTATCCTTCAGTAGCCTGAAGTCTTGGAGGAAGTTGATAATGTGGAGCTCCACGAAGAAGCTGCCTCTCTAGGGTGGTGACCCTCAGGTGGCGTATATTCCCTGCTAGTGGGCAGAGGTGTCTCCACTTGTTGACCAATGGTCATCCAACGGGGAACTAGGCTGCACACTGAGGCAAGGCCTATTTGTGCCTGTGTCTCTGGTTTAACCGTCCCTGTGGGAAAACCTCTCCCGGTAGGGAAGACTCACTCGGTGGGAACATCTCGCTGGTCAGTTGCCCTCCTAGAGGTTCCCCTCAATCTACAACTACCGCCTGGGCTGGGCTGTCTTCCTCTGCAATGTTCCCAGGGGTCCGGACCTACCTCCTGGGCCTGGGAGCCTCACCCTTCGCAGGCGAGTCTCCTTAGGCTGCCTCTCCCAGATAATCTGCCTGCAGTCCTGGAAACTTCGCTCCGCCCCTAGGCGTGTCTCTGTGCGGCTCTTCCAGCAAGAAGCCACCTAGCTCCTGGGACCCTACTCTGCACCTAATCGCCTGGCTATGCGGCCCCTCCTCTGAACCGCCACCTGGAGCCCTGTACAATAGCTCCGATACCCAGAGACCCGCCACACACCTCCTCCACCAGACAGCAACCCGGTTTCCGACGCAGTCACTATGAGTCCAAGCAATTCACTTCCTGTCTCTTCCTCCCGCCAACCTCCCGTAGCCCTAGGCAGTCACTCCAAGTCCAAGTGACCCGCCCTGTTCCTCCTCCTCCCCCTTGGGGTAGCCCCCCGGGTGTTCAGGGGCGGTGGCTCCGAGACCAAGTGACCCACCGCGCTCCTCCTCCAGGCAGGCCATTGGTGTTCAGGAGCAGTCGCTTTGAGTGCAGTCAACTCACCACTCGCCTCCTCCTCTGGCAACCGCCTGTAGCTCTGATGCAGTCACTCCTAGACCAAGCGACCCGCCGCGCTCCTCCTCTTCCTCCAGGCAACCCACCGGTGTTCAGAAGTGATTACTCTGAGTCTAAACAGCTCACCACGCAGCTCCTCCTCAGGCAGCTGCCCGGAGCCCCAGTGGTTGCTCCGAGTCCAAGCGCTGTGCTGAGCCGCCTCCTCTATGATGATCCCAGTTGTCCGAGTTTACCGCTCCAGCGGGGGGAGGGGCATCTCGCCGAGCAACTCCACTTCACAAATTCCCTGCGTTCCGGGGCTACCGCCCCATCCGGGACGCCTCCCCAACGGGAGAGACTCACCTGGCAGCTTTGAGTTGGTCCCAAGTCTCTCACTATCTCCTCTTTTGAATCTTGCGTCCTGGAGCAACGCAAAATGCAGCCACCTTCTAGGCCGCCATCTTGAAACTCTCCTAAAAAAGTTTTTGATAAACTATAAGCCAAATTAACCAAAAGAAAAGGAAGCAAAGTCAAATTATCAAAATCCAAGATGACAAATGAAAGATCTCCAGAGACAATACTGAAATTCAGAGGATCATCAGAAATTATTTTGACAATTTATACCCCAATAAGCTAGAAATTTCTTAAAGATATAAAAATATTCCCAAAGAATTATGACCTATCCAAATTGAACCAGGATGATATAGAACACTTAAATCGATTTCAAGTAATGAAATTGAAATAGCCATCAAAAACCTTACAACAAAGAAAATTCCATGACCAGATGGATTCTCAGCCAAGTTCTAGCAGAACTTTAATGAAGAACTAATACCAATAATCCTAAAATTATTCCATGAAAAAACAAAGGAGGGAACTCTGCCAAACTCATTCCATAAAGCCAGTATCACCCTGATACCAAAACCAGACAAAGACACATCAAGGAAAGAAAACTTCAGACTAATATCCTTGATAAACATAGATGCAAACATTCTTAATAAAATATTGGCAAATATCACATGAAACACATTAAAAAGATAAGGCACCACGATCAAGTGGGTTTTGTCCCAGGATGCAAGCTTGGTACTACATACGGAAATCAATAAATGTAATTCCTCATAAAAAGACTTAAAGATAAGAATCACATGATTATCTCAATAGATGGAGAAGAAGCATTTGACAAAGTATAGCACCCATTCATGTTTAAAACACTAGAAAACCTAGGGATAGAAGGAGCTCACATCAACACTTTAAAGTCTTTATATGACACATTCAAGGCCAACATTATTCTCAATGGAGAAAAAGTGAAATGTTTCCTCTAAAAACAAGAACAAGACAAGAATGCCCATTTTCACCATTCCTGTTCAACTTAGTCCTTGAAACTCTATCCAAAGCAATTAAGCAAGAGAAGAAAAAAAAAGTATATAAATGTGAAGAGATCAAATTATCCCTGGTTTGCTGATGACATGATTTAATATTTAGAAGACAAAAAAAAAAAAAAAAAACCTCCTCCAGAAGACTTCTAGAGCTCATAAACATAATCAGTAAAATAGCAGGATATAAAATCTATACCCATAAATAAATTATATCCCTATATTTCAATGATGAATCTGCTGAAAAAGAAGTTAGGAAAACTATCCCATTCACAGTAGCCTCAAAAAAATTAAAATACTTGGTCATCAATCTAACAAAAGAGGTAAAAGACCTCTACAGTGAAAACTGAAGAAACAAATTAAAGAGGAACCTAGAAGATGGAAAGACCTCCTATATTCTTGGATAGACAGAATTAATATTGCAAAAATGGCCATAATACCAAAAGTGCTATATAGATTCAATCAATTCCCATTAAATTTCCAATGATGTTCTTTTTAGAAGTCTAAAAAGCTGTCATGAATTTCATTTGGAAAAATAAGAGGCCTAGAACAGCCACTGCAATCCTTAGTGAGATAATCAAAGCGGGAGGCATCACAATATCAGAACTTAAGTATAATACAGCACTATAATAACAAAAACACCATGGTAGTGTCAGCCAAAGAGGCATGAAGACCAATGGAATAGAATAAAAAACAGAGAGATAAACCCACATAAATACAGTTATCTCATAGTAGACAAAGGTGCCAAAACCATACATTGGAGAAAATATCTTTTCTCCAATTTAAATCCAAATTTAAATTGTTAGATTGAGTCACAAGTATTTTAATTTTTTGTGTCTACTGTGAATGGGATAGTTTTCCTAATTTCTTTTTTAGTAGATTCATATTGAAGTTTAGGAATGCAATTTGTTTATGGGTATTGATTTTATATCCTGCTACTTTACTGAATATGTGTGAGTTCTTGAAGTTTTCTGGTGGAGTTTTTTTTTGATCTCCTAAATATAACATCTTGTCATCAGTAAAAAAAAAATACCTTTTCAATAAATGGTGCTGGGAAAATTGGAAATCCAAATGCAATAGAATGAAATTTAATCCCCATCTCTCATTCTGAACAAAACTCAACTCGAAGTGGATCAAAGAACTAGGAATTAGACCAAAAACCCTACTAGAAGAAAATGTAAAACAACATGTATCCCATTTGTTTACAATAAAAAAAAAGAAAATGTATTGGAAAATATATATTTGCTTAAATTCTTTGGATTTAAAGTCGGCATACTACATTGACACAGCCATTCAGTGTTTATAGCATGACAGTTCACAACAGTCAAGCTATGGAGCCAATCTAGGTGCCCCTCAACAGATGAATGAATAACGAAATTTTGGCATGTATGCACAATGGAATATTACTCAGCCATAAAGGAGAATGACTTCATGGCATTTTCTGGTAAATGGATAGAACTTGAGATTATAATCTAGTCTCAAAAAGTCAAAGGTATAATATTTTCTTTGATATGTGGAAGATATTCCAGAATAAGGGGGGAGCAAAAAAAGAATAGAAGGAAGGTCAGTGGAGTAGACAAAGAGGAACAAAGGGAAAGGAGGAGGGATGGAATTCGTAAAGACAGTGAAATGAATCTGACCTAACTTTCCTATGTATGTATATATGGATGTAACACATTGAATCTCACCATCATGTACATTCACAAGACACTAATTAAAAAAAAATAAATAAATAAATAAATAGCAGAAAGATCGGTAGAATAGAGGGTCGGAAACAGGAGTTGGGAGGAAATGAGGGGAAGTGAAAGTACTGGGGACTGAATTAGATCAAATTATATTCTCTGTTTTTATAATGATGTCAAAATGAATTGTATTATCAATCATAACTTAAAAGAACTACTTGAAAAAGAGTATTTGGTTAATATGTTGGAAACACCCAGGGAATGAGTTTTTCTCTAAGAGGAAAGTTTGAAATCCAGGTTACATAGCATCTTCAACAAGAACAGGATAATTTTAGAGAAGTTATAAGGAAAAAAAAAAGGACATTGCTTCAAGGGGAGTCAGCAATTCCGGGAAAAACAAATAAATGGCAGGTTAATATATCTACTAGTTAATATATCTTGTTAATGAGGATTCCTCCTGTGGTGTCTTCAGGCCCATAAGAGTCAATTGTTTCTAGCGCAAGTCCATGATCAAGCATGTGAACAGCACCTTATCAAGGCAGGATCGACATCCTGATTTGGACAGGGGGTTGCATAATCAACTAGTGTCTCACTCTGATTGAAGGTAAAATTTTAGAAACACTACCTAAAAGTCATTAGCCAATAACTTTAAAGGTCACCTCCAGCAATAACATATCAACCTGAGACAGCACCGACTCCTTGGCAAACCACTTGAGATATCTGCCATGTGGGAGTTTTGCTTCCTTTTTGTTTCAAAAAATAAAATCTGTTACTTTACACTGTGTTATCTGTGGATCTTTACAAACCTACACCTTGCTGCATCTTAAAGAGAGGTGACCTGTTCTTTTTTTTTTTATAAATTTACATCTCTTTTTGTAGGCAAACAAAGGAAAGACAGACAGATATCCTGCATGTGTTTCTTTTTAATTGCTTTCAGCTCATCAATTCTTATGTCAAAGATATATAATTTTTGGTGAAATATTCTAGTCTCTAACAAATACTGGTTCAGTAGAAAACTTATCTTTAAAAGACTTTGTACCTCCTATCTCCTACACTTTTACATAATTTATGTAGAAGCATATATTGAGCACTCATTTATAAGGTGTTATATATACTTTGGGTTTAATAAATCACATCCTAAGATATAGCACAATTAAATGATAAAAAAGATATTATAAGGCAGTGTATTTTGTATGATCAGACCTTACTCTGTGTGTGTGTGTGTGTGTGTGTTACATACATGGAGACAGAAAGGAATGATATTCCCCAATAAGTTAGAAGCAGTTTTTCCCTATCATTTATGATAATATATAAAATCAAAATATATTATCATATTAAAATAAGAATGTAAAATATATATAATTCATGTAATTTATGGCAACAATTCTCTCTCTCAATATACTCTTAGGCTAAATTTAAGTCAAAACTATTATATATTTTTAAACTTTTAAATAATATGTTTACTTATTATGACTGCTTTCAACTGAGGTCCACTATAGAATTTTCTTATATCTAAGGTCTAAATTTACTACTCTTTTTCTACTTTTTTTCTTCCCTCTTTTCTTCCTATACCTACTATTTCTTTATCTCTTTCTTTCTGTTTTTTTCTTTTTTCCATCCTTTATTCCTCTGTTCCTTCCTTCCCTTCTCTTCTAGAAAATAATTAAATATTCTACAAATTGGATAATGTGTGATATGAAGGCATATTTTAGAACAGTCTTACATATAACAATTGGGAAACTCAGAAATGATAATCACATGTGTGTTAATTAATACAGATTTTATGTAATAAAAACAGTAAAAATCATGTTGATGTGTTATTTGTGTTCTCGCCTAAGAAATGGGAGAAATTTCTTTGTAATGAAAATATGAGGTAAAACTTCACAGAGAAAAGGTCACTTGTGTGGATAACAAACAGTGGGTAGATTAATGTTCTTGTGATAAGAAAACACAGATCATATTTGAAAGATATCATGGGGGAACCTTCCAGTTTGTTTGATGAGGTCAACAGTGGAAACTTTTATGAAGAAAATAAAAGTTTGAAAAAATGAGTTCATATCTTTTCATATATTTCTTCTTTCTAGATTTACCTACAAAAGTGTTATTCATGTCCTATGTTCCATTTTGTTTAATTGTTACTATTTCACTACATTTCATGGTGATCATTAAATGTTGAGTTTCTCATCTTGTAAGTATTTTGGGAAGTCCTGAGATCTCAGTGATACCATCTGGTAATTTATCTGTGTCTTACCAGAAGCATTTTGAGAAAGGGAACTTTACCATTCAAAAAAAGTAGTTCAAATTATAGATAGTTCAGTGTGTATATCAGCTGGAGAAAGATTAGATTGCCCTATTCAAAAATTTTATAAGTTGACTATCTTTAGCAGGAAAATGTCCTGAGTTCAAAGTTCTAGTGTAATTATAGCAGAGTTTGCTGAAATCTTGTGTGTAGTAAGGCTGGGTTATATTCAGATATTAAATACAGAGACACAAATAAGCTTGTAGTATGCATGAATGTAAAGTCAGGTGAAAATGAGTCAAGCATCTTAAATTATTAGTTAAAATTCGTTAAAAACTTGAAGAAAATTAAGAATTTCAACCACATATTGAAGATAAAAATTTATTATTTGCTTGCCTGTCAGAATTAACAGCTTTTCCATTTTGCAACAATGCAAATTTTTTGATAGGCATCTCATTATATTTCACAAATGCACAGGAACAAGAAAATAGTCTTCATATCTTGTGGACCATCATTGGGGGGGGGGGATCAGAAGTTTTAAAAATGTCAATTTGGAGAGCATGTGAGATTATAGAACTAGAGAAGAGTAAGATTTTTATTGAGTGATTAGACTATTTTCACCTTAACTGCTGTTTTCTCATTTTCATAAGATATTTCTGTTTAATCAAAACTTTTGGGATAATAGTGAGATTGGGAAAATGTCCATGAATATTGACGATTATGTTAAGGAAGTGAAAATTCCAGTCGTGTCTTTTAACATGCTTACCCCCATTACCATCCACACTGACACTCACATTTTATAATACTTCTTTGCTATGAAAAGAGAGGTTTTTCCTTCATTTGCCAGCATGCTCCTTCTTCTTCTCTTGCACTCGTGCACTTGTCTGTATGTCAATTGTGGCACCTGTATCCTGTTAACGTGGTATTCTTAAAACATTTGATGCATAAATTTATGGCTTAGATTAAAGGAACTTAATATTGTTGCATTGCAGTTTTATGTTATTGGATAATTTTTCTAACTTAAAAGTAAAAGAATAGAGGTGTAGGAATGTAATGCAATGCAAGTCACAGTGTGCTGAGATGTAGTGATGAACTCTAAATTGCAATAGCAGCAATGAATTTCATGTACGTCTCAAATGTTAAAACAGAAGGTAAGGGAAATATGTAAAATTCAGTAATAATTTGGGAATGATCATTGTTGACTAGAACTAGAATTAATGTATTTATCATGTAGAAGTAATTCTCAACATCTGCCATGCAGTTTTATTGTCCTTTGTTACATTGTAATTAATGTTCAAGAATGACCTGCTTAGTCTGAAGGTAAGGAACATAATTCAGGCATAGTGTGAATATGATTTAGTAACAATTTTTCATCACTTTTTTCTGAATTATTTGTCATCCTCCTGTAAATAAAACTAATAAAGAAAAATCACTAAGATAAATGTCTTTCTCTCATTCATCTTAGTGACTTTTCTCCTTCATCTAATCATTAGTGGACATACTCCATTAAATAAATGACTTTCAAAGATATTTACTGAACATGCTTACAAAAAATCAACCACCACCTTAATGCACATTACATAAGTAGCATTTTTGTAATTATTTCATGATTATTAAAATATTTCCTTGGGAATATGCAAACACAAATATGTCTAAGTTAAAATAAGACTCTTCATGGACAGATACAGAGCTATCATATGAATTTGCGCAGCTCAAAAAGAACTACAGAACCTACAGTCTGAAACATCTTCGCTCCTTATCTCCACTCCCTAATAAGATCACATCTCTACCCTTACAAATTGCTGTGTATGTTGGATTTTATTTCCTTTCTTTGAAGATAAGTTTCTTCAAGGGAAGGAAATATAAACTTCATATTTAAACTGCAGCCACATGGAAGAAACTAACCCTTCTGGGACTTGAGTTCATAATTCTGTGATAGAACTCTGCTACA
Source organism: Sciurus carolinensis (assembly GCF_902686445.1). Taxonomy (NCBI): domain Eukaryota; kingdom Metazoa; phylum Chordata; class Mammalia; order Rodentia; family Sciuridae; genus Sciurus; species Sciurus carolinensis. The sequence goes on along the minus strand of NC_062217.1, from coordinate 107,038,208 downwards.
TGCTGGGATATATGGCCAGATGATTCCACAACTATTGCAATATGCTGAATGAAATGGCGACTGTTGGACAACCATGAATACATTAAATAAAACCATTACCCTTCAGTGAACTTAAACCATTGTGAATTCTGCATTCCATACAAGAAAATCAGCTTGTGCATTGTGCATTGATGCATTTTTGCATCTCTGTGACAAAAATAACTGAGGAAAACTACTTAAAGTAGGAAAAATTTATTGTGGCTCACGGTTTCAGAGGGTTTAGTCTATGGTCTTCCAGCATCATTGCTCTGGACTTGAGATGAGACAGAACATCATGGCAGAAGAGAAATGTATGAGAAAGCTATTCAGCTTAAGGAAGCTGGGAAGCTGAGAGAGAGAGAGAGAGAGAGAGAGAGAGAGAGAGAGAGAGAGAGAGAGAGAGAGAAAAGAGAGAGAGAGAGAGAGAGAGAGAGAGAGAGAGAGAGAGAGAGAGAGAGAGAGAATATGCAAGTGGTTGGATAAAAGATAAAGTTCCCTGAGGTATCATTCCCTTGTGCTGTCTGGATCAATCTATTGATGAGCTCAGAGTCATGATCCAATCATTTACCAAAAGCCCATCTCTGAATACTGCTGTATGAGACATTGAGCTCTCAACAAAGGCCCTTCAAGAGACAATTCAGATCCAAAACATAACATGCATACAAATGTGTTTCTAATAATATATACATACAGAATATGTATCTGCACATGTTAATTTTCTCAAAACTCAGAATATTTTTCCTATATGTGCACACGCACACACACACACTCATATTTATGCTTCCTGATAGTCAAGTGCAAATTTTTTTTATCTGAACCTAAGTATAATATTGCATCAAATGATTGAGAAAAAATTTAAACAACTCTTTTCATTTTTTGATAGTTTTGCTATATTATTTCTTATTGGTACTGGGGATGAATCCAGGACTTCACACATACTAATAGGTGCTCTACTGCTAAGCTATATCCCCAGTCTCATGATTTTGCTTGTCTGTCAAGTCTTCTTACATATCTGATGCCAAAATCACAAGATCAACAACAAAACAATAGCAAGAAATGCATATGTCTAATTGTATTTGTGTATTAACATCATACCTAAACTTCTGGATAATATTTCTATGTAAAAAATATTTTATAATGGAATACATAAAAGCTATAAAAGAATTAAATATGGGTTCACATGGATAGTACCTGAGGCTTAAATTCATGCTATGTTCGCTGTTCACCCATTAGCAATGAGATTGTTCCAAAATCTAAGCTTTTTATTAGCCAGTAAAAAGAAAAAGACATTTCCGGTCAAAAATTTCAAAATTTTTATGAATTTGAAATAAATCTCTCACTTAAGAGAACTGTAGTTTTTCATGGATCTGATGGTTTGAATGTGGACAGCCCCCCAAAAGCTCATGTATTGAAGGCTTCGTCTCCAATGCAACAGAGTTCAAAGATGGGGTTATAATGAAGTGTTTGCATCATGAGGGCTCTGACTTCATGTGTGGATTAATCCACTGTTAGCCTAATGGAACACTGGAAGGTGTTGGAACCTGTGGCAATTGGGACCTGGTGAAAATGATTGTGTCGTTGGGGCATGCCCTTGGGAAATATATCTTATCAATAGTCCCTTCCCCTTCTTTTCTCTCTACTCACTTCCTCTCTCTGTATGTATGTGTGTATCCTGGTAGCCATGTGATAAGAAGATTTCCTCTGTCATACCCTTCTTTTGTAATGTTTCTGCCTTTGAACCAGCTGACCATGGACTGAAACCTCTGAAGCTATGAACCAAAATAAATCTTTCCTCCTCTAAATTGTAAGGCATTTTGTTATTTCGTTACAGCAATAAAAAAACTGACGAACACAATGGATTATAAAGGAATTTACTACCCGTATTTATTGTGGAGGTGGTAGGGAACCTGTTGGATTAAGTGGGAAAATAATCGGTATGTTGGATGTGATAAGGTAGATAATTAAAATATGGTTAAAGAAAGCTTCACAGAGAAAATCATATTGGAATACAAACCAGAAGGTGCTACGGGGAGGGAAGTTTTACATGTAAGACTCAAGGTGTAGGGGCAAAGTAGGGAAAAGTGGTTCATGTTCTGAAGTCATTAGCAGTTGGCCAGTGACTAAAAGAACCAAATAACAATGCTAGGCAAATGGAAACAAATGCTAAGCATTTTGTAATAATAGAAGGATTTGGCCCTTATTTTCTGGGAGATTGGGAGTCATTACAGAATTTTGAGCTTCCTTATATTTTAGAGAATAATTTAAACCTTTATGTTGAAAATGAACTAGGGAAAGGTAAATTCTTAAACAGGAAGACCATTTAGGAAGTTATTGAAATAGTGCAGGCAAAATATAATTTTGGCAAAGACCAGCTTGTTAACAATAAAGAATAGTGAAAAGGGTCTAATTCTGGATGTTTTCTGTATATGATTTTCTCACAGTTTAGATACACGACTTTAAGAAAGTGAGTCAATTATGAATACAAATATTTCTACCTGCAAAAATGGAAAAATGGAGATCCATTTAATTGCTAGGAGGAAAAAACACAAGGAAGAGATATAAAAATATACAGAGAAATCTAGAAATTTGGATCATTTAAATCAAGTCTCAATTTGATTTGCTTACTAGATAAATGAGTGAAGATGTGGAGAAGACAGGATGTGAAATTTCTGCCCAAGAAAAGTACTGGATGGGAGATTTAAATTTGGGAATCATAATTCAGGAACATAAATGAGACTGAATAAGAAAATCAAAAGGAAAGATGATATAACAAAAATATAAATCCTGGAAACAAGGATTTTTTTGCTTGGGATACAAAAAGGTAGCATACCATGAAGTAGAAGTAAGGCTGAAGTACATGGCTTTCTGCTGAGTGAACAGAGGTTTATAAAGGAGAAAGTGATAAAGGTAAAATGTTTCTGATAGATCAAGTTAGTTGTAAATTAGGAACCAGTTGCAGAGTTTCTCAACACAGAGGTCATTCGTAACCCAGACAAGAGCCTTTTGGATGGGCTCTTGAAATGAAAGCCTCACCAGACCACGTCTAATAGCATGTAAAGTGAGGGAGTGAGGAACAATATGAACAATTCTTTCGATGAGGTTTTTCTGTGAAGGGAGATTTTTTTTTTTTCTAATGACTAACACAGTTGTGGAAGTTAATGAGCATTCTGTTTTGAATGTTTTCACTAGGTTCATGTCCTTTCTCATCAACTTCATAGAGCAAGAGACCTTTACTGTGCCACACAGTGATGTGTAGGGATTTGTTAAGGGCTGAGAGAAAAGATTTCCTAAATTGAGGATCATCCTACAAGTAATAGGCCAATCTAATTTGGTCCAACGTAGGTTATGATTAACTTATTCTTCAAAAAGACCAGTTTACAGGCTTCTGAGGCCATTGTCATCTGGAATAGTTCTGTTAGTCAAATCAAGATCCTCAATGTCATTCACAGGGGAACAAACAGGCTATTTTAGCAGTAGCCCATGAGTACTTTCTGAATATTTATTGAATAGCAGCACTGTTTGATGGGCTGTTACATATTTTTATAAAATAATCTGAGGTATTTGATGTTTATGGCATGTTGGAACATAATATAAGATCACATCTTCCAAATATTATCAATAACCCAGACATGTAAGTCTAACCTTTTGTTGCTCAGAGTGTGGGCTTGTTATTTATAGAAACTAATAATTTTTTTTCTTAAACTAGTTTAAGATATGGTTGCAGATATGATAGAGATAGAAACAAAGTACCTATATTATAATGCAAATTATATAACAATCCGATTTTACACAGACCAAGAAACAAATAAATGATATCAAATACCACAACATTATCATGCTTCATACTCTATGGCTCTTATTGTCCTAAGCCAATCATTCAAATTTTCATTCTCAAATTTCTCCTCCTTCCACCTGAACTCATGTTCCATAATTCATTACGAAGACCAATTCAGAAGAGAATGCACTGATATGAGGTAGGTCAGTTTGCAGATGCAGTCTGTTTGTCCTGAGTATCAAATTTCTATCTACCATATGTTGTATTAGTAGGCTCTTGAGATTGTTGTCTTTTTGTTGGATTCCACCAAAGGGCAAAGTAAAATAAGACGAAGGAAGAAAGGAGAGTAGGAATTGGATCTATGGGCTTTGGCCCTTCTCCATAGGTTCTCTAAAAGATGGTCACCTTCTCTAAATATGGCTGTTGTTATGTGATGTCCTTTTGTATTGTTTTGTTTTTCCCAATGACACTTGTGTATTCCTTCTTTTTTTTCAGTGTGTTACATTACATTACTATACATCATTTTTCTATACCCACCCACATCTCTGTTAAGCATTGCTTTGCTGAACCTACACTGGATTAGCCTAATTTGAAGTTGACACTTTCTTGCTGACACAAAAATTACTACTATAATTGGTGCTTGACTTGTCTCCAAAAGGAAAAAAAAAAAAAAAAAAAAAAAGAAAAAAGAAAAGAAAAGTAAAAGAAAAATTCACAATGAGATTCTTGGATCGCATTGTGAATATATTCAGGAAGAAGCCAGAGACAACCTTTTCTGAGGGTGGGTAATCCAAATGGCATAGAGCTAATCCATGCCAAGCAGAGCTCACAATTAGTCAAATTGGTTCCTGTGGTAACATGAGATGAAGTGCAGGTGTAGAGTATTGGACGGTCAAGTGACTGAAGTATTTAATCACTATGACAACAGTAGTAAGTATGATTATATTTCGTTTCCCCTGACAACCCTAGAAAATGTACATAGGGAAATTCTGAAATTAACAGCTACAAAATACAATGAGAATGTACATGAAGAGTCTAAAGGTTTCCATGGCAGCTTTAAAGGAGTCCTGCATCTTTCTGTAATTGTAGTTTCAGAGATGCAGGGCCATATGAATTCTCAACCTTTTCAAGTCTCTTAAGCCAAATAAATGGCACCAAAAAATAGTATTGGGAAAGAAGGAGACATTAAGACATGAGATGGGAAAATGATAAGGGCAAGAACATTGAAACTCTCTGGATGCTAAAGGTAGACCTCCCTCTTTCTGTAGGCCCTAAATAATACAACTTTGCTTAAGAGTCTTTAACTGTACTTGGACAATTTGCTCACAAGCTGATGATGATTCTTCTAAAAATCATCTTTACCATCCCTCATTGCCTCTAGTCCTGTAAAAAATGTTAGCTCCCTGCCCAGTTGTTTCAAAGCATGATAACCTATGTACCGACATATGTATAGGACGTTAAACTGTTAGAACTGAGCTTGAGAACATGTACGGAGTAAATTATAGTAAAAAATGAAATTCAAAACTCATTTAGGCTGAATTTCTTTTCATGAATGCATTTACCCTGGATTTACAGTGTAACACGTTAACACACTAAACAATGATGTTAATAGCCTGCTACATTGGCCAATTGAACCTAGGTTTTCATGGTAGCTTACAGTCAATGAGATCAAGACTGCCTGAGCTTTCCCAGTATATTATAAAATAAGGTTCTCAAACTTTAGCAAGCATCACAATCACATAGATGACTTGATAAACCAGGTTTCTGTACCCCAGCCTATGAGTTTCTAATTCAGTATTATGAGGTAAACAAAAGCAAAAATCTATAAATGTCTAACAAGTTCCCAAATGAAGCTGATCCTTTTCTCTGGGGACCACACTTAATAGAGACATTGCTATAATGCCTATTTGCATAAAGTGAGGTGTACAGAGAAGCATTGTTAAGCCATCAACTAGAAGGCCCCATCTATATTTACTAAAATAGAATTTGTAATTCTAAAACGGTCCCTAGGGATTCATATGCACATTCAAATCTAGAAGCACTACTTTAGAGAAGTTTGAAGGCTTAGGGTGATGAAAATGTGGAATGGGTTTATTTTTATGTGTAACCTGATAAACCATTCTTTATCATACTTTCAAGGGTGACCAGAGGACACACACTGCAACAAGATTTAGCAAATGTTTTAGTAACAGAAGCATCCCATTTCCATGCAGAGTTCTTCAAGCTTATGCAGTTCTCTGTAGAATAGAGATGGTAGTGAGGGGTACAATAATGGAATGGGTGTCCAGATCTTAATAGCTATAAGGAAATGGCATTATACACAAAGTGACCATAGTGACGGAGATGGGAATAATTTTTAGCTGAACAAGATAGCCTTACTAACACTGACCTTACTATCTCTATTACTGACTACTCAATATGCCCGCAACAGAGGCCAAATCTGAATCACTAAAATTGTATTGTTCCCATGGGAACCAGCTGGCTTCCCAGTGGGCTTTAGACTGTTGTTTTTCATAGAGGAAAGCACATTGTCCTCAAAGGGGTAGTTATTTTTCTGTATGGGAGTTGTCCGTTTTATTCAGCATTCACGTGCTGAAAGTGCCTTTTCCAGTGCTTCTTAGCAATATATGGACAACATTATTTCCAATACAGTGATTTCTTTTAAGGCAAAATAATGATGAAATACACCTAGCATATAGTTTATTATCATAAATATTATGGATGTGCCATTCAGAGCCTTCATGTATATTCATATTGTTGGGCAACGGTGACCACTATCCATATCCAAAACTCTTTGCACCTTGCAAAACTGACACTTTTTAACCTATTAAACAATAATTTCCCATTTTTCTTTCCCTGAGACATTGACATTTCCCTAAGACCACCATCCTACTTTGTTTCCCTATGATTTTAACTATACTAAGTACTTAAGAGGACATTATCTGTCCTTTTGTGTGACTGGATTATTTCATTTAGCATAACTTCATCCATGTTGTAGCATAGGTCAGAATTTCATTCTTTCTATGTATGTATATATTATATTTTGCTTACCCACTTACCCATCAATGGATGCTTGAGTTGCTTCTACATTTTAGCTATTGTGGATAATGCTTCTACAAAGATGAGTGTGTAAATACCTCTTTAAGATTCTTCTCTCAGGTTTTTTGTTTGTATATATATGTACATATAAATACATATATGGATATATCTATATATCTACAGAAGTGAAATTGTATGTAATTCTATTTTTAATTTTTAAAGTAAATGGTATACTCTTTTCCATAGTGATTTATAATTTTATTTAATTTTAGTTTTCACTTTTAAATGATACTTGATAAAAATTGTATATATTTATGGTGTACAACATGAATTTTTTATTTGAATATAAACGGGAATGACTAAATCGAGCTAGTTAACAACTGAATTATATCACATACTTTTTTGTGTGTGTGGGTAAAAACACTTAAAATCTATTGGTAAGTTTCAAGTATATCACATATTGTTATAAACAATAGAAATCTTGAATTTATACTTAGGCTACACCATTTTATGTTCCCACTAACAGTACACAGATTTCCAGTTTTTCCAGATCCTCACCAACACTCGTCATTTTCTATTTTATTTTCTCTTGTAATATTCATTCTACTAGGAGTGAAGTACACTCAGCAGGCTTTTTTTCTTTCATTGTACTTTTTTGTTAAAGTGATATGGAAAAGAAATTTATTTTGGTTTATAGCTCTGGTCCAAAGTTCATAGTACTTGACCAATACTTCAAATTTAATCAATCACATTTACCAACTTCCTAAATTGACTTTTTTAAAACTTTGAAAAAGTGTGGTTTTGTTTTTTGTTTTCTTTTTTGCTTTTTGCAGTACTGGGGATTAAATCTAGGGCTTTGTGCATTCTAGGTAGCATAATAGGCACGTGCTCTCCCACTGAGCACATCCCTAGTCCTTTTGATTTTATTTTGAGACAGTCTTACTGTGTTGCCCAGGTTGGCCTCAAATTATGATCCTCCTTCTTCAGGTTCCCACAAAGCTGGGAATATAAGCCTGCACTACCAAACCCAGATGAAATACTGTCTAAAAGTTTAATCAAATCTCTTGTTTTAAATCACATATTTAACAGCAATGACAACTTCCTCCAGGTGTATTTTCACTAAAGAAAGTAAATTCTCAATCATAAGTGAAGTTTCAGTGAAACAACTGGGATCTTGCTAGAGATTTTAGTTTATTGACTAATGAACTGAAGCACCAAGATTTGAAATTTCTTATTAGTTCTAATGGAAACAAAGGTTAAGAGGTTGAACCTCTTTATTCAGTAGGGTTTTTGACTTCCATATTTTAGAATCAGTAATATCATATACACATCTTAAAACAGTGCCTTCAAAAATATTTTTATTTTATCATGAGATTTTTTTTTTTTTTAATGAACATAACTGATGTGTTTCTAATGATGGAGGAGAATTGGGGGTCAGTATCTTTCTTAAACCACCTTTCTATAACCATTATTGATTTTAGCTTGTTCACTTTTGCTTTGTCTGGCAAAAAAAAAAAAATAGCCTTTTCTTCATGATAAATTTTCAGTGATAACTTTGAATAAACAGTTGCTCCTTTTTGCTTAGTATTTTTTTATATGCACCGTCCTTTTTTTGTTGAATTTTATGTACGTTTTGCATTTCTTTCTTAGTTGTAAAGAAAGTCATATTACATATAAAATATTGTGTATGATGTTCATAATTTAAAGAAAAATATTTAATAATTCCTGTGTATGCTGACCATATACAGTGGCAAATGACCAGTGGTAGTAGGCTGGAAAGTATTATTCATTGAGTAACTATGTGTCTCTACTTAATATACATTATTTATTCCTCATAACCACCCATATTACTGATTATAAGAATCTGGGAAACTTGCCCAAGATTACAGAGTTAGTATGTGGCGTCCATATTTTGAACATAGTTCTTTGGCTTTAAAGCCTATATTAATTCTCTATTGCTACATAGCAATATTATCAAAACTTAGTGCCTTACATCAACATACATTTATTATCTCAGTTTCTTTGGGTTAAAATTCCAGGCACAGTATCTCCAGGTCTTCTCCCAAGCTTCACAAGACTGTGATGAAAGAGGTATCAGGGCTGCAACCTAATCTGAGACATGACTAAATATCCACTTTCAAGTCATTTAGGTTGTAGGAACAGTTCTGTTCCTTGTGGTTATGGGATCAAAAATTTTAATGTTCTGTTGATTATCAGTTGAAGATTAGTACCCTGAACTCCTGGAGTCAGCCCACAGTTCCTTGATATATGTGCCTCCCAACTTGGCTGATTGCTTTGTCAAAGTCATCAAGGAAGAGAGAGGGGGAAAGGGAGACTCAACAACATAGATAAGAGAATTTCATGCAGTGTTACCATGTAATCAGCTTCAAGGAAACACAGACTTCCCATTATATGTGCCATATGCTTTTGGAAAAGAAAGTCACAAGTCCCACCCATAGTGAAGGGAAAGATATCACACAAGGCATAAATCCAGGAGTCAGGCATCATAGGGATATCTTAAGAGGTTGTTCACCAGAAACAGTTTTTACCTTTTTAAAATTCAGGACCCAACTTCTGTGTTTAACATTATTCTCTCTACACAGTGGAAAGTAGGTAGCATCATTTTTCCATGAGACATTAGTTCACTTTGTTCACTTTTAAATTGTACTCCTAAGATAATTTTTACTTTTATTGGTCTGTCTTTAATACCCACCATCCTCTTTTATGAGCAGCAAGCTGTAATGTCAGAGGTTGTATCTACCTCTGTATCTTTATTTATGATATGGGGATATTAGTTCTAGTGTTAGGTCATTGGTGATTACATTGTATTATTCTCCTATATATTACTTTAGATTTCCGTCTGAATCCATTTAACTTTTCTTGAAAAAGATTATACAACATAGTATTCCAAACAGTGAATTTATTAATCTACAGGATTTTTGCGTAAGTTTCCAAATAGCTCAATGCACAACATATACAGTTTTCATTTTTAAGAGTATGTTTGCATATTTCCAATGAAATAGTGAGATGGAAGGAAAGAAGATCTAAATAGTGAAGACATGGAACACAGTTTTATTTTTGGATCTGATTTTACTAAGTAGGAAATCTTGGCTAGGTCATTTGAACTCTAGGGACGGGGAGTGGTAGAGGGATTAGTTTTATGTTTCTCATTCTGGTTCACAGATACATACACAAGTGTTGTGAAGAGATTCTAATTCTATCATCCTAAGTCTATGCTTTTGATTCAGTTTTCATTGGATAAATTACATACAAGCAAAGAACATATAAACTCTGTATCAAGATGCATACTGTGTGCACATTTTGCTTAATTCACAGTGTAGAATAGATATTAGGAATAGACTAAATATCTGGGTATTTACATCAGTTCCTAAAGAAAAAAAGCAAAGAATAGAATAAAATTCTCTATTTCTGAAGCTTTATACTGGGAAATTTATGTAATGCTTGATATATACATCATCACCTTTATCATAAGAAAAATAAATTTAAAAATATTGTTGAGCAGGATATAGGTCAGTGTTAGAGGACTTACGTAGCATGTGTGAGATTCTGGGTTTGACCCTCAACCCATGAAAATAAATAAATAAATAAATAAATAAATAAAATTTTGAAAGAACATTTTACCTAAGAAATATGAATGAAGTTCCCATTAACAAAGTCTCTCATTTTAATTTAGATTTCAAGGGAAAGTATAGTTTTGCAAAGCAGTGTGCTTAAAATATTTGTAAACTTTTATTTAACTGCTATTGACTTGATGGTTATCATTTTTCACCATTAGCAAGAATTACATGTGGTTAATATATTTCTAGCAATCAAATTATAATCCAACCAAAATGAGTAAATATTTCTTCCATGAATGAAGACATGATAAATCTCCTGCCAAAGTTTTCTAAGAAATCTATATATAACATGTACATATGTATAACCATATTATATAGTTTATATCTTTGTAAATTACACAAGAAATAAAAGCAAGAATAAGTAACTGGGATAGATTCAAACTAAATAGCTTTCTCTCAACAAAGGAAACTATCAGCAATGTGAAGAGAGAACCTACAGAGTGGGAGAAAATCTTTGCCACTCATACTTCAGATAGAGCACTAATTTCCAGAATATATAAAGAACTCAAAAAACTCTACACCAAGAATACAAATAATCCAATCAACAAATGGGCTAAGGAAATGAACAGACACTTCACTGAAAAAGATCCACAAGCAATTAACATATATATGAAAAAATGTTGAACATCTTTAGTAATAAGAGAAATGCAAATCAAAACTACCCTAAGATTCCATCTCACCCCAATTAGAATGGCGATTATCAAGAATACTAGCAACAATAGGTATTGGCGAAGATGTAGAGAAAAAGGTACACTCATACATTGCTGGTGGGGCTGCAAATTAGTGAAGCCACTCTGGAAAGCAGTGTGGAGATTCCTTAGAAAACTTGGAATGGAACCACCATTTGACCCAGCTATCCCATTCCTTGGCCTATACCCAAAGAACTTAAAATAAGCACACTATAGAGATACAGCCACAACAATGTTCATAGCTGCTCAATTCACAATAGCCAAATTGTGGAACCAACCTAGATGCCCTTCAATTGATGAATGGATAAAGAAATTGTGGTATAAATATGCAATGGAATATTACTCTGCCATAAAGAATGATAAAATTATGGCATTTGCAGGCAAATGGATGAAATTGGAGAATATCATGCTAAGTGAGATAAGCCAATCTCCAAAAACCAAAGGACAAATGATCTCACTGATAAGCGGATGATGACACATAATGGGGGGTGGGAGGGGGGCAAGAATGGAGGAAGGAGGGACTGTATGGAAGGATAAGAGGGGTGGGAGGGGTGCAGGGGTAAGAAGAAAAAAAATAACAGAATGAATCAAAAACTATTACCCTAGGTAAATTTATTATTACACAAATGGTATGCCTCTACTTCATGTACAAACAGAGAAACCAGATGTATCCCATTTGTTTACAATAAAAATGAATTAAAAAAATCAAAGGAGAAACACTACTGTCCAGAATGATCCTGGAAAGTTTCAATAAAAACAAGGATCTGAGCATGAGAATAGTCTTGTTTAAGTCTGATGACCTTGGAATCTAAATATTACTTAATACCAACTATATAATGTGCTTGTTCCCTGATTAATCTCACTGGAACACTACATATTACCTGCATTTTCACTTTTCAAAAATGTGTTTTGATCAAATAAGTACATTTGGGAACTTTGTTCTTGTTGGCAGGGAATAACATACAAGAAAAAGCAATAGATGCTTCTGGTTATATGATGTAAGCCACCTTCTTTTACATGGCTATAAATAGAGAAAGAGTTGAGGATTAGTAGAATCCATATGATTATATACCTTTGAATAATTAATTATTGTAGAGGACCAAGTGGTGGGTTCTAGGCAGAGAAATTTTTTAAGAATTTGGAATGAATCCATTCAATTACTCGCTATCTCTGTAGAACATACTCTTTCAGCTTCACTGAATTAGGTTAATTAGAAAGGCAGTGGACCTCCGTCCCCACTGCCACTTCCACAATATTTTTAGAGATTAATGCATTTGTTTTTTAAAGAAGCAAATAATTTCTGCAGGAAAATATTGCCTATGAAATTATAGTTTATACCACACATATATTTTGTTTTATAATATCATTGACATGTATATTGTGTATATGTGCATATATGTATATGTATGTGTGTGTTTGTGTATCACAAACATATATACATATACATGTATCCTAACAGAACCAAATACTACTGGGATGACCAAAAAGTATTCAGTATAAAGTTCATTTCTAGTATGAATTTGTATTTGTTGAATATGATTCCTTCCCGCTAAGACTTAAATCTAGTTTGAATTTTCATGGAAAAATCCAAAGTCGTCTGAGGTTAGGAACTGAAAGAATGGAGTCACTGCAATCCTGGATGGACTGCATGGCCATGGGCATGTAATGCAGGAAAACCTGGCACAGGGTTCTCTTTACAAGTGTATCTAAAGGGAGTGATCCTTCCCTCCCTGTCTTCTAAATTCCAATAATAATTAGTTTGGATTCAAGTATTTTGAATCCATATCAATTCTTCCTGACAGATTCCCCCATCTATGTGGTAAACAAACATAACCCTAGCTTTGTGACATGAGCAGTAGATTTGGTTTATAAAGACTTCTGTGACTTATTTTACTTTAGCCTTATAGTTTTGTTTTTTTTTTTCCAAATGGAGTTATGACATCAACAACTATAACCATTACTCACATTGTTTTAAGTTCTTTTTTGTATCAGAGACTACGGTTAACAATTTGAATGAGTTATCTCATTTAGTCTTCAAAGCAATCTCATGAACTTTTTTGATGCAAATTACCTTATGTGTAATTGATAAGTGGGAAAAGGAAATTGGAATAATGAGGAAGTTGCATTGATTCTTAAGCTATTTTCCATTAAATTTATGTTTTGACACAATCTAGAAAAGCTTCTTTTTCATAATTAAAAGAAAAACTTTGCTATATGAGAAGATCTTAAGGAGAAAAAAATGAAAACCTACTGGAGCATCTTTGTTTAGTGAAAGTAAAATTTACTTTAGTGTTTACATGAACAGGTATCCTTAATAATGGGTTAAATTCTCTAGAGAGTCTGGAAGTACTGAGCTTCAGAGTTATTTCTCTGAAATAAAATATCAAACTAACAAAGATTAATGACATGCAAAGTTTTCATTTTTAAAATTTACTTTTCTGTTTTTTAAATTTAAATTAACTTTTAAATGATGCATAAAACATAAAAATTGTATATTCTAGTGGCAATTATATTACCATATAATGTTTAGCACATGTATACATTGTGTAAAGTTTAAATCAGTGTAAGCATATCTATTTAGAACCAAGTTATTCTCAATAATTTGAAATATGAAGCACACATTTCAATAACTGTGATGCATGGCTAAAATACCACTAAAACACCTAACTGTGCTAATGATTTTATTGCAATTATGATTATTTTAGTTTTTGTTACTATTCTAGATACAAGAACACAAGTCCGTTCCAGGAACATACATATGCTATTATAGTAAAAATTATAGTACTGATTTCGTGTAAGAGGGCATTGTGGATAATCTTTCCTTTTCACATAGCTGGAAGTGGACAGCTAGGATAAATTGTAATCACATCAATTCCAAGGTCAGCTCTCTTATGAAATACAAATATAAGTTTAATTCATTTTCTTTATCCAAATAGCCAACACGTTTATTATGATGAAAGAAAATCTTCATGTAAAGGGAGTCTGGTCTTTGGTATCACCTATTCTGCAAGGCAGGTTTCTTCAAGATCAGCACCAATTACTGCTATTATTTATTTATTCATTTGTTTCTGAGAATATATTTATTAAATCAAAGAAAAAAAGAAAATGAAATAACTGGGCAATAAGGAAGAAAAGACAGTTAGATGAACTTCAGAATGAACCTGTTTGCAAGTTACAGGAAGAGGAGCACATCAGATTTCTTTTAATCCCCTTCCTATATGAGAGGCAGGCTGTGATGCTTAGCCATTACATAGCTGTGGCTATTTGACAAATGTCTCCTTTACAGAATATGGGAAGTCTATTTGGGGGGTTCTGGGTAGATGAATGACACCTGAAGAAGCATCTGTGGGTGTCCTGGTTCAGGTCCAGTATTTCCTCCTATGTCATAATTGGATCTTTCCTCTTTATTTCAGTTCTCCAGGGAAGGTTTTTATTACAGCAGTCTTATTCTATCAAATTAATTATTGTCCCAAGTCCTGTTTTTCCTCATCTCAACTCTGGTTTCAGTTGATTGCTTTATTGTCATGGGATATGTCATTTTATTTCAATAATACTCCTTGTTCTGTCTCATATTAGAAACACTCAGCTGTCTTATTTATGTTGCACTGTGTATCCTATCCTCTCATGTTTTGCAGTATCTGTCTTTATATTTAGACTGAAGTCAAGGATGGGAATGTATTTTAAATATCATATGTGAGGGGTTAAATAGGAGGTTTTTGTGAGAGGGAAGCTTGCAAGCAAGAAAAGCTTTAAAGGAGCACATTGTCCCAATAAGCCTGGGCTATACTGCTGGTGAGCTACCCACCTGCCCTGTCTTAGAATACCAGCTGCCCACATCTAGACATTTGAAGACCTGTGCAAAGAAATATTCCCCCTCCTTGGATGGAAAAGGGTGATAGTATCTGGTTTAAGACTGAACTCAGCTGTGTGTTACCTATTTTTCTAAGCACAGGGGTTAAGTAGTTAGAAGAACAGAGTTGTCTAGGCCAGAGAATGAGCACCATAGGTTAATCTTAAAAAAGCAACATTGATCCTTGCACTAAGTGTGACTTAGACTGGTGCTCCTTCTTTTCCTCAACTTTTAAGATAGACTGTATGGCATATGAAAGTCTTGAGAGATTTTTGGCAATGTGAATGGTGAGAATACAAACAAAGATCACATAATGTTCTGTTTTTTATCACTAATGGTAGAAACACTGCTAAGTTTCAATCATTGAAGGGCATTGTGGTGTGCTGAGAGCACAATAAAGATTTAAATCTTCATGAAAATTAAAAACATCATTTAATAAATTATAAGTCCAGATAGAATTTTTTTGTTTCACTGCTATAGTAGAGGTGAAGATTGCTATTAAAATCTTTTCTATCTTTGTTTATAAAGGAGAGCTCAATGCACCTGCCTTGGTGTGCCCATTTGGTGTACATGTACACTACAGAGAAGCTTGCTGTTGCTGTTCTTATGCACTGAGTCGAGGGATAAAAATTAACATTAGTTGATTTGTATTTCTTTTTTAATCAGAAAATAAGAGTCCCATTTGTTTTCTTAATTACATCTGGAAGCAGGCTGAATACATTTTTAAAGATGAGTTGTATAAAGTATTTGCAAACAAATGTGCACTGGAGCCTTGAACATATACTTGGACAGACTTACAGGTCGGAAAATGGCATCAACCTCTGACCTGCACTTTGGGGAGTACTCTCTGAAGGTTATACATTAACCAAGTGAGTCACAAACTAGTAAGACAGATTTCACCCAATGTTTTCATTTTTACATGATAGCACATGAAAAACTAAAAGGAAAAGTTCTGTCATTCAGAAAAGTTTGTGTTAGAGAGAGAGAGAGAGAGAGAGAGAGAGAGAGTTAGTTTAAATATTATTTAGGTTGGTTGATCCAGAGGAAAAACAAAAGAATGGCTCCTTATAAAAATCTCCTAGAAAATCTCCTGGATATAGTTATTTTTATTAAATTACTTGGAATGTCTCACAAAGAAATCCCCTTTCTTTGTTGTAGCTATGTAACAAGAATTACATTTAGACCATTTTATGCCTAAAATAACCAAGGCTCTTAGATTTCTCTCATATTCTTTAAGCCAGATTCATATTTATGGATTATCTATATATCCTTGTGTGCTATCCTAAAGCAAGGAGTTTTCTAGATATTTGCCATTTATCCTACCATCTTCAGGAGAGTACATTTTTATTTGCATAGCCACATCCCTTCTACAGCCATAAGTTTAATAAAATGGATCAATTGAAAATGATCGCCATAAGCCATAGTACATTATTGTTTGGCAAAGTGATCACTGCTGGGGGTGGGTGTGGGAGGATGAGATTTTAGTTGCATCAATGCCTTTTGTGTTCAACTTATGAAATGCTTGGAATCTTTAACAGAGTAGGAATGATTAGAGACTTACTCTCTTTTCAACTCTTATTTAAGAACTGTCTACAATTCAGCCTGCTGAAAATATAATAGGAAACAAGCATAGAAATGTTACATTGGAACAGCCTGTTGTTCTAGTCGAGTACCCCAGACATGTCTTAAAGAAGAATGGCTTCCATTGTGTGTCTGCTCACTAGTTTTGTCTTTCACATTAAGATTTATGTTTTATGGATTTGCTTTAAGATAAAAGAAAGAGATGCCATTCTCACCCTAGGAAACTCTGCTGCTGCTTTATCTCTTCCGTTTTCTTCTTCTATCTTATTTTCACGATATCTCTTTTCATATCAGAAGTCTTACTGAGTGAATTGAAGTATCATACTCTGTTATTACAGGCATTTCCTTTTGTTCAGGATAAAATCAGTGATAACTCCTGTGAGAAGTGATGGACAGGGAAGAGAAGAGATTCATGTCGTTAAAAGGAAACAAGAAATAGATGATGAAACTCACCAAGTGTTTAAATCTCTTCCTCCCATCTTCATCTCCCCTCAAAATCATTTATAAATGGTATAATGAAACTATTTTTTTTTTGCCTTTTGAGCAGTAGAAAATTTTCTATATTATGTTACATATACAGTTGAATATTTTTTGCTTAATAAAGATTTGTAAGACAGCTGCGGTTTAAGAATATAATCTTTGCTAAAGAATGCATATGCATAGAATATGGTTTCAAATAACTTTCTTTGGTTTGCAGGTACGATTCTGGTGGACAACATGCTGATAAAAGGGACTGCTGGAGGACCAGACCCCACCATAGAACTCTCTTTAAAGGACAACGTGGACTACTGGGTGTTGTTGGATCCTGTTAAACAAATGCTTTTCCTGAACAGCACAGGCAGAGTTCTGGACAGAGATGTTAGTGTTTTGTTTTATTTTGTTTCAAATTTTGTCCCTGTGTTATAACTTTATTATCATTTAACTGTCTGCATATGTTTGTTGATACAATATTCAATTTTCTTTATGTAATTGGAGTTTATTTCCTGCATATTTCAACAAAAAAAATTAACTTCTTGAAAGAATCATGAGAAAGGAAGGGAACATCTGTGTCTGAGAGAACCATTAAATTTCCCTTTTAATATCCTGGAAGCTTGTTAGATTTCTGAACAAGAAGAGAATAGAGTGTATATAATAGGGAGGTGGTATGGTT
Organism: Sciurus carolinensis; assembly: GCF_902686445.1. Lineage (NCBI taxonomy): Eukaryota > Metazoa > Chordata > Mammalia > Rodentia > Sciuridae > Sciurus > Sciurus carolinensis. The sequence goes on along the minus strand of NC_062217.1, from coordinate 107,020,468 downwards.
GGCAAAGTAGAACAGGCATGGCTATAATTCATGTCTCTCCAACAATGGCAAAATTTAAGAGTGTCTCTCAGCTGTTGGCTTGAGAACAGAAGTTTGGAGGGTGCCCTCAAATTTCACTGTTCTTGCAAGTTTTAAGCATTGGTAGAAGGATATGGCAATGTGTTTATGTGGCTATAAGAAAAATAAAAGAAAGTGAGCAAATTTCCTGGCACTGTCCTAGTACAGTAGTTCTTTAGCAGCATGACATAAGTACTTTGTTCTTAGGAAAGGTAAACTATCAAAGTTGCTCAATGACTCACTTTTTTTGAAAAAGATGAAAAACTTGAGTGGATTTAAGTAGCTCCCTCATGTTACTTTGTTTTCATATGAATAGCCATCTTTCTCATGGGCAGAGAAGGAAAGTGAGGGTGAGTGGATAGTAATCAGTAATTAATGTATAGGGCTCTAGAAAATTCAGGGAGTATGTCTAAACATACCTACCCACGAAGTTCCCAGTTTATGGAACCTAAACATCAGGTATACAGCTTAGTGAGCCTGAATTACCTCACATCATTGCTCTGGGTTTATGACCCACTCTACAGCAGTTTAGGAGAAGATGATCCCTTAATCTTTCATGTCTGAAATGTGGAGTCTTTAATAAATCTCAATTTGCCCCTTATTTTAGTGTGGTTTACTATGTCCTTTACTACCTCTGAATCTGTGAATTTTTGTGAATTGCCCTTACTATGGTCTCAGTCCTCTTAGTGTATCATTCATCAAAGTGCAAGGGCTTTTATTCTGAAAAATACTTAACCCAATGCACATCTGTTGTGTGCAAAGCATAGACCACTGCTGCTAGACAATTAGTGAGGTAAATCAGTACTTTTATTCTAAATCTAATTGCGACTGGAAGTTTTTATTTTATACAATTGTAAAATAATATAAGCATATGGAAAACACATGAGAAAATAAAAAGCCTATGTGTGAATATATGTTTGCCAACTAGGGAAAATAACATTTAGTATTTATCCTGCTACATGTATTTTAAGCATATATATATATGTATATATATATTTAATACTTACTAATTACAATTGGATCGTACTGTAAATTATTCTTTCAGCCTGATTTTCATGTAACTAGTGATACACATAATTCCATGTGAATGAAGATATATTTCCATAAACATTTTAATAGCTGCATAGTGTTTTGTGGAGGGACAGATCAGGAATATTTTATGTGTGTGTGCTGGGGATTGAACCCAGTGCTTCTTTGCATGTGATAGGCATATGCTATACCACTGAGCCACATCCACCACCCTGGCTGTATTTCTTAAACCAATCTTTTATTTTGACATCAAGTTTGTTTGCAGTTTTTAGTGATTACAAAATGCCACAGTGAGATTTTTTGTACATGCATCATTGTGTACTTGTCCACTTTTTTAAAAAAATGAAGATGAACTCACCCTCATTAAATTACTGGGATGGGTAATTTTACGCTGTTGACTAATTGCTCCTGTAGATATATTATATCTACACACTTTGGCATCAACACTGCTAACTTACTAGAGTGTGTGAAATAATAATATCATTTAAGCATGTGAAATAATTTCACTCTTCTTGAAGAGCTATTGTTTGTTTTTACTTTATTGTTTTAACTTTATGTTTATCAAGTTGAAGTAATTGTTTCTTTCTTGGTTATTTATCTCAGTGGTCCTAGGTCACAATGCTTTCTAAGAAAACAAAAACAAAAACTAAAAACAGCAGATAATTCATCTGCAAAAAGTGTGAGTGCCTTTTTGTTCACAGTGCATTTATAAACAGTGTTCTCCAGTGTTAGCATAATGTACCAATAATGTGATTTTACATACATAAATTTACATGTGTTAAATTTTAATTTGAAGTATAAATAATTTATTTAATTCAAAAGCTAAATATTGACAAGTTATATATTATATTATTATGAATAAATACCAAATTATTTATAGTTATTTTTAAATATAGGGCATTTTCCTGAAATATAATCCTTTGGGTTTTTTGCCAGTATTCTTTGAACTGTTCATTTTATGACTGTAATGAATCATAATAAAAAATACAAATGCTCTGAATAGCAAAACAGAACCAAAAATCAGGATTTAACCTTTTGAACAATGACATAGATCCATATTATGATCACAAATTGAGTTCCTTTAATAGTTCTGATTTTGAAACTGTTCCAGAAATTTTTTAGTGGAAAATATTCCACTGAGTCCTTGACATACAGTGATTCTTTTCTAAAAATATTATTTTAATCAAAGACTTTTAGCTTATAAGGAAAGTTCAAAAATGCCTTCAAATGAACGCAAGTTTGTCGGGAGAATACTAAAATATCACCACAATAAAAATGAAGTCAGTGTGTTTTCAGGAGGATTGAAGTTTACCAGGGACAGAAGAAAACTACTTGATCTTGGATCACAAAAGATAGCCTTTCTCTTTGTGTATATTCTCTATTCTTCTTCCTGTAGACCAGATTATACTTAAAATTTTTGCACTTATGATTCTCTGTCATTTCCTTATTTTGGATTTGACTTTAGTTCTTTTTGATGTTCACGGCATCCCAGATCACTATAAACATATTTTTTAAGTGAACTTTTTGTTTTGAAATTGTTATTTTAACTGTACAAATATGGGGCATAATGTGACATTTTGATACATCTATATAGTGTGTAATGATTATATCAAGATAATTTACCCTCATTGATTTTCCATCTTCTTATCATTACTTCTATGAGGAGACTTTGGAGAGTCTCTCTCTCAATTATTCATAAAATACATAGTAGGTTATTGCAAAATATAGCCATCTCATCTTCTGCAGAACACTATAACTTATTACTTTTCTCTAACTATACCTGGGTACCTGGCACCTAGCTTCCCAGTATGCCCCCTTCCTCTCCCTTTCCCAGCCTCTCATAATCATTATTTTACATTCTCATTGACTTTCATTTTAACACCCACATTTGAGGAGAACATGTCATATTTGTCTTTGTCTGTCTGATCATAATGCTCTTCATTTTCATTCATTTTGCTGCAGATGGGATTTCGTGCTTTCGTATGGCTGAATAATATTCTATTACGTGTATATGCCGTATTCTCCCTTTCCATTCATCTGTTTATGTGCTCATTTTGACTTCTATATCTTAGCTATTATGAATGGTGTAACAACAAACATCAGTTACATATTTTTCTTCAATATATAGAATATATTCCTTTTGATATATTCCTAAAAGTGGTGTAGTTGGATCATATGGTAGATCTACTTTTAGTTTCTTGAGAAACTATTGTTCTTCTTAGGTGCTATACTAATTAATATTCCCACCAACAGTGAAGTGATTCCCTCTTCTCATCCTAATCAGCACTTGTTACTTTTTGGCTTTTTGATGAAAGCCAGTGTAACTGGGGTTAAATGATATGTCATTATGTGATTGTTTTTGTTTTGTTTTGTGTTTTGGTACTGGGGATTAAACCCCAGAGCACTTAACCACTGAACTACATCCCCTGTCCTTTTTATATTTTATTTAGAGATAGGATCTTACTTAGCTGCTTAGGGTTTTTCTAAGATGCCATGGCTGGCTTTGTGCCTGAGATCCTCCTGCCTCAGCCTCCCTGGCTGATGGGATTATGGCATGTGCCACTGCACCTGGGTCATTGTGGTTTTGACTTGCAATCCCTGGACAAGTATTGAAATTAAGCATTTTTTTCATAAATTTGTTGGTAATTTGAATATTTTTCTTTTAGAAGTAACTGTATCCTTTGCCTATGTTAATTGTGTTGTTTTTAATCAAATCCTTTAAGTTCTTTATTTTGATTATTCGACTTTGTCAGATGACTAGTTGCAAAACAGCCCCATTCTGCAGGCTGTTTCTTCACTCTGTTGATGGTTTCCTTTGCTGAGAAAAACCTTTTAGTTTGATATAATCCCATTTGTCTATTTTTGCTTCTGCTTCCTGTACATTTTGAGTGTTATCCAAAAAAAGTGTTACCTATGTACCAACTGTTTGATGTGTTTTCCCAATGTTTTCTTCTGGTAGTTTTAATTTTGGGGTTTACATTGAGGTCTTTGTTCCATTTTGCCTTTACCTTTATGTAGATTGAGAGAGTTCAAGTTTCTACTTCTATGTGTGAATATCCATTTTACAGACTATGGTCATTGTTTTATTTCATTTCTTTATTTTTTTTCAGTTAGGGAAGGAAACACCAGCTAAATAGCTATTGACTTGAATCAATTATAGCCAAAGAAGGTGGGGTGAAGTCATGTGGTAGATCCATATTCAGTTGAAATTGTCCTTTGAGGAACTCTTAGTGGAAGTTTTTGTTTTTGTTTTTTTTCCAGAGAGGCATCCAAATTATGTTTTCTATGATTTAGTCATTGAGGCCATAAATGATCTATTATTTGCACAATTATGGTTGCATAGAACTAAAAACAAATTTAATATAAACCAAAATATTTTAGCATTAAATGTTAAAAAATAAAATGATAAATAGTTTCATGAGACTTTCTGAGGATAAAATTAAGACATAAAATATCAAACTTCAAATATTTTATTTGATTAGAAAACTTCATATGAAATTGTATGAATATGAACTGTTTGGGAATTTTCAACCTTGGTCTGTAAGTCTTGCTCTTATTGTCCTTTTTTTGTTTTTTCTTTTCATTTCTTCAGTAAAGATAAATAAATTTACTTTTCTTAGAAAAAAAAAAGCCTATAAAATCAATAGTCAAGAATGATACAACAACCAAAATATGATGTCTACTGTGTAAATTAATAGTCTTTATAATAAAGGAAAATCACATAAGAATCTTTAAAATGCAAATTGTCTCCTGTGGTGAATAGTATTTAATCATTAACTGGGCATAAAATAATTCTAATTAAGATAATATCAAAAATTAAAATAATAGTAAGAAAAAAATATGATTCCAGTACAGTCCTTTAATAGTTATATCAAACTCTGTGAAAAATTTTTAAAAATTTGGTTATTCAAAAATTATGTTCACGATAATACCAAATATCTTAACCCATCCTCTTTGAGAGTATAAGCTGGTAGCTGCATAAGGAGTTTGACTAGTTTACCCAGACCACTATTTAACTACTACTAATTTAGCATAACTTTAGTATAAGCTTCCTCAGTTCTCACTTGGAGTTTAGGTTAATCTCTTAATTATTAACTTGACTACTATTCTTGATTTAATCTGTTCTAGATTCAGTACACCAATGAAGAGTTCTGACCTTCTCAGGAACTAACTTTTCATTGCCAATTGTTTTATTTCACCCTCAGAGTTTTCTATAATCAAGTCATATTCAGCCTTTATTAATTCTTTTACTTAAATATATATAGATTACACTAGGAACATAGAATTTAGTTGCTGTCTCCTAAGTACAATCTAGGTTTTTGTTTTCTTTTAACTTAAGTTTTGAAATCACTTTGTCTAGTAAAGTAAGTTAAAAGTCATCTACTATCAAGACATGTCTTAAAAGATACTTTATACAAAAACCTACTTCCTAATAGTAACACTGATATCTCATTCCTTGGTCTATATTCCATAACATTTTATAGTCTTTTATTATACATTCAACATAAATTTTATGCTCATTTAATACCAATTTTATAAGGTCGGTTTTTAGTATCCAAAGGCTAGGTCGTATTAATCTAATCCCAACCCATATGGAATTTTGCACATAACAAATACCTACTATTAAAGAATAAAACAAACAGAATTCATTTTGAAAAAACTACAGATTTGTCCAAATATTGAACATACCTACTATATTCTCTAATCAATACTTTCTTCTTTAGGTATCTTATGAAAATCATCTTTTTAATTTCTTCCTTGAAAAATAATTTTTAGAAAACACTGTCTTATTTCCTTTTACTTTCTTCCATATGTGAGATAATGAAGACTTTTCTTTTTGTAAAGGTAGTAAATACAAAGGAGGAAAAATCATGATAAAAACTGTTAACTGTTATGAGGATTCAACATATTTTGCCTATGCTTTATGAAAAACAAAATAAATTCTTATTGGTTTGCTAAAAATTATCCTCCTCCAAATAATGAGCTTCCAAATTGTTAAGCCTCACAAGTAATGTGATTTCTAGAAAAAAAACACAATTCACCTTAGATTGTAGAAAAGTATCTCCATTGTTCACATCAAAAAAAAAAAATCTCATTTTCATTTTAAATCCTAGGTAATTGTATGAGAAACATAACATTTTCTACTTTTGTTCTTTTAAATTACAAAATTTATATGTGTTTTTGGAAAATATCTTCCCTAACTTCACCCTACCAGTATTACTTTTCAAACATAACTACTGTCAACCACTTATGTCATCCCTGATACACATATCAAAGCATATACACATACATACAGTGATGTACAAATATGCTAGGACACTTTCAGAGTTTTATGTTAAGCATTCATTTTGAAATTAGGAGAACACTTTGCATTCCTAAATATATTTGAATGGCTAATCTTTTAAAATGATTACCTGAACACAATTCATATGTAGCTTTTTACCTCTTTTGTTTCATGAGTGAAGAAATTAAGGAGAATTTAAGATGATAAAAATTACGGTGACTGACATTTTTCCACTTATGAAAGACAAACTAAAATTTCCTTAGCACATTCCTAAGCACTTTGGAGTCTCTAAACTCTCACTAATCATCTTAGAAGAACTGTAGTTGCTGTATTTATGACCTTAACAGCAGAATAGAATCTATTTCCAGGCAAAATTACACTGTGTTATATATTAGCCACAGGGAATTTTTGACTTCAGTATAATCCACTGTAGTTGGGATTTATGGCCTGCTATGTTCCATCCTATGCTACCAAGAGTTGCACAGGGAGCTAAAGTTGAGAGTGACAACAATTCCAGGTGACCTAGTTATGTCTAATTTATGGATACTTAGCAAGACTAAGTGGGGCTCAGTGCAAACTGCATTTGATCCTCTGAAAAGATTGTGACCTTTCTGTCCCAGTGCAACCACTCAATGTAGAATTAGAAGTGGAGATGGAATGGTTTTATATTCTCTCCTGAAGTGTTTAGAAGAACATAATTTACTTCAAAGTGTTCCAAGAGTTGTGCTAGGGACTAACAGCACAAACATTTATCCAGTTGTTACTTTATGATTAAAATATGCAGAATCTTCTTTAAAACGTCTATTAGTGCAAATGTTTTTAAACTGTTAGTAAAGATAGAGGTCATTTAATTCAAATTATTTCCTGAAATCTTTTAAGATCTAGTCTTTTTAAATGGTCTTTTATCCTCTATCTTCCATATTTTCAATGATGGGGCTTGCTAGTCCATTCTATTCTGTGCTGCTTTGGATTAAGGAAAAAAAAAAAAAAACTCTACTTATATTGAAAGCATATGCTTTGAATACATTTTATTCATTTTTCTTATTTCTGCTGTCTGAAACTATCATGAAGGAACTATTAGAGTTCTTTTTTTTAATAATACCATTTACTTATGTGGAAAATCTCTTTTTTTATTTTAATCATTCTCAAATTTATATTACATTCCCAGTGTTCAAACTTTATGTCTTATTCACATAAAAAATGGTGCCTGTTGCAAGCCACCTTTTCTGCACTGGACATTAGCAATGAATAATATTTACGTTAGTGTTCCAGCAGCCCTTTAAGGTGCTGACATGAAAAATCAGCTTTTAAACATCAAAATTTCATTATATGTTTATATTGATATTTATAGTCATTTATTATATTTGATTGCATTATTTCTATAACAAATTGGAAAATTTATGATTAGTATAGTAAAAATTTATCATTGCTATTATATTTATATACATACATATATATTATTTTGAACTTTGTGACATTCACAAACTTATACACAATATAACTTTATATTTAGTGTTTAAAAGTGAAATGAGTAGATATCAGAACAGGGAACTCTGTGGAATCTCACTAGAGATCTTCCTACATAGTCTTTCTAAATATAAAAATTCAAGCATGTATAAATAAACTGTCTTTTTGTTACTGGACATGAAATATCTTGAAATTAAATATTGCTTTTCTTCAATTTAGGTGGTTTCTATAGCATTTTTCTCATTTACAAATGTGGCATGTGATACTTTTAATGAACATATCCTGGATCCCAGTGGTCACTGGTATATTTTTAATTTGGTGTAGTACAAATATTTAATAATTTATCTTATATTCCAAAATTATTAGCTCATATTTCATATATTTCTTTGTTTTTGTTTTTGGAGATTTTGCTTTTTAATTTTTTTTTAAAAACTCATAATGGTTTTACATATTTGTGAAGTATAATATGATATTTGGATTCACGTATACAGTTAGTAGTGATCAGCTCATGAAAATTATCCTAGACTTGGGAGACTAGTGGAAAATAAAGAAACAGAAAGATTGGTCAATGGGTACAATATTATTGTTTAATAGAAGGAATGAATTTTGGTGTTCTAAGGCACAGCAGGGTGAATTTACTGAACAATAACGTATTGTATATCTCAGGATAGTTAAAGAGAGGGATTTGAATGTACTCACATAAAGAAATGATAAAATAAAGGTAATGGAAATTTAGGTTTTTTAGATATACAAGAGTAGTTTACATCTATCATATGCATTTATGTGTTCATCTGGGACAATCCCATGTAATATAGTTCTATCACATTAGTGTAACTCATATTCCTATTTTCAGAGTTAAACGAACTCAACACAGACAGGTTTTTCAATTTTCCTGGATCATACAGTTAGTAGTTTCTGGAATTAGAATGAGAAGCCAAATAGTAGTCTCTGATGGTATCCACTTATCTGTCCTAGGAACAATGTGTTAATGGATCAAGTGACAGCTATTCCTAAAACAAACCCCAAGGTTTCATGAGACTTCGTTTCTAGTCAAGAGACACAAACTGAAATAAATATATGAAGTATATAATACTCCAACTTGTGGAAGAGAAATGCAATGTAGAAAATAGTGGGGGAGGAAGTTGAAAGAGGGAAGCAGGCTGGAGACAGTTTTTAAAATGTTGTGGTCCTGATATGTTATCCTTTCTTTTTTTCTTTTTTTTTTTTTTTTTTCTGTACCCAGGAATTGAACCCACTGCTGGTTATGTTATCCTGATAAACTGATGTATGTAGAGAAAATATTTTGTAAGCTTAAAAGATATTTGCCAATCACAAACAAGTGTTTTGTAGTGTTCTGCCTCTGACTCTGGATTCAAATATGGGAGATGTGCATCTCAGCCCTTCAGGCTCTTAGCCATGGGACCTGAGTCAACAAGGGTCACTTTAATGACCACTTTCTCCTTTCAAAGGATTTATCATAAAAAGTAATTAGGCAAGGGGACATATATTTATATATAGTATGTATTGAAATATCGTAATATTATTTATAATGACAAAAATCAGTAGTTTGATATTTCTCATTGTTATTATAAAATAACATAAATTAAGCTATAAGCTTATAATGGAGTACTACAAAATTGCATAACTTCATAGTAGCATTACACCAAACTGCTTGAGTAAATCTCTATTAACAAACATGAGATGATGATGATGATGTGTGTAACAGATATATATTTAGAAAAGAAAAATATGAATAAAATAAGCATATACTGGTGTAGAGTGAGAAAGTTTGGTTGGGTTGTGAGTGATGTTTCTTCTTTTGACTATATTTTAATATTTATTAGTAAAAAGCATACATTATAGTAAAAATTTACATGAACACTTAAATTCATACAACCTCTCTTCTTCAAGGCTGTATGTATTCATTAATGCATTTTTTATTAAAAATAGTTTATATCATTGCTTCTTTAAATTTTATAGGGAAAAAATTTGTTTCATCACATCAAATCTCAGCATTCGTTTTATGGTTTTAATTATCAGTAATACTTGAAGCATAGCATTACTTGAAGCCCTATTGAGATATGAAAGTAAGCAATGAGATTATTATAATCATCCTCTGCAGTCTTCTGAATAATAGGAAAATTCCCCCTTTTTTAGATTACTATAACTTGAAAATGATCAAGTATAAAAAATTGTATCGAATGAACATGTTTTGATAATGATGAGAAGCTTTGATTTCAATTGGTTTTTCACAAACTGTAACTTCTACTTTACAGCCACCAATGAACATCCACTCCATTGTGGTGCAGGTCCAGTGCATCAACAAGAAGGTAGGCACCGTCATCTACCATGAAGTGCGAATTGTGGTGAGAGATAGGAATGACAACTCACCTACCTTCAAACACGAAAGCTACTATGCCACAGTGAACGAGGTTAGTTTCTACCTGCTCTTTGTGTCATTTTTGTTGATATATGTACCTGACTGTATATTATGTATTATTTTTAATAAATTATTCCTTTATCATAATAGACTAGTTTAGAAATACTAAGAAAACATTTTTAGGAATGGTATTTAGAAGAAATGTATTATGAGTGACTTCTGCTATGATTCACATGGCTATAAAAAAAGTTCAATTGACCCAAGAAATTTTCATTTTTGATCACCTTAGAAAATTTGTTGTCTAAATCTACTACATTCTTACTGAAGCAAAACAGGAGTTACTGATTCTTTTTTTTTTTTTCTTTATTGTTCAACATAATTAGAAGCTATTTTGAAAATCTATACTCCAAACTGATTCTTATTGTATAGCAGTGGTGTAATTGTACCTCTGAGGGAGCTTTACTAATTAAAAACTGGAAGAAAATAACTGAAATTCTATTAATTTGAAGGTTCTTGCTCAGTTTTAAGACCAAGTTCTGGCATATCAAAAAAATGCAAATATAAATCACTACTGAATTCTTATAAGGAAAAGTTGCTCAAATTAGCAAAAACCTTTAAAAGCAATCTTCTTGTTTTTATTAGATTTTTTGTTATTGTTATTTATTGTTTGGGTTGTTTGTTTGTTTTCCCTTTGAATTAAAATCCATGAGCCAAGAATCTGTCTAAACTATTTTTTCATAAAACAGTAATTAATCTATTAAGTTTTGTTTAGTTCATTAAACCAGTAAATATTTTAAAAGTACCTCTAATGTCATTTATTATGTGTACTTTAGACACATAGAAAAATAAATTGAATTAATATGATAATCCATATTTTAACAGATCACTTTTACCTCTAAGTTTTTTATTTTAATTTTCAAAATACATGCTTTCTTTATAGGAGAAAATCAGTGTAATTTGATTATTAAAAATAGTATTAGGCCTTTAATCTTTTCTTTCCCTTTTAAATTAATTAAATATATTTTAGTTCAATATTATTCTCTTCATACAAAATTAGAGAAATTATGTTCCACATGAGATGGGATTTCCTAAATTATATTACTTAAAAAATAAACAACTCCTATTTTAAGTAGCTTGACCAGAACAAACTACAAGTTAGTAAATGCTGAATATCTTGAAAACACTTTTAATAGGTTTCTGCAGTAATGACAGATGATAATTGATTGCCATGAAATTGGATTTCAAATACAAATAATTTCTTTTTTTTTAGCAGCTGAAGTGTAGCCTTTAAATTAGATTTTGCTTTGTTTGCTTGAGGATTAACTTCATTTGAATATAAACTAATAAGTGAGCTATATTAGGCAACATCTCATTGGAAAATCTGTTCTTATAGCACATTTGATTGCTTCTGGATCTTTGACTATAGTTCATTTTTCTTACAGAAACTTATAAAGCTTCATTTGAATTTTAAAGCATCCTATGTGATTTGATTATTCCCACTCCCTTCTCCAACCTTTTTAGTACCTTGTTGAAAAATAACTTTCTCAAATAACATTCTAATGATGTCACTGTATTCTTCAGAAATTGTGTACTTTCTCATTATTGTCAGGAAAAAGGCCACCTCTTTGACAGCCCTTCAAATTCTTGCCTTCTAATATCACCATTTGTCAATGCAGTCTTAATTTCAAATTCTCACATATAATGGTTTATGCTACCCAAAATGACTTCCTCACATTCCACACATGATTCCATTTAATGGGCTTTGCTCACACTGTTCATTGAGATCTTCTTTATTTTCAATTCACCAAGTTTCATTCCTCTTTTAAAATTTGGTTTAGGATCTATTTTCCAGAAGTTACCCCTCCCTGACTTTTCATAATTATTGATCTTCAATTCCTCTGAATTTCTACACTATCTGGATTAATGACAGAGTGATAAAATCCATGAACAAGTTAAACATTTTATCTTAGACTGTATTTTGAGAAGCCCTGTTTCCTTTCCAAAACTGTTTATATGTGGTTGAACCTATACCTTCCTTGCAATGCATTTCCCTATAGCCATCTAAAGTAAGCTTATTCCATTAATTACAACAGTTATAACTTCTAAGATTTTTTTCCCCATACTGCCTCATATCTATTTTTTGAGGGACCAAAACTCAAAACTGAATTTAAACCTGAAAACAATCACAAGAAAAAATAAAATTCAATTTTTCTCATCTTATATTTAGTCAAATTGTCCTTCCATAGTAATAGTTCTTAGTTTTATTAACTTGAATTTTTACAATGCTGTCTACTATGTTGCCTGTAAAATAAGATTAAATGAATTGCTTTCACCTTCTGTGAAATTGCAAGATATTTTTCATGATATTTTCTCTTTTTAGATATTTTCTCTTTTTACAAGTTATGCAGTTAATTCAGTAAAGACTAGAAAGTTCCAAATTTAAAAAAATTCCGAGTTTGATAGATTGTTGGTGTCAAAATATTTCACACTTCATTAAAATACAAAAAAGACAGGTATAAAGTCATTATCACAGATTTATCAAAGAAGCTTCCAAACTTAAGGTTCTGATTAGTCATTCTTTTCAGTCACTATGAGTAAATGGAGATGTGGAGTAATAGCATCAATTGACTGTTAAATAGTAAATTGGTCAGAAAATTGGGAATAACTCAAATTCTTTGTTCAGTCGTTCTTTCACTACTCATTAATAAGCATCCTAGTCAGCTGGCATAACTACTTTCATGTACCTGATATTAAAAATAAATATCAGAGTTTGCATTTATGGGTTTATATGGTATTACAGCATATCATAATCAAAATCAGTACTTCTATAAGCACATTAAATTCTACCCTCTTACACTCTTTGTAAACATGTTCTTCTATTAGTGTGTCAAGAATTCACCAAAACATTATTAAGTTCTTTATTTAAATGTCAAGTAAGGATTGTGACAAGGTTTATAATTCCTTATTTATGAGAAAGATATAAGACATTCTAAGTATTTTTATCACTCTGGGTAATTGGAGATTCTCAATTAATTTTGGACTATTGTATCATTAAGTAATTAGACTGGCTATTTTGAAGCATAAATTACACAGTAGAATTCTGATCATTCTGATGTCATTTGTGGAAGATAAATCTTTCCTGACAGTGATGTCTTTAAGAATGGATATATCCCACCCCACAAAAATTATTTTTACATAATAAAAAGTAAATAAGTAAAAATTCCAGCACCAGTTTGGTAAATCAGCAATGGTAAATATCAGATTGCATTAAGTTAAGACGTATACTGAAAGTGAAGAAATAGAGATAGTCAATATTACCACCTTTTAAGATGTTTAACTAAAAGGAGGAGAAATTACATGGTAGCCAGGAGATGATGAAGGGCTTCCTTAAAGGAAGAGGAGAGAGGTTATTTGAATGCAGGACAAATAGCACATAAAAATCAACATTTATAAAAACTTAACATTGACTTGTTTAACATTATTTCATATGAAATTTGGTATGTAAGGAAAGTACTTCAATGAAATAGAGACTGTAAATGACAAAACTACAGCTAACATCGTAATCAATGGGGAGCTACTAAAATCATTTTCTCTAAGACTACGAAGAAAAGCAGGATATCCATTTTCACCACTCTTAAACTTAACATGGAATTGAAAGTCTTAGCCAGAAAAATAAGGCAAGAGAAAGAAATAAAGGATCTCTAAATAAGAAAGGAAGAGATATTATTTCTTTTTTCAGATGACATGATTTTATATACAGGAAAATTGAAAGATGCTACTGAAAACCCAGTTAGAACTGACCAACAAATTCAGTAGGTTTCCTGTTCACTCTGATGTTGCCTAAGAAAGAGTAAGAGAGAAAATAAGTGTGTTTTGAGTTAAATTCTGAATGAAGTTCATATTAAAGAAACATATAAATGCTTTCTGGATCATTGTAATACATAGTTCAAAACAATTATGATGACTACAGAAACTTTTTTTAATACTTGGTAAATGTGAACTATTTGAATTATAGTACTTTTACGTAACTCTAGGGGGAAATGATGTATTTATTTGTGATAGAACAACTATACCACTTGAGAATTTTTATCCTACTTTTCATGTCCCAGGAAAACTAAGTTCATATTGATTAAGCAACATAAAATGAGTCTCCTTTGACCAAATGTCCCTTTTGTTTGGTTTTCTCTATGAAATTTTCCTACACGCACAGCTTTATGAAACTCAATACAAATGGTCCCAATAGCTTCTCCATCAGTTTTATAAATTTGTGTTTGATCAAGTTCTATTTCTTTTAGATCTTAACAACATGAAACTTTAAAGAATGCTTCATAAATCTAAATTTAAAATGTCATTTACAATTTAGGAAGGTGACTATTAGCAGTTGAAGTAAACTTGGGTTTCAGGAACAATCAAATTGCTTAGTAAATACTGACATTACAGTTATGTTGCAAACTCTTAATTTATAATAATTTTCATATTTATTTTCATACTCCTTTTATGATTAGATATAATCATAAGAACTGGACTACAACCAGACCAGTTTTTCATTTTTTCTTGTCCAAAATATGTTTATAGTAAGATTGTTATATAAATGTTCTTGTCAGTTTAATGGCATGATCTGTCCTAAAGTTAGATGAAATAAAGACAGACTAATTACAGTAATTACCACTATTTAAGGGCATTGTGTGGCAAAGTCTAGTTGATTTTTTTTCTGAAATAGCTCATTTAAAACATATGCATAACTTAAAAATATACTTAAACTATGTGTGTTTATTGTTTTCATACTACACATGAGAAAGTGTAGGTATAGGGAAGAATTAATCAACTTGCTTAAGATTTCATTGCTAATCTAAATCAGAAATCATTGTAGACTCATTTTAAAGCCAAAAGCCTTATCACCATGTTGTATAAACATATCAGGTAAGAGAATGATAGAACTAAGATACATGGAGAAAATTCCATGAAATTAAAAAAAGTTGTGTTTCTTCCCCCATGTCCTAAAATAATGGTTTCTGAAAGACTAACTAAGTAAGATCAATTATATGAGTACATATTAGTGCTAATTTCAAAGAAAGTTGTACTTGTTGACTTGGTATAAATTTCATCTTGATTCAACGATTAGTAAACTAGCCACACACTAGGTAGTGTTTACAAGGAAAGAGAATAACCTTTCAACCCTTGTGACCTAGGTTCTGATTTTAGGATGACCATTTCTTATGGTCACGGAAAATTGGTTAGTTTATACTAACCTTAATTTCCTCTACAAACATGTTTTTAGGATAAATTATTGAAAATTAAAGTATACAGAGAATGCAAAGTGAGACACCCTGTTATTGAATGGTAACAAAAAATTTCATCTGCTATCCAGCAGTTTACACTTTCACACACTATGCTTCCCCACATATTAATACTCAAAGTAAAATATACCTGAATATTATTAATAATGAAGCATTTATTTCTAATGAAATTATTTATTAAATTTTATTTTTATTTCTACTGCCATCTTTTTTTAGGATAACTGTATGCCACAATAGCATTCATCATTAAAATTACATTGCTACTAATTCAATTTTTCAAACATTTTAAAAATGGTAAGCATGTGCTAAAATAAAAAAGTTAAATCCCATGTAAAACCAAGTATGGATGTATGCATGTATGTACATACCTACATACACACACACACATATATATATATACAAACACACATATATAATACACATATCGTTTTAAACTACATTATATTTACAGATGGACACCTTTTTTATAATTTTCAAGTTTAAATCAACAAATGTTCTTTTTTTCATTCTCTTTAGTCTTTTTAAGATTAATAACCAGAAAACTCCCTTTGATGTATCACGAGGTGACCCTGTAAAATGCTTTTTATATATGACATAATGACTATGGAATACAGAGTAGATTATAAGATGATGATATAGCATCAAATCTGGATGGTTACAAAAGTAGGATTTTAAATATATGTTGTTATATATTTAATAACTTTGATAACTTCTTTAGAGAATTTCCAAAAGTTCATGAAGGTATCTAAAATGTAATGAAATGACAAGCATCTCAAGATGAACCTCTTGCCTTATTATGTATGGCATACTACAGAGGGTATTTTATATTAACAGGAATCATGTGCTGATTTACTTAGGAATTTTATTTTACTGTACTTTAAATAATGTTATGTTTGTTTCTCCTGACATGGCCTAATCATATCCTTCAAAAATATCTCATACATCATACCATACTGTGCTGTAGTTCAAAAAACTTCTGGACTCTAAAATCTTTTAGAATTTTTTAAGTTTTAAAATAATCTCTTACTACTTAAGATACCTTAATTTTTTCCCACATTTTTATTGGTGCATTATAGTTTTATATATTGATGGGATTTGTTGTTATATATTCGTGCATGCACACAATATAACAACATAATTTGGCCAACATCACTCCCCAGGCTTTCCTCCCTCCCTTCCTGCATCCAATCGCTTGGTCCCCTTTCCTCTACAGATCTCCCTTTGATTTTTAAGAGTTCTACCTCTGCCTTTGTTTTTCCTTTTCTGCTCTAGCTTCTATGTATGAGAGAAAACATAGGACTCTTACCTTTCTGAGCTTGACTTATTTCACTCAACATGATGATCTCTAGTTCTACCCATTTTCCTGCAAATGCCATAATTTCATTTTCTTTATGACTGAATAAAACTCCTTTGTGTATATTTACCACATTTTCTTTATCCATTCATCCATTGATGGACATCTAGACTGGTTCAAGTGTTTGGCTACTGTGAATTGTGCTGCTCTATATACATGGGTATGCATATATCACTATAGTAAGATGACTTTAATTCTTAAGGGTAGATACCAAGAAGTGCTACAACTGGGTTATATGGTGTTCCAGGCCTAGTCTTTTGAGGAGACTCCATACTGGTTTCCATAGCAGTTGTAGTAATTTACAGTCCCATTGACAGTATAGAAAAAGTGTTTCTTTTTCTCCACATCCTCTCCAGCATTTATTATTTGTTTTCTTGCTGACTGCCATTCTGACTTATGAGATGAAATCTTGGTGCAGTTTTTTTTTTTTTTTCATTTCCCCAATTGCTAATGATGTGAATATTACTTTTCTAGTACTTTTTAGCCCTTTGTATTTCTTCTTTTGAGAAGTGTCTGTTCATTTGTTCATTAAAATTGCATCGTTTGATTTTTTTGGTGTAAAGTTTTTGAGCTTTGTATGTATTTTAGATCTTAATCCTCCATCAGAAGAATAGCAAACAAAAATTTTCTCCCATTCTGTAGTTTTCTCTCTTCACATTCCTAATTCTTTCCTTTGCTGTGTCCAAGCTTTTTAATTCAACGTTGTCCCATTTATGAACTCTCTGAAATATTTACTGACTTTTAGGTGTCCTATTTAGAAAGTAATTGCCTGTGCCTAAAAGCTGGAGTATTTACTCTATATTTTCTTCTAGGAGTTCAATAGTTTCTGGTTTTATTCCAAGGTCTTTGATCGATTTTGAGTTAATTTTTGTGCAGGGTGAGAGATGAGAGTTGTTTCATTCTTCTACATATGGATAATCAGTTGTCCTGGCACCATTTTTTTTTAAAGACTGTCTTTTTCTCTAATGTATATTTTTGTCAAGAATCAGATGACTCTATTTGCACGGGTTTGTCTCTGTGTCTTCTAGTCTGTGTCACTGGTCTATGTATCTGTATTTTTGCCAGTACCATGCAGTTTTTGTTACTAGAGCTCTGTGGTATAATTTGAAGTCAGATATCGTGTTGCTTCCAGTATTGCTTTTTTTGGGTTAAAATTGTTTAGTATATTTTGAGTACATTCTTCCAAATACAATTTAGGACTATATTTTCTAGTTCTGTGAAAAATGTCATTGGTATTTTGATAGGGATTACAAAATTGAATCTGTATATTTGCCTATTTTAAAAATATTATATATGCCTATTCATGAACATGGGTGTTTTGTCTATTTTCTGAGATCTTCAGTCTTATTCTTCAGTGTTCCATTATTTTCATTATAGAGGTCATTCACCATCTTGGTTAGGTTTATTCTTAGGGATTTTTTGTTGTTTGTTAATTTTTTGAGGTTATTGTTAATGGGATTGTTTTCCTGATTTCTTTTTCAGCAGATTCATTGTTAAGATACCTTAATTTGTAATGTAGAGTTAGTTCAATTAACATTATATTTATGAAAAATATGTGATATAAATTAATAAAAGCTTTATGATCTTTAAAACTATTATCTACATAATTTAAATGATATGTTAAAGTTCTGGACTTTGTAATAATGAAAATTATAATGGAAGTGATTTGTTTATATTTATATTTTCAAAAATTTACTTAAATTATATCAGAAGTATTTAGAGCTAAATAATATTTTAAAAGAATGATAGAATTATACTCTATTTCCCATCAAGCTTCCCCATTGTTAACATATTTGTGTGGTATGTTTTTAAATAAACCAAAATTTATACACTATGATTAACTTAAATCTATACTTCATTCATATTTCCTTAGTTTTCTTAATAATTTATTTATTTTGATTCATTGTAAACAAATGGAGTACAACTTATTTCTCTGGTTGTACATGAAGTAGAGTCATACCATTTGTGTAATCATACATGTACATAGGGTAATGATGTTTGTCTTAATCTGTTATTTTTCTTTTCCCCCCCACCCCTCCCACCCCTCTTTCCTCTATACAATCCATCCTTCCTCCATTCTTGCCTCCCTCCCACCCCTCATTATGTATCATTGTCCGCTTATCAGAGAGATGATTTGGCCTTTGGTTTTTTGGGATTGGCTTATCTCACTTAGCATGATATTCTCCAATTTCATCCATTTGCCTGCAAATGCCATAATTTTATTCTTTTTTATGGCTGAATAATATTCCATATATATATATATATATATATATATATATATATATATATATACACACCACAGTTTCTTTATCCATTCATCTGCTGAAGGGCATCTAGGTTGGTTCCACAATCTAGCTATTGTGAATTGAGCAGCTATAAGCAGCTAGGACGCCATCTGAAATCACATATTACATATAATCACTATGGTTCTTCCTTTTTTTTTTTTCTTTTGGTCAGTTCTATATCGTGACAGTTTTTTTTTTTTTCTTTGATTTTGATCATTTTCACAGTTTTGAGAAGTACTAGTCAGATAAACTTTCCTTCTAATAGAGAGACATAAATGTGTATATGTATCAAATATATAATGTATAGAAATTTGTTCTTTTTATTGCCTAAGTGTATGGATGTGTATAATATATATTTCACTTAATGTATAATTACATAATTATTTATTCTTTACCAATGAGCTCTGAACATAATATATGAAACCTCTTGAAGTCTTAGCACTTCAGTATGTATTTACTAAAAATGAGAACACTCTTCTACATATCCATTGTATGCAATCAATAAATTAAATAGTATACTATTAGTAGCTAGAGACTCCATTCAAATGTTGCAGAATTTTCAGATAATATATGTACGTCATAGATTCACATGTTACATTTAATTGTCATGACTTTCTAAAATCAATTTTAATAGTTTTACTTGCAATCTTAGCTAATCCTCAGTATTTCTCTGGCTTTCATGGCCTTAACTTTTTTAGTAACCAGAAAGATTATGGAATGTGTCTATCTCTGGGTTCACCTGATGCTACAAAAGTGATACCAGGCGCAATCTTCACTGTATGCAGCACATAAGACACACAATATCAATTTCTTTCATTGTTAGCTTTTAGTCAATTTTTTGACTGCTGTGACTAAAAGACCCGACCAGAACAACTGCATTGGAGGAAAAGTTTATGTAGGGGCTCACAGTTGCAGAAGTCTTAGTCCATACAAGGCCTGCTGTATTCCTCAGGGCTCAAGGTGAAGCAGAACATCATGGCAGAAGAGTGTGGCAGGGTGAAACAGCTCACATGATGATGAGGAAGCAAACAGAGAAACTCCACTTTCCATATACAAAATATATAACCTATAGCCATGCCCCCAATAAACTACTTCCTCCAGCCACAACTCCTGCTTCCAGATACCATTCAGTCAATCCCTATCAAAGGATTAAATTACCTATTGGATTAAGATTCTCACAACCCAATCATTTCTCCTCCGAATCTTCTTGCACTGTCTCTGTCCACTACTATAATTACCAAAAATTTGTACTTAAAAATTAATGAATGTTCAAGCCATTCTCTGAGAAACCATTTTAAGAATCTGTAAATATCTTGTTTCTCATCAAACTCATACCTATTATTTTTATTCAGGATTTACAAAATATCAATTTATTAAAAAGCAATTGATGAAAATATAAATTATAGCAATTGTACATATCTTCTTTATTTTTGCTTCTGATGCATTTATTTATTTATTGTTGTAAGCAAATGGTATACATGTTGTTTCTCTGTTTGTACATGGAGTAAGGCATACCATTTATGTAATCATAAATTTACATAGGGTAATGTTGTTTGATTCATTCTGTTATTTTTTACCTTACCCCCACCCCTCCCAACCCTATTTTCCCTCTATACAGTCCTTCCTTCCTCCATTCTTGCCCCCCTCCCTAACCCTAATCCTAACCCTAACACTAACCCCTCCCACCCCACATTATGTGTCATCATCCACTTATCAGCGAGATCTTTTGTCCTTTAGTTTTTTGAGATTGGCTTATCTCACTTAGCATGATATTCTCCAATTTCATCCATTTGCCTGCAAATGCCATAGTTTTATCATGCTTTATGGCTGAGTAATATTGCATTGAATATATATATACCACAGTTTCTTTATCCATTCATCAATTGAAGGACATCTAGGATAGTTCCACAATATGGCTACTGTGAATTGAGCAACTAAGAACATTGATGTGACTGTATCTCTGTAGTATGCTGATTTTAAGTCTTTTGGGTATAGGCCAAGGAGTGGGATAGCTGGGTCAAATGGTGGTTCCATTCCAAGCTTTTTGAGGAACTCCATACTGCTTTTCAGAGTGGCTGCGCTAATTTGCAACCCCACCAGCAATGTATGAGTGTACTTTCTCCCCACATCCTCACCAACACCTATTGTTGCTTGTGTTCTTGATAATCGCCATTCTAATTGGGGTGAGATGGAATTGTAGGGTAGTTTTGATTTGCGTTTCTCTTATTACTAGAGATGTTGAACATTTTTTCATATGTTTGTTGATTGCTTATAGATCTTCTGTGAATTGTCCATTTCCTTAGCCCATTTGTTGATTGGATTATTTGTATTCTTGGTGTAGAGCTTTTTGAGTTCTTTATAGATTCTGGAAATTAGTGCTCTATCTGAGGTATGAGTGTCAAAGATATTCTCCCACTCTGTAGGCTCTCTCTTCACATTACTGATAGTTTCCTTTGCTGAGAGAAAGCTTTTTAGTTTGAATCTATCCCATTTATTGATTCTTGCTTTTATTTCTTGTGCTATGGGAGTCCTGTTAAGGAAGTCTGATCCTAAGCCAACAAGTTGAAGATTTGGACCTACTTTTTCTTCTGTAAGATGAAGGGTCTCTGGTCTGAATCCGAGGTCCTTGACCCATTTTGAGTTGAGTTTTGTGCAGGGTGAGAGATAGGGATTTAGTTTCATTCTGTTGCATATGGATTTCCAGTTTTTCCAGCACCATTTGTTGAAGAGGTTATCTTTTCTCCATTGCATATTTTTGGCCCCTTTGTCTAGTATGAGAAAATTGTATTTATTTGGGTTTGTGTCCATGTCCTCTATTCTGTACCATTGATCTTCCTGTCTATTTTGGTACAAATACCATGCCGTTTTTGTTACTATTGCTTTGTAGTAGAGTTGAAGATCTGGTATTGTGATACCCCCTGCTTGGCTCTTTCTGATAAGGATTGCTTTAGCTATTCTGGGTTTCTTATTCTTCCAGATGAATTTCATAATTGCTTGCTCTATTTCTGTAAGGTACATCATTAGGATTTTAATTGGAATTGCATTGAATCTGTATAGAACTTTAGGTAGTATGGCCATTTTGACAATATTAATTCTGCCTATCCAAGAACATGAGAGAATTTTCCATCTTTTAAGATTTTCTTTAATATCTTTCTTTAGTGTTCTGTAGTTCTCATTGTAGAGTTCTTTCACCTCTTTTGTGAGATTGATTCCCAAGTATTTATTTTTTTCGATGCTATTGTGAATGGGGTAGTTTTCCTAACTTCTCTTTCTGAAGATTTATCACTTATGTATAAAAATGCATTGGATTTATGAGCATTAATCTTGTAACCTGCTACTTTACTGAATTCACTTATGAGTTCTAAAAGTTTTCTGGTGGAATTTCTGGGTTCCTCTAAATATATAATCATGTCATCAGCGAACAGGGATAATTTGAGTTCTTCTTTTCCTATTAGTATCCCTTTAATTTCTTTGGTTTGTCTAATTGATCTGGCTAGAGTTTCAAGGACGATGTTGAATAGAAGTGGTGAAAGAGAGCATCACTGCCTTCTTCCAGTGTTTAGGGGGAATGCTTTCAGTTTTTCACCATTTACAATGATATTGGCCATGGGCTTAGCATAGATGGCCTTTAAAATGTTAAGGAATGTTCCTACTATCCCTATTTTTTTCTAGTTTTTGAGCATGAAGGGATGCTGTATTTTATCGAGTGCTTTTTCTGCATCTATCGAAATAATCATGTGATTCTTAACTTTAAGTCTGTTGATATGGTGAATGACATTTATTGATTTCCAGATGTTGAACCAACCTTGCAACTCTGGGATAAAACCCACTTGATTAGTTGCAACTAATCTTTTTAATATATTTTTGTATGCGATTTGCTACAATTTTGTTGAGAATTTTTGCATCAATGTTCAATAAGGATATTGGTCTGAAATTTCCTTTCCTCCATGTGTCTCTGTCTTGTTTAGGTATCAGGGTGATATTGGCTTCATTGAATGGGTTTGGGAGGGTTCCTTCCTCTTCTATTTCATGGAATACTTTGAAAAGTATTGGAATGAGCTCTTCTTTAAAGGTTTTGTAGAACTCGGCTGAGAACCCATCAGGTCCCAGACTTTTCTTTGTTGGTAGGCTTTTGATGACCTCTTCTATTTCATTACTTGAAATTGATTTATTTAAGTTATGTATGTCCTCCTGGTTCAGTTTAGGTAATTCATATGTCTCTAGAAACTTACTGATGTTGTCGAGGTTTTCTGTTTTGTTAGAGTATAGATTTTTACAAAATAGCTTCTAATTATGTTTTGTATTTCACTCATGTCTGTTGTGATATTTCCTTGTTCATTCTGAATTTTAGTAATTTGAGTTTTCTCCCTCTTTCTCTTTGTTAGTGTGGCTAAGGGTTTATCAAATTTGTTGATTTTTTTCAAAGAACCAACTCTTTATTTGTTAATTTTTTCAATTGTTTCTTTTGTTTCAATTTCATTGATTTCAGCTCTGATTTTAACTATTTCCTGTCTTCTACTACTTTTTGTGTTGGTCTGCTCTTCTTTTTCTAGGGCTTTGAGTTGTAGTGTAAAGTCGTTTATTTGTTGATTTTTACTTCTTTTGTTGAATGCACCCCATGAAATAAATCTTCCTCTAAGTACTGCTTTCATAGTGTCCCAGAGATTTTGATATGATGTTTCTTTGCTCTCATTTACTTCTAAGAATTTTTTTATTTCCATACTGATGTCTTCTGTTATCCATTCATTATATAATAGCATATTATTTAATCTCCAGGTATTGGAGAAGTTTCTATTTTTAATTCTGTCTTTTATTTCTAATTTCAATCCATTATGATCTGATAGAATACAAGGTAGTATCTCTGTCTTCTTGTATTTGCTAACAGTAGCTTTGTGGCATAAAATATGGTCTATTTTAGAGAAGGATCCATGTGCTGCTGAGAAGAAAGTGTGTTCGCTCTTTGTTGGATGGTCTAGTCTATATATGTCTATTAAGTCTAAATTGTTGATTGTGTCATTGAGATCTATGGTTTCTTTATTCAAGTTTTGCTTGGAAGTTCTATCCAGTGGTGAGAGAGGTGTGTTAAAATCACCTAGTATTATTGTGTTGTGGTCTATTCGATTTCTGGAATGGAGAAGGAATTTTTTGACATACATGGATGAGCCAATGTTCGAGGCATAGATATTTATGATTGTTATGTCTTGCTGATTTATGCTTCCCTTAAGCAGTATGTAATGTCCTTCTTTATCCCTTCTGACTAGTTTTGGCTTGAAGTCCACATTATCTGAAATGAGGATGG
The DNA here is from genome assembly GCF_902686445.1 of Sciurus carolinensis. NCBI lineage: Eukaryota > Metazoa > Chordata > Mammalia > Rodentia > Sciuridae > Sciurus > Sciurus carolinensis. The sequence goes on along the minus strand of NC_062217.1, from coordinate 106,996,016 downwards.
ATACTCCAGCTATTTTGCTGTGTCCGTATGCATGGTATATTTTTTCCCATCCTTTCACCTTTAGTCTGTGAGTATATCTTTGACTCACAGACTGAGACAAAGAGATATAACCTGCTACTTTACTGAATTCACTTATGAGTTCTATAAGTTTTCTGGTGGAATTTCCTGGTTCCTCTAAATATATATGAGATGAGTCTCTTGCAGCCAACATATTGTTGGATTTTTCTTTTTAATCCAATCTGCCAGTCTATGTCTTTTGACTGATGAGTTCAGGTCATTAACATTCAGGGTTATTATTGTGATATGATTTGTATTCCCAGTCATTTGACTCATTTTTGTTTTTTGACATGATTTGGTTTCTCCTTTATTTGGCTATTCCTTTAGGCTAGTTCCTCCTGTTGCTGATTTGCATCTTTCTTTTTCATCTCTTCCTCATGGAATATTTTGCTGAGAATGTTCTGTAATGCCAGCTTTCTTTTTGTAAATTCTTTTAACTTTTGTTTATCATGGAAGGATTTTATTTCGTCGTCAAATCTGAAAGTAAGTTTTGCTGGGTATAAGATTCTTGGTTGGCATCTGTTTTCTTTCAGGGCTTGGTAAATGTTGTTCCAGGCCCTTATAGCTCTTAGGGTCTGGGTTGAAAAATCTGCTGATATCTTTATTGGTTTCCCCTTGAATGTAATTTGATTCTTTTCTCTCATGGCCTTTAAAATTCTGTCTTTATTTTGTATGTTAGGTATTTTCGTAATAATGTGCCTTGGTGTCGGTCTGTTGTAATTTTGTATATTTGGAGTCCTATAAGCCTCTTTTACCTGGTTTTCCATTTCATTCTTCAGATTTGGGAAATTTTCTGATATTATTTCATTGAATAGATTGTTCATTCCTTTGGTTTCTCTAAGCCTTCCTCAATACAAATAATTCTTAAATTTGGCCTTTTCATTTTATCACATAATTCTTATAGATTCTGTTCATGATTTCTTACCATCTTCTCTGTTTGGTCAAATTTTGCTGCTTGCCGCTACTTGCCGCTTGCTGCCGACCAGCGAGACAGACGACATGTACACTTCAGAGGTTCATGAATCAGCTTCCACTTTATTCAGATAACACCCTCAATATATAAGCAGTCTCATGCATATGCAGTTGTAACCAGATATGTTCATCCAATCCTATTAAAGGTCAAGTGATCACGAGCTCAAGGATACATCTAAGATATATCTGTCCACGCGCTAAGCAGCTGAACTAATTATCATACAGGCAATGGTAAACGCTTCCTGTTTTTCTCAAGGCACATTCAACACGCCCTTTGGCTCTCTGCCAGTCGCCATCTTTGGATGTATGTGGCATAACCTTGGGCCCCAGGTCTCTCCCGCCACAAAATTTGTTTTCAAGATTAAATATTTTGTCTTCAATGTCTGAGGTTCTGTCTTCCAGGTGTTCTATCCTATTGGTTATGCTTTCTATGGAGTTTTTAACTTGGTTTATTGTTTCCTTCATTTTAAGGATTTCTGTTTGTTTTTGTTTTTGTTTTTTTTTTTCAGTATCTCTGTTTATTGAAATGATCTTTTGCTTCCCGTATTTGCTCTTTTAACTGTTGATTGGTGCGATCATTTAATGCCTGCATTTGCTCTTTCATCTCCTCCTTCAATGCCTGCATTTGCTCTTTCATCTCCTCATTTGCTTCCCTGATTGTTTTAATCATGTACATTCTGAACTCCCTTTCTGACATTTCTTCTGCTGTGCTGTCATTGGGTTTTATTGATATAGTATCTAGGTTTGTTTGGGACATTTTCTTCCCTTGTTTTCTCATATTGGTCAGATATCAGTGGGACTCTGAGATGTTGCAGATTTCCTCTATTGGCTTATAGTGTCCCTGTAGATTTCCGGTATATCACTTCCCAGCCTTCAGTAGCCTGAATTCTTGGAGGAACTTGATAATGCAGTGCTTCTGAAGAAAGCTGCCCCTAGCCAGCTACTGGGTCCAGGGCTGGGGCTGGTTCTGCGTGGAAATCCTCTCACTGGGCGGGCCTGCTCCTAGAAGCTGGCTATAGACAGGGCCTGCCCCTGCTGAGGGAGCCGGGCTGCTCGGGGAAAGCCTCTCACTGCCCTACCCTGGTCCCAGAAGCCCCCTGCGGGCTGGGGCCCGCTGCTGGGTCCAGGGCTTGAGGTTGGCTCTGTGTGGAAAAGCTCTCACTGGGCGGGCCTGCTCTGAGAACCTGGCTGTGGACAGGGCCTGACGTGGGAGGGAGCAGGGCTGCTTGGGGAAGTCTCTTGCTGCCCTGCCCTGGTCCTAGAAGCCACCTGCTAGCCAGGGTCCGCTGCTGGGTTCAGGGCTTGGTGTTGGCTCTGTGTGGAAAAGCTCTCACTGAGCGGACCTGCTCCAAGAAATTGGCTGTGGACCCCTCCTGCTGCCGCAGGGAGCCAGGCTGCTCAGGAAAGCCTCTTGTTGCCCTTCCCTGGTCCGAGAAGCTGCCCACTCTCTGGGCCTGCTGCCGGGCGAGCTTCACCCAGTGGGAGAGACTCACCTCGCAGCTCTGTGTTGGTCCGAGTCTTTCAATACCTCCAGTTCTTGAATCTTGAGTTCTGGAGCGACGGGGGATGCAGTCACCCTCTAGCCTGCCATCTTGGATCTCCTGATGTATTTATTGATTTAATACATCTTAAGGCTTTATGCAGTGTTTATCAATAAATATGTGATTATTAATGTAGACATTAAAATAATGAAACCATGGTGAATTTGGTATTTATGAAATAATTTTCTTTCTGAGAAACAAATTATTTTTAGTAATGATAAAATATTTCAAATGATTTTTCTTAAGAGTTGATACCAGCTAAGTTGAGTTTCTCTTTCTCTAAACTACCTCAAAAGTATTAATCCCTTGGGCCAATAAGTGTATTTATTTATTTATGTTTTATGATAACAGGTATTGAACCCAGAAGCACTTAACTACTGAGCCACACCCCTTGTCCACTTTTTTAGAAAAAAATGTTTTTTTATTTTTAGACAAGTCTTGCTAAGTTGATTAGGATATCACTAAATTGCCAAGACTGGTCTCAAAATTGTAATCCTCCTAATCTCACAAGCCTTGAGATTACAAGTGTGGATATTCCAAATCGTATCAGTTCAGATTAGAAATAAAACTTACGTTTTGTTATACGCCATATTTTGTTTCTTCTTTCAGTCTCCTTTTTCTGAAAATTTTATTAATTATGAACTTTTTCAAATAATATATTTCACAGTGTTTATGGACGAATTCTTTGATATCACACAATTTCTGCCATAGACCTTACTCACCAATCATTAGACTTATGACATTGGGCCTAAGCTTTCTTAGCCCATAATTTCTTAACTAAAGTAAACATAATAATAGTAAATGACATAAAATTGTATTGAGGATTAAAAGGGATAATGCTTTTAAGGTACTTATTTAGGATTTGATGAAATTCTCTAGCAGGTCACCCTAAGCCTTGGAAATATTCTTTAAAAACAGTCATGTATCTGAAAATCAAGCCCCACATAGAAAATTCAGAGGTAAATTTGTAAATAGGCAGTAATTAGTGGAACATCACTGAGACTCCAACCTTTTCTCACAATGATGAAATTTCATTCTCTCTTATCCATTTTGAGCTTTTTTTTCCAATCTAGTTCTCTCAATTTGGTGACATTCTTTCACATTTCATCAAGATTGTGTCATCTTCCATTTAATATTAATATTTATATTTAATATTAATATTTTTGAACATTTGTTCTTATCAAAGTCATTCGGACACATGAGAAAGCGTAACAATGTGATTTTATACAGGGTTAAGTATTTATATATGTTTTGTAAATATTTTCATTAAATATCCACTATTTATAATTCTTCGGTATTTGTAAATTCAGGGTAGAATTAGGTAATTTTTCAAATAAATTATGTACACTTTTTAGAAACATAGCCCATGGAATTCACTGGAACTTCAGAGCCTTTCCCATTCAAATAATTTCCTTGAATGAGCAATATTGGTATTTAATTTTCAGCATAGAAAACATCTCAAGAAAGAAATCTGCCTTTAGAACTTATAAATTCAGTAGAATTGCTAAAAAATCAATATACAAAAATTAGCAGTATTTTATATACCAATAATGACTGACTTTCCTGAAAAGGAAATCAAGAAAGTAATTTTATTCATAATAGCTACAAAAATTACTTCATAGGAATACATTTAAACAAGAAGGCAAAGATCTCTATAATTACAATGTTAAAACATTGATATATCCCATGTTAATGGATGGGAAGAATTAATATCGTTAAGATGCCTATACTACCAAGAACAATCTGTAAGTTTAATGTAATCCCAGTCAAAATGCCAAAATACTCTTCAGAGAAATAGAAAGTGGGATCCTAAAATTCATATAGAACTACAAAAGATTCAGGATAACCAAAATGATCCTAAATGACAACAAACAAAAAGCTGAATGCTTCACCCCCCAAAAGAAAATATTACTACAAAACTATAGTAACCAAAAGAGCTGGTATAGGTATAATGACTGACACACAGGGCCATGGAACAGAACAGAGATCTCAGAAACTAATCCACGTACATAAGATGAGGTGATTTTTGACAAAAGCACCAGCACATTCACTGGAGAAAGAACAGTCTCTTCAATAAACTATGCTGAGGACACTGCATATCTGGAAGAATAGAACTAGATTTCTTTACTCTAACCATATACAAAAAGCAAGTCAAAATGAATCAAAGATCTAAATGTAGGACCTTAAACTATGGAATCAGCACATGAAAACATATTGGAAGCACTTCAAGGCATTGATATATGGAAAGTCTTTTTAGATATGTCCCGCAAAGCACAGAGAACAAAAGTAAAAATAGACAAATAGAAAATAGAATTAAATCAAAGAAAGAAGCTTCTTTACAGAAAAGGAATCAATCAACAGACTGAAGAGATAACTTGTAGAATGAGAAAAAAATTTGCAAACTATCTATCCAAAAAGGGTTAATAACTAGAATATAGAAGACATTCCAAAAACAACACCCCAAACCCAATCATTTCAATTAAAAATGTGCTAAAGATTTGAATAGCCATTTCTTTTTTTTAATAAGACATTAATTTTTTAGGTTTTTTCTTTCTTTCTTTTTTTTTTTTAGTTTTTGATGGACCTTCATTTTATTTATTTATATGTGGTGCCGAGAATAGAACCCAGTGCCTCACACATGCCAGGCAAGCTCTCTACCACTGAGCCACAATCCCAGTCCAAATAGCCATTTCTTAAAAGAAGACATACACTTAACCAACATATATATGAAAAAATGTTCAATATCACCATCAGGGAAATGAAAATCAGAACTGCAATGAGATATCACCTCACCACAGTTACAATGTTCATTATCAAAAGAGACTAAATAAATAAATAAATAACAAAAACTGGTGACAATGCAGAGAAAGGGTAAAGTTTTTGACAAACTACAAATATAATTACCATATGATCTAGCAATGTTTCTACTGGGTTTATATCTAAAGGAAATGAAATCATATCAAAGACATACCTGCATGCAAATATTTTTGCAGCACTATTCATAATAACCAAGATGTGGAATCAAACAAGGTGTCTACCAATGAATGAACGAATAAGGAAAGTAAGGCATGCATATAAAATTGGGTACTTTTCAGCCATAAAAAGAAAAAAAAATTCTGTCATTTGCAACAACGGGTATTTGAAACTGGAAATAAACCAGAAATGAAAAGAAAAATATGGCATTCTACTCATTTTCACAAATTAAAAGTGGATCTCATAACTAGAGATTTAGAAAGGCAGAGGGAGGGGTGGATGGATAAAAGTTAAATAACAGGATCCAAAAGCAACTGGAGAGGAGTCAGTTATGATTTCTAAGTACAGTAGGGTAACTAGGGTAATTATTGCTCCCATCAATATGTGATACATTTCAAAATAAGCACAAGAATATTAAAGCTTCCAACACATAAAAATGATTAATGTTTGAGGAGATGAAAGTTCCTATTATACTGATTTGAGCATGTTGCATTGTACACTATATCAGATTATCATGCTATATGGCATAAAGATGTACAAATATTCCATCTTAATAAAGGTGGAAAATATTTTGATATTTTAATAAACAATTATAAATGAAAATTTAAAACTATAAACAAAACATTAGGTTGAGCAAATAAAGCTAGACACAAAACAGCACAAATTATGGAAGACCAAGAACAGGAAAAAACTTAATTATATTAATTGAAATAAAAAGTGATTGCATCTGGAATGATAGTCTCTAAAATGATAGAAGGGAACTTTATGGAATGAGATTTTGTTTAAGGTGTCTTTACATGAGTCAATCTGAATATCTAAAATATATTTTATTTTACATAAATTTTATTTCAGTAATTTAGTATTACCTAAAGTACCTCTTTTTTGTTTCCACTTTGATTTTATTAAATCATTGCAAGATAACTTCTACTGAATGTGAATTCAGTGATGAGTACTATTTACAATCAATTCTAGAAAGATTTAAAACAGAATTCAATTGCAGTAAATTTGTACAAATGCTTGAGTAAAACAAACATTGTATTCAAGAGTTAATGTACAACCAACATAATGATCATAAAAAACAATGATTTGGTCCATAAATTATTATAGATTCTGAGATGATATAATTTCATTATTGTGAAAAAAGCTAAAGTTCAGTCATATCCTGCTAATAACTGCCTGTTTACAAATTCAACTCTGAATTTCACTGGTAGAAATTTTCTAGGTTTCAATTTTGCCACTGTTTGGGAAGTATATTTTTAAGGAAGGGATGATTTGTAAGAAAAGATTCATAAAATTATTTTATCTGAGGAGGAATTTAAAGGATGAAGTGTAGTTGAAGGATGAGTCTTTTAGATTTGGAAAGATGATTATTATGGTAACTGATCATCATACCAGGTAAGTGTAGAGGAGAAAAGAAAACGATGTCTAATCATCCAGAAAGTAGGTCAATTTTCTGGAAGTACATAAATTAGTGTTTAGAATTTTTCAAGAATTTCTATAATGACTATGGGAGCACTATGGGTAATCTTCAAAGGATCCTGGAGTATGATTGAAGTACCAGAGAATTGTATGCCCTGTGTTGCAACTAAATCAGCAACTGTTCTTCCACAGAATGCCAAACAGCAGGTACATAACATAGACCTAGATCAGTCAGATCCTGGGAGTCTACTCCTTACTTCTTAAAAACCAAATATGCAACTACACTTCTCCTCTGAAAAGAAAATAGGGTCAAGGATGTAAGCAGAGTTCTTAAGAGCAGAGGAAAAGAATCAGTATTTTATACAAACACACACAAACACACACATACACATACACAGTTGTGTCTCATTATCCTTGGGGAATTGTTTCCAGGACACCCAGCAAATACCAAAATCTGCAAATGTTCAAGTCCCTTATATGAAGTGGTATTGTGTTTGCATAAAATTTATACATTATCCTCTGACTAATTTAAGTCATCTCTAGATGTCTTACAATATTTATACAATGTGCATGCTTTATAAATAATTTTATACTTTATTGATTCAGGAATAATGATAAGGAAAAATGTTGGTACATGTTCAACACAGATAGAAATATTTTTCCCTCAATTTTTCCATCCACAGCTGATTGAAGCCACAGATTATGAAACTCACAGATATAAATGGCTGATAGTATCTATATCTATCTATATCTATCTCTACATCTACATCTATATCTCTGTCTACCTATCTGTCTATCTATTATCTGTCTGAGAAAGAGGGAGAAAGAGGAAGATTTATTATAAGAAATTGGCATATGCAATCATGAAGGTTAAAAAGTCCCAATGTCCAGTTAGCAAACTAGAGACCTGAGAAAACCAATGGTACAATTCCAGTCTGAGTCTGTAGACCTGAAAACCAAGAGATTTGATCAATTAAATTTCACTCAGAGTCTGAGTGTGCAGGCAGGAGGAGGTGATGTACCCATTTAAATTCTTCTTATTGGAGCTTCAATATAATGGATGAGACCTGCCCACACTGGGGAATGTACTTAATCCACCTATTTCAGACTACTTATTCAAGTGTTAATCTCACTCAGAAACACTCATATACATACTCTGAAGAATGCTTAGGCACCCATGGCCAAGTTGATACAAAAAATTAATCATGCTATTGTAGTTCTGGGGAAAAGGCCCCAGTCCCAGTGCTTCCAAAAAAACAGGCTTGGCCACCCATCCCAATATGCTAATCAAAGAGACTAGCAGTGGTGAACCTTAGGAAACCAACTATCATCAGTATGGCCATTCTGGAAAAAAGAGATATAGGGTTACAGTGACCAAAGGTCTGCTTTCAAGCAAGTGACAAAACCTTTGAGCTTTTATATAAAGAAGAAAATAGGCAAAGGTTAAGGGCTTGCATGGTTGGAATTTAGCTAGCTGGTAAATTTGGTTATGTTGGCTAGGCCTTGATATGATTATTGTCTCAGGAAAGGTTCTGTGGCGTTCTGGGAAGGTCATTGTCATTTAAAGGAGCTAGTTGTTCCCATGATGAGAATGCTGCCCTTCCTTAGGTGGGTAGCCTCAGTTTCATCATGGATGATTACTCCTGCAAGAGTGGGGTGGCAGCAATCTCATCAGGTTGATTTTTGCACACACTTGCTTGGGAGTAGTTTCCATCTCTTGTCATTCAGGATGTTTGTAGAACAGGCCTGTTGTCTCTGGAATCCAAGATAACTAGAGAAGAAAGGTGCTCAGGGGAGAGGGGTGAACAACATTAAAAAGGAAAAGGAATCAGGGAGTCAGAGAAGGTCAAAATGGAGTTGTTGACATCAGTGACTGGGCCCTCCTTCAGTAAAAAAAACAAGTTGAACTCATGCCATACAAATGAAAGATACAAATTATAAAATTGAGATCTCATTGCTAATTAAACAGTAAGGTTTCCAGTTTTACTAGTAGCAATAATTTGTACAGAATATCACCTGTTGCATGGGTTTTCTTGAGAGGTTAATTGGCATAAGATGGTCATGTAATACTATGATAGATAAATAATATTGATAAATGAAAAGTTTGACAAGTAATCCTGTTTTACTAAAGGTAGCACCCTCTTTTGATAATGTCTGTTAGTAAAAATATAGTACCTGCTGCCTTGAGAACATTTCTGTCATTAAGTCATTATTATGTGACAAACATCATGTAGTACTCAGTTTTATTTCAGTTTATTAAAATAATCATGACCCTTCAGATGTTCTCTCTCAATTTGCATAGGGGGGGAGAGGAACAGAACACTTGGATTCTTAAAGAAACATATGAAGTAGAATCTCATCATCCTTTTTAGTCATCCTTTCAGGGTAACTTTTTCTTAGGGAAGTTTCCAAAACTAGATAATACTATTTTATGTCAATTGTTTTCCAGTTGAAATAGTATTATTTAAATTACATTTATTACATAATGTCTTTGGAATTATCCAAAGTAAACCCCTAAGTATTACCACAAACCAACTCAAGAATGGAACTACTGTCAGATTTTAGGAAGGACACCTTCTAGTCACTGAACCCTTACAAATGTCTCACCCCATGATTAGCTTTGCTACTTATGAACACTAGAATAAATGGAACCAGGCAGCATGAATTCTTTTCACGTTAGCATTTTTTTTCATCATTATGTTTATGACTATACACTGATACTGTAGCAATATAGTGGTCAATGGTATGAATATTCTTCAGCTTATATGGAACTTCTTAATTGTTGATAGACATTTCAGTTATTTGTAAATTTGGGATATTAAGAAAACTATGTCTAGGTACATTCTTCCACAGGATATTTCATTGTACATGCACATATTCTTGTTTGGTAAATACAAAAGAATTTTAAGAGAAAATTCTGAGTCATAAGATATGTACCATTTTAGAATAGTAGATAGTGCCTAAGACTTTCACAAAGTGGCTAGGTAAATTGATTCACACTTGTAGTGTAACAGAGTTCCATTTGTTCCACCACAGTGCTTTCCTTATTATTAGTTTCAGTCAGTCTAATGGAGGCATGGAAATGTTCTAATGGCATTTTAATTAGAATTTTCTGATGTCTATTGAAAAGAAGCATTTCTTGGCTGGGTGCAGTGGTTCATGCCTGTAATTTCAGTGGCTCAGGTTGCTGAGGCAGGAGGATTGCAAGTTCAAAGCCAGCCTGAACAACTTAGTGAGACCCTGTCTCTAAATAAAATATAAAAAAGAACTGGCAATGTTTCACCCCTGGGTTCAATCCTCAGTACCAAAAAAAAAAAAAAGACAGAAAGAAAAAAAAAGGAGCATTTCTTACATGTTCATTGGCCATTAAACTATATTTTTTCAACAAATTTCTTTTTCAAGTATCTATTATTTTTCTAACTGCATTATAGGGATTCTTTATATATTCTAGACAAAATGTGTTGTTGAACATATGTTCTGCAACTATACTGATTTTGTATCTAACGTTTTTGCAAGTTCTTATTTTTAATGTAGTATAATATGTGAGTTTTTTCAAGCTTTATGCCCTGTTGAATAAATCTCTGCTGGTTGTAATGTTGTGAAGATATTATCTAATGTCTCTTCTTGAAACAATATCTTGTAATTTACATTTTTATCTATATCTACTGAAATTTAGACTTATGTATGCTGTGAAGTAGAAATTGACATTGATTTTTTTTTCCTTATGGATATGTAATTGGCCCAGCATCTTTTAGTCAAATAACCATTAGATTCCCATTACGCTGAAGTGTTGTGTTTTCTGAATCAGGTAATACTATATGTGGTAGTTGTTTCTGGACAAATTCTGTTGTACTCTGAATATATTTATTTACTCATAAGTCAGTATCACAGTGTCTGCTTTTCTAGAGCTTAATAGTGAAGTCATGAAATCTGAAAGAGTAAGCCTTCATTAAGAGTAATTCTTCATTAAGGTAGTCTTCTCTATTGTTTGCCCTATATGTTTTTATATAAGTTTTAAAATCAACCTAGAAAGTGCCTCATCTAAAGATGAACTTTGGGAAAATTGACATCATAACCTTATTGAATCAGAAAATTTGTTTATATAATGTCCCTCCATTTAAATAATTCTTTAATAAGCACCCCAAATATAGATCTAAACTGTCCCTCAAAAGTACTTCAATTCAATTTTAACATTCACAAGAAAGAAATTGAGTTTCAAAAGAGCTAATCAGGCATCCCAGTAGTTCTTATAGTTTAGAGTCTTAAATTCAATCCATTTTGGATTGATTTTTGTACATGGTAAGACGTAAGTTTCTAATTTCATTCTCCTGTCTTTGTTTTCCACGGATACCATTTATTGAATAACATCCTTCTCCACTGTGTGCTTTTGATACCTTTGTCAAAACTCAGTTGACAGTAACTATGTGGGTTTATTTCTGGGCTCTCTATTCTTCTTCCATTGATCTGTGTTGTTTTTTCATGTCAGCACAATGTAGTTTGAGTTACTATAGCTTTGCAGTGTATTTTAAAGTAAGGTCTTGGATGATTCCACCCTTGTTCTTTTTTTTTTTTTCTCAAAATTGCTTTGTTTATTGGTATTTTCTGGTTCTATATGACTTAGGATTTTTTTCTATTTATGTGATGAATGTCATTGATATTTTAATGGAGATTGCATTGAATCTGTAGATTTTTTGATTAGGATGGACATTTTAACAAAATTATTCCAATTCATGAATACAGGGTATTTTTCCATTTGTGTTTTTTCGATTTCTTTTGTCAATGCTTTATAGTTCTTTATAGATCTTTCACCCATAGGATATATTTATTTTCAAGTATTTTATGCTTTTATATATATTGTAAATGGGATTTTTTCTCAATTTCTTTTTCAGATAGTTCATTGTTAGATTACAGAAAGGCTACTGATTTAACAAATAATAGATCTTAAAGTCATTCTTCCTATTTAACTAGAATTGCCTGCCTTCTGAACAACAGCTTCCTAAATCCATTACTCTTAACCACTCCAGCTTCTGTTCTATGAAATCAATTCTATTTTCTGCTTCTGTGAAATCAACTTTTAGATTCTACAAATGAGTGAGATCATGTGGTATTTGTCTTTTTGTGCCTGGCTTATTTCACTCAACACAGGGGCATCCAGCTTCATTTGTGCTGTTACAAATGACAGGATTTCTTGTCCTTTTATGAATTTATAACACTTTTTAAAAATCTATTCATTAGTTACAATTAGTAACAATATGTTGATTTCATAGCTTGACTATTGTGAATAGTATCCCAGCCAACGTGAGAAACATTTGTTTCTTTCATTGAGTTGTTTGGGTTCCATACATATTTTAGATAGTAATCCCTTATCAGATGTATAATTTGGAAAGATTTTCTCCCATTCTGTAACTTGTTTCATTACTCAGTTGATCGTTTTCTTTTACTGTACAGAATCATTTTAGTATAATCTATTCCCATCTGTCTATTTTCCTTTAGTTGCTTATACTCATGGATCACATCCAAAAACTCATAGCCAAGACTGAGTTCTTAGAGCTTTCCCCCATATTTACATTTAGATGGGAGGAATGTTTAAGAGATCTGTTGTACAGTTTGGAACTATATTTAGTGACAGTATGTTGTATTGTTGAAAAATTCAAAGAACATGGGTATTTAATGTTTTTACCACAAAAATTATAAGCATGTGAGGTAACAAATTTGTTAACTAGCTATATTTAAGCCTTGCAAAATGTTTTCATATGCTCAAAAATGTTATATTGTACATTATAAATACATAAAATTTTATCAGTGTAAAATAATTGAAAACAGAAATCATAGAGCTAAGTAGAGACAGACAAAAGTCAAACTTAAGTCTCTTAATTTCTAGTTTATTGGGTCTTTTAACCCAATTCAAATCATAATCTAGTTTTGTCTGTTATGTATAGCCAATTCTCATTGTGCACAGACTCCTTTGCAAATTGTCTTACTAACTAAAATTTATTTGTAACTACAAAATCAATTCTTGCCACACTTTTAAAGTCATTCGCAGATATGCACAGTGGTGAGAATTTTGTCAACAGTTGCACCACTTTCTGTTTAAAGTCAAACAAATCTATGTACTGCCATCTCTTCAACTCTCATGCCTCATGAAGGTATCCTTTTATAATTTATTTAGTGCTATCTTTTCATATTTTTGTAGTCTTTATTGTTGTTGCTATTGGTGGTGGTGATGATTATGTTGTTTGAAATGCCCCCTTAGTGTACTGCTTAGGGACTGTCAAGTGTTTGTAACACAAGACTGCTATAGGCTTTGTGCAGAAAATGTGCAGTTTAGATAAGCTTCATTCAGGCATGAATTATAGTCCTGCTACCTCAGAGATGAAAGTTAATGAATCCAAAACATGTATTAAATATCTTTAAACAGAAACACAAAACAAGGGTATGCATAGATCAGTTGATAAAAATATTGAAGCCAGAGACTTGCAGAATCCATTCCTGTATTTCTCAAGGCTCCTAGGTTTAGTATTCACTAATGCAATGTCTGTGTTGATGTTATGGAACTTAACTACTCCATCTAATGACATAACAAACTGGATTCATATCGAACAATGAATACAATAATTCTTTGGGGATTTTTCATGAGTAAGATTAGAGTACTCTGTGGGGGGCCTCTCTGCCACATCCCGTGTGGCTGAGAAAAGAGTTAATTGCAGGAGGATTATGTTGACTATAAATCAATTACCCATAAACTTATCTACTCAATAAACACACAAGAGCCAATACTCTTTTTTAAATGAGAGGGTCCATGACGGGTCTGGCCACATGAGCTCTGGTCTCTAACAACATGGAGTAGCCCAACTCTCTTTTATTTGTACACACACAGGTAAAGGGGGCAAGACTGGAAGGAGCTTCTTCTGTGGTGGACAGGATAGGGTGGAGTTAGGGGAGTCATTCTCTAAGGGGAACCAGACAGGGAACCTTCTGATTCTGCTAGATAAGGATGGCTTCCCACATCACTCTCTTTTTGGAGTAGTGTTCATAAGTTTTGAGTTGTTTTAAGGAAATATTTTCCACAACTTATCTGAAGAGTAAACTGAGAAATTCTCACCATTTGTGTATATTTACATTCTAACTTCTCTTACTTTTTTTAAAAAAAGAGAAATTGTTTAATTTTGAGACAAAATATATCAATTCAACATTACAAATAAAAACTAATTCTCTCATCAACCCTAGAAATAGAAACAATTTTGAAAATTAAACACTTTAATACATAAAGCATAAAAAAGTATATATAATCATATTAATGTGATGTTTAGATATATGTTTATGTTGTATAAAATTTAAATAAGGTTAAACATCTCAAATATTAATCATTTTTTTATGGTGAAACTCTTATTATTAGCATCTTCTTTAAGTATTTTACTATTTCCTTGTGATTTTTAAAATTTTTAAAAAATTTTTGCTTTTGAATTTATCTGTGGTTTATGTATTTCCCAATAGCTGTATAACTTATAATAGTATTTGTGGAAGAAAATATGAACTAAATAAGCAAGTAAAACCTTTGGGCACCTGTGCAAGCCCATCATCATCCCTCACATAGCGAAGAAAACATAATTTAAATCTGAGACATCAAAATGTTAAGGGACAGAGAAACTGGTCATCTGCCTGTCAGAGTGCCCTGAAAACTTTCCACCAAATCCTTTTTTCTTTCAATTATAAATCTTGTTTAAATAAAGCAAAACAGGAAAAAAGTGGTTTTAATAATAATGAATGGATATGAAAAAAATCATTCTTATAGAAAATTGTCATTTAAGGTAATACTAACTTAGCTAGCAGAATTTTTTAAGTTGGGGAAATTGCCTCTGTTGTCTTTGATACCCTTTCTGCTTACTTTTTCTTCAAAGCCATTGCTTCCCTGGCTCTGATCCACCTGTGAACCCCAGGATATTTAATATTCTGGAATGCGACCTGAATTTCTCTAGGGTCTCCTATTCCTTCCCCACAATATACACTGTATTGCCTTCAGTTTGATTCCAGAATCTGACTCTAATGTAAAAGTGGTCTAATGGTACCTGAAACCTCAGTAAGTTCAGGATTTCCAGACACAATATCGTTCAATTTTTTTGGTTGTTTGTTTCATTTGTTCTTTGTTCTATTGTGTTTTGATTTTCTTTTTTTAGTTTAACTCCATGGTGTAGTTGTTTTCTTTAGCAACAATATCTATGATTAAATTATTTATTTTACTAGACATCTGGTAGCAATCATTGTCATCTAATTTTTAATTTTCATAATTTTAAAAATCTAAATGAACCTGGGAGACATTTATATTATGTGAAATAATCCAGGCAAAAAAAGAGAAATATGCCACACAATCTCACTCATGTGTAGAATCTAAAATGTTGATTTCATAGACATAGAATATAATGGTGACTATGGATACAAAATTCCAGTTAAGTAAAGAAAAGAAATAAGTTTAAGAGACCTTTTGTACATGGTGACTAACTGCAGTTTAATAGATTTTCAAAAATTGCTGAGCAAGTAGGTTTTAAGTGTTCTCACCACAAAATGAGAAGTATTTGAAATATAGATATGTTAATGAGCTTTGTTTAAACAATCCCCAATGCCTACACATTTCAAAACATGTTGTACACAATAAATACAAATATACATAAATATATATATATTCACAAATTTTATTTGTCAAACAGAAGCAATAAACAAACTAAAAGCAGAGCTACATGAGTAAATTTTTATAAAAGAGAATGGTATCTTTTCTGACATTTTGCACATTTAAAAGTACATAAAAATGTCAATTTGGAGTCATTTAGTTAAATTAAATTTCTGTTTCTCAGTGTTTTTACATATGCTACTTAAACCACCTCTTCTCACTTCATTTTTCTGCTCCTTAAAATTTGCCTAAAGTTGCCTTTCAGGAGCAATAACTTTATAAATACCCTGCTTTCTTATAGTTATAGTTTACTTCTTTAATCATAGTTATATCCTTTCCCTAAATCAGAATTTACAAACTAGTGTAGTTTTTAGACCAATAGGAATGTGTTTGGTCCATTCATAGTTTAATTTTCTAAAATGTGTTGCCAACTTTAGAATCAATAATCATCTTATAAAATTAGAATATTAGATGAGTTAGTAATTTTAGCTCCATAGTCCATTATGGTAAGAATTTTCTAGGGCTGAATAGCAGTTACCAACTTAGAGAGGGCCTTTGTTCACCTTTCCCATCAGACTTTCTTCCTGCATTTATATCACCTGATGGATCTCTGTAGACATTTGAATTTGTAGCCCCTAAAATGTAAGTGAATTAGATGATCTCCTTTTTTTTTAATTCTTAAAATATATGTCCATGATGGAATCCCGTTCAATAATTAACACGAAAAACCTGACAAACAAAAATTAAGTCTCCACTCTGTAGAGGTACAGAGCTTATATTTATTGTTAAAATGTGTTAATTTACTGGGACAGCACAATGGATAGAGAAGTGTAAACTACAGAAACAAATAAAAAAGAAGGTCACTATATTCTTATTTATAGTGGCAAAGGCTATATTAGGAATAGTCTTGTTTAAGTGATAGCTAATTAAGTTGAAACTTAATTACTGAATAATTAATGAGCTAAAGCCTGAGGAATGGGAAGGGAGAATTGACAAAAATATATTGTGCAAAGATCTATAGGTAAGAGAAAATAACAGTGACATTCTGGTGGAGATTTTAAGAACTAAGGCTAATCATTAAGGCCAAATGCCCTACATGATTTTACATGTCAATATACATTGTTTAATTGTTATCATTTTAATTAAAAAAAAGTGACTGACTTCTGTCCAACTCCTGTCATGAAATGGTTTCTTACACAACCAATATTAGAAGCTCAGAAGAAACTCACAGTTTCTTCCTCTAGAAGGGTAATCATTGTTCCCAATTTCTCTTCCCCAAACTCAATATGTGCATATACTTACCAACCTGGATTTTGTGACTGTCTCTGAAACGGGTTTCAAATCTAAAATAAAGAAACTTCCTTGTATGATTGAAATTCTAGCATGTAGACAATTTATTGTGTCAAAGTTTTTCAAGAAAAACAAATGCATTCTTTCCACAGGTTTTAAGATGCTAATGGTATAAATTGGTCCAAATGTGCTTAATGTGCTTTACACTGAATCCTTCTATTTCTTTACATGAAGGAAGGATCAGGAAGTTGAAAATTTCAGACACTGTAAGAACTCCTATGTAAGATTTGCAAGTGTGCTTTTTAAAAAATATTTCATATCTATGGTTGTTGACAGCTGTCTAGTCTCTTCCTTTGTGTAACAGAGGGCTGGTTTTTGTGCTGTATACTAGATGTGCAACTGATGAAATGAGAATTGATGTTTTCTTTTCTTTTCCTTTCAGTTCACTCCAGTTGGTACCACCGTATTTACAGGATTTTCAGGAGACAATGGAGCTACTGACATAGATGATGGCCCAAATGGACAGATAGAATATGTTATTCAGTACAATCCAGAAGATCCGGTATGTAAATACCCATATGCAATGTGATTTCACAATGAGGAATAAAACTAACACTTATTTCAACTGACTTTTTTTTCCATTTTCTGTTAGTTAATGGAACCACTTAAATTAACTATCATTAATATAAAAATTGACTTATTTTCAATATTTGTGTTGTATTTTAAGTTATCTTTGGTAGTATTTGTACATAAGAGTAAGATGCCATTATAGGCATGATATGTCACCATCTTTACTAAATTTCTTTTATAGGTGTAGACTTATAAGCAGTCTAAACATTCTAAACAAACCCTTCCATATCATTTAACCAATGTGATGCATATGCTTTTTGCAACTTGAAAATTAATGACAATAATGCCACCACAAACCACAAACACACACCAAATACATTGCCAGTGTTGAGAAGCTCTTAAAATCTCAGTTGTACCAACAGTGAAATCTCAGTTAGAGCAGGAAACAAAACCTCTAGGTATAGGCCTTTCTTGTTTGGGATTCTAGATCGGGTTTTAGGCCATGGAATCATTTATTCAAATGACATATTATGCAACACTAGACAAAATGTGAAATCTTCAAATGAGGCTATAGCTGTAATTCCTGCCTGCCCTTCATCTTCCCTCTTGGCTGTGGCATCTCTTCAGATTACCATGGGTTCCCCAAAACAGAATTAAAAACACTTCCTAAATGGTTTCTTATTCCATGTTTATTTCTTCTGTTTAATATTAGGAATATAAAAAGTTTTGAGGTTAACATAATACCCTTATTGTTTACCTTTATATGTTTTTGTAATGTTTAAACACATACAACACATAAAAACTCTGTTCAGCAGACACTTTATGTTATTTTGTTAACTAAATACACACAGCACACATGAACAAAACTCTGTTGAGCAGGAAGGGTTTAAGAACTCACCAAAAATGTCTACCTCACAAATTTATTGTGAGAATTAGGTGAAACACAAAAGCATCTTTTATTCTCAAAAGCAAGTTGTCGTGGCAACTTTTCTTTATTGCTTAGGAGAGAAAACTAGGCTCACAGGTGAGGTGATTTGCTTGGTATTACACAGTCACTTCTGAGTCTCAAAGCCCAGTTTCAGAGGAGCATGTACTCCACTCATCCTCTACTGAATTCAAATGAAATAGATGTAGTATTATTATTAAAATTCTCAAAACATTTGAAAAATAAGAATGAAAAAAGAGGGGGTGAGGTATAGGCATAGTAGAGTCAAGGGAAGATTTTGGAGGTTTTTTTTTAATATTTAAAAGAACTTTATTTGCTTACTTAGTACTTGATAAAAACAGTCTTTAAAAACAAAGTCTTATAAAGTGTATTACCTGAGAATTTTTCCTGAGAATATTTGATCTTTAATATTTAGTTTTTGGTTACCACTTTCCAGAGCATACAAGAAAGACTAAAATTTAGAAATGAGGTGCAAAAGAAGTTTTATTACCTCCCTCTCCCCCATGAAAATCCTTAAAGCATATTCTAAGAGTAATAAATCCACAGAGAAAAACTTCTGTTTCAATGAGGTCATTCTGTTGTTTCCTCATGTAGTAGATAATGCAATAGAAAAACTAATATTCTTGTCAAGATTTACATTGTTTTTAAAAAGGCTTGGTATAGAAAACAATACATTAATAAATAATTTGCAGTGCTTACTGAATTTTATTTAATATAACACAACTTGAAATATTAGTAATAGAATGCTAAAAAGTTGAGTCAATCAACCCTAAGAAGAGTGTAAGGTGAATTGAGTTCCATCATCCATCGATGCACAGATATTTTCCTCAGATTCTTTCTCCATGGGGCCAGCTGTATCATGTGCACCTAGTTTTCCTTTCTCTCCATCAGTCAATAAATGCATTGAAAATTCAGTGCCAAGTTGAGTATGATTTCATGATTTTTTTGATCATCAAAATGCAAAGGAAGTTTACCTATTAAGAGATAAATCTATTATCAAAACCATTAAAACTATTATAAACATAGAATTTTTTTTCTCTAGAACAAGGAGACAATCTGATAAATAAAAAAAGTAAATGATGAATTAGGTTTCCAGAACTTACAGGCCTTCATTTGTTTGCATTACAAAGAATGAATTTTATATTAACCACTTTAAATAATTGCTACAGATATTGCCACATCCAGAATATGTCTATTAGGATTGTTTCTTTTAATTTATAATTTTGAAATTTTTTTCCTAAAACAGCACTGTTTGCCTAGCATTCATACTGGGAAGAGATTAGCAAATGTTTGTTCAGTATGTACTACCTCCAAGAACAATATTTTAAGTTGAAGAGGAAATTACAAGATTGTAGAATCTAGTAGTGAATAAATGGGTGCTCAGTATGCAATATTTGTAACTTTTCTGTAAGTTTAAAATTTCAGTAATTAAGTATTTGGGAAAAACCATCCATGGCATAGGAAATGAAATTGAAAAATAAGGAACTGAAGAAAAATGCTTCTTAGGAAAGAGTTATAGATTATCTCATGCTGTGGGGGCTAACCTAGAGTCACTGGCCAGCCTTCTCCATTACACCAGGGGTTAGTAGCCTGGCTCCTGGTCCCTAATGACATCTGGGACAATATGAGATTTCATGACTAAACTATGTGCCCTGCTTTCACCTGCACCTCTTGGGCGATGATGGTTTCCTTCCACTAACTGACCTAAGAGGAAAGTGATCAGAATTTTTGTGGATTGCCTTGTTTCCTCCATTCTCTTCCAAACTTAAATTATAAAAAAAAAAAAAAAAAGAAAAGAAAAACACTTTTCTGAACTAGATAATTTCAGTCGCTTGTCAGGCTGAGACAGGCGGATCACAAGGGAGGCACTGAGCAACTCAGTGAGGCTCTGTCTTTAAATTAAAACAATACAAAATAGGATTGGGAATGTGGTTCAGTGGTCAAGTGCCCCTGAGTTCAAAGCCCTTAGAGGGAACCTCTCAATATGTTTGAAATGAAACCAAGAGATGGGGATGTGTTGAGATTGTGACAGAGAACCTTAAGTGTGAAGTATTATACAAGAAATGAAATGGAAAGTACTTCAGAAGCAGAGGAGCAAAGGTCAAGAAAAACACTTTTCCATTGACGGTACCAAAGACAGTTGACTGCACATTCTATCGGAACCATTCACCTTGTTTGTGCTTTAGGTTTTCTTCTTTAATACTTAATATTGCATGCATGTGCCATTTTTTTTAGCTTACATTATATGATGGTCATTCCCTAACCCTTATTCCTGAAGTTATGAAAATGAAACCAGAAGTATAGAATAGTCATTCCATGTATATGAGGGAAATATTTTTTGCATTGCAAAAAAAATTTAAAGGTTAAGTTGTAATTTAAACTAAAAAAAATTTACTTAGAAACTATCTTTTAGTTTTGTAAAGTTGAAATTCCTTTTTTGCTATGGAGTAAAACCTTCTGAATGCTTCCCCCTTTCAGTGATCCATGGGCTTGAAATCAAACACAATTATGTATCTTTTACTACCTGCAGAATGGATAACCAATCAGCCCCATGCAGTTTTAAAATTACAAAAAAGAAAAATAAATTTTAGCAAGCTAGCACTACTGTAAAATAAATAAAGTTCTCTGGGCATGGTTCTACTTCCATGAAACAAAAGAATAAGACATCATGAAAACACTTAACATGGGTTCTATTGGAAGAAAAAGCATTAATCAAGGCACATTTTTAGGGAGAGAATCCACCTTCAGCCATCCTAGAAATGTACTATAAACTTCAGTACCAGACATTTCTCTTTTAAGAGCAGCAAGAGAAATACCTATAATTCTTATTTTCTGCCATTAATAAATCTCTAGTTATTTTGCTTATATTAAAAATAGCATAATGCACAGGGATGGTGGTGCACACCTGTAATCCCAGCGGCTCAGGAGACTGAGGCAGGAGGATCTCGAGTTCAAAGCAAGCCTCAGCAACAGCAAGGAGCTAAGCAACTCAGTGAAGCCCTGTCTCTAAATAAAATAAAAAATAATGGTTGAGTGCCCCTGAGTTCAATCCTTGGCACAAAAAACAAAAAACAAAAAACAAACAAACAAAAAAAAACAAACAAAAAAAGTAGCCTAATGCTCTCCTTATTTCTTAATCTGAAAGTGTGATCACCTTTGGTTTTGGTAAGCACTGATATATATTTTTTTTTCAAATTAGTCTCATGCTGTATGATAAATGATAGAAAGTGTAGATCAGCCTGTCCTATGTAAAATTCTGGTTGTTTTCTTCCATCTGATGTTTTATTGTTCATTACTTGAAAACACATATTAGCTTCATTATCTCACAGATGTTTTGTTTGGCCACAAATTATTGTAAACTATTTTGAACCAATATCTAAACATCATGGAATTTTACACTCTAGGGTAGCTTGCTTTCTTCCTTCGAGAAACAGAAACATATTGACACTGCTAGTGATTTCCAATAACACAGTAATCTGCCACTGTTAAACTCCATCACTCCTACCACTGGGCAATATGTGTGTATACACCTACACCCCAGTTGCTTCCCTCATTTTTATTATCTGCTTCATCCTTGTACACAGTTGCAAATGTCCCTTCTGTCACATAACAATGCAAAATATTAATTAATTTTTCCAATCATTTTCATCAGTACTTCTAATGAGAGAATTCAGTGGAAATATAATATTTCTTGTACATAATGCATCACTTTTCTCTGTTTTTAATTTTTTCATTTAATTGTGTGTGCTTAGCAACTTGACTATTGCATGCTAAGGTGTACTTTTCTTTGTAATTATTTTTTGGAAGAGGGTTGCAGACTCTCTTAAGTTTTTGAAAGTCTATTTTTTATAAATTATCAGTCATATTTGTTTAATATTTTCATGCCCTTTTCCCTCTTTCCCCCTGCCCCCTGACTTCTCTACCTCTGAGACTCTAATTACAGGAATGGTAGCTATTTTGATATTGTTTCACAGCTTCCCAGGACTCTGTTTAATTGTGTTCAATGTATTTTCATCTTTTTTCTACAAACTGATGTTTTCTATTGATCTATTTTCAAAATTACACATTCTCTGCAATCTCCATCCTTTTGTAAAATATATGCAATATATTTTACAAAATATTATGTTCTTTTTATGTCGTTGTTTTTAAAATTGATATTTGTTCTTTTGTTCTAAATTTTCCACATTCTTAATAGTTTCCTTTTGTTCACAAACTATAAGATTTCCTCACTTTTGTATTTATAGTGTATATCATCATTGCATTTTTTCCACAGGTATAGTTATAATACCTGCTTGAATACCCTTGTTTGGTTTTTGTAATATGGAGCACATTTCCTTCCTCATCATACTGACTTGTTTGGAACTCTTGCTTGGATATTGTGAATATGATGCTGTGGAGAGACAGTTGAGTTTATTTCATTTCTCTGAGGTTTATTTTTTTCAATGTTGTTTGTTTTGTTTCTCATTTTAACAAACAATTTGGTTGAACTCAAACTGGAAGCTCTTTTACTTGAGTGTAGCTCAAATCTCCATTTAGCATGTATTATTTTTCATAGTTGATTTTATATAAATTGCCTTACAAAAGTATAGTTTAGAGAACAGGTAGAGAGTATGACATAGCTTATCAGTAGAATTTTATCCTACCCCTTTCTTGCTTTCTCCTTTCTAGTATTTCCCCACTCAATTACAGTCAACTTTGTTCTATCACCTGATGCTTCAGTCCATAAAGACTTCAGGCTTCCTATCATACTTTTAAGTATCAACATGGTGCTGAACTCAGCTTTCTCTCTGGCTAACTGCCATAAAACAGGAAACTTACTCATGTCATCTATTTTTCCAGGTGTCTACCTCCTTAAAAAACTGTCTGCTTTGGTTCTTTCTCCAAGGATATTGGCTTTTTGTTTGAGTGGTTGGTTGATTTTTATATTCTCTATATTTGCGCTTTTTGTTGAGTAAGAGTTAAGTTATATAGGAGCAGAATGATTATTTCCCAATGGGTTTATCTCTTCAATATATCTTTAGAAAACTAGTGTTTTACTCATTTTGCCTTTCAACCATTCTGGCTTACCTAAGTAGCAAAATAGCAATGATGATACAGTAGCATTCCCAAATCTGAACAACAAAAAGGAGCAGGCATCCATTCTACCCATAACTGTGGCTCTCCAGTGATATGCTATGGACTGATTTGGCACATCTACTACTGCATAACCAGAAACATGGAAATTTCAATTCTATTTCAGGCTGTTTTCTCTGTAACAAAGGGAAAAATAGAGAAAGTTCTGGACTTTGACATGTCTATTAATCTTTATACAAAAAAACCAAAAACAACCAATGTAGGAGATGATGCTTTTTAATACAAGTGTTACAGGGTTGGGGCCTTTAGGACCCTGAGGCAGTGTGAAGACCTCCAGCTTCAAACCCCAATGTTTGCAATCAAGTAAGTATTCAGACATGTCACTCAGAGTAGCAAGCATGAGTTTACTGAAGGGATAGAAGAGAAAGGGGACACTCTCAAGGGAGAGAGTAGGTACTCTCAGAGAGGAAACATACAGTGTACCTCTCCTGCATTCCAGTTTTATTTGGGATCCTAGAGAAGTTTCCAGACAGTCCCATCAGATTCACCTCTTGACTTCTGACCGATAACAAAATGACATCTGACTTTCAAGTCTCCACTGCAGTGACACCTCTCGGTCACTTTGGCCCATACTGCCTGGTTCTAATTGAATTCTTTATTGGGGGAGGGTGCGGGGGATTGAATTCAGGGGTACTCAACCACTGGGCCACATCCCCTGCCCTATTTTGTATTTATTTACAGACAGGGTCTCACTGAGTTGCTCAGCACCTCACAATTGATGAGGCTGACTTTGAACTCACAATCCTCCTGTCTCAGCCTGGGATTACAACCAAGGGGATTATAGCCATGTGCCCCAGTGCCTGGCTTCTAATTGGATTATTAAGGATAAATTCTTATAGATTTTATGGTTAGAAGGAATTGTCCTAATCTCCCTGAGTTTCAGGATCTGGTCTGTGAAGAGTCACAAAATCTCTCCCTTCTGGGTATCTTTGATTCCTCTTATTGATATTATTCAGGACCTGCACCTCTTCTGCAGATAATAGGTAGTTTGCTGAGGAATGTGACATAGCCTGTCCATTTAAGCCAAGAATGGTTGCAAGTATATTACTTCTTGCAAAAGAAAGCTTGTGGTGGTAAGAACAGTGGGCCCATTTTATAGAATTACCCCTTCCCTTTACCTCATGTTCCCACCACTCACTTCTGTCTGTCCCTCATCACAAGAATGTATCGGAGGGTACCCTCATGCCAATATGTTCATTGTGTAAAGTATCAAAGAAGGAGAAATACATCTCTCAAAATTATGAAGTTGGGGATGCATCAAAGGTATTAATTATCAATAACCAGTAGTTTTTCACCACCAATCCTTCAGACAAGTCTTAGGGACAATATAATGTATTGGTTGCTATAGAAAAATTATAAAAAAATCAGTAACTTAAAACAACATATGTATTTATTTCCTTACAGTTTCTGTGCTTCCTTAGCTGTGCCTTCTGCTTAGGCTCTCATAAGATTTTAATCAAAGTGCTGGTGAGATTAATACTCATAGTGAAGCTCAGCTAGAAAGTAATGCATTTCCAAAAAACTCTGCTGTTGGAATTTGTGGTTGTAAAACATAGAACCTCACCTTCTTGCTCCTCTTTACCACAGGCTGCTATGGACTATTACAGGCTGCACTGAGTTCCTTGCCATGTGGTCTGTGCCTGCATAAGTGCCAGTGCCTCAAACCTGCAAGGATCTAGAGCAGGTCTGATTACAAGACAGAACTTCATCTAACATAATGTAATCATGAGAGTGACAGCTCGTCTCCTATGCTGTATTATAATGCCCAAAAGCAAGTCAGAGGTCCTGCTCACACTTAACAGGAAGACATCATACAAAGGTAGAAGTTGCTAATCAGGAGTCAGATATGATTGTCACAAATACTATAATGCCAATGTTATTGCCATTTTTTTTTTTGCATAACATGTTAACAGGATCTACTTTGATAAAGTATTTTTGACCCTTTTTTTAAAATTACAGAATAGAAAGGATGAAGGTTCTATTCTGATATTACAAAAAGGTAAATTTGCATTATTAGGGTCTTTCTTATCCTACCTATTTTTTCCTTATGACAGGATAGACAATTTATTAGGAAATGTGATGTGAGGAAGGAGGGGGCATTTTTATTATTCAAAATCATAAAATTTCAGTTATAACCAAATGTTGCAGACTCTTCACCATAACAAAGTTCTTTTATTTAATCCCTGAATAAAATCAGAATAGCTAAACTTGGAGCTTTTCTTTTCTTTTGTCCTTCTTTTTATTGAAATTCAAATGATCTTTTAAAATAAAGAAAGAACAAATTGTGGAATAAAGGACTGCTGAACTGATTGACCCAATATAAAGCAAAACACTTGTGCTATTTACCAAAAATTCCTGAATTATTTTTTTCCTTTGGAAATATTCCAAGAATGTACTTTTCTTGCTTGGAGAAAATTACTTGCTTTGATTAATAAAATGTGAGCTCAGAGAACCAAAGTACAAGTCATCATATCTCCTCCCACTGCTACAGAAATTGGAGAAAAAAATATTAAGGTGAACCATCCATTAGCCTGAGTGTCTGAACAACAAGAAACAAAGTCTATCTGCTGAAGTGCTAGATGTATAAATATGTGGATTAGGTATGAGATAACAATGAGGGCCTTTGTTCCTATAGCATAACCTATCCTTTCTTATTTAGAAAAAAAAATTAGTAACTATTTCATTATAAAAATGATTTCATTTGTCAAAGAAAACAATTACTCAATGACATGTTAAAGTATGGTGAGAAAGACTTAATCCAGGACAATTGCAATAGGTATAGAACCACTGTAACCAGGTCTTACAGTGGAGAGAGATTGCACTCAATTCCAAATAAAACATGTGCAAGTCGGAATTTATAGGCAAGGAACAGGGTGGTGGTCCATGAATTAAGATTGTTTAGGAGGGATCATTAAGGGTGAGGAGGATTCTGGTTTAACACACTTAATGGGATTCTTGCAAAAACCAGGCAGGAGTGATCAGACATCACCTGGAGGACAATGGAAGATGAGGTACCTGATCAAATTCAGATATGGAGGATGATCAGATATCTTGATCAGATATCTAGGATGGTAGGGGGGATTCTTGCCCAATTGAGTTAGCAAGGTTATTTGCTAACATTGGACTTTATAAGGAAGTGCAGATGGGCTAGAAGAAAATTTTAGAAGACTAACCAAGGTTTGGCAGAACAAAAAATCTTAGTTTTCTTTTTTATTGAAGGGAAGAAGAGACATTCTTTATAAGTGTATTTTCTCATTCTGTCACTTATTGTTTATTAAGAAACATTTGGATCATTTGTTAGGACATGGTAGTAAAGGATATTAGCTAGATGATGAGAGCAACCAACTGTTAAATGAGCAGCATTTAATGTCTGTGACATGTATACTATGCTCATTACAATTGCACAATATTGTTTTTGATGCCTTCACCTTTCTTGTTCCTTGTTTAGAAAAAAAAAAAAGAAGAAAGAGAAAAAGGAAAAAATTTTTTTAAATTTATCACATGCTCAACCAATCTTGCATTTTTGTGCAATGTTAAATGAAAAAAGCAAATATAAAAGAGGTATCATTCTGATATTTTAAATTCTACTCTTAGCAAGATTGACATAACTGTTCCTATAATTATTATTGTATTACTTCTCTTAATCTTTTTTTAATACAAAACTGGAAAGATATTTATTCTGCCCTTTAAGTATTTTAAATACTAAATTAATACTAAATTTTAAATCTAAAGTAATAAGGAGGAAAGGGATGACATATCCCTGTAGCAGTCTCCAGTGGACTAAGGCTACAGCACACCATTTCTCTTATGGACCACTGCCACCCAGAAAAGCACTGAGGTAGCAGCATGCACGCGCAGCTTCTGTTTTGGAGGTGGTACAGTAGTATTTCAGAGGGTGGTAATTTCTTTTATCAATGCCTCCCAAGTAGATTGTCCGTTTTTGTATACTCGTGACTCCCTATAGCTTTGAGGGAATTGAGAAAAAATGAGGCACAATTTATTTTTTAATGTGTAAACATGTAATATGTTTGAATTTCCTGAGTCAGGAAGCTAAAAGCACAGTTCAAATGTAAAAGGTTTTTAACAAATTACCATCCTTTAGTAGTTCTGTATTTAAGTTGGTGTAGAATTTCTGATGTTAATAAAATATTTCAAGCTAAGCAAAAATAGTTATGACTTATTTCTAGGAAACTAAATAGGAGAATTATGTTATACTTCAAAAATATTGTATATGGTATATTATATCCTGACAGTCTTAAATTCCCATATTTAATATTCTCTTTTTCTCTTGTTTAAATCATCTAAAATCTCTCCTTGTGTAACTTGGAACCTAGATATTTTCAGTCTAAGTCTATAACCTTTTAACTTTGGAACATAAGTACCTCTACATCCAATTAAGCACTTCTAAATACAATTTGATGGACCATGAGTTAGAACAAGGTAAAATGAATTGCATTTTAATCTTTAATGCATCCTTAAATGCAAATATATATGTCTGTGATAATTTTGCATGAAACATTAAAATATGATCAGAATGGTAATAAGGGCAGAGTCTATGCTACCTACTGTACAAATCTCAGTTTGGTATACAAGGATGATATATTCTTCTAAGTCCTCCATTTTTTGTGTCAGTAATTAGATTAGGGGAAACAGCCTATCAATGACAAACAACCTATAGACTGATCAGTAACTGGTGGCATGGTACCCTGACTTAATGAGACAAAAGCTAAAGGTTTAAAAGAGAATGTCAGGATAAAATTGATGCTGTTTATTATAAGTTAAGGGAAAATCAGTCTTGCTTAAAGTACACATATCTCTAACCAAGAGCATAATAACTGCTAGCAGGACCATCAGAGAAATGACTTTTTATCTAAACTATTACTAACTCACCTTCACATATATTAATAAAGAAGCTATAGGAGGATCAAATCATCTCTGGGAAATAGTTTTTAGGGTGTCAAGATACCTCTAACTAACTCTTTTGTGGGCACACATGTGGCATGGGAATTACATCTGCCCTCTACCCTAGTTCCTGTCCTTTTGATAGTGATAAAATTGTTCAACCTGCCTTACCCTCACTTTATGAAATAGAGGAGTGCCCCTTCTCTGATAGTTGTCAAGTCACCAAACCACTGGGAAATTCTGAGTGGACCTTTTTTAATGGAGGCCAGATATTTAGGGCCAGTGGGAGTCAAGAGATTGAGCCATAATTGGATTTCTTTTATTAAGATGGTATTGGTAGAGATCAAATTTAAATTTTCATCACCTAAGGAAAATGATGCCAAGTTTGTGTCTTACAGAGTGTCCAAAACTATCAAAAGAGGGCAATGACTTTGCTTTACAAATCACTGAAGCAAATGGATATTACTGTTTCCCACACTCTTCTTTGTTGGTGGTTCAAAGCTCTAATTATGAAAGGAAAGAACAATAAATATTAGAAAGGCAAAGTGCAGACTCACTGCTACTCCAGTTTTTCAAAGTCAAATCTGAACCATCTGCATCAGAATCACACAGTAGGTCTGTTAGAAATGCAGACTATTAAAAATTTCTGAAGAAGGGGGAACAGAGATGTATGTATCTGAATGATACATATCTGTTATATGTTATAAATTTTGAGTGAATTGTTCCATTTCCCAATGGCCATATCCTACAATAATTAAAAAAATAATAATAATAATTTTTCTATAAAATCTAGTTTTCTTTTTACTTCTTAGGTCAAACTTAAGAATTCCACCAAATCAGGCATTTACTTAAAGTTGAACAATATTCATTTTACTAGAGAAAAGTTTCCTAAAACTTTATCTACATTATGCTTCTCTTTTCTGTACATTTTCTTCTATTGCTTTATTTAATTATTGGTCTATAAATTTTAGAGAAAAAATAGATACTCAAAAATACTTGTTTAATCAATGATAACAAAATATTGAAAATATTTCTCAAGTTGTTTTGATAGAGATAGAAAAGGTAAGTATCTCTGTGTCATAGACTGAGGCTCCTGAGGAATCTGTGAAGGGAAACAGGAAATACACAAATAATGTGTTTTGTGTTTTGTTTGAAAAAATCATGCAACATCATATCAAAGACAATTCAAATTGAAAGACAGAGAAGATTTCAGAATAGAATTTGTAAAATTTACTACACAGAAAAATGAGCAATAGGGTGTTTGGACAAGAAAAAGAGAACAAATGACAGCTGTGAGAAGCTGTGGTTTTTGTGGAAAAGTGAGGGGACTACAAGGTATGGAAACAAAAAGGAGACAATCATGCATCCAAGTGCAGTCAGTTACAAAAAACAGAAAACTAAATTAAAGATCACCAAACTAAAAAGGTCATTTATTGTCTCTCATAGTAGTTTGCTCAGCAATGGTATAAGTATCAGGGAATGTCCAACAACTCAGAAAAAAAAAAAGAAAGCAAGATCCAGAAGCTTTACTTTTTATTTTCTGCCAGTATTAGTATATTAATTACTTCTCCAAAATTAGTTACAGCAATAGTCTCAAAATGGCTGCAAAAATTTCGGATGTCTCTCTTTCTAATTAAGATAAATTATTCTTTTTCCACAGAATTGAATCACATGTACAATTCCAAAATAATCTCTGGTAAAGAGAATGGAATTACCATGTTTGTAGTAAGATCAGTGAAGACTCATTCCATTAAGAGTTATAGCTTCCACTAAAATATACAGCCGTCAGATATCCATTATCTAAGCTAATTTCAAATTCTGAGTCCAGGGATTAGGTGACCTCAGGGTAAGCTATAAACTCTAGTTCTTTAGTCACTAAGATGTAACAACCTCATAATAATACATTAAGATATATTTTACAGTGTAAATGGCAATTATTTAACAAGACTTTTCCTGTAATCAATTTAAGTATTTAGAGTAAGTCATTTTATACTACCTTGTCACAATTGAGAGTACCACTCACAGGTATAAGCAATGCTAAATGAGCAAAACCTTAGAGAAAATGTCAAATGTCTGGTTTTAATTGTCAATATCCCTTATGATGCATTTTCTGTACTTATATTTAATAAGTGTTATTTTTAAAATAACTATTTGAAAAAGATTTGCAAAACATGAGCAGAGAATAAATCATTTAAAAATGATTCATTGATCATGTATAGTATACTAGTATGTGTGTGTGTGTGTGTGTGTGTGTGTGTGAGAGAGAGAGAGAGAGAGAGAGAGAGAGAGAAGAGAGAGAGAGAGAGAGAGAGGAGAGAGAGCGAGCGAGAGAGAGCTCACAACCATAGATATAGAAAGTTAATCTCTCCACATCCCATTGCTTGAATCTGGGATGAGAGAGCAGTGTTAGCTGTTTTCTTACTGAATCTTCCTTCCTGAGTGACTCTTGAGAACACATTTACATTGTTTTGAAGGTATAAACACCATTTACACTGTTTTGAAGGTATAAACACAAAGAATTCCTTCTTTTCTTCCTTCCCATTCTTCTTTTCTCTCCTATCCTCCTCCTGCTCCTCCTCTTTTTGAAGCAACCTAATATGGATTCAAACTAAGTATTTCCTTTAACGAACACAAGCACAACTGCATAAAACAAAGATCAGTTCCAATGATGTAAGTAAAACAATCTATTTTACTTTATTATTTTATCAATATTCACAATGACAATAAAATGCAAGAGTGATGTAGATCTTTGTAAGGAAGACACTAATCTTGTAAATCATTCTCTTAAGGGGTGAGTACACTTACAGTGAGGGCTACTTAAAAGAGGAGGCACTTCAAAGATTGTCCTTATGACCTGCATGTTACTAGGAAGAAATGAGTCTCTGACAGGTTAGGGAACTTAACTAATGTGCTAAATTATGAGGCTTGAAAAAATAACCTTTAAGTTATTAAGTTTCAATATCATATTGTATTTAGTGTCAGAAAATTCTTAGAATATAAAATTTGCACAAATGTTAAGCAGTGAAACTAAATAGCAATAACAAATTGCAATATTTGAACTCTGATGTTAAAACAATTGTCAAAAGATAACAGGGAGTTATCCAGGTTCCTGGACTTTGACTCAGGACTATTCCAGAGCTGTGGATGAGTAATCTTAATAATATATGATAAATTATGGCAAGAATACTGTTTTAGTCAACTTTTTCCCTGCTGTAACTAAATGACCCAGTCATCACAACTGTAGAGGAGGAAAAGTTCTTTGAGGGCTCACAGTTTCAGAGGTCTTAATCCATAGAAGGCCAGCTCCATTCCTCAGGGCTCCAGGTGAGGCAGAACATCATGGGGGAAGAGTGTAGCAGAGGGAAGCAGCTTGCATCATCAGGAAGCAGAGAAAGTCTCCACTCAACAGATACAAATATATGCCCAAAGCCACACACCAATTCCCACCTCCTCCAGTCACACCCGACCACTTCGGTTATCACTCAGTTAATCCCTATCAGGGGATTAGTTAACCGATTGGGTTAAAACTCTCACAACCCAATCATTTCTCCTCTGAACCTTCTTGCACTGTCTCACAAGTGAACTTTTGGGGGACACCTCACATCCAAACCATAGCAAATACTATATTACTGGTTATCATCTCTGGTGAAATCTGTTGATCAAAATAAAATGTTTTGAGAAATAATAAGAATATTAAATATGAAACTTAAACTCACATTTCATTCTCAGGTAATAAACATACCATCTACCTTTCAAGAGGACTAGTCCACAATATCAAACTATTTCATCATGTATTCAACTGATCTAAACTTTGTGTACTTAATATTTGCAGACTTCCAATGACACCCTTGAAATTCCCCTCATGTTGAGTGGAAACGTAGTCATAAGGAAGAGACTAAACTATGAAGATAAGACTTGCTACTTTGTCATCATCCAAGCTAATGTGAGTATTTAATTTCTTATCTTTTCCTACGAACTTATGGAATAAATAATACATCCAAAATGAATTAAGTGCTCTTAGAGTGCTTGGCATGGTATACTTCGTTAAGAGGACCCTGCTGCCCTTGGTGGAATTTATATATTACATTCTTCAACTTGGAGAAGGTAATGGAATGGAGTTGAAAGGGTTGCTTCCACTCACTATATTCTTTCCCCTCTGAATCACCCCCTAATGTATGACCTGAACTCCACTAATTTGCTTTTTAGCCCAAACTGAAGTATTTCCCAAATTATTATTCACCAAACAACCATATCAATATCAACTTGGAGACATATTCAGTATGCAGATTCTGGATTCTACTCCAGAAGCTCTACTAAAAATCTCAGAGGATGGAGGTGTGATGTATATGTGTAGGTAAAAAGGTTTACACTTTTTTTTGATACACACACAAAAAAAAAATCACTATAATTTCAGATTTTAACTATGTAAACAGCTTTCCAGAAATAATGCCATCCTAACCTTCCCTCACTTCTTCTCCCTCTCCATATGTGGAATAAGTACTAATTTTAAAACCATTTTTTTTAACTCTACTAGTTTCTTGGTCATTTTCTGAGGAGTGGAAATAAAATGGGTGGATGGTTGTTGATGGTTTAAGGAACAAATATTTATAGATTGTTAGAATAATAAATACATGGGCAAATATGGTTATAAAAGATACTATTCCATGTACTGGCATGCATAAAATTGAAAACTCAGGTAAACATCTCAAACAAAGAAGCAAAAGACCTTCAAGAAGAATAAAAAGGAAAAGACCCACTTCTAAAATTATTTAGACTAAGATAATTTGGTTGCTATTGTTTTTTTTTTAAATAAAGAAATGTAGCAGAATCAAGTTACTAGAATTGATTTTTAAAATTTCAGTCAGTAATATTTCATCTATCAATGGTGAGCAGAAGCAAGACAAATAACTCTGTGGTCCTAGGTAACAGACATAGGGTCAAAAGACTCAGGGCAACTCTAATTATGCTGAATATTTTTTCTTTCTCTACTGCAAATACCTGATAAGGTAATGAAATAGTATTTAATATATGTATCTATGAATGAGTGTGTTAGGTGCTGCTAGCCATTTGTTAAACTACAAACTAATGCTGCATATTTAAATGCTGGGAATTTCTTCCAAGGATTCTGTGACATTGCCTCAAAAATAAACCAGAAAATAAGCATATCTGTCCCATACTCATTTTAAAACCAGGTTTCAGATTTCACACAAATTTTCCTTATTTGTTAGAGTCCAGATCTTTCCCAGTTTTTCCACAACCAATGTTTACTTTCATGCATTGCTAAACATAGAACAGGTAAAAAAAAGTTATAAATTAGTATTTTTCCCAAGTTTGATCAAGGAATAATTAGCGATCAAACTATTTACAAGAAACACTTTCATTTGGGATGAAAGAATTAGTCTCACTAACCACTTAAAATTAGAGGTGTTTCTTTGCTTTAACATTATTATAATTTAAGTATTTGTAATTGTATGAAACTATGATTTGTATAGTATGTTATAGCTATAAATTATA
Source organism: Sciurus carolinensis (assembly GCF_902686445.1). Lineage (NCBI taxonomy): Eukaryota > Metazoa > Chordata > Mammalia > Rodentia > Sciuridae > Sciurus > Sciurus carolinensis. Next base: position 106,962,037 of record NC_062217.1, on the reverse strand, counting down.
GTTAGTATGTTATAACTGTAAATATCTGAGCCACTATAAAAATAGTAACTTTCTATTAAGTGTTACTAGGCATGAATCCTGTTTTTAAAAAATTAGTCCTTCCTTGTAACATATTGATGAAGATTTCAACCTATTCAGTAAAAAATTTATTCAAAATCAATGTGACATCTTTGATATGTGAGACATCATGTTGCGGTATGCTTCTGAAAAGTTGTACATTGTATTGCCATCATGAGCTAGAATATTGAAAGTCTTTCATGAAGATGCTAAGCATTCAGTATAAGCTCCCTGTGAGGCAATGACAGAATGCTCTAGTTCTGTCAAATCGTACACTTCTCTGAATAGTCCTATTGTCTTCTTGATTCTGTGTTGAAGCTATATGTATACTCTTAATCTCTCATATTTCACCTTTTTTCATACTGGATTTTCTTTGTATAACCTACAATTCTCATATTTATCTAAAGTAATAATTTTAAAATAAATAGTGATTTATTATTAAGGAAGGTATTTAAGGTTTTTATGTTACTAAATGTTTAGTGTTAGGAAATATATAAAGGATATAGGAAATAAGGGCACATTTTCAGAAAATCTACATTAAACAGTTTTATTAGTCTCCTTCTTTTGCCATAACAAAATACCAGAGACTGGTTGTCTTATTCAACAGAAATTGATCCTCTCATCAGTTTGGAGTTCACAAATTCCAGATCAAAGACTGGTAGGGTTGTTTCTGGAGAGAGCCATCTTCTTTCTGGCTGGTAGATGGCCATCTTCTCTCAGTGTGCTCTCATTCCCCTTCCTGTGCTCCCATGGTACAGGATGGTGGAGCTCTTATTATGATACTACTCCTGCAGGGAGTAGAGCCCCATCCTTATGACAGTATTTAACCTTGAATTACCTAGGTATAACTGCATTGGGGGTTAAGGTTACATCCTAAGAATTTTGAGGAAACATAATTTATTTCATACAGCAGTTGAACTGTGAAAAGTTTTTAAAGAGATTTTTGCTGGCCAATTACAGTCAGTTCCCTAAGTTAATAAAATATCTTATTTTAAAACATTTTTTTAACAAAGGAAAGAGAATGAGAAATAAAGAGGGAAAATGAGAAAGTAGACAAAAAGAAAATTTGCTTTTACCATTTATTACATTCACACATTACAATGAATAAGTACAATGAAATCATATCAGATGTTTATGCAAATAATATATTTTATTTGCACCATTGACAATTTAGAATATTATTTATTTCATTTTGCTATTTTTTGTTATACTTTTAACTGACCAGTTACTGATACCACACAAATGAAGTGGCTTTTCAAAACATCTAATAAAGTGGGGTTATGTATGTAGCATAATGGATTGGGAAGAACAGGTGAGATTCCAGGGGAACATAAAGGAGAAAAAAATCATTGTGATAATATTAATTTATATAGATAGGAATTGTCTTCCCCTTGTTATTCTTTATTATAATAAAAACTTGGGAAGAGGGGATAAATGACAATCTTACTCCCAGAGATAAAGAAAGCTCAGAAAAGGATTTGTTTCTGTTGAATCTCAAACATCTTGTGTTTTAAACAATTATTTTATCAACCCTGTGGTTTGAATGCATCTACACATTTTGAAAATGTAAACATTTATTTTTGCCATGATTTGATCATAATCTATCTTATAACTGATCAAAATATAAAAGAATACTAGAAACAGAAAGTTACTAATTTCCAATACGATTGCACTTATAAAATTCCACCAACAGACATATTTGCTTTCTCTGACTTTGCCTTCAATTACTATTCTAAAACTCTTCTCTATAAACCGTGTTGAGAAAGATAACTGGAATGTAGTATTACCCAAAGTTAAGAAAGTAGGCTTATATTAATGTCTGTAAACTATCACACAGGAAGACAATTTTTGAGCAACATAAAGTAAGTCAGTCTAATCAACTTTTATTGCAGGGGAATGGATGAAATTGGAGAATATCATGCTAAGTGAGATAAGCCAATTTCAAAAAACCAAAGGAAGAATGATCTTGCTGATAAGCGGATGATGACACATAATGGGGGGGAGGTGGCAAGAATGGAGGAAGGAGGGACTAGAGGGAAAAGAGGGGTGGGAGGAGTGGGGGGAAGGGAAAAATAAAAGAATGAATCAAACAGCATTACCCTACGTAAATGTATGATTACACAATTGGTATGCCTTTACTCCATGTACAAACAGAGAAACAACATGTATCCCATTTGTTTACAATAAAAATAAATTTTAAAAAATTAACTGAGGTAAATTAACTTAAAATAAATTAACCACTCAAAGTGAACAATTCCATGGCATTTGGTATATTCACAATGTTATACCACAATTACCTCTATGTATTTCCCAAATATTGCCAAAATTGTAAAAAGTGAGAAGTCTGAGAAATTGTGGATGCCAAAAGGAAACTAAAGAGACATTATGACTAAATGTAAAAATTATCCTAGTTGGAATATTGGAACATAAACAATTAATAGAAACTAAGAAAATCACAGGTCAGTTAATAACAATGTATTATCAAATAAAAATTACACTGCACAAACTTAAATGGGCAAGGAATACTCTCTTTTGGGTTATCTTGATAAGAAAGCACAACCAGAAGAAATGCTGGGGAATAATTAGGAGCAGAAGTGAGTTCATGGGTGTGGGTGTGTATACCCAGGAGAGAGAGGGTGGGGGAGAAGGTAGAGAACCACAGTTCATCAGTGTTTACTAATTGACCTTTTCAAAGGAAAAGTAAACTTTCTCGTATCTTTATGGCAGGAGATGAGTTTTGGAATGTGGACCAAGCCTCCTTCAAAGTTAGGTATCTACTGTCCCACAGAGACTGAGTAGGCAGGAGCCCCATCTTCCTTGACTATTCCATTTCAAAGGGATGACTCCCAGGTCATTGAAAAAGACAGGTCTGGTTGTAAAACTCACAAGAGGTTTCTAAAAGACTTTTTATCTCAAAAGAGCAAAGAAATTTACAATCATAAGGTATCTAAAGTGAATACTCTAAGAAGAGGGAGGAAGGAACCCAAGGCTGTGTGGATTGGGTCAGGACCTGGGTGGGAGGGAGGTCAGGGGCGTAGAGACAAGGAGAGGCCCTCATGAAGTTTAGCCTGCCTGAGGGTAACTCCCAGGTTATTTTGGTCAGTATCAATATGTCTCTTTGTAACAAATGTACCATATTAATGCAAAATGTTAAGAATAGGGAAAACTGGACTTGGGGTACATGGGAATTTTTATACTATCTCATCAGTATTTTCCTAAATCTAAAACTGCTTCAAAAAATTTTTTAGGTATTTAAAAGTAACCACACTTCACAGCTATAGATCCTGATGGTTATATACTTCCTTCTTCCTTCTTATTCAACTTGGATTATGAAAAGTTTTCTTTCATTCCCAGATCAGCTTTCCCAATGAATTATAAAACTCAAAATGAGATTTCTTTTTATTCTCAAGGACTCAGTGAACTCATCACAATATTATGTTATTATCATTCTAATGCTGTGAAAAGGCCAGACCTATAAAAGTTTAACTACTATAGTATGCTTTTGAGAAAGTGGATTTGAAGACAAGTGAATTTCAGTTTACATCCCAGCTTCACTACTTCATACTGTTGGTTTAAACAAGTTACTTACCAATCATTTAAGCAAAAGGAAAAGGAAATGTAACAAGTCACCTTATTCCCAATATTTGTAACCTACCCAGTTTTTTATTTTTTCCTCTAACAGGACTGTGCACAAAATCTGAATGAATGGAGGACCACCACCACCATGCTCACAGTGGATATTCTAGATGGGGATGACTTAGGTCCTGTGTTTCTTCCTTGTGTCCTTGTGCCAAACACTCGAGAGTGCCATCCACTCATCTATCAAGCTGCCATACCTAGCTGAGAACTCCGGTAATTCTCTTTTTCCCCTCATTTACACCTCTTTAAATGCACTGGGATCCTATTGAAATATTTTTTCACACATATTGATTGATAATAGCAAAATTCACTAGACAAGTATTGAAAAATATATCTAAAACAATTTTCAGAGAGCATGGGTAAATTTTTGTCACAATGCATAATTACTCCATTTACAAGGTAGATAGTATATCATGAAGTAGCAATTCCTCTGACATTGATTGTTTTATTTTTTCTGTGAATAAATCACAGCAGAGCTCAGTTGCCAACATATTCTGGGAAATTCCAAGAAGTAACTCCAGCATTTCCTTAAATTCACATTTGAAGTCCTAACTCAGAGGACACACAGACCAACAGCATGCCCTTCTAGCTTGAAGAGTTCAGAAATGTTGTTGGAGATTATGCTTGCACAGTCCAAGTAAGAACGGAGAAATTCTGAATACAAGTATCCACCACTAAAAGATATATTTTAAGAAAGCAGAAAAGTGAACCATGAATGCATATTTTCTGTGCTCTATTCTGAATTTAAAAATGCTAATGGATCTATAAATTTCTGTCAGTTTGGAATTCAGACCACAGATGATAAATGTACATATATAGGAAAAAAGAATTGTAACGTGTACAGATACCCTGCTGAGTCTAAAATAGCATTTCTGCACTAAAATTGGAATATGTGTGTATATATATTATATGTACATATATTCTATATATATTCTTATTCTGTTTCAGAGAAGTCAAATTCCTGGCAATCAGCTACTTAACTGTTTTTGTTATTTCACTGGGAAATATTCAACTTCTGGGTTTACAACATAATTCCCAGTGTGAGAATATACTGGAAAATATTTGAATTTTTTATCAACATATAAGAAAGCTGATGTTTTTGGTACCCTCTTTACATTTGAGATTTTGAAGAATAGAACAGAGAAACATACAATAAACAGCATAGCATTTTATTCAATTTGCAAGTCCTTGTCTAATGTATCTGTAGACTTGACTCATAGATCTTAAATGCCTGAGAATCATTTTGTACCTACTAGCAGAAATGAGCACTGGTATCGTTGATTTGCCTAAAGAGAAAAAGTCATCATAAATGTGAGACAAAATTTTCAGCTAAATGAAGTAATTTTAAAGACAAAAACGCTAATCAGAACTTGTCTGGACAGATGCATGCATATTACCTAAAGTTATGCATCAGGATTTTGTCTTGTTGAACCTTAGTAAGAAAAAAAATTAACATTTGTATGGATTAATGGAAATGGTAGAAATATATTTTAATATTAATTTATATTTCTGAATTAATTTATATAGCTAGGGTACCAGTGAGACCCCAAGAAGGAGGATGTATTATAATCACAATAATTAAATTCAATGAATCAGTCAGATGACTGCTTAACAGTATTTAGTGCATTGAAGAAAGTAAAGGAAGATTGATGTTGCTGCATGAGGATTGGAGTATACCGAATTAATTTTATAAAGTGTCATTAAGCATTCTTTCCTCTCTATTCCAGATTACTGACAGAGCATTTATGTCATTCTTATGGGATTTGGGATAATAATATAAATGATAATAATGAATAACTGTTATATAGGATATTGAGTTTGTCATGAATTGTGCCAAATTCTGCACAAATATTAACTGGTTGAATCTATTCAAGAATCTTTTGCAGAGTTGCCACCATCAAGTTCATTTTAAAGATGAGTTATTGAAAGTAGAGTTTATGTAGCTTCCCATGATCATACAACTAATTAGCAAATATATGCATAGACTATATATATACTAAACATATATAAATATATGTACAATATACATATAACATATGGACATATGGACATATATATGTATATATGCATGCATATGTGCATATAGGTGATTTAAATCAGATTTAAGAAGAAAAATAAAGTTAATATATATTTGAATCCTGTCTGTAAACCAGAAAACAGCCTTATTCTGATTCTTGCAGCCTGAATTTAGTGGGAGCTTCATTCCGTAGGGCGAACACCAAGTGCCTTTGATTCACCCTCTCGATTGTTGCACTATAATATTCATATTGAGTATCAGTACCCAAGGAAAGGCTAGTCAATGATAAAAATTACTCAGTCTTCAGTCGACAAAAACTAGTCAATGATAAAAATTATTCAGTCTTTAGTTAACAAATCCATTTGAAAATAGTAAAAATTGACTCTTCTAAAATAAGAATGATGATGGTGTCCAGTCAAGAAATACCTTATGCCCTGAATTCCTTGGAAAATAGTGTTTAAACGAAAAGCACAACGGATCCTGGACATGGAGAATTTTGTGGACAAAAAAGGAGGTTTTCAACCCAAGATCCATAAACAGTTTCACAAGCAAGTATTCTGGTTAGTTTTTAAAACCATGTTGTTTTGAATTAAATGTTATGTTAAACTCCAGAGTGATCAATCTTCATACTTCATCATCATTTTTAACAGACTGAGTCATTCCTTAACATCCTATAAAATAAAAAAAAATTGAGTTTTAAAAGAAAATTTTAGCTTTTACACATCTAAATAGTAGCAAAGATTTATGCATTAAAGAGTATCTTTTATTTCCACATGGGAAAAAATTTAGTAGTTTACTTGTTAAACTAAACACATATTGTGATTATCAATTGCAGCATAGCTATCCTCCAAACCTTAATGTGTCAAAATATAATCTTTAATTTTTTCATAAAGCTGCACATTTAGATAGGAGTTGAGGGAATATCTCATCTTTGCTCCATGGAGTTTCAGCTGGGACACACTAACTGAGTGCTGGGCACCATTTTCAGGATGCAGACAAGGATCTTGGAAACTTGATGACTTCTCAGATGGCTAAGGAGCTGATTCTGGCTATGGGCCCAGGTCTGGCATGAGCCTCTTAGAGGTTGTTTGGGTGACTTGCTAACACAGTGAGATAGTGGGTTCAGAAAACAAGTTTCCCAAGACAAGTAGGTAGAACATTTTATGAACCAACTTTAGAATTTTCAGTGTTCACTTCTGCTGTAGTCAAACCTCTGCCCAGTTCAGGTAGAAACATTCCACCTCCCTATGGAAGAAGTGTCCAATCATGTTAAAATAAGTGCATATGGGAAAGGAAATTTTATTGTGACATTCTCTGGAAAGTAAAATCAGTTTTAGTGCTGGCAATAGGTTGTCATGGACTCCTCAATCTTTGTTTTGAATCCATTCTGAATCAGTAAGGGTGCAAACTGAAGTTAGTTTTTGATTTTCACATTCAGATTGCTATATTCGTATGTATCCTTCCATTCTTTTTATTTTCCTCTTTTCTATTTTCCTTTATGTATGCTGATAAAATTTTAGGATATTTCAGTAAGTACGATCTTGCTATTCAAAGTGAGAAAACTAACCATTTATGTCAGCTAAACAGGACATGTTGACTCTAATTACATACTTGCTGATCCTTTCTCGAACTAATTCTTCAAATTTTGAAAGCTTTGACACCTGCTCACCTTCTATGTTGATGTGAAAATTTCCACCAATTACCTCAGTGGTATTCTTAATCCCACTATAATACGTGCAGAGTTTATCAGCTCAGAAAAAAAACTTTTAAAATAGTCTAGTTTAGTGTTTAATTCATGAACTAGGATATAATGAAAGCAAAAAATCTTTTTATATTGTAATTTTATAAACATGTTCAATGATAAACTTATTTTATAAATACAGATTACATTGTTTTTCTACTACAGAAAACTGCCTTCAGTAAAAATTAAGGCCTTCAGAGACATTAAAGTTAATAATATACTGAAAATATAAATATAAATAAATATAAATCTGCTATCCCAAAGGTACTAAAACAATGGGTAGTTCTCTTCTAGTTATTTATCGTTAATTTGATAAGTATCTACTGGATCCTGATATATGCCAAATTATATGCTAATTTAGTGGCCTGAGCAATAAGAATGAAATACAGTCTTGCCAAAAATATTGTGTAATTTATTCTAATTTCTGACTCTTAAATTTATCCATTTGTCTATGAAACTTAGGTTTTATTAGGAAAAAATTATAAATAAATAAATAAATAAGCTGCAATATTTAGAGTACAGAATCCATGTCTCCATTTTCTGTTTTCTAAGGAAACACATAACAAGACTTAGCAACTTCTTATACACTTCTTTGGAATTGAATGGTAGTATACATTTGCATGTTTGTTTGGTTGACTGTTTTCTGTTTGCTTGTTTATTTGTTTTTTTGCTGTATAAGTTTCCCCTAAGTAGAAACACTATTGGAGCTGGGTATGGTGGTATATGCCTGCGATCTCAAATACTCAAGAGGCTGAGGAAGAAGGATCACAAGTTCAAAGCCAGCATCAGAAACTGAGTGAGGTCCTAAGCAACTTAGTGAGGCCCTTTCTCCAAATTTAAAAAGTGGAGCATTGCTGGGAATGTGACTCAGGGTTTAACCATCCTTGGGTTTAATTTCCACTACCAATAAATAAATAAATACACTATGACATATTGACATATTTTGATTACTGTTTCTGTGAATTATGGCACCCTGTGTTTTTTAGCATTTAAGCAGTAGTTGCCCACCAGATATAGACATCTTTTTCCCTAAGTATGTTTAAAGTCTTGAATTGGATCCCAGTAATCTCTAGCCACAAATACCTCCACTACAGTCTTTGTCATGAAGAAGTCTAATTTTCATGTCACTGCCAAAGACGATTCTTCTGGTTTATTTATGGTGCTTTGTCCCTCCAGGGAAGCTTTCTCAGTTATCAGAAGACTGGTGGAAACTGTAGTGACCTAGAGCATTTATAAATTCTTGGCTTATATTCTATTAAATCTGTTACTATCTGGAAACTCCCCTTTCTTGATTTTTATGTTACTTGGTTTTTATGTTTCTTCTTCTCTCACTGGCCCAGAGTTTATCCTCTTAAATTTGGGGTGGCTTTTCTTTTTATTTTTTTAACTGAATCTTCCTACTTGCTTTCTTTATTCTTATCCTTAAATTTGAGGGATTTTCCAAGCTTCTTTCTTTTGCAGTTTTTTTTTTCCCTCACTATGGTTTTTACTAAGATTGAGTTGAGAAAACCTACATTAATGAGTTGTATTTCCTCAAATAGGAATGATCTATTCATAGGTTATAGGTATATCATCTGACTTGAAATCTCTCCTAAGTTCCACAATCCCATTTCTTACTTTTTCTGGACATTTTCCCCTGTTTTTCACAGAGATTACTTTTTATTATTTCTAGTTAATTCTAATGTACTCACTCACATGTTACTTACCATTGGGTTAGTGTTGGTTTGAATGGAGAATTTAATGACCCCCATTTCAATCTCAAAAAATGTTCAAAGACATTTTCAGCATTTTGTGTAAAATGTGATTCAGATATGTTTGGCACTCCTCTATTTTCAGTGCCAAAATGCCCATTTAAAGACATGCTTTCACTGTTAGCCTCCAGTTTCCCTCCACTGACCACCCTCACAAAGCAAGTTAATTTTTATGAGATACAATTCTAATCTTTTGCTGTTTAAAATTTAAAAAAAATTGATATTTTCTATTTTACATTAAATAAATCCCAAAACTTCCAGCATCTCATTCAAAGTAACATTATTTCTGTCTTTTTCCAGTTTCATCTCTTCTAAATTGAATAGCACATCTTATCTGGGCACACATAACTTTACATATGACTCTGGACTTCTGAGAATTACCTTTCCTTCTCTCTATAATCTTTGTTCTTCAGGGTTCATTTTGATTAACCCAAAATGATAGGTCCTCAAAATTAACATTTTTTTATTGTGTCTTCACATATTCCTATTACAAATGTTGAACTCTTCAATGTATCAGTCATATACATGTTTCTTTTACTCAAGAATGAGTTTCTCTTTCACTAAGTTATTTGAGTTCCTAGTTTTCATTATACTCTAAATTGAAACCCCATCAACTTCACACAGTAGATGTTCAGCAAATTTTAAAATGAATAAATACAATTAAATTGTAACAAATGCATATTGTAAGCCAAAACAGTGAACATAACTGTATATACACATCGCTCCTGCCCGCTCACTTGAAAAAGAGTGTATTTGTCATAAACAGGCATTTGCAAAGAGTGTGTATACACTTATACATATACTTATTTTAAGAGTTTTTAACTAAGAATATGATGCAATCAATACCATGCCTGGTCATTGTCTAGTCAAGGATGATCTTCAAGTATGGGTCTAACCAACAGCCTTATCTAGGAAGCATATTTCCCAGTTTCCATAGAAAGTCAGTTCATCATTGTTGTCCTGGCACATTGTTCATAATATCTGCTTCTCTTTCAATAATATTCCAAATGTTAAATTAAATTCTCGGTCTTTTAGTCAATTATTTTCAAAATGTTTCCTGTGGAGCTCCTTTGGAGCCAGTGAATTAATAAATGAAGAAGGATACAATTGGCAGCTCCCCAAATACCTACAGCCCTCTTTTAATGAGAGGATTGTTTGCTAAAGTACATTGAAGGGACAAATGATAAATAATACATCTACAATCAACATATGGCATGTCTGCAAATTTTTTTGCCCCCAAAATCACATACACACATAAGCCAGAAACAAATGATCAAAGAAACTTCAGATTCCAGTTGGGGAAACAATAGCTAAACAGTTTCAGCAACAACAAAAGAGAACTAGAGTTCAGCAACTATTGTCTTGAGTGTCAAACTGCATTGTAATTCTGACAGTGTTGTTCATGAAATTATATGAGAGGAAAGAATCCTTTGTTCTTTTCATCATTTGTTGAAATATATTTGAACAATTCAACTATATCCTATCCCCATTTTGAAATAATGTGAAGATATTTCCAATTTTCAATTGAAGCATGATAAACAATGGATAGGAAAAATTCAGTTTTTTAAGATCATTTGAAGGAACAAAGTAACTACTCTCCTGAACAGCAAAATCAAAATCTACCTTTTCTTGTTGAAGGGTAACTCAAAAGTATTATTTTACATGAACATTTGAACTGTGCTTCTCTATGAAACACACATAATGGCAAAAGATAATAAGTCAATTAAAATGTGATTGATGTTTTTAATTTTTCTTAACCTTATATTCTAAAACTCTCTGATGATTTATCAAAGTATGTAAAATAATTTACAAAGGCATTTTATATCAAAATATCAGATAATTTGTAAGAACTCAGTCTCATTTGGAATTTTGTGTGTCATTGGGAACATTGATCAAAGTTCTTAAACTTCATTGTGCATTTGTCATTGACAAAATGGGTACACTTTTCATGAGTACTATACAAGGTTTTTGTAATGTAACTACTTCCTAGCGATTACTGAGAGTTCAAAAATTTTAGTTACTATTGTTGTACTGCTACTTGAAAATCATCATCTTTCTAGGTGTTTACTCTGCAACTCATGAAAAAAAGTAATTAATTTAAAATTATTTTTGAGAATCTTGTGATATTGAATTGAAATTCCAGTTTCAAAACTGAGTTGTGTATGTGTGTGTTGATGCTGAAACAAACTGAACTGCCTCGCCCTGAGTTGGGAACAACTATTTCATTCTGAGAGTAGAAGAAGGAGTTACCCTTCATTGCATGTCAAAGGGATGCTAAGAAACCCAAGAGTAAGAATGACCCCTGCCCAGGCCTGTCTAGCAAGTCTGGCTTAATCTCTGTGTGTGTACATTTTCTGTCTCTTGTCTCACTTCTCTGCCCCACTTCTTCTTCCCTAACTCTTCTTTACAAGTTCTGCTTACCTTTAGGGATATCAAAGATGGAACAGTTGAAACAATAGGTTTCTTCTACCTTCCGTCATAGCTAGCTTTGTGTATAACCTATTTTCTTACCAATTTGACTCTGAATACTTCTGGAGCAATGAGCATTATAGCCTAACCTCTTCCTCTGTGGACCAGTATTATAGACACCCAATAATAATACTGCCTAATTAATTTTATTGTTCTATTTCTCATTAGTTTAGCATGATTTGGGGCTTTTAGAAGAATGCAATGCATTTATTTAGAAGAACAGTAGTATTCTTTATTAAACAAACTGGGTACTGTCACTGCTTGTGCTGAATTAATTATGGACTATATTATCATTTGGGGGATAGGCAGCAACTGACAGAAAATGCCACGAGATAATATTGCAAGCCAAAAAATATATCAATGAATCACATTTTAAATGCTGTCCAAAAAGCAATGTATTCTTTACTCTTTTCAAAAAAGTACAAAATCAATGGATTCTGGTTTAGTTTTGCAAATTGTCCCACAGAGAGTCCCATACTGCAAAGGTGCCTCAAAGCTTCTCTGTTAGGTAAAAGTATGTATTGTGAGGGTTTTCTAGAGGAACAGAATCAATGGGAAGTGTGATTATAAAAAGGGGATCTATTAGATTGGCTTATATGAGCAGAATCTGGATAGTTCTCAATGACCATCTGCCGGCTGAAGAGCTAGAAGAACCAGTAGCTGCTCAGTCCAAGACGCAGAAGCCCCAGAACAAGAGGGATCAACAGTGCTACCCTAGTATGAGACCAAGGCTTCTGGAAACTCCCTGGAGAATCACTGGCAGAGTCTGCTTTTGAAAGAGTGAAGAAGCTAGAATCTCATGTCCTCAGACCATTGGAGCAGCAATCAAGAACCCATTCAAGAAGACTAGAGCTTTGCATCTGCATCTGGTTCCTTGTTCTTCCAGCTTTTATTCCATTCTACTGCGTGGTGCTGCCCACACTTAGGGAGGGTATCCACTTCTGTTCATTATCCCACATTCCAATAATTCCTAGACACTCCCTCATTGACACACCCAGAAGCTTCTTAATCATTGGAATCTCTTAATCCAATCAAGCTGACAATTCAAAGTAACCATTACACGGTAGTACTCTCCATAACATTTGAAATTCTGCTATATTCCTCACCTATGAACATGGAAAGTTTTTCATGATTTACTTAAATTATGAGAGGAATGACTACAAATTGTATATTATACAGAAACATTTTAAAAATTATACACCTTAAAATTGGAAACCTTCAATCCTTAAAGCCCACTCTCCTGAATAACCATTATTAATCTGAGGCATATCTTTCCAAATATCTGGAGCCTGCCTGAGGCAGTTACATTTTTATGAGAGGAGAGAGGACTACGGATTGAACTCAGGGACACTCAACCACTAAGTACATCCCCAGCCTTAATCTGTATTTTATTTAGAGACAGAGTCTCACTGAGTTGCATTAATGCCTCGCTTTTGCTGAGGCTGGCTTTGAAATTGTGATTCTCCTGTCTCAGCTTCCTGAGTCACTGGGATTAAAGGTGTGCACCATCTCGCCCAGCAGAAGTTACATTTAAAAAAAATATTTGTTTAAATTTCAAACAAAACAAATGACTCTGGACTACATAAAAGTGAGGTATTATAAATTCACTGTAGTTTCATAGAATTTATGATGAACAATTTCAAAGAGTTTGGGAGTTTAAGATTGGGAAGCAGAAGCCACAACTATGTTCTTTTGGGGATTGTAGGAAGCTCATGTGACCTCTACATAACTATAGGAAGGGGATGTACTTTTTTGGTTTTGGATGGAAATATGAATTGAAGAAGACAGCATCTGATTGACCTAGTTTGAATCACATGCTTACTCTTTGACTAGAGGAGAGAAAGTCTGTGATAACTAACTTCGTATGTTAACATTGTTTATACCAAAACACCAAGGTATTTGATCAAATACTTCTGAATGGTGCTGTGAACATATTTTTAGATGAGGTTAACATTGGAATTAGTGGAAGTTGAGCATAGCTGATTGCACTGTCTAATGTGGGTGGACCCCATCCAATCAGGTGAAGACTTCAAGAAAAAAGACTGGCCTCCCACAAAAAAGAGGTCTTCTTCCAGGAGATCACCTGAGAACTTGAACTGTGACATCAGTTCTTCCCTAGGTCTCCAGGGTGCCAGCCCCCTACAGATTCTGGATTTGCTAGACCCCACAATCACAAGAATCAATTTCTTAATATAAATTCTCCCCCTGTTCTTCTGGGAAAAGGTAGTTTTCTAAAAAAAAAGAGATACTGTTAATGGGAACTGGATGATGAGCAACTGAAAACTCTAACATTTAAGGCATCACAAATTCTTTAGTTCTGCTGTAGCTGTCTAACAGGTCTGCCTGAAACAGAGTCAGAATGGTGTTGCACCATAGACATCAGATCATGTCACTTCCCAGTCCAACAATATGGTCATGTCTTATTGAATGATCATATTTAAGTATCTATCTTTACCAGAATCACTAAGATCTGACACAGGTGTGTATCACACCTGAATCCCTTTCCCCTCTCCTACCTGCTCCCTCATCTTCTTTCTGTCCTTTAAAATGCAACACTGTTTCAACTGAAAGTGTAAGTCATTGCATGTCCTTATTCTGGAATATTCCCTTTTGTTATTTTAATCTTCCTAACTCCTTCAAGTGCGTATGTTTCAGCTTAAATTTCACTCCTTAAGGAGGAATTCCCTGATCATACAGACCATAGTTGTCAGCTTTGCCTAGTAAGTAGATAATACATGAGTTAGTTTTATTTTCTGTATGTTATTTGACTGTGTGGAAATTTATTGCACATTCTTTTGTTTAATTGTTAACACCTATCTACCTACTCTGGAATATAAACACTGCAAACAGGAAATTTGCTGTTTTATCACAAAATCTTAGAACAGTGCTTCAGATATAGGATGCTCAAAAATGATGTACTCATTTCAAATAAGTGGAAAATTTCCTTCTCAATGTATATATATCTTATGTTTTAAACTAGCTACATACTATGACTTTTATGAATGCATCATAATTTATTTGCCTGTTTTATATCTTGCAATTTTGTGTAAAGTGTTCCTTAAAAAAAAGCAACACTAAAGAAAGAAATTAAAGAAAATGGAAAGATCTCCCATGTTCTTGGATAGGCAGAATTAATATTGTAAAATGGCCATACTACCAAAAGCGCTATACAAATTCAATGCAATTCTAATTAAAATCCCAATGATGTACCTCATAGAAATAGAGAAAGCAATCATGAAATTCATTTGGAATAATAAGAGACCCAGAATAGCCAAAGCAATTCTTAGCAGGAAGAGCAAAGCAGGAGGTATCACAATACCAGACCTCAAACTGTATTACAGAGCAATAGTAACAAAAATGGCATGGTATTGGCACCAAAATAGACAGGTAGACCAATGATACAGAATAGAAGACATAGAGATAAAGCCATATAAACACAGTTATCTCATACTAGACAAAGGTGCCAAAAACATACAATGGAGAAAAGATAGCCTCTTCAACAAATGGTTGTGGGAAAACTGGAAATCCATATGCAACAAAATGAAATCAAACCCTTCACTCTCACCCTGCACAAAACTCAACTCAAAATGGACCAAGGACCTAGGAATTAGACCAGAAACCCTACACCTAATAGAAGAAAAATAGGTCCAAATCTTCATCATGTTGACTTAGGACTGGACTTCCTTAACATGATTCCAAAGGCACAAGAAGTAAAAGCAGGACTCAATAAATGGGATAGATTCAAACTAAAAAGGTTTTTCTTAGCAAAGAAAACAATAAACAATGTGAAGAGAGAGCCTACAGAGTGGGAGAAAATCTTTGCCACAGGCACATGAGATACAGCACTAATCTCCAGAATTTATAAAGAACTCAAAAAACTTTACACCAAGAATACAAGTAACCCAATCAATAAATGGGCTAAGGTACTGAACAGACACTTCACAGATCTATATGCAATCAACAGATTTATGAAAAAAAATGTTCAACATCTCTAGTAATAAGAGAAATGCAAATCAAAACTACCCTAAGATTTCATCTCACCCCAATTAGAATGTCTATTATCAAGAATACAAGCAACAATAGGTGTTGGCGAGGATGTGGGGAAAAAGGTACACTCATACATTACTGGTAGGGTTGCAAATTGGTGCAGCCACTCTGGAAAGCAGTATGGAGATTCCTTAGAAAACTTGGAATGCAACCACCATTTGACCCAGCTATCCCACTCCTTGGGCTATACCCAAAGGCTTATAATCAGCATACTACAGTGACACAGCCATCAATGTTTATAGAAGAATAAAATTATGGCTTTCACAGATAAAAAGATGGAGTTGAAGAATATCATGCTAAGTAAAATAAGTCAATCACCCAAAACCAGAGGCCAAATGATTTCTCTGATAAGTGGATGATGATACATAACAGGGTGGTGGGAGGGGATACAAGAATGGAGAAAGGATGTATGTGGAGAGGAAAATGAGGGGTGGGAAGAGGCAGGGAAAGGAAAGATAATAGAATAAGTCAGACATCATTACCCTATGTACATGTATGATTACACAAATTGTGTAACTCTATTTCATGTACAACCAGAGAAATGAAAATTGAACCCCATTTGTATACAATGACTCATTATAAAAATAAAATATTAAAAATAAAAAAGCATTCCACTGTGTAAAAAAACTAAAGAAAATTTAAACTTTGGTAACAGATATATTTTCAATTGAAATTTATTGTTAGCAAAATCAAATAAGTTAAATATTCCTTTGCTTAGTTCTTGGTTAAAATGAATACTGAAGGACATAATAATTCATTTAAATAGTTTTACCTATGTTGATGCTTTTGGGTAGCCAAAAGATGGTTTTGAATACAGAGGGATCATTAGAGAAGCAATTACAGAAATAATACTAGAAAAAGTGATAAGTACAGCTTGTGAGATTATTTCATGTACACCTTTATCTTTTAGAAACCATAATATCTAGAGTTGACTTGCTAGTAAAGCTTTATTTATGAAAATATATTAATTCTCTTCTAAGATAGTTCTAAACCAATTTGATTTGTAGGCAGCCTAATAGTAATCTCTCTGCTTTGCACTTTGTTTACTAACATATTCTCAAAAAATACTCACAAATAAGGGAAACAAATAGAAAATGGGTGAAATAACTGATTTGTTTACTTTCAATTATGTTATGGTAGTTCACTGTTGCCTTCAAAACCTTTAGAGGGACTCATATAGAAGCCACTAGCACCTCTTGTTCTGGCTTCTACTTTTGCTTCTTATAGCCCATTTTTCATGAAACAGACAGAGTGATATTTTAAAAGCATGAAGCTCAAGTTACTCTCCCTTGTTAAAATACTCCAGTAGCTTCCAATTATGTTAAAAATGAAGTCCCAATGGCATACCAGGTACACATGATTTAATTCCTGTATATCTGTGCTTTTATGCTGTGACTTTTACCCTGTTCCTTGTACCTTCCAAGTTTGCTTTCCATCTAAGCCTTTCCTGTTCATTTGACTATAAAACTCTTCTGAGTCCTTTTGATGACTGGCATATTCTCAACAATCAAACCCAGGGTTCAGAATACAAAATCACATCTTCATTTTCCTAATCATCCTTCGTAACTTTCTTTAAAGAATAATGAAAAATTCATATAGAATAATAAAAAAGCTTTATTAGCTTTTAATTGATATAAAATGGTGAATAAAATATACAACAGTCCTGATGTCATTTTATTGAGACTTCCTCAAGATTGCAGTGAGTTTGTGGTAAGTTGATTATTTAAGGTGAAACATTGATATAGGGCAATAAATAATACACAAGACAGTTGTTTTCATCCTAATGAAATTGAAAAAATCTGCTATGTCAAGGTAATCAAAGAATAATTACTATAGGTACTATAAATATTTATATGGATAATGTCAGAGTTGTAATAAACATTCAAAGAACTTTAAATCCCCAATCATTAAATCCTTGGCAGACTATTTATCTGAAGACATGAAATGAAAAAGCACTTATTCCTAAAAATATTACTCTTAAGGTGACATTCTCATACAAGAGAAAAAGTAGGAAATGTAAATGATTTAGGTATGCCTCTGCCAGGAAGTGTCTCCTTAACGTGATTTGAGAGTCCTCTAAAAGAGTTTGCATTTATCAGCATGGCAGGTATACACTGGGTTCAAGAGTTATTTAAAATACTACAATCTAACTCAGAATGCTTATTTCTCAGTCTGTTTGCTTTGATAAAAAGTGTCACAAAAAAGGAATTTCTTGGATTGTATATACCTAGGTTATAAATATTTTCTGTGTTCAGAAGCAATTTTATGTTATGTGATGTTTAAGGACAGTGCATACCAGATTGATAACTCACATTTGGTCCTAAAAATGTGTTCTCTTGTATACATTTCAAAATATATCACCTATGAAGCACATGTGATATGACTTTAGGTTCTGTTACTCTAGATTGAGTTCTAATTATTGTTGCTGTAAAACAGCTGTGCATTTCCATGTATTGAAATGTGCAGAGGAGTTTAGATACGTATGCATTTGGAAGACAAAAGAGGATAGGCCATCACCTACTTTCAAAATAGTTGTGCTCCAAAAATTAGTCATTTATTAGATGTTTGGAATATGGAACATATTTTCTTGGAAATGATGTTGTCAATGATAAGTAGGGAAACCCCTCAAAACACATAAACATCTGTTTTACATTTTTTTTCAGTCTTTAGAAATATAAATGCATTTTTCTTTGGGAAAAATATATATACAGTTATATATACACAGAGATCCAGCATGGAATGACAACAGTAATTTTATCTTCTCAGCAGTTCTCTGGTGCTTACACTGTACTATGCTCTTTCATCTGCTGGTTGGTGGGATCCATTTTGTGTCAAAGAATGTTGCAATTCTTAAAGCTGAAAGCTAACAGTCAAGGCTAGCTTTAAGCACATAGAAATAACACATTATTTAATAAACCTTCTTCTTTTTTTGTTACCCATATGGAATTGAGCTATAAAAGTAAGAAGAAGGGAATATGTCTTACTTTTCCTCTCCTCCTTTCTTTCTTTCCTCTTCATTTTAACTTTTAAATGCAAACAGAAAGCATTGTAAGGGAAAGTTGTAAAATTCCCCAAAGGAGACTTAAGTTCAAAGGAGGAACTGAGTATTAGTATACTTACCATGTGTGAACTATGTTATATAAACTATCTGATTACCGTATAACAGAGTTGTCTCAGTACACTGAGGCTGCTATGAAAACATATTGCAATCTGGGTGGCTTATAAACAGTAAAAAAAAAAAAATTATTTCTCACAATTCTAGAGATTGGTAAGTTTATAATCAAAGTATCAGAAGGTTCACTGGTGGGGCCTGCTTTCAGACCCACAGATTGCTGAGAGGGGCAAGGTGGCCTCTTTTATATTAAGAGCACTAAGCCCATGCATGAAGATTTCACCATCATGTCCCAACCCCCTCCTAGAGGCCTCCTACTTCCTAATACCATTATCTTGGGGATCAAGAATTCAACACATGCATTTTGAGGATCATAAGAATCAGAATACAGTACAGTTGGAATTCAAAATCTGTAATCACAAAATGGAAGTGTCTCACACATACTTTATGTATGCTGAATTTTCTCTGTATGTTACAACAACTAGTATCTCAGAATCTAGCATAAGTTTTCAACCTGATTTTACTATCTTTAAGCGAAGGGATCAAAACACATTTCCAGGAAGTAAATGAATAACAATTGGTTTTCATGTGTCTAACCGTGAAATATCATCTTGAAATTAAAAAGAAGAGTGAAAGTTTTGAAAATCCACATTCCCATTGTCCGAATGACTAAAAGTATTCCTGTTGCTGAGAGAAGCAAGTATGTTGTGTTGATTTTAAAAGAAATTTTAAAATAGTTTTAAATTTTATTACTAAGAGTAATAGTATTTAATTTAGGTACTATTGAAAAAGTAAAAAACTACAATGTGGTCATTTTAACAATCACTGCAACAGTTCTGTGAAAATTTGAAAAGGGCATATAAGGAAAATAAAAAATACCTGAAAGAAAATCAATTGAAAGTAATTCATCCCTTTTAGAGAAAGCAATGTTACAATGTATCACGTGAGGAACCCTCTTTAGGACTGAGGCAATTTATTTTCCCAAATACCTCCTTTCCTCTATGCTAGAGATGTGACTGGGTGATGGAAATTACTCAAGTCCCTCAGGAGGAATTGCTGTCTTCATAGGGAAGTTCTTCCAATCTTATAACCCATTCCTGGTAATACCTGATCAGAGCTTGTCAAGTGAGCTGGGAGTGTATAGGAAGGCCTGGTCATCTTGCCTCAATGTACACTGCACATTCTGGAAGTTACCTTTAGTATCTGTCGTGATTTGATTTGTCTCTCTGAACTGTATCTTTTCAATTCCTTCCTCTGTCCAGTTCTACTTCTTTTGCTCCTCTATAAGTTTAGTCCCCTATAAATTTTCTACAGACAAATCTGAGTCTGCTTTCCCAGAAACCATCCTAATTCAGAAAGCTATTTTACTTTTCCCAAAGAAACCCCTAAATAGTTATTGTGTTTTATATAAAAAAATGATAGAATATTCATATTCTGGATAGGATTGATTAGCACTTTATAAGAAATGTAAGTCTTATGTAATAAGTATGTTCAAGCATCTGACCCTTCTTCAAACTCCCTAATTTTTGGATAAGACCTGGGAATTTGAGTTTCAGCCCCTGGGGATTGTGACTCAGTATGTCTGAGATAAGTTCTACAGAATTTGTATTTTGGAAAAAAATTATGTAGGAATGTTTAAATATCTACAAATACAGAGACAAGAGTATCATGAACACCTACAAACTCATTACTCAGCTTAAACAGTTTCAATTCATGGGCAACATGGTTCAACTCTATCTCCTCTTATCCTTCTCCCCATAACAATTTGAATTATGTCTCAGATTTCATCTCATTTTATCTAAATATGTTTCAGTGAGTATCTTGAAATCATGTCATTCCACAGTGCCATTAACACAAATGGGTTTTGTATTTTACATGTGTCAAAATAATTCCAATAATTTGGAAGTATTGAGACCTCATAGATTAGTTATGGACTTAATATATGAAAAATTTTGGTGGAGGATTAGTGTGTGTGTGTATGTGTTGTGTGTATGCATTTTGTGTGTGTGTGTGTGTGTGTGTGTGTGTGTGATCTCTTTTAAGTAACCATTTTTGAATTATGATAAGAATATACTTTGTCAAGTCCTAAAATCATCAATTGCAGGCTAATATTTGGTGATTATACCTTTAATTTAGGAGATTTGTATATTTTGCTATCTTGATGATTTCTACTGGATAAATTATTAATGATAAGTATAAGATTTCTTTGAGAAAGAGTAACAACCACTAACCTTAACCAGAAAAATTTAGTATAGGCCAGTTACAACTGCTTCATTTGTTATCAGATCTTCTGTCAATAACCTTGACATTGTAGCTTAATGGCCGTAACCTTCTTTGAATTGGTAAAAGGATCTCTCTCTCTTTCTTTCTCTTTCTTTGCTCTCTTTTCCCTACTCCCTTTCTCTATCCTTTCTTTCTCTCTTTTCTGTTTCTCCTTCCTCTCTCTTTTTTCTCCTCTCATCATTATCACAAACTACTCAAAACAGGTATCCTGAACGTTTGGTCCCCTCATAATTTGGAGAAGTGCTTATGATGATATTAAGTTCTATGGATTTTCTTAATCCTAGATATTTTATCTATTGTCCAGAATCCCTTTCTAACCAGAGTATATGGTCTATACTCTGTATATACTCATAAGTATATGTTGCTATACCTATGAATGCAGAGAGAAGTTCGATTATCTTAAATAGAAGTGAATCTCAAATTTTTATTAATTTGGCATTTAGAATCAGACAGAATTAATACCTCTTAATTAAACCAATGACAGAAATTAGTATATGAAATTCGTCAGAATTACATGAATAGATAAACATAGGGAATGCCTATAAAACCCTCTCACCCTTTAAAAAGTCATGTCATGACTAGCTCCAGAACAACTAAAATGGGCAAAAATTAATCTTATTGAAAAAGTATATGCAGAGGCTATATTGGATTCCTGGAAGTATCAATGACCCCTGAAAAGTAAAACATTAATACTCACCTAGGCAGGAGTTCAGATATACCAAGTTAACAAGAGGAAAATTAGGTAATGAAATTCAGGTATGCAGAAAAAAAAATTTTAGTATGTCTTTTTCAAGAAATATGCTACACCATGCAGAACTTCAATATTTCTAATATAATTACTATAAATCAAACAAACAGAATAGCAAAATTGATATATGTCATAAAATCTCTGATTAATCATCAGAGGGAAAATGTTTTGGGATGCAAAACTCATGTTTTGGTGATAGTTGTCTAAACTCCTTTTATACTTAATGCATTGATGGATTTATAATTCATAAAACTTGAAAATAATAGTTTAAGGTGTCAATAAATTTAAACAAAAGTATAACATAATTTTGAAAATGTATAGCAAATAAAAGTTTAGGAAGTATCAGAGGTCTTGAACATAAATTAACTAAAATATTTAATGTTTAACATATTGATCTGTGTCATACCTTACACTACTTTTTGTATTTACTCTTCTCATTTACCATCTACATTATGATGCAAAGATAACTGTTTTCTAAGTGTAGTAAAAGGAATTTGAACATATGATGAGAATCAGAAGTTCATATCTAAAATATCAAGAAGACTCATATTTTTTCTGATAGAAATACAAACTTCTATAAAATAGTTATACTGTTCATGTTTTTATTGTGTTCATCCTATCAGTCTACAGATGCTATTGAAATGTGGTATTTTGAAAGGTGACGGCTAATTTTGTTTTGTTGTTTGCACAACCTATATATAAAATGTTAAAAACAAAAAAGTATGGACC
Source organism: Sciurus carolinensis (assembly GCF_902686445.1). Taxonomy (NCBI): domain Eukaryota; kingdom Metazoa; phylum Chordata; class Mammalia; order Rodentia; family Sciuridae; genus Sciurus; species Sciurus carolinensis. The sequence goes on along the minus strand of NC_062217.1, from coordinate 106,939,444 downwards.
TAGAACTAAAAGAAGCTTTCATTATAGATAATTTACTTTCACATGAAGTCAAACAGACACAACAGGCAAGACCAATAGGTTCTTGGTAAGTATTTATTGACTATAATTGGGCCAAAAATATTAACCTTTAAAATTTTATTGAATAAAATTTGTCGGAAACACTTCCTTTCATACAAAACTGTCATAATCAGCATAAAACTGTACCTTATTTGTATTATGTTGATGGGTATGATGAATCAATCACTTTGTTTGGTCTTTGAGCCTTTTGAGTAGACTACAGTGTGGAGATAATGATGAAGCTGTCTTACCCCTGAAGCAGGGAACTGGGTCTGCTAGAGGTTTTCCTCTAGATTAATTACATATTCTCCCTTTCATGGCAGAAAGGTATCATATAATGAATGTCTAGGGTGGAATGAGGAAACCTGTTATTAGAGGAGCAAATGTGTACCAAGGACTTATTTGGCCAATTTGACCAGAATGGACAGCTCTGTAAGGACAGAAAAGCCAGCCCACCCAGAGGAGTCAATACTACATCTGAAAAATCATTATTACTTTTTCTGTGAAGACTTCAACCTTTATTTCAGACCTTTATGAAAGCTGAATGACTTGGGTATCAAAGACATATCTGTGAGATAAGGTAATGAACTCCTCAGATATTCCTTTCACTCCTGCTTAGATCTTAAAAGTAGAACTTTGTTAATGTACTTATGATACACTATAGAAAGACCCTAATATGTGCCACAGTACTTTTAGTCATCAAAATAATGCCTTGAGTATAAATACATGGTTTTGAAAAAGTTGAACAACTAGACTCTGCTATTTATAAATGTAATTACACTCAGAGGGTAGCTACTTTGAAATAATGTCTTCAAATTCATTTCCCTGATTAAGAAGGAAAAATGATTTAACAAATATCCATAGGTAGATACAAACCTAGATCCATTCCTGAAAACTTTGAAAAACTGGTCTTATTTTCTAGTTGACTCTAATCCATCTTATTAAAAATCACGTAAAATCTTTATTATAATTTTAATTTTGGCATTTCCTTTTTGAATCTGTGTATCTTCCCAGTCCTCCTGGGTCTAAAACATCAAGTGAGGCAAGTCACTTAATCCATTTTATTTCATCAAAAATGCCAGATTCCTAGTTTTATTTCAGCATACAGGAAGAAGCATTAATAAGATATTTTTGTTTGTTAGTATTGTTCCTTTCTTTATATTTCCTAGTTAACACTTTGACATGAGAATGACGATAAAAACAAAATAACTATTTGCATTTATTGTTATGGAGAAATATCAACATGTATAGCTGTTTCCCAGAAAATAGACTGGAAATCCTTGTGCTCTAGTAAGACGTGACTTTGAAGGCCACCTCTTACTGATATTGAGCTCATTTTCATAATAGTACCAGTACCTGTAATTTTTCCACAATGTGACAGGTGATGGCATTGTTTAATTACAAAGTATTATTAAATTTCCCTTGTTAATGACTGTAAGTTCAGTTTAGCTATTTTCTAAGGATCATAAAATGAGAGTGAAGGTTAAAAAACATTGAAAATGAAATAGGAGTAAGAAATGCTCTTTCTCCTATTCCTTTTTTAACAAAATGAGAATACTGTGGAGTCCAACTTTGCTGAAATATCATCATGTAGTAATGGGATAGATTTGCAATCTTCCAAAATACTACATAAATATTATCCTAGATTCTCTCTTCTTTCAGTCTCTGCAGGAAGAGACTGAAGCATATGTATAACCTATAGAATTCTGAAATATTGCTAGCTTTTTGCATGGATTCAGGTGATGACTCTATTTCCTGCCTTTCTCTATATTTTTTTCTTTGTGATGGCTATTTTTTCTAAATTTACCCAGTGAATTTGTCCTCTTACCCATCTTGAAATTATCACAATTTTTTTCTTTTTAATTTTATATGTAAGCTTTTTTTTACACTATCCTTCCAAAGGTATTTACCTTTGGTAGTTTACAAAAATCATGAACTCAAGTACAGTGCAGCTTGATAAAATTTCCAAATATTGTTAATACTTTAATCCACAATATGGCTATTTGGGTCTACCTATGGTCAATAGTCATTTGAACTTTCAAAATCATTTTAGTAGAATCCCAAAGTCTATAATTTAACACAAGTCCAACAAATTATTTATTTCCACCTCAAATATAAACTTAGTACCTTAATTATAAATCTAGCCAAGTCTAGATTAGTTTAAATCCCATGAATAGACAAGACTTAAAAAGAGGGGCCAGGGTTGTGGCTCAGTAGTAGAGCATTTGCCTGGCATGTGTGAGGCACTGGGTTCCATCCTCAGCACCACATAAAAAATAATAAATAAAAAAGGCATTGTGTCCTTCTACAACTAAAATAATTTTTAAAAAAGAATAGAGAAGATACCTTAAATTTTGTTTAGCTTTACTTGGTATTAGAAAAATATTATAAGATTAACAGTACCCTTTGAATAATATATAAGCAGTAAAAAAAATCACTCTCTAAACTTGTGGGTTCCCTTTCTTTATGTTCATATCTTGGATATTATTCATCTTTAAATTTTTGATCCTACAGTAAAGTTCTAGCTTTTTCTGCTCCAGTGTATGGTATGGTAAAGATGTTAGTCTCTCTCATTTCTCTCTCTCTCTCTTTTTTTTTAACTTCTCCTTCTTCTCCTCCTCCTTGTCCTCCTCCTCCTTGTCTCTCTCTTCCAGGGATTTAAAAATTTTTATGTGCATCAGAATTAAACAAACTTGTTAAAACAGTGGTAATGGGGTTAAAGGGTTTCTAATTCCATAAATCTGAATGAATCCTGAAAATGTGCATGTTTCCAGGTGATGCCGAGATCAAACAGAACCACAGCTGTAGTCCCAGAAAAGTATTTTAGGTCATTTTCACCATGAATAGATTAAATAAATGCAAGAGTGTTTGTTTTTGTTTTGATTTTGGTTTTTGGTACTGAAGATTGAACCCAGGGGTGCTCAACCACGGAGACACATTCCTAGACTTTATTTTTTGTTTTGAGATAGGGTCTCATTAATTTGCTTGAAGCCTTGCTAAATTGGTAAAACTGAACTGGATCCTACCTCAGCCCCACAAGCCGTGCACTATCATGCCTGGCTATCCAAGAGTTTTATTGAAATTTTATTAACAAATTTTTCAGCAGCAAATGTTAAAGAGCATTTTGCATGTCCACAAAATCAATTGCTACTTAGGTTCCAGAAATTAAATTTTGATGTAAAATTATGGTCACAACATCTTTAAAGAACTGAATCAAGATCTCTTTAAACTGACACATGCAGGTGTTATTTCTTTTATTACCTTGGTGGGAGAATATTTTTGATGAGCTACTGGATGTCTTGTTTCTTCAATATATACAACATTACTTTAAATTAAGGACCTGGTATTTATATGCAATTACATAATAGTCATGTTGTACTGACATGGCAAGAATTACAGTTTAGTATAAAGTACTTTATTTCCAAATTTATTAATCTCATTTATAGATGATGTTACTCAAACATCCATCCTGATGTATAGTTATCTTGACAAGTTTGAATAAGACTTAAATGCTAAATAGAGGAAACTGGGAAATAAATTACAAAATAAAAAGTCCACTTCTCCTAATAGTAGAATCTACTTACATGGTGTACCCTGAACACATTTACATAGAAATTCTACCACTATTGATCATAAGAAGTTCATTTTGGAGAATACTCCAAAGATAATTGTAATTTAAAATAGCATCTTAGACTGTTCTTAAAACCACTTAGGAAGTGAAATTGTTAGTCATTTCTCAGCATTACAGCTGCATATATCTGACCCTTGGGTTGACACGAGACTAGAAGGGGAAGGATTCTAGGCCAGAATGTTCTTGTTTGGAAGACACTTTCAAATTCTAGACTTTAAAAAAAGGGATTTTGCTTCAGAGTGTAGCCTTTGTTCGGTAAGTGTTGCAGTTTATTCAGTGCTACTGTATGTATAGTTTAAAACTTAAGTCCTTGTTGGAAACATCTAGTGTTTCTAGATGTTTAAAGGTACATGGTAAAAGTAGAGGACTAAAGTGATGCCTTTTAAGTATTTTTTGTTACTATATAGGAATGGTTGCCATTTAGAAGAAAGGAATTGTTGAACTTGAGGTCTTGGAGAATATGTGGAAGATTCACTGGGTGGTGGTGGGAGGAATGAGAAAGTATGCATAGAGAAGCACTCTGTGCCCTTAGATTAGTTCCAATTGTCTAGCCATTGTTATGTGTGCATTTTAGTTAATATTGCTGGGTATTAATGGATAAGTCCTAATGCCCAAAGTTTGTTAGAAGTAGCAAAATAATCCATATATAAATATTCTTTTGTTAGTTTTTAGGAAGAACTGTCTTCTGGGAATGACCCTTGTTAATCCACCTCTTGGAGCTAGGGGTAGTCCTGAATTTAGTCACTGGAATGGTGCTGAGGGAGAAGAGAAAGGGTGAGGGTACGTGCTCTTTGCTAGTACCTCCATATCTGGAAGGCAGGTTTAGATTATAACCATAGATCTATAAGCATTTTTGGTAAAGTACTTGTGTTTATTGTGCACAAAGTTCATACTTTATTTCACAACATCTAAGCTTTCTAAATGTCCTGACAATGAATCATAAAAGTAGAGCTAGTGAATTAGACAATTTGTAAATAACTTTTTGTTATAATTGATAGAAAAGGTGCATCTGGGACATGGAATTGCTTTGTCTCTGGGTAGTGTGTATCAGGACTTGCTCGTTAGGCTGGCAGCAGAGGGGCACAGGGGCACACACAGGGAAAGATGGGAGCAAGTGCTCAAGGATTGTCATTTCCATGTGAGCCACTGGTGTGTGCATCTTCTGGCTGTACTATAGGAATACTTTAATTCACTGGGAACATGCATTCTTGCTAATACTTTAGTAGTAGAAATCTGGTAATGAAACAAGCTTGGTGTATCCTGTTGCTTTGTCTCATTTTAAATTGAGCATTAAGGGAATGCATTATTTTAGTTGTAACTCTGCCAATATGTCTATCAAGAGGCCTGTTGCCATTTCTGTCTTCAGTGAAATTTTTGTCCCCAAGAAAGGATAACAGATTGAGTTGGTATAGTGTATTCTTGGATATCAAAAATACTCATGTAGCTTTGGGATTTTGAATTGGTGAATATTCATTATGTGTGGAAAAGCATGATACACACTACAATCTGAATCACACAAAATGGGATATTGTGTATGTATACGCACGACCTGGAGGGACACGTTCAACTAAGCTGCTTGTGACTGGATGACTTTGTTCTTTGCTTGTGTTTTTATTTTTCCTGTAATGCACACATTAACATTTAAAAAATAAATGCTATTTAAAAAAAATAGCATCTTAGATTTTTTATGTTGTTTATAGTATTAGTGGTCATATTTTCATTTAATTAACTTTGCCAAAAAAGAAGAGTAAAAGTCCAGTTTGAAAGCAAATAGAATTGTTGCCTTATCCATAAACCTTTTCTATGTTACTATTCAAACATATGCAGCAAAGACTCTATGTGAAGTTTGTTAACTGTGGGCTTTTCAAAAAATTTTGTTTTCTCAGTTTTTACATCATGGTAAACATAAAAGTAGATGTTATAGCCAATTTCCTTTAAAGGTTACAAACTTGGTGCAAAGGTAGGAAATTTAAAACTCCATTCCCAAATTGCAAACAGTTCATATAAACAGGCTGAACATTCCTCTGCCTAATTAAAAAATGAGGTTATATTCCCTTATATCATTAATTTCAAGTCAAATTTTGGGGCATATTAATAAAATAAAAATTTGCATAATGCTTTCAACAATTTAGAGCTAGAAAGTCAACAGCTCTTATAAGCAAAGGTATATTTAAGGAATTTTTTTTTTTAGTTTTATGCAAGTTTCTGGGTTGTATTGATTCAATTAGGCAAATATTATTGTTTTATAGACACAGAATTTGCTTTACACTGTGGTTATGTTTGTGTTTGATGTATCTATGGCCCAGCAAAGTGGAGAAACAGGACAATTACATATTTTAAAATGCTGGTATGCAAAATCTCCTTTGAGGGGGAACATCTACAAACAGCACTGACCCCTTGAAGGAACTAAGGAAATAATCATAGAACTGAGGACTAGAAAATATAAATATACAAGGAATCCAAAAGGAAAGAGGGAAAAGAACAAGACTTCATAGAAAGGCAGGAGATATATGGCTATTGAGATTAAAATTTCAAAGCAAGGCAGTGTATTATGAGCTAAAAGCAAGAAGCGAAGTAGATACAAGCATTAACATACACCCCAAATTAATAATCATTCCAGAAATTAGCAATGAAAGAAAGAGGATTAAGAATCAAAGTGAAGAACATTGTCAGATATCAGCACCCTGGGGGTGTTCTAGAAATGGCATTAAGGATATGTTTTAAGGTAGAGATGCCCATTTGTGGTTAGAGCCCTGACTTCAAAAGGGTCTTTCCTTCCACTGAGTTGCTGTAGGAGGAAATAAAAGCTGGAATGTTTGCTAATCAATTTCTAACCAAAAACCAAATCAAAACAAAATGAAAATAAATAGAGTATCACCATAAATAGGCAGTCTTCATTCATCTCTAAAATACAAAGATATTTAGAAGGAAATGGTTAGAAGGTTTACAATAAATCCATTGACCTTATAAGTGACCTTGATTTCCTTATTTTGAATTAGCTCATTCTAATGTGTAAAGTTCCTTATAATAATTAAAAGGTAAGGGAATGAGAAGCTTGAACACATTTTCAGCACAAGCGTAATATGTAAGGGGATGACTTTGACAATACTGATCTTATATTTGTATCATTTTAGTGGGACATGTCTTTTAACTACATCAAAACAAGTTTTGATCAATTAATCACTTTCTAGAAAGTCTCAGAGCACTCTAAAAATATAAATGTCCAAAATTTCTTTTTCTTTCCCCCTTTCCTGATAAATCAAATGTCTACTATATGCAGTCACCTGATAAGTGTTTTAAATAAATGTCACTGTAAACAACTGAGGCATAAAAAGGTTAAAATTATAAAGAAGCGAGTTCCAGGTAATTAATTTTTATATGTCTAAGACTGCTCTAAGAAGGGCAGAGATAATTAAAAGAAACTGCTGCTAATTGTAATGGGAAAGTGAATGAGATTTGAGAGGGCAATCAGTATCACATTCCCTTTAAGAAATGTGTGATATCTGGAAAGAGTTATTAGGAAGGAAAGCTATCTTTTCTCATATTTAGATGGCAAATTAATAGAGTGTTGACACAAAGTAAAGTAGTTTTCTTATTATATAAAACTGATACCCTTCCTGTACCCTTCTCCACCATAGAACCTTCTCAAAACTAGCACCATTTCTTTGAAAAATGTAAATTTACACTTTTTTAATTATTAATATCTAACACCACTGTGTATTTTGTGCTTTATTGGGGAGATGAGAAATGCTTTCATTATCTTTGAACATTTTTAGACTTTGGAGTGATATGAATATCAATATATTTAATTTCCTCATGTAAATAAGAAACCATTTTACCAGCAGAACATATTGTGCAATTTAAAGATGAAATTGTGATTATGCCCATAAAACAGCTTCTGCACCTAGCATGCCCAACTGTATCACTATTTATCTATTTATGTTATTTGTATTTATTATTACTACTTTAATGTTGATATTTTCTAATATTCATTTGTTTTTTTGTTCATTTTGTTATGCACTATATATATATTAGCAGTGAGATGATAGCAAGTATATAAACAGGAAAGCTTAGAAGCAAGTCCAAAATCATATACTATATATATATAATACACAAATGAATAGTTCTGGAGGTATAACAAATAAGTGCAGAAAACTAAGGATGAGGTAGGTTGAAGTAGGTCTCAAATTAGGAAGGATTGAAGTGCAGATTTGCAGAATTAGGAAAAAGGTGTTGGAGTAAGCTGAGCAAATAGAATGTATTAGAAAAGATGCATATGTGGAATTTAATTAGTTTTGAAATGTATACACACTGCATGTTGTGAGACTCCACAGGATATATATATAAAGAGAAGAAAGTAACTGAACATTCATGCCCAAAATATAGTGCTATAGTTCAAAAAATACTCTAATCTCCCCTTCATCTCAATACCTCTTCAGAGGTCCCAAAGAGGTCCCAATTGTCTCTTGATTCAAGTTATATAACTCCATCTTGCTTTTTTCCCTGAACTTTTAAAGACCCCAATATTTGAGCTACTAATTCACCCTCATGTTAATAATGATATATGAGAGAGAATAAATAATTTTCACCTTTCATTATACTAAAATGAGAAGAGGTTTTTTAAAATATTTACCACAATACAAGTGTTAAAACTTAAATGCCTTATTAAAGGTCCATGGGATAAAATGAAATAAATTTATACTTCTAGGGATGATGTCAGGGTTCACTGATTAGAAAATGACTAGAAATTTTTTTGAAGATCAGGCCAATTACTGATTATATTCAGAATAAATAGATGTTGCTGAATCTCTCCTTTTAATATGATATTTTGAATAGTATAAAAATAATGGAACCAAGTCTATAGTATTGTAGTAGGGATTCAATGAGTTAGAACATAAAATACTTGTACCAAGAACTCACACCTGAGAAGCTAGCTTTGGCTTTTGTTATTATTTTATCTTTATCATCTTCATTTCATATCTATATACTGAAAAATATCTGTATTTGTCTTTTGTTGTACCTCTCCCCTGACCCAAAAACCTTCATATCCAACTCTTCATAAACCCAGTTGAAAGTCTAATGAGCATCTCCAATTACCTTTGTCTACTGTTTTCTCCATCTCCATTTCTTGAAGCCATAAACCTTAGTGTCATCTTAGGTTCCTCTATATCCCTCTCCTTCTACAATTTTTTGTGAATGTTTCTGAATAATGTTCCACCTCCACAATTCACCCACCTAAACCACCATTGCTTAAGTCTAAAGGGTAGTCATAACTGCAGCATTAAAGATAAGTGGGTCTGACAGTGCTCTCTGTTTCATTCTCCAGAGGCCCCAATGAGATCCTTTTTTATTTGCATTTTTAAAAATTTGTTCTTTTTAGTTACATATGACAGCAGAGTATATGTTGACATTTATACAGACATGGAGTACATCTTACTCTAATTAGGATCCCAGTCTTGTGGTTGTACATGTTGTGGAGATTCACTGTGGTGTATTTATACACACAAACACACACACACACACACACACACACATACACACACACAGGAAATTTAATTCAGATTCATTCCTGTCCCCCTCCCTTCCCTTTATTCCCCTTTGTCTATTGTACTGAACTGCTCTTCCCCCCACACCCTTTTTTTTCTTTTTTTTTTTTTTTTTAGCATCCTCCTACCAGAGAGAATGTTCCACATTTGGTTTGGGGGATTAGCTCATTTTGCTTAGCATAATAGTCTCCAGATCCAGTCATTTACCAGCAAATATCATAAAGTCATTCTTTTTTATAACCGAGTAATATTCCATTCTTTAAATATATCACTTTTATTTTTTTTTTATCCATTCATCTGTTGAAGGGCACCTTGGTTGATCTCATCACCTAGGTATTGGGAATTGAGATGCTATGAACATTGGATATGGCCGCTTCATGATATTATACTGATTTTAAGTCCTTTGGGTATAAATAGAGGAGTGAGATAACTCAGTCAAATGGGGGTTCCATTCCAACTTTTCTAAGGAATCTCCTTACCACTTTCCAGAGTGGTTACACCAATTTTCAGTCCCACCAGAAATTTGAGTATAACCTTTTCACAACATCCTTGCTAAAATTTGTTACTAGTCTTGATTGTTGCCATTCTGACTGGAGTGAGATGAAATCTAAGTGTAGTTCTAATTTATATTTCTCTAATTGTTGCAGATGTTGAACATTTCATATGCATTTGTTGACCATTTGTATTTCTTGTTCTGTGAAGTGTCTGTTCAGTTCCTTTGCCCATTTATCGATTTTATTTTATTTTTGGGGGGGGGGTGTTAAGCTTTTCGAGGTCTGTGTATAGTCTGGAAATTAATGCCCTATCTGAGGTCCGTGTGGTTAATATTCTCTCCCATTCTGTAGTATCTCTTCACATTCTTGATTGTTTCCTTTGCTGTGAAGAAGCTTTTTAGTTTAATACTGTCCCATTTATTGATTTTTTTATTTTATTTCTTGCACTTTAGGAGTCTCATTGAGGAAGTTGGTTCCTAAGCTGACAGGATGGAGTATTGGGCATACACTGTATTCTAGTAGGTATAGGGTTTCTGGTCTAATGTTACTTTTAAAACAAGGTTCAGCTCTATTACATGTCAGTTCAAAATATCCCAATAGTTTCCCATATCATTAGAGAAAATTTTGTGTTTTTAAAATAACTAGTGTTTTCTCTCCTCTTCTATGACTTCATGTTTCCTCACAGATCTTTTCAAACAGCTTTAAAAACGAAAAACAGATATCACTGTCTCTGCCTTACAACCTCTTTTTCTTGCTTGATAAGGTTGCCAGGTAGATAAGGATACAGACTTGATTGATAGGGACTCCTAGTCAATTTCAAATTTTACATAAGCAACATTTTTTAGTATAATTATTTAGTGTAATATTGCAAGGAACATATACTAAATGACATTATTCATCGAGCATCTGAAATTCAAATTTATCTGGGTGCTCTGCATTTTGATTTGTTAAATCTGGCAATTCTGCTACTGGGATTAAAAATTTATTAGGGATATTATTGATCTTTCATATTTTTTCCAGTGAAGATATTATCCAATATTTCATCAGTGCACAACACTGTTTACTGTTTTTCTAGTCTCAAAAATAACTGCTTTGATATTCTCCAAAAATCACAAAGGCAATGACACTTATTTTAGGGTTCAAAATAGGGATCTTGATATCAGTTGGCTGTGTGAAGTCATACCATGGCAATAGATGTCCTAAATCTCAGTGCCTTGAAACAGTTTGACATTATTTTTACTCATGGTAATTTATTTTACCTATTGCTCAACCTTGCCAGTTGAGGAAATTCTGTCTATAGTGTGCATACTCAGGGAAATCAGGAAAAGAGTGATAAACCTCTGTACTTCTATGATTGCTGAAGCAATTTTGAAGAGAACAATTGCAGAAACAGTTGTATCCATCACCCTCTCTGCCTAGTATTGAGTTCTACTTTCAAATATGAGAGATAACAACTCTCAAAATTGATGTGTATTTTTCTTTACATGTTTATACTTTTATTGTTCATACATGTATCATAATTTCTTTTTCTAATAGGTATGAATGACCTACTACACATTTCTATTGAACTTTCTTTACATCACAATGCATTTTAACATTTTATTATTTTTAATAGACAGATAAAATTGTATGTGTATCATAGGTAACATAACTTTTGAGGCATCATGGAATAACTAAATCAAGCTAATTCACATATACATTACCTCGCATACTTAAAAAACCATTTTCATGACAAGAGCACTTTACATTGATTCCGTAAGCATTTTCCAAGAATACAATGTTATTAACTATTGTCACTATTTTGTACAATAGACCTCTTTTACTTATTCCTCCTATCAAACTTAAATTTGTATCCATTTTGACCAGCATCTCCCAAGCCTCCCACAATCACACCAGATATTGGTAACCCATACTCTACTTTTTATTTCTAACTAAGAGATTAACATTTTTAGGTTCCACATATGAGTGAAGTCATGAAGTATTTGTGTTTGTGTACCTGGTTTGTTTCATAATTTCCTGTACATCATTCATGCTGTGACAGACGACAGTATTTTTTTTTAATAACTGAAGAGTTCAATTGTGTATGAATACCACATTTTCTTTATCCCTTCATCAGTTGATGGACACTTGGCTTGATTTCATACCTTGGTTATTGTGAATAAACATAGAAGTACAGGTATTTGAAATACTAATTTTATTTGATTTCCTTTTGCTATACAATCAGTAGTGGGATTGCTGGTTCATATGTTGATTATTTTAATTTTTGAGGACTGTTCATACTGTTTCTCATATTACTTGTACTAATTTGTATTTGCCATCAGCAGGGAACAATATTCCCTTCATTTCCTTGCCAATATTTTTTTTTGTCTTTTTGATAATTCTAACAGTTGTGAAGTAATATCTTGTGATTTTAATTTGCATTTTCTGATAGTAAATGTTGAACATTCTTTTAATGTAACTATTAAACGTTTATATGTTTTCTTTTGAAAAGTGTCCATTCAAGTACTTTTTCCATTTCTGAATTGCATTGTTTTCTTGCTAAAGAAGTGTTTGAAGGTTTTGAAAAAATATATTTTGGATATTAACTTCTGATGGATAGTTAAAATGTTTAAAATATTGTCTTCCATCTGATAGGTTGTCTCTATACTCTATTGTTTCCTTTGCTGTGGAAGCTATTTAGTTTCATGCAGTTTGTTTACTTTTTATTTGTTGCCTGTACTTTTGAAGGTCATATCCTAAGATGCCTTACTGAGACTAATGTGATGGAGATTTTACCCTGTGTCTTCTTCTAGTAGTTTCATAATTTCAGGTATTATGTTTAAGTCTCTAATCCTTCCTGGGTTGACCTTTGTATACAGTTGACCTTTTGTATACAGTTTCATTCCTCTGTATGTGAATTTTCAGTTTTCACAACACCGTTTACTAAAGAGACTGTTCTTTCTGTAGCTGGTATTCCTTACACCTTTGTCAAAAATCAGCTGGCTGTAAATGTATAAATGTGTGAATTCATCCCTGGGTCTTCTATCCTGTTCCATTGCTCTATCTGTATTTATGTCAGTTACCAGAGTGCTTTGTTAACTTTAATTTTGTAGTATACTTTTGCCACCAATTTTGCTTTTTATTCTCAAGATTGCTTTTACTGTTTACGGGTATTTTTGCTTCTAAACAAATTTTAGAGCCATTTATTATTTTCTTCTATTTCTGTGAAGAAAGTCAATGGTATTGTGAAAGCTATTGCATTGAATTTGTAGATCACTTTGGATGGGATGACATCTTTAACACTATTAATATTTCCAATCCATGAATGGGGCTACCTTTTTATTTATTTTTGTGTTATTCAATTCATTTTGTCAAAATTTTATAGTCTGAGTATAGAGGTCTTTCACCTCCTGAGTTAAATTTACTCAAGTATTTCATTTTACTGTGGTCATTATAGATGGTGTTTTTATGTCTTTTCAGAAAGTTTACTGGTAGTGCATAGATAGCCTATGGATGATTGTATATTGATTTAAAATCCTGCAACTTTCCTGGATTCATTCATTAGTTCTAATATTTTTGTTGGAGGCTTTAGTTTATTCTATATATAAGATCATATCATCTGCAAACATGGATGATTTTATTTTTCCTTTCCAATTTTTATAGCTTCTATTTCTTTCTTTTACCTAATTCTCTCATGTAGGATTTTTAACCTTCATAGTAAATATATAAATGCTTTACACACCAACATTACATTGTTAGAGCCTGTGTAATTTAACTGTGTTCTGACTTCTTCCACTGAGTTTTATACATTCCCATATTTTCAGGTTACTCATTGGCATCTTAGTTTTCACAATGGAGAACTCCCTTTAGCATTTCCTATTAGGTCTACTGATGATAAATCCTTCAGCTTTTATTTGTCTGAGAAAGTCTGTCTCCATTTTTGAAGGACAGCTTTACTAGGTACAATAATCTTGCTTGGAAGGATTTTATTTGTTTATATTTTTCCTGTTAGCACTTGAACATAACAACTCATTCTGTCCTTGCCTGTAAGATTTCTGCTGAGAAATCTGATGTTACCTGCAATGGCACCTCCTTATATCTTATTATTTATTTGCTTCTTTTCTCTTATTGCTTTCAAGATCCTCTATTTGTCTTTAATTTTTGAAAGTATGGTTATGATATGCCTTAAAGTAATCTTGTTGTATGAAATCTGATTATTTGCATCATTCTCCAGGTTTGGAAAATTTTCTGATTTTTTAAAAATATAACTTCTACCCCATAGTCTTTATTTTCCTCTTCCTTAACGCCCATCACTTGAGAAATTGTTCTTCTTATGCTTTCACAAAACTCAGTAAACTCTCTTCAAGTTTTTATGTTATTTTTGTACTTTTTTTTCTTCTGACAATATATTTTCAAATACCCAGTCTTCTGGTTCACAGATTGTTTACATTGCAAAGTTGATTCTGCTGTCGATGCTGTCTATTGAAGTTTTAAAATTGTGTTCATTATATTTTTCAGCACCAGAATTTCTGGTTCAAATTTGTTGTTGTTGTTGTTATTTCATTAAATCTCTGACGCTGTAGTTTTGGAGGTCGTCATCATCACTTTGTTTCCTAATGTCTTTCTCTTTTGCTTTCTGTTTCCTTGATCATCAATCTGGCTAAAATTTGTCTATTGAACAAAAATTTTTAGAGAATTTATTTTTTTACTGTATTATTTTTTTCTTTCATCTATTTCTTCCCCTAAATTATTATGTCCTCTTACTTTTTGTGTTTATATTTCTTACATGGTTTCAGTTTTTGCTGTATTCAACTTTCCTAAATATCATTTCACTATAATTAAATTCTAAGAATAGTATGGTTTCCAATTAACCTTTTGAACTGTAAAGTGCACGTGAAAATCTATTTAAGTTCACAAACATTGTCTTTCTCTTATTGGTTTCTGTCTTACATTTGGGTCGGAAGACATTGTCAGTAGAAAAATATATTTTTAATCTGCAGTTATTTTGCCAAAATTATTAATTTAACAAATTCATAACTAATTCACTAGTCAAGATGTTTTTTCTCATGTAATACAATTTATTATTTTCTGTCCGATATCCTCAAAAATAATTTTCATGAATACTTTTATTAATACTTTTTTTAAAATTAAAAATACTCAGTGACTTTACATCTGACTGTATGTATTACCTTATTAAGTATGATATCATGAAGGCCATAAAAACTAAAATTGACGAGTACTCCCCTGGAGCATAGAGATTTCCCAGTCACTGTAAGGCAGCCAAGGGAAGAGCTTGGTCTGGTTTAGGATACACAACCTTAAGAACTAGATGCCTGTCTATGTGCACTGGAAAGAATCACATTTTTTAAAAGTGTCTTTATTTATTCCATTATTATATTTTAATTTTAGATTCTACTTTCTCTATAGTTTTACAGATTTTACTTGATAATATTCCTTTGAATGATCATTAAGTTAGCAAAAACTAACTACTCTTACTGTCACTTCCTGCTCTTCTGTTGATATCAACTTGCCATATTGGATACAGATGATTGTAATTTTAATATCAATTGCCATAATATTAATTTAGAACACAAATAGCTGCATATAAACATGGATGAAATAATATTTTCACTGTTGTTGAAACAGTGCGAGTCCTGAATGAGTCAATAGCTGTATAATTAATCAAATAACAGGCTACCAAATTGAATCTAAGTGAACTAAAAATAGAGTGCATATCTGTGGATAGCTGTAAACAAAATTAAAATTGTATCCTGGTGCCTCTGCTTCTTTAAATGCCATGAATACCAGCAGGCATGATTTTAAATGATGATTCATATTTCTTTGCTACTGGGTAGGAGGTCCAGTAGCAGGTTTTCTTTATTATACAGAAATGAAAACGGTATAATCTGGTTGTAAGGATGATAAGCAGATTATATGATGGTCACTTACCAGAGCAAAAAGATGTGATTTCTATTGATCTATACCCCAGAGTATTCTAAAATGTAGTTGTGTGAGAGAATAATATTTCAACTTAATTTCCTTCAGTTGCCCCTTACAATTAAGCTCTGGGGATATAAACACTGTGTATGTTTGAACCCTTACATAACATAAGAGTAAACAGTGAGTATGAAAATCATTTCATTTTATTCATTCATACTCTCTCTATTGGTTAAGTGTGTAAATTTAATTAACTGCTAAATAACACTTGCTAAGTCCAACACTGTTTCAGTAAGCTTTTTCCCTGCTATGACTAAAAGACCTGACAAAAACTATTTTAGAGGAGGAAAGTTTATTTGAGGGCTCATAGTTTCAGAGGTCTCAGTCTATGGACAGCATGCTCCATTCCTGGGAACTTGAGGTGAGGCTGAACTTCATGGTAAAAGAGTGTGGTGGAGGGAAGTGGTTCACATGATGGTCAGAGAGCAGAGAGACAGACTCCACTCACCAGATACAAAACATATACCCCAAAGGCACATCCTCAGTGACCCAGCTCCTTCAGCCACACCCTACCCACCTTCAGTTACCACTCGGTTAATTTTGTCAGTGGATTAATTCACTGATTGGGTTTTGAAAGTCTTAACCATTTGGGTTAATCATTTGTCCTTAATCATTTGTCCTATAAAACTTCTTGCACTGTCTCACACATGAGCTCTTATGGGGCACCTCACATTCAAACCATAAAAAAGCACTTAAATGAAACAAAATATTATATCTGTGGAAAGGCACACAATATGTTTGTGGTAGGGAGATGTTGATATTATTGACGTCTCATATTTTGTTATAAAAGCATTGCTTATTAATATGAACAAAGTATAACATATTTTATATTTTATATTAAATACAAGGACAGATTACACCTGCAATTGTAATAGAAGAAGAAATTAAAATAAGTTTTCTGTCAATGAACTATATCAATGAAGTGCCTGAATTTCTTGAAAAAAAAATAAACTTAATATTACTAACTCTTACTTATCTCTAAAGTGTGATGAAATACATAGTACTATGTGTTAAAGCTGTTCAGAATGTGCACTTCCAAAATAAAATGTGCAATAATTCACTTCAGGTGGCATACTTGTGGGCAAAATCAAAATCCTTATTATTTATTATGTGAATCATTAAAAATGTCTGAAAAATGTTTTGAATATTTAAAATATGGATGAAGTGGTTCTCTAGACACAGTTTTTTATCCTTAACGAAGAGAAATCCAAATCTATAGGTAGCATCATAGTGAAGAGGAAAGAAAACAGGAAATTGCCATAGTCTGCTTTTGTGAAGGAAAAGTGAAATGTCAAAGAGAAAATTTTTATGGTTCTTTAATCACAATCATCAAATTGTAACAAATGGAACTTTCAAATTGAATTCCTAACTTTTTGCCTGAATTGCACATAAGATTATACCTGCATACTAAGTGAAGAATCATATTTCATAATACATTTCATTTGGTTTTCAACACAGTTATTCTGTTGGAGACATTTCAGTAAATCTTGTCAGATATAGCAGAAGCAATTTAGTAAACACCATGATCAAATACCTATCCCATTTCTTCTTGATATTCTTTTAAACTTTCAATGCCTAAGATTTCATTGCTAGAATAACGTGTGTTATTCTCTCTTCACACTGATTCATTAAACTGTATTCATTGTTCTTTACAATATTGTTTTGATGTAACTCACTACCTACCAATTTAAGGAAAAACTTGGTTGCTTTAGTCTGTTAGAAAACACATGCTCTTTAATAATACTGCTTCTTAAATTTTACTGGTTTGTTTTCTTTCAGTTTCTCATTAATCCTTATTTTGTCAGCTTACTGAAAGCTGAACATATGCTGCTTAACAACAATTTGTACTAATTGAATATGTTTCTTACATATTCTCCAAATTAAATTTCTAGTTGCTCACTTTTTCATGATATTGATATTGAGAGAATGTGGCAATAGTTGCTAGTATGAGAAAAATTACTGAGAGATAGCTAGACTTAAAGCAAGATATTTTAAGAACCTTTGTAAATTAAAAAAAAAAAAATCAGGTGCTTTATTAAATCCAAGGCAGAGAAGAGATGAGAGTGTCACATTTGCAAGTTACACAAGGAAATGCTTTTTAAATTAAGTCATAGACATTCTTCCCCTGATAGATTTTGAAAAATTCTATTAGTCAAGGAATATCGTAAATCAATAAAGATTTCCTCAACCACTGGATAAAATTGTTTTATTTCCTCTTTTTTTGTTTTCTTGAAATGGTATTCATATTTACAACTTATAATTTGTAGTTTTCTTAATCCTTTCACTCAAAACGACATTATTGATAAATATCTGTGGCAAGTCTTAAAAGATTTTTCATGTATCCCAGTACCTAGTCAGTGATTAGTATGCTAGATTCCAACAAATGTTTATTCAATATGTAAATTAGGAACCAAATTACTAGGAATCAAGTTCTCTGTCTCATGATCAATCTCCAATAAAATCTTGCACTATGCCTGGGGTAGCCAGGGAAATCATGCATGGAAAATGGGAAGGCCTCCATCAACCTGGAACACTGAGTGAGATATTGAATGAGAAATAAGCATCTATTATACTAAAAGTATTTGAATGTTGACCTCTTATAGCAGTGAACTTTAACTAATTCATGATTGAATTCTAGATACAATGAAGAAAGAGAAAACAGCAAACCCATAATTTCCCAAGTAGTATCTATCTTCTCTGATTTTTAGCAGTTGGCAACAGTGACGAAGTTCAGTAGGTCCTAGCTTGTGCCTCATTTGCGTAGGGCTTGCTCTGAGTCCAACAGCCAAAATCCTAACAGGATGAATGTAGGAATTGTTCTCAGGTAAGTATCCAATAGCTTGATAGGTTGAATGGCGTGCTACACACATTTTAAGTAGTATAGAAAGGTCTCAGTCTGTTTCTAAGGCCCAGATTATGTAAAGTATCCATTCTCTCTTGTCTATGAAACACGAAAACCTTCTCTTCAGCTCCTGTTTCACTCAAAGATTTCTGATAATGGGAAAGGGAAGAGATGTTTGATTATCTTTGGCATGTGAATTCTTAAGCCCCATAAAATGGTAAGTAAATGACTTCGATCGGTTTGAAAAATTACTTTAACTTATTCAACTTAAATAATTGATCTTTATTGTATGAAAAGTATTTCAATGTCATGTTAATGTTTGCTGTTGTTAATTGTACATTTTGCCATTAATACAGTTAAAAAGAAGGAAATAAGGAAATAAAATTCTTGAAATTCTAATGCATAGGTAATATTTTTAATTTCTATACTTCTGAAAAATATTATTAAGTCATTTCCATGTAATTGATACCTCTGTTTACTGGTGACAAGTTCTGCTTCCTCTAATGTTGAAGTTTCAACACTAGAGAAGCACGCCAAGGTAAGCATATTAAGCAGGTGTTATTTAAAAGTAGTAATAATGCAGACTTCTCCCAGGAGAAGGAGAAGGGTGCCACGGCTGATGTTTTAGAATCCCAAGAAGTGAGCACATCCTACATCTTTTATAGGTTAAGGTCTCTTTTGTTCGCCAGTTCTCTCCCCGCTTATCTCTCCTTCCTGCCTATGTGAGTAGGTCTGGTTTTACAGGAGAGATGCAAGAAGTGAGAAGCAGATGGGCAGAGGGAGGGCCCAAGTGATTCAGCCAGGTAAGGGCCCAGGGGGCATTAATTAGCTTCTTGCTTGCAGTCCTTGATAAAGGCAGGTAAATTTGGTCATCAATGGGCTCCGGAGATCCTTGACATTCCATTCTCCCAGGGGCAGTCTCCAATCAGAGGCAGATGGCTTTCATGACCTCCATTTCCTCCATTTGACCCGATCCCATATTTCTACACTAACTGCCTGTCCCCAATTCTGGTTTCATAATCATTATTAGACACTTTTTCATATAATCATACCTACTGCTTTATTCATAAAAAACTTTAAGAACATATTTTTCCTTTTGTTTTCTGTTTCCACACTTCTCTTCCTCAAATATTGTCTGATACAAACTGACATTCGGTTCTTAATATAGTTTGAGTATTCCTTATTTATAATTCCTGGGACCAGAAACATTTTAAATTATGGATATTTTTTAGATTTAAGAATACAAGTTGTGCTTGGGTTGTAGCTCAGCGGTGGAACGCTCCCCAGCACCACATAGAAATAAAATAAAGGTATTGTGTCCACCTACAAATAAAAATGTATTTAAAAAAATAAAAGAATACAAGTTAGGCATAACTAATCTGAAAATCTAAAATCCAAAATTGTCCAAAATCTGAGACTTTCTAAGGATTGACATGATGCCATAAGTAGAAAATTCCATACTTGACCTCATTCGATGAACTGCAGTTAAAATGCAGAGACACTTAAATATATTATATAAAATTACCCTCAGGCTATGTACATTAGTCATATGTAACATATAAATGAATTATTTATTTAGATTTGAGTTCCATCATCAAGATGGAACACTATGAATATGCAAACATTCTCAAATAAAACAAATGAGAAATCTGAAACACTTTTGGTTCCAGGCATTTTAGATGAAGAGACATTCAACCTGTACGCATACGATAAAAAATAAACACATATAATGTATCTGTCTGTTTTTCTTAAGAAAGAATAGTTGTATTCATATCTTTAAGAATCTTGTTTTTCTTTTTATTTTTTTCAAATGTTTTGGTGTCTTTATTTATTCATTTTTACAGACTGCATTTTGATTCATTGAACACAAATAGGGTACAAATTTTCATTTCTAGGCTGTGCACAATATAGATTCATATCACTCATGTAATCATACGTGTACATAGGGTAATGATTTCTCTCATTCCACCATCTTTCATATCCCTGCCCCCTCCACTTTCTCATTTCCCTCTACATAATCTGAATTTCAATTTCTCCATTCTTCTCTCATTCCCCTCCCCCCTGACCCCCATTATATATCATCATCCACTTATCAGGGAAAACATTCAGCCTTTGGTTTTTTGGGATTGACTTATTTAATTTAGTATGATATTCTCCAATTCCACCCATTTGTCTGCAAATGCCATAGTATTATTCTTCTTTATGACCGGATAACATTCTATTGTGTATATATACCACAGTTTTTCTCTCTCCATTCATCTGTTGAAGGGCATCTAAGTTGGTTCCACAATCTAGCTATTGTGAATTGAGCTGCTATAAACATTGATGTGACTGCGCTACTATAGTATGCTGATTAGAATCTTGCTTTTCTTTAAAAAAAATTACTCGGAAATCTTGACAGGTCTTCAGGTATAAAGCCAATACACTTACTTTAAATTGATCCATTATATCCAAAAGTCTAATGAATCTGAACATTTTTTCCATGTTTATAGGCTCTGTGTATTTACTCATCTGTGATTTGTCTATTCATATATTTTCTGTTCCCAACTAGTTCTTTATTTGAAAAGTTATTATTAATTTATATGGGTATAATAGGTATTTGCCTTTATTCTGATGGATGACAAGTATTTTACCATGATCTTTTATTTATTCTTTGATTATATTAATATTTTTTCATTCCAATATTCAAATTTTTATGTAACTTAAAAATTTTTTATATATCTACTAATTATCCTTCCCTGAATGTCACAGATTTTATTTTTCTTATGTAGTGATTTATATTTCCTTCTAAAATTTTATATTTTATGTTTTGGTCTAAATAGTTTCTAAATGTTTTATAATATTTTCATCTCTATAAGCCTAAAATCACAATAATTTTCAGTACTCAAACAAAAATGATGTTCATGAATAAAGTAACTTCTTAAGTAATACAATGGCAAACTAGCAAAACCCCAGCAGAGGTGAGAGTCATCCTCTTGATTCACAGATGGTTGCAGTGCCTTTTTCCTGCAGAGGGGTGAGGGGTCCCTCTTGGGCCTTTTTTCATAAAGGCACTAATTCAAAACATGAGGACAGAGTCTCATGACCTAATCATTTCCCAAAAGCCCACCTCTTAATAACATTAACTTGAGGGTTAGAATTTCAACATATGAATCTGGGAAGGATACAAACATTCAGATAATAGAACACACCGTAATCATTGCCACTTAATTAATGTATGTTCATGAGTATTCTTTGCATCCTAATCTTGAACTGAAGACAGTTTGGTAAAAAATAGTTTCTAATAATACTGGCACAATTTTTTTTAAAGCTTCACATAATACTCATATCCCATAGTTTTACAAAAATTTTGGCATAAAATCTCTGATAATTATGCAGTGAAATATGGCATTCCACAACCACCACAGCGTTCAATAATTTTAGAAAATCTATTGGTTCGAATAAGGGAAGTGTGACTAGGTCACTATGCAGACAGAAGATAGCTCACCTAAGACATTAAAGTATCCCCAAAGAATCAGAGAGTAGAACTATGGTCCATAAAGCCATCAGTGCATTTTAGCACTGGTGACTGAAATATACTGGCAGAAGATATTGTTCTAAAACCCCGTGAAGAAAACATTCTGCCCAATCATTGTACTCTACTGAAAATGACATACAAATATTTGAGAAAGTAGAAGCAGCAGCAGAAGTCTCTTTTAAAGTCTGGATTATAAATGTACCACCAGTGGATGTGTTGGTACAAGGGAGTGTGGAAAGCAATGGTTGGGGATCCTCTTGTAGACTGGCAGCTCCTTTGGAGCAAGGATCCTGTCTGTCTTACTGACACAGAGCAAAGAGTCTGGCATATATCAGGTGTGCATTCATTTTAGATAGATTTGCAGGGGGCTATGTGTTTTTACCTGGGAATATGAAGACTGGAGTTCCACTTTAGAGGCACTGCTGCTTTTCACAACATTATTTATTTTTGCCATTAATATCTACTTGGTTCTTGTGAGGAACAAATTGTCGTTTATATAAGAAGACCTGTTTAAGCCTTAGTATTTATATATAATAATATATGTATATACTATAATATATGTTGATACTGTACAAAATTTAAATAAACTCAGGAGAAAATATAAATTATGCAAGAACAAAATATCACTAAACAAAAATGTATTTAAGGATATAAAATAGCTCATATTGGTTTAAACAAAACAAAAAAACAACCCCAGAAAACATCATCATAAATAGAGAAATCCAAAGCTGTATATAAAACAAGGAATCAATATGGACATGCTCAGTAAGAACATTGTTAGGAATATTTTCACGTGAGTTTACTAAGGTGAAAAAATGAAAATCATATTTTAAAGTATCAAGCAAAAAGAGCAAGTTTTGACAATGATATGGTATTTGTAAGTCCAAAAAGTTAATGAGTAAAATGGCTGTAATTTGGTAACTCCTGAATATATCTCAATTAAACACATTTAAAAATTTTTAATAGACATCTTTCTACTGTCTTTCGTAAGAATGAATATATGCATAAACTTTCTCATCACAATAGTGATAGAACTAATAACTTTTAACATGTAAATTTATGTTAATTTCATGTTGATTGTATTTTATAAAATTCTTTTAGTTTTTAAATTTTTTGAATGAATATTTTATTTTACCTCTGATAAAAATCTCTACTGTCATTACATGAGTAATATGCTCCAAAATATATCAAAATTGATGGTTTTGTTTTTCCTGTATGTAAACTTCCTTGCTTCTATTGACTCGAATGTAACAGTTACACTCCTGATAATACTAAGAAATCTATCTAGATTCTTAGAATTTTTAGGAAAATTTTTATTTTAGTTTAGATTAAAGTCATTTACCTTTCAAGTAGAAATAATAATTTCTATTTTTTGATCTCTCTTAATGAAAATGTCTAAGACTAATTTGTGATGAATTTAATTGCCTTAGACCAGGAATTCTAGAAAGTGGTAGAATTTACAAGACTGGATAGAAAAAAAATGAGTTAATTAGACAAAACTGAGTATATGCCCTACAGATTTCTGCAAATTGTAGGAAACACTAAGAGAGGAAGTGATCCACAGCAATGCCCTAGTATGTTCCACTTTGGTATATTGAGATCCATCACCTTAATAGAAATAATCACAAGAATTATAATGAGTTGATGAACTTAACTCAATGATTGTTCTGTGTTACTTTCCCTCAGCTTGCTTCCTCTTTTCTCATCTCCTGTTTGTCTTCCTCTCATGGACTGGGTATGTACCTCGGAGTTTAAGCACCCAGAGGTTCAATCTCCAACACCAAAAAAAAAAAAAAAAAGAAAAAAAAAAAGGTCTCATTTGACTTTATTTAGGACCTTTGGGATTGTTGATACAGTTATGTTCATTGCACCCTTATACTGAATTTTTACTTTCCTGATTATTCTATTATGATGATGTTTTCTCATCTCTCCCACCACAAACAATATGCATACTAATTGTGAATCCACTTAGTGCCCTCAGGACACAGTTCCAACTATTCCTAAGGCACCTTATGACAGGGGCTATTTGATGTTTGCTAATAATGGAATTCAATATATTGGCAAGAGGAACAGTGTTGGAAGCAATTTTCTTTCCAAGTCTGTGGCCTATTTAGTCTAGGCCTGTTAAATGTCATGCAATCTGTTTTTTTTTTTTTTTTTTTTTTTATAAGAGTTAAACTTTGAGGTCTCCTGTAATATTCCATTATGATGAACATTACTTTTAAAGTGATTCTAGGTGACTGTCTCCTCAAATGTAAAAATTCTATAATTTTTCCTGAAGCTTTTCTGTAATGCATGCATTTTATAAGATTGAAAGTGGCTAAAAAGTTGTAAAGGATAGATAGCAAAAGGATAAATGTAATTTTAATTTGTTCCTATAGGAGAACATTCATTCCTTATTTCTTGATGAGATAAGAAACACATTAAATGGAAAATTAAGAGGCATATTATATTTTATATCAAGATTATATATTGTGAGCTACATCATTAATTTTTTTGTCCATTAGCATTTTTGCTAAATAAGCTTTTTGGGGAAATATGATTATCATTTTTAGAAAATATTTTCTTTGAGTCTTGGGACTTTAGTCATGCTGGTTATTATATTACATTTATGTATTTTTATCACAAAATCTTATTTGTTAGAAAATAATTAAGTGTGAAATTAGTGTTTCAATTGAAAGAGATATTTGTGTTTTTAATTTGATACAGAATGTTTGTTTTTATATATACATCTCAGGACTTAGCTTCAGGTACTGTAGGTTCTGCCCTTAAACCGGTGTCATGATTAATTTGTCTTGCCCTCTAGCAAGAAATTTATATTTATGGTAGGTTGGAATTTTCCTCTAGTTTAAACAAGCACTTGATCCTCTCCAGTAGATTTAGCAAATATTTAGTTTCTTAGTCTAAGTGGATTATTTCTAAAATAATATTCACTGTACAGTTCCTTGTACTTACACATGCATCTCTTCGTGAATCCATTCTATAGCAAAACAATGTCCTCTGTTCCTTACTTGTCAATGTTTTCCTATTCTGTTAGCAAAATAAATACATTTTTGGTAAAGAGCAACAAGACATCAATCTAATTTACTCTTTGACCCTCCACTTACCATTGACTCTATAGTATTTGCTGTATCTAAGCAACCTCATCTCCAGTTTTTCATCACCAGCAGAAATAGCTCTGCAATACTGTGTAAAATCAGTGCACAGAGAATGCTCCAAAGAGAGAATAGAATTGCTGAAAGATTAAATTTACCAATTTATCAACTGCTCTTTACATATGAAGTATTTGAGATCATTTTAATCTCTAGGCTTTCAATAATGAACACAAATTATTTGATGAGTCAGTTTAAAGTGTATAGGGCCAGACCTCACTCAAAGGACTATGCATATAAAAGTTGTATCCTGCATATTTTTTATTACCAGCACATAAAAAATGTATTTATGTGGGTTTATTTTGCTGTGAAGTCAGTTGGGTAAGTATGTTGTTTAAAAATAAATGCTTATATCATATGATTTTATTCTTAAATCAGGGCTAAATGTATTTGCATGATATCTTTGATGTCATTGAATTGCTAGAATATTCTGGAAGTGTGTACATGCACTTTCCACCTGCCATAAATCCATAAAATTTTCTCATTTTATCAAGTTGATCTGCAATGCTCTTAGTAATCTAAATATTATGCTAGTATTCACTGTTGCAGATTTTTACATCTGTTCACCTGGCCTAATTTTCTCAATTACAATTAGTTCTATATTTCTAAAATAAATATTTAAAAATAGGGTAGTTTTTTCATAAGTCCTATTTGCTTTAGAAAGTCTTCTCCTAATGTCAAAATCATGCATTGAGATGTATTTTTAACCTCTCTATTAAAAAGAACCCTGCAGAAGTCTTTAACATATTTATATTACTCTGGTTTCTTTGACACTCAACCCTCTGCCCTCTGAATAATTCTATAGAATATTATTTGCACATATTATACATTGTTTTAAATTATAAGCTCTATTATACATTCAATAATCTTGTTTTATAATTTTATATTTTAAGCTCCCTAACTAGGAAAATAACCTAAAAAGAATCAACCCATTCATTATAGATACATACCTACTATGACTCTCTTTCCAGCTCAAGGTCAATCTATCTAGAATAAGAGAGAGATTTTTTTTTTAGCAGGACAGTGTTTAAGTTCTAGGAACATAGAGATTGTGACCTTCTACCTTGAGGGAAGTTACATTGAAGTATGAGGAGACACAAAATGAAAATCTGAATAAATAAGAATAGTAGGCACTGATACCAGTCATGAAGAAGACAGCATACAGTAAGTAGTATAAGTGAAGGGGTTGTGTGGGTTACACTGGCCAGGGAAAAGCATCTCTGAGGAACTGGCATTTAATTTGAGATCTGCCTTCTGAGAAGGAAGTGTAAAAATACAGCAAATGCAAAAACCCTTGGAAAGAAAATGACTGACACATTAAAAACAACAAAACAAAACAACAACGAAAACCAACTAGAGATGTCAGAGTGCAGGGAATGAGAAACAGCATGGGAGGCACATTCTGGCAGGACAGGAAACTGAAGCCTCAACCACACATTGGTGGAAAGACAAAGGGATCCAAAGAGAACAAGGCTGAAAGTCAGATTCCGATTCAGAATTCACCCTTGCTATTCAAGGCTTTTGGCAGGTTTCATAACAATGGACTGTGAAAATTAAACCTGTGGAACAAAACCAAGTAGAATATCAATAAATCTTTTTACTTCCTTTCAGTAAGTGGTTGTTGATTAATTGATTAAGAAAACCTGTCTCAAGTATTTTCTAAGTAAATAAAGCTGACAATCCTATTGTTCTTGTCCTTCATTAGGTCATTCTGAGACAGCTTAAATTCTTTCATTTGAAACTCCATTTTTGTCCCATATTTAATTGCCATCCTAATTGTTGCTGTGACTACTGCTGTTTACCAGTTAACTGAATCCATTTGAAAAATAACATATTCATTCAGTTAAATTTTGGGGGTCTATGAATGTCTTATGCTTGATAACTTTCTACTAAATTAACTATTTTGCTATCATTTGTTTCTTTATTGGTATAAATTTAGCAATAGAATATCTTAAGTGGGGTGCCTAGTTAATTCACATTTTTTGTATTTAGAAATAGTTCATCATAAAAAACACAATCTTGTTTTTTTTTTAAATAATCACAAATCAAAGAACAAATGAAATTTTAAAGTGAAGAGTGTTACCCAATGTAGTGTAAATTCAAATGCAGTATATAATCTTTTCTCAGAAAGTTTATGCACAGGTTACATTCTTTCCAACACTGCCATTCCCTCTCTTTTTAGCAAGTGAGGAAAAAGAAATAAACTTGATAAACAAAAGTCAGAAAGTGGGAGAACCTGTCAGAAAGGGTAAAAGTCAGAAAGTGGGAGAGCCTGTCAGAAAGGGTTAATCCATATGGATCTTTGTTTTATATAAAATTTTCTCAAGGTGTTTGTGCAAAATACAGATTACTTACAGCTGTCCTCAGGTATTATGATTATTTTTGTTTTGGGGGTCAAGCTGAAAAGTTAGGATGTTTTAACGAATGTTTCTGATGCAAGTGTAATGACACCTATACTTTGAAAAATGTCAATGTAGTGAGAAATAAGTACATTTACTGTGGCAAACATAATTGCTACCAATTCAGGAAGGAGAGAAGAAAAACTATTACGCTGAAATTTTAAAGAAAAATTGAAAAGTTGAGTGGATGCATCCAGAGACCCTGTGGGCAAATACCAAGAATGTGATTTGGAAAAGATATATGAAGCATCTATCAGTGCCCTGCAGGCATCCGCATCCAGAGTTATCAACAGCTCCCCTGTTGTGGTTTAAAGTAGTACCCTTTGTTGCAAGGACAAAATAGAAGTCTGAAAACAAGTCTAGGTCACACTTCTTTCAAATACCAAAACCAAATGTTTCAGTTTGCCCTTCCCCAGAAAAAGTCAGATCTTGTAGCATCCTTCAGTAATCAGGAGGATTTAAAAGTTGTAAATTGTTTGGGGGAAGTTCCAAAGCCAGCTGTGGGAGTTGGGTAGAAGTGCATGGGGATCCATGCTATCTGAAGTTATTTTGTATGCTCTGCCAAATGTTTTATACTGTTCAGTGAAGCAGACATAATCCCACCAACATTATTTATCAAAAAATGAGTATTTTTGCTCCCCTTAGGAAATTCAGGTTATGTGAGATCTGCAAAGCATAGAACTTTATGTTGCCAGGGTATCCTGGTGTACATTTCCATTTTAGTGTTATTTTATAAATGTTCTATTTGTCAAAGACTTACATGATCTATACAAATTCTTATTCTTGCTGTTTAAATGTAGAGAAACCCTAAGGTGAAACAGTAGGTCTATTGGGAAACAAGGGGATACTTCTCCTTCCTCACCCAACTTTGTGTAACAAGAGACACATAAAAAGTTTAAGGTACTTTATGTCCCAACTCAGCATCCAATAAGATAGGTTGAGTCTTTTCATTGTCTGGGATATAATATAAATAATGACAATGGAGATCCAAAAAAGTTTATTTGTACCTCACATTTTGTTAATTTCAGGAATCTTTCTGCAAAGGATATTATTACTCTTATTATATTATTCATAATAATGATGCACAAATGGTTTCTATGTTAAAATTTAAATATATCAGATTAAATGTAACTTAAAAGTGACATTAACATTTGTTCCTCTGGTATTAAATAACTATTTGATTTATTAACTTAAAATGAGGAATTTCATATTGAAAATTCAAGTCAATTAGCACTAAATAATGTGCTTCAAAGCAGTTATTAAGGGAAAACTTCACTATATAATTAAAGTTACAACATACAATAATGTATACACATTTTAATAATACTAAAACTATAATTATTTTAAAATATATTACTAAAGTTTAAATTGTACGTGTAAAAACATGTGACTAGCTGGGCGTGGTGGTGCACTTCTGTAATACCAGTAGCTTGTGAGGTTGAGGCAGGAGGATCACAAGTTCAAAGGCAGCCTCAGCAACAGCAAGGACCTGAGCAACTAAGTGAGACCCTGTCTCCAAATAAAATTCAAAATAGGGCTGGAGATGTGACTCGGTGGTTGAATGCCCCTGAGTTCAATCCCTGGTATCCCCAGAAAAAAACAAATTACTGATCACTAATATCTATTCTTCAATGGTCCATATTTGGAAGATAAGAAAAAAACAGTTAATTAATATTTATGTTTTTATTAATAAAATTTTTTTTCTTTAGAAAGTTTCATTTGGTACTGGCTTATATAAAAGAATACACACACATATATATTTGTATATATATGAGCCAAATATATAAATAATGCTCTAATTTATTACTCAATATTTGAAAGCACATAAGGAAATAGTCTACTGCAAGCATATTAATCCACTTCAAAGCATACAATTGTGAATATTTTTTTGATTGAGATTGAATTTCCCTTGGAACTCCAAATTCATGATAACCACTATTAGCAGAATTTGAAGACAATGGAAAATTTTCAAAAACTTAAAGGGTGCCATATAACATAGATTGTATTTGTGCCTAAGTTCAGAAGATGCCGTGGTAAGAAGTTATTACTTTATACAGTAAGAATGTAGTTGGTAAATTGATCATTACATGTTCTCTATAGCACATTATTATAAAACAGTAAGAAGTCTATAAAAAATATGTTCATTCACCAATAATCTCAGTGTTATTATTACTATTGGTAGTAATGTTTGAATATCCTTATAATAAATTATATTATGTGTTTGTTATTATAAGACATATCCAAAAATATATAGGAAAAAATGCAATAACTTTGATATTCCCAGATAGAATGGATTTCAAGTTAATATCTAAAAATTAACATCAAACACAAGTTTAGTTTCACTCATTTTTTTCTATTTTATTGTTCATTATACTTGTCTCCCTTTTTGATGTATGAATCTAAAATTCTTTTTTTCTCAGTAAACCCAATCCTCAATAAAACTTACATCTGCAATATTTTTTTAGGTATGCCATTCTTTTGGATTTCCTTATCATCCAACTGTATCATTCTATAATTATTTTACTCCCAGAATTTATTCAATAGCCCAATATTTGGTTTTCTAATTTGGTTAATGGCAATAATATATGCAATATGTAAAACAACAAGTAAATTACTATCATTGAAAGAAAGAATAGTGGTCATTCTCTTCAGTGTAATTATGTTCCAGAACAAAAATAAATTTACTGATTAATAAAATTTTAAGAAATTTATAAACTAATATTTGTTGAATGCCTCTTGATATAGTCACAACAAGGCCCTCTAAACAGTTATATTTAACCTTGAGAAAAGCTCTGTGATTTAATTGATGTGAATTATTCTTCTATATGGCAAAGTTAGAGGCAAACACTTTCCCACAAAGTGCAAATCTTGTTTATAGGTGAAATCATAGTTTTATCTAATGTCACTTTGGTCACTTTTCTGCTCATAAATGTAGAGTAGGTTTGGATTGAAATGGAAAGTGGCATTTTGATAATATTTGATAATATTTTAAAAAATATTTTAATAATTGCAGGCTAGTTTTATAAAACTAATTCTCTCTATCCAAGAACATAGGAGATCTCTCCATTTTATAAAGTCTTTCTCAATTTCTTTCATTCATGTTCTGTAGTTTTTATCGTAGAGGTCCTTCACTTCTTTTGTAAGACTCATTCCAAAGTATTTTTTTTTAAGCTATTGTGAATGGGATGGTTTTCATAATTACTCTTTCAACTGATTCATATTTGGAGTGCAGGAGTGCAATTGATTTACTAGTGTTAATTTTGTATCCTGCTAACTTACTGAATTTATGAGTTCTGGAAGTTTTATGGTGGAGTTTTTTTGGGTCTTCTAAATATAGGATCATGTTGTTGGCAAACAGAATGTTTGAGCTCCTGTTTTCCTATTCATATGCCTTTAATTTCCTTCTTTTGCATAATTCCTCTGGCTAAGTTTTCAAGGACTATCTTAAATAGAATTGGTAAAAGCAAGCATCCCTGTCTTGTTCCTGTTTTTAGAGGGAATGCTGTCATTTTTCTCTCTTTAGAATGATGTTGGTCTTGGGTTTGTCATATGTAGCTTTTACAATGTTGAGGTATATTCCTTCTATTCCTGTTTCTCTAGTATTTTAATCATGAATTTATGTAGGATTTTTGCATCTGTTGAGATAAACATGGGGTTCTTCTTATTAAGTCTATTTATGTGATGAATCGCATTTAATGATTTCTGTATGGTAAACCAACCTTGCATTCCTGGGATGACACCCACTTGATTATGGTGTGATATCTTTTTAATTTTTTTTTTTATGGAATTTGCCATGATTTTATTAAGAATTTTTGCATCTAGCAAAAGTGCTACAAAATTTTATTTCAGTTTGCATTACAATTGCAATTATGTTTTACATAGAAATAGAAAAGGCAGTCATGAAACTTATTTGAAAACATAAGAGACCCAGAATAACCAAAACAATCCTTAGTGAGAAATGCAAAGTAGAAGGCATCACAATACCAGGTCTTAAATCATACTACAGAGCTAGTAACAAAAACAGCATAATATTGGTACCAGACCAAGCATGAGGACTAATGGATTAGCATAGAAGACAATGAGAGAAATCCACATAAATACAATTATCTCATACTAGACAAAGACACCAAAAACATTTGAGAAAAGATAGCCTCCTCAACAAATGGTGCTAGGAAAACTGAAATTCCATATACAGTAAAATGAAATTTAACCCCCATTTCTCATCTTGCACAAAACTCAAAGTGGATCAAAGACCTAGGAATTAGACCAGAAACCACACACAAACAAGAAGAAAATAGAGGCCCATCACTCCAACATATGGGCTCAGGAACTAACTTCCTTAACAAGACTCCTAAAGTGCAAGAATCAATGAATGCGATGGCATCAAACTAAAAAGAACTTCTTCATGGCAAAGGCAACAATCAAAAGTCTAGCCTGAAGAGAGGGTCTACAGAATGAGGGAAAGTCTTTGCCACCCGCACTTCAGATAGGGCATTAATTTCCAGAATATATAAAGAATTAAAAAGTTTAATACCAAGAAAGAGATAACCCAATGAATAAATGGGCAAAGGAACTAAACACACATTTCTCAAAAGAAGAAATATGAATCATCACTAAACATTTTTTTAAAAAGTCAATATCTCTAGCAATTAAAGAAATTCCAATTACATGTTTAGTGAGATTTTATGTCACTCTAGTCAGAAGGGCAATTGTCAAGAATACAAGTAATAAGAAATGTCAGGATGTGGGGAAAAGGGTATACTCATACATTGTTGGTGGAACTGCAAATTGTTGCAACCACTCTGGAAAGCAATATGGAGTTTCCTAAAAAATTAGGAATGGGAACCACCATTTGACTCAGTTTCCCACTCCTCCATATATACCCAAAGGTATTAAAATCAGCATACTACAGTGACATAGTCACATCAATGTTTATAGCAGCTCAATTCACAATAACTAAGCTAGGGAACCAAGCTAGGTGCCCTTCAACAGATGAATGGATAAAGAAAATACAGTATATATACATAATGGAGTATTACCCAGCCATTAAGAAAAATTACTTTATGACATTTGCCAATATATGGATAGATCTGGAGACTATCATGCTTAGTGAAATAAACGAATCCCCAAAACACCAAAGGTGGAATGTTCTCTCTGGTTTGTGGATGCTAACACACAACAAGGGGAAGGGGAATAGAAGTTCAGTGGATTAGACAAATGGGAATGAAGGAGAAAGGATGGGGGATAGGAATAGGAAAGACAGTGGAATATATTGAACATGACTTTCCTATGCATATATGTGAATAAACCACAGTGAATCTCACCATTGTGTACACCCACAAGTCTGGGATCCTAATTAGAATAAGACATGATTCATGTTTGTATAAATACATCAAAATATACTCTACTATCATGTATAACTGAAATGAAAAAATAAAATAAATAAAACAAAGACATCACAGAAAAAATTTTGACTTTTATAAAGAACCTGCATTTGCAGATGCAAGGTGTGTGAAGTATGAGATAAACTTAATTCAAAGAGACCAAGACTCATGATGCCTGGTATAATGTGTTTATTTGATGACAAAAACAAATTGAAAATAGACAGTTGAAGTAAAATCAACAAAATCAAATATTACATAGAATTTTTTGTGATTTAAAAGAAAAAGTTTGTGCCTAGAGAACCTAAAATTTAGTCAAAATTTTATTTAAATATGAAGTACCTAAAATTTGCATAGATAGCAGAACTCCTTTATTTTCTTACAGGAAACAAAATTATTCAAAAACATTTGTTAGTTAACTATTGAAGATAAATAAATAATTAAAATGTTGTAACAATTAGGACATGAGAATTTAAACCAATAGAAAAAAAATCTAAATATAAACCAATGCATTAATCTAAATGTGCTATCACTGAATATAGGAATCTGAAATAATGCTTAAAGTAGATGTAAAATATAAAAATTATATTCTGGTTTCCAATTCTCAAATTTTATTAATAAAGGCAGTAGTTGTGGTATATGCATGTGTATATATATCCTTGGGAATCAGATGTATACCATATTAGAGACATTAAGAAGTACAATTAGATAATCTTTTCTGTTTGGCATTCCATTGCCCTTATGTCCACTAATTTGTGATTAGTTTCCCAATTCCACATTGTAAGGCAATATTCCAACAGTTTTCATACACACACAGGCATACACACACATATTCAGTCCTAAATTTTATTGCTCTCATATAACAGAACAATCTGTTTCTATTTTAAGTGATTATAGATTTTAAAAAATTAAGATTTTTTTTAAATGATGAATAGTTAATAGAAGCATACCATCATTACATTTTTAAAGAATAAATTTTAGTGGATTCCCATTTAAGACAGAGGGAAAGCAGAAATTTTCAAACTAGATTTACTTTTTTTGAAAAAGAAAATTGAAAATAGAATTTTCAATTATATTTCAATTATTGTCTTTACAATTCAACTTTATAGATTGAAACACTAAGTTCAAAATATTATATAAATATAAAATTCAGAGGTGAAAAACTAGGTAAACAAATCTAAAAAAAGAAGATTCATTTGAGTACATAAAAATGCAAACAAATATCATTAAAAGGCATCAACAAACAAAATATTTGCAAGCCTAGAAATATTGCCATGGAAATAAAACATTTAGGTCCCCAAATTAAAAAGAAAATATACAAAGTAAAAAATAGAAGAAACACAAACATCAAATAAATTATGCTAGCAAGAAAAATCAAAATTAAGCTTTATACTTATTTAGCAATATTCTAGATATATATCATTGTCAATACTGACAAGTAGATGCAGTTACAAACACTCATACAATACTGTGGAAGAAATAAATCATTGACGTCTATTTGGAAAGTCATCTGGCAATTTGTGCCAAGGAGTTCAACATATCCTTATTGCTCAGTAAGAAATTCCACATGTAGGATTATAATTAATGACACAGAACAGTAATGACTACATTACTTATGTTGCCAAAGTAACATAAGAAACAAATATCTAACTCTGGAAAATATTGACAACATTTGTGGATGTTGTACATTATTGGAAATTGTTGTTTTTAAAGCATATTTATTTGCTTGGAACCATGATGATATAATATATGACAAAAATAATCAACCACAATGTAATGCAGTGAAATATTATGTTGGTATATGGGGAGACAGATGAAAAACACTGAGAGAAAATACCTTGTAGCTGGCGTTGTGGCACATGCCTGTAATCCCAGTGACTCTGGAGGCTGAGACAGGAGAATCACAAGCTCGAGACCAGCCTCAGCAATTTAGCAAGGTCCTGAGTAACTTAGAGACACCCTGTATTTAAATTAAATAAATAAATAAATAAAGTGCTTGGAATGTGGTTCAGTAGTAAAGTGAAACTGAGTTCAATTTCTGATACCCCCACCTCCAAGAAAAAAAGAAAAGAAAAAATCTCATAATACTAAACATTGTTATTGCTGGGCTGTAGGATGATATATGTGTGTGTGTGCAAGCATGCCTATTTACTTCTCTATTCTTACAAGACAATCTAGATAATGCTTTATTTAATTATATAATAAATAATATTGGCGGGCTCTCTTCACGGGGCGATCCAAGATGGCGGCCTAGAGGGAGACTGCACCCCCGGTCGCTCCAGAACCCAGGAGCTAAGAGGGGGAGGCATTGAGAGACTCGGACTGAAGTGGAGCCACGGGTGAGTCTGCCCACTGGGTAAAGCTCGGCCCGGGTGGCAGGCCCAGATAGAGGTGGCTTATCGGAGCCAGGCAGGGCAGCTAGAGTCATCCACAGGCAGCCCTGCGCACTCCGGCGGTGGGCCCCGCCCACACAGCCAGCTTCTCCAGGTTCTCGGAACGGAACTGGCCCGCTAGTGAGAGCCTTTCTGACCAGAGCAGGCTCCGAGTCCCAGAGCCCTTGCAGCGCAGTGTACTCCTGCAAAGAACCAGCGGATAGCCTCGATCTGCAAGCAGCCTCAGGGATCAGGGCAGGGCAGGTGGAGACCTCTTCAGGCGGCTCTGCCCACTCCGGCTGTGGGCTCTCTTCACGAGGTGATCCAAGATGGTGGCCTAGAGGGAGACTGTACCCCCGGTCGCTCCAGAGCCCAGGAGTTAAGAGGGGGAGGCATTGAGAGACTCGGACTGAAATAGAGCCACGGGTGAGTCTGCCCACTGGGTAAAGCTCAGCCCGGGTGGCAGGCCCAGATAGAGGTGGCTTATCGGAGCCGGGCAGGTCAGCTAGAGTCTTCCCAAGGTAGCCTTCCACACTCCGGCAGTGGGCTCTTCCCACACGGCCAGCTGCACGGTGCAGGCCCACAGTGAGAGCATTTCCGCACAGAGCCAGTTCCAAACCGTGGAACCAGTAGGGGGCTAGGGGCAGTTTTCTTCGGATACGCTGCTTTATCAGATTCCTCCAAGACATCAGGCTACTGAAGGCTGGGAGGTGATACACTGGAAATCTACTGGGACACTATAAGCCAATAGCGGAAAACTGCAATATTTCAGGGTCCCACTGACAACTGACCAATATGAGAAAACAAGGGAAGAAAATGTCCCAAACAAACCTAGATACTACATCAATAAAACCCAATGACAGCACAGCAGAAGAAATGTCAGAAAGGGAGTTCAGAATGTACATAATTAAAACGATCAGGGAAGCTAATGAGGAGATGAAAGAGCAAATGCAGGCATTGAAGGAGGAGATGAAAGAGCAAATGCAGGCATTAAATGATCGCACCAATCAACAGTTAAAAGACCAAATACGGGAAGCAAGAGATCATTTCAATAAAGAGTTAGAGATACTGAAAAAAAACCAAACTGAAATCCTTGAAATGAAGGAAACAATAAACCAAGTTAAAAACTCCATAGAAAGCATAACCAATAGGATAGAACACCTGGAAGACAGAATCTCAGACATTGAAGACAAATTATTTAATCTTGAAAGCAAAGTTGGCCAAACAGAAAAGATGGTAAGAAATCATGAACAGAATCTACAAGAATTATGGGATATCATGAAAAGGCCAAATTTAAGAATTATTGGGATTGAGGAAGGCTTAGAGAAACAAACCAAAGGAATGAACAATCTATTCAATGAAATAATAACAGAAAATTTCCCAAATCTGAAGAATGAAATGGAAAACCAAGTACAAGAGGCTTATAGAACTCCAAACATACAAAATTACAACAGACCCACACCAAGGCACATTATTATGAAAATACCTAACATACAAAATAAAGACAGAATTTTAAAGGCTGTGAGAGAAAAGAACCAAATTACATTCAGGAGGAAACCAATAAGAATATCAGCAGATTTTTCAATCCAGACCCTAAAAGCTAGAAGGGCCTGGAGCAACATATACCAAGCCCTGAAAGAAAACGGATGCCAACCAAGAATCTTATACCCAGCAAAACTTACCTTCAAATTTGACGATGAAATAAGATCCTTCCATGATAAACAAAAGCTAAAGGAATTTACAAAAAGAAAGCCAGCATTACAGAACATTCTCAGCAAAATATTCCATGAGGAAGAGATGAAAAACAACGATGCAAATCAGCAACAGGAGGCGCTAGCCTAAAGGAATAGCCAAATAAAGGAGAAACCAAATCATGCCAAAAACAAATATGAGTCAATTGACTGGGAATACAAATCATATCACAATAATAACCCTGAATGTTAATGGCCCGAATTCATCAATCAAAAGACACAGACTGGCAGATTGGATTAAAAAGAAAAATCCAACAATATGCTGCCTGCAAGAGACTCATCTCATAGAAAGAGACACCCATAGACTAAAGGTGAAAGGATGGGGAAAAACATACCATGCACACGGACACAGCAAAAAAGCTGGAGTATCCATCCTCATCTCAGATAATGTGAACTTCAAGCCAAAGTTAGTCAGAAGGGATAGCGAAGGACATTTCATACTGCTTAAGGGAAGCATAAATCAGCAAGACATAACAATCATAAACATCTATGCCCCAAACACTGGCTCATCCACGTACGTCAAACAAATCCTTCTCAATTATAGAATTCAAATAGACCACAACACAATCATACTAGGCGATTTTAACACACCTCTCTCACCACTGGATGACAAAAATTGAATAAAGAAACTATAGATCTTTATTCAAACAAAAATTGAATAAAGAAACTATAGATCTCAACAACACAATCAGCAATTTAGACCTAACAGACATATATAGAATATACCATCCAACAAAGAACGAATACACTTTCTTCTCAGCAGCACATGGATCCTTCTCTAAAATAGACCATATTTTATGCCACAAAGCTACTGTTAGCAAATACAAGAAGATAGAGATACTACCTTGTACTCTATCAGATCATAATGGATTGAAATTAGAAATAAATGACAGAATAAAAAACAGAAACTTCTCCAATACCTGGAGACTAAATAATACACTATTATATGATGAATGGATAACAGAAGACATCATGAGGGAAATAAAAAAATTCTTAGAAGTAAACGAGAACAAAGACACATCATATCAAAATCTCTGGGACACTATGAAAGCAGTACTTAGAGGAAGATTTATTTCATGGGGTGCATTCAACAAAAGAAGTAGAAATCAACAAATAAACGACTTAACACTGCAGCTCAAAGTACTAGAAAAAGAAGAGCAGACCAATACCAAAAGTAGTAGAAGACAGGAAATAGTTAAAATCAGAGCCGAAATCAACGAAATCGAAACAAAAGAAACAATCGGAAAAATTAACAAAATAAATAGTTGGTTCTTTGAAAAAATAAACAAAATTGATAAACCCTTAGCCACACTAACAAAGAGAAAGAGGGAGAAGACTCAAATTACTAAAATTTGGAATGAACAAGGAAACATCACAACAGACACGAGTGAAATACAAAACATAAATAGAAGCTATTTCGAAAATCTATACTCCAACAAAACAGAAAACCTCGAAGACATCAACAAATTTCTAGAGACATATGAACTACCTAAACTGAACGAGGAGGACATACACAACTTAAATAAACCAATTTCAAGCAATGAAATAGAAGAGGTCATCAAAAGCCTACCAACAAAGAAAAGTCCAGAACCAGATGGGTTCTCAGCCGAGTTCTACAAAACCTTTAAAGAAGAGCTCATTCCAATACTCCTCAAACTATTCCATGAAATAGAAGAGGAGGGAACCCTACCAAACTCGTTCTATGAAGCCAATATCACCCTGATACCTAAACCAGACAGAGACACATCGAGGAAAGAAAATTTCAGACCAATATCCTTAATGAACATCGATGCAAAAATTCTCAACAAAATTTTAGCAAATAGCATACAAATATATATTAAAAAGATAGTGCACCACGATCAAGTGGGTTTTATCCCAGGGATGCAAGGTTGGTTCACCATTCGGAAATCAATAAATGTCATTCACCATATCAACAGACTTAAAGTTAAGAATCACATGATTATTTCAATAGATGCAGAAAAAGCATTTGATAAAATACAACATCCCTTCATGCTCAAAACACTAGAAAAAATTGGGGTAGTGGGAACATTCCTAAACATTATAAAGGCAATCTACGCTAAGCCCATGGCTAATATCATTCTAAATGGTGAAAAACTGAAAGCGTTCCCCCTAAAAACTGGAACAAGGCAGGGATGCCCTCTTTCACCACTTCTATTCAACATCGTCCTTGAGACTCTAGCCAGAGCAATCAGACAAACCAAAGAAATTAAAGGGATACGAATAGGAAAAGAAGAACTCAAACTATCCCTGTTCGCTGATGACATGATTATATATTTAGAGGAACCTGGAAATTCCACCAGAAAACTTTTAGAACTCATAAGTGAATTCAGTAAAGTAGCAGGTTACAAGATCAATGCTCATAAATCCAATGCATTTTTATACATAAGTGATGAATCTTCAGAAAGAGAAATTAGGAAAACTACCCCATTCACAATAGCTTCGAAAAAAATAAAATACTTGGGAATCAATCTCACAAAAGAGGTGAAAGACCTCTACAATGAGAACTACAGAACACTAAAGAAAGAAATTCAAGAAAACCTTAGAAGATGGAAAGATCTCCCATGTTCCTGGATAGGCAGAATTAATATCATCAAAATGGCTATACTACCTAAAGTGCTATACAAGATTCAATGCAATTCCAATTAAAATCCCAATGATGTACCTTACAGAAATAGAGCAAGCAATTATGAAATTCATCTGGAAGAATAAAAAACCTAGAATAGCTAAAGCAATCCTCAGCAGCAAGAGCGAAGCAGGGGGTATTGCAATACCAGATCTTCAACTCTACTACAAAGCAATAGTAACAAAAACGGCATGGTATTGGTACCAAAATAGACAGGTAGATCAATGGTACAGAATAGAGGACATGGACACAAACCCAAATAAATACAATTTTCTCATACTAGACAAAGGTTCCAACAATATGCAATGGAGAAAAGATAGCCTCTTCAACAAATGGTGCTGGGAAAACTGGAAAATTATATGCAATAGAATGAAATTAAACCCCTATCTCTCACCCTACACAAAACTCAACTCAAAATGGATCAAGGACCTCGGAATCAGACCAGAGACCCTGCATCTTATAGAAGAAAAAGTAGGTCCAAATCTTCAACTTGTTGGCTTAGGATCAGACTTCCTTAACAGGACTCCCATAGCAAAGAAATAAAAGCAAGAATCAACAACTGGGATAGATTCAAACTAAAAAGCTTTCTCTCAGCAAAGGAAACTATCAGAAATGTGAAGAGAGAGCCTACAGAGTGGGAGAATATCTTTGCCAACCATACCTCAGATAGAGCGCTAATTTCCAGAATCTATAAAGAACTCAAAAAACTCTACACGAAGAATACAAATAATCCAATAAACAAATGGGCTAAGGAAATGAACAGACACTTCACAGAAGAAGATGTACAAGTAATCAACAGATATATGAAAAAATGTTCAACATCCCTAGTCATAAGGGAAATGCAAATCAAAACTACCCTAAGATTTCATCTCACCCCAATTAGAATGGCGATTATCAAGAATACAAGCAACAATAGGTGTTGGCGAGGATGTGGTGAAAAAGGAACACTCATACATTGCTGGTGGGGTTGCAAATTAGTGCAGCCACTCTGGAAAGCAGTGTGGAGATTCCTCAGAAAGCTTGGAATGGAAACACCATTTGACCCAGCTATCCCACTCCTTGGCCTATACCCAAAGGACTTAAAATCAGCATACTACAGAGATACAGCCACATCAATGTTCATTGCTGCTCAATTCACCATAGCCAGATTGTGGAACCAACCTAGATGCCCTTCAGTTGATGAATGGATAAAGAAACTGTGGCATATTTATACAATGGAATATTACTCCGCAATGAAGAATGATAAAATTATGGCATTTGTAGGCAAATGGTCGAAATTGGAGAATATCATGCTAAGTGAGATAAGCCAATCTCAAAAAACTAAAGGACGAATGATCTCGCTGATAAGCAGATGAGGACATATAATGGGGGGTGGGAGGGGCTAGCATTAGGTTTAGGGTTAGGTTTAGAGTTAGGCTAAGGAGAGCGGTAAGAATGAAGGAAAGAAGGACTGTGTAGAGGGAAAAGAGGGGTGGGAGGGGTGGGAGGGGTGGGGGGGAGGGGAAAAATAAAATAAACATCATTACCCTATGTAAACGTAAAAAAAATAAAATTAAAAAAAAAAAAAAAGAAAAAAGTACCTTAGATTCAGTTACCACAAATTAATGAGTGCTTACTATATGCCAGATACCATTTTAAGGCATTAAAATAACTCTGTGAATCAACAAACAAACAAACAAAAAAATAATATTTTTGCTATTTGTCTAGAAAAGTTTTATATTGGCAACTATATGAAAAACTGCACTGTTTTAAGGCATTTTAACAACTCTACTCAAAATATCCTTATAGGACCATCGATTAATCCATAGATCTATCTGCCTACCTATCTTTTACTCCCTTATACAGTCCTTATCAGAGACAAACACATACTTTATTATCTGTACCCATCTTGCCTTTGACACCTGGATCAAAATTTTATTCAATCTGTTCATGCTTAAATATCTCTGATATTTGTCATTTTGCATAATTTCACCCTTAATACTTAAACTTATAAATTGTCTATCAGAGTTTTCTATGAATGTTTATTGATAAATGTCATTGTAAAACAATTTGTAATTTAACTTCTGGTAGATAACTTTAAGATGCCATACTTCTTACCATTATCTCCTTCATACAAAACTCATATCTAATTTATTTTATACTGCTTGAAAAATTTAGAGAGATTTTTGTACACATCATGTTCTTAATATACTTACATAGCTTATCTGGATATCAATAATTTAAAAATATCACTTCATTTTATAATAAAAATATGGGGAATAGATTGAATCTAAAACAGTGATGCGTCTGAGTCTATAGAAAATTTGAAGCTTCCTTTTAATAAAAGAAAATATAAACTTTAAGTAAATATTCAAATCACTGGCACATTACCTTAAATTACATTTCTGTATAATCATTAAATAGTTTATTTTGCAGATATTTTTATTTGAAGATTGGCTTAAAATTAGAAGCAGTGATAGGTATGTTTGTGAAACTCTTTCTTATACTGAGAAGTCCTTCTTAGGGAAACCTGAGTCCTTATCTCTTTTAATCTGCATTCCTAGCCTCATTACTTTTGTCTCTAGTTAAGTGTAGCAACTTGATAACTTAAATATTTCAGAATTGTAAGGAGAGTTTCAAAACTTATCAATATTTGTATTATGATATGTTGCAGAAACCCAGTGAGCAAGGCTAGGATTTGTAAGTCTCAAGAATACCCTAAATAAATCTAAAACTGACAAGCCCTTTATTCACAGTTTTTGAGTGCCTATGTGTTACATGTGTTATCCAATGCTATAGATACAAAAGAAAATAAAACTTAACCCTACCCTTAAGGAAGTTATATTTAAAGCAACTAAAAGAGAAGTAACAAGAGCATGTGATAAATTCTGAAAGAATGAGCAAATTATTTTATCAAGAAAAATAGTTTAGAAACTTTATAAGCTATACCTCAGACAGTCAAAATACATATATAGGTAGAGGAAATATCCAAGTATAACCGAAAAGAAAAAGGAAGAATAGGACTATATTAAAATCAGGGAAATTAGGAATTTTTCTTCCACAAGGCAATATTAACAGGGGTTAAACATAAGCCAAAAATGATATGATGTTTATAAAACCTTAAGTTGGCAAAAGTCTTACATTCTATCACATAGAGAACTCTTATGAAACACAGATAAAAGTATATATAACTCAATAAAAGTAGGCAAACACATGAATCAACACTTCACAAATGTCCAATATCATGAAACAGTTTTTCAAGTTAATTTGTGATCAAGAACATTCAAATTTAAGCCACTGAGGTAAAAATTCACACCTACCAGAATTGCTAACATTTTAATAGAAAAAAATTATAAACTGTGGTAAAGGTTTGAAGTAATTTAAATTCTCCCACACTGTACTAATATTTTAACCAATGGAACAACTTTGTAAGACTGGCAGCAATCCCACTATCAAAGTACATGCACATTCTCCAACTTTATTCTTATGTCTGACACAAGCACACATATATGTGTCAGAGAGTCACTAATGTTTATAGTAGCATTATTCATAACAGTGTACAGTAGAAATAATCCAAAATCCATCATTTGTTTTAAAACATAATAAAAAGAAGTTTGGGATATTCATTGAACAGACTGTGGTGATTAAAACAAGTGTATTCTACTTAATGATGTGCACATATCACAGATGCAAGCACATCTTATGAGAAATAAGAATTATAAAGTCTCATTATAAAAGAAGATATACTCTGTACTTCAATTATTTAAAATTTGAAGCAAGTATTACATCTATGATATGAGAAGTTAGTTCATCTCTAGGATGGAAGGAAGGGTAGTGATTTGTAGAGAATATTAAAAAGTGGGCTACTGATACACTGGCAATATTCTATTTCTTAATCTCAGTTGTGATTATGTGAATGAAAAATAAATGTGAAAACAGACTGGAAACTAATAATTTATTAAGATATCACATGTACTTTAATAAAAAAGTTTATTTATATGCTTGTGAATATGTCTCTGAGTACATTTCTCTACAATTATGTAGAATAAAAAACTCCAGAGTACAGTCTTTAAGTCTAAACTACAAGCACTTCAGAACCTCTTAACAGATACCATTTTTTCCCCCCAGATTTTAATCCACTTTTTTTCTGTTATAAATTTTTGGGCCTATTTTTTTCCCAGGTCTTTAACTGTTTTAATTACTAGCTTTGTTTTTATTCATTGATGATTTGTTTGATATGAAAATACTGGTGTCTTGCATTTATTTTTGATCCACAAAGATTTATTTAACATAGAGTATGGAGTTAATATCAAATATAATTTTGTCATAAAGTTGTTAACCAATATTTAATCAGTCTTTATGACAAAACGTCCGTATTTCTGGCTTGCACATTCATGTTTATCACATATATATTCAGTGGGAACATAAACTGATAAATCACTTGGGAAAATAATGCGCACATTACTTGACCTCACTGATCTAAAAACATGCTTCTCCCACCAAGTCATGCTGCATCTAATAATTCTAAGATTTTTTTTTTCCAAAATCAAATCAATAGAAAGGACTGCTTTGTTATAAATTTTTT
Source organism: Sciurus carolinensis (assembly GCF_902686445.1). NCBI lineage: Eukaryota > Metazoa > Chordata > Mammalia > Rodentia > Sciuridae > Sciurus > Sciurus carolinensis. The sequence goes on along the minus strand of NC_062217.1, from coordinate 106,895,118 downwards.
GCAAATTGAGAACATATATTATGCTATATAATATAAAACAATATATTGCAATGTATCATATGTAATATAATCAAAATTATATATATTACATATTATATATTATAATTCATTAATTACATATTGTATATTACATATAAGTATGTAACATATATTTATATTGCCTTCCTAGTAAGTTAGAAAACCTGAATTAGACTGAGGGAGAAGTTCTGAATTGTAAGTGTGATTTGATGATGAATTGAAGTCATCATGATGACCCGTGAATATACACAGTGGGCATATCATTCCTGTAATCGAAATACTCATGCAAGTGTGATGAAACTAAAATTATAAACAAAAGTTCTCCCAAGATTGTCTCTTCAGCAACATAATAAAGTCATTCTACCCACTCAATTTCATCCTTACGTCTGACTTACAATATCCTGATGAAGATTTCCATTAAACAATGTGGTAATGAAGAGAAGGCAAGCAACAATATTTCAGTTAGGTTTTAGGCAATGTGAGGAATAGAACAGGAGAAGCTGTTAAAGAAATGGTTAAGAATACAAGAAAGGGTTATAAGGAATATTTCTATGATCTATATACCCTCTTTATAATGTCTGTCAAATAAATACAGGCCTTTTAATTTGAGGTTTTTTTGAAACTGATTTTTGTAGCTGAATCCACTGTCTCTGATTGCAATATTTCTTTGAGTCTTTGTTGCTTGGATAATGTAAAACAAGTTCATAGGCATGAAGTTTTTCTTGTAGGTTTTCATTATTTATTCTAGGAAGTAACAAGGGGGTTCACCTCTAGCCAGGGATTTTCTTACCCTTCTGGGAGTCATTTGGAGATACACAGATATAGGAGAAACCTACCCAAGTACTCAAATTTAAGAAGCAGAGAGAGAGAGAGAGAGAGAGATTCAAATAAGCAGTTTGAAAATGTGGATAGTAGCAGCAAAATTGTTCAAATATTCAGTTGAAAGGATATCCAAATACATATTTTGAAAATACATTCAGTCATAGTATAGTCATAATATATATCTTAAATATTTGTGTGCACAATGGAATAAAAAGGAGTATAATATTGAAGGGTCATGAAGTTAGCTCATGGAAATAATAAGACAAAGGTGGTTTGTTAACTTATTGAGTTTTTCCTTTAATATGTAAAATTCAAATGATTAGACAGGAGCTAGTGGTATTTTCATGAATCATAGTTATATGAGTATTCTACCTGTGCTTTTTGCCATCCTCTTATTGGGAAGGAAAATAGCAAAACTGTTTAGAAGACTTTAATATGAGCCAGACATCATTTTTATGTAGTGTATAAACTTCAAAGTTATACATAAAGTTCCTCTTATGTATCTCCTATAACATAAAAAGTTCAAAGTACTCACATTGGGCCCATACCACCTACCCTAATTATTTACCCTTTTTGAAATATTCACAATTAGGAGAACACTTTGAAATTTCTGTTAACTTTTTCCACCAATCTGATATTTCTGCCACTGAAAAAGGCAGAATCTCTTTACATGGATTGAATCCTTGTAAACAGAAGATCAGGGAATGTAACTATGGATGGTTTCAACAGTGAAAAACAAATCTGCTCTCCTACATACTTCCAATGTACAACTATCCGATGGAATAGAATTCAGGAGAGAGGACTTCTCAAGGACAAATGAGGCTATAAAGAAAGCAGTTTTGATTCAGAGGCAAAGTGTGAAGGAGCCTTCCAGGGTTTGGATGGCCTTTTATGTATCTTCTAGAAATCAACCAGATTATGAAAATTTGTTGAAAGCTGTGAGGCACTAGTCTGAGGGTTATAAAATGAAATATACGTTCTGTCAACAAGTCAACAAGTGTTTGGTAAAATAGTAATCATAGCAATTATATCATTATAGAGGAACATTTTGATTCTCTCCATAAATAATAATAAAGTACATGAATTTTTAACTTCTTTAACATGTACTTCCTCTATAGACAGTAAAATCAGAAGTTAAGAGGAGGACAGAAGAATAAATAATAGTAATTACTTTCTATTTGGAAAGAATCTATTCTTCAGAGGAAACAAATCTCTGAAACAATTGCCTTTTCACAGGAGCTCTGAAAACTGGCAGTAGTATCTGCTGTACTCTCTTCTTGGTAGTGGATACTCTGAAACCTGTTCAAGAGTGGTGATCTCTTACCACATTGGATAATTCATTAGAATATAAATTCACCAAATGCATTAAATCAACTATTGGCCAAATTCTCTGATTTCACGACTTGTATTTGCAGGCATGAAGAATTCTGTTCACTTCACAGGACAGAATTTAGAAGATGAAAGGGAAGTAAGTATAGTACTTCTAAGAGAGTCAATATACCACCATCTACTACTCTATTCTTGCATAATGATATAGATTGATATTCTAAGCTTAGAGTCCTAGAAATTCTGCCTCAAAGTAACTTGAAGAAAAAGAGCTTCTTTTTTCTAACTGCTTCTTGCGTAGACTTTATTTATTTATTTATTTATTTATTTATTTATTTATTTTATTGTAAACAAATGGGATACATGTTGTATCTCTGTTTGTACATGGAGTAAAGGTATACCGTTTGTGTAATCATAAATTTACATAGGGTAATGTTGTTTGATTCATTCTATTATTTTTTCCCTTCCCCCCACCCCTCCCACCCCTCTTTTCCCTCTATACAGTCCTTTCTTCCTCCATTCTTGCCACCCTCCATAACCCTAACTCTAACCCTAACACTAACCACTCCCACCCCCCATTATGTGTCATCATCCTCTTATCAGCGAGATCATTTGTCCTTTGGTTTTTTTGAGATTGGCTTATCTCACTTAGCATGATATTCTCCAATTTCATCCATTTGTCTGCAAATGCCATAATTTTATCTTTCTTTATAGCAGAGTAATATTGCATTGTATATATATGCCACAGTTTCTTTATCCTTTTATCAATTGAAGGACATCTAGGTTGGTTCCATATCAAGGAACAGTCTCCAGGCAGATACCAGGATCACTTCATGTACAACAGCCAACCAGAGTTACTTTCTAAAACTTGTTTATGAGTGCAGCTATGTCTGGCAAGCTGCCAGGCGCCATCTTAGATATCAGGCCACGGTGCGGCTCTAGGGCCCTCAGAGTCCACCCCTGGCAGTTCCACAATCTGGCTACTGTGAATTGAGCAGCTATGAACATTGATGTGGCTGTATCTCTGTAGTATGCTGATTTTAAGTTCTTTGGGTATAGGCCAAGGAGTGGGATAGCTGGGTCAAATGGTGATTTCATTCCAAGCTTTCTGAGGAATCTCCACACTGCTTTCCAGAGTGGCTGCACTAATTTGCAACCCAACCAGCAATGTATGAATCTACCTTTTTCCCCAAATCCTCTCCAATACCTATTGTTGCTTGTTTTCTTGATAATCGCCATTATAACTGGGGTGAGATGGAATCTCAGGGTATTTTTGATTTGCATTTCTCTTATTACTAGAGATGTGGAATATTTTTTCATATATCTGTTGATTGCTTGTAGATCTTCTTCTGTGAAGTGTCTATTCATTTCCTTAGTCCATTTATTGATTGGATTATTTGTATTCTTGGTGTAGAGTTTTTTGAGTTCTTTATAGATTCTAGAAATTAGCACTCTATCTGAAGTATAAGTGGCAAAGATTTTCTCCCACTCTGTAGGCTCTCTCTTCACATTTCTGATAGTTTCCTTTGCTGAGAGAAATCTTTTAGGTTTGAATCTATCACAGTTGTTGATTCTTGCTTTTATTTCTTGTTCTATGGGAGTCCTGCTAAGGAAGTCTGATCCTAAGCCAACATGTTGAAGATTTGGACCTACTTTTTCTTCTATAAGATGCAGGGTCTCTGGTCTGATTCCGAGGTCCTTGATCATTTTATGTTGAGTTTTGTGCAGGGTGAGAGATAGGGGTTTAATTTCATTCTGTTGCATATGGATTTCCAGTTTTCCCAGCACCATTTGTTGAAGAGGCTATCTTTTCTCCATTGCATATTTTTGGCACCTTTGTCTAATATGAGAAAACTGTATTTATTTGGATTTGTGTCCATGTCCTCTATTCTGTACCATTGATCTACCTGTCTATTTTGGTACCAATACCTTGCCATTTTTGTTACTATTGCTTTGTAGTAGAGTTGAAGATCTGGTATTGCAATACCCCCTGCTTCGCTCTTTCTGCTAAGCACTGCTTTAGCTATTCTGGGTTTCTTATTCTTCCAGATGAATTTCATAATTGCTTGCTCTATTTCTGTAAGGTACATCATTGGGATTTTAATTGGAATTGCATTGAATCTGTATAGCACTTTTGGTAGTATGCCCATTTTGACAATATTAATTCTGCCTATCCAAGAACATGGGAGATCTTTCAATCTTCTAAAGTTTTCTTTAATTTCTAACTTTAGTGTTCTGTAGTTCTCACTGTAGAGGTCTTTCACCTCTTTTGTGAGATTGATTCCCAAGTATTTTATTTTTTTCGAAGCTATTGTGAATGGGGTAGTTTTCCTAAGTTCTCTTTGTGAAGATTCATCACTTGTATAAAAATCCATTGGATTTATGAACATTGATCTTGTAACCTGCTACTTTGCTGAATTCACTTATGAGTTCTAAAAGTTTTCTGGTGGAATTTCTGGGTTCCTCTAAATATATAATCATGTCATCAGTGAACAGGGATAGTTTGAGTTCTTCTTTTCCTATTCGTATCCCTTTAATTTCTTGGTTTGTGTAATTGCTCTGGCTAGAGTTTCAAGGACAATGTTGAATAGAAGTGGTGAAAGAGGGCATCCCTGTCTTGTTCCAGTTTTTAGGGGGAATACTTTCAGTTTTTCACCATTTAGAATGATACTGGCAATGCATGGGCTTAGCATAGATGGCCTTTACAATATTAAGGAATGTTCCCACTATCCCTATTTTTTTCTAGTATTTTGAGCATTAAGGGATGCTGTATTTTATCAAATGTTTTTTCTGCATCTATCACAATAATCATGTGATTCTTCACTTTAAGTCTATTGATATGGTGAATTACATTTATTGATGTCCATATGTTGAACCAACCTTGCATCTCTGGGATAAAACCCACTTGATCATGGTACACTATCTTTTTAATATATTTTTGTATGCAATTTGCTAAAATTTTGTTGAGAATTTTTGTGTGGATATTCATTAAGGATATTGGTCTGAAATTTCCTTTCCTTGATGTGTCTCTGTCTGGTTTAGGTATCAGGGTGATATTGGCTTCATAGAATGAGTTTGGGAGGTTTCCCTCCTCTTCTATTTCATGGAATACTTTGGGAAGTATTGGAATGAGCTCTTCTTTAAAGGTTTTATAGAACTCTGCTGAGAACCCATCTGGTCCCGGACTTTTCTTTGTCTGTATGCTTTTGATGACCTCTTCTATTTCATTGCTTGAAATTGATTTATTTAAATTGTGTATGTCCTCCTAGTTCAGTTTAGGTAATTCATATGTCTCTAGAAAATTGTTGATGTCTTCGAGGTTTTCTGTTTTGTTGGAATATAGATTTTCAAAATAGCTTCTATTTATGTTTTGTATTTCACTAGTGTATGGTGTGATGTTTCCTTGTTCATTCCGAATTTTAGTAATTTGAGTTTTCTCCCTCTTTCTCTTTGTTAGTGTGGCTAAGGGTTTATCAATTTTGTTTACTTTTTCAAAGAACCAACTATTTATTTTGTTAATTTTTCCGATTGTTTCTTTTGTTTCAATTTCGTTGATTTCGGCTCTGATTTTAACTATTTCCTGTCTTCTACTACTTTTGGTGTTGGTCTGCTCTTCTTTTTCTAGGGCTTTGAGCTGTAGTGTTAAGTCGTTTATTTGTTGATTTTTACTTCTTTTGTTGAATGCACCCCATGAAATAAATCTTCCTCTAAGTACTGCTTTCATAGTGTCCCAGAGATTTTGATATGATGTGTCTTTGTTCTTGTTCACATCTAAGATTTTTTAATTTCCCTCCTGATGTCTCCTTTTATCCATTTTCATCATATAATAGTGTATTATTTAATCTCCAGGTATTGGAGAAGTTTCTGTTTTTTATTCTGTCATTTATTTCTAATTTCATTCCATTATGATCTGATAGAATACAAGATAGTATCTCTGTCTTCTTGTATTTGCTAACAGTAGTTTTGTGGCATAAAATATGGTCTATTTTAGAGAAGGGTCCATGTGCTGCTGAGAAGAAAGTGTATTTGTTCTTTGTTGGATGGTATATTCTATATATGTCCATTAAGTCTAAATAGTTGATTGTGTTATTGAGATCTATGGTTTCTTTATTCAATTTTTGTTTGGGGTCCGCTGCTGGGTCCAGGGCTTGGGGTTGGCTTGTGTGGAAAAGCTCTCACTGGGCGGCCTGCTCCAAGAAACTGGCTGTGGATCAAGCCTTCCGCTGGAGTGAGCAGGGCTGCTTGGGGAAGTCTCTGGCTACCCTGTCCTGCTCTGAGAAGCTGCCTTGGGCCGGGGCCTGCTGTTGGGTCAGGGCTTGGGGTTGGTTCTGTGTGGGAAAGCTTTCACTGGTCGGGCCTCCTCCTAGTAGATGGCTGTGAATCGAGCCTGCCACTGGAGAAAGCAGGGCTGCTTGGGGAAGACTCTAGCTGCCCTGCCCTGCTTGGAGAAGCTGCCCCTGTCCGAGCCTGCGGCCTGGGCAGAGCTTCACCTAGTGGGAGATACTCACCCCATGGCTCTATGTTAGTCTGAGTCTCTCAATGCCTCCCCTTCTTGAATCCTGCATTCTGGAGTGACAGGAGATGCAGTTACCCTCTAGTCCACCATCTTGGATCCCCTTGAAAAGAGCTTTTTATTATAAAGATGCTATCATTTCAGGAAATTGAAGACATTTCTGAATATCCTCTTTTCACTTGATTTTACTAGTTTTTCACTCTATTATTTTTTTTTCTCAGTTCTTTTAGGAGTCAGGGTTTACATTGTTTTTCTTAAAAATACCTAAGCTGAGCAATTTTCTCATTTATTGGCAACTCTTCAACTTCCTAACATATATATCAAGATACAATTCATCTTGTATCATGCAAGTTTTAATATCTTTGGATACCATTGTAAATTGTATTTCATTTTACGTGGGGTATAGTGTGTTAATTTAATGCTTGCATACAAATCAAATTAAAATGGTGCTTCTCTTTCCTTAAATGTATATTTAAAAAATTGACTAATATTTGATCTATGTACATATTTTTGAGTTGCAATGTGATTTCAAACGTTTCAATATTTTATAATTCATGACAATCATTAATCAATAGATTATTTTTAAAAAGTGTTTCTTCTAATCATTTTTTGTATGTTCTTAAGCATATAGTTTTATTGATTTCTAATTGTATTTTGTACAGAAAATGTAGCTTGTGTGAAATATATTAAGTATTATGTTGGTTAACATCTTTTATGATCTAGTAACTGGGTCATTTTACTAAATGTGCATATGAGTACAAGAGTATGCCCCAAGTTATTTATAGCAAGTTCCTTGACCTCTGCTCTCTCCATAAGACATTTATTCTAAGGAATTGCTTTCCACTGGTTTTTCTTGCTTATAATTATAACTTTAGCTTGCCTGGTTTCATCTACCGTAAAGATTTTTACAGAAGACATAAGTTCAAAACATATTGCCCATTATCTGTGTTGTTTCTTCTAATGAATACATAAATAACTTTCTAACTTTGACTTAAATGATATCTATCTTTATGAAAATTGCATTAAATTTTAACAGCATCATCTTAATACACAATCTTCACTATTTCTTAATGTATATATTAATAATTTAAAAAATTCTCAAGATTCAAGAATCACCATTTATTTGGTAGGTAATCTTGAGAAAGCATTTTTTTCCACCTTTAAACCTAGATTTTTTGACAAACTCTTCAATGGTTAAAGAGGGAAAAACGTTATTTTAGGATAAGTTGTTAGTTTCTATAGGTTAAGGTAAACTATAAATCTTATTAAGTTATTTTAAAACATTTCTTCCAAATTTCCAAAAATTTATATAAATATTACCTAGAAAGTTTATTTTATTATCACTACTGTAACTTATTAATTTATTTATAAAATTAAAAATAGTGTAGCCTATGGTAATGACATAATCAAACAATACTAAATGACTTTAGGTAAAATATCTTCCTCCCATCTACTCTCACTTCCAGACTCAGTATCTTAATATATTCACATTATGCTACTTGCAATTTTTATGATTGTTAACATAATTAGAAATGTTATTTTTTCTTTGTCTTTGTCACTTCTCACCATATGACATTTATTAACAAGAAACAATATAGATGAGGAATTTAATTAGCACTTTTCCCTCCTTCCCTCTTGGCTTTGTTTGCTGTTATTTTGGGTTTTCCTATTGTTTATATAACTTTAAGTAAGACAATTAAAACTGCATTGCTCATTTCAACAACTGTAGATACTATTTGAAGAAGGTTTTAATTTACATGACTAATTACCTAAACTAAAACTCCTCATAGATTAGTAACTTGGCACTGCTACAGAAATAAGGAGAGTGAAGGTGGTCAGATGGGACACTTCAATATTGCAATTTTTTCACATCTAACATTCTACAGAAAAGCTCAGATTTTACTTTTTAAAATTATAAATAGGAAACTTAGGTTTTTCTAATAGTCAGAAACTATTCAGGAATCCTGGGTATATTTCTCTGAACATAGGAAGCAGAATAGGACTATAGAAAATACTCAGAATTGAAATACTTTCCCGGGGTCTGAGTAGTGCCACACTTTTGGAAAAGATGTCATATATTTAATTAACTGAACAAGGAATAAAGGAGTTTTAACTATATATTGACTTGACTGATAAAAGCACATTTCTTTAAGAAAGAACTAGGAACAGCTGGTTCATCCTGAACTCTTATGTTCAAACACATATATTTGGATGAGCCTTAGAATTTTTCAGTTTATGAATAAATACAGGTATTATATATAAAGTGAACAAACCATTGGGATGTTGGGATGTTGTGTGTGTGTGTGTGTGTGTGACATGCATAAAAGAAGAGGGAGATGAAAGAGAAAGACAGAAAGAGCGTGAGGGAAATGAAATGGGAATAAGTTTAGCGAGTGTTTTGTGTGTGTGAAAGAAGCAACAATAATTTAAATATAATGGAGTTATTTTTATATTAATATGATATTTTCATGTTTCTGAATTCACAGTTAAAGAAGAAAGTAGAATATTAGTTATGTTGCTCCAACCATTGTTTTCAGAAAAATATGGATAACATTTAGAGAGCCTGTTATTGAATTTAAATATCCCTAAGATTTTTGCAGTGTCTAAATTATTGATCAATAATTATCCTAAATTATGATCATCTTCATAAAAATAAATATTGCACATAATAGTTTAAAATCAGTACTCTTTCAGCATATCATCAATATGCATTTGTACTAAGAATTGAAACTATTGCTTTTGCATAGAGAATATGACATATTTCAATGTTCTGTCATTTTAGAAGAAATGATATGAAAGAACATTGAAGCATTTCCACAGAATGTGAAGTTGTCAGATACTCAGAGAGATTTCATTTCCCTTTAGATTTACCAGTTACATATTTGGGTCAACGGTTGCAAAAATTCAAAGTAGTGTTTCCTAATGTATGTTCTAAAGATATTAGTTCAAAAGATGTTAATGATTTTTCTAGAAATTGTGCAAACAATGCCATTTCTTTAGGGAATCATTACACAAATGAGCACACTTAAGTCTCTGAAAAGATCCACAATGCTTTAAATCAATGTTTCAACACTTTATTTATTATCATGATTCCCAAACTTATCTGTACACAAAATTTTCCATTTATTCAACATACATATTATTGTTCTTTCATTCTTCATTTTTTCTAGCATACAGATAATTCATATAGGAGTTAGTAAATCATGTGCCATTTACTTTCTTTTCAAAATAAAGTTTTATTGAAACATATTTATGCCCACTTGTGGCTGTTGTACTGTGATGGAGAAGTTGAGTGACTACAATATAAAACTTATGTCTGACAAAGTTTATACATATTTCTTATCTGGTCCTTCTCCATCAGGAAAAACATTTTCAAGCATTGATAGCTCAATAAAATACCACTGGGCATCAAATTAGGAAACAATAACTTAAAAATATGTATTATAATTTTTTGCAGATCATTATAAAATATTTATAACATAAAATGTACAACTAGTTTTAATAATCTGAAACTTGAATGATGTGGCTTTGATACCTATTGCATTAGTGCATCTTTTTGAAGTTTATCATATTAATTTAACTTATATAAAAAATGTAAAGGAATATTTAGGACAGAGAATATAAACATTTCAAATCTTTCCTAAATCAGAGAGAAAAACTTTGTATCAGAAACATTTTATAGCCTTCATTTTTAAAAATAAGTCCTCTAGGAAGTTTAAAATGTATTACTATCTTCTTTCCTCACTTTCCTGATATGAAATTCTATATAGATTATTATGACTTTTCATTTGTAACTTGCAGGTACCTTGCTCTCTCTTCAGTTTTAAAATTAACTATAGTAGGGTCTAAAATTACAAACCTTGAAGTTTTGAATTTATTGGATCAGATGCTGTGTAACTGTCTAGACTAAAATATCTCACTGTCAGTAATTTATGAAGTATTAGAATGCAATTGAACTAAATTCTGGATTTTTTTCCAGGAAGAACTGAACCCCACTGTTGTTACTCCACCGATCCAAGCCATTGATCGGGACCGGAACATTCAACCACCATCAGACAGGCCCGGCATCCTCTATTCCGTCCTTGTTGGTTTGTATCTGCTAATGTTTTATATTATCAGTTGTCACTCTAGAATCATGTTATAATTCTCTCAAATCAATGTAAACCCTTTTATCAACAAAGTTTTTCTTAGAATTGATTGTTGTGTATATATATAAAACTTTAGATGTCATAATATAAAGGTTTTTCTCCTTCATACTGAGTTTCAGCAAAAATGTATAGAACAATTGAAAACACTTTTACAAACAGTGAAGCCAGTCATTAATCTACATACTGGTAGTTTTCTCCAAAGCATCTCATTGTGTGTGTGTGGATAATACACACAATTCTGATATGACTGAATTAAATAATGACAATTTTTGAGACATATGGGAGAAGAAAAAAGATCATGAGTAGCCTAAGAGTTCACAATACATGAAATGATTCATAATTTTTCCCAGAAATATTCCACAAAAGGTGTTCTAATTCATATATATATATATGTATATTGCTAATTTTGCAAAAAGGGAAATGATAATTTGATTATGTTATTCTTAAACTGATTTTGAAAAACTATGGATGTCTCTGATTTACATAGTTTATAGGTTTTAGAGGGACATGCATCCCTTATAGCTCAGGAAGTATGTCTTTAAGAAAAATAGCTAAATCTTAGTAACAATCAAAATTGAGGCATTTTTCACTTACCGGAGTCTCACCTTTACAATGTAGCTCAGTGACAGTGTTGAAAAATTACAATCTTAATTCCCAGAGTAGTTTGGCAGACTTTGTAAGACACAGAATAAAGGCAAAGCACTTTCAAAGTCTCTTTCACCAAAAATCATTATTATCTAAATTTTCTGTTGATTCCCTGGAAGATTGTTTCAGATCACCCATGGCAAAATGCTTTCTCCAGAGGGGCATTTACCAAAAATCAAAGAAAAAAAATTTTTTTTTGCAGAAAACTGTTTTACGTTTGTGGCTGTCTAAAATAGATCCTAGTTAAGAGAAACAAGAGACCTAACAAACAGCTTTGAGGGAGAAGGTAGAGAATGGTGTCCATAGGAGATTTTAAAAAGATTCAACATATTTCTGGGAATTCAGAAGAATAATAGTAAGAATCATACTTATAAAACTTTTGGAAAGGCCCTAAGCTCTATTATCTCTGGCCAAACTTGAGACAACAAAAGTTGTATGTAAAGGTTAAAATGGGGTTTCATATGGTAAACTTGAGGACAAAAGATGTGATCCAATATGCACAAAGAGGTCTGGAGCAAGAATTAGGAAATTTAATTGTTCTGTTTGTTTAAAAAATATTATTTTTTGCAATAAAAATAATAATTATTGTATCAATAAACTAAGTACCAATCTCAATAGTCACATGTGACAAAGAATTCAGACTTTAGAATGTTAGTTTGAAACTATCAGAATACAAATAAGCACTACAATAAACTTACATTTTAACAAACTCTGTGGAGTAATAATCTGATTTCTAGAGTTGTCACAGAATACTGTTTGAAATTTCCAATTATAAACAAAATTATAAGACCAGAAAAACATAATACAGTGGCCAATACAGAGAAAAAATGATCAATGGAATATATTCTTGATGAAGTTCAGACATTGAATTCATTAGACAAAGATTTCAATTTCCTATTTTAAACACAAGAAAGATCTAAATAAAACCATGTACAAATAACCAAATAAAAGTATGAGGGCAAGGCCTTGTAAAACAGGGAATGTCAACAAAGAAATACAAATTATCAAAAGGAACTAAATAAAAATAAAAAGTATTTCAGAAATAAATATTTCACTAGAGATGCTGAATAGCAAATTAAAGCAGTAAGAAGAAACACCCAGAAAATGTGATGAGAGATCAACTGACATTATCAAATGTAAGGAGCAGAGAGAAAAAAGAATGAAGAAAAATGAAAGTAAATTCAGAAGTCTGTGGAACACCATTTGTTACAATGAATATGGAAAATAAGAATTCTGGAAAAAGCAGAGAGAAAGAATGTACAAATAAATAATGACTCAAAACTTCATGGATTAGGGATAATATTGATCTACACATCCTAGGAGCTTGATAAACTTAAATTAGGATATACTGAAAGGGATTTGTAACCAGTTACCTAGATACATCCTAATGAAAATGTCAAATCACACAAAGAGCATTTTTTAATTTTATTTATGAATTGAAGGCAGGACCTTATATATGCTAGGCAATTCTCTGCCACTGAGCTGCACCCCCAAGTCCAAAAGCAATCCTGAAAATAATAAAAAAAGGGCAACTTTTCATAGACTATTCATCCTCAATAAGATCAGCTTGGGTTTTCTCTTTAGAAGCCATGGATGCCAGACTGTACTACATTCAAAGTGCTGAAAGAAAAAAAAAAATAGTGTCAGCCAATAATTCTATACAGGGCAATTTAATTATTCAAAATTATTTTCATCAAGATGCTTTATAAACCTTCATTAACTATAAGTATTTTTTGGTATTAATTATCATGATCATGGTCTGCTATACAGAATAATAATATTGGAAAAATCAGGAGATACAGGTTTCAATGCTTATATCAAATTGAAGAAAGGAAGAAAATATTCAAAGATCCTTAATTTTTTCTGTTGTGTCTTTCAGATATCAAAATTACTAGAGAGAACCCAGAGTTTTCTTAGTTTGTTTTAACTTTACTTATTGAGTGAGTGTGTGTGTGTGTGTTTGTGTTTGTGCTTTCCCCTGGTTGTAGACAACATATAGGAACTCCTTCTCTGTATGCTGGTCATTCAGATGCTACATAACCTTGCACACAGTTCCTGAGATGTTGTTCCCTCATGCCTTTCCATATTCTAGAATGTTAACTAGTGGAGTAGAATAGCAAGAAATTAGAGATGATGTTGGCCATATGGACTTGCATGTAACAATAAATGAATACAAAAAGAAATGTGATTTAAGGCCTAGAGAAAAATAAGATTAAAAGTGTCGATATAGTTTTAGTCATCTGAAAAGTAGTATGTTAATTGAATATCAAAGAAATGGAATATTAGTACAAATAACTCCAAGATTTAGTAAGCTAAGGGTTATGTGGAGAAAACACAGAACTTTGAGGTATTTTGGAATATTAACATTTTAGATAAATTAAGTTTTGCCTCATTTTTTCAAATGAGATAAATTAAGTGAATATGAAGAGAACTTGTGTTAGATCTGCACTTTTGTTCTTGGAACATAATTTTATATGCTAATACCTTGGCTTCTACAAGGTACTCAGCATTCAGGAGCCACTAACATGTTTTCATATATCATATGGAGATGTTACATATTATAATTGTTTTTTTCCAGCAAAGGGATTGATGAGTGTAATCATTAGTAACGTTTGACTGAAACTAATTATAATTTCCTACATATGAACATATTTAAAATTTAGAAAATAATCATACATTTCTATATGTCCCCATAGCAACTGGTAGATAGTATTCTTATATTTCTGTTTGTATCACATTACTAGTTAAATATTATATATGAAGACTGACATTCTTAGAGGAGAAAGAAAGAACATTCAACACAGTATTGTTTAAATGCCCTTCTGCAATGTTTCATGCACATGCTCCCATACTTCAAACATTAAAATCTGTACTCTCTTGGATGTGGATTTTGTTGATTAAATAGGCAAGTGAACTTGATTTTGTCTTGACAGTAAAGTCAAATTTTGAAAGAACTTTAGTTTCTACCAGAATCCAAGGCAATGTTTAACATATAGCAGAAGCATGAATTTCTACAAGAGGGATTAAAATACTTTACTCCAGGAGCTTGCTATTACAGTGGTTCAGATACCATATTTATCTGCTGATTTTTTTTGCTCTAAGTGAAAATTATTGAAACAGGAACAAATAATTACTATTTCAGGTCATTAAACTCCACTTTATCTTTTAGTCAACTGTGTCTAGAGGGTCAGAAGAACTATGCCCATAAAGAATGGGTATGTGAGTCTCTTAGAAAATAATCTGTTAATATGTGATTTGCTTAAAAAATATTTTGGAACACAAAGAAAATTCAATAAAGGAAAAGTTAATCTTTGCAACCAATGATGTAGAACAACTGGGTAACCATATGTAACCCAACAAACCTTAACCCATACCTCAAACTATATATAAAAAGTAACTTGAATGACTTCCTATCCCGAAATGTAAGAGCTAAACAATAAAACTTCAAAACACAATATTGATAAGAATAGAAGTGATCTTAGGACTGGCAACAATTTCTTTAAATATTGCAAACATAAACAAATAAAAGAAAAATGAAAAATTTGACATCATCAAAATAAAAATTTATTTTTTCTTCAAAAGACATAGATGACTGATTGAAAAGACAACTGACAGAAAAAAATCCTATATTAGAAAACCATGAACCTAATGAAGGAATTCTACTGGGAATAGGTAAAGAAATAATTTAATCAGAATTAGATAATTCAATTATGAATTACACAAAAGATTTAACAAACTATCATAGAAAATAACAAACCACAAAGAAAAATGTAAAAAGTTAAATTCTTTTGCTTTTAAGAAAGGCTAAATAAGGCCAAAGTGAGTATCACTATACAACTACTGGAATGGTTAACACTTAAAAGTCTGACCATTTCAAATATTGATGAAGATGTGGAGATAGTAGAACTCTATTGTACTGCTGATGGGAAAGTAAAATATTTGAACACAAAGAGATCAAAAGAACATCTATCTATGTACTGTGGTTGTGTGGTGGAGATATATATATATATATATATATATATATATATATATATATTTATAGAACTGTACCACCTAGAAAAGTCAATAAAATATTTAAACACACACTTATCATATGACTTAGCCATTCCACTCCTAGATATTTACCCAAGACAAATAAAGTTATATACCCATTCAGAGATTTCTACAAGTGTATTCATAGTCAAATAATTTGTAACTGGACACAATGATCAAATCCTCATCAATATATAAATAGATAAATTTTGTAGATCTATATGATAGAATAATACTAAGATATAAAAATGAACTATTGATATGCAAAACAACAGGGATCACAAAATCCATGTAAAGGATGCCAGACCTTACCTCTCAAAAAAATAGTAAATACTTACAAATTATTCAATTTATATACATTTCTAGAAACATAAATTCATCTGTACTGGCAGAAAATGATCTGTAGTTGCATGAGGGTAGGGCATATGGATATGGAGAAGAGAGATAACAGGAGAAACCTTGGGCAAAGATAAATAGGCACCTTATCTTAATTGTGGTGATAGTTTTTGACCAGCACAAGATTAGACTTTTTAAATATTGAAGTTTATTGTATAACAATTACATCTCAAACCCACAGAAAACATATAATGTCCCAAATTATAAACTTTTCACTAAGAACATAGATTGATATTTTCATCAATTGAGCTCTGAGTGGAAATATTAAATTTTCTTTTATGGCAATAAAGATTTTGAAACCCATTCATTCTGTTGACTGTAATAGAGTTACAATCCTGAAATTTGCTATCCTATTTATCATTTTGAGGTTGGAAGATGCAGTTCTCAATTTTGCACCTAAATTTGTGCTATCACAGTCAAGTCTAAGGAACGACTTGAGGTGACCATAAAAATTTGTACACAAACAATAAGTGCTCTTAGTTCTCATTTTTAAAGTATGATTTCTAAAGAAGTATAGAGACTTAAATTGCATTAACCCTTAATCTTTGTCCAAGGAGACATGTTTTTTTCTTTTAATTTTATATATTTTGGGGGTGAGTACTAGGGATTGAACTCAGGGGCACTTGACCACTGAGCCACATCCTCATCCCTATTTTGTATTTCATTTAGAGACAGGGTCTCAATGAGTTGCTTAGCACCTCGCTTTTGCTGAGGTTGGCTTTGAACTGGAGATCCTCCTGTCTCAGCCTCCCAAGTCTCTGGGATTACATGTGTGCAGTACCACCCCCAGCCTATTTATACTTTTGCTAAGTTAATATTCTATAATGATGTCTTAAAATTAACCTTATATACACACACAGGACCAGTGTCAAATTCATTGGATTCAGACTATATGGTATAACAAGGAAACAGTTTAGACTCCAGAATAGATACCTTAAATTTGAATCCTGGCTCAGTCATTTACTAACTGTGACAATTGAGGACATTTTGCCTAAACTAAGTGTTAGTTTTTTCATAGATCAAATATTATCTTGTCTATAGGGCTGTTTTGACTCTTAAATGTGGTAGGACATTTATAAATTAAGAGACTACAATGTTTTCTCTACAGTAACTCCCGAGTTACTGCTAATAAGTGTTACTCACTGGGAGCTAAACACATTTTTCCCAGAGCAACTGCTGTTAAATTCAGTTAGGTGAGTGCTTTGGGCTCATATTCCTCTATGCCCTGCTGCATTTTGCTCTGATAAGAGCTGTGCTAAGACACAGTCAAAGTCAATGCTAAATTATATTGCCTTAAAAAAACTCTCATTAGGAATATGTTTAAAAAAAGAAAATATTAAAAGAAAATCACCATTTATACCTCTGTTTCCAGAAATATGATCACTTGGTGAAATTTTTGTTTTTATCTATATTCTTATCCATCTCTCTCCTCCTATCGTTTTGAAGAAAATCTCATATAACATTTCCACCCACAAATATTTACTATGTATGTCTATAAAATAAAGCCACTTAAAGCAGTGTTGCAGTATCATATTACATATAAAATATTGAACAACCTTTCTCTAATATCATATAAAATCCACTCAGTTGTTATTGTCATTTTCTCACAATGTTATATTTTTAATAGTTCCTTTTTTGTTTTGAACAGAATTTGGCAGGGAATTTGTATACTGTTTACACCTTGTGATTGGTATTTCTCTTATGTCACTTTAAAATCTATGTTGGTTCTCTTTCCAATAATTTTTTCCTTGTAATGTATTCGTTAGAAAAATCAAGTTATTTTATGGAATTTTTAACAGTCTGCATTGTGCTCTCCTTGATATAAATTGGCATATTGCTCCATCCCTTATATTTCCTGTAAACCACTAAAGGTTTCTTATTTATATTTTTTTATTTTTGTCTCTCTCAAAACTATTCCATAGATGGTGTGCAAGTCTTTTTGGTTTGACATTACAAAGCAGCATACCTCAAACAATGTAAAATTTTTTTCAGTTTTGGAGGCTTAGAAGCTCAAGGTCAAGGTGTCACCATGATTGGTTTCCGGTGAGGGTTATCCTTCTGATTTGTGGATGTCCACTTTCTTGCCATGTCATCAGTTGGCCTTTTCTTCTTTGTACCCTTACAGAGACAGATGGTGTGTGTGAGCGAGCTTCTGTACACACTCTGATGTGTCTTTCTGTCTTCCCCATCTCATAAGCCAGTGGATTTAGGACCCACTTGTATAACCTCATTTAACCTGAATCACCTCATTGAAAGGCTCCATCTTTACATACAGTTACACTGGGAGTAAGGTTTCAGCATATAAATTTGGAAGGTAAAAAAATCCAATCCCCAAAAAATGATATTGAAGTAATTTTCCTATCATCAGTCAAGAAATATCTAGTCCTATCATCTAGTCAAGAAATACCTGCAGCAACAGATAATGTTCAATGATGTAATCCATCGATTTATGAGGATCTGTGAAATCTTCATATGATTTTTATCATTTCTTTCATTATTAGCTGCAATAATTTCATAAAGAACAAATTCACCAATTATTTGTTTCTGAAGAGAGTCAATGATTTGTTTGCAAAAGCAGAAAGTGAATGTTTTCTTATTTTCTAGATTTCAAAATGTTTTCTAAGTGTCATCCATAGATGATCAATAAGGTATTCTTTTCAACATTATGAACTTACAAATTTAAATATTTGTTTCAAATCATTATGAATATTATCCTTATTGATGATCAATTTGTCCCATCCTTAGCCAGAGAAGACCCTTACCTATTGACTCTTGAAAATTTTTGACACAAGCCCAAGTATTCTTTGATATCTTTCTTGCTACCTGGTACAAGAAGGTGTTTCTCATTGATTTTGATTTGCTACCCTAGACATGGAATCAATGATCTTTTGCAAAATCCTTAATTACTTTTGGTAGTAAATAGTATTTCAAAACCACAAAGCACTAGGGCAGTTCATTGTTTCTAACTTGGCTATTGTTTTTAGTTTTCTGTTTTGGATTTCATACTATGGAATATGTATTAGATTTCTTAAGAATTAAAATGTGAATTAAACTTATTGCCAATTCAGTATATAAACTGTAGGCATTTTTATTTAATTCCTTTAATCACATTTTTAGATTTGTTAACACTTGGTTTCAATATTGAGAATGATAGAATTAAAATTCTTCATAATTACTCATTTAGTTTATAATAAAATACTCTCATAATCATCTTATCATAAGAAGATCAACACTACCATCAACAATATGATTAATGTAGACAGTAATTTTGTTTTTGTAATACCTCATTTTCTTAGGCTATTTTACACTGATGATGTGACAGCAAGTTACTGTCTTTTAAACTTATTTAGGATAGTGCTTTTCTGATTGTGCTATGCCACCAATTGAATACACATATTGATGTTTTAGTTTAATTTTTTAAATTTTGAGATGTTTTTAAATTTATTTTTTATGATAATATGTAACATTTACATGGCTCCAAATTTTTAAAAAATGGTTAATATAGTTAATGAAGTCTAGTTTCAATACCCATCCTTTATTCTTTCCTTCTTTCCCTCCCATATGTGAACAATTTATAGTTTTATGATTTATCTTTGAATTTTAAATTTACTACATATTTCTAAGTGTGTGTTCTCCTTTTTAAAAATTAGTATAATACAACCCTTTTTTCTCAAATTCCTTTTCCCCTTAACATATCCAGAGAAACAATAGGAGGTAAATATATTCACTATTCATTTTTACATTTGAATTCTCAATCATTAAAAGGTGTATTACCATTGATTCATCCATAGCACTACTGATGTAGTTTAGATGGTGTTTTAGTCAGCTGTTTCACTGATGTGACTAAAAGGATCTGACCAGCACAATTATAGAGGAGGAAAAGTTTATTTGAGGGCTCATGGTTTCAGAGGCCTTAGTCCACAGAAGGCTGGCTCCATTCCTCAGGGCTCCAGGTGAGGCTGAACATCATGATGGAGTGTGGTAGAGGAAAGCAGCTCACAACGTGGTGATCCAGAAGCAGAAAGAGAGACTCCACTCTCCAGATACAAAATATATACGCCCAAAGTCACACCCCACTCTCCTCCAGCCATATGCTACCACTTGACTTAATCCCACCAGGGATCAATTCACTGATTGGGTTAAGATTCTTAAAACCCAATCTTTTCTCCTCTGAACCTTCCTGCATTGTCATGTGAGCTTTTGGGGGACACCTCACATTCAAACCATAACAGATGGGTATTTTTTTTTTTTTTGGTCTGTTTGTGCATGAAGTAGAGGCATACCATTTGTGTAATCATACATTTACATAGGGTAATGATGTTTGATTTATTCTATTATTTCTCCTTCCGCCACCCCTCCTACCCCTCTTTTCCCTCTATACAATCCATCCTTCCTCCATTCTTGCCTCCTTCCCACCCCCCATTATGTATCATCATTCACTTATCAGTGAGATTATTTGTCCTTTGGTTTTTTGAGATTGGCTTATCTCAGCATGATATTCTCCAATTTCATCCATTTGCCTGCAAATCTCATAATTTTATTCTTCTTTATGGCCGAGTAGTATTCCATTGTGTGTGTATATATGTATATATATGTGTGTGCGTGTATATATATATATACCACAGTTTCTTTATCCATTTATCAATTGAAGTGCATCTATGTTGGTTCCACAATCTGGCTATTGTGAATTGAGCAGCTATGAACATTGATGTGGCTGCATCTCTGTAGTATGCTGAAGTATGCTGATTTTAAGTCCTTTGGGTATAGACCAAGTAGTGGGATAGCTGGGTCAAATGGTGGTTCCATTACAAGCTTTCTGAGGAAACTGCTTTCCAGAGTGGCTACACCAATTTGCAACCCCACCAGCAATGTATGAGTGTACCTTTTTCCCCACATCCTCACCAACACCTATTGTTGCTTGTATTCTTGATAATCACCACTCTAATTGGGGTGAGATGGAATCTTAGGGTAGTTTTAATTTGCATTTCTCTTACAACTGGAGATGTTGAAAATTTTTTCATATATCTGTTGATTACTTGAAAATCTTGTGAATCGTCTTTTCATATCCTTAGCCCATTTGTCGATTGGGTTATTTGTATTCTTGGTGTAAAGTTTTTTGAGTTCTTTATATATTCTGGAGATTAGTGCTCTATCTGAAGTATGAGTGGCAAAGATTTTCTCCTACTCCGTAGGCTCTCTCTTCACATTGCTAATAGTTTCCTTTGCTGAGAGAAAGCTTTCTAGTTTTTTCTACTAAAATGCAAAAATGTCAGAGAAGTATGATGTGTGAGGTAGAAAATAAACATTGATCTGGGGACTCATGACTTAGTGGTAGAGCATTGGTCATGTGTGAGGCCCTGGGTTCTATATCCAGCACTGCCAAATTAAACAATAAATAAATAGAAGAAAGAAAGCAAACAATATGATTTTTAATGATTATTCCAAGTTCTCCTTCGTAGGTTTGGTTACTCTCTTATAATAATGCCACAGTTGTCTAAAACTACCTGTTGTCTTGCAGGCTCACCAGTAGAGTATGATATTCAACTAAGACTATTGCTAACCTCACAGGTGAGAAATGGAATATTAGTGTAGTTTTCATTTGTATTTTTCTTTTTAAGTACAGAGAAGAGCATCTTTGTATATGGGCAAGAGTCATTCGTTCTCTCTTTCTGTGAATTATTTTGTGCATACTTAAATGTGAATCATTTTTTTTATTGTAAACAAATGGGATACATGTTGTTTCTCTGTTTGTACATGGCGTAAAGGCATACCATTTGTGTAATCATAAATTTAAATAGAGTAATGTTGTTTGATTCATTCTGTTATTTTTTTGTCAATCATTTTTAATGCACTGTTAGTTTCTGTTCTTGTCGAAGTTATACATTTTTTCATATGATAGATATGAACTTTAGTATCTGGTGTAAATTTGAAACTTTTTCCCCAGTTTATCAAGTGTTTATTTTGCTTATGTATCTTGCCATGCAGTTTTGTAGCATGATATAATTTATTTCTGTTCCGTTATTGCTTCTGACTTTGAACCATAGTTAGCAAAGATTTGCCTACTCTGAAACTAATTTATATACAATTTTCACCCATTATAGTGCTTATATTATGTATTGTTTTCTTATTGATTATACATAAATATTTCTCCATTTGGAGTTTACTTTAGTAAATTATATGAAGAATTAAGGACATCCTATCATTTTCTGTATTTTTTTGTAAATTTCATCCATAGTTTTCACTATTTCTGGACTTTCAAGTCTGTTTCAATGGTATGATTTTTTTTTCTGTTTTTTCTTTCTATTTTCTCATATACCATCCAGAAAAATTTTCCCTTTTTGTCTAAACAAAGGAGTAGTTTAATAACCATATATTTGGATATGAATGCAGAGATGTGAGTGGAATGTGTTTGATGTGGACAAGTTATTTATGCTAATTCCCCAAATCTTCATCTATAAAATAGAAATGATTTACAGAGTTATTGATGATTATTATATAAGTAATTATCTGTAAAAAGGAAATGATTTATATGGTGATTTATGATTGACTGTTCAGGTAATCATCAATATGATTTGATTTGACTTCTACATTTGACATCTAAGATTTGACTTTTACATTTTCTTCACTTTGGGACAAAGAATGTTGCACTACACAGTGTAAGATGATGCAATTGAATGGAATTTCTGCAAGAGGTGTATTTTAACTTTACTAAAATGTCTGCATTTGAGAAATATCCACCCTAGATGTTAAAAGTATCATCAAAGCCTGCATTCTAATTTACTGTGGTTGGCATAATTAGCTAAATACTTATCTGTAAAAAAATTTACTGAGATGGAACAGAGCATGTTCATATTAGTTTTCAGGCATCTTGATATTTAGTTTAAATTATTAGTCATTATTTATTACCAGATATGTAGAGAGACCATGTAGGCTATGATTAATATTTATGCACCATTAAAATGTAATCTTATAATCCAAAATTTGCTTTTCTTCTACTTAATATCTATTTTCATGTGATGAGGTTCCAATTTAATTAAAGAGCTCTCTTAATAAAAATAAAATTTGGAAAATCATCCAAAGAAGTATTTTCCATTCTCTTACTCATAAACTAATTAATTATGTACCACATTTGTGTTTGCTTTCCCTAGACTGCATAATTTTGAAACTTAATTTACTAATGAAATTGTAATTTTGTTGCTCAGTTAATGAAGGGAAATAGACCAAACAGATACACATATTACTTTTTGTTCTCAGTTATGTGCTGAAATCTCAATGTCTTTCAGGGACATTGAGGATTACCAATGGTTTTTCCATATGCATCCTAGGACTGCAGAACAGTCTGCTGGAGCCAGTAAACAGAGACTTTCATCAGAAATTTGATTTGGTTATTAAAGTAAATTAAACTAATGTCTAATTTCCTTGTATTTATGAAATGATAATCAAAGAAAAGCAGAGGCTAATATAGGCACTTATATGTTTTAAATATCAAAATGAATTTGAATACCAATTAACCAACTATTTGTTTAAAAAAGAATATGTTAGGTACATTTTTAATACACTATACTACTTTTCTCTACAGCAACTTTTATAATACAATGTAATAAAATACTTAATATTTTAATATGTAGTAAATGTCCTATTCAAATACATACATATATATTCTACATAATATAATTTACTCTACCTTTTAACTTTTGTTTTTAACTAAAAGGAACTAACTTTGAACCACAAAAGAATAATCAATGAGTATATCTAAAATGTACTTGATTTATATTTTTATTTTAATAATACTTTAATGCTGCATTTTAATCCTTACATAAAATAAAATGTCTTGCTCATCTATAGATTATTTCAATAGATGCTTCATTATACTCTTTATGTTGAAAGATCATACTAGATATGAAAAGTGTTTGAAAGCTAGGGTAATGTATTGGCATAACAATTTTGATTTAATAATATGTAACATGAAATCAGATAAGTGATACTGTTGAAACCTGGATGATTTTCCAATTGATTTCCATGGACTTCAAAGAGAAGGTGAGATTTAAATTGGGCATTGAAGGAAGAGTAGAAATTTGCCAAACAGAGATGGGGACTAAGAGAAGGGAATTATTGTGAAAAGAATGGCTAACAGCAAAGATATGGAGTAAGTCATGTGAATTTTTATATCTATTCATACAAAATAATTCACTATAGAAAGACTCGCCTTTACTTTTTACTCTTTTTAAAGTATTTTTCTGACTTTAAATTTTAAAGAATTAAAGAAGAGGAAGTAAATTGTAGAAACTTGTGGAGCATGCATGTTATACATACTTCTTTCTGTACACTTTTCTTTGGAGTGTTGCCAAAGTCTTAACTGTGTAATCATTTATATAAACCATGGAAACTGAAGTTCAGGTAGTGTAAATAATTGGCTCAGCATTACATAACTAATCAGGTGAAATTATTTTCTTTTCATATTATAGAACAGTTGTTGCTTAGAAATGCTTATCTGGTTTAACTATTGGTACATCCAACTGCAAGTAATATTTTAGTATTTTAACATTTAATTTTAACTCAAATTAGAAGATATATTCTTAGCACCAATTACAGTATACATACTGGAAACCGTTTATTAAGTAGTTCCTTGTTTTCAAAGAACTTATGTTCAAAGAATTATTCTAGAAATAGGTAAATCAAATATAACATTTCAAGTGCTAATAAGAAGCCATATAAAAAGAAATAACAAAGCACAGAAAAAAGACATTTAAGTTAACCTGTGGACCCAGAAAAAATTTTATGAATATTAACCCATGATAAATATTGCTAGATTGAAAAAGTTTGGCCAATGAGTGAAAGTGGGAAATGTGTTTGAACTTAAGGAAAACAGAAGTAAAAGCTTGGAGGCAAATGTAGCAGGTTACGAGCAATTAACATAGAAATGAGCTATAGTCCCAGACCATGGAGAGAACCTGTGGATGGATACAATTTCCTTGGATTTCATTAATAAGGACTTTGGGAGTCATTCAACAAAGAAGCACTACTTTTACCATTTGTATAAATTGGCTACACATGTGATTACTCTTTCATTGATGATTTTAATTATCATTCAACTATTTAAAACTAAGAAACATATACCCATGGTATATGCACCATTAAATGGTTTATGCACCATTAAAATGTAATCTTCATCTTCATCTACCTGAAGTCTTGTAGTGCTGGTCTCTGTGGAAGTTAAGGAATTTGATGAAGCAAACTGGTGCATTTGAAACTAGAAATCAACTTTTTCTCCTTTATTATCAAAGTCAGCTGTCCTGGTATCACAGTACAACTTAGCCCATCAATTACCAGCAAAAAAAATCAATTAGAACTGACCACAGATAATACCTTTATATTTTATATTATTAACAGAAGTTTTTATAGACATTATTAGATTCAAACTTCTGTGTTTTGTGTGCAATTAAGGTAAGAAATGGTATAAATCTGTAAGAATAATAATGTGCCTCCTGCTTGAATAATAGCTGAGTATTGAGGCATTGTTCAGGCATCCATTGAAACTCCACAGTCTGGCACTTCTCTGTAGTATGTCTTTCAACATTTCCCTTTTTTTCTTATTTTAATAATGCCTCATTTTTCATTGGCTATGACAGATTCTGTTGGACTAGATCCCCAATTTCTATTTTGGAAGCTAAGAAAATTAAATACAATGAAGTATCTTCTCATAGACTTTGAAGAATTGTGCTTTAAGAAGCTATATGAGCATTTAACAGCTGGCGAGGGCCATGAATTAGAGATTTATTATCTTCATTTTTTTTTTCTATTTCTACCAGTGATTTAATCAGCATGCCACCAAGTAAAAATGTAGAGGTGAAGCTGGGAAGAGAAAATGGAGTAGTTCACAAACTTTAACACATTAAAGAATTGAAACATGTCCAGCTGAAAGAGAGAAGGATATTCTATTTCAAAATTCTCTTAAACTTCAAATAATTACCCTTGTTTAGAGATATTTAGAAAAGTGATACATAAACTATGGATTGGGTTTCACCAGGACAGTTCATATTTGTGCCTGTTTTCCTTGAATTACTGTTTGTAACACCCATTTCATTTAAAGAGTTGTCCCAACTTGGATGATAAGATATGTGAATACTATATTCCTAGAATAAAAAAATCCTACAAAATAGAATAAGAAAGCATATTTGATATGATAGGTGATAATGAATTTAGTTCATGTATGAAACTAAAACAAATCATAAAAAATTCACTTCATTTTTAAAAGTGTGATATTTTAAAGGAATTATTAGTCAATATATTAGTACCCTAGACATCTGATAAAAAAATACTACCTTCAATCAATAAAATAGGCTATGGATAAATTATTCATAATCTGCTATCTCCTGATTCCTCAAAAAATAATTTTATTTTTTTTAACCTAAGGCCCTTTGATTAACAATTTTGGCCTTCAATTAAGCAAGAGTCACATTGAAATTATAAAAATCATTGTATTGTGGTCCCTCTGATTTTCATGTTGTTGCTTAATAACTGACTTATACTGTCTAGCGAAATAGCTTTTAACATTTTTCCTTCCAACTCACGAGCTTCTTATAATTCAGTAAAACACATATTTAGCTTGATTCTAAGCTCTCACCAGTCACGTTGCATTCTCTTAAGTTCTGACCATACTGGACCACTTACTGTGCCCTAAACGCAGCATGCTCTTTTTGGTCTTCAGCATTTGCAGATGCTGACACTCTTCCTGAATCAGACCTTCCTGTTCAGGTCAATAGTCTAATTCCTACTGATGCTTCAGTTTTTCAACTAAGATACTTGTTCTAGAAAGACATAGCCCTGGTCAGAAGCTGCTCGTTGCATTCCCTTTCCCCCTATTGTGACTCTGTTCACAAAGAAGTATTGAACTTCTCTGTTTATTTTCTCCAGACATTTACAGAGGACAGACTATAGTATATTTCCTTGCATTGTATACTATGCTTAACCCTACCTATATACAATATATAGAAGGTGCTCAATCAGCATCAGTTATAATGGTTTTTCTCTGGCACAGTAAATCTTGGAAAACTGCTGAAGGACATCTGATACATCATTGCTCTATCTAAATGCACACCTTTAATACAATTCAATCTTGCTCTTTCCAGGATAAAAAAGATGCAGTGACATTCACAAATACATCAATTCCCAGATAAAAAGACTTATGTTAAGGCATAGTGAAAGCTGTTTATAACCGCATCTAGAATGAGCTGCATTTCTTATAAGGTATATATTTTTGACACAGAAAATGAGCCAAGGAGTGAAACCTAGTGAACTTGACTATTAGTCCTATCTAGGTGCTTAGCTTCATTCATTTGAGAGTTATAGGAAAACAGCATCTGAAAAAGATTGAAGCCTGAGAATAGTTATTGTAACTCTAACTCCTACATGAATCTTTAATGCCACAGCTCTAGAAGATGTTCAGTCTCTACTTTAATAATGATGTTGATCATACTTTACTTCCCAAGAATTCAATAGAAAAATAAGATTCAGTATTTTGAAAGCATATGGCGTTTACTATCTTTCAATTTGCCAATTTGCCAAATCCTTTTTGAGCTTTTATTATGTGCCTGGCTTGTGGTTTGGTGCTGAAGAGACAAAAAGGTATAAAGGCTCTGCCTCAGGACAATCCCAATTAAATATTTTTTTTTATATATTTCCTGTTGATGTTTACATCCATACATTCAATTATTTTCTGGTCAACTAATACCAGAGTCATGCAATTTTGTCAAATCAAAATATACATATAAAAAGATGTGAACCTCCTTCTTAAATTTCAAGATTCTCTAGATTATTTTTTTCAATTGATAATATTATAAGTAGCTGGTCACTGAAGCTAGGCATTCCCATTTCTTCACAGGTCTCTGCTCCCATATGTCTCCACCCTGTCAGTTATGAAATCCTATCAAGATACTTCTGGAATTTCTTTAGCACATTTCCCTAACTATCTACACCCACCACAATTGTTTAGTTTGTCTCCTACACAAATAATCTTTCAAGCCTTAGCTTTTTTTCCTTGTATCTCAAACACATTACCACATTATCCATAGAATAGCAATAAATCAATAATAAAGAAAATACATCAGGCTGCTGAATACTACCTTCATGTCATTTTATAATTTGCCACCTGTGTTGATCTCCAACAGAGATTTTGTCATGTTGAAAGATCACAGGAGTCAGGGTCAGACAGAATAGCAAGACACAGATCATCAGTCATCACTTCTCCAAATAAAAAAGATGAAATCTCCTTTGGAAATGAAGAAATTACCAAAACTTATTGCCTGTGTTAAGAAGACTGTGAAATACAAGTTATTGTTTTTTTTTTTTTCTCTATAGTATATACATTGTAAGTTTGTGTACAAAAAGAGATAAATAAAGAGAATAACAGAACAGCATGAAACTTCTCCATTTGAGAGAGATTAAACAAAAGTCATCTGTGACTCAGAGTTCACACACACACACAATAATCAGGGCTGCTTTTGCTCAGCCATGGTAAACAAGACCAATGCTATGGATGACATACCTTCGTACTTCTGGATATATTCTGGCTATGTACTTTTTATGATCGCCCACCGCCCGCGGGGACAATCACAACGGACTTTATGTGGTCTACTCAGGGAGAAAAGAAGGGGCGAAAAAGCAAGATGGCACGTGGCTTCTCCCAGATATTGGAATCTCGCGGGCTGGGAGGAACCAATAGCATGTTAGGACATAAAGTGGGAGGCAGCAAGATGGCAGCAGCGTAAGCGGGAAATTCCTGTATTGTAAGAGGTGGGCAGAGCATAGATTGACAGGTGGTGGGAAGCCGGAAATTCCCGTAATGGAAGAGGCGGGTGGAGCGCAGATTGACAAGTGGTGGTTGGGAGGCGGGAAATTCCTCTAACGGGAGAGGTGGGCAGCTTTATACCTCACACTTTGGAAATGAAGAAATTACCAAAACTTATTGCCTGTGTTAAGAAGACTGTGAAATACAAGTTATTGGTTTTGTTTTGTTTTGTTTTTTTTCTCTATGGTATGTACATTGAAGTTTGTGTACAAAAAGAGAGATAGATAAAGAGAAGAACAAACAGCATGAAACTTCTCCCTTTGAGAATGCAAAGCACTTTAACTAGCAAAACAAAAGCGAAAGCACTTACAAACACTCAATCTCCGTTGCTTATCCCGCGAACTTTAACTCATCGCTTATCCCCTGAATTTTATCTCATCGTTTATCCCGCGAACTTTAACTCATCACTTATCCCTTGAACTTTAACTCATCCCTTATCCAGTGAACTTTAACTCATCGCTTGTCCTGTGAACTTAACTCGTCACTTATCCAGCGAACTTGAACTCGTTGCTTATCCTGTGAACTTTAACCTGGCCAGAATGTACTTTACTTTCCCTGTATTTACCTGATCAGTTCCTTCTTTGTAACTTGAGTTCCCGGGTTTCGGCACCACTTATGATCGCCCACCACCCGCTGGGACAATCACAATGCATACACTCTTCTTGATCACAGGAACCAAAAAAAAAAAAAGGCTTTATTCCACAAGTCTCAGACTTATATTGAGAACATCAGCCTATCAGAGAGTAGACTACCAGGAAAGTCAGCCTATCAAGGAACAGTCTCCAGGCAGATACCAGGATTGCCTCATGTACAACAGCCAACCAGAGTTACTTCCAAAAACTTGTATATGAGTGCAGCTATGTCTGGCAAGCTGCCAGGCACCATCTTAGAGATCAGGCCATGGTGCGGCTCTGGGGCCCTCAGAGTCCGCCCCTGACACTTTTAGTCTTATTCTTATAGATTCTTGAAAGAATAAAACACACATACAATTGTGTTCTCATCTTTCAATCAGTTTTGACTACTATAACAAAATTCCATACACTGATTTATACTCAGCAGAAACTTGTTTCACAGCATTCTGGTGGTGGGAAGTCAGATCAGGTGCCAGCAAGATTGAGTTCTGGTGAGGTGCCTCTTCTAGGTTGCAGATTATCCAATTCTGTATCCTTATATGGAAGAAAGTACTAGAGAGCCATCTAAGGAGGCTTTTATAAGAGCACTAATCCCATTCATAAATATTCAACCCTCAACCTAATCACCTCACAAAGCCAACATCTCTTAACACCATTACATCAGGGATGAGGCTTTCAAAACATGAGTTCTGGGGACATAAACACTTATTCCACTGCATACCTAATCTTAGTTAAGCATGTTAGTAAAGAATAAGTTTATGCTCTTGCCTCAACTGCAAGGCCTTCAAGGTGAGTAAAAGTGAGGATCCTTTGAACATTTTAGAGAAAAACATCCCATAAAAATTTTAGGCAGTATCGCTATTAGTAATGAAATAGCAAACTTTCCATGAATAAGTAGTGTGTTTTCTGGAATCTATTGGATACAGTACTAAATATTTGATTTTTTAAATTTTTGTTTTACTTATTTTATTTTAGAAGATTATCACATAAGACCTTATTTTTGTTTCTTCAGCAATAATACCATGTCATTTTATTTCCTCCTGAGATATTTCTAAAAATTATAAACATTAATGCTAAGTTAATTATTGTTTTGCCAATTATGGGAATTAATAACAAGAAAGACTATGTGGAGTCTTCATGTCTCACACCATTATCTATTCCCCAGGGTTATTTAGAACAGAAATAGAATATAGTAGATGAATCCATTGACTGTGCAAGTGTGCAAGCTGACAAGACACAGAGGTGATATTTTACTTGGCTTCTTTGCAAGTGAACTGCAACTGCGTGGAAGAAGAAAGGCAATTTTCCAGTCACAGTACCTTGATTTTGGCAAGATCCTCTTGTCTGCAAAGGTCATTATAGGAGCACCACAGCAAGACCACATATTGTAAAATGTTTGAAAAAAGCTGCTTTTTGAGCAGTCCTTACTATATCTCAACACTCCACACCTGCTCCTACACATAAATTCCCTCAGCCCTCCTACACAATTCTTCCCAAGAAATGTTTTCTCATGATCTTCTAGGTTGTTGCATAGAAATATAAAATAATATGGGAAAATGTGTAGACTAAATAGGACTCTTGGTTGTTTTATTTCTCAACAACAACCTGGTATGTATAGGAGAAATATTAAACTCCCCCTCACTACCTTCTGGGCTCGAAAGACAATCCATTTTGAGATTATACATTTTTATGTTGATGACTATTTTTAAAATTCAAATAACACAGAATGGGTAATTTCAATTGATCAATTTAGAGAAAACACTTTGGTGAGATTTTTTGGTAGAGAGAAAACTGTGGAAGTAGTACCTGAACCTAGAATAGAACAGGGCTACTTTGCTGTATGGAGAGGCAAAGGGCAGGGAGAAATAAAGGGGATATAGCTGAGTTAGAAGAGAATAGTATTACTTCTTTATTATAATAATTTTGTCTCTGGTTGGACTGACTGTCTATAACTAAGATAATTCTCACATTCAAAACACCAAACATGATGATATACCTGTGATTAGCAGGAACTTTTAGAAGCTGTAGTCTGTCCCAGACAGGCGGTTTTTCTTCTATAAATCATTAAAGATGGCTGTGCTCATTCTGGTGTCAGTTTTGTTTGTTTGTTTAGCAAATCTAAACAAAGAGAGAGATTTTTATTATTCAAAGGTATACAAGAGCTTTGAGGATTTCTGTTTTCATTATAGTGCATTTAAACAGAATGGGCATATTCTTTAAGTGAAGATAAAAAATATTTCATTTTATTAAAAATATTCCTTAAGTGGGAAATGTGTCAGTTTTATTTTGTTGTCATTTAATAAGGTCTTCCCCAATCTATCTAGCAAACATATCTTTTCCTTTGGTCGAACAAAAAATGTACTATTTCCTATTAGGAAAGTGTTATTCTACTGCACCTAGAACCTTGCAAACAAATGATTTGTATGATATACAGAGTAATTCTTTGTATTTTATTTAATAAATTATCATATGACTTTCTAAGTTTTAAAATACTTTTCATATCATACTGTCAAACTCTTTATGTAACCTTCAAATTTAAATGGAGGATGTTATAGAACTCTCAAGTCAGTATAATTTTATAAGGAAGTAAGAAACAATGGAATGTGTTTCTCATTAGTCATGCATATTAATGTGATCATTGGCCAAGGAAGTACAGGTTGCCACACTCCTTCTCTCTCTAGATATATATATATCTATATCTATATCTATCTATCTATCTATCTATATATATATATATATATATACAAAAAATAGTGTAACTTTTGGTCAGTATTGGAGGTTTGGCTCCAAAGTAACTGTAGAACTTTGGGGAGCAAGGTAGAAGTCTATAGATAATTCATTACATAAACGAATGTAATTTCATTACATAAATGAAGGTCTTCCCCTCTACTTCCAACCTTCAAGTCGAAATTGAAATTTGATAGTTTATTTAAAAACTGATAGCCACTTGCATAAGAAGTATGAGAAGAATTAGCTCATGCGGGGGAGTTTTCTAGTGCAACAGCAACCCACAGTCTATATAAGATAAGCTAAATTGCCAGATCATGTGATGCTTGTTTTCAAAAGGCAGATTTCAGAGACCACCCACCAAATAAAGATTTTCATAGGATGATAGGATGATTTTCCAGGATGCTAAAATTTGAGAGCAATCTATATGTTGAATTTGGGGACTTGGGAAGACAGGATAAAATTAAGATAATAATTAAGGAAACAAACAAGTAAGCAGCAAATCATATCAGGTATCTGGATTGAGCTTACAAGAATGTTCCATAACAATTATTGAAAATAATTTTAAAGTTTCATACAAGAAGCTAGATTTTGGAAATGACAGTATTTGAAAAATAGTGGAAAAACACAAAAAGCTCAGTATATTTAGGGAATCTGATTTTAATTAATACACATTTGAAGAGATTAGCATCTGTAATACTAGAATTTTGTTGATGTCATTGTATTCTAACACTTAGCTATGTCTACAGCCCTTTATTTATTTTTCATCTTTTTAATTTTGTGCAAACTCTCTAAACTAAATTGCTGAGACTAACCTTGAACTTGTGATCCTCCTGCCTCAGCCTCCCAATTCACTTGGGACTCCAGATATGCAACACTGAGTCTGGCAATGCTAAATTTTAATAATATTTTTCAAGTCATTTCCTGTAGCAGTTTTTATTAAACTGTACCACACCATTCAGACTTACATTACCATGGACTAGTTGACTGTGGTAAAGAAGGATAGATAAACTACATACTCTTGTTTTAGGAGAAAGTTCATTGTAACATTTTTATTGAAATTCTATGAATATAGAAAAATATATTTGTTGATGAGTTTTCACAAAGTAAAAGTAATCATGTAAGGAGGACCCAGATTTTAAAAAGTGAAAACTTCCTACATACATCCCAGATGCCTGCTTCACCCACTCCTAATCACCGAACTCATCAAGAACTCTCACTACAGGATTCTAACAGCACAGAATTATCTTTTTCTTTGAAGGGGCATTCTATAATTGGATTAAAGTATCATGTTTTTAATCTTAAGTTTTAAGCACTCTCCAGGTCCTCTTTTATATTACTATGGTCAACATAGGCATAATCATACACTTTCTACTTGTGTAAGAACTCAAAAAAAATGTATTATATTTGTACAAAGAAATTATGGGGGTTGATTATCAACATTTTATTTCAAAGTATAAGTAGCAGTAATCCATGTTTGAATCCCAAGGAAAATTTTTCTAAATATCTGCCTATTTTAAAGTTATAAAGTAATAATATTACCATTGTTAATAAATAAGTTGGTTGAAAGTTTAAGAATATTTTAACAATCTACACTAATGGAGTAAAATGTTCAACAAATGTAATTTATTTGTAATAAGAAATAAATAAAGTATAATTTAGCATTTCATGAAAGCAAAAACTCTGTTGGTTGAGAGTTGAATTTAAAATTGGAAATAAAGAGATAAATGGATATGCATGAACCATTGATAGCTTGATAAACTCGCCAATTTTTCAGTTACCCTTCTGTGAGAGGAAACACTAAGCCTATACTTTGTTAGGAGAGGAAGTTTTGAAACATTACATTATTTGTAAATTGAAAGGTTTACTGCCTGAGATTTAAGTAAGGGGTGTTGTGTCCAGGGAGGGAACACAGGACAGAGAATTTTAATACCTCTTCTGTTGAGAGTCAGCAGCAACACCAATTTACTATGACTCAGAACTTTTTCAATACCTACTTTTAGTGGACATTCTATATATAACTTTTTCTCTCACTAGGTATTAGTATTCTTGTAAAGATCAGATTATCTTCCCTCTGCTCCTCTCTCAATCTGTTCCATTAATATAATGCTATTTTTGTTTTCAATTCAGGTTCACTAATATACAATACTTCTTGACATATGAAAACCATTAAATATATGTTATCAAAAAAGGTGGAAACTAAAATGATTAACTTTAAAAAATTGGTTTCTACTTTTCCCATATGTATCAACTGAAGAGTTTTTCCTCTAAATTATTTTTAAATAGCAGTAATAAAAGTAATATTATTTAAAAAGAGCATTTTCTTGCAAGATCTTGAATATATTGTTATTAGTAGTCACATGGTTAATAATATGTCTTATATATTTTTACTTAATGCCATTCAAGAATATTAGAGATCTGACTAAGGTCATGAAATTCATTGGATACAGACTGAAGAACAAACATCACTCTGTGTAATCCAACAAGCATTTTTTGTTTTGGAAGTAATATGTGATTTCCTTATACAAAGTAAATTTCTTCACTCAATATTCTATACTTGTGTCTACTCTGTGTAGGAACTGTTATAAGCTCAGCAAACCGACATTAGAAAACAGTTATACATCTCTGATTTCTTGAAGGTTTTATCCTAGTGTAAAGACTGAATAAATGACAAATACAATAAGCATATTTTGTAATATTTTAGAAGTTCTTAAGTGCTATAAAAATGGCAAAGTGCATTAGGAATCTCAGTTGAAAGATGTATTAAAAATAAGGTAATCAGATATTCAAGAGGGCAGATTTCAGGAAGGCTACATTTCCAGTTGCTTTGTGAATTCAAGCAGCAGCACTACTGCCTGTTAGTGAGATTGTGTAAAACAGGTTTCACTGAAATTCCGTATCAGACAGTCAGAGTCTCTTAGCAACTCAGAAATTTGTTGCACTGAACAAAGGACGAGAAAGTGTACAGTGGAGCCAAGCTGCTTATGACAGGGGCAGTGACAGTGGCAGGGGCAACGGCAGCAGCAGCAGCCACGGGTTTACTGCAGAGGAGAGGGATAGCACAAATGGAGAAGCAACAGAAAATGTGTCATGGACAAACCCATAGATCAAAAACACAGCCTAAACTTAATTGATCCAGAGGTTACACGGCAAGCTGGTGTTTGAAAAGTGGTCTGAATTTCCCAATTGACAAGCAGAGAACTGAGACAAGGAACCACCTTGAGAAGGCTACACTCCTCCAGCTTGCTGCTACAGGAGCCCAGGAGATCATACCAAACATTGCCATACAGTCCTGGCAAGTGCCTACCATGTGGTTTAGGGGGTACCAAGTAGAAAATGAGTGAAACAGGAACAGAGAAGATTATAACCAGTAGCATTCAAGCCAGGAAAATGGAAGGAAGGGCAACTCAATCCTTTGAGTCTGGTGGCTCACTTGACCAGTTGAGGAAGGTTGGGAAACTGAACAGTCAGATGTGAATACACTCAGGGACTAAGCCTGGGATGACCATATGACCATATTCACAGGCAGCAGAGCATGTGAGACCTGTAGAGGATTGACTTTATTCTTGAGAGGCTCCTGAGATTCATACTCCCAGCAGAGATTGACACCTGCTTGGCCGTAAAGTTATTTCGATTCTGTTGTTGTTCGAACCTTTCCAGAGCTGATACCACCTGACAATGTTTCTAAGGCCTAAGGAGACCTAAGCCTCAGTTTCTGGAACTCCCTTAGAACTCTGAAGCAGCCCGACCATGAGACTTCATAAATTTAGCCTGTCTGAACAAAACTTCAATAGACAACATTTACCATTCCATTCTACCTTATACTGCTGAGAAGGGAAGCTGACAATTATTTTATCCAACTTCAGTTTTAGGTCACTCCAGTGGGCAAGTTTGTTGCAACAAAAAAAGAGAAAGGGGGTAACAAACCCCAATCCTTGTGTGTACTCTCTCCCTGTATCCATACGTAGCCCAAGAAGAAATGGAAAGGACAATCAGGCATAGGCAGTTTTCATCCGTCCTTGTTCACAGTTTTGACCACCTCATTGGAGACAATTCTTCCATTTTTCATTAAGAATCCAACTTAGTGTTCTTACTGTCTGATTGGTTCATTTATATTTCTTTTTTTCTCATTTTGTAGACCTTTTTATTTTTTAAGGATTAGGTTTTTTTAATTTATTTTGTTCTCAAATGTTTGTTTATTTTTCTCTTACATCTCTTGCTAGCATCCAAATTCTCTTTTTATCTTCCTTAACTTTGTTTTTTTCTATTTATTTATGTCTTCCCTTTGCTTGTAGTCATCATGTAACATCTCTTATGTTTTCTCTGTGTTCACATTTTGAACATTCTAAACTTTCTTTTGCCCTTCTATCATATTTTATTTTCTTGTATTTTTCACTGTTTCCACTTTATTGACTATCCAAATGTTTTCTTGGCAATCTGTGTACATGCCTTTCCAATTTTTATATTGGGTAAATAGTATAGTAGTTATTTTTTTCTGATTGATTTTAAAAGTTCTTTAAACATTGTGTTACATTTTTTTTATCTTTTAATTTTTTACAGACTGCATTTTGATTCATTGTACACAAAGGGGTACATCATTTTGTTTCTATGGTTGTACATGATGTAGATTCATACCATTTGTGTAATGATGTCTGTCTTATTCACCATTTTTAATACCCCCTCCCTCTCATTTCCTTCTACATAGTCTAAAGTTCCCCCATTCTTCTCTCACTCCCCACTCCCAACCCCCATTATATATCATCATCCACTTATCAGGGAAAACATTCATCCTTTGGTTTTTTGGGCTTGGCATATTTTACTTAGCATGATATTCTCCAATTCCATCCATTTATTTGCAAATGCCATAATACTATTATTCTTTATTGCTGAATAGTATTCCATTGGGTATGTATACCATAGTTTCTTTATCCATTCAACTGTTGAAGGGCATCTAGGTTGGTTCCACAATCTAGCTATTGTGAACTGAGCTGCTATAAACATCAATGTGTCTGTGTTACTATAGTTTGCTGATTTTAAGTCCTTTGGGTATAAACTGAGGAGTGGGATAACTGGGTCAAAAAGTGGATCCATTCCAAGGTTTCTGAGGATTCTCCATACTGCTTTCCAGAGTGGCTGCACCAATTTGCAACTCCACCAGCAATGTAAAAGTGTGTCTTTTTATCCACATCCACACCAACATCTATTATTGTTTGTGTTCTTGATAATAGCCATTCTAATTGGAGTAAGATGAAATCTTAGAGTTGTTTTAATTTGCATTTCTCTAATTACTAGAAATGTTGAACACTTTTTCAAATATGTATTAATTACCTGTGTGTCTTCTTCTGTAAAGTGTCTGTCCAGTTCCTTGGCCCTTTAATTGATTGGGTTCTTTCTATTTTTGATGTAAAGTTTTGTAAGTTCTTCATAAATTTTGGAGGTAAGTGCTCTATCTGAAGTGTATGTGGAAAAGATTTTCTCCCACTCCATAGGCTCTTCACATTCTTGATTGCATTCTTGGTGAGAAAAAGCTTTTTAGTTTGAGTCCATCCCATTTATAGATTCTTGCTTTGATTTCTTGTTCTTTGGGAGTCTTGTTGAGGAATTCTGATCCTAAGCCAACATGATGAAGATTCCGGCCT
This sequence comes from Sciurus carolinensis, assembly GCF_902686445.1. Classification (NCBI taxonomy): domain Eukaryota; kingdom Metazoa; phylum Chordata; class Mammalia; order Rodentia; family Sciuridae; genus Sciurus; species Sciurus carolinensis. The sequence goes on along the minus strand of NC_062217.1, from coordinate 106,857,373 downwards.
ACATTTTCTTCTATTAGGTTCCAGAGACCCCTCTGGTCTAATTCCCATGTGTTTGATCCATTTTGAGTTGAGTTTTGTGCAGGGTGAGAATGGAGGTTTAATTTCATTTTACTGCATATGAATTTCCAGTTTTGCCAGCACCATTTGGTGAACAGTCTATCTTTTCTTCATTGTATGTTTTTGACTCCTTTGTCTAGTATGAAGTGACTGTATTCATGTGATTTTGTCTCTGTGTCTTCTATTTTGTACCATTGGCCTGCCTGTCTATTTTGATGCCAATACCATGCTGTTTTTGTTACTATTATTCTGTTTAATAGTTTAATGTCTGGTATCGTGATACCTCCTGTTTCACTTTTTCTCCTCAGGATTGTTTTGGCTACTCAAGGTCTCTTGTTCTTCCAGTTGAACTTCAAGATTGATTTCTCTATTTCTTTTTATTTTAATTTATTTTATTGTAAACAAATGGGATACATGTTGTTTCTGTTTGTACATGGAGTAACAGCATACCATTTGCATATTCATACATTTTCATGGAGTAATGATGTTTGATTCATTCTGTTATTTTTCCTTCCCCCCACCACTCCCACCTCTCTTTTCCCTCTATAGAGTCCCTCCTTCCTCCATTCTTGCCCCCCTCCCACCTCCCATTATGTGTCATCATCCTCTTATCAGTGAGATCATTCATCTTTTGGATTATCTCACTTATCAGGATATTCTCCAATTTCATCCATTTGCCTGCAAATGCCATAATTTTATTATTCTTTATGCCTGAGTAATATTCCATTGTGTATATATATATATATATCACAGTTTCTTTATCCATTCATCAATTGAAGGACATCTACGTTGGTTCCACAATCTGGCTATGGTGCATTGAGCAGCAATGAACATTGATGTGGCTGTATCTCTGTAGTATGCTGATTTTATGTCTTTTGGGTATAGGCAGAGGAGTGGGATAGCTGGGTCAAATGGTAGGTCCATTCCAAGTTTTCTAAGGAATCTCCACACTGCTTTCCAGAGTGGCTGCACTAATTTGTAAGTCCACCAGCAATGTATGAGTGTACCTTTTTCCCCACATCCTCTCCAACACCTATTGTTGCTTGTATCTTGATAATCACCATTCTAATTGGGGTGAGATGGAATCTTAGTGTAGTTTTGATTTGCATTTCTCTTATTACTAAAGATGGTGAACCTTTTTTTTATGTTTGTTGATTGCTTGTAGATCTTCTTCAGTGAAGTGTCTGTTCATATTCTTAGCCCATTTGTTGATTGGGTTATTTGTATTCTTGGTGTAGAGTTTTTTGAGTTCTTTATATATTCTGGAAATTAGTGCTCTATCTGAAGTATGAGTGGCAAAGATATTCTCCAACTCTGTAGGCTCTCTCTTCCCATTGCTGATAGTTTCCTTTGCTGAAAGAAAGTTATTTAGTTTGAATCTATCCCAGTTATTGATTCTTACTTTTATTTCTTGCGCTATGGGAGTCCTGTTAAGGAAGTCTGATCCTAAGCCAACAAGGTGAAGATTTGGACCTACTTTTTCTTCTATAAGATGCAGGGTCTCTGGTCTGATTTCAAGGTCATTGATCCATTGTGAGTTAATTTTTGTGCAGGGTGAGAGATAGGGGTTTAGTTTCATTCTGTTGCTTATGGATTTCCAGTTTTCCCAGCACCATTTGTTGAAGAGGTTATCTTTTCTCCATTGCATATTTTTGGCACCTTTGTCTAGTATGAGAAAATTGTATTTATTTGGGTTTGTGTCCATGTCCTCTATTCTGTACCATTGATCTACCTGTCTATTTTAGTGCCAATACCATGCTGTTTTTGTTACTATTGCTTTGTAGTATAGTTGAAGTTCTGGTATTGTGATACCCCTTGTTTATTCTTCCTGCTAAGGATTGCTTTAGCTATTCTGGGTTTCTTATTCTTCCAGATGAATTTCATGACTGCTTGCTCTATTTCTGTAAGGTATGTCATTGGGATTTTAATTGGAATTGCATTGAATCTGTATACTACTTTTGATAGTATGGCCATTTTGACAATATTAATTCTGCCTATCCAAGAACATGGGAGATCTTTCCATCTTCTAAGGTCTTCCTTAATTTCTTTCTTCAATGTTTTATAGTTTTCATTGTAGAGATCTTTTACCTCTTTGGTTAGATTGATGCCCAAGTATTTTATTTTTTTTGAGGCTATTGCAAATGGAGTTGTTTTCCTCATTTCCCTTTCAGCTGTTCTGTTGCTTGCATATAAAAATGCTTTAGATTTATGCGTGTTGATTTTACAGTCTGCTATTTTGCTGAAATTCATTGATGAGGTCTAGAAGTTTTCTGGAGGAGGTTTTTGGATCCTCTAAATATAGAATCATGTCATCCGCAAATAGTGACAGCTTAAGTTCCTCTTTTCCTATTCGTATCCCTTTAATTTCTTTAGTCTGTCTAATTGCTCTGGCTAGAGTTTCGAGGACAATGTTGAAAAGAAGTGGTGAAAGAGGACATCCCTGTCTTGTTCCCATTTTTAAAGGGAATGGTTTCAGTTTTTCTCCATTAAGAATGATTTTTGCCATGGGCTTAGCATAAATAGCCTTTACAATGTTCAGGTATGTTCCTACTATCCCAATTTTTTCTAGTGTTTTGAGCATGAAGGGGTGTTGTATTTTGTTGAACACTTTTTCTGCGTCAATTAAAATAACCATATGATTCTCATCCTTAAGTATATTGACATGATGGATTACGTTTATTGATTTACGAATGTTGAACCATCCTTGCATTCCAGGGATGAAGCCCACTTGATCGTTGTGCACAATTTTCTTAATATGTTTTTGGATACGGTTTGCCAATATATTGTTAAGGATCTTTGCATCTATATTCATCAAGGATATTGGTCTAAAATTTTCTTTCCTTGATGTGTCTTTTCCTGGTTTGGGTATGAGGGTGATATTAGCTTCATAGAATGAGTTTGGTAGGGTACCCTCCTTTTCTATTTCCTGGAATACTTTGAGAAGTATTGGAATGAGTTCTTCTTTGAAGGTCTTATAGAACTCGGCTGAGAATCCGTCTGGTCCTGGGCTTTTCTTGGATGGGTAGATTTTTAATGGCTTCTTCTATTTCATTGCTTGATATTGATCTGTTTAAATCGTGTATGTCCTCCTGGTTCAGTTTGGGAGGAGCATATGTCTCTAGAAATTTGTCAATGTCTTCGGTACTTTCTATTTTGTTGGAATACAGAATTTCAAAGTAGCTTCTCATTATGTTCTGTATCTCATTGGTGTCTATCGTGATATTTCCTTTTGCATCATGTATGTTAGTAATTTGAGTCTTCTCTCTCCTTCTCTTTGTTAGTGTGGCTAAGGGTTTGTCTATTTTGTTTACTTTCTCAAAGAACCAACTTTTTGTTTTTTCAATTTTTTGAATAGTTTCTTTTGTTTCAATTTCATTGTTTTCAGCTCTGATTTTAATGATTTCCTGTCTTCTACTAATTTTGCTGTTATTCTGTTCTTCATTTTCTAGGGCTCTGAGCTGTAATGTTAGGTCATTTAGTTGTTGACTTTTCATTCTTTTCTGGAATGTCTGCATGCAATGAATTTTCCTCTTAGTACCACTTTCAAAGTGTCCCAGAAATTTTGATATGTTGTATCATCATTCTCATTGACCTCTTGATTTCTCTATTTCTATAAGGAATGTCATTGGGATTTTAATTGGAATTGCATTGAATCTGTATAGCATCTTTGGTAGAATGGCCACTTTGACAATGTTAATTCTGCCTATCCAAGAACATGGGAGATCTTTCCATCTTCAAAGGTTTTCTTTAATTTTTTCTTTAGTATTCTGTAGTTTTCATTGTAGAGGTCTTTCACCTTTTTTTAGATTAATTCCCAAGTATTTAATTTTTTTTTTTTTTTGAGGCTACTGTGAATGGAGTGGTTTTCCTAATTTCTCTTTCAGAGGATTCATCACTTGTGAATAGAAACGCATTAGATTTATGCATAGTGATTTTATATCCTGCTACTTTGCTGAATTCATTTATTAGTTCTAGAAGTTTTCTAGTGGAGTTTTTTGGATCTTCTCAATATAGGATCATGTCATCAGCAAATAGTGACAGCTTTAGTTCTTCTTTTCCTATTTGTATTCCTATAATTTCTTTGGTCTGTCTAAGTGCTCTGGCAAGTGTTTCAAGGACAGTGTTGAATAGAAGTGGTGAAAGAGGGCATCCCTGTCCTGTTTCAGTTTTTAGAGGGAATGCTTTCAGTTTTTCTCCATTAGGAATGATGTTGGCTGTGGGCTTAGCATATATAGCCTTTACAATGTGGTATGTTCCTACTTTTCCTATTTTTTTTTCTAGTGTTTTAAGCATAAAGTGGTGCTGTATTTTATCAAATGCTTTCTCAGCATCTATTGAAATAACCATGTGATTTTTAACTTTAAGTCTATTTATGTGATGAATTACGTTTATTGATTTCCAGATGTTGAACCAACCTTGCATTCCTGGGATAAACCCCAATAGATCATGGTGCACAATCTTTTTAATGTATTTTTGTATGCAATTTGCTAGTATTTTGTTAAGGATTTTTGCATCTATTCATCAGGGATATTGGCCTAAAGTTTTCTTCCCGTGATGCGTCTTTGTCTGGTTTTGCTATTAGAGTGATACTAGGCTCATTGAATGAATTTGGAGGGTTCCCTCCTTTTCTATTTCCTGGAATACTTTGAGGAGTATTGGTATCAGTTCTTCTTTTGAGGTCTTGTAGAATTCGACTGAGAATCCGTCTGGTCCTGAGCTTTTCTTAGTTGGTAGCCTTTTGATGACTCTTCTATTTTGGTGCTTGAAATTGATCTGTTTAGATTGTGTATGTCTTCCTGATCAGTTTGGGAGGATCATATGTCTCTAAAAATTTGTCAATGTCTTCGATATTTTCTATTTTGTTGGAGTATAGATTTTCGAAATAGCTTCTAATTATTTTATGTATTTCAATGTTGTCTGTCTTGATCTTTCCTTTTTCATCACAAATTCTAGTAATTTGAGTTTTTTTTCTCTCCTTTTCATTGGTGTGGCTAGGGTTTTATCAATTTTGTTTACTTTTTCAAAAAACCAACTTTTTGTTTGGTCAATTTTTTGAATTGTTTCTTTTGTTTCAATTTCATTGGTTTTAGCTCTGATTTTAACTATTTCCTGTCTTCTACTATTTTTGGTGTTGATCCGTTCTTCTTTTTCTAGGACTTTGAAATGTAATATTAGGTTATTTAGTTATTGGCTTTTTATTTTTTAATGTATGTGCTCAATGCAATGAGCTTTTCTCTTAGTACTGCTTTCTAGGGTGTCCCAGAGATTTTGATATATTGTGTCATTGTTCTCATTTACCTCTAAGATTTTTTTTTATTTCTTCCCTGATGTCTTCTATTATCATTGCATCATGCAATACCATGTTATTTAGTTTCCAGGTGTATGAGTAGTTTTTGTTTGTTATTTTATCGTTCATTACTAGTTGAATTCCATTATGGTCTGATAGGATACAGAGTAGTATCTCTATTTTTTTTGTACTTACTAATGGCTTTTTTTGTGGCATAGCATATGGTTTGTTTTGGAGAAGGATCCATGAGCTGCAGAGAAGAAAGTATATTCACTCGATGCTGGATGAAATACTCTGTAAATATTCATTAAGTCTATATCATTGATTTTATTATTTAGTTCTATAGGTTCTTTGTTCAGTTCTTTGGAGGATCTATCCAGTGGAGAGAGTGGTGTGTTAGAGTCTCCCACTATTAATGTGTTTGGTCTGTTTGGTTCTTAAAATTGAGAAGGGTTTGTTTGATATACATAGATGCTCCATTGTTTGGGGCATAAATATTTAAAATTGTTATATCTTGCTGTTTTATGCTTCTCTTAGCAGTATGAAATGTCCTTCTTTATCCCTTTTTACTAACTTGGTGTGAAATCCACTTTATCTGATATGAGAATGGAGACCCCTGCTTTTTTACTGAGTTCATGTGCATGGTATGTTTTTCCCCATTCTTTCACCTTTAGTCTGTGGGTATCTTTTTCTATGAGTTGAGTCTCTTGAAGTCAGCATAATGTTGGGTCTTTCTTTTTAATCTAATCTGCCACTCTATGTCTTTTGATTATTGAGTTTAGGCCAATGACATTCAGGATTATTACTGAGATATGATTTGCATTCCTGGACATTTTGACTTATTTTTGTTTTTTTACTTGTCCTTTGATTGGCTTTTCTTTTAGGGTAGTCCCTCCCTTTGCTGACTTGTATTGTTGCTTTTCACTTCCTCCTCATGAAATATTTTGCTGAGAATGTTCTGCAGGGCAGGCTTTTTATTTGTAAATTCTTTTAACTCTTGTTTATCATGGGAATATTTTACTTCATTGTCAAATCTGAAGGTTAGTTTTGCTGGGTATAGGATTCTTGGTTGGCATCCGTGTTCCTTCAGAACTTGAAATATATTGTTCCAGGCCCTTCTTACTTTTAGTCTGTGCTGAGAAATCTGCTGATATTCATATTGGTTTCCCCTTATATGTAATCTGATGCTTTTCTCTCACAGCCTTTAAAATCCTATCTTTATTTTGTATGTGAGATATTTTCATTATAATGTGTCTTAGTGTGGATCTGTTGTAATTTTGTGCACCTGGTGTTCTTTAAACCTTTTGCATTTGATTTTCCATTTAATTTTTTAGGTTTGGGAAATTTTCTGATATCATATCATTGAACAGTTTGTTCATGCCTTTGGTTTGTATCTCTTTGCCTTCCTCAATTCCAATAATTCTTAAATTTGGTCTTTTCATGATATTCCATAATTCTTGGAGGTTCCGTTCATGGCTTCTTCTTTTTTTTTTTTAACATTTGCTTTCTGATATGTTTATTTATTTATTTTTTCTTGTAAACAAATGGGATACATGTTGTTTCTCTGTTTGTACATGGAGTAAAGGCATACCATTTGTGTAATCATGAATTTACATAGGGCAATGTTGTTCGATTCATTCTGTTATTTTTTCCCTTTCCCCCACCCCTCCCACCCCTCTTTTCCCTCTATACAGTCCTTCCTTCCTCCATTCTTGCCCCCCTCCCTAACCCTAACTCTAACCCTAACACTAACCCCTCCCACCCCCCATTATGTGTCATTATTCGCTTATCACCAAGATCATTTGTCCTTTGGTTTTTGGAGATTGGTTTATCTCACTTAGCATGATATTCTCCAGTTTCATCCATTTGCCTGCAAATGCCATAATTTTATCATTCTTTATGACTGAGTAATATTCCATTGTGTATATATATATATACCACAGTTTCTTTATCCATTCATCAACTGAAGGGCATCTAGGTTGATTCCACAATTTGGCTATTGTGAATTGAGCAGCTATGAACATTGATGTGGCTGTATCTCTGTAGTACGCTGATTTTAAGTCCTATGGGTATAGGCCAAGGAGTGGGATAGTTGGGTCAAATGGTGGTTCCATTCCAAGCTTTCTGAGGAATCTCCATACTGCTTTCCAGAGTTGTTGCACTAATTTGCAGCCCCACCAGCAATGTATGAGTGTACCTTTTTCCCCACATCCTCCCCAAAACCTATTGTTGCTTATATTCTTGATAATTGCCATTCTAATTGGGGTGAGATGGAATCTTAGGGTAGTTTTGATTTGCATTTCTCTTAGTACTAGAGATGTTGAACATTTTTTCATATATCTGTTGATTGCTTGTACATCTTCTGTGAAGTGTCTGTTCATTTCCTTAGCCCATTTGTCGATTGGGTTATTTGTATTCTGGGTGTTGAGTTTTTTGAGTTCTTTATAGATTCTGGAGATTAGTGCTCTATCTGAAGTATGATTGGCAAAGATTTTTTCTCCCACTCTGTAGGCTCTTTCTTCACATTGCTGATAGTTTCCTTTGCTGAGAGAAAGCTTTTTAGTTTGAATCTATCCCTGTTATTGATTCTTGCTTTTATTTCTTGTGCTATGGGAGTCCTGTTGAGGAAGTCCTGTTCATGACTTCTTAACATCTTCTCAGTTTGTTCATCTTTATTTTCAAGATGAAATATTTTGTCTTCATTGACTGCGATTCTGTCTTCCATGAGGTCTATTCTTTTGGTGATGCTTTTTTTTTTTTTTTTAATTTGGTTTATCATTTCTTTCATTTCAAGTATTTGTTTTTTCAGAATCTTTATCTCTTTATTGAAGTGTTCTTTTGCTTCCTGCATTTTGCTCTTTTAATTGTTTACTGAAATGGTCATGCATTGCCTGCATTTGCTCTCTTATCTCATCTTTTGCTTCATGGATCATTTTAATTATGCAGATTCTAAACTCTTTTTCTGTCATTTCTACTACCATGCCATTATTGGATTCTATCACAATAGCATCTTGGTTTGTTAGGGACACTTTCTTCCACTGATTTTTCATATTGTTTCTTTGTATTCCCCTCTAGCAGTGAAGATCAGAGATAGTGAAGTCCCCTCCCACCCTTGCAGGCTTATTATGACTCTGCAATTTTCTACTACCTCTCCTTTGAAGTGGATATCAATACCAGTAGCACCTAATACAGAGAAAATATAGCCCTGAACCAGATATCCCCTACAATGACTTTAACATTATTAAAATAAACAGGATCAGTTCGATTACTACTTACAGTATTTCCAGCTGTGAACAAGAGGATGGGAAAGGGTGTAGGATGTAAGTGAGTAAATAGTGGTACCTGTCAAAGGGCCTCCAGTCTCTTGTAGGTGTCTCAGGAAGGAAGCCGCCCTTCCGATGATGGTGGCCATGCCTTCAGGAATAATTCAAAATGCCTGCACTGGCCTCCAAAGAAGCTGGGCATCCCCAGTGAGGGTGTGCTGAGTCAGCATGGAGTCAGGCACAGTGTTCCTCAGCAGTAGAGAGGCAGGTAGGCAGGCTCAGCTACCAGCCTCTATCCTCAGTGGAGGGGTGGGTGGGCTCAGCGAGGACCTTGGACCTTGGTGTGGGGGGCAGGCAGGCTCTTATTTTCTTTTAATGAGCTATATTGCTACCACCTTTTAGAACTATGTGCTTTATATAACTCTTGCCCCCACCATTCCTGTTGTTGCAGCTATTAGTAGTGTAGATGCCATAGTTGACATCTGCTATTCCTTTTAATGCAAAATCTAGTTCACGGCTATTTATTGTTTTTCCTGTTGGCAGTTTCTGAACTCACAATTCCTGTTTTTATGGTAAATAGTGTTAATGTTATAGTAGGTACTGGGTATTTATTTATTTATTTTTTTTTTTTATTTATTTATTTTTTTTACGTTTACATAGGGTAATGATGTTTATTATATTTTTCCCCTCCCCCCCACCCCTCCCACCCCTCCCACCCCTCCCACCCCTCTTTTCCCTCTACACAGTCCTTCTTTCCTTCATTTTTACTGCTCTCCTTAGCCTAACTCTAAACCTAACCCTAAACCTAATGCTAGCCCCTCCCACCCCCCATTATATGTCCTCATCCGCTTATCAGCGAGATCATTTGTCCTTTAGTTTTTTGAGATTGGCTTATCTCACTTAGCATGATATTCTCCAATTTCGACCATTTGCCTACAAATGCCATAATTTTATCATTCTTCATTGCGGAGTAATATTCCATTGTATAAATATGCCACAGTTTCTTTATCCATTCATCAACTGAAGGGCATCTAGGTTGGTTCCACAATCTGGCTATGGTGAATTGAGCAGCAATGAACATTGATGTGGCTGTATCTCTGTAGTATGCTGATTTTAAGTCCTTTGGGTATAGGCCAAGGAGTGGGATAGCTGGGTCAAATGGTGTTTCCATTCCAAGCTTTCTGAGGAATCTCCACACTGCTTTCCAGAGTGGTTGCACTAATTTGCAACCCCACCAGCAATGTATGAGTGTTCCTTTTTCACCACATCCTCGCCAACACCTATTGTTGCTTGTATTCTTGATAATCGCCATTCTAATTGGGGTGAGATGAAATCTTAGGGTGGTTTTGATTTGCATTTCCCTTATTACTAGGGATGTTGAACATTTTTTCATATATCTGGTGATTACTTGTACATCTTCTTCTGTGAAGTGTCTGTTCATTTCCTTAGCCCATTTGTTGATTGGATTATTTGTATTCTTCGTGTAGAGTTTTTTGAGTTCTTTATAGATTCTGGAAATTAGCGCTCTATCTGAGGTATGGTTGGCAAAGATATTCTCCCACTCTGTAGGCTCTCTCTTCACATTTCTGATAGTTTCCTTTGCTGAGAGAAAGCTTTTTAGTTTGAATCTATCCCAGTTGTTTATTCTTGCTTTTATTTCTTGTGCTATGGGAGTCCTGTTAAGGAAATCTGATCCTGAGCCAACAAGTTGAAGATTTGGACCTACTTTTTCTTCTATAAGATGCAGGGTCTCTGGTCTGATTCCAAGGTCCTTGATCCATTTTGAGTTGAGTTTTGTGTAGGGTGAGAGATAGGGGTTTAGTTTCATTCTATTGCATATAGTTTTCCAGTTTTCCCAGCACCATTTGTTGAAGAGGCTATCTTTTCTCCATTGCATATTGTTGGAACCTTTGTCTAGTATGAGAAAATTGTATTTATTTGGGTTTGTGTCCATGTCCTCTATTCTGTACCATTGATCTACCTGTCTATTTTGGTACCAATACCATGCCGTTTTTGTTACTATTGCTTTGTAGTAGAGTTGAAGATCTGGTATTGCAATACCCCCTGCTTCGCTCTTGCTACTGAGGATTGCTTTAGCTATTCTAGGTTTTTTATTCTTCCAGATGAATTTCATAATTGCAATCAGACAAACCAAAGAAATTAAAGGGATACGAATAGGAAAAGAAGAACTCAAACTATCCCTGTTCGCTGATGACATGATTATATATTTAGAGGAACCTGGAAATTCCACCAGAAAACTTTTAGAACTCATAAGTGAATTCAGTAAAGTAGCAGGTTACAAGATCAATGCTCATAAATCCAATGCATTTTTATACATAAGTGATGAATCTTCAGAAAGAGAAATTAGGAAAACTACTCCATTCACAATAGCATCGAAAAAAATAAAATACTTGGGAATCAATCTCACAAAAGAGGTGAAAGACCTCTACAATGAGAACTACAGAACACTAAAGAAAGAAATTCAAGAAAACCTTAGAAGATGGAAAGATCTCCCATGTTCCTGGATAGGCAGAATTAATATCGTCAAAATGGCTATACTACCTAAAGTTCTATACAGATTCAATGCAATTCCAATTAAAATCCCAATGATGTACCTCGCAGAAATAGAGCAAGCAATTATGAAATTCATCTGGGTATTTATTTTAATGCTGTATATAGTTTACTTCGTCTGTTGTTATTGTTTCATTCCAACTTTTTGTAAGGTGCTGGGAAGCTACAAGAACAGTACAAGTTTACAGGGTAGAGACTCTTCTGCTGAAATAAACTCAACCAAAAGTTATTGTACCTTGCTTCACACAAAGGCATAACACTAAAATTCAGCTACACATTAATATGGAAAATAGAAGAGACAAAACTCCAAACCAACAATCAGGCCCCAAGTAGAAAGGGTTAGGTCTGGGCCTTCAGGTTCCACTCCGTGGACATCCAATGTTATAGCAAAATAGAATTAGCACAAAGGCTTTCAATGCCGTACACCTATGAAGGGGGATCTCAATCTAGATCACTCAAGGACACTTCAGCAAGCAAAGGCTGTACCCTGAAAAGAACCACACAAAAGAATGGAAGAAAAATCTATTCCAAAAGATGCATAAAACCAAACACAGGCATACAAGAAATTAAAAAAAAAAAACAAGGTAACACAACATCTTCTAAAGTTCATAAGCAAACATCAGTTGACCCCCAAAACATTAAAGTAGATGAAATATCAGATAAAGAATTCAAAAGACTTTTTGTAAAAATGATTAATGAATAACACAGAAAAATGACTGAATGAATTAAAGAAGTCAGTAAGAGATATGAGTGAGAAATTCAATAAAAAGATAAAGATATTTAAAAAATGAAACAAATTGTGGGAATGAAGGACACAATTAATCAAATATAATGTTTAGTTGGAAGTCTTTTCTATTTGTTCTTTTTACTTACACATGACAGTAGAGTCTATTTTGACATATTTATAAAAACATAAAGTTATCTCATTCTAATTTGGATCACAGTGTATATATATATGATGTGGAGATTCACTGTGGTATATTCACATATGTACATAGAAAAATTATCTCAGATTCATTCCACTGTCTTTACTATTCCCACACCCATCCTGTCATTCCCTTTTGTCTAATCCACTGAACTTCTCTCCTGCCCTTGTTCTGTGTTAGCATCCACATATCAGAGAGAACATTCAGCCTTTTGGTTACTGGGAGTTTGACTTATTGCTCTTAGCATGATAATCTCCAGATCCATCTGTTTACATGCAAATGTCATAAAGTCATTCTTTATGACTTGTTCCATTTTGTATAAATAACACATTTTCTATATCCATTTATCTGTTGAAGAACACCAAGGGTGGCTCCATAGCTATTGTGCATTGAGCTGCTATAAACATGTGACCATAGTATGCTGATTTTAACTTCTTTGGATATATGCTGAGAACTGGTATAACCAGGTCAAATGGTGGTTCCATTCCTAGTTTTTCAGGAATCTCTGTATGGCTTTCCAGAGTGTTTACACCAATTTCCAGACCCACCATATATGAGTATATCCTTTTCCCCATGCTCTTGCTAACATTTATTGTTACTTGTATTTTTCTGGGAGTCAAACTCAGGGCACTCCACGACAGCCACATTCCCAGCCCTATTTTTATTTTATTTAGAGACAGGTATCACTGAGTTGCTTAGCACCTTGCTTTTGCTGAGGCTGGCTTTGAACTCTTGATTCTCCTGCTTCAGCCTCCCAAGACTCTGGGATTACAGGTGTGTGCCACTGCTCTGGTTTGTTACTTGTATTCTTGATAGTAGCCATTCTGATGAAAGTGAGGTGGAATATCAGCATAGTTTTGATTTACATTTCTCAAATTGCTAGAGATGTTGAACATTTTTTCATGTATTTGTTGACTGTTCATATATCTTCTTTAGAGAAGTATCTTTTTAGTTCCTTTCCCCATTTATTGATTGGGTTATTTGTTTTGTTTTGGTTTGGTTATTTGGTGTTAAGTTTTTTGAGTTCTTGTTTATTTTAGAAGTTAATGCCTTATCTGAAATGCAGGTGTCCAAAATTCTTAATACAATACTAGTAAATCACAAAGAAAAACATATTGAAAAGATAGTGCATGGAGAACATGTGGATTCCATCCCAGGGATACAAGGTTGTTTCAACATATGGAATCTAATAAATGCAATTCACTACATAAACAGACTTAAATACAAGAATTACATGATTATCTCAATAAATGCAGAAAAAACATAAGAAAATACAATATCCATTCATATTCAAAATACTGGAAAAACTAGAGATAGTAGAAACATACTTGAACATCCTAAAAGCTATATACATAAAACACAAGGACAAACTCATTTTAAATGTGGAAAAAGTGAAAACATTCCCTCTAGAAACTGGATTAAGACAAATGATCTTTTTCACCACTACTTTTCAACATCGTCCTTGAAACTCTAGCCAGAGCAATTAGGCAAAAGAAAGAAATTAAAATATGAATAGGAAAAAAGAGCTCAAATTATTCCCATTTGCCCATGACATATCCTATATTTAGAAAACCCCTCAAAAAACACTCTACCTGAAAATTTCTAGAACTCATGAACAAATTCAGCAAAATAGCTAGATACAAAATTAACACACACAAATCATTTATATTTTTATACAAAAATTAAGAATCAACTGAAAGAGAAATTAGAAAAACTACCCCATTTGCAATAGCCTCAAAAAAAAAAAAAGTGAAAAACATTTGGGAATAAATTTACAAAAAGAGGGGAAAGACCTCTACAATGAAAACTACAGAACACTAAAGAAAGAAATTACAGAAGACCTTAGAAAATGGAAAGATAGTCCATGTTTTTGGATAGGAAGAATTAATATTGTCAGGATGGCCATATGACTGAAAGCACTATACAGATTCAATGCAATTCCCACCAAATTTCCAATGATATTCTTAATACAAATATAAAAAGCTGTCATGAAATTCATTTGGAAAAATAATAGGCATAGAATAGCCTAAGTAATCCTTAGTGAGACATGTGAAGGGGGCATTGCAATAGTAGACCTTAAATTATACTACAGAGCTATAGTAACAAAAATGGCATGGTATTGTCACCAAAACAAAGAAGACCAATGGGATAGAATTGAATACACAGAGACAAACTCACAAAAGGTAATCTCATACAAAGGCACTGAAAACACACATTGGAGAAAAGATAACCTCTTCTACAAATGGTGCTAGAAAAACTGGATATCCACATGTAGTAAAATGAAATGGAACCCTAGCTCTCATCCTGCACAAAACTGAACTCCAAGCAGATGAAAGACATAGGTATTAGAGCAAAAACCCTGCACCTATTAGAAGAAAATATAGTTCCAACACTCCAGCATGTTGGCATAGGAACTGACTTTCTCAAAAAGACAAAAGAAGATGGAAAGACTTCCCTTATTCATGAATAAGCTGAATTAATATTGTAAATGTGGCCATACTACCTAATGCAAAATACAGATTTAATGCAATCCCCATCAAAATATCAATGATTTTCTTCACATAACTAGAAGAGTTGTCTTAAAATTCAATTGAAAAAATAATAGACCCAGAAGAGCCATAATAATTTTAAGCCCCAAAAGCAATGCTGGAGGCATAACAACACATGATTTCAACTTACATTACAGAGATATAGTAACCAAAACTTCATGGTGCTGTGGTTAAAAAAAAAAAAAAAAAGTACAGACACAAATAATAATGATACGTAATAGAAGGCACAGCACAGAATAGAGTCACAGAGACAAACTGACACAGACAGTCATCTATTCCTTGAAGAAGGTGATAAAAACACACTTTGGAGAAAATACAGCCTTTTAAACAATGGTGCTGGGCAAACTGCTTTTCCATATGAAGAAGAGACAAGATCTTTATATTTTACACTGCACACAGGTCAACTTAAAACAGATCAAAACTTGGGAATTAGACCAGAAACTAAGCAACTCCCAGAAGAAAAAATTGACTCAACATTCCAACATATAGGCACAGGCAACAACATTCTCAAAAGCACCCTTAAAGTTCAGGACATAATGCCGAGAGTTAATCAATGGAATGGCATCAAATTGAAAAGCTCTGCATAGTAAAGAAAATAGTTAAGAATATGAGGAAACAACCAGTAGAGTAGGATAATATCTTTGCTAACCACTCTTCTGAGAATGATTAATATCCAGAATATATAAATAACTCAAAAAAAACTTAAAGAAATAAACAAGCAAATAAACCAATTAATAAATATTCAAATGAACTAAATAGATACTTTTCAGAAAAAAAAAAGAACCATAAATGGTCAAGAAATACGTTAAAAATGTTCAATATCTTTAACAATTAAGGAAATGCAAAATCAAAATCTGCAGAGATTTCATTTCACACCAGTTAGAGTGCAGCTATTAAGAATACAAACAATGATTAATACTGGAGAGACTACGGGGAAAATGGAATATTTTTACACTGTTGGGGGAATAGTAAATTAGTACAACCACTCTGGAAATCAATAAGAAGTTTATTCAAAAGACTAGCAATGATCCAGCTATACCACTCTTGGTTGTTAATCCTTAAGAATTAAAGTCAACATACTATAGCAAAACATGCATACTCATGTTCATAGCAGCACAATTCACAATATCAAAACTATGGAAGCATCCTAGGTGTCCTTAAATGGATGAATGAATAAAGAAAATGTGGTATACATGAACAATGGAGTTTTATACACTCTTGATGAAGAATGAAAATATGTCATTTATAGGAAAATGTATAGAATTTGAGAACCTTATATTCAGCAAAATAAGTCAAGCAGAAAGTCAGGGATAATGTTTTCTCCCATGTGGAAGCTAGAGAAGAAAAATAAAAATAAAGGTATGGGGGGATCTCATAAAAATTGAAGGGATATTAGTGGGAAAGTGGAAAGGGACCAGAGAGGGGGGAAAAAAGGAGATATAGAAGAAGTACTGGGAAATGATTTTGTTATATTGTTTTGTTGTGTGTGTGTATGAATATGCACATCTCCTACCATTATATATACCTATAATGCACCAATTTAAAAAAAATGGGAAAGGGGGATGTGCAAATTTAAAATAAAGAGGTGATCAAAGTGGGACAAATGGAAAAAGATATTTGATTTATGTGAACACTTATGAGAACAGCATTTCAGATAATGGGAACAGGCAATGCAAAATTCTAAGGTGATAATACACCTGGCTTTAGTAGAGCAGCACCAAGACAATATAGTCAGGATACATTAAGAGAGAAGGTAGAGAGTATGATAAAAGCAGTAAGATAGTAGATCCTGTAGGACCTAGGCAATTTGGAAATCAGTGGTGGGTATTAAGGAGAGAAGTGACATGATCTGGCTATTATTTAACAAAATCATTGGGCTGCAAAATGAGAATGAACAGTGGTCAAGGATAGACCCTGACTGAGAAAATATAATAATCTAGGTAACAGAAAATAGTAATTTGTATCAAAGTGGCACTGGGAGGATGTGAGAAGTACTTAGTTCCTGTGGACATCTTATAGTTAGTGAATACAGTTTCCTCATAAATTAGATGCAGGTGTAAAAAGAAGCAAGCAGTAAAGATGACTCTTAAGTGTGTGGCCTGCGTCACTGCATGTAAGTACCATTAAATGGAAAAGATGGGTTAGATCAGGTTTGTGATGGGGAATCTGATTTTAATTTTTGCAATGGTTACAAATTGTTTATTAGCTATCCAAGCTAAATTATCAAATATACAGTTGGATTTAGAATCTAACCCAGAAGAAAGGTGCAGGCTGGATATGAAAATTAGGAGACAACATAGTACTGACATTTTTAAAGCCATGTGATTAAATGAGAAAAACTGAGTGTAGACAAAGGTGAATGCCTAAAAAGTGAATCCTGTAGATAGAAAATGAATTAATTCTGACTTCACAGGAAAAAAGGATTTAGTGTATCTTTTCTAAGTTTTATTTATATGCCTTATTAATCTTCCCCATTTCTCTTTAAAAATTTTTTTATCTACTGAAAACATCTGATATTGAATTTGTTAAATTATCATAGAATTTATTAAATTATTTGCTACTAGCTTGAAAATATTTATTCTGTATTCTCAGTCATCTGGTACAAGGAATTCAGAAATTGGCAACACTTGCTTGTTCTAATATTCAAAATGGAGTTGTTTGCCTCTTTCAATGTTTTGCCCTCAAAAAGGAAGAAATAATGTTCCTGTTATATGTCTGAATTTTGGCTTCAGTTTTGTTTTAGTCCCATTACTAAAATGGGACTCATGCCCAGAATTTCTCCAAAATAATAATAAAAAATCTTGGTTTTTAAATACAATGTTCAACTGGCAATCACAGACTTTGTAGACATAAATAAGGTCATTAGATTAAAATTTTAAAATACCACTTTGTTTCACTTTAGTATACTCCTCCTGTCATTCACTAATGATTGTGCTGGTACAGCATAAGTGAGATATTTAGAAGAAAAGAGGATTGGATAAGAGTTTTGATATATGGGCCCACTGAAGAGTATAGTAAGATAGTATTAATTTGTTTAAGTTCTACATTTTACTTCTACTTCAATCAGAAACAGTTACATTACTATTATTTCCTATACGAATTTTTCCATTTATCTTAATCTTGAATATTTATTTGCAATTTTATACCTATGGGAAACTTGTAGTTAATTTCCCTCTGTAGCCTTTCATACCTCAGGAGTCCTGGATCTCAGCCCCAGGTCTTTGTGTTTCTTACATGCTGCCTGGCATTGAACATAAAGTTAATCTTTCTAGTGTTCTACCAAGAAGTATGCGTTTTTACATCTAGAAAAACAAAACGTCATAGGGACTAAGAATGTGGGCTTTGTTTTCTATCATATATGGAAACTAGAGAGAAATAAGGACTAAAAAATAAGAGGTGGCAGGAGGAAATCTCATGAAACTAGGAGTAACAGTGGAGTAGAGGAAGGGAATCAAGGAGGAGGGAGGAGGGTTGGGAAAGGGAGGATGCATGAGAAGAAATTGACCACACCGTTTTGTGCAAGTATGAATGTACAATGAACTCCACCTTTATGTATAATTACAATGCACCAATTAAAAAGTAATATATAAATAGGAGAAAGACCAATTAGGGGAAGGAACTGATGAGGAAGAAGAGGAGGGAAAGGGTATTTACTGGGGTTTGAAATGGAGCAAATTACATTATCAGAATGTATTAATAATACAAGATGAGCCCCACTAGTATGTCTAACTATAATGCACTAATAAAAACAAATTTAAAAAAAAAAGGAATATGGTGTTTGGAAAGGGATATCTAGTTGTCAATTTGGAATACTTCAAATAGAGCAAAAACATGGAGTAGTAATTCAAAACTATTAGTCATTATTGCAATAAACTACTGTTAGGATAATGAAAGCAGAACTTTTAAACGTTTTTTAAAGATGGGGGTAAGAGGAATTAGATTATTCTAAAGGATCTAATTTGAGTTTTATCTTTGCTTTCATTGAGTCACTTTGTTTTCATTATAAGAATAATACACATTTTTCCTGGCTGTTCACAGTTGGCAGGAAAAATTAATGGCATATGATCTGAAGGTATATTGTAAGCTTCTTTTGTTATCATCCAATTGTGGCTTTTTTCCTCCTTACCATGTATAACTTGTTTATTTGCGTTCATTAATTGGGGGAAGGGGACAAATATGAAATTTGTGACTTTTCATATCATTGTTAATATATCCTGGACGTGACACAAGACTATTAAAATAATTAGGCATAAATAGAGAAAAAAAAGGACTGTTCAGAATGACTTTCATTGTGTGAACTGCTAAAAGTCTGTAAGAATCAGGCAAAGCATCCAGCTTTCCTCAAGTCAATACTGATGTGCTGGACTGCACATTGGGACAATTAGTTTCACTTCATAAAAAAAAAAAAAAAATTCTGTCCTGAACTGTACTTCTTGCCCTGGTCAACAGCCTGCAGAATACCTGATGTATGTTGCAGAGGAAGCTCCTAGAAGAATATCTGTGATTCAGACATATTAATCACAACTGCTGGATGCAGAAAGGTCTCCTACATAATGATAGTATCAGTAGCACACTTGTGTGAAAAATAGTACATAATTCCACAGAAGGCCATCTACTTTTCCATTACTATTCTTAGGGTTCAGTAGGAGTTCATAAACATTTTCTTCCATGGACTACTTTGGCATTCTGCCAGAAAATAATTTAAATACACAAATGATGTAATATTCAATATCAAAACAAAAAATATCAAAATATTTAAATATATATATATATATAAATTTTGTCAATGCACTCTATTACACCATTTCACTATGGGTTTATTACTACCATATTATTAAAGTTATAATTAATATCCAATATTTCACTGTATATTAAGTATAAATAATCATAAGAAGTGAAAATATATTGTGACTTTCTTGCTTCAAAGTGACCAGTTTTACCAAAGAACAATATGGTTTGCTACCTACCTTCTTAATTATTGAAAATATTAAGCAACAATTAGAAAAAATGGAAAAAAATTCTCACTTTCTATCTTTGGGTTAAACAAGTAAGTAAAAGTCATTGATTTGAACTATTATAAATTTCATAGTTCAAAAGTCATTATTTTATCTAGAAAAACACTAGTGTTTAATATTAGAAAGATTGACCTTCACTTTGCACTTATTTCAAATGGAAATAGGAAAACTATTTTATTATACATTAATGACAGAGAGGTTGAATCCATTTTAATAAATTTATATACCATTGAATTATAGTGCAGGTTTCTCCTAAACTTTGGAGGAGATTTTCTAGAAATCAGTGGTGATGAAATATTCTTTTATGCTACATATTTAGATTCCTGTGTAGTAAAACACACCACTTTAGACAGAGAGTCTAGATTTGAGACTTCCTCATTCAGTTTAGGTTTGAGACTTCCTAAGAAAATTTATTAGAAATAAAATTTTTGTTAATTTCTTAAATTTAAAAAAGAAAGACAAACCTATACATACACATTAAATAATTTTACTCATATGTATTGAATAATATATTTCTAGTAATAATATTTGAAATTTTATAGCTATTAAAGTATTATGATGAAATTATCTCTGTACTTTATAGGATGCTTTTGAGGTCTTTCATTGGGCAATAAATATAGCTTTAGTCTGTTAATTTTATGTGGAAGTATAAATTATTTGCGGCTTATCTTAGTCTGTTGAGGCTGGTATAACAAAATTCTACAGACTTCGAAGGTGATGGGCAGTTATTTCTCTCAGTTCTGGAGGCTGTAAAGATCAAGGCACTGGCAGACTTGAGGTTTGGTGGCAACCCACTCCTCATAGCCTTCTTGCTATGTCTCACGTGGAAGAAGGAGGGAAGAGGAATTTTCTGGCATCTCTTTTTTTAAGGCACTGATTCGATTAACCAAGGTTCTGCTATTATCACCTCCCCAAAGCTCCAACTCTTGATGTTTTTACCTTGAGTGTTAGGATTTCAACATCTGGATTTGGGGTTTGCAGAAACATTCTGACTACAGTGTGAAATGAGAAGACTTGGAAAAGACAAATTAGGTGTGGTATTTTATTCAGGTTATAAGTCTTTTTTTTTTTCCTATTATTTAAATATTTCATCAGCAATTCACTCAAATGCCTTATTTCTTATGTTCTGTGTAACTGTGTTTAAACACAGTCATCACACTTTACGTTATGTTATAATTATAATAATTCATTATAGTATTTTTATCCTGGATTTGAATATAGAGGATCAAGCAATAAACCTGGTACTTCTGTTTCCTGATTTATGTTTTCTAATGTATATTTAATGTATTTCTTATTTTTGTAATGATACTAGTTTAAAAAATCCATGCATACAGTATGAAAAGTTTCACAGGAGAATAATATCCTAAGACAATTTTTAAAATATTTTTGATTTTTACTTTAGGCTGAACAAGACAATGGCCACCCGCTTCCTGCCTTTGCCAGTCTACACATTGAAATATTGGACGAGAACAACCAGAGCCCCTATTTCACAATGCCAAGCTATCAAGGCTATATACTTGAATCTGCCCCAGTGGGAGCAACCATTTCTGACAATCTAGATTTAACCACTCCTCTGAGAATTGTAGCTCTAGACAAAGACATAGAAGATGTAAGTGAAATATGCATTTTTGCTTTGGTTTTGTTAATATCTGTTCTTGTATTTATGTTGGATTAATAGGAAATGTTACAATAATATGGCTACATAAACTATAGAATACAGAATATAGAAAGTCAGTATAATGATTTAATTCCATCCCAAAGATGTTTTTTAAAAAGTATGTTTGAATTCAGTCACTTTTTTTTTTTTAAGATAGAATAAGATAGAATAGGAATGTTTCACTTGGGGTTTGCTAAGTCACTAGGGCAATCTTTTGTATTAATATAAATTAAAAATTGTTTTACTTATTTACAAATAGGGAAACGATGGTGTTACCAAGTGAAAATAAAAATCATGACAGTGGCCCAAGAGTGTAATTTGGGGAAGTTTTTCCCGGCTGTTGGTATACTTTTAAAATATACATATTTGGGGGTACCTAATTGATTCTTAAGTCTGCCAGTGACTGTTGACATGACCACTTCTCCAAGACACACTTCATTGTCCTCTGGCTTTGAGGAACTGACTATATCTTCATGAGTGGAAAGTGGTCCAGGTTGGACAAATCAGAATACTCTACTGCCTTGGCAAGAGTCATTTTATGTTTGAACTTGACAGCAAATCTGTACCAGGCAAACCAGAGTTGTCCTCAAATATACCTTCATGACACATATTTCCTTACAGAAGAATCTTCAAGTTCAGGTATAAGACATTCTATATCTTGCTACCCTGAACTTTTCTTGATCCTCAATTTCTGAAACTTCTGCTTTACTTACTACATTTATCAATTACTTACAGTTTCCTGCATTGACCAAGTTATGTTTTATCTAATTTTCTTTGTTACATTTTTCTATGTTTTGAAAGCTTTCATCTTCTTTTATACAGAGCAGCATAGATAACATATTTAATGTACAGTTTTTATAATTCAGCTCAGGCATTTCCTTACTCGAAAATCTTTTTCATGGCATTCTTTGCTCAAGTTGCATTGTAAACACCTTCGCAGTGTATGTCTCTAACATTACATGTCCAACTTTGTAATGAATGTGGGTCTTTCTCCCTCACTGAGTTTAAATTTCTTGGGAAAAGTCCTGTACCTTAATAACATATGATTCCTAAACACCTACCACATTTTCCAGCACTTCATAGATTTTAATAATTCTTCAGATATGATTGAAGGAATGATGATATCTAATATATGATTCAAAAATTTTAATGCAGTTGAGTTAGTTAATTCAATAATTTAGAATATAGCCCTTTCCATGGTTGGCCAATTCAATTCTTAGGTGGTTCATCCTCTTATTGATATGAAACCAACCTACTTGGAACTCACGCATTTTCTTTAAAATTTCAATTAACCAGAGCATAGAATATAAATCTGTGAAAGTTACTAATGTGTTTGAAGATGAATTTATGTTCTTCTGAATCATCTCTTTTTCTTGGCCAAACACTCATTATTTTTATGACGTAAATTTATTCATTGCTAGAATCTTTAAAAATCTGCATTAATAAGAAAATTTCTGGGTGGTTTTATTTTATGAAAAAAAATTTACTACATGCTAAAATTGAAGCTGATGAAAACCAGAATTAGTGAAAATAATCAGCATAGGGATAAGCTGTTTAAGAAGAAAGAGACATGTCACCTCAGACCAGTATCACCAATAAAATTGGAGATCAATTCTCAGGTATGAAAAGAGAATTGGTCACTTCAGGGGTGGGCTGCCATGAATTGTTTAAAGAATGGTTCTAACAAGGACAGATGCCAAGGAGAGACAAACTTGAATCAATTTTTCCAGAAATCAAGCTGGATTTCTTCCTTCAATTAAGTAGAAAATGAGATAAAAGTTTAAGACACGGTGTTGTGGAGTGAAGAGTTATGATGTTACTTTTACAGTGGAGATTTTGAGTTAGAAGGAATCCTAACAGTCAGAGTAAAATAAAAAAAAAAAAAGGTCCTGAAAAAGTACCAGTGTTTCTTTTGTATAGATGCATATAGACATATAGAGATTTATATTTGTATGTATAAATGTATATAAGTGCCTTACATTTATGGTTTTTAAAGTACTCTTACCACATTGTAGTTTCAAAATAGTCCCTGATAGAAGTGGATTAGGTAATGCACAAGGTCTATAAAGGGCAGATATGAGACTGCCATGATTACAGCATAAGAGCAACTTAAAGTTGATTATTGAATTCTAGCTAGAAAATAATAGAGAACAAGAAACATAGAGATCACCCATTTGACTAGTAAAAAGAGAATTGTATAGTTTCCATTCATTCATTCATGTAAGTTGATTTTCATAAAGTGTTATTATTTCAAGACACAAGTATCATAGAAAGTAAATTCAATATACTCTTAAAGATATTATGTGCTTTAGATGGATATTTATAAAAATATTATTGCTACATTATGTGTACATTACAATGGTAAGAAAAATGTTCTATGTATTTTGGGAATAGTTGTTAATTTAAACATACTGGAAAATTGTGTTTTATTCCTCTTTTACTTAAAAGCATACATTTTTATAAATCAAGTGTGCAGTTGTAATTATTCATATTTACAGTGTTTATTTCATGTCTGATTTGCTTATAGGTTCCACCTGGTGGAGTTCCTGTAGGTATTAGGTGCTGATTTTGTGATTGTTAATTGCTGTGGTTCACTTCTGCTTTTTTCTATTTTCTAGAATAACTTCACTATCACATCTAAAACTGCTTTAAGAAAGTTTATTTACACCATATTATTCATTATTGTACCATGAAATTTTGTAATTCACAAGGAAATTTTGTAGTTTATAAATTTCATTGTGAACTTTGATAAAGTTTATTTAATATTATTTTTTGTCTATTACAGACATTAGTAATGCATTACAGCATTCTTTCTAAAAGACTAAATTTGAAATTGAACCTTTTGGAACTAGGTACCTCAGCAACTATTTGCTAATTAATTACAATCAGATGAAAATTGTTATTTCCTGTTATGTTTTGTCATATTTAAATATGCATGTACATAGGTAAGTGTACATACATATGCACATGTACATATGTGTATAAGCTTTATGTGCACATGTATAAACATGCATATCATCTTGTGTGTGAGAAAATGTTTTGATTCCCATTATATATTCTAAATTGATTTAAAATTCAGTAGTGTCATATTTGAATTTTAAATAATGGGATACTTTTGTTTATTTTATATTCATGTATTTAATTGCTATTGTTTTATAAATGCATTTATATTTATATTCATTTTTCTGTCATTGCGTGTGTCAGAATTTATTTTATTCTCCCAAAATAATATACAAGTCAATACAGTAATAAATCGTATTTTTGATATATACCAAATGCATATTTTATAGTAAATATTTCCTTATGTCACAGAAGAAAATGATTTTAATCAATTATCTGTTTATATACTGATTTAGAACACAACTATTCATTTTAAATAATCCAACAGACCCAACTACTTCAAAATAGATACTGTCCTAACAGGAAATTAAGAGATAATTATTTATCTACTTATATCCTAGTCCATGAAACTTAAGTGTATGTAACACTTACATAGGAAGAAGTGTTACAAATATACAAATGTTGACTGAATTTAGTACTTCTACTGAAGTAATATAATTCTAATACATTTATGAAATCCAAACTGTATATCATGATGCACTGTGTTAAAAGAAGGACCAAAGTTTTAAAGGGTTTGAAAGAAGAATGTTTGACTTTATTATATACATTGTTCCTTACTAAATTTTTTACATAACTGGACTTGTCAAGAGCAGCAAAATCTTTCACTGTAAATATTGTTAATCAAAACAATAGTTTAGTTGATAACAGGTATACACTAAAGTTTGATATTAATATTACATGAAATTTTTATAAAATGCATAAAAACAATATACTTTCTGGAACATTGCTTTACAAGTCAAGTTAAAATATTAAACTCCGAATGATAATTTGCTGAACATTTCCAAATCTGTCTTACATTTTCATACTTAAGGAAATACCAAGATATTCACCAATAGCATCTATGTATGATATACATATATGTATGTGTATGTATGTACAGAAACATACATATAAAGGCTACCATTTAAATAAATGTAAATATCAAGGAGTTCTATTTCAATCATAGATTAACTGTGCAAAACAGATTAGGATGATTTATGACAGGTCTTGTATACTTCCAATTGCATATATTATATTATCGCTTATATGAAATAACAATCTGTAATTCTAAGAGATGTTTTGAATGGTCTCTTGCTAGTTACTATAAAAGAAGTCAAGAAGTTGAGATACTTAAATTTTCAGAAGACCTTTAATATCTTTGTTTATGCAATATGAGGCATTTTATGTACTATCAAATTTGTGTATCATTTTAAAATCAAAATATTTGACAATTAAGGATTTGTACAAACAGGAAAAAGTAAATAGTTGGTAAACAAGCCACACAGCAAAACTTGCTACAGAGTACAGAGTAGTACTAGACACTAAAGTTATTAATAATATGAAATGTATTAGATGCACTGTTGTTGACACTCAGAAAACAGGAAAAATACATACTATTTGGTTTATTATTGATTGAAACTGAATGCTAATATTGTTGATCATCCTTGAAGTAATAAGTGAATTTCATCATGATTATAAAGTATAACAAAATAATGAGAATCTTCTAGAATGTAGTTCAAATTATGTTGCTTTCATAAACAAATAATTGAATTTTTTAAAACTGACTATCATATTTGATCAATCAAAATAACCCACATTCCATCCATATCTTAAATTGGGCTCATGACACTAAAATGCAAATGCCTGAAATACCTGTTTGAAAATATCAGAGTGCAAGATATCTTGACCACTGTGTTTTAATGTATGTGAATATTTTGTAATGAATAGACCAATGGAAATTATTACCTAGAGCATTAATTGTTGCATTATTCAGAGATAAATACAGCATGCTGATCTTAAAGTCATGAACACAGAAGTTACTACAAAAGGAGATATTATGAATATATAAAATCATTCATTTAAAATTTTTTTGAAACAAATACAGATATCTGTTTTGAAAAAATGTATAAAGTACAGTGTGATTCAAATTGCACCCACTTTTAATTGTAGTAGTGTGTTTTACAACTTTATTTTTCTACAAAGAAATTAAAGAAATGTGAGTCCTGGTTTTATTTTCAAACTAACACTTGTTTAACAATCTTCTACTTTCTCTTCTATTCTATGTCCTTGATACTAGACTTAGAAAAAAGTCATTTCTTATGAAATTATTTCACATCATACTGTGCATAGTATTTCATAAGGTATCATAATCCATAAAGATACCTGATCTCCCCATATTATGCCTTTTTATTTTTTATAGTCTTCCCCATATTCCACTCTTTCAACAGTCGCCTTTTGGTGTCCCAACAGCTTTACCTTCCCACTACAAATACACCAATCCAGGTCTCCTGGCTTTATATCTGTTCTTTCTCTGAATCGCAGAGAATAATTATCATTCAGGGGTGGCAATAAAATTGTGGAGAGTTTCCAGTGCCAAGTTAGTTTTATATTATTATTGAACCTTTGACTATACTTGAACCTCAGTAAGCATATATCATTTTTTCAAGGATCTCTTAATAAATACCTGTGTTAAATTCATATATAGTTTTTCAAGAAAATAATGTGAAATACTCTAATTAAAGTAAGTGTTATGTTTCCCTTTGGAGAACCTTTGCAATAATAAAATGAGGAGCAAGCATGATATTTATGGATAATGAATAATGCATAACTGATTTTATTCCTATTTTACGTTAAAACAAGAATAGATAGCAATATGCATATGAGCAGTTTATTACTACAAATGAAGTAACTGTAAAATCTTATAACTAAACTTCTGGGCTCCAATTTCCTTTTCTTACATTTATTTCTTATTTCTTTAGTACAATAAAATTATGGAAAATATTGATATTAAGTAATAAGGATATATTCAATTGGATTGTTTCCTACTCTTTTTCTTGCTTTTTTATTAATTATACTAATACTTTTCTTTTAAAAATTAGTTTTACAATGTAAGGTTTGAACTTTGGTTTCTGTGCATGGTAAGCAAGCTCTGTACCACTCAGCTATATCTCCAAACTTCTACTACATATTTCAATATTCTGTATTTCTCACTATAAATCACTATTTTTTGACCACCTTAGACCATTTATCAGTAAATAAATCTTTTTTCTTTAGGAAATCTTAATACAATTATATACATGTATTTTGTATCAAATGTTTAAAATGAACTTTTAGGTAATAAACTAGTAGCCACATTATTTAATCAACATTTTCAATAATGAACTTTTTTTTTTTTAAGACAAAAGACCCAGAACTTCACCTTTTTCTGAATGATTACACATCAGTCTTCACTGTCACACAGACTGGTATCACTCGCTACCTCACCCTGCTGCAACCAGTGGACAGGGAAGAACAGCAAACTTACACATTTTCGGTAAAAAGATTTCATATATATGCTTATATATGTCTGTATGTTTGAAATGGAAAGAGATGTCTGATTAAAAGTGACAAGGTCAATGACTTGAGGAAAAAAAACCTCAATATTTCAGATAACATCAGAGAAAATATCAATTGCAAAAACTTCTTCACATGTATTTCACCTTTATTGATGCATAAATTTGTGTAACTACATTAATATTTTCTCCACAAATGGGAAACGCTTCTTCAGTCTTCACCATAAACTAACAATTAATAATATGAACTAAAATTCACCAAATAATCATATCTTCAACTTTTTATTACTGTACTTTAAATTTTGTCATAGGGTTGGGCTAGTAGTTCTCAACTGGAGGTAATTTTTTACATTCAGAGAATGTTTTACAACCTCTGGAGGCATTTCTGGTTGTCACAACATGAGGGAGTGCTACTGGCCTCTGGTGGCTAGACATAAAAGATGCTGCTGAGAATCTTATGATACATAGAGCACCCCTCACAAAGAATTATCTGATCCAAATGTCAATAGCATTGAGTAGATAAATCATGGGTTGGGCTTGACTAATCAAGGTTGGGGGGGGCAGCGGTCGCAGTGGTTCTCGTGGCCAGTTTTTTTTTACTGAATAAATTACCTTGTCTTATTTAGCTCTTTTTTCCAGAACAGGGCATTGTGCATCAATGTTTATTATAGGGGTGACCTATTCTTTGTAGGAAGGAAGGAATGTTGTGAAACCTTATTCTTTTACCCCACCACCATCGTTAGAATTTAACCCGCCTGTTGGAGACAAAGGCAGATATATAACTATTTCTCCAGAGGCTTTCAGGGACTCATTGCCACGGTTGCAAAATTATTTTTAATTTTGTTAGTGGTAAGACCCATTGTTTTTCAAATTGTAGGTAATATTTTCTGGAATTTTTGTTGTATTCCCCTCGTCCCCTTAAGCAATCCGTTCAGACTGAAATGAGTAATATATTATCAGAAAAACCCAGCAGAAAAAAAACCATGCTCCGGAGGAAAACATCCGGCAATTCCTTTTAGGATGAGCCTTTGCAAATCATCCTCCAGAGGATCTTTGGGAATGAATGTTATTAAAGTTGTGATTGAACATATTTAGCGCGAAGTAGGCAAAAAATATGTAAACACACACACAGAGAACTAGTATAATAGGGTTGAGAGATGAATACAGATTTTAAAAATTTCAACTATACCCAAATCCTTTAATAAAGTATAAGAAAAGATGAGTAGATAGACACAACTTAACGAACTTACTTGGAATTTCTTTCTGGAGAGGCCTACACAACTTAAGACTGGAACTTCTAGAAAACCTTGTCTCACAATTGTAAAACTTAGATGCATAGTTGTTTCCAGAAGTCATTCACACGAAGTCAACAGTCTAATACTTGCAGACTGATTTTGTTTGTCAGGCACTTTCAATTTTTTTAAATGAAGAAAAATCAAGAGGGACACCTTTATCACACATTTATAAAACACTAGTATATACAGTACAATTATTAAAAACGAAACATTTAAAAAAATTTGGTACTTTCAATTTTGAAATCCTTTTTCCATCATGCTTATAATCTTTCATAACTTGCTATCTGTTACCAAAGTGTTCTGCAACTTCTACCCCACCACAGTACAAATGAAAGAAAACAACTATCCAATAGGTTCTTGTGAGACAAAATTAGAGAAACTCCAAAGTAGTCCAATGTAATCCTTATTAGCAATGATCAAGTTTTCAAATTTTTAATAGTGAGATTAAGTTATCACTAGTGACATATGCCAGTGAGCCCTTTAAAAATAATGATTTGATAAATTTCTACAATATAATTTAACATATCTAGTGTACCTAATTTCTTGACTGATGTAAGCATGTTAACTATAAAAGCAACTGTTTTATCTAAGGGAAAAAAGACAGCATGAAAGTAGTAGACTATTAGGGAAGAGAAAGGGGGTGGGTGAGTTGGAGGGGAGGGCAAGGTAGAAGAATGGGGGCATGGACATGAGCCAAGTATGTTATTTTCATGTACAGATGTCCCACAAAGAACCCCATTAGTCTGTATAATTAAAATCCTCCAAAAAAAAGTAAATATTCCATTGTATACAAAATAAGTAAACATGAAGAATATTTTCCAATTACTTTCTAAGGATTACTTTGTATTTAGTTATTAAAAATCAGTAATGTTATTGATCCACTTTAAGCCTCTAAGATATTTTGCATATCCTCTTATTTAAAAAGTGCTTGGAGTGGAATGCATTAAAAGTAAAACAGAATCCTTAATAATTGCTTTTTAGTACATTAAACACTTTTGAATACACGTAGTATTGTATTTTTATTATTTCCTTTCTTCGACAAAAATCTTTGAGCCCTTTTAAAATTGTAAATAATTTATTAAAAACTCATTAAGTTGTAAGAGTGGATTCTTTACTGTTTGTATTTGCATGACTTCTCTATTAAGTGTATTTTTCTTCCCCTAAAGATAACAGCATTTGATGGTGTACAAGAAAGTGAGCCAGTTATTGTCAATATTCAAGTGATGGATGCAAATGACAACACTCCAACCTTCCCAGAAATATCCTATGATGTCTATGTTTATACAGACATGCGCCCAGGGGACAGTGTCATACAGGTAACTACCATATAATGTATGGATATGCACAAAACAGTTATTTCCATGGACATCACACAATGTATTAGGAAGTCACTTAAGAAATAAGAATGAATTTCATACTTATATGACTTAAGTTTAAATGAATTTAAATTGTTGCTCACTTTTCAAATAGAAGTATACATATATAATTCTATATGGACTGAAAAGTAAAATAAAGTCATTATTAGATGTAAGCAGTTATGTGACCTGTTTATATTTGATTTAAAATAATTTAACTGTTTTACTCATTTATTTTAAGAGCAGGATTATAATTAATTTATTATTACATCCATAGCAACTGTATCCACACTTCCTCTCATATATCAGATGACTTATGTAATAGATGATTAATAAATCTTTATTTGAAAATGAAAGAAAGGAAGGCCAATATACATCAAGAAATGAATGAATGAAAATATGAATGAGCAAGAATTTATAAATGTACTAGCTTTTATTTCTGGTCTATTGATCGACTAAGTGAGCTACATTTTTCTTCAATGGAACACTCTTTCTTAGGTAGCAAAATTTCAATTTATACAGATAAAGGAATGACAATTATTTTCATGTTCTTATTTAATTAGACCTGATCCTCTTCTCCATAATGATATAATTGGAAATAAAAGTAAGTTTATAGAAAAAAAAAAACAGCCAGCAGGGAACTGGAAAATGTAACTAAGAAAACGATCGTAATTATGTGGTGGAACTGTATCTCAAAAATGTTTGCCTTAAGGGATCAAAGGCTTATTTCTGGCATTTGAAAGCTACAAAAGTTAATTTCCCTTATGTATCACTTTATAAAACAGATCTTGCTTTGCATTTAAAGATTTATATTTTATATAATTCCCTGAATTATGCAGATATGAAGATAAATTGTTGTTTGTGTCTATATGCCTGAAATTTTAAAAAATTATTTAAAAGCCAAGAAATTAAGCTTTATAATTAGTATTTCTAATGTTATTCCTGGTATGTGGTAAATGAATGTTTGACTATCAATCATCCTCCAGGAGCCCAGAAATAAAAGGAAATGGATTTCCCATTGAGAGAAAAAATTAAAACAAAGCAAACTGGTTTAGAACTGTTATTGGCAAAAGCCCTTTTAGGGTCATGACATTGTTTGCTATGCTACACCCCCTACTGCTCATTGACCCCACTGACCCCAAAGAAGAACCAGTTTTCTTTTTGGTTAATAATCTTAAATCAAAAAGAGTGAAAATATTAGAAATGAAGGTGATAATGAGCACTCTACAGAAAAAAGAGGGCAGGATAACACATTTTAATTATTGTAATGTCATTCTCAACATAGCCATGAGATTATTTTGACCTGATACTAAATTCTTTACTATATTCTTACTATGAGAAAGCTATCATTGCCCATAGGAAGTGGATAGATTAGTCACAAATATGTAACCAGGTCCTTGTTGAAAACTGTAAGCTATAGATTATACCACTGAGATTATGTATATCCCTTATGCTTGATTATTGTGAAAAGGACCAAAGTGATTCTGATTATATGTGTGATGAACTGAAATTAAGATTAATATTGTCTTAAAGCAGCATCTTTACTTCCATAACTGAAACTGTAATTGGATTATTAGCCTTGCTATAAACATTTCTCCCAGAGGAAGCTCTGGAATGCAACCACCCACTGATTCTTCACCTCGATGACAAAATTATCTAAATTTATCAATCAATCCAAGTGCCAATATATCTATAACTGTCCCTTTTTTGTCTGTCTCTTCTGCCTGTGTCTATCTAATCTGAATTTTACTCACATCCCATCTCTAACATCATATAAAATCATATATCTTATTAGGTCTGTCTATAAATATCAAACTCAAAAGCATTTCTCAATCCTTAATCTTTTTGTAATTTATGTGGATTCACATATTTATGTGAAACTTCCTTGGTTCTCATCCTACAACTCTGCAGACTGAGGGATGATATTGCTGGTGTTCAATTCTCATATTTTAAATGTTAACCTTCCTCTAAAAACTACCTCTAGTTCTCTCATTTGTCTACATTCAGTCAGCACCTTCATATATACTCATGTCTCTCAAAGTAACGTTAAGTGAAATTCCCTGTGGTAACCTCTCTCCTGAGCATTGAGCTGACAACACAGGTGTCTGTTGGACTTGGCCATATGGAGTTTTGTCAAGCACGTCACACTGTACATACCCCAAGGGAAGTGAACAAATTTGTTATCTTTCTTGTAATAAACACAAAGTCTCAACCTTGCTCGTCTGGCCCTCTTTGGTGGTCATTATATTATGAAGTACCCCTCTAGTCCTTAGGAGATGTCATTGTGTTTGCATCCCTCACCTACTGCATACCTTCTGATTATTGTTCAGTTGATGCACTTTCTATCTTCTTTTACCCCTAAGACAGTGCAATTGCATTAAAGTGCTCATATTGTGCATTAGATCTTAGACTGCCATTCTACCTGTCTGCTACTACATATGTGTATATCCTTCAGCTGCATCTCCTTTCCTTCCCACCCATGGTTTCTACTTCAAAATATATTTGTCTGTCATCATTTTCTTTGATTTTGTTTATAAAAGACAAAAGTGATAGAAGGTACAGAGTTTTCTGATACATTCTCTACCTTCTCAGTTATCAGCACCCTCTACCAGAGTGGTTTATTCGATACAATTGATGAGCTTACATTGACATTTTTTATTCATCCAAACTCTGCAGTTTACATTAGGATTTACTCTTGGTATTTTACAATCTCTGTTTTAACTAATGCATTATGAGGTGCACATAACATATAGTATCATACAAAGTAGTTGCACTGCTCTACAAATCCTGTTTGCTCCTTTTTCAGCACCCCTCCCTACTTCTTGACACAACTGAATTTTTTAGTATCTATATAGATTTGCCTTTCCAGAATAAGATACAGTAGGTAACCTTTGCAGATTTAGTTCTTTCACTTTATAATATGCACTAAAGCTTTCTGCATGTCTTTTCATGGCCTGATAACCTATTTCTTTTAATGCCAAATAAAATGCAATTGTCTAGCTATATCACAGATTTTTTATTAATTCTCTTACTAAAGAGCACCTTTGTAACTTCCAGATTTTGTCAGTTATGAATAAACCTGATATAAATTTCTCATGCAGTTTTTGTGAAGTAATATTATCAATTCCCTTCTGTAAATACCAAGGAGTGTGATTTCTGAATCATATGGTGAGATCATGTTTAGTGTCTGTTTTTAATTTTTTATTGGTTATTTTTAGTTATACATAATAATAAAATTTATTTTTATATAATTAAAAAGGCATGGAATATAATTTGTTCTAAATCACACCCCAGTACCTCCCCTCCCTTCATTCCACCCCTTCTTCTCTACTCTACTGAGCTTTCTGCTACTTAATTATATTTTTTTAAAAAATTAATGTCTTCTGGACAATGGTGAAATTCACTGTGCTCTATGTATATGTGTATATAGGAATACTAGGTCCAATTCATTCTACTGTTCTTCCCTATCCCATTCCTCCTCCCTTCCCTTCATTCCCCTTTGTCTAATCCCCTAAACTATTCTCCCCCTGCCTCCTTATTGTGGGTTAGCTTCCACATATCAGAAAAAACATTTGACCTCTGGTTTTTTGGGGATTGACTTCTTTCACTTAGCATGATAGTCTTCAATCCATCCATTTACTGACAAATGCCCTGAAGTCATTCTTCTTAATGACTGAGTAATACTTCATTATATATATATATATATATATATATAGTGATATATTGCATGATATAATGTGATATATAAATTGTGATATATATATATCACAATTTCCTTATCATTCTTCTGTTTAAGGGCACCTAGGTTGACTCCAGAGCATAACTCTTGTGAATTGAGATATTATAAACATTGATGCATCACTATAGTATGCTGATTTTAAATCTTTTGGATACATACCAGGTCATGTGGTGGTTTTATTCCAAGTTTCTTTGAGGATTCTTCATACTATTTTCCAGAGTATTTACACCAATTTGCACTCCTGAAAACAATATATGAGTGTACCCTTTTCTCTAAATTCTCTATTTTTACTTTTATTCTTGATAATTCCCATTCTGACTGGAGTGAGATGAAATCTCAGCATAGTTATAATTTATATTCATTTAATTGCTAGAGATGTTGAACATTTTTTCATATATTTGTTGACCAATTGTATTTCTTCTTTTGAGAAGTATCTGTTTATTTTCTTTGCCCACTTATTAACTGGATCATTTGGTTTTTTGATATTAAATTTTTTGAGTTTTTTTTTATATCCTGGATATTAATGTCCTATCTAAGAAACAGGTGCAAAGATTTTTCTCCCACTGTAGGCTCCCTCTTAATGCTCCTAATTATTTCCTTTGCTGTGAAGAAGCGGTTTAATTTTGAGCCATCTTATATATTTCAGATTTTATATCATGTGCTTTATGAGTTTTGGTAAAAAAGTCAGTTCCTGAGCTGACATGTTGTAATGTTAGAGTGACATTTTCTCCTAGCAGTTGCAAGGTTTCTGATTTAATTCATAGGTCTTTGATTCACTTTGAGTTGAGTTTTCTGCAGGGTGAGTAACAGGGGTTGAATTCTACCCTACTACATAAGGATTTGATTTTTCCCAGCATCATTTGTTTAAGAGGCTGTCTTTTTCCAACATGTTTTTGGCACCTTTGTCTAGTTTCAGATAACTGTATCAATATGGGTTTGTGTCTGTGTCTTCTATTTTATTCCTTAGGTTTTCATGCTTATTTTGATGTCAGTATCATGCTATTTTTGTTATTAGATCTCTGTAGTATAATTTAAGTTCTGGTATTGTGGTGCTTTCCACTTTGCCTTTCTTGCTAAGGATTGCTTTAACTATTCTGAATCTTTAATATTCCAAATGAATTTCATGACTGAATATTTTATTTCTGTGGAAAGCATCATTGGAATTTTGATGAGAATCGCCTTGAATCTAAATAGCACTTTTGATAGTTTGGCCATTTAGTTTCATAATAAGCTGCCAAACTGTCTTTGAAAGTGTTTTGTCATTTTGTATATGCACCATATTTTCCTTTTACATTCCTATTACTGTCATAAATTACAATGGTACAGGAGACTTTGCTAGGTGTCAAGGTTATTTCAGAAGATTCTCCATTGCATCACTCCCAATGATTATTCTGAAACTAAGTCAGACCAGATTCCCATCCTCCTGGAAATTCTGCTAAAGTTATGGTCAAAACTCCACACATATAGCCAAGAAACATCAGCCAAGCATAGTCAAAAAATGTTTTTTCAACTCCTGCTGTACTTCTCCATGTTATTGACCTTAAGAGCATATAGGATTTTGTTTTGTTTTGGAATGGTATATATTTCCTTTTCTATACCTATTGACCTCTTTCTCATGTTTTAATGTCCTATCCAAGTTTTACTGTTATTTTTTATTCTTTAAGGCATAATTAAATTGTTAATTCTGTAATAAGCCTTTCATATTCTAAGAAATTGCTCTCATTGTTTCCACCTTGCTTCCACATATCTAGCTTCCAACTGTATATTTTATATATTTTATTGAATTACTAACTTTCACATACCCTTTTATCTTACTGAGCAATAAATCCTCTTTTTAAATTAGTGCATTACAGTTGTACATAATTTTGGAGTTCATGTTGACACAATTTTGCAAGCCTACAATATAATTTGTTCCAATGCAGTTCCCATTACTTTCCTTTTCCTTCCTCCTTTCATTCCTCTATTCCCTTTCCTCTACTCTACTAGTTTTTCTTCTATTTATATATGTATTTTTAAATTAGTGCATTATAGATATACATAAAGATAAAACTCACTGTGGTATATTCATATATGTCATAGATAATTTGGTCAGTTTCACTGTACAATTTTTCCACTTCCTGTCTCTCCTCCCTCCTCCTCAATTCCCTTCCTCTACTCCAATAATCCCTTTTCTATTTTCATGGGATTCAACCCCACCTTCTCCTTTTCCCTCTTAATTTTAATCTAGCTTCTGCTAATGAAAAACAAAAAACATCTGACCCTTGATTTTCTGTATCTGACTTAATTCACTTACCAATATGTTTTCCACTGACCCATAAACTCTTTAGGACAGGAGTTATTAAAGACCTCTTGCAAAATAGTATATAAGATATAAAATAGTATATAGTATATAAAATTGCAAAATTGTATATAGTAGGGATCCACCGAATATCAATGAATTTAATTATCGCAATACAATTTCATTCAGTTTAGAAAGAACCTCATTCTAGAATTGTGTTCTCCTTGATTTAAGATAGAATTTTCTCTATCATAAAGTTTTGCCTCATATAACTTTATTCAAATGTTCTCTAATTTCACAGATTCAGGCAAGCTACATCTTACTGCTTTTATTATGGATAAATATTTTAAATTATCGATATGATACATTTTTCCTTATTTATGATATATCATTAATCATTGTTAGAGCCAGAAATACTTTGAAAGTATTTTTTGTTCACAATCTAGTTTTTTAGAAAAATTTGAGCGAATATGATGATAATTGGTCCAGACTTCCAAAGTTTATAAATGTTGAAACTTACGTTGAATTCAATATAAAGACAATAGAATTAGGAACCAGACTTGCTCATTGTGTCTGCTTTTGTCCTTTGCACTCTCACAGTGTTACAGGGCTGGGGCCTTCTGGAAAACTGAGGCAGTGTGGGGGACTTCCCTTTCAATTCTGCTTCTTGTGATCATCTTAGGGAGATATCAGACCTGTCACTCAGAGTTGAATTTATTAGGAAGGATGGGATAGAGGAAAAGGGACACTCTCACAAGAGAGTGGGGCCTCTCAGAGAGGACAGACAGTGTGCTTCTTCTGCCCTTCAGTTTTATTGGGGCTCTAGGGAAGTTTTCAGAGAATTCCAACTAGGTCAACCTCTTGACTTTTGACTGACAACAGGATGACATCAAACTTACAAGTTCGCTCTGCCATGACCACTTTAGGTGACTCTGGCCCATGCTGAGCAATTCTAATTGGAACCTATTCTTACAAATTTTGTAATCAGGAAGAATTATCCTTGTTTTCCTGAGTTCTCCGACCTAGTCTATGAAAGGGTCACAAAAGTTCTCCTATCATGGTACCTTGTTTTCTTAATGGAATTATTTCAGGTCTGCATTTCTCCTGCAGGCAATTGGTTATTTGCTAAGGAATATAACAAATCTTGTCAACTTAAGCCAAAGAAAGTCACAGTAAATTGCTATTTTTAAGAAAGAAAGCATGTGTGGATCAGCACAGTGGGCCTGTGTCATAGAATTAGTCCCTTCACCTCATGTTTTCACGCCTGTCTGTCCCCTATCAACATGATTTGGACAAACAGTTTAATATGCTCTTCATTTAAAATTTAAATGCATTATTTGCCTTATACAGAAAAACAAAAATTATATATATTTATCGGGTAACCTGTGTTCTCTTATCTTTAAACTGACCTGGTAATATTAAGAATGTAATTAATCTAATCTATTAAGGCTACTGTAAGTATTAAATAACTATATATAAAAACTAGTGTCACATGTTCACATTAGAAGTGACATCTTGTATATATGTCACCTCATTGTTATTGTACCATTCTCATTAGCTATGTGAAGTATTCATGATTGTCCATATTCCTTACTATCTTATCTGTGAATATCTCTTTGTGTAATATTTAGTACTTTGTGGAGGACACATGAATGTAACATTTTACAATATATATTAAGGTTATTTTCATGATTTCCATGATTCTAAAGAAGATTAGACAAAACTATGTAATCGTTTAATAAACTTTGTCAATTTATTTCAGGAAATGATTTAATGAAATTGTTTCTCATGTGTGTGTGTGTGTGTGTGTGTGTGTGTGTGTGTGTGTGTATGTGTGATAATTAAAATTTGATAGAATGTTTATTTGAAGTCTTGGTAGAGTTTAGTATTTTAGCAAACTAGGTAGACTAAAAGCAAATTTTTTGATCAACAAAAATGTAGTATATTTTTATTTGTAAATAAATTCAATTTATTTTTGATATGTTAAACAGTTCAATATTACTGAAGTACATATAGTACATACATCTTATTTCAGACCATTTGCCCTAAAGAAAAAAAAATAAAGACAAAACTATAATTTTTACTTAAACAGATTATTCACTCATGCTATAGACTTTAATTGAATTTGAAATATTCTTACATTTATGTTTTGTTCAAATGAATGGCATTCCCCATCTAATAAATCAGTTACTCAGATTGGAAAATTATTATTCCTGACACATTCTCATTTATCACTGCTTCCCAATCTATTATGACATCCTTCCTATTTTTCCTCCTTTATTTACTGAGCACATTTACTTGTTTTGCTTCCTATTGTCAACATCGACTCTTATCTGTACCACTGCAATACCCTTCTTTGCTTCTTATTTATGTCTCCTTTCTTCATCTCCATTTAATACTGAGAGGACTATTTTAAATTTAAGGCCACATAAAATAATTCCAATGCACTATCCTGTGACTGCTATTGGAATAAAGTTGGTAGTCTGTATCCTGCATGGCCAGTTCCCCGATTACTGTCCATATTCATAACTTATCATTTGCCTTCCCCTTGCTCATTTTCATGTTTCCACTGTGACTCTCGATCTGCTTTCCCTCTTTAGGCTTCAGGTTAAATGTCACTTCCTCACGTAATTCTTCCATAACTGCTCTTTCTAAATTATACCCCCTTATCATCACAGAATATGCTGATTTTTCCTTCATAGCATATTTTAAATTTTCTAATTATACTTTTAAAATTCTTACTCCATCAAATTATAAGCTCTGTTGAAGGAAACTCTAGGTCAATTTCTTTCCTTATCTTCTTTTTCTCATCACTGTTGTACACACAACATCTACAACACTTTCAATGAACCAATAGATAAAGAAGCTCAAGGATACAGGTAAAATAAATATTAGGGATTTCTGTATGAGTAATGGAAAATTACTTACAATTCAGATTAATGCATTTTTAAAAATTTAATCAAACTTCAGATATATGGATTCCTAGAACATTGTACTTCCTAATTTGATTATTCAATAGACCCTTCCCATTGAAAACCTTGGAGACTAAACAATCTAAGTGAAAACATTCCATGAGAAGTCAATCACCTATGCTTTTATAGAGGTGAAGTTGAATAATTAACATGTTTATTCTATAATCTTTTATTGTATGTGGTATCTAAAATACTGGGAAGTGGTGCTGGGGCTGTAGCTCAGTGGTAGAGTGCTTTCCTAGCACTGGGAGGCACTGGGTTAGATCCTTAGCACCACATAAAAATAAGCAAATAAAATAAAGGCACACTGTCCATCTTCCACTACAAAAAATTTTTTAAATAAAATAAAATACTGGGAAGTGTGTCAAATCATAGAGCTTAAGGAAATTACTAAAATTTAATTTCTGATCTGGAGTATTAGATCTAGAGTATTAAAAAAGAAAGGTAGTATAAAAATAATAATAATAAAATATATAATATTTTAGTTTTATCATTTATAATAAATATGACTCATATCATATTTAACATCTATGGATCTCCCAAGACTTTAACTTTCTTATCTGATAAAATTGGAGAAAATATTTATGAGATCACTATAGTGATTACAAACACCTGAATTTTGAATCTGTAGTACTGAAAAAGAGGAAAAAGAGAATATATGTCTTTTATTATTATTTTCAGATATCATTCCCCTTATATGATATATTTAGAAACACCAATTTTCAAAGAAAATGTATTTATAAATGCATTTAAAATTATTCACCTTTATATCATCTAGCATATTTTAAGTTCTCATAGTGAATTTTCCATGGCTCAATTTCAAAAATTAATGCCTACGTACTTGAATTTTCATGAAATTTTTGTTTGTACATTTCTTTTTCAATCATGTTCAATTGGGAGTTTTTAATTTTGACAGCATTTGTTCTCATTATTACAGTTCTAGATATTATTGGTTTACTATATAACTGACTTGAAATCTGGTCCTACACTAGAAGAAATAAAAATATACTATGTTGACTTTTTTCCTTTACATCCTATACTATCAAAAATAAAATGTTTCACCAAAATTATCTAACTTTTTCTTCAAATGTTGTTTAAAAAATAAAAACCAAGCTATCTTTTCCTTTTCATTTTGTTTTGTAATAATTTCTTCTTTAATGTCAAAGTATAGTCACTTGGGCAGAAGAAAAATTGTAAAGTTTAACTGGGGTCCAACTATAAGGGTTAAGGGGAGAGCTAATAAAGAGGCAAGCACACAGGATGACAAAGAGTAAGAAGTGGCTTCCGTGGTAAAGCCAGTCCAGTTTATTATCTCTTCCAGAGTCATATCAAGTTACCTAGGTTACATAGTACAGTTAGCTTTGTGCATGTGCAGATCACATAACTTGCTTGCTTCTCAGAGTCCACTACTACTACCAAAGGTTATTATAATAAGATAATGTCTCCAGGACAGAGGAGTTGCAGAGCATCTCTAAGTCATTCAAACAGAGCGCCTTTTGCCTTGAGGAGTATGCTCGATTTGAAGGACTTTTGCTCTTCTGTACATTGACTGACCTGAAATCCGTACAAAAATATTTGGGTATTGAGATATTTCAGATAGAGGGTATTTTAGAACCAAAAAAATCAGTAACATTCCAAAAAAGCAGTGGATAATTTTAGATGCATGGTACAATTGCTCATTCAATTTCATAAAGGAAATAAAGGATATTGGCACCAAGTCCTAATATAAGTGCATATTACTGATAAATATTTTGTATGAATTTTTGACCAAATCATAATTTAATGTATATAGATTTTATAATATTGGTACTAAACTAGGTGTTCTGAAAATACATGGATGAATAAGATACAGTTCTTCCACATAAGGAATTTGATATGTTATAAAACATAATCCTAATTTTTAACAAAATAATTAAACAATATCACAAACCATTATTTTTAAAAATATTTTTATTATTGCATTATAGTTACACCTAATAATGGGATTCATTTTGACATAATCATACATACATGGAATATAATTTTCTCCAATTCAGTAATTATTGTTTCCTCTTTCATTCTCTGTTCCCTTCCTCTGTTCCCCATCCTCCACTTTACTGAACTTTCTTCTCTTTATTTCTATTTTTTTTAATTAGTGCATTATAGACATACATAAAGGTGAGATTACTGTGGGATATTTATATATTTACACAGAATAGTTTGGTCAGTTTCATTTAACCATTCTTGCCTTTTCCTGTCCCTTGTCCCTTCCCCTCAATCACTTTCCTCTACTCCAATGATCTCTCTTCTATTTTTCTGAGATCCACCAATCCCTTTTTCCCCTTATTTTTGTCTAGTTTCCACATATGAGAGAAAACATTTGACTTTTTACTTTCCGGGTGAGGCTTGTTTCACTTAGTTCCATTCATTTACCAGCAAATGCCATAATTTCAATATTCTTCATGACTGAGTAAAACTCCATTTTGTATATACCATAATTTTTTCATTCATTCCTATGTTGATAGGCATCTGGGATGATTCCATAACTTGACTCTTGTGAATTGCTCTCCTATAAATATTGAAGTGGCAAAGTCAATATAGTATGCTGATATTAGAATTTTTGGCTATATACTGAGGAGTGGGATAGCTGGATTATGTGGTGGTTCCATTCCTAGCTTTTTGAGACATCTCCATACTACTTTCCAGAATGGTTACACCAATTTGCAGTCCAACTACTAATGTATAATTTTCCCCCATATCCTCACCAGCATTTATTAATATTTGTATTCTTGATCATTGCTATTCTGAATGGAGTGAAATGAAGTCTCAATGTAGTTTTGATTTGCCTTTGCTAGAAATGTCAAATATTTATTTTCATTTATTTGTGGACCATTTGTGTTTCTTCTTTTGAGAAGTGCATGTTCAGTGCTTTTGCCCATTTATTAAGTAGGTTATTTATTTATTTATTTAATGTTAAGATTTTGAGTTCTTTATTTGTTCTGGATATTGATCCCCTCTCTGACAAGGAAGTGGCAAAAATCTCCCATTCCATAGGCTCTCTCTTTATACTCTCAATTGTTTCCTTTGCTGGCAGAAGCTTTTTAATTTGATGCTTTCCCACATTTTGATTCTTGATTTCAC
This sequence comes from Sciurus carolinensis, assembly GCF_902686445.1. Taxonomy (NCBI): domain Eukaryota; kingdom Metazoa; phylum Chordata; class Mammalia; order Rodentia; family Sciuridae; genus Sciurus; species Sciurus carolinensis. The sequence goes on along the minus strand of NC_062217.1, from coordinate 106,814,858 downwards.
TTCTTGTGTTTTAGGAGTCTTGTTAAGGAAGTTAGTGCCTGTCCCAACATGCTAAAGAGTCGGGTCAACATTTTCTTCTAGTTTTTACAGATTTTTCTATTCTAATACCTAGGTCTTTGATCCACTTTAAGTTGCCTTTTGTGTGAAGTGAGAGATAGGGATCAAGTTTAATTCTTTTACATATGAATATCTAGTTTTTACCAACACCATTTGTATAAAAGGCTGTCATTTCTACAATGAATATTTTTGGCCACTTTATCAACTACCAGATGACTGTGTCTATGTGGATTTGGTTCTATTCTATTCCATTGATCTTCATGTTGGTTTTGATGTCAATACTATGGTTTTTTTTTTTGTTGTTGTTGTTGTTGTTGTTGTTTGTTTTGTTTTCTTACTATAACTCTGGTATACTTTCAGGTCCAGTATTGTGATGCCTACAGCGTTGACCTTCTTGCTCAGGATTTCTTTGGCTATTCTGTGTCTCTTATTTTTCCAAATTAATTGTACAACTATTTTTTTCCTACTTCTGTAAAGAATGTCATTGGTATTTTGATGAGAATTGAATTAAATCTTTCATTCTTTTGGTAGAATGACCATTTTTTTTATGTCATCAGGGAGCTGGAAACATTTTACTACTGAGCAAAATAAGACTTATTAGCGTCAAGTTGCCCTGCATTTTACAGCAAATGAAATTCAGTTTCGTTTACTTCTAAAACATATAATCCTCTTTCCATCACAACATGAAAGCAGCACTAATCCCCTCCCACTTTTTAAAAAAATTATTTTATTGTAAACAAATGGGATACATCTTTTTAATTTGTGTGTACACTAAGTAGAGGCATACCATTTCTGTAATCATACATCTATATAGGGTAATGGCGCTTAATTCATTCTCCTATTTTTTCCTTCCCCCACCCCTCCCACCCCTCTTTTCCCTCTATACAGTCCCTTCTTCCTTCATTCTTGCCTCCCTCCCACCCCCATTACGTGTGATCATTTGCTTATCAGCGAGATCATTCGTACTTTATTTTTTTGAGTTTGGCTTATCTCACTTAACATGATATTTTCCAATTTCATCCATTTGCCTGCAAATGTCATACTTTTATTATTCTTTATGACTGAGCAATATTCCATTATATATATATATACATACCACAGTTTTTTTATCCATTCATCTGCTGAAAGGCATCTAGGTTGGTTCCACAATCTGGCTATTGTGAATTGAGCAGCTATGAACATTGACGTGGCTGCATCACTGTAGTATGCTGATTTTAAGTCCTTTGGGTATAGGCCAAGGAGTGGGATAGCTAGGTCAAATGATGGCTCCATTCCAAGTTTTCTAAGGAATCTCCACACTGCTTTCCAGAGTGGCTGCACTAATTTGCAACCCCACCAGCAATGTATGAGTATACCTTTTCCCCACATCCTCGCCAACACCTATTGCTGCTTGCATTCTTGATAATGGCCATTCTAATTGGGGTGAGATGGAATCTTAGGGTAGTTCTGATTTGCATTTCTCTAATTAAGAGATGTTAAACATTTTTTCATATATCTGTTGATTGCCTGTAGATCTTCTTCTGTGAAGTGTCTGTTCATATTCTTAGCCCATTTGTTGATTGGGTTATTTGTATTCTTTGTGTAGAGTTTTTTGAGTTCTTTATATATTCTGGAGATTAGTGCTCTATCTGAAGTATGCATGGCAAAGATTTTCTCCCACTCTGTGGGCTCTCTCTCTTTACATTGCTGATAGTATCCTTTGCTGAGAGAAAGATTTTTAGTTTGAATCTATCCCAGTTATTGATAATTGCTTTATTTCTTGTGCTATGGGAATCATGTTAAGGAAGTCTGATTCAAAGCCGACATGTTGAAGATTTGGAACTACTTTTTCTTCTATAAGATGCAGGGTTTCTGGTCTGATTTCAAGGTCCTTGATCCATTGTGAGTTGATTTTTGTGCACGGCGAGAGATAGGGGTTTATTTTCATTCTGCTGCATATGGATTTCCAGTTTTCCCTCTTGTTGAAGAGACTATCTTTTTTCCATTGTATATTTTTGGCCACTTTGTCTAGTATGAGAAAATCGTATTTATTTGGGTTTGTTTCTGTGTCCTCTATTCTGTACCATTGATCTACCTGTTTATTTTGGTAGCAATACCACGCTGTTTTTTACTTTCTATTGCTTTGTAGTAGAGTTGAAGGTCTGGTGTTGCGATATCCCCTGCTTTGCTCTTCCTGCTAAAGATTGTTTTAGCTATTCTGGGTTTCTTATTCTTCCAGATGAATTTCATGATTCCTTGCTCTACTTCTGTAAGGGACATCATTGGGATTTTAATTGGAATTGCATTGAATATGTATAGAACTTTTGGTAGTATGACCATTTTGACAATCTTAATTCTGCCCGTCCAAGAACATGGGAGATCTTTCCATCTTCTAAGGTTTCCTTTAATTTCTTTCTTTAGTGTTCTGTAGTTCTCACTGTAGAGGTCTTTCACCTCTTTTGTGAGATTGATTCCCAAGTATTTTATTTTTTTCGAGGCTATTGTGAATGGAGTAGTTTTCCTAACTTCTCTTTCTGAAGAATCATCACTTATGTATAAAAATGCATTAGATTTATGAGCATTCATCTTATATCCTGCCACTTTACTGAATTCATTTATGAGTTCTAAATGTTTTCTGGTGGAATTTCCTGGTTCCTCTAAATATACAATCATGTCATCAGCAAATAGGGATGATTTGAGTTCTTCTTTTCCTATTCATATCCCTTTAATTTCTTTGGTCTGTCTAATTGCTCTGGCTGGTGTTTCAAGGACAATGTTGAATAGAAGTGGTGAAAGAGGGCATTCCTGCCTTGTTCCAGTTATTAGGGGGAACTCTTTCAGTTTTTCACCATTTAGAATGATATTGGCCATGGGCTTAGCATAGATGGCCTTTACATTATTAAGGAATGTCCCCACTATCCCTATTTTTTCTAGTGTTTTGAGCATGAAGGGATGCTGTATTTTATCAAATGCTTTTTCTGCATCTATCACAATAATCATGTGATTCTTCACTTTAAGTCTATTGATATGGTGAATTACATTTATTGATGTCCATATGTTGAACCAACCTTGCATCTCTGGGATAAAACCCACTTAATCATGGTGCACTATCTTTTAAATATATTTTTGTATGTGATTTGCTAAAATTTTGTTGAGAATTTTTGCGTGGATATTCATTAAGGATATTGGTCTGAAATTTTCTTTCCTCGATGTGTCTCTGTCTGGTTTAGGTATCAGGGTGATATTGGCTTCATAGAATGAGTTTGGCAGGGTTCCCTCCTCTTCTATTTCATGGCATACTTTGAGAAGTATTGGAATGAGCTCTTCTTTAAAGGTTTTGTAGAACTCTGCTGAGAACCCATCTGGTCCTGGACTTTTCTTTGTTGGTAGGCTTTTGATGACTTCTTCTATTTCATTACTTGAAATTGATCCATTTAAATTGTGTATGTCCTCCTGGTTCAGTTTAGGTAATTCATATATCTCTAAAAACCTGTTGATGTCTTCAAGATTTTCTATTTTGTTGGAGTATAGGTTTTCAAAATAGTTTCTAATTATGTTTTGAATTTCGGTCGTGTCTGTTGTGATATTTCCTTGTTCATTCCGAATTTTAGAAATTTGTGTTTTCTCTCTCCTTTTTTTGTTAGTGTGGATAAGGGTTTATCAATTTTGTTTATTTCTTCAAAGACCCAACTTTTTATTTTGTCAATTTTTTCGATTGTTTCTTTTGTTTCAATTTCGTTGATTTCGGCTCTGATTTCAACTATTTTCTGTCTTCTACTACTTTTGGTGTTGCTCTGTTCTTCTTTTGCTAGGGCTTTGAGCTATAATGTTAGGTTGTTTATTTGCTGATTTTTTCTTCTTTTATTGAATGTGCTCCATGAAATAAATTTTCCTCTAAGAACTGCTTTCATAGTGTCCCAGAGATTTTAATATAATGCATCTTTGTTCTCGTTTACCTCTAAGAATTTTTAAATTTCCCTCCTGATGTCTTCTGTTATCCATTCGTCATTTAATAGCATATTATTTATCTTCAGGTGTTGGAGTAGTTTCTGTTTTTTATTCTGTCATTTATTTCTAATTTCAATCCATTATGATCTGATAGAATACAAGATAGTATCTCTATCTTCTTGTATTTGCTAACAGTAGATTTGTAGCATAGTATATGGTCTATTTTAGAGAAGGATCCATGTGCTGCTGAGAAGAAAGTGTATTTGCACTTTGTTGGATGGTATATTCTATAAATGTCCATTAAGTCTAAATTATTGATTGTGTTATTAAGATCTATGGTTTCTTTGTTCAATTTTTGTTTGGAAGATCTGTCCAGTGGGGACAGAGATGTGTTAACGTCACCTAGTATTATTGTGTTGTGTTCTGTTTGATTCCTGGAATTGAGAAGGATTTGTTTGACGTACAAGGATGAGCCACTGTTTGGGGCATAGGTATTTACAATTGTTATGTCTTGCTGATTTATGCTTCCCTTAAGCAGTATGAAATGTCCTTCTTTATCCCTTCTGACTAGTTTTGGCTTGAAGTCCACATTATCTGAAATGAGGATGGATACTAAAGCTTTTTTGCTGTGTCCATACATGGTATGTTTTTTCCCATCTTTTCACCTTTAGTCTGTAGGTATCACTGTCCATGAGATGAGTCTCTTGCAGACAGGATATTGTTGGATCTTTCTTTTTAATACAATCTGCCAGTCTATGTCTTTTGATTGATGAGTTAAGGCCATTAACATTCACAGTTATTATTGAAATATGATGTGTATTCCCGGTCATTGGCTCTTTTTTGTTTTTTGACACGACTTGGTTTCTCCTTTATTTGGCTATTCCTTTAGGGTAGTTCCTCCCTTTGGTGATTTACATTGTTGTTTTTCATCTTTTCCTCATGGAATATTTTGCTGAGATATTCTGTAATGCTGGCTTTTTTGTAAATTCTTTTAGCTTTTGTTTATCATGGAAGGATTTTATTTCATCATCAAATCTGAAGGTAAGTTTTGCTGGGTATAAGATTCTTGGTTGGCATCTGTTTTCTTTCAGGGCTTGATAAATGTTGTTCCAGGCCCTTCTAGCTTTTAGGGTCTGGAATGAAAAATCTACTGATATTCTTATTGGTTTCCCCCTGAATGAAATTTGATTCTTTTCTCTAGCAGTCTTTAAAATTCTGTCTTTATTTTGTATGTTAGGTATTTTCATAATATTATGCCTTGGTGTGGGTCTGTTGTAATTTTGATATTTGGAGTCCTATAAGCCTCTTGTACTTGATTTTCCATTTCAATCTTCAGATTTGGGAAATTTTCTGATATTATTTCATTGAATAGATTGTTCATTTTTTTGGTTTGTTTCTCTAAGTCTTCTTCAATCCCAATAATTCTTAAATTTGGCCTTTTCATGATATCCCATAATTCTTGTAGGTCGTGTTCATGATTTCGTCCCATCTTTTCTGGTCAACTTTGTTTTCAAGATTAAATATTTTGTGATCATTGTCTGAGGTTCTGTCTTCCAGGAGTTCTATCCTATTGGTTATGCTTTTATGGCGTTCTTAATTTGGTTTATTGTTTCTTTGATTTCAATTTTTTTTTTTTTTTCCGTATGTCTAACTTTATTGAAATGATCTTTTGCTTCCTTCATTTGTTCTTTTAACTGTTGATTGGTATGATCATTCAACGCCTGCTTTTGCTCTTTCATCTCATCCTTTGCTTCTCTGATCATTTTAATTATGTACATTCTGAACTGCATTTCTGACATTTCTTCTGCCACGCTGTCATTGGATTTTATTGATGTAGCATCTAGGTTTGTTTGGGACATTTTCTTCCCTTGTTTTCTCATATTGCTCAGGTATCTTACCCCTCTAGTAGTGAAACTCTGAGATATTGAAGATTTCCTCTATTGACTTATAGTGCCCCTGTAGATTTCCAATAACTCACCTTCTAGCCTTCAGTATCCTTAAGTCTTGGAGGAACTTGATAATGCATTGCTCCACAAGGAAGCTGTCCCTCTAGGGGTGGTGACCTTCAGGTGAGGTATATTCCCTGCTAGTGGGCAGAGGTGCCTCCACTTGTTGACTGATGGTCAGTCGAAAAGGGGACTAGACTGTGGGCTGGGGCATGGCTGATTTGGGCCTGTGTCTCTCGTTCTACTGCCCTGGTGGGAAAGCCTTGCGGGCGGGGAAGTCTCACCCAGTGGGGACATCTCGCTGGGCAGCTCTCCTCTGAGAAGTTTCATTCAGTTCAGAACTACCCCTGGGCTGGGAAGCCCTCCTCTGCGATGCTCCCTGGGGTCCCGAACTACAGCCGGGGCCGGGGAGCCTCAACCTGCACCCAAGTCTTGATGGCGGCCCCTCCTCCAAAGTTGCCTGTAGTCCTGCCACAGGTCCTGGTACCCTTGCTCTTCTCCAAAGACTCTCACTGAGCCTGGCCCCTTCTCTACAATGATCCTGGTTTTCTGGGTTCACAACTCCAGCAGGGGAGTCTTGCTGGGCAAGTGTACTCCACAAAGTTTCCTGTGTTCTAAGACTACTGCCCTGTCTGGGTAGCCTCCCCTAGTGGGAGAAACTCACCTGGTGGCTCTGAGCTGGTCCCGAGTCTCTCAATACCTCCTCTTCTTGAATCCTGAGTCCTGGAGCGACATGAAATGCATTCACCCACTAGTCCACCATCTTGAAACCCTCCAGAATGGCCATTTTGACAATATTAATTCTGCCTATCCAAGAATACGGTAGATATTTCCTTCTTCTAAGATGTTCTCAATTTCTTTCTTCAATGTCTTATAGGTGATTTTCTTTTTGTATAGGTCTTTTACCTCCTTTGTTAGATTTATTTCCAAGTATTTTCTTGAGGTTATTGTAAATGGGCTAATTTTCCTAATTTTTTTTTAGCACACCCTTCCTTGAAGTATAGGAATGCAACTGATTTATTGGTGTTGATCTCATATCCTGCTACTTTTCTGAATTCATTTATGAGCTTTAAAAGTCTTTTGGTTCTCCTAAATATAGAATTATGTTGTCAACAGAGATAATCTGAGCTTCTCTTTTCCTTTTTGTATTTATTTTCTTCTCTTTTTGCTCCTGTCACAATTGAATAGAAGTGGTGAAAGTAGTCATCCATGTCTTGTTTCTGTTTTTAGAGAGATGTTTTCTGTTTTGTTCCATTCAGCATGGTGTTGGTGTTGGGTTTGTCTTTTACAGCTTTAGCAATGTCAGGGTAACTTCCTTCTATTCCTCATTTTTCTAGTGTTTTAAAATGAGTGGATAGTGGACTTTCTCAAATTGTTTTTCTGCATCTTTTGAGATAATCATTTGTGTCTTGTTGATGTCTCTATTTTATGTGGTAAATTGCAATTGTTGATTCATGGTATGCTATTTTCTTAATGTGTTTTTGAATGTGATTTGTCAGTATTTTATTAATATTTCATGTCCTCTAAATCATTTGAACTCAGAATATGTTACCTCCTTTGTGTGTATTTTTTCTACTTAGTGCAATATCCTTAGGGATATTGGTTTGAAGTTTTCTTTCCTAGGTGTGTCTTTGGACAAACCATTATTGAATTGTAAAACTTGATGGAAAATACTGTGAGTTCATCAAAAAGTGAGTCAGGCAGGATGATATGTTTGGACTTGAATTCTTGACAGGGCTTCATTGTTAATTAGAACTTCGTGAACCTATCAGGGCATTTAGTAATCAAGAAGATGAAGAATGTATGCTATCATTAGGATAAAATAATATGAAAAAGGCATGATAATTTAATGAAATGAGACATTAAGGATATGAGTTTGATTGCCATTGGAGAGAGGGAATCTGAGTCATGTAAAATATACTTTCCTTTTACAAAGTCAAATATGTGTTGATTTATTCTTGATACCACTTGTTTTGAAAGCTTTTCTGTATGTTTATAATGTCTCTTTATTCTTATATAATAGCACTTATGTTAAAGATTCTTTTCTTCCCTGTCATCTTTCCCAGATCATGTGCTTGACAGAAATTATTTATATCTTGCACTCTGCATTTTTCAGAGTACATAATCTGGAACAAATTAAAATCTTTATTAATGAATCAGTACACCAAGTAATTTAAGGACTATCCTGCATTACAAAGTAGTTTAGACTTGGCCATTGTAATTAAAATGAGATTTCTTAAGAAGTATTTAGAACCAGGTCCTAAAATAGATGGATTAAGGCTCATGAGCTAGGGATAGATGGAAACAACTTTGAGGAATCCTTAACTGATAAAATGAGAGTGGAAGTTGAACATCACAGAGTACAATAGCATTGGAGTACTTAAGTCCCCATTTCCAATCTCAGAATCTAAGTAATGAGAATCGATGAAGCTCTACAAAATGATTATGAAGTTGCCAAAGAAGCAAGTCCTCCAAATTCTCAGACAATATTAGAAATAAAGATTCCTTGCTTTATTCTTATCTTTCTTTGAAGAAGAGGAACATTTAGATGAGAGATTTGTCTCCAGTAAAACCCTTTCTGATGGCTCATAAGAAATTAATTATGATGTTATTGTTACTAGTGTCTATAACTCTTTCTGAATTATATATTTGATAAAAAATTACCAACCACCTACTCTACAAAGGTGCCCATCATCCTGAATTATTCTACAATATGCTGAACAGTAGAGAGTTAATCAGTAGTCTGTTATACATTTTAAAGCATTGATTGTTTACATTAAGGCCACAGAGAATAAATCTTGAAAGAAATAAATCTCCAAAGTTCAATTTGCTTAACCAGTAAGAGTAGTATTTGGTTTAGCCTTGACTATGACTGTCAACCTTGAGATCCTTGACAAGGCTTACCCAGCTTCAAGTTTATTCACCTGTATGTAAGGATACAAGACAGGCAATAAATAATTTTACCGCAATAACAGTGAACATCTTGTCACTTCTAGATATCACATTTTATGTCATTTAAGTCATAAGAACTCAGAATGTGTTGCCCCTTTCCTACGTATTTTTTCTATCTAGGGCATATAATAGACTTATCAAAACACTGGCAATCCCCAGAATATTTTTTGTCCAGTAAGGAAATGAAATTCCCTATACAAATCAGATTAATCATAATTTTTTCTAAATTTTCTTTTATCCCTTTAGCATTTGAAAATTGTTTAATTCCTTTATCTTCTATTACTTATAAATTTCAATAAGCATTGATAGAGACATTTAACTGTGAACATAAGCATTCTGAATATAAGTTAAAATATTTTTCTGGTGATCTGTCTCCACAGATATGACCTTGTTTAAGAGTTTTAGGTGCCTTTCTAAATAACCTTTCTTGCTTAGGGATCAATATCTACTCAAGTTTTATTTTTATCTAAATGCATAAGTAAATTTTAAAAACCTTTATTACAACATAGAGTTGAGGCAGAGAGTTTGTTAACCACTAAATACTTCACTTAATATTATCATGTTTTCTCAATTTTCCCATCAAATCAACTTTTTCACAGATATCATACATTTTCCACTACCAGAGTAGTCATTAGCAACAATCAATCAGACAATTCTGACCAGACCCTAGGTAAAAATGTTTACTAGCCAAAACTTTGGAGTATCATTATAGTATACCAGCCATTTGTCTCTTAGGAAACACAGCAAGCATTATTAATCTGTCCAAACCTCACCAGAGGTACAATGGAGCAGATTAGTTTGTTTTCTTTTGGTTGCTTTGCTTGCGTAATATTGGAAATTGAACTCGGGGCCTCACAGAGACTAGGCAAGCATTCTACCACTGAGCTACACGATTGGACAAATAATTTTGTTTTCTAATTAATAGAACTATGCCTGTGAGAGAACACTGAGAGCAACCATACTTACAAATGACATCTTGTTATAATTTAAACTGGCCATAGTTTCCACACATGTTCCTTCCTGACTTGATTCTCCAATGGAACCACCTGCAAACTTTTAAATACATCAGATTATATCAGTCATTCTTGAGTAATGCCAGCTTATGAAGAAGATTATTCCCTATTTTTCTTTTTAATTAGGGTTAAATTTAAGTGGGTTTAACCAACTAACTCCAGTTCACAAGTCTCCAGATTTCTCTTAGCTCTTTAGTTCCAGAGTTGGTGGGCTGTCATAAGATTACCATCACCTAGTACATTTGGTATGAAAGTAATTTAAGTATGCTTTGTATACACAAAAGTATTGTGTCTCTTAAAAACTTGTACTTTTGGGTGTATTCAACTTCTGGGTGAAGTTCATCCTGAATGTGCCAAAGACTTCCCATAAAGATTCCTAGTGAATTTCCAGAAGCAAATCATCTGTGATATGAGATCATGATGTACTTTACTATGAACCTTCTTGGGCCTGTTTCTAGTTTTCTAAATATCTGTTTATATTTAATCCCACCCTCCACCACATCTGGTGAGTTCAGAGAGCTATGGTACTGGGGCATAGGTGACAATGTTTAAGTGATGTCATTCTGAAACATATGTATGTATATACAAGCTATAGCTGACTGCCATAGAATATTAGATGAGGTCAAACTAGTATTTCTCTTAAGACTTCAAATATAATAACAGGAAAATAATAAGCAAAATAGATCAAAATGACACATGTGAACCTAATATTCTGGTACTTCATCAAGGGACATACTGTTGACAAATGATCTCAATAGAACTCTCAGGTATGTCTTGTACGTTCATTTATTCGAAAGTCAAATCTGGGCACTTTTCCACCATTGGCCATGACTTGATGCTGCATATGAAAGGAACAGCTAGAAAGGTTATGCTTTTGATCTGCAATGTTTTCTCACAGGAAAATATGAAGACATTTTCTTGAAGTCCTTGTTTATGTGTTGCCTATTCCATATTCCACATTTTTCCACCCTGTTTGGTATTTGTCACTATTCTTAAAAAATTCAGTCTTCAAGGGTATGGTTGTTGATTTTATTCTGTTTTCCACCTGTGGAATTGCTGCTTCTTTCTTGCCAACCATTACCATTTTCCATTCCCAGGAAAAATATCTAGGTTTAAAAATTTGTCAAGAAGTAGTGTGAAGCTGATAGTCAATTCCTAGAATGGAGAGAAGTAGAGCTAGATATAAAAGTTTAAAAGAGAAAGATTTAAACAAATAATCCTTGAATTGAATTTTGAAAGTACATAGGAAAGGAAGAATAAAGGAGAAAAATGAAACAAATAATGAAATAACATGAATAGTTTGCCTGAAAGTCATCCTATTAATGCCAAAGAAAAGCAAAACCCATCATATGTGGGTAAAATTTTCTTTGCAATTTTTGAGAGCCTTCCTCACTTATAATTTATATGTCCTAAAATTCATCTATGACTTTTAGTAAGTTTAAACAGATATGCAACGTTTACAACATAGGTCCATACATTTCATTTCATCATTGTAAAATGTTTGCTCATTCCCACTTGCATGCAATACTGTCTACAGCTCTTAAGTAGTCACTTCTGTGGTTAAAACTTTGTTTCTTGCCTACAAATTTAAAAATATAGAATCATACTATATTATTCAGCTTTCTGCCTTGTGCCAAATTTCTAAGGAAATGAATTTAAAAAGTAGAAAAATTTATGTTGGCTCCAAGTTTCAGAGTTTCTGTCCTCTTGACTCTGCTGCCTTTGGGCTTGCAATGAGGCGGAACATCATGGGAAAGACCATGTGTCAGTGCACTCTCTGCTCACCTCATGGCAAATGGGAAGCAAAAGTAAAGAGAGAATGAGCTGAGATCCTAATAACCTCCCTAAGGGCATCCCTCCAGTGACTTAACTTCCTTCCACTAGACACCACTTCCTAAAGTTTCTTCCATCTCCCAACAGTACCATAAACTGGTGATCAAGCACTTAGCGTATATGCTTTTGAGAGATATGTAAGATACAAATCATAACACATAGAGTATGTAGTTTTCTTTTTTCTTTTCTTTCTTTCTTTTTTTTTTTTTGGTAGGCCTTCTTTTACATAGCATAATGTTTATATGGCTAATCTATATTCTGTACCATGAACCAATCCTACCTTTGTGTTTCTTTAAATTATGAAATAATATTCCATCATATGAAACTACCACAGTTTGTTTATCTGTTCACCAACCGTTAGATATTTAGGTTGTTTCTAGTTTTGGAGAGTATAAATAATATGGCTAAGAATATTCCATTGGAATCTCTTTATAGACATTTTTAATTACTATTTTAATTATTTATATTTATGAGGAACAGTGTGATAATTTGACAAATACAGCATTTAATGATCATATGTCTTTATGTATAGATACCTAGGAGTAGATTTGCTAGGTTTTATTGTAAGCATATTTGCTGAAGGTTTTTTTCTTTTTCTTCTCTCTCTCTCTCTCTCTCTCTCTCTCTCTCTCTCTCTCTCTCTCTCTCTATATATATATATCTTTCTATATATATATATCTTTCTCTCTCTTTCAAACCCAGATCTTGTGGATGCTAGGCAAGTGCTCTGCTGCTGAACTTGAAACCTGCCATATGTTTAAGTACTTTAAGAAACTACCAGATTACTTTTCAAAGCCATTATACCATTTTACATTTTTATCATACACTCACTGGCACATAGTATTTTCAATTTCTGTATTAAATCTACTATAGCAGGTGCTTAGTAGTATCTCATGTTTTAATTTTCATTTTCCTAAGGACTAATGACATTAAAACACTTTCAGGTGCTTATTAGTCATCTATATTCTTTGTTGAAATATCTGTTCAAATCTTTTGCCCATTTAAAAAAATTGTTTATTTTCTTCATATTGACTTAAAAGTATTTTGTATATATTATGAATACAAGTCCTTTATCAGATGTATGATTTTTCTCTATTTTCTAACTACCTCCATTTTATCTCTCACATTTCTAGTATTTTGAAAGAGAAAACATTTTAATTTTGATGAAGTTTGATTTATCTTTTTCTTACATTTGTGTATTTTTGAAACCTTTGCCAACATAAGTTTTAAAAACTTCTTCATGTTTTATCTTCTGCTGGTTTCATAGTTACAGATTTCACCTTTATGTCAATTAACCAGTTTGAGTTAATTTGTATGTACTATATGGTAAAAGTCTCAGTTCATTTATATTTTTAATTATTTTTGTGCACAATTGTCCCAGAAGTATTTATTACAAAAATTGACTTTTCCACATAGAATTACCTTTGCAACTTTTCTTTTAAATCCAAAAGCTATAAATGTAAAGGTTATTTCTGGACTTCTGTTTTATTAGACTATATGTCTACCTTATCCCATAACCATGGCACCCTGGTCACTTGTAGGTTTATAGTATTTTTTTATTAATTATTTTTAAAAAATTTTTACAGACTGCATTTTGAGTCATTGTACACAAATGGGGTACCTCTTTTCATTTCTATGGTTGTGCACAATGTAGATTCATACCATTAATGTATTCATACATGTACATAGGGTAATGTCTGTCTCATTCCACCATTTTTCATAGGTAGTTTATGTTCTTTCTCATCATCTTTTCTAAAAGTACTGTAAATGTCCTATGTCTCTTAGATTCTATATGCATTTTTGGGACAATTTGAAAATTCCTTCAAAAAACCTGATGGAATTTTGATAAGGTTATACAGAAACTATAACCCAATCAATTATGAGGAATTTTCATCTCAACATTATTGATTCTTTCATTTAATAAAAACCAGTGTCTTTCAATATAACTTTTAGTTTCTAGCAGCAATGTTACATATTTGGATATACAAATCTTACACTAATTCTTTTATTAATGTTATTCCTAGATATTTTATCACTTTTGATCCTACTATGAATGGAATTGATTTTACTTTTGGACTATTCACTGTAAATATATAGAATAAAATAGATTTGGGTTAATCTTATTAATAGTTCCTACAATTTCTTGTAGATTTCTTAGTATTTTTCATAGATGATCATGTCTTCTGTAAAGGATGATAGATTTACTTGTTCCTTTCAGTTTTGTACCTTTCATTTGTTCCTCTATGACTTTCATTGTTCTGACTAGGACATCCAGTATAATGTTGAATAAAGCTGATGAGAGCATCCTTTTCTTATTCCTGATCTTAGAGAAAAAGTACTCAGTCTTTCAGTTAAGTGTAATGCTAGCTGTAAACCTGCTCATAGATGCTTTTTATAATGTTGAAAAAGTTCCCTTCTATTCCTAGCTGGCTGTGAATTTTTATCACAAAATTGAATATTGGGTTTTGTTACTGATTTTTCTGTTTTTTTTTTAAATAAAATTATTATGTGATCCTCTCCTGTATTTTATTTATATGATATATTACAAATATCTTTTGTCTTCATTTTTCCTCTATTCAAAGGATAGTTTTACTGGATATAGTATACTGGTTGACAAGAGAGGCTGGTTGGGTTTGTTTTTTCTGCTGAACTGTGAATATGTTATGCCTATGCCTCCTAGTCCACCTTGTTTGTGGTAAGGACTTGGATCCAAATCATATACTGTTTCCGCTTATAAAATTCACCTTTATTCAAGATGCTCTCAGAATATTCTCTTTGTCTTTCCAAACGTGACTATGATAAGTCTCAAGGTGTGAACATTTTTGTGTTTATACTATTTGGAATATTTGAATTCTTAGATCTTAACAGAGACTCTCTTCTTGCCCAAACCACTTAAGCTCCTCTGATATTCTTTTACAAGTGAACATTTTCTGTCTTCTGCCTGTCTAGCCCAGTTTTAGCAAGAATCCCGTCATTTCAAAGAGAATCTCCCATCCTCAGTAACTGAACAAGTCAATCTTGTTATCCGATAACCCTTCCCAGTCTTTAGCAAGGGTTCTGCTAAGTTGTTTTAGACCTGAGTAGTCCTGAATGAACTTCTCCTCATCATTTTAACAGGCATCAGAGTAATCTGTTCCTTAACAATATTCAGGATTTATTTTTTTGTTTGTTTAAATTGGACATTATAGTTACTCTGGGTTTTGAATTCTGACCCCAAGGAACTTTTTACATAACAATTCTGGACTTCCTTTGCTTACTCTGTCTTCTTTCACTGTTCAGCTCCTAATGTCTCAGCACAGTTTTTTGTATTGATTCTTATTTTCAGTCTTCAGCCTGGGTTTTTGATAAGCAATTTCTGCTTTCGCTTAGCTTAATGGCAACCAGTGATTTTAACTAATGTTTATGTGATATACCCAAATCACCATTGGCAAAGTTCTGTCTCCAATATGCTTCTCTTTGCCACTGTAAAAGTGGATTTTAGTGAGGATGTAGTGGTGGGACAAGATGTGTAGTATAAAGGAAGGAACAGAATTTTGAATTTGGAAATTAGGCAGTTCTATGATGAAGTAGATGAAAACAAGAAAGCAAAAAATAAATACATTTATTCATAAGGGGAAATGCTGTTTATTTTTTCTCATTTGAACTTAGTATTTTCATGTTTTAATTATAAGTTATAGAGTTTCTGCATAACTACTATGCAAGTATTTTCATCTTATGACTAAATTTTATATTAGGCAATAACATATATCTAATAAAATCATAAAACAATAGCATGTTCATGTACTAATGCTTGCTCTGTTAAATTAAAATAAAGTGATGCTATTTGAGAAAATTTAAATGTTACATATTTTTCAATGTAAAAGCAATTCTACTACCTGTTACACAAACCTTGAAGAATTATTTTTCTTATACTTTCACAAATACCCAAACAGGGGAAAAAACAAAACAAAAAAAAACAAACAAACAAAAACAAAAAAAAAACCTTAGTAAATGCAAAATACAAAATAACAGGAAGCAGAATGACTTATTTGGAAGCAGATGGACGTCAATGCATAGAAACACAATACAATTTTTTTTTTCCTACTGTTCCTGAAAATTGAATCAACAAAGGCCAGACAAGATCTGAGATTCTGGGAAGAGCAGTGTCTCCTCAATGACTATGCCTTCAGGAAACCCCTACTCCAGATCTACTGTCTCTCCCCTTTAAATTCTCTAGGTGAAATGCACTGGAAGGTAGAACACAAATCCCTAACCTGATATTCTAACACTGTCCAATTTAGTCAACAAATATTTAGAGTATGTGGTTTCTAAAACAGAAGAGTTTTGTCATTAAAAATTCCAAATTTGTGTCTATATGAATCAGAAAATCCCTTCCCATACCATCAGATAATTATGGTATGAATGTACCCTATTTATATCACAATATGGCTTCTATTCTTTAGTGTTTGATTTTATTATTTATGCTGTTGACCAAGATTTTTCTGTCTCCACATCTATTTTATCATCTAAATCAAGTGTGAAATGTTTTGGTCCATATTTTGGAGACCAGTAGAATTCAACCATGATTTTCATAATATATAAGAACCATTAAAAATATTTGACCTAGCTGAGTGTGGTGATGCATGCCTGTAATCCCAGCTGTTCAGGAGGCTGAGGCAGCAGAATTGAAAGTTCAAAGCCAGCTTCAGCAATTTAGCAAGGCCCTAAGCAACTTAGCAAGACCCTATCTCAAATAACAATAATGATAACAATAATAATCATCATAATAATAATTGACCTCTATCTCAATGTTTTTCTCTTACAGTCTTTTTATCTAAAATCATATCACTCTCTTTCAGTTTTTTTGCCCTCCATAAATACATACGCACACAAACACTCATACATACACACATACACAAACAGAAAAATCAGAAAAGGAAAAGAAACTGCAGAGACAACCATACATAAGTATCAAATGTAAGTTATAAGTTAATTCTTTGATTTTTAAACTCTGCTGCAGTGTTTTCTAAACTTTCTTAGCACAAGCTTGCCTCCACTGATCTCAGTAACTTCATTGCTTGCTACTCTTTCTCCAATTCATCATGTTCAACCTCCCTGAAAATGTTTTAGCAGAACCTTGTATTGCTTAACAATAGGAATAGTTTTGTGAAATGCTTCGTTAAATGATTTCATCACTGGGAAAACTTAAAGAGTATACATAATGAAACCGAAATGTCCATCACTCAATGTAGAATCAAGAGACAACATAAACAAGACATTTGAAGCTGCTACTGGCACACAGTGACATACTCTTTTGCAGTAAATGTTTTTACAAGTAGATGAAGAACATTCTAAAACAATGATGAAAAGTATAGCACATAAAATAAACACAAACCAGTAGCAGTCACTTATTACTATTATCAAGTGTTAGGAACTAAGGACAATAGTATATGCTATACTTTTATACAGTAGGCAGTGCAGAGCATTACTTACCACAGCACCACCCCTAACGTATGAATAATGCATTGCATTTCAAAGTTATAATGCCCACAACTTCACTGGGTGATAGGAATTTTTCGGCTCCATTATAATCTCATGAAACCACCACTGTCTTTCTAGTCTGTTGTTGATCAAAACGTCCTTACTCTGCACAGGACTGTACTTCATTCACATATGCCCTTCCCTTTTCCATGAAATGCTCTTAAACCATTCTCTTCAATCATCTCATCTTTCACATTCTATCTTAACATAAACATAAACATGCCAGAAATGCTTTCATAGCTATCTGATCACTCATTCATGGTTCCTTAGGCTCATTTTTTAATTGTACTTGTCACAACATGTCAATATGGATTTCTTTGTTTATTATTAAAAATCTCTCTCATCTGGCAGTAAGTTGCAAAACACCATGTATTAAAAGTCCAGTATTATTTACCAATTTTAACTTATACTTTATTCCACCATGTTGCCTGGGAACACTGTAGGTGGCATTAATTATTTTTAAGTAAATGTTTTTCTACGTATTTTTATCTGAATTATGATATCTGGCATTAATACCAAGTGGTCTCTGTAGTTTACTTCTATAACTCTTTGGAAAGATTGCAATGTTTTTCAGGCTTTTTTAAACTCGGATTTACATGCTGTAGCATACGATCAATTCAAAGTGCACTTTGCTTATTCAACTTCATTGTAAAATAAGCCAAACTTGAGCATTCATTGTCTTATCTTCTTCTAAATATATCAAATACTACTCAAGTGCCTCTAATTTTTCTTTTTGCCTTTCTGATTCAGTCATCCTGAATAATAAAGAGATATTGAAAACATGTTTTAAAAATTGTATACTTTTAAAAAAGTCACATTTTAAAATATGTATGTCTTTAATTTAGAATTCAAACAGAGAAAATGGTACAGAAAAATGGTACATAGAAAACGTTTATCACTTTATTATCATTCATTTAATAGTTCATTATGATTTTTGGTAGGTGGGTTTTGGGGATTGAACTCAGGGGCACTTGGCCACTGAGCCACCTACCTAAGCCTATTTTGTATTTTATTTAGAAACAGGGTCTCACTGAGTTGCTTAGTGCCTTGCTTTTGCTGAGGCTGACTTTGAACTTGCAATCTTCCTGCCTCAGCCTCCCAATCTCCCACTGAGATTACAGTCATCATTATGATTTTTATACAAAAGCTACACTACTGC
Organism: Sciurus carolinensis; assembly: GCF_902686445.1. NCBI lineage: Eukaryota > Metazoa > Chordata > Mammalia > Rodentia > Sciuridae > Sciurus > Sciurus carolinensis. Next base: position 106,796,451 of record NC_062217.1, on the reverse strand, counting down.
TTTCATAGTAAAATCTTTGCCCATTTTATATAAATAATTATACATTTATTGAAGAGGGCATGTCAGTCAGCTTTGCTACTACCTGACAAGAACCACTTAGTGGAGGAAAAGTTTATTTTGACTCATAGTTCAGAGGATTCTTTCCATGGCAGACTGTCTCCAAGGCAGAAACATCATGGTGGAAGAACATGACTGAGGAGAGTACCTCAGCTCATGGCACCCAGGAAGGAGAGAGAAAGAGAGGAAGGGATAAGGGAGAAGGCAAATATTAATAGGGCATGCCTGCATTGACCTACTTACTCAAACTAGGTCCCACTTCCTGGTAGTCCATTCTGCTAGCAGTGGATTAATTCATCTGTGAGATCAGAGCCCTCTTGATCTGATTATTGCTGAAAGCCCCACCTGTGAACCTTGCTGCATTGAGGACCAAGCTTTTGGTCCATGGGTTTTGTTGGGGGAATCCCAAATCAAAATCATAACAGATGGTTTATAACACATAAGTGATCACATGGCACTACATACCAAGATCTCAAATCATAATATTCCTACACAAATAGTCAAAAAAGAAAATAAGAATAAACAATCATTAAATCATTTTTCTACAAAATATAGTATTCTTGTGGTTGAAGTGACATAGGTTCAAGTTAAATTAACTTTTTAAATTAAATTCTGATTCATACATCAAGGAAGTTCAATAGTAAATTTGACTTCCAGAATAATTGAAAACCATGTTATCAATGCTATTCTTCCTATTTCCTGGAATGGTTTCATTTCGTGAGAAACTTTGTCTTAGTTAGGTACCTGAAGACAAGAAGAGCAGCAGGAACATTAGTGAGTCGGGGCCCAAGTCTCACTCCCATCACTGGAGCTGGATCAGTCCTTGTGAAAGTGATGTGATGAATGGCATCCCAATGTAAAATGGGAGGTTTTTACTGGAAGTAAGGGTCTAGGATACCCAGGAAGCAAAAACATCAAATGATCAACACACTCATTCTCAGCTAAGCCATACTTATTTCTAGTGAAAATATGTTTATTCATGTTAAATACCATGTTCACATTCTTATACTATATGGTCTTGGTACTATTTCAATATGAACTATGACTTTAATTCTATCCTTGTGTTTAAGACTAGAGATGAAATGTTTTGTTCATTTTGATTCAACTTTCTCTATGTCATTCATTCTTTCACACAAAACTCTATTTATTATTTCTCAGAACCAGGAAATAACAGCTGAAGACAGAAAAACTACAGCTGGAAATAAAAAGGGAGTAGGGACAAATCAGGGTTGTTTTTTTTATTTTTTCAAACGGTGAGAGATAACGGGAGGCATCGGGAATATGCACATTTTAGAATATTAAGAAGGTATTGTGGGAGGATAAAATTAAACTTCATGAAAGGAACTGTGATATGTCATGAAAAATAAATGTCATTGAAATAAAACAATTAAAAACATGTTTAATATTATTTTCATCTGAGAATTGGAAGCAATTCATCTTCTCTATGTAAATGAGTCCAAACGCTTTTAATTTAGAAGGAAGACACCCCCACCAATTAGAAATGAGCTTCATATACCTCCACTTCACTGGCATCAGTCAGAGTCATTGAGTTGTAATTGAATAAAATCCTCACCATAAATTAGTTGCAAAATTAGCATCTAAAGCTCTATCCAAAATCCTATGATAGACTGCGGGAAGCCATCCATGGCTCTATGAGAACTGAGCATAGTTCAAGCCATTAACCGAGAATATCTGGCCTCAGGAACTCATAGTTTCTAATGACTGTTCCAGAATGCCTGACTCATGCAGTTATCCTGCGTTAGCTAGCAGCTCAAGTTTAGATTCAAGCATCAGATGTGGGAGTGACCTGCTAGAGCCAAGACTTGCTTACCTCCACCCCACATCCTGTTTTTTCACAGAAGCTCCCACCAGTTGCTTTTGATCTGTGTTACTATAAACAAAGCAAGCAAGCCTGGGCTCCTTCCTTTGTTAGACCCAGGCCCTTCTGGACAGCTCAATCAGCATGCCCCTGCTCTTGAGATAATTTTGTCTTCTGTCTTTATTTCTGATAAATAAAATTCATAGCTTTTATTTTGCAGCCAGTTCATCCCTCTGACAGGAACCCTTTTCCTTGCCCATGTATAATCTTTGTCAAGAATAGACTACAGAAGGAAAAGTTTACAGCATAGTAATATTGAGGTTTAAAAAAGTGCCTTGGCTTGCCTGAAATACATTATTATTGGTTGGGTATTCAGAGTCAAGAATCTCAACTCCCTTTTCTTACCTTGAACCATAAATGATTTCTTCAAAATTATGTTGATTCTTAACCTATTTTTTAATATTTAGTACTAAGAGACTGAAAAAATAGTAGAAAGCTATTTAACTAACCTAAATACAGAATTCATTTGTGGTTTATTTTTTAAACTTTCCACCTGCTAGTAGTTTCTGAGGAACTGGCTGTGTTCCCTGAGTATTATACCTTAACTGTGGTTGGCTGGCTGTGCAATTTTAAGGGTGTTTCTCTTGCCTGTGCTTCACAGTTCTGTACAGTATTTATAGTACTTCCCAGATGGGTGCCTTCCTCAATTTAATTATCATTCAGCTTATCTTCCCTTTCAACCTCATTTATGAAAATGTTAAATAAGACCAGCCATAATACCCATGTCCCTGAAGCACATTCCTCAACACCTCTTGTTAAATTGATATGTTGCCATTTATCATTAAATTCCTTTAGCCAATTTAAGTCCCAGGAAGAATGTTAATATTGAATCCAATTTGAGCTAAATTTTAATTAAGATTTCCTGAGATATTTTTCTTAAGTCATTTACTATAATCAAAATTGATATCTCCTCTGCTATCCCCTCCCTCTAATTATCTAACTTTATCCACACACAAAAAAGAATGTATTTGTCTGACTTGAACAACACTTCATAAATATACATCATTCATTTTGGCTGTTTCTGTGAATAGTTTTCTTCATTTTTGCCTTAAGGTCTATGTCTGTCATTTCCATGTACATCCCAGAATTATTTCATGAAATGTCTTTTATCTGGCAACCACATCTGTCCACCCTAAAGATTCCAGTCACAGGATTTAGCTGTATTAATGCCAGTCTCTCAAATTTCCTTTTATCTTCTCAATTATTTTTGCTGCTGCTATTTCTGTGTACAATATCACTCTAAATGCAATATATAGTAAATTCAGAAATACAATATGCACTACATATCCCTGTAATCATGATGGGGTGTGGTATATGAAAAGCTTTATTTACATTTCTGGGGACTATTAAAAATGAACCTTCAAATGGGCCATTAGTTACCATGGCATTCCCTGAAACTGAGTTAAAGTTTCAAGGTGAATGTATACATTAAAATGATATTAAGAAACAGTTTGCCCCAGAGCATTTCTTGGATTCCCAATGGAGTCTAAGAAATATAAAAAACTACTACCTTTATAGAAGCAAAGCATGGGATTAGAACCACATAAGAAAAGATAATTAAATAAGAAAGTGATTTCTACTGGTTGTTAAAATTATGTATGCTTTCTTAATTCAGTGGAAATATTTTGTCTTCTCCCATGCTTCAATCTCATCCATTTTCCTTCTTATGCAAATTCTGGTATGAAGAAAACTGAAAGTTATGTGACTGTTTGTGAAATGCATATTGTATTTCCCACTAGAATTCTATTTTCTCTTCTTTAGTATACATATATGTATCAGGAAATCAAGGAACCTTAGTTAACATAATCAATATTATTTAATGTTCTATGGGATTAATAATATTTTCTTTTCATATAGTAACCCAAATATGCTGTTTTATTAGATAGTCTTTGCCTCAAAATGACTATAAATATGTGCATATTAGCCCTATCTAGGTTTAGATACTCATGCAGTATCCATTCAGGGACTCTGAATATTTCCTTTTTCTCAAAAAAATCTATATACAGAGTTGCATTGACTTTGATTTTCTGCAATTAGAAAAACATCTATTCATTTTCAATACTGCAATTCTATAGGCCTTATCAGTTTTTTACACATCAGTGTGAAAAAGATTATAAGGCAGAAGAACATTATGAATGGAAAAAATGAGAACTAAAGGAAGATTGGCAATAATAAAGAGCAATTTGCCTATTTTTTTCCTGATCTCAGACTATAGAAATATGTGTTTATGTGTCAAGAACAGAAGGTGAGATGGAAAAAAAAAAACCTTTTCTACAGGATATTAGAATTTATGTTAGGGGTTTCCTCTGTTTTATTTATTTAACAAAAAGATAGTCTTCAAGATTCAAATGTTTTCGTTCATCACTCTCACAAGAGAAGAAAAACCTCTTTGCCACTGTGACCTTTTTCAGTATCCTAACAGAATACAGTAACTTCAAATCAACAAAACAAGAGCATATATGCCAAGAAAAGTTTCTTCACTTATGTTTTGTCTTTAAAAACAAGCTCCTTGTGATTTGCGAGAGAAAAAAAAAAAAAATGACACAGTGGTGGAAAGTTGAATCCCAAGAGGATTTATGTTGTGATTTTCAATTCCAGCTCACTGCAGTCGACACAGATGAAGGGTCAAACGGGGAGATCACGTATGAGATCCTGGTTGGGGCTCAGGGAGACTTCATCATCAATAAAACAACAGGGCTTATCACCATCGCTCTGGGGGTGGAACTGATAGTTGGGAGGACTTATGCGCTCATGGTCCAAGCATCGGAAAATGCTCCTCCTGCAGAGAGAAGGTAATTTATATGAGAACCAAGGCAGTCTTTTGTTGCTCACGTTTAGCCCCATAATTAAATTTAAGAGGATCAGCAAGCATACTTTTATCCTGTAAACATCTAAATTAGAACAGAAAAGCAGAGTAAATGCATTCTTGGAAACTGCGTATTCTTATTTGGTTAAATTTTGGGAAGAGGACATTAAAGTCAAGGTTAAACCACAAAATAATTATGAGTTCACATATGAAGAAGCATGAAAGTCTCTGTTCTGGAGAAGAACTGGAAAATATCAGAGGCATGTTTCCAATATATTAGTCAAAACAAGGCTGACAGTGGAAGACTCTTCTTCAAAAAGAGTCACAGATATGTCAGAAGCATGTAATGTGTCAAGATTTTGAAACCACCTTTCAGTGAGTAATTATTAAAATTTAAATGTAAAACAATATATATGAATATATATAAACATATATATATAGTGTTCAGGTGTACATACTACAGACCTACTTACACACACACACACACACACAGAATTTTAAAATTTTAATAATACAACTCTTTTCAATTCCCCATTTGAGTTACATCTTAATAATGAATTATTTCCAAATTTTCAATAGACATTTCAAAAAATATGAATGTATATGACTACAATCTTACACTTTGTTGGGATATTTCTCTTTCACAATTTATCATTTTTTGGTTTGTGTTTTTCATATGAATCTTGAATTACTTCCTAAAATTTTTTTCACAGCTATTTACTGTTTTTTTGTATATGTGTGATTCTGTTTAAGAAGGCAACTTTCAATGGATTTTCAAGTTTCATTCTTTTATACTGACAATAGAGAAATAAATTGAACATGTAACACTTTGATGAATATGTACAAGAATATAAATAAATTCTCAATGGTGAGACAGATGAGTGCTTGCAATTGTAAATTTTCTTGATAATTGCTATGTTGCCAACTATAAAATGTGTAGTTTAAAATTCCAACTACAAAACCTAAGAATGATATTCTATACGATTTCCCTAGTTGTTATTAAGCATTTATTATTAAACATTGTTATTCATATTATGCCAATTCAATGGGTAAATTATAGTATCTATTTTTATCCATGTGATTATGAGTGGCCTTGAGTATATTTCCTGTTTAAGAGCCAATTCTATTACATTTGCTGTGTATTCTGGGTTCATAAATTTTGTTTGTTTTTCCATTGGTATGTTTAGCCCAATTTACAATTAGCCTATATTTTCTAGTACTGCTTTTGTGGATTTCAATTGTTCATGTAAGTTTAAACCTTTGTTGCATTTGTGAATTATTCTAGTTTACAGTAGGAGGCATTGATGCCACCATTTTTTTCAGTCAACTATCCTGCTGTCTCAACACAATATATTGCATAATTCATTTCCTCACTGATTTGCAGATCAACATTATAGCACATGTTGATATATTTAATAGAAAATTACAGCGTATATTGTACAATCCTCTAAATGCCAGCAATATTCTCTCATTACTGATTAGTACTGCAACATGACAAAAGTTTGACTTTTTATCTCTTTCATTTATATCATTTCCAAAGTTAAAGCAACTTAGGTCTATCTTTTCACCTCCCCTTTATTCATGTTTTATTTTATTCTTAAAATATTTGCTTTTGGTAAAGTTTCATTCCTGGTATAAATAATTAAAAATGGTGACTTCATAGTCTGAACCCAAGACTTGATATAATTTATGTCATTGTATAACATAAATACGATGGTTTGTTACAAACCAAGAATGTTTTATATTCACACACATCAGATAAGTAAAAATTCTCTAATGTGTTTCTTAAATTTTTCTTGTGAGATGAAAGGACAAAGTCTGAATGCTGAAGTCTTGCTTTTTTTAGTCTCTCTGTTTTTGCTAACTAACTTTGTTACCTTAATTCAGTCACTTATTATTTCTGATTTTTAAATAACCTTTTTATGAAACCAGCTACCCAAATTAAATGATGTAAAGTCTTTCAAAATCATAAGATTATATGAGAAATACATTGTCTCTTTTGTTCTAATTTGACCTATAATACCAAATATGAAAGAATAGAGTATAATGGTTTTCATTTTTGGAAATGGAGATTAACCTATATCAAACCAGTTATATAAAAATAAAATTTGGTTATATGAATGTCCACTTCTTTACATTTAGAAATGGATATAAAACTTAAATATAAAATGGTTACAAAAAATATTAATTTACTTAGTGACTACTCTGTTTAATTATGAGTTTAAGTGAGACTGTTGAATTACTACTATTTATTACAGCATTCGTGTTATCATTATATTGTTAATACTTTTGGAATTCAAGTTAGGAAAGCTAAACTCTGACACTCTGTTGACATCAGTGATAAAAACAAGTTATTATTTTGAAAAGCAAATAACCCTCAAGATAGTGCTTATTTAAACACATTGAAGGGGGAAATTGCCAGGATGTTGAAAATGAAAATGTAAGACCTTGAAATGAAATTTTTTTCCAAAACTCTAAAATCAAAGTCCAAAAAGGAAAATAACATAATTAGCAAATATAGCATCTAAATTATTTTAGAAAGTAGAAAATAAAGGAACAATTAAGTGTCGGTGAAGGAGACAGTCACATTGGACAAAAGCCTCTCTGTCTTCTGCCCGAGATCACACAGTGGCAGCACCAAAAGTGTAATCTGCAAATGTCTGAGCACAAATCCTGGCCTCAATATCACTCATCTACAGTTACTAACCATAGTGTTGTAAGACATAGTACACATAGAGAATAATCTGTCCAATGTTACAGAACATATGGCATAGAGAAGGTACAGTTAGGAAAAAGGAAAAGACATAAAATCACTAAATGACCTGATAAATAATACACTTAAGCCAAGATTCTCAAGGTAATATCAAGGAAAATATACATCCTGGTGCTGCTATTGAGTTCCAGTCACCACCTGGGAGATATTAGTTCTACCTTCAAATGAAATTCTGTTGTTCTCACAATATCAGAAGTGGGAGTGTCTGTAATGTACATTAGATTTTGTAAATTTCTATTATTTTACTTTCAGATGAATATAAGTTTATAAACAACATTCATTTATTTTAATTTATTTTAAACACTGCACTTAAAGGCTAAATATATTAACATTTTAAATTATGTCATGTGTATATGTAAGTACAACTATTTTTATTAATTCATACATTCATATATTAAATAATTAAAATTTTATTAATTTTATTAGCAGAGTTTAATAGCAAAGTGTTAACTCAGAGGCAATAATGAATATAGGTACCTTAATTGATTACAAAAGTCTAAAATTTGAAATGAATTTACTTTGTGACACTATTTTAATAAATGGAAGAATAAAATGATCTGAAGTCACTTAACTTTACAGAGATGCTTGATATTCTATGGCTATCTATCTACTGAGGATATGCTCAGAAACAACTTAGATTCCAGCATATTACAAGGTGACAAGATATAAAACCAAATCTCAGTGCTCAAGATCTGTGTTTCACTGAAAAGTTTTTCAAAAAGTAGAATGACTTAATCTGAGAAAAATATTTTTGGTGACCATATCTTTCAATTGAGCACTTAATAAAGACTTTGGTCCTACTTCAAGAAAATTGTAGCCCTCAAACAGAAATGATAACTGTTATGTTTTAAACTAAAAATCATGATTTTGTTAAAATAATGTTAAAACATAAATTTCAGGTAATGTTGGTATGTTTGCATAAAATATATATATAGTTCAAGGTGGAGGACTACCATTTTATAAATTCACACAAGTCTCATTTATATCTTAGCCAGTGTTTCTTTAAAAACCTTGAATATCTTGCTTCTTCAACTTTCACTATGAAAAAAAAATCAGAGTTCAAGAAGTCAAAAATGTTTCTGTCAGTGTTAATTCTTTTATGCTTATAATAATAAAGTATTTTCTTATTATTCAAGAAAATTATTTGTCAAGAAAGGCATTAATTAAATCAAATTTTTTAGTTTTTCATATTATACTCTTTTAAAAAGACAGTAAAACCCATTTAGTTTTGTTTTCAACTGTTTTACATGAGAATTAATTTATGATCTTGACTTGATATATACTTGTATTAAGTCACTTGTATCAGCTACAGAACTAATAAACACAATCTATAATTTGTTTTTGTGTGTTCTTTTAATCAATACTCTCTCTGCTGGTTTAATAGGAAGAGAGCCCTAAGGACAGCTCCTGTTACCAGATGTTTATAGAATGCTTTTTCCTATTAAAAAAGCATTCAACCCTTCAGTTGATGAATGGATAAAGAAACTGTGGCATATATATACAATGGAATATTACTCCGCAATGAAGAATGATAAAATTATGGCATTTGTAGGCAAATGGATGAAATTGGAGAATATCATGCTAAGTGAGATAAGCCAATCTCAAAAAACTAAAGGACGAATGATCTCGCTGATAAGCGGATGAGGACATATAATGGGGGGTGGGAGGGGTTAGCATTAGGTTTAGGGTTAGGCTTAGGGTTAGGGATAAGGAGAGCGGTGAGAATGAAGGAAAGAAGGACTGTATAGAGGGAAAAGAGGGGTGGGAGGAGTGGGGGGGAAGGGAAAAAAATAAACATCATTGCCCTATGTAAACGTATGATTACACAAATGGTATGCCTTGACTCTATGTACAAATAGAGAAACAACATGTATCCCATTTGTATACAATAAAAAAAAGAAAAAAAAAAGCATTCAAAAATAAAGTCAAAAGTCAAAGCATGTTAATTAATTAGCTTTATTATGTAGCTATTACTTTTTAATTTATACTCTTATCTAAATGAATAAAAAACAAGTACTGAAACAATTCCTTTCCTTTTTACTAAGATAATTTCATAGAAGTGTTTGAAGTGTTATGTTTCAGAGGTAGCTTTTATTTTCCCATCCTTTCAAGCTTATTTTACTATTTTCTACAAAGTTTGAAATTTTTTTGACCTGTAAGCCCATCAAATGGTAAAAGGTTCAGTTTATCTTTAAATGCTATGTAGATTTTTAAACATCCTGTTCACTTCTCCTTCTCTGCAGGCACTCCATCTGCACAGTGTACATTGAAGTGCTTCCTCCAAATAATCAAAGCCCTCTCCACTTCCTACAGCTGATGTATAGCCTTGAAATCAGCGAAGCCATGAGGATTGGTGCTGTTTTATTAAATCTATAGGTATGTTTGACACCACACACACACATGCACACACACTCACACACACCTTCTAAAGTGACAAGCCCGAAGACTAATGAGTTTATATTTGTTCATCAGGGTTTGGGAGGGTGGATTGCATGCCTGCTTATATTCTAGTGAATGAAAATTCCATCTAGAAAGGAAAGCAAGCATAATATGAATGGAGGGTTTGCACAGCTCATCTATTCTATTGATTGCCACAATTGAAGAACTAATGTTTGACTGGCAGGGATTAGCTGCAATCATTACGGGAGAAAATGAAGGGATTGGAAACATGCACTTGAATATTTTGCACTCTGCAACTGAAGTGTCTGCAGCTGACTATTATTTTTGGTGTTGTGTGCCTTTGTCCAGCTGGATTTATTTTTGCTACAACGTTGTATGGGGAAATAACCTTAGATTCAAAGGTCAATGATCGGCATTCTGACTCTAAAGGAAACTCTATTCTAAGGCTGCAGGCTAGTCCTATAATTACTGTGCCTCCGTGTATTCATTTAGATAAAGAAGGGTATGCTTAGCTGAGGTTTCTATTTGCAGTTCAAAATTCATGGGCATATGAGTTACTACCATGATGATATCTTGGTTTTTACTATTTTTGTATTCCTGACCAAATCACACTTGACCAGTTAAGGATGTATCTTTGAATATGCAGCTCTGGTTTTTGCTATATATGATGTCAAAAACTGTCATTTGCTGCAAAAATCATAAGAACCATAGCATGACATATTGTTTTACCATTGGGTATTCAGAGGACAGAGTTCATCTTTTCCTGGTGTTGCATGGAAACGGAAGGATTTGCAGATATGAGAATTTAGGGAGCTGGCCCTTAAGATTAGGAGAGATTTTAAAGTAATGAAAGCAGAAAAATCCTAGTATCAATCTAGGAAGTGACATAAGGTGCAGTTGCATCTTGCTCAAATCCATTTGAATACTGGCACGTACTCATTCCAATCCTGATTACATATCAGTGAAGATTATTCCATAGAATTTTTCCATAGTATTGAAAAGAATGTAAGAATAAGGAAATATACCAGCCTATATTCCAGATGTGGAAAATTAACTTCATAAAAAATAATTGATGCTTATGGTCAATGGACTGAGTTTTTTGCACTTCTAAAACAGGTTCCCTTTCATTATATTTCACTGGTTACCCATGGTTGCCAAAATTTGATTGACTTTACCAGGTACTTCTCTGTGGCTCTCCTCAAATATTTATTTTGTTGCTCTTCTGCAAATGATTAGAGTTTGTTTTATTATCTATTTACTATTAGAACATAAGGTAAGCAAAATTGCATAAAGATAGAAATATTGGTAATTAGGAAATTTGGAGAATTCATTGGGTGAATTTAAAGAAAGAAAAAAAAATACTACTTCTTTAGGATGGAAAAACCAGCTGGTAAAATTATTACAATGACATAAAATTGGAAAACTTAATATTAAGAAACATGAATGTAATAAAATAATGAAAATTTGTTTCTTTATATTCATGAGGATTCATTTATTGAATCAAAAGGAAAATAAAATAAATCTTAGATTTGCAAGATTCTTGTCAAGAAATTATAAGTTTTACCTTTAAATCCTCTGTAACAATGTTCCTTTATATAATTTGACTTTCTATGAGGTAAGCCATAATTTTGCTCAGAAGGTGGCCCAGGTTTTATTCAATAAATCCCAGAAAGATCTAGGAAGCATATAGGAGAATAGTGCTAGCTGTGAGTTAAAGATGAAAAAGAGTTGACCATTTCATAACTCAGATTTCTCAGGTACAAAGGCTGAAAAAATACTTACAATGACATTTCTATTCACCTTTTGTGTTGCTGGTAGAAGCAAAAGAAAGGGTGCCAATTGCATTGGCAGTCACTATTAGAAAGAAAGAGTGTGACACCATGAAGATACTTTTCATTGGCCACCAACCACCCACTTTTGTTCATGATCAACTGAGACTGAATTTAAACTAGTGACCTAAAAGTAGAAAAAACTCCCATCAAATTACTCTTCCAAAGACTTCTAATACGAGGATGTGTTAGAGGCTCTCTGGTTGCCTGTCGCCCCTCTAACCTCATCAGTTTCTCACGTGTGGTACCACTTTGCTGACTCAATGCTCAGTTTAGAAAGATGGAAATATATAAGACAGCACTGGGCTGACTCCAAAATAAACTTGTTTTGACTGAGATCAACATGATTTCTTTTTCAGATAACAGTCCCTGTTTCTCTCCCCACCCGAATTTAAGAACCTTTCTTTTATTCAGTCCAAAAGTTGTTTGGCAGGCTGCAATTTTCCTCTTTGTGTTAGTACTGTGTTGATGGTTATTAAACTGATGACATTCAGCAGAGGAAAATACTAACCAAACCTGTGCCCTCTCAGACCTCTCTTATTGACCATGGCAAGTGTTAGCTGGGATTTGTTTTTCTTCTAGAGCTTTTCAAATATTGCTCATAAGCATAATTGCATATATTTCAGAACTGACAGTGAAACCTTGTGCTAGAGCCCCACAGTCATGGAAGCTAGTCTTGTGCATCTCTTCTTATCTGTTAGCTTGACATTTCCCATAGTGGGCATTTTTTATGTCACAGGAATTGGCAAATGCAACAAATCCACTCTTGAACTGATTCACCAATTTTTCGGATATGAACCTAATTTCTTAAATCATTTAAGTCAATAAAATGTATCAATGACAGAATCCTTCCTCTTGGTCTCTCTAAAGTTTTTATCTATTTTAATCACAATAAATATGAGGCAATGCTGCCAAGGAATATTATGTATTATATTCAAATACATATCTCTTGTATTCCTAACAAGAACCATTGTTTCTCTCCCAATTACTTCTACACATAGTTCACATTCTGTTCCACTCACCCAAACTCCATTAGCATAATCCTCTTTTTTAGACATAAAATTTCCCTGTGTCATCATCATCATCCTCAAAATATAAATAGCTAGCCACTTCATGGGGTACTTAACACTGAGTCAGACACTAAGTTCCTTACCTTAAATTCTTTACTTATTGTTTCCCTAAGATTAACTAGGTTTTATTATCCACACACACACCCAAACTCAAAATCTCAGTGATTTATTACTGAAAGATTTATTCATTTTAGTACATATCTATCATGTATCCATTCTCCATTCTAGTTCTTTTTTTTTTTTTTCTTGAATCATTTTCACTTCCTTCAGTATGATGGAGCTGCTTATTTCTAGGAAAATATTCTCATAGCAAACAAAAGTATAAATTTTTTAAAAATTCAGTTGATTCAGAGTTTGATAACAGAGTTTTTAACAAGTTTTCTTGGCTCAAATTCCTTGTTTTCTCTATTATAATATGTCTTAATCATTTATTTTATTCTATTTCCAAGTTTTCACTTACAAGTTGTGATATATTACTGAAAGCTGGCCACATTAGCATGCTAAAAATAAGTTATGACCTTTAATATTTGTATAATACATTATTTCATTTAGTCATGACCCTGACCCTAATAAGCAGACAGATTTTATCTATTATCTAGAACATGAAGAAACTAATACTCAGAAACAGCAAAGTTTATTAGCCAGAATAGTTTTGTTTTCCTCTTTGACTCCTAAATCATGAATCTACCCACTACATACTATTATTTAGGGTTAAGCTATAGAAAAATAATAAAGTTCATTCTTAAGCCTGTCTTTGGATTGCATTATATCTCTTTCCAGCAGTTGAATTTATGGTTTTAAATAATGGTAAAATACACTAAAGTGTGACATGGTCTCAAAAAAAAAAAAAGCACTTAATATAAATATAAATGGACTCTTTTCCTTTATTACAGGTTATAAAATAGGATATAGATTATAACCTAGATAAAGCATGGTTGATGAAAATATTAAATTCTCAGCTCTTTCCTCACACAGTACCTTTTTCTCAGTACAATACTTCCTATAAATTCAGGTAGGAGAGAGCTCAAATGGTCTTAGAGAATTTTATCTAGAAATAAGTGAGGGTGAATTTTTGGTAGTATAGTATTTGTAGAGAGCCTATCTGAAACTAAGAGAAGAAAATCCAAGAGAAGTTTTCATTAAAAAAGAGAAAGTAACTTCCATTTCTCTCATTGAATGACTGATAAACTTGAGTAGGTGCAGCTACAATAGTTGGAGAACCTTGGCAAGAGGTAGATACCAAGGTGAGGTAGGCAGTTGACAGCAGAGCATGAATTGCCCCCTAGAAGATCTTGCTTAAAACCATAGGTAAGATGGATTCTGCCTTGGCCCATCATTCTTAGAGAATTTGGTTTCTAAGTGTAAATAAAAATTAAAGGGCAGCAGTACATGAAGAAGGGAGGTTATACATCAAGATATAAGACCTGAAGCATTTGCTGAAAAATGCATCAGAATTTCATAAATTACCAGTAAAATCTGAAATGACTACTTGGGTTTAAGCCCATTAATTGTTGAGTTTGTTTAATTGTTCTCTCACACAAATTCTAGAGCAACCTCAGTACAGGCAATTCCTTTATAAAATGTGTGCCAGCACCAGAGAGGAAGTGAAGGGAAGAAAAGACAGAAATGTAAATGAGAAAATTACACCATCCTAGATCTAAATTCCTAGAAACAAAATTAGTTTTAAAATAAAGAGGGGAATAATAAAAATGTAGCTATCATATGAATAAATGAGAGAGTTTTACTAAACATCATTTATAGATTTAAATTGAAAGATCAGCGAGGAAATCAACTGTGCTTTGGAAATGGAGATAAACACAGTATCCTGGGAAAAATTAAACATTCAGTATATTCTTCAGGAATTGAAATTCTGTATTCAAACTGCATATAAATAATGAAGGCCTGAACGTTTATATTTACAATGAAAACTAAGACAGGAAAAAAAAAATTTAAGAAATTGTATGAAGAAGTACTCTGTATGTTTGGCAATTAAGATAATTAACTCTACCCCCATACATTCCAACCTTGGACTTTCCTGTACAACATGTGAAAAGTTATAAAGAATGTTATTCTCGAGGCTTTGACATTGTTCCTGGGATGGCTTATTTACAATGAAATTCTTAGTTTTTTCATATGTATTTATTTATGTTTTAGTATTTGTTGTAGGAATTGAATTCAGGGACACTCAACCACTGAGCCACATCCCCATCTCCTATTTTTATATTTTACTTAGAGACAGGGTCTCGCTAAGTTGCTGAGACTGTCTTTGAACTCGTGATCTTCCTGCCTCAGCCTTCCAAGCTGCTGGTATTATAGGCATGCACCACCATGCCCAGTCAGTTTCTTCATATTTCTACAAATAGTCAAAGTATACAGTGATCAGCAGTGAGCATATGCTAGATGAAAAAGAACAAATGTTACTGAACATGATGTTGACTCACAGGATCCTGTTACCTATTGTTGGTGAGGTTAAGCAAAAGAAATTTTCTACTACAATTTTCGAAGGGGGTAACAAATGCATATGAGGGGGATAGAGTAAAAGTACACTACTCTCTGCACACAATATGTTCCTTCAGGGATGAAGGATTGGAAGTAGAAGGAAAATAAGAGCTGGTAATTATTCCTTGATGTTGAGTGTTCTTATTGTGGCTTTTACTTTTTTGCTACTACTTCTCTATTTACATCAATTCATAGGCTTATTTCTGAAACTAAGAGGCAATGCAAACAGTATTTTACTTTACATATTTTAAAATGAAAACAAAAAACAGATGTAATGTAACACAGCATGACCACCTCAGTCCATGGGCAAAGTAGTCGAAAAGCTAAGCATTTCATTTATTTATTTTTTTTTACATTTTAGAGGTTTATTAAAACATTTACATAAATAAAACATGAAACAAGCCAACAAAAATTAAAGAATGATTTGTAGACTCCATGCGTATCCCTCAAAGCCCAAAATGTTTACCTCGAACATTTTATAGAAAAGTTTGAAGACCTCCTCACTATACAATTGCGCAGCACTAAAAGAATTATAACCAAAATGTCTACTATGTTTATATACAGTATAAGGCCATCTCTAATAGAGGAAAATATAAAAATATATTCCTAACACTTGGCACTAATTTATTATGTTAAATTGAATTAAGGTATCATTCAACTGTGTTAAACATGAGTCTCACATCAGTTAGCTAAAAACAGAAGCAAAATCAGCTACCAAGCTTATATGTTTAGAAAATTTTATTTAAAAAATTGTAGGAGCTAACATCCCTTGATATGTAAGAGAAGTCAGAATTTTAAAAGCGTAGGAAATACCGGCAGGTTGTTGTCTTTGTGGCAGGGAAGAGATTATATTAGATAATGTGTAAACTTCATAATGCTTGAAATGAAAAAGTTAAAAAGAGATTTATTAATGGAAATTATTGTTGTTTTTATTTTCAAAGAGGAAAAAATTACCCTTTTATTTTGTTATTTATATAAGATTGGGATTTTAAAAGTGAGCCAAAAAATGCTAGGCACTTAGGCTGATGGGTAGGAAATTGAAATGTTAAAAATTATGAGTGAATAGATATATTACAAAAAGTAATTTTTTCTTTACGATTTCTAAGGCTTCCATTAAGAAGGAATTATCGCTTGTAATTTAGAGAACAAAATGATATTTTGGAAGCCAAAGGTGCTGATGGCTAAAAAATCAAGAATGACAGTATCAAAATCTAATTTTAGTTGACTACTACTGTTACCAGGTACTACACGGAGCATGTGGTGCTTACCTTTTCTTTATTGTTTATTTTTAGTTATATATAACAGTAGAATCCATTTTGACATAATTATAAAATCATGGAATATATCTTGTTCTAATTTAGTCCCCAGTCTTCCTTTGCCACCCTTTCCCACCCCCTGTTCCCTTCTATTAATCTTCCTGCCATTTACCCATAGTGGGGATTTTTGTTCTAATTAGTTGTACATGACAGTAGAATGCTTTTTGACACATCACACATATATGAGGTAAAACTTCTCATTCTTCTGTTTGTACATGATGTGGAATTACACCAGTTGTGTAGTCACATATGAATATAGGGTAATATCTGAGTCATTCTACTATCCTTCTGACCCCTACACCCTCTCCAAACTCTTTCCTCCCCTCTGCCAAATCCAAAGTACTTCTATTCTTCCTTAACCACCCACTTATTGTGAATTAGTATCTGCATATCAGAGAAAACTTTTGTCCTTTGTTTTTTTGGGGATTAGCTTATTTTGCTTAGCATGATATTCAGCTCCATCCATTTACCTGCAAATGCCATAATTTCATTCTCATTCATATGAGTAATATTCCATTATGTGTATAAACCACAGTTTCTTTATCCATTTATCTATCAAAGGGCACCTAAGTTGGTTCCATAGTTTAGTTATTATGAATTGAGGTACTATAAACATTGATGTGGCTGTGTTTCTGTAGTATGCAATTTTAAGTCCTTTGGTATAAACCCAGAAGTGGGATAGCTGGGTCAAATGGCGGTTCCATTCCAAGTTTTCTGAGGAATTTCCATACTGTTTTCCACAGTGGTTGAACCAACTTGCAATCCTACCAGCAATGTATGAATGTACCTTTTTTCCTATGTCCTCGCTAACATTTATTGTTGCTTGTATTTTTTGATAATTGCCATTCTGATTGGAGTGAGATGATTTGAGTGCTTTTGATTTGCATTCTCTAATTGCTAGAGATCTTTAACATTTTTTCATATATTTGTTGATCGATTGTATTTCTTCTGTGAAGTGTCTGTTCAGTTCCTTAGCCCATTTATTGATTGGGTTAGTTGGTTTTTTTTTGGAGTTAAGTTTTTCGAGTTCTTATATATCCTGGATATTAATGCTGTATTTGAAGTGCACATGGGAAAGATTTTCTCCCATTTTGTAGGCTCTCTTCACATTTTTGCTTCCTTTGCTGAGAAGCTTTTTAGTTTGAATCCATCCTTTATTGATTCTTGATTTAACTTCTTGTGCTTCAAGAGTCTTGTTAAGGAAGTCAGTTCCTAAACTGTCAGGGTGAAGATTTGGGCCCACTGTTTCTTCTCTTAGGTGCAGGGCCTCTGGTCTAGTACCTAAGTCTTTGATACACTTTGGGTTGAGATTGTGCAGGGTGAGAGACAGTTGTTTAATTTCATTTTGTTACATATGGATCTCCAGTTTTCCCAGCACCATTGTTGAAGAGGCTCTTTTCTCCAATGAAAGTTTTTGGTGCTTTTGTCTAGTATGAAATAACTATTTATGTGGATTTGTCTCTGTGTCTTCTATTACCCATAGTGTTTTTCTAAATTAATTTCTTGTGGATGTACATGATGGTGGTATTCCCTGTAGTATATTCAGACATGTACATAGGTAAGTTATGTCATATTCGTGTCACTGTCTTTCCTTTTCCCATTCCTCTTTCTCTAATCCACTGAACTTCTATTCTTCCCTTCTCCCACCCCTTATTGTTGGTTACATTCCACATATCAGAGAAAACATTTGACCTTTGGCTTTTGGGGAATGCCTTATTCAGTTAGCATGATAGTCTCCAGATTCATTCATTTACCAATAAATTGCATAAAGTCATTCTTTATGACTGAGTAAAACTCCACTGTTGTCAGGGTCTTAAGCCCCCTTGCTCTTCTCAACCAGTGACAAGGGAAGGGAGCACTCCTCAACAAGGTCAGACCAGGAAAGGTAGGGCTGACTGACCGCCCGCACCCAGCCCTCTGGGCGGAGAACAATCAGGTGGGTCAGGGAGACCAGTCACAACAAAAACTTGTATATTGAGGAAGTCACAAGCTTTTATGTAGGGTGGAGGCTAGGCAGGAACCAATCAACTTAAAGGTCAGCAAGGTGGGGGGTTGGGGGATGGGGATGTTCACGCAGGAGAGAGTCCCATAGGACTATATGGCAAGCATGAGCTGATCACATTAAGCGAACTGTTGTTAACCAATCCCTGACAGAGGTCCCATTTATCGTCATTAACTTTTGAAATCGCCTTTGAGGCCTTGATCTTGCTCACCCGCCAGGAGTAAGGAGTCAGCCTGAGTTAGTTAACGTGTCATTAGTCCCAACACACTGTGTACATATACCGCATTTTCTTTATTCATTCATCTCCCGAAGGCGACCTAGGTTGGCTCCATAGTTAAGCTATTGTGAGTTGAGCTGCTATAAACATTGACATGGCTGTGTCACTGTAGTATGATGTTTTTAAATCCTTTGGGTATACACGAAAGAGTGGGATAATAGTCCCAAGAAAGGCATGAAGCAACCTTTCCAATTTCAAAGAGAAACCAGTCCCAGAGATTGGATTTCAAAGCAAGCTGTCTGGTCCTACTATCTCTATGCTAGATGCTATTCTATGTTGCCTTTCTTAATGACTGAGGTTTGCCTACTCTCTTAAGCTTTATTTACTTTGTCTAGCTGACAATCCCTTCAATAGCAGAGTAGATCTTTTGAGACAGCTAGTCATTATTTTTCTTTCTAACATCTGTTTAATCAGCCTTGATTTTAGTGTCCTGTGTTTGCTTCATGATTCATCCCAACAGTTAAGAAGAATATGATCCAGATGATGTCCATTTGACACTAGAAAAATTATTTTAGCCACTGCTTTAATGTTCTGGTTCCATCTATGTGTGAGCTGACTGACTGACAGTTTGATCCTTTTTCCTTTTTGTGGTTTCTCCTTGTTAGAAACAGCAATAACATGTAAAATTGCTGAGAGACAAATAGCAGGAGAAAATAGAAAACAGTGAGAAGCAGACCAAGAAGTTGAATGTTGTCACCCCTAGTTACCAGAGGGATAAGCATGCATTATTTTGGTTTAAGCGTAAAATGTTTTGTTAGTTTGCAGTATGCATTTTCTTTTCATCTTATTTATTTTTCTCATGTTTTAAATATTTTCAAAAAGTTTTAATTTAACCTATATACCTCAAGGAATTATTATTTTTTGGTCCTAAAGAAAATTTCTGCTGCCTTGATCTCACTACAAAATTGATCCTTTTCCAAAGAGTTTG
Source organism: Sciurus carolinensis (assembly GCF_902686445.1). Taxonomy (NCBI): domain Eukaryota; kingdom Metazoa; phylum Chordata; class Mammalia; order Rodentia; family Sciuridae; genus Sciurus; species Sciurus carolinensis. The sequence continues at coordinate 106,776,615 of NC_062217.1, read as the reverse complement.
AATTAAACGCAAGCTTCTTATAGCATGCCCCTCTGCACTGACAGGTCCTGTCCTAGGTGCTAATTTGTTTTTCTGACATCTTTGAAGTGTTCTAGAAGTTTTAGGATTTCTTTCAACTCTTTATTTTTCTTCACTTACTTTTTTTGATGAATATTTGTTATAAAATAGGATGAATTTTTGCCCTGGAGATGATACAGGAGTTTATGATTCATGAGTGTTTTGCAGCTGGTGCAGGCACAGTGTACATGAATCATAGCCCTCGCACCACAGAATTTACAATATAATTTATATTATGAGGATCACTTTGGATACTTTATTTGGGGATTTGTTTTTCTTTAATCAAAGAAGTTTTCCTTTGAGCATTCTATTTTCCTTAATGTGTTGTATAGCTGAATATTGCAGGTCATACTAAAAGATGACCATTTTCTTTTTAATTACATTATGTATGATTTATATTATTTAGTAGATTTCACTCCTGATTATTTTAAGTGTGAGAAATAGAACAGAAGTTTCCTTAATTTTACTATTTGTTTCGAGTTCACAAGAGGGTAAGTTCATTTTCTCATCTTTTTTTGCATTAGATTTCAGATGGTTCTTTCATCATTAATATTGTTTATTTAAATGCATAATGTCATGTGTGCAGAAGGCAGTTGAAATACAATGAACACTAACATTGGTTACCTAAGTGCAAACAATTTATATTTTGTATGTAAGCTGAATGGGAGGATAGATAGATATAAAGGAGAGAATGGGGGTTAGAGAAAGGACTCAAAATGTCAAGCATCCATTTCTTGCAAAAATGGTATCATGTTCATAATGATCTTTATTTTTCGTTTGAACAATATGTTATGGTAAATTCAAATTTCCCCCAAATTTTTGATCCCCTTGGATACTATGGCAAGAATATTATCTAAGGATAATTTTTCATCTCTAGGCATATGAAACCATCTAGAGTGAGGAAGCCTATTTGGTGTACTATCTATTCATATATGTATCTTCCTCTTCCCAAAGAATAACTTAGCACTATGTAAATCTTCAACAGACAACAATGTGCTCATAGGCAAGAAGTCAGAGAAGAGGCAGGGAGATTAAGGAAAGGAAAAGCAAATCCTAGGTTTGGTCTGTTTAAAGTAATTGGAAATAGGTGAAAATCAACTTATTTTTCACCCAGAAAGGATTGGTAGCTTAGAAAATGAGGTATAGAAGTAAAGCCACATTCTCACATTCATTTTGAAAGTGATTAAGGAACCAAAAATAATAAAACAAAATATTAGTTTCTGATATCACTGAGCAGAGAACAGGGATCTTGTGACTCATTGGACAGTTGGACATAGATGTTAGTTTTGTTGTTTGTTTTCAGCTCAGAGGCAGAAATTTGATGGAAAAGAGAAAAAACTATATATTTAGTATTTCTCCTACTCTTTACTTAAGTAAAGACTTTTACAGGCTTACTCCACTGCATCTCTCAATCTCTGCACCTGTTTTGTACACGTTTGCTTTTACTTCTGTAATTAAAGCTCAGCTTTGTGTTCTTATCTACATTGTCCCCTTCATTTGCATACTAGATTAGTGCTTCTCAAAGCCTCTCTGATAAAGGATGCATTTAATTGAATTGCTAGGAAAATGGGATAAAAAGACATAAAAATGAAAGCCCTCCCCTTTTTGCTATTAGAATATTACAATCAACAGACAATAAATTGGTATCAAATCACTTAGTTTCTCTAAATATAACTCTAATTTCTTGTCTCATCATGATTCATAATAACCAATTGGTGAAATAACACTGGACTACATTAACAGACTGGCAACCTAATTTGTGAGGACCAGTGTAAATTGAAAAATGTGGCATCTGGTAATTCTGGGCCCTTAGTGCTGACCCTGATCACACTCTGCTAGATTCTATCCATGTTACTGTAGTCCATTCAAGTCTGCTGTTTCAGAAGTGCCCTTTTCCTTCTGCATCACAAAAATTTCTTGTTCATTTACACATGGATTCAAATCTGCTATGATACCTTGCAATTAATACTGACTAACGACAAAATCTTCCTTGATCTCATGAACCCATCCAGCCCTTTACCCAATTCCATGCTTCATCTTGATGTGGTAACATCTCAAATATACCTCTCAAATGTTTGGAGAAAGCATTGGTGATTCTCCCTCCTAGTATTCTCTCTTGACCCTAGTGTAACCAGGCTTTCAGTCACATTTATTTATCAAAATTCTTTCCTTTGTGATCTCAAGGCCATTCATCATTCCTAAGCCAATTCTTCTTCTTTGTGTACTATCAGCAAGATGTGACAAAATGTTATTTAGTTAACTTCCAAAACATCAAAATTTCTTTGAATTTTCTCATATTCTCTCTGTATTCCTTAGCATAATCTTTTTTTTTTGATAATTTTTCCTTATTTCCTTGACATTTACAAGTTGAAAAGCCCCTAGACTCAATTTTGTAATCTCTTCTTTCTTACTTAAATTCACTCCTGAATTTATTTAATCTGATTTAATGGGTTCAAATTGTTATATTCCCATGACTGCTAAGTCATAACTCCAGTTTAGCTCTCATTCTAAAACTTGAGACTCATGTCCAAATATAATATCAGTAATTCCCTGTGGATGTTAAATAACCACATGTTTTGGGTTGTTTTTCCAGAGAAGCAGACCTGAAGATAAAGGTTTATTTGAAGGCTGTGTAGTAGGAACCCCTTCAAATGAAGGAGTATTTGGATATGTTGTGGTTTAGATATGAGGTGTCCCCCAAAAGTCCCTGTGTCAATACAGGAATGTTCAGAGGTGAAATGATTGGATTGTGAGAGCTGTAACTTAATTAGTTCATCCTAGTTCAAATGGACTAACTGGGTGGCAATGCTAGTGAGGTGGGTTGTGGTTGAAGGAGGTGAATCACTGGGGATGTGCCTTGGAAGGGTTAATCTTCCCTGTGGCCCCTCCCACCTTTCTCTGTCTGCTTCCTGGATGCCATGAGTGGAGCAGTGATCCTCCACCATGCTTTCCACCACGATATTCTCCCTCACTTGGACTCAGAGCAATGAGGTTGGTCATCTACAGATTGATACCTCTGAAACTGTGACACCTTCAGCTGAGTCCATGGAAAACTCTAGGTTTGAGATTACTCTTCAGAGTTATAAGGTTAGGACAAGGAGACAGGCCCTTTATATATCTATGTCAGTGATTCATTAGATGCAGGTTTCTTCACAAAGCTTTGATCTTGGGCAAGGTGATTTTTTTCCAATGAGGCATTCTCTGGGTACAACTGACAGTTGAAGTCTCTCAACAATCAACATTTTCAATATATAAAGGAATCATTCCTTGTTCCTTAAAAGAGGTCAATGGGATAAGACTCATAATATTATCTTGGCATCTCAAAATTAATGTATCCCATACTTAACACTGATACTCACTCTCCTTCTCTCAAGAAAACAAATGATCATCCTGCATTTCCTCTTATTCAGTAAATGGCAACTTCACCATTCCAGATTCTCTGACTGGAGCCTTTCAAGTCATCTATGAACTTCTTTCCCATAGCTCCCTCTCATTTCTAATTGATCAACAAATCCGGTTGGTCCTAGGATTTCAATTTCACTATTTTGCAACATTCTCACTGCTCTTATGTATTTTTCCCATTTGCTGCACCCAGTCAGAGTCTCTATTTTATTTTCTACTGTATCTTCAGTGACTAGAACAATTCTGGAACCATGTACTATATAATCAATAAAGATCTATTGACTTTCAGGTTGATCTGATTTCAAGGAAAGCTGAAACTAACTTTCGAACATGCCATCGATCTCTGGCTTTTTTTCCTGCCCTTATGCTTAGCTCTATGTAGACTTTGAGAAAGTCTTGAAAATAAGGATATAGAGATGCTAACAACCATCTTGTTCCTGCTTAATTCTGAAATGAGCTATTTGGGGTTATGCAGCTTCAAGATGAAGTAAAAGAAATGAAAGAATAGAGTTTTCTGAAAGAAAAGTATCTATTCTAAAGTGATGAAATATAATAAATAATTTCTTGAAAGTCCAAAACAATAATTTAAAAAATCTTGAGCCTATTTAGAAGTAAAAGAACAAATTTACAACAATGTATTACTGTCTTTTTGTGAACTAAGATGAGAGAATATTGATGGAACACTAGGCCTCTTAAAAAAGTGTGCCTCTAGTGCATGTGAATGAGGGAAGAGTCTCTAGTAGCCTTTCTCCATGGCAGATAAAAATTCCTCAAAGCATATCTACCCTTTCTAAGCCTCAGAGACTATCAAAGTGGGGCCAATGAGTGTGCATGCTTTGCTGTCTCAGAAAAGAATGAGGTGTTGGAAAGTGAGAAGACTCGAAATGAATGCTTCAGTCTGCTGAATTTATTATTGTTTGATCTGGTGCACGCAAAACATCCTCAGCAGTTCAGTTTCTGACTCTACCCAAGAAATATAATGAAATGTATCTCTCCAACTGTAAAGTTCACTCTATCTGTACATTCTAATACAAACACCCATTATGATTGCTAAAATGTTTGAATTTGAATTTGGAGAAATCCCAGAGCATGACCAGCTCTTAGCTATTACAAGAGCCTAATTTCCCTGAAATGATTTCTCTCCCTGGCAAGTGTCAGTCCCTATAACTGCTTTGAGCAGCACAAAATATGCTAAAATCACAAGTAAAATCTGTGACATCAGGGTTTGGGGTGTGAGGAAAGGTTTTCAGCTTTGTTCTGCTTCCTAGCAAGCTAAAATTATTTTTAAATAGTGAAACACAAAACTTTTCTCCAGGGATTAAAGAAAAATTCAGCCTAATACTTAATAAGCACTGGCACCCTCCTCTTTACAGGTTACAGACTCACATGCAACTTCGTGAACTGTAGCTGATCTGTAACCCTGGGCTTCATATTCTCCATTCTCCTGAGTTTAGATTAACTGTAAATACTCATTTCTTATTTTAAATGAAACTTTTTTTTTTTTCACCTGAAATATTCTGCAATGTAAGGATTTGTGACCTGTAATGGAAACATTTTGAGAGGCTTGGGAAATGATACATTAGACATTAACTAGAATTTTTGACTCTATCGACCTAGAAAAAACTCGACAGAACAGGGGAGGACTATAGAAAGTAGTGAATATGTTTTGAGTAGCAAATGGTTGGTTACAATCCTCTGACTACAGGAAACTTATGGCTCAGATTTCAAGAGTCAATTTCAAGAACTTTCTGTGATATATAAATATGTATATATATATATATTGTTTTTTTTAATTGGATTAGGGACCGGATGATGAATTTTGAAATTGATTTAAAGCAGTGGATCTCAGCCAGGGGCAATTCTGGACCCCTGGAGACATCTAGCAAAATCTATAGTAATTTCCATTTGTCACAAATAAGGAATAGGTCCTACTGAAAACCAGTGGGTAAAGGCCAGAGATGTGTTAAACATCCTAAATGCACAGGACATTTCCCACAGCAAAAAATAGTCCGGTCAATACTCTAGTTCAACACTGATAAATCTGAGACAGAGAAGTATGATCACCAGAGCAATAAGGCAGGCGGACTACAACATCTTCGTTTTTAATGAAATTTCATAGAAAACTCCTAGGGGGTTGCATATAGCAATGAAGCCATCTATATTCTGGAGTTCTGGACAAGAGACACTTCAAATCAACTTTTTTATTCCCTATTTATTGCAGTTTTAAAATTTATTTTTGTCCATATTAAAGGTGTGATTCTTTTCAGTTTTCTAGATGATATTCAACAGATTTATCCTTTTTTCATGGGTGGGGGATGGGTACCAGGGATTGAACACAGGGACAATTAAGCCACATCCCCAACCCTTTTTACATTTTTGTTTTGAGACAGGGTCTCACTAAGTCACCTAGAGTCTTGCTAATTTGCTGAGGCTGCCTTGAACTTGTGATCCTCTTGTCTCAGCATCCAAAGTCAATGGGATTACAGGCATGTGCCACCATGCCCAGCATATTTTTCTTAATCTCTTTGAATTCATCTTTAAGGAAATGTTTTATTCATTTCTACCTGTAAATTGTGGTAGAACAAAATCTTAGCAGATTAAGAGCTGACAGGCTATGGTTTTTCATGCTGACATATAGCAGCTCTGCTTACTGACATTTAACCATGGAGGTTTGCAGCAATTAACAGGTACCTACAACAGATACTTGTGTAAGCTTGGCGGGTCTCGGTGGGACCAAATGTAAGCTAGGCGGGCTTGGTGGGCTCGGCGAGCACATTTAGCGGCCAAATAAAATGGGACAGAAAGTGGCCAGAGCAAGCTTTATTGAAATTTGGCTCTCAGGCGAAATTCCCAGACCCCCCGGGGTATAGGGACCCGGAGAAAATCGCATGTGACCCTGGCTGCTCAGGGTTTTTATAGACTGGGATGGGAGGGGGGTCCTGTTGAGTGAGAGGTGGGTGTGAAGGGTCAGTGGAACTTTCCATCCACCTTGCTGCGAACTTTCTGGTCACCTTTTGGTGAGCTGGTCTTTGTTCCAGCTGCTCAGCTGTGCCCCCTACAGTCGCCTAATTTCCGACCTATCATCTTGCATTAGCAGAAGCAGGAAACAATAACAGAAGTATCCTCCTTTAGGCTTAGTATAATAAAAGTCCCTTAGCTATATGAGCTGAGTCCCTAGGCTGTTGACAAGCTTGTTCCCATATAAGGAATGTAGAATGTACCCTCCAATAGAATTGCACCAACTCCCTTGCCTTGATGTAGTACAAACTTGCTTAGTATAAAACTAAAGGCCCTGCAGCACTCAGAGCTCAGACTTCCGGAATTATCCCTCTGGGTTGAGGCGCCACTAATATAGTGTTGCTTCCAGATCTGTGTCCTGATCATGTCCCCCTACAAAATGCTTTTTAACAAGGAGCCTAGTAGGTTAGAAGACAGGTGTAGGAGAAGGGAGGAGGGAAGGATGAGGGAGGCATTGGGGGTGAAATTGGTCAAATTAGTTTTTATGTATGCCCAAATATGCCAAAATGAAACCTACCATTCTGTATAATTAATATGCACCAATAAAAAAATACTTAAATGATCTTTCAGCAAACATTTATGACTGCAGGTGAAAGTAAGAGCTTTTATTTGCTTCATGCCAGAAGAGTATTGTATGTTTTTATAATCTATAATACTGCTCGACTTCAAAAGTTTTGGTGGGTCTTATTTGTTGGTTTCCTCTTTATTGAACAGAATTAAAAGATTCTGTTCTTTCTGAAGTAATGTGAGAAAAGGACTAATTTGAATTGTGAATTGAACATGGAATGTTTGCTCCAGCAACTATCTAATAGCTGCCGATATGTTCATAGCAGTCGTCAGTACTACCTTTAGTAACTTGGCAATAAATGATTCTCACTGTGTCATTTTTTTTAAATAAACCTCATTTATTTCATGTCTTGAAGCTGTTCATTGCTGCACATACTGCAAGTTCTTGTTGATTAAAGCTTAAGTATTCAAATGTCATTGTTTCTCTGATATTTTGATGAATAGAAAAGAACAAAACCATGTTACTGAGGAATACACTCAACAAACAGTTAATCTGTGTCCATTTTCTAGTGAAAACAACAGGAGACCCAATTGATCTTGAGGAATGCCTATGGTGTTTCTACTGCTAACTGGCAGGAATTAGTTGATTTGCAGCTGAGAAAACAATTTATTTTAGATTTTAAAAAAACAATATTTGCATTAGAAGAGTCACTTAAAAAAACTGACAAAATGATAAGTTTCTTGTTCTCATTTTTAATACTTTATTAAAATGGAGATTCACAAAATTCAATAGTAGTTTAACAAAGAAAATAGGGGAAAAAGATGTTCTTTTCATCTTTTTGTTTTTCCCCACTGACACAGTACCTTACTCATACAAAAGAGCAAAAAAAATTTTTTTAAAAGCTTCAGATCCAGGAACCATAACTTTTAGAGATGGAAGAAAATTATCTTAGAAATGAAGGTTGACTCCACTGTTAGAATTAATTACCTAAAAAAGATAGTTCATTCTGATTTGTAAACAAATAGTTAAAAAGAGCAGCAAAACTCAATTGTCCTAATTTAACCAGTGCATGCTGGGTGATTTGGAAATACAAGCTGTCTTTGTGAGTCAAGCTAGAAAATTCAAAGATTTAATGCCAAAATTATCAGGCTGAATAGACCAAGATGTGTGTGCTTCTTTTTCCTTGTTTAGTTTTATTATTAAAAAAAATTCACATATTCATAGATGTAATCATGTGTACATTATTTCTTTAGTATGCAGCTTGTTTTCTTTCTTTCTTGATTTATTGGCAGTGCTAAGGATTGAACCCAGGGTCTCACACATGCTCAGTAAGCTCCCAACCTCCAAGCCACATCCCATACCTGCAGTTTTATTTTTTTATCTTCCATTTTTGCTTTATTCCCTGTTTCCTTGTCTACTTACTCTAGATAATTCCCCAGTTTTTCTGCTCAAGATAACCCATATTTACGACCTAGTAACTGTCTTCCGATGTTTGTTTTCTTTCATGGCCATATATAATTAATTATATGAGGTACATATGTGTTGATATATATGCTTATATATTTACAAGTAACCTACACATACTCACAATTCACATATAGGTGGTTTTGCCATTGTCATAAGTATGCATGAATATTTTTCTACATTAATTTTTCCTTTGTAACACTATAAAATTTCCAGAAAAGATGTCAGAATTATGTAAAAACTTTTGAGAATAAGTTACCATGACCACCAAATGCTTCCATTTATAATTGCTTTAAAAAGCAGTCTCCTAGGGCTAGGGAGATAGCTCAGTTGGTAAAGTGCTTGCCTTGCAGGCACAGGACGCTAGGTACCGTCCCCAGCACCGGAAAAAAAAAAAAAAAGGCAGTCTCCCATACAAGTATAATTCAGTCATTAAAATCAGGAAATGATTTTGATAACTTACTTTGGTCTAACCCTCTGATTGCGTTCAACTTTGACCAGTTCCTCTCATAGTATTCTTGACAGTCAGATGATTCAATCCAAGGTTGTATGCCTACTTTAGTTGCTGTATTTCTTCAATCTCCTCACTCTGAAACAATCCTTCCTTGACTCTCATGACCCTTACACGTATGAAGTTTAAAGTCTGGTTATTTAGTACAATTTCCCTTCATTTAAGTTAGTTGATGCTTCTCCATGATTAGGATTGTTGGGTTTTCCGCAAGCATGACTCTGAAGTGATGCTGTATTCCACTTATTGCATTTTATGTGGTAGTAGAGAGCTTTAGTTTATTCCATTACAATGAGTGCTATAATTGATATCTTCATTGAAGTTAATTTTCAAAGTACTATCCTGACATATTTTGAGACTATGTAAATATTTATTTTTCAATCACTTTTCCCATTATTTTAACATCTATTGATGTTCCTTGACTGAATTAATATGAGCATTGCCAAATGATGATTTTCTAACACCATGATTTATTCAACATTTATTGGTAGGTATTTAACCCTTTGTTTCTCCCTCATGTATTTATTCTTTTTTTTTTAACTGATATCAATCTGAAGGCATAGATTTCAGTTTTCTTTAAAGAATTACAAGCCATTTATCTCAATCAGCTCAGAGTGCTATAACAAAATACTGTTAACATACAACAAAATAACTAAGCAAAATGCTGTTTCAAAATGTAAATTTGTGGCTTAACAACAGATATTATTTCTCAGAGTTCTTAAGTCTGGGGTGTCTGAGATCCAATTGCCAGCATGGTCAGTTCCAGCAAGGGCTCACACTCCTGCATCCTCACGCTGGTCCTCTTCCTATAAAGGCACTAATGCCACCACAGGGCTCCACTCTCATGGCCTCATCTAACACAACTTTCAAAGACTCTGTCTTCTAAAATTGTCATATTGCTAGGATTTCCTGGTCTGATTTTTGAGATGGTGTGTTCAATACATATTACTAATAACATCATTAGTTATTTTGGCGTTTAAATTGTCCCTGAATTGTTCTGGGTGTGTCTATTCAAATAGATTCCTGTATCTTTTAAACACACCCCCTGCATTGTTTGAACACACTTATGTTATAATTAATAACATAATTATTGTGATTTATTATCTGGTTCAACAAGATACTTTGGACTCATTTTACTTTTCCTTTCCTTATCTCAGTCCTGGATTTAACCATTTCTCTAAAAAGCTCTGTTTTTTCTAGAAGAGAATTTATGTGTACACACACTTCTCTTCTGTTTCAAGTTTGAATGTTAGACATATGGAATAGGAATGATAGAGAACATAGCACTTTTTTGTTAAGTGTAAATACATTGGATTAAAATACAAGACAAATCTGGGATATTCTACTTCATTCAGTGCAGTAAGTTTGCCCTTCCCATCGCAGGAGATGCCAAGACAGGTCCTTCATACCTTGCAGAAGTGAGAAAGACAGAATTTTAGGTTTATTCTGTGACTCTTAAAATTCAAGGAAAAATCAGTATGTCCTGTACATTTCTTTCCTGGAATGTGAATACTACTATTTTTAGATGAAAAGTGAAAGTCCTTATATTCCCTAAATACATTTCTTTTTCATTTTTTCAGATTTTTCTCATTTATTTCTCTGTTTAATAACATAATTATTGTGATTTATTACTTTTCAAGAACCAAATTACAAATATGCATTTTGTTCTTTTCATGGCAAAATTATCTTTAGTATTTTTCTTTTTAATTAGTATGTAATAATTGTACATATTTATGGGGTAACCTCTGGTAATTGAATACATATGTAAAATGTGTCATGATCAAAGCAGGGTAAGTAGTATTTACACTGCTTATTGTGACTTTTTGTTCGGAAACCTTGAGCTCCTCTCTTCTAATTCCTCATAAAATACATAGTAGGATTTTGTGATGTGTGGTCACCTGTGCTGAAGAACACTAGAATTTATTCCTCCTATCTAAGTGTGTTTTAGGACTAGTCATCCAACCTCCCTCTATGCACCCTCCCTCTAGTAAACACTACTCCACTTTACCTACTTTGAGACGAAATTTTAACTTTCACATCTAAGAGAGAATATGTGGTACTTGTCTTTCTATGTAAAACTTATTTTACTTAGCATAATGTCCTCTAATTCTGTCCATTTTGCCACAAAGTCCTTGATTTCTGTATTTTTTAAGATGTAATAACATTCCATTGTGTGTATGGACCATAGTTTATCTATGCATCCACAGATAAGTCCAGAATTTGATTCCAATTCTTAGCCATTGTGAATGGTACTGTAATAATACGGGAATGCAGGTATTGCTTTGATATGCTGATGTAATTTTTCTTTGGACTTACACTCTGAAGTGGAATAGATGGAACACATTGTAAACCTATATTTAGTTTTCTGAACAACTTCCATACTGTTCTTCAAAATAGCTGTAGTAATTTACATTTCCAGAAGTAATATATGAGTGCCTTTTTTTCTAAATCTTTGCCAGCATTTGACATTTTTTCTCTTGCAATAATAGTCATTCTGACTGTAGCAAGTTACTATCTCACTGGAGATTTGGTTTCATTTTTCTGATGACTAGTAATGTCCACTATTTTATCACACATTTACTGTATATTTGTACACCATTACAAAAACTGTCTATTCAGATTATTTACCCATTTTTAATTGGTGTTATGGTTTGGATGTGAGATATCCCCAAAAGCTCACATGTGACACAATGCAAAAAGGTTCAGAGGAGAAATGATTGGATTTTAAGAGTCTTAACCCAGTGAATTAATCCCCTGATAGGGATTAACTGAGTGGTAACTGAAGCGGTAGGATGTGGCTGGAGGAGGTGGGAATTGGGGTGTGGCTTTGGGGTATATATTTGTATCTGGCAAGTAGAGACTTTCTCTATTTCTTCATCATCATGTGAGCTGTGTCCCTCCATCACACTCTTCTGCCTTGGTGTTCTGCCTCAACTCCAGCCCAGAGGAATGGAGCCGGCCTTCTATGGACTAAAACCTTTGAAACTATGAGCCTCTAAATAAACCTTCTTCCTTAACAGTTGTTCTGGTCAGGTCCTTTAATCACAGCAGCAAATATACTGACTAAAACAATTAGATTTTGAGGGAAAGATAAAAGTGGACAACTGTGTCTTGTTCCATATCTTACAAAAATACTTTCAATTTCACATGTGGTATGATTTTGGCTGTAGGTTTGTGTCATATATAGCTTTTGTTATGTCGAGGTACTCTCCTTTAGTACCTAATTTATTCAGGGATTTTACCATAAAGGATACTGAATTTTATTAGATGCTTTCTCTGCATTTTTCAGATGATCATATAATTTTGTCATTTATTCTGTTGCTGTGATATATTACATTTATTAATTTGTGAATGTTGAACCATCTTTGCCTCCCTGAGAACTCTGGAATAGATCCTGCTTGTTCATGGTAAATGAACTTTTGCAGGTGTTTTGGATTTAATTTCCTTAAGACTTCAAAGAGATATAGCAGAACCATGTTTTCATGAAGAGCTTGGTTTTTGTTTAAAAAAATGATAATGGAAAGAAGTTTAGGGTATAGGAGACTTTGCTAGAAATAGAAAATGAATCCTAGAGGGCATAGAGTTTGGATTATGCTTCTATATTTAGTAGTTTGCAAACTTTGGTAAGTCCTTTAACTTTTAAGTTTAAGATTTTATAATCCATAAAGTAAGGATCATAATTCTTGCCAATTAAAATTGTTTCAAGGATGGAGATGGGATTAATAATGTGTATAAAGAGACAAATATTGGAACTATCATTATTCAAATGGATTGTTTTTAATATTTCTACTGTTAAATTTATTTTGTTGTATGTTTCTGGAGACATACACAAAATTAGAATTGCATATCCATTTTAGAGTTTGTTAAATTCTTTTGTGTTTCTATATTACCAATTTTGCACGACAAAAAATTTTGAGGCAAAACCATTCATGGATCATGTCAAATCTGACCAAAATCTAGATACTTGTCCTTTCAAGCTTTCCTAATTTACAAAAATCTCCCTGGGTGGGACAAGTAAAAGTATATTTACTTTTAATCTGCATTAATTTCTAAATAAAAATACACTTATTTTTAAACACTCCATTTCAAATACAGTGAGCAGAGACTCTGCTATGCTTTCTTAGTCTAAAGCATTTGATTTGACCTCCTAGGCAAAAAATCTTTAATCAATACCAATATCCCAAGTGCTATTCTCAACCTTCTTATACTTTGAAGCATATTTGTTTTTTCCATCTATATTAAGTTACATTTTCAAATCTCATATTTGCACATTACATACCTTCTTATTTACTTTATATTTTGGAATATTAAATAAACTTTAACTTAACCTTATTGGGAAAAGGGAATTTTGATTGAATCATAAATGGCTAATAACAGTCCTTGACATATATGGAAGACCTATATTAATTCATACTGATATATATATATATATATCATAAATACTATTATTTTATTAAAAGGCTAACAGTTTAGCACCAGGAGTACATGCACACAGTGTTGAAAACACTGCTGTCCTGAATTGAAACTTCAATTCGTACTCATTAGTAGTTTAATAATTTAAATCAAAACATATGCAAAGTGAGAAAAGAAAAATAATCTGAATCTGTTTTTATCTCTTTTGGAATCCCTAAGGGCTGGTACTTTGTCTTAATATTCTATGAAAAGCGTAGAATCATTCTGTGTGCTTACAGTCCACCCTACCAGATGGCATTTGATAACTGTGTTATCTTTAACATGGACAGAATATTAGAAGGTTGTTCCCTTTAAAAATTTCTTTAAATGACTAAGAAAATTGCTTATTTAAATAACTACTTTTGTGTACCCTGTTGATCCTTCTGAAAAATTGGTGACTCAGATTCAGATGCATTACATGATCTGATGGAATTGACTAGAAAGAGAAGATGTTTTGCTTTTTTAAAGTTAATTTTCAACCTTCAAGCAATAATGAAAGAAAAACCTAGCTTACCTTAATCATGTTCTTAAATTATGTATCAGCAAACCAAAGACCAAATTCTAGTACTTTCTAGCTATTCATAGTAAGCATCTCTCAGTGCTTTCACCTGAGGTTAAAGGCCAAATAAAATCAAGTAGGTGTATTCAACCTGCCATCTGAGCCATGCAATTCCTCACTAACAAGCAGGTTTCTTGCTCCTGGCCTTTGCATTTACTGTGTCCTCTGCCTGTTCTTTTCCTCATCACTTGCTTTCTCAGCTACTTCAGGAAATCACCAAAACTTCACATTTTCAGTAAGCCTGTCCTGAACACTTCTATATAAAAGCAAAATAATCACCCTACCCTCCCTATATGTTCTTCCTGAATCATTGTATATTTTATCAGCACATAAGAATATTATAGCTATATGTTTTAATTTGTTCGTTCTCCTCCGCTACAATGTGAGTTGCACTAGGGTAGACTTTTCAAATGTGCCCTTCATTGCTGAAGTCCCAGTGTTTAACACAGGATCAATTTTTTACAAATATTTGTTGAAGTAATGACTGCATCCTGTAGGTATTATTGTTATTATGCTCATTTGTATTTAGGCTCCTGACCTAAAAATAGATAGTATAACCAATTCTGGAACCTGGGTGGCTGGCTCCAGTGCGTTCCAGTAAACTCTCTGATAAACCCAAAGAAGACAACTGCTCTTATACTCCTCTCAAATCTTGAAGAAGGGGCTCAGATTTTACTTCACTTATCAAAATAAAGATATAGGAAATGTTTTTACCCTAAGGAAGATGAAACAGTTACTACTATGTGTAGATTAAAAAAAAATGTATTATCCAGTTAAGTAAATTATAGAAACTGTAAAGAAATGGTGGCAGAAATCATAATGTAATTGAAGACGTCTGCATTTTCTATATTTACCAATGAAGTTACTAGAGGCTTAAATGAGATAAGCCATGTAAAATTTTAATATAGTTTCTGATATAGGGTATGCAGTTATTCTGAGATGACCATTTAGCCTCATTAAAAATATTTTAAAATATTTGTAGAAATATATTTAGGGTACATATATGCAAATAATCAAATTTTTATACTTGAAGCATCATTGCTTCTGTTCCTATTTCCAGTTATTCCTTCTATGCATTCTTTCTCCCCTTTAGAGATTAGTAAATAGTGATATATGTTGTTCACACAACTAATGTATATTATAGCTATATTAGAGATATATTTCAAACTCTGATGTAGCTCATACCACTCCTTTTAGTTTTTTGACAGAGAAATAACAAATCTTCCCTAATTATTTTATTATTTGCATCAGACCCTAAAATGAAAATAAAGGACTTGCTGACAGGGTCAAAAGAAGAAAATGATCAAATAAGAATTTTATTCTAAATCCTGGGTTTTCAAATGTTTTTTATGGACCCAACCTCATTTAAGAATGAAGCATGAAAAACAATAAATTATTAGAAGGAAGACTAGTAGAATAAAAGAAGAGGAACAGGAGGAAGGAGGAGGGAAGGGAAAGTAGAAACATTAGTAATTAAAATGGAACAAATTATATTCCATGCATGTATGAATATGCCAGAGTGAACTAACTTCACTACTATGTATAATTATAATGCATTAAAATAATTAAAAAGTGTGGTGGCATATACCTGTAATCCCTGCTACTTGGGAGGATGAGGCAGGAGGGTAGCAAGTTCAAGACCATCTCTGTTATTTAATGAGATGCTCATAACTTAGGAAGAAACTATCTCAAAGTAAAAATTTAAAAGGACTGGGGATGTGACTTGGTAGTAAATTATCCTAGGTTCAATCCCCTGTTCAAATAATAACAGTAACAATAATAATAATAATGCAAATCAAATTGACCATATATGTAACTGTTTAAAAAAATAATGGAGTATGCATGATATTGATGCACTGTTTAATAGCTTGAGGTATTTAAATGGTACAATGAAACTGAAAAAAAAAAAACAAAAAAAAAACTTGTTTCCCTCAGCACAAAATGAGGACTTACACAAAAAAATTATACAAAATTCACAATGCTTTCATTCTACAAAAAAATTGCTTAGTAGAATAGATCTTATACTTTAAAAGATTCAACCTAAATCTGGACTTGTAATTTTTTATGTAAAACTATCTTTCTTCAAAATATATTTCTTCTAACTTTCATGTAAACATAAGATGAAAAATTGTTCTTCAAGGAAAAAAAATATCTACACACTAATGAACAAAAAAGAACTCCATAATATCTGTAAGAGTAGAACAAGTAAATATGTCTAAAAGGGGAAAGCAACAGAGAATGTTCAGTGAAACTTTTTAGTAGTAAAATACAGTGTACAGGCATAGCATAATTCAGTGTTTTTTAAAAAAGTCTAGCTTAGTGTCATTATTTGTAGTTTCACTTTATCTTTTTTTGCTAAGAGCAAAAACCAAGAGGTAAATACTAAGAATCTACTATCAGTTCCTCTGTATAACTTTTTTTAAATGTTATATTTTTCATTATTTTCTACTCTTATCCTCTCACTATAATTAATTTAATGAAATTTAAAGTTTAGATTCAGAGGTTCAGACTTACATAGAAACTTTCAAAGATTTTTGCCTTGGCTTATTATTTCCTTGTATTTTATAATTTTCATTCAATTGTGTGTGTGTGTGTGTGTGTGTGTGTGTGTGTGTGTACAAGGACGCAATGGCATTTGCCCAAAAGAAATAAAATTTTGCCTAGAAATAATGATTTTAAAAATTTTTTTTACTTAATTAGAAATTGAGCATAGTGAGGATTCAGGGAAAAGGGAAACTGGGCCGCTAGTAGAGAGGCTGTTCCTGCAGTCCACAAGGAGGATGGCATTAGAGAAGGATTTCAGACACAACCAGATTCAGCACATATTTTAGACAGATCCAAGGGAGTTTGCTGATGAGTTCATTTGGGCAATAATAGGGAGCATTCAAGTTGAGAGTAGGAGACCTGAGAAAGTAGGAGGATGGAGTTGCACCTCTCTACCCAGTTGATGAAGCAAGGAAAACAACAAATTCTTGTTTATTTTTTATTCTGTTTTGTATTTTGAAGCTGGTTAGGGGCAGAGAGGGAATGATTTAAAAGAATTCCCAATGACCTTTTAGGTTTCCTGTCAACTCCAGGGAAATGCCTTTCAGGGGAGGGGTGGTATCTATGCCTGATCGATAACTTATAAGTAAAATTCTTCTAGAATTTATTGAATATTTCTCCTCTCCCTAGGGACATGCTCAGACAAATCCCTTTCACATCCCTCATATATCATCCAGATTACTTTCTTCATCCATGACTGCATAAGGTGACTAAATGGCTTATTTGAAAAGGAAATTATTGAATGGTTTTGAAGGTCAAACTCTAGACTTCATTGCCACAGAACTGGATATATGTGTGCAAATCCAAAATTCAACCTCAAAAGCTATAGGTTTTATCTTCTATCACTTAGTAAAGAATAGAAGAAAATAAATTCAATGTTTATTGAAACTTTACAAGATGCCAGAGGTTAGTCTGTAGACCCTGATACACACATACACACACACAAACACACACATATAATTTCAATTAAAACACCTCAACGTCTTTTAACATTAGTATTGTTGTAGTCCTTTTTATATTTGAAATTGGGAAACAATCATAAAATTGATAAGTGGAACTTAATTTTGAATTTAGACTCTTGTTTTCCAGATTCAGGAGTCTTAATCCAAGTTTTACCAATTTAAATATTATCTTGATATATTTTGAGCAGAACAAATGTGCTTAAATATTTTAACACTGTAATCTTCATGTGGCATTTAATACATTTGTTTGAATTGTAGAGACAGACTCTAAAATAAATAAGTTAGTTAAATTGAATTACATACAGAAACTTTAAGAAAATCATTACTGCATTTTCCAGAAAGGTAAGACTGTACTTTTAGAAATACCAGGATCACAATCTAGCTATTGTGAATTGAGCTTCTATAAACATTGATGTGTCTGTGTTACTGTAGTATGCTAATTTTAAGTCCTTTGGACATAAACTGAGGAGTGGGATAGCTGGGTCAAAAGGTGGGTCCAAAGTTGTATCCCATCTGTGTAGAGTGAATCAAAATGAAGTCTGTAAAAATTTTTTAAAAATTAAAAAAAGAAATACTGGGATCAAATATAAAATTCTTTATTCTACATCTTGCTATTAGTCCATGTTCTAATCTTTGTGTTTTAAAAACATAATGATATTTTGTGCAATTAGTATAAATCTTCTATAAATTAGTTGATAATTGAATTATATTTTCTTTCTGAAGGCAACTGATCGAGAGGGAGACCCAATAACATATGCCATTGAGAACGGAGATCCTCAGAGAGTTTTTAATCTTTCAGAAACGTAAGTTCAAAATGAAATGATTTATAACTTGACTTTTTTGTTTAGTGTTAAATATTGTACTATTAGCAAGAAAACAGACTTCTAATCAAATGCTTTCAGCTGTTTGTAGTGTTATTTTACGTTTTTTTTCTATGAATGTTAATGAGAGCTGGGAGGTTAATTCTGAATCCAGAAATCTTACTCGGGAGATCATTTATTTATTTTAAACATTTTTACTAAGTAAGATCTACTGAGGTGGAAATATTTCATTTACAGGCATAACCTGGGATTAATTAGATGACTTTAAAGCTGTCAGCTAGTCATAATGACAAGGACATTTTTACAAAGAGTAACTTAGCACTAAACTGTTCATTCAAAGGGAATCTCATAAGTTATGTTACATACACATGTAAGATGAAATGTAAGTTCATTCTTTGATTTCAGATAATGAGATAAGGTTTAGATAAGTATCACTTAACTCTGAAAACATCAGAGAAATTTCACATAACTATCGAGAAAACTGGGAGCAATTTGACACTGAAAGAAAGCATTTAGAGTTCCAGAAAGATCATTTGCTTTCCTTCTGCAATATCTAGGTGTTGCTCTGACATCTCATGTGTTTGTTAAAGAGTTGTGCTTGATGACTTCTGGCATTTTGTTTGTGAGTGTGTTTTACTCACTGGAAGAATGGAAATGCAAACTTTACCCTTGATTATAAAATGAGAACCTTTACAAACAAGCTAATCACTGCTTCTGTGTCTGGAACATGTGTTACATAATGCCAAATCAAAACAGCCATGTGTGATTTCCTGAGTCTTTTGAGGAACACCTGCAATTTCACATTGAATAAAGTTTTAGAACCACGAAGGAGTAATGCTGGGGAAACTGAACACAACAACAGTATTTTTTACACTTTTACATTCCAAAGACAAATAAGCTTCTATTTAAAAAATGTTAAGTCTTAACCATTTGAAGTTTCCCCACAGGGACATCAAAATCCTAAATTAGCTACCATTTATCATTATTATTAAATAAAGAAAACTATTTAAAAGGGCACCATAATGGTAGTACTAATGTGAAAACAGACATAGATAGCTGGGATAGACTTAAGAATTCAGATGTCATTTCTAATATTTAGTGTCAGTTGATTTCAAAGTTGATCCAATCAGCAAAGAAATTTCTTTCGACTAATGAAGTTGGATCTTTGCTTTACACCATCCATGATAACTAAGTGAAAGTGAATTTCAGGCCTAAATAGAAGAGATAAAACTAGCTCTTAGAAGAAAATTCAGAAGGAAATCTTTATTACGTGGATTAGGCAATAATTTTTAGATATTAAACAATATGCATAAATGATTTCTGAGAAGACATACTGCATTTCATCAGTTTTTAAAAAATAAAGTTTTTCAAGTGGCAACATCATGAAAGTAAAAGACAACCCAAACACATCATAAATTTTAAATGAGTATGATACAAATCATGTACTAAGAATGCATAAAGAACTATTCCAACTCAAAAATAGAGAATTCAATTAAAAATGGTAAGTAATTTGATTACACATTTCAGCAAAAAATATATGAAGAGTTAATAAGCAAATGAAAATAGTCTCATAGTTGCTAGTCATTATGGAAATCAAGATTTAAAGTCTATAAAGATTATTCACTTACTTACACTTACAATGAAAAAGAAATGCAGTAGCAGTATGGGTAAGAATGTGGAGACACTGTAATCCTCATATATTTCGGATGGGAATGTAAAATATACCCTTTGGAAAAAGTATGTATTATTAGAATGTATTATATGATTCCTTTCATATGAAATGTCCAGGTTCAGCAAATCTGTATAGTCTAAATGTAGACTAGTGTTTTTTTTGAAAATGGGGTCGGGAAAGGAGGAGGAGTAGAATGGAATCATGGAATTTGTGACCAATCATGTCAGCCTCCTTTCACTTCACCTAATGTTTCCGAGATTCTTCTATTTAGCATCATGCATCAGTTCTTCACTGCTTTTCCTTTATGCCTAATATTCCATTTTATGTGTAAACAACTATTTATTCATTCATAAATTAATACACATTTGGGTTTTTTTGATTCCTTTGAGTTATTGTGAATGCTGCTGTTATGAGCATATATGCATGTGTTTAAGTATGTGTAATCAGGGTTTGGGGAATATATACTCAGGAATAGAACTGCCAGTACTGTTAATATATAAACTTGCAAAAATTATTACTTCCCTAAATGCAACCCAGTGTATCCTGGCTCACCTCCATCCAGCTAGTAGTAAGATTCCTCCTTGCCAGGTATTTCTGGAATTTCAAAAAAGGATGCTTCTATGTACCCATAAACCAGTCTTGGAAATCAACAAAATAAAACAAGTGGAGTTACTGGGTCTCTGATTTTGATTGATTATCTGTAACTCACTACATGTGGTATGAATTATTGAAATTTCACTACTACATTAAAAAGCACTTATGTTAAAATGAAGCATTGTTATCAATCAGAAACAAACTGTTTTATACCTTAGAAATATTTTAGTGTTTTATTAATTATGATAAACTCTACCTCATGTACATATATGACTATATAACCAATGTGACCCTACAATATGTACAATTAGAAAAATGAGAAATTATACTCCATTTATATACGATTTATCAAAATGCATAAATGCATTCTACTGTCATGTATAACTAATTAAAACAAATTTAAAAAAAAAAAAGGTAAACTTTCTTCCACAGTAGATGCTTGTTAGGGCTTCATGAAAATGTCATGTGCAGTATCAGATTTTAAAATCTAGGAAATTCATGTTGAACTTGGTTTAGAAAGCAATGCAAATGATCAAACTCTTAAAAAGAATTACATTAAAGAATAAAACATTAAATATTTGACAGCATTTTTCACAGATAAAAAGAAATAGTACTAAAAATTTTCTAAATATAATTCTTTACTAAATGCTGCTCATAGTCCATTATATATAAGTTAAATTGAGTCCTAAATTTTAAAAAATAACTTACAAATTTGTTACTATAGCAACAGAAGACTTTGTATTTATATTACAAAATGAGAGACTAATTTACTAATTATATTTTGCTAGAAAGAATGTAAAATATAAAACCTGATTCTTCTTTTGAAAATAATTATGTATTTAAATGTGGTTATGCAAGAAAATAATAGAAATAATATTACAGAAATAACAATAATATCTAAAATTTTAAAAATTCTCTATTTCTGGTTTCCTACAAGGACCTTGTATTATTTTGAAATTAGAAAGAAAAAAAATGTAAACTTTTATCCATAAAACTTGTCAAGATAAAATTCAAATATTTTGCAATTCCACAATGAGCACATGTGTGACAATGAATGAAAAGGTTATATTGATTATTTATAAGAAACCATTTCTTGACTCAAAGAATTGTGAGACTGCTAAGGAGTAATGGAGTATTTTACTTTTGAAATAATCACAAATAAGATAGATACCTTTCTTCCAGGAATGAATTAAGCATAGTTTAGTTTTATTTGATATTTTCTCCCTAGAAGCTAGAGAATCAGCTCACTATCTTATTCATTTTTGCAATTTATCATTGTTTCTGAAAAAGCTTGACAGTCTTAAAAAGCCTTTTTCAATTTTCAACATGAATCCTAGTATTATACATCTTAAGTACTCAAACCATGATTGCTGACAGGGGGAAAAAAAACTGTGAAAAGTGGTTCACTGCAGTAAGAAGACTCAATGTGACATAATATGTTTCTGTGTCTTTCTCTTTTCTCTGCCACTAGCACAGGGATTCTCACCTTAGGGAAAGCACTGGACAGGGAAAGCACAGATCGCTACATTCTGATTGTCACAGCTTCAGATGGCAGGCCAGATGGGGTGAGTATGCTTGGTGGGAAAGGCCTTTCAAAATAGTCTTAAAGAAACTTTGAGTCTTACCATCTTACACTCAAAAAAAAATGTGTGTAACCTTCATGAATTAATCCTTTTTTCACCTGGAGCAACTTATAATTAGCAGAAGTGCTCTTTTCTCCAAAGGGCCATTTCAAAAAGATGCGTGTACACTCTGAATCTGTTCTGACATTGCAACCTTTGACCTGCCAGAACAGATACTTGTGATTATCATTCTTGCCCAGCTTACATGAAAATGAAATCTCCTTTCTCCTAACAAATATTTCATTGTGTCTCACTGGAGCAACACTATGAGATGTGTTCTCACAGTTTTTCTATGTTGAAACCTCTGTCCCTTGTTATCAATTTTGCAGAGAGAGTTTGGAAATGGTACTGAGGAAATTGATTTGATTGATTCCGTAGGCATTTGTTAGTATCAGTCAAATCCTAAGTAATTCATGATGATCACAGTGGTTTAAAGGGACCCATAAATTCTTTCCTCTGGATCTAAAAGTCAGTTGAAAGAATAAGTAAACTATTAGTTTTTCTCGAATGTTATTTTGTTCTGTTTTGGTTTATGCCAATGATTATATCTAGGAACTCACACATGCTGGACAAGTGCTCTACCACTGGGCTCCATCCCCAACCCTCTGAAATGTTTTAAAATCACTTGTCTGTGTTCTTTGAACAGCCCTGTTTCCAACCATTACATACTGATTCCTAAGCATTATAATATTCCCATCATTGTCAATTGCTCTTCAACCACCATATCTATGCCATAAGCTAGTTTCGGTTTCCTTTTCTTTAGTCAGGTGATTATAAGCCACGTCAGCACTGATATCTGGAAATAATTCAGAACCAATATAATTGAATAGGCAAAACTCACCCAACTCAAATAGCATATCTCTAGTTTACTTGATATAACTTCTTGGATCTATATAACTCCTTGGCTGGGGCATAATAGAATGCACTCCTCACATTTATTTGAGAATTTGTGAGAAATTTTACCATGATAAAACGTATAAATTTGATACTTGGATAGTTTTAGAATCTTAATTAAAAGTGAGAAAAAATAGGAATAATTCATTGAGTTGGTAATTACAATCCCTAATAACAAGCTATTTGACATTTTCAGGGATTAGATAAAATATTTTGAAGAAAATAAAATATACAGACCACTTTTAGGAAATAGTGGGAACAATTGAACTGCTATAGATAATAATAAAAGATTGAAAAAAATTAAAACCGAAGATTGATTTTCATACATGCAGTGTCCTGATTTTTTATAGTGTATCTGTTACATGCAGGTGAAAAAGTAAGTGAGAGTCTATGGAAGGAAATAGTGAAGAACTTGTTTTGTAATGATGGTGTAATGGAAAACTTGGCTGATCTCTGAGAAATAATTCTAAGGAAAAGGAGAAGGAATTATTTAGTACTAAATAAGGGGGATAATTAGAGGAAGTGAAGTAAAGAGAGAACATTCAGGTCAATGTTACATGGAAAATGTGAAGGATAACAGTTTTGAGATATGTCATATGTAGTAATTGAGAAATTAGTGGCATTAATGTTAGGTAGGACACTTTAAGTCTTATCTTAGTAATAAAATTTCTTAGACAAGGAGTCCTGGGTTATAATTAATGATTTAATTCCCTTTAGGGCATTTTCAGAAATTTGTACATTTCAGTTCTTCTTGGCCAGGTCTTCTATAGCATCTCTAGGTTTCTAATTTCTCAATCTTATGACCATTACAATGTCTCAATATTGATAATAATTTTGATCATAAAGCTAAGAATTTTAGCTTCAAAATATTACTTTTTGAAAAAGAATTAGTTTATTTAAAAAAATTGTATTGAGAATATTGTAGAGAAGGAACATATAGATTTCAAACAAAGAAAAATTTCCTCAGGTAATTTAATCATTTATATAAAATTTTAGGGACATATTATGAATATATTTAGTAGGTTTCTAAAGAAGTAATTACAAAAATAATATTCTCACATAATAGCATTTTAAATAAGCATTTAAACTGTATGCTTCATAGAGTTAGAGCAAAATAAACCATTTAACCTTCATAATCATGGGTTTTAAGGTAGAATTTTCATAAGCACAAACCACAAATGATTGGATTTTAAATAAAATGATACCAACAATTTGTGTGAAACAGGTTGCCAGGGTAAATTTGACATTTTTTTTTTTAAATTTTTTTCATGAAGAGTCACCTCTCCTCCTATCACCTTAGAATGGAGTTGAGAAGAAAGTTCACACTGTATTTTAGGTCCTTATGAAATTGTTTTTTTCAAAATTTGATTTAATGCTCTTACATTTTCCCTTTAATAAATCTACTTTGTTAAGAAGAGTTGAAAAAAACTATTAAATATAATCTATAATTCAATATTATAAGTATTTAAATATCTTTAGCTATCACAAATAATTACAGATAAAATCATACATATTTTACATTTTAATAATTATATTTATTTGAAATTACTACAAATTTGTGAAGTTGTTGAATTCTTTAAGGGAACTACTACTATTCCTTCTTAAAATATTTTCACATTTTTGCTGAAACAAACTTTTTTGAACATTTTACATGTTAGTTTTTTAAACCTTTACATTTTACCTAATCTACTTATAGTAATAACTTGTAAGAAAGTTCTCACATAAATGTATCTTTTTTCTTTAAATAAATATATATCTTTTTAAAAGCATAATGTAATATTCTTTAATTCTAAAATAAACCAAATCCAACTAATCTTATCTAAAAAAACATTTTATGGAAAATCTTACAAATGTTGCTATGTGTTTATGTATATACTTTGATTAACAACCAGTATTAGGATTAGTCTTCAGGATTGTGTCCATGAATAAGAAGTCCAGGCTACATTATCATAATCAAAGCAGCATTTTTTTTCAAATATAAAGAATTTGAAGAGCTGACACTCTGATGCATGCCTGTAATCACAGTGGCTCAGGAGGCTTAGGCAGGAGAATCCCAAGTTCAAAACCAACCTCAGCAATTTAGCAAGACTCTAAGTAATTCCCCAAGACCCTGTCTCAAAATACAGTATCAAAAAACAGTGCTGGGGGGCTGGGGAGATAGCTCAGTCGGTAGAGTGCTTGCCTTGCAAGCACAAGGCCCTGGGTTCGATCCCCAGCACCCCCCCCAAAAAAAAAAAAAAAAACCAGTGCTGGGGATGTTGCTTAGTAGTTCAGTGACCCTGGTTCAAAAAAAAAAAAAAAAAAAAAAAAAAAAGAAAAGAAATTGAAGAAAGGATTCTGGGACAATAACAGAAAGCAGAAAGAATCTTTCTCATCATCTAGACTGCCGCTTGCCGCCGACCAGTGGGACAAACGACACGCACTCTTCAGAAGTTCAAGAAGCAGCTTCTTGCTTTATTCTGATGACACCCTCAATATATAAGCAATCTCAAGCATAAGCAATTGTAATCAGATGCGACCATCCAATCCTATTAAAGGTCAAGCGATCAGGAGCTCAAGCACACATGTAAGATATATCTGTCCATGCGCTAGGCAGCTGAACTAATTATCATACAGCCAATGGTAAACACTTCCTGTTTTTCTCAAGGCATATTCAGCACGCCCTTTGGCTCTCTGCCAGTCACCATCTTTGGATGCATGTGGCGTAACCCTGGGTCCCGGGTCTTGCCCGCCACATTTCCCCCTGTCTGTTTATAAAAGAGACCTTGCCTGTCTTAGGTTGTCCACGGCAGAGCAACATCCTTACCCATCATTGAACAATGAGGCTCTAGCCCTCATTTCCTGTCTTAGGTTGGTATGAGCTCCCCATGAATCTTACCCATCTTAGACTACCGGTCCAGCATATTTAACCAGACTTGGGGGGATGAGCCAGCATCAATTGCGATGAGAGCTTGGGGAATAATGGCTGTTTCTCTGCGCCAATGTCTACGCATTTTGTATAAACACTATATGCACCGAACAGATACAACACAATAAACCTCCCACAGACGAAAACCCAAACCATTCTTTTCCCCATTGAACAGCACATTGGAGAAATGTGGCCAATTGTTGTAAAAATAAGAGGATATAGAATAGAAGAATTGGTAAGGGGTACAGGATAGGGCCACATCTTTACTATCCCCCTTAGTTCATGCGAGTCTCCTCCATTAACTTGGTGAGAAATCACCAACACCATCAGCAGGAGAAGCCTCCTCATCTTCTTCCTGTTTTTGGGTCTCTGTTGAGGCCTTGACCAATCTCTCTGGCACCCAAATTGGCAATTGTGCGTCCTGTGGGAAAACAAACAGATCCTCGGGTCCAGATTAATACCGGATCCGGGCCTTTCCATTGTCTCCATAGAATGTCCTCCCAGAGCACTTGAGGTAGATGTTTTTTATTAGGCTCTGAATGACGGTCAGCAGCCTATCGGCCCTCAGAATGGAGATTTAAAAAATTTAAGATGAACAAGGCAACAGATAATTTGTCTTTTGGGGATCTGTATGATGCCCCTATTCCCCCTTTTTGTTTATAAAGCATGTTTTTAAGCATTAAATGGGCACGCTCAACAATGCTTTGTCCAGTAGGATTATAGGGAATTCCTGTGACATGTTGAATACCAAAGGTGGAACAAAATTGTTTAAAGGCCTGGGACATATATCCAGGACCATTATCTGTTTTAATTTGTTTGGGAACCCCCAGGATGGAGAAAGAGTGTAAACAGTGTGTTATTACATCTTTGGTTTTTTTCTCCAGTATGAACAGAGGCCATAATAAATCCTGAAAAGGTATCAATAGACACATGAATGAATTGTAGTTTTCAAAATTCTGAATAATGAGTTATATCCATTTGCCAAATATGATTGGGCTGAAGCCCTTTTGGATTTACTCCTAACGAGGGGTTAGGAATAAGTGTAGCACATTTAGCACAAGACTTGACTATGTCCCGAGCTGTTGCCTTAGTAATTTTATAGCGTGTATGTAGAGTGGAAGCATTGACGTGAAATTTGGAATGAAAAGTTTTTGCATTTTCAAGCCTATTAAAGATGTGTGGGTCTCTGGTGGCCGTGTCCGTTAAATCATTGTGTAACCTTAGAGGACCTGGAAGGCCAGTATGAGCCTGAACATGCCCAATAAAAAAAGGATCTTTTCTGTCCCAGATAAGTTTTTGTAAGCATTGTAAATATTTAGTAATAGTAGAGGTGAGGGGAATCAGACCAGTTAATTCTAAATTTTGAATAGCATTAACAATGTATTTGCTATCAGAGAATAGGTTAAAAGGCTCATGGTGAGTTTTGAATACTTCTATAGCTACTAATAGTTCTGTTTGTTGTGCAGATAGAGTATTAAACAGCAATGTTTCTGTACCATTATCTATAGTAATAGCACCTGTACCATTTTTTTGATCCATCAGTAAATATAAGGGTAGCTCCTACAATAGGATCTTTTCAGGTGACTTTAGGAAAAATTATAGGATGTTGACTCCAAAATTGGAGAAGAGGATCAGATGGAAAATGATTGCCAAACACAGCAGAAGTACTAGTAAAGACTATAGTCCATGAATTTGAATTATTAATAAGATATCATATCTGACCAGTAGTATATGGAGTAGTGATTGTTGAGGGATGTGATCCAAAGGTGGAAAGGGATACTTTTAACGCCTTAAGGATTAATTCTGCCACAGATTCAGTAAACAAGGATAAGACCTTGTTAGGGACATAATGCATGTGAACCCATAGAATAGGACCCTTTCACCAAAACACTCCTGTGGGTAAATTATTTGTGGCCAAGACAATGAATGATAAAGGCTTAGCTAGGTCAATCCGATCAAGATGAACCTTTTCCATAGCTGTTTCAACAAGCTTGAGAGCTGTTCGAGCCTGAGGGGTAAGCACCCGCTTAGAAAGGGGGTCAGAATCACCTTTAAGAATATCAAACAGGGGGCTCAAACTTGAGGTGGGTTAATGAAGGTAAGATCTAATCCAATTAATATCATCCAAAAGTTTTTGAAAATCATTTAAAGTTCTAAGTTTTTCCACCCGAATGGTAATTTTTATGGGTTTAACCATAGTTGCATTTATGATAGATCCCAGGAAGTTTTTGGTGTCTGTCATTTATACTTTATTAATGGCAATATGTAAGCCCCATCTTTCCAGTGACTTTAGTAAGGAATTATAACATTGCTCTAAGACAGGTTTTTCCTTATGAGCTAGCAAAATATCATCCATATAATGATAGATTAAAAGTTGAGGGTTTATTTGTTGATACACACAGGGGTGAAAATTAATCTGATTACCTTGCCCTTCATATGGTCCTTGGCCTGTCAGCATGTTTAGATTCCATTGAGGATTGCCCGCAACTGCATTAGGTCGGGCAGTATCAGAACATAACTCCTGGTTAGCCACCTTCCATTTTAATATGGCTGCGCTTTTGTTAGGATTGGAAGCCATACCCAGTCCCCTTAAAGTCTGATCTGCCTGTTGAAGTGGCCAGGCTTTGGGCCATTCTGTAATTTTGATAATACTTTTGTCAACCCCAGTATCTAATAAGCCCTCAAAACTTTTGCCTTCTATCACTAACTTTGTCATAGGTCTATCTTTTAAATCCAATGTTAACATGACCATATTTTGGCCAGTAGAACCTAATCCTTTATTTCCCCTAATAATATTCTTTGATGGATTTTGATCATGGCAGCTGGGTAAGACCAACAATTGTGCTATGTGATCACCCTGAGCTATTATGGCTACACCTCTGGGTGAAGAAGCAAGGATTTTTATTTCTCCTGTAAAATCAGGGTCTATAACTCCAGGGACAATATTTAATCCTTTTAAAGCAGAAGAACTCCTCCCCAGAATTAGTCCCACTGTTCCTTTAGGTAATGGGCCGACAACCGAAGTTGGTATTGGTTGTACTCCCATCTGTGGAGTTAATACTACTCTGGCGGAGGCACAGAGGTCTGAACATCTATTCTCTCTTTTAGAAGCTTGACTTGATTTTTCTTCTTTTACAGTTTCTAATATCTTTTCCCCTTCTCTTAACCGTTCTTGAAATTTTGGTTTTTTGGAAGTCAGACAGAAATGAACTAATGTCCATATGGCCACAACAACAACAAACAGAAATGAAACAAGAAAAGGTAACACAAATAACACCTTACACATATTCATTTACTTACAGGACGTCCTTTGCTGTCTCTTGGGACAGCCTTTCATTACATTCCCTCTCTAGGGGAATCTTCCGTTAAAACCTTAAGGCCACCATTTCCTCAAATAGGGAAACCTTCTCATTAATTATGCTAGTGAAACTGTCTTTCACTTCCTTGAGCGCTCACCATTCCCGGTTCGGGACACCACTTGCCGCTTGCCGCCTGCTGCCAACCAGCAGGACAAATGACACGCACTATTCAGAAGTTCATGAAGCAGTTTTCTGCTTTATTCGGACAACACCCTCGATATATAAGCAGTCTCATGCATAAGCAATTGTAATCAGATATTTCCATCCAATCCTATTAAAGGTCAAGCGATCACGAGCTCAAGCACACATGAAAGATATATCTGTCCATGCGCTAGGCGGCTGAACTAATTATCATACAGCCAATGGTAAACACTTCCTGTTGTTCTCAAGGTGCATTCAGCAAGCCCTTTGGCTCTCTGCCAGTCGCCATCTTTGGATGCATGTAACCCTGGGCCCCAGGTCTCGCCCGCCACATAGACAATAACCGCGCTGGGAGAATTTATTAAACATAACTGTTTGGAACTTAGTGATGGCTTGCATATTCCAGGTAAACTGCACTTATTTCCAGTCATTTCTAGCTTTTAGCATATTAGTAGCCACCCATTCACTATCATCACCCCATGGCAGATAGCTATACATGCGCTCCTGAAACAGTCCTCACACTGCTTGCAAAAGCCAGGGTGAATAAGAAAGACTCTGTCCTACAAATACTGGAGATGTGTTCTCTGATCACAGAGGTGCAGCAGGAAGGTTATATTGTTATGGTTATACCTTTCTCTATGATCACAACACCCTCCTCCTCTATCTGAAATGACTTCCAGGGAATTTAAAAGGTCTCTCTCCTCTTATTTTTCTTTTTTCCCTTTTGGGAGCCAACTATTGAAGACTAGAAAAAGCAACCATGCATATGGGAGAAATTAGAAAGTCACCATGCATACCCAGGTTCCAGAAGGGATAGGCTCAGAAATAACAGTGATAGTTAATCGCAGTTACTTGGGAGACTGAAGTAGGAGGATTGCAAGTTTGGAGCCATTCTGGGAAGCAGTGAACTGCCATAAGTAAATAAATAAATACCTGGATAAATAGAGAAATTCTTAGAAGAACTGAAGTTCATATTACTTTACAGACTGAACCTCAGTGAAGATACAGTCTACAACAATAAAAATTAACAAACAAAAAACAAAAAAAGACTCCAAGAAACCCTGCGGAAGGAGAAGAATCTGATTTTAGGGTTATCACATAATTAGATTCAAATATCCAACTTTCAACAAGAAAATTGTGAAGCATACAAATATAGGAAAGTACGATCCATTCAAAGGAAAAAAAAACAAACAAAAAACCCAACCAAAATTGTTTCTGAAAAAGACCTGCTGGATCTACTACACAAGTTCTTTAAGATAGTTCTCCAAGAGATACAAAAAGAAAGGAGGATCTAGAGAAAATTAAAAAAAAAAAAATTGAATAAAATGGAATTATAAATAGAAAATCTAAAAAGATAACAAAAAATTTCAAAACAAATTTCAAAAAGAATTTTCAGAAGAAATTTTGAAACCTAAAATTATTATAATTGAAATGAAAAAATTCGCTGTGGAAATTCACAGGCAAATTTGAGCAGGTTAAAGAATGAATCAGCAAATACGAAGGCAGGCAATAGAAATTATTTAAGTCTGAAAAATAGAAAGAAAAAAAAAGATTAAAGAAAAGTGAACAGAATGTAAGGAATTTGTAGAACACCATCAAGCTGATATGCATATGTATTGTGGAAATTCCAGGAGTGAAAGAAAAATAGGAAAGGATAGAGAATATTTGAAAGTAATAATTACTGGAAATTTCTTAATTTTGATGAAAACCATGAATATATCACCTAAGAAACTCAATGAACTCTGAGGATGAACTCAAAGACACCAAACAAAGATACATTATAATCAAACTACATATGAAAAGCCACGAACAAAAAGAAGATTTTGAAAGCACCAAGACAGTGGTAATTAATCATATGCAAGGGATCCTCAATTAAAGTATAAATATATGTTTCTCATCAGAGACATTGGAAGCCAGAAGGCAAGGACTCAAGAACTTGGCAGAGTGGGGTGGGGGTTAAATTTTGTATCTGGTAAAATTGTCCTAAAGAAGTGAGAGACAAATTAAGATATTCCAATATAAAATATGAAAAAGTTTGTTACCAATAGACTCTCCCTTTGAGAAATGCTAAAAGAAGTATCTCAGACTGGAAACAAAGAACACTACACAGTAACTTGAGAACATATACCTAAATAAAACAGGTCAATAAAGTTAAATACTTGGGAAATTATAACAACTATAATGTTATAATGATAGCATAAACTCCTACTTTTTTCTTCCTAAACAATTTAAATATTTTAAAAATTTAAAAAACAGTTAAAAATATTAATCCGAAATCTGGAATTATCATAACTAGTTTTAGCCCATATTTTACTTACTGCATAGTTTAAGAGACTAATGAGTTAAAAATTATTAGTTTAAGTTTATGGAGATGGTGTGGAACTATGAAATTTTTTGTGATGTCCGTGATTGATGGGTAAGTGTAGAGCTGTTAAAAGAGATGAATTTTTACATGTTATAAAAGAAGATGTAAATTCAAATTTGCATATTTCAACTTTACAATGTTAAATATCCCGGCAGTCACAAATAAAATAACTGTACTTTATAGGCAAAAATAATAATAATAATAATTTAAACCTTTCACTATAAAATATTAAACAAAAACGCAAAAGAAGACACTGTGGGAGGAAAGGATAAACCAAAAGCCTATATAAGGCAAAAAATAAGAAAATTATAGAAGTAAGTTCACCTTATCAGTTATTACTTAAAATGTAAGTGGATAAAAATCTTTAATTAAAAGACAAACTGGAAAAATGAATAAAAAGTATCTAACCTAATTACAAGCTTTCTAATGGAAATTCATTTTAGATTCAAAGACACTAATGTCTTGATATTGGAAAGAAGAAAATGGATAATACACGGAAATAGAAACCAAACGAAGGCAGGATTGGTTATACTAATACAGGCAAAATAAACATCAAGTCCAAAATTTTTACAAAGGACAAAAGACATCAGACATCATATATTATTTTTTTCATTTTTTAAAATATTTTATTTGTTCTAATTAGTTATACTTGATAGTAGAGTGCAATTTATACATTTTGATAAATCATACATAAATGGAGTATATTTTATCATTTTTCTGATTGTGCATATTGTAGGATCACATTAGTCATGCAGTCATATATGGACATAAGGTAATAATGTCTGTTTCACTCTATTATCCTTCCTCCTACCCCTTCCCCTCCCTTTACCCCCCTTTACCTAATGTAAAGTCACTATTCATCCTGAACCCCCTACCACAATAATGTGAATTAGTGTTCACATATCAGAGAAAACATTCAGCCTTTGTTTGTGGATTTGGCTTATTTCGCTTAGAGTAATATTCTCCAACTCCATCCATTTGCCAGCAAATGCCAGAATTTCATTCTTCAAAGCTGAGTAATATTCCATCGTTTATATATTTATATATATATATATCACATTTTGTTTATGCATTCATCTGTTGAAGGGCACCTTGGTTGGTTCCATGGTTTAGCTATTGTGACTTGAGCTGCGATAAATATTGATGTGGCTGTGTCACTGTAGTATGCTGATTTTAAATCCTTTGAGTATACTGAGGAGTGGTAGAGCTAGATCAAATGGTGGTTCCATTCCAAGTTTTCTGAGGAATCTCCATATTGCTTTCCATAATGGTCACACCAATTTGCAGTCCTACCAACACTGTATGAGTGTACCTTTTCCCCACATCATTGCCAACTTTTATTTTTGCTTTTATACTTGATTGCCATTCTGATTGGAGTGAGATGAAATCTTACAGTAGTTTTGATTTGCATTTCTCTAATTACTAGAGATGTTGAACATTTTTCATATATTTATTGATTGTATATCTTCTGTGAATGTCTGCTTACTTCCCTACCAATTTATTGATTAGGTTATTTTTTATGGTATTAAGTTTTTTAAGTTCCTTATATATCCTAGAGATTAATGCTTTATCTGAAGTGCATGTGGCAAAGATTTTCTCCCAATCTTTAGGCTCTCTTTTTAAGTTATTGTTTCTTTTGCTGAGAAGAAGCTTTTAAGTTTGAATCAACCCATTTATTGATTCTTGATTTAACCTCTTGTGCTTTAAGAGTCTTGTTAAGAAGTCAAATCCTAGGCCAACATGGTAAAGATTTGGGCCTACTTTTTCTTCAAGTAGTCCCAGGGCCTCTGTCCTAATGCCTAAGTTTTTGATCCACTTCGAGTTGAGGTTTTTGCAGGGTAAGAAATAAAGGTTTAATTTAACTTTTTTACATGTTGCTTTCCATTTTTCCCAGCACCATTTATTGAACAGGCTATCTTTTCTCCTGTGAATGTTCTCGGCACCTTTGTCTAGTATGAGATAACTGTATTTATGTGGGTTTGTCTCTGTGTCTTCTATGCTGTACCATTGTTTTACATGTCTGTTTTCAAGCCAATACCATGCTATTTTTATTACTGTAGCTCTGTAGTATAGTTTGAGGTCTGGTATTGTGATGCCTCCTGATTCACTTTTCTTGCCAAGGATTGCTTTGGCTATTCTGGGTCTCTTATTTTTCCAAATGAGTTTCATGATTGCTTTTGTACTTCTATGAAAAACATCATTGGAATTTTAATAGAAATGGCATTAAATCTGTGTAACTCTCAGTAGTATGGCCATTATGACAATATTAATTCTGCCTATCCAGAAGTATGGAAGGTCTTTCCATCTTCTAAGATCTTCTTCAATTTCATTTCTGTAGTTTTCATTGTAGAGGTCTTTCACCTCTTTTGTTAGATTGATTCCCAAGTATTTTATTTTATTTATTTTTTGAGTCTACTGTGAATGGGGTAGTCTTCTTAATTTCTCGTTCAGTGTATTCATTACTGATATATAGGAACTGATTTATGGGTATTGATTTTATATCCTTTTACTTTGATGAATTCATTTATTAGTTCTAGAAATTTTTTGATGGAATTTTTTGGATCTTCTAAATACAGAATCATATCTTTGGCAAATAATGATAGTTTGAGTTCTTCTTTACCTATTTGCATGCATTTAATTTCTTTCTTCTAATTGCTCTGACTAGAGTTTCAAGGACAATGTTGAATAAAAGTGGTGAGAGAGAGCATCCTTGTATTGTTCCAGTTTTTACAGGGAATGCTTTCAATTTTTCTCCATTTAGAATGATGTCAGCCTTCAGGTTTGCATACATAGCTTTTATCATGTTGAAGTCTGTTCCTTCTATCCATAGTTTTTCTAGTGTTTTGAACATGAAAAGGTGCTATATTTTGTCAAATTTTTTTTGGCATCTATTGAGAGATCATATGATTCTTGCTTTTAAGTATTGACATAATGAATTACATTTATTGATTTCCATATGTTGAACCAACCCTGCATCCCTGGGATGAACCCCATTTTATCATGGTGCACTATCTTTTTAATATGTTTTTGTATGTAATTTTCCAAAATTTTATTGAGAATTATTGCATCTATGTTCACCAGGGATATTGGTCTGAAATTTGCTTTCCTTGATGTGTCTTTGTCTGGTTTTGGTATCAGGGTGATATTGGTCTCAGAAAATGACTTTGGAAGGGTTCCCTCCTTTTCTATTTCATGGAATAATTTGAGGAATATTGGTGTTAATTCTTCTTCGAAGGCCTTATAGACCTCAACTGAGAATCTGTCTGGTCCTGGGCTTTTCTTAATTGGTAGGCTTTTGATTGTATTTTCTATTTCATTACTTGAAATTGTTCTGTTCAAATTGCATATGACCTCTAGATTAAATTTAGATGGGTCATATGTCTCCAGAATTTGTGGATCGACATCATATATTATTAATAAAAATTTTGATATAGCAAAATGATATGACTATTATAAGCCTAAGTATTGACCATTAAAATATATGATGTACTAGAGAACAGAATTTAAGAAAAACAAATCTATAACAATAGTTGGGGAGACATCTATAATTCATATGTTTATCTGTTTGAATTTGTGGGGTACCATCAAGTAGGCAGTTGCATCTTTGAAATGGGAAACTACATATTATTTTTTAAGGCACGGATGAACTATAAGTTCCTCATAGGCAAAGTGTTGCCATCTAACACTGTTTTCTACTCTCTTAATAAACAAATGGAAATACTTTCTGTTTGGTTCCCACAGAAATCATGTGTCTTTGCTCAGATAATTTTTGAGAATACATACATTTAAAACAATTGAATTTAAGTCATCTAAAATAAACTGAATGGATGAAATAAATGGCTATGCTTCAGTAGCTCACAAATGTGGAGAAAGCATTTTCTGCCCATGAGATGTTTAACAAAATTTAACACAGAGATATAAAAACCAAATGGTTAAAATAGAAAATGAAAAATATTTTTATTTGCTGACATATAAGAGCCCCTTCTCTTTTCCTTTCTGGCCTTAACTCCAAAATTGTTTTTATATTTGTAATATTACACTCTATCCTTAAGTGTCCATTAAGTTAAAAGGAGTTTTAAAAATGATTCACTAAGTTATTAAAAAAAAAACCAAAGTTCTTATTTTCTTATAGAGTTGAACATTCACTAATCATAAAATTAGTGATCCCATTTCTAGCTATTTACTCAAGGAAATGAAAATTTTATTATGCTTTCACTGCTACAGAACAGCATAACATTGTGCCTATGTGCAAGTTAGAATTCACAGGACTTGATGACTAATCAATTGCAGGAATGAGATACGATAACTTACAAAACTAAGTTGGTTTTTTTGCATGTCATTTCCTGAGAGTTTAAATACTGGAAAAGAAAATGTGTTGTTTTCAAGCTTTGCTCCTTTTAATCTTTCATACCATGCCAAATTAACACCATTCTGTGCAATAGATCACTGAACCTTATTTCCTTCTGTCTAGCTAAAACATTATACTATTTAACCAGCATCTGCCCCTTCCTCATTCACAACCTCCTCTAGCTCCTGCAAGCACATCCTTATGCAAAAGACAATGTTCATGTTCAGCATTATGTATCATCAAGTAAATACAAATCAAAAGTGCTATACGATACTACCTTACACTTACTAGAATGATTGTTATCAAAAAGATTAGTAATAATAAGTGTTGATGAGAAAAAGAAAGCATAGTGCATTGTTGGTGGGGAATGTATATTAGTACAAATAAATGGAAATATGGCAGTTCCTCATAAACCTAAAATTAGAATTACTTTATGATCTAGCAATTCCATTTCTGGGTATATATCTAAAAGGTCTGAAATTAGTCTGACAGAGACATCTTCCCTCTTGTGTTCATTCATTGTAGCATTATTCACAATAACCAACAACCTAGGTGTCCATCAACTGATGAATGGATAAAGAAAATGTATTCTATAATTGTTAAATGAATTTTTCAGTCATGAATTCAACTTAAATAGCAGGAAAATGTATCTAATATGCACTGATTTATAAATAATTTTCAGAGACAAATAAAGCTGCTAAAACTGATTATCTTAAAATTTCTGATTAATAGATGAAGAAAACACTGTAATTGAGAGCTTCTGTACAGCTTTATTTACAGATAAAAGGATAATAATAAAAATATAGTTATATATATATATATATATATATATATACATTTATGATGACCTTGATAGAAGCTGATTTCTTTTATATTTATTTACACAGTTGGAAAAATTACCTAGGGCATAACTTTTGTTAAGATGACATCATTTGTATGATGAAGAAACAAAATCTGTATATAATTTTATGAAAAAAGAATGTGCTCTATTGCTTTGAAAGGAATGTTTTGCCAAAATAATCAATTACTAATGATATCTTCACATCTTTAATTATCTGTATGGGTTAAACGTCCCACTTTTTTGTATATTTGCTAAATTTTGAGCAACCTAAGTTTTTTTTTCTTAATTTTATAATTGTAAGAGGTTAGGAATGGAAGAGATCCTAAAACTGAGGTGCAAACTCTGATTTACAGACAGGATAGAAGAAAGATAATTTGCCTAGAACAGAGTTAGCCCCATCCTAGCACTCTAAACTTCCCACAGTTCAGCTTTTCTCCTGTGCAATCTTTTCAGTGAATTCACCTGGTCCTTGGTAACAGATTTCTATTTCATATAGGAAAGGCTAACCACTGGAGATTTCTAAATGAATTGATTGAGATGGAGAAATTTTCCTTTGATGCATATAATAAATTCATGTAAATAAATGGCACTATCATTGTTTCATTGGTCTTAAAATATTATGTAAATTACATTACTCAAAATAAAGCCATTTTATCAACATTTGATAATGCAAATAGTGAAATTGACTAAATTAAATAAAAACTTTTATATTAGTAATTTTACATTGGCAACTTTGTTTTTGGCTTTTGGTATTCAGATATGCACATACATTTATGCATTTGTATGTGTTCTCTCTGTGTGTAAATATATATAAGCAGTAATTATCTTACAGAACTCTCTAAACAGCTTTAATATTTATTCATAAAATGAATGACTATATTTTGTGAAATCTAAATGCTTCTCTCCTCAATTAATATTTTAATACACAATTTATATCCCAATTGCTGTGACCTTTTGCATTTTGAATATTACTAATTTATACAAAAATTCAAAAGGTATTTGTATAAATGTCTCTGGATAAGCTTCCATACTAACAAAAAAGAAAAATAAAAAAAACATTTATTTATATTTCTCAATTACATAGAGTATACATTTTCTTATTTTGAACTATAAGTATTTGTTTTCATTGTATTTGCACTTAAATCCACATGAATACAAAATCGTCATCATAATTTTTCCTAGGAATCATAGAACGAATACATTTTAAACATCATAAGTATCTTATACTTCTAGTTTCTAATTTAAAAAATTAACTTATAGGCTCAGCTAAGTACATAATATGGAAGAAAGATCAATTATAAAGTATTTTTAATAAAAATATGTTCTTTTGATTTGAAAAAAATGCTTTATGTAGTTGAATATACATTGTTTACTTTGATCATGACTATGCAACATATATCTATGCTATACTAAACCAATAATGCTAATCTGTGTCTTTATTTCAGAACCATACTAGTTTATGAAAATAAATGTATATTCAAATTTTCTGTTACAACAGAAATGTCTAAAAGACTTGATTGAGCACAGAATGTATATTGTGAAAATTCATCTATGATTTAAAACACAAAAGTGATCCATTTTAGTATTTAATACTAAATTACAAATATTTCCAGTTAGTGGAATTGTAAGTTGACAATATTTGAGAAAATGGTCAAAAAA
Source organism: Sciurus carolinensis (assembly GCF_902686445.1). Classification (NCBI taxonomy): domain Eukaryota; kingdom Metazoa; phylum Chordata; class Mammalia; order Rodentia; family Sciuridae; genus Sciurus; species Sciurus carolinensis. Next base: position 106,737,917 of record NC_062217.1, on the reverse strand, counting down.
CACATTCCCATGATAGTAAATGAATAGCTTTTGCTTTATTAATTAGTTTTATTAATGTGATATATTTTTAATTTAATCGGTATAATATAAATTGATTTTAAAAATTAATTGTGGAAATTAGTGAACTGACATATTATCCTTATATCTTTAATTTAAATGGTCTACGTTAATTTACTAGTAGTTTAATTTAAAAATAAAAAAATCTATCCTTCATAAAGGGCATGAATATGCTATACCACATGGAACCATATTGAAATACATTGCTACCATCATTCTGAATCTATCTAAAAAACTTGTATCATATTTTACGTTAATCAATCTATAATTATTTTAATAGCTTCAAAAGAATAGAGTCAATAGATCTAATGTATAGCCAAGAAATATGTATTTATTTTTAAATTGATTACTCAAGTAAATCTAATAAAGTTGTCTTCAGACTTTTCAAGAAATATATAAACTGGAAGTTAGTGTATATGTTTATGACTTTGCATTTCTGCCAAACATAGATTTGTTTTTTTTACATTTTTGGTAAAGTTCACTAAGACCTAGAGATACTTGCCAAAATGGTCCATAAATATCAGACCCTTTTGGCCCACAATTTAATGATCTTGTTATTTAACTTTCCTTAGTGATCAGTTTCCTTAGTGGTCTAATCCTCTTCTTCGTTACCCAGTTACAGGCCACAGTCTTTGATGGAGGACCCAAAACAGTCTGAAAACATACACCTGTTTAGTATCAAGAATAAGGCTCTGATTCAAACAACATTACCCTATGTAAATTATGATTACACAAATGGTATGCCTTTACTCCATGTACAAACAGAGAAACAACATGTATCCCATTTGTTTACAATAAAAATAAATTAAAAAAAAAAAAAAAAGAATGAGGCTCTAAAAAATAGGACGAGAAAACAGTAGATTGGATTGATAGGGAAGTACAGATAGTCTGTCCTAAAAGATGATCAGATAGTTTGAAGAAAAGCCAACAAACTCTGCTGTGGTGACTCTCAGATTTTGGCTCCAGGCTGTCAGTTTTAATGTCTTGTTCACCCTTGGGCAAACTGGAAACTACTTCAACTGTAAAACACATATTTCTTTTCCTGGTTTCAACTCTAACACAACTTTTAAAGAAATAACATTTTCTAAAATATTTTTTGTTATGAAAGTCATGTAGGTTTCTTGTGAAAATATCTAAATGTTAGAGGGGGACAATGAAATATCTGTAATCCATCTAGTCCTAAACATTTGAATTTCTTTACACATATATTCATAATACTTGTGCACACATGCATGTTTGTAAGTGTGCACGTCTTAAATGGTTTCATGAAAAATATAGCATATACATAGAAGAGCACACAAATCTTAATTGCACAGCTTTATGAATTCACATACTGAGCACACCTATATATCTACTACTTATTCTAAACAACAGAGATTAATCAGCACTCCAGAAGCCCAGCTTTTGATTATAGTAGTGCTTATTCTACCTTCTTCCCAAAAGGACCCCTATCTTGACTTCTTTCACCATGTAGAGATTATACCTGTTTTTGAAATTTATACAATTAGAATTACATAGTTTGTACTCTTTCTTGTCTGGCTCCTTTCATTTAACCTTATGTTCATAAAAGTTATCCAAATAATTACTTGAAGCAGTAATTTATTCATTCTTAGTACTGTGTATTATGACATTATTTGCACAAAATCTAGTATATACACATCTATTATTGATAAAATTTTGGGAGGTTTCCAGATTTTATATGTATAATGCTGTTCTGACCATCTTTATATGTCTTTAAATAAAATTTTTATTGAATTTTAAATATGTATAAATCATAAAGAATAGCTGTATGGATTTTTAATGGATATGCCCAGGGACACACAAAATAAAGAAATAATCTATTACCAATACCCAATACTTCCCTGGTATGCCCAGTAATTTTTTAATAACTGCTGAACATTTTATATAAAATAAATATAGAGATTTAGGATGAACTTACGTTGCTAAAAGGAGGACTTTCTATGGCTTCTGTTAAAATCAAGGCGGTTCAGCTTAGTCTGTTCAGAGCTTGGATATCAGGTGTAAGTATCACTGAGGCCTGATCTAATCACCATGCACCATTATTCCCAGGGAAGAACTTCAGTGATCTCAACAGAAAATGTCAGATATTTACCAGTACCTCTCTTCTTGGTAGCAAGGAAATCTAGATTTTTACCTTTCAACCCATGAGTGCTACACATCCTCTTCAGATTCATTCACCCTTAGTTGCTTTCTCTATACTCAGTTTTTCAGTCTTGCTCTAGATCAGTTAGATTGGTAGAAATTGTGTCTGTATTTTTTTAAACAAAAGGTGAACAAACCTCTCATGACTGTTTCACCTTCTTTTTCTCCCTATATTTCATTTATATGTTATTAAATATTTTATACCATAGCATAATGGACTTTTGACTTTTTAATCTAGGATTGTTCTCAGGCTTCTGTGATCTGCCCTACACTGTGGCAGAGGAACGTAGAGGCCATGTACTGTACTCAGGATTTGATTAGAGAGCAGTTTCCAGCTTGAGCCACACATGAAAAAGTACCTTGATTGTGCCCAAGTCATTGATCCACATAATATTTTTTTGTTGCAGCAGATCAAAGTTTTACCTTCAAACTAGGTAGCACATACTAATGCTTACATTCCCATAAGCTGTGTGATAATAGAGGGATAATTCCATGACTAGGAAATAGGTACTTAAATTCTTGATTTAGATATAAATCATGGCAGTACCTAAGATGATATTTGGTGATTGTATTAGTATGCGTGAAAAATATCTCCTTGTATACCATTTTATTTTATAAATGTCTTAGATTTTATTTTTAAACAGGGAAAATATGTGATAAAAACCATAGGAATAGTACATTTCAGGGATAAAGAGCTACATATGTATATACCAAAGCTTGCCACACATAAAATGTGAACAAGATAAAGGTAAAATCATTTCCTGAAAAGTAAGCCTCCAGGAAATACTTGACATTTTCAAGATGTTTGCCCTTTAATATCATCATTTGCTTTTTCCATCAGTTTTTGAGATGTTTCAAAACTTCAAGCTGTGGCTGCTGCTTCTTGTCTAGGAATAGGAATCACACTTTTCAAATAGAGAAATGCCAGGATGGCCACTTAACTCCATGCAAAATAAAAATAGCTCCTCTCACTTTCAATCATTTTTTTTTTCCTTTAAGACCTCAACTGCCACCGTAAACGTGGTAGTGACAGATGTCAATGACAATGCTCCAGTGTTTGATCCATATCTGCCTAGAAACTTATCTGTGGTGGAGGAGGAAGTCAATGCCTTTGTGGGTCAAGTAAGGGTAAGTGAAATAATTGTATATATCCTAAATGTGTTTCTAAAAAGTGCATAGTGTCTTACACTTTAATTTTGAAAAGAGATGTACCTAATGTAATCTGTTAAATTACTTTGCTGGATACTCTTCAAGATTTTCTAAAAATCTTATCCTATACATTTAGATTTAACTTATTAAGTGCGTAGACTGCATTTTATGATTGCTGTGTAATTTAAGCATTGACTAATATAAGATTATTCTTATTTAATATGTTTCTGTTTTTTGGACATAAGATATTTTTAGAAAACTGTGTAATTTGGCATACCATTAGGTTCATAAGTAAACAGTCAAAACACAAAATACATAAATTTAGATGTGAATTTTTTTGACCTTTTAAGCTTATCTTTAGTATTGATTAAATGTCCTGTATTTCATACATGTTCCTTGGCCAGCACTCTCAAGATTCAGTTCTAGGCTGTTCTCCAGGAGATATGGTTTAGATATGAAGGGTCCCTTGAGAATTTTATGTGTTGGAAATGTGATGTCCAATGTTGCAATGTTCAGAGGTGGAATGATTAGATTACAAGATCTGTAACCTCATGGGTGAATTGATCCATTGGATGGTTTAATTTGAATGGACCACTAGGTGGTAACTGTAGTTGGTGGGGTGTGACAGGAGGCAAATCACTGGGGGTGTGGCCTTGGCTTATATTGTTCATGGCTCATTTTCTTTGCCCTCTGTTTCCTGGATGGCATAGGCTAAGCAGCTTTCTTCCTCCATGCCCTTCCCTCATGATGTTTTGCCTTACCTCAGTCTCAGTGGAATGGAACCAGCTGACTATGAACTGAGCCTCTGAAGCCATGATTTCAAAATTTTCCCTTCCAAATTATTCTTGTCAGGTGTTTTGTTCACAGTGATGAAAAGCTGACTAACATATCTGTTTCCTGTCTGGACTTAATTAGCCAATTTATCCAATTCTTTTGATGAATAATCTCATTTTTTTCATTAAGGTGTAGTCAGTCTTCCTTAGGTGGTTCTTGCTTGAAAATATCTGGAGGCCAGAGAAGAAGAAAAATTTTGAGGAGGGAATGCATGTTTTAAATCAGGTACCTCAGAAAAGACCTCCATATGATCTATAGGTAGCCATCTTTGTATTATTACTATGACATACCTGTGGCCACCAAGTTTATAAATGGAAAAGATGTATTATGTCACAGTTTTGGAGGTTCCAAGTTTAGGTAGCCCCATTCTCTTGGCTTCTTGTGAGGACAGCATATCATAAAGAGATTACATAGTAGAACAAACTATATCTTGTGCCAGGCACAGAGAAAGATCAAGAGACTGAGGTTCTACAGTTACTATTAAGTGTAGTTCCCTCTACTAGAACCTCTTTAAAGTTTTGCCACCTCCAAATAGTGCCACACTTGGGACTAATCCTTTACCATATGAACCTTTGGTGGGCACTTATCCAAACCATACCACTACTGGAGGAAAGAATTCTCCTCTGGAAAAAGTGAGGCACCTGGTTTTCTCAATTCTAGGTTTCAGGGTCCTGCTCCTTCCCTATTAATGCCCTACTTTTGAGCAGAAGACTTGCTGGTGCTTTGAAGTAAGCCTTTTCTATAATTAAGACCTGGTTTTGTATCTGGGTTTTCTCCAGTGACAAAAGAGGAATTTTTCTTTAAACACTGTCATATAGATCTTGAGACTTTCTCCTGTCCTACGATTTTGATTGTCTAGTTTGACCCTATATTCCTCATAATACAAAAACTAGTAACTCTGCAGTCATTATCATCATCATCATCATTATCAAATCTTGTAGAGCTCCCATAAAACATACATCCTCTTCCTTTTTATGTCACCCTAATTCACTGCAGGGGAGAATCTGAGTCATTGTGATATTACAATCTCCTAGGGTTTCTTTTGGTTTCCTGGTCCTGGAAGGATTCAGCTCCACAGTTTGATATGAAGGATCCACTTCCCTTGCCATACCTCTGATGTCAAATGTCTTAGTGTGAATTTTTACAGAAGAAATTTTTACAGAAGAAAAACTAGAGACAAAATAGTCTTTTTAGAAATTCAGGTAGCACTAAAGGAGAGGTAAGGAAGATAGGCAAGTGAAGGAAAGGAGGCAGTACCCAATAAAGGGATCACCGTTAAACTATTTATTACTAGAAGAACTGAAGTTTAATCTCAAAGGGAAAACTCTAGGAAAAGGTACAAACTTGTGCATCAGAATTATTCATCCTGAATACTGATGGAAATGAAAAATTCATACACTAAATCATAAGAATCCATGGCTGCAGATGCTCAGGGTGGGTAGCAATTTTTAGGCCTTTCCTTTCTTCATCACTAGTAAGTAGGCAAATACTGACAAAATACTGATATAAGGAGGCAGATTCTGAGGTTCCACTGTAGATGCTAGCAGATGGAAGTTGGTTAGAGCATACAGAATGTTCTGAGTATAGCATATGGCACTGAAAATCTCAACCATACCAAAGAAAGAAGGCAACAAATTCCTTTCCCTATTTTTTTTTTTTTTTTTTTTTTGTACTGGGGATTGAACCCAGGGAAGTTTAACCACTGAGCAACATCCCCAGTGCTTTTATTATATTTTGTCCTGAGTCAGGGTCTTGTTAAATTGCTTAGGGCCTTGCTAAATTGCTGAGGCTGGCTTTGAACTCGCAATCCTCCTACCTCAGCCTCCCCAGCTGCTGGAATTACAGGCCTACGCCAGCAAGTCCAGCCCTAAGGTGTTAAATTATTTACTTGAGACATATGTAGAAACGAGAGAAAGCAAGAAATGCTGAAATTTGCTCACACAGGGTGAATACTGGTAAGAGTGACATTGGGAGGGGTTGAGAACTCTCAAGGCAAAGGTAATTATGTATGTAAAAGCAAAGAGAAATGAGAGCATACTGCATCACAAGACGTGCCACATCACAGACATTTCCCTACGCCACATTATAGAAGATGTTGGGGGACCCAGTTTGACAACATCAGATTTATTTGTTACAAAGATTATTTTTGAATAGCTTATAATGGAGATTCTAAATTTCAAAAGGGGCAATAAAAGGCAATTGTAAAAGTCCAGGCATATGATACCTGAACTAATCATAATGGTAATTAAAAATTACTTGTAGTTTTTATTCTGCAATGCCACATGGTTAAAAACAAATTATTTTTGTTGTATATATCTATCAACTACTAAGATAAACAGATATTGAAATAATTTATGAAAATCCACTGTTCCATTTCCTTAATTTATATGGAATTGAAGTAAAACCCATATGGAATACACAATTAAAATACATACATAGACATCAATAAAATTATTATTTCTAGTTAGTTTTCATTTTTCTTGTTTCTGCCACTTTTCCTGGTAATTCATTGTTCCAGAAAATTTACAGCATTAACCTTTCTCCTTGTCTTCTTGTTTTTAAATTTGATGAGAAATAGTATCTATAATTTATTTTATTTTGAAAATTGAAATATGAATGTAAGCACTCATAATTTGATACAGTGTAGTTGTCCTGTTCTTCAGGCAATAACATGTTTTCATAAAACTAAAATGATTTCAGAAGTACAAAGGAAGAGGAAAATATGCAAAGCAGACTGTGTCCAACTGATTCTGCAGTTTTGGAGAAGTTGTAATGTTCTTGGAATGGAATTTTGATGCATCATAATGGTCTCCTGTTGCTACCTAACGATAATTATATAATACATTAATTTTGCTAAATGGCTCATGCTCCACTTATAAAATTTAATTCTAATTGTCACCAAAAACTATTAAGACACACTTAGAGTCAAGATATGTATGGTTAATTACTGTACTGAATTTGAGTTATTGGTTTGTGTTTATGTTCTAATGATATTTTAATATGAATAATCCAATATTTGTACTCAAAAGCTGAAGGAACTTTTTATAATCTACTTTTTTAAAAGGCAGTGTTATAGTTATTACTACAACCATATAACAAGGTATACTTCTGAAGCAATATTTACAAATTATACATAGCAAAACAATGTGTTGTCAAGCATAGTAAACAATAAACTACAAACCAGCAAATAGAGATCTTACTACTCACAACATATAATATGCCACATTTAGAATTGAAAATCTTATCAATATTCTCAAAGTACTAATGGCAGCAGGAGAATAAGAAAGGATGTGTGCAGAATCAACCTAATAAACACAGTAATAATATACTGTTTCAAGTGTCAAATGGGTAATATAAATCATTTCCTGAAAGAATTAAGAGCTGTTATAGTGAACTCAGGTGGCCATGTCAGGATTAATGGGTAAAGCAGATCATCCCCAATTCCTTTTGATCTATTAGTCAAATAGGTTGGTAAAAAAGAAAAAAGAAAATTGATATCAGGTGCAATGAGATGATACAAGATATAATTCAGATGAAGAGGCATTTAGAAGAGGCTAGGTCAACTGCTGATAAAAATGGAAGATTTGTTTGAAGTAGTTCTGGATAGTTGACAAAAACAAGTAGAATTAACGGGCCCTAAAGAAACAGTGACAGATAACAGTCTGTCATTTTCATATTTTGTTTTGTATCCTTTACAGTATCTCACAGGAGGTAGGATCTGGGGATCCATATGCGTGTCGTGATTGGACGACAAACATACCCATGGTTTATCTTCAGAACAGGTCCCAGATAAATGATCCCTCACACTAACTGCTGTAAAACTTTGATGAGCCCATATCCCTCAGTCATCAGATACCAGCAGAAGACCCTAAATGTTTCTGTGAAGTCACAGACCGTTAAATCTACAGCCTGGGCCTTAGGTCCCTTGAAGCTCTGCTAACAGGACCTGATATTTTCTGCTCTGTGGAATATACAGCAGAGTATGGTGAAATCTCTATGAATGGCCATTGAGCCTTCAGATGGACAGACTCTAAATAAATCTCTCTTCCACTGTTAGATTCACCAAACTGGAGCCCCAACTTCTTGTTTTACCTCCCAGCCCTTCCTACCTGTTATACTTTTTACACATCATGATGGAAACACCATTCTTTGGTTCATCCTCACACTAAATCACATGACTCTGTGACTCCAGATCCAGCACCACAACAATACACTGAACTTGAACAGGTTAAATCTCAAACTCTGAAGTCATACTGAATTCAAATTAACTTATGAAAATGACTATTGTGATTTTGTATAAATAATGCAACTTCTCTGAGACTGGATTTCTTTATCAACAAAATCAGAGTAGAATAGAATTTGGAATTTAGATAACACAACTTCCCATAGTGACTGGAGGGATTAATATACACATGTAATATAGGTAACATTGAGCATAAAGGAGATTGAGATTGCCTTTCCTTGAGCACATGTTCCACACCAGGAGCTTCAGTTGCATCTCTGTGTGTGGAAAGGCAGAGTGACTGGAGGATTGGAGAGAGGAGTGGGGGGAGGAAGCTTTGTGTTCATACCAGAAGTGCCTAGGCTTCATATGAGCATTTCATGGATAAATTTCTTAAGGACTGGAATTCTTCAGACTAACAACTAACTTATCTTTGTTTTCCAAAATAATCCTGGGCATGAATGCATGCACAAATGCATCAAAGAAGGCATACTTGGGAACAAGTATGTTTAAATAAGGTTTTTAGCATGGTGTGTAGTATAGAGTAAGGCACTTCCCAACAAACTTCCAATTAATGCCTTATAGCAATTCTCATGCTAAATTGATTTCTTTTAGCCATAGGTTACAAACAGTGAGCCCTGAATCAACAAAATATTCTCTCAGTTCCAAAACAAAAGAGGCTGAATTTATTTAACCTGAAAAGCAAATGTATTCCCAATGTGAGATCTACATGCTAAATGTTAGCTGCAGTGTAGTAGTAGTGATTCAGTTCTAAACTGTTAGAGCAGTTTTAAAATCATTACTAATCTGTAGTGTTTAGAAGGGCAGTGATGGTGTCGTTTAAAAAAGAAATTGATGTTTCCTTCAGCTATACAATTTACTATTAAACAAAATAAATCTAAACCTCAACAGTCTGTCTCTGATTAATGTAATTGTTGTCTCCCTGTGTGGGGTTCTAAAAATGAAATGAAGGTGGAGAGCTTTATGGTACTTTCTTTATTTTTTGTAGCTCAGCATGACATGCAACAGTGCCTAAAACTATAATACTTCTTTTTTAAGTGGGCCACAAGTGGGGAATTTTATGAGCTCTCTTGTCAAGTCAAACAATATAATGTAAACACTGAAACTCAGTTGGGTAAAGAAAAAAACCCACACAATTTGAAAAATCGGTGGTGTCTATTTTAATGCTGCTGCCTGGAAATATTTAAAATAGATAGTTATCAATTGTGACAATTTTTGAAACTTGATCTTTCATATATTATCAGTGTAAATGGATTTGGAAATTTTCTTAATGCATTTTTACAATAGTTATTTATAGCCTACCCTGTCGCCAATTTTAGAATTAATACCAACTATTTGTGTATATTTATGTATGTATAGTCATAGTTGTATAATCCCAGAACAGAATGAATAATATCCACCTCTAAAGTCAAGATCACTAATGGCCTCTTTATTGCTAAATAATATCTTCATCTAAATAATTTTATTGCTCTATTTGAAATGAACCTCTCCTTCTTGACACACTACTATGTGTTTGAATCTGGTTTTTATGTTTAAGTGTGTCTGGTTCTTTCTGTCTTCATTTATCTATTTGCTCCATAAACTTTGGCTTTTGGAAGGATCTTGTGGGTTGCACTTGTGACTGTGCATTCCTCTGGGAAGACCCACTCATGTTAAAGCCCACAGATAGAATTACATTGAGGTGCTGTGTCACCCACATCTGTACCTTGAACCCCTCTGCTCCTTTAAGCTACAACCTCAAATATCCATTTACCTGTAAAACAAACACTTGAATGTCCATATAGGCATCTCTATTTCAACAAGTTTAAGATTGAACTCTTAGTTTTGATTCCCCAGGAAGGGTTCCTCCTCTTGAATTGTGCATCTCAATTAATCATCCTCCAAACCAGATGCACAGGAGCCATCTGAGTCTCCTCTTTCTTCCTTTATCTCCATAAACAGTCAATCACTAATACTGATCATTTTACATGTTGCAAATCATTCTCACATTCTCCCCTTCTCTCTCATAACAACCTTCATCGGGCTCTTATTATTTTTCTTGAATGGTTTCTATGGCTCTTGGATGGTTATGACACAATTCTTGATTCCTCATAAGTATCTTCAATGTCAGTGCTGGAATGATGTCTTTAACCAACAGTTCATCTCCAGAAGACAGTCCTGTTCCTCATGCAGCAAACAAGACACATCTCCTACCCTCCTACTATTGCTTTCAGAATGTTACTTCCAGTCATTCAAACTTGTATACTAACAGATTTACCACCCAAGTAATATTGGTCCCCAGAGCTCTTCCCTCTCTTTTCCTCTGTTCATGCCCCTGCCTTCATTTCTTCTTTCTCCCTATTTTTATTTAGATAACTTATCCTTGGAAAGTCATACATAATCTCTTCCATAAAACTTTCCCCTTCTCATAGTACCACACTGCACTGTGCACAATTTTCAGATGGTACTTTCTAAGGTATATTGACATTATCTATTTTTTAAACTCCTTCAAAGAGGAAACTGTTCTGTATGGATCTTACAAACCTCACTACCTATCCTAGCTAAATTAAATTATCTTGAATGGACTGAACTTATCTAAAAGCAAAGTTTCATACTGACAATTCATAAACTTTGTGGAAATAGTGTGTCAACATCTAAATGCACATAATTGACATACTGCACAAGTATACCCATAAGTAAATAAATTCTACTAACAAATAGAGTAAAAATTTTAATATTGGATATATATCTATTCTCAGAATTTAGCATGTAGGATAGTATATATAGCATTGATTTAAAGAAAGTGTTAATTCAAAGAAAAAAATAAAATGTAGATTTGGTAGAGAACAAAATAGTACATCTCTTTGTTCACCCATAGACAGGGCAACAATAATGATTTTCCCAGCTGTAAAACTTATACAGAAGAAAAGTGTAAATGAGCCTGTTTGCTCATGTTTTTAAATTGTGTTTTCTATTTTAAATACATACTATAATTTAATTATTTAATGTTTGTTGAAGAATAAATATCAACTTTTTGCCTCACATATTCCTGTTCCATTCATGTAGCTATATATTTTTATGCAACATTACATATTTATGAGATCACACTTTATACAAATTGCACTTCTGTTTTATAGACTTATGAGAATTTATGGCCTATTCACTTTAGTTTTATTCAGTCTCCTTCTCTACAAATGCTATAGCTCACCACAATTACTTGCATTGACTTTACTGCCTAACTGGGGAAGAAGATTGGGAATCAACCTTTGGTTTAATAAGAAGGAGTTCAATTATTTCTGAAGGCTTCTATAAAGACCAACTCCTGCTTTATAAGTGTTAAGAACAATATGTAATACACAGAATGTGATATAAATACACAGTGTTACAATTATTAAATACAAACATGAATGTGAATACAGTTTGTATGGGTACATGATGCCTCTGCAGGAGAGCGAGCCTGCTTCTCAGGCACACTCACTCTGCTCCACTGTAGTTAACTATTATGCTAGTTTCTTGTTTTCTGTCACAGATTTATCACCCAAGTAAGCATCAATAAGCAATACAGTTTAGTTGTGTCTGTTTTGTGAAATGTATATAAAAAGAATTATAGCTTATGTGTTGTTTAGTATCTGCTGTCTTTCATTCATCTTTATCTCTTTATAATTTAACCACATATCTGCCTGTTTATTAATTAATGTTATTTATTGTACATGACTGTGCCATAATTCATGTTCACACTCCATTGATAAGTATTTGAGTGATCTCCAGTTTGAGAATGTTACCTGCAAGGTTGTTTTGAATACTTATGGATTTTTCTTTTCACATGCATGTGACTGAGTTTCTATGTCATGAATATATGTAGATTTAATTTTATGGTATTGCCAAATAGTTCTTCATACTTTGTCAAGAATTGTATGCAAGAGCAAGTAGCAACCCCCATTTGCATTCATTATCATACACCCCATCAATATGTGGGGGAATTGTTTGTGTTCTCCATCTGCTTTATTGAATTACTACTCTAGCACACTGTCATAATTACACTGATTTTAAAATAAGTCTCATTATGTGGTAGATTATATTCTCATCCTTTTCTATAAGTGATTTTCAGCTCATATCAACCCTTTCTTCTGTCATTTCTGAACCTGTGATACCTTTCTGGGTCTGTGATTTATTGACCTGAATATCCAACAATGACCACAACCAACCATAAATGTAGATTTAATGGGATTCTTACTTTGTTCTCTTAGAGAAAGTATCACTTCTGCCAGGACTTCTGTTTGCAGCAGAGTCCAAATTTGCAAGGACAGGAAGTATCTATTCCCCAAAGGGTCCATCAGGATAATGGTAAGAGCAGACTTGATTTTCTTGAGGCCATGATTATCATTTCTTTTCCCTATCAAGAATATAACACTATGTAAAGGCCACTGCTTCCTGTAGTAAGTCAATATTGATTTGTAGTATCTCCAATTAGAGTACCTGCAGTTTTCATTGAGGCCATAAAATTAATCATAAAACTACATGAATTTCTCTCTGATACATGATATATCATCAGAGGATGATATAGTCAAATAATCCAGAATTTCAGAGAGAAATTTATCTTTGTCTTGTGATATATTTTATTCATTTTGCTTCTGATGTTTGAGTATTTCCACCTGGATTCTAAATCCAGAAACCAATACTCCATGATTAACATGACATAACATTGACAAAGCAGCATTAATAATACTCTTTCCCTCCCTAGAAACTATAGTCTTGATGTTGCCAAAGCACCTCTTGTTACACCATTCTGTATTGTTTCAAAGAAGGGCCTATTACGTGATGCTTCTGGGGAGCACATTAGCTGTCTCTGTCAAGACTTTTCCAATGCCTACTCCCTGCTCATTACATGTCATTGTTTTTCATAAGCTTTCCAGAAAATGACCCAGCACAGCCCTAGGTCCAGCTCTAGCTGTCATTGCCACAATCATGCGAAAGTACTTCCATATCAATAAACTCTCTCATATTAAGGCCTGAATTTGATTCCTTCTATCTCCTTCCAGCACAATCAAGATTCATTCTCAGATAATTTCTTCAGGCTCTTGCCAGTATTTGTTAATCATATTCCACTGTTATGGGTTAATAAGCGCTTTTTTTCCACAGCAAGGACAGTTAGACCATGCTGCAACTTGACCTATGTTATTAATCCAGAAACAATGAAAAGCAGTAGGCATGGAAGGTGTGCATCATTTCATGATGAATCTATTTTATGTGAAGTTATTGCAAAATCTGCAGCCATGATGCTACTCTCCTCTAGAAACAAAGAGGTGAATTTTCCAGTCTATAAGGTTTTAAGGTGCTTTGAATCAGATGTGCCCATCCCAGCTCTCCTTCTCTTTCAGCACTCAGTTCACATGGGAGATGTGTCAGGACTATGAATGAATTCCCAGAGGTCCTTTAACCAGTATTTTAATCCGTCTCAGATCTTTCTTGCTACATTTTCTAGTTAACCTTAAAACTTACATTGTGACATTAGGGGATCTCTATTTTTGGTGAACCAGTGACTTTATCATTCTATCTCTTTCTTTGTCTCAACAGGAAGTTAGGGTAGAAAAAGTCTAAGAGGGTCTCACTGGAAAATTCAGTAATTTTTTTTCAGGGCCTATATGAGATTCCAAGATACCTACATTTTTGTGAAGAAAGACATTCATAATACCTTTCCTTCATTCCTTCTATTAAACTATTATTCTCTGCATTAAAAAAATGATCCATTGAAATTTAGCTAGGGAAGTTTCTGGTTCACTATGTTAATCTATTAAAAAATTTCCACTGCTTTGACAATTCTGGACTTGCCTTGAGAAAAGACAGTGCACAAATTTGTTTCCTTTTCTCTCTGACTTCACACACACTACACAAAAGGATTATCACTCAGGGACTTGGTTTTATAACAAGTAATTTTAGATCAATTTCAAAGGTGCACAAAGCAATGACCTTTTTTAACATAAATGATTTTCCACAGATAATATTCTGTATAAATACACTTTTTTAAAAATGTAACTCTTTGCCGGGCACAGTGGTGCAAGCCTAAAATCCCAGCTGCTTGGGAGGCTGAGGCAGGAGGATAGGGAGTTCAGAGCCAGCTTCAGCAAAAGTGAGGTGCTAAAGCAACTAGTTGATACCCTGTCTCTCAATAAAATACAAAATAGGGCTGGGGATGTGGCTCAGTGGTCAGGAGCCCCTGAGTTTAATCCCCAGTACTCAAAAAAACAAAACAAAAAATGAACAAACAAATATATATATATATATATATATATATATATATAACAGATATATATATATATATATATATATATATATATCTGTTCTACTGTTGGCATTACAGGATTTCTTAATATGTAAACAAAGATTGAATGTGACCCCAAAATTCCTGCTTCCATTTGGCCTTTTGGAAGAAATTATATTTTATTTCTAAGTTCCTCCTTAGAGATCCTGATCTGATTGATCCCTGCAGTGATCACTAGCTGCTGCAATACTGTTGTGAAACCAGCAACATCAAAACCTTGGTAGCACTCAACAATCAATATTCTTTTTTCTCACTCTTGAGTTTTTGGATAGAATAAGGTGTCATTCATGTTTGGCTCACTGCAATAGCACTTCAATGTGTGTGACTCAAGGATGCGACTTCACTTCAGGACTATTTGACAAGTCTCATTCCTCTTGCACCAGCACTTACTGAGGAGCATGTCTTCTCTCATGGAAGTTACTTCAAAGTCGCTGGCAAAGGGAACGGATGAAATTTTAATGACAGCGATAAAGTAGAGAATTAGACACAATGATTCAACCTCAACCATACCTTTTTGATTTCCACTACAATTATTTATATAAAGAGCCCATGAATGTGTCCACTATATTAGCCAAGGGAGAAGAAGATGGGAACAGACAAGGTGTACAGCTTCCCACTGTTTCACGCCCTCTTCAAATTCTGTCACATATCCCACCACTGAAGATTTTTCATTCCTGTCTCAATTATATCACAAAACCTTTTCTCAACTCATCTTATTGACTCTTCATCTCTTTCCTCTTTTTCTTGCTTTAAAAGAGGAAAAAATAGCTTTTCTTTAAACTGTAGAATTTTTTTTTCTTGCAAATATGTATGCCTTCTGTTTCTCATTTTTAGCATGGAGAAAATATTAATTTTCTTTGATAAGTGATTACTGCATTAATGCTAAAAATGATATTTTAAAAATTGTTCACATATTAACTTTGAATGTTGGGTATAATTTTACATCTCTTCCTATAGTTATGTAAACAGAATTCTACATATTTTAAGGTATACTTTTGCAAATTAATTAATATTTTTACTATAAAAATACTTTTCATTTTTACTACTCCTGTCAGCTATTTGCACCATGCATCATGATCAGCAAAATCTTTAAAATATTAATGCAGATGTATAAGTGAATATCAGCATATTTTTTTTCTTACAGTATGGCAGGAGAAGTAGCACTAATAATATTGTCCCTTTTTACAAATAAGGTAATGTGGAAAGGTTATGTGATTTTCCCATTATTACACATTTATTTTGATTAAGCTACTACTTGAACTTGAACTTGGTTATAAGCTACTACTTGAATTTTGTTGGTACTTTTAAAGCCAGTTATATCGTTCTGTTGCAATGCACCACCTTTATTGAAAACCTTCTCATCTCATTCTTGGGAGATAAAGAAAAATTACTAAAAGTTAAAAAGTACCTCTTTAAAAAATCTAAATGGCTGTGCCTTTAAGTCAGATAATTATATATAAGGTCACTAATTTACTTTTATTTTTATTTTCAATGATACGTGTTTTAATTATGTTTTATGGTAATTATGTCAGAGAAAAATTCTTAAATGATTTTCTATTCTATTTCTATTGAGAGTAATTAAGGCATATATTAATAATTCCAATCATGATAGTATGTTTTATATATTTATATAATTAGGTACTATGTTATATGTAATATATAATGATGATTTAATATAAATATAAAATTTTTAGAAACTGGAGCTGTACAATTGGATTCAGTCATATACTTGATACACATCTATTGCTTATGTGTCAAAAAATCATATATTTAACTTTTCTTTGTTCTAATGTGCTATTGTTCCCAGAAAATCTCCTATTAGGTCTGCATCATATAAATATAGAAACTAAAATAAATTACAAAATCATAAAGTCTTAATGATGGAATATACCATACAAACAACTTGTCATGAATAATCATTTAATTTCAATAATTAGATGCCTAATAACCAAAACCCACATACATAGCATGTTAGAAGAAGGGCTTAAACTTACTTTCAAGTTTAGTGGAACTTACGTCACATACAGAGATATATCCACTATTCCAGTAAGAATTTTCTGATGAGTTTTCACATTATTCTGTTTTCTATATTATATAAACTATGTCCTCTTCAGATTATATGAGATTACATTGCAATAATGCCATTTTTGTCCATAAGAGTCAAAATATTCTATTGCATTGATAATATTCATACATAAAAAGGAATATCCAGTTTTGCCTAAATATATATTTCTACCAATATTTACTAATTTAGTATGTTTAGAAAGTAAAAATCATTATAAGCATTTACATGAAATCTTCAACCTGATTTTTAGTATCTCATAAAGTTTATTTTTAAAATGCTTAACATATGTTTAAGCATATGTAAACAAATTGACCAAATCATTACAGGGGTTCTGTAAGGTGGTACTGTAAGGTGGACCAAAGGAGCTAGGTAAGGGAATAAAAAAGGTCTGAATATTGCTGATATAATAGTTTAAAATAGATTAATACAATTAAACTGATTAAATTAATTCAACAATAATTAAATCTTATAACAAGTTCAAAGTAGCCATCAGTCCCAAATTATTAAAGAAACATTGCATATTGTGTAGCTCAGTATGCTTCAAATTCATATCCCTTAGATGAATTTAGCCTTTCTTTCTGAAAGCTCAGAATCTGCTGTGATTGTTTACCACCTGGCTATTACTTTTTTAGTTAAAACTACGCATGAGGGTATTAGATATTTTTCCTTGTGTGACTTCCTTTATTAGTTAGTTACACAGTCAACATTGCATTGGACATAAAGAAACATAATTAATAGGAAAAAATGATGAAATAAATGGAAAGCATCAGAACCATGGAATTACTAAAAAGATGTTTGGAGAAATCTATCAACACCAGACACTTCTGACCACTTCATTGTAGATATAAAAATTAAATATCGAACAGTAAAATGAAAGTACCACAAAAGTGGTTATTTGTATATTGCCTCACTTTCATTTAATGGAGCGCTTCATCAAACCCACTGTACTGAACAACTGCTACCTTACAGGACTTTTAAGTAGTGAAAAGTTTATTACTAATAGAATAAGAGGAGACACAGAGGTGAAGACTTGGAAGGGTGGGAATGCAGGAAGAAAGGAAAAACAGACAAAAGAGAACAGGAAGATTAATAAAGGGAGATTCTCTTTTGTCTTTTTAAAATAAATTCCTATCTAAAACTAAGCTAACTTCCTCTCTGAAATTCTGAATTACTTGACTGTACCATCTTTTGATTAATAGGACATATAACAGACAGAAATACACACAACTAGAAAATTTTACAATGAATTTTATAGTCTCATTGAAAATTGAAGGTATTTTAAGTTCTGAAGAAACTAAAAATCAATAGTAGTGTATTGAAATCACATTATTCATAGAAAGAGCATTTAATGAACTAACATAGCTCAACAAAACCTCTTTCTCTTACATAAATTTAGTTGACTTTTCCAAGCAGCTTTGCTTTTGTAATTTTCCCTTTGATTGCCCCACAATTACAAAGCACAGATCCTATGAGCTCAAGGGATGTTCAGAATTGTATAAAATCTTCCACAGACAAATAGTATGGATCATTGGGTATTTTCAATTTTTATTTTAAAGCAATGCTGTAGATAAAAATGTTTAGAGAAAATATTTTAGAGTCTTGGCATCAAACTTTTCATAATTTGATTTTCCCCTATGTTTGATTTATTGTCATCTCTGAAATGAGAGTGGATGAGTATAGAAGAATATCAGGACCCTGTTATGATATGTTAAACATAAATAAATAACAATGAATCAGTGAGATCTAAATGAATTGTTAGGATTATCTAGATCCGTGCAGGTCTGAGGACATTTATTTAATCCTGACTATAAATGTGGAAGATATTTATTATAAAAATTTTAAAATGCTGTCAATATTAACTAATATATCTTGGTCATTACCTGTGTCCTGTTCCAAGTGCTATGTGTCAGTCCTTTCAATACTCACAAAATCTGATATACTTAATACTAATATTATCTCCATAGCAGCAGGCTCTAAAAAGTGGAATACTTTATCACAACCACACAACTGGCAAGTGACGGAATCAATTGCATGAAGCTGCTAAATCTTAAAGAACTTGTATTTGCTTTAATCAGAAGTGACTCAAAATTCTGGATAAGACACTGAGTTGGCAGTAGATCATCTTGGCTCAAATTTTAGCGGAAATTTAGTAACTCTGACTTTGGGCAAATTATCTGATCCACATGAAATTCAGTTTCCTCATCTATGAAATGGAGACAGAAGTCCAATTCAGAGTCCCCTAAGGCTTAAACTGAAAGTATAATCCCTCAAGCCTAATAAGTCTCAGGTAGCCAGTGTGATAGTGGTGGCAGTAGTAACATGGTATATACTTGAATTTTGAGAGTTGTGTTAAGACTTATTCACATCTCAGTTTCATCATGATATGAACCATTTTGCTAAACTTTATTTTTTCTTTATATTTTAAAATCATTTACTTCAAACTATAATAAAATTATCTGACAAATTCCTTCATGAGTTGATGCCAGTAATCCACATCTCTGGTCTGCCACTCAACTTAAGGATGATTCTTCATTCAGCTCTGACTCTAAATCATTATGGCATCACGGGAAACACCTTTACTATCTTAACCACTAAAATGTAATGAGAAATTATCAGTAGTTTTCCTGAAATCAAGATATACTCTATCTCGTGTGACTTCTCAGATTTATAAATGTCATAGATTAAACAAAAAATTCAGAGTTCCTCAGGACTTGTACTTAGTGTAAATAACAGAATTCACCATGGGGATTCCAAACTTCCTGATCCTACTAAAGTTACCATTTAAGACTGATGGATGTGAGTAGAATGCTATCTGTTGTTGGTCTCACAATATTGCACAAAATATATCTATTTATGTGATAGCACACTTTGCTGTACTTTTTTTTTTCACAATACTCACTAAAACTCATATTTGTTTGTGTGACTTCTTTTGTTTTTAATAGTTATCATCCACATTAGAAAATAACTTCTAGAAGGGCAAGTTAAAAGCCCTCTTACATGTGCTTATTGTGCAGTGCATCTTTACCTTATTACTTGAGGTTATTGCTCTAGTTATTTTTTAAAAGCAACTCTTGTTTAATATCTATTTTTCCCAATATAATTCAAATGGTATAAGACTTAAGAACACATTGCTCTTATTTTTCATTGCACCCCTAGTTTTAAATTCTGTCCTGCTGAAAATCAACACAAGGGAATAAGTAAATGAATGAATGAAACCTTGTATGACTGAGGCAGATCAAATTCATAACTTAAGTACTTTGTACTTTTGTGCATTGGTACATTACAATATGAGAATGAGAAAATAATGCTACTCAAAAAATTAAGTTGATATTTGTTGAGAGACAAACCTAGTTCTATAAAAAAGCATTAATTTGAATAAGGCAACTTTTCTTCCCTTTGGAATCTTTAATAGATATCAGAGGTCAATTTTATACAAATGCTAATGGACTGACTGTCCTGTGCAATGTGTTGTGGGATTGGAGAAGAACAGAAATTAATTCATTTTATCTCTCAATCTTTAGACAATATGTAGATATATTTATATATCTGTGTTTAGTTTTATTTTGTTTCATTTGTTTGTGTCTTTACTGTTAGTCCAAAAAGACTGTGACAAACAAATGCAAACTTCACAAATCAGCCAAAAGCTTTTATTCAGGAATGGAGTCATGGTTCTAATGGATCCACTTTCCTGGTGGAAGATGAGCCACTAAACAAGGAAAGGGACTGGGTTTATATAAGTTATTTTGAGGGGTGATCTAGTGAGCATATCAGTTTTCTTGGGCATGCAGAAATTTGAATTTTTTGGGTCAGGGATCTATGGGTAGTGTCTGGAGAAGATCTACTTTGAAGGAGATTAAGGCTTCCCAGAGACTGTTACTTTAGGGGTGATAAAATACCTCCTCCCTGTCTGCAGCCAATACCCGGAGATTGTCTTGGGAGATGAAGGCGATCAGTGCTTGGCCTTCTTTTCACTGCCTTTTCCCAGGCCACATTATGTTGGGAATTTTTCATTTTCCATATCTATTATTCACAACCATATTTTATTCAAGCACTCCATTGAGAAAATGTTCTTTTTTAATAACATATTTTATGTAAAGGTAAAAGAATTAAGAAAGAACATTATTTATCCTTTCATGCTTGGTCCTTCATAAATATATTCAAGTACAGGTTTTCTTTGTTTTCTTTATTTTAAAACTTAGTGTGTTAGGCACAGATTTTCTGATTTCAACAACATTTAGTATTAAGTGTGTACCTCTGCTTCAAGGCTTCTTTAAATAGATTTCCTTCCTGTTTCAGTATATATGAGATTCAAAGACCTGTTTAAAATTTACCTACATCAATTGAACTCAGATTTTTCCACTTGCTTGTTCTGGTTGTAGTTGTAGTTCTGCTATTTACTAGCTATACAGACTGATCAATTTATTTAAATTCTTATAACACCAGTTTTCTCATCAGTAAAATGAAAGTGATAATGATAACTTTCTTACAGTTTTGATGTGACAATTAAATGAGATAATGTACATAAAATCAGCTTTTAAACTAGATGGCACTAAACAAATATCAGTTACTATGTATATACACACATACACATAATTATGTCTAATTGGCATGTAGCACTACATCAGCATCTGCACTCTAAATCCAACTTTATTTACAGAAGGCATTTATAACTGAATTTAGCAAAAATTGACACCATTTTTTATATTTTAGTTTCATTTTTAAATAAATAATTATGACATGTTTTAGAACAATTAAGTGTATAGTATTAGAGAGTATAATTTATGCTTCTAAATCCTAGCACTCATCAGAGCACCTGGAAAATATTACATGCTTGATACATGCTGGCAAAAGTAATGACTAAAATGGCAGTTCAAATACTGAGAATAAAGAATACTGTAACAATTTTTTATCAACCATCACTTAGGCAATATCATTGTAATAGCATTGCTTCTGGGATGGTAAGAGGAAATGGAATCCTTTGATGAAGGTCCTACACAATTTCAGTAGCTGGAGAATGGAGATGATAGGTACAGATGTTGAATGGTTCATAAATTTATTTTGAAATGATTACTTCCATGTTTCACAAGGAACAGTGAAATTCAGAGGCCTGGATATATTACATGCTATATTTCCCATGATTTCATGGTGTGACTTCCACTGAATTATCTGAATCATTTGTTTTTCTTTCTACTATCACCTCATTTTAGACTAGCTTGCCACAGAATAAGAGTGAATGTGAGGGAAACCACTGATAATTTTTTTAAAATTTAGGTTTCCACTTTTCAAATAAATACATGTGAATTCTGAGTTGCTAAGCAATAATAATCTTCAAATTGTGTATTTCTGTGATATGACCCCTAATTTCCATAATTAAGTCAAAAAAACTAGTTCAGAATAAGTTTTAAATTGTTTCTAGTCATCTTTTTGTTTATCTGTGGGCTTTCATCTATCATGCAGCCAGAATAGTCACAACACTTCCAGTTGAACAGCCTCCCTCCCTACATGAAGGTCACACATAGAGAGCATATTAGTGTCCTAAATTTGAATCTATGTTCTCTTAATTGAAGGAATATATATGACCTTCTTAACTTTTCTGTAATATAACTGCCTATAAAATTTAGAAAATAATAGCTACCTTGCTGGGGGTTTGTAAGAACTGAAAGAAAAATATGTAAAGTTCCCCTTATCGAGGATTTGATTCTCAAATGTTGAAAAATCTCAACAAGAAAATAATGTGCTACAACTCTGAATAGAAAGATGGAAAACGACCAATATTAGTATGAATTAAAATAATCAAGTCCTAGACTTTTGTAACTTTGGGGTCATAAGGTACTTGGTTGTTTCATTGGAAAACAATGAATAATTGATATTTTAATGATTCTGTTTGCATATGCATGTATAAAATTTGCTTGGAGCTTGGGTTGTAGCTCAGTGGTAGAGCGCTTGCCTAGCACGTGTGAGGCACTGGGCTCTATCCTTAGCACCACATAAAAAAACAAATTAATTTTAAAAAATTGCTCTCTTTTGTTATATAAGGAATCTATAATCCAGTGAAAAGTAGCTCCAGATACAGGCTTCTGATGGAGCCTGAGATGCACCACCCAGATTTCCCTGAAGGAAGAACTCAGTGTCTTCACTGAGAGTGATTAGAGTAATGCAGGCAAATTTCCTTCAGCTGCCAGTCACTTCATGATTAACTCACGTCACCGGGCTTCCTTCCCCGGCTCACCCCCATATTGGTATAACCCACATCCTGACTGACACTCAAAATTAAGACCAGCAAGTTTGGTCTCATTTGAACAATTTTGTCCTGCAATTTAAATTCTAGAACTCCTTCCATGGTTGGTCAAGGTTGTAGTTGGTCCTGTGTAACAGACTTCTCCCTGGGTCCAATCAAGCTTTCTTTCTTTGCCTTCCATAGGTGTTGATTTCAAGAGCACATGCCGATAAAGCATGTGCAATTAATTTCTGTCTCATTACTTCTCAGAGTTTCCACCCCGAAAACAAATACAGCTTTTCTACAAATTGTACAAGAATCAAAGATGAAGGCCTTTTTTCTTTTTTTTTTCAATCTAGATGTGATCTGTAAAATAAATAAATAAAAGCAGGCAATATTTTGTTGACCTGTTTTCTCACTATTTAGTTTATGATATCTCAAAAAGATTACTTCATTGGGATTTCTGAAACCCAGGTCCGGAAATATTCCCTATGTGTGTCATAATTCACAACGTGGATATGTAGCAAATACAGTCTCTTCTTCACTGTCTTCTTCCTTCTATCTGAACATTTTTATGAGCAGCTCCTCTGAGCCCACAGTCTTTTCTAATGGTTTTATGACTCCTCATCCAAGTCTGCACAGACAGATTTCTGTCAAAAGCAATCAGTCTTTATGAAAGTAACAGGAGGAATGTCTCCTCTGGGCAGACCAAATCAAAGTGGTTCACACTTGTCATGTTGGACGGTGGCTTGGATTTCCATTTAGATTCTTCAGACTTTAAGTTTGAAATAAGTCAATAACTTTGTTCTTTATTATCTGCAAAGATTGGTAGACAGATTATGGAGTTTCAGTTTCTCAGAGTAATGCACTTTAAAACAATCTCACCACTTCTATCTTTTCTTTCATTCCAGACTTCAGTTCTCCTGTATCATCCAATTCTACTGACTAGATTCATCCTTCGGAGCAATAATGCTCCATAAACATACCATTTGGTAGACTGAATCTCATTATGCTCAGGGAAGATTTTTATTTGCCCAGTGGACATTAGAATGTTCTTCTTATTGACTATGCACTGAAAATAAAACAAAATGTATTTCAAGTTGAAGGTTTCCTCCATTTTTTAATTTCTAGTATGGCTTATTTTCTCAGTTAACAGAAAATCTTCAGGATGTTGATCAACTATCTGAGTCTATATAATCCTGCAACTTAAAAAATTATATATATGTATCTATTAGTATATATGTTTATATATATTAATATATATTAGCATCAATGTAAGCAGCTCAACCATTTAAGTAAATATTGGAGGAAATTGACAGTACTTTGCACAAGGCCTGCTGCACAGTAGTCATTGTCACGAAGTTATTACTTTACACAATCATGTCACAGAGGAAAGTATGTTGGAAGGAAGGTGACTGGAAAAGGAAGAGCACAGCAGAACTGGATTGTGATTTCTATTTCAAAAGGAACTGTTACATTTTGTGTACCTTAGTTCTTTTCCTCTACATTTGAATGCAGTACCAGGAAGAAATAAGGAAAGATTAATTATTTCTTCAAATTGCTTGTTTCCCTAATGCCAATGGATAGGCTGAAGAAGACAGTAGAAAGTGTGATCCTCATTTACTTCAGTGAATTATTGGCGAAGGAGTGGAACATACAGTTTTAAATAAGCCTATTGTTTCAGTCAGCTTTTTTGCCTTTGTGACCAAAAGGACCTGACAAGAACAACATAGAGGAGGAAAAGTTTATTTGGGGCTCATGATTTCAGAGGTCTCAGTCTGTAGATGGCAAGTTACAATCCTCAGGGCATAAAGTGAGGCAGAACATCATGGAAGAAGGATGTGTTTGAAGAAAGCAGCTAAGGATATTACCAGGAATCAGAGAGAGTGTAACTCCCCTCATCACGGATAAATTATATACCTTAAAGTCATGTCCCCAATGGCTTCCCTCCTCCAGCCACAGGCTGCCTGCCTACAGTTTCCACCCAGTTAATCCCTATCAGGGAATTAACCCACTGATTAGGTAAATGCTTTAATAAGCTTTTGGAGAACGTCTCATAGCTAAACCATAACACCTGTTTAGTGACATCCCAGATGAAGGTACTAGAGCACAGCTGAGGATTACCAGAGTTTAGGATTTGCTCAATGAGTGATGGTAAAAAAAAACTAAGGGATCCTAATCTATGACCTGCTCTGTCTCAGAAGTTTCATCAAGGTAGATGAAGATAAGATTATGTATAAAATTGAGAAAACCATTTTAATTTTATGGTTGTCACTTGGGAAAGAATGTGAGCATATATTCAATAAAAGGATTATTGATGGTGTTCAGGAATTAGGAAAATTTTTTTCTCTCCTTAATTAAATATCATTAGTCAAAGCTATTTTATTTCTCATGTCTTAAACACATATTTGTTAATCTAACACATGAATATTTTTCAGGAAACTAAGTTATGGAGAAATTCACAAAGAATCCAGTCTGGCTGTCATATTATTTCAAAATTCCAGTTATGAATTTTTCCTAACACTGACACAAACCTATTATTTGCAAAGCAATGTGATATTAAAAAAAAAAAAAAAAAAAAAAAAACAACTCTGTGACAAAAAAGTAGGGCATAGATGATGGTTGACTCTCTAGGGAAATGTTTATATTTTATACTAAAGAACACTGGACAAAATAAAATTAAAACTGTAATAGTATATAGAATCATAAAGACATGGTAAGCACAATATTACATCTGATTTAAGTATAGAACAACTTTAAAGTGAAAACAATATTTTGTGTCAAACTTGTTTGTGTCAGAAAAAGCAAATATACATAAAAATTATATAAATAGAAATGCCTAGGCCAAGCATATTAGCACATAAAATGTAATCCATAATGATGGTACTTTCCTCTTACTTAATTATGAAAGAGTGATGAGTATTGAACACAATTCCAGAGATGTCCTGAGTTACCCTGACCAGTGATATGGTCAAATAAAGTGATGCCACTATAAGGAATAATGAAGGGACAATGCTTATGTGAAAATGTTTATGAATAGTATGTGAGGAACCGTTTCTGATAAGAGCTTTCATTTTCTCCAGTAGGATATCATTTACCAAAAGGTAAAAATTATTTCCTTTTTTTCTTTTCCAAAATTCTTCTTTTTATTTATTTATTCACTTAAAAATTTTTGTTCTAATTAGTTGTACATGACAGTAGAATGCATTTATGCATTTTGATAGATCATACATAAATGAAGTGTAATCTCTCATTTTTCGGATTATACATATTGCAAGATCACAGCGGTCATGCAGTCATATGTGTACCTGAGGTAATAATGTGTTTCACTCTACTATCATTCCTCCTACCCCCAATACCCCTTCCCCTCCCTTCACTCCCCTCTACCCAATATAAAGTAACTCTATTCTTCCCTATCCCCTGCGCTTATTGTGAATTAGCATTCACATGTCAGAGAAAACTTTCAGCCTTTGTTGTTTTGGGTTTGGCTTATTTCACTTAGCATGAGAGTCTCTAACTCCATCTACTTACCAGCAAATGCCGGAATTTCATTCTTCTTTAAAGCTGAGTAATATT
Source organism: Sciurus carolinensis (assembly GCF_902686445.1). Classification (NCBI taxonomy): domain Eukaryota; kingdom Metazoa; phylum Chordata; class Mammalia; order Rodentia; family Sciuridae; genus Sciurus; species Sciurus carolinensis. Next base: position 106,711,315 of record NC_062217.1, on the reverse strand, counting down.
CCATGACATATATACACACCACATTTTCTTTATTCATTCATCTGTTGAAGGGTGTCTAAGGTTGGTTCCACAGTTTAGCTGTTGTGAATTGAGCTGCTATAAACATTGATATAGCTGTGTCACTGTAGTATGCTGATTTTAAGTCCTTTGGGTGTAAATGGAGGAGAGGGATAGCTGGGTCAAATGGTGGTTCCATTAGAAGTTTTATGAGGAATCTCCATACTGCTTTCCACAGTGGTTGAATCAACTTGCAGTCCTACCAGTAATGTATGAGTGTACCTTTTTTCCTATGTCCTCACCAACATTTATCTTTGCTTGTGTTTTTGATAATTGCTATTCTGATTGAAGTGAGATGAAATCTTAGAGTAGTTTTGATTTGCATTTCTCTAATTGCTAGAGATGTTGAACGTTTTTTCATGTATTTGTTGATGGATTGTATATCTTCTTCTGTGAAGTGTCTGTTTAGTTCCTTAGGCCATTTAGTGATTCAGTTGTTTGTTGGTGTTAAGTTTTTCGAGTTCTTTACATATCCTAGAGATTAATGCTTTATATGAGGTGCAGATGGTAGAGATTTTCTCACAATCTATAGGCTCTCTCTTCACATTATTTATTGTTTCTTTTGCTGAAAGAAGTTTTTTAGTTTGAGTCCATCCCGTTCATTGATTCTTCATTTATCTTCCTGTGCTTTAGGGGTCTTGTTAAAGAAGACAGATCCTAGGCAACATGGTGAAGATTTGAGCCTAGTTTTTCTTCTAGTGGGCAAAGGGTCTCTGTTTTAGTGCCTGTGTTTGATACACAGTGAGTTGAGTTTTATGCAGGATGAGAGACAAGGGTGTGATTTCATTTTGTTACATGTGGCTTTCCATATTTCCCAGCACCATTTGTTGCATAGGCTATCTTTTCTCCTGTGAATGTTTTTGGCATCTTTGTTTAGAATGAGATAACTGTATTTATGTGGGTTTATCTCTGTGTCTTCTATTCTGAACCAGTGGTCTATATGTCAGTTTTGGTGTCAATACTATGCTCTTTTTATTACTGTAGCTCTGTAGTATAGTTTGAGGTCTGGTATTGTGATGCCTCCTGCTTCACTTTTCTTGCTAAGGATTGCTTTGGCTATTCTGGATCTCTTATTTTTCCAAATGAGTTTCATGATTGCTTTTTGTAGTTTTATGAAAAATGTGTTTAGGATTTGATAGGAATTGTATAACGTTTTTGGTAGTATGGCAATTATGACAATATTAATTCTGCCTATACAGGAGTACAGGAGGTCTTTCCATCTTCTAAGGTCTTCTTCAATTTCATTTTTAGTACTCTTTAGTTTCCATTTTAGAGGTCTTTCACTTCTTCTGTTAGGTTGATTCCCAAGTTTGTTTGTTTGTTTGTTCGTTTGTTTTGAGGCAATTGTGGAATAGGGTAGTACTCTTTATTTCTCATTCAGTGTATTCATTACTGATATATAGGAATGTGTTTGATTTTTGGGTATTGATTTTATGTCCTGCTACTTTGATGAATTCATTTGTTAGTTCTAGAAGTTTTTTTATAGAATTTTTTGGATCTTCCAATGTAGAATCATAGCATTGGCAAATAGTGATAGTTTGATTTCTTCTTTACCTATTTGTGTACATTTAATTTCTTTCTTTTAATTACTCTGACTAGAGTTTCAAGGACAATGTTGAATAAAAGTGGTGAAAGAGGACATCCTTGTCTTTTCCAGTTTTTATAGGGCATGCTTTCAATTTTTCTCCATTTAGAATGATGTCGGCCTTTGGTTTAGCATATACAGCTTTGATCATGTTGAGGTCTGTTCCTACTATCTGTAGTTTTTCTAGTGTTTTGAACACAAAGAGGTGCTATATTTTGTCAAATGCTTTTTTGGCATCTATTGAGATGATCATATGATTCTTGCTTTTAAGTCTATTGACATGATAAATTACATTTATTGATTTCCATGTGTTGAACCAACCCTACATCCCTGGGATGAACCCCACTTGATTGTGATACGCTATTTTTTAATATGCTTTTGTATGTGAGTTGCTGGAATTTTACTGAGAATTATTGCATCTATGTTCATCAAGGATATTGGTCTGAAGTTTTCTTTCCTTAATGTATCTTTGTCTGGTTTTGTATCAGGGTGATACTAGCCTTATAGAATGACTTTGGAAGGGTTCTTTCCTTTTCTATTTCATGGATTAATTTGAGGTGTATTGGTGTTAATTCTTCCTTGAAAATTTTGTAGTACTTGGCTGAGAATCTGTCTGGTCCTGGACTTTTCTTAATTGGTAGACCTTTAAGGGCAATTTCATTACTGGAAATTGTGCTGTTTAAATAGTGTATGACCTCCTGATTCAGTTTAGGTAGGTCGTATGTCTCTAGAAATTTGTCAATGTCATCAATATTTTCTGTTTTATTGAGTATAAATTTTCAAAGTTGTTTCTAATTATCATCTGTATTTCAATTGTTTCTATCATGATATTTCCTTTTTCATCACATATTTTAGTAATTTGGCTTTTCTCTCTTTTTCTCTTTTTAGTGTACTGGAGTTTTATCAATTTTGTTGATTTTTCTAAACAACCAACTTTTTGTTTTGTCAATTTTTTCACTTGTTTCTTTTGTTTTAGTTTCATTGATTTTAGCTCTGATTTTAATTATTTCCTGTCTTCTACTACTTTTGTTCATTTGTTCTTCTTTTTCTAGAGTTTTGAGATGTAATGTTAGATCATTTATTTGTTGAATTTTTATTCTTTAATAAATGAGCTCAATGCAATGAACTTTCTTCTTAGTACTGCCTTCATAGTGTCCCAGAGATTTTGGTATGTTATGTGGGTATTCTCATTTACCTCTAAGTATTCTTTTTTGTTTCATCCTTGATTTCTTCCATTTTTCATTCATCATTCAGTAGTGTATTATTTAGTCTCCATGTGTTAGAGTAGCTTCTATTTTTATTTTATCATTGGTTTCTAACTTCAATCTATTATGATCTGATAGAATGCAGGGTATTATCTCCATTTTTTTGTATTTACTAAGAGTTGCTTTGTGGCATAAGATATGGTCTATTTTGGAGAAGGTTCCATGTGCTGCCATGAAAAAAGTGTATTTGCTTGTTGATTGATGAAATATGCTATATATGTCTGTTAAGTCTAAATGATTGATTGTATTATTTAGTTCTAAAGTTTCTTTTAGCTTTTGTATAGAAGATCTGTCCACTAGTGGTCTATTTGATTCTTGAAATTGAGAAGGGTTTGTTTGATGTACATAGATGCTGCATTGTTTGGGGAATAAATATTTAGGATCATTATGTCTTGCTGCTGTATAATTCTCTTCAGTAGAATAAAATGATCTTTTTTGTCCATTCTGATTAACTTTGGCTTGAAGTCCATTTTATGTGATATAAAGATGGAAACCCCTGCTTGTTACACAATCCATATGAGTGATATGTTCTGTCCCATCCTTTCACCTATAGTCTGTGGATGCCTTTGCATATGAGGTGAGTCTCTTAGCGACAGCATATTGTTAGGTCTTGTTTTATAATCCAGTCTTCAAATTTATGTCTTTTGATTGAGGAATTTAGGCCATTAATATTCAAGGTTATTACTGAGATATGACTTGTATTCTTGGTCATTTTGGTTTATTTCTGGCTTTAATTTGATTTAGATTCTCTTTTGATTATTCCTTCAGTGTAGTTCCTCCCTTTGTTGATTTTTACTTTATCCTCATGGAATATTTTGTTGAGAATGTTCTATAGTGCAGACTTTCTAATTGTGAATTTTTAAAATTTTTGTTTATCATGTAAGATTTTTATTTCATTTTGAATCTGAAACTTAATTTTGCTGAATATAAAATTCTTGATTGGTATTCATTTTATTTCAGAAATTGAATTATGTTGGTCCATGACTACTTATCATTGAGGGTCTAGGTTGAGAAATCAGTTAAGATCTGAATTGGTTTTCCCCTATATGTAATTTGCTTTTTTTCTCTCATGGACTTTAAGATTTTATCCTTATCTGTATTTTAGTCATTTTCATCATAATGTGTTTGGTGTGGGTCTCCTGTAATTTTGGACATTTGGGGTCCTGTAATCTCCTGTATTTGTTTTTCCATTTCATTAATTTTGGGAAATTTTCTCATTGAAAGATCATGCATTTGTTTGGTTTGCATCTCTGCTCCTTCTTATATCCTGATAGCTCTTAAATTTGGTCTTTTCATGTTATCCCATAATTCTTGGAAGTTCTATTCATAGATTCTTACTATCTTCTCTGCATGGACAACTTTATTTTCAGTATTAAATATTTTACCTTCATTGTCTGAGATTCTGTCTTCCAAATGGTCTAGTCTGTTGGTGATGCTTTCCAATGAATTTATAATTTGAGTTATTGATTCCTTCAGTTTGAGGTTTTCTGCTTTTTTCACAAATTCTCTTTATTGAAGTGCTCTTTTATTTCCTGTATTTTCTCTTTGATTTAACTCTTTATACCATCCTTTACTTTTCAGATCATATTAACTGTGTACATTCTAAACTCCTTCTTGGACATTCTTCTATTGTGTTGTCAGTGTATTCTCTTATTGGGGCATCTTGGTTTGTTTGTGGCATTTTGTTCCCTTGTTTTTTCATGTTGCTTGTGTGTTTTCCCATCTAGTTGTGTGGTTCCAAGGCAATACAGATTCTACCCTGTAGACAGACCTGTATTGTCACTGAAGCTTTTCAGTATCCTGTCCCTAAGAGGAAGACCAACATCAACAGCACCTAGTGCAAACCATATACAGCCTCAAATCTGTCAGCTCCCAACATGGCTTCCACTGCCCTCTCACTATAAACAGCAATGATGAATTCAATCACTGTCCACAATAAAAACAGAAAATTTACCAAATGGATTTACAACCTCAAATAGTAGACAGAGAAAGAACAGAAACAGTGCAGACATGGTATTCATGAGTGGGAAAGAAAGAAGTCAGAAGCTGCAAATATCCACAGGAAGTGTGGAAGAGGAACCAACAGAGATTGACTGTTAGGTTGAGAAAAGGTAGAAAGGGAATCTAGGAAGACAGACAAATGAGAGGAAGACTACATATAAAGAGAAAATTGAAAATATTAGAATATGTAGCAGAACTGCAAAACACCATGCATATAATACCATTGTCAACAAATGGAAGCACAAAAAGCACCCTTTTTCAAATATGGTGGAGAGAGATGCCAAAAAAGAAAAAAAAATTAAAATTAAATAAATTTTGGTGGAAAATTGAACAACTATCTCTGCCTCTGTCCAAAAACTTCTCAGCCCTGTCTTTGACTTCCCACAGAACTGCCTGGCTCAGAGTCCCTGGTAGACTCACTCACTATCTCACCAATCTTGGCCTCAGATGTCCTGGGTTCAGCCATGTTGCAATCCCAAGATCTCGATGCCACTGTATTTGGAGAAAGACCACCAGTGATGAACAATCCTGAAAGATAGTAGCTAAATGGTCGCAACCAGCACTCCTAGAAGGAAGACCCCAGCTGTAGCCAAACCGATAGGTACCCTGACACTGAACCTCCAGGTCCTGGTTGGTGTCCCAAAATGAATGTGGCTTCATGCAACCAAATCTGGAGTCTCCCTGACAGTGGACCTCTGGGCAGTGGTGGGAGTGGTAGTAGTAGTGGGGGTCAGGGGATCTGCTGGCAGGGAATCAGCTGCATCTGCAGAAGTCGGTGGCATTGGCAGCAGGTGGAGGGAGGCGTCAACTGTGGCTGTAGGTGCAGCAGCACTCAGAGAAGACCTCCAGGTGACCCCCAGGGAGCAGCGGTATTGTCCATAGCAGCAGAGGTGGCAGCCCTGCTTCCAAGGCAGCATTAAGGGCAGCAGACCTCTAGGTGAAGGCGGCAATGACAGCATCAACAGCAGCAGCAGTGCCCGGAAAAAAGACCTCTAGGCACTTGCAGCCAGCGGTGTCAGAGGCAGCTCTGTCTCAAGAGAAAACCTCTGGGCAATGGCAGCGGTACGGGCTACAGCAGCGCCTGGATAAAAGACCTCCGGGCATCCGCAGCGGTGTGAGCGAAAGTGGCAGCCGGAGAATACACCTCTGGGCTTCTGCGACAGCGAAGTCAGGGACAGCTGCCCCCTGCCTCCCAGAGAAGACCTCCGGGCATCTGCTGGGGGTGACATCTGCAGCGGTGGCATCTGCTGTGGCAGCAGCGGCCGAGGCGGTGGCACTCAGAGAAAACACCTCCAGGCAGGGCAGTGCCGCCTGTGGTGGTGGCGTCGGCAGCCAGGGCACCCGGAGAAAACACCTCCCGGCGTCTGGGGCAGCGGCCCCAGGAGGAGTTGAGCCCTGCTCCCCAGAAAAGACCCCCAAATTATTTATTGATAGTTGAAAAAATTTTACTCTTTTATGTAAAAGGACAGATACATATATACCCATATACA